>NC_143528.1:7759303-10318967 GCF_031878675.1 Megascapheus bottae
TTCTCTGACGTTATCTATAATTTCAAGTATCAATAACTTAAAACAAAGGTTAAAGTGCTGAATGCCTCATCCACAGAACCATCTGATGGAATAATCTTTGGGCCAAACTGTTCTGACTGGAGCAGCAGAAAGGGAAAAAATAAAATAAAATATCTTCGATGTGGCATGTACTCTTCCTGCCTTAATTTTGCTACCCAAGTGAGTCACACTCCAGTAGACTGAAGATAGCACTTGAGACAAACAATATAATTTTCCTAAACATCACTTGACTATGTGTTTTGTCTCCCTACATTCCTAAGGAGAACACTGTCTATATCAGTCTGGAACTGGTACCATGCCTGTTTTCTGAGCCTGAAAGAGCAGGTTCTGTGTGGAATATGTGTGGCTGCCTTCTGCGACAGGAAGCAATGGGAAAGCTTCTAAATCTGAGGATCAAATACAGCTTGGGTCATTCATTTCACACTTGACTGACCATTGCAAGGCATCGCAGCTGATGCTGTGTGATCATAGCATGTTCTTAGCCAGTGAGGCATCAGATGCTCAGATACATTAGTTAGCTTCCCAGAAGGGGAAACAAGAGGCTTATTCTGGCAGAAAGAAACCTAGAATCTAGGGTGGTACAATGAACTGTGTGAGCAATAGATCTCTCCTCCAGGTGCCTGAAACATTGATTTCACATGGAGAGAGGATTGGTCACCTTAGTGAGCAAATGCCGCTCATGACAGCTGAGAATTGCTACATATTGCTTTATATGGACCAAGAAGCCTAGCTTGACTCTAGTGGCTCATGCCTGTAACCTTAGCTTCTCAGAAGATTGCAATCTGAGAACAGAGATACAAAAAACGAACTGGGAAGGTCTATGAGATCCTTATTTCCAACTAACCAGCAAAACCCCAAAAGGTAGGCTATAATTTGAGTGGTAGAAAACTAACTTTGAGCATTAAAACTCTGGGTCAACACTAAAGCCCTGAGTTGAAGCCCAAGGACCCACAAAAAAGAAAAAGAAAAAGAAATTTTGTTTGTACTATCCCTACAATTCAGAAGCTATTCTTCTTCAGATGATTAAATAAACATTCACAAATTATTTCTCATTTGATATTTCTAGGTTACTAAAGTAATAATGGGGAATAGCTGATATATTCCAATATTGACAAAAGTATAAAGCTATAAGACAATACCTCTTAAACAATATGAAGAACATAGATTTAAGCGCCCATGAATTTAATAATAAATAATGAACACTAAAAGATTTTCCATAAATAGTGTAAAGCACTTGAATTAATCAAAGATTCTCTGCTACTTCTATTATTAAATATTTTCTGAAAATTCTTCATGATACAATAAAAATGTGAAATAAGGATTTGAAATGAGATTTGGAATAGGAATTGGAAGAACAAATCTCATAAGATAGGCTACATAAGATATGCAAAAATCAATAGTTTCTTGTATTTCTACAGTTAGAAGATGTGATAGAAAAATGACATTCCATTTGCAGGACCATCAAAGACTATAAGGAGATATTGAACATTAAATGTTTCACCTAATTGAAATGAAATTTTATTTCTGCTCTATCACTTATTTTCTCTCTTGCCAAATTATTTAACTTCCTAAATTCCACTTTCACTATTAAAACATAGGTAGCAACAGTATTTACCTCATGAAATTTTTACAGATCATAAGCAATAGTTGGGTATGGGAATTAATGCACCATCTATCTGGCAAATATCATGTAACCCTTCTATTAATTACAATAAAAAATATATGAAAAAATAAGCAATAGTCGGAACTTTTAGAGGGCTTACTATATGTTTGATGTAATTCTGAGGAATTTGTACATTTTAGTCAGCTCATCCATACATTGGCTTTTGCCATCAACCATGTCATTAACATTACTTTTGTTTAAGTGATAGGAAAAGTTATCAAGCTGGGTGAGGTGGCTCATGCCTGTAATCCTAGCTACTCAAGAGGCTGAGATCTGAGAATGGCCATTTAAAGCCAGGTTGGGGACTAAAGAAGGTGAGACTCTTATCCCCAATTAATCATTAGAAAACGAGAAGTGGGGCTGTGGCTCAAGGGGTAGTTCAAGCCCCATGACTCACACACACAAAAAAATGAATGAAAAGAAAAAGTTACCAAGTAGCTTAGTGTACTTAGGGGGACTTAGACTCAAGCTAGTGGGCCTTATAGCCAAACGTCTAAAAGTTCTGTCCCACTCATTCATATTTATTGAAGGTCTCTGTGCATAAGGTGGGTCTGTGACCTCAAAAATGTAACAATCTAATCAATGGAAAATAGAACATATAAACACACATATTAATATATTATATAATAGGTTAGAAATAGCAAGTAATATGCTACCAAAATATAATAAAAATTAAAAATAGACTTGAGTTCTGGTGGTTCAGGCCTGGAATTATAGCTACTCAAGAGACAGATATCTGAGGAATGCCATTCAAAGCTAGCCCCAGGGAGAGTCTATTAGATTCTTATCTCCAATAAACCACTTAGGAAAATATGGAAGTGGTGCTGTGGTTCCAATGGTAGAGCACTAATCCTGAGAAAAAAGAAGCTCAGGAAGCACAAAAGAAACTGAGACTCTTATCTTCAAGTAACCTCTAGAAAATGGTAAGTGTGGCTCAAGGGTTGGGTGGTAGCCTTGAGTTGAAGAGCTGAGGGACTATGCCCAGGCCAAGTTCAAGCCCCATCACACACACACACACACACACACACACACACACACACACACACACACACACACACACACACACACACAAAGAAGCTCAGGGATAGCACGCAGGCCCTGAGTTCAAACCCCATATTAGAAGCCGGCACAAAATCACATGAAAGACACAAAGGTAGAAGCAGAGGATTGAACAGGGAAAACAGAAGATGAAAGCAAAGTGTCAGTTCATGTAGAAATGTAATCTACAAGTTTCTCAGACATGGCAATTTTCCGATGCTTAATAGATCCCAAGTAGAAAAGGTGAGAGGAAAATTGAACATTTGTTATAGAAGCTGCACTGAAGATTAGTTGAGGGGAGTTCTAAGTAGCACCAAAGATAGAGATTTTTGAGTAGAATTCTCAGCTTTAGCAGCTAAACAAAAAAGACAGGATATCAAGTTCAAAGGAAAAAGCTTTTAAACTCCTGGTTCCTCTGGCTTTGGATCGTAATACCAATGATATCATAACGAAAACACGGGTTTGCTGGTGTTGAGCAGAACTCCTGAGCGGATACAGGCGAGGAAAGGGCCCAGGAGATCAGCAAGGATCTCATGTTCTCACATTTGTTAATATGGTAAATGAGATTTTGGCACCCATCTCTTCACTTTTCTTTCACATTCCACAGTACTTCCAGAACTTCCTAATTGGCTCTGTACATTCAATCTTTCTAATGATAACAGTATTAACTCCGGCTCTCTTTTATTTGGGGCCAAATTATCATCATTGTACCATACGGAATTAATTAAAATGCAAGCAGGAAAGGCTGCTGTGAAAGACAGAGGCAGGACTGGAGTCTAAAAACCTGTGGGAATCATCAGTGAGATGTAAAGAGCAGCCAGCCAGCCAGCCAGCCAGCGCCAAAGCACTGGCTGGCATTTCCAATGTTGTTCATAAAGGAAGGGCAGGGTGGGTCAGGGGATGAAGATGGAAAATACAGAGAAAACATGGCTAAGAAATTGAGATCGCAATGTTAAAAACAAGCTTGGGCTGTTCACGTTGGGTGTATCATTTGGTGTAATTGCATATGTTCAGCATTTAATATCTCTAGAGAGATTTAGCTTCAGTTGCGACTTCTCACATTTAATGAAGCGAAACTCTCTCAGGCCACTGCAAGACATATCTAAGGAGGAAAACGGTAATTTACAGCTTTAGTGACCTTATTACAGTGTACTTTGTGCTTGGCTGCTCTTCACTCTTATCTGGGCCATTATCTAAGGCTCTTGTGGAATATTGGCCATTAGCTGCATGCAGACCAAGGGCTTTGTCTTCAAGGGCTGTGAGAAGGTGGTGAAGATATTGAATATTTTATCTTAACTCCAAAGAAAAATCAAAATAGCAACATGCTCTTTGAAATGCTAATATGCATGTGAATGGTGATGATGAGGCAAAGTCTCCAATAACAAACAAGCCTTGGTGCAAAGGCATCTAAAGATGAGCTAATTACACTGACAGCCCAAATAACAATGAATATTCTCCAGTAGCTTATGAATAGCTCCTGATTTGGAGATGTCTAACCTACATCTGTGCTATGGAGATGGAAATAACAACAGGACAGAAAATGCCATAATATCTGCCAGATGCCAGTGGCTCATAGAAGGGAAAGGAGGCTTCAGGTTCACTCAGATTTGGAAAGGTTTTATTGCCAGGAATTAACTCCAAAGAAGACCTACTTTAACACAGGTGCATGCTTGCCTTTCCCCACTGGTTTATCACATAAAGAGACACTGATGTGTCAGGCAAGGTTCTAATACAGAAATCAGTAAATATGTATGTGTGGAGAGCGGGCATGTATGATCTTTATTCACATATTAACTTGAAGTTTCTTAACAATCAAATAAAATGTTAAAACAATCCTTAGTTGTGTTGAAGAGGAAAATCTTGATGATAAGCAATCATTTGCTGACCTTTATTCTAAATACTTCACAAAACATAGCAAACAAAACCAAAGCAACAGCAACAAAAATAGCTCTACCCTCATGAGCTTTGGGTAAAGAAGGAATCATCACATCTATCCTCAGAATAATAAAAAGGACATTATTAAAAGGTGACATGTCCTGTAGCAAAAAGGGAATGATCCATCTGGAGATAGTGAAAGAATGCCATAAACTAAAAAGAAATGCTTAGAAGAAAAATACATTTTGAATGGAAGTTTCATGGTTGTGATCAAAGTTTAGGAAACATTTCATTGATTTCAAATTTAATGCTTCAAAATGTAACATGTCTGAAGGAATGGATAAGTAGCAGGTTTCCATGAGGGATGTGGAGATTCAAGGGAACTTAGTGGAGGATGAGATCACAAGGTCTCAGAGGAAATACTGTAATAACTTCCTAATTCACAGGTTACCTAAGCCTTGTAGGTTGGGACTCAGTCATAGAAAGTTTTCATAGACTATAAAAATCAGTCCCCAAATCAAATTCTGTTGCTCTAAATCTAGAAACAACTTTCTTTCAATCTATTGAAAGTGGTTTTGTAATGGATAAACTGGTTTAACTTGTCATCTCTACTTCTATGTTGTTTGTCATGGTTGTAAGTCCTTCTGTCCAGAGTCACTTTTTAGTCACTTTTGGGTCCCAGGAAACACAGGACTGAATAATAATATCTTTATCATAAAGGACCAAAACTACCTGTAAAAATGACAGGACCTTGTAGGAAAAGATTACTCCAAAATGAGAATAATTACCAGTAATGGTCAGGCTGCAACCTGGAACTAAATAAGTCTTCTCATTGGAACTAAATTTCTCTCTTCAAGTGGTAGGAACAACTACCATTTCTACAGAACCCAGGAGAACCAGAACCGAGACAATAGCCACACAGGCCACCCAGGACCTGAGACTCAAAAACTAACCATTCTTTTGTCCCCTGTGCATAATTCTTCTGGTTTTCTGGTGGTTAATTGGTGATAAAAGTTTTGTGGCCTTCCTGTCCAGGCTAGCTTTGAACCTTGATCTTCAGTTTTAGCCACCTGAGTAGCTAAAATTATAGGCATGAGCCACTGGAGCTCTGCTCAAATCAATTCTTTTTTTTTTGTCAGAATTATGTATAGAGGGGTCATAGTCAGGCAGTAGTTGCATTACTTCTTGCACATTGATACCCCTTCCCATGTTTTTGTCTCCGTTTCCCTCCCCCTGCACCAACCCAATTCTTATAACTTGAAGAATAGGATAAAAATGCATGATTTATATGGCTGCCTCATGTAGGTTTCTGATATCTCTGTATTACTCTTTTTGAGCTTTTTCCTAGACACCAGTGAAAATCAGCTAAAAGAATTGAAATAACTACTCTAAAATTGGATAGTTTATTTCCAAGTATATTTGTTTCCCAAACAGTGACTGGTATCTGATTGAAATACATACATTCAACATTAGCATATACGTAATAGGAAGTTGAGAATTTTGAATTTTTTTGAAGATGCTTCCATATACATAGAAATGTACACATATGTATCTACAATAGATGTGTATGTGTATATATGTACAGAGTAGTGTTCTGTAATTACCATTTATGTTTTTATCTTGATGTGGTTTTTTTTGCATGTCCTGGGGCTTGAACTCAGGGCCTGAGCACTGTCCTTGGGCTTTCTCAAGGCTAGAACTCTACCCCTTGAGCCACACCACCACTTCCAGCTTTTTTCTATGTATGTTGCACCGAGGAATCAAACCCGGGTCTTTGTGCATGCTAGGCAAGCACTCTATCACTAGGCCAAACTCCCGGCCCCCCTGATGCTTTTTGATACTGTGCTTTCAGATATTTTCACTGCTGTCATACTTACCTAACATAATGGGTCAATAATGATCACATTTACTATTTTAACTTCTGTTTCTTTGTGTCCTTAGTATATAGAATGCTAAAATAGGACTTGAAACAAATATTAATTACAGAAATCTAGGTCACAAAATTGCAAAGTTGCCTAACATCCAAGAACACTAAAATGCTTAGTGCAAATCTGTAACAATACTTCAGTAGACGGTTGTTTATAACATAGTTTAAAAATGAGTTTTTTGAGCTGGTTGTGGTGACACAGCTTCCAAATCCCAATCCTTTGAAAGCAGAAGCGGGAAGTTGGCAAGTTTGAGGCCAACTTGACCTATTATAACAAATTCCAGTGAAGCCTAGAAAACACAGCAAGACCTGGTCTCAATTAAAAACAAAACAACAACAAAAACAACACACACACACAAATACAAAATAAACAGAAAAGAAGGTTTTCCCATGTTTCCTCAGAAGGCTCTATTTCAATTACTTCCTATCACATAGCTTGGATATTTGATCTTTTGTTAAGGCACTGGAACTCTATTTAAAAACTCTCTCACTCTTACTATCTATATATTCAGATATATAATCTATCAGAAATAGTTGTGAGTTAGAGATACCACCTAATACATTATTTGACTTATTAAAATTAATATTGAATTTTCTGCAGTAAGTTACTATAGAAGGACAAAAATATGATTACAGAGGGAAGAAAAGAACAAAGACAGACAATCATGTAACCATTAAGGCATGTAGAACTACACACCAGGTGCTTGGATGAAATCTTAAATTTCTCTAGATCAGACAATATTTTCTATTGTTTTCATAAAACCGAAATGATGTCAGGCACCTGTAGCTTATCTCTGTAACCCTAGCTACTCAGGAGGCTGAGATGTGAAAATTGTGTTTCAAAGCTAGCCAAGGCAGGAAAATCCCTGAGACGGTTATCTCCAATTAACCACCACAATGTTAGAAGTGGGCTGTGACTCAAGCAGTAGAGCACCAGCCTTAATATACATGTAAGTTTCCTGTGTTAGAAAGATTTGAGCATAAGAGACAAGCTTAAGCTCATCATCATTGTTTTTAAATGCCTCAGAATTTATTAGACTGATGATTGAAAGTTAATGCAAAAGGAAAAATCAGTACAGAGTTGTGAAAACATGGGTGCATTTACACATTCTTTATTCTTGGTCTTGAGGCCACGAGAAGATTGCCAGTATAGTCCAACATGACAAAGGTCCTTGATCTGAACATTATTTTTATACCATAGCAGCTAGTTGCTACCTGAAGAGCCTGACAAACCTGCTGGATACTTTTGTCATGCATTGACAGGCATATTGACTGAACACAAAGAGGACAAAGACCAGCTATACTTACTTTCTTCCTTCTGATGGCTTGGATTGACTACTAGATGATCTTTGGAAAAGTAATACCTGACCCTTTGACTAAACCCTACTTCTAACAGTATGGAGAGAATAATAACATCCTCTCACTTTTAACATCATGAGAATCTTGAGAAGGAAGACGAGACTTGAAAGGACTACATGAAATGCCCAGAGCACTCAGAAGCTGAGCAACATTGCAGGAGGCCAACCAAGCTCAGTGTTGGCATTGGATTAGATGGTCTTCTTTGAAAGCTAACTTATCACACAGAAATAATCAACAGTCACATGTACAATTTCTTCTGTTAATTTGTCAAGACAATGGGGAAAAGATTTTAAGTTACATATCCATGTATTATCTTTAATGTACTTAGTAGTATGAATACATTCATAGCCAAAATAACTTTCACAGTTTTAAAAACTTACCCTTATAAGAGAGAAATGCCCAGTCATCTAAGCAAACAAAACTAAAAATATCCAATTAAAGGAAGGAATAAGGACTGGCTATCAGACTTCACTTTTGGGATGGGAAAACAAAAGCACAAGAAAAGCACCACAAGCTATATGAATTACAAAACCCATAGAACAGGAAAACCCACTACAAAAATGCAATGTAAACATATCACATGAGTTAAATTCCAGAAAATGGTAAGTCCTTCCTAGCAAAAACAGGCCAGATTGCAGACTGTATAGATAGTGAACACCCCGCAAGCATGGACTTCTCATAGCTCCAAGATATATTTACATAGTTCATAGATATGTTGGACTGTTTATGGTAATTTAAGAAATGAACTGGCTCATACCAGTAATCCTAGCTACTCAGGAGGTTGAGATCTGAGACTAATGCTTGAAAATCAGTACAGGCAGAAAAAGCTGTGAGAATCTTTCTCTAAATAACTACCAGAAAAAGCCAGAAGTGTCTTTGTGGCTCAAGTGATAGAGCCCTAGCTTTGAACAAAAAGCCCAGGAATGGTGCCTAGACCTTGAGTTCAGGGCCCCAGGCCTGACAAAAACACACTACAAATAAATAATTAAATAACAGTAGGAATTTTGTAACAACAATATAGGACTGTATAGGATAGAGATAGAGTTTAGGGAAAGATGGAAAATATACAAATAGTGAAAAAAATGTTCTAAAAGAAATACAAACCATTCAAAAATGTTTTTAAATGCTATGAATAAAAAACACACATAGAATTTGAAACATAATTTCCCCAAGTGATTTTACCCTCCTGAATATTAGAGATGAAAAAAAATGATCCTAAAGGTGAATGAAAATTAATCGAACTCATAAAAAAGACAAAGTAATAAAATTATCCAAATAAAGCACCTGTAGTCTGTGAAACACTACTACATTATTGGTGGGAGTGCAAACTCATTCAACCACTATGGAAAGCAGTACGGCAGTGCCTCAAAAGGCTAAACATAAAACTCCCCTATGGCCCAGCAATTCCACTACTTGGCATTTACCCAACTATCCAGAATCTAGGGCATACTAAATCCACTAGCACAATGATGTTCATTGCAGCATTGTTCACCATAGCAAAGATACGGAACCAACCTAGATGTCCCTCAGTTGATGAGTGGATCAACAAGTTGTGGTATTTGTACACAATGAAAATCTATGCTGCTGTCAGAAAGAATGACATTGCCCCATTTGTTAGGAAATGGAAAGACTTAGAAAAAATCCTATTAAGTGAAGTAAGCCAGACTCAAAGGAACTTAGGCTCAATGGTTTCTCTCATTTGTCATAATCATTAGAAACCTTGGGCTCTACTAGCAGAGATCTGCAATAGAGCAAAACCTTGATACATAAGGCCATATAGTATGAAGCTAATTGAAAGGACCTCCAGGATATTGAAACAAAAGCCATATAATGAATGATTTTTGTCCTTAAGGTACTATGTTATCCCTCATCTCCTTTACTGTCCCTTGGGTATCTCATATTGTTACAGTATCTCACTTTGTTATCTGATATATTGAATTTATTTGTATTTGGTTATCTGAAACTTGATAGGGAAGGGGGGAAAACCAATATGGGGAGTGGGTGGTGGGTAGGGGGAGGGTAATGGGTACCAAGACATGTGAAAGGGTATCAATGTATGTGAATTAATGCACCTTCTATCTGGCAAATATCATGTAACCCTTTTATTAATTACAATAAAAATATATGAAAAAATGAATTAACATATATATAGTTGGTGTAACAGAGAAGAAAATAAAACCTAGAACAGTTACAATATTTGATGAAATAATTAATTTTAAGGAAAATAAGGATGTAGAAATTCTCCCAGATAACTAGAAATTAATTAAAATCAGTCAATATCATTGCTTAAATTCACATGTATTATTAACTGAATAACATGAAAACAAAAAACAATATATACATATATAAAAATATTTATATATTTAAATACATAAATATCATAAATTTGTTGCATATGTAATAAATATTTATATATTTAAATATGTAATAAATATATAATCATTTATATGTGAATATTTAGTATTTTTTGAAAGAGCCAGAGGGTATATGGGATAAAAGACTCAAGTGAATATAGTTCCTTTCTAGTAAGCACAAAACCCTGAGTTCAAATGCCAGCACCAATTAATTCCTCAATAGTTAGAAAATTCATCCGCAATCACAGAATAAAAGAATTTATTGGCAATGCAAACAGCATAGAAATTGTATCTAGAATGTATAAATAACTCTTACAAAGAAGACAAAGACACATACTTAAATATTGACAATAATCTTGTTATGGCCATACTGAAATTTAAACACAAGGCCTCCACTCTTGTTAACCAACTACACTACTGTAGAGCTATGCTTCCAGCCATATTTTGAATTAGGGCTTCCAAACTTGCCTTTCCATTACAGCCAGGATATCAGGTATTTACTACCTGATATCAGCTTCTTCCTATGAGATGGGATCTGACTGACTTTTCTGCCATGGCTTGCCTGCAGTTTCAGTTTTCTTAGTCTCAGCCTCCCATTAGGGGATGGTGACAAATACATGCTACCATCCTAAGGGATGGGTTCAAAAAGGGTCTTAAGAACTTTTATTGCCTCAGCCTCGCCTTGAAATCAGAATCTCAGCCTCCCACACTGCTAGGATCAAGTATGAGTCACTGGCATTTGGATAAAATTGATAATAATCTCACGGTTGCACTTCACAAAAACACTACACAGAGTCAGGGAGTTTGGCCTAGAACACATGAAAACCCGAGTTTGATTCCTTGACACTACATACATAGAAAAAGCCAGAAATGGTGTTGTGGTTCAAGTGGCAGAGTTCTAGCCTTGAGAAAGTCCAAGGGCAATGCTCAGGCCCTGAGTTCAAGCCCCAGGACTGGCAAAAAAGAAAATTAAAGAAAGAAGGAAAGAAAGAAAAAGAACGAAAGAAAGAAAGAAAGAAAGAAAGAAAGAAAAAGGAAGGATGGAAGGAAGGAGAATAAAGGGAAAGAAAGAAACTCATATGTAGTGAAAAAAACAATGCACAGTTGCCAAAAACCACAGAAAAATACGTATTCAATCATATGTTAGAAAGGCTGTCATCAAAGAGATACATTTGATATTAATATTTGGCTATCATCAACTCTTCTGTTGGTGGAAGTGTGAATCCCTGGAATTATTTCTATTTTTCATAAATCCTTTCAAAAGAATTTTTATTATGAAGGTGCTATACAGAAGGGTTATAATTACATGAGTCAGTTTATAAGTACATTTCCTTTGGAACAGTTTTTCACCAAAAGATGTTTCAATACATATGTAGATTTAGATAGCTGGATCTAGATACAGTTGTAGATAGCTGTTTAGTTATCTAATCAGGCTAATCATATTTATCTTCCCTCTCTTTGTTTCTGCGTAATCAAAACCCTCAAAATTCCCTTATCCCAATTTAAAAGTGAGACAGTTGTTTTTAGCCATTTTATTATCCAAAAGAGCACCAGAATCTTTTCTTCAACATCTAATTCTGACATAGTACTCGCGAACAAACCTATCCTCATCTTCAGTTGATACAACAAAAATTGACAAAATTAAACACGTGAACATCTTGTAGATGAACATTTACAGCAATTTTATTCACAATAGCTTGAACTGTATACAATTAAATGCCTGCCAATAAAGCAATGGATGGACAAATTGCTGCATAATCATAGAATGAAATAGTATGATACAATAAAATGGAACATAACTTCTTACACACACAACATGGTTGCATTTGAAAAATTTAAAATGAAAAACCAAACCCAATCCAAATGAGAATCTGCTGTATAAAGACAAAGAAGAAGCAAAGCAGGAGATGGTGAAATCACAGCTTGATCATCCTTGCCCTGATTATCACACATCTCTGTGTGCAGAATGCCACACCGTAGGCAAGTTCAAAGATTCTTTCTGGACTGATGAAAGAAATTTGTATCAGTGAAATAATTTATGGCGAACATATATTATTTATAGATACAGCTGACAGATGTGTCAGAATGAACATTGACTATAACTATATAGTTCATTGTTTGGAAGCTATCTCTCTATAAAGAATAACAAACAAATAGGAAGAGAATAGCTAATGCTCACATGGAAGAAATCCAGAAGTAGTGACACCCTTGGATTTTATTATTCAAACGATCCTGTGAAAAAGTGAACTCTCACTTATAAACGTTCATCTGCTCTCTGCCAGTCTTGGAGTGGGAAAGCATATTGAATAAACAGCTTTGCAAGTGGCTGTGTTTATTTTCAGTTTCAGACAATGAGACAATAACAGACTGTGAATTTGAGATGGTGAGAAGATCTGTTAGGTGTAGGATAAATTGTTAGCGAGAATATGAATCAGAAAAGAGCAGTTCTCCCTCTTAAAAAGCTAAACTGACCAGAGGACTGGAACCAAGTGTCTTTTGTGAGCTTATCAACAGGTCTATTACCTCTTCAATGGGCTTGAACCACACTTGACAAAACTGAATCTGTAAAGAAAAAAAAAAAAACCTGACATACTGAATTCAACATACTTTGTGGAGTTCTTAACTCTTAAAGGTCATATAAAAGAATAATCCTGGGACAGGAGTTTGGCCTAGTGGTAGATTGCTTGCCTAGCATACACAAAGACCCAGGTTTGATTCCTAGGTACATAGAAAAAAAGTTGGAAGTGGTGCTGTGGCTCAAAGGGTAGAGCTCTAGCCTTGAGAAAGCCCAAGGACAGTGCTCAGCCCCAGAACTGGCAACAAAAAAGAATAATACAGGTTATCTCATATTGTTACAATATTTCTCCTTGTTAACTGATATATTGTATATATGCTTAATTGGTTATTTGAAAATGGATAGGAAAGGGGGAAAATCAAGATGAGTGGGGGGAGGGGGGGGGAAATGGGGACCATGACATGAGGAATGGTATCAATGTTTGTGAAGTAATGCGCCTTTTATCTGGTGAATATAATGTAGTCCTTCTATTAATTACAATAAAAAATATATGAAAAAAGAATAATACTAGCCAGTCACCAATGGCTGATATCTATAATCCTAGCTAATCAGGAGGCTGAGCTATAAGGATCATTGTTCAAAGGTACCCCCAGCAAACAGATTCAAGAGTCTTATGTCCAATAAGCCAGCAAAAATATCAAAAGTGGAAGTATGATTCAAATAAAACAGTATCAGCCTTGAGATAAAAAGCTAAGCAACTGATTAAGAAACCTTGGGCTCTCCTAGCAGAGATTTACAATAGAACAAAATCTAGAGACATTAGGCCAAACAGTACGACACTAAATGTAAGGACCTCCAGGATAAGGAAACAAAAGCCATATAATGGTGACTGTTGTCTTTAATGTACTATGTTATCTCTCATCTCTTTTGCTATCCCTTAGTTATCTCATATTGTTACAATTTTTCACGTTGTTATCTGATATATTTTATATGTGCTTAATTGGTTATTTGGAATTGGATAGGGAAGGGGGGAATCAAGAAAAGCAGGGGGAAGGGGAGGGTGAGAGGGAAATGGAGACCATGTCATGAGAAAAGTTATCAATGTTTGTGAAGTTATGCACCTTCTATCTGGTGAATATAAGGTAACCCTTCTATTAATCACAATAAAATATTTATTAAAAAAGCTAACAAAAGTACAAGGCCCTGAGTCCAAACCCATTCTCTCTCTGTGTGTCTCTCTCTCTGTCTGTCTCTCTCTAGCTCTCTGTCTCTCTCTCACACACACACCAACACATATCCTTATTATCAACATTATTATGTTCCCATCAGCATAAATAAAATAACTTTGGAATTGCTTTAAGGATGAAGTAGTAGTGTTGGGAAGAGCTGAGAACCTAAATATTTTTGCACATGTGACCAGATTAAGCAATTGGTGAACTATGGCAAAATTACTGTGATGCAAACTTTTATTGAACAAATATCTTAATCAATTGTTTAGAAAATTAGCATGGAGCCTTTCTTCTTTTTATGGTAAGAGGAAATCTTGTACTCAAACACTATTAGATCAGTATTTCATATTCTAAATCTCCCAGAAACACAATTTTTGCCTCCCTTCCCTTTAGTTTTTTCTTTTTGAGTAAAGGTAGATTACTTTCCTGCTTTATATAGTTTATATAGTAAAATATGAAACCTCAACCTCGACTATTGTCCAATCCAAATATTTTATTGTTGACACTGTCGTGTTCTTACCTCTTTTTCCTAACCTTTCACAGAAACCCAACCACAAAGCAGGCAAAGGCATTTTTGGTATGGATTTTCCCTCATCTCATGAAAAAACAAGCTATAGACCTATAAGCTGAAAACTTGTAAGAAAGAAAAGAGACAAAAGCTGACAGCAAGGAGTGTAATTTACTGAACATATTCACTCTTATTAACAGGAAGCATTGCATTATTGCTAAGATGGCGCTCGATAGTTTTGGCCTGTTCTAGACTCAATGTGAGTCCTGTGTGGTTTTTTTTTGGGGGGGGGTGGCTCATATTGTTTTTATTTTAATGTATCGAGGGATTACAGTTATATTTGCCAGGTAGCGGGTACATTACGTCTACCTCTCACACTCTGATATCCCTACTCATGTTTTTGTCCCAATTGACCTCTTTTCTCCTATTTCAAATAAACATATATATATATATATATATATATCCCAGGTAACAAAATCAGATATTGCAACAATATGAGATTAGCCAAAGGGCAACACAAGAGAAAAGAAAAATAACATAGTACATTAAGAAAAACAGTCCCTTATAATTATACTCTTGTTTCCATGTCTTTGCAGTCCATTAATTTGGCCTCATCTTATATGGCCTTATGTATCCAGGGTTTGTGCTATTGTAATCCTCTGCTAGGAGAGTCCTAGGTTTGTATTAATTATTACAAATGAGAGAAACCATTGAGCCTATGTTTCATGTTACCTCACTTAATATGATTTTTTCCAAGTCTTTCCATTTCCTTACAAATGAGGCGATGTCATTCTTTCTCACAGCAGCATAGAATTCTATTGTGTATAAATACCACATCTTCATAATCCTATCATCTACTGAGGGGCATCTGGGTTGGTTCCATATCTCTGTTATGGTAAATAGTGCTGCAATGAACATCATTGTGCTAGTGGCTTTAGTATATCCTTGTCTCTGGACGATTTGGTAAATGCCAAATAGGGAATTACTGGGTCATAGGGGAGCTCTATGCTTAGTCTTTTGAGGAACAGCTATACTGATTTCCATAGTGACTGAATGAGTTTAAACTCCCGCCAACAGTGTAGTAGTAATCCCTCCTGTCCACATCCCAGCCAGCATCTGTTGTTATTGGATTTCTTGATCATGGCCATTCTTATTTGAGTGAGGTGGAATCTCAAAGTTTTTTTGATTTGCATTTCTTTTCTGGCCAGAGATGTCGAGAATCTCTTCATGTGCTGTGTTGTTTTATCTATTGTTTTTCCAAATAAATTGGATATCTTTTATTTTGTGTTCTTCTTACATGAATAAGCCTTCAGTGTACATTACTGACAACATGAAGTATTTCAAAACACAGCTATTTGTGGCAAAAGAAGAGCCTTGCCCGGACAAATGGCAGGCTAAGTGAGGTCAGAGAAGAAGTGTGACAAAAAAAATAAGGAAAGTGAGCCCATTCTGACAGAGTTGTATCCAGGACAAGAAAGTGAGCAAGAGTTTTAACACAGAAGACTGCAAGGAGGCAGTGGTGGGAAACTGGATGGAAAGATAATCAGTTCTAGAAATATTTATTGAGACATAAATTTGCCGATTATGATGATAAGTGATAGAAACACAATGTAGAGGCAAACAGGAGGTTCAATTAATAACCATTGCTTTCATTTGGATTTTTAGTATTCCCAGAAGGTACTAAAAGATTTGTCCCCATGGTGGGGCTGTTGAGCCTATGGGGAGTGCTCTAGATCACTGGAAACATTTCCTTAAAGACTGTGGAGCCTTGGTCCTTCTCTTGTTTCCTGGCCATGAGGTGGTTACCTGGATTCTACACCGTCCTGTCATAGCCATCTGGTACCATACCAGAGACCTAAAAGTTATGGGTTCATTGTTGATCATGGACTACGATTTCTGAAATGAAACGCCGAATTTGGACTACGATTTCTGAAATGAAAAGCCTAAAGGAAACTTTTCTCTTCGGAAGCTGATTGTCTTCAGTATTTGTTATAATAACAGAGAGTTGGCTAGCCTAACAACACTTGACTTCCTAATCTGAGAGAGAAATGAACACATGGAGAGTGTGAAGGTGTATAAAAATGGAAATGATCTGGGTACTTGTGGCTCACGCCTATAATCCTACCTACTCAGAAGGCTGAAATCTGAGGATCGTAGATCAAAGCCAGCAAGAGCAGGAAAGACCGTGAGACTCTTATCTCCAATTAACCACCAGAAAACCAGAAGTGGCACTGTGATAGAACACTAGCCTTGAGCTGAAAGGCTTAGGGACCATGCCTAGGCCCAGAGTGCAAGCCCCACAACCAACCAAAAAAAAAAATATATATATATATATATACATATATATATATATATGTGTGTGTGTGAAGATAAGAGGTCTGATCATTTTTTTCTCATGTTTTATGTTTCTTTCAATGAATTAGCAATGATTTATATTTCAGGAGATAGATGAATGCCTCCTGGAATACTGTTTTGAAATTTTATATTACCAGTCTTTTCGAACACTTGTCACTCTTCCTTGAAGAATCATAGGGATAACAGTTTAATTATGAGTTGTTTCCTTAGCAATTTCCTTGTGCTGTAGACAGGATTAGAAGTATTTTTCCTGCTGTTGTTACATTCCTTATGTCATTGTGCTTGCCTCATGTCCAGAGGTCCCATTTCATTAAATGCTACATCTCTGTGTGCAAAGACTTCACATTATTATGAAAGGAACATTGTTTATTCCTAGGAAACAAAAGGTGCTTTTCTGTATGCATTAAAATATTATTTCGTTTGGACTCCCTGGATCCATCAAATACCGGCTTGTGTTCTATGACTTGGCAGGAAGGAATCATACGTCAACATTCCTACTTGATATACACAAAATAAATTCAGTGTTTGTTAGTTTTTAAATGTTAGAAAAGTGATTCCATCTTGACTGGTCCTTCGCAGAACATCAGATAGGAGGAAGAAGCAAAACAGCTCCCCAAAATCCCACATAGGAGCAGATGGCAAAGGAAAAGCTCTTGAAAATCTAAGTCTCTCTCTGGTTAACCTCCTTGAGACAAGTGACAGCAATGTGGAGCTTTGCAAAGGCTTTAGGAAAATCAAAAAGAAAGATGCTGCATTCACATTTGTGGAACATAGTCAGAAAAGAGTAAAAAGTCTAAACATAATCCTCCACAAGCTAACATACCACTTCAGACACAAACAGGAAAGGAAGCAAAGGCAGTTCTTATTCCCAGCTTTTGCCTTGTCCTTTCCATGACTCTGTTCTAAAAACCAGCAACTAATTTTCATAGCATTTTTTTTCAGTCCTGGGGCTTGGCCACATTGCATGATGTATTCCTGTGCTCTTTTGCTTAAGGCCAGCATTCTAGTACTGTAAGATACAGTTCCTCCTCTGGTTTTCTGCTGGTTAATTGGAGACCAGAGTCTCATGGACTCAATTGCCTGGGCTGACTTTGAACTGATATTCTCAGATCACAGCTTTCTGAGTAGCTAGGATTACAAGCATGAACTACCAGCACTTGGACTTCCATAGCATTTTAAAAATTATTCATGTATATCCGTGTTGTTTGGTAACTAATACCATCATGGATAGCTTTCAAAAGTAACATGATTGGGGGGGGGGGGGCTTAGGCGGAAGATGGCGGTGTTCAGTTTGAGTATTTCTGAGCTGCTGCCAAGATACCAGTTCTGGCAGCATAGGGGACAGTTCAGACCTCAAATCGATCCTAAGTAAGCTTTAGCAACACAGAGACCTCAGTCACAGAGGAAAAGGGCAGAAATCCAGCACAAAGAAGACAGCAGGGACTGGTGGCAGCTGCTTGGAGAGGCCTTGGAGACAAAGCTGCTCTTCTGAATCTGAGCAGCAACCCTTCACAGCGTCACAGACCCAACGGCTGGGCAGCCACATGCAGAAAACTCAAAATTGACCCTAGGAAGCCTAATTTAAGGATAATTGATATTGAGGAGGGTCTGCAGAAACAGGTCAATGGTATTCAAAATCTACTTCAGGGAATCATCTCAGAGAACTTCCCAAATATCCAGAAGGGCAGGCCCATCCAGATACAAGAAGCATTTACAACCCCTACCAGACCTGCCCAGTTTTGCCAGCACTAATAATTGAATAGGCTGTGGTGGTTCCACTGGGCAGCCACATGCGGAAAACTGAAAATTGACCCTAGCCTTTCTCCATGCACAAGCATTAACTCAAAGTGGATCAAAGACCTCAACGTCAGACCGGAAACTGTGAAACTATTACATGATAAAGTAGGAGAGACACTGGAACTCATAGGCACAGACAAAAGATTCCTGAACAGAATCCCAGGGTCACAACAGATTGGAGAAAGACTCGATAAATAAAAATAAAAAGTTTCTGTACAGGTAAAAACATAGTCGCAAAAGTACAGAGACAGCCAACCAACTGGGAAAACATATTCACCCACAATATATCTGACAAATGCTAATATCCAGTATCTACAGGGAACTCAAGAAACTAATCCCCGGAAAACCCAATAAACCATTCACTAAATGGGCAAGGGAACTAAAGAGAGACCTATCAGAAGAAGAGATTAAAATGGCTGAAAAGCATATGAGAAAATGTTCAACGTCTATGGTCATAAAGGAAATGCAAATAAAAACAACCCTAAGATACCACCTTACCCCAACAAGAATGGCCAAGATTTTGAACTCACACAATGACAGCTGCTGGCAGGGTTGTGGAGAAAAAGGAACCCTACCACACTGCTGATGGAATGTAGACTAGTTCAGCCACTCTGGAAAGCAGTGTGAAGCTTTCTTAAAGAACTGAAAATAGGCCTTCCCTACGATCCCATCATACCACTTCTGGGCATCTATCCTGAAAATCATGACCCAAGATATTATAAGGACACCTGCTCAGCTATGTTCATCTCTGCACTAGTCACAATAGCCAGGCAATGGAAACAATACAGATGCCCTACTGCAGACAAATGGATATAGAAAATGTGGTATATATACACAATAGAATTCTACATAGCCAACAGACAAGATAAAATAATGGCATTCATAAGGAAGAGGATGAATCTAGAGTGAATCATGTTGAGTGAGACAAGTCAAGACCTAAGGAACAAAAGGCGCATGGTATCCTTAATATGTGGCTATTAACTCCAAAGAGTACAAGAGCGAGAACTCAATAACTGCATACCCAAAGCTGTGGACATGGTAATGGAAATATAAACATAACTGTACAGACATAAAAACCTATGACTCTATAGACATAATATTTTACTTCATAAATTAATGTTTCTATGACATACAAACCCTTAGCCTAGTTTTGATTAAGTTCTAAATACTAAGTCCCAGTGATAGTAAATAGAGATTCCCTCCTTGAACACTTGTTTGTTAAACTTGTCATTTAAAATATGATGTAAAAATCAACATTAATAAATTATTTAATTGAAAAAATAAAAAAGATATAGAAATAAGAGCCCCCAAAAAAGTATTTATGAGATTTTTGGTAGAGATATCTACAAGCCAGATTGTATCCAGAAAGTGTCCTTAATCTACTATGTTATCTCTCATCTGTTTTGCTGTCCATTTGGTATCTCATATTGTTACATTATCTCACTTTGTTATCTGATATATTGTATATATTTGTATTTGGTTATTTGAAATTGGATAGGGAAGGGGGGAAAACAAGATGAGGGGAAGGGGTGGGGGGGAGGGAAATGGGGACCAAGACATGTGAAAGGGTATCAATGTATGTGAATTAATGCACCTTTTATCTGGTGAATATAATGTAACCCTTCTATTAAGTTCCATAAAAATACATGAAAAAAATTAGGCTTCCTAATTGTATTTTGGACCTCCTGAAGTGCTCTCTCATATTTCCTAGATTTGGATTGACTCATTTTCTGTTCTTTCTCTATAACAACTAAATTATCTTCAGCCCCAGAAATTCTCTCCTCTGCATTGTCTAACCTGCTATCAAAGATATCTACTTTATTTTTCATCTCCCTTGCTTCTAATTGCTCATTTTTGATGCCTTGCATCTCTTGTTTTAGATCATGTATGAATTTCTTTAGCTCCTTGATTTCAATTTGAGTGGTTAGCTCAGCAGCTTTATTCTCTTTGGACATTTGCTGGAGTTCAGTCACCTTTTTGCTTGTGGATTCTATGAATTCTTCAATTTTTCTTTGAAAAACCTTTATTATGGCCTCCTTTATGGCTTCTCCTTTTTCACATATCACCTTGTTTATGGGTTCCTCTTGTTTAGCTATGGCTTCCTCCCTTATCTCTTTATCTTTTCACACTTTTCATTAATGATGTTTATCAATTGCTTTTGTATAGCACTTGGAAGAGTCTCCTCTAGGTTTGCCAGTGACTGTTCCATTGGGTGGGGGATGTTATTCCTTGATTTGACATTTTTCTTGAGTTTCTTGTTCTTCCCATTTGAAAATGGGAGCAAGATCAATACTAAACACGGTTATAGTTTTTCAGATATAACCAACCTAGACCTCTGTAGCTGGCAGATACTAGATGTTCACAATTTTTGATTGGTGTTATCACTCTTTCTTTTTGTGCACTTACAGACCAGTCTAATACAACCACTGATAAGTGATTTATGACCAAAACAATAAGCCTCTCAATCCAATCTCTATTGTATTTAAGTCCCTCTGAACCTAGAATATAATTTAACACCTAGATATACAGTATGGCTCAACGGCCATCAAGTGTAGATCCGTGCATTATAAGGGTTGAAAGACAAACAGATGACCAGAGATAGAAAAATAGAATGTGAGAGATCAGGGGAGGTACAAGAGGATTAATGTAGGAGTGTAAGATTATTATGATAATGAAGAAAAAGTATAGTGTAAAGATAACTGACCTAAGTTGGTAAGTATGTAGCGTATTTGAGTACAAAGTTTGGAAAGCATTAGATAAAACCTATGAAAGTAAGAAGGGTAATAAGAAGAATATATTGAGAAAAGAGGGAGGTAGATATAGGATATTTTGATGATAAAAATTTTAAAAAGAAAAAAAAATAAGAAGCAAAATAATACAAAAACAAGAACAAGAAAAAAACAGAAAAACAATACATAACTAAAAGCAGAAAAACAAAAAACAAAAACAAAAAAAGCAAAAATAACAACAACAAAAGCAAAAACAAAACCGAAAAAGAAAAAGGTGGGGGGAGATTCCTCATTATTGTGAGCTCTTACCTATGAAATACTAGGGTTGAGAACAGGAGATTAAAAAACAAGTGACTGTATCAATATAGATATCGTTTGTATTCAGACTGTACCCAGAGTTGCAACTATGTTTCCAGGAACAACCACAGTGACAGAGGAATGCGGGAAAGGAAAGAAAAAAGAAAAGAAAACAATCATAACATTAATGCTCGACATCTCTGGTCATAAAAGAAATGCAAATTAAAACAACTCACTCCAGTTAGAATGGCCAGGATCAAGAAAACTAATAACAGATGCCGGAGGGGATGTGGCCAGGAGGGATCACTACTACACTGTTGGTGGAAGTGCAAACTGGTTCAACCACTATGGAAAGCAGTATGGCCGTTCCTCAAAAGACTAAACATAGAGCTCCCTATGACCCAGCAATTCCACTACTTGGCATTTATGCAATTGTCCAGAAACAAGGGCATACTAAATCCCCTTGCACAATGATGTTCATTGCAGCACTATTTACCATAGCAAAGATATGGAACCAACCCAGATGTCCCTCAGTTGATGAGTGGATCAACAAGCTGTGGTATTTATACACAATGGAATTCTATTCTGCTGTCAGAAAGAATGACCTCTCCAATTTTGTAAGGAAATGGAAAGACTTAGAAAAAAATCCTATTAAGTGAAGTAAGCCAGACTCAAAGGAACATAGGCTCAATGGTTTCCCTCATTTGCCATAATCAGCAGAAACCTTGAACTCCTCTAGTAGAGATTTGCAATAGAGCCAAACGTAGATACATAAGGCCATACAGTATAACGCAAAATGAAAGGACCTCTAGGATATAGAAACGAAAGCCATATGAGTGATTGTTGTCCTTAATGTACTATGTTATCTCTCATCTCCTTTGCTGTCCTTTGGTTATCTAATAGTGTTACAGTGTTTCACTTTATTTGATATATTGGATATATGCATATTTGGTTATTTGAAATTGAATAGGAAAGGGGGAAAACAAGATGAAGTTGGGGATGGGGGTGAGGGAAATTGGGACCTAGACATGAGAAAGTGTATCAATGTATGTCAAGTAATACACCTTCCATCTGGTAAATATAATGTTATCCTTCTATTAATTACAATAAATATATATCAAAAAACAACATGATTAACTACAAACAAATTATATCTGTCTACAGATATAACTTTAGACTCATTTTTTCCAGCCACTGGATCTCAACCAGAAGCATCAAGTACAAATTCTCAAGTAGAAAATCCAGTACCTGGATTCAAAGTTCTTAGAACCTGTGGGTCCAGAAATCTAGTCACAAATTGTTCTCCATGCTTCTTTTAATGCTAAATTTGAAGAGCACTCCTTTAAGCATTAAACATTTCCTCTGAGTCATTTTCCTTGTCTACAAAACAAGAGAATTTAATAAGATAATATATTTTAAATATATTTCATATGAATCATTATTGACTATTCAATCTTTTTAATTCTGTAGAATATTTATCATTTGATTTCTTTAACAAACCAGTGCAGGAGGAATAGTAGATACTTAAGACATAAGTTGAGCATAATATGTTGCCTATTCTGACTTGAGAAAATGCATAGCCTCATGGAGAAGTACTTGAGGACTATTTATTATCACTCTTTAGGAGTTGCATTTACAAACTGAGAGAGAAACAAACCTCTCTTCCCAGAGGGACAAGTGGATGTACAAATGAAAGTCTGCTTCACACGTCTCTCAAGTGAGTTCAGGAGTATAGAAAAACACTAAAATATCCAAAAAATGCAAAGAAATCTGGGCTCCGATGGCCACTCAGTATTATCTATGTATAAAAAATAGTCATAGTGTAAAGTTTCTATTGAAGGAAATTACCTTTAGGAATTTCTGTAGTTTAAGCTGAGTAAATATCCTTTCACTTTTATTAAAAGTATAGCTATCTGCTCTCTTATGCACAAATAGGTAAACCCAATTTAGTAAGCCTTGAGATAGGGGCATGAAAAATCCTACTAGAAATTTGTATTCTATAGTTCTGTTAGTGTCAAGCTGTTCTTTTAACATTTCCAGAATTTTGCAATATCTGCTTTTCCATTGGAGGACCTGTGCTTAAAGTTATACTGTACCAAAAGAGGACAGATGAGCAAGAGCAAAAATGATTTTTTTCTTTCTTGTCATAAGCAACTGCTGTTTTCATTCTTGAATGCTTTTGAAATTTTGCCATGACAAGTGATTCTTGGTTTTATATACTTTCTTGGATTTCTTTTGTCACAAGACTGTGGTATCAAATATTTAAGATGCTGTATATTCCATGAATAATAGCACCATGGATGAGATACAGTGACCTTTTCAGTATTCTATATTGTGACTAGCTGTAGTCAATCCATTCATTTTGCTCTTTTATGGCCTCCCTGAGCTTGAGAGCAACGAGGGAAATGGCCATCCGAATCAAAATATGATGTGCCAAAAGGTCAAAATAGTAAAGTACACTAGTATATTTCATAGAATATATTAAGGTATTAAATTCCTAATATTTTGCACTGGTGCCAGAATCTATAATGGAAAAAGAAAATGGAAGCTTAGGAATTCACCCTTGTTGAGAATTGGAACTAATCCACCTGGGTAACAACAATTTCTCCTCTGAATTCTAGTGAAATTTTGTTTCTTCTATTCAAGTGTTGAGTTCTTTTAAATGAGTATGTGTTGAGGGTTTGTGGAAACATACAATTTCACTGTGGAAGGTGAGACAATTTATCTTCTCTGTAGCTTCTGCCATCTGGTGTGTTATTTTCCACAGTTTCCCTCATCTTTCTAATTTCATCTCGCTCTTCAAAAGTGTTTGTATGTTTATATGTATCTGCTGGCAAATTGAGAGAGAGAGGACAAGTGGGTGGATGATAGAACAGTGGCAACATTTCCACTCTTTAATATTAATGCTTTGTCTTTTAGATATGAATTGAAGTGTTTGAGTTTATGTACAATAACATACTCCAATAGGCAGAACATGAGTTTAAGAATATTGCTATTTTGTTTCTTTTCTCTAATTTTATTGTGAGAAAACTGTAAATTTTTCTTTCTGTTTTTTTTTGTCAGACCTTGAATTCAGGGCCTGAGCACTGTCCATGGGCTTTCTCAAGGTTAGAGCCCTACCACTTGAGCCACCACACCATTTCCAGCTCTTATTTTTTCTCTGTATGTGGTACTGAGTAATCAAACCCAGGTCTTTGTACATAGTAGGCAAGCACTCTATAACCAAGCCAAACTCCCGACCCATAATTTTTTCTTTTTAATCTGATAACGCTTCAACTAAGAATTCTGTCAACCCTTTACCCATTTCTACAATGGTTTCAGTAAAAAAAAAAAACATTTTTCACTAGCAATTATAAAATTAGAACAAAATTTGCTCTTCAGTTCACAGCAATTTCTATTAAATAGGGAGAGTGCAGGAAGCTAAATATTCTGTGAGTTTTTTTCACAAAACAATAAAATGATTTTGTTTTTACTTAATTAGTAGAAATGCACTTGTTTTGTTCAATTTTTTTCCCAGTCTTGAGGCAATAACTCAGGGCCTGAGCACCTCCCTGGGCTTTCTCAAGACTAGAGCTCTGCCACTTAAGCCACATCCACATCCAGCATTTTTTGCATGTATGTGGTAGCAAGTAATTGAACTCGGGGCTTCCTGCATGTTACCCAAGCGCTATACCACTATGCCAAACTCCTGGCCTGAAATGTATTTGTTTTGATTATACTTTTATCTAGAGAAATACAACTGTTCAGAAGCTAAATTTTATTTTTGAGTATTTGTAATGTGAATATTTCAAACATTTAAGACTTTTACATTTGAAAAGCATGAAAAGGAAAGGGGGTTTAAAATAATAAATCTATAATTTGAAACATATAATTTATAAAGAAAAAGTCCTAAAAATTATATTCTAAAAAGGAATAACATTTGCTAAACTGTCTTTAGGAGGATTAAAATTTTAAATTCTATTTTAAATAAAATACAATAAAAAGAATATACTGGATTTCAATGTAACTTTCAAACTTTATCAACTTTAATACTTCTCAAAGAAATATTCATCTAAACCATTGTTACAGTGAGAAATAAATTATTAACATATTACTAGAGATTTATTGATATGTATTTAAAAGTTATGCGAACATAGCAGAGTGGTGTTTCTTATTTTCATGCATGAGAATGGAAAGACAAGAATCATTGTTAGATGAAGAGAAGCAAGATTATGAACTTCTTTCTTTATTGCATCTGAAGACTGGATGAACAGGAAGTATTTCTTCCCACTGCTGGTAAAGTCAGGACATTCCTCTGGCTTGAGCCCAGGCAGCTACTCTTTGGATTCTTCTGACTCTCCTTCGCATAGTTCATCAGCTCATTTTCTATTGACTAAATTGTTGCAGATCTTTTGCTCCCTTCCAAATTGTATCAAGGAAAAAAAGAAGAAAAGATACATTTTTCAGAGGCTTTTAAAAACCATTTTCAAACATATGTAGGTTAGTCCACATGGAAACACCATATGTTTCCAGTTAGTCTTTTTTTTGTTCCCCACCAGTCCTGGGCTTGGGCTCAGGACCTGAGTACTGTAAGGACACCTTGAACTCTCTCAAGGCTAGAGCTCTACCACTTGAGCCTCAGCACCACTTCCAGCTTTTTTCCATGTATGTGGTACTGAGGAATCGAACCTGGGTCTTCGTGCATGCTAGACAGGCACTCTACCACTAGGCCAAACTCCGTGGCCCCAGTTAGTCTTTTTTTTAAAGACTACTTATACTAAATCACCCAACAGCAAATGAAGTGACACTGACCATGTCTCTTCATTTTCTCTACTTTGATGAAAAAGCTAAAGAACACTCTATGACTATCACACTTTAAAAATATCAATCATTTTATATGTAATCCATAGAAAATAATCCTTATATCATTATTGTTTAGATGTATTACTCAGTCAATAGTACATTTCAAATTTTGAATGCGAGTGTGAACATTAATTAAGGTAATAGTAACTCAGGACTATTTGGAACAGACCCAATTACTTTGTTTTGAAGTTCTTATATGTGGAATATATCAGCAAAGTATCTTTCTATTTATCTAAACACTTTCTATAAAGAGCAGTCTCTTTGGACCTTTGGTGGTTGTCTTCCCATCTTCTCCAATTTGCAGGTCTTAAATCTCTCCTAGTGGTTATATTTCTGAACTACAGATAGTGAAGAACTAATGAACAGGCCAAACTTCCAATTAGGTTCATCATTTTACCATGTTTGCAAAATTCTTCAAATATTTGTTCAAGGGTAGGAACAGTCAAGGGTGGGAAATTCTGAGTAGAGGCAAAAATTGGAGGATCATAGTCTGTAGTCACTTGGGGATAAAAAAAGGTTATCAAGTCCTAATCTCAAATACTAGGTAGGCCTGTCTGGCAGGCATCTGTCATTCTAGTTATGCTAGAAGCATCAATCAAAGGATCACGGTCCACGCTGTGCTGGGTAAGGAGTGAGAGATCAAGCACAAGAGGCCTAAGTTTAACCCCCCAACACACCACCACTGAAGAATGCATTATTTCTCTTTTTATGCTTGTTATAATTTGAAAGAAAGTGATCTCTAATAATAATGACTATAGAAAATAAGGCAATCAACTATGCTTCAAGAGTTAGAAGAAAACTCAAATGAGAGCTGGAAATACTCAGGCCAGTAAGATGACAATAAAGGTTTGATATTAATCAAGATTGTTTTCTGAAGGGTTCAGAGGAAAGTTTCTAATCTTCTTAATGCAATCCAAACATGTTTTATGGAAACAGATATATATTTATATTTGTTCAATATTTATTTCAACGATATCCTGATTGGTGCAGTAGGGAGGGAAAACAAGTAAGATGACTGATAAGGAAGAATTATTTTTCTCTCTACTCTCATCATAATTGCACTTTGCCCTCAAATATTTTACCTTGGTTTTTATTTTTTGTTATAGAAGAGTGGCATGAATTTTATGTCCACCTATAAATCACCTGCATTTAATAATTGTAAATATTTTGTCATACATAAAACATAGCTTCAATTTGCTGTAGCTCAAATTATAGATAAGAAGCTATTTCAGTCTTATGTACTTGAACATGACTGTTTATACAATAAGGGCTTTTTTGTGAAAGTATAAAATCCTTTTTCTTTGCCAGTCTGGGCTTGAGCTAAGGGCTTGAGCACTGTCCTTGGGCTTTCTCAAAGCTAGAGCTGTACCACTTGAGCCTTGGCACCACTTCCAGCTTTTTTTCTGTTTGTGGTACCAATCAATCGAACCTGGGTCCTCATGCATGCTAGTCAAGCACTCTACCACTAGGCCAAACTCCCAGCCCCTAAAATCCTTCTTTTTTGTTTGCATGCCAGTCCTGTGCTTGAGATCAGGGCCTGAGCACTGTCCTTGGACTTTCTCAAGGCTAGAGCTCTACCACTTGAGCCTCAGCACCACTTCCAGCTTTTTTCTGTGTATGAGATACCAAGGAATAGAACCCTGGACTTCGTGCTAGACAAGCACTCTACCGCTAGGCCACATTCTCAGCCCTTAGAATCCTTCTTTTTTTATTAAAGAATTTATTAACATTAATTTTTACGTCATATTCCAAATGACATGTTTAACAAACAAGTATTCAAGAAGGGAATCTCTCTTATACAATCACTGGAACTTAGATTTTAGAACATGATTAAAACATTTTTGTCTAGCACCATATATTTACCTCAAAACAATGACTTCCTTTAACAACGGCATACACGGATCATCTATGTGTTTTACAAATCTCCATTCAGAAATGTTCATACCTCTTAGTTGTTTAAAACTGCACATGCGAGGAAGCCTGGTACACAAGGCTGTCTCCATTTCATTCCATTCCCAGTAATATCTTAGAGTCTAGGGCTGCATTATCAGCCTGCCCTCACTGTCATTCCAGCCCGGGAAGTTGTACAAAATAATTTTGTTTGCGGATGAACAATCATTAGAACTCAGGTTCACTACTAATGTTCAAAAGACTAAGAAATGAAACAAAACAAAGACATAGACTGACAGAACCCACAAACTAAGGAAAAAAGCTGACACATAAAATGTCTGTGAAATTGTATGATTCCAAGCAGTATAGTGTAGATGCTCAGATACATTCAATATGAGACTTTGGGTCCACATAATATGATCAGCCTCTGTTGTATGAGCAGCTGGCTTTTCCATTTTACCTCTGGCAGTGGTCTTCATGTTTTTATTGGAGTTGAAACCCTGTGCACTGAGTGCTAACGGTAGGCAGTAAAGCTAGGCCCAAATCAAAGTTAAGGCAGAACATATTTTCAGGTCTCTGTGCCCTGAGATATGTGGTAGGAATGAAAATTGCACTTATTATACACATTTATTCCCCTAGGGGAGATGAATGTGCAAAAGCCACAGGGACTCAAACTCAGAAGACAGAATGCCTTTGTTTATCTATAGAACAAAAGCTTATATTATGACTTAAAAGGGGTTTCTTCTTGGGTGATTTCTGAGCATGATGCTAACAAGAATAATTATAGAATGATAGTATAATCTTTTGTGATAATGGTATAAATTAAACCTTGTTTGAATGACCAGTAATAGGAGATTCTTTTCTTTGTTATATTTTCCACAGTGCTGTTTGTCTATTAGAGTTACCAAGTTTACTAAGGGATCAGTCAAAAAGGAATCATGAAAGGACGAATAATACATGGAAGTTAGAATGGGAAGCATAATTTGTGGCCTAATTGCAGGAGCCAAAATGAACAAATTAGAACATGATGCTCTACATTTAGGAACATTATATTCCCACAAAAAATCAATAGGAAAATATATTTTTATTACTCTACAGAAATGCAAACACAGCTAATATGGATTTGTTTGGGTTCAAATGTAGCCTGGACATATACTACATAGGAAAAAACAAAAAGACAGATCGGTGGAAGATGGCAGCGGTTCAGTGAGAGTCTTTCTGAGCTCTCGCCAAGATACCAATTCTAGCATCATAGAGGAAAGTTCATACCCAAAGATTGATTCTAACTAAGCTTTAGCACCACAGAGATCTCAGTCAGAGAGGAAAAAGGCAGGAAACCAGTGCAAGAAGAAATCGTGAAGCAGCGCCAGCTGCTTGGATCTGCGGCAGAGACAAAGCCTCCCTCCTGAATCTGAGCAGACCGTGCTTCTCAGCAGTGCAGATTTGCCAGCTGCAGACAGAGCCAGACAGAGCCTGCATGAGCCCAGAGCCATCACCTGGCCATGGCACAGACCTGCCAGTTTCACGGAACCTGAAAACCCAGCAATTTGTGAGTAATTCCGTGGACATTTCCACTTCTGCTTGCAGAAGGCATTGGAAAGGAATCCCCTCTACCACTAGCCAATAGCAGTGCCATCTTGACTGCTGGCAAAGACTCGGCCAAACCAACTGGAGCGCCATCATTCAACAGGGCAAATGATTTTCCAGAGGCAGCTTAGCCAGACAACCACCCACAGGGCTAGTGGAAGTTCCTCCCCCTGGGCGGGACAGCAGTCCTGGCAAACAAAGCCGCTCCTGAGTCCACTGTTGGTTTTTTCTTTTTTTTCTGCCCAATCAAGAAAAACTGATCAGAAAAACCACAAAGGCAAATCGCAAGAGAAAGACTTTTTGAAGGGTTTGGAATTTAATGGAGACATAAGTTTGCTATCCTGCCCCCCCACAAAAAAAAAAAAAAACAAACTGAAGAATACTTTTTTTCTTTTTTTCTATTTTTCCCTTTTTTTCTATCCTTTTTTTATTTGCGTTTTTAATGTGTTCTTTTTTTTTTTGCCATTTTACCTCCACTTTTTTTTTTAAAGACTCTTTCTTTTTTTTTTTTCCACTTTCCTTCTGTCATTGTGCTGGTTCCTAGAAACATAGTGACAGCACTGGGTACAGACTGGATACAAATGATATTTATATTGATACAGTCACCTGATTTTAATCTTAACCCTAGTATTTCTTGTCTAAGAACTCACAATTATGTGGGATCTCCCCCCTTTTTTTTCTTGCTTTTCTTTTTCTTTTTTCTGTCATTTATTTTTACTTTTTAAAATTTTTATCATTTAACTCTCCTATATATACCTTCCTCTTTTCTCTATATATTCTTCTTATTATCCTTATTTTCATAAGTTTTATCTTATTTTTTCTAAATTTTGTACTCCATTATTTTATATTTTCATCACCTCAGGTCAGTTAACCTTACGCTATCCCTTTTGTTCATTATTATATTAATCTTACACTCCTACATTACTCTTTTTTTACCTCCCCTCTTGTCTTTCATACTATTTCTTATCTCTGTTTCTTTGTTCAGCCTTCAACTTTTATAATGCATGGATCTATAGTTGATGTTGTTGAGCAATACTGTATATCTAGGTGTATATCTACTGTAGGTCCAGAGGGACTTAAATGCAATAGAGATTGGATTCAGGGGTTTATTTTTTAGTCATAAAACAGTGATCAGTGGTGATATTATATTTGTCTGTAAGTGTACAAGAACAGAGAGAGAGTGACAATATTAATCTAAAATTATGAACATCTATTGTCTGGCCGCTAAAGAGCTATATGTTGGTAATATCTTAAAAAATATAATGTTCTGCCGTATTAATCTTTTTTTTTTTTTTGCCAGGCCTGGGCTTGAGCTCAGGGCCTGAGCACTGTCCTTGGACTTTCTCAAGGTAAGAGCTCTACCACTTGTGCCTCAGCACCACTTCTGGCTTTTTTCTATATATGTGGTACCAAGGAATTGAACCCGGGGCTTTGTGCATGCTAGACAAGCACTTTAACCACTAGGCCAAACTCCCAGCCCCTGCGGTAGTAATCTTGATCCCATTTTCAAATGGGTAGAACAAGACACTCAAGAAAAATTTCAAATCAAGGAATAGCATCTCCCACCCAATATAAACAGGCAATAGAGCAGTCAATGGCAAAACTAGAGGTGAATCCTCTAAATGCTATACAAATGCAACTGATAAACATGATTAATGAAAAGTTTGAAAACATACAGAAAGAGATACGTGAGGAAGCCATATCTAAACAAGATGAAACCATAAACAAGATGACACGTGAACAAGAGGAAGCCATAAAGGAGACCATAATAAATGATTTACAAAGGAAAAATGGACTCAGTAATAGAATCCACAAACAAAAAGCTGACTGAATTCCAACAAATATCCAATGAGAGTAACCTGCTGAGCTAACCACTCAAATGAAAATCAAGGAGTTAAAGAAGTCCATACATGATCAAAATAAGAGATAGAAGGCATCAAAAATGAGCAATTAGAAGGTAGGGAGATGAAGAATAAAGTAGAAAGCTTTGATAGCAGGTTAGACAATGCAGAAGAGAATTTTGGGGTTGAAGATAATCTAGTTCTTATAGAGAAAGAACTGAAAATGAGTCAACCCAAATCTAGAAAACATGAGAAAACACTTCAGGAGGTCCAAGATACAATTAGGAAGATTAATTTAAGGCTAATTGGTATTGAGGAGGGCCTGGAGAAAGATGTCAATAATACTGGAAATATACTTCAGGGAATCATCTCAGAGAACTTCCCAAATATCCAGAAGGGCAGGCCCATCCAGATACAAAAAACTTTTAGAACCCCAAACAGACCTGACCAGAAAAGGACATCCCACCCCTACATTATAATCCGTACAAGATCAATAGAGATCAATGAAAGGATACTAAAAGCAGCCAGGTGGAAGGGAACAATCACCTACAAAGGAAAACCAATCAGAATAACCACAGATTTCTCAGCAGAGACCGTGCAAGCAAGAAGAGTTTTGAAGGATATATGTCATGCAATTAGGACAAGAACACTGTACCCAACCAAGAATACTATACCCAGCTAAGCTCTCATTCATAACTGAGGGAAAAATAAAAATATTCCACTCCAAGGAAAAGTTGCAACATTGCAGCATTACAGAAAATTCTCAAAGATGTTCTACACATTGAAAACCAACACAGCGTAATACTACCAAAGAAATGGCACCTAAAAATCATACCAGCTAAGTACGGCAAGAACTGTCAAGTCACAGGCCATAATGAAAGCTTTTAAAAATGGCAGGAACCTGTAAATATTTTTCAATCCTAACTCTCAATATCAATGGACTTAACTCTCCAATTAAACAGCATAGACTGGCCAGTTGGATCAAAAACGAAGATCCATCATTCTGCTGTCTTCAAGAGACACATTTTGCCCCCCAAAAAACATTTTTTGAAAGTGAGAGATGGGAATAAAGTTTATCAAGATAATGGCCCCCATAAACAGCCTGGAGTTGCCACCCTCATATCAGATAAAATAGACTTCAAACTAAAATCAGTGAGAAAAGACAAAGAAGGTTACTACATGCTAATAAAAGGATCTCTCCTCCAAGAGGACATAACCATCCTAAATATCTACATACCTAATCCCGGAGCACTGAACTTCATCAAGCAAACTTTACTTTCACTAAAACCACAATAGATCGAAATACAGTGATTGTTGGTGACTTTAACACACCACTCTCACCTATGGACAGATCAACCAGGCAAAAACTCAACACAGAAACCTCAGAATTGAACAACTGTATAGATCAACTAGATCTAACGGACTTTTGCAGATTATTTCACCCAGTAATATCACAATATACTTTTTTTTTTCAGCAGCACATGCAACGTTTTCCAAAATAGACCACATTTTAGGGCATAAAACAAACCTGTGCAGTTTCAGAAACACTGGAATTATTCCCTGCATTGTCTCAGACCACAATGGCATCAAATTGGAATTGAACACCAGTCTCCACCAATGAAAACCCTGTAACTCATGGAGATTGAGTTGAATCACCAATGGTCATCTAAGAGATCAGAACCGAAATTCAATAATTTATGAAATTTAACAAAAGGAAGCACACAAAATACCAGCTCCTTTGCGATCCAGCAAATGCATTACTCAGAGGAAAATTTATAGCTCTGAGTACCTCCATTAGCAAATTGGAAAAATCCCACACCAACAATTTAATGTCGCATCTTAAGCTCTTGGAAAAAGAGCAACAAACCAACCCTAATCCCAGTAGAAGGAAGCAAATTATTAAAATCAAAGCAGAATTAAATGAGTTGGAGTCCAAAAACTGTAGAAACAACAAAAAAATCATTGGTTCTTTGAAAAAATTAACAAAATTGACAGACTGTTAGCAAATCTTACTAAAAAAAGTAGGGATCACAACCAATAAACAAAATCATTGATGAGAATGATAATATCATGACAGAAATTACCAAGATCCAGAGCATCATGAAGGATCATTTCTCAAAACTTCATGCCAACAAATTAGAGAATCTAGAAGAAATGGATGAATATCTAGCCAATATTAACATATCCACACTGAACCAAGAAGACCTAAACCAACTAAACAGAAATATTTCAAGCCCTGAAATAGAAATAGCAATAAGAGGCCTCCCATCCAAGAAAAGCACAAGGCCAGATGAATTCTATAAGGTCATCAAAGCAGAGATCACACGAATACTCCTCAAGCTCTTCAATGGAATTGAAAACAAAGGTTCTTTGCCAAACTCATTCTACAAAGCCGCTATAACCCTCATCCTCAAACCAGACAGAGATTCATCAAAGAAAGAGAATTATAGACCCATTCTTTGATGAATATTGATGCAAAATTTCTCAAAAAAATACTGGCCAATTGTCTTCAACAACTCATCAAAAAAATTATACGCCATGATCAAACAAGATTCATCACAGGGATGCAAATCTGGTTCAATATACACAAATCAATTAATACAATTCAACACATCAACAGGAGCAAGGACAAGATGCAGAAAAGATATTTGACAAGATCCAATACCCCTTTATACTAAAAGCTCTGGGTAAAGTAGGAATCCATGGAACATTCCACAGTATAAAAAAGGATGTATATGACAAACCCACAGCTAGTATTATACTTAATGGCGAAAAGCTAAAGCCATTCCCTCTAAAATCAGGAAGGAGACAAGGATCCTCACTCTTTCTACTCCTCTTTAAAATAGTATTAGAATTCCTATCCAGAGCAATAAGGCAACAAGCAAGCATAAAGGGGATCTAAATATGGAAAGAGGAAGTGAAACTTTCCCCCTTTGCAGATGACATGATTCTGTATTTAAAGAACCCTATAGACTCCACTCCCAAACTGCTTGAGCTGATTCCGAACTTTGGAAGGGAGCAGGGTATAAATTTAACCCTCAAATATCAACTGCCTTCATTTACGCCAACAGTGAGAGGCACGAGGCAAGAATCAGGAAAGCAACTCCTTTTGCAATAGCCTCAAAGAAAATAAAGTACCTAGGAATTAACTAAGAATGTAAAGGACCTTTTTGATGAAAATTTTAAAACCCTGAAAAAAGGAAATTAAAGCAGAACTGAAGAAATGGAAAACCTCCCATGCTCCTGGATTGGAAGAATTAACATCGTGAAAATGGCAATCTTGCCAAGGGCTATCTACAAATTGAACACAACACCCATTAATATCCCAATGTCATTCTTTAAAAAATAGAAGAGGCAACCCAAAATTTTATATGGAATAATAAAAGACACTGTATAGTAAAAACGATTTTTAGCAGAAAGAACAGAGCAGGAGGAATTTCAATACCAAACTTTACAATCTATTACAGAACTATAGTGACCAAAACAGCTTAGTACTGGCACAAGAACAGACCTGAAGACCAATGGAATAGAACTGAGGACCCAGATATTAACCCACAGACCTATGGCCACCTAATCTTTGATATGGAAGCAAAAAAAATAGAATGGAAGAAATACAGCCTCTTCAACAACTGGTGCTTGCAGAATTGGTTTAGCACCTGCCCAAAACTAAAGTTGGACCCTTCTTTGTCATCCTGCACCAGGATTAACTCCAAATGGATCAAAGACCTCGAGGTAAAAGCAGATAAACTGAAAACTTACAAGGAGGAATAGGAGATATACTAGTCTCCTTGGCACAGGTCGAATCTTTCTCAATAAGGACTAAGAAACACAACAAATCAGAGAAAGGCTGGATAAGTGGGACTGCATTAAACTGCAGAGCTTCTGTATGGCAAAAGACATAGCTAGTAAATTAATTAGGAAGCTTACAGAATGGGAGAAGGTCGTCACTAACCATACAATGGACAGAAGTCTCATATCTAAAATATATCAACAGCTCAAAACATTGAATCACTCCAAAATTAATCTCTAAAGATACAACCATCCCATTAAATGATAGGCCAAATACTTACAGAGACTCTTCTCTGAAGAAGAAATAAGAATGGCCTATAGACACATATATAAATGCTTGACCTCTCTGGCCATAGAAGAAATGCAAATCAAAACAACTCTAAGATTCCACCTCATTCCTGTTAGAATGGTCAGGATCAAGAAATCTAATAAGAAAAGATGCTGTTGGTCATGTGGGATCACTACTACCCTGTTGGTGGGAGTGCAAAACTTGTTCAATTCCTCAAAAGACTAAACATAGAACTGCCTTATGAACCAGCAATGCCACGACTTGCCATTTACCCAATCGTCCAGAAACAAGGGCATACTGAATCCACTAGCACAATGATGTCCATTGTGGCACTATTTACTATAACAAAGATATGGAACGAACCCAGATGTCCCTCAGTTGATGAGTGGATTAACAAGATGTGGTATTTATACACAATGGAATTCTATGCTGCTGTCAGAAAGAATGACATTGCTCCATTTGTAAGGAAATGGAAAGACTTAGAAAAAATCATATTAAGTGAAGTAAGCCAGACTCAAAGGAACATAGGCTCGGTGGTTTCCCTCATATGTCATAATCAGTAGAAACCTTGGTCTCTCCTAGCAGAGATTTACAATAGAAGAAAACCTAGATACATAAGGCCATATAGTATGATGCTAAATGAAAGGACCTCTAGGATATAGAAACAAAAGCCATATAATTAGTGACTGTTTTCCTTAATGTAATATGTTATCTCTCACCTCTTGGTTATCTCATATTGTTACAGTATTTCACCTTGTTATCTGATATACTGTATATATGCGTATTTCGTTATTTGAAGTTGGATATAGAAGCGAAGAAAATAAGATGAGGGGCTGGGCTGGGGGTTGGGAAATTGGGACCAAGGCATGAGAAAGGGTATCAATGTATGTTAAGTAATGCACCTTCTCTCTGGTGAATATAATGTAAGCCTTTTATTCATTACAATAAAAATATATGAAAAAAGCAGGCTCCTTATAAGACATGAAATCTACCACACACGCAAATGGTTGTTCTGAGGATTATTTGAGCATGAAGAAAATCAATCCTAAACTACATTTTATGGTTGGTTATTTATTTATTTATTTATTTATAAGTACTAGGATTGGAATTCAGGGTTATGTACTTAACTGGCATTTTCTCACTTGAATCTCACCCTCACTCCACCTACTAGTGTTAGAAAATGAAATCAGACAGCCTGTCTATCATTTCTCAATGAGGTGAAAGACAAAGATAGTCTTTCAGTCTTTACCTATGCACGTAGGAGGGTGGAAAGTCCTATTCCTCTACAGTATATGCAGTAGTTTAGGGCAAAAAAGCTGACTCTAGTCAGGCATGGTGACACACCCCTATCATCTCAGTACTTGAGATGTTGAGACAGTAGAATTAAGTTCAGGACCTCAATCAAAAAGAAGTAGACTCAAGAGCTATGTATGCAGTATAAAATAAGAAAATGCCCTCATCATTTATTTTTAATTTCTTTATTTTCTTTTTTAATTTACTCAAAAGCAGAGACCAAACTATGGAGATCTGAAAACAGGTCCCCTGTGATATCCCAGTCTTCTTTATCAACTCAAATTTAACCAAACACAATTATTTTCAGTTTCCATCTAAATTTCCTATCTGGTTCATGTTTAAATCCTAATGTGATATGTTTGGGCTTGTAAATACTGTAATTAGAGAAGAAAATGTCATTGGTTTAAGCAATTTATAGATACTGTTGTCATATTCTAATATGACTTTCCACAGGTTCCTTTCATTCTCCACTTCTCCAGATTTATGATAGTACTATGTTTGCATTAGCTCCTCAAACACAAAGAAAGTAGGTGATAGGTAGACAGATAGGTGCATAGGTATATATGTTAGTAGAATCATAGTTATGTAGCTAAAGAATACCTAGCTGATAGACAGATGGATGTTTGTAATAGTAGATTGGCAAATAGACATGTAAAACCAAATCAAATCTTTTACTTTCTACCCCTTTATAGACAAACTTTTGGACAATTAGGTAACCCCTCCCCACCAGCTAACACTTTCTACTTCATGGAAAGGAACCAACTAGAAGAAAAACATTCTGCAGTCACATCTGCTGGATTGGTTTGAACTGATGCCTTTCAGCTTTCACAATATTACATGATACTGTCATAATATTCCTGGCTTTCAAATTTGCCCTGCAGGGGAAAGAACTCTCTTGGCTACTGTTAAAAACAGAGTCAAAGAGAATCTATTAATCCTGATGCTATCAAGTGAAATTATTATAATTTATGTGCTTGAAAGGTGATCCCCAGGTGACTCCTTTTATCAGGAAGGATTTGTAAATATTGATTAATTGTTTCATTTTGTTTAAAATTTCTCTGAGTAGTCCTCTGAAGTAGGAATTATGAGGTAGATGATATTCCAATTATTACAAATGAACAAATTGACACTTAGAGACATTTAATGTCTTTGTTAAGGTCATATAGCTAAAAAAAAGCAGCATTGTTATGCTAACCAAAAATGTGATATTTTAAAATATTTAAGTGGAAGGGAATGTTAAGTACTGTGATTTTATCATGATGTACTATATGCACATATCAAATGATCACACACTATCCCATAAATGTTATACAACTTAAAAATAATAACAGGGTGGCAAGGATAAAATTTAAATCCATATATGCTCAGTCAATTTTTAATATGTCTCCATCAGAATAAAATCTCCAATGAAACTAAAAGGAAGTTTCAGCCTTATCTCACCCTTCACTCTTAGGGCTCCTTTTATTTTTATAGATAATGTCTACAGACCTTCAGCTGTCTTGTGCCTGTCTCACTGCAATCTTCTAACTGACAACTCTGCCTCCCTCTTGCCTGCCGGAGGTCCCAAGGATAACTTCTTCTATCCAGCCTCCTTCTAACATTGTTCCCATACCTCCAGCAAGAAGCTACAGCATAAAAATGTAAGACTGGAGCATATAATAGCTTAAAGATATGTATTTGGGGGATTTTCAAAGCTAAAGTGAAACATTTCACCTTTCAGGTTTCCTAGCTGAATTAGTCTAATCTAGTCAGATTACGAAGTTTTTTTTTAAAGATCATTTGGTTTAACTCTTACTTTAGAAGACAGAAACCAAAAAAAACCCTACTAAAACATAATATGGAAGTTCAGAGATTATTAATCTAAAATACTTAAGGTAATACAATTGAGGTTATAATGTCATTTCTTTCTCCTTGTCCACTGAATCCTTCTCTTGACCTTTGAAAAACCGGAAGCAGCTCATTCTGGTATTTATATAGCTTCTCCATGTTATGGTTTACACTGGATACTTATGTACATTATTTTACTGAACATCAAAGCAAACTTTCAAGCAAAGTATTGTGACCACTAATTGATTTATGAAGAAATTGGGTCCGAGATTCAGAAACAGTTACTTCTGGTCTAACACATTTTTTTTAAGATCAGCTTTAAATTTTGATTTTCAAAGTTGTAAAACACATCATTTAGGCAATTTTAAAATCACCCTATAAATCTTTCATTTCAAAACATGAGAAGCTTTCAAAAACATTTAAAGCAAATGTGAGCTAAAAACCAGAATCTACAAAGCTTAAATGAACGGCAAAGATGAGAAGTAGAAGACAGGAATGAGAGATTCACGATACAAAGAAGGCTTAATGAGGTAGAGAACTTGCCAGAATCAGCGATGTGGTATGTTGAGTCACTATGCAAGTTTTCATTTGGTGTGCCCAATTGACTCCTAAACCACATAACCAAGTAGTATAGCTTTCGACCAGTCAAAAATCGCTTGTTGTGTGTGTGTGTATGTGTGTGTGTGTGTGTGTGTGTGTGTGTGTGTGTGTGTGTGTTTTAGGCCCTGAGTATATTATACCCAAAATTTATTTTAAAAAATTATATTTTGGCATAGGAATAAGAATATGTGAAACAGATAATATAAAGTACAAAAAAATAAAATAAGATAATTTCAAGAACTGAAATATGCAAATATAAGGTAATAGGCTAGCAACCAACCTAGTAGGCTTGTTTAGAATGTCTAATGACAAAGCCTTTAGTGAGGAGGTCATGATTATACTGAGCCCCAAATAAGAAATATTCACGTATACAAGTATAAAAGAAAAAAATAAAAATAAAACAAATATATAAAAGGGAGAAAATGATCCAATCAGACAAATAGTACAAAGGCACTTTGAGATGGAAAGATAGCTATGTTCAAGGAATAGGATAAATGTCAGTGTAGAGATTGTATCATAAACAACTTGACCAGATCCTATAAGAATTTGTAGATTACAATAAAGGAAATCGACAGTTGGATTTTATATTGAGTAGAGTCATGGACAATGATATACTTTTGAACACATCAGTGTACCTCTTTTGCAGGCAGTGATTTATAGAAAAGTGAGAGGTGATGCATGGTTGTGATGGAGTAGGCGTTTGCCTGGAGTTCTAAAAGGATGATAGCTTTGGGGTTGTGTTCTAGCCCTAGAGCATCAGGAGAAGTGGTTGAATTTTAGTTACACCTTGATAAGTAAGATGGCAGACTTAACTAACAGGATAGATCTAGAACTTACATAGTATTTGAGTATTGAAAACTACTAGATTTAGTGCATGAATTTCTAGTTGTAATTGATATATTATTTTCTGAAGGGATAAGACATTGTGGTCCAAACTGGAAGACTATACTAGGGAAAACTGTATTGGCCATGTCTAAACTGAGATACCTATAAAATATTTCAGTAGTGATTATTTGGCTAGGCTAATTATTTACATATGATCCAAAAGTTAGGAAACGTTTGAATAAGTAGATTTTAGAAGTGCAATGGTATACGAATAGTACCTGAAACAATGTACTGATTTATAGTCACTATTTACAGAACATAAAACTAAATTGAAGTTTTAGACCAGTCTGTCAATTAGAGATTTCATCAATAATGTGGAGCTTTGCAAAAATGGAAAAATGCGTTCCATGATCTGATAACAAAACCAGGAGAGCCTGTGGTAGTGAAATTAATAGAAAAATAGAAATGGTTAGGGTAGAGGGAATACATAATTGCATCATAGATTACATTTATCACTAATAAGATGATGGAGAACTGGTCTGGTTTGGATTTCAAATGCCCTACCAAAGACCATATGTTGAAAGCTTGATTGGAAACTAATAGCAATTGAAGCAATAAAATTTTAAGACCTGAGTCCCAGTAAAAGCAAGTGGTCTAATTGAGGGCCATTGAATTGGATACTGGGACCCTGGTTCTTTTCAACATCTCTTCCTCTATTCCTAGCTCCAAAAAGTGAGCAGCTTTCTTTTAACACATGCCCAGCAATGCTCTGTGCTGGCACAGGCCTAAAATCAAAGGAGCCAAATGACTGTGGTCTGAAACATCTAAAACTGCAAGGCAGTATCAGCCTTCCCTCTTTTTAAGTTAATGATCTTAAGTTCTTTCTCCTAGTAATAGGAAACTAACAGCGAACAACTAAGGATAAGCCATAAGAAGGTGTGAATTAATGGAGCTTTTGTTAAGCATCTATATGTGTAGACTACTGGTGTTGAAAAATCCAATTGAAATAAATAGGAAACAAATATGAGAGGAGTACCTAAAAACACATATGTAAAGGACTACATTTAAGACTACTTTCCATGCATAGGAGCAATGAAAGAAGACTATTTTTTTTTTACTTCAGGGTTGCATGAGGGCAAAAGATAGCCTATTTTAAAGGTATTTTGAAGCAATAAGTAATGATTGGGAATCTGGTAATGCGGAAAAGAAATGATTTAATAGTGGAAATTAAATATTTAAGATAATTATAGTGAATGGAATTTGTAGCACAAGTTAACTATCCTTTAGTACAGACAGCATTTTCTCTGTACTATGGAAACGTACAATCAGGAAACTATAATAAAGGAAATGGTAGAGTAGAACAGTATAATTTTTTGGTGAAGCTTAAATAATTCTCATTTGATTCCACTTATTGTATTCAAGGTCATCAGTATATGGGCAATAGTCATTGATGATTTAAGGTAAAATTCATACATGGTCATTTAGCAAAGTGGCTGGGTGAATTTAATAGGGAAGTTCAGCTGGATTATCTGCAAATGTTGAGATTTTTGTGATAAGGTAGACGTAAAATTAAACCAGATCCAGTCAGTAAAACTTGTATAATTATTAAGGAACCTATTCACAGACACAAAATAAAAAGAATTGAGCTTAATCAGAAACCAGATATCCCAGGTGAGTAGCATATAAAGATCATTTACAAGGTTTGCAAGTGTTACCAGGATTGGAGTTAAGGAGTCTAGAACTTTATGGAAATGATGAGCGGGATGATTGGCACAGTAAATTAACTGTTAGTATTAGTATATATGGATTGCAGGTTTTTATAAAGGTGAAGAATTTTCAAAATTAAACCTATTATACTAAGGGGAATACTTGACAGTGATATTTTTCATTCATGTAGTTGTGAATAATGTCAAGTTCTAGCCAGTGCCATGTTATTGGACAGCCAAGAGGATTGATGGAAAGTTTTTGAACCAAGTAGGTCGAGCCTGTAAGGCTTAGATGTATCATGCACTTCCATGAGGAACTCTAGAAAATCATGTTCAGAATCAGAATTGCTGCTCAATAACTAGAAGAAGCAAATGTCAGTGAGTGAGAGAAGTGGTAGGCAAAGGGTTCTGAGAAATTGGGTCTGAACAGAACTGATGTTTTCAAAATGGTTGGAGAAGAAATGATGTTCAAGAGGCTACAAAGAAGAAGGAAGGCATTTGAGTTGTCTGGAGTGTAGAGGTAAGATGATCTTCATTCAAGGTGTTAGAGATGTTGACGAGGTGTTGATGCAGTCATAGTTCAGTTCAGTAAAAGGATAAAGATCTCATTCAAAGAGGTATACTTGTAACAGAGATTCTAAAAAGGAGAGAGCTGATGAAAGTGCTTGGGTTACAGTCAGATCAGAGAGTATCAACAGTTGCATTGTGATTACTAGATTGCTTCATGTTAGTGATACATAAATTTTTGTTACTCCCAGGATGCAATCAAACAATTTGGGAAACAATTCAAGGGATCAAATGAAGAGAGGTTGAGAATCTGAAGCAGTGATGCTGATTGATCAAGATGCATTATATTCATAAACTGCTTGATATATGTCATGCCATTGTACAACTATTAAAGATAATGTTACATAATAAATTAAAAATATCTTGAAACAGCTACTCATGGCCATTTGAGGGAGGTGACAAATTAGCAAAACACAGAATAATCAGAGACTGAGAATTTATGTACTATGTGATATACAGTGTCTGAATCATACATGGACAAAGATGATTGGGTGATACATTTCATTTGAGAGATATGGAAAAGATGTGAAGTTCTATCAGATACATAAAAGATAAAATATGGTTTCACTGAAGAGAAAACTTAACACACATTTTGAATTAATTTACAAACAATAAATTGACAAAGGGAGGGTGAATGCAGTCAAGAATTCTATGTGCATATTGTAAAAAAATAAGAAAAGTGAGGGAAGGAAGGTGCTGGAAGGAATGGAAGAGAATTATGCAAAGGATGATATTGATCAAGATGCATAAACTATTTTGTACAAAATGCTTTGGCAACTCCTTGGTACAACCTCTTTACAATAACTTAAAAAGTATGAAATAATTTTGATGAGTAGGTATATTGGTTTATGATTGTAATCCCAGCTATTTAGGAGGAAGAGATAGGATGATGCAGGCTCAGAGCCAGACCAGGAAAATGTGAGTAAGACCCTATCTCAAAGAACAAGCCTACTGTACTTCATTCCCATGTGGGAAAGAAGAAAATGATTCCTGGTCATTCTGGCACAACATTATGAAATTCTCTCAGAGGAATAACTAAAATAAAATGGGGGGGGGCTGGGGATGTGGCTCAGGTGCTACAGGACAAGCCCAGCAATTAGAAGTCCCTAAGTGTAAACATCTGTAACACACTCACACACACACACACACACACACACACACACACACACAGGACTATGCAAAGTACATATATTCACTGGTTCATTGAATATATACTAATAGTGGTCCTTATTTTTAAAGTTTCACACTAGCAACTGAGGCTCCCTATTCTGTGCTCTGAAATAGTAGTTCATGAGACTATAAAATTATGAGGTTTCCAGTATCTTGAACAAGCTGTATACAAACAGAAAGTAACAACTCCATAGACCTATATACCTGGACACTTTAAGAATATAAAGCAGAGCTGGGTGCCAGAGGCTTGTGCCTGTATTCCTAGCTACTCATGAAGCTGAGATTTGAGGATCTTGGTCTGAAGACAGCCTGGTTAGGAAAGGGCCTAAAAATAATCTAGGAAGGTGATTTAAGTATATCTACCTGGGCCTCAAATCTGACCTCTTCAATGAAAATTGCTGAGAATGAATTCACACATTTATCTGTACATTTAAGTGGTGCCCTGACTTTTCTCACAAGACTCATCCACTTCATTACTATACTAATGGGAGAAATTTGACATTCGGTTAAGTTTGGTGCCTTATAACATATTGGGAAAATCTTGGCTGGTGGATACATCATGAGTTTCAAGAAGTATCTGGAACACAATGGGTACTCAAAAATATTGAGTAAATTTAAGACATTGTAAATTCTCACTTCTGTAGACTTAAGTCCTTTCTCAACAACTTGGGATATTTCCTTCAATTAAACAACCATTTACTTGTTTCTTCATCAAATCTTACTCTAATGTTTTTCAGCCATTAAATATGGCTTATTTCATCTTCCTGCCATTTTGTATTATCTTCAAGATTATAATTTCTTATGCTAATAAAACTATCAAGAATTGGTGTTTTTTCCTGTAATGCTTTAGTACCTTAGTACTTTTAGTACTAGAGTACTAAGCTTATACAAGTTACCAGGCTGGAATATACATATTCATTCATGATATATGGGTAAAGCTAGTTTTATCTGGCCTGAAAAAAATCCTCAGGCTTACAATGGTAAAATAGCCATGGATGTTCCCTGGCAACACCCACAGAAGACAGAAAAATATTTAATAAGGCTCGATATAGTCAGCCACCTCAAATAGTTAAAGATATCCCCCACAATAAAAAAAGAAAATAGGCATTCTGAATTTTTACATAAATATACTTGTGGTCCATGGGAATAATATATGGAACGAAGATTTTGAGTCAAATGTAGGTGAACAATCTAATATCAATCTCCCTACAATGGAATCAGCTTCTATACCATGGCCAGTTCTCCTTTGTGGAGAGAATTCAAATCAAAACAAAATGTCAATCTGGAACAGAGAAAGCTGAAAGACAATTAAAGATCAATTGGCTATACTACTCAACCTCATACTTTGGTAAGTGTGTAATTTGAGGTCCAAAAAATTGAGCCTTATCTAAATCCATATGGCTCATAAAGCCACCAGCAGAATAAAGCCTGGCCTTAGAGCTCTATCTACTATGTCCACAAACTTAACAAGGCAGACCTACTTTGTTTCGTATGACTTTAAAACTTGTCTAAATTCTGAGACTTGGAACTCTATTTTGAACTTACCTTCTTCATTCTTTTCTATTTACACCCAAAATCTCAGTTAATTAATTTTACATGAAAATGAAGTAAATCATGACTCCCCATTTGCATATCACATTTAAAAAAATATTGCCTAAAAACAATTTATGACAACCTGTTATTTACTGGAAAAGAAATAGCTCTTTTTTTCTGGCAGGTGAAATAAATTAAGTGGAATTCACCTTTCCATTTTTTGTAACAGGATCCGCCCCACAGGCCTAAGAATACAATCTTGTCAATGGTGGGAAGACAAAATTACATTTGCAGATTATCTCTTTGGTAGGTGCTTCGTATATGTAATCACATCTAATTTTGTTTAAGCCATATGATAACTCTATGAAATAGACATTGTAGCTACTTAACACATTAGTAAATTGGATTTCAGAATGGTTTAATGCAATGCCCAATGCCTTACAGCTGATATAAGGTAGAATAAGATTTGAAATTATATCTTCAGAAAACAATTGTTGTAATTTTCCTAGGGCTGAGAAATATCCCAGGACAAGAAATTTCCAGTGCTGATGATGGGAACATCCAAGTACACTGTGATAGAAGATAAAGAATTCTTCCCTAAACTTACCAAATGCCAGTGATTCAATAGGAGCTACAGTGGGGATATCATGTAACATGATACATGTACCAATTTTTCCATCAATTATCCATAGTTTCATTGGATGAGTCTAATATGAGATCCCCCACATAACCAGTGAATACCTTCCTAACTTAATCTGAGACTCCTGGTCCAAGAGCATATTTTTTTTGATATAGAGTTTGAGAAAGAGAATAGTTCTATCAAGCAAACTGTCCTTTATGTTCTTTACAAATCCGATCATATCTCAATGAACCTAGACATATTCTCCATTTGAAATCATATCTGAAAACCACTTTCAAGATCCTCCTCCTCCAGGATGCTTCTTTTCAGCTGTGCTCATTCCTAAGAGATAACTAGCTGGCTACACCCAGTATATTCACTAGCCATTACGTGCCTCTGAGTGCTTGTTCCAGACAGCAGTTCTCATATTCCCTGTATATAAGAAACAATGAAAACATGAGAACATACACACACACACACACACACACACACACACACACACACACACACACACACACGTGCTCTTGGTCTGAGGTAAGGCATATATGTGTGTGTGTGTGTGTGTGTGTGTGTGTGTGTGTGTGTGTGTGTGTTTGTGTCTTGAGTTGTTAAGCTCCAGGAAATTCTTGCTTCCCCTAAATGTCTTGCTTTTCCAAGATGGTTTACTTTGCTTATATCTAATAATGTCTTCAGCTGGCTTTGTTCATGTATTACACTTTTGTTTGGTTTAATTCCTCACACCTTGTGTGGTTTTGGCCTATATAAGCTTTATGCTAGCTGCATTTGAAGCCACTGGTCTTTTTTTAAATTGTAATTGGTAAAAGGGTTACATGATATTTGCCAGATAGAAGGTGCATTAATTCACATACATTGATACCCTTTCACATGTCTTGGTACCCATTACCCTCCTCCCCACACCCCCACCCGTCTTGGTTTTCCCCCCCTTCCCTATCAAATTTCAAATAACCAAATATAAATAAATTCAATATATCAGATAACAAAGTGAGATACTGTAACAATATGAGATAACCAAGGGACAGCAAAGGAGATGAGAGACAACATAGTACATTAAGGACAACAATCATTCGTTATATGGCTTTTGTTTCAATATCCTGGAGGTCCTTTCAATTAGCTTCATACTATATGGCCTTATGTATGTATCAAGATTTTGCTCTATTGCAGATCTCTGCTAGTAGAGCCCAAGGTTTCTACTGATTATGACGAATGAGGGAAACCATTGAGCCTAAGTTCCTTTGAGTCTGGCTTACTTCACTTAATATGATTTTTTCTAAGTCTTTCCATTTCCTAACAAGTGGGTCGATGTCTTTTTTTCTGACAGCAGCATAGAATTCCATTGTGTACAAATACCACAACTTGTTGATCCACTCATCAATTGAGGGACATCTTGGTTGGTTGAAGCCACTGGTCTTTGAGACAAGAGTCCAACTGCACTTGATAGCTCTCCAATAAAGACTCCCAATTTGACCTCTGAAAATGTGGCTTCGGTTTCTTGCTATAGATCCTCATATTAATCTCTATTTATTTTGTACAAACTAGTCCAAAGCAGAGAGAAGGAAATTTGTGTAACTCCAAATTATATAAGTGTAAAATTTTAAACTCAGTAGAGAATATTTGAGCTAGTTGGAAATCAATCTAGCCACATGCTTCCATGGTTGGTTGGTTGACTAGTTGATTGATTGGTTACAAATATGCACTAGCAAACTGTCCCCAAAGGTGGAAAAGAATGGCAGAAAGGACCTGATAACCTGAATTGTTGAAATAAAATCCCATGTTGTAAATGAACTATACAACTTGAGGGAGGGGGGAGAGGAGGGATGGGAAAATTGGGGAAAATGTACAAAGGAGGATGGTGTTTTAAAAGAAGTGCAATTATTACCTGATGAATGTAACTGTGACCCTTTACAATAAAAACTAAACAGAAAAGCATGCCTAGGACTCAAGGTCATGGGTAGCATGAATAAAACTTTCAAGTAAAAACAAAAATAGGAGAATAAACCCGAGAACCTAAATAGGAAGATGACAAAAAGGCCCCTGCTAGATGGACTTAAGGAATCTGGCAAAAAGTAGGCTGTTTCTGTGACTTAGATGATGGTGACCCTTGATTGCATTCCAATTAACCATCTGGATTTTCTGTCATAACCTTGCCCGGCACCTATAGGAAGAATGAAATGCTGTCTGGGAGTCTGTGTATATTAAAAACAACTTTTACAAATAAACAGAAAAGGAACCTTTAAAAAGAAATGAAGTCCCTTTGTTCAACTACTTAAAATAAAATTTCAAAGAAAAGGAACTGTCCCAAGATAAAACATCAAGTCAGGAAAAATTATTTTAAGGTTAGACATTTAATTGATTTCTTCTTGTCATTCACATTTCAGTGCTAATTTGCTTAGACCTTTTACACAAAACAATTTTAAATTCCATACCACAGAGCAAATTCCATTTCAGAACTGCAGTTGTGTTGACACATGGTAATCTTATTAGCAATAAAAGGATATTACCTATAATTGAACAGCTCTGCAATTAGCAAATTTCAGAGCTAGAAAACACTATCATTCTTCAGTTTTACATTTGTTTTTAGTCACAGCAGGAATTTTGAATTACCAACAAAACTATTAGCTCTACTAAATGAAAAAAATAACTGCAAAAAAACCCTATTTTACCTAGAATAAATATTAACTACAGCTTACAAAGATAAGCTTAACTTTAGCAATTAGGACTATGTTGTACTTATATTTTGGCAAATCATGTCCACACTTATTTCAAGCAACATAGAATTCATATAACCACAAAATCTAGATACAATTAAAGGCTAAGTATTCATTTATTCAAACAAATATGTCTGCATTAACAAAATATACATATATATATGAAGTTTTTCATCTATCAGAAAGAATGTCATTTGTAGACAAATGGATATACGTGGAAAAACTTACATTAAGTGCAATAAATAAGGCTCAGAATGGCAAAGGTCACATGTTCTTTCTCCCATGTGGAAGTTTGATTTAGATTATAAACATATATGAAAATATATACAGAATGCATATAGATATGAGCATATTGTTTAAATTATGATTTACACAGGGGAAATTTGCAATGGTATAACTCTTTCAAACAATGAAATCATAGTTTAACAAAATAAACACCAGGAAGCTGAAACACCTGAGTGGAGGGAGGCAGCCAATGGGTTGAAGGTGGAGGAGGCAGATAAAGGGAAAGACTAGGAGAATATTATAATGGTCAATGTGAATATGTAAAACTGGAACTAAATAATTTATTATTATTATTATTATTATTATATTTTTATTTTTATTTAGTCAGTTGTGGGGTTGACTTCAAGGCCTGAGTATTATCCCTGAGCTTCTTTGCTTGAGGCTAGAGCTCTTTGAGCCACAACTTTACTCAGTTTCCTGGTGGTTAATTTCAGATAAGAGCCTCACAGACTTACCTGCTTGGGCTGGCTTAGGATGGTGATCCTCACATGTCAGCCTCTTAAGTATGTAGAAGTAGAAATGTGAACCACTGGTGCCCAGACAAACTAAAAACGAGAGGATTAGGGAATGGGTGAGATTGGGAAAGATAAGGGAAGAACAATGGAAGGGGTGATGTTTATCAAGATGCCTTGTACTCATAAATTGACATGGTGATTTGAAACCCATTAGACAACTACTTAAGGATAATAAAAAAAAGCGTTATGGCTTAATAAGTTTAAAATATTGAAAGGCAAAAGTAATTATATTCTCCCCTAAAAGCTGAGTGATTTACCCCTGTAATCCTCACTCTTCAGGAGGTTAAAATTTGAGGATTGCAAGTCAAAATTAGCCTGGGCAGGCAAGTTCATTAGACTTTTATATTCAATTAATTACCAAAAACTTGGATCTGGTGCTGTGGCCCACGTGATAATCACCAACCTTGAACAAAAAACTAAGGGGACAGCACTCAGGCTGTGAGTTCAAGTCCCTGAACTGGCAAAAAATAACTAACACCTTTGCCCTAGAGAATTTATAATAAGCATCTTTATGATGGCATTTGATTGGATCACAGACCGTGCTTGTATATGTGTGTGTTCATTATGTCATAAATTATATTTATATGATTTACATCTATTTTTATAGTCACACACACACACACACACACACACACACAGTTTCCTTTCAAATGGATTTAAGTATGTTCCAGGGCTGCACATCACGCATGGAACAAATTACATTAAAATTACAATTAACTTCTTCTCAACTGTCAGCAGAAATCGATGTTGCTGTGTACATACTGCTTCTTCCTCACTTTTATTAAGCCCCTTTCAATTATGAGGGAACATAAATTGGAAGGATGTTGCGATGTCATCTACAGTATTAAAATGTACAAGGAACATTGACCCTGGCCTCTGGAGATTATGTGAAAAGTCATTTATATGCACAGCTGTACAAATTGCCTGAGTTTAATGCTAAATTCTGTGGAAAATCATCTTTGCTGCTCTGCAGCTGAAGAAGGACAAGGTTTAAATATTTAATGTGTTCCCTTACTAGACAAGACAGTCAGCAGTGAATTAGTGAACTGGTTGGTCAGTACAGAAAGTTCTTTTGGGAAGTGACAGGTTTAGTCTTTAAATGCAATGACCTGAGTCTATACTTGGATAAAATCAGCCAGAGGAAGAGAGCACTGGGTGTCTCCTCATTCCCATTGATGTCACCTTCCTTAGTATAACACGAGGTAAGCCAGATTCCTATGTGAAATGTTGGCCCCAACAATGTCCCTTTCTTCCTTTCATATTAGCCAAAGTTTCTTCAAAGGTACTTTCTGGTCGGGGGAAAAATTTTTCAACAGTTCATTAAAAGCTCATCATGCCAGGCTCATACCTTTCTTCGTAGCTTCTCAGAAGGCTGAGATGTGAGGATTTCAGTTCCAACCCAGCCCAGGCAGGAAAATTTCATAAGACTCTTATCTCCAAATATCCACAAAAAGCTAAAAGTGGAGGTGTGGCCCAAGTGGTAGAGCAGGAGCCAGAGGAAAAGAGTTTAGAGATAGTACAACACTTAGGCCCATAGTTCAAGCCCCATCTCTGGCATAGGCGCAAGCACGCGCGCACGCACACACACACACACACACACACACACACACACACCAAAGTTCCTTTCACATTATGGAAAAGCAAAATGTCTAAGAAGGCAAAAACCAGCTCATGGGTGGCACTCATGGGACAATATTCCTGGAGGAGTGATATAGCAGTGGTTCAAATTTCTCTTGACCATTTATTATCTGACCTTGTCAATTTATTCATCTTTCCATGTGTCTACACCTTTTCTTGTTTCTGTGATAATTAGGAAAAGAAAATTTTGATTTTTGAATAGATTGACCATATCATTGCCACAGCATTGATTTGAGATAAAAGACTTAGTAAATAAAATGTGGAGAAAATCTAGTAAATAAAATACAGTTACAGTAAAAATGTATCATACAACGTTAAGAACAGTGAGGGAAGGGAAGGGTTTGGGGGTAATTAGTGAGAATGTTATAAGGGTGACATTATCAAAACATGTTGTATTCATAAACTGCTTTATTGGATGGCAACTCTTTAGTACAACTATTTAAAATAGTACAAATATTTAAATAAGTTACCTGTCTTCAGGACTCACTTTATATTCCAGAGTGATTTATTTATAAGTTAGAGCTTTCATCTTACTTATATTGAACTTTACATCTATCTCCTATTGCCTTTACATCTTTTGGTGTCTCTGTAGACACTGAATTAGTGACCCAGGAACTAGCAAGACTCTTCTTTTAATAGGTACTTACACAGAAGCTGCTGTTAATATTACAGAGAGCATTTAAGCTTTAAAGGTACAATACACCAGGCCAGTTCCCAACTGGAGGCTGGAGGAAGTAAGAAAACATTGACTTGAAGTGATGGGAAGTGTGAAAGTACAGATATCCAAATTACTAGGGAGCAATTTTAAAATGTTAATGGGGACTGGAAAAAGTCAGAAGAAAAATTGGTCCTCTTCCCCATCTCTATTTTGAACATCTAGATCAAGTCTGGATGATCACTTGAATTACTCAGGCTGAGCAACATCTTCAATCAGGACTGCAGGAGTTTACCTAAATCAGAGCCTAAACCCTGCATACATTAGAGTCACCAGGAGAGCTTTTAAAGAACTAATGACCAGGCTTCACCCCAGGTCAGCTAAATCAAAATCTCTGGGAGATAAGCCAGGTCACTGAAGCCTTAGAAAAGCTCCCCAGGTAATTCTAATGTACAGCCAAGGTTGAGAAACGATGATCTATAGAAACTTACCTAGATAACCTTAAATGTTTTTTCTAACCTGAAAATCCTTGAGTTGAATGAAGCAGAATCAAAGTAAATTACTGCAAATATCTGAAATAATAACAATTATTGCATAGATTGGAAGATATATCAAGATGCAGTGTATGTCCTAACGTAATTTATATGTTAGGACAGATGGTAATAATAATAATAGAAGTATTTTTTTACATTTGTGTAGAGAATAAGCTTATTCAACTTTCTAAGTAACCCCAGGTGCTGTGGCTTGGGAAATTTAATTGATCTGAGCATGAGTGCATTGCTGATTACAGACCAAGCTGGAGCTCAGGCCAAGTTCTTCATACTCTTGAGTTAGTTTTATTGCTATACTATACCATCATGTAGCTTCCCAGGTCATTTTTGTTAATCAGTTTTTATTGCACATCATGTTCCCTCCTTTAAAGTATTCCACAAAAAGCTTAGTTGTTTACTAGAGCTCCAAGCCCCTCTTAGCTCCTAAAAAAAACCTTCCAGGCCAGACACCTTCAGATTTGCTTCTGTTTAGAGAACTTCTCAAGAACTGCAAGGCTTTGATTATTCTTAAATCAAGTTAATTTTCAGTAAGAGGATCAACTTATTTGTTCAATAAAAAGAAAAATAAGGAGTTAATATGGCTTCTTATTTCAGTCTATACAAATCAGATGTTTTAAAATGAATGAGAATTTCCATACAAATCATGGTGGGAATTTGACTTTGACATTTCCAAACCTCCTCCACCAACAACTAAAGCAGCTGTCATTCTTTTAAAAATCACTTGAAAAAGATGAAATAGACATACTTTTCCTCATTCCCACCACTAAGTACAACTGAAATCTTTGTCCATACATAAAAGAGAGAAATGCTGAAAGAGAAAGAGGAAAAAGACAACAAGTATTCAGGACCAAACACACGACTCAGTGTTGAATTCCCTGGGTTTTCTTTCTGTAACACATCCCAACTTGAGGTTGAAAAAAATCATCATCATAGAAAATTTTTAAAAATGTACAAGCTGTGCTAGTGGATTTAGTATGCCCTTGTTTCTGGATGGTTGGGTAAATGCCAAGTAGTGGAATTGCTGGGTCATAGGGGAATTCTATGTTTAGCCTTTTGAGGCACTGCCACACTGCTTTCCATAGTGGTTGAACGAGTTTGCACTCCCACCAACAGTGTAGTAGTGATCCCTCCTGGCCACATCCCCTCCAGCATCTGTTATTATTCGTTTTCCTGATCCTGGCCATTCTAACTGGAGTGAGGTGGAATCTTAGAGTTGTTTTGATTTGCATTTCTTTTATGACCAGAGATGTTGAGCATTTCTTCATGTGTCTATAGGCCATTTTTGTTTCTTCTTCAGAGAAGACTCTCTTTAAGCCCATTTTTTAATGGGATGGTTGTTACTTTGGAGATTAGTTTTGGAATGATTCAATTTTTTGAGTTGTTGATATATTCTAGATATGAGGCCTTTGTCCGTTGTTTGGTTGGTGAAGATCTTCTCCCACTCTGTAGGCTTCCTAATTAATTTACTAGTTATGTCCTTTGCCATACAAAAGCTCTGCAGTTTAATGCAACAATGTTCATTGCAGCACTATTCACCATAGCAAAGATATGGAACCAACCTAGATGTCCCTCAGTTGATGAATGGATCAACAAGTTGTGGTATTTGTACATAATGGAATTCTATGCTGCTGTCAGAAAGAATGACATCACCCCATTTGTTAGGAAATGGAAAGACTTAGAAAAAATCATATTAAGTGAAGTAAGCCAGACTCAAAGGAACTTAGGCTCAATGGTTTCCCTCATTCGTCATAATCAGTAGAAACCTTGGGCTCTACTAGCAGAGATCTGCAATAGAGCAAAATCTTGATACATAAGGCCATATAGTATGAAGCTAATTGAAAGGACCTCCAGGATATTGAAACAAAAGCCATATAAGGAATGATTGTTGTCCTCAACGTACTATGTTGTCTCTCATCTCCTTTGCTGTCCCTTGGTTATCTCATATTGTTCTAGTATCTCACTTTGTTATCTGATATATTGAATTTATTTGTATTTGGTTATTTGAAATTTGATAGGGAAGGGGGGAAAACCAAGAGGGGTGGGGGGTGTGGGGGGGAGGGTAATGGGTACCAAGACATGTGAAAGGGTGAATTAATGCACCTTCTATCTGGCAAATATCATGTAACCCTTTTACTAATTACAATAAAAAATGCAAAAAAATGTACAAGCTGCAAAAGGTACACAAAGAAATCTTATTCTCTGAACCAGTGGATTTGGAAGAAAAGTAGCACAATAAAGAAATAAACTATTCTGCACTCACCAAACATCAGATAACAGAAACATGTGACCCTGTCCAACCCATTATCAAGAAAGTTCAAATGAGGCATCTCAGCTTCTACCTCCACCACAATTTCTACCTCCTCCCTGGACCACAAAGGAAGGAGCAGGGAGGTAGGACCTAGACCCATGCTAGAAGGATAATTAGAGTTATCACCTCTTCACATGCAGAACTAGCCACCAGGGCCCAGATGCATCCACCCTCACATGGAGCAAGACAGGACAGGACAGCAATGAAGTCTTTGCTTATGTGATGATGGGGAGATCATATTGCTGATAAGATTTTCTCATCACCTGGTAAAAGTGAAGTGATGTTAATGAAAGTCTTGTGGTGAACAGGAATGAGGAATTCAAACTTTCAAGAGATTTCCAGGAGACAACTAGTGAGAAATCCAGAATTCTCACTCACTCAACAATAAAGAAAAGCAGCCTATTCAGATGTCAATATTGACCGCAATTCAGATCTAGCAGTGAAGAGGCTCCCTCTCTCAACCACCACTAGAGAATTATCAAGGAAACAGATTCTTAAATAAGAGCCAGAGTCTCCAATAACACTATGAGAATACTCAGGTTCACTGGGCACTGGTGACTCATGCCGGTAATCTTAGCTACTCAGGAGGCTGAGATCTGAGGATTGTGGTGCAAAGCCAGCCCAGGCATGAAAGTCCATGAGCTTCTTTTCTCCAACTAACCACCAGAAAACCAGAAGTGATACTGTGGCTCAAATGATGGAGCAATAGTCGTAAACTAAAGAGCTCAGGGATAGCACCCAGGCCTAGAGTTGGAGCCCCACATACAAACAAACAAACCAACAGGCTCCACATGGAAATAACCTATCATGCCATCATGGTAAGAATCAGGACTATCTGGAACAGATGTTAAAAAGTCATCCACAGTTACAGTACTCACATGACATAATGAATACCCAAAGCTGCTTTGTTTAAATAATATAAATTCTTTTGTCACAACTCTAGAAGGTAGATTATGAAGATACAGTAGAAGGAAGGTTGATATTTCTCTTGGTTTAAAGGTGACTCTCAATTTCCAGTATCTCCACACAATGTTCTCCCTGTACACATATTTTTTCCTCATCTCAAATAAATTTGCCTAAGAGGATTCTAGGACCATCTTCAATAGAGCTTCTATCAGATCTGCTGTTTCAAAGTTCCTGATGGGCTTCCTTAAGATACAAACTGTGAATTGTCATACTGCAAACCTCCAATGATAACACATCCTTTACACCATGCAGAGATTATTGGTCTTGTCATTTAGTTTGCATTTTAGACTTACAAAAAAATATATATCTAAATAAAACCGCAAGAAAAATAATGTTCAATTCAATGTATTAATATATACCCAGCCTGGATTTAATTTTGCAAAAACAGAACAAAAGTTCAGGAACTCAAGGATCCAGGCAAAATTCATCATGAGATTCTTTTCTTTACTCGTAATGAAAGTGATGGCTGCAGGTAGCAGCTCTTTGTCTAGACAGAGTGGGATGTATAGCTGGCTGGGGCATTCTCTTTGGCAGACAAGTCACACATATATGCAGATGTCATGGTACTGTATACAAGATATAAGCTATTTAAGTATATGTTCTAATTTAAATGAACTAATTTTGAAGTAGCTGCCCAATCAATATTCATGTCTTTCCCTGGCTATAAGACTTTCCTTTAGACAATATCTACTCATTGATTGCATAAGAACAATTCATTGTGGTATTCCAAAGCCTTCTTGAGGAGATTCAACTTCCTCCTTGGCTGTGCAATGACAACATGTGGCACTGATAAAGAGCCCAGGGAATGGGCCTCGTTTTATTCAACTTTGACCTCAACAGTATTGTGGAGATCATTTATTAAAATTACCTTGATGACAATATGATGTAACTTTGGCTTTACAGCAAGCCTCGTCCTTCAGTGAACTTAAAGCTCCATAGCTCCATGAGAGTCATGAAACTAATAGAACTTCTTCATGCTTATATGTAGTCAGAGTTTTCTAAAAAGAATGAAACAACTAAAAAATCTGTGATCAGTGAATGTCAGGAAGCCTTACACTGTTTCAATGAGAGACTTACTAGCTTCTGCCTCTGTGCACAGGCATGATTTATTCTGAAATTCTGGAGAATTTATTTAATTAACTGTAATTATAGCAAATAATGAGAAAAGTGATAGGAGCAGAACACTTATAAGAGTTTCATTGTTAACACACAGACAAACACACACACAGACACAGACACACACACACACACACACACACACACACACGTCCCTCAAATCACAATTTAGTCACATTTCAAACATTCCTTTATAATTCATATATTTGGAGATACTGTGTATAAAAATAATAACTCAAGGCTGAGGACAATTTTTGAAGACTGAGTGTAATTTATACAGAAATCTGGTTATTTATTACTGATGCTAGAGGTTATTGAGTTATCTGAAAGGTATAGACTTCATTTCTGTTCTTGAGAAATAGAGGTTTATATTGCTTATATATTCCCAGCTGTTGAATATTTGAGTTGGGTACATAGAAGAGATTAAAAATACTTGATGATAGTAGTTACTGACATGGCAGCAACTCAGGGAACTTCTCCCAAGTTTTTACAGAATAACTTTGATTTAGTATATATGCATGCCTGTGTTTGTAAGTCTAAGCCTGAATGTCTTTGTTTTATTTTTATTGAAAAGGCTCAATGTCATATCTAATAGAAGACATATTTTGACAGCTTATTATGAAATATTCTATTGTTAAGTAAAACATCAATTCTTCACATATCTTCTTGATTAGTTATTATTATTATTATTACTATTATTGTAATCATATAAATCCTGTGGGATCCCTGATGAAAGGACCCCTAATTCATTCTATCTTTGCAGCAAATGATCTGTGTGGCCTCACCTGCGCCATGTGACATTTTAACATCTCTGTGTTCTCATTTGTATATGGAAGGTTAACTGTTTCTGAGCTGGACCACAATGACTTGGAAGTGACCCTTAGGTGAACATATTCTCAGACATGGAGAGGATAAATCCAAGTCACTGGTTTTGTCGTCTATGTTTCCCACTCACACAGACAATTATTCAACAGAGTTTCACATGGAGAAGCTACCAGAGGTGCTCATGACAAGCCTCATATAATCTTGGAAGCCACAGGCTGAGGCAGGGACTCAAGTCAGAGGACAATTTTGCAAAACGTACTTAACTTTGAAATGGAAGGAGATCTGGGCTTCATATGAATCTCTCCAACCTCCTGGAAAAAAGCAATGCCACCAATGGATCATGGGAAACAGTAATGTGTACTATAAGGGGGGATCAGATGTATGTATCACATATCTGTCTATCTATCTATCTATCTATCTATCTATCTATCTATCTATCTATCTATCTACTGTATTTCTGTCCACATTTTACCAGAGTATCCCTAAAGCTCTACCAAAGCACCTGAAAGTAGGAGCTTGCCTAGATCTTAATCTTGTGGAGATAATTTTGTCTGCTTGGTTAGTGTCATGGAAGGTTAGGTACTTAGTGACAGGGTTCAGGACCAGAGGGAAAAAGTGTCTTTAATAGATGGAATGAAGAAAGGGCCAAGAACAGAATCACTGAGCTCTGGTCCTGACACTAGTACTGGTGTGGTCTGCTTTGGAAACCAAGTGACTTTATATCTTTTGGCTATATAACAAAGAGAAAGTTTAGCATATTAATCTCCAAACTAAAATTAGGGTATCACTAACACTACTATCCTCTTCTCTTAAACATTGCCTTTAATAAGTAGATGTTGCAAACCATGCTGCGATGAGTCCTGTGACGTCTTCTAGGGAAGGTAAAACAAAGTGCTCAAAGACAGTGTTTCCTTCAAGATATGTTTTCTGTCAGTGTTCCATTGTGTATTGTGATTTCCTCACTTCCCAGATCTTCTCCTTCCGGGCCTCTTCATGTCAGTGGTACATCTTCTTATAGAATGTTCCAGCTCCCTCTATTCTAACAAAAGTTTACTTTTCTAGTTTCATTCTTTTTGGCCCCCACTATTTAATTAAATGTAGTGGCATAAACTAAATCCTTACAAAATTCTAGTGGAGGCTTTTGGATGTCAGCATCTTGAACAAAACGACAAAGTCAAGTCATGGGACTTTTAGGCATTAGTGAATTGCAGAAGAGATCTGCTAATGTCTTTGATATTAATGAAATCATATTACACAAGCACATAAATTAAATATGAACTTTAGTTTTGTGTTTAAAATGCCACTTTCCTGTTTAAAAGCACTTCCATACACGTTATCATTAGGTAAAGCAAAGGTTGTATTCTTTTTTAAAAATACGTTTTTTACATTTTATTGTAAAGGTGATATGCAGAGGAGTTACAGAAGTACAGAAATGAGCTTACTTCTACTTTCCTTCCTTCCATTCCATTCCCCACAAATTGTAAAGTTCACTTACAATGAGGTATATGTGAATGTCTGTTGCATTGGTTCACTTTGTCCTTTGTCTAACCATTTAGTATAGTATATTCATGCAATATATTAACAACCAAACAAAAAATCATTTTGTTCCCATATCTTGGAGTTCATTTCAATTACCATCATTTCACATGGTAATATGTACATAACTATTGAGCTTTTGTGATCCTCTGCTAGGAATATCCTAGACATTCTATAGTATATACATATCAGTGGAAAAGACTACAGTTTAGGGAGGTCATGATTTGCTCACATTCTTTTTATCTTTATTGTTCAATACTGGAGCTTGAAGTCAGAGCTTCACACTCACTTAGCTTGCTTACTGATCTGATTCACGCATTTTGTTCGTAGTTCTGACTTGGAATTTCATAGACTTTCTGTCCGGACTGGTTTCGACCATGATCTATTTGCTCTTAGCTTCCTGTATAGCTAAAATTAGAGATGTAAAGTCACTGGTACTTAACTAGAATTCTGAGTGTTTTATGCCAGTCCTGGGCTTGAGTTCAGAGCCTGAGCACTGTCCTTGGGCTTTCTCATGGCCAGAGCTTTACCACTTGAGCCACAGCACCAATACTGCTTTTTCTGTGTCTGTGGTACCAAGAAATCGAACCCTGTCTTCATTCACACTAAGCAAGCCTTCTACCACTAGGCCAAATTCCCAGCTCCTTGGCTAGTATTCTTAAAACAAGTTTGAATAAAAACAATTATATGCTGCCTCTCTGATAAAGTTCCTGGGAACATCCAAGTCACAATTTTAAAAAAAAGAAAAAGAAAAAGGGCACCAGTATCTTCCTTCTTAGGGGTTAGTTGAAGACAAACTCTAAAGTAAAAATGTTATATTAACACATTGTATAAAACGCTTATTTTAGAAGTCCCACACAAATCGTATGAAAATCTGAAATTCACACAAAACTAGATTGAACTGTGACAAGCACTAATTTTCTAATTGTATTTTTTGATTCTTTCTCTGCTTCCTAATTTAAAACTCTGACATTCTCCCTCTACCCTTGAAGGTAACTGGGTAACTATGAGGCTCAGTGTTTATAATCTATCTCTATTTCTTGATAAGATGTGTGACATTAGAAATATTATAATGTTTTCTATAGTCATCCAAAATATTGTAATAATGACAAGTTTTCATATGGAATCCTCAAATGTTCTATTTTGGCTGGACATTAATCAGATTTATACAAAGAAAAACAAGTGCCAAAATCTGTCATTATCAAATAATAGATAATATACTTATTATTCTACCTTAACAAACCACAAAACTATATAAAACATATAAAGCAGTTCCTTTTCTGCAACAAATGTTCTTCTGAGAAAGGGACGTACAACTCTGATCACCAAACTCATCGTGGCTTGCTGCCTGAAGTAATATCCAAACTGCAGCACAGAAAGTGCAGTGCATTCAGAAATCAGCAGTCTGTCAGTCAGGAGAAAATATATAACTCCAGGATTTTGAACAAGGTAGCTTATATAGACTAAGCTCCCCAGAAATTTAGAGAAGACATTCACTATGTTGGTGGTTAAATAATAGAGTTTATACTCAGTTGTAAAATGCTATGCAAGGACCTCAGAGAACTACTGAACATATCTCAGTCTTGAGAGTTCCATACAATAGTATAGGAGCAAATACCAGGTAGTACTGCACTAACAAATAACTACAGAGGAAAGATGTCACACAAAAGGGGTCAGCATTCTAGAAAAGCCTCATTAGAGAAAAAAAGCCACTCTAGACCTATCCCAACAAGATCCAAAATCAAGCAAGGTCAAGATAAAGGTAGCAATCTACTCTTTAAACATGTCTCTAGGTCTAGTCCAAATAAGAACCCGTTAAGGATACAAATGTTTACTTGTATGTGTTATGATGTGTGTGTGTATGTGTGTGTGTGTGTGTGTGTGTGTGTGTGTGTGTGTACACACTGGAACATGATAAATTAAGTAGTACTCTATACATGCACACACTGAGGTCAAAGGAATAGAAGCAGAGGACAGAGGCTCAATACCTATGGTCAGATGATCACATTATACGCTATCAAATGACCTCCAAGAAAAGGAAACAAGATGCCTTTTGAGTTGTCATTGTTGCTGGTTTTTTTTCTTTTCTTTTTGTCTTCTTTGTTTACTTGTACTTCAGAAGGTAAGGGAAGGCACATAAAAGGTGGAACAAAGGTAAAAAAAATACAACAGTTGTACTTACTAGACATTATGTGGAAAATGAACTGGATATCTTGTGAGTGGGAACAGGAGGGGAAACTAGGAGAGAGCAACAGAAGGGGAGAGATGTTTCAAAATGTGACCATTGTCTATCTCTTCAATTGTTTTATGTGGATTCTCTTTTTGTATAAAACCTGGCCGACAAGACTAGAATTTCAGAAATAAAAGGAACATGAAAGACCAAAAAATTACAAAAGTGGCCTATAATTGGTAAGAAAACAACTGCAAATGTAGAGAAGACTTTAGTGTTGTTGTTAACAGCTAAGACTGTAAAAGAGCATTTGAAAGTATATCCACTGCTTTAAATAAACAGATGGAGCAAATGAGTGAATAGCTATATAAGCATAGCAGAGAAATAAAAACTGAAAACCAAATGGAAATTACAAAAGTGAAATGCCAATACAAACAGTGGGATAGATTTTAGTGTTCCCTAACACTGAAATACATCAGTAAACATAAGAAAGGTTGAATAAAGCTAGATGTGGTGCCATATAGCTATAATCCAAGCTGCTTAGGAGGTAGAGATAGGTTCAAGACTACCTATGCAAAAGTTAGCAAGAATTCATCTCAACAAATAAGCCTGGTAAGGTGGCACACACATGCAATACCAAAAATGTGAGAGGTATAGGTGGAAGTTCGTGATTTGAGATAAGTCCTGGGAAAAAATAACAGGGCCCTATATAAAAAATAAATAAATAAGCAAAAAAAAAAGCCAGGTGAGGTGGCCCACGCCTATAATCCCAGCTACTCAGGAGACTGAGATCTGAGGATCAAGGTTAAAAGATGCTAAATGAAAGACCTCCAGGATATAGAAACAAACACCATATAATGAGTGATTGTTGTCTTTAATGTACTATGTTATCTTTCATCTCTTTTGCTGTCCTGTGGTTATCTCATATTGTTACAGTATTTCATGTGGTTATCTGATATACTGTATATATGCGTATTTGGTTATTTGAAATTGGATAGGGAAGGGAGGAAAACAAGATGAGGGGCAGGGGTAGGGGGAGGGAAATGGGGACCAAGACATGGGAAAGGGTATCAATGTATGTGAAGTAATGCACCTTCTATCTGGTGAATATAATGTAACCCTTCTATTAATTATAATAAAATATATGAAAAAAGCTATCCCTGGCACAAAAGAACCTGAGACTCTAATATCCAATTACTGAATAGAAAATGGGAAGTAGGGCTTGGCTCAAGGATAGGGTAGTAGCCTTGAGTTGAAGAGCTCAGGGACAACATGTAGGCCCAGGGGTAGGACAGTAGCCTTGAGCTGAAGAGCTCAGGGACAGTACCCAGGCCAAGTTCAAGCCTCATGATCCCCCTCATCCCCACAAAAATTGAGTGTTTTATTGTTTGGTTTGTTTTGGTTCAAGTAGTAAAACATTTGCTTAACAAATGGATGCTGCACTTAACACTAGGCACAGAAAAAAATTAATAAAAAAGGGCAAGTCAAATAGAAACACAGGGAAATATATATATATATATATATATATATATATATATACCCACATCAAGAACACCACAAATGACAAACAAAGCACCATATGTAAATAGAGCAGGAACAGGTGATACTATATTTAAATGTTCATATTGTCAGCATTGAGAAAAAGTTACTTAAGAAATTATGACAAAATTACAATTTAATTACAATTGTCAATGGGAAAATATAAAAAGCTCAAGGAGAGTTCTCTAAATAAATACAATAAAACCCATACCCAAGCACAGCAAAGATAAAGACAAAGATAAAGAACAAGTCTTGGCACAGCCTGTGAGAGAATAGTGACAGCAACAACTGCTAACTTCTCCTGGGAATAACACAAGCCAGAAAAAAGGACTGAGCTATATCAAGTACCACAAACAAATTAAAAGGTGTGCTTGTGGATTTCTATAGTCAGGACAGGCATCCTTTAAAAGAAAAAGTAGAATTAAAACATTTTCAGATGAAAAATGAACGGAGAAAATTGCACTGATAGACATCTACACCACCATATCTCAAAAAAAATTCTTCTAACTGAAAGAATTCTGAACATTTTCTTATATAGAATTCATTACCCAAAAACTAGAAGTTAACTGCCCAAGTTTGAGTGTGGACTGTGACTAGTAACTTGTCTGTAAGTAGAAGAGGATGGAACTTGTTGGACAGTATCCTTGAGGAGAGGCCTGGAACACATTACCTGGACCATTGAACACAATCCTTGGTCACATTGCTGGCATGCAGTCTTGGTGCTGCACAGAAAGTTGGCCCTTCTTCCTATAATCTCCCTTCCAAAACCTGAACTCCTGTCAAGCCATGACAAGAGCATCCCTCAATTCCAAATTGGTGAGAATCCCATCAAATAGTCTTCATTTATAATCTCCTCAAAACTTGAAAAGTCAACAAAAATAAGAATTAAGCAATCTTCATAGTCTAGACAAAAGTAAGAAAACATTCTAAGTGTAATGTTAGATCCTTGATAAACTGCTAGGATAGAAAAATAACATTGGGATAAACTAGCCAGAATATAATTAGAGTTAAGAGTCTCATAGACTTTCCTGCTGACGCTGACTTCAAATTACAAGCCTCAGTTCTCAGCCTCTTGAGTAGCCCGGGTTACAGCTGTGCCTCTCTGGCTTATAAACAGTTTTACTACTTCTTTTCCTATAAATATAATCCTAGTTTAAAATTATAAAAAAATATAATTAAGGGGGAGAGACTGAGAGAGGAAGAAGGAGAGAGAACTTCTTACCTCTATAATAATTACAAAACAAACAGGTAGGAAAAGCATTCTCACTTTTGTCCCAGCATATGAGTAAGATGGGGTTAAACGTGACCTGGGAACAAGGCACTGGTAGCTCACCACTGTAATACTAGCTATTCAGGAGGCTGGAATCTGAGGACCACAGTTTGAAGCCAGCCTGGAGAGGAAAGTCAATGACATTTTTATCTCTAATTGGCCATCGGAAAACCTGAAATGGAGCTGTGTCTCAAAGTGGTAGAGGACTAGCCTTGAGCAAAAGGTTTTAGAGACAGCACTCAGGCCCTTTTATTAAGCATAAAGTTTTGAGAAATAAAGGTGAGGAAATAAAGTATTGATGGCTATAATACCCTATTGACTCTACTGAGCTTTGCCACTGATTCTGAATGGGAATTAGATTCACACCACATCCCTCTCCATACGCATATATAGTATGTTATCCTGAGCCAGGCTCTCACCCATTGAGAGCCATATTTGCTCTTCCAGTTCCCGTGGAAGTTAGTATAAATATAATCAGAAACATGTATTGCTATGGGAGGGATTTTTCTCCTTGAATTTATGTTCCTTCAAGTTGTTTCTCACTGACATTAAGACCTAATTTCCTATCAACCCTGCTGCCTAAGTATATTGATTTAGACTCCCCTCTGGTATCTTCAGATGCACAACTCAAACAAATCAAGAGATGATCCTGAAAGTGAAGTCAATCAAAGATTCCTAGGAGCACAAAGAAAGCTGGTGGAAGTGAGGACAAAAAAAATGCAAAATTGAGATAGAGACAAGAAATGCTCTCCCCTCAACCCTGTTTTCTTGGATTCAGTTTGCTGCATTGCATACCAATATAAGTATGCGAAATATACTCAAAAACATACATAAAATTCACATACAAATAAACCTCAGACTTCAATTATGCAAAAAGGTTGTTTGTGTAGCTAATCTTCTGAGAATATGAATTGGAAGTATAAGGGGCTATTTTTATGTGGTCTGATTCAAAAACAGAAAAAAAAAGTTATGACTTGATACTGAGCCTGGGGATTTGAAAAAAAATTTTGTTTATGTGATCATTAGTCTAACCACAGTTGGATTTTTACCATACTATGAATTATTATTATTATATCTTAATTACCTATGCAGCTTCCCAGATACAATGGAAATATTTCATAAATAAGTAAAAATATTTGTCATTTTAGCTGTCCTTATTGTTTCGAGAAACAATAACACACTTGAATCACAAGGTGATCTAACATTATTCTACCACTCTATATCTTAAGATAGCTCATAAATTATATGCCTTATATGCCATGTCTTGAAAGACATATCTAATATTGTGCTAGGTCAGAGAGCTGATGTCCTTCCTGCATTTGCTCATCAGATCATTGACAACATAAACTGTAATGGATCCTGCAGAATTGTTAGTGTTTTAGGTATTAACCTATACAGGGGAAGTTCTTAATCCTGGAAATGGTTGTTAATAGCTTGCATTCATACAGAGCACTTTTGTCTTAGTTTAAAGTGATAGATGTACAGAAGTTAATCCATCCATTCCTGCAACGGCAGTCATTTCCAAAATGAGATCAAACAGCTGGATAGTGACTGTCTCGTCTAAAGACCAGAGATGAACACTGGATTTAATATGAGCTAAATTAGGCTTCTGAAATCTGTTCCCATGTCTTGGTGAAGATTTAAAACAGGTCATTGTGACCATATGTCTTTATTTATATAAATAAATTATTCCAAGATTTTGGATTTCTCATTTTTTTTCCTAGTCTACTTTTTTAACCTGGGCTGACACTTGAAGAAATGGTTAAAAAAATGTTGCAAGAAATTTTATCCAGATTATTCTAAAGCAATGCCATCATACAGTTAAAAATGAGAGTTGAGTCAGATATTGCTATTATACCTGAAATGCTAGATTTTTTAGTAATCTTCAATCTAAAAAAATGAAGTTCAAGTCCAGACTAGTCAAAAAAAATTTGCTTCAGTGCATCTCCAAAACACCAGTGAAATGCTAGACTTGATACATGACTCAAGTAGTACCAGTCTCAACTGATGTTGATCCATTAGAACTTATGGTGTCAGTGATCTGATGAGCAAGCAAATGCAATAAGGACATCAACGCTCTGACCTAGCACAACGTCAGCTATGCCTTTGATGACATGGGATACAAGGCATGCAATTTATCAGAAATCTTAAAGTATAAAGAATGGTATACTAATTTTAGATTACCTTGTGATTCAGGTGTGTTATTGTTTCTAGAAACAATAAGGGCAGCTAAAATGCCAAGGATTTCAGTTCAATGCCTGGCACCAGCAAAAGAAGAAGAAGAAAAAAAAACAGTTGAAATTAACAATAACGAAAAGTCCTTGTCAGGCACTGGTGGCTCACACCTGTAATCCTACCTACCCAAGAGGGTGAGATCTGAGGATCACTGTTCAAAGTCAGCCCAGGCACAAAAGCCCACGAGATTCTTACAGCTAATTCACCACCAGAAAACCAGAAGTGCTGCTCTGGCTGAAGTGGTAGCATGATAGCCTTGAATTGAAGAGCAGAGGACAGCATCCAGGCCCAGAGTTTAAGCCCTATTACTGATTAAAAAAAATATCCCCAAGAACTACAATTATATGGTTTCAGTCACTCAACATACAGACAACCTGAAAGAAAGAGTCCCACAGTTTTGTGTTATATTATCTATATATGATCTATAATAATCACATAAAGAAATCACTTAAATTTGCATTCTTCAGAAAGGATACTTGTCATTAAAAGACATGACATTCTAGGATAGTTCTAACTAGAAGAATAGAAAAGACAAGTATCAAACAGGAGCAGTTCTGAAAGCTTTATTTTCAGTAGGTTTACGCCAAGAATTTAGGATGTCAGCCATGAACCAAAGAACAGAAAAACTCAGGACATTGTTGGCTGCTTACTCCCACAATGATGGAATCCAAGGAGTACTCTGTGGCCTTCAGTCGTGGCCTTTCGAACAGGCATGGATAAGTCAGAGAGGCAAGCGGTTATTTCTCTATTGTAGCATTGAATCTCTTGCTTTATTTGAAGAAGGTAAATTGATGTTAATGTATCTAGATGATCAATCCTTTTGAACTGCAAGTAGATTACGTTGTAGTGATTGTATGGGCATTGTTAACCTCCATGAATACAGAGAAGACACACTACTGCTTAAAATCAAACTCAGTACCCAAAGTCAAGTAAAAACATTCAAACTCACACTCTGAACTTGGAAACCTATAAACAAACAAACAAACTTGAGGCCTTTCCTCTGTCATTTCATATCAATGTGATTCAGATTAGGATTTTGAGTAAGTATGAATATTTTCATATGAAAATACCTACCTCAGACTCGCTTTTGAGCATGTGAAAGATCTTCAGAAAAATGAAAACAGCAGCCCAGTACAGTGACTCACAGCTGTAATCTTATCTACCCCAGAGACAGTAATTAGGAGGACTAATTCAAGACAAACCTAGACCAAAAAAAAAGTTTATGAAATCTCATTTGAATTAACTTTAAAAAAAAAACAGCAACAAGTCATGGGCTGATGAGATCTGAGGATCATGATTCAAAGCAAGACCAGGGAGGGAAGTCCCCATGAGACTCTTATCTCTAATTACTTACTCAAGTAACAGAAGTGGAGCTGTGGCTCAAAGTGGCCAAATGCTAGCCTTGAGCAAAAGAGCTCAGAGAGATTGCCCAGGCTCTGAGTTCAAGCACTATAACCAATATTAGTGTTATGGTGGTCTGGTATAGTCATTCTGGCTATTGGTGAAGCATATAGGAGGAATACATTCCAAGCCAGTCGAGGCATAAATATGAAACTCTACTAGAAATATAGCAGACAATGGGGATGTAAAATGATAGAGTACTTGCACAGCAAACATAAGGGACTGAGTTTAAATCCTAGTACCACCGAATTTTAAAAAAGAAAGAAAAATAAAGACATTATATAATTACAAAAGATTACCAAAGACATTACTATTTCTTCACTTTCCTATATCTAATTTAATGAACTTGCATACTGAAAAGAACATAAAATAGAATGGCAAGTATACATATGTGAGTTATACCAATTTTTTTTCTTGAGTATGCTTTTTAATGGCAAGGTCCTTAAATATGTGTGTGTGTGTGTGTGTGTGTGTGTGTGTGTGTGTGTGTGTGTGTGTGTATATGTTCATTCTTTTTCTGCATGTGACAGTTGTAGGGCTTGACCATAGGGCCCAGTGTTCTCATTTGGCTTTGTTGTGGAAACTTCACACACTACCGCTTCAGAAACACCTCTACTTTCAGGTTTTGCTGGTTAACTAGAGATAAGCATCTCCAGTAAGAGAGTTTGCCCAGGCAGACTTTGAACCACAGTCCTCACATCTCCTTCCCTTGAGTGGCTAGGATTGCAAGCCTGAGCCACTAGCTACTGGTTTATACCTTCAGTCTTAAAAGATTACATTACTGATCTATACCTCATAGCACTTTAGAGTTAATGTACATTTGAGACCTCCTGTCCTGTCAAAGATTTATAGGAATGCTAATGAGAATATCTCAAATCTATAATAGCCCCTTCTAAAAACTATCTGCCTCTATCTTCATGTCTCATTCATCAAGCAGATGTTGATTACAAAAGGGTTGAAGATCAAAGGATATTATTCTAATTAACCATGAAAAAAGTGTACTCAAAGAAACATTATTTAGAAAGCTCGAGGACAAAATTGTATAAACAATAGAAATTTCCCACTTTGAGAACTCTTGAAACAGAGTGAGCTTTACACACCTATTTAATTGCATTTCTTCTCATAACCCTTTTATGCTGAACACTCTCCTTCCACTCTGTATAGCTTAATGGGGTTATTTTCTGCCAAGCCACAGCAGCTGAAGCCCTAACTTTATTAGCTGCCTGATTCTTCCTGTCAGAAATTCTGGCTCCAGACCAATTCAAGGTAAACCTCTACTAGAAAATAAGAGTATAAATAAGAATACAAAATGAATATATTAGGAAAATCTTACAGCTAAAGCTATTCAATACAAAAATATGATAATACCTGATTGTTTTAAAGATGTTAAGTGCTCATAAAATTCTTCACCATTCACCCATCTAAGCTAGATGGGAGGCTGCTTGAAAGATAACGAGAAAAACCTAATTTTTCCTTACCAAAAATGTAGAAGTGAGCCAGGATCAAGACCTTGTTAGTTCAACCTACAAGACCCTATTCTACTAATGCTGCTGCTGGAGCAGGTCCTAGCTGATTCTCAGGCTAAAGAAAAGAGTCATTAGCTTAAGTTCATTTGGGTGGAGAATATAAACTTGTCATGTGCCTGACAGGAGAGGACAATACTAATGATGTAACAGATTATTATTTTCAGAGCCTTATTCCAACAATTGGAAGGGATTATTGTTCTTCTTCCTGGGAAGGAGAGAAGGAAAAATGAATGGATGAATGGAAAAGAGGGAGGCAAAAGGGGGATGAGAGAGAGAAGGGAGGGTGAAGTGTGATGCTAGTATGTAGCCTTCCATATGAAAAGAGGACCCAGACATGGGAAAGACAATCATCCCCCTGACAAAAATATGTCAAGGGTTCTGGATTGTGGCCTAGTGGTAGAGTGCTTGCTTAGCATATGCGAAGCCCTTGGTTCGATTCCTTAGTACTGCATACACAGAAAACACTGGAAGTGGAGCTATGCCTAGCTAACTATGAACAAAAGAAGCTCGGGGACAATGCTAAGATCCTGAGTCCAAGCCCAAGACTGGCAAATATATCTATATCTATAGCTATATATATTTATTATATTTATATGTATATATGATGTATATGTAAACTGTTTGCTCTTTTTGCCCTTTAAGCTTTACCATTGAACTCATGAAATTTTTGTGAGAATTCTGCAGAAAGAAGGGAGGCAGTTGTCTATGGACAGAGACTTATGTCAATGGATTTACTAGGAGAACCTGACTAAATTCACTATTGAAACTAAGAAGTACTACATCAGCTGACTATAATTGAGAAAGCTAAAGAAACTGACATGTGTTTCCATCCTGGTCCAGGTGAGGTCAGCAAAAGTGCCTGGCTAGGCAATCAGAGCAAAAGCTCCCTTCTCATAGACGTTCTATACCCCCCACCATAGCCTTGAGCAGTTCTGTATGCAGGATCCTACGTTCCTAGACATCACATCATCATATCCTTGGGCAGTTGGCATGAGGCCCCCATGAGCAATTAGGTCATCATCTATTGTCTCAGTTAAACAAAGAAGTGAACAGTGGATTGATTGGACTTCAGCAGTGGGCTGCACTAATCAGTCAGAGACTAAACGACATGTGGAGAGCTTGGGTAGGCTGTTTGGGGTCTCTGATTGGATATGATGATTCATATGGCCCTTGAGCTATGCAATGATTTTTGAAAAATCTTGTAGACATGCCTTATAACCCCTGCGCCATGCAGTCTTGGTGGTACCCTACCCTGGAACTCCTGTGGGACTAAAGCCCATCCATCTAACATGAGCTCTGCTTAGGTTTTATTTTCAAATGACTTTCTCATTTTCCCTCTGTGTCTGTCAATTCATTTTTGGAGAGTTTTTGAAATCATAAGGGTCTCAAAACCATGGAAATGTGTAGCCTAATTTTCAGTCTAAGGTCAAAGACTCTAAGAATGGTTGGGTGGATCATTTGTGTCACAGAGTTCCCAAAACCTTAGTCAAGAGATCTGAGAGTTCTGTCCAAGGTGAAAAGCTAATGAATAGCATTCCAGTTCTAGGAAAAAAGAAACAACACTCTTCTTTCCTCCTTTACACTCCATCTGACCTCAAGCCAACTGGACAATGAAGTACCCATGCTTAGAGTCTTCTCATCACAGTCCACCAACTTGCATTTCCATTTCCTCTGACAATGCCCTCACGAAGCACCTGAAGTCAGCCATTCTACTCAAAAGCAAAACAGCTAGATTGCCCATGTAAGGACAAGACTGATGAATGTCCTGAAGCATTGTCATTAAATAATGCTCCACTAGCTATCTGATGATCACTAAGGTAGCTAACACCCCCAGATTAACCATTAAACACAGCTAACTAACCATTCCCTCCATGAGAGATCAGAACAGACCTATCTTTAGCCCCTTCCCAGCCCCCCAACACAGATGAGCAAATCATTTAGCTATTTCTCCCCCTTCGTTCATATGCAGAAATAGCTTTTGCTCTTGTGTCTCTAAGCCTACATTAATTATCAAGAGGGGAATTTCATTGTTACTTTCCACTCATGTTGTAGTGTTTATTTTCAATTCACAAAAGATTCGAGATTCACTACAAAAAGACATATATTCAATTAAGACCAGACTTTACCAGAAAACTTAATTATTACTTTGTCTAATATTCTCAAATTATGTCCAGATGTAACAACGAATATAGCCCATAAGAGATAAGACGTTTATTTTAGATATCTTTCTCTTTCCATTCTGCATATTCACATTTAATTTTCTCTTCAGGACATCAACCCAATGACATATTGAGGATGGTTTTTATTTAAAACAGATTTAAATATAATAGCAAATTGTCATTTATTTTTCATGGGCTTATCCTGTAGAGATAAAACTTGTGAGACTATGTGGGCAAGCTATCTTTACTCAAGCTATCTGAACTCAACAAAAAATTCCTCTTGATCCTAAATGCTGAAAGCAGCTTAGTCCTTCCATTCACTGCTTTCTCCAGAGGTCATTATCTTCTCTAGAGGCTAATGGAGTTATCCAATCTGAAACACTGACTTTCCAAAACTGTGAGTTCAATAAACCTTTGTTCATAGGTAAGCTGCCTCAGGAGTTTTGTTATCATACTAAAAGCTGATAATACATTTCTTGTTTGGCATGGAAGAAAAGTTTTCTAAGATAATGCTTTTGCTGAAACCTCTGTGCATTTGTTCAAGAACAATGATGCCTACTTATAATCTACTGGATATAAAATTTGTTCAAATGAAGTATCTCAAGATTTGAGTTTACTTGCTTTAGGAACGCAAGATACCTCCATTATATCTCCTGTCTTCTGGGTCGCCATATTTTACTCTTTTCTCTGTTTCAAAGTGAATTGCTGCATCAGTTGCTGAGGTGTTTACGTAGACCTAATAAGTAGCACCCTTCTTGTCTGCCTAAGCTCTAAATGGTCCAGGAAGTAAAATAAGGGCAATAGGGAGGATGGGTTAGGAGAGGACAGAACTTCACTATACTTCCTGGTATTAAACCTGCAAAAAACATAGATTTATCCAGTCTTAGGTAAAAGCAAAAGACAATGCATAATTCCTATGAGCAAAGTTGTTTGTAACAAGTAAGAGTGGCTGGGAGTATGGCTTAGTAATAGAGGGCTTGCCTAGCACTCACGAAGCCCTGAGTTGATTCCCCTGTATCATACAAGCAGAAAAAGCTAGAAGTGGTTCTGAGGGTCAAATGAAAGAGCTCTAGCCTTGAGAAAGCCCATAGACAGTGCCTAGGCACTGAGTTCAAGCCAAGGACTGGCAAAACAAAACAAAACAAAAGATAAGAGACTAAGCTATGAATTCCTCCGTCTTTTCAGACACAATGATCTGATCAAGCTACTTCTCTTGGAAGAAGAAATAATGAGTGACCTCTATTGCTATTATAGGAAAACTCTCTCAAATAGAAGAACATATTAGAAAAGAGAATAAATTAACTCTGTTGTGGGTGATCTATATTAGTTTATATATCAACAATACCTTATGACACCTAAATGAATATGATTATAGAGGAATAGTCTAAGGCATTCTAATATAGATAAAAGAAAAAGGAGATTTCTCAGTGCCAGCAAAGATGTGCAAAGCTCAATTACAGAGTACTGGCGTAACAGAAATTGTCAGATCTAATCTATCAGAATATTAGGCCAGGTAGCCTTGGTTGAGTTAGTAGTACATTCAATGCCTTACCTGAGAGAAAGAATGACTGGTATAAAATAATGACTGGTATAAAACATGTTCAGAAAGAAGGATAAGAGTGGACCTAGAGTGGCAAATTCTTCACGTCAAACAGATTACTGCTCATGATTCTATTTCCATCTTGAGTATATTCCCCTTTAAAAATACACAGGCCACTCAAGAGATAGGTCTCTTTACGTATCTTAGCACATTATTCTCCTGTCTCTTTATCATTATCATAGCAAAATATGTCACATAGCATTTAACATTCAAGTCACTTACAAGCGTGTGACTCACTGGCATGAAATACATTCACAAAGATATATGTAGTCATCAAAACTTTCAGTTTGGATAGGTAGTAATTCTGTGCATTGAACTCAAGTAAAGCCTGTTATATTTTCTAATCTAGGACTTTCAAGGATAATTTGAGTCTTTTTGAAATGGTGATTGAGAAATTATAAGTATCATGATCATTATCATAATGACTGACACTCAAGGTCATCTTAAAGATAACAGAGCTAAGATTAGATTTCAGACCTTAGTATTCTGAATGTGCTGGTATGACCAGAGCTCCTTCCTTATCTGTAATTGTTAAGATGATTAGAAAGGATGCTTTAAATTCCACTGTGATGGGAATAACTCAAAGCATTGACCAGTTGTTTACTACCTGAAGGATTCTTTAAGTAAATATTCTGTTATGAAAAGAGTATTGAGGAAGGAGGAATTGTTCTGGATTTTATCCAAAGAAGTGAAATAAATTTAAATAGAGAAAACTAGAGAAACTGTGATATCAGGAAAAAATTATAGACAACTATTATGTAACATGCATAGAATAACAGTTTTGATCCATTGTGTACTGGTGTCTCTCTGGGAGCTATTAATTCCAGATGTGATTGTATGCACCTGATGCCTGAATGCTGAAAACTTCATAGGTTGAGCATTAATAAGACAGATATGCCATCCAACTCCTTCATGTGTTATGGACTCTACTTTTCTCTCTTTTTTGGAGAGGGTGGGTCATGGGACTTGAACTCAGCCTAGGTACTGCCCCAGGGCTCTTCAGCTCAATGCTACCACTCTAACCTTGGGCCTAGGCATTGTCCCTGAGCTCTACAGCTCAAGGCTACTGCCCTACCCTTGAGCCAAGCCCTAGTTCCCATTTTCTAGAGTTAATTGGAGATAAGTGTCTCAGGTCCTTTTGTGCTTAGGCTGGCTTTGAACTTTGATCCTCAGATGTCAGCCTCCTGAGTAGCTAGTATTATAGGCATGAGCCACCATGCCTGGCTTCTCTCTTTTAAGTGCAAAACTTTCATTTATTAAAACAAAATAATGTAACTTTTGTTGAGTAACCGCAAATATGTCAAATATTTCATAATGTGGCAAAGAGAATAGTTAACAGCTGAAAAATTTCTCAGTATTTAAATATTTAAATAATTTACCTTTTCAGTGATTATTTTGTAAAAGAAATAAATTTACTTAATTTCAAACTTAGCCAATGTGCTTCTGTGTTTTATAAAAAGATAAAATACTTAGCAAAATGGCTAGTTTATACTAGCCAAGAAATACCACTTAAGTTGTTTAGATGTAATCATTTAAAAAAAACATAAATGGAATATATAGTAGGTTAATATGCAAAACACATTAAGGAATTATAGTCCATAAGAATATAAATGAACCTTCTAATGATTATATGAAGATCAAAACTACCCTGATTTGAAAAAGTGACTTCTTTAAAATGTCACAGTAGGCATTTTTTGTGGAAATTTTATAAATAATAAATATTATCTCAAATAGCAACATCAGCATTTTTTGGTTAAAAAAAAAACATAGTATATACCATTTCTTCTTGTATTCAAGTTTTCCAGTCTGATAACCCTTAAAATGTTCTTTCCACCTGATAATAACTACACACAGCAAAGTAAAGTGATGAGATAAAATATATTACACTTTGAAGAAATGATTTGAAACAACAGTTAAATATCCTCATTGCCTAGACTCCAGAAGAATGCTTCCAGAAGTCCTCCATCACGATGATGGTTTCTAGTCTTCTCCCTAGGAGGTGATATCTCTCCTGTGATTAGTGAACCATCCAGACTTCTGCCCACACCCCTGCTCCAGCGTGGATTTACAGGAAGGCATCATACCACAGGAAGAGCAGCTACAATGCCATTCAAAATCACCATGCTATAGCCCACGTGGAAAGAATGTCCAGTCAGTTCCTTAAATCTGGCAGGTGAAAGAGGGGTAGAAGGAAACATTCCTGGTTCAAAAGAATCAAAGAAAGTCACTGTTCAAGAAAAATTCCCTCAGGAGAATCTGTCAGATAAGGCTATGATAAGCAGAGTCTAGAATCCTAACAATCCAGCATTTCCACTATTTTCATTTTCAAAAGTTTCAGCATATAAATCTTTCATGACCAGGTAGGTGATGGCGAGGAGGAAATCTAGGAGCACTGCAAACGGCCAGGGACAGAGATAGGAGAGTCTCTGGACAGGCCAGCGGCCAGCCTGGGCCCGGCTGCTCTTGCCACAGGCAAGATCCCATTGAGCTTCTCCAGCAGAATTGGTCGCCGGCCGCAGGCTGCATCCCTCCTCGTCTCTGACTTCTGCCTCACCCCAGCCATCCTCCCCACACTCCCAAGTGAAGGGAGAATACTTGGGTCACCCAGAGTCTGGGTGACCAAGTTGGTTCCGTAGTGGGCCTGAGGTCACCTGGCTCCCTCTACTCTTTTTATCACATCAGCAATCTTTCCTTCTTACTGTGGACTTCATGATAGCCTGAATAAAGATAGAAAGATGGACTCATTTTGTAAGACAAAGAAAAGTGCCTCTCAATATTTCAAGTGAATTAATTAGTATTCAAGCCAATTTGGGGGCAGCTAATGTTGTATTGCTTTTAAAATGGAGCCATCTTTGTGTTTGTTTGCTAGTAGTAATGTTCACCTTTCTTGGTCATAGAGCCCCATGAGCTCTTAATGCTTTCAGTTTTTGTAATCACCACAGACAGGATGTATGGCATCCCTTTGTAGTCCCCAAATTCTCCTGGTTTCTGCTTTGTGTTCCGATCTCCCTCCCCACCCCAACTCTTAACCAACAGTGACCATGACATAGAGAAAGACTAGGTCTCAGGTATCCTGATTTTCACAACCATACTGCTGCCTAACCAGGTGATGGCAGACTGTCTACCCACCTTCCATGACCTAGAAATGAGATCACATTGTTTAGACTCAAAGAGGATATGTAAATGCATCCTTTTATTTAGCAGCAGGAAATCCCACTTGCAGTCGATGGACCTGAATCCCTAGAGGCTGGGGTAAATACTTAGATTATAGGTTACTGGACCTTTCAATCTTGGGTTGTGAACATTCAAACTCTCTGTAACCCTACCCTCTGACCTAAATAAGGTTAGGTGCCATTATGCCAGGCTCTGTGTCTCCATATTCAGGTCCTGTCTCCTGCCTCCTCTTTTCCAGTCACCGTGGTATCCCACCTGAGCTCTCCACTGGAGCTGATCTGCTCAGTTGGTATTATTTTTTCCACTTTATCTTTCCTCCCCAGCTCTCATGGCTCAATTTTCTGACAGTGTTAAATGCATTTGTGGGGGCTGATCTTTTGGACAGGAGTCCATCTTCAGGCTGCCTGTGTTCCAGTAAAGATGCCAGAGTCAGCCAATCAAAATGTTGCTTCTCTGTTCTCTCGGAATAATAACCACTTACAAGCTCTCTCCTTCTACATATTGTCATATCTCCTTCTACATAGTCTACTTACAATCTTTCAGGAAAGCCCTATAATAAATCTGATTCAATGAGAATAGATGAAATTTTGGTCAGTTAGAGTCTAGTTTCTTATGTCAAATAAAAAGATACCAATATATTATATAGGGCATGAAACAAAATAGAAATAAGCTTGGGTTTGGTATCATTATTCACAAATAATTCTGTATAATTCTGAGTATTTGATTTGAAACAGGCCTTGAATTTCAAAAAATTGTTTTGTTTTGTTTTTCCTTTTTTTTTTTTTTTTTTAAGGAATTGAACCCAGGGCCTCATGCATCTGAGGCAAGCATTCTACCTCTAAAGCCACATTCCCAACCCCCAAAAATGTGTTTATTTTTGTGTTATATCAAATGACAAAAAGATTCTCCAGTATTTGCCTATAAAAAAAATCAGAATTTTGGGGTCAGGAGTTTGGCTTAGTGTTAGAGTGCTTGCCTAATATGTGCTAAAACCCACGTTCAATTTCTCAGTTCCACATACATAGAAAAAGCTGGAAGTGTTGCTGTGGCTCAAGTGGTAGAGTGTTAGCCTTGAGAAAGCCCAAGGACTGTGTCCAGGTCCTGAGTTCAAGCCCCAGGACTGAGAAAAAAATTATTTTTTTTAAATCAGAATTTTACCAGGCACTGGCAGCTCATGCTTGAAAATCTGGCTATTCAGGAGATCGAGATCTGAGGATCACAGTTCAAAACCAGTGTGGGCACAAAATTTCCCAGGAGACTCTTCCAGTTGTCTACACAATGATCCAATCTTCCTAATTCTCTATTTGCCTCCAAGTTTTTTTTTTTAAGTGTAGTTCCCTGTAAAGCGATACGTTCAGATAATTGAGGTTCTTATTTTTCATGTATGTATATATACACATGACTATACTATGTGAATTAAAAAAGTGTCAGACCATAAATGGCCCTCAAGGCAAGACTATGAAATATTTGACTAACACGGTTTAGTCTTCACTTCTAACTTCTAATGGCCCAAAGTCAATACTCTACCAGAAGCTGAGAAAGTATTTACTTAGCACCATATTATCTTTGTGAATGAAGCAGTATTTATTCTTGGTTGTAATGTTTCCATTAAAATTACTACTTTAACACACACGTGCGCACACACACACACACACACACACACACACACACACACCATTGATCTGAATTAATTCAGAGTAGAATAAACAAAAAGTCTTTAAAAAAAGAATAAATCCCAGGCCTCATGGGTAAGTAGTAAACTATACCACAGTTTGTACAATAATTATACAGTACACTAAAAATGTTTTCCCCTGTCACTTGTGCTATCAGCAATAGGGACAAAGTTGTGGAATCTTCTCCTTTGGGTTCATACCACCCAAAGCACTGTAGCTTTTTATCCAAATTTTATTCAAATATAATACCAGACTTTTGTTCTATAGGCTGAAATGCACACTTTTAGTAATTGGATTTCTATACTATGTAAAATTATATTGCACAATATCCATTATTATCATTTGAAATAGGATTTGAAGGATAAGGTCCTGGGAAAAATGTGTATTAACTCTTCAGCTGGCATTATAAGTTTCTGTATTTCAACATGGGCTAAATCTCATTTTAGCAGAAAAAAAATTTGCAAGTGATGCCTAACTGACATCAGTTTTGCTTGAAAATATTGTTTTGCCTTACTAAAGAAAACATTATTTGGAATGCTGCAGAGGTTATTTTTGTTTTGTTTTAAAATAACATGTAAGATTTATGTAACCATCTGACAATTTTTTAGGACCAATAGCTAAACCTGTAAGATTAGGAAGATGAGTTGGAACCTGTTCAAGAAAACCTGTTATCCCACTCAAATACCACACAAAAATGAGTCCTGAGTTCCACAGACTGGTTGTTTGGAAATGTTGATCAACAGAAATTATAAGAGGCTGGGGAAGAGGCAGGAGAGTGGGATGGAGAAAGTGGGGGTCAGAGAGATAGAAAGAAGGGATAAAGGGAGAGAGGGAAAGAGGGAGGGAAGAATGGAAGGAGGGGGGCCAAGAAGAGGAGGCAAAGAGGTCAATCTGTCTTGGCTGTGACCCTATACTGAGTGTATTTCCTAAATGAAAGGAATTCCTCTAACCATTTTGAATTATGAAGATGTGCACAAATGTTTTCAAAAACCTTTATAAAATTAGCTGGCTTCAGTTACTAATTGTTTCTAAAAAATGTTTCTGTGAATAAATGTCTATTTTAGATTCCCTTTTTCTCATTTTATTCTAAGAGAATTTAATAGTCTTTCTCATATGGTGGCTCACTATTCTCATGCCATATTTTCCACTATACAACCTAAGAAGTTGGTTAGAAAGAAGATTTGCTGTCACTGTCCTGCATTCAAATAAGTTCTACAATCACTGAAGAACTGGTAGAATTTGCTGTCCCTTTTTGCTATGTCTTTTCCTCATTGCTCTGGGGAATATCTCTACCTATAACTTACAGAATCTTCAAAGAGGAAAGAATTTAAATACATGTGGAATACTGTTTCAGAAAAGGTAGGCTAGTTGAACCATAATCGAAGCATTCCATATTTATTCTATCACAAATTTGTAAGTTGAACATAGCTGTATTTATTTTTTACACTTCTCTATTGGGTTGCTGAGAAATCCACTTGGGATTCAGAACTCCATCTGGTCCTTCTAGTTCCCTTCATTGTCATAGGTAATGATGAGTTTGCAATCATTTTTCAGGAGGATGGCTTTGCTCACTGATTTGTGAAATAGAATGGAACTAGATCAGTTTATGCCCAACTACTGGAGCCTTCAGAGGTTATAACAAACAGATTAGCATTGCTTATGTCAGGAAAAAGAACAATAATAGACAGACGGGACTTCTGAGTCAGAGGGAATCACTTATGCTAACGTTCTCATCCTTGAAAATGGAAGAGGAAGATTTTCCTTGGAATCAATTCACTCTAATAAAAAAGAATATCCATTTTCATATCCATGATTCTGAAATAAGCCCATATTACATGTAATCTGTCAAAAGAACTGATGACACTCTGTTTTCTTCTTGACTTGGTTTGCCTTTCAGGATGAAAGATGGGTTTTATTATCAAGAACAAAAAGAAAAGAGATCTCATCTTTAAACATGATTAAAACATAAGAGCTAAACCGAGTACCTTCTCAGGGGATGGGCCAGTCTTCAAGACCTTTCATTGAAAGCAATACCTTTGCAGACTGACTACATCCTAGGTTTACAGTACAAATCTGAGCAGAGAATGCTATTAGGTAAAGTGCTCACAGCTTACAGGAAGTCAGTGACCCTGAAGACTAAAAATCTCACCACCAGCTCTCTCAAAAGGAAACTAGTGATTAAGCAGATAGAATGGCAATTGGTAGACTGATTAAAGTAGGAGGGTGTGGGGCAAGCTACCTTTGGACACCAACTGGTTCTCTAATGCTAATTGACTTCACTTTGGCTTTTAAGTGGGGAACCTTATTTTCTATGTGGCACTTGAGATTGTATGACAGCTCCTCATCTCCTATTCATGGAGGCAGGGGCAAGGGTTTTCTTAATAGTCTTGTTATAACTATATGAAAGGTGTCACGACTATAAAATTTTCAAATGGAATGTCTCCTCTGATCTGTGTCATCTGCTAAGTTAGCTGGTGTCTTGTTTCAGTAGTTTTCAATAAGGCCACATGTTAAGAAGCATTCTGAAATCTTCATATGCAGACTAAAACCACAGAGACTCTACTTTTATAAGCCTAGGTAATTTGAGACATCCATATGAGTGTTTGACATAGGTATCTGTGTATTTGAGTGGGACTTTTGTTGTTGTTGCTTCGAGGGCTTGAACTTGTACATGGGTGCTGTCCCTGACCTTTCTTTTCGTTTTTTTTTTTTCTTTTCTGCTCAAGGCTACTCCTATGCCACTTGAGTCACAGCTCCTCTCCCTGCTTATTTCTGGAGAGCAGAGTTTCAGTCTCTCCTGCTTCTCACAGTCTTTCCTGCCACGATAGCTTCAAAACTGATATCCTCAGTAGCTAGGATTATAGTTGTTAGTCACCTGTACCTGACTGAGGTTCCCAGTTTTTTGCAGAGCATGCTAAAATGCCCAGTTTATGTCCTCACTACAATGTTTTCCAGTTTACACTAAAAATAAAAGATTACCTTTACCCTGATAAATAGTGCTCTCTGTTCACTCCTTGTGGTCTGTGGTTCTTCTTCATCTGTCAGTATTGCTGAAAAGAGACTGCCACATGGTTCAGAAAGAAAAGAGTTTATTTAGGAGAGCCAAACTGCGGGATAAAACTCTATACCAACGTGTAGCAACTAATGGCTTAATTGATTGCAAAGAGAGGCTATGTAGGGGAGAGTGAAAAGGATACATGACTGCAGCATATAAAGAAGTGACCTCAAAGGCTAGGAGACTACTCACCCCCTGAGGGTGGTTTTCCCACTGACCCTTGGTGTGTCAGTGACCAGTTTCCTGGGTTATAGGTGCTAGGTTGAGATTTCTAGGTGTGCCACATGCAGTTTTGTAGAGAGAGAGAGAGAAAGCAAAGAGGAAGTGATGTGCAGATTTGCATGGAAAGAAAGTAAAGAGAAGGAGTCATTTTTCCTGGTGGACCTAACACTACCTATGACCCACAATGGCAAAACTGAAGCTCAAATAATCTTTTCAGTAGGTACATATATTTAACAACTCTTTCAATAACTGAATCATTCCCTTATAATGGATTTATATTACATGAGCTAAAATATGATAGGCCACTTTTGAACTCCTTGTGATATTTTCTCAAAGTACTATATTATTTATGTTTCTCATGCGAGTATGGATCCTTGTATTTATTAAAGAAAAAATGAGCTTTAACTAAGCAAAGGCTTGTAGCAGATCTGTTGCAGACATAAATTCTCTAGAGAAAAAAAAAGCCATTTTTATCTTCACTGCACCATCTCCAACAGCCTTTACTGACATAGTTGGATGATTTGACACAATGCAGCGAACAGGTAAACTGTCCAATTAACACAGGTAATCAATGCAAATTTTGTTTTGCTTGTCTTTGCACACCACACTGTTATTTCTTCATAAACAATGAGTTTAAGCTCTCTTTCCATAACTAACTGCCTATGTTCCCTGAGCAGATAACGTGCCTAAGAAAAACTTTACAATAAAATGACAATAATCATCACCATCATAATACTGATCTGTTTCATGGTAGAATAAAAACATATGTGTCAATTTTGCTACATGAAAATCATAGATTCTCCAAGAATAAACACAACAGTTGGGTACTGGTAACTCGTAATCATTTGACTCAGGAGTCTGAAATCTGGAGGATCTTGATTCAAGGCCAGGTTAGGTTGAAAAGTTTGCTATAATCTCTAAAAAAAAGTTAGCAAAAGGCAGAGTTGGAGTTGTGACTCATGTGGCAGAATAATGTTGAAGCCATCTCAAGACCTTAAGTTCAAACCTCAGTACTAACAAAATCATCATCATGATCATCATTACCACATCATCACCTTCTCCTCCTCCTCCTCTTCCTCTTCATCTCCCTCTTCCTCTTCCTCCTTTTTCTTCTACTTCATCTTCCTCTCCACAGGAGACATCATAATCATTAGAGTATACCTGTTACTGTGAAGCTTGATAAATGGCATGCAAATCTGTCAGTAAGGAATAGTAGATAAGTCGTCTAGGTGTTGCTCACCAATTGGAGGATAACAAGCAAGTTTTCCTCACACACATACACATCCAAAAACTAAGAAACTAGAAATACTGTAAACATTGAAGGAGGTATGAAAGAGGACCATCTGGTTCTAAAAAGAACGAAATAAATAAAGTTCAGCGTCCCCACACAACTTGGGAGCAAGCAAACAAATCACCACTCCTGCACTTTCTTCATCCCTTCTTAGGAGACAGTGTTTGGTTGTCTGGGGAAAATAAAAGAAAGGAAAAGGAAACAAAAAGAAAGGGAGAGAGTCTCCAGACTTAGAATTTCAGGCAGAAAATAGTTAAGATGTCATAAAATATAGTAAAAACATGAGACAGGGTGACATTATTTGAAAAGTACTGTATTCATTATATAACGAATATAACTGTTATACCTCTATACATCACCCTGAAAATAAAATTTATATATATATACATATAATTAAGAAAACCTGTGTATTTGATGATAATGCTCTAGTTCTGTTTTACTGATCAGCTCTGAAAGAGCCATAGTCTGGCTTAAAATTTTCATCTTTAGCCAGATACCAGTGGCTCATGCCTGTAATCCTAATTACTTAGGACTGAGATCTGAGCATGGAGATTCAAAGTCAGCCTAGACTGAAAAAGTCTATGAGACTATTATTGCCAATAAATTACAAAAAAAAATCAAGCTAGAAGTGGAGCTGTGTCTCAAGAGGTAGAATGCAATCCTTGATCAAAAAAGGCTCAATGACAACACCGAGGCCCTAAATTCAAGCCCCAGGTCAGATACACACGCACACACACACACACACACACACACACACACACACACACACACACGTGAGTTCCCTTTTTATACTCTTCACTAAGGCAGATAAGGGAAATTGTTTCTGTAAAAAGTCAAATCACTAAGTCACATCAGACTCAAAAGTGCTGAGTAGAATCCAAGAGCTAGAAACCCTATTTAACAGTAAGGATCTCCTTCCTATAAGGCTAAAAAATGAGAGCATTGGCAACTCACGTAATGACCATAGCAAGTCAGTGCTTGGAATACTCCCAACCATTGTCTTCAATCATAACTTTGAGATTCCCATTTCCAGAATTCGTATGATGTATACTTTCAATTCCCTGAGTTTGAGAAGGGTTTGTGCATATAATAGGTTATCACTCACTTAAGTGCATCACTTTACATGGTAAGTCAGTGAGATTCTGGCTCCAGGGATTACATTCTATTATTTATACTCTTCTTGTGGAAGATGGGAGATTTACCCTGCTTCTCTACTAGCTTTAAAATAATTGGCTTGTAAGACAGCCATGTAAGGAGGACCAACTAACCAACTGTAAGAAAAGAGGAACTTTGGCCTTTATTGAGAAATTTCTAACCTAAATGAGTTCTAAGGAGGATCCCAATCTCTAGGCAAGAACACAGTCAAGGCTGGGGATGTAAGCTCAGTGCTAAAGTACTTGCCTAGAATATACAAGATCCAGGGTTCAATCCCTACCACTGAGGCAAAATAAACACTTCACCTACCTGATCCCTGACTTTAGCTTGAGATATGCTGAGCAGAAGATCCATTGATGCCTAGCCCAAACGGTTATAGAACTGTGTGATCATAAATGTATAAATTTTAAGCTATGATTGTGATGTGTATTCACTGTATCTTGGATAACAACTTAGCTAAATCTTGTCAGACAGAATCTCTCTTCACTCCTCTAGGTGTCTCATAAAAAGCAGGGCTATTACTGCATCTGAAGATGGTAAGGGACACTGAAGAGTAAAGCCTTCCTTGGGTATGAACTCTGGAGATCACAGAACCTGCTGGGCTATACCACTGCTAGTGGTAAAGAACAGAACCCAAGGTGTACCAGCGAGGTCTTCCTTGCCACAAGATGCTTCATTTCTTGACTATTACACACTTATTCTTGAGGAGGAAAAACAACAGAAAGAAGAATCATATTAGTCCAAAGCTACTTGGAGAACCGTTCTATAATAATAGTTTATTTATTACTTATAATAGAACTACACTAGCCAAAGCAGGACATTCAGGAAAGGTTGAGGTATTCACACACTTGTGTTTGTGGAAGTTGTGTGTATTATCAGGAACTTGGCAATAGAAACTGGTACATCCACTTGAGTAAATGGGAATTTAACAAGACAGGCGCTGTGGCTCACACCTGTAACCCTAGCTGATATCTGAGGATTCTGGTTCAAAGCCAATGGGCAGAAAAAGGCCAAGAGACTCCAATAAACCACCCCAAATATGGAAGTGAAGTTGTGGCTCAAAGTGGTAGAGCACTAGCCTTGAGTACAACATAGGCTCAGAGTTCAAGCCCCTGGGCCAACAACAAAGAAAGATTAAAAAAAAATAGAGAAAGAGAGAAGGGAAAAAGGGAAGAATGGAGGGAGGGAGGGAGGAGGGAGGGAGGAAGGAAGGAAGGAAGGAAGGGAGGAAGGAAGGGAAGATGTATATTAGAGAGAACATCTGAAAAAAACAGCACAAATATATTCTCTCTTTCCCTCTAATCTACTGGTGAAGTGTCTACCACACTCTGCCACAGAGTGAATGAAACAGGAAATGAAAGGATAAAGATGTATATTTGTGTATTACATGTGTGTCAGCTTTCCACAGCAGTTGTTAAGAAAGGAGAAATGCAGAATGGAAGATGAAAGTCTTCCTTCCGAAGTGTCCTGGACTTTGAGGAGTCATTGCTTTGTAAGGAAAATAAAATGCATCACAATAGAAGAGATATGAATATATATTAAGATGTGTTTATTAAGATGATTATACTAAATTGAGACAGATTTTTATAGAGTTAGAAGAGATTGTGTTGTATGACTCTCTCTTTTTGTGGACCCTCTTGACTATCTCAATTTTAGACCACAGTCTAAAACACAGAAATGGCTCACGCTCTTGATATTTTTTATGAATGCATTCCATTTGGTCCATTTTTTTCATACTTTGCTCACCTACATTCTACCCAGCCCTTCATACTTCTTTGTCTACCATGTGTCCTTAAGTGATGCCTACAGAACAAAAGAGAACACATTTAGCATAACCCATAGTGTGTTCACCCTAGTATCTTTTTTCCCCTAGGCCTAAGAGGTATTTAAACTGATTTTTACTGGAAAAAAGTAGCACTTTACACAAATTAACTGTGAACAGGATAAAGGCTATACATCCCAGTTTCTCTGCTCTATGTTTGTATCTCTACGCTTATGTTTGTATCTTGGATAATTCTTTCCTGCAGTCACCTTGGAATCTAGGAAAGATGGGACTACTGTTAAGCATTAGTCACTTGCTCTTGCAAAGCCTTACCTGACCAATCCTGAGACAGGATTGTCCAATCCTCTGGACATTTCTGGATATATCTGCAGCACAGGACTATTTAGCTATTCATATCTTCTCATCTGTTGACCCAATTTTTATTACTTAACCAGGGTTAAATGTCTCAGTTCCAGTCATTCAACTCCTATAACCTTGACCACTCAGGAGGCTTCAATCTGAAGATGAAGATAGAGATTCAGAGCCAGCCCATGAAGACAGACCTGCAATTAATATCTCCAATTAACTGGCAAAGGGCCAGAAATGGAAACAAAGCTCATGTTGCAGAACATCAGTAATGAGCTGGCTGGTCTGAAAACATGACAGTCAACAGGGCCCACAAAAATAAAGATAGCCAATCAACAAAATCCCAGCTAACTCCATAAAAACTTGTTGAAACCTTGATTCAGTGCAGCATCAGCAGCATCAGCAGCATCAGGCTTCTCTGCCTCATTGCCTGCACCATCAAGCTAATCAACCTTCATTTCTCCAAATATCCTGTCTCAGTAAATTCTTTTACAAACCTAAGGCTCACCGGGTATCCACTACCAATATACTGTGTAGCATAGCATTTCAGATGCTATTTCAGAGAGGAAATTTTTATGGAAATGTCTGATTGTGTCAAATGAAATCATGAGGTCCACAGAAGTAGAAGCAGGTATAAGAATTAGCTTCAGAGCAAGGAGATGTTAGGAGAACTTAGTAGGCTTAGAATGCGAAGGGTTATGGAAACCTTCCTGGAGTAGACTAGGAACCAGGCTTTGGAAGAAACATATTCTGAAGTCACCTTGATTTCTCTCAGCAAGACACCTGTCAGCCTTCTGAACTATAAAACTGGGAGATAATCCACTAGAATGCTTTAAGTCACTGTTGGTGGTCATTTGTTATAGAATCATTCAAAATCTTATGTAATACACACTAATTTTTACTGTAACTCAGAAGCATATATGTATAACTGTAGCCTCAGTTTGCAGATAAAGAAAAGGAAATCATTTTTAGGTGTGTGTGTGTGTGTGTGTGTGTGTGTGTGTGTGTGTGTGTGCCAGTTCTGAGGCCTGAACCCAGGACCTGGGCACTGTCCCTCAATTTCAGTGCTCAAGCCTGGCAGTCTACCCCTAGAGCCACAGCTCCTTTTCTGAATTTTTAGTGGTTAATTGAAAATAACAGTATGATGGACTTTCTTGATTGGTCTGGCTTTGAACAGCAATCCTCAGAGCTCAGCCTCCTGTGTAGCTGGGATTATAGGCTTCAGACACCTGCATTCAGCTAGCTCGGTAGATTTTTTTTAAAGTAATAGAGATAGTACATGCTTTGCACATGATTTGAATTAGTTCTTTGGGAACTAAAGCATCATGCATTCCACATTTTTTTATACTCTGTCATCTGAATCATAATCCTGAGGCTCTTTGGCTCAGCATTTGGCCACCATTACATGTTCCAGCCAAGTAAGGCAACAAGAATTCAGGTTGGGATCAGATAAATCTTCATTTAAATCCACTTACTAGCTATGTGAAATAGAACAAGTTACTCAATTTGAGCCTGTTTTTCTCTGTATAAACTAGGAGAAGTAAGTTTCACATTACACACTGAGAGAAAGCATTTAGTGGAATAATATATGAAGATTGTCCAGCAAAGAGCCTGGTATAGATTTTGTTTTTAATAAATGTTATTTATTGTTGGTAAGGACGATTACTTTGCTCTAATGACTCCTGGAAGCTGTTTTTCCTCCAGATGGGGCTTAAGGTTTGTTCCTACCTTTCTCATTTCTGTCAGCTCCTGATTCAGAGATGGTGGTTAGTGCCTGTGGCACAGAATTACAACTACAAACTTGGGGGCTATTAATGAAGTACAAGTGTAGGGAAAGTGACTTTTAGTAGTATAGGCACCAGTGATCCATAATATGAATCCAGTAGCAAAAGCCTACAGTTATTAATTTTATCTATCTCATGGGACTGGGTCACAGAAGAAAAAGGGAAGAAAACACAAAGTAATTTTTCTTCTAGTTGTTATGTCATGGAAGCTAGAAAAGAAGGAAATCTTGATCAGAATCCAAGTTTATGTTGATCTTCTGGTTTCTGATGATCAGACCCCAGACTGAGTATTCAAGAAGCAGATTCTGTATGTCTAGGTCCTTCACAAACTTCTACAAACAATTCCTTGAAAAATTCCCCTACAGGCTCTTGGTTCTTTATTTCTTTGAGTGTTTTCTCCACATACATTTCTTCAACAGATAATTTGTGAATAACTGTGAAGACCTGGTGATTTTCTAGAAAAGACTTATCATTTATATTTTTAAAACAGTATCTAGTACAATGCCTGATATATTCTGCATTCAATATGGACTTAACAAAGGGAGGAAGGAAGAGAAGGAGGAGGAGAAGAAAGAAGGGAAAAGAGAAAAGGAATGAGTGATAGAGGAAGGGATCATTCAACTGAGCGAGAAGATAGAGCTTTAGCCTATGACATATTATTCCCAGAAATGGATAACTCCCTTAGCAGAAAGGGAAACACATTGGAGTGAATACTCATTATCAACTTAGTGGCCCAAAACTATCTTGTCCATTTGTTTATGTGCCTTTTGTGCTTTAGAAAACTGGGGTGTGAAATATAAAAGCACCTTGGGAGTTTCGTTCTGTTAAAAAAAACATACTCACAGAGGTAATAAAGCATTTGCACTGCTAATGGCTTTTTCAAAATGTGTTGACGTCCAAATGGGTTTGGAAAAAGGGTTTTTGCAATGTGGGAAATACCATTATGACTTAGCCAGCATGACACTTGCTCTTTCTGACGAAAGGTTAGTATTTGTATAACCCTTCATTCAGGTGACCTTCTTTGTGGTTCTTGTTTAAGATTACTTAAACTAGCTGTCATGCAAGGGAAAAAGCACATAACTTTGCAGAATGAAACATTTACAGTCAGAATTTAAGACTGTCATCATTAACCATGACACAGGGCTACCTTGATCGCCTTGATAATTGCTGTAATTCTTTGTAACGCTGTATCATTTGTGCTCTGATAGTCCATAGTGCTTATGATATGTTACAAACCAAATAAAACACAAACCTAGTTCTCATTTTTCCATTGTCCAAACGGCACTTAACCACATTTCAAAATATGAGAGGCACAATATACGATAAATGATCGCAGAATAACATCTTTGAAGAGGATCTCCAAAAATAATTATATTCAGTTCACTGAATTAAATAGTTCCATACTCAGCCCTATATGATTATAACTCCAATTTTAAAAGCCACAAGGCATAAAAATCTCATAGTACCTTAAATAGGTTTCTATATTACATGACACATTTACTGATTGAGTTTTTCTATAAATTAATACATTAGAGTAAATTATACATGTGTATGTATGAAATATATCTATTTCTGTGACATAAAAAATCGTTTGATGCCTTCTTGATCATGTCAAAGCTGCATAATAGAATTCATTTTTTGAAAGCTACCATAAAACTATCAGAACTCTTTTAACTCTGTTATAACTATGGTGACCACACTGAAAACTTTACAAGAAGGATTAGGAGATACGGTAGGCCTTCTTGGCACAGGTCAAAACTTTCTTAATAAGGACCAAGAATCACAACAAATCAGAGAATGGCTGGATAAGTGGGACTGCATTAAACTGCAGAGCTTTTGTATGGCAAAGGACATAGCTAGTAAATTAATTAGGAAGCCTACAGAATGAGAGAAGATCTTCCCCAACCATACAACAGACAAAGGCCTCATATCTAAAATATATCAACAGACAAAGGCCTCATATCTAAAATATATCAACAGCTCAAAAAATTGAATCACTCCAAAACTAATCTCCAAAGTAACAACCATCCCATTAAAAGATGGGCCAAAGACTTAAAGACAGTCTTCTCTGAAGAAGAAACAAAATTGGCCTATAAACACATGAAGAAATGCTCAACATCTCTGGCCATAAAAGAAATGCAAATCAAAACCACTCTAAGATTCCACCTCACTCCAGTTAGAATGGCCAGGATCAGGAAAACGAATGACAACAGATGCTGGAGGGGATGTGGCCAGGAGGGATCACTACTACACTGTTGGTGGGAGTGCAAACTCATTCAACCACTATGGAAAGCAGTATGGCAGGTCCTCAAAAGACTAAACCTAGAGCTCCCCTATGACCCAGCAATTCCACTACTTGGCATTTACCCAATCATCCAGAAACATGGAAATACTAAACCCGCTAGCACAACGATGTTCATTGCAGCACTATTTACCATAGCAAAGATATGGAACCAAGCCAGATGTCCCTCAGTTGATGAATGGATCAACAAGATGTGGTATTTGTACACAATGGAATTCTATGCTGCTGTGAGAAAGAATGACATTGCCCCATTTGTTAGGAAATGCAAAGACTTAGAAAAAATTCTATTAAGTGAAGTAAGCCAGACTCAAAGGAACATAGTCTCAATGGTTTCCCTCATTTGTCATAACCAGTAGAAAACCTTGGGCTCTCATAATAGAGATTTGCAATAGAGCAAAACCTAGAGACATAAGGCCATATAGTATGAGACTAAATGAAAGGACCTCCAGGATATAGAAACAAAAGTCATATAATGAGTGTTGTTCTTAATGTACTATGTTATCTCTCATCTCTTTTGCTGCCCCTTGGTTATCTCATATTGTTACAGTATCTCACTTTGTTATCTGATATATTGGACTCATTTGTATTTGGTTATTTGAAATTGGATAGGAAAGTGGGGAAAACAAGATGAGGCGTGGGGGTGGGGGAGGGAGATGGGGACCAAGACATGAGAAAGGGTATCAATGTATGTTACATAATACACCTTCTATCTGGCGAATATAATGTAACCTTCTATTAATTACAATAAAAATATATGAAAAAAATAACTATGGTGACCATTGACTTTAACCATTTGAGGATTCTGTGGGTCCTAAACATAAATATATTTTTTATACTTTTTAGTAATGATTACAAATAGGATATAGAGAAATGAGAAGCAGAAATGAGAGTCCTTGCTACATCTTTGTTTTTTAATATATTTTTATTGTAATTAATAAAAGGGTTACATGATATTTGCCATACAGAAGGTGCGTTAATTCACATACATTGATACCCTTTCACATGTCTTGGTACCCATTACCCTCTCCCCACCCCCGTCTTGGTTTTCCCCCCTTCCCTATCAAATTTCAAATAAACAAATACAAATAAATTCAATATATCAGATAACAAAGTGAGATACTGTAACAATATGAGATACCCAAGGGACAGCAAAGGAGATGAGAGATAACATAGTACATTAAGGACAACAATCATTCCTTATATGGCTTTTGTTTCAATATCCTGGAGGTCCTTTCAATTAGCTTCATACTATATGGCCTTATGTATCAAGGTTTTGCTCTATTGCAAATCTCTGTTAGAAGAGTCCAAGGATTCTAATGATTCTGGCAAATGAGGGAAACCATTGAGCCTAAGTTCCTTTGAGTCTGGCTTACTTCACTTAATAGGATTTTTTTCTAAGTCTTTCCATTTCCTAACAAATGGGTCAATGTCATTTTTTTCTGACAGCAGCATAGAATTCCATTGTGTACAAATACCACAACTTCTTGATCCACTCATCAACTGAGGGACATCTAGGTTGGTTCCATATCTTTGCTATGGTGAATAATACTTCCTTGCTACATCTTTATTATTAGTTCCATTGGTTAACAAGCATTATTCAAAAATACTGCTTCAGTAACCGTCCATATGAAAATGACGTGCTGAGCCAAATTTACCTAATCTATTTTTTCCCTTAAAGTGAGGGATCATTGGCAAAATAGTTCTTCATAGAGAAACATGGGAAAGACTTAGACATTTAAGTAATCTCATAGAAGACAAAGACATAATTTACAAGCAGGAAGGAAGCATGGTAATATGTGAACAATGGCTACAACTTCATGGAGAATGGAAACATCTTCCATCATGCAGAAATCAGAAGCAGTAGCCACACCGGGACAGCTAAAATCTTGTGTCTTGTCCATCCAATGCTGCCTTTCGTTATTCTTCCAGCAGCCTCTTCTTCCTTACCACTCCACACCACCTTATCACTCATTCTCTGTTCTAATTTTTCTTTCACTTCTTCAATATTACTAAAAATGCCTTCAATGCTTTCTATTGTTTCTCTGTTTCTGTCAGTTGTATACTAAATTCTGATACATAATAACTGCTCAGATGATTCACTCTTCAGCCAGGAACTATAACATTGGCCAAAATTCTCAGATCATATTGCCTCATAGATTACTGATCCAACCTTTCAATATGTCTCCATACCCAAACCCCAAAAAACTGTGTTTAGAATAACAGTATTTTATGACTAAACATTACACCTAAGTGCACGGAAATGGCCCCCAAATCATTTATCTCTAATGATACTGTGAGTGTGTGAAGTTCTTCTTACAGTCAAAGGCCTGATGATAAAAGGAAACTTTAAAAAGGATTCCTAACTCACTGAAAGAAAAAAATCTCAAGACTAATGTCTGGAAATCACTTGCACTGTTCTGCATGATATCCCAAGGGAAATACAATTCATTACTACTTTACATTAGATTTTTGTACAAATACTTAAAAAGACAGAATTCATTGAATAATCTCAGCAATCCCTATTATCAGAACACCATGCTAGATTCTGTATGAAAGTGATGATGGAAAAAATGAAGAAAAAGTCATGTTATTTATTTCCATCTCTAAAGAAGCTTAATATGTGACAGGTTAGGGTGAAAGTCAAGCAAATATAAGTAATAAAAATAAGTGAATGTCTTTGAGACAGGAAAAAATTACAGAGCTCTCTGGAAATTTTAATATGTTCCTTGAGGTAGGATTCCTGCCAGAGCTGAACAGAAGACGCCACTCTATAATTGAAAGCCACTCTCTACTCAGAATCATTGGCTAAGGCTTCCTGATGCTGAGGCCTGAAGAATGATAGGAAGTACTTGCTGATGAATGGTCCAGTTAAGGGAATTAGGCAGGTCTTGAGCATCTCTTAGAGCAGATAGATTGATGTAGAGCCTTCTCTGCTCTTGCATTCCACTTTCAGTAGTTCGTTTAGGTATTGGCATCCAATATACTCTTTTTTGTTACTGTAGTTGGTAGTGGTGGAGGGCTTGAGTCTTGGGTCTGGGTGTTGTCCCAGAGCTCTTCAGCTCAAGGCACATGGCCGGGTTGAGCCACAGCACCCAGTTCCAGTTTTCTGGTGGTTAATTGGAGGTAAGAATCTCAGGGACTTTAGTGCCTGGGCTGGCTTTGAACTGCAATCCTCAGATCTCAACCTCCTGAGTAGCTAGGATTGCTGGTATGATACACTTTAATAATATAACATTATTTCCAGTTAAATTCTGTGATGAGCTTTCATATTTCCTACTTGAGATTCTCTAAGTTATTGATTGTTGGAGAGGTGTATCAAATAATGTTTATTACTTTTAAATGCAGGCGACCATCAAGCAAATCAGAAAAGTCTTTCCTCACATCTGGACTACTTCTGGATGGAGAAGGTTAGATGGAAATATGGCTTGGAAAGCCAATTGCACCTGTAAAGAAAATAGGAAAGGCCAATCATTAGTTATTTAAGCAAGTCCGGACATAGGTGGGCCCAGTCGTGTTTGGGTTTTAGTTCACTTCATCAAAGCTTTGTCATAGTTTATTAAACTATGAGAGCCATTGCATTTTGCTTCAACTCTAATTCATCATGAGATGTTTTAGGAACAAAAAATTGATTAATATTTATTCTGGTTCGGGTGAAGTCTTGCTTTTAAGAGAATTCAAAACATAGGCAATATTTTAAAGCTATTTTATGGCACTTGAAGATGTAATGGGGCTTTGTTTGTCCCTTTAAATACCCTCCATGGTGTCATTTCACATACTAAAAAATGGCTGGCTTGAAAGGCTGAAGCAGCAAAGTACTGTCAGCAGGCAGGAAATGAGAAAAATACATTTCCTAGTACTAGCCTAACTTCGTAGGAATAAGCTATAAAATTGTCCCACACTGGATATCTTGAGAAAAAGCTGTAGGGACAGTGTAACATTATTGTAGACACAAACATATGAGACCATGAGTAAGAGAAAAGTTACTTTATGTATAACAAATGAATGTGAGGCCTTCAGTAAAGAAAGGCTTTAAAATCATATTGTCTAGACCTATAAGAGCCTAAAGCATTAGATTAGAAAAATCAGCTAGAGGAGGTAAGAACACTTTCTAAGTATAGTCCAGGTCCAAATATAAAACAAGGTTATGCTACAATTAACCTCTTGAATTCCACCTGCCTCCTCATTGGCGCCTTCATTTTAAGCATAAGGATACTATCTCCTCATGTGATGGTAAATTCATAAGATAACCTATATTACACTGCCTACAGCCTAAGAAAGTTTACATGTAGCTTAATGATTTATTATTTAGAATAATTTGATCTGAATTTATCTTCATTCAGTTTGAAGCCTGGGGCCCACAAATTGGGAACAGGATTTTCTGGCAGAATGGAAATATTCTCCATTTGTGCTGTGCAATGCAGTAGCGCCTAGCCACATGCAAATATTCCCAGACCATATGGAGTGATGTGATTACGGAACTAATTTCAATTAATGGAATTTTTAAAAATAATGTTTCTAAGATATGCCTAATATACAAAAAGCTGGTCATGTCTCAGTGAGTTTAGAGATGAAGGATAATCTATGAAACCATTATCACTATGAAGGATTATTTTTATGGAAAACATAATTGGGGTTTCCATACCATTATACTGAATGCTTGCATTGCTTTAGATTGCAGGGTCATTCTAACAATATTAATTCTTTCAATCTGAAACACGTACTTAATAAACTAAAATTTAAATCAAGTTTTGTATAACTGGTTAGTGGATACTACATGGTACAGTATAGTTTCAGAATTGAATTTAGCCCCAACAGGAACGCCTTGTGGCAAAGAAATTGTTTCTCTCCAATGGACAAAACAACACTATGCATGCCCTCAAGTTAAGGTTTAATTTCTGCATATGTACATTGAATATAATGACTCTATCTGTCCATATTTCCTCTTTTCATTTGTCTTATACTAGAGAATAACTTACTTCAAGCTTCTTGATTTTATATATATATATATATATATATTTGTGATTAATACAAAATTGCCTCCCAATAGCCAATACCTGTCTACCAACATGGTTGGTATCTCTTTTCCTTCTATGACCTGTACACAGGAGTCATATCCAAATTTTGTCATTAATACAGCAAATCTTAAAGTGTTTTCTCACTGTTTTAGCCCACATTGCCCTAATTTCATGCCTTGTTCCCTCATATACTTATTAAGCTACATTTTATTAAATATTTACATTGTAATTGTCCACAATTAGTTATTTATCTGTCATTTTCATGTAAGTTTTATAGAGTGTTTATACATGATGAAAATATTGTGCTTTTTATTTTAACTACTTTGTTTCTTAATTTTATGAAAACTCTCACTATACACAAATGAGTAGTTAATATGTGTACCTAGCTTCTTTATTATATAATGCAAGTCTAACTAGCCATTATGAAGATTATGGACTACCAAGAATGGCTCACATAAAACTCAGATGAAGCTGGATCCATTCTGTTCATGCTTATAATCCTTCAATTTGGGCAGAAACGTTTGTGACACTTTTTAAAATTTAAATGTAGAGAGGTATACATTTTATTTAAATGTAAGGGGTTACCATTGAAGGTGCATTACTTCTCCCACATTGATACCCCTTCTCATGTTTTTGTCCCCGTTTCCCTTCACTCACCCCCTCCCCTCATTTCCCCCTCCTATTTCAAATAAACAAGTAAATATCTATATAATACCAGATAACAATATGAGATTAACCAAAGGGAAACAAAAGAGAGAAAAACAACACATTAAGAATAACAGTCACTCATAATTAAGCTCTTTTTTCCATATCCTGGAGGTCCATTAATTTAGCCTCATCCTATATTGTCTTATGTATCTAGGGTTTGAGCTATTGTAATCCTCTGCTAGGAGAGTTCTAGATATGTACTAATTATTAAAAATAAGGGAAACCTATCACCTATTAACCACACAAAAAAAAAACAGAAGCAGAGCTATGGCTCAATTGGTAGAGTGCTGATCCTGAGCAAAAATGCTCAGGAATAGTGCCCAAGCCCTAAGTTCAAACCCCAGCATCAAAACACACACACACACACACACACACACACACACACACACACACACACACACACACACATGCACACACACACACACACACACACACACACACATAAATCCAGATGAGATCTGATTCAATTATTTTGTTTTGAGTATACATCCAAAATAAAATAACTTGAAATGGAATATTTTTTTTTTGCCAGTCCTGGGCTTGAGCTCAGGATCTGAGCACTGTCCTTGGACTTTCTCAAGGCTAGAGCTCTACCACTTGAGCTTCAGCACCACTTTCGGATTTTTCTATATATGTGGTACCAAGGAATCGAACCCAGGTCTTCATGCATGCTAGGCAAGCACTTTAACCACTAGGTCAAACTCCTGGCCTGGAATGTATTTTTACAAATAAAGAGAAAGAATAAAAAAGACCTCAAAAAATAAAAGCAAAAATACAGGAATAAAATCTATGTAACTACGAAAGTTATAATAAAACAGTAGTTTGGTAAAGTATATCAACTGTCATAAAAATGTTCATGAACAGTGTACATAAAATATTTTCTTTTCAATGAAGCAAATCGGCTTAGTGGAATTCCCAGGAGTAAGGTTTTTTTTAAAATGAGGTTTATGGTAACAGATTGCCTAAGTAGTGAAAGAATAAAAGTAACCAAGAAATAAGCATTGTTATAATTAGACAGGTCAAGGACGATCTGACACAGCAATCAATAAGAATATAATGAAGCTGATAAAGCTTAATGGGGATAATAATGTAGAATCCTAAGTATATGTGAATGCCATGTTTTTCACAAAGATTTGCCTATCTTGTCCACTTTTATTCCTTCTAAAGCTTCTTGTAGAACTTTATGTTGCTAGTCTAATGTTCATCAAGATGAATTATGTTTATTGTTTCACATTTCCATGAATCTTCTCTGCATTTTAATGCCTCCAAAGTTTGTGGTAAGTTTTCTTTAATATTCTAACTTACTTTATGTTTTGCATTTAAAATTCACTCAGCCATTGTTTTCAAGATAAACAACAACAATAACAAAGTAACAAAATTGTATGTAAACCATGAATATAATTATATAAAGTTATATAAATATCTTGATAGAAGGGACAAAAATAATTCTTGCAGCACAATTAGAGTTTTACAGGTACTGTTTCAAATTATTATTCCACAAAAGAAGGTTTTTAATGTACAATAGAATAAAGGAGAAAATGTACATGATCCGTAATTCTTACCTCTGGAGATAAGCTTTGTTAATACTGTGATCTATTCTAGTAGAGTTTTTTCATAACTTTAAAAAATTACACAATTGGGGCCGAGAGTTTGGCCCAGTGGTGGAGGGCTAACCTAGCATGCACGAAGCCCCAGGTTCAATTCCTTGGTACCACCTACATAGGAAAAAGCTGAAAGTGGTGTTGTGGTTCAAGTGGCAACCCACTAGCCTTGAGTAAAAAGCCCAAGGACAGTGTACAGGCCCTGGGTTCAAGCCCCAGAACTGGCAAAAAAAATTAATAATAATTACTGAAATCAATACACTAAAAACATTTTCACTAAACTTTTTCTCCTGATTTTCACTTTAATTTACATTTTAGCTCTGTATTGCTAGGTCCATGAAAGTAGTTATGACTAACTGATCTTTGGCATTTTAAAGAGCAAAACAAGGCAAATCAAATCTCTCAGTGAAAATGAGAGGCCAAGAAGAAAGATGTTCATTGATATACAAATGGGCTCTTTCAGGAGGCTTATTTTGTGTTGTTTGTAGTTGTTGCTTATGTTGTTATCATAGTTGTTTTAAGGTACTTGGCTTTTATTTACTTTCTGTAAGCAAAATGACAAGTTCCTAATCCAGATGTAGGGAACTCTTAAGAGAGTTCTACCCATGCACCAACAATGAACAGCAACAGCAGTGGGAGAATCTGTCTCTACCTGCATTACCCCAGAGTAACCAACAGTCTCTTACAACATGGAAAGCTTTAAATGTTCAAGAACCAGGCTTTATATTATATTTAAGTTTAATCTGTTTAACATTAAAGTGAAGTAGCCCAATGTGAAGAGTTTCTACCACAGTAGGCAGTGTGGAAGCAACAATGCCTTTGTCTTCATTACTTACTCTATAGCTTTCCCATTCTAAGCCAAGGGTCTACATTTAATGGTCCATTCAAATGGTCCAATCTTTGATGATGGTCTTCCCCTAGACGCATTGCTGCTGAATCATTAATATTTCATGTTTGAAGACTGTAATGATTCTGCCACATGAAGGCTTCTATTTATTATATAAATATGATTCAGCTTGGAGAGTATTCATGTCTCAAATAAAAATAGACAGTGCATCAGTGGCTCACACCTGTAATCCTAGATATTAAAGAGGCTAAGATTTGAGAATCTTGATTCAAAGCTAGGGTGGACAGGAAAGTCCATGAGATTTTTCCCTTCAAGTTAACTACCCCAAAGCTGAGCTGTGGCTTAGTGGTAGAATGGTAGCCTTGAGCAACAAAGCTTAAGGACAGCACCCAGGTTGAGAGTTCAAGTATTAGGACTGACAAAAGAAGGGAAGAAAAGAAAGAAGGGAAGAAAGAAAGAAAGACACACAGACAGAAAGAAAAAAGAAAGAAAGAAAGAAAGAAAGAAAGAAAGAAAGAAAGAAAGAAAGAAAGAAAAAAAGAGAAAGAAAGAAGATTGAGAGGGGTGGGGAGGAGAGAAAGGGGACCAAAAACATGAAAAGAGATATCAATGTTAGAGAATCATTGCAACCACTACCTGACAAATGTAACTGTAACCCCTCTATGCGGTACCCCAACAATAAAATAAAATTAAAATAGAAAGAAAGAAAAGAAAGAAAATCTCAATATTTCATGTTGGTTTACTAATATCATATATCAATTGTTTGGTACCAGATTCATTTCATATAGTTATACCACACATATATGTATATATATATATGTATTCATATATGTTTGAGTTTTATTTCTAAAGAGGAAAACTGAAGACATCTTTTTCTCTTCTTTCACAAAGAGGTTACAATTCCATAAAAGTCAGGTTATGAGTACAATGTTTCTCTGCCAACGTCACCCCTTCATTTAGCCCCCCCATATTCTCTCTCCTGTTTCTATCCTCAACTTGCGTAGTTTATTCCTTACATAATGCACACCGAATATCATAACTATATTTGCTCACCCTTCCTCCCTCCATTCCTGTGCTCCCCCTACCTACCCGCCAAATCATTAAATCACTACTGAATAACTGACCACAACCAGTGTGGTGACATGGGAATAAATATTCCATACATTCCACCTTTTCTCCCCTCTCCTAGCTTGAACTGATCAGATCTTTTTAGCAGTTTTTCATGAGGAGTCACAATATTTGCTTTCTGATGATGATCTTCCATTGCTTACCCACCAGAACAAATAGAATGAAACGGCTCAGGGAGATGAAATCACTGAAACAAAGCTAACATGTACCATTGAGCTACTGAATAAAAGAGATGAACTTCAGCAAATCCTTGAGTAGATGGGAAATTAAGAAGGCTGCATTAAGCTTCCTGGAAGAGGAACCTGCTGGGATAATGCTTCCCTGGTTCTCAGTAATGAGCTACAAGGGAAATTCAGTCCAGGAATCTTTGTCTTCCTTTGACTTCTTGCTCTTTGCCTCTCAACAAGACTAGCTCAGCTCCGGCTATTACTGGAGCTTTTGTGGATGAAGGTAAAGCTATGGAAAGCTAGGTTTTTTTAAAGTAGTTTTCTTAGAACCTAAACCAATTAGAGGAATAAATGAGAGACAAACTGCTGCCGGGCTCTGAATAGGAAATGATCTGTGAGTAAATTGAACAAGCTGGGAGATAGTAAATAGGCAATTAACATTCGCTTTGGCAAATCTGCACCTGTTGGAGCTGAAAATACAAAAAGAAACATAAAAAGAACTCACAGAGCTCTGTCAGACATCCTAGTGTCAGGAGGTGTTAAATCCTGAGCTTTATGAAATAATGGGTGAAAATAAATCAAGCTGCAAATTTTGGTCAGACATCAACAAAGACAGAATTCACAAAGAAGCCATGTCTAGGCCAACTTTTGTCTATTTGAATTTGTCTGGAGAGTTGGCATGGATTTGGTGCAGGTGATGGTGTCATTTTAGATATTGTTGTCCTTGAATTTTCACCTCTTGATAGAACCTTTAGGGAGCAGGATTGTTTAGAAAGAAATGATTTCATGGGTTCCCTTCGTTCTCTTCTTCCAGAGAATCACATCTTCTCATGGAGACACATGGCTTACAAGGAGCCTACTATAATTCTAAGACTATGCTTTAGAGTTTTAATAACTCTGGTCTCCTGGGAAGCAGCCCATGCTCCTTATCTTATATCTTTTGCCCAAGGTTTCCATTCTACTCTCTACGGGTCTATGTAGTTCTGATCGATCCCTCTCCTTTGGCAACTTAGTTTCATTTTAACAGAGCCTTTATGTAGAAGATGTGCTTCCCAATGACAAACAGAAGAGATGGCTAGAAGCCTAGGCCTCATTGATGCCAAAAGACAATATTCTAATGCAGGTAGGCATATGACTTTAATTAAATACATAGATCAGGGAAGCTTATTGGTAAAAGAAATCTATAATGTAAGAAAGTAACCTAACTATAAGGAATCAATTCCCCTATAGGCTATTTAAACAATGAGACATCTCTCTTCTCTAATTCTAAAATTATTTTTACGTTCTTACTCAAAAATCAGAATTAATAGACATTGTAGTGCATACCTATAATCTTAGCAAAGTGGTGACTGAGCCAGGAGAATCACCAGCCTAGTGAAATAGTACTTTAAAGAAGGAAAGAAGGAAGGAAGAAAAGAAGGAAAGAAGGATGGAAGGAAGGAAGGAAGGAAGAGGCAAAAAGAAAGGGAAAGAGACAGAAAAAAAGGGAAAAGAAAGAAGGAAAGAAGAAAGCACACAAAATGAAAGAAAGAAAAGAAAAGAAGGAAAAAATTAAGGAAGGAAGGAGGAAGGAAGGAAGAAAGGGGAGAGGAATGATCTGGAACTAATGCTTAAGACTATAATTTATGCTTTTATATCATGTATCTCAAGTTATGTTCAATAGAGTATTTATATCCCAAACAATGTTAACAGGTGTTTTTCATGAATGATTAAGCTCTAAGAAAGCTGTGACTCCCTTGGAGTCCATCTTCAAGTATGCACTATCGAAGTTCATCAAAACACAGACTAAGCTACTACCAGGGAAAAGGGAATAATTAGCACGCACTGTGCACTTTGTCAACCTTAGGCAGGATCATTGGGTTACTCTGCCCCGCCCCTGAACTTACCCCCATGAGAAGGCCCTTCTTCAAGGATTGAACATCTCCCTGAAGTTCCTCCATCTATCTAACAGCAGAGGGTGTCCTCTACATTGTTCCATCTGTCCCAAAATGAAGCACATTAGATCCTCCGGATCTCGATGGCTACAATCTTCTGGGAACTCCAAATGCTTTTGGAGAAAACCACCCACCTGGTGCATTGCCAAGGACAATGAATGGTTTTAAAAAGTTTAAAAAAATCTCAAATAAAAAAAAAAGCTGTGACTCATTATGTTATAGTTGAAAAGTAATAGTGAATAGCTAAACAAAATTTTAAAATAATATTTAAATTTTTAAATACAAAGAAGTTACCATTCAACAAATCTGTTTATGAATGTGATATCAACCCTTCAGCATTCTCACTCACTCCTCCCATAGGAGATATGCTATAAAATGTTTTATGGATGTATGAAACTGGCAGTAATACCAACGTTTAAACACATTTGTTCTTAGCAGCTTCAGCATAATTCTTTTTCCTCTTAACTAAATAAGTTTCTTTTTTTTACTGATAGGAAGGACTTACAGCTTCTTTTTGGCATATCAATATTACCAGCATCACTATTCTTATACTTTAGGACCGTTCAGCACAAATAACATCAATACAGTGATGTTGCAGCACTACATCTGATAACCAAAGCCTTTGCCAAATGATAATGGGTGGTGGCCCTAAATACTGTGGGTAGTGGGAGCAAAAGGATGATTCATCCCCTGGACTGGATGGACTGAAAGGATGCAGGATTTCATCTTGCTACTCAGCATACTGCACAGTTTACAATATATACATTGCTCATTTCTAGAATTTTCCATTGAACATTTCTCATTATAAAAGAGTGTGTGTAAGAAGGAAACTGAAGCCACAGACAGGGTAAAACTGCTGCATTTATTACATTCTCTCTTGCTTTGTCATATACTATAATAACAATGACTGACGTTTGTGATATACATATATTAGCCATGGTTTAATTCATATTACAAATTATGGAATTATTTTATGAAATATGAGGTAGATAATTTCATTTATTCTCTTTTTGCCGAGTAGGAAATTAAATCCAGAGAAATTAAGCAATAAACACTTGGATAGGAAGTACATCGAAGCCGAATGAGTTCCCAGATAGCCCATAGCCTGAGGTCTTATTGTTAAAATTATTTTGTGTGATCTTCTAGACTGAAGCTTATAGGACAGGACAACAATAGAAAAATGCTCATTCTGCAAGACTTGGTTTAATAATTCCTAAATGAAAACATGTCATCTAATTCTAGGTTTCCTGTCTCTCTTTTATCATTTTCAAGCTTACTTATGTACCTTTAATATGTGTTCCATGTTTTAATCTGTTTTGTGCTACTATAATGAAAGATCTGAGACTGTGTGATTTATAAAGAACGTAGATTTATGTCTCATAGCTCTGGTGGTTGGGAAATTCAAATCAATGGAACAGGAGGTTCAGATGTTGGGAGAAGCTTGGGACTGGATGTGGTGTCTCCCATAACAGAAGTGATGGAAAACTCTCAATCTAAGGCTCTTTTATAATAGCATTCATTCTCTGTTTATGATAGCAGTGCAGTTAGGACCTAAATATGCCTCCCCAAATCCAACCTTGTCAACACTGCAGCAGTAGGGATTATTTCCAATAGATGACATACCATAACCTTCCACAATCGTACTGTATGTCCATATCACCTGAATGCTTCCCAAGACCCTGCACAAATCAACCTCTGAGCGTAGTAGTATCCATCCATAAATCTAGAGTCCGGGAAGGAAATATAAGATTCATTTTTTAATTTATGAATTACATAGGAAACCAAACAAATCCAATTAGTAATTTGCAATGATCCAATGTCTCTATCTGGTGCAAATGTAGCATCTTCTTTCCCCAAAATTTCAGCTAAAACACTCATTCAATCCCTCTATCAGAAAGGAAATGAGGTATGTGCTAATGGCTCACACCTGTAGTCCTAGCTAGTTAGGAAGCTGAGATCTGAGGAATGCAGCTCAGTGCCAGGCAGGGCATGAAAATCCACAACATTCTTATCTCAAATTAACCAGTGGAACACCAGAAGCTGAGTTGTGGCTCAAATGGTAGATCATCAGTCTTGAGCATAAAAGCCAAGCATGAATGCAAGGCCCCGAGTTCAAGCTCCAGAATGGACACACCCAAGCATTTGTGTGTGCAGGCACAAGTGCATGAGTGCACAAACACACACACACACACACACACACACACACACAAACATACACACATATAGAAAATAAACCACTCAATACCCAGATCACATGGCTCAGTGGCTCATGTTCTGATTTTGCTGAACATCTTTTATCTTTACCCACATTGATTTTATCTTCTAGATTTAATGCATATAGAAGTTTCAAGGGATCAACCTCATGTTAATAAACCCCATTCACTTCACACCTCCTTTAGAGCACTTACAATGTTATATATTATCACTCACTACACACATGCACTTTATTACTTTCTTTCATAGGGGAAAACTTAAGTGACCATTAACTCGTTTCCTAATTAATTTTAAAACTGCAGTGTTTCAATCAATGCAAACCTAAGCTCAAGAATCATGCTGCTAATATCGATAATATGTATTTATAATTACATATTTCAGTTAACTATAAAATCTATTATTATACTAATAAAATGTATGAAATTCCTAAATCAGCCAGGAACTTGGGGTGACTCCAATATCAGATCATGCCATTTCATGGTCATTCATAGACTCTGCGAATTAATGGGTAAAAGGAGTAACCCAAAGTGTCAGGAGGAAGCATATTTTAAACACCAAAATGCTATGCAAGACCTTGGGTTACAGAATACAATAATTAAAGAACTATGCACCAAACTGTGTTTAGAATTAAAAGCATAGTAGAAGGTTTGAAATGCTTGATAGAACAATTAGTAGGTATTCCTCCACTCAGAGGCTATAAAACAAAACTGCAGAAAAAGGGAACCATAGAAATGGTGATCCTTTGAAAAAGAGGCTGGTTGTCCTATACTGTTTAAGATTCTTGAAGCAAAGCCTGAAATAATATAGTAGTCCTTTTATGTCATAGGTCCCTCCTCAGCATAACCAAACAATTATTCAGATAACAATTTCATCTCTACTAAACATATACAAACTTTTTTCCTTTTTTCTTTCATCATGATTCCTAAAGCAGTATTGTGGCATAACAACTGTTTACAAGGCATTTATATCATACTAGGTAGTACAAGTAATTTTGGAATGACTTAAGAATGCAAACAAGGGGATAGGTTATATGCTAATACTGTGCTATTTTATACATGGGACTTGATCTTTTGCAGTTTTTATTATCCAGGGAGGTGATTGGGAAAGTCCTAGAATCTACTACTCATTATTCCATTATACTCACTAGGATGTAGCTAGCAACACTGTTTTTGTAGAATAAACAAGCTTAAGCTACATCCAAGAGATAATAAAGGTGATCTCTTGTATTCATCCAAGAAAGCTATGGCAGTGGAGATCAGAGGCAGGATGCAGCTGGTCTAACAAGTTCACAGAACTTGTTACATGTTCTTGGCTTAGAGTTCATGAAGAGAAGCCAAAGTTTTAAGCAAAGACTTTACTCTCATTCTTTATAGTGTTCCTTGGCTTTGTGGATAGCTAAGTGTATTCAATAGAGATGATATGAAGTCCAATATTGCCCTGAATCTTAGTCCTCACTGAACAATGCTGAGCCTGTGTTCCTTGTCCTAACATACTGTTTCACAACATTTCAACACCCTATCTATCCTCTGTTCCTTTCATCTTGAATGTCTTTATCCTGCTTCTTTTGATCTACCCAATTACCAACTTCTTTTGCATCTGATTTTACTTCCAGCCATTCCTTTTATGTATCCATATAAATGTCTTGCTTTGACAGATCAGTAATTATCAAGTATATGTCTGTTTCTTGGCACTCATGGTTCATACCGATAATTCTAGCTTCTCAAGAAGCTGAGATCTAACAAACCAAGTTCATTCAGTCTGGAAAGAGAAATCCAGAAGACACATAGCTCCAAATAACCAGTTAGGAAGCCAGAAGAGGAGGCCTAGTAGAGCTATGAACAAGAAAACTGAGTGTGAATGTGAGATCTTGAGTTCAAATTCAACTTCTGAATAGCAATATTTATATTATTTATGTGAAAAATTATTGCATTTGATTTAAGGAATGGAATCCCCAAAGCCACACAAAATTTAAATTATGCATTTGTAAGAGAAAATTCTGTTTATTGCCTAGAGTGGCATTTCTGTGGCAGTCACAGAGTCAACATGGCTCTTGACATTTTGCGGTATGAACAAGACTATGTTAACCTGGCAGGAATGAGTGAAATGATTAATCTAGGATTCGCAGCCCAGATACCATTGTTGGAGTACATAGTCCAGAAAGGAGTTCAGAGAAGATATGAAGGAGTGTAGCAAAGATGGAAATTTCAAGGAAGAAATAGAGTCTAGACTGTGTAGAGAAAATCTAAAGAAAGCGCAGTTTGAATTTAGACCCTTGTACTGAGTTTGTTTGTTCATAGCTGGTACTGTATCACTTGAGCTATACCTCCAACCTGGATTTATGCTAGCTAGTTGGAGATGAGAGTTTCTTGGTCTTTTCTTCCAGGGCTAGCCTCTTAAACTTGTATCCTGATCTCAGTCTTCTCAATAGCTAGGACTACAGATGTTAACCACAGGCTCCCGGACACACTGCTTTTTAAAGGTAAAATCTAGATGGCAGCCAAAGCATTTTCACTAATACTGTCCTAAGCAAATTACTGTACAATTATGAAAAGAATGTTTGCAGCATCTGAATAGACTTTTACATATTGTGTATGATATAAAAATATATGTACATGTATTTCTACAGTAACAGAAATATTGAAAAACTTGTTATCAAAGTAATATTATGTGTATAGTATAGTATAGTTATTTAAAAGCTAAACATATGTGTTTATATATTTATGTAAAGCATATACAAAATGTATGAAACAATAAGCATTCCCAGGTTTTATAGAAAATTATACATATGAAGTTCATTCTAAGGCATCTGAATTGATTTATGTATCTAAATGCCAGAATTTGTATTTTTTTTGTTAGAGTCATCAATTTAAACTTAGTGTGCTGATTTAAGTTGTTACTTTGTTGGTGGTATAACAATAGATTCTTGCCTCCAATTCAGCCTTTTGCACATTAAGTGGAGATGTAGTCTTGAGAACTTTTCTGCTCAGGTTAGCTTCCAACCACATTCCTCTGGATCTCAATATCCTCACTAGATAAGATGATAGGCATTAGCACACTGGGAATTTTAACTGGCAGAGGCTTGCATGTTCACAAATAAGAATGTTACTGAGATTTTTAAAAATATTTTAAATGCCATAATTATAAATTTACATTTTAGTTTTTATATTTTTATTATCTTTACATAGCATTTACCATTCAACAAATCAGTTTATAAATATCATGAATGTTTTTAATTTAATCCCTTTCATCATTCTTCCTCATCACTCTCACTTTATCCCCTCCCTCCAATTTTCTTAATTTCATAAGATATACATGGAATATTATGACTGAAGTCTCCCTCCCTTCCTCTCTTCATTCAATTTACTAGCAGCATTCAAAAAACTAACACCTGGATATTTTTCAGGTAAGTAGCTAATCCTCACTCTTTCTGCCTGTTAACTCAAACAAATCCTCCTCTTTAGTGATCTCCTAAATTAGAACAGGATGAGACTGCATAAGGCTATCATCTACACAAATCACCTAGTAGAAATATTTGTTTGTAGTGCTGACGAAGAGAGTAGAATTGAGTCCTAAGAGGTACATGATGGTGGATATCTATGATTTATTATTCAGTTAACACCTCTAAAGAGAGAAATGAGACCTTGTTTTCAACTCTGATTTATACTTTTTCATTTCGCAATTCAATGAGCAAGTCAGATGGACATTGCCAAAAACTAGTTATGGATTTCACCCAAAGACATATAATTGAATTTGCATCCAAAATTTCAGTTTCATTCTTTTCATGTGATTATATTTTTAGCCCCTTTCTTTTATTTAATTTTTATTTATATATTTTCTTTACCCACTCAGAGAAGACTGGCAGAAGGTAGCTGTGGAGTAGTTCACCCATTTTTCATGCATCTCTTTGCTTCCATCCAAGGTCTCTCTTTCCTACTCTGGAAACAAGCAAGCTGTTTGCAGTTCCCAGCACCAATCCACTGGAAGTTGCTCAGGAGTTTTATGTCTCCTCCACAAGATACATTTTCACTCTGCATCTGAAAGCAAGTTCAGAACAGATTTGGTTTTAGGTACTGATTTTGGCTCTATTTTTATTTATGAGGTAGGATTATTCTGTCCTCTTTGGAATTATACTAGCTATAGGGAATATAAGAAATCCAAGGACCTTGCATGGGCAGGGGTAGGCTACAGCTTTTGGAAGGAGCATGATAGGATATGGAGCCAATAGGTGGAAATTTAGAAAGGCACATGCATAAAACCTAAACGTGTATCTCTTTGGAAGGTGAGGGTCTTCCACAAAGTACATGGAACTGTGAAGATATTCAATAGGCTCTACCTAGTAATTCCATTCAGCGAAGAAAAAAAAGCAATGAGTGGAAGAGACATTGCTCACTCAGATGATGGTTGGGCTATTATGTTTTTCCTGTAATTTTTATTGTAATTAATAGATGGTTTATGTTATATTCACCAGATAGAAGGTGCATTACTTCATAAACATTGATATGCTTTCTCATGTCTTGGTCCCCATTTCTCTCCAACACCCACCCCTCATCTTGTTTTCCCCCCTTTCCTATCCAATTTCAAAAAACCAAATGAGCATATATATAATATATCAGATAACAAGGTGAAATACTGCAAAAATATGAGATAATCAAGGGACAGCAAAAGAGATGAGAAATAACAGTACATTAAGGACAACAATCACTCATTATATGGCTTTTGTTTCTATATCCTGGAGGTCCTTTCATTTAGGGTCACACTATATGGCCTTATGTATCTAGGTTTTGTTCTATTGTAAATCTCTGCTATGAGAGCCCAAGGTTTCTACTGGTTATGACAAATGAAGGAAGACATTGAGCCTATGTTTCTATGAGTCTGGCTTACTTCACTTAATTTTTTGTAAGTCTTTCCATTTCACAAATGAGGCGATATCGTTCTTTCTGACAGCAGCATAGAATTCCATTGTGTACAAATACCACAACTTGTTGATCCACTCATCAACTGAGGGGCATCTGGGTTGGTTCCATATCTTTGCTATGGTAAATAGTGCTGCAATGAACATCTTTGTGCTAGTGGGTTTAGTATTTCCGTGTTTCTGGACAATTGGGTAAATGCCAAGTAGTGGAATTGCTGGGTCATAGGGGAGCTCTAGGTTTAGTCTTTTGAGGAACTGCCATACTGCTTTCCATAGTGGTTGAACGAGTTTGCACTCCCACCAACAGTGTAGTAGCGATCCCTCCTGGCCACATTCCCTCCAGCATCTGCTGTTATTAGATTTCTTGATCCTGACCATTCTAACTGGAGTGAGGTGGACTCTTAGAGTGGTTTTGATTTGCATTTCTTTTATGGCCAGAGATATCGAGCATTTCTTCATGTGTCTATAGGCCATTCTTTTTTTTATTGTGATAATAGAAGGGTTACATTGTATTCACCAGATAGAAGGTGCATATCTTCACAAATATTGATATCCTTTCTTATGACATGGTCCCCATTTCCCTCCCACCCTCCACCCCGCTTATCTTGATTTCTCCCCTTCCCTATCCAATTTCAAATAACCAATGAAGCACATATAAAATATATCAGATAACAAGGTAAAATATTGTAACAATATTAGATAGCCAAGGGATGGCAAAAGTGATGGAAGATAACATAGTACATTAAGAACAACAGTCATTCATTATATGGCTTTTGTTTCTCTATAGGCCATTCTTATTTCTTCTTCAGGGAAGACTCTCTTTAAGTCTTTGGCCCATCTTTCAATGGGATGGTTGTTTATTTGGAGATTAGTTTTGGAGTGATTCAATTTTTTGAGCTGTTCATATATTTTAGATATGAGACCTTTGTTGTGTGGTTGGTGAATATCTTCTCCTACTCTGTAGGCTTTCTAGTTTGTTTGTTAACTATGTCCTTTGCCATACAAAATCTCTGCAGTTTAGCAGTCCCACTTATCCAGACTTTCTTTGATTTGTTCCCAGCCATTGTTTAATATAGTAATTAGGGGAAAGTTACTGGACTCAGGTAATAGAGAAATGATGCCATAGGAGTTTATCCTCCATTGTTGGTACTACATAGAGATTTAAATACATGGCAATGGAAGTGATTTTAAAATGTGAGAATTACAAATTAATGGAAGGAAGATGACAGTGTGTATACTGGATAAAGCAATGCAAGAAAATGTAGAGAGATAATCCTAGCTATTCAGGAGGCTGAGATCTGACAATCATGTTTCAAAACCACCCTGGAAACAAAAGGACCTGAGACTCTTATCTCCAGTTAATCACTGGAAAACGGGAAGTGGGGCTGAGCTCAAGGTATAGAGTGGTAACCTTGAGCTGAAGAGCTCAGGAGCAATACCCAGGCCCAGAATTTAAGCCTCATGACCCACAACAAAAAAAGAAAAAGAAAGAGAAAGAAAGAAAAAAGAAAGAAAGAAAGAAAGAAGAAAGAAGAGAAAATGTATGAAGAACAGACTAAGAAGAAATAAAAATCTCATCAGATGGAAAGAGATAACTTACTTTTTTTCAAATTTTATAGCAGCCTGTTTTTTGATTTACATATTTTATTAATGAAAGGGTACTTTCATTAAAATAGTCCCTTTTAAGTAAACTAAAAGCTGGAGTTGAGATCACATATTCTTATACTAAAATCCAGAAAATCTTCTATTTACAACTCTGTGTTTCTATTTTCCATACCCAACATGGAACACAGACTCATGCACATACACGTAGCAACATGTAAACACACATATACTCCTCAATAAAAAATCATTGTCACAGGCATTTATGCACCATTTTAGTCTCTCTGCCAGTGATGTGAATTTAACTTCAGGCTAAACAATTTGTATTCTTCTACATCCCTTCTGCAGAACAAAATTCTTTATCCCTCTACCACTCTTACTGGCCCAAACCAGCATTATAGCCAGCTATCTGCACTGGCACAGTCTGCATAACTTTACATGCTCAAAGAAACAGGATGAGCTTATTACAGGCGTTTTCATACCAGCAGATCCTAACTAAACTTTCCAAAAGCATTTGACTGATTCTGAGACAAGAAATGTTAATCTGTTCTTGAGTTTTCCCAGAAAGGTACTGCCTCTTAAAAATTTAGCATGGGAGATGCCACAGTAGCTTTCGTCTTTTCTTATTGCTATGAGAACTTACGGAAGACTAAGAAATTGGTGGAAACATAAAAGTTTATTCATCAGTTCTCCAGGCCTGAGACCTTCAAGCCCATGGCCGCAGCAGGATGGGTGTCTGGTGAGTGCTGATCTCTATCATTTCACGGGTGCTTTGCTCTGTATTCTGCCCAACGAGCTCCTTTCCAAAGTACTAAACCATTAACAAGATCATGGCTCTCAGAATGCACTCACTTTCCCCAGGTTTCTAGCAGTTTTCATAACCACCCTAGGGAAATGTCACAATATGTACTTTAGAGGGGATTCACCATTCAAACAACAACACCACGCCCAAAATGTACATGTATGTGTGTATATGCATGAACTGAGACTCCACATTTAAACTGCCCCAAATAACTTGATTGACTTGTGTGTGAGGAAGGGAGGCTTAATTTCACTGTAATGTCTTTTTTTTTCAATAAGAATATTCTTTGGAGACGTTTTGCATTTATAGCCAAAGTGAACAGAAGGTATCTACACCTGTCAACATGTATTCCTAGCTTTCTTGCCATTACCACTCTTACTGAAGAAGTACATATGGCATAATTACTGAAGCTGTGTTATTCGAAGGGCACTATCACTGGAAGGCTATGGTTCACTAACATCTTAGTGTGTCTGGCTGGGGGAACAAAATACCAGAGACAACAAAACTTTATTTCTCATAGCTCTAGAAGCTAAAAATTCCAAGGTCAACGCCATAGCAGAGTTTACATTATGATTTCATCTTAGTCTAGGATGGTCTATATACTTATATAAATTCATAAAAACCTCTGTCTACTAATATAGTGTCAGAATTGTGTCAGTGAATCTTTTTGCTTTTTCTATTTCTCCCTCCTTTCATAATACTTAGAAATCACTGATTATTTTTTACCATTTTCATAACTTTGCCATCTCAGCAAAGTTATATAATTAGAAATTTATAGTATGTACTTTTTTTTTTGTCAATTGTGGGGCTTGAACTCTGGGCCTGGGCCCTGTCCCTGAGATCTTCAGCTAAAGGTTACCACTCTACCACAGTGAGCCATAGTGCCACTCCCAGTTTTTTGGTGGTTAATTGAACAAAAGAGTTTTCCGGACTTTTGTGCCCAGGCTGGATTTGAACTAGATCCTCAGATCTCAGCCTCCTGAGTAGCTAGGATTACAAGAGGAACCATTGGCCCCCAGCTATAGTATAGTACTTTTTGGAATCAATTATTAAGTAAGGTGACACAATAGTATTTTCTTAGCAGTAGTATGTGTAATCAATTACATGGAAATTAACAAAAAGCTTAATTTAAATAATTAACATATATTAAGTATGTTATATGTATTAATTACATTTTTATTACTAAATATATTACTACATGCTATTAATATATTTATGTGTCAATGCTATCGATATACTATTTGCTACATTATATTTATGTATTTGTAACATATTATAATATGTTTTCACAATCATAGATTTAATAATAAAGTATAACATATACATAATACATATTATTAAGAAAATGCTACTATTTTCTTTCTATGTCTGTATCATGAAATGTAATTTTAACATATGTAAATCAATATTTTATTTATCACATTAATAGAATATAAGTTTAAAAACCATGCTGTCATCAATGGATTTGGACCAAAAAACAATGTGATTAAATTTGACAACCTTTCATATAGGAATTCAACAATTTAGGTTCATTTCCATGAAAAGTCTGCAACTACTCAAAGCTTTTTTTCTAAGACTCAATACAAGTATGAATTACAACACCATATTCCTCTTAAATATGATACTAGAATAGCAATAAAGAAAGAAAAATAAATGAAAAATATATTGGAAACAAAAAGGTAAATTTACTTCTTTAGCTCTTTTTATCAGAATCTGATAGTTTTCCTCATACAAATCTTGTGCATATTTTACTCTACCTAAGTATTTAATCTTTGAACTTTAGACTGATAATATAAATGTTATTTTGTTTCTAATATCAAATACCATTAGTTTGTTCAGATACCATTGTGTGTGTGTGTGTGTGTGTGTGTGTGTGTGTGTATGAGAGAGTATGTGTGCCCATGTGCACATATGCCATTCCTCAGCTGTGACTCAGAACCTGAACACTATTCCTGAGCTTTTATACTCAAGGCTAGCATTCTAGCACTTAATCTAGTGCTACACTGTGGGCTTTTGGGTGGCTTTTTAGTGATAAAAGTCTTATGGACTTTTCTGTCCTCGTTGAGTTTGAACTGTGATTCTCAGATCTCAGCCTCTGAAGCACCTAGGAATATAGAGATAATGGCTCCTGGTTTACCACTCTACTTTTGAAACCTTGCACATGAGAACATGCTACAGTCACTTAGTAGTTATAGAATTTTTCTGTCTTTTTCATATTTTCTATATGGATAGTTCAAACTATCCATGAAGAAAGAAAGACATTAATATTTCTGCTTTTCCAATATGTCCAGTTTGCGTTTTTCTGCTTTATTCCATTAGCTACAATTTCTACTATGTTGAAAAGCACTATAAGCAATGTTCTTATTTTAGTAAATTTCTTCAAGTTTCTCACTAGTAAGATGCTAGTCAAAGGGTTTTGTAGACATTCCTTATCTAGTTGAGGAAGTTCTCTTTATTCCTATCTCATCTTATAATGAAAGGATGCTGGATTTTGTCAAATGAATTTTCTGTGTCTATTCAAATTACCATAAGTCATAAGTATAGTTTCATTCTTTTTTGACTGTTATGACAACAAGGTATTGCTAATGATTTGCCTGGCTAGTTTTAAATCAGCCCCCACCTATACCTGTCTTCTGAGTAGATGAAATGTACAGATATGCATCACCATACACAGCCTAATACAGTGGCTGCCATAGAGATTGCAAACAAACAGAATAGATAGCTTCATGGGCAATGCAGCTCTTTTTCAATAATGTAATCCTATCTCCTCACTCTCATCTCTGTACCATCACTGTCATTAACTTCTTATGCATACGAGTACATATAGCATGATTGTTCTTAGTATTAAATAAATAAGTGTATTTGCAGGATAAGGCAAGAGTACAAATAGGTTTTATTCATTTACTCCTTTTCTAATATCCTTTCTTTCACAGACTCTAGTTTCTAATATTATTTTTCTGTAAAGGGCTTCTATTCAACTTTCTCTTTTTCAGGGCAGGATAGCAGGCCATAAACACTTTCTGTCTCAGTGTCATTATGTCTATCTGTCTGTCCATCCGTCTGTCTGTCTGTCTGTCTGTCTGTCTGTCTGTCTCTCTCTCTCTCTCTCTCTCTCTCTCTCTCTCTCTCTCTCTCTCTCTCTGTCTCGTCACTTTGTTATCTATCACCTTTCCTTCATTTCATTCTCAGAAGTTCTATCATTTTATTTAAAATTTTTAAAATTATCTTTAGGTAGTTATGCAGAGAGGTTTCAGTTCCCCATGTTATTTTGTAAGGACATTGAACATTGATCACAGCAAACCCATCTATCATTCTCCCCTGTCTTCAACCCAGTCATCCCTTCAATTTCCCAAGTACCATTTTCTAGCTCATATATATATATATGTATACATATACATAGATATACACATGTTTACACATATACCTATGTGTATATACATATATACATATACATGTACATATATATAATATTATGACTATTCTCCTACCTTTCCTCCCTTTATTCATCTACCCCTTCCCCTTGACTGGACCCCTTGACACCTCAAGTTCCAGTGTCCTGTATTTTTTTAAGTTAGTTAATTAAAGAAGTTATACTAGTTGATAAAAAATGTTTATCTTGGGCCGGGAGTTTGGCCTAGTGGTTAAAGGGCTTGCCTAGCATGAAGACCCGGGTTCGATTCCTTGGTACCACATACATAGAAAAAAGCCAGAAGTGGTGCTGAGGCTCAAGTGGTAGAGCTCTAGCCTTGAGACAGTCCAAGGACAGTGCTCAGGCCCTGAGCTCAAGCCCAGGACTGGCAAAAAAAAAAAATTGTTTATCTTTCTGTTTGCATTGTTCCGTCTTCCTATTCTACTTGATCTTGCTGAGGTCTTCAGCATATTAATAACAAAAACTTTAAATTCATGTCATCTCTTTTTAGCAGTTTTAAATTATCTTTCAGTACCTGTACAAAGGGGTTTCAATTCAATATACCAATTTATGAGTATAACACATCTTGATCAAGGATCTTCTATACCTTTAGTATGGTTTTGTTGCTCACTCTGTCAGTTATTTTTTTTTCAACTTGTGCTTGTATCTATGTCTCTACAACATTCTCATCATAACTAGACACAAAATGCCAGTTAAGGAGACTCATAAATTTTCATTGAGGAGATGGTGATGGAGTGTGAAAGGAGAGGCATCCTGTATCTTACATTAATTTTCAGTCCATAGTGAGCCCCATAGATTATGAACATCACAAACTTCTTGTTAAGGTCCATAATCAAAGGAACGAGTCTGACACAAAAGTGGAAGTTGGAAGTTAAGTTAAACAGTTTTATTCCCCGCGCCTAGCATTGAGAATCATACTGACCGGTCAGGGCTGTCTCTAAGATGTGAGTGAGAGAGCGACCCCACCTAATCTTACAGGCTACTTTTATAGACCCCAGCCATGTGGTTGGGCTGGCCATACACAGGTGGCCAATGGAATTCAGCATGGTTGATTGATGGCTGGGGCAACCATTGACACCTTTGCAGTTTGAACGGACCTATCATCTCGGTGGGCTTCTGGTGCACTGCTCTGACGACAAAGGAAGGGGAGGGAATTCCCTGGCAGGCCAAGGGGGGTGGGGTGGGGAGGAATTCTGGTCACTCCACCTGGTTTAGCTGCTCTTGTAATCTGAGCTGTTATCAGGGATTCTGCAGTCCCTGCGTTAGGTCAAGTCCTCCTTTGTCATAAAGATGGGAAATGCCTATAGGGGATGGATTTTGGGGAAGTCAAGAAAGAGGTCTTTCACTTCTCAGTTGGTTTCTCCCCTTAGCTGGACCGAACTGGGCTATATCTTTCTTCCACAAGCAAGGGCTAGGGTTTACTAGTTCCCTTTCCTGGGATAGTTAGGTTACGGTGAAATAACAGCAGGGCTTCCTGAGGACAGAATACTTTGTCATATTTCACAGTGGTTCTTTTTCTTCCCCTGCCCTGCCAGAAACACAGAGAGAGTTGTCTGCAGTGAGTACTGGAGACTCTTGCAGGACTCATAAGTAAGTGGGGGTGTATCTGTGACTGGATTCCTGGGGGTTTTACCTCTCAGCTTGTCCATAAAAACCTTTAGTAACTACAATACAGGTCCACCCACCCACCATCGGTTCCCAAGAGTTACTTGCTCTTTGGGTATTGCTCTAGCAATTTGCAATTCTCTTATTTGCCTGTTTGTCTTTCCAACTGTAGGAAGGAGTGGTGATATTCCCTCTTTTTATATGCAAGTCTGGAAACCTGACTGGCCTTTTCACCCTCATATTGTTCATATGAATGAGGGACAAAGCTTTACTGGTGAGAAACTGAGATTTGAAGGAAGTAATTCATTTTTACAAGGTCCTCCACAGCTACAAAACACAGGAAATGTATCATATGAACCCATGACCCAAGCAAGCTCTTAGCCAATGCTCTTATTCCAGCACTCATTCTGTTATATTATCAAAAGTACAATATGCAACTCATGAGGTTGCATTACAGTACAACTCCAGTAGCACTGTTCATTTTGCAAATGACATTCTGAGGCTCTTTATGAACCTGCATAATCTCTTTTGATGTTTCTTTCCAACATCCCACACCAGTTCAGCCCTTCATTTTCATAGCTTTATTTATGAAGCAATCCCAGGGAATACTAATCTTCTTCCAAGATTAACACAAGTATAATAAGAAATACTCTTTAGATCATAAAATTAGCATGCAAATTTTTAACTCTTGGCCAACACTTAGTGTAACTTAGTCAATTGGATATATGTCACAAAAGGCAGTAAGCACATTTCAGGCTATAAAATGTATCATCACATTAGTGGGGGCTCTACTGCAAATGAGCAAGAGCAGCTAACTAAGTATCCAAAATAAGCACTGATGAAAATTTTAACTTTTCTTGTGTTTCAGATATATAAAGAAGATTTGCACTTGTATGAATATTCAATTTAGTAATCTTCTGGTCCAACTATGAAGTAAATTACTGATAGTTTTAGCAATGATTTAAGAGTACAATTATCAAAATCCCTAGAATAAATTAAATGATATGAATAAAAATAACATTGAGCATGGTGCCTGCCATTTTCATGTAGTTATTTTCTACATGCAGGTCTCTCCCCAGCTCTAAGTGTGATTCCCCAGATACAGAGAGGGATGATTTGTTTAAAATAAGTGATGAACAGAAGAAAACATTACAGTTCAATGTTTTGTCAACCATAAGAAAATTTTGTTGGAAAAAAAAAACAAGACAAAAAGGAGAATGTGTCATATAATTGGATTCCTCTGTTTTCTGTTAGCAGTAACTTATGCTGATGCAATTTTAACAGGATCAGCATATGTTAAATAGATAATAAGTACTGAAAAGATGTGAAAAGTCAGTCTTTTGTTCCATATGGACGTACAAACAAGCATTGTAGGGATGAAAAATAATTACCCCCAGACTCGAAATTATTCCCCTTCCACTAGGCAGAATAGAAACTCAATTTGATTCAAAGATAAGCGTTTTGAACCCAGAGGATACATAAACAGGAAAGAACAATTAATAAGTCACCTTATCTGAAAGGAACCTCTGGACCATAATTAACAGTTGTTTGTGGTTTTCGCAACTGTAAATGCCCCCCCCCCAACTTGCCTAGCAACTGTTTGTGATTTCTGCCTTTAAATACACTGTGTAAAATCTGACTGTCAACTCCTCCCAGCCTCACTGCCGAGTGCCTGCAGAAGAGTTCCTTGCCTGGCTCGTATCCCACAATAAAACCTTGCTGTTGTATTTCGGATGCCTTGATCTTGGTGGTTTTCTTTGGGGGACCCCTCCTCTGGGCACAACATCATGAATTCACACGAAAATGCATTTAAACTAAAGAAGAGTAGTTTAGATTTATCATGTTATAATACAACCTTTCAACTAGGTACTGACTTCATACAAGCAAACGAATAGGTATAAAGCTGTGCGCTGATCTCTAGGACTTAAGCAAGCATCCAGGAGAATATACACCAGACTCGAGCACTTGTGAACTGTAGGAAATTCAAAGTTAATTGCAAAGGCTGTGAAATATCGAGAAGCCATAAGAACTTTGGCCATCACAATAATACACTGATTTAATTGAGCAACTGTTCTTTCTGTGTACTCAAATAGAACAGTTGACAAAGAAGCTTAAAGAGACTCTTACAGGCTCTGTCATTCCACTGATAATCCTCTCTGTGAAACTGCCAATTGCTGTTTTGATTTACAATTCTGGAACTCTTATCTCTTTTAAGTAGTTAACACAACCGCAAACCCAGATTTTGAGCTTTTGAGGCTCTTTGATTGTAATGTCTCTTATAGTTAAATTCTAAGGTAAAGAAAAATATTTTACAATTCTTGTTATAATTTATTAGATAATTGCTATAAACTACACTATAGTAAATTGCATTTTTCTTTCTGTGTGTGTGTGTGTGTGTGTGTGTGTGCGTTTGTATGTGTGTGTTTCTGGGGATGGGGAAAGCCAAGGTCTTGTGCATGCTAGGCTCTATTGCTGAAGTAGCAATCTTCTTTTCATTTAGTAAATATACATTACTATTGTGGCTACATAAATCAGAAAACTTAGCCCAAAAGCTAGATTTGAAGTTCTGCAATTTTTTTTTTACTATAATTCCCCAAGCAAGGAACTTTCTGTTTACTCTGCACATCATCAAATTTCTCACAGTTACAGTAACATCACCCATTTGTGTTTGAATTGCTTTTCCCTCTCCTAATCTAAGCTACAACAATTCACAAATTAAAGTTAGGTAAGTATTAATTCTTATGATTATTTCCCTTGTATTTGACTCAAGAATGATTCACTACTTGTCCCTCTATTCCAAACATAACAAGGCATTCTGAATCCTTAACCAGCTAAGGCAGATTTCCTATCCTCATGCTTCAAACTAAACCTTAGGGCTTGATTTTTACATCAAAAAACCCCCCACTTCACCTGTACTTCTCTTGACTTCCTTTTTACTCCTGTTCATTCTTACATCATACATGTTGTCTTCTAGCAAGAACTATCAGCCTTTCATGGCTTTGATATAAGATAACTTTTATTAAAAATAGCCTGATCAATTTTTTGTAGGAAATCAGTATGAACCTTAGCTATAAGCATTCACTGACAATTGATCAGAAGTCAAGAAAAGGACAAAAGAAAAGCTCATATCAAACATCCCTGCTTAAGTAGTTGGATATAGCAAAGCACCATTTTTATGTTTTGTTTAAAGTACCTTTTATTCAAACATATAGGGGCTAGCACTCTGTCACCCTCTTCCAAAATAGAGACAGGAAAATGAGTCTATCTCTAATGGGGTACCAAATTAGCACATGTAAAAAACACAAACATGTCCTGCTCATTATGAATTGTTAATGGCCTGTTTGCTGCTCTAGCTGTCACAGAAAAGGAAAGAGTCTGGGAAGTCAATAATATATTTCAGACTGTGAAATTAATTAGGAAGACAATTAAATAATTTTGGGAAAGCAAAAAAAAAGTGTTTGGACATTCTGTTTTTAAAACTCTTATGGATGGTTTACATGGTGGTATTCAGATACTTCCTGAAGGGTAAAAGACAGTGAGAGGCAGAAAGGAGCTGTTGTGAATTCTGCCTTTAGTCAACTCTTTCAAAGAAGCCTCAGGATGCTACCTTAATCCATAAGAATATTGACATAATTTTATATCCCATAAAAAATCTGATGAGTGTGAAAGATTATTTTTGCTTTGATTTGAGATTCTTTAATGATTAAGTAAGTTATCTTTACTTTTGGATAAATTACAGAAATATCAATACTAGATATATTTTTTAAACTATCATGTTTTGAAGACATCATGACACTTTATAGACTTCATGACACTTCATTAAAAAAATAATAATCAGATAACCAGGTGCCATTGGCTTACACCTAAAACCCTAGCTACTCAGGAGGCTAGGTTCTGAGAGAATCAAGGTTTGAAATCTGTCTGGGGAAGACAAATCACTTCTTTTTTTTTTACTTCTTTTTTCCCATATATTTTTTATTGTGATTAATAGAAGGGTTACATTATATTTGCCGATAAATCACTTCTTATCTCCAATTATCCAGATACAAGCTGGATCAAACTGGTAAGATATCAGCTGTGAGTAAGAGCACTGGTACACTCATAAATAAATAAAAAGAAGTGAAAAATTCTTAAAACAACATTTTCTATGCTGGAATTACAACTCCTATTAATTATATTGATTTGCTCATATTGATACTATTTGTAGTGTTCACCCACTAAACTAGTAAGGAAAACATTTGATGATAGGAAGTGATTCTTTACAATAAGCAGCTCTATAAAGGTCAGTGCTGGACTCCCAGCTTAACTGTGTTGGATAACATTTTGATCTCACCATAGCAAATGTCTAACTGATGACCTTGACACTTTGTCCTTTGTATCACGAAGTAGGGAGAAAAAATCATTCTGAAAGTAACCACTAAAAATCTTCTTTTTTCCAAGTTTAGTACTTTTGAGGGCAAATATAAAGGTTGATTACAGAATGGACATTTTTTGCCTTTTGTAAAATCGATACAGAAAATCTATAGACACAAGAACAAAACCTTACGAATAGCAGTATTCCACTTAGAATATTTCTTTTCATTATTTAGAAGGACTTGTGTTATTTCTTTTCCACTGAATCTTCTGAAGGAGAATTCAAAATAAAAGAAAGTCTATCCTAATTTCTGCCTTGTGGTGAGATATTTAGACTCTTTTATACACAAGAATGAAAAAATCGTTACTGCATCATAAACAACACCTTAGAAGTGAAATCACAGAAGTCTGTTGCTTCCAGAATCAGTCTCCAAAACAGATCTGTAAGGCATGGTCAAGGATTCAGAAGAGAAGAAAAGATATGAGAAACAGAATGCTGAATAACCAGACAAATGACCCAGTTACTCAAGCTGTTTGTTATAAATTCCTATAGTGCATGATAGAAGATGAGGCAGGTGAAGACAGACACTAGAACTCTAGAAGAGAGAAGAAATCATGATTTTAAAATTACTTTTCATTTATACTCTTCAAGATTCAGCATGGTCTGGGTGACTGGGAATCAAACACCACCAGGCCTACTTCTGGTAAGCATCTGAAACACTAGTTGTAAGAAACATGAAGGTTTCCAATATTAGGAACACAGTCATTTGGAAAGGGTTTTTCTCTAGTAAAAATTTTAGTGATCCATTTATATATGCAAATGCCCATCTTTTGGCTGAAAGAGTATACGCTCACTGATGGACGGTTGTTAAAATTATCTATACAAATTGAAGAAATAAATATTTGCAGAGGAGAAGTCAACAACAAGAGCCCCAAAGAGCTGAATTCTGACTTTTGTTCTTCAGAAATGAGTCTTTCCTGGGGACCTTGGATGGAGACAGACTATTTCCACAGGCAGGCTGGAATGCTTTCTCTGTGTGCTAGAAACATCAAGGCACTCAAGAGAGATCAATTCTATTGGACGCCAACCCCACAAAACTGTAAGATTTAGGATTTCATTTGCCTGAAGCCACTGGATGAAATATTCCTCAAATTCTCCTTTAGGCTCAGCTTCTGTAGTTACTGAGTTTCCTGATCTGGAGTCCAGCATTTCTCTAGGCTTAGCCATCTTCATAGAAGCTTTTTCAGTTCAAGCAGGCCTTTGTAGCTGTAGTTTTCTAAGCCAGGTGCACTCAACATTTTCCAGGAGATACATGCTGTTTAGTGGCTCAAGTAAACACCAGTGGCCACTAGCCAATGCTAAGCATTCATCTACATGTTTTAACTTAATGCCCTTTTGTTGAAAATTTAATTTTACTTAATTGTATTGTTACTGTAAAGGCGATGCACAGAAGGGGCACAGTTACCTAAGGCAGGTAATGAGTCTATTTCTTTTTGAGCAATGTCATTTTTTTCCTATTTTTCCCTCATTTTCTTCCCATTTTTCCCTCCCCTCCTTTTCTTTCATAAGCTGTATAGCTAATTTTCAACATAGTGTGTAGAAAGCATCACTGCTACATTTGTGATATACATTGTTACCCCCCCTTGTTTTTCTCCCCCCAGTACCCTCTAAATTGTGAAGTTCAATTTTTTTCCTCTTATTAAAAATCTGATTAAATACATTTGGATTTTGTTAATTTTTGACATTCATATTTAACAATTATGAAACATAGCACGAGTTCTAGCTCTGCAATTATTTACTTGTCTATTTATTCATTCACTTACTTTTGGTGGTGTGGGGCTTGAACTATGGGCCTGGGTGCTGTCTTTGAGTGCTTTTGCTCAAGGCTAGCCCTTTACCAATTTGTGCCAACATGCCACTTCTTGTTTTCTGGTGGTAAATTGGAGATAAGAGTCTCATGGACTTTTCTGCTTGGTTTAGCTTTGAACCATGATCCTCAGATCTCAACCTCCTGAGTAGCTAATATTGCAGTCATGAGCCAATCAGGCCCAGCAGCTAATTTTTCTTAATATATTTAGTCCATGAAATTCTAGTAATCATCTTCCAGAAATATTATGTTTTCTCAGATTCAAAGAACAGGTATTTTTACTCCTAATGTCATTTAATAAATGCCAGTTTGGGTCAGGAACTATTTCAAATATTTATCAGTAACAAAAACATTCGACTCATGGATCATAATGACTGAGCATAGAGACAGATAACGTATTGATTACTTTTCACCACTGTGACCAAGAACCTAACCAAAACAACTTAAAATAGGAAACTGAGAAGGTTCAATCCACAGGTCGGATCAGCTTCTTCCCTTCATAGCAATTAGTAAGCAGAGAGAGACAGAGACAGAGGCAGAAATAGATACAGAGACAGACAGACAATGACAGAGACTGGGGAGATAGAGAGAGACCTGTAACACCTTTAAGGGCATGTTGCCCGTGACTAACATTCTGTAATGAGAGCCTACCTCCCAAAGTTTCCACAGCCTATCAAGATAGTGCCAATATCATAAGCAAGGATTCAAAATATGAACCTGGCAGTTATTTCATATTCAAATGCCTGCAGGAAATTAACAAAAAATACAATAAATAATTGAGTGTTTACTACAGGTATACAAATTTGGAGCAAGAAGATATATAATTTAGTATAACTTATTTTGCAACCAAGACATGCCAAAACTGAAGTCAAAACTTGCATCCTTGGCTCAGTCAATTTTAGTGATGATTCAGGCAAAGATGATTTTTCAAGATACTTCATAACACAGAAAGAGCTAGAATCCTATACTTTTCCTTGTATTGTGACTGTGTTTACATTATAGGAACTAATAAACTAAAACAAAGCAACACCATAAACTCTATAAATTATCGTGCATCCTTATAGAAGAGCACCATCATTAATGGTATTAAAACATTAGCCTTGTGACCTCTATACTTAGGGTACCAATGAGTTTCCTTTTCTCCTTTTCCCTATGCCCCTAGTTTAAAGTTTTGTCCCTATGACCCACAATTAAAGTAGATGATTTACTATGATTAAGGGGAGTAGCCTTGAACTGAAATAGGATGGACCTGAGTATGCATAGACCAAGAAGCCCGACTGTGGGTTGCCATCAACTCATCTTCTCAATTCAAAAATTTGAGTCTTTCAAAGTTTCACTTGCTTTCTAGAGACGATGAGTTCTGTATGAACATGTGGGTTAAGAATACAATTCAGAAATCAAAGGAAGAGCAGAATATTTAGAAAATAAAGTAGTTCTCCTTGGACTGAGTTCTGTTACAGTCTAGTTTTCATAGGAACATAAATGGTTATGTTTTCCACTTAAATTGCTGCACAGGTGGGAGATCACAGACAGATGATGCAAATGAGCTGGCAGTTTAGAACAAATTAAAAAACAGTGTCAAATATTAACATGCAAAATGCCAATACTGCATATGTACAACAACGTGTGGAATATTGAATAGGATTTTTATTTTTATTTGACTGCCAGCTTATGTCAGTGGGCACAGCACAAGCTGGGAGAAGAGAGGAGAAAATGAGAGGATGCTATTCTGATTGTTGAGCCATAAGACCCATCAGGTCCCTGCTTCCGGTGAAAGAAGATTATAGGGTAGAAAGAGAGTGGCAGAGTGAAGGAGACCTTAATGAATGGAAGTGGGAGAGAGCCACATTTTGTATGCAAGGGAAGCTTTGGGGAATAAAAGCCTTCTGGCACTGTGGTTATGTTTATACAAAATGTTTGAGGGGAAAACACAGAGCATGTGCATTTTGTAAGCGAATGATGATAATAGTGGGTTTCTAAGTGATATAAATCAGAGAAGATTCAATAAAAACAGAAAATTTTAAATATGAGTGTTTTCATACGCCTCCCACCCCAAGCGTAGGCTGCAGATGACAGGGTGAGGGAGGGTAAGAAAACCACAACTGACCCTTGATCAAATCCCTCCTTAGGTTGGACTGCTGGTTGGAGGACAGAACAAGGTTCCCTGTGTTTTCTATGAACACCCCCTCCTCCTCATATGCCTTTGCCCTCAACCCTACTTTCACATCTCCCTGTGTAAATAGCTTCAACTTGGGTACCTGATGCCTGAGGACGCATACCTGCTTCTTCCTAACACTTCCCACCTGCTCAATAAACAGTGAGCTGGTCAATTCCCTTCTGCCAGTTTTGAAACATATTGTGACTATAATAATTAGTCTATATAGATTTGGGTAGGTTTCCCATTCTACAAGTCAATCTATTGATCTACTTTGATTTAAAAAAAAAAACAATACAGTGTTCATAGAAAATTCCTAGATATAAATAAAATTTCTCTGACTTAACTGAAGGAAAGAATTGCAGTACTGTGAGATCAGCAGAAGATGGCTGCAGTTCAGTGTGAGTCTTCCTGAGCTCTTGCCAAGATACCAGTTCTAGCATCCTAGGGGAAAGTTCAGATCCTAAGATTAATCCGAAGTAAGCTTTAGCACCACAGAGATCTCAGAGAGGAGAAAGGCAGGAAACTGGAAGACAGCGTGGAGCAGTGCCAGCCACTCCAAGCCACCATGGAGGCAAAGCCTCCCTCCTGAACCTGAGTAGACAGCGCTTCTCAGCAGCGCAGACCTGCCAGCTCCAGACAGAGCCACACAGAGCCTGCGTGACCCCAGAGCCATCATCCATCCATGGCGCAGACCTGCCAGCTTCACAGAACCAGAAAACCCAGCAATTTGTGAGTAACTCCATGGAGAAGTTTCCACTTCTGCTTGTGGACGGACATTAATGGGGAAGGAATCCCCTCCCCCACCAGCAGAGAGCAGCGCCATCTTAACTGCTGGCAGAGACCCGGCCAAACCAACTGGAGCCTGAGAAGTGCTGCTGGCAGTGCCATCATTCAAAAGGGCAAAGGTTTTCCCAGAGGCAGCTTAGCCAGAAGTCCTCCCCCAGTGCTAGCTAAAGTTCCTCCTCCTGGGCGGGGCCGCACTCCTGGTAAACAAAGCCCTTGGCAGCCCCACTGAATATTTTTTCTGCCCAATCAAACAAACTGATCGGAAAAACCACAGAGCCAAATTGCAGGAGAAAAAGACTTTTTAAAATGTCTGGATCCTGAATTTAGTGGAGATACAAGTTTCCCATCCTGCCCCTCCCCCAAAAAAACCTAAAGAATAACCCCCCTGTTTTTTTCTCTACCTTTTTTCATTTGCATTTTTATGTGTTCTTTTTTTTGCCATTTTACCTCTACTCTTTTTTAATGTTATGTTTTTTCTTTCCATTTTTTCCTTTGCTTTCCTTCTGTCTTAGTGGTCATTCCTAGAGGCATAGTGACAGCACTGGTACAGACTGGATACAAATTATATTAATATTGATACAGTCACCTGCTTTTTAATCTGTCAGTTGTTAAACCTAGTATTTCTTGTTTAAGAACTCACAGTTGTGTGGGTCCTCCCCCCACCTTTCCTCTTTTCTTTTTTTTACTTTTTAAAAAATGTTTATCATTGATCTCTCCTATATGTACCTTCCTCTTTTCTTTATATATTCTTCTTATTACTCTTCTCATTTTTTATAAGTTTTATCTTATTTTCTCTAAATTTTGTACTCAGCTATTTCATCTTTCTACCACCTTAGGTCAGTTATCCTGACACTATCCCTTTCTTTCATTGTTATATTAATCTTACACTCCTACATTACTCTTTTCTTACCTCCCCTTTTGTCTCTCATACTATTTTTCTATCTCTGGTCCTTGGTTCACCCTTCAATTTTTATAATGCATGGATCTACAGTTGGTAGTTATTGAGCAATATTGTATATCTGGGGGTTCAATTATACTGTAGGTCCAGAGTGATTTAAATATCATAGAGATTGGATTGTGGGTTTTTTTAAAAATCATTAAACAATGATCGGTGGTGGTGCTAGATTTGTCTGTAAGTGCACGAGAGAGAGAGAGAGAGAGAGAGAGAGAGAGAGAGAGAGAGAGAGAGAGAGAGAGAGAGAGAGAGAGAGAGAGAGAGAGAATACCAGTCTAAAATTGTGAACTTTTATTGTCTGGACAGCTAAAGAGCTGTATGTTGGTTATATCTTGAAAATTGTAACCTATTAGTCTTGCTCCCATTTTCAAATGGGCAGAACAAGAAACTCAAGAAAAATGTCAAATCAAGGAATAGCATCTCCCACCCAATATGAACAGGCAATGGAGCAGTCAATGGCAAAACTAGAGGAGAGCCCTCTAAGTGCTACACAAATACAATTTGTAAGCATGATTAAAGAAAAGTTTGAAAACATACCAATAGAGCTACATGAACAAGAGGAAGCCATATCTAAACAAGAGGAAATAGAAGAGGTAATCCAAAATTTCATATGGAATAATAAAGGACCCCATATAGCAAAAACACTTCTTAGCAGAAACAATAGCACAGGAGGAAATTCAATACCAAACTTTAGACTCTATTATAGACCTATAGTGACCAAAACAGCTTGGTACTGGCACAAGGAAAGGCCTAAAGATCAATGGAATAAAACTGAGAACCCAGATATTAACCCACAGACCTATGGCCACCTAATCTTTGATAAGGGAGCCAGAAAAATAGAATTGAAGACAGTGTCTTCAACAAGTGGTGCTGGCTATGAGTCATGTTCCTACAAAGAGCTTCCTCTTTTTCTGTTTTCTTTAACAATGAATCTTCTCATCTACTCCATTCCTTTATCCTGTGTGGCAGCCCTTTTCACAAAACATAAATTCAGAAGCATCTATAATTTCACAGATTTGACCTATTCTTGTGATGATCAGTTCTTATTATTATTTACATTTGTTTTTAAGCCCAGATTTATTTAAGGGCCTTTGAGGAAAGAGAGAAAATTGTGGTCCATCTCCTATCTCTAAGGGAAATATGTTGATCTTTTTATGGAAACTCTGCATAAAGAAAACCTTAGAAAAAAAGGCGATCACTTCAGCACACAGAAAACCACGAGAAAATTTGCTATGTCATAACAGCATTTGATAGAACATGCAGAAAAAGGGCCAGGAGTTTGGCCTAGTGGTAGAGTGCTTGCCTCGCATGAACGAAGGCCTGGGTTTAATTCCTCAGTACCACATGCAAAGAAAACAGCCAGAAGTGGTGCTGTGGCTCAAATGGTAGAGCTCTAGCCTTCAGAAAACTCAGACAGTGCTCAGGCCCTGAGCCTAAGTCCAGGACTGGCAAAAAAAAAAATGCAGAGTAAGAAGAGCAGTGGACTTGGAATTGGGAAGCTAAAGCTACATCTACAATCTCATTGATATCATTGATATTCACAATGATAGCCCAGCAGAATGAGCTAACACAACATTAATTACCCGATGCATAATAATACTAAATCATATTAGTAAACCACATTAATAAATTGCAATATTAATATCATAATATTACATAATATTATTTTAATAATCATAATATTAATAAATCATCATAATAAATAATATTGGTTTAGTCTATCTGCCAAGCATTATGAATGTTATATCAATTATCCCACACAAAGTAGTTTACTAATATAATTCTATTTTTTAGTGGGAGAACTGATACTTCAGAGCAAATCATGAATGTTTTCCAAGGTTTCAGAATGGAGCTGGAAGTTTCTTTTAGAATCTATGCTTACTTCCTTCTCCCCTTTCAGTTGTCAGTTCAGTAACTGTTGAAGATCTACTGTTTGTTGGATATGATGTACTTATTTTACTTGTAGGTTCTAGAGCGTGGAAGAAGACGAAGGCCTGGGAAAATCATACACCCATGGTGATCCTGATTGTGTCTCAGTGGTCTCACCTGACTTCAGCCACAGCCTGGTACAGAGATGCGGGTCAACCGAATTCCTGACTCACCACATGCTCACATGAAAGGCCTATGAAACCAGGAAGTGTCACTCTGTTGCTGATGTGAAACAGAAAAGAGTGTGGAGTCTTCCACTAGGACACCATTCAGCAGCTCAAAGACAGAAGGTGGTGCATGAAACACTATGGTTCTGGGAGACAGTTTGTAGGTTTGTTAGAAAGACCAATCAGAATGACACCCATACATCTACAGCAACAAACCTTTAATGATATCTGATATTGACTTCTTCCCTGACTTCCTGCCTCAGCACTTGTCTTCCTATTGCATCTTATAGCTTCTCCTGAAAATCATCTACCCAACAAATTACCTGTCCTCACACTTTTGTCTTGATTTCTGATGCCTGTACTGGGGCTTAAATTCAAGTCCAAGGGGCTGGCACTATCACTCAACTTACTTGGTCACTGCCAGTGCTCTATCACTTGAGTCATGACTCTAATGTGACATTTTGCTTGTTAATTGTAAATGAAGTCACACAGGCTGATTGAAAACCAGGATCCTCAGATTCCAACTTACTTGGTAGCTAAGATTACAGAAGTGAGCAACCAGAGCCCAGATCCACATTTCTATTGGTAGGACTACTTTCAGAGGAGCCCAAGTAGATAAAGTAATTAGTAAGGAATAAGTAGTCAGGAGTAACTAACATGTTTTGGAAAATACTGAAATGGGGATGATGTGTAAAAACATACAGAGAGTGATACCTAGGCAAAGAAAGACACAATATTTTGCTGGAAGATGCGAACAAAAATGAGCAATCCAATATGAAATATAAAACATAGGAATTCACTCATTCACTTTCTTCAATATTTATTATGGGAAGACACATTCAACAATGCTCGGGGAACAATATTTAAATATAAAAGAGATACCACAAAGAAATAATTGAAGTTAAGGATGATAAATACGGTACTTCTCTTAATTTGATTACATTGTATCCCATAAATATGTGAACTATGTGTTAACACAACAAAAAACTTAAAAGTTCAAAGGGAAAGCACAGCATTGTCCTTGCAAAAGTGACAGACATCGACATAAGCAAGACCTGGATGAAGTAAGAAGGGGAGAAATGTTACAAAGAAATGAAAGGAGATCAAGGTGATACAGAAGGACACTATTTTGGAGTAACCAAATTTACTCAGAACAAGGGACATTTTGACCTAATAACTAGGTGGTATGCCTGGGAAAAGAGGGTAAAGGTCAGACATGGATGTGACTATATAAAACTTGTTCAGAAGGAGAGAACAGAAGTATAGCCAAGGTCCCACAGGCTCAGCTATTGATACTACCCACACTACTGGGCTGAATTTCACATTTTGGCACTTTTGTGGGCATTTGGTTTACTCAGATAATGAAGGAAGAATGTATCCCTAGGATCTTTTATGATGCTAATGCCCCACAGTTTTACAACCCCTCTCCTCAGTCCTTCTCTGTAATACTTCTTTGGGAAGTTTGGATTGTTTGTGGACAGATAAGCCTCATTGTCATCAAACAGAATATGATTTTACTTCAAACTTTACTATCTTAAATTTTCCTAAATATTAATAAACTTAAAACTCTTACATCTCTGGCCCGGTATTAAACTGAAAAGGGTCTGTGGACACATCAAGGTTCAAAGCCAGCTGGAGCACAAAAGAACTTGAGACTCTTATCTCCAACTAACCCCTAGAAAGTGGGAAGTGGGGCTTGGCTCTAAGTTAAGGTGGTAGCTTTGAGCTGAAGAGCTCAAGGACAGTGCCCAGGCCAAGTTTGAGCCCCATGACTCACCAAAAAAAAAAAAAAAAAAAAAAAAACGTCATATGCATATTGGTCAATTACAAAAAAATGGTAGATTTATCTAATCATATGCTCAACAATAAACATCATTAGTATTTCATGTAAAGAAATTCCAGGTGTTTAGGCCAATCACTTCCTTGAGCACTGCCTATGTTATTATACAAATCATCAAGTCATCTCCATGACGTGATATGTTCCACCATGGATGTATATATTCTTTTTCCTCTGGCTTGAAGTTTTAAGCTGCTTACAGCATGTGGAATTCTAAGCTGCAGGCACAGGACTGTCAGAACTGTCAGGAAGATTAACAACAGGTATTCGAAAAGAAAACAGTAGGCAGTTAAGGATCTGTTCCTGGAGTATGATTTATGAAGGTTTCCATGACAAGACCAGGGTTTTGATGAGAAAACAGCACACATTTCATGAAATGCAATTGCATGGGTATTTCAATGAGTATGTTGCTTTTGACCATGGGATACTATTTGGAATCCTAAAAGCATCCCTGAGAGTAAAGAGCAAAAGGGTGTCCACATCTTTATGTCACCTGAACCACAGATGACTGACCATTTATATTTCACAGAGATATTAATTTATCAGCCTCAAGGTATGTCTTCTAGAAAAGTACCCAGTTATTTTATTAAGTGTGGCCATAAAATAATTGATATATTAAAGATAAAAAGGTCTCATAAACAGTATTTAAAATATGAAAGTCCAAGAAAATGGCTTTAGAGTTATAGTTCACCACTATGAGGATAAGAATTATTGTCATCCAAAAGGCTTAGTTTCATGGGATTCTCACTCTAATATATTTGAACTAACACGATTATAATCGAATGTTATATACCCAACTATATAATTTGAACAGTATTTTCTTCTGGTGGTAATTGTTTACTAATAATAGACCCTTTTCATTTTCAATTCTATTTGATTTGGACTCCATTTTTTAGAGGCTGTTTGTAATCAGCAGGTTTCAACAGATATGGTACTAGAGTGCTGTGTCTGAGGATTTATCTGTTACTTTACTCCATCAGGAAGCACAGAGTACCCATCAAGACGTACCTTGCCCGCCTAAGGCCTTAGCTGTCCTCTGTTTCCACTATTTTAATCATTGGTTTCCTTCCATTTCAGAGAAACCGTTCCAGTCAAAACCAGGTGCACTGCTGGAATAACTTGATTGAGAAGATTATATCTAAACAAGGATCTGCTATTAAGTTTCATCAGGCCACATTTTTGCTCAATTTCATAGAAACAGCAGGTGAGTTAGACTAGTTGCTTGCTAAAGAAAAACACATTAAGAAGGCTTAAACCTCAAGCAAGCATGGATATAGAAATGTCATTGGTGATAAAAATCTAACCCGTAGGACATTTCTACAGCTATAATCTAGATGATTGAAATGAACATTACTATTTTAGGATTTAACACAGAGGATTTTTGTGCCTCAAGGGGTATTTTTGAATCCCAAGACAGTACCCAGCACGGCTGAAAAATGTCCTTACACGTTCCACGGCTACATGGAATCCAATGAAAATATTCTAAACATACGTCTTCTGCAGTGGTATCCAGGCTGCTGCAAATCCATCAAAGGGAGAAAGGAAGGGAAAAGACAGTTTCAAGAAGATTAAAAAAAAAACAACTTTCAGGGATATTAAAAAAAAGACAGAGCCAGGAGTATCATTTATAAAAAGAAGGATGTAAATTCTTTACAATCAGATTGGTTTTCCCTGGAATTTGCTTGCTATAATGAAACTGTTAGTCCTGAAGGACTGAAAGCTCATTCTTACTGTGAATAAAGCAATATGAAGGTTGGCATATTGTTAGTGTCTGGCCTCAGGAGACCATCTCCGAAGACCTAATTAGGTTACAAACACGAGAAAATGAGTTTAGCATCCCATATGCAGGGGTCTGTAGGGTAGCTGCTTTCTGAGTGTTGGATGGCTAATACTTTCTAGAATATTCCCTTTGTGAACTCCACACACCACTATTTTTCTACTTCTACATAGCAACTAAATCATCAACAAAGACTCATTTTAATCAGGTAATACCTTGGCAGTGAAAACATAAAGATGTCTTCAACTTTTCATTGATTTTTAAAAATATAAATTATGTATAATATCAATAAATACAGATATAATATATGAATATATAATTTTTAAGTAGTTATACAAAGGAGTTGCCCTTCAGCAAAGCAAATTATGAATACAATGCACTTTCAGTATTCTCATCCATCCCTCTAACCTACCCTTCTTTCACTTTTCTTAGTTTTGTAGGCTATAGATTGAATTATTTTGTGCATTCTACCCCCACGTTTCTCATCATTCACTGACTTTTTAATGATAAAATTTGTGTAAAATTCATACAATTCTCTCAATTTCTAGAAAAAATGCAAAATAAAAGCATCAAAGCTATTAGTTTATGTCTATAATCTTAGCTACTCAGGAGGTTGAGATCTGAGGATCATAGTTCAAAGACAGCCAGAAGAACAAAAGTCCAGGAGACTCCTATCTCCAATTAATCACCAAAAAACCAGAAGTGGTGCTTTGGCTCAAAATGGTAGAGAGGTTTGACTTAATCCAATACAATCTGTTTAGGAGCAAACCTCAAAATTATGACACTTTCTTTTCCTCGTTCTTGTTTGGCTGGGGCTCTTAATTACCGGACCAATGCCATCAATTATCAAAAAAAAAAGAAACATCTAGTTTTTTTTCTCATTATTTTGGAAATGTAATTCAATGAACTCTTCTTCCCATATTAGCTTTCAAAAATTATCATCTTGAATTCGGCCCCCTGAGTAGCTAGATTACATGTCTAAATCATCAATATCCAGTTTTAATATGTTTTTAGTTTTATGAACAGAAGTTTGGCTTGCTCATCACCTGTCAAAGTAAATTGAGGGTAACCTACTAGAATTCTGCAAAGGTAGTGGTAACACGTGGTACAGAACAGAATGGGCTAGACAGTCACAAGGAAAAAATTACTCAGATTTCCTAAGGATTTTGAAAACAACACTAGGGGAAGTAATATAGTCCCCACACTGGAATCCCTCTAATTAAATAATTTAAGACAAAGGATATTTTATATGTATAAAGCCATGTAAATACCATTATGTATATGTAAATTATTAAATAATTTACTGTAGCATTGGCTACTAAGATAATAGATGTGCTTATAATTGGACCAAAAACTGAAAGAGAGATTAATACAAGCTACTGGGATTAAAAAATGCATGCTGATTTCTACTTAAATGAATACCATTTCCTGCCAGGAAACTCTACCTACATAACAAACCCACCTACTTATTGACCCACTAGAAATTTTTTTCTGTAAGGTACATGGTCTCTATCATGTTGGTCAGATGACTAAGAATTTGCAAATAAAAGACCTGTGATCTAAGAGACAACATTTGGGTATGATTCGTTTCTTCCTTTCTTTTGATGATATGGGCTTTGCATTCAGGAACTTGAACTTGCTAGACAAGCATTTTAATACTGGTTCCATGCTTCCAACACCAGATACTGTAAGTTTCTTAAGGACTATCTCCTTTTTCTCATTATCCCACATAGCACAAGGTGAATATATATATATATATATATATATATATATTGATTTACTGTGAGAATTAAATTAAAAAGAAACTAAACTAAAACCTTCCCATAAGTCAATTTGAATCTGAGTTTTCTAGCTTTGGGGCAGCACAGCAGACTTTAGTAAGTTCAGTGATTCCAGATGGTAACTGAGCTAGGTAATCTACCTTGACTGTATTCTTCCTATGACCAAACTGGCTTGGAAACATTTTATGGATAGTTCTTTTTCTATGAACAACAAAAATCAAGTCTAGATGTAAACAGCAAAAATCAGGTCTAGATGACAGCATTGAATGGTACAGTGGCCGCCAAGTAAGCAAGCCGAACAAGAGCAAAGCCTTGAGTTCAAGCTCCAGTATTGAAAAAAAAACATTAAAAATACATTCATTTTTCATACATTGAAAAATGTATGAAATACCCACAGTAAACAAAGTGGGCAAAACCCTTCATTTGCACCTTGTATATTCGAGAAAATATAGGATCCATGCATTTGAAGAAGCATCACACTTCATAGGTAGATATTATCCATATAGATAGAATTTCCTGACCATGGATGGGGGGGTCTAAAAGGAGTCAGCAATCATACTGGACTGGTCATCAAATATAATTTTACCTGCTCTTGGAAGAAGAATGAAAAACTCATTCTAGGAAAGAAATCATAATATGCAAAGAAAAGTTTCTAGACAAGTAAAAGATGCATTTGTAAAATGTAAAAACAATCAGTGAACAATGAGGAAGAAGAAACTATAAGGTTGAGAATCAGGATCATTTAAATTAAAAACCTTTAGAATTGAGGTGATTTCATTGAAGACATTCAAGGACCAGACTGGGGACCAAATCTTGAATAAGAAAATAACATACGATAGGGTGTTAATCCTAGTACAGAACTTGAACAAGAAAATTTCAAGTCAATCATGTTGACATTTTTTTGAAATGCTGAATTGACCAGAAAGTTAAGTCTTTCTTGCCGTCACCATTCTACAAACTGTTGTAAATGACTGAATAAGTAAAAATAAGAATATTTTGAAATAATGTCCAATGATAGGAGAAAGGATTCACGTTCATGTAAAGAAACTCAAGTCCTTTTTGTCATCAGAAAGGAGAACAAGAAATTACCTTTTCAGAAATAGAGTTATTATTTGAAATTGATGTTCTGAACTCTCAAAAAGACTTAGTCAACAGGAAACTGTAATCATCGACCTTTATCAAGAATCACATGGAAAATCGCTTCAGATTGCTTTACCCCTACTACCACAGGAGATCAGGATCAAGAATTTGGATTGGTGACAATTCAGTTCCATAATTGTGGCTGAAGCAGCTCATCTGTTAACTACATGTTGACAAAACCTCATGATCTGTACCAAATGCTGCCACTTGGGTCCCATTGACAAGACAAATTTTCTTGTAAGGGACATAAAAGGAAATGACATTTCTCAAATGTAACTATTCTTGGAATGATTTATTAATATTGTCCTATTTGTATCGACATATAATTTGGCTAGGTCTATTTTTGTGTGAGTAATGAAAACACATTTTAAGGAAACATGCAAGAGAAAAGATCCCCTCCATCTTGACACTCTTCTAACCTTACACCCAGTTTGACTCCTCTTAACATACTGTTTAGAATTAATTAGCAATGTATCTATATGCCTGCTAAGGAAGTTGCCATAATTTTACCTAGTATCTATTTTTAAACCATGAAATATGTTACATTTGCCAAACTGTGTCAGGAGGGTATGCAGTATTCATAGTCCTCAGGTAATGTGTATGATAGTAACATAATGGTGTGTCATTGTCAATGGTGGGGTAAAGTAGAAGATGTTTTTATAGTAAAGGAATTTAAAACAGTTATACTTACAAATGCTTCCATTAGAAAAATAATGTCTAGCAGTCATAGGTTTCTTCCTCCAACATTATCCCAGTGAATTTGTAGTCTGAAATAATGTTTCCAAGAAGACGAGAAAGACTTGGGACATCTTGAACAGTCACTATGCCTTGAAAGAGTCACTTGTCATATCAATAACATCAAAATGGGGGTCAGGAGCATAGCCTAGTGGTAGAGTGCTCACCTAGCATGCCCCAGCCCTGGGTTTAATTCCTTGGTACCACATACACAGAAAAAGAAGAAAGTGGTGCTGTGGCTCAGGTGGCAGAGCACTACCTTGAGTAAAGTGTGTCCAAGGACAGTGTGATGGCCCTGAGTTCAATCCCCAATACCGGCAAAGTAAAATATAAAAAAGTAAAATCCAAAATGGTCAGTTGGATGCTTTTACATATGTTTTCTATCTGATGCACCTGGAGTGCATGTTACAATTTGTGTTCTAGGACTGGTGAATAAGATTGGGCAGGTAAGGGCTGCACAGCTGCCAATAACTAGCCATATTTTGGCCTACAGACCTGTAAAAATGACATCCCTGTTCTTCATTGGAGATTTTTAAGGTGAACAGCTTGGGATGGGAATGTGCTTTAGTTGTAGAGTGCTTGCCTAGCGTTCATGAAGCCCTGGGTTCGATTCCTCAGCACAACATGAATAGAAAAAGCTGGAAGTGGCACTGTGACTCAAATGGTAGAGTGCTATTCTTGAGCAAAAGAAGCTCAGGGACATTGCCTAGATACTGAGCTCAAGCCCCAGAACGGAGGGGGGGAGAGAGAGAGAGAGAGAGAGAGAGAGAGAGAGAGAGAGAGAGAGAGAGAGAGAGAGAGAGAGAGAGAGAGAGAGAGAGAGAGAGAGAGAGAGAGAGAGAGAGAGAGAGAGACAGAGAGACAGAGACACAGAGAGAGAGAGACAGAGAGAGACAGAGAGAGAGAGAGAGACAGAGAGACAGAGAGAGACAGAGAGAGATGGAGACAGAGACAGAGAGAGAGACAGAGACAGAGACAGAGAGAGAGAGGGAAAGAGAGGGAGAGAGAGAGAATCTATTTGTGAACTACATTCAATACACTACAGAGAGATTTTTTTTTGTTATATATTATGTTACTTATAGTGAAACTCAGGGAAAAAACTTTTGATTTTATTTTTGTATCTTAACTTCTTGGTTTTCTTTTGGCTAACTGCTATAAAACATATTATACAAGACTTTTTCTGTAGGATTGCAAAAAGTATGGAGTCAAATTTGTGTTCCCCCATTAGTGAAAAGCACTAGAGTGGATATTTCTACCCCCTACTCTGAATCTCTGGAATTACTTTATTTTCTTATTATCTTCTATTATAACTTTATATTTTCTTTATGTTTATGTTTCTTAGATATTTAGTGAAGCTGAGTGATTAATATATCTTTGAATAGGAAAACATTCTAACTTAGCAAATGGCCTATTTTTCTTAAGAGATTCTGAAATTTATTGGAAAACAAAAGTGTCCTTTTAGAAAACTGAAGAAATGATTGAAAGACATGGAAAAGAATGGTGATCAAGATTAATTGTAATTATATATTGAAATATTGAAGTGAAACTTCTTTGAACAACTGCTTAATGATTTTTTAATTAAACTGTCTCTTTAGGAAGAAATAAGTAATTCTCACCCAGCATTAACTTAGTAACATTTAGCAATGCACTTGTTGTGATTTCAGTTTAAAAGAATGTAAATTAGAGACAGCTTTCTGAAATTGTGCATGTACATGTGTGAATACATGTATGTATTCATAAATGTATCTTTTTCTTCCATTTCTTAGATATTTGAAAAGAAATCACAGTTATTGAGGACCTTATAGCCAGGAATGTAAATTAATTCTAAAATGTGAAAGGAAAAGCAAACTTTTGGAAAATAGTCTGTATCTCTATATAACACTCTGAGGTTCCTGAAGTTGACTTCCGTTATCAGTACCACAGGTGTATACTAGAGTGCAGGAAAAAAAATAGCTAGCATGTAAGGTTTTCAGTTCCTTTAAATGAGATAAATTTATTTTGGAGACTGCCTGGTATTACTGAGGAGACAGTTCTGTGAAGATCGGCAGAGCCTGGATTTTCTTCTAAGAAGTAAAGTATTCCTTTTTTCAAAAGCATGAATAAAGAAGTAGAATCAGCTAAAACAACTTAGGAAAGACTGTCACTAGGATGTGGTGGGAAAAGCTCAATGGAAAGGGGAAGAGGACAGATTTAGTTGTCAAGTGGCTGATAAGTAAGCATCTACTGTCCTATTCTATGATCTCATAGATGATTAGTTTAGAAAACTTTACTGGAAACTGAAGAAAAAGTGCAGTCAACAATGAATTTTTAGTTCAAACTCTGATCTGATTTTTAGACCAACGGCTGTGTCTCAAGTCTAATTCCTAAAGAAATTTCAGATTTCTATCTTTTTTGTCTGTAAAAACTTAGCATCGTTAAATGTAGATTTGACCTATTTAAGAGAATGTACAGTGAAATATCAAAATTCAAAACAAAAGGTAATATCTTTAGAAATGTGAAGGGACATAATGGTAATCAAAAAATAACCAGCAACTAGGCTAGAAAATAATACAGTCAATTGATATGAAGGGATACTTTTATGTATATTAAGTAGTTGGGTGATTGGGAAGGTTTGTCCAAGTTCAAGACTCTTATTGAGAAATAAACTAGCCTTTAAATAGTGATTTGACTTAATAGCAATTGTCAAGTTCCCCACTTTAGTTTGACTTTATACAATTTATGATTACTAGCTCTTTCTCAAATTTCTTTTAAATGAAATGAGGGCAATAATTTATGTCATATGGCTTTAAAGCCCCTCTGTGCTGTGTGATCAAATATGTTTCCATCATAGGTATGAATCTCTGAGAAATATTAAAATGTGAATTTAACATTTATAATATGCCACATCTGCTTATTAATCATGTCCATATTAATTATTTCTAACCCACCACTGCACCTGCCAGCACAAACACTAAAAAGACACATTTATAAGATTAGAGACTTTCTCCTAAGTACTAAATCACTGTTACTTAGCACAGTATCTGGAGCATAAAGGTATTCTGTAAATATTTCTTGCATACATCAATAAGAAAGAGGTAGCTAGAGAATGTGTAAATCTAATTGTACTGCTGCTGGCTGTGATTGACTAAGATTGTGCATGTGTACGTGTATATGTGTATGTGTGTGTGTAATCAAAACAACCTCAAGGGAGACAGGATGAATCAAACCACATTTCCCTATTAAAATAGGGAAATTCCATAGTAGGAAATACTATGACCAAGAAGGCTGGTTCTCCAGCTTCTGATGTTGTTGAAACAGCAGTGGAAAAGAGGCCAATAGAATGAACTTAAGTAGAGTTGCACTATGGCTCAAAGCAGTAGAGTGCTAACTCTGTGTGAAAGAGTTCAAGAACAGTGTCCAGGCCCTGATTTCAAGCCCTGTGATTAGCAAAAAGCTAAACAGAACAAAACAAATGAACTTAGACTGGTCAGGGGCATTTACCACATCTCAGATGATTCCTCCCAACCCTCATATTGACTATGCCATCTCCTATTACTAATACTTCTGGATTTCATCTATCTCTTACTGCTAAAGGAGAAGTAAATTTAGTAGTACCACCTGTCAGAACTGTCTGTTTTAATGCATTTTCTAAAATTTGAGAGGAAATGCTAGCAGCAATGCTAACAATGTCCCAAGAGAATGCTCAGTTAACTCAATCTCAAATAAATTCAAAGCCCTACAATAAGAACTATATTAAAAATAAGAGGTACTTAAAATCAGACACAAAGCTCCTATTATATTCTCAAGAAATATGGTACAAAAGATTTCCAGACCTCAAATAATAGCTAGAGCACTAATATAAGTCTCCCTCAGAACTTCCCTTGTTTGGAGTGAAAAATGAAATACCATTCATTTTCCTTTATCAATCAATATCTACCTTAATCAGGCCATTATAACCATAATCAATAACAGCATAGTTAACATATATCTTTCCCAGGTTCACACACTTCCCGAACTATGGACTAACCTGTGTTGAACTTCATCTAATCATTCTCCATTATTGAATAGAATTACAAAAAAGAAGTTTTGGGGATTGAAGTTATATCTTGGTCACTGGCCCTGAGCTTTTAAGCTCAAGGCTCATGGTCTATCAATTGACCCACACCTCCACTTCTGGCTTTTAGGCTGTTAATTAGGGATAAGAGCCTAAGAGACTTTCTTACCCAGATCAGCTTTGAATTGTGATATTCAAATCTCAGCCTAATGAGTAGCTATAATTAAAGGTATAAACCAGTGTGTCTGGCTTTAGCCATGATTATTAAGATGACCAAATAATCAAACAGAAAAAGCCAAAACATTATGTACTATTTTAATACATGTATACTATAATAACATTTTGCAAGTTAATACTTTTTAGAAACTCCCTCTCCATTGGCTTCCCATTTCTTTGCTCTGATCTGTGAAGAAAAAACCTTATCTATGTTATACTTGAATTTTTTAGTTTTCCTGTTTTCCTTTTCATTAATCCAAGCAGACTTACACAATTCCTTAGTAAGTACCCTTGACAAGCTCCTTAGTGATTTCAGGCTATTAAATCGGTTACCATCTAGTCCTGATTCTGGCATCTCTTAGAATATGATCAGTTAATCAATCTCTCATCCTTGAGCCTCTTCTTGTTAACATTCTGTATTATATTCTTCTCATTTCCACCATTATCTTGTCAATCCCACCTATACCCATTCTAATTTGCTGATTCTCTTTATGATCTGGCCTCTTGTTTGGCCTTGGCTTGGTCCTTGAACTTCCTCTTTTCTTCTCTCTTCAAATTAGCTCTTTTGGTGATCCAATTCTGTCATACATACTTTTATAACTCCCTAATTAATATCTGAAGCCTGTTCCTTTCTTCTATACCCCCTCTCCAGATCTGTGTATCTAATAGCCTTCTCAGCATTTCATAGGATATCTATTAAGTAAATTAACTTAGACATGTGTAAAAATGAAAATGAACTCCTGGCCTTGTTTACTAGCTTTTCATAGCTCCCTCCAACCTACTTCTCTCTTCATGTGTTTTTAATTGACATTCATACTTTCAGCTCCTCAGACTGAATTACTATAAATCTCTTTTCTCGAATACCTCGCCTCAAATCTGTCAACAAGTTCCCTTGCATCTACTTTCAAAGCATATCCCTAGGCTGACCTCTCTATTTTACCATCTTGTCTTTTATTTTTGGAGAGGGGAAAGGAAAAAGAAGGGAGTAGCGGAGTTGGGAGAGGCATGGAGAAGCAGGGAGAGGGGGGGTGAGGTGATTTCAGAGCCTGGAGTGGTGATATAAGTAGCTGTCATTTTAATTGTTTGGGAGGCAGAAACCAGGGGATCATGGTTTGAGAACACCCAGGTAGAAAGAAATGTTCAATTCTCCATCTCATTCACGGATAGACACAGGGAACACATGCCTGTTAACTCGGCTGCCAGGGAAGAAGCACAATGTTTGTGCAGATACGATGACATGTGTCTGTATTCCTCAGGGATTTATGGAAGTATAAGAGGACCATTTCCCAGGCAGGCATAAAGCAAGACCCTCCCTCAAAAACATAACAAAATTAACCAATGCAAAAACGTGTGATGGGGTTCATGCAGTCAGCTCTTGCCAGCGGGCATGAAATTAAATTCCTAGTGCCTAAATTCAATTCCCAGAGCCAGCAAAATAATAATAAAAAAGAAACAAAATGAGGGGGTGAAAACAGTCACAGCCAGGTGGAAGGAAATGCAGTTGCATGTCAAGGACATTAAGTCTACTGTTTCTAATAGGAACCTCTGGCAAACCTATGAGAGCAGCCATAAGGGAGTCAACTGAGAAATTCCTGACAAGCTCAGAGAGCCAAACTGTCCAAATAAAATGCCAGTTAAGAAGAAATAAATTCCTGTCACAATGACCACTTCTTTTTCATTATCCTCATCTGATGGGGGTCCTAAACTACTCTGTGCCAGGCAATGAGGAGGAAACACTATATAACACAACAACAACAAAAAGCTCATAGACATATTCAATGTGATGGTATAATCCCCAGCAGGAGCCAATTAAAGAATGAAGCTAGTGGACATCCTCTGTGTTTCCTTTGGCACTAGAAAAACCAATTTATCTTGGGGGCTGGGAGTATAGTCTAGTGGTAGAGTGCTCACCTAGCATGCATGAAGACCTGGTTTGATTCCTCAGTACCACATACACAGAAAAAGCCAGAAATGGTGCTGTGGCTCAACTGACAGAGTACTAGCCTTGAACAAAATGTGTCCAAGGAGAATGCCTAGGCCCAAGTCTGGCAAAAAACAAACAAACAAATAAGAAAATGCCTAATTTATCAGTCACAGCTGTTTGAGACTTAGTGATCCTTTGATTTTAGGCAAGAGATGACCATAAAAGCCCCCAGACTCTTGGTGAATATTCTTTTAGAGTCTGGATCTAAGGTTAATGTAGTCCAATTTAAAACAATTAGATAATTGGCCACAAAGCCTCTGTGGGCTGCCATGTGCCAGACATCTTCAAAATTTATTCTGAGATGATGAACACAGGCAGAGTGCAGGGGGAGTGTCCTCGAAAATAACAAATATACACCTTCTACTCTAGGCTTACTAATCTTAGTCCCATACTTTCATATCTCGTTATGATCCTGGAAATTAGAGGATCCATCAAGAATATGAGTGTTACAGTTCAGAACTCTCATAGGTCTCGACAGCATCAGTGTCTTTTCTCAAGCCTTGCTCTTGCACAGGTGTTTTCTACGGAAGAGTAACTGGCAGAACATGCGAGCAGATACTTGAATGCTGGTGGTGATCACATGCTTCTGATTTAGAAATTAGAGGGTTATCTTTACTGTGAAAAGTTACATCAAACTATACACCTATGAGCTGGAGATTTTTGAGTTTACACTTGAACAGTTAATTAGAACATGTTTGTTCTGATATCTTGTTTACCTACAAGGCAGAATCTAGAAAAGTGCATGCCATAAAAAAATAGAGTACATGACTGTCAACATACCACAAAGTTCGACTTCTCACAGTTCGACTGACTTAATTTTTTATTTGTTATTGCATTTTTAATCAAAAAGAAAGATTCCTCAAGTTGTCCTTCTATGCTTAATGCTCTGTCCATTTATCATTCAGCAGAGATAGTCATGAAAACATGACTATTATTTACAACAATCCAGAATATATTCTTTCCCAATACTTAAATGCAAGCTTACTGTAGATACAAGATACAGTCAGATTCCCTGATTCGTCACTGATATATTGTAAGTAAAATTACATCTAAAATATTAAATGTGTACCTGAATTTCCAGAATGTTAAATTTCTTAGGATTCAGTTAAAATTAAACACTAACACAGATTTTACTGTTTGGAATCATTTATTCATACCTATCCCTATATCTTACATTATTTTATTCATATTTTTGTGCTGATACTGGGGCTTAAACTCAGCCTTGTGCTCTTACTTGGCTTTTTCTTCTCAAAAGTGGTACTCTACCACTTGAGCCAAACCTTCATTCCCTACTTTCAGATCTTAGCTGGAGATAAGACTCTATTGGGTTTATCTGTCCCAGATGACATATGAATTATGATCTCATTATTCTGAGTAGCTAGAATTATCAAAATTATTACTTTATGATTTATCTCCCCAATACATTCTGAATTATTTATGACTCTTTAAAGATTCTCTTAACAAATACATACATCTGGGCATTAGTGGCTCACACCTGTAATCCCAGCTACTCAGTAGGGTGAGATCTAAGGAATACCGTCGAAGCCAGACCAGGTAGGAAAGTCTGTAACACTTTTATTTCCAATTAACCCAAAAAGCCAGAAATGGAGCTGTGGCTCAGATGTTAGAACACTAGCCTTGACCTCAGCAACCATTACAAAGACCAGCGGTCAAGCCCCAGACTGGCCAAAAACAACCACCACAAAAATTTAGTTTTTACAAGGGGTGGGGGAGGGAAATGGGGACAAAAACATGAGAAGGGATAGCAATGATTGTTAAGTAATGCACCTTCTATCTGGCGAATATAATGTAACCCTTCTATAAGTTACAATAAAATATCTTTAAAATTTAATTTTTAGTTAATTTATTTCCATTTTGTATTTCATTTGTGTACTTATTTCATATTTGAGATTTCACTGGAAATATGACATTGTTTAGTAACTTGCTTTTGTCACTTGACAATTTGTCTTAGTCACAAAGCTATAATTATTGTCTAATTCCACTTAAATTACATAAAATATCCACTTAATTATCTAAAATAGTCAAATTCATAGAAACAGAGAAAAAAATAGTAGTTGCCAAAAGCCAGGAAAAGAAGAAAAGAGGAAATTTTTTCAATACAAATGAAGTTTGTTATATAAGATGAATAAATTCTCTCAATTTACTGTACAGAATAGTACTCAGAATGACAAATCAATTGCATATTTCGAAATCTTTAGAGAATAACTCTCATATTGTGTCCATACGAAAATTTCAACACAGGAAGCCAGTGGTACACATCTGTGATTTCAGCCCTTGGAAGATTGAAACAGAAGGACTGGGATTAAGACACAGTGAGACAATGGAACCTTGTTTCAAAAAGTAAAAATAAAGCAGGAATCATAGAATCATAGACATATGAATTAATTCGAATGTATCAAGATAAATATGTTAAAGTTAAAATACTTTATATATCTGATATATTTCAACAAAGTGAAAAGAATACATTTACTTTAATAATTAGTATGTTTTTTCTTCTCTTACCTAACTCTAACTTGTTCTTTCTCACTGCACCAAATGACTGGATGCATTTGATTTGATTTTGTTGAACCATAATGTAGATTAGAGGCTCCCTCAAATCTTTGCCACATCAGCCTTCGTGAACCTTCTTATTTATGAATGCTTGAACACATTTATGGAAACATATTTATGGAAGAGAATTATAAAGTGGAATTTCAGGAATTTTATGTCTTGTAAGCTTCAGGGGATAATACCAAACGTTCTCCTCACAAACCCCACTGAACTGTTTCCCCACCGAAATCATGAGAGACTTTAAAAGCGTCCTTAGTTTCTGTTTCTGAGTCACACACTTGTTTGACCCTCCACTTGGATGTGGGCTCAACTTGATTTTAGCAAACTCATTACCTCAGTGATGAAATGTTATAAATATAATTAGACTGTGAGTCCCACATGAGGCTCTGTCTCTTCCTTTAACCAACTTTACCTCTCCTCAGAATGGTGATCCAGATGACATATTACAAGCCTTGTATGAGAGCATCAGTGTGGCAAGGCAAACTTTTAGTCCAACCGTTCATGAGGACCTGAAGTCTTCACTATTACCATGTGAGAACTGGATTTTCCCTTCTCAGCTGAATCCTCAGATGATTTCAGCTCTAAACAACTGCTTGACTGAAATCTCAGGGGATATATTGAGTCATAAGCATCTAGCCAAACACCTTGAAGATTCTTGACCTTAGAAATAATGAAGTTTCTGCTTTATGCTCCCAAAAGTATGTGGAGGGGATGGAATTGGTTATAACATCTTGATTTCCATGATCCACTTAGGTTTTCTATCAACTTATTGTGAATACTAACAAGATTGACATCTGTATTTGTGTATTTATACTGTCTCTCCAAGTCCTTTGTCCTTTTGTATTGGTTTTATGTTTGGACATTTTGTTGGAGATAATTTACGAAGTTTCCAATGACTAAACTTTGTCTTTTCATGAGTGGTGCAAATATTTTCTTCCTGTTTAAGCATATATAATTTAAAATTTGTATAGAATCTGTATATATTTATAGACAATGCTCTTTTTCTTTCCTAGGCTTATAATTAGAAAGATATTTTAAATTTTAAAATGTTTAATATTTTCATTATTCTAAAAATTTGAGGATGAGTTCTTCAGTTATCTGTTCAGTCTATCTGCAATAAGGTTGTCTTGTCATTGCTGTTCTTTCTTGTGGGACATGAACGCAGGGCTTGGGCACTGTTCTTGACATTCCCCCTTCCTCTACCACTTTGTGCTCTACCATTTTGAGCCACAGCTCTACTTCTGGTTTTTAGCTGGTTAATTGGAGATATGAGTCTCATGAACTTTCCTGCCTTGATCCTCAAATTTGCGCTTCCTAAGTAGCTAGGATTTCAGGTGAGAGTTCCCAGTGCCACAATAAGGATTTTATTTTTAATGTGTTTGCTTTTTGCCACCAGTCCTGGGATTTGAACTCAGGGCCTGGATACTATCCTTGAACTTTCTCAAGACTAGTGTTCTTCCACTTGTGCCACAGAATCACTTCCAGCTTTTTCTGTGTACATGGTACCAATGAATTGAACCCAGAGCTTCGCCCAATCTAAGCAACCACCCTACTGCTAAGCTGCACTCCCAGTCTCACCAATAAGGTATTTTTAAATGTGGTTATACAGAGAGATAAATGTGCTTCCGAAAGATAACAAGATGCCAAAATACTGATATGATATAGACCATATGTTATTAGCTATTTTATATGTCAAATCTTTGGTATATTGGTCCTCCTAGAAACGGATACATACCCTTTTCTTATAGCTTCTACAATGACCATACTGCTTATATGGCTGCAATTCTATTGTATGTTTTGTTATCTTCTTGAACTAATCTGCCATTTTTTTTCTCAAGTATAGAATGTTTCTCTATAATGAACTTAAAATCATCTCACAAATTCCTTATATAAATTACATTGATCTTTTAATTTTCAAATTAATCATAATATGTAGATAATTTAGGTAGTGTTTGCCTCTTTTATTGAATCTTTCTTAAACAGGAACATAGCAAAACTTTTCCCTTCTTTCAGAGCTTGCTTTATGACCTTCAATAAGCTTCTATAGATTTTTTAATAGGTTTTACAAGTTTCTTGTTATACCTGATCATAAGTATTTAATGAGCTTTGTGGCTATTCTAAATGAGATCCATTTTTCTATTACACTTTAAATTGGTCATTTTGTGTGTATAAGAAAGCTATTGATTTTTCAATATCGATTTTTTTTTATCTGGCTACTTTCCTGGACTCTTAGTAGTTCTGATAGTCTTTCCATTGATTTTCGTTGATTTTCTTTTGACAGACAGTCAGTTTATCTCTGTCATATGACTGTATACTGTACCTTATTACATAGTATGATTTCTCCATATCAACATTAATATGAAAGCTAGGATTCTTTTCTTACATTTACTTATGATAAATTATTTTGCATTCATTTTCTGGTTGCCACTGTAACAAATTTACCAAAACCCGGGTGATTTAAACAACACAGAGATGTTATTTCCAAGTCCTGAAGGTCAGAATTGCAAATGAGTCTCACAGGATTCATGTCAAGGAGACATTAAATGTACTTCTTTCCAGAACTTCCAAGGGAGAGTTTGCCCTTGCCTTGGACTTCGAGATTCCATAGAAGACTGTGTAAGCTTGGCTCAAAGAGTCTTCTGTGAAACACGCCAGCATCCTGCCTCTAATATCACATCTTCTTCACTTCTATCTAAATTCCTATGGCAAGGTAACCCAGGGAAATTTCCCCATCCCAAGATCCTAAATCACATCTTTCAAGTTCCAGTTACCTCATAGATAAAATGATGTACTCATAATTTCCAGAGATTGGAGAGGGGACAATGTTCAATTTAACACATGTAAAATTATTTTGCATTGTGATTTGTGATATTTACTTAAGGTCTTTCATGGACTTTTTTCAAACCAAGTTTTAAAATTTTGCATCAGTAATAAATATTGGAATGAAGCAAGTGATTTATTCATTCATTTTGAGATGTTTATTCACTTCCCCATCAATTTGTTAATGTACTAATTAAAGTAATGCACATGTTTCATACTCTGAAATGCTTTTATATTCCCAGTATTCACCTTTTGGGCATAATGTATTAGATTGCTAATATATTCCTAAATTTAATTTGCAAATAGTTCATTATGATTATCATATTTGTGAGTATTCTATTACGTGCTATCTTTGCCAATTTTGATATCAGAGTAATATCACATAGCATGCTTTGAGAAGGGTTCTATGTACTTATCTCAATTGAAAAGCATTACATAAATGAGCACTGACTATTAGTGAAAATGGAATCTGGTGAATAAATTGAGGAGATGAGAAAGGTTGGGAATAAGGGGAGTCAATGATAACAGTGATCAAGATTCTTTGTACTCAAAAACTGTTATGTTAAATTAAAACACAATTATTGAAGAATGATTTAAAAGAAAAAAATATTATTGAACAAAGAAGTTAGCCTATTAGAGCTGTAGTTTACCTCATTCATGAAATGCCCGAGCCTGATTTCCCCTCAGCAGGAGGGTACTCATATTGTGTTAATTCTTTTATTAAGGTCCTCAATCTGTAACAAAAACTAGATTTAAATTGTGTTTAGGAGTATGTATTTCATCACGCCTAGCTTTGTTTTCAGATCTAACGTGAAATTTGCCAACATTTTTTAAAAAATAACTTTAGAGTCTGGTCTTAACTTCATGGATAGTTTTTACTTTTTATGTCTGTTTTCTATTTAGTTTATTTCTCTCTTGTTTGAGTAGGTGCTGACAATCAAACCAAGGATCTACTTATATAAAGGCAAGCATTCTGCACTAAACTCTACTCCATAGTGTTGAGTTTCTAATTTTCTCTCCATTAATTCCTTTTATTCCTTATGTTTCAATATTCTTGTGTTCATAACTTGTTAAGTTAAAATTTTTATTTTAGCTAGGAATGATGGGTCAAGATTCCATTTTGTTGAAGTTTGGCAGAGTCCATTTCAACCAGCTGGGCCGAGTGTTTTGAGGCTGTCATCCTCAGAGACAAGAGGAGCACAGGTAAAGGAATCACAGTTCAGGCCATAAAAGAAAGACCTTGCCTTGAAAACAATGCACAAAGCAAAAGGCTTGATTCGATCGACCTATCAAGCATGAGGCTTTGAGTTCAAGGTCCTCAGTTAAATCCCAAATACTGCCAACATTTTTATTTTAATGTTTTTATTTCAAATTTTTCAATTTAGTACTACTCTGAACAGATACCAAAGTGATATCATTTTTTATTGTAATTAGTAAAAGGGTTACATGATATTTGCCAGATAGAAGGTGCATTAATTCACATACATTGATACCCTTTCACATGTCTTGGTACCCATTACCCTCCGCCCCACACCCCCCACCCATCTTGGTTTTCCCCCCTTCCCTATCAAATTTCAAATAACCAAATACAAATAAATTCAATATATCAGATAACAAAGTGAGATACTGTAACAATATGAGATACCCAAGGGACAGCAAAGGAGATGAGAGACAACATAGTACATTAAGGACAACAATCATTCATTATATGGCTTTTGTTTCAATATCCTGGAGGTCCTTTCAATTAGTTTCATACTATATGGCCTTATGTATCAAGATTTTGCTCTATTGCAGATCTCTGTTAGTAGAGCCCAAGGTTTCTACTGATTATGACGAATGAGGGAAACCATTGAGCCTAAGTTCCTTTGAGTCTGGCTTACTTCACTTAATATGATTTTTTTCTAAGTCTTTCCATTTCCTAACAAATGGGTCGATGTCGTTTTTTCTGACAGCAGCATAGAATTCCATTGTGTACAAATACCACAACTTGTTGATCCACTCATCAACTGAGGGACATCTAGGTTGGTTCCATATCTTTGCTATGGTGAATAGTGCTGCAATGAACATTGTTGTGCTAGTGGATTTAGTATGCCCTTGTTTCTGGATGGTTGGGTAAATGCCAAGTAGTGGAATTGCTGGGTCATAGGGGAGTTCTATGTTTAGCCTTTTGAGGCACTGCCACACTGCTTTCCATAGTGGTTGAATGAGTTTGCACTCCCACCAACAGTGTAGTAGTGATCCCTCCTGGCCCGTCCCCTCCAGCATCTGTTGTTATTCGTTTTCCTGATCCTGGCCATTCTAACTGGAGTGAGGTGGAATCTTAGAGTTGTTTTGATTTGCATTTCTTTTATGACCAGAGATGTTGAGCATTTCTTCATGTGTCTATAGGCCATTTTTGTTTCTTCTTCAGAGAAGACTCTCTTTAAGTCTTTGGCCCAGAGCTATAATTCTCAAAACAGCTTGGTACTGGCACAAGAACAGGCCTGAAGACCAATGGAATAGAACTGAGGACCCAGATACTAAACCACAGACCTATGGCCACCTAATCTTTGACAAGGGAGCCAAAAAAATAGAATGGAAGAAAGATAGCCTCTTCAACAAGTGGTGCTGGCAGAACTGGTTAAGCACCTGCAGAAAACTAAAGTTGGATCCTTCTTTGTCACCTTGCACTAGAATTAACTCCAAATGGATCAAAGACCTGGAGGTAAAAACTGACACACTGAAAACTTTACAGGAAGGAATAGGAGATACACTAGGCCTCCTTGGCACAGGTCGAAACTTTCTTAATAAGGACCAAGAATCACAACAACTCAGAGAAAGGCTGGATAAGTGGGACTGCATTAAACTGCAGAGCTTTTGTATGGCAAAGGACATAGCTAGTAAATTAATTAGGAAGCCTACAGAGTGGGAGAAGATCTTCACCAACCAAACAACGGACAAAGGCCTCATATCTAAAATGTATCAACAACTCAAAAAATTGAATCACTCCAAAACTAACCTCCAAAGTAACAACCATCCCATTAAAAAATGGGCCAAAGATTAAAGTGATATCATTTTTGTACCACTATCCCTGAGCTCTTTTGCTCAAGGGTATCCCTCTAATACTTGAGCCACAGTTTCATTTCTGGCTTTTCAATGGTTAATTGGAGATCATTGTCACAATTACAAATTCTCAGATCTCAGCCTCCGGAGTAGCTAGGATTATAGGAGTGAGCTGCTGGCATCTGGCCAGAGTGGTTTGTTTCATGTAGGCCTCCCTTTATGTTTTTTATGATAAAAATGCTTGTTAATTTTAGTTTAGTTTTGTTTTATTTTATGATTTATTTAGAAAAATATTTTGAAGTCATACCTTTAGAGGCAAATTACCTTTTAAGATAATATGGACTTTGTTTTTTTATCTTTGTGAATAAGTTTTTCTTTTCTTAAGGCATAATTCTTGAGTTATTTTATATTACCATTTTTATTTGAAAGAGCTATTTTCTTAATACAGTGAAAATTTTCTTTTCTTCCATTGCATTTATTATATCATACCTATTAAATATAAGTATAAATTTAACATTAAACAAAAATAATATTAACTGTCTACAAAAAAGTTGAAGAGAAATTAGCAATATATGCTAGAGAGAGAATATACAATATTATTGCCATAAATACTATGTTTAATTTAAAAATTGTATTAAAATATCTTGTTGAAAATGTATTCCTAAAACAGATAAAAACTTTTGGATTTGTTCCTTATATATTACTGCTTATATGTCAATATGTTGGCAATATAAATAACATTAATGAATATAATAAAATTAAGACAACTTAATGTATCTTTATTCTTACAAAAGCAAGACTAATCAATTATTAAAGATTTAGTTGTAAAACCTTAATAGTTCTTAAAAAATATAACACAACCACTAGAAAAAGGAAGATTTCAACATAAGTCGTGTGTATCAATGTATAGCTAACAAATAAACTGATACATTTTGTAAGAAGGTAATTTCACTTACTCTTGTTTTTGTCCAGTATTATAGTTTAAGTCTTATTTATAACCAAAAATAGGCATATAAATCATAATATATGGGCAAAGAAAGAAGAAGGAAAAGAAGGAAAGAAAAGATGAAAGAAAAATGGCCTTTTTCCACTAGACAGAACTAGAGTTTCCATTCCCTGTGCTTGCTTCTTACACTTGAGCTACACTTCTAGCTCTGCAATGTGCTGATTATTTTGCAAATGATATCCCACAGACTTTTCTGCCTGGCCAATTCTCAGCTGTAGTCCTCAGAATCTCAGCCTCCTGAATAACTATGATTACAGTGTGAACCACTGGAACCTGTCTTGACCTTTTCTTTTGTAATACTAGAGTTGGAACTTAGGGTGTCCAGTTTGCTTGGTGGTACCGAGCGAAACTTCCAGCCCAAAAGAAAACTGTTTACTTGCATTTGACAAAATTGCCTGTGTGGAAAATTTAGGGGTTTATAAAAATAATCTTAAACCAGGCACAGTGGCTCACACCTGTAATCCTAGTTACTCAGGAGGCTGAGATCTGAGAATTAAGGTTCAAAGACAGCCCAGGCACAAAAGAACCTGAGACTCACTTCCAATTAACTTCTAGAAAAACAAGAAGTGGGGCTTGGCTCAAGAGTAGGGTGGTAACCTTGAGCTGAAGAGCTCAGGGACAGCATCCAGGCCGAGTTCAAGCCTCTTGACTCACAATAAATATAAATAAATAATAATCTGTTAGTAGTAAAAAAAATAAATTTGGCGATGTCACAGAAACAATACATAAAAGCTAATCTATTTGCATATCAAGTCAACTAATTGGAACAAAGATTCTTATGAATAAATTCAACAGAATTTTACAACCTCTCTATATTAAGTGCAAAGCATTAATAAGAAAAACTAAAGTATATTTAAATAAATTGAAGGAAATGTCATTTTCATGAATTACAAGAAAAAAAAGTGGAAAGAAGTCTATTTTCTCAGAACTGGTTCATAGATTAAACAGTAAAGTATAAAATCCCAAGAGGAAATTTATTGAACAATGTCAAGCTAATAAAATCATAGAATAGCTACAACTTGGGAAAGAGCAAATTAAAATACTTTTATTAATTTCCTGATTTCAACATTTAAAATAAAAATTTTAATTAACAATATGATACTGGCATAAGGATAGACATGTAAAGCAATGGAAACAGAAAGTCTATGATAAACCTGCACATATCTGATGCATTTCAGTAGAGGCCTATGTCGTAAATGAGTAATGTTTTCAAGTCCCTTCAAATTATCTTTTTCAATTAATGGTCCTAGAAAGATAAATATTCAGATAAAAAATTAACTGGGCAGAAATGGCTCATACATGTAATCCTAAGTATTCAAGAGGCTTTGATATGAGCATCACAGTTCAAAGCCAACTGGGCAGGAAGTCTGTGAGACTTTATCTCCAATTAACCACGAGACAACCAGAAGTGCACCTGTGACTCAAGTGGTAATACTAGCCTTGACCAAAAGGAGCTCAGGGACATTGCCTAAGCCTAGAGTTCAACTTCTACGACTGGAGAAAAAAATAAAAATGAGCATTGACCTCAGCCCATATTATAAAGAAAAATAATTAAAACAAAGAAGAAAATTTTGTAACTTTTGTGTAGGTAAAAATGCCTAGGTTTTTAAGAACAAACAGCATCATCCAAAGAGGGTAAAATGGAAGTGGAATTCAATAACATTAACATATTCTGCCTTTCTATTACTATTGCCTTTCTAGAGCTATTTTCATATATGGGACAGTGCTAAGACAAATGGATATACACATGCAAAAGAATAAAGAATGTCTTCTGTCTTACAAACCTAACTATGCAAAAGCAATGCAAAATGAATCAATGACCCAAATATAAAAGCTAAAACCATAACAGTCCTGGTGAAAAGCATAACATAAATATTGACTACATTGGGATTGGCATTGAGATTTTAGATATTGTACCAAAATAACAGACAATAAAGGAAAAATGAATAATTTGGAATCTACCAAAATTCAAACTTTATTCATCAGAGATTATCATTGAGAAGTTAGGAAAAAACCTACGTAGTAGATAGAAATATTTTTCATTTACATATTTGATAAGAGTTTATTATCTAGAATGTGTAAGAATACTACAATGCAATAATCAAAAGACAAACATGACAGTTGAACCTGCATTCAATCAGACATTTCTTCACTGAAGATGCAGTAATGGCTAATTAGCCTAAAAAAAGACAGTGCCAAAAATAAAATCCAAAAGCACATTAAGGTATCATTTTGTATTATGATGAACATTATTCAAAAATGAAAAGTATTGGTGCGATTGTGGAAGAATTAGAGTTCTCTCACATTATGGATGGGGATGTAAAATGATACAGCATGGAAAACAGCTTAGTCTCTCAAAAAGCAAAATACCTAATTGTCATATGACTTATTGATTTATACCTAGGAGAATTGAAAGCAGAAATTCAAATAGATTTTGAAATGCCATGTTCATTGTTGCAGAATTAGTGATGTAAGCTTCAGCCCAAGTATCTATTAATAGATGACTAAACAAACAAAAATGGTGAATTTATTCACCTACCTGGAAAAAAAACTAGTATACAAATATCTGGGAGCATGAATCAAGCAGTAGAGTGCTTGCTTTGCAAGTACAAAGCCTGGAGTTCAAACTCTACTACTGTCCAAAAAACAAAGATAAAGGTAAGGGGCCAGATGTAAAATGTTTGTCTATCATGCTCAAAGTCCTGGGTTCAATTCCTCTGTGTATGTACCACAAACACAGAAGAAAACTAGAAGTGGTGCTGTGGCTCAAGTGGTAAATTACTAGTTTTGAGAAAGCTCAAGAACAGTGCCAAGGCCCTAAGTTTAAGCCCCAAGAGTGGCAAAAAAAGAAGACAAAGAGTAAGCAATACACTGAGGACAAAAATATTTATCTTCTTCACCTAAAGATTTATATACAAAATATATGATATACTCACAACATAATAATTAGAAGGAAAATTAAATGGACACTTTAGCAGAAGATATATAAAATATCAATTAGCACATAAAAAGCTGCGCAATTCTAAAATTGTCAATGAATTGCAAATTAAAACCATTTCATACCTATTAGAATAAGAAAAGGCAAACAGAAAAATATCAAGTAATAATAAGAAATTGCAGCAACAAGAATCCATTTACTTCTGATGGAAGTGTAAAATAGCACTTTGAAAAAAAGTTGTCAATCACTCACAAAATTGAACATCTCATTACTACATTCTTCAGAAATCCCACACTTAGGTAGTAACCCAAGAAAAAGGAAAACATAGGTTCCCAGAAACATTTGTGTATAATTGTTCATATCAGCTTCATTCCAATTAGAAATAACTCACATCTATAAATAAATTAATTCATAATCCAATAGCTACAAGCATGCAATAAAACGATGCTTACAAACAAAGTGACATGGAATATTAATATATGTGGAGGCATGGTCAGGCAAATCTGAAATCCGTTCAATGACAGAAATGCAAGATTGTACACACCTCATGATGGTATTATATAATTTTCTAGAGTCAGTCCTCCTATCATCTCCAAAGTTTGCTTAGTAGTTGTCTCATATAGAATGTTGGAAGGAATGTATTGCTTCCTATCAGATGCCCAGTGCACCTAAGAAGATGGAACTAGTCTCAGCTGTAATTACAAAGTTGGTTAAATTGGCATATGTGTAATGTGCTCAGTGAACTGTATATAAAAATTGTGCATCTTATTTCATGTGAGTTATAATCAGTGAGGATTGATTAAAGAAATACATACTTAGAAAACAAAAAGTTACTGATAATTATTCAGAATAAAATATATTAATATAACATATATATGAAGCCTAAACATCAAATTCTCTAGATTTTCTTCTAAGAATTAATAAATCATACAAACATAAAGCTGTTGTAATTTTTCATCTCTTCACTGAATATTAGTAAAAGAGTTTTTGGTTCCAGAAGTGGCAGGGAGTAGACCAGGGTTCAAATAAAGCAAATAATAATAATTAATAATAATAATAATTATTATTATTATAATGTGGCACAAGTTTAATAAGGCTTTAACATATTGAGATGTGTTATTTTCTTCTTGTTAATTTGAGCCAGCAGGAGAGAAAGATAGAGTTAGGAAAGTGTAATTAAACAAGCAGTAGTGGAAAAAATACAACTCACCTAATAGAGATTCTTTTCCTGAAGCCTAAGGGGATAGAGAGGCTAGAAATTACAGGGCCTAGAAATTTGGGGAAAACAAACAACAAGAGATAAGATATCATTCCACTGAGTCTTCTCTGTTAGAATCCAAGTCTAAGTAAATTGGTGCTTTGCCAGTGGTAGAATGAACTTTTGATCCCTATTGGGATCTACAACCTTTGTCACCTGACTCGAAAGTCTCATGCTAAAGGCATCTATGTTATCCCATCCACTGCTGTATACCTGCCCATGTGGCTCTCTTATGAGCAAAGGCCTTGAGACAAATAGCATGCTTCTCATTTGTAAATGTACTCTTTTGCCTTCGTTATTGCCCTAAGAAGAACTTCAGCTAACATATTCATCAAAACATTTCCAGAGACACATGCACTCAATAGTTTACAGTTGACGCATCCAGATAAACACAGCCCAGAAGAGCTAAAGCTCAGCCAACAGCAGAGACATGTGGGAAATAAATGCTTACTATTATGTCCCACTGAGATTATCTGACTGCTGAAAATTACATGGGCTTCCACACCTGAACCTCCTGTTTCAGATTGTTTCATAATAGCCACAATAAACTAAGGAAAAGAGTGATGAGTTAAATACACAAGGCAGTTAGTAAATGTGCAAAAATAATCATGGCCAGTCAAGATAATTATTGTTTAATGTTCACATGGAAGTATCTAAAGATTAAAAAAAATCAGAACCTTATTAAGTTTTGAAGAAAGTACTGTATCAATAAAATTACTAGCCTGATCTACAGAAGGCCGATTGCTCCACTGCAAAGCAAAATGGTACTCATGGGATATAGGCTGAGACGACTTTCTGTTCCCCAAGAAAATTGTTTCTTTTCGAGCATAATTTCAGGCATATCCAGGTGTAATAATGAAAACATAAGAATCTCCCAAAAGGAAAAGTGAGGAGCAATGGTATTGCTGAACAAAGAGATTACACCCAGGAAACAAAGCCAGCACAGTGCTAAGACCCTGAGTTCATTTCCTTCAACCCACACCAACCCCCCCCAAAAAAAACAAACAAACAAAAAAACCCACCCAGCTAATTGGCTATAATGTAGACTTCTGCAAAATGAAGGTTATTTTCCTTGCTTGTTTAACTATTTCATTTTACATGAAATTTATATTAAATTTCTAAAATTCCAGTGCTGGGATTTGAACTCAGGGCTTCATGCTTTCTCATAGATTTTTCCAGACACAGCTAGTACTCTAATGCTTGAACCATGTTCCACTTTGAAATGGAAGATCTAAGCTTTGTAGGTTTGTTTTTTGGGACTGACTCCAAACCTCTGTCTTCAGGTAGCAATCTCCTGTGCTTTATTGCAGTAGGTTTTAGATGTGAGGCATGGGCTCCAGCTGAGATTTTTTTTCTTTGCCAGCACCGGGGTTTGAATTCAGGGCCTGAGAGCTAGCTTTCTCAAAGCTAGAGCTCTACCACTTGAGCCACACCACTATTTCCAGCTTTTTCTATGTGTGTGGTATCAAACCCCGGTCCTTTTGTATGCTAGGCAAGCACTCTACCACTAGGGCACACTCATGGCCCCTAGCTGAGATCTGTATAGCTTAAGTGGGAAAATCTTACTTCTGACACAAGTTATAACTTTTATTTTTTGAAGATCACTATTTCCCATTGCATTAGTAATCTAAAAATATTAGGTAAGTATATAATTTCAGATTCAAATGGTAAGGACTAATATTTTAGGCAATAATAGAACTTTCAGTTTTGTAGTAGTCAATCCTTTTTGATTTGTTTGTTTGGATCTTCTTTTTGCACTAGATTTTAAACTGTACTCGTGACAGTGACACATATGCTCTATCACTTGAGCATAACCCCAGCTCATTTTTCTTAGGTTCTTTTTCAAATAAGATCTTGCATTATGCCCAGGCTAGCTTGGCTCACAATTCTATTTATGTGGCGCTGGGATGAAAAGTACACACTTGCATGCCTAGCTTTACACCAGTTAAAATGGAGTCTTGTGAACCTATTTTCCCATGCTGGCCTCAACAATAACATTTGTGATTTCTGAAAACTTCCTCCTAGGTAGCTAAGATTATAGGCATGGGTTACCATATGTTTGGTTTCAGAAATGTCAGTTAGTTATATTTTCAGGCAAAGTTAGATTAGATGCATTTTTTTCCCTCTCTCTCCCAAGTACAACTACAAGAAAACATATATAAATTAATCATTAAAAATCATCTTGAATGTAAAGAAAGGAAGCATTCTGTGTGAGACCTTTGAGCCCCAAGGAATTATGTGATGAATACTTCTTCATGTTTCTTTTGCCTTTGATTTCTTAGACTATGTTCTGGTAGAGCCAGTGACCTAGAAACACTTCCAACAGCAAACAAAATATTCCCTCCCCCAACAAAGTCTTTTTAGTCATATTACAGAAAAAACATCTAAACTCACAGAAAATTGTTAGATTATCAGCAGCTCTACTGGAGAGGAGCACCACAGAGAAAAGCAACCCTGTCAGCAAAGGTCAAATGGAAGGTCATGAATTCTTACCCTCTTCAGCCTGCAAAGAGAGGCCCTAGCCCCCACACTGGGATTGTTATTGGAGAAAGCCATGGGTGGAGAAGGGGAGGAAGGACTTTTCACATTGATTCAGGAATAATGTGGTCTCATGGAAATCATGGACTTTTGCCCTTATTCATTGCTATTTCTTGGCTCCTAAACGTTTCCCCAGAGGTTTGTGTGGCAAAGGTTTGTTTCCAACATGGTACACTGAGAAGTGGTGGAACATTTAGAAAGGTGAGGTCTAGGAAGATACCTTTGGATAACCAGGTACTTCAAGGGTACTAGATAACCCACACTGTCTTCTCCCTTACTTTCGCATTGTGGCCATAATGAGAAGAGTTTTGCATGATATGCTGCTGTCTCATCAAACATCTAGCAGCATTGTGATCACTTACTCCTGGTTCAAAATCTCCAAAAATATATGCCAAAATATATTCCAAATTTATATATATTTTCTTTTTTTAAGCTGATAGATCTTGAACTTTACTGTGGTGATGGAACAAGTATTACAATCAACACACAGCAGTTACAAGGCATGCTCCAGGCCCTAAGTACAATGTAACACAGGAAATCAAATGGAAAAGTAGAATGCCTGTCATTTTTCAGGAAGAGATGATAAGGCCTGCCCTTAACCCCCAGCACAGTCCACAGAGACAAGATTCCTGAGGCAGACATCCCCATCCCATCCAAGTAGATATGAGCTAGTGAAAATTCGGAACCCCCACCTCTGCCCATTAGAGGTAAGTTATTCCTTGTTCCCTGATACACTGACAAATAGTGACAAAATTGGATTCTTAGCACTCTATGGTAACAGTAATATGGCATTTCCCTTATTACATCAGAAAGCTACCAAATACAAGATATAAGTAATACTTAGGACCTGTCAAATTCAAACTGCAAGTCTAATAAGGAAAACCGTCTGTTCCTACATGAACCAGAGTAATTTCAACTTCAGTGAAAACAGGCAGCATATAGCACCACCAAGGTAACAGAGTAGCTGTAATGATCTAATTTATTTTTTTTGCCAGTCCTGGGGCTTGAACTCAGGGCCTGAGCACTGTCCTCAGGCTATCTCAAGGCTAGTGCACCACTTCTGGCTTTTTCTATGTATGTGGTACTAAGGAATCAAACCTGGGTCTTCATGCTTGCTAGGTCAAGCACTGTACCACTAGGCCAAACTCCTGGCTCCCTGTAATGATCTAATTTTTAAGTAGCCATCACAAAAGCATCTCAACAATAAATGAACGATAAGCATGTTTGAAAAAAATGAAACAAGATTAAGATGTTTCAGAAAAGAGAAAGAAAAACAAATTGTAGAGCAAAAGAATACAATAACTGAATATTTAAAACAATCAATAAAGGTACTCAATAGCAGACTGAAGAGCAAAGAACAGAACTCACTACCGTACATATGTAAGCACAGCCCCTCTATACATCATCCTGACAATAAAATTAAATTTTTAAGAAATTACAAAATATGAGCAACAGAGATATGTTAAGAATAGAAACAGAACCTTGGAAAACTGTGGGATTATAAAAATGAACTATTATTTGTGCCAATGGAATCCCAAATAGAAGAAATTAGTAAAGAAATGAGTAAATATTTTACATATTTGATAAAGATATCTGCCTATAGGTCCCAGTTACAAACCCCAAGTAGGTTAAAAAAAATTCTTATCAACACTTGTCCTAAGTTTTAAAAGACTAAAAAGATTTCCATAACTGTAGGGAAATTCCATTTTTAAGAACCATAGATTTCTTATAGGAAATGGCACAGATAATAAGGCAATAGAGTTTTCAAATGCAGAAATAAGGCATTCCTTAAGCCCATACCCAGCAAAGATATTTGTTAGAAAAGAGGAAATTAAGATATACTCAAATAAAAACACTAAAAAGTATTTGTGATGAGTAGACTTGGTCTAAAAAGAGGTAAAATGGTTTTAATGAACCAGAAATATTTAAAAGAAAAAAACATAGAAGGTATAAAAACGGTGATAAGCTGAATAGATTTTCCTTTTGCTCCAGAGTTTTCGATATTACATCAGTAATGAAAAACAAAAACTAATAAAAGAAATGCAAGTCAAAACAATGCTAAGATTCTACCTCACTCCAGTTAGAATGGCCAGGATCAGGAAAACGAATAATAACAGATGCTGGAGGGGATGTGGCTAGGAGGGATCACTACTACACTGTTGGTGGGAATGCAAACTCGTTCAACCACTATGGAAAGCAGTATGGCAGTTCCTCAAAAAACTAAACATAGAGCTCCACTATGACCCAGCAATTCCACTACTTGACATTTACCCAAAAGTCCAGAAACAAGGACAGACTAAATCCACTAGCACAGCGATGTTCATTGCAGCACCATTTACCATAGCAAAGAGATGGAACCAACCCAGATTTCCCTCAGTTGATGAGTGGATCAACAAGATGTGGTATTTATACACAATGGAATTCTATGCTGCTGTCAGAAAGAATGATATTGCCCCATTTGTAAGGAAATTGAAAGACTCAGAAAAAATCATATTAAGTGAAGTAAGCCAGACTCAAAGGAACATAGGCCCAATAGAACAAAATCTAGAGATATAAGGCCAAATAGTGTGATGCTAAATGTAAGGACCTCCAGGATATAGAAACAAAAGCCATATAATGAGTGATTTTGTCCTTCATGTACTATGTTATCTCTCATCTCTTTTGCTATCCCTTGGTCATCTCATATTGTTACAATATTTCACCTTGCTATTTGATATACTTTATATGTGCTTAATTGGTTATTTGAAATTGGATAAGGAAGGGGGGAAATCAAGATGAGCGGGGGGAGAGGTGGACGGAAATGGGGACCATGTCATGAGAAAGGGTATCAATCCAGTGAATATAATGTAACCCTTCTATCCGGTGAATATAATGTAACCCTTCTATTAATTACAATAAAGAAAAGAAAAATAAAGACTATAACCTTATTTGCTATGTGCATCAACATATGTAGAGGAAACATCTGATCGTTGCATTGTAAAAAGAGGAGGGTAAAAGAATTAAAGAATGCAAAGCTACTAAACTTCACTCAGACTTAGAACTTAATTGAAGCTGCAACTGCTGTTCAGCTATAAGTGATAAAATGGCACAAAGTTATACAGGTACAGTTTTTAAAAGTTAGCCTACTATTCACATGTACTATTGTATTTCTTTTACTTAGTACAGATGTAAAGAATACTCAAGACTGTAAGGTATACAGAGGCATTTAAAATTTCTGCAACATTTCTCTTAAGTATTCTAATTCCTGACAGTTTATAATACTTCTTTTAATTGAAAATGGTAAGGAAAATTAATAAAACACAGCTAATTGATACATCTGTTCGGATCTGTCTCTGTTTCCATTTTTACTAACTTTAGTGAAAAAGTGTATTATTCTTTCCATACTTTCTGCCCCTTTCCTATCAAACCAATACAGATTTCAGACCTCAGTTTCTTATACTCTCTAAGTTAATGGCGTCAGAAAAAACACAACTAAATTTTAAGTATATTTACATACTATATATGTGAGACCACAGAAATGATAAAGAGAAAAAATTATCAGGATTTCCTCCCAGTATCAGAGTTATCTCATGTAGCTTTGCAATGTTCTAAATTTTTTATCTCCTTTTCAAGGATTTGAATCCTTGGATGCATAGAAATCTCTTTTTTATTAAAAAAAACCTCAGATTTTACTAAAAGTGTATAAGGGCATGTTTTGATATTATATTACCGATTTTATAATTTAAAAGTCATTCTGTTGATTTCACTTGTAATAAATAGATGGGTGGTAGGTCCTGTCAGCTGTTTCCAACCTTTAGTCTGTCCCCTGTAAGTATGACCTCTTCTCCATTCTAGAGACAAATGACATGAAAAGCTCTAATCTCCTCCTCCTGTGAGCCTCTCATCCATTGAAGGGAACCACCATCAACTTAGTGGCTGTAGACAAAATGTTAGTATGTCAGTCAACAACTCCTCCAGTTCTAATAGTTCTAATTCTTGACAGCCTTCTACCTGACTCTAAAACTTTCTACCACCAGAATTCTGTTGTATAAAATACAGTAAAAGCCTCAGTATCTTCTTCACCATCCTCCTCCAACACCTCACCCCTCAGCAGATGTCCTTGCTGCCACAGTATCTCTTCTAAAATGTGAGTATTACCCTCTTATAGGCCATACATGACTGCTTAGCATCAACAGCACAAAGTCCAAATGTATTTTTAATGTCATTTCCTTACGTTGCACAGGCCAACAGAAGTTAAACTTCTAAAATTTTGAATAAGTAGGAAAAAGTAAGACTTCATACCATTGTAATTTCTGTTAAAGACACCACAAGGTTCTACAGTCACAGTGTCTTAGATGAAAACAGAGGGTCTGTCTTCAATAGGATTTACAAATAGAACCTAGACATTTATCTTATATCCACAATGCAGGAAAATCAATCAAATCCTTTTTCTGCCATAAAGATAACTCCTACACACTCCATACATATTTATTTCACTCGTGACTGTCATTTCTAGACCTCAGATATTGTCATATTCTACATTATATGCTGATCTCAATCATTTCAACAGATGAAATTCCAAAGTATAAACTTGATACAGTGTAAAGATTTTACAATCTGCATATTTATTAAGTCCAGAATTATAGATATAAAGCTGTTTAATTGTGAATACACTCATGAGACATGCCTTATTTCCCTTCAGTTAATTGCCATCAAATAAATTAAATATTCATTTCCATTTGTGCAATCACTCCTCCCAAAAGAAAAGAACTCCATCTTATTTTTAATTTCTGCAGCATTGCAGAAATTACATTTACTACAACTCCTGATCCCCAAATAAAAGGATACTGTTTTACAAATATCTTAGAGGTAACAGAATATCTTTGGGAATCTTGTTACTTATCTCTATATGGGAATTCCCCACCTAATAATTTGATTTTTTTTACCATTCAATGCCAGCAGTGTTCACTAACACATACCTTACTTTCAAGGCTTACAGCATCCCATTTACAAAGACTAGGATAAGAAAAGTCAGATATTTGATGAGTACATAGAAGGAAACCTCCTTTCACTCTCTTGCTCCCTTCCTCTCTCTCTCTCTCTCTCTCTCTCTCTCTCTCTCTCTCTCTCTCTCTCTCTCTCTCTCTCTCTCTCTCTCTTTCTTCCTCTTTCTCTCTCTCTTGGTCAGTAAACAAATCCAGAGAGAATAGCTTTCCAGCATGTTGAAGATTCTCTGGCAGATCATTAATCCCAGAAAGATCTCTCCAAACTTACTGATGCGTGGATTCCATTTTCAAATTTCTCATTAGTTCCTCTTTATGGATTAAATGCTGATGTTCACGAGTGAATGCACACAGCTTCAGCTGATGGATGTAATTGGGTTGTAATGGATTTTAGCTGCTGTTCCTTCTGATCTTGCCAATTTGAAATGCAGTATCAATGTATTCTCCCCATCTCTCAGTAGGGAATGAGAAATTGAAACCTACAAGATGAAATTTATCAACTTTCATAAAGTCAGCTTCAACCATCATAAAACTGTTAAACTTCTCATTATCATTCCAGTGCAGTTATTTCTTGAACTCTGGTCTGGCAGTCAAAATATTAAAGTGTATTTGGAATAAGTAGAGTTGATCCCTCAATATTCTGTGTGTCCTCAACATTGATTTAGGTGCTGTAAATATTACTAAGTGAAGATGACATTAACACAGCAAAAATTTAACAACAGAATCAAAATGACAAGAAAAGATTTAAAAGTTGCAAACCCTTCTGCAATTTTATATTTAAAATATGATTTGCAGCTACACCATGTTTGATAACAAAGATTACATGTTTCAAAGTCACAAGAATTGCCACTGAGCTTCTTCTGACATACTCTAATGTCTACTGGGAGTGAAACAGCTGGTGATCCATGAAGGACATAGTTCAGGGAATACCTAAGAAGTTGTTAGCTGTCATATGCAACTTTCACTTTCCACCCTGTGGGTGGATTCAGAGTCACAACCATTAGTTTCCTTTGATTTTATATTCATAAGCACTCGATAACTCAGTGAGATCCAGAATCTAATTGACCTCAAATAGAGTGAATTTTCCTTTTATCTTTTTATCTTTAATGGGATTTTTTAAAAGGAAAATATAATAAAACATCAAGTCTATTAAGAATTCCAGAAGAGAGGATCATGGGAGAACAATCCTCTACTCCTACCTTCCTTAAATCCTTTAAAATTCACACCGAGTTTCCAGGTTCTCATACAATTTACTTAAATGATTCAAGGAATATTGTCAAATACCACTAGACCTCATGTATCACTACTGTTTTATTTTTAAGTAGTACCTTATCACTCATAAAATTAGGAAATATAGACTAGATAAAAAGATAGGGGAGATAGTTAGGTCTTAATAGTTGTGCTATGAATTTACACAGTATTTTCTTTGTTTTGTGCATTGCACCAAACTTTTAAAAGGCAAGTGTTTCTTGAGTTCATAAAAATTGGCCAGATGAAATGATATACTTGTGCAAAATTCCAAGGATTAATATCTTATTTGCTTTTCATAAATAATACCAATTAGCACACACATTCCATTTAACATCTTCAAAACACTTGACAAACATTAAGTAATTAATTAATTAAACAGAAGACCATGATGAGCTTAATTGGAATTTCTCTAAGGACCAGCAATACTTCTTGGGTCATGTTAGTTTTGAAATAACAAGAATAACCTTTCGTGTGATATTTGACTGCCAGTTTGAGGCCGGAAAGTACCTGGGTGCATGACAATTAGATGTTTTTAAAAAGGTCAATTGGATTTTTTTTTGTAACCTCCAAAATGAGAGGTTAAATTTCTCCTCTCTCCCTTCTCTCTATGTCTTTCTTACTTTATCTCTCTATCTCTGTCTCTGTCTCCAATCCCCTATCTGTTCCTTTTCATGTGCTCATATTGGAGCACACAACTGGTTTATTCTAACAAGTGTAAATCTACCTCCCACCCAAGAGACCATGTCCAGAAACAAGTTGATTACAATTATAGTGTGTTTTAACATGATTTTATTGTATTAATGTCTAATCAAAACTACACTGAAAAAGGACACTTAAAAAAGATAACTAGATTTACTCCTAGGATAATATTCTTAAATTTTCTTAAGCACCCGAATCCAAGCATGATAAAAGTTGGAAAAATGCATAGGAAGATTCGTAATTATTCTGTGAACCTCATGTTGCTGAACTGTGAAGTGAGTTTCCCAAGGTGACTTACAGCAGATCTTAACAAGAAGAGTGGTCTGCCATATACTATCTTCTCTTAGCGCAAGAAAAACATTTCAAAAAGAAGAGGAAAGAGTAAGTCTTCATCTACAATACATGAAATGGTCTTTTAAATCAACAGTAATTCAGACTAATTTTGAGTTTAACATTGTAAACAGTATTTTTATTACTTTGATTCCAATTCAACACTAAATAGTCACCAATTATTGTGATTTAAAATAGCGTTTTCTCCAAGGGAGATCTCAAATAATGTAAGCCAAAATCAAAATTCAGCAAAACAAAACACCAGAAAGAGGGTACTTTTAGGGGTATTGTGCAGCCAAGGGGAAAGGAGTAGCCAAATAAAGAAAAGATGGGGGAAATACAATGAAGAATCCAATGCATATCCTAAACAATAAAGAGTGAAGGATTGGGTATTTAGGGAAGGGATGAATGCAAATGTTGGGTAGAGTGGCATTGATCTAATATATTGCATTTACAAACAGCTCTGTTATATGTCAACTTCCTTGTACAACTATTTGAAGATACTAGCTTAAAATTTGTTAAAGAGGGCTGGAGTTTAGCCTAGTGGTAAAGTGCTTGCCTAGCATGCACAAAGACCTGGGTATGATTCCTCAGTACCACATAGAAAAAAGCTGGAAGTGGTGCTGTGACTGAAGTGGTAGAGTACTAGCCTTGAGAAAAGTCCAAGGACAGGGCTCAGGCCCTGAGTTCAAGCCCTACAAATGGCAAAATAAATAAATAAATAAATAATCCTCTTCAAAAAAAATTTGTTAACGTTTTAGGGAAAGGAAAAAAGAAAAAGAAAACTCAAACCCAGTGGGGGGAAGTAGTGTTATTTAGCTTCATTGAGTAATACATTATTTACATGTAGAAAAGTTGAATTGAGCTGTTTCTGAAAATCAATTACATTGCTCCAATGGCAATTATGGACTATTACAATAGCTAAAATTTTAAATATTTACATTGTTCTAAGAGAAAGATTCTAATTGTTAAGGATTTCAATTTCTGACTTTATTGGTCAACAAAATATCCATAGTTTAAAAATACAAACAAACTTAACAATTAAACTATGCTATAGACTGAAAGTTCGTAGGACTTGTTTATAGTTCATATCATATAAAAATGTGACAAAAAAAGTCCAGTGCTAATGACTCATGCCGATGACCCTAGCCATTCAGGAGGCTGAGACTGGAGGATTTTCATTTGAAGAAAGTCCTTGCAAAATGTAGAGCTGCAGGCCTGGCTTACATGGTAGAGTACCAGCCAAGCAAGCTAGCAAGCTGAGCAACAGTGAGCCCTTGAGTTCAAACTTCAAAACTGCAAAGACAAAGCAAAACAAAAAGAATTTTACCAAACATATTCTTGCCATTAACAATAGATCATTCTCTAATGATCTAAGACCACATTTTAAAAATTCAAAAATTCTGAAATGAAAGCTAGGTACCAGTGGCTCACACATGTAATTCTAGCAACTCAAGAGGCTGAGATCTGAAGATCACAGTTCAAAAGTAAGCCAGCCTGGGCAGGAAAAGCTGTGAAACTCTTTAATAAACTACACAGAAAAAGCCATAAATGGCACTATGGTTTAAATGGTAGAGGACAGGGAGTTTGGCCTTGCGCTTAGCATGCACCAAGACCCAGGTTTGATTCCACAGCACCACATACGTAGAAAAAAGCCAGAAGAGGTGCTGTGACTCAAGTGGTAGAGCTTTAGCATTGAGAAAATCCAAGGACAGTGCTCAGGCCCTTAGCCAAACCTAGGACTGGAAAAATAAATAAATAATCTGAGAAAATAAGTTTGGCATATGGTACACTTTTCCAAACATGTGGCTTCATTTAGCAAACTTGAGAGAATTTTTTCCATTATTATTACTTGTGTGTCAGCAGGTAAATCTTGGCCCTCACCTTCATAGGCCTGATGCTGAGTCAATGCTTAGTATCCAAACCACACATAAACTACTTTTCCCTTACAAAGTGCTCATTCAGTAACTTAATAAAAATACTTTAACTGCTGGAAAATAAATAAATAGATGGTAGAGCACTAGCCTTGAACAAAGGAAGCTCAGGGACAGACCTCAAACACAGATAAAGCCTCAAGGCAAGAAAAAAAGAAAGGAAACTGAAACAATAATTGTCTTTTTTCTGTGCACAGTGCAATAATATCAACAAAAGTAATAAAATTGCATAAACATATGAAATTTATCCAGCAGTTTCTGAACAATAGTAGGTTCATATAGAAATGAAGAGGTTTAAAAAAAAGAAAAAGTGATTTCAAATAAACAATATAATGATAAAATTCAAAGAAGAGGTAAAGCAAAAACAAACCAAATTCTAAATTAGTAGATGGTAACAAATATCAATGATAAAAGCAGAAATTAAAAATTATACTAATAGCAATTCTAATTAAAAGTTATTTTTGATGGTAAAGTAAATATGACAAATATTTAACTGACTAAAAGACTAACAAAAAGAAAAGATAACCTAAACAAATGATAGGAGACCTTTTAAAAAAAGAGGCATTGCCATAAAAGAAATGCAAATCAAAACCACTCTAAGATTTCACCTCACTCCAGTTAGAATGGCCATGATTGAGAAATCTAATAACAACAGATTCTGGCAGAGATGTGGCCAGGAGGGATCACTACTGCATTGTTGGTGAGAGTGCAAACTCGTTCAACCACTCTGGAAAGCAGTATGGCAGTTCCTCAAAAGACTAAACATAGAGTTCCCCTATAACCCAGCAATTCTACTTGGCATTTACCCCAATCATCCAGAAACAAGGACATACTAAATCCACTAGCACAGCAATGTTCATTACAGCACTATTTACCAACCTAGATGCCCCTCAGTTGATGAGTGGATCAACAAGATGTGGTATTTATACACAATGGAATTCTATGCTACCATCAGAAACAATGACATCGCCCCATTTGTAAGGAAATGGAAAGACTTAGTAAGCCAGGCTCAAAGGAATATAGGCTCAATGGTTTCCCTCATTTGTCATAATCAGTAGAAATCTTGGGCTCTCCTAGCAGAGATTTACAATAGAGCGAAACCTATATACATGCGGTCATATAGGATCAGTCTAAATGAAAGGACCTCCAGGATATAGAAACAAAAGCCATATAATGAGTGATTGTTGTCCTTAATGTCCTATGCTATCTCTCATCTCTTTTGCTGTGCCTGATTCTCTCATATTGTTACAGCATTTTACCTTCTTATCGGATATATTGTATATATGTTTATTTGCTTATTTGAAATAGGATAGGGAAGGGGTAAAACAAGATGAGGGGCAGGGGTAGGCAGAGGGAAATTGGGACCAAGACATGAGAAAGGGTATCAATGTTTGTGAAGTAATGCACCTCCTATCTGGTGAATATAATGTAACCCTTATATTAATTACAATAAAAATTATATAAAAAAGGACATTACAAAAGTACACAGAAAGTGACTACTATGAACTAATGAAATTTAATCAAGAAAAAATATAAAACATAGGGGGCCGGGAGTTTGGCCTAGTGGTAGAGTGCTTGCCTAGCATGCATGAAGACCCGGGTTCGATTCCTTGGTACCACATACATAGAAAAAGCCGGAAGTGGTGCTGAGGCTCAAGTGGTAGAGTGCTAGCCTTGAGAAAGACCAAGGACAGTGCTCCAGCCCTGAGCTCAAGCCCAGGACTGGCAAAAATATATATATATATATAAAACATAAACAGACCAATAAAAAGCAACAAAAGTTTTGAATAGGTAATAAAATATATCCTAGCAAAAGAGATAACAACACTAGAATTGTAGTGAACTTTTAAAGAATTAATAACTGATTTTCTTAAACTCTACAGGCAATGAATTCTTTCAAATTTATTCTGCAATATCAGCATTATTCTGATACCAAAACCAAAATGTACAGAATATTCTTGATGAGCACATATGTGAAATTTGTCAACAGAATTTTAGTAAACGAATTACCAGAGCACACAAAAAATGTGCCACAACCAAGTAGAATTTATCTCAGGCATACAAGGATGGTTCAATATATATGAAAGATAAAATGATATGACACATCAACAGAAGGAAGGATAAAATCACATTATATCAATAGATGCAAAAATGAGTCAGTAGTATTTGACAAAATGATTTAAAAAATCTCAAGACATTAGGTAAAGAAGGAATTTGCTTCAATACAATGTCATAGGTAAACCCACAGGGCAAATCACATTGAATAGGCAAATGGTGAAAGGCAGTTCTTCTAAGATCTGGAATTAAACAACAATGTCCACTTCTACCTCTCTTCTCTAGCATAAGATCTGTCCTAGCTTCATAGTCTAGCTACAGTGATTAAGAGGAAAAGACATCCAAATAAGAAAAGAGGAAGTTCAGCTATTGCTGACTGAAATGACATGGACTCAAATAGGAAAAACTTGAAAACATTACCAAAAGCTGTCAGACCTGACAAAAATGAATGAAGTTTCAGAATACAAACAAGTAGACATTAATAGCCTTTCTGCACATCAGTAAGGAACTAACTGAAAAAAAAAATCAAGAAAGCATTCTCATTGTCCATGCTTGCCAGAAGTCCAAGGAATAAATTGAATCAAGGAGGAAATGAGTTCTCGAATTAAAACTATAAAGTCCTGATAAAAAGGAATTAAAGAAGACACAAAAATAGAGAACAACAATCAGATTTATAGATTAGAGGGATTCATGTTAAAATGCCCATACTTCCAAAATTAATACACAGATACAATGCACACTTTCAAAATTCCTGCCATTTTTTACAATACTAGAAAAAGTAATCACAAAACTAAGATAGGATCCCCAAGATTCCCAAGTAGAGAAAGTAATTCTGAGCAAAAAGAACATAGTTAGAAGCATCATAATACTGAATTCAAAACAGCACAGTACTAACATTAAGATAGAAATCTGGTCCAATGTAACAAAGTAGAGAGCTATATAAAGACACTTATACCATCCACCAATAGTATTATCAAGCATTAATCCAAAGAATCTAATGTCCGATCATTCCCATAAATATGCACAATTATTAAGTATCCATTAAAAACCTAAATTATGGGCCTGGGAACCTATGGGTTACACCTGTATTCCTGGCTAATGAGAAGGTTGCGATTTGAGAATCCGCAAGCCAACAAGTCTGTGAGACTTATCTTCAGTTAACCACACACATAAAAAAAAGAGCCTGAAGTGGACTTGTGATTCAAGTGAGGGCATACTAGCCTTGCGTGCAAAGCTCAGGGACCTGGGTAAGAGAGGACCATGCCTGTAATCCTAGCTACTCTGGAGGCTGAGATCTAAGGATTGCAGGTTTGAAGCCAGATCAGACAGGAAAGTGTATGAGACTCTTAGCTCTACTAAAAGTACCCCCAAAAAAGCCATACGTGGAGCTGAGGCTCAAATGGTAGTGCCAAAAGGAGCTCAGAAGCAGTGCCTAAGCCCAGAGTTCAAGCCGAGGGCACAGAATACATGTACAAAAAAATCTAAAGTATGTTTTTAAGAACTAAAAAAACAGATAAATATAAGAGCAAATAAATGAATCTGTTGAATGAAGAGTCATCAATATGCTAAGATATCAAATGAAAACTTCCATGTTTCAGCATAAGTGTTGTGAATTTAATATTATCAGTGCTACTGAGAGTTATTAGATGGGATGTACAGGGTGAAAAAGAAAAAAATGCAGAAGAGAATCATTTCTAGATATATATCACATTTAGGATTTCTGTTGTTACAGATATTATTTTGAATTTTTATCTTCAAAATCTCCTTTAGACATTCACATAAGATTCATGAAAGAACCAAAAGGAAAATATGGTTGAACATATAAAAAAGTCATCAATGCTAAATAAATAGAAGTCATTTATACACTTTTTTTTGTTCTTACAACTCTCCTGTCTTTCAGAAAGGTTGTAATATGATGGATTCATGCCCCATCTTTGTAATATCTCTTTCTTGTCTCTCCAAATTCAGTAGCTATATGGAGAACCTTATTCAGTACTTTATGAACATCCCATGCATATTTATTAATTTGTATGCATTAAGGGCTTGTGTTGCTGAGAATGATATCCACTGTTTTTGTTTTGTTTCTAATCCTTCCCTCCACACTACTCAAAAATTCCTAAACTAATTATCCAACTTCATCCCATACAGACTCTGATACACATAGTTGTATTCTATTTATTATAAGGCTCTTCATTCCTGCTTCAAAGGAAGTTAAAATATTGGCAGGAACACAAGATTATACTTCAAGGGCACATAGTATTCAGTTTTTTTTAATGCTCCTCAGTGCTGAACCTGATTTTCTTATCTATTCAGATTAGGTAAAATTAAACGGTTCTTTGAAACAGCTTGAGATATTGTTTCCTACAGTTAAGAAAAAAAGATTCAAAGGAATCAGTTTTAATTTTCAATATATTTAGAGAATTAAAAATGCAGAAAACTCCAAATGGATAAGAAAATCTGCTGGGTGCCAGTGGCTCACACCTGTAATCCTAGCTACTCAGGAGGCTGAGATCTAAGGATCCTGATTTAAAGTCAGCCCAGCCATGGAAGTCCATGAGATTCATATCTACAATTAACTACCAGAAAACCAGAAATTGTACTTTGTCTCGACGAGTAGAGTGCTAGTCTTGAGCTAAAGACCTCAGAGACAGCAGATAGGCCCAGTGTTCAAGTCCCTTGACCAACAAAAAAAAAGAAAGAAAGAAAATGTGTCATTCAACTTCTTATTGATTTTCTATTTGCTTTATAGACAGTCCTTCTACTTTTCTGGTGAAAGGAAAAGAAATACTGAAGGAAGAAACAAACAGAATCACTTTCAGATTTCAGAAACTCTCCAAGATAATATAGTGCCAATAGCAACAGTATTATGTAGTAAACGAATTATGTAATTCATTTGCCCAAAGCATATTTGGCACCACATATGTAGTTATGGCCAAAGTACAGCCTACAAACTGTATCTTCTAAAGCATGTATGTATTCACTTCACATATATTTAAATTTCAAAATAACAGAATTCTTTATGATCAGTGAATAAAGAAAAACTAGCAAAATTTATCATCGAAGTTCCTTACCGTTGGTTCTGATTATATAAACATAGGTTGACAGCTCGCCACTTAAGATATGAGAGCACATGAGAGTCAGACAGATACTCTGAGGATTTAGGTCCAAATCACCACAAAATGCGAGATGGCATTGCCCTTTCATCCATGCAACTTATATTTTAATGAGGAAAGATCGTTAATGGACAATAAATAAAGCAAATTGGGTTAATATCATCTTATGTTAGAATATAAATGTAACCAGGAGCCAATGGTTCATGCTTATAATCTTAGTTACTCAAGAGACTGAAATTTGAGGATCACAATTTAGAGCCAGTCTAGGCAGAAAATTCCACATGTCTGCCTTCTTTAACCAGCAAAAAGTCGAAAGTGCAGGCTTAGCTCAGTTCGCTAAAGGAGATTGTGCTGAATTCAATCCCTAGCATTTGAACATAAATTAAAAAAAAATAAACGAATATAAACATTGAGGAAGGCATTGCTTTGTTAAAAAAAAAAAGACAGAATAGCAGGGGCTGCCTCATGAGTATTGTAGCAAATGCAGTCTGGAAGAAGTCAAGGAAAACCCCACTGGAGAAGGGAATTTAGGCAGCATGGAGACCATAACCAGTTATGATGCAATGCTGCCCACTCCTAACAACTTGACACAGCATTTCTACCTGACAGGGAGAATAATGACACACAAAGTGTTGGATTCATGAGACTCTAGCAGGCTTATTTTCATGGGGGTTTCCCTAAAGGTAAAGCACAATACAAAGTGAAAATAAGGAGAAAAAAAAATTGGAGAACTAAGAGTTTTTCCCTTTAATTATTCATTGTAATTGCTTTCAGGTGAGGACCCTAAATGTAAAAAAAAAAAAAAGAAGTTTGAAAAGTCATGGCAGACAGCCTCTGGCCGGTGTTCCTAGCCTATAGCCACTTCAGTTTCTGCTTGGTGCAGTAATGATCTCAGAAGATCAAAAGGTGGAATGATGGCATGAAATAAATATATGAAATGAAATTAGTTTGAATCCTGGATACCCAATTTACTGTGTTTGAGATTTAGTGATTTTTAATTGAATATATTCAAGGTATATAAAATGTTATTTTGATTTAGCTATTCTATATACATACAGGTTGTATATGCACACATATATCAACATATATATATATGCAAGTACATATTCATATTTTGGTTAGGATATTGAGAAAATTATCACATTTTCCATCTTGTTATTGCTATTTAGCAAAAACATAAGTTCTCATTAAATAATCTAATATACCAAAACACAGAATAAAATAGATACAATCAGAAGTTTTCAGGTGCATCTGGGAATGTTTGACTATGTTGGTAATCTCAGTAGTCAAAAAAGTGAGGCAGATACAATATGAGTTTCAAGCCCACCTGCATTGTATAGTATGAGAGAAAGAAAGAAAGAGAGAGAGAGAAAGAGAAAGAAAAAGAAATAAAGAATGAATGAAAGAAAAGAAAGGTAGGAAAGAAGGAAGGAAGTATAGGAAGGAGGGAGGGATGAAGGGAACAAGGGAGGGAAGGAAGGAAGGAAAAAAGAAAGAGAGGAAGAAAGGAAGAAAGGAAGTTGAGATTGTGAAGGAGGAGAGGAGTAGAGAGGGAGAGAGAGAGTAGGGAAGGGAAAGAGAAAAATGTAAGAAAAAGAAAACATGGGGCTTACGTAGTAAATATTCCAGACTTAGGAAAGAGAAAGGACTCAGATAATAAATACTCCAGACTGAATAGTACAGAAACAGTGGAGGAAAATAAGAAATGAATAAATACGAATGCCTCCGACAGATGCATATACAAGTAGACAACAGAGCATATTTCAGCCACAAGTTCTGTTTTACACACTCTGATGTAGAGTTTCCCTGCCTAGTAGAACTCTTGGTGCTGGTGGAATCCTCCTGGGACATTTTTGAAAATATGGTTGACAGTAGCAATATGAGTCTTGGAATCTTCACATGTGGTGTCAGTGACCCTAAAGGGAAGGAACTGAATTTTTATGTAATTGTATTCCATTTAAATTTAAATAATCACATAGTATTAACAGTTACTGTATTAAATATCATTAAATGGCATACAGAAAAGATAGATCCAGGAATACATGAAGATGATCATAAAAATCCCAGAAGTCATAATGACACAAGCAAAAACCAACTGTTACTAATTAGGAATTTAATTGACAACTTCAAGAACTAAGTGGCAATTGAAATGAATCTTGAGAAATATATAGGCTTTGGTAGACTTTCTTCTAATTTTGTTCACAAACCAAATTTACAATGGGGAGACTGTACTATAAATTCCTTCCCTTAGCAACAGTACTACAAAATTAAGAAATACTTTATCATGGAGACACTCCTTTGGTGCTTTTCAATTTCTTAAAGCCACTGAGAAATAGACTGATGGAACATAGTGAACAGAACATACGCTGATGTGGCCTAGGCTTTTCATTCCATCTTAAACAAGACTTGGAATAATTCCTGTCATCATTACCATCTTTTAAAATGTAGCTCAACTGAAAAATAAACAATGATGCAGTTATAATGCTAAGAAATTGGTATCAAGGTACAGAGGAATCATTGGACATCAGCTCTAGATTGAACCTACCAGTTTAGTGGGTCACAAAATATATTCAAGTTGATAAAGCTTCATCCAGGTACTAATTCTATTTTCTAGTCAAATGTCCAGTTTTGAGACAAAATCTCTCCAAACATCCCTTTTTACGGATTTCTACAACATAGATCCATCTGTCTTAGCATTACTTAGTGCCACCGTCTAGACCCATGGATGTTGATATTTATGAACATTACACAAACCAAACATGCTAATACATAGAGCCTGTATCTCAGGCCTTGGCATGGATTTCTGTGGACTACTGATGTGTGTATTTAATTTGTGTTCTCAAAGTGGCACAATAAATTACTTCAGATATCAGAGATTTCATTTTATGCCATCTCTAACCCCACTTTACTTCCTCACACCCACAGCACAGAGCAACATCATAGTCTGTCTTATTTCCAACAAAAATAAGACAAATGATGTAAAGTAGATAAAAGCCGTGTTTCATATCTGTGCAACATAGCAGAGCAGGGATTAGTAAAATAATACAAGTGCACTATTGAAAGGCAGGTGTGTAGGTGTGTGTGTGTGTGTGTGAGAGAGAGAGAGAGAGAGAGAGAGAGAGAGAGAGAGAGAGAGAGAGAGAGAGAGAGAGAGAGAGAGAGAGAGAGAGAGAGAGAGAGAGAGAGAGAGAGAGAGAGAGAGAGAGAGAGAGAGAGAGAGAGAGAGAGAGATTATTCCATTCCATCATCCCATCCAATTGAGACTTACAGAGTTGTATACTTTTAAGTGTAGGTAATAGAACATTTTTGCTGTTGGATCAAAGTTGATGTGATTTCCCTCTGAAGTGGTGAACGTGTAGTGGAAGGAGAGGCTGTTTAGCTCAGTGATGAAACAAACTAAGTTAAACTTTCCTTTCACACCTGACATCCACACTCCTCCATTAGATTGGGCATAAAAAAGTTCATGCATCAGTGTCATTGTAGCTTGATGTGTCTTTGCAGGATTTGAGGTTGAAACCCAATCAAGATGTCACCAGAAGGAATACTCAGAAAGACAATGAAAGGAAAAGATATCAATCTGTTTCAGAATTTCATTTCTCCACTCACTTGAATGTAGGTTCTTTTGCACATTCTCATATCAACCTCAGCCTCCCTTGAGTTTTCTCACATTCAAAGATTTTAGTCCATATATAGTTTTGCACTTCTCTCCTATTCAATTTAAAAAGAGTTTTAGAAATGTAGAGCAAAAAAGAAGCCTTGAAATAATAGAGATATAACATTTATTCATTGGTTTTATTGAATCCATATGGCCAGATTCTAGGCCAGTGGACTGAAGTTCTGTACCAGAAACTTGATGCCAGTTAACAACAGAAATGTTGTATCTAAAAAGTTTCTATATTGTACCTATAAAAGATGTCTCTATTGTATATACTGGCCCTTTTATGTATAGTCATCTCCATAAATATACCACAGTATTTTAATTTATTATTTCTAAGAAAAATGTCATGTTTTAGCATCCTTTTGTGTAAAAATATCTCTTCTTATAAACAATTTACATGTATTAGGAAAGTTAAACTATGTATTTAATGAAATTCACTGCCTCTTTCAAAAATTCTAACTTGTCTAGAGTCCAACTCCAGAACCACTTCTCAAAAGAATCTAGCTTCTATCAAATTCCACTTATAAATAATTCTATAACACTTGAGGATACATTCATATTGCACATAGAACTTATGGCTCCCAAACAGACTGTATATATAACAACTACCCCCAAATGGAAAGAATCCATGGCAAATAGTTTTTCTGGCACGATGGTAGAAATAGATCTCTTTCATATATTTCTTATATATGAGCTTGAAGGACTGAGTTGGTCCTTCGGTGGCTTTCACAAATGACTGTGACTTCCCAAAGTATTCTGAAATATTCCAGTGCCTGGTTTATTAATTAGGTGACAAACTCCAAAGTCTACTCAAAGTTTGCAAACTATTCCTCTCTCATTCAATATTCTTGTCCCCCACATGCTTGACAGCATTTAGCTGAGCCAACACACTTTGCAAATGATGATGTTTCATTCACATCACAAGTTAGGAAGCTTTGTTTCTCTCCTGATGGTTGAGAATAAAACATTAAAGAAACTATCTCCACAGGACATCTAGCATTGCTTAGGAATGAATAATTTTTGGCTGCCAGAAAACATAACTTGATTATCAGTCTGAATTGTCTCTTACTCCTTGGTTTCATTACATTAAGTATTTCTTTTATTTTCTCAGACCACCCCACCCTACTGTTATCCCTGCTGGCTCTCTCTGTATCTTTCAAATATATAGAAAGCTGCAGATTTTGATTGAGTCCTCTTTTCTTCATCTCCCCAAGTACTGGCGTCCATCTTCAATGGATGCCTGTCTATTGTTCTGTGAGATTAAATCAATGAAAATTACAAAAGCTAAAGAATTTTCTCACAACACTTTCTCCTTCCTTTCACTTTCTCATAAAGACTCCTTTCCCACCATATCTCTTTTCTCTTTCCTTTCCAAAAAGTACCATATACTTTAATTAAATTATTACAATTCTGATGAGGATTATGAATAAATCTTCATTTTTATTTTTATTAGCTTTAGATTTGCTTTCGTTAATTATATAAATGGTCCCCATAGGCAGAAAAGCAATATAACTGAAATGAAGCAGGGCTTTTTGTTAAGGATAGTCAATTTGATTAACATCACTGTCAATATGATGAATAGAAGCATTTTGGAACAAGTTGCCCAGTAACTTGAAATTGACAATATAATGTGTGTTCCATTAAGACAAGAACAATAAATGCAAGAATGCATCATAGCACTGATTGGGGATGCTCCTTAGTTTGGTATAAAATAATGATTCTCCACATTGACATATCATTATTCCTAGATTCAATATTGATATTTAAATAATAGGGATGCAAGTGGACTTCAGTAGGGTGAAGAAGTAAATGGTAATTCAGAGATCTGGCTGTGGGGTTTATGTTGATCAAAATTGATTAACCCAGATAGATATCATTATAGAGTTAATAAGAAAATATTTCCAGCTAATACAAGCAAATGTTCATGCGAACCATGCAAAGTTTCAAACTCAAACTCATACTTCTTTGTGTCATCCTGATGCTTACCAATATTGACTAGGAGAGAAGTGTCTGGTTCACAAGTTTCTTGAGATAAAGATATAGAAAAAAGGAAATGTACCAATGGATCAGATTAGGAAGACTGTAAAAATAATGTACTTCTAAAAGGCTAATGCTCTTTAACAAATCCTTTCAATCTTCCAGAACTAAGGTTCTACCATTAAGGAAAGCAGATTGTCAAGAAAAATGTATTTTTGTTTAGTTCAGTGTTTTGTGGTACATGTTGCTTTATGTGTTGGTTATTTTTCAAGGCAAGGTTGCAAGCATTTTGTTTACTAGAAGGCAATTTATAGAGAGAGAATCTCATCAAATGAAACATCAATAAAAGGAAGAGGGATGAAGAGAGGTCTATTGTGAGATTTTTATTTACCTGGCAGAAAAATGAAATCAGTATAACCATGAAATACAGAAACAGCAGTAGCTAAATAAATCTGCTATATATGAAAGAAAATATTAATGGAATGAAACATATACAAACTGTCAATACAAAATCTGCCTGATTATGTTTCAACAGCCCTACAAAGTAGACAACTGGTTCTGAAATTAACAAATCCATATAAATCTGCATCAAGCAGTTATCAGATAATAATGGCTCTTTACTAAACCTTTCTTGGTTTCACAAACAACTCCCATGATACTCAGATTTCTAACTTCCATTTTAATTACAGAATATTCTATTTTCTACCCATAACTCCTTATAAATAAAATTGATACATGTTTCTCTTTTTATAAATTGGCATTGGTATACCAAAAATAGAAAGTATATTAAACACAGACTTGAAAAAAACTGAACTATAAAAGAAGAAAATGATTGTAGATTAAGACATTGGAATTTGGCAGTGGAGGCTCATGCCTATAATCCTAGCTACACAACAGGCTGAGATCTGAGGATCATAGTTCAAAGCCAGTCCAGGCAGGAAAGTCCAAACTCTGTTAACTCCAGCTAACCCCCAGAAAACCAGAAGTGGCACTGTGTCTCAAAATGCCAGGATACTAACTCAGAGGCAGCATCTACAACCCGAGTTCAAGCCCCACAACTGACAAAGAATTAAATTATAAAGAAATCAGTTCCAGGTAATAATTATAAACATATAAATATTAAGATATGTAAATAATGACAAGACCTCTTTAGAGGTAAGTAAAGTTAAAAAAGACTTCTATGGGATAAGGAAAATAAACTATCTTAAAATAGTTTCAAATTTCTCCTCATTTCTATGTATTTTACCCCAATATCATCAGTGGGTAATAAAAAACTCTAAAAGAAAAATATGTGAACTCTATATTCCTTTCTAATTTATAATATGCTAGGCATATCCTGTTAAGATAAGACTAAGGGAACTTAAGAGTCCATCAAAGGAGAAAAACAACAAACTTTGGTGTAATGGGTAAAATAAATGGGCAATCTAAAATTACATGGGCAAAGAAATATGAAAATGATAATCAACTTATAACTATCTAATTTAAACATTTACCTACATGTATTCCAAGGTAAATATATATATATATATATATACATATATAATTTAAATGCTACTAGACTTAAACCTTATTCTAAATTATACACAATTAAAAGATAGTGGGCCTGATCAAATACAAAAACTAGGCCTCCCTGTGAATCCCAGGCTGCTCTGAAACTCATGCACATCCTGCCTCAGCCCCTTGAGTGGTGAGGTTTTGGGCTGCACATACCCACACTTTTACACTATGTTTACAATATTGATTTTTAAAGCAATTGGTTTTGTGCACTCTTCTAGGATTTGAGGTAGCTGTGCAGCTTTCTTTTTGAAAGACTTTAGAAAGAACATTTTATAATCCAGATGCCAGTGCCTTATATCTATAATCCTAGCTACTCAGACTCTGAGATCTGAGGATTATGGTTTGCAACCAGTAATGTTTGTGAGACTCTTACCGTACAGATTTTTGTAAAAACCTAAGTTTTCAAGTCCTTTGAGTAAATATCAAGACCCTGTTTGAGGGATCATACAGTCACAGTGCTTTTGTTCAGAACTTCTGAGGTGTCTTCGAAGTAGCTGTGCCATTTTGCGGTTCCTCCAGTGAATGAGACAGCCTTTTGATCTACACTGTGCCCATATCCAGTGTTCGGTGCTGTCAGTGTACTGGATTTTGATGGCTGTAATAGGAAATGGATCCCATTACTGTTTTCTTTTATACATCCCAGATGACATATGGAATGGAGCATCTCCCATGCTTGCTTGTCATCTGCCTATTTTATCTGATGAGATGACACCTCTCTCTCTCTCTCTCTCTCTCTCTCTCTCTCTCTCTCTCTCTCTCTCTCTCTCTCTCTCTCTCTCTCTCTCCCTATCTCTCTCCCTATCTGTCTTTCTCTCTCCCTTTTTTCGCTCTTCCCTCTGCCTCCACTTTCTGCAAGGAGTGAGGATAACTAACATGTGGCTGTCCTAGCCATGCCAGGCAATCACTCTCCCACTGAGCTCCACCTTGGCCTCCCTGAGTTCTCTTGTGATTTACTTATCACTATTCATAGAAAAAGAAAACATGATTGTTCTCAGGCAAGGGAAAACAAAACATTCATAACTTGGTAGTTTTGTGCATTAATTTCAGATAAAGTAACCAGGAATAAATGAAGGCTGTGGTTTTATAGGTGTGAGAGTGAAGGAACATCTTTGAGGTGTTTTATTGGTCAATGCTGCCAAACTCATCAGGACTTCGGTATTTCTTCGGTGTGCTCATGTTTCCTACATGGACCTGGGTGACATCATTCTGTTTTGGAATGCATACATTTAACTAATTGATTAGTTAATTAATTGGACCTCCTAAGAAGAAAATGAACTGTGAGTAGGAAAAGAAGAGAGGCCATGAAGCCTGGCCTGTACATTTCTTTGCATCATCTCTCTTCTCCCTTGACAATTCCCTTCCCTCATGGTGCTCAAAGCAATGCATGGAGAGACCCAGTGCCACAGTCATGGATCTTGTAGCATCGACAGTCTCAGTCTCTGTCCCTTTGCCCTCAGGAAAGATTCCAGGACAGTGACCTTCTTTCCTTTCTCATCAACTCCTTTTCAGTAGCTTTTTGCTGTCAGTGTACTTGCTCATCTCTTTAGTTCAAATGTGCCCTTACAAAGACATCTCCTGCCCCTGACCTTTGAAAAGAGCAAAAAGAGTTTTTAGCCAGAGTTAACAGTGAGCAGATGAAAGGCTCAGCAATCTCTATGGAGCCCAGGCATACTAACATTTCACCAGGTGCTTGCATCCCTTCTCTCTGTCTGCCAAATCACTGCCCTTCTTAAACAACTGTAGCAAGTAAACCTATAGTGAAGGCAGAAACAGAAAAATTGTCCTTGAAGTATAAATTATAGCCCATAAAGAGGGAAAGAAAACTTGTCATCTTTGACCTAATTTTCCTTGTTAGAAATGGTCTTCTGGAAGGCACCATGCAAGGCTACCTTCTTTATTCAGGAATGATTAAACTTCCCACTTCAATTTCATAGCACAGTTTTAAGAAAGATAATTTTTTTTACTGTTCTTTCCTCTTTATTCTAAAATTGTTTTCTCCCCATGATATCATTTTCTATGTGACTAAATATGCTCCAATGTTACATTTGTGATTTTAGACCTCTAAACCATTTGAACTTATCATACCTACACACCCCACAAGAGTCATAGATAAATTAAATAAGGTGTTTAACTGTATCATTCCTTTAATGCAACATTTTCACTGAAATTTTTAAATAATAGTAATACAGCAAAAGATAGCGTACTTTTAGAAACTAAAAATGTACATATAAACAGAGTCTCCCTTTCCTCCTCATTATCTTTTGATGTGTGTATTTAATTAAATATCCTCAGGTTCTGGTGATTCTGCAGATGTTTAACACAATACTTGTTCATTAGAAATGCTTTGTACTTATCACCTCTTGAAGATGGACTTATCAGCTCTTTCTCTCAACCACATGTCTCAGATTAAAACACGTTGAGGAAGAACTTATTTGACAAATTCAGAAGGATTGAGCAGCAAAGAGATAACATTGCGAATCCTATTGGAATTGGTAAAAGGAAGCAAGAGTATCTGCACTAAATCCTCATCAATAGTTCAGTGTAAATGTGTGCATAGGCCATTATCTCAGCAGCACACAAAAAAGAGAAAAGGAACAGATAAGAGAGCTGTATTCTCTACTTGTTGGCACCTCCACGGCTCGATTGTGATTCCCATATCTGCCCATGTCCTTCAGCAGGGCTTGTTTATCTCCAGTGGGCCCCTTGGGCTGGGATATTTTAGATGACTGCTAATGAGATGGCAATCCTCTCATTTTGAGGTTTATCAGTGCTCCAATCCAAAAATATGAATGGATGCCTCCTTACAGTTTGCACTGGACAGGTGGCAGATCATTTTTTCCTCTTCAGATCTGGTTTTTCTCTCACTTGATGGCTCCATCTGCCCCTACTACAGAGCTGTTTGGTAATAGCAGGATCATCATGAAGAGACTGCTAAGACAGAGGCATCTTCATCTCGGTCCCCTCCATGCCACCATTTTCTCCAGCTCTCTCCTGCTCCTAGACCAGGCAGGAGAAACCTTTCCAGTTCACTTCCCCCATATACATGACCTTCTCCCACAGCACTATTAAACTTTGACACTCTATACAGCAATATCCAGAGATATCAGGCAAAAAAGTTGTGGCTACCCTGAAAGAATAAAGTGGACAGCAAACACAACCACAACCTTGTTCAGAATCATCGAGAGTTACTTAGTATCCCTTGTAGATTTTTGTTTCCTCCAAAGTGTTTTTGCTATTGGTACTTGCCAAAGAATGATGCTTTTCTTGTTCTTATGAAAAGTTCAAGGTAAAACCAGCAATGTTTATTGGAAAGGAAATGTGGTACATTTGGCCCTGGGGATACAGGAGCCTTGGCTACCTGCTATATACACTAGAACTAAAGCTTCATAATAAATCATGCTTTGGTTTTAAGAGTCTATGTTCCTTCCTGATTTCCAGACAGGGGCTATATTCCTAGATTGTGGTACATATTTCTATATCCTGTACTAGTCTTCTTTTTGTTCATGTAAAAACAGCTATTTCTATGTACAAAAGGGGACTCTGAAACCTATTTTTGTCTTCATGCTAAGGCAAATAGGCAGACAAAGAGGTAAGTGAACAGAGCTAATGAACTACTCCTATAAAAATGTTTTTTTTCCCTCTGTTAATGTTTTTGTTTCGGTAACATTTCTACCCAATGCTATCTTACTGATGTACCTGCTTGGTGGACACAAAGGTTGATTTTAGAGGACCACAGGCAAGCAGAGGAGAAATGTGTGGGATTTGGCTCAGCATGTAATTTGTAGGGCTATCCAAAGAGTTATAGACACTTGTGAAAAAAAACCACAAACATGAATAGCACATCAAAAGGAGAATGGCTGTTCAAGGTTAGAGTTCAAGGCTGAAGTGTAGGCTTGGTTGAGATTTAGAGGTATGGGAAGTACATGTCTAGGAAACAGAATGTATAAAGCATGTAATACAGGCATAGAGCACTGAATAAACAAGGAGCAAAAGTTATGGGTTATACTGGGGCCAGGTTTCAAAGATTCTTCCAGTCCATGATACATGGTTTCTACATTATCCCAAAGGAAAGAAAGATCTTTGAAGTGAAGTCTCTGTGTGTGTCTCAAGCATACCAAGTTACAGGCATGATGTCTTTGAGCCCTCACACGCATCCCGGCATTCTTGTTGGAAGCATATAAACAGAGTTGTTCATCATTTCCTTGAATGTCATACAAAATACAAATTTCCACTGATGCAGAATGTTTCATACCAGAAAATTTCCTAGGAGGAAGAGATGAGCAAGCATTCTGTATTTAAAGAACAAAATGATACCATGTCAGTGGGCTAGAATGTTATGGCATGTGTGGGTGCCATTGGCCCCTCTCTATATTTTCTGATACTCTTCTAATTTAGTTTTGCTAAATTTCAGAATGTTATACTCTTCTTTGTCTTTCTATAATCACTATTACATACCATCTACTAGTGCTATGGAACAGTAGGAAACCGACACGGCAGAATGGTAAGTACAATGAACATTAAGACAGACAAAGAGTCAGGTACATAGAGCTAATAAGCTATGTACAGGTACAGAAGTAGAAGAGCTTCTGGAATGATGAGTAAGAGTAAAAAGCAATTGCCACCAATAATGGAAGTCCATAGGCAACTCTCTTAAACTAAAAGTTAAAAGTATCAATGGAAGTCAGGCACTGATGGCTCACACCTATAATCCTAGCAACTCAAGAGATTGAAATCTGAGAATCACTGTTCAAATCTAGCACAGTCAATTAACCACCAAAAAGCTACAAGCGGAGCTGTGGCTCAAGTGGTAGAGGTCTATCCTTAAATAAAAATGCTCAGGAACCTGACCCAGGCCCTAAGTTCAAGCCCCCAATCTAGCTCATACATGTGTGTGCTCACATGGATGCACATACATATACACACACATACACACATGCATATATACATACACTCACGGGAATATATTGTTATTGAAGTGATGACCTATTTTGATAATTAAGAGAAAACATTGACTTTGTGTCCTTCATGTGATTACTAAAGAAAATATGTTACAAATACACAATGGGACACAGTTGACAGACAAAAAGGATGAAGTTTTGTTATTTGAGACACAATAGATAGAAATAGTGATCGTTACATTAAGTAAAGCGGGTAAAGAAAAATAAGTGTTTTGTGATCTCAGTGTTGTGAGCAATACACACAGCTGATCTCATTTATCTTTTGTGTGGAACAGTAGTTACTAAAGTTTGGGAAGTAAAGACTAGAAAGTTAAGCAAAGGTTGATCAGTTGGTAAGAAGAAACAAGAACCTCTGCCGTGATATTGAACAATAGGGTGGCCAAAAGTGACAATAAAATGTTGTGTGTTTCATATCTCAAAGGTAAGGATTATTAATTTATTTACCATAAATAAATGATAAATGTTGGAGGAGGTTAGTATGTTTACACTAATATAAATATTATGCAACATACATGTGCATCAAAACAGCCACATGGTATTCTATACCAATGTGCAATTTTCATGTCTCAGTAAAAGTTAAATTCAAAAAATGAACATATGGTAGTGGCCCACAGAACACCCATATGATATTCTCAGGTGAGTTAAGAACCTTCACATAATGGAAAAGAAAAAGGCTAACTAGAGAGTCGGGGAAAGTGTTACAAAAGGATCCACATGGGAAGAATTTATCCAGCACTGACAAGTTGTGTGAAGATGATGTGAGATTGTCAGACACTTTTATGATCCTTTCCTTCACTCTGGCTTATGTACCTTTTGAAGGCACACAAGGCTTGATGAGGAGGCAGCCTTGAAATCAATTGGCAGAGCGGGGGAAACATTAATAGCATCTGCAGCCACAGGACACTTTGCTACTGTGAGATTTGTTATAGGACAGAAATGACGGCTATATAACAACATCTTATTGATATGGGCTTCCTGAGCATAGCTAGGGGAAAAAAAAGAATGGATACTCTGGCAGAAAGTGTTTGTATCGTAAGTTAGGGGATTTGATGGAACAAACTGGGCTCCCAATAAAGTAGTAAAACAGTAGAAGTGGAGACACTGCAGACATGAAGAAAGATAGTAGTCATACAGCCTGGCCAGTTGATAGATGCAGCATAGTGCCTCAACTCTATTTTTACTCCAACCACAGCTTATTCTTGCCTCCTTCGCATTTGAAGCATCCATCAATGTTGAACACCAGGGTGACTTTACAGAGATAGTATGATAGTGACTGATTAACAGGAGATGAAAGCTGTCTGATGCCAGAGGTACAATTCATAGAAACAAACTATTTCAGATTTGTGTAGCTTTGAAATATAAGCTTGACATCCCAAAATTACCACCTGAACTTATTGATTTCTTATTTTGAAATACAGAAGGCAGCTTTCAGTTGAATGGCTTAATTTACTTTCAACCTCAAATGTACAGATCCTAAAATAGTGATCTGATGATTAAACAGCACACATTGACATGGGATATTTTTCTAACATGTTCCAAACACAGTTCAAAATATTCCTGGTTTTGTGTATTGCTATTTTTTTTCCTTCCAGGGACAGTTTTGATGCTAATTCAGATTTTTCAAGGCAGGAAATGAAGTGTCTGGTCTGGTAAGAGAAGTCATTCATCAGCGTTACAGTTCTTCCTTGTTGGAAATGTAAACGGAAACATCTAAATAGTTTAAGAAAACTGATCTTATGATCATTTTAGAAAAGATGTTACAGTGGCAGAATAAACCATCATTTATTCCCTCCTTCCCAGGATATCAGCACTTCAAGGTTAGTGATATATAAATAGAATCTAGTTTATTGAAACATGTAAAACATTAATGTTTCTTGATTTTAATTCAAGGCAATGCCTGTATGTTTACAGAGGAAGAAATTTATTGCAGAAAGCATTGTGCTCCATACATCATACCCACTTTTCTTTCTGCCTTGAACTTTACCCTCTTCTTTTAAAAACACAGTGTATCCCAGTTGGACAACTCTCCTGGGTGTTGCTAGGTCTAATTTTTGACATTATACTTACTGTTAAATCTTGTCCATTTCAACCAAGACAATTCTAAACACTACGGGAGACATAAAAAGCATTATCAGACTCAGCTTCCTGGCATCAAGCATCCTACTTGAGATCTGAGGAAATGAAACAGAATGTCTCATTGTTTATACCACTTATAAGGAGCTTTGGAGAAAAGATAACTAGAAATAAATGTAGATTACATGCTACCATGACTGACTCCACTCTGTGATTTAGGATCCAGGGATTGTAGCCATGTGACTTTACTACAGCTTTGAAATGGTGTTAACCTGTATAATATATTTCAGGAGTTTATGAATATTAATACTCAACATCCTTAGCTATCAGGGAAGTGCAAATAAAAACAACACTAAAATTTTCCTTCACCCCAATCAAAATGAATATTATTATTATTTTTTTGCCAGTCCTGGGCTTGAGCTCAGGGCCTGAGCACTGTCCTTGGACTGAGTTCTACCACTTGAGCCTCAGCACCACTTCTGGCTTTTTTCTATGTATGTGGTACTGAGGAATCAAACCCAGGTCTTTGTGCATGCTAGGCAAGCACTTTACCACTAGGCCAAACTCCTGGCCCCAAATGACTATTATTAATAAAGAAGAAAACATGATACTGAGGGACTGGGAAATTGGCCTAGTGGTAGAGTGCTTACCTAGAAATTTTTTTGATTCTTCGGCTCAAGTGGTAGAGCTCCAACCCTGAGAAAGCCCATGGACAACGCTCAAGCCCCAAGTTCAAGTTCCAGGACTGGCAAAAAAAATGCTGCTGAAGATTCAAAGGGGGTTAAAGAATTCCTTATTTGCAGCTGATGTGATTGGAAATTAGTGTGGCTACTGTGGAAATCAGTATGGAAGTTTCTCAAAAATGTAAATATAGAACATCTATATTGTCCTCTTAATCAACTCTTGGGCATATATCAAAGGAATGAAAGTCAGTATCCAATGGTATTAGTTGCACATCTATGTTTTAGCAGCATTACACACAATTGTCAGTTTATTCAACCTGTCTAGGTATCCATCAACAGATGGTAAAGAAAATGTGATATAAGAAAACTGATTTTTAGGGCTGGAAGTCTGGCCTAGTGGTAGAGTCTTTGCCTAGCAAGCACAATGCCTTGGGTTGGATTCCTCAGTGCTACTTACACAAAAAATGCCAGAAGTGGTGCTGGGGCTCAGGTAGTAGAGTTCTAGCTTTGACGAAGCCTAAGGAAGCCTAAGGACTTATTATCAATAAAATGTAGTATGGAATTGTACAATGGAATTGTATTCATCAATCAGAAAGAATAATATAATGTCATTTACAGGAATATGAATGAACAAGAAAATCCTATTTGCTGAATTAAGCCAGGATTGGATACAAAGGGCTTATGTTTCCTTTCAATGTGAAAATAGAATTAAAATATAAAGATACTCAATAATACATACAAGGCCATATATAAACACAGTACCAACTAGGGGATAGTATACATAGGATTGAGACCCTTCACTATAACCCTTTGGAAACATTAGTAATCAGTTCAACAAAACAAATACCAGGAATCTGAAACAGGTCCTCACAGAGTGTATAGGAATGAAAAGGAAGTGGTATAAACAAAAGAAAAGAGGAATAACTAGTGGATCTAGTCTAATAAACATCCAAGAATTGAACTAGTAATCTTGAGGAGATGGGGGAGTGATGGAAGCAGTGACTGATCAGGATGCACTGTACAAATAAACTGACATGTTAAATTAAAATCCTTCTATGTAACTATCAGAAGAAAACAATTTCAAAAAAGTTACTTGGCTGTTTACCAAATTCAGTGAGGGTCCCTCAAAAAGAACTTTTGGTTAAACTTGGTTAGCTGAGTGGTTGGTTAATTAATCGAGGAATTTGTCACACACTGCCTAGAAAAAAAATAGATGTTGAATTAGTAGGGGGGAAAAAAAACAAAGAAAGGATGACCCTTAATCATAATGATAAGAGTAAAGGTAAGAAAATACAAGAAAGAGGTTGGCAATGTTGCCTAGTGGTAGAATACTTGTCTAGCACGCATGAAGCCCTAAGTTGGATTCCTCAGTACTACATACACAGAAAAATGTGGAAGTAGTGCGGTGGCTCAAGTAGAAGAAGTAGAGCACTAGCCTTGAGCACAGAATGGCTCAAAGACAGAGCCCAGGCTTTGGCTCCCCCCAAAAAAGAAAAGACAAAAAGTAAGTATGAAACAGAAATCAACAGTACAGCATGAATGTGGAAGGAAATAAAGAAAGACAAGTCAAACCATGAAGTGTCAAGTCTAAATGACAAGTAGATTATAATAAGAGGAAACCACCAATGGGTCCTTGATATGAAGAAGACAAACATGCCTGAGATTCATTTTATGTGAGAATGCAACAAGGAAAACTGTGAAAGTCAAAGAGGCAAACATATACACTCACTGACAGGAAAGTACTTAATCAGTTAAAGTGATTCCAGAATAAGCCATTCCAAAGAGAATACAAATTTCCATTCACTCTTACAGTCATTCACTAATAAAGCTTCTCTAAGGAATCAAAGCAAAGAAAATGGCTTTAGATCTGTCAATTAGGAGACCACTCTTGTATTTGAAGAGACAAATCCATTAGAGTATTGGAGATAGGAGCTATTTTGTGTCTTTTATCTCTTTGTCCATCATGTTCTTTGGTCTTCAAGAAAAGACTATCACTGGTCAGTGGACAAAAAGTCATTAGGTTGTTATTTTTTATACCATTTGTTTATGTTTTCTTATATTCTGAAAGTAAATGGCTAGGCAAAATTCCTAATCCCTGTAAACATTTAGAAAGATAACCAAAATATGACTCCTGTCAAAACTTTTTAAGTGTATTTAACATGGAATTATAGATATAATATAATCTCTTCTGATCTTTCATGTTACTAGAGTTGATACTAGAGTTGCAGAATTTCTAAAAACCAAAAAATACAATGAGTAAATAAACACTGTTTTTTTTAAAAGATAACTTTCATTTACTTGATCTCAAAAGACAAATCTAATAATAAATAAGAAAGAAAAGGACACAGGTTTTGAAGGTCAACCTAAGCATTTTTCTTTAACAAGGTTATTTTGACATTACTAAATGGAACAGCCACAGAACTTGGAGCAGCCCTATTAGATTAATGATAGCATCAAAGGCAAGAACAAGTACTATTTGTTAGGCACTTTTCCCCCTCAGTACTTTAATTCTGCTTTGGACAGAGAAAATGGAGATGAAAGGCAAGGCTAATCTAACCTCGGTCATTATGTATTTCCTTTGTCCCTTTTCCATTTTTTTAAATTCAATAAAAATGAAGTAACAGCAAAAAAGAGCAATTTCCAGACAATATAAAGAATCAATAATCAGTCTTGTTGGAAAAATTCAACATTTTCAACTTTCATACTTTTACAGATTAAACCATATAACTATATATATATATATGTGTGTGTGTGCATTGTTTTTAATAAAAACAAATATTTGTTATTCCAGTTCAATTTACTCTTTATTATTTAATTTATTAGTATTCATATTATTACTATTTATTTATTATTATTACTATTTAGATAAAGCCTCCTTGATCAATTCATGTCCTTAAGCAAAAAAAAAAAATCAATTTCGTAGTTAAAAAATTACTTTCTAGGCCAGGAGTGTGGTCTAGTAGAAGTGTTTACTTAGCATGCACAAAGCCCTGGTTTGATTCCTTGGTACCACATCAGCAGGAAAAAAAAAGCCAGAAATTGTGCTGTAGCTCAAGTGGTAGAGCACTAGCCTTCAGAAAGAGCAAGGACAGTGCCCAGGCCCTGAGTTCAAGCCCCAGCACTGCCAAAAAAAAATTCCCTTCTTAAAATTTTTTATTTGAAAGTGGAAGTAATTCATATCTTACAGGCACAAAGGGTTTAATGGCAGAAACACTGTTCTGTGCCCCACCCAGAACCACCACTCAAATTAGAGTAAACAAAGTAAAACCCATGAACACAAAGAAAGAAGGAGTAATGAGGGAATACGCACATCTCAATAAATGATTGGAAGATAAACGCCAGTGAAAAATGGGCTAATTCCTGCAGCAGAAGATTGGAAAGGATTCCTGATATTTTGATACCAATCCCCAATGCAAGTCTATGGTGTGGCATGAAGCTGAAGACAAAGTCTTTGTAAGAGCTGTTTAGATACTTGGCCCCTTCCTGGAAATCTTCAGTTCATTTTGTAGCAACACTTGAAGAGTGCCCACCTTTGAGCACACAGGGAACAGAAGCTATGTGGGGAGGGACAGCAATCTGGAGAATTGCTGTTTGTTCTATCAAACACTACTAACCTCTGCATTTCATTCCATTATGTGAAAAACTTTCTTTTCGGGGAAAAGACCCTAAGTCAGACTTTGGAGTTGGCTTCCATGTGAACACTGAAAGCACATTAAAAAGACACAAATACTGATTCCTGCATGAAAGAGCAATCTTCAATCTTCTTTCAGTGAAGTCAAATAGCTCCATCCATGTAAACAAACACTTAAGAGAATCAATCAAAAGATTCTTTGCCTCCTACATGCTAAAATCTGTGTGTCTTTCTGGGGAAGAAAGTTGTTGATACAATAGTTCAAATAAATTTTGGAGAATTAATATTTTATTATCTTTAAATAATTAACCCAAGAAGTTGACGTAGAACAAAGCAGTTTATGAATCCCCCTTTCAATGTTCTTACTCCACATCAACCTATTCCTTTTCTTAATTCTGTAGTATATACAATGAATTCTTTACTGCATTCTCATCCTCTCCCCCACCTTCATTTGCCTTTCTTTTACAGATTAAAATATTCTTAATGTACTGTGTTCTCTTCTCTTTTGTTGCTCTTTTGTTAATCTCATATTGTTACTGTATCTGACTCTGTTACCTGGTATATTGTATATACATTTGATTATTTGAAATAGGAAATGGGGGGAAAACCAGATGATTGGGATGGGCTGAGGAGAGGGAAATGGGGACAAAACCATGAGAAGGGGTATCAATGTGTGGGAAGTAATGCACCTACTACCTGGTGAATGTAACTGTAACCACTCTATACATTACAATAAAAATAATTTAAAATATTTAAAACATTCAACTTAAATCAGTTATACAGAACAAGCCTAGAATCCCACCTTCTAAGAAGAGAGCCTCAGGAGACTTGGGAAAGGCAAGGGGCCCTACCTAAAAACAAACTCAAAAGCAATATGACTAGGGATACAGCTCAAGTGGGAGAAACTTGTCTAGTAAGCGTGAGGCCTTGAGTTCTATTCCCAGAAAAGAAGGAAATCAAATAATATATAAGGCATGAAGAAACATATACCAGATTTCTCTACAAGAGCATTCACATTTGGATGATAGAGAAATTCCTTTGAAATTCTGATGGTAACTAGATTTCAAATTATAATAGTAAATGCTATCAAATTGTCACATAAACCTGAAAACAGAGTAATACATTTTTTTAGAATAATACATTTTTATGCATGCAAGACTGAAGTAAAAAATCTCCCTTCTTCCTTTCTCTAAAAAGCTGTTGATGAGTATGTGTTTCTATAAAACAGTAAATGAAGAAAAGAGACAAGAGTGGATTTGGCAACGGGACCCAACAGCCTAAAAGAAAGGAAGCACAAATATCATGTAACCTTTTTATTAATTACAATTAAAATTATTAAAAAAAAGAAAATCAGATACAAAAAAAGAAGCACAAAGAAGTTCCATAACAAGGACTGTGCACCCATCCGTTTCAGCAGAAGCTCATCAGGGGTTCAAGGACCAGAATGCTCTGGAAAAGCCTTCTGGAGAAACTGTAGAACTGATCACTAAGTTTTCCCTGAGTTCATCTCTACTTCTACAACCCTCCTTGTGCCAACAGGTATTTACAGACTTCTCAGGTCACAGAGAAAGCAATCTGACTAGAACACCCTATTTTCAAATTGACAGGAATGACTAAGTTTTCTTGTAAGATGTGGTGGTGAGGAGCAAGCCAGAAAGAGATCTAGAAATGGAACACTGAAAACATTACAAACATTTTAGTGTTTATGGAGAGGTTATGATTCTGTTGGAGAATATGAAAAAGAAAGCTGGGCACCGGTGGCTCACACCTGTAATCGTAACTACTCAGGAGGCTAACATCTGAAGATTGTGGTTTGTGAAGCCAGCTGAGGCAGCAATGTCTGTGAAACTCTTCATCTCCATTAAAACTACAAGAAAAAGCCAGAAGTAGAGCTGGTGGCTCAAGTGGCAGAGTGCTAGTCTTCAGAAAAAGGAAGCTCAGAAACAGCACCCAAATCCTGAATTCAAACTCCAGGACTTGTGTGGACACACAAACAGACACACACACAAAAAGAAATGAAAAGGAAATGTAATCACAGTATGATACTGTAATTAGTTAGGATAAGATAGGATCTGAATATCAATTGTACCAACATTGCAATATAACCTTGATGGGGAGACACATTAGAAAAAGAACAAGCTTGTGGAAGATCACATTTGAACACAGTAGGATAGAAGTATGATTTTTATTAAAGTTGGCACACACATTCTGTTGACAGTAACTTTGGAATATTTTATGAATGGAATGGTGAATGCCCTAAAGGAAGAGTTTATAATTATTGGTATAAACATTGTAGCTTTACTGTTAGATCATAAAAAGATAAGTTCGTTGAAATAAGCAATGCGATTTATTTCTCAAAACTCAACAAGTAATAACTAAATGAACAAATTAATTCAGAAGGAGAATGTTGGAAGCTACTGACAGTAATGTGATAAAAATCATTGAGAGTAAGGGGAAAAGAGAGAAAAAGAGGGAAATGCAATAAAAAGATAACTGAGTACATTTAGCCATTATGTTAACTAACCTTATAACTCATTCATTACCAGACCAAATCAAGTCAATATCATTTGATGCTTTGCTGTTCTTTTTTAGATGAATTCCAAAACACCAGAAATCCCTTTAGCTAATATCTTCAAAGGAACATTAACAACATTTAAATCAATTTTCAACAAGATGCAAAATAGGTCCATTTCCAACTGCTCCTAACTAGAAAATGCTAAAACAGCCTTGCATTTGTCAACCTGGAATTGGCCAGTGGTAATCAAATCATTCTCCCTATAAACTGAGAAGTGTTAGCAAGTAAGCTGCTTATCAAGAGCAAAGACAGAGATGAACTTGGAAAGTACTCATGAGCTGAAAATGTTTACAATGTGACTAGAGGTAGCTGGATCAATTTTAACATGCCCAAATGTGGCTGGAGGCAAGTCAGACTGTCTGCCGTCGTCTGAGAAGGAAGGAAGGAAGAAAGGAGGGAAGAAAAAGGAAGACCGAGGCATAGGGGAAGAAAAAGGAAGTATAGTAATACAGTAATACAGAAAACATCTAATAATTTGAAAGTGGTTAACAACCAACAAAATTGAATTAGCAGTGTGGCTTTAGTCTGGTATTGGGGTTGGGGGTTTCTAAAGATAAAGCCCAGGAAGACCTTGCTACAAGAGTACAGTGGCAGATACTTGGCAACAAGCAAGGTGCATCAACACAACATGCAGTCAAAACCCTCTAAATTGTTCCTTAGATATCTACATTTTGTTTTATTCTGAGGAAATCTTTTTTTTTAATTGTCTGAGAGATGGTAAGATTGTAATATCCACCAAATTGGAGAATGCATTAAGCAAAACATACTTACAGCCAGGCATCTATGCCTGTTACCCTAGCTACTCCGGAAGCTGAGCTCTGAGAATCACAATTAGAATCCAGTCTAAACAGATAAACCCAAGAGATACTTATCTCCAGTTAACCAGCAACAAAAAGTCAGCAGTGGAGATGTGGCTCAGTTAGTAAACCATTAACTTTTAGTGAAAAAGCCAGCCAAAATGAAGAGGCTCTAAGTACAAGAGGCCCCAGTACAAAATAACACTATTCATAGTGCTAGTGGTCATCATAGTAACCATAATCCTCATAATCATATACTAACATATTTAGAATAAAAAGCCAGTATAATAGACAAAAGCAAGTAGCCCATATAAATGAAACAGTCTTTAAAAGGATATGGAGCCAAAGCCATTCTTTAATAGTTAGTGTCAAATTAGTTTTTCCCATTATATTATTAGCCTAAGTATTTTCATTCATCTACTAAATGAAGTGGTATTTTTCCGCTAGTAACCTCAAGTCAATCTTCTTTCCATAAGTTGATTATACAACTGGAAAGAATTTAGCAGGGAACTCATCATAGTTTAAATTTATTCCAATATATGGTATGCACGAACATTAGAAGATTGATGTATTCATTACAATGAGAGGCATTAATTCCCTAATATTTATTTAAATTATAAAACTCTCAGTGGCACAAATATAGATTAGTTGAAATAGGAAGTTGCATACAAAAATGCAATATACAGTCTTGCCATAGATATCCAACAAAAGACTCAGACTAAAACATGACTCATTTTCTTTTCGGAAGTTACAAAATATGCATTCTTTGCCAGGAACTGATTGCACCAATTGGATTTATGCAAACCACTCTCATCTGGGATATAGTAAATTCTTACTACATCACAACAATTCTTATTCTTTCTCTGAGGTTTAACTTTAAAAGGATATGGATGGCTCATGTCTGTAATCCTACCTACCCAGAAGCATGAGATCTGAGCATTGTGCTTCATAGCCAGCCCAGGCACTAAAGACCAAGAGACTCTTATCTCCACTTAATCACTACAAAAGGGGAAATGGAGCTGTGACTTCAGGGGTAGGGTGGTAGCCTTGAGATGAAGAGCTCAGGGACGGTGCGCAGGCCCAGAGTTCAAGCCCCATGACCCACAAAAAGAAAGAAAAAAGAAAAAGAGAAAAGTATATAATAAGCCTTATTTCTACCTCTTCATGAAATGAATACATGGGGCTATTAAGTTTTGTCTATCACCAGCATGTTATGCAATGTTGCATTTTATAGACTCCATTAGAAGATGACATGTGGCTGAAAAAATTATTCAAACTCTCATGAAACAATTTAAGAGTATCATAACTTATTATGATAGGATGCTGTATGGGACAGTGTGGATTGACTGTTAGAAACCAAGGAAGCACTCAAAGAGTTACCAGCTATACAGTAAATACAAAGCATTAAAAATGAGTTAGAAAATGGAGAGATAAACCAACAGGTTTAATGTTCTAGGGCAAACACATCAAGAAAATGCTGGACAGCATGTTGACTTCATAAATAATAGGTCTTGTGTATAGCTTGGTGGTAAATCCTATGCTTAGCATGTGTGAGGCTCTGGGTTCAATCCCCAACATGTTAATACATCAATGACTCCATAAATTCATATTGTTCTTTCAAAGCTCTTCACATATGCTATCATTACTCTCCATAGACAAGAATAAACCTCCGTGAAGCTCAGTGACTTTCTTAGAACTGCATGGAAGCCCAGTATAAGAATGCCTCCAGTGGCTGGGATGGAGATGTGTGGCTTAACAAGAGGGCATGCTCAACAAAAAAAGAAAAAAAACCAAGGCAATCGAGAGGATGGAGCATGGTTTGATAGCATCCAAGTGCCAAATGGAGTCCTGAGATCATGGGTTATTCATTTTAAATAATTGTTCATCCACTGAGTTATCAAAATGTGAAGAACACTGGTCACTATAAGGAAACTTCTCCTGACTTGAATATCCTGCTTGAAATGGCATGTTTTTGTCTAGGTGGATGCCTTTCTACATATGAAGTAGAAAGCCCTTCAATATATAAAATAAGAGGAAAACAGAAAAAATGTAGTCATTGTGGGTGTCCACTCAGTATATGTAGAGTTAAAATATGACAAGCCAGTTGCCACTCAGGAAGTTGCCAACTGTGCAAAAAAATGTGTTATAAATATGCCTCAGAGAGCAGTCATAATGCAAATATTTTTTTTCTTTCTGGGTCAAACTTTTGTCCTGAGTGGAAAAAAAAGTTACCTTTATCTTTTTGGTCAGATAAAGCCAGCCAAACAGAATAGAGGAAGAGAATAAAATTGGTAAGTGAATAAAATTCCCATTCCAAGAGAACATGTATGTTTAAAATTTAATTGATAGGACAGGCCTTTAGGTATGGAGGTATGGCCTCTGTTCCACTGTTTTTTTGTCACCTTCCTTCTACCTTTTATTAGCTCCTAAAGAGGGCAAACCCACAAAGAATGCTGATCAGCTGAGCAGATACTATTGTTCTTTCAATCGTGTGCTTTTTTTGAAATCATGGACAAAATGGGAGATGAAAGGCATTTTTCTGTGAGTAAAAGCATGAAAAATGCCTTGAAGATTCACAGCAAACAAACATCCATGGCAAGAAGGTAATATGAATCCAGTCACTTTCTATCCTCAACTAAGCTTCGAGGAGAGAGAAAAACCTAAGAAACTCAAGCATAAAGTAGAGGTTATAGAATGTACTCATTAGAACACACAGCATGCAACTCCTGCATACACAGTGCTCGTGCTTTTCCTCCAACTGCACAGATCCATCTCAGAAGCCCTCTTGAAACTGTCAATACAGTCATTATCAATTATGTAATGCGAGGGGGGGAGCAAGGATGAATAATTCACAGCTAAGACATACCCATGATTTATAATCTTGCGTGTAACTGTCTACAGCTAGTATTGGGAACTTGTCATTAAAAGGCATTAACTTGAGAAAATTAGAGTTCTGTATTGATTCCCAAACATGTATAGTTTATTGTGGAGTGATGCTTTAATTTATATTCCAAGCAATGCTCTAGGTGAATAGTATTTGCATAAAGAGGACCGCATCCTGAAGCCATCTGGTTCCACAACATGACAGGAGCTGTGGCTCTGCATCCTCTCAGAATGACTATATTGCAGGATAATAAGCAGAGAACAAACCCAGTGTTGTTTATACAGGGCAACATTAAGTTAAGGCATAATCACTAGACAAGGAGTTGAGATGTTGGTTTCTCTTATGTGTGCAGAATTCAAGTTAGTCAATAGCTAGCTGAATAATTTCAGGTGAATATTACCTTTTACTTTTGAGATAGGTAACCTACCTCTCTGTTCCTTTGCTTCTACTTCCTTCTGATAATTTATTTTTCTTAATAACATCACAGGGATATCAATAAGTTACTTGGCCCAATCATAACTGTGTGGTAAGATCCTAGGAGAACTGGATGAGAAAATGCTTACCTCTTTTTTTTGCCAGTCCTGGGCATTAAATTCAAGACCTACACACTGTCCTTGAACTTTCTCAAGGCTAGTGCTCTATCACTTGATCGACAGCACCACTTCCAGCTTATTCTGTGTATGTGGTACTGTGGAACGGAATCCAGGGCTTTGTGTATGCTAGGCAAGCACTCTTGGTCCCTGGATGACAGAATGTATCAACCCAGATAATCAAATTGTCAACACCAAACACTTGAGCAAGTACCTGAGAATTGGGAGCAGTACTTCAGAGAAAATAAAAGGGCTTTTGTGAACAGCATTTAGTAAACAAATCACACAACATCTAGGTGACAATGGGTTAACAATGGGTTAACTAGGGCTTCCAGCCTTCCAGCTGTGTCTTGTGGTCATCTGGGGCAATGATTATATAAATGTTGATGTCTTAGCACCCTCCCTAGAGAGGCTAATTTAATTGCTCTGGAGTGGACAACTAGACACTGGATTTTTTTTTTAAGTTCCCAGAGCAGTTCCAATATGCAGTCAATTTTGAGGGCCACTGGTTGTGGACCAATCAAGCACACATGTCAATAAAATAACACAGATAAAGATGGAACATATCAAAACAACTAAGAGTTGGTATAAGTGCAAAATTTGTATTCAAAGAAAAATGGAGCAGAAAATAGAAAATTAGTATATAACAGATAATACTGGGTACAGAATTTAGGTAATACTTTACTGTAGTCTAAACTGCTTGGCAGAAGAATAGTAGGGGTAATGGGAGATGGGAAAGTACCAGCCTTCTGGCACTTTGATAGAAAAGCAGCAACCTTATTCAGAAACCCAGCAGCAGAGGGATGTGAGGGACAATGGCTGAATTTATGAGTATCAGGCATACTATTCCAGGCTATGAAATACAGAAAGAGGTACAAGTCAAGAACAGGATCAGAAAATCAGGTTTAGCAGCTTTGAGGTGAGGAGTGGAAAATTATTCTGCTATAAAACAAATGTTTTTGAGAAGCCAGATGAAGCCCATCTCTGTCTAGTATTTGTCTCACAAGCACTGCTGGGGAAAAGCTCTCAGTGTCCCACCTTTTATCTGAGCCTTCATACCTGGATGTAAACAGAAAGGAAAGGGTGATATTAGGAATGCTTATAGCTAGACATGGTACAAAGTGATAAGAGGAGATTAAAAGAGTGTTTTTAAAGGCTTAAAACCTCAAAGATAAGCATCTGACAAAGAGCATTCAAGGCAAAGAACAATAGATTAGAGAGGTAGCTTTGATAAATTTTCATGCTGAGGAAACAAGAAGAATAAAGAATAAACCATCTAAAAGGAGCCCAAAGACCTCTCAGCTTATACATTATTAATAACAAAGAGGAGGAAAAATAATTTATCTTGACAAATAGAATGATGAGTCCTTTGATGTTTCTGTGTTAGTCAAAGATGAATGAAGAATGCACAAATATATGCATAGTTAGGATATAATTACATTATGCAAGACATTGTCACACTTTCTCTAGATCTAAATGGGGTCTAGTTTAAATATTAGTACTCTATTCTGCATGGATTTCAAGATGCTTGAGTGGTTTATATGGTGAGCTTCATTGTATGTTTGTTTCCACATAATTAAAGATCCTTGAAATGACTGTCTGATTGAATCTACCAAACTGGAACCACAGTTGAATTTTTTGTACTACTTCCGGTCATCATCAAACTTCTAGCTCTTGCTCAGACATAAAAGCCCACAGGTACCAAACTTTAGTTCACCTCCTCCCATTGTGGCAACAATAATATGGTTTTTAATCCAGAACCTGTAGAGCCTTATTACCCAGGGAGGAAATATAATGGAAGAAGAGAGAAGATGTGCCAACATGGCCCCATCAAATCAGGTATAGACCATCATTTCTTGTGATTAGATTAAAGAAATCTCAGGGCACTTCAAAGCAATTTATAGAAAAGCACATTCCTATTTACCTGGGGAGAAGTGACTCAGGTTACAGCTCCCAGATCCAAGCCTTACTGCCTTAAATTTGATTAATGGAGCATATTGCTCCGGTATTAAGCGGCATCAAGCTAGGCTATAATGAGAGGTGGTATTGACGAGGACTGCAACAGGACAGTTCAAATGAGAGCATGAGTTTGAAAGGAAATGAACTTGGTCTAAATTTCTTTCTAAGTCCTTTATTTTGGTGCAGATGTTTATATTCCCAAGGACCATCCCTATTTTGTGTATTTCTTCCCTTCATTTTCAGTTCCAAGTAATGTTCTCCATAGATACCAGTTATCATGCAGTCCAAAAGGTAATCTCAGCTGGGGTTCTGTAATCACTGTGAACAGCTCCCTTTGAAATTTTATATTACATTTTTAACAACTACTCCCAAGCCTTAGTGCATGCATACCCAACAAATAATAGTGTATCTGGTGGTTACTAGATATATTCATAATCAGGAGCACTTGACTATTCATGTTTACCATCTACTTTTACACCCACAGTGCTCTAGGAAAGAGTACAAGTCTATTATACATATGATGAAATGGAGACCTGAGGAGTTAAGTCATCGGGTCTAAGGATAATAGCTATTGAATAATAAGAACGGTATTTAGGGTATTTTTTTTACTCAATATATACTTGCTTAGGAGTATGGGCTACAAGGCATTAAAACAAGAGTAAAAAATACAATAATTAAAAGGATATAAAAGAACATTCATGGGTATTTTGTTGTAGTAAGGGGAAAAGGTAAGTAGACAAACAAAATGTTGACATCTGGATACCAGTGCTTCACACCTGTAATCTTAGCTACTCAGGAGACTGGGATCTGAGGAACAGGTTCAAAGGAAACCCAGGCAAGAAAGTCCATGAGACTCTTATCTCCAATTCATTACCAGAAAACAGGAAACGGTACAGTGGTTCCAAGTAATAGAATGCTAGGCTTGAGTGAAAGATCTCAGGACATTGAGTGCCCAGGCCCTCAGTTCAAGGTCTACAACTAATTAAAAAATGCTAATTGTGCTATCATTAAATAAATAATAGGATAAATCAGATGTCTGACATCTTATGACTGAAATATTAGGTATAAAGAGGGCTGAGAGTGAGAGGGTTATAGTTTGGGGCCCAATCCAGACCCCAAAAAAATGTTTCAGAGGACCGCTTCAGAACCCGTAGTTGAGTGCAGTGGCACACCTGATATTCTAGGCTACATGGAAGGCAGAGAACAGAATGATGATGGTTTTAAGCCAGCTGATCAGAAAAGCCAACAGATTCCATCACAACAGCTGTGGGGAGGGGTGAAGGAAGCTCCTTAGGATGGTACAGGGTTATCATCCCAGCTACAACAGATAGTGAAAACAATAAACAGACCATGAGCCAGATGCATGCCAAGAAAGAAAGACTCTATGTTTAGAAAAAAGTGAAAACAACAGAAAGTGAGAATTTGCTAGTGGCATGGCTCAGCAATACAGGACCTGGCAAGCACAGGCTCTGGGTTAAAACTCTAGCACTAGGGGGGAAAGAAAAAGAAGGCCTCTTTCAAGCGGAATTTCCTACAGAGATAGCACAGTCAAAAGAGGTGAGAGAGGGACAGGTGCAAAACTGGTACCCAGAATGGGGAGCCTTAGTGGGCCTTCCTAACTATCACACTACAGCAGCTACACTTGTTTTTATTTTTTTGTTTTTTTTTTTCCCTAGGGAAACTGGAGATATTCCTTTGTCTTAATCTTTTCTAACCAACCCACTGTTTAATGCTGCTGTATCTCCTCCCTACAATAATTTGTAATTTGTCTTTGTCTGAAAGGGACAAGTGCCAATAATCCACCTCCCAATTTTTCCTGGATGCTCACCACCTTGTAACTACCTGGAGCCTGGCTTCTTTTATGGCTTTTTATCATCTACATCTCCTCACTGTCTCTTGCTGTCTTTCTTGTATAGAACATAATGAGCACATTTCTCCTGCCTCAAAACAGCTCTCACTAGCCATAATCCATCTACCTGCAACTCTTTTTTATTTTTCATATATTTTTATTGTAATTAATAGAGGGATTACAGTTACATTCACCAGATAGAAGGAGCATTACTTCACACACATTGATACTCCTCATGTTTTTGTGCCCATTTCCCTCCCCTCATGCCCTCCCCTCATCTTGTTTTCCCAACTCTTATAAATCACAGTCTCTAATTCCTTTCCACTATTATCATTCCTCTGTGAACTAGCCTATCCCCCTTCAGTCCACAGAATGAAGAGAACAGATTGTGGACTCAAACAAATGGATTAATCAGGATCTTCACTAGAGTTACAACCTCTCTTCACTTGAGTTTATATATCAGAAAAATAAAGACAATGAAAATAAACCTACCTCATGGCTTACAGACAGTATTAAATACTATGAATAAAAAGGAGACAGCTTAGAACTACATACAAAAGTTTGGTGTTAAGTATTAATACAAATCACTATATATCAACAGATTGATAAAAACCCAATTGAATATTTTCAGATCTAATCTTTATTCCTAGTTCAGTTAAGTTTTTAATGTAAAATATGAATTATCATCAGTTAGTTGTATAAGGAATTATTATTTTGACATGTCCATATATGCATATCATATACCTGGATCAAACCAATTCTCTCCATCACTGTCTCTTTCTTTCCCTCTCCATTCCCATAGTAAAAGCAAGCTTTACTGCTAAATTTTCACATTCATATATATATATATATGTTTATGTATATACATATATATATAATAGTTTTGACTGTTTTCACCATGTCCCTTGTACTCATACATTTCAACTTTCTAATGTTCATTTTATTATTAATCATTGAAGTGGATTTCCTCATGGTATTTCACACTTGCATATTCCATACTTCAATCAAATTTATCATATATATGTATATATACAAATTATATAATAAAATGTGTCTGTCTATATATACATGTGTGCTCTTGTATGCATTCAATGTTTGTGTTTATTCCTTAGCAAGATTAATATTCCTTAATTCATTTATAATATTTTACATAATTGAATACTTCTGTGATTTCAAAATCCCCTAATCTATTCCTTTGGAAAACTTCTTTTGTCATTCTCTGGCTCAATTGTGGTCATTCATAAAACCCTAGTTAACAGTTCATACACTCAACACACACACAAACAAACACACTCACACATATATACACTCATGGTTCACAGTTCACAGTTTGCAGGTCTTCTTTTCTGCCAAGTCTCATGCGTACCCCAATGTCAACATTAAGATGGTCTTTTTCTTTGTGTTTCTACATTATTTTATGTTACCAGGATCCATTTTATTTTCTAAGGAAAAAGCAATATTGGAAAATGTCTTATAGTTGTTACTTGGTAGAGTCAGGACAAAGATCCAGATCTCTTTCCTCAAAACTTAATACTCTTTGCCTTAATGTGTAGTACTTAGCATTTTACTGTATGTACATTGACCAAGTGAATAATAACTTTATTCCATTATTCTATGTGGTTAACTATATATGTTAGTTTGACCACTAGAACACAGCTCTTAGAGCAATACCGGTTTAAATATTTCTGTAAGATGCATTCAGATTTGATTAATTTTAAGCAAAGTAATCTTTAAATAAAGAAAATTACTATCTACAATATACAGTTGCATTAAATCAGTTGAAGGCTGTTACGGTTTGAATACAATTTCTTCCATAGATGTAATTTGTTCACTTCATCCTCATCTGGTAACATACTTCAGGAGGGGGTGGAAACTTCATTGAGTGAAACCGATCTGAAAGAAATAGGGGATAGGTTGCATGCCTTTGAGGATGTACCCAATTCCTTTTCCCTTTCTCTGCATCCTATCTACCTTGAAGTCAAGAACATCCTGACTCTCATTTCCAGCTGCAAGATGTTCTGCTCAAGCATGTGGAGCCAATCAACCTTGGTCTGAACTCTGAAACTGAGAGCTCAAACAAATCTTGTTTTCCTTTTTCTTTTTTTAAGGTGTTTTCCACAGCTATACAAAACTACCACAAAGGCATTTTGAGAAAACACTGAGGTTCCCTAAGGAAAAAGAAATTCTGCTTCTAGATTCCTTTTAAACTCAAGGTAGTATATCAACTTTTCCCTGGCTTTCCAGACTGAAGATTTCGGAGAGCAAGCCCCCACTATTATGAGCCAATCCCTTAAATGCTTTCAATCAATCATAGTAGTCTCTCTCTTCCATAGTTGTCAGATCTCTCTAGAAATATCCAATTGGTTCTGGGAGCTTCCTTCTATCAGTTATGTGAAAGCACATCTTTCTTTTGCACATCTGTATTATTTCTTTCTTCATAGATGTCTAGGGCACTACTCTAGGTAAATGTTGTCAGGAAATACATTAAATTGAGTATAATGGATTTTTTTTTAAAGAAAGGGCACCTCTCCTCTCTTCTCTTTCACTCTCTTTTCTTCCTCATCAGCTTCCTATCTCAGTAACCTGTCCACCTACAAGCTAGTAATGTCAGTTGAATCACTCATCTCAGTGGATTGCAAGGATTTGCAATCCAAATGTTTTTGCCTTCTGAGACAGGAAAACAAACTCAATTGCTGCCTTGAGATCCAGGTGGTAGAAAAAAATAAAACCTAATAAATCACAATTTTGTGTCTTTTTTCTCCTCTTATACTTTGACTTAATTATTATGTTCCACATTGATTAATTCACTATCTATCATTGCTCTCAAGTAATAAGTTAAAGACTCTGAGAGCCTTGCATGTCACTATCAATTTGGGTTTTCAAAAATGAGGCGAAAAAAGCCTGATGTAGAGAACAATCTCTATGGATCAATTAGCTGAGTGAAGGCATTTCCAGCTCTGAGTAAAAACTGATGATGGGCTAAAGGTAGGGTTCAGTTCCTATGTGCCAGTGGCTGAAAAATACAATTAATCTAACATCTTCAGTAATGCCTCAGGATAGGAATAGAATGCAAAATATGTTTATGGAGTGTTGTTGTCTTACTTTGCAGCCAAATTGTAGCTTCTCTTGCTTCTTTATTATAGAATATGCAATAGCCAAGAACTGCCCTATATGGTAATGTTACATTGACACTGAGGGATTGGGATAATATAATTATTGGAAGCATATTTTCAGAGTTGGCAGAAACTTTAAGATACTAGTCCGCTTTGGACTTCTAGTTTGTGGTATTGATGGTATTTTCCTAGGTTAATCTGAGACAAGGTCCTCTGATCATTAATTCTGGCCTCCCCATTGGACCCTGAGAAAACTTCTCCCCACACACTCTCAGGAATGTCTGGGCCATTGTGCTAAGTGGAATAGAAAACAATTGTCCTACAGAATGTTGAAGAACGTGGTTATCATCCATGTCCAAGGAGAAGACTGTAAATTTGATTTTTGAAGAGAACATCTTTTTTTCCCTGCTTTTGTGTTCATGTTTGTTCTTTTCATTTGTCCCAGTGTGCCTTTTTTCATTCATTCATTTCACCTCCCCACGTGCTTCCATCCTTCTTCATTTGTTCTTTGACATCATCATTTAAAAATAATAAAATAGTCTTTATAGTTATGAGAAAAATCAATCTGAACACTTTTCTGGAGTGCACATATAGACAGATTTAAGTTCATTCATTTTCACTACAGAAGAATCTGTCTAACTTTACATATACAACATTATACTCATAAATGCAGCATGAACAGAAACATAAAATAAGTGAATACACTAAGGTTCCTTTAAAAATCACCAATGGAGTTACTTTGTTCCAAATTCAGAGAATTGAATGGAATAATTTTTTAATCTACCTTTTAAAATCTAAAATTCTAAAAAAAATCATACTTAGATCATAGATATTGCATTTCTTTAAGTAGAATACTTGCCAAAGTAAAGAAAGACATGTCTCAACATTGTTGCAGTCAAATTACATGTTTGGCATCAATTCTCAAACACTAACAATTATATCACTTAAATTACAATTAAATTATTCATCAAGACATATTTAACCTTTCAATAATTAACTGCTCTAGCAATGAGAGTGAATGATAGGGAAAAATATCTTGATCTAACTCTCAAGATTGTTTCTTCTTTCCTTTAGCTAGTCCCTTTCAAATAAGAATGGTGTTTCTATTAATTCTGTCCTTTCTTTTGTCTGTTTCCTTCCCTTTATCTTCCTCTTTTATTCTATCAGTCTTTCTCTCTTTCTCACTCTCTCTTATCTCTTCCTACATAGACTACAGAAGATTTTGGGAAATGCAACATGTTAAGTAGTTTACTAATTTAGAGCACTTATAATAAAACAACTGTATTTCTAATCATTTTGATACATCTAAAATAATCAAATTTATATGTGCCCACATCCATAGACTATGTCACCCAGTAATGCCACCTCAATGAGAAAATGTTCTTTGAGATAATAAAGGCTATTGTTAAAAAAATAACAAGTCCCTCATGAATTTCTGTAGCTCCAAGTACAGCTATACACAGTAAATAAGATTCAAAATTTCAATCATTAATTCTATTTAGGCCTAATGTGTCATAAAACTAAGGCAAGCAGGGCCATTTTCTTCTTTGCTGGGGCACAAGAGGTGTATTAACTATTCCAGCCCAGGACTGAGCATGATTTATTAATTCAATTTGGGAAAGCAAAACTGTCAGATCATATAAGCACATATTACAAACAAACCCTCAGAAGATTTTTACTCCTCATATTCTTTCTCTTACCTAAATAACTGACAGTGTACCTCACTGCTGAGACCCATCTGGCTCTTTCTCCCTTTCTTCCAGACCCTAACACATATACCTTGAATAAATAAGGGATGGTCAATAGTGTTCCCTTAGATTTGAGACTGATTATATCAGGTATATAAAGTTGAAGCATTTAGAATGAAATAAGGATTTCTTCTAAGGACACACACACAAGAATACCACACTACAATGTGGTAAAAAAAAAATGAATGATTTTCCATCATGTTTGTCCATAAGTCACTTTCTCTATGTTCTGTTCTTCCAAGTGAGTGAAAACCTCTAGGCTCCTTATAAGCTGTAAATTCCCATCAGCCTACATCTTACATGAGTGAAATAGGATGAGAGACTTCTAGTCTAGGGCAAACTTGAACTTAGAAATCCAAGTTTTCTACGTGTGTGTTAATGCAGAATCTGAGAAACTTAGTGTGTTCAATATGAGACAAGTCTACATTATCTAGCCAAAGAATCTTAATTCTAAAGTAAGATCAGAAAAGTGTGTGTGTGTGTGTGTGTGTGTGTGTGTGTGTGTGTGTGTGTGTGTATGTACTGTATCAATATTCTGAAACTAATTTTATGGTATCTTCTTATAAGACCTTCAATTATTTCTGCAAATGCATTTTACATATGAAGGAGTTTGGTTTTATTTTTGCCAGAACTCTTAGCATTAAAATAGAGATTATGTTAATCATGTGATGGTGATGACTTCCTAAGATAGAGTGTCATAAATATGGGCAAAATCAAGGGATAATTTTCAAGATCCGAGAGTTGTTTATAATTTTGCATCATGCTGAAAGTACAGTCACCTGTTTCCTAACCAAATTATGCTTCAGGGAGTGTTCATTCTGTATTCCAATTATTTTTATAGGGGATGTGCCTGTCAAGTCTCTAACAAAAACTTTAGGTATAAAATAATTCAAGGGAAGATTAGGGGGAAAGTGGTACAAGGGAAAGCATCTAGCTAAACATCATTTCATAAAAGTAGAAAAGAAAAACTTATGATTTAAAAAATAGTTATTTTATTCTAACAAAATCTGTACCATGTTGTACATTCTTATATGTGTACATTCTTTTCTTCCTGGACTAGTTTTTAGAAGTAGAATGCTCAAAAATCTTGACACATTAGGCCATATAGTACGACACTAAAGGAAAGGACCACTAGGATATAGAAACAAAAGCCATATAATGAATGATTGTTGTCCTTATGGTACTATGTTATCTCTCATCTCTTTTGCTGTCCCTTGGTTATCTCATATTGTTATAGTATCTCATTTTGTTATCTAATATATCGATATATTTGTATTTGGTTATTTGAAATTGGATAGGGAAGGGGGCAAAACAAGATAAGGGGTGGGGGTAGGGGGGAGGGAAATGGGGACCAAGACATGTGAAAAGGTATCAATGTATGTGAATTAATGCACCTTCTATCTGGCAAATATCATGTAACCCTTCTATTAATTACAATAAAAATATATGAAAAAAAGAAGAATGCTCAGAACTCCTCATATGATGTTATATCTCAGATACCACATATGCAGACAGTATGGTCAATTCTAATACAACTGTATCATCCCTGAATTATGACATGAGACCTAAATCGAAGTTTAGCTTCCTGAATTCAAATGCTAGAATTATGACTTTATTTTGCCCTTTGTTTCTGAAAATTTAAATGGCTACATTCAAATCACTTGTTATATAATGCATAATTATCATAGTCCTTTTAGGACTTGAATTGTGTTTCCCCTTGATCTGTTATTACATGTCCTCATCCCTAATACCTGCAGATATGATCTTGTTTGGAAGCAGGTTTTAACTAGATTGTGCTTGACATGAAGACAGTAGATAGACATTTAACTAAAATAACTTTGTCCTTGTTGTTGGGAAAATTTGGACAACCTACAGAAAATGCCATGTGAAGTAGATAGGAGAAAAGTGCTGTTGTGGGTAAACTGAAAGTTTCCAGAATGAGGGAATAGACAAGCAAAAGCTTCTCCTTCATAGCGTTCAAAAGGAACTTATCATGACCGTGATCTTTGACCTGTGCACTGCAGAACTGAACTGATAAATTACCACTAAGTTTGTGTGACTTTATGGCAACCCTAGGAAACTACTACTATGCCTACGTACATAGTTTGCCTTTGTTTGTTATTCAAACATAGTGATGTTTCTGATGGTGGAAATAAAGCTGTGCTACCTAATTGGCAGCATTTCATTTAAAATAAATGGACACTAACATTCTTGTCTGTCATTTGCCTTTGTTTTCTTCTTGCTTTGTCTTCAGTCTGTTAATTTGATAGCATAACATTGTACCAAAGGATTTTGAGGAAATCAGAATTAACTATCAATTAGAGAATGAACAGATCCCTTGTCTCTTTTTTCCCTCTCTCGTCTATTCTCTTTTCCTTTTGCGGGTTACCCTTCAAGGTTCTCTCTACATCACGATTTTAGGCAACTTGATTCAGGAGAAATCAGCCCCAATATTTCCCAGGCAGCTAGTCAGTTTCTACTCTTACTATGGCTCTCCTCAAGGCCTCTAATGTAGAATATCTAAAAAGGTAAGATGAAGGAATAGGAGGGGGCATTGAATATGATTCTATCTTTTCATCTAAGTATTTTGAAATGTCTGAATCTTCTGTTTCAGAGAGTGTAAAATAGCCAGCCACTAGGTCATTCCAATTCTCTTCTCTGTCATATCCTTCTAGGGTAGTTTGGTGATGCTGTAATAATACCATTGTGGACTTCTCTGTTCCCCAGACAGAAAGCAGACAATTATTCTTCCCTGCTTATATCAGGTTGTGAATAGTAAATTAATATTTCCAAAATTCCACTAATAACAAAGAAAGACTACATAAGAATTGATTTATACCTTGTTTCTGGACAAGTAGGCAAATGTCAAGTAGTGGAATTGCTGGGTCATAGGGGAGCTCTATGTTTAGTCTTTTGAGGAACTGCCATACTGCTTTCCATAGTGGTTGAATGAGTTTGCACTCCCACCAACAGTGTAGTAGTGATCCCTCATGGCCACATCCCCTCCAGTATCTGTTGTTATTAGATTTCATGATCATGGCCATTCTAACTGAAGTGAAGTAGTTTTGATTGGCATTTCTTTCATGGCCAGAGATGTCGAGCATTTCTTCACGTGTCTATAGGGCCATTCTTATTTCCACAAATACCAGCTCCTTTGGGACACAGGAAAGGCAGTATTCAGAGGAAAATTTATACCTCTGAGTGCCTACAATAACAAATTGGAAAAATTGCAAACCAACAATTTAACGTGTCACCTTAAGCGCCTGGAAGAAGAGCAACAGACCAATCCTAATCCCAGTAGAAGGAATCAAATTATTAAAATCAAAGCAGAATTAAATGAATTGGGGTCCAAAAAAACTACAGAAAGAATCAACAAAACAAGGTGTTGGTTCTTTGAAAAAATTAACAAAATTGACAGGCCCTTAGCAAATCTTACCAAAAAAAAGAAGGGAGCATACGGAAATAAACAAAATCACTGATGAGAATGGTAATATCACAACAGAAATTACCAAAATCCAGAGGATCATGAGGGAATACTTTTCAAACCTTTATGCCAACAAATTTGAGAATCAAGAAGAAATGGATGAATTTTTAGCTATTATTAACATACCCACACTGAACCAAGAAGACCTAAACCAACTAAACAGGCCTATTTCAAGCACTGAAATAGAAATGGCAGTAAGAGAACTTCCACCTAAGAAAAGCCCAGGGCCAGATGGATTCACAGCTGAATTCTATAAGGTCGTCAAAGCAGAGCTCACACCAATACTCCTCAAGCTCTTCAACGAAAAGGAAAATGAAGGCCCTTCGCCAAACTCATTCTACAAACCCTGTTTACCCCTCATCCCCAAACCAGACAGAGATCCATCAAAGAAAGAGAACTATAGACTCATTTCCTTGATGAATATTGATGCAAAACTTTTAACAAAATACTTGCCAACCGTCTACAACTCATCAAAAAAATTATACACTATGATCAAACCGGATTTATCACAGGGAGGCAAAGCTGGTTCAACATAAGCAATTCAATTAATTTAATTCAACATATCAACAGGAACAAGAACAAAAATCACATGATTGTCTCAATAGATGCAGAAAAGGCATTTGACAAGATCCAACACCCCTTTATGCTAAAAGCTCTGGAGAAATTAGGAGTCCATGGAACATACCTCAGTATAATAAAGGCAGTCTATGACAAACCCACCGCTAGTATTATACTTACTGGAGAAAGCTAAAGCCATTCCCTCTAAAATGAGGAATGATTCAAGGATGCCCACTCTCTCCACTACTCTTTAACATAGTATTAGAATTCCTAGCCAGAGCAATAAGGCAAGAAGCAAGCATAAAGGGGATCCAAATAGGGAACAAGGAAGTGAAACTCTCCCTCTTCGCAGGTGATATGATTCTGTATTTAAAGAACCCTATAGACTCCACTCCCAAGCTCCTTGAGCTGATTCAAAACTTTGGAAAGGTAGCAGAGTATAAAATTAACCCTCAAAAATCACCTGCCTTTCTCTATGCCAACAATGAGAGGACGAGGCAACAATCAGGAAAGCAACTCCTTTTGCAATAGCCTCAAAGAAAATAAAGTACCTAGGAATTAATATAACTAAGAATGTAAAGGATCTTTTTGATGAAAACTTTAAAACCCCGAAAAAGGAAATTAAAGCAGAACTGAAGAAATGGAAAAACCTTCCATGCTCCTTGATTGAAAGAATCAACATCATGAAAATGATAATCTTGCCAAGGGTTATCTCCAAATTCAACACAATACCCATCAATACCCCAATGTCATTCTTTAAAGAAATTTCCTATGGAATAATAAAAGACCCCGTATAGCAAAAACACTTCTTAACAGAAAGAACAGCGCAGGAGGAATTTCATTTCCAAACTTTAGACTCTATTACAGAGCTATAGTAACAAAAACAGCTTGGTACTGGCACAAAAACAGGCCTGAAGACCAATGGAATAGAACTGAGGACCCAGATATTAAACCACAGACCTATGGCCACCTAAACTTTGACAAGGGAGCCAAAAATATAGAATGGAAGAAAGACAGTTTCTTCAACAAGTGGTGCTGGCAGAACTGGTTAAGCACCTGCAGAAAACTAAAGTTGGATCCTTCTTTGTCACCCTGCACTAGAATTAACTCCAAATGGATCAAAGACCTGGAGGTAAAAGCTGACACTCTGAAAACTTTACAAGAAGGAATAGGAGACACACTAGGCCTCCTTGGCACAGGTTGAAACTTTCTTAATAAGGACCAAGAATCACAACAAATCAGAGAAAGGCTGGATAAGTGGGACTGCATTGAACTGCAGAGCTTTTGTGTGGCAAAAGGACATAGCTAGTAAATTAATTAGGAAGCCTACAGAATGGAAGAAGATCTTCACTAACCAAACAACGGGAAAAAGACCTCATATCTAAAATATATCAACAGCTCAAAAAATTGAAACAATCCAAAACTAATCTCCAAAGAAACTACCATCCCATCAAAAGATGGGCCAAAGACTTAAAGAGAGTCTTCTCTGAAGAAGAAATAAGAAAGCCCTATAGACACATGAAGAAATGCTCAACATCTCTGGTCATAAAAGAAGTGCAAATCAAAACAAGTTTAAGATTCTAACTCACTCCAGTTAGAATGACCAGGATCAAGAAAACTAATAACAACAAATGCTGGAGGGGATGTGGCCAGGAGGGATCAGTACTATACTGTTGGTGGGAGTGCAAACTCATTCAACCACTATGGAAAGCAGTATGGAAGTTCCTCAAAAGACTAAACATAGAGCTCCCCTTTGACCCAGCAATTCCACTACTTAGCATTTACCTAGCTGTCCAGAAACAAGGGCATACTAAATCCACTAGCACAACAATGTTCATTGCAGCACCATTTACCATAGCAAAGATATGGAACCAACCCAGATGTCCTTCAGTTGATGAGTGATCAACAAGATGTGGTATTTATACACAATGGAATTCTATGCTGCTGTCAGAAAAAATGACATCGCCCCATTTGTAAGTAAATGGAAAGACTTAGACAAAAAATCATATTAAGTGAAGTAAGCCAGACACAAGGGAGCATAGGCTCAATGGTTTCCCTCATTTGCCAGAATCAGTAGAATCCTTGGACTCTTCTAACAGAGATTTGCAATAGAGCAAAACCTAAGTACATAAGGCCATACAGTATGACGTTAAATGAAAGGACCTCTTGGATATAGAAATAAAAGTCATATAATGAGTGATTGTTGTCCTTAATGTACTATGTTATCTCTCATCTCTTTTGCTGTCCCTTGGTTATCTCAAATTGTTACAGATTTTCACTTTGTTATCTGATATATTGGATATATGTGTGTTTGGTTATTTGAAATTGGATAGGAAAGGGGGGAAAACAAGATTAGGATGGGGAGAGAGAAATGCGGACCAAGACATGAGAAAGGGTATCAATGTATGGGAATTAATGCAGCATCTATCTGGCAAATATCATGTAACCCTTCTATTAGTTACAATAAAAATATATGAAAAAAAAGGAAAGAGAAGGGACAGACTCATAAGGATTTGGAACCAGCATTTTGCAGCAAGTTGCTCTTGCCCAGCTATAACTGCATAGTGCCTTGGAGGTTCTGTCTTACTATATGGAACTCCAGCGACCCCGGAAAGCAAAGCTGAACCTTCCAGCGGGAAATGACAGTTCAAAACAAAAGTAAACTTTGCTTTTTAATAAATGGACATGACTTTATTGCGTCTTCTTTTAGATTTCTCCTTTCTGAGGAATCCTACTGAAATTACTTCTACACACAAACAAGAAATCATTAGGATAAAGCTATTCATTCTTCCATAGAGATGAGCTAGAAGTAATTTTCTTTAATTAAGACTTTGGGAAAAGATTCCTCTTTCTCCATGAGTTATATGGGCCAGTAATTTTGACAGGGCCTCTATCTGTACAAAAAATTTAACTTGCTAGAAGTCATTATGCTAATTATATCAGATTGGCAAAGCCCATGCTATCTCCTGAAAAGGGGATTATACATTTGCAGAGAAAATGATGGCTTAGCCATGCAAACCTACACAATATGACACAGTTGCCAGATATGGAGCTTCTCCTGGCAACTGATTGACTGCAGGTGGAGAATGTTTGTTCTCACTCATCTTATATGGAAGATTAAGGCTGCCCTGGCAAATGGAGAATAAGTAAGGAGAATGAATTTCAAGGAATGCCTTCCACGAGTAGAATAGAGTCCCCTATGGGGTAGTACCTGGGCCTTGTTTGCATGTATATGTGGGTTACTATTTCAGGCTTACCTGTTGATAGTGTATAGTTCAAGTATGAAAGGCCCAATGAAGAATTTTACAAATAACATTTGCCTGGTGCTTAAGCAGCATCATATTACAGTAAAAAGAAGAAGTCATTCCTATTTGATTAAAATGTATTTTGGAGTGCAGTTCAAATATTTAAATGTCATGCTTTGGTACACATACATATACTATGCTATTGTTTGAGAAAATAACTCCTTACATAAATGCCAAGATATCATTACACTATTCGTAATGTGTTTTACACCTTATCAAATGTTTGCACTTTATCAAATATTTGAACAACATATGTGGATATGTAAAGCCAAGAAAATGAACTATTTTTACATAAGCTCAAAAATACTACCATGATTTCATGTGTTGCTCAGGTTTCAAACCATCTTAAAATAAAAAATAGTAGGTTTGGTCTCCATGTAAAATTTTTGCTTATTTTTTTTATTTTATATTAAAATTATATATTTTGTTTTTATTGTAATTAATAAAAGGGTTACATGATATTTGCCAGATAGAAGGTGTATTAATTCACATACATTGATACCCTTTCACATGTCTTGGTACCCATTACCCTTACCCCCACTCCCCAAAACCCCCCCACCCCCATCTTGGTTTTCCCCCCTTCCCTATTAAATTTCAAATATCCAAATACAAATAAATTCAATATATCAGATAACAAAGTGAGATACTGTAACAATATGAGATACCCAAGGGACAGCAAAGGAGATGAGAGATAACATAGTACATTAAGGACAACAATCATTCATTATATGGCTTTTGTTTCAATATCCTGGAGGTCCTTTCAATTAGCTTCATACTATATGGCCTTATGTATCAAGGTTTTACTCTATTGCAGATTTCTGCTAGTAGAGCCCAGGGTTTCTACTGATTATGACAAATGAGGGAAACCATTGAGCCTAAGTTCCTTTGAGTCTGGCTTACTTCACTTAATAGGATTTTTTCTAAGTCTTTCCATTTACTTACAAATGGGGCGATGTCGTTTTTTCTGACAGCAGCATAGAATTCCATTGTGTACAAATACCACAACTTGTTGATCCACTCATCAACTGAGGGACATCTAGGTTGGTTCCATATCTTTGCTGTGGTGAATAATGCTGCAGTGAACATTGTTGTGCTAGTGGATTTAGTATGCCCTAGATTCTGGATGGTTGGGTAAATGCCAAGTAGTGGAATTGCTGGGTCATAGGGGAGTTCTATGTTTAGCCTTTTGAGGCACTGCCATACTGCTTTCCATAGTGGTTGAACAAGTTTGCACTCCCACCAACAGTGTAGTAGTGATCCCTCCTGGCCACATCCCCTCCAGCATCTGTTATTTTTCGTTTTCCTGATCCTGGCCATTCTAACTGGAGTGAGTTAGAATCTTAAACTTGTTTTGATTTGCATTTCTTTTATGACCAGAGATGTTGAGCATTTCTTCATGTGTCTATAGGCCACTTTTGTTTCTTCTTCAGAGAAGACTCTCTTTAAATCTTTGACCCATCTTTTGATGGATGGTAGTTTCTTTGGAGATTAGTTTTGGAGTGAGTCAATTTTTTGAGCTGTTGATATATTTTAGATATGAGGCCTTTGTCCGTTGTTTGGTTAGTGAAGATCTTCCATTCTGTAGGCTTCCTAATTAATTTACTAGCTATGTCCTTTGCCACACAAAAGCTCTGCAGTTCAATGCAGTCCCACTTATCCAGCCTTTCTCTGATTTGTTGTGATTCTTGGTCCTTATTAAGAAAGTTTCAACCTGTGCCAAGGAGGCCTAGTGTGTCTCCTATTCCTTCTTGTAAAGTTTTCAGTGTGTCAGCTTTTACCTCCAGGTCTTTGATCCATTTGGAGTTAATTCTAGTGCAGGGTGACAAAGAAGGATCCAACTTTAGTTTTCTGCAGGTGCTTAACCAGTTCTGCCAGCACAACTTGTTGAAGAGGCTATCTTTCTTCCATTCTATTTTTTTGGCTCCCTTGTCAAAGATTAGGTGGCCATAGGTCTGTGGTTTAACATCTGGGTCCTCAGTTCTATTCCATTGGTCTTCAGGCCTGTTTTTGTGCCAGCACCAAGCTGTTTTGATAATTATAGCCCTGTAATAGAGTCTAAAGTTTGGAAATGAAATTCCTCCTGCGCTGTTCTTTCTGCTAAGAAGTGTTTTTGCTATACGGGGTCTTTTATTATTCCATATGAAATTTTGAATTGCCTCTTCTATTTCTTTAAAGAATGCCAATGGGATATTGATGGGTATTGCTTAGCCATACTTTAATTTTATCTCATATTGTATTAAAAAAAATATATATATATGTACTATAACACACATGTCTTTGTATGTGGTGTGTGTGTGTGTGTGTTATATGCTGATACTGGTGCTTGAATTCAAGGGTTGAACACTGTACCTTAGATTTAATGCCCAGTGCTGGCACTCTCCTGGCCACTTGAGCTTCTCTACCACTTCCAGTTATTCTTGGTTAAATGCACATACAGTTTCATGTTATTTCCTGCCTGTGCTGGCTTTGAACCGCTATCTTCAGATTTCAGGTTCCTGAATAGATGGATTACAGGCATATGGCAGTGACACCTGACACAGTGTCCTCTCTCCATTTATTCATCTTCCTAATCACAGCAAATTTCATTGTTCCTTTTCAAACATATACATAAAATATTTTAATCATACCCACCCTCTTTTAACCTCTCCATTCACCTGCCCCCTCCCCACCTAGGACCTACACTCCAGAGAAAATATGGGCAAAGTTCACCTTCTTAACCTTCATTTTTTGTTAAAATGGTGCATGTTAATTGTTCATGATATCTAGCAACCGTACGTGAAAGAAAACACATGACCCGTGTCCTGCTAAATCTGGCATACTTCAGTAAGTCTCCAGATATATTCACTTACTTGCAAATGATATAAGTTCATTCTTTATTATGGCTGAATAATGCTCCATTGTACACCACATTTCCTGGATTCATTCACCAGTTGTAAGTATCTGAGCTCTGTGCATAACTCAGTTAACATAGTTATCGCTGCGGTGAATATGGGCATGCCTCTAATTTAGACTGACTTAAGTTGCTTCATATCAGTAACCAAGAATATATTACAGGATCACAGGGCAGTTCTACTTTAGTATTAAAGAACCAGATCCATACTGATTTCCATAGTGGATGCACTAGTTTACCTTATCTCCAGAAGTGAATATCAGTTCTTTAATCTGGCGTCCTCAACCCTGTATACTCTATACAGCATTGTAAAGCATGAAACACCACACCTTTAGTGTGGGATGCAAATACTGATTTCTTTCCAAATAATACTGTAAGCAAGTGGGGCAAAAGAAGTTTGTGGTAATGAGAATGCAAAGGCAGCAAGTCATTCAATTGCGCAAGGTCACACCACCAATGCTTCCTTGTTCAGCTTATATGTACCTTGAAGGATGTATGTCATGTCAATAGTACTTTTCCTCCCTGGCCTTCCTCCCCAGCACTCCTAATCTCAGTCCCAATATCATGAGAAAAGTCACAGGATTTTCAACAAAATTCCAGACCAATCCTTTACAAAAAATAATAATAATGCCACGGTTATTAAAAACAAGGAAGTTGGAGAAACTGTAACAGACAAAAACCCTGAAGAGACATGAAAATAACCATGTATGTTGTATGGGATCTTAAAACCTAGAGATGGTGGCACGTAAAAGCCAAGAAATAAATTTTGAACTTTATACAATAACATTTCAGTATTGCTTCATTCCTGGTGACAAATGTATGATATCAAGTTAAGATGTTAATGCTGGTGAAGTCCTATCATCAGAGATTTTTTTTTTAAGAAACAGCGACTTTATTTTTATTTATTGTTTTATTTTTATTTTGCCAGTCCTGGGCTTGAGCACAGGGCCTGACCACTGTCCTTGGACTTTCTCAAGGCTAGAGCTCTACCACATGAGCCTCAGCACCACTTCTGGCTTTTTTCTATGTATGTGGTACCGAGGAATCGAACCTGGGTCTTCATGCATGCTAGGCAAGCACTTTAACCACTAGGCCAAACTCCCGGCCCCCAGAGATTTTTTTTATAAATCAGAAAAAAATTACAAAATACAGTTTATCTCAGATAAGCAAAAGAAACTTGTAACTGTTGCTGAATATCTTATGTTTTTTGACCTAGGTCCTGGAGAAAGATTTTTGGGATCAGATAAATCTCAGTTGTCAGCTTCTTAGGAAGAATCTCCCAGCAATTTGATCCAATATAATCTACACAATTACCCACTGTCAAAATACTTCATCTTCTTAAAACTTTATTCTTTGTATAGTTTATTTACCTTTCTCATATGGTTTCTGAAGTAGAAACTAAGCACCCTGTCTGAGTAAACTTAATTTGTCACTGGAATAGTGTGTGACATTAGGCCTCAATGTCATAAATGGAGTTTAAAATCATTAGGAATCATACAATTATATGTCTACACTAGATAGAAGCAAAGGATTTACCATTTCACCCAAGCACTTCAGGAATGCAGACGCCCAGGCACAGGTTTATAGTATAGTGTCTACATTCATAAGTATCCTGTGAAAACAAAACTCTAGTGTCTTTGACACTTTAAATGAAGAATTATTATTAAACAGTTCAGTGACATAACTGATGCAATAGAAATTATGTAAAATTTAAAGTGTATTCCTAAAAGTGAATTAAAAGAGAAAGAAAAGGTAAGATTTGATTGTGCTATTTATAATTCAATATCGACTTAGACAAAGAATAGGGTAGGACAAGTCATGTAATTAAACTACTCGGACACTCCAAATTAGTTATGAAATTATTTGTTTATACTTTCTGATATTGAAAATGTAGTTTATAGATAAAATTTAGTTTATAAATAACATACATTTAACCACTTAGATATGAATGCTGTTTATGTACATAAACTGTGTTTATGTACTTAAACTATAAAATATGCCTTTAAAGAAGTAAGCTTTCTTATTCAAGATTTTCAATCAATGTCCTTGGATTAATTTACTTTCAAATCTATATATCATGTAGCTTCTCTTGCTAACCACAACAAATAAACAGAGAAACAAAAATAACCATGACATGGCAGAGAATAAAGATGACTGAATCTGGATCTCTCTCTGCAGATTTTCAAATGACAACAAAGTCAAATGTAGGCACAGTACCATTTTCTCATTTAGTATTTACTGGAGGCTCTAAGCCAGCAATTGCATAAGCATTTTATGATATTCTTTAATTTAATCTTCATAGCAACCCTATGGAGCAGGTTTTATAGCATTTCCCCTTTAATAGGTAAAGTAATGAATAGAAAGTATAGATTAGTTGTTTCAACTGAACTATAAGTGCTAGAAGAGAATTCAGAGCCAGATAGTCTGATTTTAGATAACACATGATTAACCAGTATACTATAACAGACAACAATTATTATGCAAATAATTTCTTTAGGTCAAACTCTACTATAATGATGAGAAAGCTTTGTGGCACAAACACAAATAGACTTATATAAGCCTAAATTTTTCTTCACAAGTAAGCACATCCCTTTTGTGCTGGATGTTTACCAACCTCATGATAGCAGATAATAGTGAGCATTACACATGAAAACAAATGAGTATCTAACAAGTTTCTGGTGCTTAATCGAGACACATAAACCAGGCACATGTTACTTCAGTGGCTGGGGTAAGAGGATTTCTTGAGTTAGTTTGCAATCAGCCTGGGTAACATAGTGAGATTCCGGTCAGAAACATTAGTAGATAGATAGACAGACAGACAGACAGATATGATAGATACAATAGATATAATACATATGATAGATGTCTTATAAGACATTGTCATTTCAATTATTATGTTAATGTTGAAACAATAACTCACATGCATAGCTTTTAAGATCTATTAAACAGAGCATAAGTCTCTGCTTAGGATTCAAGGCTTCTGTATACCAGTATACCAAATAAAGCCCACCTCTTCACTAGTCACTCACTTCTGCGTAATGCTATTGGAAAGCCAACTGGTCATCACTCTGTAAACTTGCCATATACTAGAATATTAGTTTTCTTTATTAGAGGATACAACATTATGCATTATATTGTCATTTAATTTTAAAAATCAAATAGCAGGCTCTGAGTAGTAGATCCACCAGCAGATCTTTTTGTTTATTCACCTCACAAGTAATACACATTTGTGGTTAAAGTTGGCAAATATGAACCACAAGTACAAAAAGAAAAAGGAAATTTCAGGACTAATTCATAGAGAGAATATCCATATTCTTATTTTATGCATTTTCAATGCATGAAATTCTGCCTGCATTTATAGAAGTAGATTGCATTATAACTTTAATTTCACACATGTACCTTTTTTAATACTTAGACAGAATTAATTTTAACTACTATAAATAACACTGTGATGATGTACATCCTCATATTTACATTAGTTATTTGTCCAAATACTTCTTTAAGAAAAATTAAATTGTTGAATTCTAGACTGGACATACAAAAACATTCCAGCAATACCTAAGATACTATTAAAGCTCTCTGGGAGTGTTGCCTGAATTTAGCACACACTCAAAGCAGTAAAACTGACTGTTTCTCACCAACACTGGACATCACCTCTAAATTTAATATTTGCTTATTAAGAGGAGAAAATCTCTTGTAGTTATTTTCATGTTGGCACAGCTGTTGAGCCAAGAAAATATCATGAGTGTTTCTAATTATAATGAACAAGGCTTGGAGCAGATCCTTAGCTTTTCCCCATTAAACCCAGATTTTAATTAACTTTACTAGAAAAGATGTCCTTTTTGTCAAGTAACAACACTAAAACCAAATTATGAGTGGGAATCTTGTCCTAGAGTCAAACTCATTTTTTCCATATATTTTTATTGTAATTAATATAAAGGTTACATTATATTCACCAGATAGAAGGTGCATTACTTCACATACATTGATACTCTTTCTCATGTCTTGGGTTCCCATTTCCCTTTGAAAACTCATTTCAATGAAACCAGCACAGAACCTTTCCCTCTGTTCTTATACCTTTGTGCCTCTGAGACTTCTTGTTCTACATGAGTCTCATCCTCGGAACTTGCTCAGTTGGAGGTAGGATTATGATTAAAAGAAAAACTTGGCCCCACCACTTTTTTGGCTGTGTTCCTTTCATGGTGATGTCTCTCTACCTGCTCTAATGATTTTCTCTTGGCAGGTGGAAGAAAGCAAGGCTGTACCATGCCTCTGTAGAATTCACACACCAGATTCTGTCAATATAATTGGCACCATGTCTACTGGAGGATCTCTTAGGAACTGACAAGTAAGTGACACATAATTTATCAGGCATGATTTCTCCTTGAAAGTAAAACAGAACTTAATAAACATGAGGGCCAGAGGATACAAAGACAAAGGCAGCTCTCTTGGTTCTCATGGGCTTTGTCCCTGAGCAGAAGATCTCAGCCTCCTGAGTAGGTAGAATTAAAGCCAGGAATCACGGAGGCCCCGCTTCATTATACCATTGGCTGACTTTTCTGTGTTAACATTTTTGTTGTTAGACAAATTTTGTTATTAGATAATCCTGATTAATATCAGATCTAATTTTTTTATATAAATGTTGTTGCTATTTGTCATTTGTCTTGACATTTGCCTTTGTGGATCTGTAGATAAACTATGGCAATGGTAATAGTGATCTTGTTTAATTTACAAGTACTAGTTTTATTAGCGATGATTTTACTTCCTGAACATAAATTGTAACAGGTACAATACCAATATATAAATGCATATGAGACAGTCATATAAATTTGCATTCTAAATTATTATTTAATATTTCCAAAAATTTTGATTTTTAATTTCATGTTAAATCTATGATCTATCTGTAATTTTTCTGGGATAAGGTAGACATTAGGATCCAATTTTATTTTACTTTTCCAAATAACTATCTGGCTATTACACTACCATTAGCTACTGGTTGACTGTAAGAATTGGTTCCCATTCAATAAAAACATAGAATAGCTTGAATCTAGGTATGTATAGACAGATGAAAAACATATAAGCAGTTGGTAGAGATTCCAGGTTCTCAAACAGTAGGTCTTCATTTATTTCCACCTGGCTGATTTACTCAGGTAGTTTTATCTTTCAGCATCAAGTATCACCCTCTTCCAATACATGCATATGTATATATGTCTACACTATGGGATTGCTCTTTCAAAACACAAATATGATTATTTTCTTACTTAAAATCTGTTGAGAATTCTAAAATGCAAATAACATAAAACATAGGTTTTTAGTAAGTATTATCTTCCTTATACCAGACACCTCTCTTAAACTTCATCTTATTCAGGTTAAATTTTAGCAGACTTAATTCTATATCATATCTCTCCAAGAATATATATATATATATCTATGTATATATATATATGTCTGTGCATGTGTATACATATATATATATACATAGATATATATTCTATTAGGAGGAGGTCCAAATTTTTTTAGGTATGATTATTCTTATTTTCTTTTCTTTTCTTTTTATTTTTTATTGTGATTAATAGAAGGGTTACATTATATTCACCAGATAAATGGTGCATAACTTCACAAACATTGACACTCTTTCTCATGACATGATCCCCATTTCCCTCCCACCCTCCCCCCGCTTATCTTGATTTCCCCCTTCCCTATCCAATTTCAAATAACCAATTAAACACATATAAAATATATCAGATAACAAGGTGAAATATTGTAACAATATGAGATAACCAAGGGATGGCATTTCAATATCCAGAAAGTAGGCACTCAAAGTTACTTTATGATAATAAAGTTAGTTCTCTTATAAACCACTCATCCAATAGCTGTTCATGCAACTATATCAACAAATCTCTTTAAGCACCAGATTCTACACCTAAAGGAATGATTTGGGTGATAATGCCTCCCTCCTTTCCAAGATACAAGGGAAAACATTGATGAAAATCTTTATTTATGACCCTGCAATTCTAAAATAACTACCAACACTTGCGGAACCACACATAGAAATTTAAAAGAAGAGGCTAGTCTCTAAACATTTAACATCTCATATTATGACTAGGGTTTCACTCTCCTCCCCAACCCCTAGAATTATACACCATTGACAAAAAAAGGATCCCCTCTCAGATACATACACAAATATCCTCCAGTAGATCTTAACTGTAGCCTAATAGCTTTCTGAATATCGGTGGAAATGTAGTAACTGCAAATTGGATGTTCAAAATATGAATTGTGCTGGTCCCAGAAAATCTCAGAAGGACAGCACCTTATATTCTCCTGGCAGGTCACCCAGATATCATTCCTTATCTAGGTGAAGAGGTGCGAAATGTTGAAACCCTTTATTACTTTCCTTATCTATGCACAGTTTTCAATGCATGACAGGACACTGCAGCAAGCCATTGCTGGGACAGATGGTCACAGTGACTCTGCCAGCACGTCTGAGAACACATGCTATTGCCAAGGAACATAGGCTGCAGGGAAAGTTCATGTGCTATAATCCCAAGGACTTTTCACAGGACTGCCACATTTTTGGTCTTCCTGGGTTTCCACTATAGTTACAGCTGGCAGTTAACGAACAACTCCAAAAAGTATTTGATATCCTCCTTGCCCTGGTAAGGTGTGTTCCAATCGTTTAACCGATGTACATTTATTCTGTTTGCCACCTGACCTCACATTTAATCGACATATGTAGGAAAACTACTAGGTTAAAGGGGCTTTTCACAGGCTTGGTTCTTCCTATAGCACAATAATTAATCCATGTTTTTGACTCTCTAGTGGGTAAAGAGGGAAATAGAGGAGAATTGTTGCTTCAACTTCATAATTACTGTGGATTCTTAACCTTAAAAACAGCTATAAGATGTACATTTTAAATCGTCATCTATTAAATATTCCCTCACTTTTTAAAAAATCAAATTACATAACTTCCTTTGCGATTAGACTAAAGTGCAAAGTGAATAACCGCGAGTACATTTCCACAAATGATCTGAATTTATATGGAACTTGTCTTTCCCTGTTTGTTGTACTCCAGCACCACTGGTTTTCTTTTTCTCAACCTGAGAATATTGCTTCCTCTGAATCCAGCACCTCCCTGCTCCTCAGCTTTCCTTTACAACTTTCCTTCCTTAAGACTTAACTGAAAGGAGAAACAAGATGGCGCTGAAACAATAGGGACCCAGCCGAGCTCTCTCCTACAAAAAGACTTAACTCAAATTGATTAAGCCTTCTTTGTTATCCAGTGCAGAGCAAATCAGGAACTTTTTTGGAGGGGAGAAGGGGGGTTGTGGCTCTTGTGCTCAGGGCCTGGGAGCTGACTCTGAGCCTCGCTGTGCCCATGGCTAGAACTCTACCCCTTGAGCCACAGCACCACTTCTGGTTTTTGAGTGGTTAATTGGAGATAAGTTTCAATGAGACTTTTGCTACCCTGGCTAGCTTTGAACCACAATCCTCAACACCTCAGCTTCCTGAGTACCGAGGATTCAAGTATGAGACACCAGCAACCAGCCCAAAGCAGGAACTTTGAAGCACCCTACTTTCATAGAAAAGACGGCTTTTCTCACAGTAACATAACCAATACACAATAATCACTAAATAAGTATTAAATCAATGAAGCCACTGCATGAGCAAGAAATACTTTTTAAAATACTTCTTAATTATTTACTATTTTCAGTAAGTAAAATTGGTAAGCACAGGATTATGCTTCATAAATGAGAATAGATCCTAGTAGTTGGAGCAAAATAGCCTTTGGGCCACAGGGTTAAACATCTTTCCCTTTTTTAACCTTCTTCTCTATCTTTACTGGAAAGCCAATGATCAAAGAAATTTGTGAGAAATGAATAGTGATAATTAAATTAAAAATATTTTAAAGTATTTAATCATGTCAGAAGGTCATTTTCCTAGAAATAAATATAGAAAAATAACTTCAAAATTCCAGAGATACTTTTGTTCTAATTGAGCCTATCATGTCCCCATTATAAAGTACTTCAAAACATAAACACCATTTTTAGCTCTCAGGGTGAAATTAGAGTTCTACTCCTACTAATACAGATTTTGGTTTCCATGATTACAAAAGAGGATTTGTTTTTTTTCTTTTTTCAAATGTAGTCCTGTAGATGTCAGAAAGAAAATAGACATGGACATGTTATTAATGGCTGAAAATTAGTTCAGTCTGTTTGCTTGAGAAACTCCTTTCCCATGTCAAACACTCAACATCCATATTCACACCAGCATGATAAACTCCAGACTGACTGCTGAGAACAGAAGGAAATATTGCATAGACTAAAAAGGAGTCAGGATATTCTCAGTGGTCCTGGGTAATATCTTTCCTCAGTGATGACAGTAAGTTTGTACAGCACAATGCCCTTTTGCCTTGCTTCCTGTAATATGAGTATGTCTGTACAGATGACAACTACTTGGCACACACATGAATAAAGGGCTCAAACAGATGGCAGAAGAAAACATCAAAAGGATATTTCAATGTTTCACTAAATGAATAGCTAATGGAAACTGTTTCAACTACTCTAAAAACCTATCTACTTATCTGTCTACCTATTTATCTATCAAGTATATATACTGCATAACTATATATATATGTACCAGTGTATACACACATGCACATACATATATATATATATTTCAGATATTTCATAACAGAACTCTGAATAGTAGTGAAAAGGCAGAATGGAGTCTAGGAATTACACAGTGGTAATTTCTCTATGATTACTTTCATTTTATGCTGTGTATCCCATATTAGGGACTTAAAGAAATGAACAACCTTGAAGATACTCAAGGATAGTGTATAGAAAAGAAGAAAATCATTCTTCCCATCACATCACTATAGTATCCAAATACTTTCCAAATAATTTCTTGCCTGAGCTGGCTTCAACTACCAGATAGATAGATAGATAGATAGATAGATAGATAGATAGATAGATAGATAGATTATAGATATATGGAGAGAGAGAGAGCATAAAGGTTTCTGAAGAGAATGGAAACAATTAAAAAGAAAATACCAAACACTGAATCTAATGTATAGCATTTTCTAATAAAAAACATATTTTCAGTAAGACGTTTCCTTCCATTGTCCTTTTTTGTTCTATTATTTCTTTAAAACAAAGATTCTCTTTTTTGGGGGGGCAGGGTTCCATGGGGCTTGAAGTCATGGGCGTTGTCTCTAAGCTCTTCAGCTCAAGGCTTTACCCTACCCCTGAGCCACAACTCCACTTCCCATTTTCTAGTGATTAATTGGAGATAAGAGTCTCAAAGTCTTTAGTGCCTGGCCTGGCTTTGAATTGTGATCCTTTGATCTCAGCATTCTAAGTGGCTAGGATTACAGGTGTGAGTCACCATGCCCACCTAAACCCAAAATTCAGTGTAATGCAAAACTAATTATAAAAAGAAAATCCACAAAAATTTCATCATTGGTGTTACATAGTGATAGCTGTACCTGTTTAACCAACAGTTATCAACTAGTACCTAAGAAGAAAATAAAATTTTGATCTCAGAATTATAGTTCTTTGTTTTTCTTTTAACTAAATGTCATTTTTTCTAGCTTTGCAATAGCACAAATAAAGATTTTCCCCCCACAAAATTGTCATGGTATTTATATTTAGCTATACTCCCATGTGAAAACACAGAAAAAAAGACAGACTCATAACCCCAAAGGGACTTCCCAGACACTGAATTTTATAGTACCTGATCCCAGCCTAAAAATGTAAGAAAAATAAGATACTTTTATTTATAAGCAAAATATTTTTGAATTTATATTATTATTTTTACCATTACATTATTCTATCAAATGCCAAAAAGATATCACTGTGATACATGCTGCATCTATCGTAAGCGTTTTTACTTTTAAGGTTATTCTGATGCCATAGTGAATAGGATGTATAGATCAACAATTGCAATTGCATTAGAGCAAAAATAATACATAGAGGAAGGGAAAATTACATGGAGATATATGGGAGGTGTGCATTCGAGTGATAGATGAAGAAAAGACTTCAAAATCTTGAAAATGCAAGTAAAACATTGATGTTCTATTTCACTCTGATTACAATGCATATTATCAAGAATACAAACAACCAGCCAGTAGGCTCTGGTGGCTTACCCCTATAATCCTAGTGACTCAGAGGTTGAGATCTGAGGAGAGTGATATAAGCCAGCCAGGCAAGAAAGTATTAGGAAAGTATTCACATGCTTTGGTTTTCTTCTTTCTACACTGCCCTTGAGTTTCCTTAAGGCTGTTCATTTCTTTAAGCCTCTAGACTAGGCCCCTAGGCTTGGAGGCAGAACACAAAATGAAAGAAATGGTAGAGAAATAACCACCATGCCATTCCTTATGTCCCTTCTGCCTGTTCACCACCATTCAGAATTCTTCTAGGAAAATCATCTGCAAACTGTAGGAGAAAAGAGAAGTACATCTACTCAAGTTTCAGAAGGGAAGACTCCATCTGACTTTTGCCACTTTTTGTTTTTTAACTTTCTTCATGGTTATTACCTACTCTTTTCTGGCATGTTCTCATCTACTATATGCTTGCTTTTTTAAGACTATTCTAGCTCAGCTTCTTAGAATTCCACAGTAGGTTGTATTGGCTGATTTTCTTCCATTATAGTACATTTTCTCTTGTGGCTTGTAATTTTTGAATGAGTGCTTATTTTCACCTTAAACCTTTCTTACTGTATTGTTAAAGCCCTAATGAGTACTTTTGTTTTGCTTCGACCAGCACCACTGAGAATTTTCCAGCCCAGGATCAGTATTTACATTTCTAATTTATCAACTTAGAATTCATGTCTATATCCAGGGTGGAAATTGTTATTCCATACCTGGGCATGGTGTGAGTTTCAGTTTTTGTTCTAAATTGGAAATTTTTGTCTTATCAGAAGCAATGAGAAGAAAGATGCTTCCTTGTTCATTTATGGGAAGTATAATTTTTTTTGTTCACCTTACAACATAAGCAGCTCTAAGAGTCTCAGCTTTCTGCTGCTGTCCCCAATTCAGCTTCCAGACTCACCATAGTTGCTCATTGTCCCTCTTTTACAGAGTCACATTTCTGATTCTGAGTTGACATTAAAATCCTAGCCTCCAGTCTCCACTATGTCTATCTTGATGTCTCTTATTACTTTAGATATAAATTCATTCTGGCACTTCAGTATTATGGTCATGCCGATATGTACAGGTGGGTGAGTATTATGGTGAGTACAAACATGCTAAACTACATATTAATAAGTGTTTATAATGGCAGGGTGTTTATATTGATTCTGAAAGTTATGGTGCTAAAAACAGAATTTGATCACAAATTTGGAAAATCAGAACTTGCTTAGGAAATTATTTTAGTTTTACCCTGGAAAATATTCTTTCACCCCTCTACCAATTTCATGCCAACTTGTATTTTTATTGTATAATTAGCAAGGAATCGATTGGACTTAAGAACTACCAAACCATGTTGCTTATGCCAAACAGAAGAATTTATACAAAATCAAAACTCAAACATACTGTCAATGAGTAAATGCATTTATTAGCTTTATTGGCCATTCTTAAATATCTTCAGTTATTCAATCTAGTCCCTTCATTAGTACCTATGGAATAAAAACTAAGACAGCAAGCCTAGCAGTTCTACCTCCAAACTTGTGGGTCCTACTATTTTTCTAGGCATTTTCTTTGGTAGGCATGGAATAATGATACAAACTAAATTCACTTGAATGCCAATCACATTACAGCAGTACTAATGGTCATGCTTTTTGTGCAGATATCCAGGACCGATATAGTGGTAGAATTCATACACAATTTACTCAAAAAAATTACCACTCCATGATCAGCTGTCATAGTGCTATTGCTTTAAACTAAAACATCTTGCTGGGCATGGATGGTTTATACCAGTAATCCTAGTTACTCAGGAGCTAAAATATGAGGAATGAGGTCTGAAACCAGACAAAGCAAACCAAGACAAGATACTCTTATTTCCAATTAACCAGAAAAAGCCAGAAATGGAAGTGTGGCTCAAGTGGTAGAGCCACAGCTTTGGACAAAAAGAGAGGGGGGGGAAGAAAAGAAAGAAAGAAGCAATGAAAGAAAGAAAGAAAGAAAGAAAGAAAGAAAGAAAGAAAGAAAGAAAGAAAGAAGAAAGAAAGAAGAAAGGTAAGAAAGAAAGGAGGGGGGAAGAGAGGAAGGGAAGGAGAGAGGGAGGGAGAGAAAGAGGGAGAGAAGGAGGGAGAGAAAGAAGGAAAGAAAGAAAAAGTGAGAGCAAAAACAAGGCCCTAAGATTAAATCTCAGACACATAAAATGAAATAAAAGTATCTTGATAGTACAATAGAGTAGCTACAAGTACCAACTCATAGAGTAGGCTCCCTAACTTTGAGTGCTATTGTAATCACTGAAGACTGGTGTGACATTAAGAAAAATCATCCTCGGGCCGGGAGTTTGGCCTAGTGGTAGAGTGCTTGCCGAGCGTACATGAAGACGTGGGTTTGATTCTTTAGTACCACATGCAGAGTAAAAGCTGGAAGTGGTGCTGAGGCTCAAGTGGCAGATCTCTAGCCTTTAGAAAGCCCAAGGATCGTGCTCAGGCCCTGAGCTCAAGACCAGGACTGGCAAAAACTTAAAAAAAGAGAGAAAAAAATGAAAAAAAGGAAAATCATCCTCATCTCTCTCTTGGCTTTCTAATCTTTAAAGCATACAGTGATAGAAAATTCAATTTAAAATTAGTTTGAAGACGAAATGAACTATTTATGTAAAATGCTTAAAATAGTTTCTGGAAAATATAATATTTCCCCCATTCTAGTTTTGGACCTATTTCTTTTGTGATATTTCTCAATTTTCACTTTATAGTTGAGCAGTTTAGCTATATAATATTATATGGCTAATATTAATATTAATTAAATAAAACTATCGCTCCTTTGTAAAAAAAAAATTAGTTTCTGGCAAAAAGCAGGTAAGATTAACTACCGTAACAATTTTACTTTTAAGGGCTAAATTTCTCCCTCCTTAACTCCATATAAAGTGACTACATATCAGTTCCCAAGAAAGAATTGGCTCTATTTACGCAGTCCCAGAACCTGGCCTGGCCTGGCCTGGCCTGGCCTTGCCACATTCTTTAGTCACAGGAGTAATGCTATACCGACAGAGCCTTGGAATTGAGAAATTCTGCATGCCTGTACATTCACTCAGACCTTCTCTTCACTGTTGAAATAAGCTAAGGGAAACCTCCAGGGTAGATGACTACAGAAAACACATTTAAGTCTATCCAACTCAGTCCACAAAGAAACATGGTAAACCAGCAGAACCAACTGAAAATTGACACAGAAGCATTAGGGACACAGAAGAGACCATGTGAACCACCTGGCATAAACTATGAAGTATTAAACAAATGACTCTTATGTCAAAGTTTGTTCTGGTTTGTAATACAACAATAGCCAACTATTGTAACTATTACTCATATAAATACATGTTGATATTGCTCCACTTCTCTCTTCCATCAAGATGGGAACTACTTCTCCTTTAATACTTCCTCAATTAAAAAAAACAGTGGTAATTTCACTAGAATCTGAATGAGTTAATGGCTGATTCCTAAATGAGATTAGCAGTAACCATGCAGCATAATTTCTGAGATGAGGTTATAAAAGGACCTGTAGCTTCTTCCTATTTCTCCTGGCACATGGACTCTGGAAGAATCGAGACCTCAAGGAAGATGCCTCAATACTAAGATTTAATGAGGGTATCATTTTAGAGGAAGGACATTTGAATTCTCTATGCAGTAGCTTCAGCTAAACTACCAGCTGACAGACTTGACTGACTGCCATGGGATTGACTGCAATGTGTATGAAAGCTTGCCAACATTTCAAGTGCTATCAACCTAAACCAATATCTCACTGCCAATTTCATAGGAAACCTCCATGTGAAGATCAGCCAGCCAACCAGTCAACCAGAATCTTGAACACAAGATGCCGTCATCAAATTCATTGCATATCCTACAAAATCAGGAAAAATTGAGAGAAGGATAGGAATTAGGAGGGATGGGCAAGAATAATGAACGGAATGACATTGATCAAGATGCATCATATTCATAAAATGTTTTGTTGAATGGTAAGTCCTTTGTTCAACTACCTCAAGACAATTTAAAAAACTGTAAACAAATTAAATGATTCTTTTCAGATGCTAAGTTTCAGAGTAAGCAGTTGCCCCTAAATAATACCAGAACATCACTATGGAATGACTTTTAGTTGAAACTAAAATGGTGTTTGTAAGCTCTGATTTTTCATTAGAAATTCTAAAATTCATAAAATCCCTCAACAACACATAGGAATTTATACTGGGTTATCATCAATGCCTACCTCCTTAAACCATAAGTCTTCCATTTGTCAGTGACAATCACCCCACTACTCACTCTTAAGAAAGCTACTTAAATAATAGAAGAGCTCCACATCTTTGGGAGCAAGACCAGGATTGAGAAGTATGAATATGCTTTTCCAAGGTAATGTATAACTGAAGACTCCACAATAATGCAGAATCTGGTTCTATGGTACCCTCTAATGTGTATTTGTTTTTGAAGCTCTATCTTTTAGAGCAACACATTTAGTTCCCAAGGGCTAAAGTGGAAGCATTTTTGATTCATACCCTCAAAGTATTCAGCTTGTTTTTCCACAGAAACATTCCTGCAGACTACTCCAGGGACTCGGGGATCCATAGAGTAGAAAATGAAACACTAAATATCACATAGAGTCACACTTGTGTTTGCATTTTAAACTTTATCCAGCAGAATGAATTTTGGAGATTGTATTTTTAGATCACTTTTCTATGGCCAAACTCTATTAGTGACCAAACATCAAAGACAAGGAACTGGAGTCACTTGATACTGCCAATTTCTTTTTTCTTGCTCCAAATATCCCTCACTAAGCAAAAATTTTCAGAAGCACTGCATTAAGATGTGAGTACATGCAGACCTATTTTCACAGTAGCAATGGTTGGGTGTTCCTCCCAATTGATGGAACAAGCTTTCCCATTAATGGATGGTTGATTCTATTAGGTAAACATAGATGGCACATAACATCTTTGCTTAAGTCAGGGCAGAGTTGGGCTTTGACTGTCTCTTTTGCCAACTTCCTACAGGATCTTGGTGAACAATATCTCTACATTATTTTATGCTCCAATGTCCTTGTCTATGAAATTAACAAATAATACTTCTCTTGAAATTCGTGAATAGGTTATGAATGTAAAAGCACCTGGAATACTGTTTAGCATAGAGGAAATATCTAAATAAGATTTTCAGAGCTGACTCTGTATGGGAAAGGACATGGCTAGCAAGCCAAATAGAAAGCCCAGAGAGTGGGAGAAGATCTTCACTAATCATACAAGAGACAAAGGCCTGATATCTAAAATATATCAACAGGTAAAAAAATGAATCATTCTAAAAAATAATCTCTAAAGAAACAACAATCCCATTAAAAGATGGGCCAAAGACTAAAAGAGAGTCTTCTCTGAAGAAGAAATAAGAATGGCATATGACACATGAAGAAATGATCAGCATTTCTGGCCATAAAAGAAATGTAAATCAAAACAACTCTGAGATTCCACCTCACTCCAATTAGAATGGCCATGATCAAGAAATCTAATAACAACAGATGCTGGAGGGGATGTGGCCAGGAGGGATCAGTACTATACTGGTGGTGAGAGTGCAAACTCATTCAACCACTATGGAAAGCAGTATGGCAGTTCCTCAAAAGACTAAACATAGAGCTCCCCTATGACCCAGCAATTCCACTACTTGGCATTTACCCACTCATCCAGAAACAAGGGCATACTAAACACACTAGCACAACGATGTTCATTGCAGCACTATTTACCATAGCAAAGATATGGAACCAACCCAGATGTCCCTCAGTAGATGATTAGATCAACAAGATGTCGTATTCATACACAATGGAATTCTATGCTGCCATCAGAAAGAACAACTTCACCCCATTTGTAAGGAAATGGAAAGACTTAGAAAAAAATCACATTAAGTGAAGTAAGCCAGACTCAAATTAACATAGGCTCAATGGTTTCCCTCATATTTCATAATTAGTATAAACCTTCCTTGGTTTCTCCTAATATAGGATTACAATAGGGCAAAACCTAGATACATAAGGCTATATAGGATCAGGCTAAATGAAAGGACCTTTAGGACATGGAAGCAAGAGCCATGTAATGTGTGATTGTTATTCTTACTGTACTTCATTATTTCTCATCTCTTTTATTATCCCTTGGTTATTCTCAAATTGTTACAGTATCTTACCTTGTTATCTGGTATATTGTATATATGTTTATTTGTTTATTTAAAATAGGATAGGAAAGGGGGAAAACAAGATGAGGAGAGGGCTAGGAGAGGGAAAGAGGGACAAAAACATGAGAAGGGGTAGCAATGTTTGTGAAGTAATGCACTTTCTATCTGGCAAATATAATGTTACCCCTCTGTTAATTACAATAAAAAATCATGTCAGTGAGGCTTAAGAAAAAAGAATTTCAGAACTATCATTTAAAGCCAACATTGATTTTCATACACATTACATACTTTTGCAAAACACATTATTGATCCCCCTTATGCCTAAATGTATCCAATGATTAAAACAAAATTTCTTCACAAGATATTATCTAGGCCAAAAGGGAATGATGTTACACTATGGATGGGAATGTGAACTTGTTCAACTACCGTGGGAAGCAGTATGGCGGTTTCTCAAAAGACTAATGACCCAGATATTCCACTTCTGGGCATTGACCCAAATGACCACAAACCAGCTTGCACTAAAACCATCGGCACAACCATGTTTATTGTAGCATTGTTTATAATAGCCAAGATATGTGATAAATCTAGAAGCCCCTCAGTGAACAAATGGGTTGATAAAATGTGATGTATATATGCAATAGAATACTATGCTTCCATCATAAAGAATGACACTGCCTCATTCATAAGGAAATGGAAAGACTTGGAAAAAAATCCTACAATGTGAAGCCTGACCCAAAGAAACATAGGCTGCATAGTTATCTTCATTTATAATAAAGATGTCTAGGATATTCTTAGGAGTGGATCAGAGCGGTTCAATATACATATATATGTATATATATATATTCATATAAAATGATGATTAATGAAATGAACCCCAAGAAATGGACATGAGTTTTTGTTTTATTTTGTTTTTTTTTTTTTTATTGTCTGAGTATAGTATAGAGTGTCTACCCTTACATTCTTCAGGTAGTAGGTGCCTTACTTCTTACACATTGATACCCTTTCTCATGTTTTTGTCCCCATTTTTTGTTTTTTTGTTTTGTTTTGTTCTATTTTTGCCAGACCTAGGGCTTGAACCTAGGGTCTGAATACTCTCCTTGGGCTTTCTCAATGCTAGTGCTCTACCGCTTGAGCCACCGCAACACTTCCAGCTTTTTCTCTGTATATAATTCCAAGGACTTGAACCCAGGGCTTTGTTCATGCTAGCCCAGCACTCTACCACTAGGCCAAACTCCCAACCCAACAAGTGAGTTTTTGTTTTTATATTATACTGCTTGCGATTGTTTCTTTTTTTTTCCTCCCCTTTGTTCTATTTCCTGTTGTCACATTTTAATTTCTCTACCCTTTGTATTTTATATAAGTTTATCTGATTTGGGGAAGGAAAGGGGAAATACAGAAATGTAATTGGTGAGCCAATGCAACAGTGATACTTAGTAGCCACTGTATAGGAAATGAACTTTATAAATTGTAGGTAGGTAGACAGGAGAGGGAAAAGCAGGAGAAAATGAGGGAGGGGGTAAGAGTGTTCAAAAATAAATTGCAAGGGCTGGGAGTTTGGCCTAGTGTTAGAGTACTTGCTTAGCATGCAAGGAAACCCAGGTTTGATTCCTTGGTACCATATACATAGGAAAAAAGCAGGAAGTGCTGTTGAGGCTCAAGTGGTAGAGCTCTAGCCTTGAGAAAGTTCAAGGACAGTGCTCAGGCTCTGAGCTCAAGCCCAGGACTGGCAAAAATAAAATAAATAAATAAATAAATAAATAGGACTTATATGACTCTCCCTCTGTACATCATCTTTACAATAATATTTAAATTAAAATATGGACTATAATTAAGTAAAAAAAAACATTGTTAAACACAGAAGGTACTTTAACCATAGAATGGAAGGTATTGGGGATGGTGATGATAATCATGAAAACTGATTCTAGTATTAATATTTATTTCAGCATTATTTGAAATTCTCCAATGGGATTCCCAATAAGCAAGTTTAAATATTCCTTGAAAGGATGTTCTTATATGCCAGTTGTTTAAAATGTCCAAGCTGAACAGGATAAAGTGGTATTACACACACCCCTTCAACCCACAGGGACTTGAATTCAGCAAGTGTGACCAACATTTTCTGATTCGCTCTGTTGATTCTTGTCACTAAGATCAACCTGCACCCACACAACCTCCAATGAGTCCACATTTCTCATCATGTCATGAGGCTTTTCTATCTGAGTCACATGAGTGAATCATGATGCATGATATAAATTGAGACACCATGGTTTGTTTCATGGAGTGTGAATTTTATGAACCAAATATCCTACACCTGCTCTTTAATGAACTGCATAGAGGATAGTGAAGTGAGGATAGTATTTTCAGAGGCTTTGGTGAAGACAGAACGAAGAGACTGGAGGGTAACCACTAATTCTTACTAGCTATTAAAGTAACCCAAATGTTCATTCTGCCTTAGCTATTCTGTGATCTATGAAAACAGAGTCTTGACTCTTCCCACTACTTGCAAAATTTCTTTGCTTTCTAAGCCTCTGATTCTTCATTGCTAAGATGAAAACAACAGCATTTATTTTGAACTGTTTGATTTTTAACAGCCCACTGTCTAGGGTTAGGAAAGACTTGATTTTAACATTTGATGCAAAGAGCCCCACATGGTCAATTTCAACCAACATCACAGAGTTGGTAAGAGATGCACTGTAGCATACTATATAGTATTTCCACTTTATATAACTAATAGATTTAAATAACCTTTGATGCATACATAATAGTAAACCACAGTAAAATAATTAGGAAGTAATCATTTGAATTTTTATTACCATTTTTAATATGATTTGTTTTATTCTAAGTTTCTCTGATAATGTCTATATTTTATGCAAGCAAAGCTGAAATTTCCTGAAAATGTAATAAGAAATTCTTACTAACTGGTATGATCCAGCTTCTAGCATTGACTTAAAAAACTCATTGGAGAATTACCATGCTACATTTTTTCTATTTAAAATCTTAGAGAAACTATACATAAACCTATTACTTTTTATCTTCTAAATTTAATCATCTCCTTAGTAACTGTGGACATGAAAGATATTGATGCTCCTCAAATGGTAATTGCACTTAGAGTGGTTACACCTAGATGCTCTCCATCCCCAGAGTTTATGCTTACAATTCCTTCCCCTGTAAAGGTGACCAGGGATGTGGCACTGATGCCAATAACAACATCATGGAAGAAGTAAGTCATTGTGGAAATCATCTATGGTTTGTCTGATGATTTACTGCATGCTGAAGGATTTATGGAGAAGTTAGTTGGTGGCGAGGACTCTCTCTCTCTCTCTCTCTCTCTCTCTCTCTCTCTCTCTCTCTCTCTCTCTCTCTCTCTCTCTCTCTTTCTCATTTTTTCTCTCGGGAGGTAGCTTGAATATATCAATGGTCAGCTGAGCACTGGTGTGGCTCAGGCCTGTAATCCTAGCTACTCAGGAGGCTGAGGTCTGAGGATTATAGTTCATAGTCAGACCTGGCAGGAAGTCCATGGAACTTTTCTCTCCAATTAATCACTGGGAAACAGGAAGTGGAGCTGTGGCTCAAAGTGGTAGAGCACTAGCCTTGTATGAAAGAGCTGAGGGAGTTAGTCCAGGCCCTGAGTTCAAGCCCCATCACAGACCAAAACAATAAAAAGGAAAGAAAAAGAAAATACTAATGATCACATGAAACAGAGTAAGAAATAGAGCAGAGAAATAAATTTCAAGCAGAATCAATAGCTAAGAAGGCAATTGAGGAGGGGAATGAAGAGGAAGGAAACAGGGAAGGGAAAGATATTTCATTTTGTTTCTGTCCTGAGGCTGAAACCAGATCCACATTATTAAATGAAAGCCTATTTCCAGGTTTCTAGGAAACGTCTTCTGAGAAAAAATGTTGTATCTTACACAAGCACAGCACCTTTCTGTCTGAATTCAAAAGAATAAGCAGTAACCGCAACAGTAACAAGAATGATTAGTGGAAGATTTTTAGAAATTTAAGATTCTTTTCCAATATTACTAATAACAAGGTCTTTTGTTGGGAAACCAGACACTCCAAAGTAACATAGCAATTTTTATTATTTAAGAAATAAGCTAAATATCTTTTCAGACCAAAGGTAAAAGCTGTAATGATAATGTAAACAAGCTTTTTCAGAAAGCTGGTAGTAAGTGTTGTAGCAATATGTTTCATTTTGCTATTAGTTTGTGGGAGTAGAAACATCTGAAGACAAGCCATCACGCCAGAGCAGCTGGATTTGGGCAGCAGAAAGGGCAAAAGAAGAAGATTCTGAAGATCAGGCAGAGTGTTCCTCTCCCTGCTAACAGAAAGCAGAAAGAAATATGTCTAAAGTTTAGACAGCCCTGAAAGACAAACAAGGACAGAAAGAGCAGGAAACAAGAGTTCACCAAAGTTTTAGAAATGGGAGGAAATCATGTTGATTTCGGGCATGATGACTGCTTTTAAAGAGTATGTGTGTGCATAAATGTGCACACGTGAGTATGAATAGACATCTACGTGTACAAAAAAATGCAGTAGTGCAAGCCATCTATCTCACCTGGACAATTAATAGACTTTTTTCTAAGAAAAACCAAAGAACAGACTTTTTATTTATTTAGTAAAAAAGAAAACAAGGTATTCATGCATCATTAGAATTTAAGTAGAACTCAGTACATCAAATAAATATGGAAAATGTGATGAAACACAATTTTCTGTTACTCTTTATTATTCTGAGAGTTAGCTCTAAGAATATTCCTCTACTTTTTAACTGTTTTCTTTTGAAATATTAAAAAATAATTTATTCAAGAGCTAACCCTGTATACATGTAGGGGATAATGGCAAAGCCTATCACTGCAAAACGGGTTGTTTTAGAGGGGAAATACATTACAAAAGTTTAAACATAAAAATTTGTTTACCAGACATCTGAAAGGCACAGTGTCTCCATCTACTGTACAGTCAAGGTATTCAAATTTCAAATGTCTCGGGTTCTGTACTCTGTCATTTTAGTTTTCCTCCTCTTTCCAAAAACATCCTTTAGAAGAACATGGCATGATGTGGAGAGATCCTGTGCTTTTTCTTCATTTGTAAATAGCACACATTAAGCAATAAAATATCATAGTTAGCATTGCTAATTACTACCTAAAACAACAAAAACCTCTGTTTCTACACAATGTTTTCCTAGGTGTTCGTTTGCTTGTTTTGCTTTGTTTTGTTTTACAAAAATTTGGCATTTGGTATCAGTTTTGCTGACCAATATCAAAACATCTTAAGGATCAAGAATTCCTGGTTTGGAGCCTCTTTGAGCATCAAGTATATCATTTCTTCAACAAGGAAATATTAGTAAAAATTTTCTTTTTTTACATCTCAAGAAAACCAAGCCTATGAAACAATCTCTCCAAAAAGGTTCACTTAGAGCCAGGCACTCTTGTCTCACACCTGTGATCCTGGCTGCCTAGAGGGATGAGATCTAATAACTGTATCTCACAGCTAACCCACAAAGGAAAGAATTAACGGGGGGGGGGGGGGGGGGGGGGGGGGGGGGGGGGGGAGCTGAAAGTGAAGCTGTGGCTTAAGTGGTTGATTGTAAGCCTCGAGCCTTAAGCAAAAAAGCTCAGGAACTGAACCCAAGCTTTGAGTTCAAGCCTCAGGACAGGTACAAACACACACACACACACACACACACACACACACACACACACACTCAGTCAAGCATGCTTAGACTCCCTCATTATTTTATGGTCCAGTAGTGCACTCATATGTAGAGCTGCAATTTCCATAGTTAAGTGCAGTGTGAAAATATTAAATGAAAAATCCCAGAAATAAACAACTCATAAGTATTCAATTGCATGCTGTTCTGAATATCATGATGAAAGCTAGTGCTTTCCCGGCTGGGAAATAAAATCATCCCTTTGTTTATCCACATTAGTACATGCTTACCTGCACATTAGCCACATAGTAACCATCCCAGCTGATTGTCACAGTATTACAAGTGCTTAAGTTCAAGTAACCCTAATTTTATTTTGTAATATCCCCCAAAATTCCAGAGTAGTGATGCTGACAGCCCTGATATGTCAAAGAGAATATATATCATGTTCATTTTAAGTAAAAAGCTGAAAGTCCACTAAGGTATTTGGAGAGAAAGAGCTCATAGATAGCCATGTAATTTATATTATAATTCCACTTTTCTATTACTAGTTACATCTCTTGCTATGCCCAATTTATCTATTAATTTTATCATTGACATGTATAGAGAAAAAAGAGGTCATTATTATCAATCCATTCAAGCATCTAGTGTGTTCTTTATTGACAAATAAGATGGGATTACTGTAGTCCCATTATGACCCAGCTTGTTAATACATAGATAAATGCATTCAGAAAAACAATACCTCCCCAAATACGATGGCTGCTTTGCACCCTGACCCAAGTTTATAAAGCTCTAACTTTTGCTGAGGTAGCAAAATATCTTTGCTACTATTCAGGCAAGAATGGAGTATGACTTCAGCTCAGTCGGAATTTGCCAGGGTCTCAAGAGTCAGGCTCAGAGAGTGAATAAAGAAAAGTACCTTAAGGGCTGATTCACATCAGATTCTTTCTCCTGAGTGTGACATTCTATTTTGGCAACAGAATTACCACTCCCCAGTACTGCCACAGGAAAGAAATCTATGCAAATATTTCCAGTATGTAGAATAAAGCTGAAAGTTCTTCAGCGAACTATGTTTGATGCAGGATATTATTTAGCTTCTCCTCTCTCCATGGGTTACCATTTAGATCTAATAGCTATCTACCTACATTGGGCTTGGGCTTTGTGGAGATATGAGAATACAGATACATCAGTGTGATTTTTGAAGTAACAATTTTTTAAGTGGCCCTTCTAGTCAATATTCTTTATTTTGACAAAATACCTGAGAAAAACAACTTAATGGAGGAATTTTTTATTTTGGTTTATGGTCTCCAAAGTTTCTGTTCGTAGTCAGGCTGCTTACCTGTAGAACATCCTAGAGGTAGAATCCTATGGCAAGGAAGACTGCTTACCTTAGGACAACCAGGAAGCAAACAGTGAAAATGGACCAGAGATGAGATATATGCTAGAATGGCACAAATCTGATGACCTCCTTAAACCAACTGTGCTCCATCTTTAAGTATCCATCACTTCCCAACAGTGCTTTCAAATGCAGTCCATCAATGGAGGAACCCATTGATTATGTCAGAGTCTGTTCAATAGCATCACTTGCTGACAACCAAGTCTTCAACACTTAAGTCTTGGGGGGGGGAGGCAATTCATATCCAAATGATAATAAACCCTGAATGTGGAGTTCGTTCACTTGGGTTTGAGCCCCAAATCCATCACCTGGATATTAGCTGTAAGACTTTGAATAAATAAGTTTTCCCAAACCTGTTTTCTTCAGATTTTGTATAATACTTTCTACTTTACAGAGTTTCTTTCCCTGGCCCCCCTCCAGGGCAGACATAAACCTATAAAATACTTCACAGACACTTCACCTTCTCTTATCATTATCAATAGAAAAAAATTCCTATATTCATTTTTTCCTATATTTCTCTATTTAGACTGTCAAAGAAATCATACAAATTTCCAGGTGACACTACAGGACTATGAAAGAGGAGGTGGAGGAGGAGAAGGAGGAAGAGGAGGAGTGGGAAGAAGAGTAGGAGGAGAAAAAGGAGGAGGAGGAGAAAGATTCAGTTAATCAGGTTATTATAGCTCTTCACACTGGTGGCAAGTAAAACCATTCTTGCATTCTCTACTCCTTGGTGATGCCTGCAGTTCACAGTTACTGTTAGCAGAGATCAAAGCCCTGAACTAATGCTCTTGCCTTGGGTGCTTGCAGATTATTTATGATTTACACCATCACTTGAGACAATTTTAGATCTTATACCAGAAGAAAGTGTTTAAAGCAAGTGAAGTGGGAAATGAAGTGCCAGACCTCCCACCTAAGGTGCAAAGAAAAGATGGACTATAGCAGTCACATGAAAGGTCTTCCTCTAGGACCCTAAACTTTGTTCCAGAAAATAACACAAACAGCAAAAGGCTTCTGGGCACTAGAGATCTTGTCCACAGTTGCCCCAGAACTCCTAATCAATGGAGGAGGACTTGTCCCCTGAGAGACATAGCTGAGAAACCTTACAACCTCTTCCCTGGTGACACTGATGTAGTCCTGACTGGGTCAGCTCCTTTGACAGACAGCACAGACCTGTGCATGTATGAGGTCAAGTAGGGATTCTCCATTAATTGCCAGGTTGTTCTCATCACTGTGCTCAGAGTGTACAAGTGATCTTTGGGGAAAAAGCTCTTGCCTTCAGGTTTGGCTCCACTGCTACTTCATTACAAAGAAGGGACATAGGAGGAAAAGATTCAGTCCTCAGAATAGTGGTGACAAGGTCAGTGCTAGGGTATGCTAGCGAGAAGCCTGAGGCAAAGAAAATGTCAATGTCAATGTCACTGAGACTATCCTTATTGAAAATTGTGATAATTGATTCTCTGTGGATTTTTGGCATTGCTTTTTTTTTAATTTAAAGCCCATTTTAAAAATGGAAGAAAGAGGCAGCTTCTGTGAAAGCTTCACTTGTCTATCCCTGGTTACAATCCTGACACCCCCTCCTGGCCCTCAGAAGAGCAGTGTGACATCTCAAAATGAGAATGCAGGTGTGGACCTGGCAGTGAAACTTAGCCGCCTTGTAGATTTGGGGGACAGGGGGACCATCTCAACTGTCCAGGTCAGGCTGGAGTATGAAAGTCTCCTTTGCTTTACTAATTCCACAGGCCCTTGGAAAAATAAGAGGCTAAATTCAATGCCTCGCCAGCATCATAGTCAATGGACAAACCTTAGCTGGGACCATTTTCACTTTCACCTTCTAAAAATAACAGTCCGTCCCCTTTGAAGACAAAGCTTTTTGAACATGCAATACTGTCCCACAATTGAAGATTCTGTTGTTTCTCCATAGAACTTGCCTTGATGTGTGTGGGAATCCATACAAATTGTTTTGACCTTGAATAATTCATGAGAACTAATTCCCACTCCAAAGCTGACATATCTTGGTAACCTCGAGTAATTTCAGGTTTTCTTGCTCCTGATGGTAACTTGTCCTAGCCGGGCCTGAGAGTAGCAGCTCAAGTGTCAAGCTCACTTTGTGACAGGAATTAGCATGCCCAAATGGATATTTCTCTCTTCTGAAAAAACAGAGACAGTAGATAGAAAGAAAAAAAGAAAGAAAGAAGAGAAAGAAATAAAGAAAGAAAGACAGCAACTTGAAAGTTAAAAGCAGCCCTTAAATTATATTCTTTATTCCACAAAATGTCCAAGTTCACATGTTCTCCTTTCTTTTAACCCTGCTGAGAGGAGAGGATTGGATACTATGTGGTAGCTTCATTTCTTATATGGTAATTCCTACAATCTATACACATCAAGGCAGGTGGTAAGGATGCAGTTTTCTCCTCCAGTTCAACTGATGATAGGATGTGCTAATGCACCTAAACTATGTCATTGATTGTCTAGACATCCGACAGATAAAGAAGACTCATCTACAGTCTAGTCCCTTGTCCCTTATCTGTTGGTCACTCTTCCTTGACTTTCTCTACTTCTGTTTTTTCCTCATCTCCTTTTTTTCATTCCTTGCCCTCTCTGTATCTCCAAGAGTAATTTGTGGGAAAGCAGAAAGTACACAGTGTACAAGTGTCTAGTGCTTGAGCTGCCAGATCTGATTTCCCTGGAAGATGTGGTAGATTGAGGAAAGAACAACTGTGGCTGGCAATTAGATTTCTTTTCCTACAGCTGTCCCAACCCTTGACACAGTACACAGCCTTCCACAGCTAACTACTGTCCTCAGCAGAACTGGAGGGGTTTTATTGGCTGCAGGAGTAGGAGACAGAATTTCTGAGTCGGGTCAACCCCTGCCTGCTGACTTGTCAGCTCTTTCAGCATCACTCATAACAAGGAGGGAACATCCTTGAAGAAAACACTGAGTGGAACGCTGTGGGTGAGTTTGCGAGGCAGAAGATGCCAGAGGAGGCATCTAAGAATTTCAACTAAATTTTACCATCTTTTTTCTCATTCCTAACCCCATTGTCCCAGACTCCATTGACCCATTCGTCTTGGAAGTGGACATAAGAGTTAAGATTGCTCAGTGGCACCATTCTAAATTGACTCTTCATTATTAGTAGTATATTTGCCTTAAGAACAATGATGTTTTCATTAACACCTTCATCAGAGACATCATAAGAATTGCTTTGGGGTTGGAAAGACAGCAAAATACAGAATAGAGTTAAACGCTAACACTGTTAGAAAAGAAAGTGAACAGTTATTTTTTCCAGATACTTCAGTGGGAGAAAGAGGCAAGAGGTGGCATATTATCAAATAAAGCCACTTTTAGAATAAATGTATAAAACAATCACAAATCTATAAGAGCTAATTTAGGTAGCACTTTAACTTGTTTAAGGAATAGCTAGAGACTGGTAAAACATTGTTTGGGAGTGTGTTTGTGGAGCTACTTTCTGAGATTTGAATGTGAATCCGGGTGGAATAGGGAGAGAGATACACTTTCTATATGAGTGGGTACCAAGCATTCAATCTATATCCTGGGTAGAATAGAAATAGCAAAAGTGAAGATATTCTTCCTCTCCTAGAGCTGGAATGCTTTCTTTTTTTCTGTAGTTGTATAGCAGAACACCATACTCTCTGGCCTTAGGATTCTAGAGTACATACAATCAGCAGACCCCTGTATTCTAAGGCAGTAAGCATGAGACTGAGAATTACACAGTAGGCTTCATTCCTTATGAATTCTTCAGACTTGCCCTGAGCAACATTCCAGAACTTCAAGGTCTCTGGTTTGTAAAAGGCCTGTTATGTATCTTCCGAGTCTCCGTAACTGTGAGCAGATTCTCCCAACAACTTCCTTCTCACATCTGTCTGTCTCTCTCCTTCCTCTCTTTCTTCCTCCCTCCATTTTATTAGTTCTATCATTCTAGAAAGCACTGATCTAAGGCAAGGTCATTCCTCAAGGAAGGAAGGCAGGTAAGCAGGCAGGCAGGTGGGAAGGAGGGAGAGAGTGGGGATAAAATGTAGAATAAACCTGAGGTGGCATCCATTAGGCAGGCATTTGTTAATGTTCCCATATTTCTCTTCTAAAATCATTCCATGATTTTGGCGTATTTTTCTCAAATCTTACAACACTACCCTTTTAGAAAACTTTAATTGGACCAGGGCCACACGGGTCTTCCCCTAATTTCTCTCCCTGGTCTTCTCTGCTGGCTTACTGGGAACCCCCTCTGGATATTGTATCTATGATGTCAAATACATAAGTCACACTTAGACACTTTATTAGCTAATCCAAAGGCTAAGGGGATTTTAAGGAAAAGGACACTGTCAAGAGTTTTTGTAACCAGTCATATTCTGTAAATGACCAAAATAATAACTGTTCCAGGTTCTCATTTTGTAAAGTGAGAACATTTTCCCAGAAGCCTCTATTCTGTCTACATATAATATAGTTTCTAACTATGATTTCATGCATCAAAATTTTTTGAAACCCAGTATGAGATACCTAGGTTCCTAATCCACTTTCCCTCTTGAAACATCTGTCATTATTCCCGAGGGACTACAATGGCATGAACAAATTAATTGGCTTCCAAAATACTGCCCTAGCCATCTTTCTTTATTTCTTGTCAATGATTTGGGAAATGAATGGCAAAACAGTTTGGGATTCTTTGAATGCATCACAGGTGACAGAACTAGTTTCTAGAAACTCATGTCTTGGGAATGGGCCTCACCCATGACTTAGTGTATTGGTAGAAACTTGCCATTTCTGCACAAATGCCTCTTCTGACCTCATTGTTCTAGTTTCCTTTCATATACTAACTGCTTCATTCTACTTTGGAAGTTTGTTCTTCCATGCCTCAAAACATAAGTCTTCCCTAGGTTATATTTTTCAGTGTCCTCCTCTCTTAGGTACACATTGAAAGTAACCAACTCACTGTTCCCAGGAAAGCTCCTGTCATTCATTCACTTGAGAAATATTTGCTCATCCCTTGTGGTGAAACATTAGTTCAGTTGTTTAGAATAGAACAGTTTAAAGGTAAATAATGTTTCTATTACTAAAATGCTTATATTCTAGCTGAACAAGTTGGAAAATAAGAGAGGAAGGAAGGAAATAAGAAATAATGACGCCAGATTATTCAAAGTGCTGGAGTTAAAATGAACAGAGTCCTGTGCTGGAAAGTGGCTAGTGAAGAGAAATGCTTGCTGCATGAGATAACAACAGAGTGTTCTAGTTGTAGAGATGGTAATGAGGGAACTTCATCTGGAAAGGTTAATGCTTCAGCTGAAAGATAAAGAATAAAAGCAATTAGCCCTTCAAAGGCTAAGGGAAATAGAAAATGGCATAAATTCAAAGGTACTGAAGTAAGAGAGATCAAGAACAGCAGGGCAGAAAGTAAGTTTCTAGTATACTATGAGTTACATGAATAGAAAGGTAAACAGAGGTAGATCTGATAGGTTTTGCTGTCACAAGGAACTATAATTTATATTATTTTGTGTTTTGAACTATATTTGAAACATAGTAAGATATTTTAGCAGATCAATAACAACATATATATTCTAATGTTTAGATCAAATATATGACAATGTTATTTTGGAAAGTTACATGTTATAATGAGAGTTGGTGAAACCATTAGCAGATGATTCGTATTCTACTGGGGAAAATGTCAGAGCATTAGAGCCTAGAAGGATTCTGGTCATTTCTTCTCTCTCTCTCTCTTTATCTCTTCCTCTCTCCCTCTCTCTTTCTCTCCCCTGCTCCTGTCTAGCTACCATTAGGTAAACAGAATCCATCCATCAAACATTTCTACTACAGTGCCAGCCAACTCCTTAAACTATAATATAAACCCATGAACCAACGTCAACTTTTTCCTATTTTGAGTATCTCAGGTAACATTTTTCCATTTAGCCTGTAGGATTAGCTCCTCCAATGAGGCCAAACATCTCTAAATCAACAATGTTTTTATACTACTGGATAGGACAGAATAGCTCCTTTACCTTGAACAATTTAGGCTGCTTTAGAACATATGTTCTTTGGATAATTTTATCGATTATACTAAAGTTTGTTTAATTAGAAGGGAAGAGGACAGTATTGACAAGGAGATAATAAAACAAAACTCTCATAGAAACCCATGCCAATCAAAATGGGACAACCGATCTGAAACACTCTCACCAATTGAAGAATTGCTGTTCATAGGCTGCAGATGCCTGCTGAGCAAGAGGAAAGGCATCCTTTTTTTGAACATGTAGAGAAACATCGTGCTGTTAAAGGTCAGCTACAAGAGTGGGAGGAGTAGAGCAAACTCAGATTAAGGAATCTTTGAACTTTCACTACAGATAATTCCAATATGAGGAGCATGAGTCACCAAAACAGGGAGAACACAGAGTCAAATAATTTGGGCTTAGAAGAAACTAAATAAACTTGGTTTCTACCTCAGTGCCTTCATTCTTACAACAACAAAAACTATTCCACATTTCACTCAATGGCAGCTCTTACTTCCAGGTAGTTGGAGTTATCACAATCAATCTGCCAATTAAAAACAAAAGAAAAGAAAAAGAAAGAAAAACCAAAACCATTAGGTTTAACATAGATGAGAACTTACCCACAGCTGAATGCTGGTAGTCCACATCTGTAATTGTTGGAGGGTATGATGTTGAACTTAGTCAAATGATCAAACTGTATATATCTGTGATAAGTAATATCACTATGATGAGAAAAGGAACTTACCTGGCTAGTTTTCTTCCAAACCATACACACCATCTAATCATGAGAAACCATTAGACAAACCTAAATTGAGGGATATTTAGCAACATAGCAATGTTTCTCAAAACTTTCAAAATCATAGATAAAAAAAATGAGAGAAAGCAAACAAAAATTCAAAGAGAGATTTTATCTATCATGGTAACCTGAAACATAAGGAAGACACAAGGAAAACATGCTGAAGTCTCAACTATGTCTACACAGCAGTCCACTTTGTAAGAAGTGCTTTCATTCTTTTCATTACCAGTTACCCATGACCAACCATCATCCAAAATTATTAAATGTCTCCACATTCAAGCAACCCATAAATTTAAATTGTGCACTGTGTTGATTCTGTTATTAAAGCTTGAGTCATTCTTCTCCATCCTGACAAAGGTGTGGTTAATTCCCATCCCCAGGGTAGCTATGTGGTGTGGGAAGCCTATCCATTAGTCATTTAACCATCTTGGTAAGCAGACTGAATGTTCTGGCATCCCAGAAGTAGTGTTTGAATAACCCTTATTTTATTTCATTATAGCCCTAACCTGCAAGAATGTGGAGGTTGGCAATGCAAACATATCAAGAAGAACTAGTTAAGTATGTTCTTTAATTGAAAAGGTGAAAAATGTTGACTGAGATCATATACTGAGACCTACATTGAAAAAGAAACTTTTACTCAAGAGGTGGTGGCTTATGACTATAATTCTACCTACTCAGGAAGCTCAAAACAGTGGTAATAAGACTGGAAGTCAGCCTGGGCAGAAAAATCTATTTTCAATTAATCTGAAAAAAAATAAAGACTTAAAAAAAAAAGATGTGGATCAGTAGTAAAAGAACAGCTATGAGAAATCTAACAGAACAAGCCCAAGACACCCAAGTTTAAGCAGCAGTATCAAAAGAAAGAAAAGTTTTATCCATGAAATTATAAAAGAGAAAGAAAACAAGTGTATTTTCAGTTTCTCTTAAAATAATGTAACTGAAAGAATCCACTTAAAAATATGAAAGGCTTATTCTGACACATCATTTCAGAGGTTTCAGTCCAGCAACTGATAAGATGCTTGTCCTGCGGACAGAGCAGGACAGGCAAGTAATGAGCAGAGCAAAGCCAGGCTTCTTGTGGTGGCTGATAAAGTCATGACACAACTCTCACAATTCTCTTCAAAGGCACCATTCCATGGATGTACAATCTCCAAGTAGGCCCTAGCTGTTAAGCTTCTACCTTTTTTCAGGGGCACCACAGGATCTGTAAAAACTCTTGAACACATTGGCTTTGGGAACACATTCCAGATTCATATGATAGCATTTACCAAACAACAAAAATTATGGCCACAGTGCATATCATGCTTTCAATTAAGATGAAAAAGTCATTAAATAATATTACCCAGAATTTCAAACATCTTTGGAATTTATACCCTTCTGATATTGAAGTATTATATCATTTCTGTAATAGGAATGTAAGAATTTTATTCCTTACCCTGGGCAAATGTACTTTGCAGGCATTGTGGGAAATTAAGCAAAGGTAATGATATGCTAGCTAAGGAACATTTGTTTGAATAAAAATGTCTCTAACATATATAATATATAATATGATATAATATAATATATTTAATACACTATGCAGTATTTATTATATGTCATATACTACATAATACATATCATATTATACAATATATCATTATATATTATAAAATACTGTATATAATATACTATATGTGATATCATATATAATATTGTATATATTATATACATAAAATATATGTATAAATTCATGTTATCCTAACATATTTATATGTCAGAGACCAAGGAGTTAAACGGAACAAAGCAAAGACCCTCTAGCCTTGAGCAAATCGCATCTGGTTGAGTCATCTGCACAAAATACTTCTCGGAATAACCGCAGGTTGTTGCTTGGGTTAGCACAATGGCCAAAAGAACAGCTTGACCCACCCCTAACCTTGAGATTTCCCGTTCTTGTTATCGCAAAAACTCTCCATCCTCCCCCTCTATACTCCCTTTCTTACACTCAGGGTATATAAACCCTGCTTTACTTTTAATAAATGAGACCTTGACGCGACTCAGATTGTCTCTGTCTTTCTTTATGCGCCTGGTCTCCTTCCTCTCTTTCCCCCATTGGTTTTCTTCTTTTAGGAGGCACCTCCTCGAGCTTCATGAATAGCTGAACCCGCGGGTCGGGAGAAGTGGCGCCCAACGTGGGGCTCGAGGCACGGTGACCTACCGGACGGCATGGAGAGCAGGGGACCCCGATTATATTAAGGTAGAGACGCCCACACCGCATCGTTCGTGCACCGTGGGAGAGTCTTGAGGTAAGTTTTGCTGTCCCATCAACCATGGGCAAAGCGTTATCAAAAGAGGTTTTATTTATAAAAGAAATGAAAGGATCACTTAGGGAGAGAGGAATAAGAGTTAAAAAGAAAGATTTGGTAAAATTCTTTTGTTTTGTTGAAAGAAAAATATGTCACTAAAACCTTATAAAAATATTTATCCTATTATTCCTAAGACTTCTCCTGATAATGGCAGGCTCAACCCCCCCCTCTGAGGTGGAGCTAGAGGAGGAGGCAGCACATTATGAGGAAGAAAGATATGGCCCTTTTCCTCTTCCCCAAGTTTCTGCAGCTACACAGACTCCAGAGATAAGGGCCCTTCACTGGCCCACCCCTCCCCCCTATCCAGACACCTCTCTCCCGTCAGCCCCACCACAGGAAATGTTGAGATCATTTTCTGTTCCTCCGGAGGTGCAAGGTCTCCTTAAATCCAAAGACTCTCTCTTGAAACAAGTGACAGAATTAAAAAACGTGCTTCATTTAAAAAAGAGAGTTAAGGGACCTCACTTTGCAAATTCATGATTTACAAATGGATCTTGTTGGGGAAGCCGTGACTACCCCCCATGCCTTGGGTAACAAGCCCGCTAAAACACCCTCGGCCTCAAAGAGCCGCAAAGATCCGGGGCGCAAACTGTTTCCCTCTCCTTCCCCGTAATTACTCGCTCTAACACTCAACCTCGGGAACAAGAGGGGGAGGGAGGAGAAGCGGGAGAGGAGGAGGCGGACACCACCAGAAGGCAGGAGGAGGGACAAAACCTAGATTCCTCTGCCTCCGAGGAGGAAGGGGGTGATCAGGAGGAGGCAAGGAGAGATTCTCAAATTACATATAGGAGATTGACGTTTAAACAAATTAAAGAACTACATTCGGCTGTTAAGAATTATGGAATTAACGCCCCTTTTACTTTAACAGTACTGGAGGGCCTCGGGGGTGAGGGACATTTATTGCCTCTTGAGTGGCACAAGATTGTACAGTCTGTTTTAACCAGGAGTCAATATCTAACCTGGAAAGCTGAATTTATAGATAAGGCAGAAAATCAAGCTATTACCAATAAAAAACATACACAAATGGCTTCATGGTCTTCTGATAAAATTTCAGGGAGGGGCAAATTTGCCTCGGAGGAAAAACAACAAAAACTCCCTGCAGGAATATTAACCCAGACTGCCCAGGCTGCCCTGGCCGCCTGGAGAGCCGTGCCTGCTGCAGGAGCGGTTACTACCTCTCTTTCCAGGGTAGTACAAGGCAATAATGAACCATATTCTCAATTTGTTGCCAGACTGTTAGAAGCAGCTGAAAGAATATTAGGTGAGGTAGATACAGATGATATTATAGTTAGACAGTTGGCCATAGAAAATGCTAATGCAGCCTGTAAAGCTGCTTTAAGAGGCAAAACAAAGACCCTAGATTTAAATGGTATGATTAAAATTTGCAATGATGTGGATTCCTTTGAACATAAAATGTCTAAATCTATTAATTTGGCCATTGGAGCCATACTCCAAAACCAGACTCCACCTTCAGAAAAACTAGGACGAATATCTAGCCCTAAAAACTGTTTTAAATGTGGACAAATTGGACATTTTGCTAGAGAATGCCCTGGAACTATTAAACAACCCAATGTTCCTGGGACGATTCCCCTCCCCCTTCCCCCTGGCCTTTGTCCTAAATGCAAAAGAGGCCTTCACTGGGCTAGAGAGTGCCAGTCCAAGACCGATATAAATGGCCAGCCTTTATCTGCGGTCTCGGGGAAACGGGCTTCGGGCCCCAGTAGGGGGCCCTACCTACCCACCATGACAACCAATGACCCCTCCCGCCCAAAATCTGCCTCTGATGCAAACATTGCTGACTCAGACTTGTTCCGAGCCACTGCAGGCAGCGCAGGACTGGACCTCTGTTCCTCCACCACCAGAATTATAACTCCAGAGGAAGGAACAGTTGTTATAAACTCTGGAAGGTTTGGGCTTCCCCCGCCAGCAATGTTTTTTCTTATTATAGGCTGAGCTTCAAGCTCACTGCAAGGACTCTCCTTTAAAATGGTTTATCTGAATAAAAAAGGGATCTGAAAGGAATTCTCTTAAATGTTTGCTCAAAAGGGAAAATAATCATGGAATGTTCATGTAAGTCGTAAAAGGTTTGAGTATGTCGCCAATGGTATGAGTATGTCTTGAGTAAAGTTGGTATGCAGTTAAACTGCAGTAATGTAAATAGAGTCAGAATTGATACACTGATGTGAGGGGTTGCTATACTTGGATGTATATTTTCTAATTGTGTGGGTTTTCTTGGGTGCAGAACTGGGAGGGAATGCTGTATGCCCCTCCAAACCAAAGAATGCTGTCTGCCCAGCATTCTGCCCAGGTCTGATAGCAATTGTTAGCCCCCCCCACCACCAGGCCATATGTTATCTCTGGTATCAGAGGCAGCCCCAGGAGTCATTTAAAGGAAAACTTGGGAAAGCTAAACTAGCTGACAGTGCTAACCATGATTCAGTCCAGTCCTTCCAGGCCTTACAGGTTGATCTAGGGACATGTTCATCGTCTGGTTTCTAACATCCTGGCTCTCCCACAGCTATCCCTAAAGAATATTTTAAAATTGTAATAGATATAAAAGACTGTTTTTTCTCCATTCCCCTCGATCCTGGAGATTGTAAAAGATTTGCCTTTTCCATACCCATGATAAACCATAAAGGCCCTAATCCCCGCTTTCAATGGCGAGTGTTGCCACAGGGTATGGCTAATTCTCCCACTCTTTGTCAAAAATTTGTGGCTCAATCCATAGACCCAGTTCGTGTTCAATACCCTCATATATATATTATACATTATATGGATGACCTATTAATTGCTGCCAAATTAGAACTGGAGGCACATCAAGTGACTCAAAAAATAGTTATTGCTTTACAAGACAGAGGACTTTTTATCTCCCCAGAAAAAATTCAAACTTGCTATCCCTTCTTGTTCCTGGGTTTTCAATTAGAACCCTCTTTAATATATGCTCAAAAAATTCAAATCAAAAGGAATAAGCTAAATTGTCTAAATGATTTCCAAAAACTCCTTGGAGACATTAATTGGCTACGTCCTCACCTTAAATTAACAACAGGAGATCTCAAACCCCTGTTTAATATTCTACAGGGAGATTCTGACCCTTCCTCCCCCAGAAAACTTACGCCCGAAGCTGAAAAAGCCCTAATAAAGTTAGAGGAGGCCATTACACAACAAAATATAGATTACTTCAACCCCTCCTTGACCCTTTATTTAATCATTTTTGCCACAGAATTTACACCCACCGGTTTATTGTGGCAAAAAACCGTGCCCCTGTTATGGATTCATGCCTCCGCCTCTCAGTCCACGGTACTCCTCTCCTACCCCTTTTTGGTCTCCCAACTTATTTTTCTGGGGCTCAAGACTTCTGTCAGATATTTTGGCAAAGATCCTGATATCATAATCACCCCTTACTCTAAGGAACAAATTAATTGGTTACAACAAAGACAAGATGATTGGACTGTTTTATGCACTGGGTTCCAGGGTAGCTTTGATACTCACATGCCCAGCGACAGACTTATTCAATTCCTTAATATTACTCCTTTCGTTTTTCTAAAAAATACCTTGATAAAGCCCATCCCCAATACTTTGAACATCTTCATTGATGAATCAAAAAATGGAAAAGCTTCATATGTTATTAATAATGTTTCCCACTTTGTAAATACTTCCTTTAAATCTGCTCAGTTAGTAGAATTATTTGCTGCGCTTTGTGTTTTTCGGTTATTAAAGACCCACCCTTTTAATCTGTTTTCAGATAGCCATTATGTTGTTAGAGCTTTACAAGTTTTAGAAATGGTTCCGGTTATTCAGCCTACTACACCTACTTTTCAATTATTTTTTGAATTGCAAAAACTTATTAGACAACGTTCGTACCCCTTTTTTGTAGGACATATTTATGCTCATTCTGGTCTACCTGGGCCACTAACCCGGGGCAATGAATTAGCTGATTTGGCAACCCAAATAGTTACCTTATCTCAAACAGTTAATCCGGTGACCCTTGCACAAGAGGCCCATGCTGTTCACCACCTTAATGCTCATACCCTGCGCTTAAAATTTAAAATTACTAGAGAACAGGCAAGACAAATTGTTAAAAACTGCAAAAATTGCCTAACCCTGCTCCCTGAACCCCATGTAGGTGTAAACCCAAGAGGGCTCATACCTGGACAACTTTGGCAAATGGATGTTACTCATGTCCCCTCCTTTGGAAGGTTAAAATATGTACATGTTACCATTGATACCTTTAGTGGATTTATTTGTGCCTCTGCTCATTTAGGGGAGGCCACAAAAGATGTTATAAACCATCTCCTATATGTTTTTTCTGTCATGGGACAACCCCAAGCTATAAAGACGGACAATGGGCCCGGATATACCAGTCAAAAGTTCAAACAATTTTGCTCCCAAATGAGCATAAAACATATTACTGGAATCCCCTACAACCCCCAAGGACAAGGAATAGTGGAAAGGGCTCATCAGACTTTAAAAAACACCCTCATTAAACTTGCCTCACAAGAAACATTATATTCCCTTAAAGGAAACTATAAGACTTGGCTATTACATGCTCTCTTTGTTTTAAACTTTTAAACCCTTGACGCTAATGGCAAATCTGCCGCAGAACGCCTTTGGCATCCCACCACACAAACAGACTACGCCCAGGCCCTATGGAAAGACCCACTGACGGGAATATGGAATGGCCCTGACCCAGTCATTATCTGGGGAAAAGAATCAGCTTGCATTTATAATTCTAAAGAAGGGGGAGCTAGATGGTTGCCTGAAAGATTAATAAAACCATATAATAAACAATAAATCCATATAACTAATTCCAGGGTGGCGCCTGAGAACAAAAATATTTTTCTTTTACAGGTCAACAACCATGATGATGAGGCCTTCCCCGTCATCACTCCGCATGATGCTATTGACGGTGATGCTCTCTGGCAGAAGTTGTCCTCCAAAATCGACGAGGATTAGACTTACTTTTTCTACAGCAAGGAGGCTTATGCGCGGCTTTAAAGGAAAAATGCTGCGTATATGTAGATAGAACAGGACTTGTTAAGGATAGCTTAGAAAAAATTACAGCTAGCCTAGAAAAGCGAAAAAGAGAGGGAAAAACAAGAATCTTGGTATCAAAATTGGTTCTCCACATCTCCCTGGCTATCAACTCTTTTACCCTCCCTCTTGGGCCCCCTTGTGGGACTTCTCCTCCTAATTTCTTTTGGCCCTTGGGCTTTTCAGCGCCTTACGCGATTTATAAAAAATCAAATTGATTCTGCCTTTTCCAAAAACTCAATCTCGGTGCATTATCATCGCTTAGAGGCTCAGGATGACCCTGTAGGGTCTGAAACAAGCACTCCCGAAAGAGGGCTCCAGTTTCATACACTTCTTGGCTGATAAACCCCAAGCGGCTAGAGAGCATCCAATGACGGGATTATTATGGAGCTTACCCTGGGTGGCACAACATACAGAGGCCGTCGAGGCCGGCTCAACAAGGCATGTTGCCAGGAGTAAGGGTCCCTCCATATAGCCTAAGACAGGGTGTTCTCTCCACCTATAGAGACCTTGTTCTTTAAAGGAAAGGGGGAATTGTCAGAGACCAAGGAGTTAAACGGAACAAAGCAAAGACCCTCTAGCCTTGAGCAAATCGCATCTGGTTGAGTCATCTGCACAAAATACTTCTCGGAATAACCGCAGGTTGTTGCTTGGGTTAGCACAATGGCCAAAAGAACAGCCTGACCCACCCCTAACCTTGAGATTTCCCATTCTTGTTATCGCAAAAACTCTCCATCCTCCCCCTCTATACTCCCTTCCTTACACTCAGGGTATATAAACCCTGCTTTACTTTTAATAAATGAGACCTTGACGCGACTCAGATTGTCTCTGTCTTTCTTTATGCGCCTGGTCTCCTTCCTCTCTTTCCCCCATTGGTTTTCTTCTTTTAGGAGGCACCTCCTCGAGCTTCATGAATAGCTGAACCCGCGGGTCGGGAGATTTATATATATTATGATCATAATATATATTATATAATGTATTATCTTATATTGTATATATTATATATATGTGTGTGTGTGTGTGTGTGTGTGTATGTATGTGTGAGAGAGAGAGAGATCCTTTCACCCTCACTCAAACTCTTAAATCCTTCCCATCATCCTAACTAACTGCATGATCTGCTCACAGTAATGTCTCTGACCTCAACAGCCCTCTTTTTTCACATAAAACCTGTGCTGGTCCTTAAATACAACTGTCCTCATCTCAACTTCAGCATTGTGCACTGGTTTTATCTACCTCCCAGTGTTTACATTCAGTTCCTTTAGGTCCCAAATGTGACCTTCTTACCTGAAACCTCCTTGACTTCTTGCCAAAATTTCTATCTCCCTCCTACAATAACTAACATACCTTCTTGCTATCCTTCTCCTTCACACTTTTTTTATCTATCAAGCTCTACATTTTTTTTCCATTTTTATCATCCTTTGCCCTTCCACTGGAATATGAGAAACAAAAGGAGGGGAGGGTTGCGTGTGTGTGTATATCTGTGTGTGTGTGTGTGTGTGTGTGTGTGTGTGTGTGTGTGTGTGTGTGTGTTAATACTAAACCTTAGCTCAGGCCTGTGTTCTTACTTTGCTTTTTCATCCAAAAGTGTTGACCCATACTATCACTTCCAGATTTTTACTGAGTAATTGGAAATAAGAGTATCCAGAATTTGCCGATCCTAGCTGGCTTCAAACTGCTATCTACAGATCTTAGTCTTCTAAGTAGTTAGGATTACAGATATGAGCCACTGGCACCTCGCCGAAAGACAGAGTTTTAACTTCCTTGCTTATTACTGTGTACTCAGTGCTTCCTGGCACATGTGAAGACTCCATAAATAGTTTCCTAGGAATTAAAATGATCTTGGGAATTTACTTAACTTCTAACTCTGTCTTTATGTGAATAGTTGCCTATATCCTAGGCTTCTTGCACAGCTAAAATGGGTTACAGAGTACAAACTGTGACACATAACATTTAGCACATAAAATATGCAATAATTTACCATTTCATCATTATTATATTTCTATTACTATTATTACTGCTCTTTCCAGTTACAAGTTCCATTACTGACTTTTCCTAAATGGCTATAGATGTGGGCATTAAGTTGGACTGAACTTGAAAATTTTTAATTTGTAACTATCCTCTGAGATATGTGTATTTCTGCCCATTGAGCAGAGCTCCTGCCTCCTTTATCTTGGAACTGTCTCAGGATATTGGGGTACAACAAGCAGATTAGCACAAAAAGGAACTCAGAAATATCAAGCTTACTTTTGCAAAAGGGTATGCTACTTACAAGAAAACAAGTACATAAGTACATGGGGCAGGACATCTGCCAAGGTTTTTTGTAACAGCAAAACTACCCCTTACTTTGATTGGTCAGAAGTTAGGTTCAAACTCTTGCATGACTGGCAGGCTTGCAGAGGGTCAAAGTTTAACAGAGCCCAGGACTGATGGCTCACATTTATAACCTTGCTAAGTAGGAAGCTGAGATCTGAGAATTGAGGCAGACCAGGCAGGAAAGTCTGTCAGACTCTTATGTGCAATTAGCCACCAAAAAGCTGAAAGTAATGCTGTGGCTCGAAGGGTAGAGCTAGACAGGAGGAAAAAACCTTAGGGACAGTGTCCAGCCTCTGGATTAAAGACTCAGTAGTGGCACATGCATGGATGTGTACACACACACACACACACACACACACACACACACACACACACACACACACCATATGTTTGACAGGACTTGCCGTAATTAACAGAAAGCAATGAAAATAAACTGGGGCCAAACCACCTAATCAAAGCAAGAAATGCAATATAACTATTGCAAATGGATGTGGCTTAAATACCATTTTGTTTTGGAAAGGATTTTACACCATTGACTGAAAATATTTTCATTCTTGCATTCAAAACAAATAATCTATATGAGCCTAATAGGACAATATTTTGAGGAAGATGACCAAGAAATAAAAGTATTAAGTCAAGGCACTAGATTTTATTTCCAGATGTAAAACAAAGTTGAGATATTTCTTTCAGGTGGTCACATCTCCTAGGTATCTGTGCTAGCAGACTATCTCATTATCTAGAAAGCACAGGGCTCAAAAAGAAGAAGAGCACAAGAAGAAAGAAGATGGGGAGAACAGGGAGGATAAAGGAAGAAAGAGAAAAACTCCAAACTCCTATACAAAATAGCAAGAATTATAAGCACTGTGATTTCTGAAAGGAAGATCCAATTTGTTTTGTGTTCAGTAGGTTTGTACATAACCATGTACTAGGCATTTCTGGTATGGAGTGGCTTCTGATGTTGTGAGAGAGCAGACATGAATAGAAAAGAGAATGAATTTTATGTTACCATACAAACAATGTACAACATGGAATGTTTCTTTTGCACTGAGGAAAAAAGGTAAAAAAAGAATAATATCACCATATAAGACAGAAAGACTTCATGCCTTTAAATTGCTTTCAGATTCTTGCAAAAACCAATCATGTGTAAGGAATGATACATTTTTTTTCTCTTTTCCTGGTCCTAGATAACAAAAGGATGTATTTTATTAAGAGAGATAGATAAAAATATATCATTATGTAATCATTCTTAGTCAAGAAGTTATTATACTTCTGTTGTTACTAGTATTATTACTATTTCATTATTATAAACTAGACATCAGGTGCTATACAAAGCACATTTCCTGCCATCCTTTTAAACCAATAAGTGCAACGGGCACTGATTTTATTTTTTTTTCAATCAGAGAAAATAAAATATAGCAAGGTTCAGAATGTCTAGAGGGAGGAAAGTGCTAGAACCCTGATCTACAAGGCCCCAGGCTTTACCTCTCTATTGCTTCTGTGTGTTTGCAGAGTCTAAAATTGAAAGCTAGTGCTTAGAGCACAGCTATTTACACATATTAATTGGCCTTAGACTTACATGAATTTTGCTTAGGTCACAAATCCTATTGTCTAGGTACACATGCCAAGTCTGATCAGAACAACTGGTGCTCAGAATTGAATTTCCTCTGCTCTTTGCCCCAAACTGCTTGCAGGTTCAAGCTAAACATATACGTTATCTATTGCTGCAGCTGGTATCCAAAGACACTTATTGGCCTAAAAGTTTAATAGCACAGGAGACGTTCCCATCCACACCAGTCACCTTTCTTTTTTTCAGACTTGTGGTTTCATTAATGGAATCTAGAAACCAAGCAAAGTGAAACTCTTTTATCTCAGGAATTGTATAGGAACTTATCGCATGGTTCAGGTAGTTCCTTTCTCTTAGTGAAAGAAGAAAATGAGATGCAAGGTGATATTAATTTGTTGACAGAATTCAGACACAACCATTTTTTAGGCTGCCTAAATGGATCTGGCAGCCCCAGCCCTATCCTACAGAGTGGAAATATTAGTCAACAGATCCAAGTGCTAGGTGATTGATAGCACTGTCTGCAAGAGGTCTTTCGCAGGGTCAAGCGTGAGTTACAACAATACAGATCCCTATGCAAGCTCAGCACCAATGACGTCAGACATAAGCCTGAGACTGCTCTCGCCCACATTTGCTCCCACATATTGTGAACACTCACTTCATGCTGGTGAATTTTATCTTTAGAGGCCTGAAAGTGAGCATGAATGAGAAAAAAAAAACTACAATAACAAAAACAACAGGAACTGTAATTTCCAGCATTCGACACACTACTACAAGCCACAAGGAAGACAGAGCAAAGACAGAACTACTCTTAATTGGTTCTTATATTCTCAATCAAGGTTAATTATGTGAAATCAAAGACATGTGGGGATAGAAGACAAGATTGAGTAGAAGAAATTAGAACCCAAGCTTGCATACTGCCCCCAAAACTTGGCAGGCATTTGTCTCCTGTGCAAAAAGACAGAATAAAGTCTCAGGATGATAGGAAGTCATGAAAATATTTTTGGTTTAATTTTATAATCCACGATAGCTGTCATCTTTCCTGTATTTCATGATTAGCCAGAAATATGTTATCACTGCTTTTTGTGTAGTATCTAGTAAATTTTATGATTGCCTCAGCTAAAGTATTTTTAACTATTTGTTATATAACTAAGTCCTAAGTATTTGACAAATCTACAATGTAAAGATGAAGAAAAATAGATTGTTCAAACATATTAGAAATGTGGTGTTTGAAAGTGAGTATTAAGATAGGAAAATAAGCTGGATACCAGTGACTCAGATCTATAATCCTAGCTACTTCTGAGGCTCAGATCTTAGAATAATGTTGCCAGTCATGAATGAAAGAGCTAAGTAAGAGTGTGTGGCTGTGACTTCAAGTACTAGTACCAAAAAGAAAAGACAGGAAGGATAGATACTATGAGACAGAGGCTCCTAAGAAAAGTACTTTTTAGAAAGAATCATAAAATACTGCATTCCCAGAAGAACTAATTTAAAAATCTATTTTTCAATCAATATTTCAAATAATTCCCAGGCAAATCTGTGAAAATAAATACCATAGGTTGATGAGTTATATGTATGTGATCATCTCACCTCTGAATTTTGCACTTTATTCAATGAAGTTCAGATTGTTATGTTTATTGATTTTTTTCCATTTTCATGTTGGTTTTAGGTACTACAAAGCTTCTTTTCCCTTCTTAGGTATATTTATTACCAATAGGTTAATTTCTTGGGGTGATTATCTTTCCTATTATTTTAATTTGCTATTATTTTTAGTTCCATGGTTAACTTTAGAAAAGCTACAAATAAAACATTCATATGCCAATGACATATGAAAATTCAAGGACAGTGCTTAGGCTCTAAGCTCAAGCCCAGGACTGGCAAAAAAAAAATGGGGAAATACTATGAGTCTTACTAACCTGAGGGCTAAATTCCATTGTAATCTCAAGTATATGTTAATTTTGCTCATATCACTTTAATAAGCTCTGAATTTAGTGAAAGCTTGTTTGTTAAATGCAAACAATTATTTCTTCTACTAGACTGTAAATAACTTTCCAAATAATTACAACCACAACTTGACAAATTTTTAAACTCAGTGGAAAGCACCTAGTATCTGAAGAATATATGATTTCATGCTCAGTTTGGAGCTTAGTTTACACTCTCTGAAACAGAGCCCAAGACAAAACTTAAATGCCACGGCTTCCAAGGAAACAATGTAGAAATGAATTGGAAGGAAACAGAAACAAGATCTAGGGAAGAACAAGAGCCAACAAAGCATTGGGCAATTAGCATTCTGCCCATAGCTGCACAAGAAAACTTGGCTGGGTGTTTATTCCTATGTTTCTGAATTGGGGACTGGCTAAACTTTAAAGTAAGACTTTGAAAGGAAAAAGGGGAGTAATTCTCTCGATCCCTTTTGTCCCTTGGCTATCATTGATCAACTCTTGTCCCACAAGGCATTAATAATGTCTTCACACATCTACCTGTGTCACTTAGCCCCACGAGCAAACCTTGGAGAAGGAAGATCTCTGCTGGTCTGAGGTTTGAGTCTGAGCACTGAACAGGCTGATGCTTCTGCCAGAGTGTGAGCCACACTGTGTTGGAGACCAGCCTAACCTAAGGAAGGGGTGTGGAGGGGAGAGGAAGCTACAGATGACATGGGGTGTACTTTCAGGTCACAGAACAAAAGATAAAGTGGCCATGAGGCAGGGAGAACCACACCAAACTGGAAACATCCATAATTTGGGTTTCACTTAATTTGTGTCATCATTTTGATATCACTAATCTGATATATTTTACCGCATAAGGAAAATTCTAAGTTTAACCATAGTTGGAGCATTTTGTTTAGTTCTAAGCACCTATTACAAGCAAAACAGCAAGCATAAAACAAGGTAAAGACAATCACCAAATGGATGAAGAGTGTTGGAGGAAATGACAAAATCTCTACAATTATGTATCTTCATAAGATGAAGAGGAAGAGGAGAACAGAGAATCATTAGTGATCTCTAAAATCAATGTCAGTTGTTATATTTAAAAAAATTTAAGGCGGGGAGTTTGGACTAGTGGTTAAAGTGCTTGCCTAGCATGCACGAAGACCCAGGTTCGATTCCTTGGTACCACATATATAGAAAAAAGCCGGAAGTGGTGCTGAGGCTTAAGTGGTAGAGCTCTAGCCTTGAGAAAGTCCAAGGACAGTGCTCAGGCCCTGAGCTCAAGCCCAGGACTGGCCAATAAATAAATAAATAAATAAATAAATAAATAAAAATTTAGGTACCCAACTGAGAAGTACGAGCTGTAGAATCCAAAGAGTGTGATTGATGTAGTATATTTCTGAATAAGAAGTTGTAAGAAAAAAGGGATAATGAAGCCGAGTGCTGGTGGCTCAAGTCTGTAATCTTAGCTACTTAAGAGGCTAAGAATTGAGGATCAGAGTTCAAAGCCAGTTCAGGTAGGCAGGTCAGTGGAAATCTTATTTCCAATTAACTACCAGAAAACCAGAAATGGAGTTCAATCCCCACACTCAACAATAACAAAGGATGATGAGATATCTTTCCTTGATTCTGTGCATCGGATAATATATAAGAATGCCAGAAAGCCAGGCATGGTGGCTCACGCCTGTAATCTTAGCTACTCAGGAGGCTGAGATCTGAGGATCAAGGTTCAAAGTCAGCCTGGGCAAAGAAGACCCTGAGACTCTTATCTCCTATTAACCTCTAAAAGTGGGAAGTGGGTCATGGATTCAGGGTATGGAGGTAGCCTTCAGCTGAAGAGCTCAGGGACAGCATCCAGGCCAAGTTCAAGCTCCATGACCCACCAAAAAAAAAAAAAAAGACTGCCTGAAAAAAGAATAATTGTATCAAAAATGTAATTACTACTAAAACTAACAGCAACAATAATGGAATAGTATGGTGACTTCATAAACATAATGTATATATGATTTCTAACCCTTAATTTGCAAATTATATGTATCAAAAATTATCAAATTCTACTTGGGTTTTGCAAAGTTACTTTTTATAATTATGCATTTTATTTTGTCCACAATTTAAGTATATTGGGGCTATGAGCATAGCCTCGTGGTAGAGTGCTTTCCTAGCATACATGAAGCCATGGCTTAAATTCCTCGGTACCATATATACAGAAAAAGCCAGAAGTGGGCTGTGGCTCAAGTGGTAGAGCACTAGCCTTCAGCAAAATGTGTCCAGGCCCTGAGTTCAAGCCTACTACTGGCAAAAAAAAAAAATAAGTATATTGTGTTTTCCTTGTAATTCCTAGAAGCCTAGCAGGCATTTGTTGCATAGGGCGGAATTTAGTATTAATTATGCCCAAATTAAATCATATGTATACATATATGCATTATATTAAGGTTATAAATAATGCTATATATTTATCCTAATTAAAATGATATAATCATAGTCCAGTATAAAGGAGAGAAAAAAATGCCTGGATCTCAAAAAGGACTAGTTTGAAAAATGGTTTACAAAATGACTCAGTAGTTAATTGTTTTTATACATATAATATTTAACTAATTTAATTTCACTCTGACCTCTAAGATGCATTAACCTCTCCAAGGGTCAGACTCCTCATCTATAAAATTAAGATAAACAATTCATCTTTTTTTATACAGTCATTGCACACTGGGAGGAACTAAATAAACTTTGTTTTACTCAAAATTTCCTGTCATTCCTCGACATATGAGCCTCATAAAAAATGAGGAAATATTAGTTCTAAACCTGCCCTTTCCCATCAACCTTCTGGGTTACTTTATTCCTAAATTATAAAACGGGAGATTAGGTAAAAAACAGCTTAAACTCTCTTTAAGAATTGTATTCTACATGATATTTGAACAGTGACTTAAAATCTCTTTAACATATTTAATTTTTTAAATATCTTTGACCATTAACATAAAATTTTAAATTACAACTGTATATATACCTATACATGTACATGTATGTGCATATGTAAAAATAGAATTATATAGAGATACTATAATTCTCTTTAGCCTATGATATAAATGAAACCAATTTTCTATTCTATTCATTAAAATTTTTATTCTATTTTTTTCAAATGCTCATCTTCAATCTACTAAATCAGTTTCACATTGGCATTGAACCCTAAGCCAAAAGACATCTGAAATCCTTATTTTGTGGTACAGAGAAAGGTTATGGCTCTCAGCTGGGTTCAAGCTGAAGGGTAGACTCCAAGACCATGGACTCAATCTACCTCCACCAACCACTAAAAATACAGGTCAGCAAACAGATGGGTCCTCAGGCTATTAGGTTTTACACAAGTTCAGCCACTGACACATCCTCTGAACTAGGGCATACCACCTGCATCTAAACCTTCATAAATTTAAAAGAATGAAAACACCCATTGACCTAACAAAATTGTCACGGAAAACACAGAATGTTTGCAAAGCCCTTTGGAAATGACAGACGACCCCTCTGGAAATGGGCTTTTCTATTAGCAAGAAATATTTTATGGTAGAAAACATTGTAAAAGTGATATAAAAATACACTATCCAGATCTTATCAATTTCTAACCTCTGTGTCCCTATGAAAACCTAAGTAGATGTTTTCATAGAATCCCACTATCAAAAATCCATGATTTATTTGTACAAAGCAGAAAAGTGTACAAAGATGAGAGAGGAAGTTTGTGTTTTAGAAACTTTGAATAGAATGCCAAAAAACCCCTCTATTGTTCAATGTATTATGAAAGTTGAAGATTTTTCCCCCTTTCATGGAAAAATGGAATTCCATAGTAACTTCTACTATTTTATTGGCTTTTCAAAAGATGAACTGATATTGAGCATAGACATTTTCTGGTCTAGGTGCCAACAAACTATTGATTACTCTTTAGTTAAATGAGAAAGAACACCGAAGTATGTGCAATGGTAAGAGACTAGATGTCGTATAAGGACAGTGAATCATTCAACAAAGATGTAACACCAATACAAACCAGATACAAAGATAATCCAGTTGCTTGCTTTTCTATACCTACATTTCCTGCCCCTTTCATATGTCCTAGAACTGGACAGCTCTTCTGATGGATTTAGTCAAGAGAGACACCAGAGTAGGGTAGATAACTTTGTGCCCGTTCTGAGCATTGGCTTTAGTAGATCTTAATCTCTTAAAACACTAAACAGCTCCCGTGGAGGTAAAGACTGGCCCAGCCTGGTAGATGAAGAGTGAAGTTCACCCCAGCTAGTAATCATCAAACCATGAGACATACCAGTGAACTTATCCCAGATCCACAATGGATCCACAAGACTCATTGAGGTCAGTAGGAACTTACAGACCTAGAGTTTCTTAGGTAAAAATAAATCTGATTTGCAGTAAACCACTAAGTTTGAGTAATTTTGATATACAGCAGACCTCCTGTTAGAAAGCATGGAACAAAATGAACTACATTGAGAGGCCTTGCCAACATTAAAGGAATGATTTGTTTAAGTGCCCAGTCTTATCAATTCATTTGAGAGAATGTGACCCGTATGTCTTGATGTGTTTATAAAATCTTAAACCATAAGCAGAAATTGTGGCTCAGCATGCAATGCTATAGATTGCTTTCAAACTTGTATTTCTACAAGTAGCATTGAGACGCCACACACAGAAAAGAAAAGCTGCCATTTGCTTCTGCTCTTCCACCTGCCTCCCAGCTGGGAAACCATGCAGCAACTTGAAAAAACTTGACCTTCCATGAGGTACAAAGATTTGTCTCCATTTTCAAAGCATTTGAGTACCAGCATATCAGGAATGCATTCTTGTTTTTATCTGTGTTATTCTGCTTATCTTCTGAGATGCTAGGAGCATCATAGCATTCACCAACATATGTCCTCTGTGTAGCATCAAACACAGAGCTGCCACTAAGTGAAAGAGATGATTCCAATGTCATTTGAATCTTCAAGTCCTGGTGCAATCAGATGGCCCTGTACTGCCCAGGTATCCTTGACCTTTCTGGTTTTCCATCATTCCTTAACCTCCTTTTGAAATGTTATCAGCCTTAATCTCCAACTAACTTTTCATGAAATGATGAGCAATTAGGTCAACTTTCACATTGGTATAAAAACCACCCATAAGATAATTTGCTGTTTTGGAATATGAAGAAATAGTAATCTTTTCCAGCTAGTGCAAAGGGAGTCAGACATGGACAAAATGGACAAAAAAATCTTGCAATTTAAGCAAATTCAAATCCACTTGACATTTCTCATGTGTTCTGCAAAGGACAGAGTTTGTATAATAAACTTATCAGCAGCCACCTTTCTGCCACTGACTTTCAGGAGTTTGTAAATCATTCTCTGATGGTATTCTCAATGTTGAAATGACAGCTCTGTGCCATATTTTACAAGCTAAACTATATTAAGGTATTAGATTAAAAATGAAGTAAAAAAACAATCTAGTTGCCCCCTCATTCAGTAAACAAGTATGGTGCATTAATCATATTCTAATTGCAGGGTTATAAGAACTACAGAGAACCAAAGTGGAAGAACCTGGAAAATTTTTCCACTAATTCTCCATTTTCTAACTTAGAGATCTTTGGTGCAAGGAATATGTAATTCAGGAAAAAATACTTCACATTGTGATCCCTATAGCATATTTTCCCAAGTGTGATTGTATTCAACATAAATATCAAATATTTAATAGAAGAAAAACTATTTTTTCTGTAGATTAGAAAGGTGGGAAGTTCTTAGAATGAAATCATTCCTCTTTACCATTAAGTGATTGATTGATTGGTTGTTGTAGTATGGGGGATTGAATCAGCATATACTATATGAGTGTCATACCACTGAGCTACATATATTCCCAGATCTTGGGTTTTTTTTTGCTAGTCCTGGGTCTTGAACTCAAGGCCTGAGCATTAGCCTTGAGCTTTCTCAAGGCTAGTGCTCTACCACTTGAACCACAATACCACTTTGGGCATTTACTGTGTATATGGTACCAATGAATCAAACCCAGAGCTTTGTGCATGCTCAAAGAGCACTCAAACACTAGCCCACACTCCCAGCCCAAGATCCTTTCACTTTTGATACAAGTTCTCACTCTGTAGCCAGCTGGTCTCAAATGCATGGTCCTCTTCCTTCAGTCTCCTGAGTGCTGGGGTGTAGGCATATTGAGTAAAACTGTTTGGTGACATTTTTTAATTCAAAACACACATCACCATGAAATACAAACTCAACATTTCTCACTTGCTAAATGAGTGGCTTCCACTAACCTGCACATTGCAGCCTTATTCTTGCAATACTGTGTTTCCACTGATGAGATTATTGAAACAATCATAGAATCTCCCTACTTTTTTCTCTCTTTTTTAAATTTAATTTTATTTTTTCCATATATTTTTATTGCAAGTAATAGAAGAGTTACATTACATTATAATCACCAGATAGAAGGTGCATCACTTCACAAACATTGATACCCTTTCTCATATCTTGGTCCCCATCCTTTTTTTGGTTGGTCATGGGGCTTGAACTCTGGGTCTGGGCAATGATCCTGAGCTCTTCAGCTTGAGGCTATCACCCCACCCTTGAACCAATGCCACTTCTGGTTTTCTGGTGGTTAATTGGCGAGAAGAGTCTTGTAGGCTTTAGTGCCCCAGCTGGCTTTGAACCTTGATCCTCAGATCTCAGCCTTCTGAGTAGCTAGGATTATAGGTGTGAGCCACCATGCCCAGCTAAAATCTCCCTACATTCTAACAACATCCAACGTAGAGTGTACACAATCTTATATCCCATAATAGTTTCTTTATAACAACATATTACTATGGTACCTCATGGTTCACTCAAGGGCTAAAGGTATAGATCAGTAATTGAGTACCCACTTAATAAGCTACCCAATAGGTCCTCAGTTCAAACCCAGTACCAAAAATAAAGAGGATAATATTTAAATTTTTACCAAGTATCAAAGTAATATTAATTTGTGTTCCATTGACTCTAAAAAGACCTGACTAGGCAACATAAAGAGGTCTCACATTCTCTACCCATCAGAGTTACATAAGTATAAATTGCATCCATGCATGTACTCTTCACCAACCACTGAGATTGATTCAAGATGCCTGAAATGGTAAATATCTTATCCACCAATCTCATTATCTCACTTTTCCCATATTTGACCTACAACACACGATTGAAGAATGAACTTTCTCCATCTGCCTAGTCAGAAATATTCATTTCAAACTCTGGAGCCTGCCCTAATTAGTAGTATCATCTCTACATTACTTTTCAAATGAAACTACTTCATAAATACCTCATAGGCTATTGTGAAAAACAAATTAGAGAGCAGATGTGAGAGTATTTTCAGAAGTTCAAAATGTTGTAGAAATGTAAACTTATCTGACATGCTATGACAAAAATCACAATTTGAGCATACTAATAGGCATTGCTTTCTCATTATCAAAGCAAAATCGTATGGAAAAAACAATGCTAGGCAGAGTTTGGGTTGATGTGCTCAAATTCTTCTCTGCAGCTACCTAGCTGATTTAATCCTCAGCAAGTTCCTCGCCTACTTCAGACCTTCATGATCTCATTAGTAAAGTAAAAAGTGACAAGCTTGAACCAAAGAATTTCTAAAATCCCCTTAAGCTCTAAATAAACTTCCTGTTGACAATTTTTTTCAATATCCACATTTTTCTTTCTTAAATAATTGAAATATGTATATATATAGCTTTAGATGCCTGCATATAAAGCAAAGGTAATAATAATCCTTACCTTAGAGTTATCTCCCTTGCAACTGTTTTAATTGTATTACAGTCATCTAGTTGTTTCTTTGAGCCTATTTTCTGTACAGCTGGTATGTGCCATTTCTCCTATGGAGTTTTCTCTCACCAGTAGTCTGGTTAGGACTTTTCTCTTCAGTGTTCTATAACTCTTTATGTTCCTTTGTCAGCCATCTCATTGTCCTTACTGCTGCCAGTGACACTATAGCAATCATTATCACAAATCTAACCACTCTAAATGAGGAACTATTCTTATAAAAGCTAATGTGATGTTATCAGTGCCCACAACAACTCTAAATGACAATCTTAGTCCTCTTTATGTTACTGATTAATCAAGGCAGCTGAGTGCCAGTGGTTCATGACTATACTAGGTTTTTCAGAAAGAAGAAATCTAAGGATCTATATTTGAAGCCAATCTACACAGAAGTGCCTGTGATACACTTATCTCTAATTAATCAGCAAAAATCTAGAAATGGTGGTGTGATTCAAGTGGTAGAACACTAATCTAGAGCAAAAAAAAGCTAAGAAAGAATACCCTGGCTCTGATTGAAAGTCCCAGTATTGAAAACAAAACCATTCTTTATGGAAAAGAATCAAGCCAAAGAAGGTATAATATGTTGCCCAAATGCACAAAACTGAGGAGAAATAAAACCAGATATTGCACTGGTATCTAACTGTAAATTCTGTTTTAACAGCGCCTTATGACCCCAACTAAAATCTATTTACTGTTATAGTTTATTCATTTGTTTCCCTTCTAGATTGTCACTTAGTAGTTATGTCTTAAGTTCCTAACTTTTCACATAAGGCCAGGAGCATAAGAGTGTTTTTCTATTGAAATGTTTTATCTAGCCAGGCACTGTGGCTAACACCTGTAATCGTAGCTACTCAGGAGGCTGCTGAAATTGAGATTCAAAACCAGCCAAAGGCAGTCCAGGAACAAAAGAACCTGAGACTCTTATCTCCAGTTAACTACTAGAAAACAGGAAGTGAGGGTAACCTTGAGCTGAAGAGCTCAGGGATAGTGACCAAGTCAAGTTCAAGCCCCACGACCCACAAAAGAAAGAAAGAGGAAAGGAAGAAACAAAAAAAATAAATGTTGTATCTATTCAATTCTATTTCATTTTTTTATTCATCTTATCATAGCTATGACCAGATATCTGACATACTCCCATTAAAAATGTACAACTTGGGCTGGGAATTTAGCCTAGTGGTAGAATGCTTACCTAGCATGCACGAAGACCTGGGTTCAATTTCTTGGTACCACATACATAGAACAAAGCCAGAAATGGTGCTGTGGCTCCAGTGGTAGAGCTTTAGTCTTAAGAAAACCCAAGGATAGTGCCCAGGCCCTGAGTTCAAGACCCAGGACTGGTCCAAAAAAAAAGTACAACTTAAAAGTCAAATAATTTACTTACTTCAGAGTTTCAGAATTTACATCACGATGAGGACTTAGTGAAACCCTTTACATCATGGAAGACAGGAAGTCAAATGTAGCAATAACAGAAAGGACCATGGCAGGATACAGAAGAATCTAAGAACATACCACTAAGGGCTCACTTTTCCCAACCAAACCCTGATTCCACGTTTCTATCATCTCTTAGTAGTCTATTACAAATTCTGAATCCATCAATGGATTAAAATATCCATTGGGTCTTCGCCTTCATAATTTAATAATCTCTTGAAATACACATACAGGGACACAAAAAAGATTTACTTTACTAATCTCCAATCATGTTGACAATCAAAATTAGAAAATCCATCTGAATATATATTTAATATACAATGTGAGGTTCCAATAATGATAGACTTTTCATATTGATATTTTAGTTGCTTTTTATAGTACGGGGGGTTGAATGCAGAGCATGGCATATGCTAATCATTCTAGCACTTAGCTATATCTCAACTATGTAGTAGCATGTTAACTCTAGTCTATAAATTAAGTAGAATTGAATTTCTTGAAGAGTACAGATATTTCTAAAGCATTACAACATCTCAAAATCATCATAAATTTCTATTTAGAAAGCAATGTTTCCAAATGCTAGGCATCACTACAATAATATAGGGCATATAAAAATAATTAAGGTATAAAGAATTATAGTATAGATATCCTGGATCTCTTGGTTACATCTTCAGATTCTTTAAATTACCCATCCATCCTCTTCCTCAAGTGCCTGTTATTTTTAAAGTTATCTTTGACACATTTTAACTCACATTTTGATTAGTTATTTCTAAATATACATGCCCCAAATTAGCATTAGCAACTTATTCCCTACAAGAAGAGCTTGGAGAAGTATGTTTTAGGTTCTCATAGTGCTTGGCAAAACAATAATTTCATAGAAATACAAATAAATTAAATACCACCAAATAATAGTACTGGTTTTGCCACTCACTTTTCACTTTTCTTTCTTTCAAATATTTAACATAAAAAGTTACATTACTTGTAAACAAAAAATGATGTGATTTGTATTAATTTCCTCCCTTTAAAACCTAAAAAAAAGATAAAGAACTTATCATTGTGGAATTTTATACACTATTATAGGCTACATAAAAATCAGTGTATTAAGAGCCAAGAATGTGGCCTAGTGGTAGAGTATTTGGCCAGCATGCATGAAGCCCCAGGTTTGATTCCTTGGTACCACAAACACAGAAAAAAGCTGTAAGTGGTAGAGTGCTATCTTTGAGAAAGCTCAAGGACAGAGCCCAGGCCATGAGTTCAAGCTCAGGGCTGGCAAACAAAACAAGCCAGAGTATTATAGAGATACAACAGACTCAGCATTGCTGAATACTGTAGCAAATATAGAAAACAGAACAAACAAACAACAATAACCACAGTTCCTATCTTGGAAACCAAAAACACAAGAGTTATACACAGAGAGAATTTGAAAACAGGGAGCAATGCAAGTCAGAATGTACTCAAGTGCTTGCTTGTTTAGAACAGATAATCATCCTATAGCACTTCAATAAGAAACAGTATCATCACTATTGGAGACTGTAAATACACAGGAAAGCAAATAATTCTTGGCCAAAAGCTTCTGGTGAAGGCCTGTTTAACACTAGACTATACTAAATCCCCAACACAGCATGTACTATGTTTCTGTTTATTGTTTCTTTCTTCCTTCTCTTCCTGTTGCCAAAATGGAGACCTGCCCATGGCTTAGTTTCCAGAATTCTATTCACTTTTCTAATACTCATGCCTCTCTTAAGGAACTAGTCTGTCGGGTTTTTAGCACTCTTTGCCTCCTGACCAGCAGGAAGGGCGAAGAGAACACGCCCCGACTAAGATGAGACCGAGAAAGGTTAGGGCCGGCTGGCCGCCTTCACCCAGCCCTCCCTTCTCCAGAGGGAAGACACAGACGCACCAGGGAGAATGTCACAGCAGACTCGTTTAATGGGAAGATACCAGGGGCTAAAGTAAGAAGCAGGATTGTCTATTAACATAAAAGTAGGTAGGACAGGGGGAGGTAGGTGCGGTCAGAGAGGGCAGCGGGGCCAATCCATGGGTTCGAGGTAGCCTTATTTTACATCACAAACCATAGCCAAACCTCCCAACATTACTATTTAGTATTTCCAATTAAAATTAAAATATCAGTAATATATGGAAAACCATTTGTGTCCATATACCAACTGCTATGGTCAGTGTAGATACTTGATAAATATGTGTTAAGGGATGGATATGTTAATAAAACAGAGAGGTGGGAGCTGGCATGAAAATTAAGCCAGGCACAATGCCTCATACCTGTAATCCTAAATTAGTCAGCAGGCTGAGATCTGAGGATTAAGGCTCAAAGCCCACCAAGAGGACCTGAGACTCTTTTCTCCAATTAAATTCTAGAAAACAGAAGTGGGGTTTGACTCAAGGGTAGTCAGGTGGCCTTGACCTGAAGAGGTCAGGGTCAATGCCCAGGCCTAGTTCAAGCCCCGTGACCCACAAAAAAAAAAAAGAAAGAAAGAAAGAAAGAAAGAAAGAAAGAAAGAAAGAATGGAAGGAAGGAAGGAAGAAAATTACTGGAGGTAAGAGTCTTATTTAGGTGGGACTCCAATTCTAAAAGCAACAAAAGTAGTGGTATGGTTAAAATGTGAAGTAGGAATTCTTTTTTTTTCATATATTTTTATTGTAATTAAAAGATGGGTTACATTATATTTGCCAGATAAGAGGTGCATTAATTCACATACATTGATACCCTTTCTCATGTCTTGGTCCGAAGTAGGGAATTCTTATGATCAGTGCTGCCTTCAATGGATTCTAGATGATTGATTCACAAGCAGAATGATTAGGTTGGACTCTTGGTTAAGAATTAGAAGGGAAGTAAGCAGTCTAGAATAATGAAGACATGGTAATGAAGAATGTGGTGCATAGTCTGAGAAAAAGTAAGAATAAATACATTATAAAATGAAAATGAAAAATGAGTGAGGCCGTGTGTGGGGATCAGAGAAGAGTAACTGAATAAAAGACAACTTGTAATTCCTTCATTGGCTGAAGGAATTATTGGATATGAAGATATATACATCTGATGAATAAGTTTGTGGGAAAAATAAGAAAACTTATAAACTGCCAGTGTAGACTGTGAAAACACCAAGAAAAATGAACTACTATCTCCCTAACACTGCTTGAGTTGCATAGTCTTGAGCTTATTCAACCGTGAGATCCGAAAGAACTGCAGAATCCTGCCCAGTTACCCACTTCAGATTTTCTTTTATTCATGTAACTAGCCCAGAAAATCTCAAGAACTGAATATGTGATGGTACTGTTGCTAAAAGCAGTGCTCTTACTTTCAGATTTTCTCTGAAATTATGAGCTATTCCTCTAGGGTTTGTCGGTATTAAACAGAGAAAATTAGAACAATTTTTATGGCCAAAATAGAATGGCATTTTACCCTTGTACTTAAAAAACAGCATAACAACCAAAAAATGAACAGTCTTCACTAGCAGTTCTCAAGCTACAGGAAATCAGGAATTAAAAAATAATCTCTGAGAGATGAAAAATTACTAGTGTGAACTTTAAACCTGTTTCAGCTCATCTTGTAAAGGTTTCTATGGTACAGTACCACTAAAGAAACCCAAGTGAAACCTAGCACAGACCTAAAGTTGAGTAGCCACTTCCCATAGCTAAAGGGTCTGGGATTCCTGAACAGCTGAAAGAGCTACTAAGAAGAACACTGGAAGTCTGACGAGAGTAACTAGGAAGCTACAGAGAATGAAGAAAAGAACCATCCAAAAGCTGGATCAGTGGAAGATGGTGGAGGTTCAGGGTGAGATGTTCTGAGCTCCTGCCAAGATTCATGTACTGGCAGTGCAGGAGACAGTCCTCTAACAGAAATCGATCATAAGTAAGCTTTAGGACCACAGAGAATTCAGGCAGAGAGGAAAAAAAGGAAGAATACCAGTGCAAAAAGGGAGCCTGGAGCTCCGCCATGGAGCGGCCAGGAGACAAAGGCTCTTCTGAATCAGAGCAGAGAAAGCGCTCCACAGCAGCGCAGACCCACCGGCTGCAGACAGAGCCACAAAGAGCCTGCGCGAGCCCAGAGCCAACACCTGGCCTTGCACGGACCTGCCAGCTTCACGGAACCGGAGAATCCAGCAATTTGTGAGTACCTCAAGGAGAAATTTCCAAGGCATTGGGAGGGAGCCCCTCCCCCACCAGCTGAGAGCAGCACCGTCTTGACTGCTGGCAACAACCCAGGCCAAAGCAATTGGAGCCTGAGAGGTTTTGCTGACAGCGCCACCTAACTGGCAAAGGATTTCCCAGAGATCCCTTAGCCAGAAATCTGGCCCCAGTGCTGCTTAAGTGCATCCCCTGAGCCCTCCACAGAGTGGGTAAACAAAGCCGCCCACGGATATTTCAGCTTTCTTTTACCAAACAAGCAATCTCATTCAAAAAACCGCAAAGCCAAATCACAAGAGAAAAAGACTTTGTGAAATGTTTGGATCCCGAATTTAGTGGAGACACAAGTTTCCTATCCTGCCCACCCACCAAAAAAAAAAAAAAAAAAAAAAAAAAAAAAAACTGATGAATACCTTTTATTTTTTTTACCCCATTTCATTTGCATTTTTAAATTTTCTTATTTTTCTCTTTGCCATTTAACCTACACCTTTTTTTCTAATGCTATGATTCATTCCTTTTTTTTTTTCTTTTTTTCTCCTCTCTTTTCCTTCAATCCTGCTGTCATTGTGGTCATTCCTAGAAACACACTGACAGCTCTGGGTACAGTCTGAATAAAAATTATATCCATATTGATACTGTCACCTGCTTTTTAAAGTCCTGGTTCTCAACCCTAGTATCTTTTGGGTAAGAACTCAGAACAGTGAGGAATCTCCCCCCACCTTTTCTTTTCTTTTTTTGTCTTTATTTTTGTTTTTGTTTTGTTTTGTTTTGTTTTTGGTATGTGTGTGAATTCTGTTTTCTTTTCTTTTGTTGCTGTTCTGTTTCTTTCTTTCTAAAATTGGTATCATTGAAATCTCCTATATCATTGAAACAAAAGCTATATAAGGAATGATTGCTGTCCTTCAGGTGCTATGTTATCTCTCATCTCTTTTGCTGTTCCTTTGTTAGCTCATATTGTCAAAATATCTCACTTTGTTATCTGATATATTGGATACATTTGTATTTGGTTACTTGAAATTGGACAGGGAAGGGGGAAAACCAAGAGGGGGGTGGGGGGGAGGGTAATGGGGACCAAGACATGCAGAAGGGTATCAATGTATGTGAATTAATGCACCTTCTATCTGGCAAATATCATGTAACCCTTCTATTAATTACAATAAAAATATATGGAAAAAAAAGAAAAGTAAAGAAAGCTCCTATATCAACTACTCTCTTTTCTCTATATATTCTTCTTATTACTCTTCTTATTTTGATAAGTTTTATCTAAGTTCATCTAAACTTTCCACACAAATACTCTACCTGTCTATCACCTTAGGTCAGTTATCCTTACACAATACCCTTTCTTCATTACTATAATATTCTTATACTCTGTATTATTCTTTTCCTACCTTCCTTGTCGTCTTTCACATTATTTTTCTATCTCTGGTCCTCTGTTCATCCTTCAACTCTTATAATACATAGATCTACATTTGATGGTTGTTGAGCAATGCTGTGTATCTAGGTGTTCAATTATACTCTAGGTCCAGAGGGACTTAAATACAATAGAGATTGGATTGAGGGGCTTATTGTTTTGGTCATAAATTGGTCATCTGTGATTGTATTAGATTTGCATATAAGTGTACAAAAAGAAAGAGAGAGTGTTATTACCAATCTAAAGGACCTAATATCTATTGTCAGCCAACTAAAAAGGTCTAGGTTGGTTATATCTGAAAAATTATAATCTTGTTTAGTATTAATCTTGCTCCAGTATTCAAATGGGCAGAACAAGAAACTCAAGAAAAATGTCAAATCAAGGAATAGCATCTCCCACCCAACATAAACAGGCAATGGAGCAGTCAGTGGCAAATCTAGAGGAGAGCCTTCCAAGTGCTATACAAATTCAATTGATAAACATCATTAATGAAAAATGTGAAAACATAAAGAAAGAGATAAGGGAGGAAGCCACAGTTAAACAAGAGGAAACCATAAACAAGGTGATATGTGAAAAAAGGGAAGCCATAAAGGAGGCCATAATAAAGGTTTTTCAAAGAAAATTGGATGAATTCATAGAATCCACAAACAAAAAGGTCACCAAACTCCAACAAATGTCCAAAGAGAATAAAGCTGCTGAGCTAACTACTTAAATGGAAATCAAGGAGCTAAAGAAATCCATACATGATCTAAAACAAGAGATGCAAGGCATCAAAAATGAACAATTAGAAGAAAGGGAGATGAAGAATAAAGTAGATAGCTTTGATAGGAGGTTAGACAATGCAGAAGAGAGAATTTCTGGGGTTGAAGATAATTTAGTTGTTATAGAAAAAGAACAGAAAATGAGTCAATCCAATCTAAGAAATATGAGAAAACACTACAGGAGGTCCAAGATACAATTAGGAAGCCTAATTTAAGGTTAATTGGTATTGAGGAGGGTCTGGAGAAAGAGGTCAATGGTATTCTAAATATACTTCAGGGAATCATCTCAGAGAACTTCCCAAATATCCAGAAGGGCAGGCCCATCCAAATACAAGAAGCTTTTAGAACCCCAAACAGACCTGACCAGAAAAGGACATCCCACCACCACATTATAATCTGAACTGGATCAATAGAGGACAAAGATAGGATCCTAAAAGCAGCCAGGGAGAAGAGAACAATCACCTATAAAGGCAAACCAATCAGAATAATCCCAGATTTCTCAGCAGAGACCATGCAAGCAAAAAGAGATTGGAAGCATATATGTCATGCCCTTAAGTCAAATATCTACCAACCAAGAATACTGTACCCAGCTAAGCTCTCATTCATAATTGAGAGAACAAGAAAAACATTCCATTCAAAGGAAAATCTTCAACATTAAGTAGCAACAAAACCAAAATTACAGAAAATTCTCAAAGACGTTCTACACATAGAAAACCAACACAAATGTACTACAGAGAAAGACATGGCACCTAAAACTTATAACATCCAAGTACCACAAAAACTATCAAGACACAGGCCCTAATGAAAGCTTGTAAAAATGGCAGGAACTAATAAATATTTCTCAATTCTGACTCTCAATATCAATGGACTTAACTCTCCAATTAAATGACGTAGACTGTCTACTTGGATCAAAAAACAAGATCCATCGTTCTGCTGCCTTCAAGATACACATCTTACCCAAAAAAACAAACCCTTTTGAAAATTAGAAGTTGGAGTAAACTCTATCAAGCTAACAGCCCCCATAAACAGGCTGGAGTTGCCATCCTCATATCAGATCAAATAGACTTCAAACTAAAATTAGTGAGAAAAGACAAAGAAGGTAACTAAAGGGATCTTTCCTCCAGGAGGACATAACCATCCTAAATATCTACACACCGAATCCCAGAGCTCCGAACTTCATCAAGCAAACTTTACTTTCATGAAACCATACATAGATCAAAACACAGTGATTGTTGATGACTTTAACACACCACTCTCACCTATGGACAGATCAACAGCTCAAAAAATTGAATCAATCCAAAACTAATCTCCAAAGTAACAACCATCCCATTAAAAGATGGGCCAAAGACTTAAAGAGAGTCTTCTCTGGAGAAGAAACAAAAATGGCCTATAGACACATGAAGAAATGCTCAACATCTCTGGTCATAAAAGAAATGCAAATCAAAACAACTCTAAGATTCCACCTCACTCCAGTTAGAATGGCCAGGATCAAGAAAACTAATAACAACAGATGCTGGAGGGGATGTGGCCAGGAGGGAACACTACTACACTGTTGGTGGGAGTGCAAACTCCTTCAACCACTATGGAAAGCAGTATGGCAGTTCCTCAAAAGACTAAACATAGAGCTCCCCTATGACCTAGCAATTCCACTACTTGGCATTTACCCAATCATCCAGAAACATACTAAATCCACTAGCACAACGATGTTGACTTCAGTACTATTTACCATAGCAAAGATATGGAACCAACCCAGATGTCCCTCAGTTGATGAGTGGATCAACAAGATATGGTATTTGTACACAATGGAATTCTATGCTGCTGTGAGAAAGAATGACATTGCCCCATTTGTTAGGAAATGGAAAGACTTAGAAAAAATTCTATTAAGTGAAGTAAGCCAGACTCAAAGGAACTTAGGCTCAATGGTTTCCCTCATTTGTAATAATCAGTAGAAATCTTGGGCTCTCCTAGCAGAGATTTGCAATAAAGTAAAAACCTTGATACAAAAGGCCATATAGTAGGATGCTGAATGAAAGTATCTCTATGATATAGAAACATAAACCATATAATGAATGATTGTTGTTCTTAAGGTACTATGTTGTCTCTCATCTCTTTTGCTGTCCTTTGGTTATCTCATATTGTTACAGTATCTCACTTTGTTACCTGCTATATTGGATATATTTGTATTTGGTTATTTGAAATTGGATAGGGAAGGGGAAAAAATAAGATGAGGGGTGGGGGTGGGGGGAGGGAAATTGGGACCAAGACATGTGAAAGGATATCAATGTACGGGAAGTAATGCACCATCTATCTGGCAAATATCATGTAACCCTTCTATTAATTATAATAAAAAATATATGAAGAAAAAAAATAATAGGCTACCTGCCTATCAAGCTAGATGTAGCAGGTTCAAATTCCAGTAATGTTCGCCCAAGATCCTTGACTAAAATATGATACATAACATTTATGGGGCATCTCCTTGGTGCAATTTTCATGAAGAAAAATGAATGAGCATTGCATAACAGGGGAAATGGGTCCCAGTAGAAGAGGGGATGATGGAGAGAGGGAGCCAAGGACAGGGAGTACCATCGCTGAAGAACTTTATAATCATGCATGGAAATATAACAGTGAATCATGTTGAAACTTTAAAAAGAAGCAGGGAGGAAGAATGAGGGAAAACAAAGAGGGAGGTCAATGGATTAACGTATAGGTATGCATGAATAAAAAATGTCACAGTAAAACTATGTTGGGAATGAATTATATAACTTTGGGTAGAGGGAAGTCTGGAGGGGAAAACTAGAAGAGAATAAGGGAAGAAGGGAGGACACTGTTCAAAAGGAAATGTTTTCATTACTTGAATCATGTAACTGTAACCCCTCTGTATATTATCTTTACAATAAAAATTTTAACCCCCCCAAAAAAAAGAACCATCAAAAAAAACCCACGAAAAACAAAACTCTTCAATATCAGTGCCTGGGCTTGAGTGTGTCAAAAATAGCATACGTGTCTCACCTGAAAACATCACGATTCACAGACTACAGTGAGCTTTCTTGCCCATGTATTCAGCAATAGTTATTTGTAGACCAATGTTGCTCATTTCCCACCTAACAATTCTTAAAAGTGAAAAGAAAAAAAAATTCAAATTATTTTTGAGTAATTTCCCTACACCCAGAACAAAGCTTGAAAATGTATATAAAAATAAAATAAATAATGCACTACACCTAAGAAAGTTAAATGCATAATACTGGGCATGCAAGAAGCAAAAAATAGGATCCAAAATGAGAATATATTCATTGGAATAAACAGAAAATGAGTTTATGATCAAATTAGCATGTAACTACAGAAAAAATGTTATAAGAAGTGACCTATGTATTAAAATGGGAAGAAAAGCCATAGAAGATATAAACTTACCCAAATCAACTTTAAAACTGAAGCTAGAAGGTAGGAGATTTTTTAAATATACGCTAGATAGTCTTAATTATACATTAAAGAAGGAGGAATCTGTTCTCTGCCACAGGCCATTTGGTTATTTATAACATCATTCATGAGCCTAAATTTATTGAATTTCACTTGAACCAAATAACTCGATGGAGAAAAAGATGCCAGAAAAATAGGAGAAAATACTTCTAATTCCATTTGTTGTAAGAATCTATTTAGCCCTCTGTCACCTTGTAGGATGTTGAAAGGGCTTGGAAACTCTTCAGGCTTGATCTTGGAGGTGTGTTGAAAAGAGCAATAGAAACATCTGGTACTTTATAAAATGTTCATTTCTGTGTTGAACCTCATGATCATGGATAGAGTGAAAGAAGACAGAAAATAGAACAAACTTTCTGATTTCTTTTGTGTGTCAACAGTGACAGAGAACGCATCCGTAGTTGTGTGGTGACTGGGGTTAGACAGTGAGGGAAATGAGCAAAGTGTGGGTGTTGATGGACAGTGTATGTGTGTGTGTGTGCACGCGTGAACCTACATGCATATGTGCATGCACATTTTAGGCATGGATGCTAGGCAGTTTTTTTCTCAATGCAGAACCTTCTTCATGTTCTGATCTTATGCAGTGCGTGGCAATGAGCCCTTGAATTCATTCTTCAAGCGTCTGACCCATGATAGCACATTCCATCCCGGCATTAGGTTCAAGCTGGCACTCAAGCTGCATTTTCTCTTGAATGCCCTTTCAGAACTCAGTATGAAGCCTTCAGAATCATTGTATTCAAGCCTTTGTTTGAACGAGGTTGTCTTTTCCGCATTCAGCCTACAGTACACTGTCGAAGTGAATCCTGCTGTTAGCTAGACAGAGGTCCCGAGAGAGGACATGTTGGGTTCTGTATGTTTAACTTTTTATCCTTTATGTCAACCAGTTATGTTTCTAAAACATTTCCAATCCCCTAGCTTCGTAGAAAACAAATAACTGTGCACAGCCCCCACCTCTCCCTTCATCCTTCATAAATAATCCCCAAGAAGGACGGCCAGGGAGACAGGGCCTGAATGCTGAAGAGAGAAGAGCAGCTGGCTTCATTCAGATCTATCTCAGAGAAACATTTTGCCTTCAGACCTCACAGTGCAGAAATGATTTCCATTTTTCCTACAGTTCCATGAGCAGTGTGCTACCTGCTAGGTATGGAAACAACTCCACCCATCAAAATACCGATTAGATCATTGAAAGGATCAGGATTTAAAGAAAGCCCAAACATGGTGCTGTAAGATTTAGGTTCCCTAAAATGATTACCACGTTGGGATTTGGTGTCATCATCGACTATGAAGTAATGTTTGGTCTTGAAGAAATCACTGCAAGCCAGATTTCTTCATTTTGGGTAAAAGCTTTGGGAAATGAGTTTAAAGTTTCTGTATCAGGCAGCTTACACTGTATAACAACCAAAATGTCATTGACTTCTCCTAACTAAAGCTTACTTCTCAGCCATGTTGAAAGATAAATATTCCTCCCATAGGGAAGATAAGCAAGTCAAATACTGAATGATAAGCAATAAAAAAATGCGTATGTACCATCCCATTAAAAGATGGGCCAAAGAGTTAAAGAGAGTCTTCTCTGAAGAAGAAATAAGAATGGCCTATAGACATATGAAGCAATGTTCAGCATTTCTAGCCATAAAAGAAATGCAAATCAAAACAAGTCTGAGGTTCTACCTCACTCCAGTTAAAATGCCCATGATCAAGAAATCTAATACCAACAGATGCTGGCAGGGATGTGGCCAGGAGGGATCACTACTACACTGTTGGTGGGAGTGCAAACTATGGAAAGCAAACTTGTTCAACCATATGGAAAGCAGTATGGCAATTCCTCAAAAGACTGAACACAGAGCTCCCATATGACCCAGTAATTCCACTACTTGGCATTTACCCACTCGTCCAGAAACAAGGACATACTAAATCCACTAGCACAATGATGTTCATTGCAGCACTATTTACCATAGCAAAAATATGGAAACAACCAAGATGCTGCTCAGTTGATGAGTGGATCAAAAAGATGTGGTATTTATACAAAATGGAATTCTATGCCACTGTCAAAAAGAACGATATCACACTATTTGTAAGGAAATGGAAAGACAGAAAAATCATATTAAGTGAAGTATAAGCCAGACGCAAAGGAGCATAGGCTCAATGGTTTCTTTCATTTGTCATAATCAGTGGAAACCTCGGGCTCTCCTAGAAGAGATTTACAAGAGATTTACATAAGGCCATATAGGATGACACTAAATGAAAGGACCTCCAGGATATAGAAACAAAAGCCATATAATGAGTGATTGTTGTCCTTAATGCACTATGTTATCTCTCATCTCTTTTGCTGTCCCTTGTTTTTTTCATATTGTTACACTATTTTACCTTGTTATCTGATATATTGTGTATATACTTATTTGGTTATTAGAAATCGTATAGGGAAGGGGGGAAAACAAGATGAGGGGCAGGGATGCGGGGAGGGAAATGGGGACCAAGATATGAGAAAGAGTATTACTGTTTGTGAAGTAATGCACCTTCTACCTGGTGAATATAATGTAACCTTTCTATTAATTACAATAAAAATATATGAAAAAAATTTGTATGTACAGCCCAGTTGTTAGTGGCTCACACCTATAATCCTAGGAATTGAGGAGGTTAAGTCTGAGAACTACAGTTCAAAGCCAGCCTTGGCAGAAAAGTCTCTGAGACTCTTATCTACAATTAACCAACAGTGAAAGTGAAGCTGAGGCCCAATTGGTATATTACTAGCCTTTAGCAAAAAAAAAATTCTAAGAGTTTAAACCCCAGGAGTAACACATAAGCATGCATGTGCATGTGCACACACACATACACATACACATACACACACAATAAGCTTATGTATAAAATATAAGCTCCCTTTTACATCTCATTTTCTCATTTGGAAAGTCATAATAATTGCATTCACCTCAGAAAATTATTGGAAAGATTAAATGAGTTTTCGGATGAAAAACATTTTAAACACTGCTTAGAGTAAAGTAAAACCTCATTAAATGTTAGTTATTAGCATCTTTCTAGTAGGCATTTTTTCTACCTCACAGGGCAGTTCAAGGAGCATATTATTAATGTTTTGTTATAGATACTATGTGAAGTGAGAGAAATCATATTAAGTAGCATATGAAACTAAGAAACTTTATTGTATTAATTTCAGACAATAATGTAAATGCAGGCCTCCATTCAATTCCATGGAGATGTTTATTGAGAAGGTTCCAAAGAGGATTTTAAATGGCCCAGTGTCTCATGGAGAGAGCTTCATAATCAATAGCAAATTAAATCATTTGTGTAATCCCTATGGCACATCAAGTTTGATACTCAACACACAGATATAGAAATGAGCATCACCTAGCCTTCCATATACTTGCAGCCTAGATAGAGTTGTACTTGACTTAGCACAGGTATGAGATCTTGAATGAAGGCTTTGGAGACAGGCAAGCTCGACACATATGCCACTACAGGTTGTAGAGAGACTAATGTTGAAAACTACAAGCTGGGAAATAATTCTTGGAGAACAACACACTTGAAGGAATCTTAGAGTTACCAAACTAGAACAGAGGAGGAAAGAAAAAGGAGAAAAAGACATAGGTAGAAATTATTTTTCCATTTTTCAGGGGGAAAATGAAGTTTTAAAAATGTGGGGATATGGGCCGGGAGTTTGGCCTAGTGGTTAAAGTGCTTGCCTAGCATGCATGGAAACCCAGGTTCGATTCCTTGGTACCACATATATAGAAAGAAAGCCAGAAGTGGTGCTGAGGCTCAAGTGGTAGAGCTCTAGCCTTGAGAAAGTCCAAGGACAGTGCTCAGGCCCTGAGCTCAAGCCCAGGACTGGCAAAAAAAAAATATGGGGATGTTATCAACTGGAATAATACAAAAAATAAAAAGGGGAAACTCAACAAAATCTGATTCTTAGCTCCTAGTTCCATGGAGTATTTTCCTCAAGAATTCTGATTTCTTTATCTTTAGGACAGTATTCTGCTATATTAGTTGGACTATTTTTTCAAGACTTCTTTCTATTTCTATGTCTTCATATCTCCATAAGACTTCGAGTTCTTTTTAAATTTAGCTATTACAACACCATTTATGAGCATTTCAATCCATTGTCCCAATCTGTATCACCTAGGCATCAGCTTCCAAAGACACCCCCATGGACAACCAGCCGTTGCTTTGAAATATGCCTTTACAATTACCATCTCTTTTAATTTTCACAGCATACTCGTTACTCATTTGATGTCCCAGGTCATCTACTAAAAGACACAAATAATTAGACAGGCATTTAAGCTTCAGAGCTTAGGCTATTTTCACATCACCATACACTCTCCCATTGTAACAGAACACGTGAGTTTTACAAGTGTGTGCATACATGCACACATGCATACAGACCCATTAGCATAGTCTGCAATGGAAGTGCATGGATCTTCATTTCTGCTTGCCTTGGTATGGAGACAGCACCGTGGGGAAATGCACTTAGTCAATCAAATGTTCTTCCCGCTTGGTAAATGTCAGTGCATCTGACCCTTGTTCTTAATGCTGTTGATTGATTACAAGTCGGTTGCTGACTCTGAAAAAAATGCAAGGAACTGTAAGAATAATTTCCTCATTAATATACTTTAAAGCAACTGACGATTGGGCACCATGGTCACATTTTGGAGGCTAACGAGCCTAAATGATATTAAGTAAGGACGGTGGATTGCAGAATCTGCTAGGAAGGCAGAAGAATTGCTAGGCCTCAGGTGTCTCATCATGAATCACGGGGAATACCTCAACTCATATGTGTGCCACGGGCTCAATCTCTCTGCTGAGAGCTCTTTAGTAACAGCCAAGTAATTCTTGCTGTCATACCGCTGCCCAGAGCTCACATTCGGCCCTTTCATGTGAACTCAAGATCAGATGGGAGAGGAGCCGAAAGTTATTTCTAATATGATTCCCTTTATTCCTCATCTCCCCCTCAAGGCCTTAGTGCATGTGGGTACACTGGTAACAAAGAAGGACAAACACACACACACACACACACACACACACACACACACACACACACACACCACAGAAAATTCTGTAGGATTTTTTATTGTATCAAGACCTCCATATAGTCATTAAGAGTACAATTCCCAGATTGTCTACAATTCCCAGATTTTGGTATATTGTTTGACTTCTGATTAGGACTTGATGAAAATTTATTGGTGGAGAAAGGCAAAGAAGGAAGAAGAAACTGCCTAAGTGACAATGTGAAGAAAAGTTAAGAACATAGTGTCTAAAATACAGGTGAGATTTTTATTGAAATGTCAAATTCCTTTACACATGAAATTTTTCACCCTTGGACCACCCACCAGCCTGCTTATGAATTTTAATTTGGATTACTTCAAAACAAGAACTCAAGCGATGATCTTTTGAACAACAAAATCATAGTAGTGCACTGCTGTGATAACTATGTTCACAATGGAGTTTGGATTCCAACAAGGACTACAGAAATGTAGCTATCCCCACATTACCTACCCGAGACACACTTAGGGAGCATTTACCTCATAGCTCCTTTCTATTCTTTGTCAGATATTACCCAAGCATGCTAATGTTCTCAAACTCCCAGGACTTTGCATACCTTGGAATGGTCTAATGACCTCTTGCAAGTGCATGCACGATGGTTTTAAGTTGCTGGGGAAAGTGTGAAGAGAGGTATATCTAGGATGTTAGCAGTCTACCTTTGCTCATCATGCAATGTTCAGTACAACAAACTAGTCCACAAAGCTGTAAAATAGTCAACATGCTATCCCTTTACCTCTATTTAGAAAAGCTTTTTGGTTTATACAAGTTGTAAATGAAGCCAATGTATTTGGAATAGGAATTGCACCCTTCTCTAGTTCCTCTCTGGCTATGATGTAGAGAATGTTTCCTTTAATTCCAGACAGATAAGTTAAAAAATTGCTTGATGAGCTACATATCGAAGTGCAATACCCTGGCAAACCCTTTTCTTTCCTTCATCTGTTCACAGTTCCACATGTGTCAACTAATTCAGAGGATGCTCAAATTCAGATGGCTGGACACCAGTTTCTCAACCAGTATGTGTCATGGCCCTCCAGAAACATAGAACTAACAGAATATGACTATGTAGAGAAAAAGGGGGTTAGTACAAGAAATTGACTCATGGGATTATGAAACAGGAATGGGAAACATCTGCCTCATGCACCATAGAAGAGCCATGAAATCATCTGATACATGATAACTAGTCACATATGCCACTTACAGGCTGATGGTGGCCTGTCTTCTTATACTACTTTTAGACAACATTTGATAATATTATAAATATGTAAAGTACCCTTAGTAAGAAAAGGTTCCTCACCCCTGTTTGGAAGAACAGAAATTCTGTGATCTGCAGGAGAATCAATGATATATTTTCAGTGCAGCTTGGAAAAACTAAGGTTCAAGGAAGCTTATGATAAAATTTCAATCCAACTATACAAGTGTAGTATTCTAAGCTCAAACTTCAAGCAGAGAGAGAAAATTCTGCCTTCCTTTGTCTTTTATTCTATTCAGACCTAAAAGGGAGGGGATGGGTCTACCCACTTTTGGAAAGGTCATTTACTTTATTCAGTTCACTAATTCTAATATTCATTTCACCTCAAAGTACCCCTGCACACAAAACAATAGTTCTTAAACATCCAAAACCCATGTCCCATCAAGTAGAAGCCTTCAGTGGCACTTGATAAAACATACTTCTGACAAGACCCTCAGTGATGTTGATGTTGCTAATCCAGGAAGTTCACTTTGCCAACTGGTAGCTTAGCTATGGTCAGTAGACTAGCTTCCCAGACTCTGACAAAAAAAAAAAAAAGAAAGTGTGATTTTGTTGGCATTGCTGCAAATGCAAATGACCTTAATAGAGTTCATGCTGCAGGCACTATAGCTTTCTCTTTGGTACTGAAATAAGTCACCCTGCCTGCTTGGCACACTTTTCTAGGCTTTATGTATCAGTATTTCACCTCTCTCATTCTTTCATTATCAATTCATGACAAGCACAGAAAGTATGGGCTTATTTCTAGACAAAAAGGAAATAGAAAAGGTAAAATTCAATTCAAGACTTACTCAAGGGAAGAGGAACAAAATGGTGAGATAAAGGACAAAGGGTGAACCAATTCAGGAATAATACTCACAAGGCAATATGTCAGAAATGTTCACGACTTGGGGAGGGTTGGTAGTGGGAGGGAAAGTGGGAGAAAAACAAGGGAGAGGGCAACAATGTTCTACAAGAAATGTGCTCATTACCTTCCATATGTAACTGCAAACACCTGTGTATCACCTTGACCATAATACTAAATTTACATTTTTAAAGCTCTGTGTAAGTCATTTTCCAAAAGTTTGAGCAGGTTTGGAAGTCACTGCCCAAGGGGCAAGCTATTTTCAGAAACTTTAGCTGTAGTGGGAAGAGCAGTGTATCAAATAAACAAAACAATCCATAGCACACAGTTCTTTGTGTTCTAGCTGGTATGTTTGATATCACAGTACGAGGAAGTAAGGTCCCAGGGCTCAGGTCCTGTTCTAGACTAATCTAACCCATATAGAAATGTTTTAACTGAACCTGAGCAGTAGCTGAGATAAAAAAAAATTGCAGTGGATACCAATTTTTGCAGTGGATACCTCCTTCTAGGTTCAGTGGCCTTGTAGTTACACTGCCTATGTACCATTCATCAGTCACTAGAAGGGATGCAAAGAAAAATACTTATGACTTCCAGAAAGAAAGCTACAAATCCCAGTGCAATATTCAATATATTTCTGTCTCTCAGTCATGGTGACTGATTGCATTCCAGATGGTGCAAGCTTCTGTGGTTTTCATCTCTCAGTACAGAAGACATGGCACAGAGCTCCCAGAAACCTGAAATGGGATCTCAGTGGGAGCAATAAATGGACATGTGTTTCATTAAAAAAAAACTCTAACATTTTAAGGGCAAAAATTTGAATTTTGTTGCTTGAATGAAATCTAGTCCTTCCTGGGAAATAGACAGAACCAATAAATACAGGCCCAACAGTCCATAAAGGAAAAGCTGAGTGAAATGAGGGAAGCATAACACCCCAGGACTTATGCTGAGAACAGCAGATGGCTTATTTTCTTGATATCTCCCACTGTAATCATTCATGGGACAGTGAGGCCCAGACCTTACTTTGTATATATGTGCATATGTTGAGAAAAAAAATCTAAGAAATGGACTAGGTTTTACTACAACAACTCCCTATTTCTGACTAACTTGTCTATGAAAACTGGGGTGCAATCTTAACCCATAGATACCCATAGATAAGAGCAGATCTCTGAGGACTACAGAAAACTCACTTAGAAAATGTCAATGAAGTGGTAGCTGACAATTTTCTCTCCCTGAACTTATCAATCTTTTCTTAAGATCTGCTCTGTCTTTGATGTTTGCTTTCTGTATATTTGGTTACAATTTTCTATCTAGAGTGTCTCTCAAAAAGGCTTTTGTGATTCGGCTGCTGGGCGCTGAATCTCTTTGGGAGAACGAATTCTATCCAGTATTATTTCAAAATAGTCTTTTTATTTTTATTTGCCCATCAATTTTCTCTTCCCTTCCTTCATAGAGAGCCTGCTTAAAACAGAAATGACTTATAACCAATGACATCTGCAATAAATTAATGATTCTATTACAGCTCCAATCACCATTTCCCAGTCTCTGTGAAAACTCCCCAATCACAGATTTCTCTCTCATTTTACCCAGACACCATTCGATATTATGCTTCCCCTACTTTCCTCCAACTGCAAAATGAACAAGCCAATTCCAGCAAAAGAAATAGACATCCATCCATTCTTTCAGAGATCCAAGAAAAGTTGCTATGGGAAAGAACACCAAAGTGTTTTGCCTGGGATAATTTCTGAAAAAAAAATCCATCAGGTTTTCCCTCTTTTGTAATTAATGATATTCTCAAAATAACATTCTCAGCCCCCAAACCACAAACCTAATAGTTTTCCTATTATCTATTTTCTATGAAGGTCACAGCTTTGATAGGGTCCAGCTTCTCTTGGACCAGAACCCTTTTTCTCCTTTTATTAGGGCATATCACCCATTTCCAATTCAACTGTCAAACCATGAGTCTAACTCTTGAGAGCCCCAAGTATCATTTTAGGGTACTTTTAGGCTTCCCTTTGAAAGTCCATTTTTCTTGTAGGCTATGTAATCATTACTCCCAAAAGACAAGCTACTTTTAAAATCTCCATCTCCACCTTGTGAAAGTCAAAGACTTCTCAAGCTTGAGGTATGCCAGTCAGGGGTCACTTAGAAACTCAGCTTAACAAGATTGCCTCTCTTACTGTGTAAGCCATTTAATTCCTTTTAGCTCCGTTCTGCTGCTGACTGATTGGCAGGAGGCATTGTTGCAAGGTTATTTCTGAGGGATTCAATGTACCTGTGTGCAAAAGGTTTGCTAGAAATCATAGTGGCAGAATTATGGTTTTAGGTCCTTATTTTTACCCAAGACAATACAAAATTATACAAACTTACATTTCTAAAAATTGTTCATTACAGGTTTTATGCATCTCTTACTGCTACTAACCATTTGCTTTGGTCTTTAAATGCTGGGGTTATCCAAAGTCATGTTCCTGTTCTATTTTTATCTCCAATGGCATCTCTTCTTGAAAGCTTCCATATATGCCAACATTAAAGATCACAGTACCCAATAGCTGGAAATCAGACTCTCCCACTAGATTTCTTTCCTGGGGTGTGCAATAGTCCTCCTACTTTTTTCACCTGGAAGCTGAATGTTTAATGCTTTCCTAATGAAATCCAACACCATGTGCATAGCTTTCATTTCTGTGCACTTCCCACATCAACCCCCAAAACATCCACTTCTACTCCTGCTCCTAGGTATTAGCAGTGGTCATCACTGTATTTAGTTCTCTTGTGATTCCCTGTACATGGAAGATTGTGCTTCTAGACCCATTAACCTTAAGAATGGCTGTGTGATGAATCCAGCCAATAGTAAAGTATGAACGGAGGGCTGTCTTTTGCTTCCATATAAACAGATTTGAGTGGGAGTAACTTTGCGGGTACTCTGTTCACAGAAGGAAATGTTGAATATTGGCATCATGGTAACCTCTTTTAATCTGCATCCCTTAGTGACTATGATTCATAACTCCCCAAGCTAATTACCTGAATAAGAAATAAATTTTCTCTGTTAAGACTTTGTAAATTGGAGCTTGCTTCTTAGCACATTGTAAACTGGCCGAATTGGTGTGGCCTGTCTCATCAATACAGCTCATGTTCTTACACAATCAACATCACTAATGTCTTCCCATCATTGATTGTATATATCAAATAAATCACTAATTCCTGATAGTGCACACACACACACACACACACACACACACACACATACACACACACAGTTTTCCCCTCTTGATTCTATCTGTATGTTTTTTTTTATAATTTTACCTTCAAAAAACTATCTTTGAGACAGTCTTGCTATGTTTCCAATGCTGATTCAATGATACAATCTTCCTGCCTCAGCAAGAATTACAGATGTAGGCCATCACACCAGCTTTTAATGATTTTTTTGCCAGTCCAGGGACTTGAACTCAGAGCCTGAGCACTGCCCATGGACTTTCTCAAGGCTAGAGCTCTACCATTTTAGCCACAGTAGCACTTCCAGCTCTTTTCTATGTATGTGGTACCGAAGAATCGAACCCAGGTCTTTGTTCATGCTAAGCAAGCACTATCACTAAGCCAAACTCCTAGCCCCATATCAGCCTTTTATAAAAACTTCTTAATGTTTTTTTTTAAATGTCCAAGAGAAAAAACTGGTCAGAACAGTACTGTCTGAGAATGGTCCTGCTCTAAGATAACATTCACTTCTGGACCAATAAATGAGTCTTTGAGCTTGGCTTTATGACTACCCACAAATACCAAAATCTGTGATTGCTCAAGTCTTTTATATTAAATAGTGTAGCATTTGCCCATAAGCTACACACATCCTCCAGCGTGTTTTAAATCATCTGTAGATTACCTATAAGTCCTACTACATTCTAATGCTATGTAAATCATTCCTATATTGTTCAGCAGCAAGGAAGTCTGTGCATGCTTGATTCAGATGTCACTTTTTTCTGAATATCTTCAATATACAGTTAGGTGAGCCTATAGATGTAGAATTCAAGGATATAAAGTAGCAACTGTGTATGTGTCTGACAAGAGAGGGACTGAGAGCAAAGAAAAAAATAAGACAAGAAGCTGACAGAACACAATACTACATACTCTTCCAGCTCTTTTAGCATCTACAGTTTGTGACAATATTATTTTCTCAAACAGTCCAAAACCAATCCCTAGGCCTAATCAGAAACAAACTCACTCTTTTTTTCCCTTTTTGTTGTTCCATTGCTGTTGTAAACCACTCCTGGAGAAAACAAACCAACGTTGTTACCCTTGATGTTTCAAAAGAATGTTTTATTAGAGAAGACAGAGAATGACTATTTGACTAGACCAGTTCTGCACAATTGTTAACCCAGTGAGATCACTTCCCAGGGATTCTAGTTAGCACCTAATTTCTCCTCCCAGAGGGAAGATTCCTGCTGTTTGCCATTCATTTTTCTTGTGGCCCTATGAGTTTAGAGAAAAGTACTGCCAAAAATAATATTACCAGGCATTTTTATTAGTTCTCTTTGTATTCCTATGAGAATATCTCAGTGAAGTCCAGCTTGTATTTGGGAGACAGTAAAAAGAAAAATGAAAAAGAAAAATCAAGTAATGGTTGTTCTATCTTCTCCTTATATGCCAAGCCCCCAGGGGGCTCAACTCCTGCTATACTTAAATTCATATATTTATATTTAAAAGGCAATTTCTTCATTTAAATCTTTTGTAAAATCATCTTTAAGTAGTTGTATAAAGGAGATAACATTCAACCAATCAGTTTATGAACACAATGTACCTTTAGCAGTACATTGTAATTTTTAGTGGCTGGTACCCTACAGAATATATTGACTATAATTTCTACATAAGGTACGAATAATCAAATGAGAAGCAAGAGAAAGAAAGTTAGTACTGGCATGATCTCTACAAGGAAACTGCTAAAGGTATGTTTTCCCACAAGGAAAGAACAGTAATAATGTCAACTTTTTTAATGCATTGGTCCTAAAACTTGAACTCATTGCTTGGGAGCTGTACCTGAGCTTGCTTGCTCAAGGCTAACATTTTGCCACTTGAAACACAGCTCTAATATGGCTTTCTGGAGCTGTCCCTGAGCTTGCTTGCGCAAGGCTAACATTTTGCCACTTGAAACACAGCTCTAATATGGCTTTCTGGTGCTTAACTGAAGATGAAAGTCTCATAGTCGTTCCTTTCCGAGACTGACTTTGAATAGTGATTCAATGATTGCAACCTCCTGAGTAACTAGGATTTAGAGGTATAAGCTACCAGCTTCCAGCATTAATTGGTTATTTTTTTAATTTTTTTTGCCAGTCCTAGGCTTGGACTCAAGGCCTGAGCACTCTCCTTGGGTTCTTTTTCTAAAGGCTAGAGGTCTACCACTTGAGCCTCAGCACCATTGCTGGCTTTTTTCTATGTATGTGGTACTGAGGAATTGAATCTGGGTCTTCGTGCATTTTAAGCAAGCACTCCACAACTAGGCCAAACTCCCAGCCCTAATTGGTTATTTTTTAAGGCAAATACTTTCAAGCTTCAAAATGAACATCACTATGATAGAGTTGCCTTTTTATTTCTATAACATTTTTTGTGTACTTCTTTAACCATTTTAAACAGTTTGAAAAATTGCTAGATACTTTGATTTTATAAAATTATACTTTATGTGTGTGTGTGTGTGTGTGTGTGTGTGTGTGTGTTTTGTGTGTGTGTGTGTGCTAGTACTAGGGCTTGACCTCAGGGCTAAGAGCTCTCACAGCATGTACTATCACCTGAGCCACACCTCCTTGTCTCCCACTTTGCTGGTGAATTAGAAATAAGTCTCCTGAATAATTAGGGTGATTAGGCAGGAGTCACAGATGCCAGGCTTCAGAATGAATATTTTTAGGAAGTTTGAAGTAAAAGTCTCCACTAAATTGAGGTTAAGAAAAATGAGATTTGGATTTGTTTTTCTCCCCACCTTCTTTTCCTTCTATACCTCTCTACTTCCAACCTTTCCAATGAGAACCCCAAATCATAGTGTGGTGAAAATGATGGGAGAAGGGGTTGGAGGAGGGGATTAATTTTAAAGATTAAGAGCATATCCCCTCAAAATGAAAACAGTTCGGAAATCCCTTCTCACCATCAACACGAACAGTGTTTCATAGCAGCCTCCTGGAAGGTAGCTGACAGGTTGTTCAAGAAGAGCTATGATTGCAAAGTCTAAAGTGGTCATAAAAACTGGGGGCTCCAGATGTGCTCATTCACTAATATATGAAATTGTAACCCCTCAGTACAACACCTTAATGGTAACAATAAAAGGACATTTAAAAATAAAGTAACAGTTTTAAAACCTGGGAACTCCAGCTGTGGTTGCTCAGTCTTTGGTACTACTAGTTACTCATTGAACTTGAATTGTTATCTGCTCACATGACTGTCTACTGTCAGAGGGATTAACTGAGGATAAGTTTGTATTCCTGTGAAAAGAAGTAAAATAAAGTTGTATTCCTCTAATGGGTCTCTCCATTGGCCATTTTGGCCTTGAGTGCTTGGCAAGTAACTGTGGAGCAAATGGCACTGACTTTCCTATGTTATAAAACATCCTACCTTCACCTCCATCCTCTACTTTCCTGACTGTGAAGTCTGAAACTAACCCTGAAGAGCTCCTTTCTGGCCATACCAGGGGCACAGCATGTGGAGTGTTAGCTGTGGTTCTTTGCTACCTTGAGTAGCATATTTTCATCATAGTTTTGTTTCAGCCACAATTGTTCCTCTTTCATACCTTTGGATAAAACACTAAGAATAAATGCATGCCCATTGACAATGAGCAAGTGATAGAGCTGTTTAAAAAGTGGGAGTTCAGAAATACTGTGATGTCCTGGTATTCATGAGGGGTTGGGTCCAAGAACTACCTTAGATAATAAAAATCTGTGGGTGCTCAAATATATGTGTGGAGGGTGTGCATGTGGGCATACTTGTGTGAGCACCCACACATGCATGCACACATATGTGCTGTTTGTATACAAATTATATATCCTCCAATATAAAATTATCTCAAAATTATTTATAGCGCCTAATGCAATGTAAGTGCTATATGCATTATTTAATTTTCTTGTGAGTGTGGAAAACACTTGACAGAAAGGAAACAAAGGAAGAAAGATTTATTTGAGCATATGGTTTCAGAGGGTTCAATCTATGGTCAGTTAATCCCCCCAACTGGGACCGAATGTATCATGGTAGATGTCTGTGGTGAAAAAGAGATAGGCACCTCAGAACAGACAAAAAGATAGGGACTGGGGAGCAGACAAACTATCAAAGGCATTTCCCCAGTGACTTACTTCCAGGAACTAGATCCCATCTAAAGTTTCCCCTGCCGTGCACATATACCTCCCAAAATAACACCACCAGCTGGGGATCACACATGAGCCTATGGGGATGTTTCATATTTGAAACACAACACTATGTAAATAGTTGTTATACTAAATTGTTAAGGGAATAATGACAAGAAAAAAATCAAGTCTATATATGTTCAGTACAAATGCAACTAAAAAAATATTTTCTGCACGTGGTTTGTGAAATGCACAGATGCAGAGCCCACAGATATGGAGCAATTGTGGGGCAGAGGTAAGAACTGACATGGAGAGAAAAGTGACTCTCAACAAGCCTGGGAATCCCACAAGGAATTAAATCCAACTGTTTAGCATAGAACCTTTGAAAACAATACAGTCCAGGCCTCCTTCCTCAGCTTTCATTTTTGTCTTACTTTGCCAGGCTTCAAACTTACTAGACTCAAGCCACACTGGGACTCTATCAGCTTTTCAAATATGCCAATATTCTCCCACCTCTATGTCTCTGCACATAATATTCTCAATGCTTGACATTTTCTTGCTGCCACACACATTATCTCATTTCCACTCATGTCTCAGGTCTCAGATTAAGAACTGCTCCATTTGTGAAGCTGATGATTAATTGAGACCTTTAAATACACACACACAAACCAACAACAACAATAACAACAACAGCAACAGCAACAGAAACATCAACAAGCTCCCTCACTTGTATCTGGCATACTCCTGTGCAATTTTATACACAGCCATTTATATTGATATGCATCCTTTATTCATAACACACAAATACATGTGTGATTAATGCCTCTTCATTGCATTACCAGTTTCTTGAGATACAGGCAGTCTGTCTTCTTTGCCATGACTAGCAAGATGTGGAAAAAAAGTGCCTGGCACATTCATAGGTGAGGCATGGGGCATAGTTAAGTGAAGAAAAATGAACACCAACATGAGAAACAACAGTACAGCAGCAGATAAAATTATGTGAGCAAGGAAGAGTTAGTGGCCAAAAATTATTTGAGTAATAATCCTAGTTATGTGTTTACCCTCATACATTTGGAAATTTTTTTGAGATAGGGTCTTACTAATGTAACCCAGGTTAGCCTAGAACTCATAATACTCCTGCCTCAGTCTCTCAAATGCTTAGATTTCAGATGTCCAGCCCGAATTTACAGAAAAATTAAACTACTATTATTTTATCAGAACCTCAATATGAGAAGAACCATAGTGGCGGGCATGTATAAGGCAGCCTGTCATTTACTGACCATTTATAGCAATCCATACTGTAAGTAACAGGAACAGTAAAGTGCTTAGTAACAGAATTTTGCATTGGTGTGATAGCAGACTTTCCAATAAACTTTTACCTGAGACAATTCCAGGTGAGCTTTCAGTGTTCCTGCAATAAGTTGTACACACATTTTCATGGTTAATATTTGTTAATATCTAAAATTTTGTCTACATGTTGTTTGGATCTACTTAAATTTGATCACTTCTGTTCAATTCATATTTAGTTGATATGTTTTATTTTTTAACTTTGGAACCATGAAAAAATGCTTTTGAAAAAGTAAAAGGGATAAGGTGCTTCGTACATAGAAATAAACATGTTAAGTTAAAATGCTCCTGTACAACTACTTGAAGATAATAATTTTAAAAGATACTTTCTAATAATTAATACACATCTCAGCTTCTCCTATCAGAGGATCATAATAGCTCAAAAATATGTACATATGACCATATAGGATGAGGCAAAGTGAAATGAACTGCAAACTATGGAAGCAAGAATGTTATCTTTGTGATTGTTGTTCTTAATATACTATGTGATGTTATCTATTTTTATTGCCCTTAAGGTTTATCTCATGTTGTTCCTGTTTCTGACTTTGGTACTTAGTATATCATATATATGTTAATTTGTTTATTTGAAATAGGGAAGGGAAGGGGAAAATCAAGATGATTGGGGGGTGTGGTAAGGCAGAGAGTGGGAGAAAAACATGGGAAGTGGTATCAATATTCAAGAAGTAATGTATCCATGTTATTCTTAACTTACTATGTTATTTCTCGTCTCTTTATTTGCCCTTTGGTTAATCTTATATTGTTACCATATCTGACTTTGTTACCTGGTATATTGTATGTACATTTATTTGTTTATTTGAAATAGGAAAGGGAAGGGGGAAAACAAGATGAGTGGGAAGGGGTGGGGGAAGGAAAATGGGGACAAAAACCATGTGAAGGGGTATCAATGTGTGAGAAGTAATGCACCTACTACCTGGTGAATGTAACTCTAAGTCCTCTATACATTACCTCCACAATAAAAAAATATAGTAAAATAAAGAAGTGATGTACCCATTATTTGACAAATGCAACCACAACCCCTCTGATAACTCTAACAATAAAATGAAATAAGAGATTGGTATGAAATATGATTGCACTGTTCAAAAAGAATGCTTAAATATTGATATGTCATTGACTAAATATAACTGATTAAATCATGTCTTATGAAGGAAAAAAGCTAGTTTTGTGTTACTGCATGTTAACCTCTCATGTAGTTTTCTATAGTATAGAACCTCTATGCTGGTACTGAAGTTATTATTCTTAACATGTTACTTCTTGCTTTCCTCCAGACTCATTTATTCTTGTGCTCAGCTCTTCAAGGTGACTTATGGGGACTATCCAACAAATATTGCTCTATGTACTTTCACTGAATTCCACAGGCTTGTTGGCATTATATATCCAGTTTTAGATGAATAATTGTAGATTACCTTGCCCTAGACTTACTTGGAGGTGGGATTCGTACTCATACCTGGTTCTTGATATTGTACAGGATGTGATTTTGATATCCACACACTCATTAAAATTACTTGAATTACTTTCTTAAAGGAAAATAAAAGGCAGGCCGACCCATCTGCAAAAGGCAAGGGGGGCTGGACTCCTGTGCACACACTCTAGGTGTACTCCATAGAGCTCTGCCAAGGAAGGGAGGCCTGGAAGGAGGGTGGAGAGAGGTCTGGTGCAAGCTGGACAGGAAAGATGGAAAGGAAGATGGGCTGCCAGCTTTTGTTGGGGAAGGAATACCAAAGGCTTTATCCATCACCTCCCCCTCTCCACCCCACTACCTCCGAAGCCTGGAGAGGAGCCAGGGTAAGACTGGACTTGTTCCAGAGCTCAGAGGCTCTGGCACATTTTGCCATGCTTCCTCCCCATTCCCAAGCTGCATGCTTGCTGCCAGGCAGTCAGGCTGCCTCCACAGTCACAGTTACTCCAGGTAGAAAAGGCCACTGTGGTTGCATGTGTCTGGTGTGACCAGGATCAATTATTCTGATCTTAAGATTTTGGGGTTCAGAGCATTTTCCATTAGTATGTCTGAAACCATCAAATATAAACTGTTTCTAGATTCACAAAATGAATGACATCTAGAAGGAGAATTCTGTGACATTGCCAATCTTGTGGTTTAAGATGTAAAATTCTGAGCACACAGATGTGTTCTCGCTGCCTTCCTAGAGTACCTACTTCAAAAAGCTTTTCAAGAAGCTTGAGGTGGATAGTTCTTCAGTAATAGAGATAGATTTCCTGTGTTCTGATCTATTTAAAGAGGTTTCTGAACTACATGAATACGGCAAGGATTTCTGTGAAGAAGGAAGATGGTAACTTAATGTCATCTTGATATCCAGTCTTTTAGATAAACTCTGTTCTCAGAAACATGATGTGTCTAGCCCTGATGAAAATGACGGCCAACCAAACAGTAGTAAATACTGCCTCAAAATAAACCTCCCCATTGGAGATCTGACAGAATGACAGTGTGGAGGAAATCGAGGATCTGGATGAGTGCTTCTGATGACATTCCCCCAAGTCAGGAGGGGGGAAAGTCACCAACGAGTACACTTGGGACACAGGAGGCAGGCTTGAAAGAGCTAGGCAGGGAGGAGGTCTGAAAAATAAACTATCACGGCCACAAAGTAGAATCTATGGAGTCCCCAGAATTCAAAGATCTGGGGTCACAGATCCCCTCAAACCTTAACATTTAATGACAGAATGAGTTGAGATGAAAGACAAACACACACCAGGCTGGAAGACAGCTCCAGTGACATCAAGATTGAGTATTTGCTGCATTTTCATCATCAGAGCAGATGGACTGCCAAGTCTGTGGTCAGACATGTTCTGATGAAGGCAGATTGAAAAAGCATAAACTCCGCACTGCCAACCAGCCGTTTGTATGTGAAATGTGTATCAAAGGCGTCATCACCCAGGCCCACCTGAGAGAACACCTAAAAATCCACGCAGAGTTCAAACTCTACAGGTGTGTGTTGTGAGGAAAATCATTTATCCACATCCCATACTTAAAGAAAATCAAGTTCCTAAGTTTGGACCCAACAGTGTGACTGTCTTGTGTGGTGTCTAGAATTCATGTTGCCAGAAAGCTCCTCTCTCCTTCTTTCCTATGGTTTGGGGAACTCTGGTGACCAGTTTAAAGAGAGAGACTTCTTCTTTTATATATATATTTTATTGTAATTAATGGAAGGGTTACATTACATTCACCAGATAGAAGGTGCATTACTTCACATTGATACTCTTTCTCATTTGCCTCCCTCCACCCCAGCCCCTTATCTTGTTTTCCTCCCTTCTCTATCTGACAAATAACCAAATATGCATATATATATATATATATACTATATCAGATAACCAGGTAAAATACTGTAACAATATGTCACTCCCAAATCTTTTGGAGTCACAGTCCTCTGATAATAAATTCTACCTCCAATATTTATTAACTAAGTGACTTTTGGTGTGTTACTAAATCTCTCCAGTAATTCATGGCTCATTTCTTTTTTTCCATATATTTTTTATTGTAATTAGTAGAAGGGTTACATTACATTAGCCCAATGGAAGGTGCATTACTTCACATACATTGATACCCTTTCTCATGTCTTGGTCCCCATTTCCCTTCCCCCGACCCCTATCCTCATCTTGTTTCCCCCCCTTTTCTATCCAATTTCAAATAACCAAATGCACATATATCCAATATATCAGATAAAAAAGTGAAATACTGTAACAATATGAGATAACCAAGGGACAACAAAAGAGATGAGAAATAGCATAGTACATTAAGGACAACAATCACTCATTAAATGGCTTTTGTTTCTATATCCTAGAGGTCCTTTCATTTAGCGTCATACTGTATGGCCTCGGGAGTACAAACTCATTCAACCACTATGGAAAGCAGTATGGCAGTTCCTCAAAAGGCTAAACATAGAGCTCCCCTAGGACCCAGCAATTCCACTACTTGGCATTTACCCAACTGTCCAGAAACAAGGGCATACTAAATCCACTAGCACAATGATGTTCATTGCATCACTATTTACCATAGCAAAGATATGGAACCAACCCAGATGCCCCTCACTTGATGAGTGAATCAACAAAATGTGGTATTTATGCACAATGGAATTCTATGCTGCTGTCAGAAAGAACAGCATCACCCCATTTGTAAGGAAATGGAAAGACTTAGAAAAAATCATATTAAGTGAAGTAAGCCAGACACAAAGGAACATAGGCTCAATGGTTTCCCTCATTTGCCATAATCAGTAGAAACCTTGGACTCTTTAGCAGAGATTTACAATAGAGCAAAACCTAGAGAGAGACTTCTTTTTATGAGTAAACTGATTTCCTAATCATCAAAGTGTGCATGACTTATGGTCAAAATGGCATTTCCTATGGACTTAGGGAAACTTTCATATAGGCCCAGAAAATGTCAGCAGTTGGTTGACCTAAGTTTTGGAAATGCAGAGCACTATTTGATTATTTGGTTTGTTAAATACACACACACACACACACACACACACACACACACACACACACGCACACACACTGAACTGTTTCTCTATCCATTTTGATTACCCTCATAACTACATCAAAGGCCGTGTAAACCCACCACAGTGCTGAAGGTTTGGGGACTACATTCCTAGATTTGTTCTTATTGGAAGCGTTACCACTCTGCAACAGTGGGGAACTGTGGAGTGGCCCACGATGAGAGGAGTAGAAAAAGCTCTCAAAGACAAGATATCCACCCGTGTGACAGTTCTAACATGTCCCAGATCAAAATAATTCTGAACCGATTTTAAAATTGGCTGGACTTATATTTAAAATCAAAATCAAGACAAGAAGCAGATAAGCTTTTCAGATAAACTACACATGTATAGTTTAGCAATCTCTTTAGGCTTCTCAGCTCCCTATAACATGATTTACCCATTAAGGACATGTACTAGGTTTATTTAAATCAAATTTAAATTTTTAAGTATGTAAATAGTCATGAATGGTTTTATTTCAGGTATAAAGAGATAGCTGCACTTTTCTTTTTTTTTTTCCGAAATGCAAAAGCAAGGCTTTATTCAGGCAGGCTAGCTCGGGCTTCCCCACACAGCAGAGCTTACGAGGAAGCCTTGAACAGAATTTCTGCAGGGCTTTTAAAGGTAAAGACTACAGATTTACATCAACACAGCAATCAGCTATTGGAATGAGATGGAAACCAGTAGAGTCCTAATTAGCTGTCTGAGGACAGCTTTATGGCTTTAGAAAACAAATGCCATCCCTTGAATTTACTCGAGTTGTGGTTAATTTTAACGCAGGCAGGTCGGTTCCTGGGACTTAATGGTACCACAATTCTGTTTCTTTAATTTGTGTGCTTTTGGGTCACTCATAGTTTATATGAATAAGATGGTTGTTGCTTTAGAATAGGGGTGCTTTTTTAGCTCCTCATTCTCCCCTTTTCGTTGAGCCTAGTCAAATCCTTGACTATTTACCTCCATACAAACAGGGTTACACCAGGTTTGTAGGATCATCAGTTTTGTAACTCTGATCCTCTTTGTTTTACTAAGGACATCATTGCATTAATTACACCTGGGCCAATCAACAGTAACAGTAATATTAAAATAATCACCAGAGGGCCAATAATGGCTGAGGATTAGGGAAGTTGCTCATGGGGACCAGTTGTACAGCCTCTCATCCCATCCTTGTGACCCCTGTCTCTCCCTTTCTCGCTCATCTAGTCTCCTCTTTAAACCTGCCAGGCTTTTATTACTCCAGTTCGCTCAAAAGCAACATTCTTTTTCCAGGGCGACACTCAAATCTCTAGGAACAATATATCTAGTCCTCTTCTGTTCTGGAGGACAACTTTAGCTAGGCACCCCAGTTGAGTCAGTGAGCTTGTCAGTTGACTTATGCATACGTCTTAAGTCAATAGCTGCACTTTTCTTATACACTGGGTTAAAATACCTTTCTATGAGCAGCAGATGCTATCAGATCCTTTAAATTGATACATCAGACCAAATGTTTATGTTTTTGAAGTATATAGTTCATCCCTGATTGCAGTTCTAAATAGAAGTTGATGCCTTTTTGTAGCAGCAAATCAGAATTCTAAACTCTTTCAGATTTGGTGTACTAAATGCTCTTTTAACCATTTCCCTAAGAATACATTGAAAAACTGGCAACTGCTTGAATTATGTTCTGTAAGAAAAATATTCATTATTTAAAATGTGTAAACATATAAAGATGCCAACACTTTAAAATTCATTTTTGGTTGCTAGAATTTTTTCTTTAAAAAATACTTTAAAATGATTTCATTGCACAGCTGCCTGCATTAACGCCTATAATTATGGGGAAATTTTTATTTTTAAATCGGTATAAGTGTTGTGCCACTATTATAGAATTGAAGATGCTACCTTTAATATTTCTATTGGTAAAATGTTTAATTAAAATTAATTTTTCTGGAAATTTTTTTTTCTTTTTTTTTGAATTTTTTTTTCTATACTGAAAGTAATCCTGTCACCATATGTCATTGTCAGAAAAGGCACTTATCTTGTTCCTAGGCTGTTTTAACCAAAGCAAAGGTAAAAGAATTTAACATCTTGTCTGTAATTCGTTTAGCAAACTTATTTTGTGCCTTCATTTTTATATAAAAATGAAAATACACTTCTAAAAAGAAAAAATTTAAGTGAAAGGCAATCGTGTCTGCATCATTGACACTAACACAGAATACTTTCCATTTCACTATTAGCCCTGTGCTCAACTCACTCTGAAGAGGATGGCTAACTCTCAGTGCTGGTTGCGGTGTATGATACCAATCTATACTTACATCCTATAATTACTTATATCTTGGTGTGCTACATAGTTCTAATATTTCAAGAACTCTATCCAAAGGTCAGTGCATATTATCATGGTATTTACTTAAGTCCACTCCTCAGTATTTAAGACTTCCTGCATTTACTACATCTTGTTCTTTCTCTCAATACTTTTCCTTTTCATGTAACTCTGCCTCTTTGTATTTTATTACATTGTTGCTCCAAGAGTAATCTATTTGTCCAAACTGGAAAACTGGCCCTACTAACGTTTATCTGATGTTCTGCTTGTACCTGAGTCCTCCATATTCAATGTTAGGTTCCTTTTTTTTTTTTTTTTGCCAGTCCTGGGCTTGGTCTCAGGGCCTGGGTTTTGTCCTTGGGTTTTCTCAAGGCTAGAGTTCTACCACTTGAGCCACAGCATCACTTTTGGCATTTTTTCCATATGTGGTTCCGAGGGATCAAACCTGGGTCTTCATGCATGCAAGGCAAGCACTCTACTAATAGGCCAAACTCCCAGCCCTGTTAGGTCCCTTTGGAGACACTGAAGTGACTGTGAGCTATCCCAAACCTGTGTGGTCCTCTATATCCACCACAGCCTTAAGAAATAGACGGACTCTCTTCTGACATGCAGGTCACCATGGCAAAATGTCCAGAAAGTATCAATCAAATGTCTGTTCTAACTTCATACCATCAATGTCTAGGCAGATCTCCGTGGTTTTTGCAGTTTAGCTGAGCATTGACTTCGAAGGACTGGAAGATCAGGTTCAGGACAGGAAGGAGTAATGTACAATCTGTGAAGACTAATATTTTTTTCAGAAAAAAACATTAATGTGCACTTCAACCATTCATTAGCATGTAAAAACTGAATTGTAATAAAATTATTGTTTTCCTGACACAAAAGCTTTTACAAGTTTTGTTCATTTATTTCACTCTTTCCTGGAATGATCTGCAATTACATTTTAAAGTAAATTAGCATATTTAATATTTATCTCCAGTGCTTTGAGCAAGGTAAATATTATTGCATTCTTTTTCAAGTAAAGGCTCTAGACTTGAGACTTTAAAATATCAATGTTCACATGACTAGAGAAAATATAGCTCGATTCCGAACTCAGGCTCCTTTTGACAACATTTTGCAGTCACTTGTACTGAAAATAAAATAACCTTCTTTATCAATGTTCTTCTTTTCCTTCTCTAAATACACCCACTTGCCTTATAAGCTGCAAATTATATGTAAGGGGAATTTAAAGTAAGACATAGCCAATCTTCAATACAAAATAAAAGAAATGAATGGATAGTGGTCTGAAAGTTGAATATAAATTAAAACTGATAAAATGAACTTTGAGTGTCCAAGAGGAAAAATAGAGTGAAATTGTTGTTTCCTTCCATACTCACAGTATTATACACACATGTTTCAATGGAGGCCTACACACTGAGGAATGATGAAGCTAGAATACATAGATGAACCTATGTAAGACATTCCTGAATTCCCATCTTTACTCTGTCACTAGGTACACATCAGATTAGCTAGTTACTTATGGCAACTATCTTGAGATAAAGGTGTTTTTTGCCTTTTCAGAACATGGACACATTAGAAAAATGTTTTTGTCAAAGCCACCAAGGCTTTAATATCACTTTTATCAGTCACTCATTCTTAACCTCAACAGCATGTAACCATGAAATAATTCAACTGATCTTCAATTCATTTCAAGAGAACATATCATACACAAAACCTGTTCTTTTCTGTTGAAGTGTGTGGTACCAATTTATGCATGCCTTTCCTTTTTACAACAATTTTTCGTTAAGAGAAAAAGAATGATAATGGGAAAGAGGTTTTGTTTGCCTGATTGATTCTTGAATTAATAAAATGATGGTCTTCACTGAAAAACACATGAGATGTTGAGGCTGAGAAAGGATAGATTTAATAACTAAAATAAAAGAGTATTGAGAAATGTAAACATATTAGTTAAATTGTTTCTCAGTAATATTCAGAAGCAGTGGTCATCACCTATTAACAAAGACCAAAGATGATTAACATTTTTGCTTTTGTGAAATATTTTAAAAATAAATCCCACAATGTGACACAAGCCAACCCACTGGCATGGTTAATTCTGTTTTCTGACTTATCACACTGGAAATTGCACGGACTGGGAGGAGATTTTCCCTAGTTATATAATAGTCAAGGACCTCATATCTAATGTATACTTAGAACTCAAAAATTAATCTCCCCAAAAAAACAAATCATCAAGAAACAACAACCCAATTAATAAGTGAACTAAAGAATTAAAAGGACTTCCCTGGAGAGAAAACAAGAAAGGCCATTAGTCACATGAAGAAATGCTTAACAAAAAATGAAATCAAAACAACATTGAGATTTCACCTCACCTGAATTAGAATGGCCATTATCAAGAAAACAAATGATAGGTGATTCTGGTAAGGATGTGGCCAAAAGAAAATGCTACTACATAGTTGGTGGGAATGTAAACTATTCAACCATTTTGGAGAGCAATATGGAGGTTCCTCAAAAGACTAAACAATCCAGTAATCACATTCCCTGGCCTTTACCCAAATGATCACAAAAAAAGAGCACACTAAAGCTACCAAAATAACTAAGTTCATTGCAACATTATTTTCCATAGGTAAGATAAGGAAGCAACTCAGATGACCTTCAGTTGATGAATGATTGAAGAAGATGTGGTATCTAAACTTTAGACTCTATTATTGAGCTATAATAATCAAAACAGCTTGGTACTGGCACAAGAACAGGCCTGAAGACCAATGGAATAGAACTGAGGACCCAATATTAAACCACAGAACTATGGCCACCTAATCTTTGAAAAGGGAGCCAAAAAAAATAGAATGGAAGAAAGACAGCCTCTTCAACAAGTGGTGCTGGCAGAACTGGTTAAGCACCTGTAGAAAACTAAAGTTGGATCCTTCTTTGTCACACTGCACTAGAATTAACTCCAAATGGATCAAAGACCTGGAGGTAAAAGCTGACACACTGAAAACTTTACAGGAAGGAATAGGAGACACACTAGGCTTCCTTGGCACAGGTTGAAACTTTCTTAATAAGGACCAAGAATCACAACACATCAGAGAAAGTTTGGATAAGTGGGACTGCATTAAACTGCAGAGCTTCTGTATAGCAAAGGACATAGCTAGCAAATTAACTAGAAAGCCTAGAGAGTGGGAGAAATTCTTCACTAACCATACAAAGGACAAAGGCCTCATATCTAAAATATATCAACAGCTCCAAAAATAGAATCACTCAAAAACTAATCTCCAAAGAAACTACCATCCCATTAAAAGATGGGCCAAAGACTTAAAGAGAGTCTTCTCTGAAGAAGAAACAAAAATGGCCTATAGACACATGAAGAAATGCTCAACATCTCTGGTCATAAAAGAAATGCAAATCAAAACAACTCTAAGATTCTACCTCACTCCAGTTAGAATGGTCAGGATCAGGAAAACTAATAAGAACAGATGCTGGAGGGTATGTGGCCAGGAGGGATCACTACTACACTGTTGGTGAGAGTGCAAACTCATTCAACCACTATGGAAAGCAGTGTGGCAGTGCCTCAAAAGACTAAACATAGAACTCCCCTATGACCCAGCAATTCCACTACTTGGCATTTACCCAAGCATCCAGAAACAAGGAAATACTAATCCCACTAGCACAATGATGTTTATTGCAGCACTATTTACCATAGCAAAGATATGGAACCAACCCAGATGCCCCTCAGTTGATGAGTGGATCAACAAGATGTGGTATTTATACACAATGGAATTCTATGCTGCTGTCAGAAAGAACAATATCGCCTCATTTGTAAGGAAATGGAAAGACAGAAAACATCATATTAAGTGAAGTAAGCCAGACTCAAAGGAACATAGGCTAAATGGCTTCCCTCATTTGTCATAATCAGTAGAAACCTTTGGCTCTCCTAACAGACTTACAATGGAACAAAACCTAGATACATAAGGCCATATAGTAAGATGCTAAGTGAAAGGACTTCCAGGATATAGAAACAAAAGCCACAGAATAAGTGTTGTCCTTAATGTACTATGTTATCTCTCATCTCTTTTGCTGTCCCTGGTTATCTCATATGGTTACAGTATTATACCTTGTTATCTTATATATTGTATATATACTTATATGGTTATTAGAAATCATATAGGGAAGGGGGGAAAACAAAATGAGGAGCTGAGATGGGGGAGGGATGTGGGGACCGAGACATGAGAAAGGGTATTAATGTTTGTGAAATAATGCACCTTCTATCTGGTGAATACAATGTAACCCTTCTATTAATTACAATAAAATATATGAAAAAATAATGTTCAGTTAGCAGTTATTTTTTTTTGTCTTTTTTCTTCCCTGCCCCCTCTGGTTTATTCCCTGTAGTCACTGCTTCTGATTTTGTTACACTGTTGTGTCTGATTTGGAGCAGGGAAGGAAAATCACAAAAATGGTGAGACAAAGGATAAACCAATGAACAGTGACACAAGATACTACACTGGAAATAAATTTACAACCTGGGGAGGGAGGGGAGTTGGTGGGAGGAGGGAGGGAAACCAGAAAAAATGAGGAAGTAACAGTTAGAAAATAAAGGTACTCATTTCCTACTTATGTAACTGTAATCCCTCTGTACATCACCTTCACAATGAAATAAAATTTAAAGTATAAAATAAAGCAAAAGCAGCTAGAGCAGTAAAAAGAAACCTAAACAAAATTGACAATTAAGTATAAGTCTAGAATTAGCAGGTGACTCTAATTATGGCAAACAATGACTTAATATGGAAGAAACTGCCCTACCCATATGAGTTTTTCAATAATTTCACATCTTATTCTCTATCGTCAGGTTTGGTGATGTTAAAAGGCTTATTAGCCGGACAATTTACTGTTAGACTTATAAGCGCAATGGAAACAGCCTGGGATTTTGTAACGGGGTTTCTGGTTGGAAAGCAAAGCAAAGGGGTGATATCAACTCAGGTTGTATAGATTCTATGACTGGATACATATATGTTATTTTCTATTTATAGAAAATGGCACTTGTCCTGCTCAAATATGATTGAGGTTAGTGGTGCAGACAGCTCTGCCAACTGCACTTTAAGCTGTCTAAATTGTTTCCACACATTCACATTTATGATGGACAAGGTCAGAGACAGTAAGAACATGCAACCTCATTGAGACCAAAATGCACCACTACCTGGCTGCAAGTGTTGCAAAACTACCCCTGATGCTAAAAGCAGTCCAATAGATGCTCCAGCACTCTATCTTCCCATTTCATGCTTAGTCCCATTAGACATTGTGGACAGTTAATAAAGGAAGAAAAATCAGGCAAACTGAATTAATTGAACTCCAGTAAAATGGACAGTGAACCATTCAATCTACAGTAGAGAACAATGGGACTTTTAGTACTTACAATGCCACGTACTCAAACTTGCATTTAATGCGGCATGTTCATTGTACCTGTGGGTACAGTATTTCTGCTTTAGTTCTTTCAAAAGAAAAGTGTGTTGCATGCATCAAAGAAAAGAAAGCATGCACATAAACACACCCAAACACACACACACACACACACACACACACACACACACACGCATGAATAGTACAAAGATAATTATTGAGTCATGAAATAATCTTAATGAATGTTACATACTGCTTCCACTATAGTAATATGTTCTCAGATGATTAAATTTGCTTATGACACTCAAACAAATTACATGGTGTTCCCCAAATATATTGTTATCTGAACAATAGATTTATCTTCATCTTACTTATAAAACAAGTAAACCAAACTTAGATTGAAAGAGACATAGAGATTATGTTAGTGAATAGTAAGGGACCAGTGAGAATTTGAAGCTCACCCAAAGAACGCTTTAGTTCTTGGAAAAAGCACTGGTCACGGCCTCAGATCTTTCCAAAGTAAGGGGTGGCATGGTTGGTTGACAATATAGCTATTCATCTTATCAGGAGCCCGTTGTTCCCTTTGAACATAAGGATAATATATTTTCTAAAGTTAAGTACTCCTACTTTAATGGATGTGAGAATTACCCTGCCTTTCTTCTCTACCTAGAAAAAGGTTGATTTGATATTATCCCAGATTCTTATCCTCACTTCACGGGAAATTTTAACAATCCCAGAGACCCTTGATGTCTTAAAAAATGAAGGAAAGGGATGTCATCAAATTACTTACAGCAGGAACCCATGAAGATGGTATCAGTGAAACATAGCAAACAGTGTATAGAAGGAAAGTGTCAGTCCCTATATCATTTATTCAAAGGGCACTGAGAAGAAGCTTCTGCCAGCAGCTTGTGCCATGATAACCATGCTACATCCTGCTGTGCTCCTGGTGTCCAGGAATCCTGGCCAGGGAGATGTGCCAAAGTTGCTGCCACCACACCCAATCCTGTGGTAAATCATGTCACTCCTGAGAACTTCAATAACCAGATCCATTTTGGCAGCCCTTTTGGAGTCTAATCTCCCAGTGGTGACTGATACCAGGGAAGACCACCAACTTTTCTACAGATAGGTTTTATGTCAACATACCTACCACTGCTCTGTGTAATCTGGTTTCCCGTTGCACCACATAGACAGTGCCATCCAGTGTAATTAGGAATGGCTCTCGGGGTGGATTTGATGTGAACACCTGCCAAAGAGATTCCTTACATGCAGGGCACCTCCTCCAGAAACTCATGAGGAGTCATTCCTGATTGTTACTTCTTCAGCAGTCCTTCAGAGAGGAGAGGCAAAAACTGGCCACAGTTAAGAAAGCTGTGCCCTCCTGGCACTAGTCAGAAGTGGAGAACAGAAGGCCCACAGTTCCAGTCTGAGACTGCCTCAGATAAAAAGCTCATGAGCCCTATTACAAGGAATAGCTGAGTGTAGTGTATGTATCTGTCAGCAATTCAGAAGCCTGCAATTGGTAGGATATATGTTCCAGGCAAGCCCTAGTAAAACATTTACAGGATCATAGGAAAAATGGACATGTGGCATGCACATCATTCCAGCTTCAGTAAGAAGCAAAATGAGACTTTCACCATCTAAACCAACTTGAGCAAAGCAGTGAGATTCTGTCTCAAAAATAGCCAAAGCAAAAAGGACTGAAAGGATGGGAGTGTTGCCTAGTGGTAGAGTGTTTGCTTAACATGCATGAAGCCCAGAGTTAGATTTCTCAGTATCACATGCACACACAAAAACAAAATGGAAAGACTGTGGTGGTTCAAATAGTAGAGGACTAGCCAGGACCATCAGGAAAGAAATACAAATATGTGTGTGTATACCTATGTTTAGAAGTAAGCCAAAATAAAGAAAATTGGTCAACATAATCAAGTAAAAATTTCAAAATTTCAAAACTTTCCAAAGGTAGACTGAATAAAATTGGACAAGCATGGAAGGCAAAATCGAAACTCATAATGAAGAAGAAAAAAAGGTGTAAGTCCCAAATCTTAAAAGATGTAGAGGGCCTGGAGTTTGGCCTAGTGGTTAAAGTACTTGCCTAGCATGCATGAAGACCCAGGTTCGATTCCTTGGTACCACATATAGAAAAAAGCTGGAAGTGGTGCTGAGGCTCAAGTGGTAGAGCTCTAGCCTTGAGAAAGTCCAAGGACAGTGATCAGGCCCTGAGCTCAAGCACAGGACTGGCAAAAAAATAAAAATAAAATAAAATAAAAAAAGATGTAGAAAGGGAGGCTCTACCATTCAAAGTTTGATAAGTGGGCAATCTAATATTTATTAATGTTAAATTTAATGGATAGGTTAATAGCATTTGAATGACTTAGTTGTATCCCAGAGCCTCACAGACAGGGACCAAATTCCTATTTTCCTTCATATAACCAAACAAGGTCTGTCTGCCAATCTTTTCAACTCTATTTGAAACAGAAGAAGCTGAAGCTACTAGAGTGGAAAAGACTTGCTCAAGCTGAAACAACTAGTAAATGCAGATGGTATGTAGTTAGAACTAAAATTGACCTGACTCTCAAAATCAACACCCTTTCCATTACTTTATGTTAACTCCAAACATATTTGAACCTGTGAAAATACTACAAAGTAAAATATTTTGCTTTTACTTTATTGAAATAGGAGCAAGATTCTACCTAAGATGGTTACATCAAAGATCAGAGAGAAAACATACCAAAAGGGGGTTAAACATCAGTCAGTAGAATTGAGCCTAGCGAGGACCAAGGAAAGGTTTATAGGCATATTTCAGTAATTAGGGACAAAGAAATGGGTTGAGGGGCCAGGGGTATAGCCTAGTGATAGTGTGCATGCATGTAGCCCTAGGTTCAATTCCTCAGCACCACTTACACAGGAAAAGGTGAAAGTGGCACCATGGCTCAAGTGACAGAGCGCTAGCCTTGAGCAAAGTGTCCAAGGACAGTTCCCAGGCCCTGAGTTCAAGCCCCAGGACTGTCAAAAAAAAAGACAAAGAAAAAGGAAAAAAGAAAAAGAAATGGGCTGAGAATTATGGAGCTTAGGTTCTGACCTCCTTAAATACAAAGGACTAGTTTTCATATCTTTCAGGATGAGTGACAATTTACCAGACATATTGGAGCTGTAATTGGGAGATTTTATAATAATCAGTGCTTCATATGCAAGAGAATTAAAGATCCACATTGCCAGTTTCAGCTTTTCTAGTTAATAGTTAAATTAACTTCTCAATAATATACTCCTCTGAAAGGAAATGAAAGATTGGTGGAGGGAGGCATATATTCAGTTGAAGAAAATATGCTACTAAATTCATTTGACTTTTTTCCTCTTTTTTTGCCGTGAACTAGAAAGAAAACATTGAAACCAAAACATTGCCACACATAGTTGAGAAGCTAAGCTCTCCCCTGTATTTCTTCCATAACTCATTGCCATTTCTCTCTAGTTCTCCCAATGATATGACCAGAAAGTTTCACTCTCTTCCCTACTATATGTACTTTGACTCTCTCCCTTCTACGTCTTCTTCTTCCTTTTATCCAAAATGTAACTACAAACAGAAGCTACTACATTCTTACAGAAATCTCCCCTCACTGAGTGCATATTTGGGGTATGAGGGTAGAATATACAGTATAAGGTTTAATGTATAGACTATGAAACTAGGAAAACTGAGGCAAGATCGAGTCGAAAAGGATGAGGTAGAATGATAAAGGGGTGATCTTGATGCATTGTACTTATAAACTGATGTGTTGAATGGTAACCCCTTTGTACAGTAGCTTAAAGACAATACATATATTCTTTTAAAAAAGAAAGAAATCATCCTTAATCTCCTTAGCTTAACTGCTACTCTACCCTTTCCACTCTCTTCTGAGGCACCTTCTTCATTTGTTCTCTGCCTTCTTCTTTACAGGTTTTCTTTTCACCAAGAACTAGACTTATAATGGACTCATCATGCCCATTTGTGGTATAGCTCTAGGCAATAATCAACTATGTGCACAAGAACATGATCTGAATGGTTCATTGATATTTTCCTATTATGTACAGAGGTTTCTAAGACACATTTTATACCACAGAAATATTTGTTACATCAGTGAAAAATAAAATAAGAATTATGGCAAGGGAACAAAAGAAACAGATACAGAGTGCCAATGCAAACTCAAAAATTTTTAAAAGATGAAGACTTTATTTAGAGTCTTGGGGGCTGACATGAAGATTGAAACCCTTGAGTCACTATTCAGTGGAAGGCAGGAAAGTGGGAATTAATGTACTGAGAAGGATCAGATTTGAGGAGGTTGATAGAAAAAGATAACAAACAGGCAGAATGCGACCTTGAGCCTCTGAGCACATGGCAGCTAGTGTTCCAGTTTCTTGCCCCAAGTCAAAAAACAGAAGTCACCAAATTTCACCTTCCAGGTAGCAGGTTCTACTCCATTTTGAAAGGCTCTTCCAATGTTGTTTTTGTGATAATTTGCCTATTATTTCTAACAAGAGTTTTCAAAGAATTATCAGGTGAGGATTAAAATAGTGTAACTTCCTCAAGGGGCCAACTTATATTTTAACAAAATAAATGCCAAGAAGTTAAAATGTGTTGTCAAGAAAGTTGGAAGGTCAGAGGTGGTGGGGAGGGCAGCAGACAAGTGGACAGAGGATGGGTAGAATGATGTAGTCATAATAGTCAATGTATATATATATATATGTATGTATATATAAACATATATATATATATATATGGAATCAGGAAACTTGGGTAGAGAGGTAGCTAGATTGGACCAGATGGGAAGGGGAGAGGATGCAGTTGTACTAAAAAATGTATATATTGAATTGAAACCCTTTTAAAAAACTACCCAAAGGTAATTTTGTTAATTTAAATAAATAAAATAAGTTTAAATAAATAAAATAAGAAACAATTGCCTTCACCACCTTTTCTATTTTCCTTCTTAAAAAAGAAAAAAAAATCTCAGACTGAGAAGTCTGCCATTATCACCTTAGTCACTAACACAACATAAGTATTTGTGTGTTTGTAATATCCTATTACAATTATGCAGGCAATGCAAAGGCATTTCATTACCTCTAGACAAAGCCATTTTCTACTTACATATCTTACCAGATAATTTTGCTCAGAAGCCTCTGACAAAGTAAAACATAGTGGTGCCTGAAGGCCATGAGAAATAAATGCATTTATAAATAAAGAACAGGTTCTTTTTAAATATAAGTTCGGGAATTGGTGTCACTACCGTCTGTCTTTTCTGAGGTATATTTGTGTTTCCAATCCTTCAAGCCAGAGAACTGTCTTTCCTTCTCCAAGTCTGCTGTAGTCTTGGATAACATTATAGTGCTTAGATTTGCTCAAAACCAGCCCTTAGAAGTGTTGTTGGCAGTATTTTACGTCTATATGAGTCATCCTTGGGTTTGAACTTGGACTCTGGGTGCTGGGCCTGAGGTTTTGGTTTTTTAATTGCAGTAGTTGTCATTGTTTGTTTTGTTTTCCCTCCAGCTAGCACTTTACCACCTGAGTCTCAGCTCCACTTCTGGATATTTTTGTTTCTGGTAGTTGATTGGAGACAAGTGTCTCATAAACTTTCCTATCTGGAATGACTTGAAGCCACAATCCTCAGATCTCAGCCTCTTGAAAAGTCAGAATTACAGGCTTGAGCCATTAGTATCTGACTAGTCAGCTGTATTTTTGGAGCTGAGGTATCTCACATTCACAGTGACACTTAGAATTTTAAACAAGGAGTTGGGAAGGAGGTATCTTTATATATAATGAAACATTATATACATTCCCAAGTTTGTGAGTGTCATCCATTCTATTCTGTTCCTTGATTAAGAGACCAAGAAAGTGATCAAGTCCCATATCTCATGTTCAGGTAATAACACAGAGATTGGAACATTCATTTCCAACTAATCACTTGAGGGTATTTACTACCCAAGAACAAAATATGAAGCATCCTAGACCTGTTACTTTGGGAATGGACTGCTGATGTTGAAAGTTCTACCCCTAAGAACTAAAATGGGAGTGCCTTGTTTCACTTTGGGGGACATATGTTTCATCAAAACCAAGAAACCTAGAAGATATTCTCATGCCACCTCTGTTCTTGAGATACCAATGTCAAAGTGTTAGTGTCCTCAGTAAGAGGATAAATCAATGCGTAAAGAGAAAGTCACCATGCACATCTCTGCTGATTTTGATCCCTGGGAATAAAGAACCAAAAAAAATCAGATTCAGAAAAATAAAGACACTAGTTAAACAATGTGAATTTGAGATATATATAGTTGACTGGCTACAAATTCCCAGAGTCTAAGACAGTTGTTATCTATTGGATTTCTATAAATTAATAAAGAACTTTGCTATTCCTAAGATTCTAAAACTGAAATCTGAAAGTCACACTGCAAGCAATTTGCAACAGGATGAATGTTTCCTTTCATTATAAAGTAGTGTATATCCATTTACACATCTACCAGAAGACATCTAAATAATTGTAATTACACTCACAGCACTACAACATAATAGTTAAAATAAGATTCCTAGTGTTTCTAAAACAAAGCGATAATGTGCCACACATGTATCATAAGAGATAATTAATTATCAGAATGACAGCTGCAAAAAAATCTTTTTTTTTTCTTTTAATACTGGGGAGAAAGTACATGCCCCTCAAATTTAATGCTTGCTGTTTCCACATATAAATTTCTTAAGAGGCAATAGAGAGAAGGACATTAAGATTTCAAAAGGGTAGGACATGCAACAATTTATTTGCCAGAATTGTTCTTGAACCGAGGCTCAAATAATGATAAGAGTCAGCATAAATTTTAAGGCAAGAACATTGAACTATGGAAGTACCCACAGCACTTTATCCAATGACATGATTCCAGTGTGAATACGTACTATAAACACTGTCATTTTATATCAGCCTGGAGATCCCCGTCCTTCCTTTCCGAACAGATATAAAGCTGAATTTTCATTAAAGGGTTCTCATAGGGGTTAATACTACCTAATTCCATGACACATCCATAGGAATTTGTGGAACCTTTCTAGAATTAAAATTACCTTTTTCCTTCTTGGATTTGAAGGGATTTTATAATAGCTAGAGGCTGTCTTCTCCACAGTAATGTTGGTGGAGATTAATTTTTTAACTAAAAACATATATACTCATAAGGAAGTGAATATTCCTATTTCCCCTCCAGTTTCCTGTAGTTAAGATGGAGATGATCTTCCAAATTATCTACTGAGCATAAAAGCCCCATCCATTTCACTAGACTTTATCTCTCTCTTGAGCTCCAAAGCAAGATTTCTGACTTCTTTCCATGCCTTTGTAAATCTCAATTTTAGTGAGGCTAAACTCTTCATCTTATCCTTCCTGAAAACTGTTTCTCTGCCAGCTTTCCTGTCCTGTTTAATAATGTAATTTTTCTTATTTATGGTTACAGATTTTGGAGTCATCAATAACTTTCTTTATCAAGTTAGTCCAGGAACTCAACAAATGTTGTTAAGTTTAACTATTACAATATTTCTGCTGTTGGCTATGCTCCTGATTTTTCTTTTTTGGGGGAGAGGGGGTATGGGCATTAAGCATAGTGTCTTAACCTGTGCTACTTTGAGAACCCTAGTGTTTAGTTGTATACATGTATTCACTTATCTTGAGCCTCACATTTCTACCATTTACCATTTTTTAACCCATAGACTACAATGCTCACCTGTTTACTTCCCTCCTCAAACAATACAGCCTTCTTATTTTTTCCAGAATGAAACCTCAAATTCCTATTGTGGATTTTTAAAATACTGTCTGATCAATTCTCATTCTGTCCTTAGTCCTTTCTACATAACATAATGTGCTTTTTATTCAAACCAAACTCAAAATACACTCTTAGCTGTGTGTCTTGATGATTTCTTTCCAGCTGCTGTCTCAGTGCTCAGTCCTTATTAAAGTTCTTCTCATCTTTCATGACCCAATTCACCGGCCAATGTGCCTTTGGATTGTCTAACCCCATGACAGAAAAAAATTACCTCTTCATTTGAATGCCTACAGTTTATTTGTATACATATTTGGCCTTTGTTTCTTTCTCATTCTATCCAATCTTACAAGGCATTTTCATATATTTTTATTGTAATTAATACAAGGCATTTTTAAGAGAGTGTAGGAATAGTATTACAAAGGGGTGGGTTACCACACCTTTACTCCATACTAGCTGACTGACCTTGGACAGGATATGTATCTTAAACTCTCCCCACATCTTTTTATCATCTAATAGCTACCTCATATAATTTCTAATGAAGTAGGGAACTCTTTATGCTACTAAATATCTGTGATAATTTACATAGATGTCAGAAAAAATATTTTTTCAAGGTGGCATTCACTAGATACTCTTTGATAATGTTTCTCTGTAGAAATAAAAAGCATTAAGTCAGAAAACCGGAAACAATTCAACAGCAACAATAGTGTCTGAATTTTGAAGATGATTTAGATATGATTCTATTGCTTAGAAGGGTAAATGAAACACCTTTGAGGCTACAGAAGTCTGAAATCAGTACACCAAATGTAGAACTGTATACTCTTCATCCTACATAGTTATTTATATATTTACCTACTCATCCCCACTTCTAAATTGTAATCTCACAGTCTCATATTTACTAGACCTGACTTTACTCCTTCATTAACAGAAAACCTCAGGGCCTAAACAGAGTACATTATAAAGTTAATAATATTGGATTCAGTTGAATTAAATGTATCTGAATTGAAATAATTTAAACTTACACCAACTAAATATATGCATCATAGAGAAAAATATATACCACTTAAGATTAACTTCATTTGAAGTAAGTCATACTCAGAGAGTCAAAAGGCAACTATTTTCATTCATAGATGGAAGATAGATCTAATGTATAGATATATATGAAAATACATATGGGGCACATGCAAATAAACATAATCAAAGTGATTAAAGTAAGATTTACACAAGGGCAGGTTTCCATGGTATAACCTTTCTGAAGAATTACAGACATTTTAACATGATGAATATCAGGAAGCTGAAACATGTCTTTATCTCAGGATAGAAGTTGAAAGGAGGTGGATGAATAGAGAGATAAAAGGTAAGTTAATAAGTCAATGCTCATAGGTGAAAATGGAATAAGGTAGCCACGAAGGATGGATGACATTGGGATGGATATCAGGGAGAATGACAGAAGAAATGACATTGGTCAAGATTTATGAACATAAATTGACATGTTGAATTGAAACCCCAGTGAACAACTATTTAATATAAATTTTAAAATTACCAAAAATAAATCACTTCTTTCCATTTTGTTCTATCCTCTTGATTTGATAAAGAACATATATGAAGCATCTCAGCCTCCATTATCGACTCTTCTGTCAATTTCTTCTGTAATACATCCTTCCTGGGATATATTACCATTCCCTATGCCTACTATGGCAGTATCCTTCCCTTTTGTGATGGACATGTGTTTTTGTTTTTAAGAGTTGTTATGTTTCATTAGCAACAATGTGTATACTTGGAAGGAGATGTCTGTATTATTCATAGTTTTCATGAGGCTGGAAGTACACCCACTGTTTCTCATTTGGGCTTTTCTATGCCTCCTCCGTTTTTCTTTCTTATGTACATTTCTCCTCAAAAACAGGCTGACTCCTGATATAATTGGATTTGTCATATATTAGACGGGCTTTCCAATGGCTGCATAAATTCAGGATAGAGGGGAAATATGCATGAGTCCCAGCCAGTGGACTTGCAATTGTTTTACTCTGTTCCCAGAACCAGATAACACTAGGCACTTCCCAAATGAGTCCATTGCATGTTTACTGACCCATTATCCATCTTCTGCAACAAGTACTCCCTCTCATCCATCTGCTCTGTCAAAGCTAAAAAGGCTGAAACCCAGGGTAATTGAGATTCTGTTATTAATAACAGTTCCTTCAGTGTATATTATCCTCAAAGTATTATTTCCACCAGCTTGAAACTTGGTTGGTAATGCTATTTTACCATGCTTCTTTTAACTCACCCCAAAAGCCTAACATACACACACGCACGCACACACACACACACACACACACACACACAATTCTAATTCACACTCCCAAACTCAGTGGGTCTGAAATGGTGCCAGAAATTAGCATGCAGTTTGTAGACAATAATCTGATAACAGTATTTTAAAGTATGAGCTAGTAATATAACTCAGCAGTGAAGTGTTTGCCTATCATGTGCAAGCCCCTGGATTCAATCCTCAGCATAAAGAAAGTAAAGAAGGCTAGGAGGGAGGAAGGAGGGATGGGAAGGAAGGAAGGAAGGAAGGAAGGAAGGAAGGAAGGAAGGAAGGAAGGAAGGAAGGAAGGAAGGAAGGAAGGAAGGGAGGAAGAGAGGGAGGGAAGGGAGGGAGGTAGGGAGGAAGGAAGGGAAGGGAGGGAGGGAGGGAGGAAGGCAGGCAGGCAGGCAGATAGGAAGAACAGAAGAGAAAAAAGGAAAGAAGAGAAAAGAAAATGAATGGATAGATATCTACCAATAACCAAGCCAAAACAACAAGAAAATTTAGGATGAAATATATTTTTAAAAATATGATAATAGATAAGATGATAGGATTTCCAGACAATTGTTAGATCATAGAATCTCAAATTAGCATCTAAAATTCAAGGTGACACAATGTTGATAGCTATTGTATTCTAATGTACTAGCCATTGCCTGTAATAAACCATGGGTCCACCATGACTGCCTATTGCTGTGTGAAAAGTCAGCCTAAAACTTGGTTGATTAACATCAAATTTATTATTTCAGAGTTGCTGAAGGTCTGGAATACAGGAAACCATTCTGATTTGCTTTGAAGTTATATTCCTGAGACAAAAAACAGTTGGTAATAATACCAAGAAAGTTCCAGTCAAATTAAAATGAGTCTACATAACCTTGGGTTAAGCTGGATGGTTTTGATTCATAGGATCCTTGAAAGCCAGTAGGTCAACAGAATCTAGTGTCATCAAATGGCCTCCCTAAAGCTAAAGGATGTGCTTCCAAGATGGCTCACTCAGTGGCAATTGGCTAGAGATACTTCAACTCCCAAAAGTATTATATGAACTTCTCCATGGAAGACCATGAGTGAGTGTTCTCATGACATAGACTTATAATTCATTCAGACAGAACAATACAAGAACCAATTAGGAAGGAAGCTGTGGTGACTTTTATGATGACTTAGTTTTCAAAAGCCTAAATGGCTGCTTCTGCTACCAATTATCTGTTAGAAGACAATCTCTAAGTCTGCCTAGAGTCCACAAGTGGAAAAAATTAGGCCCTACTTAGGGAAAAACACCATATCAAAGAATTTGTAGATATAGTTAATACTATCACACCTCCCTATCTTGCCTTCAAAATTCTGAAGTTTCCAGGAAGCTGATTTAATAGCTATTTCTCTCTGTTAAACTGAAATAATTTCAAAGTAGCAAAAATAATCTCCTGACTTTTCATTTGGTAGCTGCAATATAGCTGACCTTTCTGACTTTAGAAATTATGTTCTTGTTGCTTTAATAAAATAGAATAAACTTTAATGCTATTTTACTCAAAGAAAGTTCATATTTCTAAAGTAAATGCCAATAAGTTTCCTTTATAGCTGGGGATGAGGCAAAAACTTGGCAAATTCACAATTAACTAGATCAAAGTGGTCAGTGTGACCAGAAAATGGCAGCCCAAAATTTACCTTATTTTCATTTTTATTTTATTTTTTATTGAATCATAACTGAGCAGAGACTGGAAGCCAAACTTTAATAAATTTACTATGTGACCTTAGGCAAGTATCTCTTGCCTGAGCACTTTTATAAACACATAAAATAAGGAAACTTGTGCCAAAGTTCTGTAAGGTTCTTTTCCATTTGTAATGCTGGAAGCTTATCTCAATCATTAAGAAACTTGCCAGACCTTTAAGGAAAACGGATCAATCCTATTTCACTTTTTCTTGCTAATTGTTGACGAGTGAAGCATTTGTCCATTTTACTAATGACTAAATCACTTATATACACCACAATCTAATTACTTAATGCTCCATCAGATAATATCAGAGAGATAAACTGATATCTGATTATACATATGTGTGTTTCTCTAATGACATGACACTCAAAAAAGCAAACCATCTTTGAAAGCAAATATGGCTCTTCTTGTCAAGAGTATAAGATCTAATGTGGATGGTTTGAACTCAGCCATGAAAAGTCCACGACATTCTGTGTGTGTGTGTGTGTGTGTGTGTGTGTGTGTGTGTGTGTGTGTGTGTGTACCAATTCAGAGATTTGAATTGAGAAATAGGGTATTGTCCCTTAACTTTTTTTTTAAGGCTGGCACTCTACCATTTGAACCACAGCTCTGCTTCTGGCTTTTTGGTGGTTACTTAGAGATAAGAATATTGAGATGTTAGAGAGAGAGAGAGAGAGAGAGAGAGAGAGAGAGAGAGAGAGAGAGAGAGAGAGGGAGGGAGGGAGGGAGGGAGGGAGGGAGGGAGGGAGGGAGGGAGGGAGGGAGGGAGGGAGGCACCAAAATTTATGGGAAGTATTATTAGTTTCACTGGGAGAAAAAAGAATCTTTGTATCTAAACTCTCCATGGATTGCAGTCCATTATACCTTTCATAGGAAAGACTTGGAAAAAATTATATTAAGCAAAGTAAGCCAGAGCCAAAGAAACATCGATTGCATGGTTTCTCTTATTTATGGTAGCTAGGATGTGCTTATAGATCTACAAATAAGCACACTGAATGATTAAATTACACACACATACACACTAGGACATGAGAAATTGTATAGGACTCTAGACATTTACACACTGAAGACAAAGGAGGAAGCACTGGAATGGCTGGCAAAGGGCTCAACAACTAGGTGAATATGATCATATAAAATAATACTTTCTGAAATGAACTTCAAGAAAAGGAAATACATTCGTTTTAGTTTCTGTCATTGTTTTTTGTTTTCATTTCCTTCTGTCTTGTTAGTCTGGGTTTGGGAGGGCAAAAGAGGGCACTGAAAAGGTGGAACAGAGTCTTAAGGAGAATGCAACAGTGCTACTCACTAGACATCATGTGGAAAATGAACTGCACCTCTTGTGAGTGAGGACGGGAGAGAATGACTGGGAGAGAGTTAGGGGAAGGGGAGACATGATTCAAAAGAAATTCTACTCATTACCTGAGTCATGTAACTGTAATCCCTCTGTATATCACCTCTACAATAACAGTAAAAATTAAAATAAAAATTTAAAAGATTCTTTTACAGATGAACTATTGAATAGTTCAAAGCAGTATCCTAAAATCATAAAATAAAAATTCAGATAACAGAAAAATTATGCCATTTTAGCAGACCCATAACAATACTTTTCTGCATATTTAATCCATACCACAGAATCAGTGGTAACAGAATATGTGTTACTCTTTGTTAATAAATTTTTTAAAAAGCTGAGGATTGGAAAAATTCTGTCTCCAAAGCCATATTCTCTTCAGTTAAGAAGAGTGGTCATGGCAGGAAATAAGGAGACATTCCAGATCCATCCTTGAATATGTAACATTTCTACATTTTTATTTTACATTTTTTCCAGAATGCTAGGTGCATGGTGTTTATATTTCTGACATGAACACAATCCTTCATAAGCACAGAGGAGTACACATTTTCCTATCATATATGAAGAACAAGTCACTGAGAGAGCTGTTACCAAGAAGAGTTAAATGAGCTAACAATGATAGAAAATTACATTATTTTTTTTTGTTTTTCACCAATCCTGGGGCTTAAACTCTGGGCCTGAGCAATGACCTTGGGCTTTCTCAAGGCTAGAGCTCTACCACTTAAGCCACAGCACTACTTCCAGCTTCTTCTATGTATGTGGTACTGAGGGTTGAACCCGGGTTTTTATACATACTAGGCAAGCACTCTACCACTACGCCAAACTCTTGGCGCCTAGAATATGACATTAGTTTATTGACTACACAGCAAATGAAGTTCAAGGATGACTAACAGAAGAATTGTCCAAAGCACAAACTCTATGCTTTTTTCACTATGTGACATTATTAGCAGCACATAGTGATCTAACTTTTGTACCTTATTCAGAATAATTCATAATGCTAGTATCAGTTATCTCCCACTCATGACCCATGTACTTTTTACAATGTGAGGATATTTAACCTTTGCAAATTCAAACAGGCATAGTTAAACAAAAAAGAACATTTTAAAAAAGTACAGTGTTTTGACTACCAGGTTCTAAACACAAGATTCCAGCTTTTTCATCTGGGACAAAAAGCCAAAGAAATGAAAATTTCTTTCAATTCTGGACAGAAAAATTGGGTTAGCCTTGTTCTCTAGGAGAACTTAAAGGCATAAATGCATATCATGTATTCTTCTTATAGAATGAGGAGTCATTCTAGAGAATGCATGACTACTTTTACATTTTGCCATACAGTATACCAGGATACTGGAGCCTAAATTGAGAAGGAAAAAAACCAGACATGGGAAAGTGATAAGATCCAATTCCCCAGAGGTGGTAGCTGTCCTAGGTAGGGGGTGGGAAAGTTCTGTACCTAGAAAGGAGGGAGTGTATAAGGTAATTAAAGCATTTGATGTGGCCCTGATGGGTAACCAATCAGGACTGGAAATACAATGCATATACAAGATTTTTGCAAAGCAAAATTCAATAAACCTCTGACTATGAATGATGTTATAAGTATCCAGACAACCCTTGGCCGGATAAAGGACCCCACCCCTGTGAAGTGCACTTGACTTGAAAGCAAATTTAACTTGCCTACATGAATAACATTGGGTCATGGTGACCTTCACCCAGTTGGATGCACACTCATCAGAGTTGACCTTGACTTATATGAATTATATATATATATATATATATATATATATGGCTGTGTCTTTCCAATATTGATACAGATACAGAACTGTAATTAGCCAGTTTTCTTTTAAGTAGCTAAAGAAAAATATACTGAATTACACAAGAGGTCTCCAAAATAAATAAATAAATCTTGCAAAGATCAGGAGTTATGTTTTCAAAGCTGTTCCCAAAGCCGTTCCCAAAAGATATCATGCACATTTGTCTCCTTAGCACCCTGTTTCCATCCTATTCTCTTTGGCTTGCTTGAAAAGGCAATCATTGTATTAAGTGATTAAGTGCTGCTTTTCCTCTGACTCACAGTTCATAAGACCACAGCATGAATTTCAATCAGCTCTTCTCACATGTGAAGGCAGAAAGAAAGAGAAGGAGAAAACTCAGACCTTGAAAAACAGAGTTGTTGGGAGCCATTTTCAATACCTGCCCATAGGCTTTTCGCTGGAGCCAAACTACATTAAGACAATGGATGGATTCCTTAAATTAGCTAATCCTATAGGAATTCTTTGTTTGAAGACATGTTCTACTTAGGAAAATTATTTGGGGTTATAAACCTTAGTTCCCGGTTTTAGATGGATGTCAACTAGTTCTAAAACTTGGGCAAATCACACAATCTTTCTGAAACCCTATTTCCTCATCTGCAAAATGGAAAACTATTAACACCTATATTGCAAGCTGCCTGTGTGAAATTGCTCAAGTAAATTGCTATCAAACATTGTGTTTGAACAACAATCATGCACAATAATAAAGACCAAGAACCCCAACAATAGGCTGCCTGGGTATAAAGTATGGCTCCACTACTTGCTGTGGGTACTTAACCTCTTACAGTCTCACTTCCCCTGTGTAAAACGCAAATGCTGAGAGAAGTGACGACGCTATTCAAAAAGAAATGTACTCATTCCCTGACTTATGTAACTGTCACTTTTCTGTACATCAAATACTGTGATACTATGATGTGCTCTGATTACAGTAAATAGTGCCTGACATACTGCAAGAGCAACTTAAATGCCAGATACTACTTTTATGCAGCTAGGGTGTTAGTGTTGAGTTGTAATAATCACAACCACATAAATAAAGAAGAGGGAAGGGATAGGAAGAAAATTATGGATCAGGCCAAAATAAAGTTTCGTTTAATGCAGAAAATATGATAGTATATGTAAATTCCCTGTAGGCCTCAATTTAAGGGTAAGATCCAATTATTTTCAAATACTGGTTGGCAAGGGGGAGAGAACACATTTCCAATAAGATTAAAATCAATTTTTTGGTGCCTTTTTCCTGGGAGTCCTTCCCAACTCTCACTCTGAAAATTTCCTGTGGTCTTCAGAAGATGAATAACCATGTAACACTCAAGAAAAGAGGAAGAGGCCACTTGGTCAGCAAGGAAAGGGGGGAGTGATTTTTTACACACAAGTTAGCAGACCTCCTACCATAAAAGACATTTTTATAATATTTTTATTGTAATTAATAGGAGGGTTACATTATATTCATCAGATAGAAGGTGCATTACTTCACAAACATTGATACCCCTTCTCATGTTTTTGTTTCCATTTCTGTCCCCCACCTCCTCTACTCATCTCATTTTTCCCCCTTCCCTATCCTATTGCAAATAAACAAACATACATGCAATATGCAAGATAACAAGGTAAGATACTGTAACAATATGAGCATAAAAGACATTTAAACTGAACACTGGTAGCTCCTGCCTGTAACCCTAACTACTCAAGAGGCTAAGAGCTGAAGGTTGGAGTTCTCTGCCCACGCAGAGAAGTCTATGAGACTCTTGTGTCCAGTGAACTCATAATTTTTAAAAAGTCAAAAGTGACGCTTTGAGCAAAAAACGATCAGGGATAACATCTTGGCCCTGAGTTCAAGGCCTAGGATGAGTATGTGCGCGCGCACACACACACACACACACACACACACACAAGCCGTTTAAAATAGGCAAACACAAAAATGTATTTAGCTATATGTACAAATGTCCTCATGGCATTTGTTCAGTATTCAAACTTATAAACTGTATCTACATTTGAATTAGAGTACAGAACTTAACTTTATCAGACTGGTGACAAACAATGCTAAAGGGACGATTGTGTTCCTCATCATCCCCTTTTGCACTTCTGGATTTTTCCACTTAATACAATTCCCACTGCAGAAGCACAGGCTGTAGGGACTCAGGACACTGGTAGAGCAATAACAGTATTATTTTCATTGATAACATGCCTACAATCTTCTGTTCTGGGCTATGTGTCTATACACATTATCTCATTTGATGCTGCTAAATACCATTTGAAGAAAAGATGATAGAAGCAAAATACTTTTTGGAGAAACGAGCAACCAGTCCAAAATCATGGAGTTAGAAAATATACAATCCAGGATCTAAAGCCCAGTGCTCCTGAACTTCAGGAAAAGAAACTTAAATCAATTTGTCTTATTCAAGTTAAGAAAAGCCCCAAGTCTCACACACAGAAAAAGGGCAACCATGTCATATAGGTGTGGGGAATGCATCAACAACACAGATCGCGTATACACAGAACTGTTGAATGGGTAAGTCCATGTAGGAACTTTCCCTGCTTGGGAAGATAATATGTAAATAAAAATTCGCTAATAATGAAAATGAGCCCCTTCATCTAAGAAAGCTTACCATCCAAAGACAAAAAAAGAAGTCCAATCCATCTGCACGTAGGATCCATTGTGGGAGGAGTGGAGTGGGGGTCTGCTCTCCAGTAGCATTGAACGAGGACAGGTCCCTAATAGCAGTGGCCTTGGCGCATGCGCCATGAAGGGACTGCAGGGTTGGCTTTTCTACAATCTTCTGTAGTGCAAGGAGACAGAATCATTAATAATCATTAGCCTAAGCCTTACAGGTGCTACAGCAGATGCTGCCTGGCAGGAAGATTGGGAAAATTTTCATCATAGGACAATTCTGAAAAGATGTCCAACCTAATTCAAAATGTGTTCACTCTCCTAGCCTTCACAAGTGAAGAGACCTTCACCTCAGCTGTCCTCCCAGGAGTTAAAAGCCCCTGCCATGTGCTAGCTAAGTGAGTTATGTTTTCATTTGCCCTCAGTCTCCAAAGTGTGACTTCCTTGAGCAAAGGAGATATGTTCCCTCCACGTCTGGATCTCTATTATTCAGAATATTAAAGGTACTCAGTTATTGTTGAAGGAATGACTGGAATGAGCCAATAAAGGGAGGGAGAGAGCGAAGGAGGGATGGATGGATGAATGGGTGGGTGGAAGGATGGATGAATATACTAACATAAACAACATTGCTTTCTTAGCAAATACTAATTCCACAAAGGGGTTTTGTTTGGATATTTCCATACATACATATAATGTACTTTAAGAAACATTTTTTCACCAGTCCTAGAGCTTGTACCCCGAGCCTGGGAGCATCTCTGTTCTCAAAAGTAGTGCTCTACTTGAGCCACAGTGCCACTTTTGGCCTTTTCTGTTAATGTGGTACTGAGGATCTGAAGGGCTTCATGCATGCTAGGCAAGCAGTCTACCACTGAGCTACATTCCCAAACTAATTAATATGTTTTAAATATATACTTCTACAAAGGTGTTGACATTCAACAAAGCAGTTGATGAATACAATGTCTCTTGATCAATCCCACCCCTTTCATAATGTTTTTCATCTCTCTCAATCATCTTCCTTCCCTTACTTTTCTTAATTTTGTAGGATGGCATTGAATTTTAAGTTATTCTTTTTTATTTTTTTTATTGTCTGGGAAATTTATAGAGGGATTACAGTTACATTCGCCGGATAGTAGGTGCATTATTTCTCACGCATTGATATCCCTTCTCATGTTTTTGTCCCTATTTCCCACCTCTCACTCCTTTCAGTCATCTTGTTTTCTTCCCTTCCCTTTCCAATTTCAGATAAACAAATAAATGTATATAAAATATACCCGGTAACAAAGTCAGATACAGTAACAATATGAGATTAACCAAAGGGCAAAAAGAGAAGAGAAATAACATAGTAAATTAAGAACAACAATTACACAAGATAAAGCTCTTCTTTACCTCCAAATGATCTTAGGATCACTTCCTCTTCACATGAATATTCACCTTATTTTGGAAAACTAACTCTTTCACAATCTATTTGCATAGTCATAGAACTACTTAATTTTTGGAACAGCCTCTTAGAACAACCTGATCATTAATCATTGAAACAGCTCACAGAGAAAAAGTGACTTCCCAACCTCCAACAATAAGTAGAGTTGGATTTTAACCCATTTCCTGATGACCCCCAGCGTAAGCTCTTGTCCCTGCAGCATACTTTTCCCCAGACATACTTCCCTGCAGCCAAGGAAGCAGTATCACTCAGAAGGAGGCCCAGCTTTCCATAGCCTCTTATTAGGAAGACAAGCTGAGTAGTGTCCTGTGTACTTCTAGCACAAAGCATTTTGTCCTTCATTTCTCTGCCAAGTTGTGCTCTATTCAAAGTTAGCTGAAAAAAAAAAGCTTTAATTTCTCCTCTGCTGGAACTAGAGGCTAGAGACTAGAGTTCAGGACAAATTGGAGACATGTTCTATGTTATGCAGAGATTCTTCAGTGATGGGAGCCAGGAAGTTCCCATAAGTTAACAATATGTATGCTCTTTAATCTCCAGAGCCAAATGCCCTAGACAAGATTAAAAATGACTATAAATAGAAGGAAATGTCATTCTATCCCCATTTTCTCATCTAATTTGAACAGAGGACTTTTTTCTTTTGTTCTATTTCTGACAAACATAAAGAGCTATATGGGGGGAGACATAGAGGTATATGTATGTATAATAGTTGTATGCTTAAAACTATATGTATAGAATAAGAAGGTTTTTTGGAAGATAAATAGAAAACCAACATGACTGCTTGATTTGAAACTTGTGGTTGCTATAATATCTTGGAAAATGGATTTAAAGTAAAAGCCTTCAAAGACAGTAAAATTCCATATTCACTCATAGGAAAGAATAATTAAAAAATTAAAAGAATTATGTCAGGCAGAGTTCCTTCAAGAAAGCAAAACCATCAAATAGGGAAGGGGTTAAAACAAGATGAGTGGCAGAGTTGGGGAGGGAAATGAGGACCAAGACATGAGAAAGGGTATCAATGTATGTGAAGTAATCCACCTTCTATCTGCTGAATATAATGTAACCCTTCTATTAATCACAATAAAAATATATGGAAAAAATTTCCATGTAAAAAAAGAAAGCAAAACCAGAAGAGTAGAACAAGAAAGTAACTTACACAGTTATGGTAGCTCACTAAACAATACCAAATTCCACAGGCCTTTCCCTCTGTAACCTCCCTTTCCAGAAGAACAAAGTCTTTTTGTAAAGTACTTCCAACCAATTAAGTCAAATCCACTCATGATAATTCCAATAAAGTCAACTGATTAGCAGCTTTAATTACATTAATGAAAGTGTGAATGAATGACTGAAAGTTTATATATGCTAGACTTTGGCTACTCCTTTCCTTCCATCCTCCAATGCTAAAAAAAAGATGATCACCTATAGTTTAATTCATTTAAATCATACTAGAAAGGGAATATGAGAAAGAACAAAGTAGTCATTGACCAAAAAACATTGTTGTGTGGAATATACTATGTATGAACTTACTAGCAATGATAAATGCTTTGGGCGCTGGTTAAACCAAAGAAGGTAAAAGATTAAGCCAGCCTCAGTAATCTAGGCATAACCATATACAGAGCAACACAAGTATAAAGTCTGATAATATTTGCATTACTCATTAGCACCTGGCAAAAAGCATTTACAACAGAAAAAGCAGTAAGTTCCCAATTAGGTAAATTGAATCAGTCAGTTGATATCAGCCAGTCTTGTCAGCTGCCACCTGCAATTGTTGGAATAATAGATGTATGAACAAAAAGGAAGAGGTAAACCTTTGGATGGAACTGACAGCATGGAGTCTCACTTAGCAAGGAATAAGCAGCATAAAATCCCACTTAACCCACTGTCATCTCTGACTGTCTAACCTGTAAGCTTCTGAAGCTAAGATTGGAACCATTCCTTAACAAGATGACTTACCACATGATAGCATATTGACTATAGCAGCTCCCTTTCAATTAGGTGGATAGGGATAAAAAGTGATACTTATAACAGGTGCCCTACCAGGTTGCTTCTTGTTCCCATAGTGTCTTAACTTTCCAATTATACACTTACACTTCTCATAGCGCCCTGGTTCTCCACTTAATCAAAAGAGCCAGGGCAGTGCACACACACAAGCACTCTGTGAAAAGCCCACAAGAGAGGCAAGGGCCATGTACTATGTAAACCACGCTCCAAGAGCACTCCATTCGCCTTATTTTTTTTCTCTTAGAAGAGCTTCTGCTGCTTTCCCTTCACTTTCAAATAAACTTTCTGTCTGTTCTAAATACTTTCCCGTTTTGGATTCTTTCATGAGCAGAGAATACAAATCAGTACCGCCAGACGAAATCAATAGGGACTTGCATTTCCTATTGAAAGAACCTCAGATGGTGATGTAGTACACAACCAGTGAGTGACTGGCATGCAGGCATAGAATATGCACCAATGTACCATTTAATTAAATGGCTCACTTCATTAGCCAGGATGTTCTGGAGTGAGCTCATGACGGTAGAAGTCACTGGAAATATAAGATATGGTAGAATGAGAAGCATCCAGGCAATAGCTTGTGTCTTTAATTCTAAACCTTTCATATGATGATGGCAAGAAAAAGTTAAGAATGAGATGTAAGGTTATGCTTAAACTGGATGGTCTTTTAATAACTGAAAGCATTTGGGAAAGTTGCAGAATTTGTACTGAATGAATTAAGATCAGTTGTCTAGTAGAAAGGAAGATTTGGCATGACGTGAGTGGTAGAGAAATGAAACCATTTCATCTTTGAATCTTTCCTAATTGAGCTTGCTCAATAAAATGGTTGCATTAGTTCCTTTCTACCCAGCATCACCAGGGCCTGTTCTGGGAGGGTGCAGATGTTGCACCCATAGTGTACAATTTGGTACGAACAGATTGACATTCTCCAAAGGTGTCCTTTTCTCTAATGGCTATTGAATTATTCACATCCCCAAGTGCTTTCTGAGCCTGGCTGTCATTATTAGGCATCCTTTCTGTAACACCCACCCTCTCTCCCTCAATAAAAGAACCTTCCTCTCTATTGTCTTCTTCATTTGCAATTCATTCTCCTAATCATCTTAGCTTTGTCTGGACGAAAGAGCACCCAGGACTCTTTCTATGTAATTCCCTCTCACTTCAATTATGAGCAGAAGAGGCAACAGCTGATTCACTTCAAAGATTCACTCTTAAAAAAATTACTATTTCCTGATTGGAAAACACTTTAAATAAAATGTCCAAAATATACTTAACTGCTCTTTCATTTTAATTTAATATTGGGAGGTGCCAAAAAGGACTAATTGAGCATTAACAATATGCCTTTGAAAGGCTGGATGATTTTAAGTGGCTTAATACTGGTGCAGAGTTTGGAAATCACACAGAATGAATGTCTTTTGTTACTATCTTTCCAAGTACAGGGAATATTAGTACAGATAGATAGATAGATAGATAGATACATACATAAATAGATACATATGCATATATATGTATATTACTGTGTACATGTGTATATGTACGTTGTTCAAACTCAAATGACCAATTTTCCACTGTATTATATATACATATTTAGTGAACATATATACATACATATATAATATACACGCATATACTTTACAACCACACTCAAATATATACATTGTTCACAAATGTATATGTATATATGCTTATGTCGCAGAAGAAAACAAAAATCTTTGAGCAATTTTAAAAGAACTAACACACACATGTTGGACTTATTTCTTGTCACTCTATATGATCTGTTCAAGCACCTGCCTAAAACCAACCTCTCCCTACCCACAGAAAAGTCTCATTTTCCCTGTCCTCTAAATTGAATGTCTCTTATGAAATCCACATTTTATCTCTACTATTGTAATTTCTCCAACTTAAGTGATTATCATTATTGTCAATATCATTTATTGTCATTAAACAATGACAATAAGACACTTTTTTCCATGTCCCCTTTCCTCTCCAGCTGTTCTCTTATTTTTCTGCTCATTTATGCATTAATATCTACCAGTGATAAAATACCTATTCTCTATCATGATATGGAAATTTGTTGAGTACAATAAAGGCTGAATTCAATATCCTTAAAGTAGGACTTACTTTGTTCAAAGCACTACGCTAGTCACTAATAGGAAGAGGTTGAGTTGAGCTGAATAAAGTCCCTGCCCTCAAAGAATTTACTGTAGTCAATCCTTTATAGAGTCATCCAGGCAAAGACTTCCTGGGAAACATGATTGTTGGAGATCTAAAAAAGGTTTCTTATTCCCCAATTTCCCTCACATACAAGTCCACTGATGCATGAAGTTCTAACTACTCTACTGCTCTGTGACCTTGACCAGAGTATTTAACATTTCTAAGTCCCCAATTTCTTATTTGTAAATTGGAATAATAGTGCCCATTTGCTGGGAAGACTAAATAATCCTCCATAAAAAGGCTTAGTGCCATCTCCAGCAGGCAGTAAACATGAATGGATGTTAGCTATTTGTATCCAATCTCTTGAAGCAAAACACTTGTCCATGTTGAAATGGAAAATCTTTTCAAGGAGGTATTGGGTAAATTTGAAAATTGCTGACATCAGGTTACATAGTTTCTTTTAGATAAGAATAAGGAGAAATAGCCATGCTTATCAACTAAAAATGAACATGTTCTTGGAGAACTTTTCTGCTAAATTTTCAAGAAGGGAGCCAAGAGTTTGGCCTAGTGGTAGAGTGCTTGCCTAGCATGCTTGAAGACCTGGGTTTGATTCTTCTGTACCACATACATAGAAAAAAGCTGGAAGTCGTGCTGTGGCTCAAGTGGTAAAGTGTTAGTCTTGAGAAAGACCAAGGACAGTGCCCAGGCCCTGAGTTCAAGCCCTGCGACTGGCAAAAAAAACAAAAACAAAAAAAAAAAACCTTCAAGAAGGTACAGAAAAAAAGAGTATAAAAGAAAAAAAATAAGGCAGCCTCTTTATGTAGAAGCAATGAGTATTCTCATGTAACCTTAAGGTCACTCTTGGAATTGCTGTGTATTATGTACTTATTTTTTAATCTACTATTCTTAGAATGCTTCTGAGAATTGTATATTATTCTAGTTTTGTAGTCATGGAACAAAAGACTCAATGATGGTAAATTGTCCTAAATAAATGAAGTTACTAAGTAATAGGGACATCTTCAAGTAATGGCTGTTTCTCATTCAAAGCCTGACATCCGGTAAAATTAGAGAACAATGAAAACCAAGGAAAATAAATAAATAAATATAATAATGATTACAATAACAACAATAATAATATAGGTGGCAAATCACCCCAAATCTGGATTTGGGCCCAGAAAAAGACCCTCACACAGCTCAAAGAATTCAATTGCACACTTTTTTCCAACTTTCTGTTTAGCATTTTTATATTTATGGTTTTAAAATCAGTGCTTATCATAATCATTTACCACTGAAATCAACAAAAACAAAAGCCATGGCTCTCTCTCCTCAGAAAGCAAGTTTTATAGCATATAATGTAGAACTCTTAGGCATTTATTCCTAGAATCGCAGAATGCCTGATACTATTATCCCTGGAAGCTATTCAGAAATTTTAGATGACCAAATTTACCTGAGTTGACATTCAAGCTATACCAGGCTTCTTCCACCAAAGTGAAGATTTCCGCCACATTTACCACATTATGAACAAATCCATTCAATCACTTCTATAGAGATGATTGGTCTTGTTTAGAGAAGAAAAAGATAGAGGTTCTGGGGACTCCTGTTTAGTGATGAGATAAATGGCCAGAGAAGAAGCAAGCAGAGGTGTGAGACCTAGGTCTTATAGAGAAAGAGCCAAGGCTCCAAACTGGCTACTTTTTCATACACATGTACCATAATCATACCTTCATTTTCCTCTTTTTAAGTAATAATACTGAGGCATATAAACACATACTCAACATATTAAATGCATAATGACCAAAATCCAGTCATGAAGTTTACACTGCAAAAGGTGAAGATAGTCTGGCAAAACAGAACCTTGTTTCTTGTCATAGTGGAAATGACCCTCTTCCAATGCAGCAGAGACATTGGTGGACTGGATACAATTTTTTAAGCTCTTTCCAGAAAGAGTATCCAGCCCAACTCCAAAACAGAAGCAACATTTGTTTTGCTTTATTATTAATAATTAATATAATTATTAATATTAGTATTATGAATCATTATTGATATCAAAAGAATATCAAAAGAATTTGGTAAAATAGAGAAGGGGGGAAAGAAAGATGAGGGGTGGGGGTGGAAATGGGGACCAAGATATGAGAAAGGGTATCAATGTTTGTGAAATAATACACCTTCTATCTGGTGAATATAATGTAACCATTCTATTAATTATAATAAAGAAAATATATGAAGAAAAAAAAGAAGTTGCTTGGTTAAAACTGGCTGGGGATTTCTTCCTGACATCTAGTATTATTCAAATGACAGCAGATATGACTGAAAGCATTTATCACAATCCCTGACTGGTTTTAATCTCTCACAAAAGAAAGCTGGGCTCAGTGTATGAGGCAGGAGGAATGAGGGTATAGGGGATAATGAGGCAAGCAGACCGGGCTGCTAGAGTGGAGTATTGATTTTAAGTGCCAAAAATAGAACCTGCTGCAGTTTCCAGCCTGCTGCCCCATGTCTAGAAGTAGATTATCAACTGAACAGCACCAGGGCAAGAAGATGTTTCCAGACGATCAGTTTGGCTTGTACACAGGGCATTAATTCTCCAGAAATACGTTGTGTGGACCAATCAGAATGTCTTCCTCTTTAAATAAAGCATTTGTCTCTAAGGCAATACTCACAATCCCAAATAGCAATAATGGCCTCTGCTTGCAGGGCATGTTCCAGGAATTAGCACCTGGGTCGGGTTAATGGTGTAAAGCACAGCTGCTCCAAACTAGTCATTAATCCCAAGTAAATACCCAGCAACTCAATTTCTGTGACTTTAGGATAAACCTGAAATCAAATGGTCTAGTCAGACCAAGCAGATTTAATGCAGGAAAAGCTAATGATGAACACAACATCCTGCCCCTCCGGGTACAGTCTGACAGTGGAGAAAGAAGAGCTTATCTGAAAATGCATTTTTCCTCTCATGATTTATGAAACATTGGTTTTTCCAAGGAGACGCTGGTCTTCTTTAGCAAGCGGAACTATGTCACTAATTCACCATCCGTGAGGGAGGAGCTGTATGTTGTTCTTCCAGTGCGTGATGATTGACTGTAACACTGATGCATTCATGCACTCTGACTTTCTCCATCCCTAAACCCTATGATTAAATTTACAGCATGTGTCCATAGAGGTTCTAGCACTGCTAAGTATTCTATCTGAGACTCAGGAACCAGACAGGCTTCCAGAAAGGGAAAACTTGGCCCAACTCTTGCACTGTGCTGAGAAGACTGTCAAAGCTGCCCTACTGGCACTCAAGTATCTACAACTGATTTTCATAGAATTCATTTTGCTCAACTCTGTCACTGCCTGCAATCAGCAGGAATGATCATTTTCAAACCGGATCCTGTGATCTTTGAAGTTTGAAAGAAGTATGCATGGAGATGAGAGGAGTGAGGAACAAAGCAGGGCATGGAGACAGACTAGGGGAGAATGAGGGGAGCTAATATAGGGTCTATAGTTCAAAGATCCAAGCTTTCACTTCTTTTGGCCATGATGAGATAATTATCTTTTATAACCTATGCCCTCCATCCCATAATGAGCTATCTTAACATGGATGAGAAACAATATAATCAGATGATAATGGACTGAAACCTCTGAATTTATGACTCAAAGTGAATATAATTCCTGCTCTTATATTTTTCTGCCTGGAATTTTGTCACAGCAACAAATGGTGTAACACTAAAGCTAGGAATTCTCATTAACAATGGATTGGAAAGGTATATATTATGTACCTTGTACAAAATGATATTGGAAATTTGCTTCAATGGACAAGATTTATAGCAAAAAAAATTCCTCTTCATAGAAATCTCTCTTTAAGTCTTTAGCCCACCTTTTACTAGGATGGTTGTTTCTTGGAGGATTTGTTTTTGAGAGACTGAATTTTAAAGCTGTAGGTGTACTTTAGATATATGGCTATTGTCTATGTATGGCTAGTGAAGATCTTCTCCCATTCTGTGGGCTTTCTATTTAACTTGCTAGCTATGTCCTTTGCCATACAGAAGCTCTGCAGTTTAATACAGTCCCAGTTGTCCAAACTTTCTTTAATTTGTTGTGTTTCTGGGCCTTTATTAAGAAAGTTTCATCCTGTGCCAACGTGTACTAGTGTATCTCCTATTTCTTTCTGTAAAGTTTTCAGGGTATCTGCCTTTACCTCAAGGTCTTTATCCATTTGGAATTGATTCTTATGTAGGATGACATATCTGTTTTCTACAGATGCTTGGCCAATTCTGCCAGCACCATTTGTTAAAGAGGCTCTTTTTTCTACGTTATTTTTTGGCACCCTTATCAAAGATTAGGTAGCCATAGGACTGTGGGTTGATTTGTGGATCCTCTGTTCTATTCCATAGTCCTCAGGCCTGTTCTTCTGCCAATACCAAGCTATTTGGATTACTATAGCTCTGTAATATAGCATAAAGTTGGTATTCATATTCCTCTGCTAATGGTCATTTTTTCTATTCAGTGTCTTTTATTATTCCAAATGAATTTTTCTATTGCTCCCTCTATTTCTTCAAAAAATGACACTGCAATATTGATGGGTATGACATTGAATTTGTAGATACCCCTTGGCAGGATATCCATTTTCACAACATTAATTCTAATCCAGGAGCAAGGGAGGTTTTTCCATTTCTTTATTTCTGCTTTAATTTCCTTTTTCACGTTTTTAATGTTTTCATCAAAAAGGTCCTTTGCATCTTTAGTTAATTCCTAAGTATTTTATTTTCTTTGAGGCTATTGCAAAAGGAGTTGCTTTCCTGATTTCTGTCTCTTCGCAATGTTGACATATAGGAAAACCATTGATTTTTGAGGGTTAATTTTATACCCTGCTATTTTGCCAAAATTTTGAATCAGCTTAAGTAACATGGAAGTGGAGTCTACAGGGTTCTTTAAGTAAGGAATCATGACATCTGCAAAGATGGCAAGTTTCACTTCCTCCTTCCCTATTTGGATTCCCTTTATATTTGCTTCCTGCCTTTTTTCTCTGGCTAGAAATTTCTAATACTATATTGAAGAGGAGTGGAGAGAGTGGGAAGAAATAAAAATGGCCTATTGACACGTGAAGAAATGCTGACCATCACTGACCATAAAAGTAATGAAAATCTAAACAACTTTAAGATTCCACCTCACTCAAGTTAGAATGGCTATTATCAAGAAATCCAATAACGACAGATGCTGGAGGGGATGTGACCTGGAGGGATCACTACTACACAGTTGGTGGGAGTATAAACTCATTCAACCATTCTGGAAAGCAGTATGGCGGTTCCTCAAAAGACTAACATACAGCTCCCCTATGACCAAGCAGTCCAACTACTTGACATTTTCCCAAATGTCCAGAAACAAGAAGATAATAAAGCTAGTAGCACAACAATGATCATTGCAGCAGTATTTACCATAGCTAAGATATGGAATTAACTCAGATGTCCCTTAGTAGATGAATACATCAAGAAGCCATGGTACTTATACACAATGGAATTCCGTCAGAAAGAATGACGTTGCCCCATTCATACGGAAGTGGAAAGCCTTGGAAAAAATCATAGTAAGTAAAGTCAGCCAGACCCAAAGGAACATAGGTTCAATGGTTTCTTTCACCTTTACTAATTAATGCACATCTAGGATTCTCCTAGTAAAGGACCACAATAGCTCAAAAGCTACATACATATGGTCATAAAGAATGAGATAAATTAAGTGAACTCCAGGTTATGGAACCAAAAGGTTTACCTTTGTGTACTATGTGAAGCTATTTCTTTTTTTCTTTTCCACTTATGGTTAATCTCATGTGTTTATTATATCTGACTTTGTTACCTGCTATACTGTATACACACTTATTTGTTTGTTGGAAATAGGGAAAGAAAGGGGGAAAACAAAATGACTGGGATGGGGGGAGGGAAAGCAAGACAAAAAACATAAGAAGGAGTAGCAAGGTTCGAGAAGTAATGTACCCACTACCTGACAAATGTAACTGTTACCTCAACAATTATCTCATTAATGCATTATCTCAACAATAAAATACAATAAAAAATTTCAAGGGAGTTCAATACAGTCCCACTTATCCAGCCTTGCTCTGATTTGTTGTGATTCTTGGTCCTTATTAAGAAAATTTTGGGCCGGAGTTTGGCCTAGTGGTTAAAGTGCTTGCCTAGCATGCATGAAGACCCGGGTTCGATTCCTTGGTACCACATACATAGAAAAAAGCCGGAAGTGGTGCTGAGGCTCAAGTGGTAGAGCTCTAGCTTTGAGAAAGTCCAAGGACAGTGCTCAGGCCCTGAGCTCAAGCCCAGGACTGGCAGCAAAAAAAAAAAAAAAAAAAGAAAATTTTGACGTGTGCCAAGGAGGTCTAGTGTATCTCCTATTTCTTCTTGTAAAGTTTTCAGTGTGTCAGGTTTTCCCTCCAGGTCTTTGATCCATTTGGAGTTAATTCTAGTGCAGGGTGACAAAGAAGGATCCAACTTTAGTTTTCTGCAGGTGCTTAACCAGTTCTGCCAGCACCACTTGAGTGGCAAAGGACATAGCTAGTAAACTAATCAGGAAGCCTATGGAGTGGGAGAAGATCTTCACCAACCATACAAGGGACAAAGGCCTCATATCTAAAATATATCAACAGCTCAAAAAATTGAAACAATCCAAAACTAATCTCCAAAGTAACAACCATCACATTAAAAGATGGGCCAAAGACTTAAAGAGAGTCTTCTCTGAAGAAGAAACAAAAATGTCCTATAGACACATGAAGAAATGCTCAACATCTCTGGTCATAAAAGAAATGCAAATCAAAACAACAATAAGATTCCACCTCACTCCAGTTAGAATGGCCAGGATCAAGAAAACTAATAACAACAGATGCTGGAGGGGATGTGGCCAGGAGGGATCATTACTACACTGTTGGTGGGAGTGCAAACTCGTTCAATCACTATGGAAAGCAGTATGGAAGTTCCTCAAAAGACTAAACATAGAGCTCCCCTATGACCCAGCAATTCTACTACTTGGTATTTACCCAATCATCCAGAAACAAGGGCATACTAAATCCACCAGCACAACAATGTTCATTGCAGTACTATTTACCATAGCAAAGATATGGAACCAACCTAGATGTCTCTCAGTTGATGAGTGGACCAACAAGATGTGGTATTTGTACACAATGGAATTCTATGCTGCTGTCAGAAAGAATGCCATTGCCCCATTTGTTAGGAAATGGAAAGACTTAGAAAAAATCATATTAAGTAAAGTAGGCCAGACTCAAAGGAACTTAGGCTCAAGGGTTTCCCACATTTGTCATAATCAGTAGAAACTTTGGGCTCTCCTAGTAGAGATTTGCAATAGAGCAAAACCTTGATACAAAAGCCCATATAGTAGGAAGCTAAATGAAAGGATCTCTAGGACATAGAAACATAAGCCATATAATGAATGATTGTTGTTCTTAAGGTACTATGTTATCTCTCATCTCTTTTGCTGTCCCTTGGTTATCTCATATTGTTACAGTATCTCACTTTGTTACCGATATATTTGTATTTGGTTATTTGAAATTGGCTAGGGAAGGGGGGAAACAAGATGAGGGGTGGGGTTGGGGAGAGGGAAAGGGCGACCAAGACATGTGAAAGGGTATCAATGTATGGGAATTAATGCACCATCGATCTGGCAAATATCATGTAATCCTTCTATTAATTACAATAAAAAATATATGAAAAAAATTCAAGGGAAATGCACATCACTCAATATTGCTTTACAACAAAACATTTTAAATAATGCCTTGACATGACGTACAATAATAAATGTTTAGGAAATATAAATACAATGTGCTAGAAATAGTGAACCAATATAATAGACAATTTGAAATTAGTATATGTAAAATACTTTTTCAAAATGTAGAAAAAATAGAAACAGGGCAATAAAAAAACCTAGTCTGAGTATTAACATCAGAGAATATAATTGTAATGAAATTCTCAAAAAAATTCCATATGTGAACTTTCCATGCTACATATTGCTATTATAACAAAGTAATGCGGGGGGAGGGTAGGTGGGAAATGGGGACCATGTCATGAGAAAGACTATCAATGTTTGTGAAGTTATGCACCTTTTATCTGGTGAATATAATGTAACCCTTCTAATAATCACAATAATAAAAAAGACATACTGAAAAAAAAAGACCTCTGCTTACAGCTATTTGAGTCTGTGATCATTCGCGGTCTGCTTCCAAAGTGACGCATCGTTGTGGCAGGCAGTGACAATGTTTTATATATTTAGTATTGACAACATCTTGCATCTTTTATTGAGGTCCACATTCTATCTTTGAATGCACTGGCTTTGTAAATGATATTTTTTAAATGTTTAAGTGTGAAGGTTTAAAAACCTACAGAATTTCATTGCAGCATTGTCCATAATAGTTTTGCTGCTTTCTTTTCTTCCTCTGTCATCCTTCCCTTATTTTTCCAGATGCCCAGAATCTGTAATTGTTTTCTGACAGTATCTAGAGTGCTACTTTTGTAAGAATATCATAAAATTGGAATAAATTTGAAATGTTTAAAAAAATCAAATTTTCATACAGTTCCATATATGTAGGCATTCTATATTAACTTTTTATCTTGAATATTTAAAGACTTAAGTTACAATTTTAATTTTGAATGTAGATTTAGCTTAAAAGCATTTTGCAAAAAATCTGCCGTGCAAACTCAAATCTACACATGAATCAAGTTATATTTTTATAATAGTAATTTTATCTAATTTGAAAACAAAATATAAAACAAAGGGCCTTAAATTTTCCTCCAACTACTCCCTCCTTCACTGTCCACAAATTGTCTTTTATAGTTTAGTTTCTGTATATAGGTTGTGTTTCAAAATACATTTCCTATTTTCTTACATATGTACGTATTTTTGACAACCCAACTTATCTAAATTTCTTATTCCTTTCTTAACTAACTGGGCAAAATGTTCCCACTTTTAGTTTATTTATCTAATTTAATATTGCTTTCTTAATATTTTCTATGTCATAAAATCTGTAGGACTTGCTATCTAATCGATAACATACAACAGTTTGTGCATATTTTATTTCCTCATAGTTCAGAATTCACATGTCTATGCTTTCTACATTTTGAATAAATACCAATATTGCAAATGCTAGCTAGTCCCTACAGAGCAGAGATAATAAAGCCTATATTATCTACACTCTTAGAAAGTAAAACAATCAGGAGGCCATGTAAATTAAAGTGCATTTTATAAACTGCAAAATGTTCTAAAAATATGGATCCAGCTATTACTTATATAATGTAAAGGATAAATTAGGTGCACAAAAAGATTTCCTTTTTGAAATGAACAGTATCTGCTTAGAAAAGTACAACTCCCATGTGCCGAAAGGTAGAATTAATCTGAGCTGGTTACTCTGATAATGGGAGGAAGAAAAGAACATATATATATATATATATATATATATATATATATATATATATCTTGATAATGTTCTTCCTTCTGAGCCCTTCTTCCTGTTACCAGCTCCCATAGTCAACCAAATTACTGAACAAAGAAAATGTTTGGGAGGGAAGTGGAATTCTTCACTAATGAAATCTGTGTTGATCCCAATTACATAAAGTATTCCAAATAATCAACAACTCCTCTGTGAGGAATAAGGCTTCATAGTTTGAAAGAAAATAGTTTATTATTTGTTTAATAGGATGTAAACTCTGAAGTTGACTAAAGCACAACCTGAGGCATGCAAATGCAGAATGATTTGTAAGGAATAATTCAAATGCGCCTCCATGCTTCTTGGACCTTTCAAAAGAAGAATGGACACAAAGAGGGTCTAAAAATGAAGGAAGAAAAGGACTTGTGAGATTTTCTTTTAGATAGCTGAGAAACTGCTGCGTTTTTACTCCCAGACAATGGGGTATGTATGGTACTGGTAAGAGTAACACAAAGAGTGTCAGATGGAACTTCAACAGAGGTTTCTATATCTATCTCACCCTGATAAATCAATGAAAACTTCCCCATGACTTCTTTGCCTTTTGAAAAAGAAAAGATTATAAGATTTACAAATTGTATATTTATTGTTGTTGTTTCTGTTTCCTTGAGACAGTCTTACCTTGCACCCAGGGCTGGCCTCAAGATTGCTATCCTCTTACCTCCTTCTCCTGAATGCCACGGTTATCAGTGTGTACCACCACATCTAGCTAAGGTTATGTTATCCAAATAAAGATTACTCATATGAACAAGATCTTAGAATCCTGCCCAAAAGTCTTGAATAAGGGTACAGGAGAAAAGGTGGGTGCTAGTAGTTCACAACTATAATCCAGCTACTCAGGAAGCTAATGTATGAGAATTATTATTTAGAGTCATACTGAGTAGACTCATCTTCAAATAGAAAAAAAAGTGGAGGTGTGGCATAAGTGGTAGTGTGCCAGTCATGACAAAAATTCCTACAGTGAGCACAAGGCCCATAGTTCAATCCTCAATACTGTCAAAATAAAAAACTAGAAAATTATATTCTGATAAGTATGTGCCAGGCTGAGAAATAGAACATGTCACATATGCTTCAGGAACGATCAATGAGTAGAAACTCTGAAGAATCCCTTGAAATATTGAGAGTCAACTGTAAGCTTTTTCCTGGACCCAAGCTCTTGAGGGACCCAGTCAGTGAGGCCTTGTCTCATTACTTCATCTTAGTACTCATGTCCCAAGCAAGGACCCCAAACAGGAAATTTTGTTAGCTTGGGAAGAAAAACAATAAAAGAAAAAAGAAGCACTGAATGTAGGTCACCACCATACCCATACAGATAGAATGGCAGCATTTCAAAAGTAAGATTACAAACTGATACTGAGCAGGATGCACTGCAGTTACCAAGAAAAAGCAGGAATTGTTCTTCCTGAGTCATGATCACATTACAGTCATTACCTAAGAATGAAACAAAAAAATGCAAAAATGTCAACTTTCCCATCTAAAGACAAAGGAAAGTTATTTATCCATCGAAAAACACCAGTAGGTCAGGGTTAGTTTAAAACAGAAATACTTATTTCAATTATTTCCAGCAAGTTCCTCTTTCACCAGACTTTTACAGTGACAGAATTCTAGACCACTGTGTTAAGATCTGGAAAGACTGGAACCCAACTTATCGGAGTTCAGGCTTAGGCTATTCAGAAGTCACCACTAACTGAGTGCTTCCTCTGGGATGAGCTGAGCACTATATTAGAAACATTCTCCTACAAAAGATCCTTTATCCCACAATACTTAATTCCTTCAATGAGGCTATAATCTCTGCCTTCTCTAAGGAAAATGAAATTACAAGAGTTAGACAACTAACTAACTGACAGATTAAGTGTGGAGCTATTTCTTCTCCTGGGCACTCTCCCACACAAGCACCTTCACCTTTGTCATTTGATGATCTATGTACTTTCTACAAAGTAGTGTGCTATTTATAACTAACTGTATTTGTCTCATTTTACTTTGGCAAACATTCATGTACAAAACTTACCACTTTTTTCTCCCTATCCCACTTGACTACCAAGAGTATAGAAGTTTTGGCCCATATGTGCAAAGTTCTGTGTTAAAAAGAAGTTTGAAAACTATTACTTCCTCATTGTTTGCTGAGAGAAATGTTTCCTTACATTTCTTTCTACACTGTGTTTGAATACTAATTCTTTCAAAGGACTCCTTTCAGAGGAAGTAGACATCTAACACATGCAGATGCTTACAAATGTAATCATTTCAATTCTCAGATTTGTCATTCACTTTTGAGCTGGTAACTCTTCCTTCTTGCATTTCCCAGTGTTACAGTTATCCTCTGGTACCAACTGGAGATTGGTCCACAGACTCCCTGCAGATACCAAAATCTTTAGATGTCCAAATCCCTTCTGTAAAATGGTATGATACACACATATAACCCCCCCACACATCCTCTCATACACCATAAATCATCTCTAGATTACTTAGAATACTTAATGTAATATAAATGCTATGTAAATAGTTGTTATGCTACATTGTTAGGAGAATAATGACAGTAGTTTTTTTAAGTCTGTACATGTTCAGTACAGATGCAATTTTTCATGCAATTTTTCATCTGCAGATGGTTAAATCCACAGATGTGAAGCAAATGGGAATGAAGAACCAACGGTACATTAGTCTGTTTGGGCATAACAGAACGCCACAGGGACTGGGGACATAAACAACAGAAATTCACTTCCTCTTACTGCTAGAGGGTAGAATTCTAAAAGCTTGGAAATCATTGTTTCTAGCTTCATAACAGAGAAAAGTGTGAACGTACTGAAATCAACTAGTCTTCTAAGATCTACCAGGAAATGGAGGCTCCAGGAGAAACTTCGACCCTTAACTTAAAAACAGACACATAGACACAAGGAATCACAGCTTCAATGACTGATCTTGACACAAAATCCTGCAGCAGATGACAATGTTGGTAGAAACACGTTCATCTGAAAACAATTGCTGAAATTCCACATGAATTAGCTTGAAATGATGAGGTCTCTAGTCTTAAGTGGTCAATGATACTTTGCCAAGTTTTACTTTCAGGAGTCCTAAAGTGTATTCAGTGATTCTAGCTTGTGGATAAATGGAATGACCAGAAGGCATGTTGAAAGTGACAGAGGGAATAATGAGAAATTCCCTAGTACAAGGCACTTGCCCCTCTTGTGAAGCTCTAGTATTATTTAAATATAGACTGGGATGAGTCATCAATGTATATTGTGTACTCCACCAAAACGAAAAGGATGAATACCATCTTGGAATATAGTTCAAGGATCCAAAGATGGAGTCTTTGGTTAGCATGCATAGAACCCCAAACCAGAAAAATATGTGAAAAAAGAAAGAAAGAAAAAGAAAAAAGATTTTCAAAGAATAATATAAGGGCTATCTTAAAAAGAGAGAGAAGAAGGAAAGGAAAGAGAGAGGAAAGTTAATTGCTATAAATGCTTCACTAAAACCAAAGAAACCAGAAAATATAAAAGTGGAAAGACAACAATAGAACAGGGGTAACAAATAGAAAATATTTACAGATATGATAGCCAATAATACAGTGGTATCACTAACCAGTTTGGATGATTTGCTAAAAACTAATAATTGTATGTTACATATAAGAAACTCATTTTAAATATCAAAACACAGACAATTAAATAATGAAAGGATGAGGGAAATACTGCAAGCATTTCCTCTAAAATCAGGAAGGAAACAAACGTGGATATTCTCCAATATTTTTTAAAAATATTTTTATTGTGATTAATAGAAGGGTTACATTATATTCACCAAATAGAAGGTTCATTACTTCACAAACATTGATACCTTTCTCATGACATGGTCCCCATTTCCCTCCCACCTTCCCCCGCTTACCTTGATTTCTCCCCTTTCCTATCCAGTTTCAAATAAACAATTAAGCACATATAAAATATATCAGATAACAAGGTGAAATATTGTAACAATATGAGATAACCAAGGGATGGCAAAAGAGATGAGAGACAACATAGTACATTAAGGACAACAATCACTCATTATATGGCTTTTCTTTCCTTACCCTGGAGGTCCTTACATTTAGTGTCATACTATTTGGCCTTATGTCTCTAGATTTTGTTCTATTGAAAATCTCTGCTAGGAGAGCCCAATGTTTCTACTAATTATGACAAATGTGGGAAACCATTGAACCTTTTTACTCTGGTTTACTTCACTTAATAGGATTTTTTCCTAAGTCTTTCCATTTAATAACAAATGGGGCGATGCCGTTCTTTCTGACAGCAGCATAGAATTCCATTGTGTACAAATACCACATCTTGTTGATCCACTCATCAACTGAGGGACATCTAGGTTGGTTCCATATCTTTGCTATGGTAAATAGTACTGCAATGAACGTTGTTGTGCTGGTGGATTTAGTATGCCCTTGTTTCTGGATGATTGGGTAAATGCCAAGTAATGGAATTGCTGGGTCAGAGGAGAGTTCTATGTTTAGTCTTTTGAGGCACACATATACTGCTTTCCATAGTGGTTGAACGAGTTTGCACTCCCACCAACAGTGTAGTAGTGAAATCTCCTGGCCACATCCCCTCCAGCACCTGTTGTTTTTGGTTTTCTTGATCCTGGCCATTCTAACTGGAGTGAGGTGGAATCTTAGAGTTGTTTGAATTTGCATTTCTTTTATGACCAGAGATGTTGAGCATTTCTTCATGTGTCTATAGGCCATTCTTATTTCTTCTTCAAAGAAGACTCTCTTTAAGTCTTTGATTGTTACTTTGGAGATTAGTTTTGGAGTGAGTCAATTTTTTGAGTTGTTGATATATTTTACATATGAGGCATTTGTCTGTTGTATGGTTAGTGAAGATCTTCTCCCATTCTGTAGGCTTCCTAATTAATTTACTAGCTATGTCCTTTGCCATACAAAAGCTCTGCAGTTTAATGCAGTCCCACTTGTCCAGGCTTTCTCTGATTTGTTGTGTTTTTTTTGTCCTTCTTGAGAAAGTTTCGACCTGTGCCAAGGAGGCCTAGTGTATCTCCTATTCCTTCCTATAAAGTTTTCAGTGTGTCAGCTTTTACCTCGAGGTCTTTGATCCACTTGGAGTTAATTCTAGTGCAGGGTGACAAAGAAGGATCCAACTTTAGTTTTCTGCAGGTGCTTAACCAGTTCTGCCAGCACCACTTGTTGAAGAGGCTGTCTTTCTTCCATTCTATTTTTTTGGCTCCTTTATCAAAGATTAGGTGGCCATAGCTCTGTGGGTTAATATCTGGGTCCGCAGTTCTATTCCATTGGTCTTCAGGCCTGTTCTTGTGCCAGTACCAAGCTGTTTTGTTTATTATATCTCAGTAATAGAGTCTAAAGTTTGGTACTGAAATTCCCCCTGCCCTATTCTTTCTGCTAAGAAGTGTTTTTGCTATACGGGGTCTTTTATTATTCCATATGAAATTTTGGATTGCCTCTTCTATTTCTTTAAAGAATGACATTGGGATATTGATGGGTATTGCATTGAATTTGTAGATAGCCTTGGCAAGATTGCCATTTTCATGATGTTGAATCCTCCAATCCAGGAGCATGGGAGGTTTTTCCATTTCCTCAGTTCTGCTTTAATTTCCTTTTTCAGGGTTTTAAAGTTTTCATCAAAAAGGTCCTTTACATTCTTAGTTAAGGTAATTCCTAGGTACTTTATTTTCTTTGAGGCTATTGCAAAAGGAGTTGCTTTCCTGATTGTTGCCTCGTTCCTCTCACTGTTGGCATAGAGGAAGGCAGTTGATTTTTGAGGGTTAATTTTAAACCCTGTTACCTTTCCAAAGTTTTGAATCATCTCAAGGAGCTTGCGAGTGGAGTTTATAGGGTTCTTTAAATACAGAATCATGTTATCTGCAGAGGGAAAGTTTCACTTCCTCTTTCCCTATTGGATCCCCTTTATGCTTTCTTCTTGCCTTGATATTCTCCAATATTATTCAGTGTAGTGCTTCAGTTCTAGCCAGAGCCACAAGACAAGAGTAAGAAATAAAATAAAAGGGATACAAAAGGAGTTGCTTTTGTGATTGTTGCCTCATTCCTCTCACTAATGGCATAGAGGAAGGCAGTTGATTTTTGAGGGTTAATTTTATACCCTGCTACTGTTTCAAAGTTTTGAATCAGCTCAAGGAGCTTTGGAGTAGAGTCTATAGGATTCTTTAAATACAGAATCATATCATCTGCAAAGAGGGATAGTTTTACTTCCTCTTTCCCTATTTGGATCCCCTTTATGCTTGCTTCTTGCCTATTGCACTGGCTAGGAATTCTAATACTATGTTAAAGAGGAGTGGAGAGAGTGGGCATCCTTGTCTCATTCCTGATTTTAGAAGGAATGGCTTTAGCTTTTCGCCGTTAAGTATAATACTGGCTGTGGGTTTGTCATACACAGCCTTTATTCTACCTCACTCCAGTTAGAACGGCCAGGATCAAGAAAACTAATAACAACAGATGCTGGAGGGGATGTGGCCAGGAGGGATCACTACTACACTGTTGGTGGGAGTGCAAACTCGTTCAACCACTATGGAAAGCAGTGTAGCAGTTCCTCAAAAAACTAAACATAGAGCTCCCCTATTCCCCAGCAATTCCACTACTTGGCATTTACCCAATCATCCAGAAACAAAGACATACTAAATCCATCAGCACAACAATGTTCATTGCAGTACTATTTACCATAGCAAAGATATGAAATCAACCTAGATGTCCCTCAGTTGATGAGTGGATCAACAAGATGTGGTATTTATACACAATGGAATTCTATGCTGCTGTCAAAAAGAATGACATTGCCCCATTTGTTAGGAAATGGAAAGACTTAGAAAAAATCATATTAAGTGAAGTAAACCAGACTCAAAGGAACATAGGCTCACTGGTTTCCCTCATTTGTCATTATCAGTAGAAATCTTGGGCTCTCCTAGCAGAGATTTGCAATAGAGCAAAACCTTGATACAAAAGTGTTGGGAGCCAGAGTGGAATCAAACTGTACCTTGACTTGCATCAGACGATGGCTATATTGTCTTATTGCTTTCTGGCCCTATTCTATGTAAATGACCTGAGAATTACCATATAAATGTAACACCTGGAGGTTCCCTGGGAGAGGAGGAGGGAAGAAGGGGGAGTGGAAAATAAACGCGGCAGTCTCGGCAGTCTTTGCCTGGACTGCGGACATCCCGGACCCGGTGTGTCTGTCTCTCTTCTTTTGCTTCCTAGTCCTTGTCCCCTATTTCAGGAACCCCAATCTGCGAACCCTGGTTTGCTGCTGGCTGGCCCCGGCAACTGGCGCCCGAACAGGGACCCTGAAAATCGGGGACGAAGGTGAAGGACCCCTCCCTGTGGTGAGTAACACATCGTAGGACTATTAAGAGAGGATCTTAAGAGAGTGTATAGTCAGGAGTAAAAATTATGGGTCAAGTTAATAGCCATAGGTCATATGTACCGATCTTAACAGGCCTACTTGAAGCCCACGGAACGTGGGTGGAAAAAGGGGTGCTTCAGAGCTTCCTACAGTTTGTCGAGGAGGGATGTCCGAGGTTTATAGAGGAGGTTTATAGAGGAGGGGCCTACACCCCCAACCCTCCAGTGGTGCATCCTGCGATGTGGGAAGGACCTGAGTTATTTGTGCATGTCAATTGGGACTGCTACTGATCCACTTGTTCAACACATTTATATGAGCTGTGTTTCTCCTCCTTTTACTATTATGTAGGGACCTTTTAACATATTTATTGACTCTACACAATTTAATATGTGACATTATTTTGTCTTTACCAGCCCTCTTCTTAATAACCTTTTTTGTAAAAGATGCCCAGGTGAAAAGCAAAGGCCTCCAGAGGTAAGTAGAAGTCGGCCGACCCCCTTGTATGTCTGCGTTTTATTTTATTTTATTTTATTTTATTTTTGTTTGTTTGTTTGAAAAGGTGCACTGTGGGCCGAAAACAGAGGCCTGGGTGGTCAAGGGACGCCTTGACCCCCCCTCCCCTTCTGAGTTTCTTGTCGATAACAAGGCATACCTGAGAGTCCCACCAGCAAGACATGTCTAAATCTAAAAATAACTGTTTGGTGAAAACATTCATTTGAGCTCATGTTTTTTGTGTTAAGTGTATCTGATTGAGTCCAATTTTCTTGTTATATGTCAATGTCTGATTATTTAAAAGTCTCCGTTTCTCTGTCTTGTTCGTGTTACATATTTTTCCTTGTCCAGTTTTGTCTTTAAAATTGGTACCATTTCTAAGTATGGATCCTTATGGTTTTTCTGTGCATACTCAAGCACACATCCTTGTTATTTATTTGAACATTTCTGGGCCTAGCATGGCCGCTCCCCCATGTCTGCAGTTGTGACAAGCCCTGGAAAAATAAATTCCAGCTAAGTTGCCTTGCAAAAAGTTTTGTTTTGAACCTGGTTCTCACCTGTAAGAGTAAAATTGGCAAAACTCTCTTGACACAAACTTCCGGAAAACGAATGGCCAATATTAATTTTGCGCACTTTATGATCTTTGAGTATGAATGTGTGTGAATGAGTGAGTGAACATGTTCAAGGTTAAATTGTCATCATGCTGTATAAAACAATGGTTGAGCTCATTTGAAACAAAGACAATTGGGTAAATCTAAGTCTAAACTTCAAGAAAATTATTATGCTTGAATGTTTCCTATGTCTTAAAAGTATTATTGCATTGTTTTAAAGAAAAACTGGTAAAAAGTATTTTTCTAAAGATCCTGAAATCTGCATTTTAAAAAATCTGGTATTGCAATACATACAGCTGTTTACATTGTAAACATTGTATCCTGTTCAGCACAGAGGTGTTAGGGAATTTGGGATTTATTACTTTAAGTTAAAGTTTGGAAACATGTATTAGAGATTTAAATGTAAAATTGTTGATTAACGTCAGAAATTTTGCCTGTCCTTTCTTGCAAACTGACACTAGAAATCTGATGGTAAAATGTAGATAATGTGATTAGTATTTTAAAGGAATGTTTAAAGGTTTATCTCCATGCTATTGGGTGTATTTTAAAAAAGGAGAGGAAACTAAGTCCAGACTTAGACTTTTGGTGCACTGATGTCTATAGTTCTTGAATTAGGGAAAAACTGTTATTTGAGTTTAAACTGTTGTTGGAGTTCTAGACAGTAATCTAAACTGCAAAAGAGCCCTTTTTTCTAAAAGGCAAGAGGAGTGCCTTGAGCCTTAGGGGGCCTGAAGGCAGAAGGAGTTCTTTGTGCCCTTAAAGGTTTTTCAATTGCAAATAAAGGCTAAGGTGTTAATTGTTTAAGCCAGTATCAGTAAAAGTTATTAAGAACATTGGAAATGGGTTTCTAAACAATATTTGAAAGTGAAGTTGTCTTAAATGTTTAAAGAAAGAGAAAAAAGGAAAATTAGGACTACCAAAGTAATTGCTTAATTGCTATTTCAGCTTGCTCTTGTAAGTTACCTTATAGCAACTTCCAGCTAGCCCATGGAGAAGGACAGCAATCCTTATTCAGATGTAACTTTGGCTTTTACCAGGTTCTAGGTAAGCTCATGCTTAGAGACTATTTCTGTGTTGACCACCTTGTTGCTTTAATTGGGAGTAACGTGGCCTTTTGTAGGACTCATTGATCTGAAAGCCACAGCTTTGAGCCTGCCCGGGCAAAGCAAAGTCCCTGTGAGACTATGGTGTCTAATCTGCCAGCAGGATGCTAGGACAGAGTTGCTTTGGAGCTTGAAGTGGCAGAGTGCTAGCTCTGAGCTGAAAAGCTGGGGGGAGGCACTCAAGCACCAAGCTCGGGACTCATAGTGGTAGGGTGCTAGCCTTGAGCTGGAGAGCTGAGAGACAGTACCCAGGCCCCGAGTTCAAGTACAGCAACCAACAAAGTGAAATGCCAATGGCATGTTTATCCCTGTGTGGAGAGACACTACTGGGACACGAAAGCCTCTGCTTGGATGGCAGAGATGGTGTCAGATCTTAGTCACTTGTGCTTGGCCAATCAAATTAATCAGAGCCGGGAGGTCATAGAATAGTTTGTAAGCATGCCTTACTAATGCCCATGCCTTTCATAACTGGGCAGGAACTTGTCAATCTTCTGTGATAGCGGGTAGTTTAAAGTCCTAATTGAGTAAAATTTTTATTTTTTATTTTTGACACCAGCCACAAATTCAGGAAAAGTTTGTGGATCTGAGGCTTGTGTCTCTATTAATCTGTTTAGATCTGACAACTGAAGCATTGTTAAGGTTGCAGAAATTTAGTTCCCCAGACAATCAAGAAAAAGCCTTTGCAAATGGGTGCTAGGTAGGCTGCGCTGTTGTGGCCAAGGATGGTTTGTGCAGTTGTTGAATGTCAAGTATGATTTCTAGTTTGGAGTAGATTGTTGTTCCTGGTGTCTAATCCTTGCAACCCCTTGATAAAACAGGCTGGGCTTCTTAAGGTCCCTGGTTAAGCGTGGAGACGGCGCCCCTGAGTCAGCTTGAAGAAGTCACGGAAGTTGAATCTCCGCCCATCAAATCCCCGTTGGACCAAGGGACCAAAGTCATTTTTGGAAAATGTGACAGGATAAATTAGGGGTATAGAAAAGAGTAAAAATTGCACTTGTGTTTCTTTTAAAATAAAAAACGGGGGACATGTTGGGAGCCAGAGTGGAATCAAACTGTACCTTGACTTGCATCAGACGATGGCTATATTGTCTTATTGCTTTCTGGCCCTATTCTATGTAAATGACCTGAGAATTACCATATGAATGTAACACCTGGAGGTTCCCTGGGAGAGGAGGAGGGAAGAAGGGGGAGTGGAAAATAAACGCGGCAGTCTCGGCAGTCTTTGCCTGGACTGCGGACATCCCGGACCCGGTGTGTCTGTCTCTCTTCTTTTGCTTCCTAGTCCTTGTCCCCTATTTCAGGAACCCCAATCTGCGAACCCTGGTTTGCTGCCGGCTGGCCCCGGCACAAAAGGCCATATAGTAGGATGCTAAATGAAAGGATCTCTAGGATATAGAAACATAAGCCATATAATGAATGATTGTTGTTCTTAAGGTACTATGTTATCTCTCATCTCTTTTGCTGTCCCTTGGTTATCTCATATTGTTACAGTATCTCACTTTGTTACCTGATATATCGGATATATTTGTATTTGGTTATTTGAAATTGGATAGGGAAGGGGGAAAACAAGATGAGGGGTGGGGTTGGGGGGAGGGAAACAGGGACCAAGACATGTGAAAGGGTATCAATGTATGGGAATTAATGCACCATCTATCTGGGAAATATCATGTAACCCTTCTAGTAATTACAATAAAAAAGGGATACAAATAGAAAGGGAAAAATCAAATTATCTTTATTTTTAGATGATATGATTCCTTCCTTAAAAGATCCCCAAAACACCCACAGAAAACTGTCAGAACTGATAAACACGTTCAGTGAAGTAGCAAGATTTGAGTAGCACTCAATAGCTTTCCAGTACATCAACAATAAACTGGTGGAGAAAGAAATTAAGAAAACAATCCCATTCATTATACCTCAAAAAAGTATATGTTTAGGAATAAATTTACCTGATGAGGTAAAAGATCTCTGCAGTAAAACGTATATAAATATGGAAGATAGCCATTAGCGGGTAGAAACACATTCTTTACCCAATGTGTGAATCGATAGCATTAACATTATAAAAAAATTAGCTAGAATACTGCAAGCAATTGATTCAATGCAAGACTCATTAAAACCTCAAAGGCACGCTTCATAGAAATGTAAACAGTGATCCTCAAAATTACATGGAAGCATAAGTGTATTTCAAATAGCCAAGCCAATCCTAGACAACACAAACAAACAAAAATACCTGAGGTTTGGGACATCACACTACCTGATCACAAATGTCCTTGCCAATATTTGTGTTCTTCTTATCTCACATTATAATACCTTATACTTCTTCTATATTTGTATTTAAAACTCTGTAAAGAAAACTGGAAAAAACTGAATCTTTCCTGTGCCATTCTTTTAAGACATTCATTATCAAGAGCTTAGAAATTTCCAGCAGCATCGTTCATATATCAGTTGATGGCATGCATATTTTTAGAGTTGCAAAGTACGGGGGGAAAGAACTACTTCCAAGCTCCTTTCAGATTGCAGCTGTGAGATTCCAGAGCATTTTAAGTGTTTGTATACTCTGTAATTTAAATTTTCTTTTAAGTGATAACTCTCTAATTAAGTAGTTTGCCCTGGAGGTAACATAGATATTGGTTGGAACATTTCTCAAGCCATCCCTACAGTGGGATGGCTAGCAGTAACTGCATGTTAGGGATGATAACTAACAAATGTTGCTCCCTAAACTCAAATTATATCCTCAACTCAGCTTCTCCTTTGGGAGACCATTAAAATGCACAAGAGGCTCGGGGATACAGAACACATGATTATCACACATAAGGCTCTAGGTTCAATTCCCAATACTCCCCACACTTCCTTAATGCCCAAGAGTCATTAGGCACTATGAAACACTGGGAAAACTGGAGTACAAAAATGAACTGGTGCACTTAAAAAAAAATTCTCACTCCTGCAAATTTTACAAAGATCTAATCTTGTGGCTATGTTATTAGGATCCTTCTCTGTGCCTTTGAGAAGGTCCTGAAATTTGAACTCTATTGCTTCTTGGTGTATGTTTCTATAGGTAAGAAATCAACACCACTGGTTTTGTCTGTTGTGGTTGCTTTTTGTTGCTATTTGTTTTACCATACTGGCATTTGAATTCAGAGCCTAATGCTTGTTAGGCAAGTGTTCTTCAGCATTATCACCTGAGCCTTATATTTATCTCTCAAGGTAGTACTCTCAGAGTGGATAATGTAGGTGTGTGTTTCTGTGGGGCCAAAAGGGTAAATATTCCTGATTCATAGGCAAGGGGATGGTTGAATATCCTTGAAAATATCTTTAGTCTATAATTTTATCTCATTGTTGTTGTTTTTCCCTCCCTATTCACAGTCCCTCACAAATGCATCCCTGTGGAGTGTTTTACAATCCTTTCTATCCACTTCACCTTTAGCAGAGTGGAGCAATGAGTTTTGTTTTAAAATGCAGACTGTTGATTTCCAACTGAGGGGGGAAGCGAAAACAATGGAAATAAAAGGTCAAAGAATCCCTCTGGTGAGTCACAAAACTATTTATGTATTTTTTTAAAACTTCATGTCAAAGAATTGGCTGAAAAGTGACAATCCATATCGAAAGAGAATGAAAAAATCACAATTCTGTGACATGACGTGGGCTCCACACCCTGCCTGTCACTGATTTGCAGAATTAGGTAGCAACCTAGAGAAGGAGAAATTATAAACACTGGTACTGAGAAAGTTAATATTGCAACAGAGAGGAAAAAAATGACAGAAATAGTGAGGTAGTGGATTTATTGGGGCAGTAATAGACAATGGCTCCATATCTGTGATCAAGGAGATGGTCCTAGAAAAACTGTGGGAAGAAGGTGAGGAAGAAAACCACCAAGTAGGAGCCTTGCACAGAAAAAAAAAATCACCTAACCCTGGAGCAAAAGAACTAGACACCACAGACCCAATCTTGTACCTAAGAATCAAACAGTTGTGGGAAGAAAGGCACCAAGGCAAAACTATACTATCAGGGAAACACCTAAATGCCACTGTTAAGAGTGACATCATTAACTGACTGGCACACGAACAAGCATCCTTGATGTTGCAAAAGTAAAGGAAGTAGGCTGGGCCCAGTGGCTCAACTCTGTAATCCTAGCTACTCAGGAGGCTAAGATCTGAGTATCAAGGTCCAAAGCCAGCCAGGGCACAAAAGAACCTGAGACTCTTATCTCCAATTAACCTCTAGAAAATGGGAAGTGAGGCTTGGCTCAAGGGTAGGGCAGCAGCCTTGAACTAAAGAGCTGAGGGACAGCACCCAGGCTGAGTTCAAGCCCCATGACCCCCCCCCCAAAAAAAATAGTCAAGGAAGTAAAATAACCACCCCCCAAATGCCCACTCTCACCGTGATAGTCATCTGAGAACTCAATAGAAGAAGCTACACTGACCAAGATGCACTGTGATCAAACTCAGATGTTGAATTGAAACCCCTCTGTACAACTACTTAAAGACAATACATGTTTTCTAATTTGAAAACACTACTACACATACACTGAACCTGTACAGATATTTTTCTTTGTCCATTGTTCCCCCAAATAATGCAGTACAGTGTTTATGAAGCATTGGGTATTGTAAGTAATCCAGAAATTACATAAATCACATGGGACATCATGTGTGATTTACTTGTACTTACTGCACAATTTTTACAAAGGATCATCCCAGATTTTGGTATTCTATGGTTTAGTAAATAAACTCACCTTCCTCAACCACTGTTAATAAAAATGCTTTCATTGCCTTAAGCAATTGTGAATTTCTATACAATAGAGACTCCCCATAGATACACAATCTATAATTTACACAGTGTTCCAGGAAAAGAGACTTTAATAACTAAAAGGACAAGATCTAAATGGGGAGTCAGTAATGGAATTTTGTTTCTCTTCTTCCCAAGCATTGTTGGAAGAATGGAGAATCGAGTTCAGAATACAGAAGGATTCCAGGAGATCGTTTCTCAGTCTGTCTCAAGAGATGAAATTACTTAAAGAGCCTGATTTCAGCATAGTTAAAACCTGCCAGGGAAGTAAATTCAGATCATCTAGTAACCAAATGCCAGGCTGACCCAGATGCAAATTGAGTGAGCCCCCAAGTGTCACCAGGAAGTTTGAAGGTTGATTGAATGGAGATTCTATTTTAATTTTTGAACTGTCATTTCTGTATTCAAAAAGCCCCAGGGCATGCAAAGAGTAAAATATACCAATCATTAAAATATTCAAGTGCACCAGTAGCAGTGATTAATAAAACATCAAAATAAGCAGTTTATGAAAAGTAGTCTCAGTGTATCTAGTCTAAAATAGCACACACCACCAACTAGCTGATTTCTCTCAACTCTCTTCACTCGTTAGCCTCCAAAAGTTTCCTACAGGTCATCCACTCTCCTTAGGTTCTATTTCCACTCTCCTTGGGTTCATAATTGTTAACAAAAAACTACATTATATTATAATTCATACCATCTCTTTGTCCCCAAATTGGTACAAGAGGGCTATAAACTGATGTCATGAACCAAGCACAGATTTTAGAACAATTTTGTTTAGTCAGTCTGTCCCAATATTTCAAATATAATTTAATTATTTACCAATATTTTTTTCCAGTCCTGGGCTTGAGTTCAGGGCCTGAGCAGTTTCCTTGGGATTTCTCAAGGTAGAGCTCTACCACTTGAGTATCAGCACCACTTCCTTTTTTTTTCTATGTGTATGGTACTGAGGAATCGAACCTGGGTCTTTGTGCATGGTAGGCAAGCACTGTACAAGTAGGCCAAACTCCCAGCCCAATTTACTAATATTTTTAAACCAAGAGATCATTCTCTCTCTTCTCTCCCCCTGACCCTGAATGCTCAATTTATGGTCACCATAGTATGGTCAGAACAGAACAGTGGCTGCCTATTGGAAAAGGATTAGGACTCACAGTGGTCTAAAAAGCTCCCTTATTTTTATACCCCATGCATTCCCTTACTTAGGTTACCATGATGGCCCAGACAAAACATTGGAGTTTAAATCGTGTGCAAAGCTGGTGCAAAGCAGACCATCTCCTGGAAGAAGATGCCCTTTAGCCAGAATTTGACATATAAGTAAGATGGTACATGTGGGAATGGAGAAAAGGACTCCTAAAAGGGAGTCTATGCCATATTGGCAACATGACAGAAGTAGGAAAGGACAAGGGATGTATGTAGTTAGAATGTTAGGTACGTAATCTGTATATACAATGGAAAATAAAATGGCTAGAAACACATGCAGCAACTGGCATGGGCTGCTTCAACCTCAATTTAGTCATTTAAATTTTATAGAAAAGAAGCGATAAACATCAGAACTGTGCTTTAGGATACCTTTCCCATTAATCCCTCATTACCTAGATGGGAAAAAAAGAACAACTCGAGTTACTATGATAACTACCCCTACACAGCAGGAGTCTTGTCTTTAATTGCATTCTCTGTCCCTTGTGAAGTACTGAATCATCAATAGCAACACATTTGACCCCTCTTTTAGAACACAGAAATATCAAACTTCCTGTCAGAAGACCAGAGCTCTTCTAGCCAAACTCATCACTTTGTATGCTCCAAGGCAAGTGGCTGATCCTCTGTGACATTTCCTGTAAAATGCTGCTGCTGGTGACCTTCTTCCTAAGGCCACTGGAATTAAGTGGAACAAATGGGGAATATCTAAAAGCGTTTTGCAAACAACGCATTGTAAACCAAATAAAAGTTCCCATGTTATGTTAGCTGTACAAGGTTGATCTGATTCTATCCCTTTCATTAGGCAGCTCTTTGTCTTCTGAACGCACCAAAGATGGCTCTTATATTTTTGATCTACAATTTGAACTTTTTATCTTTGTCTTATCTATGTATTTTTTCAGTAGTACTTTGACTCTGGACCTCATGCTTGCTAGACAGATGCTATGTCCTTGAACTACATACCTAACTCTCTTCCATTTCATTTATTTTTCAGTAGGGTCTCTCATTTTTTTCCCTAAGTGGGCCTTCAGAGCACAGTCTTCCTCAGCAGGCAGTAGCTTTCTTACAGACACACACTACCATGCCCAGCTTAATGACTGAAAGAAAGTCTCACTGATTTTTTATTCCCCAGCTTGGCCTCAAACCATAAACCTCTAGACCAGCCTATACCTTTCAAGTCACAGGGACATAGGTATAGATCATCATTGCAGACTCTTTTATTTTTTGAGCATGTCCTTTGAGGAGCCACCTTGAATTGGTTCACTCTTGAAATCTCAGGTTTTAAACCTAATGGCTAACCCTATCTGTTTTCTCAGTCCACTGTGCTTTCTCTGGATGAGCTACTTATCTACTCAAAATCATTTCAAATGCAACAAAAATGCCTTTTCTGGATTTATCAGCGTAATTCTTATTGATCTCAGGGCCTGAGCAGTGTTCTTGGGCTTTCCTCAATGCTAGTGATCTACCACTTGAGCCACAGTGCCATTTCTGGCTTTTCTATGTATGTAGTACAAAGGAATCGAACCTGGGTCTTCGTGCATGCTGCTACTCAAGCACACTACCACTAGGCCAAACTCCCAGCCCAGTAATTCTTATTATTGAATACAGCATTCAACTTATGCTAACTTACATACTCCAAATAAATTCCTAGATAAGTCACCCAAATAAATATACTATTAAAGCAGTTGAAGTTGTGGGAAATCACTGGGGTCCACCTGAGAGCAGATTTGAGAAAAGCTAGAGGCGATGAGATGATCAGCACACCAAGGCTGTCACTGCTTGCAGTGCAGAACACAAGCTCTATGCTCCAAAGGACAGAACTGGCAACATGACAATGGAGATTAGAAACTCGGGGGTCTTGGACAGTACCCTCTTTTTACATGGATAAGCTTTACTTGACACTCTGTCAGGGTGTCCTAGAGCTAAGAAATTCTCTCCCACAACCAATGGGCATTCCAAAAGCTTGAAGGGCAGACCGAAGGCAGAAAAAGATGAAAGGTGAACTAGAGAAAAGCCATGTTCGTGATCTCTGTGGAAGCTGCCCACTGGCCCTCTAGAGCCCTGAGATGATTCTACATAACAGACCCATGGCCTGGATGGTTCAGTGACGCTGCATATCTGCATCTGGTCCCTGAGTTTATTCTAAAGCTACTTCCCCATGCCTGGCAGAAACAAACACAAAGCTGTTACCTTTTCACAAATAAATTCTTCAAGAATAATAATGAAAAATCTGTCGTGTTTTGCCATCTACACAATAAAACAAAACTGTACAAACATGAACAAAACCACAGAGAGAAGAAATAGAATTACAATCATTTTGTATGTATGAGCCATCGGTCTGACACAGAAAAATAAGCACATAAATAACTAAATGTCAGCCCAGAACAACACTCAACATGAGAGAGATGTGGCATGGTACTTCAGCTGGGAGAGTGGCACCTTCCATGAAGCAGAGTTTTGCATGGTACTCACAGCTCATCTGTCTGCATTGTTTCAGTACAGGAAAGGCCAAGAAATAATGTGGCAAAATGAAGAGGTTTAAGCCTGAACTCCTCTTTAGACCCCACTCTAGGTGGAGGGATTTCACAGCTTTCCTTTCCATTTCAAGTAAATTTACTCTGCTTACCTTTTCTTTAAAAGAATAAAGAAGTGGTTTAAGCCAGGCACAGCTATAGAGAGGATTTTCTGAACCTCAATTCACTCAACTGTAAAAGAGACAATGGCCATTTTATGGGGTGTTTGGAAATTAAATGAGCTGGTTTTTGTAAAGACCAGACATTTTGTTAGTATGCAATAATAGCTTCTTTTCTCTCATTCCTACAAGAGTAAAGTCACATTAGAGAGTGAAACAAAATAAGTACTATTTGCCTCAACTATATATGTCCACCGATTTCTAGAGCTACGTGAAAGAATTACTATTTTAAGTAGCAGAATTACTTCCTGGGTTATGAGAGACAGAAACCCAGATTATCCCAGGACCTCCTATGTCATTTGAGGTCAAGTCTTCTTTTTTCTCCTAGTAGGCAATGAAGTGGGCACAGAGCCCATGTGACTACAAAGTTGCTTTCACCTGTGATCACCATTCCCATCCATCTGCATGGGAGAAAGAGTGGAAAGCCATCAAGATAACAAGGACTGAGCAATTTCTAGCTGGTGCCCTTATAAATATGCTTCAGTTGTCCAGAATAATTGCTTCCAATAAAGGCCAGATTCACAATTCTGACAGGGATGTCCTTATGAGTTTGTGCTGCTTGTAAACCTGTCAGAATAGATGCCTCTTTGTATTTCCATCTCTCAACCAAGTTAACAAGTCAAGTTATTCCTTAACAAATCATTTCATCTGTTTCATTCAAAGCCAAGATTAAAAGCGAGATGAGTCCCCGATGTCCCATAGTTTTAATGAGGCAGGCTTTATGTTTTCCTATCATGATGTGGTAATCCATACTTGTATATTACTCTCCCATGCAAACATAAACTCTTGCATTCTCTATCTTTGTAGAAGCTACTTCTATTTATCTGGTGGTTCTGGGACCTGGGAGGGTCATCCTCTAAGAGTTCCTGTTCTACAACACCTACAACTAACTGCCTGTCTCTTTTAACAAGTCTGCTTCTGAAGATCTCTACTCTGATCTTATCTGATCAAAGTCATTGCCTTTTCACGCCCTAGATACCTCTCCCCTGGGATTATGACCAGTCCTCTCATCCAACTCCAATCCTATCTAGCCTCTTTAAAATATAGCACCCAACAAACTAATCATCAGAAACCAATGATCACAATTCCATCCAAAGAAGTCGGAGCTCATCAGAGATTTACACAGAGCTTTCTATTCATACTTGCACCATTGCATCCCCTCTGCCACACAGATTTTAGATGTGCTCAAGCTTATAAAACTACCTGCCAACTGGACATGGTACCAGGACCTCCTCTCCATTCTCTACTACTTCATCTGTTTAATATCTACTCATTCTTGATGACTCAAAAGAAACATCCACTCATCGGGATTGGATGCTTTTGAACTTTCCTTTTATATCATGTAGGAAGTTGAAAGCAAGTGTCTGCAAAGATATCAAATCTTATTTAAACTTATTTTTTTGTTGTTTCTACAACCCCGAGTTTCTCAGTCTCAGTCATATGAACATGTGAGACTCGCCACTTCATTGCGGTATAAGCATTGACCCACAAAAAATGTAGTTTATTTAGCATCCTCCCTGTCCTCTACTGACCAGATAGATTCCAGTGATGTCCTACTCTTATTACACTCAAAATTACATTTGTCCCCTTCGGAGCAAAATAATTCCCTTTCGAGAAAGACTTCTGTAGTAGTCTATAGATTTTGTTCCACACCTCTATTGGCGTTGTAGCCTATTTGATAACTCACACTACTAGACAGGATTTCCTTATTGCCAGAACATCTCTTTTTTTGCCTCTCAACTAAACCTCAGTGCTTCCAAGTACTTATATGTACAGGTTAAATGAATAAGTGAATTTTCAAAAGTTATCCTTTGGTACTGCTTTTATGCTTTGTTTTATTGTCGGGTTAATGTATAGAGGGGTTATAGATGCATTTATCAGGCAGTAGATACATTACTTCTCGAACATGGATACTCCTCATGTTTTTGTTCCCATTTCCCTCCCCCACCCCACCCAATCATCTTGTTTTCCTCCTTCCCTTCCCTATTTCAAATAAACAAATAAACGTATATACAATGTGCCAGGTAACAAAATCAAACACAGTAACAATATGAGATTGAACAGGTCAACTAAAAGCTTACACTTTTTCTTTTCTTTTTTTTTTTTTCATTTTATTCCACCACCAGTTTCTAAGATTTTAGAAAACCTTGGCACAGATAGATAAAGTGTCTTGGGATATTACACAAACTATACATGCAGAAACTCACCCTGAGTGTCCCACAAACCCTGACAAAGCTACCTGCTAATCTACAAATAAGAGACTTGTCCTATGAACTTTATCTTGCCAAATGCAAAAAATCATTCTATATCAATCACTCAGAATCTATGCAGATAATGTAACAAACTTATCAGTGATCATTTTGAGATCTTTTACCTTAGATGAAAATTAGGTGATGGAAGACGTGACATGGGCCAATACACATTGTATTCATAAACTGACACAGTGGCTTGAAATTCCTGTGTATAACTACTTAAAGATGTTTTGAATTAGCTGATGATACTTATAATTTGTGCTTAGTAAGCATAGAAGCTATTGATGATAGTTCTAGTCCAAATCCTCCTGTTCTGAGCCCTCTGACTGAACAATATAGCTTAAATGCAGTATTCCAAGATCCTGAAGCTGAGCAGCAGGCTCTGAATATGACATTTTTCAAGACAGTAATGTTCAGCTGGAAGAAAAGAAACCAATCTAAATAAAACTCTAAAATACTAACTAGCCTGGAGATTTCCACCCCACATCCATAACAATGGTATTTTGCCTTGAGCAACTCACTCATCACTGTATAAGGCAAGAATAGCCCTTCCCCATACCCAGCAGTGTAAACCAGCCTTAAGTTGTAGGAATGATACACTTTTGAACTTAAAATGGATAGGTAGCACCCATTAGGCATTTTCAAGGCCATACAATTCATATTCTGATAGCCTTGGGCACAAGGTAATGTTAGCTTTCACAAAGTGTTGAGAAAAGAACTGCTTAACCAAGAGATCAGACTACTGAACAGAGAAGCTTTTGATTTCAACCCCTCTAGTATGAAAGCTTTGTCTTGTATGTGTTGAAGGGGGAAGAGGAAGGATGAGATTGTCTTTCATTTTTGCTTGTATGAACTCTTTGAAAAGGGGTAAGAAGAGGTTTTGCTACCTAAAGGGTTTGACAAAGATGAAATAATGTATTTTCTCCTTTTTATTTCTGTGTGAGAGGGAGAAAAAAATTAGATGACAATGAATCTTGGACTCAGGGCTTTTTGAAAGAAGATCACATAAGCAAATGCAGAGACTTCCAGACTTTGCTCTGCTTTCCTGATGAGAGAGATAAAAGGAAATGATGCTTTTCAAATCACCTGGGTTTTGTTCCAGTTCCAAATCTGCTTTATGGACCAGCTGAGGATAAGCCAGCTCTACGAGAACTCTAAAAATGTCGGAGAAGAATTTGTCAAGTGTCATCACAATCATTCTACCAATAAGGAGTGACATTAGTCTTGGAAACATCCAAATTTGCATTTCTGAAGCAGTGCTTTCTCTCATAGACTTCTCATCTTTCTAGCATTAAACCTGTGGATCCTTAAGCTAGAAATAAATATAGATATAGATATAGATTATATAGAGATATATAGACATACAGATATTGAGCAAGAATGAAGACGAAGACCTGTGATGCAATATATCTTTCTTATTTTTTTATTTTTTTATGGTTTATTTTTTATTGTAATTAATAAAGGGGTTACATGATATTTGCCAGATAGAAGGTGCATTAATTCACATATATTGATACCCTTTCACATGTCTTGGTCCCCATTACCCTCCCCTCCACCCCCTCCCCCCGTCTTGGTTTTCGCCCCTTCCCGATCCAATTTCAAATAACCAAATACAAATAAATCCAATATATCAGATAACAAAGTGAGATAGTGTAACAATATGAGATAACCAAGGGAAAGCAAAAGAGATGAGAGATAACATAGTACATTAAGGACAACAGTCATTCATTGTATGGCTTTTGTTTCAATATCCTGGAGGTCCGTTCAATTAGCTTCATACTATATGGCCTTATGTATCAAGGTTTTGCTCTATTGCAGATCTCTGCTAGTAGAGCCCAAGGTTTCTACTGATTATGACAAATGAGGGGAACCATTGAGCCTAATTTCCTTTGAGTCTGGCTTACTTCACTTAATATGATTGTTTTCTAAGACTTTGCATTTCCTAACAAATGGGGCAATGTCGTATTTTCTGACAGCAGCATAGAATTCCATTGTGTACAAATACCACAACTTGTTTATCCACTCATCAACTGAGGGACATCTAGGTTGGTTCCATATTTTTGCTATGGTGACTAATGCTGCAATGAACATTGTTGTGGTAGTGGATTTAGTATGCCCTAGTTTCAAATCCTTGGCACCATCTGTCCTTACAGCCAATCTTACTAAATCACAAAAAAAATTAACACCTGAACAAGACGTAACCTGGGAGATAATAATATAGACAGACCAATAGGTAGAGGGCTCTGTTCAAAGCATTGTACATACATTTATTTGCTTATTTGAATCAGGTAAGGGAAAGGGAAAAACAGAATGAATCAAATGACAAAGGATGAACCTCTGTAAAAGTGATAGTCACAAGATAATATGTTGGAAATGAACTCTACAATCTGGGAGGGAGGGGAAGGAAAGTGAGAGAAAACATGGAAAGGGGTAACAATGTTCAAGAAGTAATGCATCCACTACCATATGAATGTAACTGTAACCCCACTGTTTATCACTATGACAATAATTTTTTAATATGTTCGTTTTATTCTTTGTGTCAGTCATGCATTTGACCTTCAATCTTGGTTCTTATTCCATTTGTTAATGGACTTCCTCTGATGTCCAGTTATTCTTGCTAAATGGAGGACAAATATATTGAAATATGCATTTATTTTGAAACAGATTAAGTAATGTTCTTTAGTAGCATGTTTGAGTTAAACTTAGGTCTCACATAGTTATAAGGCCTGAATGATTACTGCTTCTAATGTCTGTGAGAAGGAATCACTACTCTGGAGCTTGGGACCTAAAGAATAAGGATCATAGGCTGGGCATTTGGCCTAGTGGTTGAGAGCTTGCCTAGCATTCATGAATGCCCAGGTTCAATTCCTCAGTACCACATACATAGAAAAAAGTCAGAAGTGGTGCTGTGACTCAAGTGGTAGAGTTCGAGCCTTGAGAAAGCCCAAAGACAGTGCTCAGAACCTGAGTTCAAGCCCCAGGATGGACAAAAAAAAAAAAAGACTAAGGATCATTGGCTGGGATGCTTATAAAGCTTTGATTAATTATGTTTAGAAATGTCATTTCATGTTTCCATGGTGATTTAAAGCAATATTCCAAAATGCATATTACCGACATGTCTACAGAATATTTATTCAGGCATTTGTGGCTCACACCTGTAATCCTAACTACTCAGGTGTTTGATTTCTGCAAATCATGGTGCACAGCCAACTGAATTACCTATAGGTAACCTGCAAAAAGCTGGAAACAAAAATGTGGCTCCAGTGATAAAATGCCAGTCTTGCATTATAAGGCTAAGGGGCAGTATGAAGGACCTGAGTTTAAGCCCAGTACCACTATACATACATACATACATACATACATACATACATACATACATACATACATACATGCTTACATAAATACATACATACATGCATACACAAATAAATACTATAATAACAGTTTTGATCACTGTATCTACTCACAAAGTGAACGAATGAATACTCACTACAGGTCCTGGCCAATTTTGTTTCAAAGCACAATTTTAAATCTTAGCTGCACATACAAGCAAAAGAATTAAAGCCTTGAGGTAGAATAAGAGTATTTCCTCTAACTTTGCTTCCTTTCTCAGCACTCTTCCCATCCTCTTCTTCAGTTATGATCCCTACTGATCAGTACCTGATGAATCCTCCAGCCTAGATTAGTTGGATAACTAAAATAATATATACTTTGGACTCAGCATATGTAAATCAACTATCTCAACTTTCACTTCCAAACTTCCTGTGCATTGAATCTCAGTGAATGGCTCTGAAATCCAATAATTTATTCAAAGCAGAAAGTTAGGATTCACCTTTGACTCATTTTTTGGGCTGGTCCTAGGGCTTGAACTCTGGACCTGGGCACAGACCCTGAGCATCGCTGTGCTCAAGGCTAGTGTTGTAGCACTTGAGCCACAACAACACTTTCAGTTTTTCCCGAGTTTCATGGACTTTTCTGACCATGCTGGCTTTGAACTGCGATCCTCAGAACTCAGCCTTCTGAGTAGCTAAGGTTATAGTCTTTAGCCACTGATGCCTAGCTATGACTCACCCACACCACCCACCCACCAGTTTTCTATCATACTTCTTGTATTTTTCCCACTCTGTTTCTACTGACATTACTTAAGTTCAGACTACCATCATCTCTTGCCCTGTCTGCTAACTTGTTTCTCCTAATTTTCAACCTGCTCAACTACAATTCAGTCTTTATAATACAGCCAGGACAATCTCTTTATAAAGCAAATCTAATCTACTTTGATCTGCCGTGCCTTCTACTGTTCCTGTCTAATACCTTCTAGGACTTCCCTTGCTCTCTGAAGAAGAATTTTTGAAGCATAGGAATGCTGCTTTCCCTTCTCACCTCAGGCATCACAACTCCTCACCACATGATCCAAGTACATTGAGCCACACTTGTGTTCTCCAAGGATAGCTGCTGTTTACCAGGAAAACATTCCTTCACTAGGCCCTGATGTAGACAATTGTAAGACCTCCTTCCAGTACCAGATCAGGGCTCAGATAATGCCTCCTAAGAAGTCATTCTTGAGCCAGGCATATCCTGTCTCCAGGGCCTTCAGAGTTGCCTGGTCTAACTCTCCTCTGTGACAAAGGCCACCACAGTGTTTCTCACTCTGGCATGTTAATTTATACAAGTTTCATGATAGACCAGACATAAAACTGATGCCTAATGGGTTTTATCAGAGCTTACAAACTAAAGGCAAACTAAAGTCAAATCTAACATATAGTTATTTCATTTCAAGAGTTAATGTTTTATTAATTAAAGATAAATATTTTAAGATTCAGATGTATATTTGCCAGTCATGGGGCAGTAGGCACTGTTCTTAGACACACTTTGCTCAAGGCTAGAACTCTACCATTTGAACCACAGCATCACTTTTAGCTTTTTCTGTTCATGTAGTATCAAGGAGTCCAACATAGAGCTTTGGGCATGCTGGGCAAGCACTTTACCGTTAAGCCACAGCCATATTCCCAGCCCTTATTTTAAATTTAAAATGTGAACAAGATGAGGGGAGGGAGCGGGGGAAGGGAAAAGGGGACAAAAACATGAGAAGGAGTATCAGTGTGTGTGAAGTAATATTCCTTCTATTTGGCGAATATAACTGTAACCCCTCTATTAATTACAATAATATGTATGTATATATATATATATGAAAAAAGAATAAAGCTTCAGGGGCCAGGTGTTTTGCCTAGTGGTAGAGTGCTTGCCTAGAACTTGATTCGATTCCTCGGTACCACATACACAGAAAAAAAAAAACCCAGAAGTGCTGTGTGGCTCATGTAGTAGAGCTCTAGCCTTGAGAAAAACTCAAGGACAGTGATATGAGCCCAAGCCCAGGACTGACAAAATAAATAAACAAACAAACAAACAAATAAATAAAACTTCAAAGCCAGCTCAGGTGGGAAAGTCCGTGAGATCCTTATCTCCAATTAGACATATAAAAATACCAAAGGCAGAGTTCTAGTTCAATTGTTAGAGTGCTACCCTTGAGAAAAATAGCAACAGCTAACAGAAAGCATCCAAGATGTGAATTCAAGCCCCAGTACTAGCACAAATAAAATAACAAACAAACAAACATATTCCAGGGACTATTTAAGACATATTTTATTTATTAAATTATGAAATTATCTAAGAAATATGATTTTATTTAAGAAATGCATTCTCATTTGCATTTTATACGCACATGTAATTGCTTGTGTTTTTATATACATCTGTGTCTTCGGTGGGGACATAAAATAATCGTCAAGTCCAAAAGCAAGTAAAGGTCTCTGTAAATCAGCATATTATTTCAAATATAGACATACATCATCTTTGATCTGGAATTGATGGTGATTTTCTTAGAGGGAAGATGTTAATGATGCATTTGGAGAAATAAATTATTGAAGAAAAGAAAAAGGGCAGGATGATCTGAATGCTATTATTTAATCATCAGATTTCTACCAAGATGGAGTATATTGGTTAAATTGTTTGACATTAGGCTGACTTTTACAAAATAATGGATATGAAAATAGGAAAGAGAAGAGGGGAAAACAAGATGATTGGGAGGGGTAGGGGGAAGGAAATGGGGACAAAACATGAGAAGAGGTATCAATGTGTGAGAAGTAATGCACCTACTACCTGGCGAATGTAACTGTAACCCCTCTATACATTACCCTGATAGTAAAATAATAAAATAAAATATGAAATAAATAAATAAATTTAAAATGTGTCTCATGGATTCTTTTGTGTGTGTGTAGCTCCTGGGGCTTGAACTCAGGACCTCAGTGCTACCCCTGAGCTTCTTTTGCTCAGTGCTAGAGCAAAAGGAAAGCTCTATCACCTGAGCCACAGCTCTTCTGGTTTTATTTTTTTGAAGAGAAGAGTCTTATGGGTTTTTCTGCCCAGGCTGGCTCCAAAATGTGATCCTTAGATCTCTGCCTCTTGGGTAGCTAGAATTATACACTTGAGCCACCTGCACCCAGCTCTGATGAATATGTATGTGTGTGTGTGTGTGTGTGTGTGTATAATATATATATATATATATATATATATATATATATATATATATATATCAAGGTAATGTATAGAGGGGTCCACACTTTTTTTGCTAGTCCTTGGGCTGGAACTCAGGGCCTGAGCACTGTCTTTGGACTTTCTCAAGGCTACAGCTCAACACTTGAGTCACAGCACTATTTCTGTTTTTTTTTTTCCTCTTTTTGTGGTACCAAGGAATCAAACCAAGGTCTTCGTGCATAGTAGGCAAGGACTCTACCACTAGGCCAAACTCCCAGCCATTGATGATTTCTTTTATGAAAAATTATGAAACTTGACAAAATTGAATCCAAATTTCTAAACATGTCAGTAACAAGGCACTCCTGAATTTGTGGCTGTTTTCTTTAATTGAGTATTAGTTTGCTAAGGTTTGTCATAACAAATACCACAGCCTGGAAGTCAAATTAATATAAATTTATTTCCTTATAGTTCCCTACCATAAGGCCCCCAAATCAAGTGGTAAATAGGGTAGTTTCTCCTGAGGCCTTTCTGGTAAGCTTGCAGTGAGCTACCATCTCACAAAGCCACCAAGATCTTTCCTCTGTACTTATACACCCTGGCAATTCTGTGCCCAGATTTCCTCTTCCAAGAATACCAGGCACATGGTACTCATCCTAACAGCTGCATTTTAACTTCAATGGGCAATGAAGAGCATAGCTCGGGCTTGAACTAAGAATCTCATGCTTGATGGACAGGAACACTGCCATTTTAGCTCTGCCCTAGCCCTTTTGATTTTAGTTACTTTTCAGGGAAAGACTAGTAATTTTTCCTAGTCAACCTCAGACTGATATCTTCCTATCTACACAGCCTTCATGACTAGAACCAGAGAATTTGACCACTGTGCTCAACTTACTTGTTGCAACAGAAGCTTTTAAACCTAGGCAGGCTTCAAAACATAATCCTCATGTTCTCTTCCTCAAGGACAGCTGGGGTTTCAAGTGAGAACAACTGTGTCTGGCATTTAAAGAGCTCAGTATTAGCCAGTTGTGGTGCTATATATCAAACATGAATTTTGTAGGTGGAGGGGTCAGGAGGAGGAGACAATTCACTCATAGCAAAGCCCTGTCTATTGTACATATAGAGTTCCCACCATAATTAATTTCATTCAGATAACTGCACAGCTCTCTTATATCCTAGCTTTGAATTTGGACAACTTACTTATCTTGTATTTCATCTATAATATGGCTGTAATAATAGTAGCTTAGTGTTTGAGTGTGCTGGCACTAATGCATCAACTCAAGGCCGTGAGTTCTTGCTCACTTTTTTGCTCATGGCCAGTGCTTTGCCAATTGAGCTACAACTTCACTTTTAGCTTTTTGCAGGTTAATTGAAGATAAGAGTCTCCCAGATTTGTCTACCCTGACTTGTTCAACCTTTGGTCCTCAGATCTCAGCTTCCTGATTAGCTGTAAAGTATAGGCATCAGGCATAGACACTTGAATAATAGTGTCTATTTTTGAAGGTTATTATGAGAAATAAATTGGTTAATATTAAGTATTTAAGACAGTGCCTGATTCAGTAGTTTCCTGGTCAATATTGGCTAGTGTGATTAATATTAATGGGGCCTTCTGTAGTTCGTGCACGTATTCATTCGATGGATATTTGTTGAACATATACCATATGCTTGAAACTACAAAAGGAAAAATAGAGAGAGATTATGAAACATGGCCTCTGATCTCAGACTCTATTTGCAAATTTAATCCAAGGAGTAATGTTTTAGAAACATTTTTTTTGCTTTTTAATATTTGACCTTGGAATATGCTTGCTTCAGAGCTGTTTTCCATATACACAATAGTGTTTAAGATGTCTTACACTATTCATTCAATAAACTCCAGTACTAAAAAATAAGTAGACAAACTCCCTTCTGGTCAATCCACCGGGAAATGCTATTACTTTACAATGTCTACACAAACATTTCTTGAATTGTTAAATCAACAGTATTTTTGTGCCAATTTTCTTCTCTCTGATCTATTTCTAAACCAGGATTATCAACTGCCCTTCACATAAACTATTTGCCTTTGGCCAGGTGGTTACTTTTTATTGATATATCAGGAGAGTCAATACAAAAGTCTATGCCCAAAACAAAAGATATAGGAATATCTAATCTTTATACTTATGTTACCCTAAACATAGCCTAGAAATCCTGGTTTCTCCTGTAAACTGGGCATATCTACTTGGGAATAAATTTTCTACTTCTGAGTGCTGACTTCAGCTGATAAACACCTTTTCTCCTAGGCTGTGTGCGCCGTTGATGAGAACATGCTGATAGTCCTAAAGGTCCTAGCTTACTGGAAACAGAGTGTGTCATCCAGAGACCCATTTACATTCTTACAGGTGACAGCTGCCTCCAGCCAGCATTCTTACATGCCTTTCACAAAAGAGATTGTTTGATGGAGGGAAGCAAGGTTCTCTAAAAACATAGGTTATGTTCTCTCAATGAGTAGTCATAACACCTCTTACTTCTTCAGATTCATTTTGTGTCCAAAATTGGCCTAAATATATTTCATGTATTATTTGTTTTACCTTCACATAACTATGGGCTAATTTTGAAATAAAAATATTTTTTATCAATTTACCACTACCAATTTTTACAGCAGCATAACTGAGAATTGACCCTGTGTCTGAGCTTCAAGAATCCATGGGGTTCACTCACCATGGACCATTGGAGTAAGTACCACAAGATGGTAAGAAACAGGAGATCTGGCACCCTGTCCTTGTTCTGTCTCAAACTTCCTGCATGACTGTGGAAAAAGGTTGTCCATTCTGCTTCTGGCATTACAAGTGCATTCTACTAGAGCACATTTTGAGGATACCAGTATATCTGCCTCTTCATATAGACCACTCTTCCGTTCCTGATAGCCTTTTCTCATCTTCTCTACTTTTACTTCATTTCCCTTCTTTTTTCTCTGCTCAGAGAACCCACTAGACAATTGTCTGTCATTCAATCTACTGCTTACCCTTTAGCTTCACATTCAGCCAGCTCTGGTTTCATGCTAGTCTCACAGGCCCATTCTGAGATTTCACCTATCCATTTCTCTAAGCATCCGTTAACTCGTATAACAGATAAGGGATTCAGGCTAGACTATCTCCAATGCATTTTTAAGCTCTTACAAATTGTCCTTTAAAAAATGATACTAGAATTCCTACCAGAGAACTCTCTTCTCTGGGGAGAAGCATTTTATACTTCAGTTCTAACTCCAACCTCCTGCTGAGCATATCTGTAGTGTAACTGTCTGCCCAACTGCAAAGTACATAGTGAAGATAAAATTCCAAAAAGAGAAGAACTTGTATTTTTAACCCACAAGTTCACTTATTATTTTTCACCCAAGTTTTGGAAAACAGGCCTTATGCTTTTAAGAAAATGACTTTGATTTTCAAAGAATGCTTCCTAAGAGCAAAAGTTTGATTTAAAAAATGAGAGGGATGGAATCAATTTGGAACCATTCTGCTTTTCTATGAATGAATTTAATCAATTTTCACTACTCATTATTGCACATTCAATTCAAAGTTTTCATGGCCGAAAAGGGGAAACTGTTAGGATTACTTTTCCCTGCTTTACTAAAGGAACATTTTCCACTTGTCATTCTAAGTGTCTCAAGAGAGGTAGGATCACTAACCAAAATCAAGCAGATTTGAAATTGGTTAGGGTACAGGGGCACAACTGTAGCATAAGGACATCCACCATCTTCATGGAATTTTACCTCACATACATTATCACATGTAAATCTCACATCTACAAAAATTACTCAAGATGATGAGTCCCTGAGAGATACCCTCAGTTACTAGAAATAGTATGTGTACTTATTCCTCCTTATCTGTGTCATTTAATGACAACCACATCATATCTCCTCCAGAGAGATCCTGCCTGTGTCATTTAACCAGCTGTTGAGCAATGAACGTGACAAGACCTACCTCACAATCTGGATTTAGGACACGAGTCAGGCCATGAGTATGGCTAGACCTTGTAGGCAGTAAAGAAAGATGACTATTGGTCTGGTCCTCAGTGACTTCCTAAGTTTGATGGCTAGCTCATCCATGATAAACTGTACGTATCACCTAAGCCATTTCCCTTAGATTCACTAACCCACAAGTATCTCCTGATGTTTCTCTCTTGATGAGAATAATAATGATAACCTTATCACAAGGTAGTTATGAAGTTTAAATGGCACAATGCCATGAGAGACTAGAAAAAGGTCAGCAAGTATTAGTGATTATTAATGCCAACATGGTATTGGGAAAGAAGTACTTAAGGACTAGATGCCAGCCAATTTTCTGCTGCAGGTATTTGCATATCCTTGGCATGTGTATTAAAGGGCAATGGGAGAGAAGAGGAAGAAAAGGGAAAAGAGCATTTCTCTGACTAAGGTAAAAAGGGAAAAAATTAAAGCTAATTTGCCCTTAATGAATATATTCCACAAGAACAAAATAAATAAATAAACCTAGTTCTTATTTCTAATGAGGCTCAAAGTAGGCAAATTTAACCATTTTTCATTCTCAAGCTTCAACCCCCTCTGTCTTTAAGCTTAGTGGATTGTGTTCATATTTCTTTCTTATAAACAGACACCGACTGAGAAAATTTAGATGGAGTCTCTTTGTGCGTCTTTAAGACTACGTCAGGGTCATAAAAAAGAATGGTTCTATCTATATGGAAATGTAGATTTCAAATATATCCATTCTAATAATCAAATTACAAAGGAAATGGTCCACTAATAGGAAGCTAATAAAAGTTAATTCTTAAGGCTGCCCGGAGCTGTAAACAATAAGGAACAGATTTATAATATTAAGCTTCCCTGTTTCCTTTTCTCTTCTTTTATGATCTATTCCAATAACTAGATGGTTCAAGCTTGAATTAACAGGAAATAGATTAAGTAATCAAGGTTCTTATTTGATCAACCACCCTTCTGAATGTATACCCCCCCACACACATCTGATTTCTTAAAGAAATTAATATATGGGTTTCCTAAAGATATTACATTTCTTGCCTGTTGGACTGGAATTCTTCCTTTGCATAAAATACATAATTGTTCCTCATGGGGCTATTGATTGGCCATTGAGTTTGTGCTTTGGATAATGAGAAGGCTGTTAATGGGACCAAGAAAAGCAAATTTGGCGTAACCAGCTATTATGTAAGGAAGGTAAGGTAGATTTTATTTTTTACTTTTTAATTTTCTAGATGGTTCCCCTGAAAATGAAATATAATCTGCTTTAAGGGGCTATATGTTCATTACTGCAGAGAACACAGGAGAAACAAGCTCAACAGAGGTAGAAAAATGAAAATAGTTCGCAATCTTGAGGGCTACAAAAAAATTGTTTCCCAGATGAGAAAAATATAATAACCAACCACACACTTCTGGCTATGACCAAACACAATTTTTTCCCACTAGTTTTACTGTCACAGTGACAGTAAGTCACAATGACCTAACTGGCAGTACACAATAAGAACAGGACAATATGGGGGATATCCAACCTTGCACAGCTAATTTTCCTGAACACCTCCTCTGCCAAGCCTTATGGTTAAATGCTCTTCACATTGAGGAAAAGACCTTTTCTACCCCTGCTTGTGTCCTTCGTAAGTTCCTTACTATATCCAAGGAAGGAAACTATCAGAGTATCACTAACAAGACAATCTCTAGACTATGTACTGTAGCATATGCTGGAAGGAAAACACTTGAATGATGAACTTAATCATGCTCATTTCACTGACACCAGAAATTGAGGCTGGCATAGAAGTATTGCACAAGAACAGAAAGACACTATTATCAATGGAAGAGGAACACAGTCAATAACATCTAATTTCTAATGAGAAGTACGACTTCTGCTCGAGGATGTACTGTGAAACTTACATTTGTTCTGCTCAAATAAAATATTGTGTCTGAGAAGCAAATAAAGTGTCAGGAGGAATACAGACATATCTTTATTGGGACACAGCAAATAGTGTCTCAGAACACATACTACACTGGCACCAATGTTTTTATTATTAATTTACTCATGTTTTGGTAGTATTGGGTCTCATGCTTGTTTGCTAGATTGGCACTCTAGTACTGGAGCCATATCACTAGCTGTTTTTGCTATTATATTTTTATTATTTTTCTTTTTTGTTTAAACTGGCTTGAAACTATGGTCTTCCCATTTACACATCTCATGTAGACATGTACTACCGCTCCTGGCACATTGACTGAGATGAGAATATGCTAATGCTTCTGTCTTGGTCTAATCTCAAACAACAATTCTTTTTTTTAACAAAAAATCAATACTATTTATTATCTCATGTGTCAGGCAAAGTTTGGCTGGGATCTCTGCCCCAGTTCACAAGGCTAAAATCAGGATGTCGGCTATTAGTAGACAATATGTTCAGAGCTAATACCTTTCAGTATTCCAATCTCTTCCACTAGGATGAGCTTGGCCTCTTTTTAGGGCTTCCCTGACTATGTTTGGCTCACCAAAAATAAGCTATTTTAATTTCAACTGACTAAAGACTTCCCTCTTGACAATTCATATTTTATTGGCTAGAACAGAGAGTCACATGATGGTACCTAACTACAAGGGTTGCTGGGATATTTTTATTACTCTAATTAGCCATTTCTTTAGAAGCTTTTGCACCATAAATAGGTGAGCAACCTATTTTGATGGATAGCTAGACAGCTCCCTATCTCGACTGAATTTTAGAGAAACAATCTAGAATGAATCAAACCAAATCAAACAACAATTCTTAAGATCTTGACTTCCCTAGTAGTTGGGATTCTATGCAAGCATAGCCACTGTGCTCAACCAACAACACTGTTATAGAGCTAATCATAACCATTGGCCATAGGTTCTCAGATTCACTAATAATTGCTAAGTTTTTCCTTAGAGAAGAGAAACCAGAGAATCAAATCCAGCTTTGTGAGGTGAATTAGGTTCCCACAAAACTCTATGAAGTAGGCCTAATGCACAGTTACCTCAGAATGAGACTACCTCTTCAAAGAGGACGGTAAAGTAAAATTAGGTTATACAAGTGGATCACAGGCAGTATAGCTGGTATACTTACAAGAAGACAAAATTAGAGCCCAATGCATAAATATCCAGAGGACACTAGGAGGGGTGGTCACCCGCCCATCAGAAAGAGAAGACCATACCTGGATCTTGGGCTTCCAGCTTTCAAGTAAATAATCAAATGCACTTACGCTAGTTTGCTATTCAGCCTGCTCATACAGTAATTCTCGTGCTATACAGTGGTTGTGAAGTGTCCAGTGATCCCTCTATACTGTATCCACAGGTTTAGCCATCACAGATGCCACTGGCCATAAATGTATCTACACACAATACCCACCAAAAGCCTGGACATGCTACAAAGGGAAGTGTTCTCTGTCTACAGTGTCAGACAGTGGGGGAGTCTGTCCTGAGTTGGAAAAAAAATTTGCCAGTCCTGGGACTTGAACTCAGTGACTGGGCACTCTCCTTGGACAGTTTTTGCTCAAGGCTAGAGCTCTTCCACTTGAGCTATAGCCCCACTTCCGGCTTTTTCTATTGATGTCATACCAAGGAATCAAACCTGGGTCTTAGAGCATGCCAGGTGAGTACTTCTACCAGTAGACCAAACTCCCAGCCCCTGAGTTGGACAATTTTTAAGATGCTACTCAGATTCTGTTTTCCCATCACTCAGCCATCCTCCTTGTTCTCTTTCACGGTATCTGTGCCAAAAATGACCACCATATGCTTGCTTTCCTTACCTACTGTAATGTTTTAAACTGGGGACATTCATCTCCTCTCTACCTACTTTTTAGCCTTCTCCCATTAATTAAAATGCTCTATAGTAACTCTGGATTGCTCCACTCTGGTTTCTTCAATACCAGTAATGGTTCCCTGACATTGTTACATAGAAACATTATGACTGTACAATCTAAGTTCTCATAGTGTAGGCCTCATAATGCTTCTCCTGTCTTTTCCTTTGAATCCATCTACTAATTATAACAAATAACAACCTGTTGATTATTCTTCTAGTAGGTTAAATAATTTATTGGCAACAATTTTGCACAAAGCACTCTTGTAACCCTATCTACCAGTCTCTTCTTAAATGAGTTTCTAATCAAACATTCTCTTCTTAGTTTCCATATCCTCCTGTAGACTCTTTATCCACTCTGTATCTTAATGGTCCTCAACTCCTTAAATATATTATTTTGGCCCCCAGCAATTATACACAGACTCAGTTTCCAGCATTCAGGGGTTTCTTAATGTGTCTAATAGATGCCTCTTTCCTTGGAAATCTTTCTTAAGCTTTGAAGGGAGATAGGTAATGTTGCCTAAGCTTCTTAGCTTTTCTATGTCCTCAGATTCTCATAAAAGAGAAAAAGACAATGACATCTATCTCAAAAGTCCTTGTGAGAGCTGAGTGCCAGGGTTTATGCCTGTAATCCTAACTAATCAGCAGGCTGGGAACTGAGGGTTGTGGTTTGAAGACAGCCTGGGCAGCAAAGTCTGTGAAACTCTTATCTCCAATAAACTACTCGGAAAAAGTTGGAAGTGCCCTTGTGGTTCAAGTGGTATAGCATGCTGGCCTTAAGCAAAAGAATCCTGGGGCCAGCAGAATTAAACATTTTCTAAACTACTATAGGCACTTACTAACTATTGGCCACTATCACCACAAACATGGAATCTATGCCATAACCCTCAGGGATTTAATACAGCCATATGTCCTATGTTTATTTATAGCATACATGCTTCTTTCCATAACCATAGCCTTTATTTTTATCTACCAAGTTAAGAAAACAGTTACTATTTATTGAAACTTTATTATTGATGCAAAACATTTTTTTGTGGGCCATGGGGCTTGAATTCTGGGCCTGGGTGCTGCCCCTGAGCTCCTCAGCTCAAGGCTACCACCCTACTCCTGGAGCCACAGCTCCACTTCCCATTTTCTAGTGGTTAATTGGATAGAAAAGTCTCACATTCTTTAGTGCCCTGGCTGGCTTTGAACTGAAATCCTCATATCTCAGCCTCCTGAGTAGCTAGGATTCTAGGCGTGAGCCACTGTGCCCAGCTATATAAACCGTTTTGCTTATATGAACTAATTTAAATTTAGAAAACCCTATACATAGAGTCACCTTCAATCCTTCAGCTGAAAAAAATAAGACTACCAGAGCATCACAATACTCAAGAGAAGAAAAACGACTGAAGCTTAAACCCACATTTTCAACCATTCATCACCCTCAAGAACACACTGCCCCCAACCGACCCTGACTGCTCTTGAAATTGACACGTTGCTTAACATATATGATGGTTCCATTAACTCTTTGATTAATTAATGGAAATTTTTCAAAAATACATATTTTTAATACTTTAAATACATATGAAAATAATGTCATTTTCACATGGCTTTCTGGGTGGCTTTTAGAGGAATAAGCTGACCGAGCTTTCTCATTTTAGAAGAGTTACCATTTCATTCTCAGGGAGCAAAAGACATAGCAGGAATAAATTGTAGACAGATGTCTCATTTCTCTAATTTATTATTCTGAGGTGAAAATATTGAATGACATAATGTCTCACAGGACTGCCATGACTAAGGATAAGATGATACATCAAATAGGCATGGTTCTTACGAAAACCATAAAATAGCTCTATCAAATGATGGATTAAGTTATTAGGATAAAGTTATTAGCATTATTCAGGGTGGGAAAATGTTTAAGGGCAGAATGTATACATATATTTATTTGGAGATGGGGGCAGGACTGGGACTTGAACTCAGGTCTGGGCACTAACTTCTAGCCTTTTCACTTAAAGCTAGCACTCTACCACTTAAGCCACCTTCAGCTCCACCTTCAGCTGCTTTTGTTTATTTTGTTTTCTGTTTCTTTGGTTTTTATTTTGCCAATCCTGGGGCTGGAACTCAGCCTGGGCACTGTCTTTGGATACTACTCAAGACTTAACACTCTGACACTTGAGCCACAGTATCACTTCTGACTTTTTATATTTGTAGTTAACTGGAGGTATGAGTCTAATGGAGGAGCAGAGATTTAGCTCAGTAGAAGAGTACTTGCCAGGAAAATGCAGGTCCCTGAGTTCAGTACTCTGCTCTGGGAAAAAAAAATATAGTATAATGGACTTTTCTGCCTGGGCTAGCTTCTATCCTAGCCACCTGAGTAGCTAGGATTACAGATATCAGCCATTGGCACTAAGCCAGACATTTTTATTGTAATGTATAGGGAGGTTACAGTTATATTTGCCAGAGAGTAGGTGTATTATTTCTCACACATTGATACCCTTTCTCATGTTTTGGTCCCCATTTCCCTCCCAAAACATATATTCTTAATATGTGTTGAAAATCAGATTAAACATGGGCACAGGCCCATGTTTGCAATCCTAGCTACTAAGCAGGCTGAGATGGGAAATGTCATAGCTCAAGGACAATAAGGTCATAAAGTTCATGAATAACTGTAACTCCTCTATACATTATCCTGACAATAAAAAAAAATCCATGAGAACTTCAGCCAAGGAAACTACATGAGGTAATACATTTCATTCAAGCTATTCATATAGCCTAAATAAGAAAATCATTGTCCAGTCAGCCTAGGCATACATGCAAACCCTATTCAACAAATAACTTATACAAAAAAAAAGGCTGCAAAGGTGGGAGGATTAGCTTGTCTCAAGTGGGAGAGGACAAGCCTCACAAGTGTGAAGTCCTGAGTTCAAACTCCAGTTCCACAAAAATCCTTCAGTAGGAGCCAAGAGTTTTACCTAGTGGTAGAGTGCTTGCAGTAGCATGCAGGAAGACCCAGGCTCAATTCCTTCGTACTACATACACAGAAAAAGCCCAGAAGAAGTGCTGTGGCTCACGTGGTAGAGAGCTAGCCTTGAGAAAGCCCAAGGATAATGCTCAGGCCTTGAGTTCAAGCCCCAAGACTGGCAAAAAAAATCCTTCAGTAATACTCAACTGGGCTTTTTCTCAATAAATAGTACTTGAAGGAAAGAAAGAGGGGGGAGAAGGGAAGGGAGAGAAAGAAAGAAGGAAAGGAAGGAAGGTAGGAAGGAAAGAAGGAAGGAAGGAAGGAAGAAGGAAGGAAGGAAGGAAGGAAGGAAGGAAGGAAGGAAGGAAGGAAGGAAGGGAGGAAGGAAAGAAGGGAGGGAGGGAGGAAGGATCTGTGGCTTAGGCAAGGCCTTGGGCCTTGGTGTGGTAAATCAAGGAGAGTGGCTTCGTTCCACGGACAGCAGAGAGTTCCAGGGAGATTTTAGCAAAAAAGAATGTCATCAGAGTGACACACAATTTTAGATGAACTAAATGAGATTAAAAAGGGAAAAAATACAGTAGCACTAGGAAAAGAAGAGGTAGTCAGCCATCCCAGAAGGCACTGGGATACAGTCAAAGGAAGTTTATCAGGAGGTTTATCAGAGGGGCCATCTCCCCCGTAGGAGTGAGAGCAATATGGCTTCTGCCCCTTTTCAGGGGCATCTTTGTAACCCCGAGGCTGGAGGTGAGAGGTACTCTGCATGTGCATCTAGGTCTGAGTGGACAGTGGGAATGCAGTATCTCAGAGAAACTGGTGCAAGTCCCAGGATAGCTCTTTGTGAAGGGAAGGGTGGAGTTCAGGTTTGGGTGGAGGGTGTTCTGCTGATGCAGCTGGGGGCAGATACAATGTACGCTGGGAAGTGAGAGAGGAAGTGAAGACCTGAGATAAAGGGAATGCTAACGGAAGGAGCAGAGAGATTTAAGGTGAAATACATAGAAGGAGGAATGGACACTTCACTGATAAAGGATAAGATAGGATAGAAGGCAGTTAAAAAAAAAAAAAGGAAAGGGGTGGGATGAAGGGGCAACAATGGCACATTGATGTGGGGCAGAAGTCAGAACAGATGGAGGCAGACATGCAGTTTGTGACTCATCCTTACAATGGTACCTCTGGGTTCCTAGATGGATGAGCAAGATAACCCCTTCAGCCTCTGGCCTAGTAAGCTATCTGTCATGTTCACTACTCTCTAGATTATTTGTTGCTGCTGTGGGAAGCCAATGAAGATGTAGAAATAAATCAGTATTTTGGTATTACTTGCACCTTGGTGTTATATGGCCAATTTCTGTGTTGTTACTCAAGGCCTTGCTATCGTTGTGATATAAACAGGAAATCTTTGCAGCACCTTCCATATCCCTAGAGATGGTGTGTGCTACCAGTTCCCTAAAGGTGCACTGAAAATAACTGTTATTTAATTGATTACTTGGTTGACTGAGTTGCCCTCAAAAACTCCACCACCTCTCACCTCTACAAATGCTCAGTCACATCAGGACAAATGCCCATCCTTTTCCCGTGATGCTTTTCCTTGGGCCAGGCAGAATTAATAGATATATCTATCTACATTGCTTTTTGGTTTTTCTTTTTTGTTTACTTTACAGTGGCTATGCTTCCTGTTCTCTTTTCAAAAAAGGAATATTATTCTTTGGCTATAGTCTCTATACAATCATGCAAAATGCACTAAGCATTCCACATTGATGCATCAATTTCTTCTGAAAACCACCCCATGAACTATGACCTCCACAAAGCATTAATTTGGCACAAGTTCTGCCCTCTTTAAAAACAAAAACAAAAACGAATAAACTATGAAATGTAGGAACAAAATAACGCACAAGAAATCTTTCTGCTGCACTGGAAAGGAGGTAGGAAGGAAAGCTGAGTAAAATTTTGACTAAAGGCCTCCTTCTCAGAAAGAGAATTTTTCTGAATGATCTGAATTTTCCAAACATTGAGTCCTTAGTGTCTATCAGCCTTAAAACAATTCTATGCCTTGCTCAAGCATTGCCGAAAGAAAATAGTTGGTTGAGTTTGCACTCTAACTTTCAAGATCACAAGTCTCTGAAGGACTTGAAGAAAAATGAGGCCACCATCATCCTTCTTCAGTTTGACCCTTGAGGAGAGGAAAAATGAGAAGTGTGGATCTCCCAAAAGACCCATGTCCCAATCCTAATTCTACCTTGTAAATCTGCATGACCTTGAACTACTCTAAACTTCATCTTTCATAGTTAAAAGTTAGCTATTTAGTATGTGTACTAATCTCATATGTACTGGACTAAGATCAGGCATTATTGTAAGCACCTAAAATTTTTAGATTACTGTTATCTGAAAGAATATTCTTTCCATACTGTAGGACTAGAAAAGAGATGTGAGGGCCAGGAGTTTGGCCTACTGGTAGAGTGCTTACCTAGCATGCAGCAAGACTCCGGTTCGATTCTTTGGTACCACAAACAGAAAAAGCCAAAAGTGGTGCTGTGGCTCAAGTGGTAGAGCTCTATCCTTGAGAAAGCCCAAAGACAGTGCTCAGGCTCTGAGTTCAAGGTCCAACATTGGCAAAAAAAAAAGGAAGGAAGGAAGGAAGGAAGGAGGGAAAGAAGGAAGGAAGGAAGGAAGGAAGGAAGGAAGGAAGGAAGGAAGGAAGGAAGGAAGGAAGGAAGGAAAAGAAAAGAAATGTGAGCTAGCATTCAAAAACATGAGCACATGCTCTCTCCTCTCTCTCTCTCTCTGTCTCTCTGTCTCTCTGTCTCTCTCTCTCTCTCCCCCTCTTCCTCCTCTCTCTCTCTCTCTCTCTCTCTCTCTCTCTCTCTCTCTCTCTCTCTCTCTCTCTCTCTCTCTCTCTCTCTCTCTCTCTCTCTCTCTCCTGGCCCTCTTCCAAGCAAGATGTGTGCAGCACAATGTGGCCCAAGACAGAGTTATTTCTTTCCTTTCTAGCGGCTTCTCTTTGGAACCCAGAGGACCATATTCATGTGGCTGTAGTTTGCTCTAAGAAATACTATTTGTCAGAAGCTGTTGACTCCTGTTTTTCTTTCTTTCTCCTTGATTTTCAATTAACTACAGAATCAAATGTTGCATTAATGACCTGTCAGGCATGGGTTACTGCTTTCAAGAATAGCTACAGACTTACAGTTCCTCCGCTCAGCCTTGGCTAGTTAAACTGGTGCCATTCCTGGCCTCTACTGCCATGCATCTAAGGTCTTTGTTTAAAAATTGCAAAATAGGTAAACTTACATGTATGATCATTAACAACTAGGATGCTTTTTATTTTAATTTTTATTGTATTTATGGTCTGAATGATATATAGAGGGTTTACAGTTACATTCATCAGTAGTGGGTACGTTACTTCTTGAACACTGATACCCCTTCCCATGTTTTTCTCCCATTTCCTTCCTGTTCCCCCCTCAAAATGATCTTGATTTTCCCCTTCTCTTCCCTACTTCAAGTAAACAGATTAATGTGTACATAATATACCAGGCACCAAAGTCAGATATAGTAATAACATGAGATAAACCATAAGGGGGGGAAAGGAGAAAAGAAATAAGTTCACCTAGCACATTAAGAACAACAGTCACAAAAATAAACCTCCTGTTTCCATATCCCAGAAGCAAGAGGAGAAGATTTGAATTCTGTAGACAAAGGATACTCTAGGTATCTCCAACATCCAGTATATGGATCTAGACACAGTGGAATTCTATGCTGCCATCAGAAAGAATGACATTGCTCCATTCATCAGTGCATGGTTTTTATAGGTGCATTCCATCTGGCTTATTTCATGCATGGGATCACCAACATTCCACCTGCACTTTGCTATTTTTCTGTCTTCTGTATCATCTTAAATTAGGGGGCCTCTTCCACAAGAAATAATGGTGTAGGAATTGCAGTGTTCAGGTACACTTACAGACCAGAGGCTCCTTATGATTACTAGCCGAGAGAAAGACCTGCTGTTTCCTAGATACTGGACTCCACACAGCAGTGACATGCCTACAGAGACAGGCCTGTGATAAAAGAATGAGGAAAAAGAGGCTCTGGAAATCATGAGAGAATGTTGGGCTTGTGACCAGCTGGAAGCCCATACATGCTTTTTCTCCTGCCTGAAGGGAGCCTCTGCTTCTCAATGCCAGTAGAGTTGCCAAGAAAAAAACAAGTTAGTGTTGCCAATTCTTTTGATATTTTTTAAAAGGAAGTGTAAAAAAAAATATTTCTTAGAGGAAACCCACCTTTTTCATTTCTATTTTAAATATTGGAAGCAAATCAAAATTTTTGATGAAAATTTTAAGTGCCAAGTTTATAGGAAGTAAGTCAAACTCATCTGCAGGCTGCCTATGTACATCAAGGGGAAAAGACTTGAGCTCTACAGACAGAAGAGACTCTTAGACATTTCTTACTGTCTAGTCTAGGGCAGATCCTTAACTCTCAGTTTCTAATGCAGCACAGGTACACAGGATATTTGTTAAAAAGCATCCTAATCAATCTAGATATTCCTCAGTAGATGGATGACTCAAGAAGATGTGGGATTGTATGATGCCATTAGAAAAAAAAATGGCATAAAATTCTATGCTGCCATTAGAAAAAATGGCATTGCCCTCTTTGTAAAGAAAGACTTGGAAAAAATCATATTAAGTGAAGTAAGCCAGACCCAAAGGAACATAGGCTCCATGGATTCCCTCCTTTGTAATAATTAATACCCAGCTAGGATTTCTCCTTAGCAGAGGATCACAGTAGCTCAAAAGGTATGTGTATATGGTCATATAGGATGACACTAAACAAAATGAACTCTAGGATATGGAAACAAAAGGTTTATCTTTCTGATTGTTGTTCTTACTCTACTATGTGAATTTGTTTCATTTCTCTTTTATCCCCTTATGATTAATCTCATGCAGTTACTGTATCTGACTTTTGTTGCCCGGTATATTGTATACACATTTATTTGTTTATTTGAAATAGGGAAGGGAAGGAGAAAAACAAGATGATTGGGGAGGTGGGGAGAGGGAAAGGGAGATAAAAACATAAGAAGGGGTATCAAGGTTGGAGAAATAATGCATCCATTACCTGACAAATGTAACCTTAACTCCTCTATACATTATCCCAACAATAAACTACAATTTTTAAGAATGCACTTAAGCCGATCTTACATTGTATAAAAGTTGAACCATCATAAAAAACATTCAATGACTACAAAAAAAAAAACAGAGATAACCACTCAACAAAATTTCCTGCTAACTCCATGAAGGTCTGTCCAGAACCCACAGCCTGATAGCAGCTGCAGCTCCATGTTCCTCTCCTCAGGGTCCACTGTGTCTTGCTTGTACAGGAATCCCAGTAAACCTTTGTCTCTCCTATGCTCCCATCTCAGTAAATTCCTTACCAACCCTCAGTTCCTTCTGCCTGTTTTTGGCTGCTGATCTGATTTTGACTCATACCTGCATCCCAACTCTCTTTCACCCAAGCTCTACTAAAACTGCCACTTGCTTATTGTTAAGTTCCAGTTTCCTAACTTATTTCAATCAGCCATATGAGTGTGAGACACAATCTTAATCACTCATTAGATCCTTCAACTCCTTCAACTCCTATTTGCAGAGGAGTTGAAGGCCTCACCACCTCCCTTCCCACACCTGGCTAGTACAGAAGTACTTTCCTCCTGTTTGTCACCACATTGTTCCCCTATCATCATCATGCCACTCCCAGAGGTGTCCTCACAGCAGGAGAGATGGGGGGATTTCAACACCAGGGAGGACAAATCAGTGTTACCTGAATAGTACAAGAAGACGAAAAGTTTAAAGCCCTCTGGACTTCACACATCAAGAATATTTTGTGGGGAACTTGACAGAGTCTTGTACAACACATTTCATATGAGAAAGAAATTGAAAAGGGCAAAAAAAATTGCTGCAAGTTGAACAAGAAGAAAAGAAAAACGTGTACATTGAAATATTACGACTGAAAATCATCTTGAGCACAGGACTCCTTCTGAATTTGGGTCTCCCTAAATAAGAAGCCAACTTCACCTCCTCCTCCTCCTCCCTCATCACCCCGGGTTTACACAGTGTGACTGATGACTTGATGTCATCACTGCTAAAAACGTTCCAGTGTATGAAAGGAAAGACTCACATTGTGACAGATCTAGCAATTAAAGAGAGAAGAATGGAAATACCCATGGTTACTGGCAGGCTGACATCACTCGTGGAAGTCTGCCATCACACTTCAGTGACTGTTGCTACCTTTACATTTTCCAGAGCGTGAGGCAATGAGAGAAGGGCACAGTTCCACTCACTGTCTTGACTTGAGAAGCCAATTACCTCTTTCCTTTGAAATCCCATCTTCCAAGCCGGAGGGAGTTTCCCTTCCTGGTGGTCATCCCACATGGTCACACACTACTCATCTCTTAAAACCCCACTCAATGCCATCATTTTTCAGCTTTTTTCATATATTTTTATTGTAATTAATAAAAGGGTTACATTGTATTCACCCATAGAAGGTGCATTATTTCACAAACGTTATTTTCTCATGTTTTGGTCCCCATTTCCCTCTCCCCCCCACCCCTCATCTTGTTTCCTCCCCTTCCCTATCTTATTTCAAATAACCAAATAAATACATATACATCAGATAACAAGGTAAAATACTGTGACTATATGAGATAACCAAGGGACATCAAAAGAGATGAGAGATAACATAGTACATTAAGGACAACAATCACTTATTATATGGCTTTTGTTTCTATATCCTGGAGGTCCTTTCATTTAGCGTCATCCTATATGGCCTTATGTATCTTGGTTTTGCTTTATTGTAAATCTCTGCTAGAAGACCCCAAGGGTTTTCTCAGCTTTCTAAAGCTACCATGGCCCTATGCGTTTCTAAAATCTTTTTTCTTCAAATGGATACATTTTTAATGTGATACATAAAACAGTTACAGTTATATTTGCCACATAGAAGGTGCATTACTTCTCACACATTGATACACCTTCTCATGTTTTTCTCCCCATTTCCTTCTCCCTACCCCTCCCAATCATGTTGTTTTCCCTCCTTCCCTTTCCTATTACAAATAAACAAATAAAGTTATATACAATATACCAGGTAACAAATTCAGATACTGTAACAACAAAACCTAGATAAATAAGACCATATAGGATGAAACTAAATGAAAGGATCTCCAAGATTTGGAAACAAGAGCTTTATCTTGAGTGATTGTCATTCTTAATGTACTATGTACTATGTTAGCTCTCTTCTCTTTTGTTGCCCTTTGGTTTTTCTAAATTCTGTAACATACAAAACTCATCTCACAGTTTCACTGTGAGCACCTCAATAAACAAGTCATTTTATTTATAAGGCAATCTAGCAGCCATCCAATAAATACTTAATTAAATATTACTATTACTCTATTATATACTTTATGCTTATTTCATCTCATATATATCTATATATATTCCTTTGTTGTTGATTATTATTTTCTTTTGGCAGTAATGGAGTTTGAACCCAAGACCTGTGCTTACTAGGCAGGCATGTTTGAGACGTTCTCCTACCTTTTTCAGCCTTAGTTATTTCTTTTTATATTCACTTGCATTTTTTACAGAGATAGCCTCAGCCTCAGATCATCTATCTATGCCTCTTATGTAGCTGAGGCCACCACAGCTGGCTTACTTTATTGAGATGAGGTCTCTCAAAATTCTTGCCTAGGCTGACCTCCAGTTAAAATCCTCCCAAACTCCATCTCCAAAAAGCTGGAATTGTAGTCAAGTACTACCCCACTCTGTTTTGTACACATTTCTTTAAACTCAAATAAGATAACCAGCCCCTCAATGCCATGAATCCTGGCTTACTGTTTTCTTGACAGGCTCAATAGTACCAAATCCACAGTAGCAAATACATATTTACCTGACAGAGTTGACTGACTAGGAGGAACTTAAATCTCTGACACAAGTGACCAGTGTAGTGCCAAACACTGATTACTGCAAATAACGCTTTATGACTGAAACGAAACTCTCCAAGCTGTGCACAGCCCACAGCTGTTCAATGCTATAATTCACTAAGCTCTAGGGAAGACCTGCAGTTTGCCTCTGGGATTGTCAAATCCCACCTCAAAATGAATGAGTGGCATGTGAGCAGTCACTGTACAGAAGATTCTTTAGAGTTCTCTGAGCTTATCCTCCCAGAGAGGGCATATCACACTTAATCAGTCCACATGCCAAAAGACAGTTTTGTTTTCTAAATGCCTTTGCTATGGGCTCCACTTGGGACTTGCAAATCCATTTGAGATCTTGATTTGCACATCATATTCGGATGCAAGACTCCGGGATAAGCCCTCAGCTGTCAATGGGAAGTAAAATAGGATGTCTGCTTGCTTGCCCCTCTGCCTACCTTTACCTTGACTATCCTAAAGAAAGCCAGGGGGAAATAGGAATGATAAGCAGATAGAATTTGCTGGCCCGAGATAAGAAAATACACAGTCAAAAGGAGAGAGACTCTCACTGGGTGGTTTTCCTGCCTGAAATAACTGCATGAAGACCATCAGCTTTAAGTAATACGTTTTTGAAAACCAAACATTTTAGAAATGATTTTGTATAAGCAAATCGTTTGTGTGCACAAAACTCTATATCTTTTCATACAAACAGCATTTTCACATGCAAATTGGGCTTGTTAGAGCTTTAGTTAATTGAGCAGTGCTTGGAATTCAATGCTTTATGCAAGCCCGAGTGGGGAGTGATCTGAGTATGGCTACTGGGAACATTGGAGATGGTGGCTGGCAGTGAGTGGTATCATTTGCATACAACTTGGTTGCTCCTCTGTTTTAGCATGCTGTAAATCTGGAGAGGCAAAGTAGACGAACTATGTGAAGTGTCAAGTGTCAAGTGTCAAGTGTCAAGTAAAATCCTAAGCAGCTGACCACACCAACTGAACTCATGCCCTTCCACAACCACTAGGTTTATTCCACGCTTAAAGTTCCACATCCTATCCAAGTTAGCACTTCAACATACCTCAGAAGAAATGTCCTCACAGGTCTTTCTTCTTGTAAAAGGGAAGGTCAGTTAGAACCCAGAGCTGTGACACAGTTACATACATCTGCATTACATTTACTCACACCCTTAAAAGTACACATATAAGAGATAATATGTGACCTCTGTTTCTTTCTTTGGAGCAGACTTACTTATCAGGATTTTTACAGATCCATACATATTTTTTGCAAATAATAATTCTTAGTGGATGAGTAAAATCTCATCATGTATATATACCACATTTTCGTCATCCATCAAGAAACATCTGGGATTATTTCCATATGGTTGCTAGAGTGAATAATGTTGCAATGAACATGGCTGTGTCAGTGGCTTTATTGTCTTCTGATTTCTAATTTTTTGAATAACTACTCAAGAATGGTATTACTGAATCAAGGAATGTTCTTCATTTTAGTTGTTTTGTTTTGTTTTGCTTGCCAGTCCTGAGACTTGAGCTCTGGGTCTAAGCACTGTCCTTGGGCTTTCTCAAGATTAGAGCTCTACCAATTGAGCCACAGCACCATTTCCAGCTTTTTTCTACATATATGGTACCAAGGAATTGAACCCAGGACTTCATGCATGCTAGACAAGCACTCTACCACTGGGCCAAACTGCCAGCCCTGTTTGCTTTGCTTTTTAAGGAATCTCCAAACTGATTTCCAAAGAGATGGAACAAGTTTACATTCCCATCAAATACATTGGGGTTCCTTTGTCCACCTCATGTGCACCAGCATCTGTTAATTTTTGTATTCTTTTTTGGTTTCTTTTTTATTATTATTGTCTTTGAGTACAGAGGAATTGACATTTAACAAAGCTATTTATGAATACAATATATTTTGATCAATGCTTTGTATTCTTTGGTTAATTGTATTTTATTGTCAGAATAATGTATAGAGGGGTTACAATTATATTTGTTAGGTAATGCGTATGTTACTTCTCGAACCTTGCTCCCCTTTTCTCAGTTTTTTGTCCTGCTTTCTCTCACCTCTCCCCCTCCCAATAATGTTTTGTTTTCTTGAAGATAGCCATTCTAACTGGGGTAAGAAGAAATCTCTTGTCGTTTTGATTTGCATTTCATATTCTCAATATTTCTGGGTCTGGGACTCTAGTCTTTCTCAAAAAGAAACATTATAATTTTATCTCATCTGACACTTATTTATCAGCCACAATGGAAGTCAGTCATATGAGGCTGATTTCAGCCATAACGGAAAATGTCATGATTGAACCCATAAAAACTAATGCTTAAGACCTCAATGATTTTAGCTTATAATACTAATGTAGAAATTGTTGTGGGGATCATCCAGTGAAAACCAGTTGGCTTGGCTTATTCTGTAAGTATAGTCCAAAGCCACAATCTCTATGTCAAATATGAACAAGGACCTCTCTCCTAATTACTTTTCTATAACACTTCCAAATCTCAACAGTTTGCCATTTTTAAATGACCTTTTATGTTTAAAGTGATTGCTATTTCATATATGGATATAACTGATCAGTAGATAAATGATAACTTCACTCTTGCAGAAATGGAACAATGGCTTTCTTTGAGGTTTTGAAGACAGGGCCTAGTCACTGACCCAGCTAATTCTATCTGACTCCATTTTGTTCTGTTGCCTTCCTTTTGACCTGTTCTAAAAGTCTTAAGACAAAAGATCTTTAGATAAAAGCCAAACAAAATCATTCTCTGAGGAGCAAAAATTCCCCTTGGCACTCACAAAGCTCTGAAGAAAAGTTCTGAGTAGAGAACCTAAGGTAATGATCAATCAGACCCAGGCCACATCAAGATAACCTGGGCTACCACCATGGAAGAACCATTGTTGCCATTTTTGTCTCTTTCTTATACAACTCTGATACTCCTGTAAGCAGTTTAAAGACACATTTTAAGTCAATAGACTTTTGTCCTTCCTGATAGAGTTACACTGTTAATAAAGCACCTTTCCTGACTTCACTGTTCAGTTCTTTGGCTACCTTTCCAACCCTGGTCCATTGAGACTCCTGGAGCTCACTCAGTCTTTTTCCTTCACTCTGATGTGAGTTAATTAATTAATATGTATGTAATGTATGCATGTGGGTGCATGTGTGTGCATGTGCGTGTGTATGTGTGTGTGTGTGTGTTGTTTGTCCTCTACCTACCTGAAAAACACATCTCCTGAAGGTAGAGAACACATGTAGAGTTTATTCTGCCACCTAGTCAGATTTCATAAATAAATCTTGGTTGATAAATTTTCCAGTCATCTGTAAGTTCTGGCAAACACTATATATAGGACAGTGTCTGTGTATCCAGTACTCTGAAAAGTCAAAAGCTACTTGAGAGCAAAAGCTCTATGTTTTCACTCAAGACAATGGACAATTTCCAGACTAGAACTTTCCTTCGGCGTAGTGATTATTCAGGGAAAAAGGAAATGGGAGACAGATTGTTTCAAAAAGAGAGATAGCAACACATGCCCCTTGTTTGTAAAGGCACTGGACAGTCATTAGATACAAAGTAAGCAGAGTTGCCAGAAAATAACTTGATCCATAACTATAACACATAAGACGCCATGAAGACAATTAGTTCCTTGGTATTTAGACTGTGGTCTTTGTCCTTCCTTTTATTGATGATTCAGTACATCTTTATAAATAAAAATACAACTTGATCTGAGTGATGCCATCATTCTGATATGTGTATCTGAGGAGTTATAAACAAAGAAAATACATCCATAAACACCTGCTAGCAACAGCAATAAAGCAAACTTCTTCATCAATTAGCCAGCCTCCAAATACAAAGCTAATCACCCACCACTATTCTCCTTGGCCAACAAGGGAGAAAATAGTCTTAAATTGAAGACAGCCAATCAAACACAATCTAGAAATTTTAGGAAAAACTGTTTTCCTTCAATGAATATCTTAATATATACTTAGTAAGCTAGGTGCTGGTGGCTCACACTTGTGATCCTAGCTACTCAGAAAACAGAGATTTGAGGATCTCAGTTCAAAGCCAGCCTGGGCAGGAAAATTCATGATGATCTATTTCTTACTCAGCAGAAACTCAAATGGGGTTCTGTGACTCAATGTGGTGAAGTGCTAGCCTTGAATGAAAGGGCTCAGGGACAGTGCCCAGACAGTGAGTTCAAGCCCCATATGCAACAAAAACAACAATGATATTTACTTATTAAGAACTACAATCATATCTCCTTTTGGCCTTACTGACATAACCTTTCAATTAAACTCCAATACTTTGGGGTTTTTTTCATTCTTTTATTGTAATTAGTAAAAGGGTTACATGATATTTGCCAGATAGAAGGTGCATTAATTCACATACATTGATACACTTTCACATGTCTTGGTACCCATTTCCCTCCCCCCCCACACCGCCCACCCGTCTTGGTTTCCCCCCCTTCCCTATCAAATTTCAAATAACCAAATACAAATAAATTCAATATATCAGATAACAAAGTGAGATACTATAACAATATGAGATAACCAAGGGACAGCAAAGGAGATGAGAGACAACAGAGCACATTAAGGACAATAATCATTCACTATATGGCTTTTGTTTTGATATCCTGGAGGTCCTTTCAATTAGCTTCATACTATATGGCCTTATGTATCAAGATTTTGCTCTATTGCAGATCTCCGCTAGTAGAGCCCAAGGTTTCTACTGATTATGACGAATGAGGGAAACCATTGAGCCTAAGTTCCTTTGAGTCTGGCTTACTTCACTTAATATGATTTTTTCTAAGTCTTTCCATTTCCTAACAAATGGGGCAATGTCATTCTTTCTGACAGAAGCATAGAATTCCATTGTGTACAAATACCACAACTTGTTGATCCACTCATCAACTGAGGGACATCTAGGTTGGTTCCATATCTTTGCTATGGTGAATAGTGCTGCAATGAACATTGTTGTGCTAGTGGATTTAGTATGCCCTTGTTTCTGGATGGTTGGGTAAATGCCAAGTAGTGGAATTGCTGGGTCATAGGGGAGTTCTATGTTTAGCCTTTTGAGGCACTGCCACACTGCTTTCCATAGTGGTTGAACGTAAACTCCAATACTTTGCACATAGATTTTCCAGCACAGCAAATAGCTTCAAACTACATTTGAAGATAGAAGTTTTTTAGCAGATGATTTCAGTAAGTATTCTTTAAGACAATGAAAGTTGTATATAGTTGTGTCCACTTATTACATATATGTAATAGTAATAATGTTGATAAATGTATTTTTATTGATAAATATGTTTTTGTACTTTAGTAAGATTTTAGGGAAACAAACTAAAATTAGCAAACAAAAGTTTTTGCCAAAAATCATCTTTCAGAATTCTCACAATCTAAACACATACCACTCACCTTCCCAATCACTGGAGGTTTTAGACTGGATACTTGTCCAAACAAAGAAATGTTTTAAGTGTTAGGAGTCATCTAACACTCTAAAGTTTTTGTCTGCTATATTGACTTGTGGAGGCAACTCTGTCTTTTCACGCAGAACAGATTTAAGAATGCTAGTTCTATCTTTACTCCTTCCACAGAAGGTTCTATATAACCTGAAGCTCTAGCTTTCTGAAACAAGCTGTAGAAATGGAACTTTCATTACTGCACCCATTGAATGGACCAAAACCCAGTCTTAGTCCTCTTTAAGACTGCAGTAGTCCCTAACAGTTAAATGTTCTGGTTATCCCTTGTGTACAAGTGGCTTGTTCATTGTTAGACTATGTTATGGTCATTTCAGGTGTCATTTTGATGGGTTAAGGGACATTTAAGAGAACTTCTAAAGCATATTTCTATATTTTTTCTGTGTGGGTGTTTCCAGAGTCATTTGACTTGTGAGCTGATAGGGAAAAACGAAGAGGACTGGTCCTTAGTGTGTGTATGTAGTGTCCAGCTATCTGGAGTCCTATCTGCCAAGCACTCTCCTTCTGCCCTGGGCCATCAGAACCTCAGGTGCTCTGGCCTTTTGGCTCCAGGTCTTAAACCAGAGCCTGTTTCTTATTTTCTCAGGCCTTCAGCCTTGAACTGTGAATTTCATCAGCTTCTGTGGTTCTGAAACTGTCAGACTTCTGGCCTACTCCATGCTTCTAGTATCCAAGAGTCCACAAATTTCTGATTCAGAGACCCATTTCTACCTGGGGCACTGGGCATAAATAAGGTATTTTATATTACTTTTTACTACCATAAAAAATATTAATGTTAATGATAGGCTTCTATTATAAACACACATTTTAGTGTGAATGAACTAAGATATTGTGAGTCAGCATACCTCTTCATTGACTGATATTAGACCCTTCAGTGGTATTTTGAATGCTATAAGTGAAGGACTAGCAGTCAATCATCTATTCAGATTATTCTCAAGCCAGGACCACCAGCTATCAATGACCCCACAGACATCTTGAGGAAGCTCTACAAAACCATAGCTTCCTGCTGCTGAAGCACAACTGGAGTTCGGGAAGGAGCTCTTCCACCTATGACTGTTTCCAAACAGATTATGCTGCATTTATCACCCTCAAAAGATTTAATGAACTTTAGAAACAGTAGCCATTTGCACCTAGGCCAGAGGAAAAGCCCTTTCCTCAGTAGCAGAGAAGAAGGTCTGATGTTGGTGCAAACACAGTGCTTCATTTATACCAAGTTTTCCTGTAACTGGTGCAATGTATGATCTTTGTTCTACCTTCTTTCAGTTTGTTTAGTTTGCTTTTCCAGGGAGGTAGGTGAACTGGGCTGCTTCTTGGTGCAGCAATACTAAGACCAAATGGTCTTTTCTTTTATACTTTTATCCATACTATTAACACAGCAGATAGAGCTCGTAACCCAAGCAGAAGGTGGTAAAGAAACAGCAAGAGGACAGCAGCAACGGTGCAATAGTGAGTGACACAAGGACAGCTGAAGAGTTCCACAGAACAGCAGGGAGAGAAATGATGAGAGCACAGGTGATGGAGATAATGGCACTACAGACAAGAACTACTAAAGGCGAGAAACTGCAGACACTCATTGTTTAAAGGATGCCAAAAAGCTTTCTGCTGTTCCTTGCTGCTGTCTACTGCAGCTGCTTACTGAAGCTGGAAGTCAGAAGATGGTAATTTCTAAGTGCCAGCTCCACGGCTAGTGAAAACCCAAAGTGGAGTTCCTCCAACTTACAGTGGCTTCGAAAATCTGGAGCAATATACTCCATGCGCTCAAGGTTTGAAGCTCTATACTCCTCAGCCCGGGTGAAAGGACCAGGGTTACACACAGGTAAACCAAAATGAATCCAACCAACTGACTGGTAATAGTTCAACACTTGTGAATTCTTAGTCTCAGTACTTGCATGAACCAATTGATTTAATAAACTTCATTTTGTTTATCTACCTATCTGCCTTCTATCTATCTATCATCTACCTGTCTATACTGTTAGTTCTGCCTCTATGAGAAGTATTACCAACACATACTATTTTTTGCTGTTGTTTGTCTTGCTTTTGGGTTGAAGCTAACAATGAAGACTGAGAAGGTAAGAAAAGCTGAGGAATCATGGAAATGCAGATATAAAATTCAATGCATATCCTACAAAATTAAGAAAATAGAGGAAAAGAGTAGAATTGGGAAGAAGAGGATAGACTGATGAAAGGGATAACGTTGATCAAGATATCTTGCATTCATATACTGCTTTGTTGAATGGCAGCTCCTTTATAGAACTACTTATAGCTGAAAATAAAAACTTCAAAATGATGGACAATTACTATAGATGCAGTGTAAATATGGTGGCCCCTGGAACTAAATAGAAAATTTAGTTCCTCAGTTACGTTAAGCATATATGCCCAGTCACTTTCATGTTGGAAAGCTCAGATATATCACATTCCTAGACTCCTAGAAAGTTTTTCTGGACAGCATTACCATATAGTTGATGTCTCGAAACTTCTGCCAATCTAGCATCATGTCTCAAATTTCTTCACCTTTCATATAAATGCGTTTATATTCTACCTGGCATCTTTTTCCCTGACTGTCTCAAAAGATTCTCTTGTTTATGAACAGCTAATGCTTTTACAATCTCCACTGTAAGAAGCTTGTTCTTTAATATTACCTTGGACGCTAATTAAGTAGGATTTGAAAATGAGAACACATTGGTGATGTTAAGGTTAATGGTATAATCCTTTAGCACAAGAGAAAACTTCCAGAGCTTATTGAAAAGACTTTTATTGGAGTGCAGGGAATGCACTGTTCTATTACCCACACATACTGTCTATTAGAATGTACCATCTATGTGTCCTATGAGTAACTGACACTTAGAAAACTCTCCCAGGTGCTAGCATTTCTCATCAGGAAGGTAAACTGCTAATGAACAAGAGAATGTTATTTTCTCAGAGAATTCTAGACTCATCCATATTCAGAATTAATTTTAAACCTTTTTCTGAGGAATTATCTTGAAACAATAGTTCACAGTTTTTACAAAAATAGTATTGACAAAGCTAAGTGTTAAAAAAAATGGTTTCTGGGAGCCAGGAGTTTGGCCTAGTGGTGGAGTGCCTACCTAGAAAGCACGAAGACCCAGGTTTGATTCCTCTGTACCACATACATAGAAAAAGCCAAAAATGGTGCTGTGGCTCAAGTGATAGAGCTGTAGCCTTGAGAGAGTCCAAGGACAGTGTTCGGACCCTGAGTTATAAGCCCTGGGACTGGACTGGCAAAAAAACCTGCTTTCTCTGGCTTCTGGCTAATTCTAGCTATTCAAGAGGTTGAGATCTCTAAGTCTAGTTCAAAGACAGTCCTAACAGAAGGGTGTGTTAAACTCCATTTCCAAAATAAGGAGCAAAAAGCAAGATTGGAGGTATGGCTCAAGAAGCAATCATCTGAGCAAACAAGCTAAGCAAGCACAAAGCCTTGGATGCAAGTCCAGAACCACCAAAGAGAGAGAGAGAGAGAGGGAGAGAGAGAGAGAGAGAGAGAGAGAGAGAGAGAGAGAGAGAGAGAGAGAGAGAGAGAGAGAGAGAGAGAGAACATTAAAAAACAACTTCACAACTGATTTTTGTTTTAGTAATTCTAATTCTTGATTCTACATGCTTAATTTTTTATTTTATTCTAAAGATGATGTACAGGAAGATTACATTCACATAAATCAAGTAATGAGTACATTTACTTTAGAACAGTGGCTTAAACATTTTCAAACACCCGACTTTGAAAGCAAAAACTTGATGGTAGAGGGAAGGTAAATAGTTTGGAATATGCTATTTTACAATGTCTCCTACTTTTAGTCTTTTCCTCTCAAGCATATTCTTACCCTTGGAATACATTTGTTATGCGAATTCAAATGGAAATCTTGGATGCTTTAGAAGCAATGGAATGGAATAAAAGAGTACAAGGGGTGCGTGTATAACAGAAGGTACATGCTCTTATTCCATGACACCAGCATCCATTCATTATCTTGTATGTGTTAGTGTTTGCCCAGAAACTAACTAGTGTTTCTGTTGTAACAGGTACTTAAACTGCTTTGCTGAGAAGTCATGACTTCTCATGGACCTACAAATTAATTAAAAGCTTAGCATCTTTGTCTTCATTTTTTTTCTGTGTATTGTTAGCTCTGACTTGTTTTCTTCTCAGTCTTCTTCTTTACGATCACCTTTGAATTCAGGGAAGATAAGAATTATAGAAACCATCTTTACAAGAAGGAATGGGGACCACAGACCCCTCTCCCAAGAAAAGAAACGGCAAACCCTTTTCAACACAGATCACCAGGCAACAGTGACTTGGGAGTCCTGACAAGATTGCTATGAGAGGAGTAACAACTTCTCTGGAACCTGTTCCCTAATCCAGAAAGAGATGGGGGTCATCCATACCACATTTGTGACTGGAACTGTTTACACATACCTTTTGTCTCCTAATCATTTTCCTCTTTAAACTCAAAACTCATGTGTGGATGATTGCAGATGGGCTGAAGCACTGTCTCCCTGTGGTTTCCTGTGCTTCATAAAAAATCTTGCTCTGCCAATTCACCATTACTCATCTTTTTATATTATTTTTATTATTTCTATGTAGACGCATACAGAGGTTTCAATTCAACATATCCATTTATGAATATAATGCATTTGCTCATCTCTTTGTTTGTGTTGTGTGAATAATTGGAGCTGACATGTAGAAACTCAGGAGTATAGGCCTGAGGCATAAAAATTATAGTTCTAATATTATTAGAAAACAGAGGGGCCAGGAGTGTGGCCTAGTGGTAGAGTACTTGCCTAGCATTCACAAAGCCTTGGTTTGCATTTCTTAATACCACAATACACAGAAAAAGCCGCAAGTGATGCTGTGACTCAAGATTAGAGTGTAAGCCATGAGAAAGCACTTAACTATGCATTAAAGCAAAAGGAACTTAAGTTTGTAGGTGTAATTAAGGTGGGTGACCAGTTGCTCTTAAAACAGCTGTCCTAAAATTTTACATAATCTCACTGTGCACAGGGTAATCACGGGGGTCGTTAAAGGAGGAAGAATCAAGACAAGAGTCACAGACAAAACCAGAAAATAGAAGAATGAAGAAAATGGGGGTCAGGGAGTAGCTGAGAAAATCTTCAATAGACACAGTTGACTTTGAAGATAGAATAAGATATCAATTTGGGAACATGTGGCCTCCAGAAACTGAAAGAATAAATCAATTAATATACCTCCACCATTGCCTAATTCTAGTCCAGGAGGTCCAGTGGTGGACTTGTATCCTGTATGAATGTAAGGTAATGAATTTCTAATATTTTAAATCTCTGATAATTTTTGATAGCAGACCTAGAAAACTAATGCTTTTTGGTGTTGATTTTTAATTTAATAAAAGAATCAACTATTAATTCATTATACTAGTTTTTTCCGACCACCATCCAATATTCAATTATCAACCCAGAGTGCAAAATTGACAGAAATGTATGTCAAAAGAAAATCTGGAATATTATCCAAAGGAAAAGCTACTTCACCATCGTCAAATATTGTTTCAGCCCTCAGCTCCAGTGATTGTACCAACAATAATTGGCCATTTAAAACTCTTTTGTACATGGAACTTGTCACCTGTAAACATACCTCCCCCCGCTTCCACCCTCATGGTCAAGGCCTACCTTCACACATGTGATGACTTAATTGACAATTATTTTAAAAAATCAAAAGAACCATTATTACCAGACTGATTGTTGACCTGCAGTTCTATTGGATTTATTTCAATGCATAATTTTCTTCAGCTCTCAACTCAAGGTAACACTCCAATGCTCTTATGTTGATTTTTCAAAAATCTTTGAAACATTTCTGCAGACTCTAAAACATCAATCACTGGTATGACCAGCTTGTAGAAACATGAACACCCACTGCTCCTGCTTCAACAATGAGGAGGTTTGGCTGCCCGGATGGTACTGCATTATTTTCTTCTGCATTATCTTTCCCCTGGGGAAAGAAGGAGGAACAGATTAACTTAAGAGAGCTACTTCTTTGAGGTAGCTATTTAACAGAAATAAAAAACACATTCACATTCATCAACATCGTCTAATCAGATTCAATATCAAAGAACTAATTCCTTGGCTGCTTCAAGCTACAGCCAACCCTGAGTGCCTCACTGTCCTTTCCCAGTTCCTTTCCTCCCTGCTCATGTGTATAACTATCATCTAGCTGACTGAGACAAACCTCTGGCCTGTTTTATAGGATTTTAGCCTAATTTTTTTATACTTCACTGCTCATCTTCATTCTTCTACTCTTCTTCGTCTACTCATCTTCATTCTATTTGACCTTCAGCGTCTGGATATGTTCAACATTAAAAGGAACTGAAAGATAAGCACATGAAGACCAACCAATTCAACTGGCTTATCATAGCATCTGTAATATATTTATAATTATATACCTTTTGTGTGTTCATAACTCATGTATGTGTACTTATATGAAGTATATGATTTTATGATTATATAAAATGATATTATATGTTAAAACAAAATTTCTAGCCTATAGTTATGATAATACAGTGAGTAAATAGCTTGTATGTACCATATTACTCTCCCTGGGCCCATAAGCATGAATTTCTTGTGATAGTTGGCATTGAACTAACCCATTTGGAAGCAGAAGTCAAGAGACCTGACTCAGGCTTGAGACAATTTTCTGTATCCTGGAGCAGAGCAGAGAAGGAATAAACAGATTGAAGAAAATGGAAGTTAATCAGAACAGTGGAGATTATTGTTACTGGAACAGTGAAGAATGGCTCACACACTCCACTCTTGACCTTTCTGAGATCTAACCCATCTTGAGTAAATTCCAAATAAGTGTAGAAAACATTTTATTTGAACTGACAAGATGATAAATAATTCTATAATTGCCTGCAGTCATTTAGTTTTTCTTCAAGGACTGCATAAAAACAGACTTTGGGTTCCCCACACCACATACCCCTTTGTTTATTAATTTTGGCAGTGCTGGGGTTTGAACTACAAGGCCTTGTGCTTACTACACAGTAGTACTATACTACTTGAACTATATTCGTAGACATCTCTGATTCCTTAACTTGTTTCTACTACATAAATAAATAAAATGTCACCTATATAATAGATTCTCCATTGTATCTACATATCTGTTCAACATGAGCAACTACATTTACAAACTGGAAAACATGCAGTAAGCATCAGCTATTTGTATTCTTATTTCTCTTCTAAGCAATCAAGGACTAATTAAATAAAGAGAAACTCTTGGGATAACAAGGAAACTTACAGATTAAAAAAAAAGTTTTGTTAATTTAACTAAGGGTTGAAACCTAATTTCCACTTTATTAAAAAACAAGGAGATATAAAAGCAAGTTAAACAACATCACAAGCACCCATACACACACATACACATACACACACACACACACACACACACACACACACACACACAATTAGATTAAAAAAAAGACAATAGAGGGATTTTCTATCTCAATGCTCAGCAAACTTTTTCTGTGAAAGACCAGATAGAAAATATTTTTTTAACATTTGCAGGCCACATCATCTGTGTGGTAACTTCTCATCTCAAAAAGCCACAGATATTTCAATGAGTAGAATAGCTGTTTCAAAAATAACTTTATTTACAAAATCAGCTGCTGCAAACTAGATGTGGTTTGCTATAGATCCCTACTTTAGAGTTAATAAGTTTAGGAGACAAGGCATTTTGGCAATGAAGTAAAACATGGGAAGTTGGAATTTAAAAGGTTTTAACAAAGTATATGAATAGAAGAAATAAGCTAAGCATTGTGGCCTGAGCAGAATGGTGTTAGAGGAAAAGAGTATGCATGAATATACACACAAGCACACACACACACACACACACACACACACACACTCACACTCACACACACACGGCATTTCCTGTTGACTGTGTTTTCGTTTCAGAATCCTGTGGTCCTAGTTTCACACTGATTCTTCCAATATCTTTTATCATTGCCCTCAAAACAGTAATGACTGTATGTATTTGTACATCATTGATTGAAAATGTAGCAATTTAGACAATAGACTTCAGGGTTTTTTTCTATCACTCTCTCCAATCCTTGTGTCACTATAATCTGTCCTTGGGCCAACTGAGCTTTGTGTTTTCTGGCATATCTTTCCTTAAATTATTCTAAATGTTATCCTGAATAATTCCTTCTCACTTCACCAAGAAAGACAGTCTCTAAAACAGTCTTTAAAATAGTCTTTAAAAGTGTCTAAATTAGCCATGTGCTGGTGGCTCATGCCTGTGATCCTAACTACTCAGGAGGCTAAGATCTGAGGATTATGCTTCAAAACCAGCCTGGCAAGTAGCTAATCTCCAGATAACCACCAGAAACCCAGAAGTGGTGCTGTGGCTCAAAGTACTAGAGCACTAATTTTGAGCACAAAAAAAACTCAGGGATAGTCACTAGGCCCTGAGTTCAAGTTCCATGACTGACCTCCCCACCCTGAAAAAGTTGGCTCAAAAATATATGCAAACACATACAAGTCCACATGTAAACATGCACAAGCAAGCTGATAATATGGTATGTATTCCCTTTGTGTAACTCCTCTAAACAGCTGACAGGTTAACAAAACAACAGAATGAATACTAGGAAGCAGAAGCATGTTTTAGCTGAGGAGGGTGGGGTTCAATGAAAAGGGTACAAATGAATGGGGAGAGGAAAGTGGACAGAAAGAATTGATGATGCTCAGTGTACTTATGGGAAAATGGAACCAGTTAACTTGAGCAGATGAGCAATATTAGAAGACATGGGGGAGAATGACGTAGGGTGACAGGGATTAAGGTGCATTGCACTTTCAATTGATGTGCCGAATTGAAAGTCTGTTATGAAACTACTTAAAGATAATAAAAAAGTGTAAAAGTTTTTAAATGAAGTCATAAGATTCCAGACTACCTTCGAAAGAGAATTAAACTCATAGTCTTATTGAAAACAGCTGTGTTAAAAATGGTAGAAATTGCTGGGTGTGGTGGCTCACACCTCTAATCCTAGTTACTCAGGAGGCTGAGATCTGAGGATTACAGTTTAAAGTCTGCGCAGGCACTGATCCTGAGACTCTTATCTCCAGCCCTATGGGAAGTAGGGCTATGGCTCAAAGGGTAGGGCGGTAGCCTTGAGCTGAAGAGCTCAGGGACAGTGCCCAGGTCCAGAGTTCAAGCCCCATGACTAACCAAAAAGAAAATAGTAGAATTTTTTTGTTCCCAAATAACATGGACTTATGAGTGTTAGTATCTTTTGGCTTCACTATATTTCATCAATAAAAGAGCAAGGGTGAACCAGGACGTGTTTGCCATGCCCAAAAGCCTTTAATTTCTTCTAATTATTAAGAACTTACTCTCATATCAGCAATAAAAACTATTATTTATACTAAAATCTTATGAACTATTCCTGTGTGCTAAATAAGATGGTCCATTGTACGCACACAACAAATATTAGCTATTTGTAATTTTTCTCTTCTAAGCAATCTAAGACCAATTAAATAAGAGAAAGTTCAAAGTACTAAATAGAATATAATACTAAGGTCTATGTATTGCTACCTTCAAAATTAGCATAACAGCAGAAAATGCAACAAGAAGAAAGTTGCTTCCAAAAGAAAGTAGCTATTGCTTTTATGTATTTGAGGACATAATAGTGACTTGAGCAGAGAACATAACTTTTGTTTAATGAAGGCATTAGATGAGAGTGAAGAAAAGGTAAAAATCATAGTATTAATGGGAAATGGAACCTAAATGATCAAGTGTCTTTAGTCCAGATTCTTGTATATCAAATGTGCTACCTTTCACCATCCATTTTATTATAACCATATTTCATTGTCAATGGATATCCTAATAAGTCAAACAAATTGAATAATGTTTTTTATGCTATCTGTAGAGGTTCTGAATTGTTTGAGAGAAATATACTATAAAAATGTAAGATATAAATGTTATCAGTTAGACCATTTCTGAACTGTAAAATTAGAAACAATTGCAATTTTCCGTTGAGTGATCTAACCTTCCTCTTGAGAAGATTTAGACATGTAATAACTTTTCTTTCTTTCTTATTGTGATATGTCAATTTTGATTCCAGGTTCAAAAGTTGGTTGAATACATACAGAAAAAGATGGGAAGGAAGGCAGGAAGGCAGGCAGGCAGGCAGGCAGGCAGGAAGGAAGGAAGGAAGGAAGGAAGGAAGAAGGGAGGGAGAGAGAGAGGGTCAGACTGATGGTATGGCTGTAGTGCCAACCAAGCAAACAAACCAAGAGCACTAGACCTAGAATTAAAACCCTAGTACTTGTGAGGTAGGGGGAGAGAGAGTGGAACATGACAGGATAATATAGCAGGAGAAAATCTCTTTTCCATATATATGCATATATATATATCTGTAAGCAAAATAGTACCCCCCCCAAAAAAATGTCCACATCCTAAACAACACAATCTATGGCATGTTACCCTAGACAGCAGAGTCGACTTTGCAAATATGATTAAGATTAAGGACTTTAACATAAGGTGGTTATTCTGAGTTATCTGTGGGGACCTGATCAAACCAAATAAATGTTTTCTCTTGCCTGACAATAGTGCCAAGAGCAGATGTGACTATAGAAGTAGAGTCAGATTTTCAAAACTCTTCCTCTGGCTTGAATACCATGTTCTTATCTTGAAGAACTCCTGCCACACACATACACACACACACACACACACACACACACACACACACAGTGGGGGGGAGAGGTCTTTGTATCTAGTTTTCATTTCTGAAATCAGCATATGAGATGATGCTGGATGGTAGCCATCATGAAACAGAATCATTTTTGATTTTCAAAAGAGATTGACCACATCAAGGATATAACTGCTAAAGCAGTTTCTCAGCCTAAATATGACATTTTAAGCCAGACTTACTTATTGTGAGGGTACTCTGTGCACTTGCAGAATAGCTAGCAAGATTTCTGTCCTCCCGGAGATACCAGCAGCAGCCTGGACTCCTCTACTGCAAGCATAGTAGCAACAATCAAAAACATCCCCAGGCATTGTTAAATGTCCTCTACGGGACAAAGTCTCTTCCATCTTTGAAACCATTGCTCTCTAGAGGCAGGTTTATAGAATATAGAACCAGCAAGGGCTTTAGAAATTATTCCAGTACTTCTTGAAGAATTTGTGACTTGCCCAAAGTCAACTGATCCATTCCTTGGTTTACAGCTATATGCAAAGCTATCATCTCCTTGGATCACTAAAATAGATCACTTGAAAATGTAATATTTTTAAAGAATTAGTTTCCAGAGCTCCATTCATGGATGCAGTAAAGTCAAATAAAGCATAGCTAGTTGACCCAATTATTTTATCCTTTTGAGTTTTTTAAGGCATCATTCTTCAGAACCTTCGTGGATAAAATTGTTTCTGATAGTGATTGTCAGGAAAGCATTTCTGTTCATTAGCAGTAGTGACATGACAGAGATAAATGGAGGTGAATAAGTAATTCCCACAACACCAACCTTCCTCCTTTTCTTGGAACTGAGAAACCTTGTTACTCTTTGTGCACTGAGGGACAGAGACTGAGAACTCCCTCCTTTCTGCACAGGGAGGTCATTCTAGAAACTTCCTCTGAGATTCCATAATCAATAAGCTATCAGTTGCTGGGGGGTTGGTTGGTTTTGTTAATTTGCAGTTCTATTTTTACTGAACAGAGAAGTAGGATCAATAGCAACCAGGGGGATTTCTAGGTTGCTCCAATCTCAACTCTTTCTTGTAGTTGAGAGCATAACAATGTCAGTAGAATTAATTAAATTGCCATCCTTGTTTCTCCTATCCATCAGTCATTCATACACTCTTATGTTAACACACATTGAGATCAGCAGAATACACACTTACATATGCACCCACCTACGCAGGAAGGAAAATATGCTAATTTATTTCATTTGTATCCATGGTTTTCATCACTTGAAAGCCTATTTAAAACATACCAATCAAATTTTCTCAAAATGCTAAACATTAAACACCTGAAGGAATCTGTCAGCCTTCTAAAAACATGAGTCTACTAAATGATTAATCAATATCTTAATCAAATTTTAACCTATAATTCAAGAACAATAGAATACCATATCCTGTTTAATTTATTTGCTCTACCTAGCCTAAAACCAGGAAGAAAATCTGAGTCCCTCATAAGGAAAAATAATTATACAATGTAAGGCAATATTGGTGTTTGATTCTGCTTTCTAAGCTTAACTGCCAGAGGCAGACATCAGACAAACCACTGCATACAATACTGGACCAATAGAGCTAGATGCCATGGGGAATTGTATATATTAAGTACCTGACACTCAAGAGATGTTTAATCATAATTTCCTTCCCCATCACCCCATTTTATTAAAAAAAATAGATCCAAAACAAAGAGTAGCAGGCTGGAATGTAGCTCAATGGCAATGTGCTTGCCTAGCCGGTGAAACGTTCTGGATTCAATTCTCAGTAACAAATACACACACACACACACACACACACACACACACACACACACACACACAATAGCACGTATGTCTAAAATGCTACATCAAGGGATTAGCAAAACCTCTTTGATTGTAGCCCCCATCATCACCCTTGAAATGGATGCATCAGTTGAACAATACTTCATATTGGAATCTGCTAGGTGTGATTGGCAGTGCACACCTGTAATCTGAAAACTCCAGAGGCTGAGGCAGGAAGAACTCACATTTAAGGCCAACCCAAACTGTATAGTCATATCCTGTCACAATTAGTTATTATTATTCCATATGCATCAGGAGTATCACAAATAGTTGTCATACAGACCAATATTCATGAAGTGGAAAGCAACTGTATACATTAAGCAAACATGTTTCCTTTGGTGTATTCCCCGTTATCACATGGTGTACCTTCTGTCTTGTATATATGTTTATCTTATTTGGGAAAGGGAAGGGAAATAACAATGGTGAGGCAAAGGACAAAGGTAATAGTAATAGTCACAAAACACTATGTTGGAAATGAACTTTACAACTGGGGGGGGGAGTAGGAGAAAATAAGGGAGAGGGTAACACTGTTGGACAAAAAAGTACTCATTACTCTACCCATGTAAACTATAATCCCTCTGTATATCATCTTACAATTAAAACATTTTAAAGAAAGAAATTAAGCAAACAATGTGATTCTAGTCACATTTTACAGTTTCAGAAACAAGGTCCAAAAGGTAGCAAAAGGTTAGACTAGGAAGATGAGATGGAAGACTTGCCCTCTGGCTTTCAACCCCTCCTTAGCCAGTGCTGTCTGGTCTACATCATTCTATCCCTTCACTATAAATACTACCCTAATCTTTTGCTGTCTCTAACTCACTCTATTGAAAGGTCTTCTCAACGACATCGAATGCAGCTTGGCTAATGTTGGAGATGAGAGAGACAGATTATTGCTTCTATGTCTCCTGATGGATGGAGAAAAAAGAAGTTAAGAAGGTCAGGCCCTGGGTATGGCTCAGGAAGACCTATTAGCAAATGTGAGTTCCTGAGTTCAAACCCAATACTTCAACCAAAAAGGGGGGAAAATCTGAGCTCAGGGATTTAAAACTACCCTTGATAAACACGATTAGAGATTTTTTAAAATATGAAGGAGCTTTGAAAACTCAAAAATCTATATAAATGGTATTACTTTTCACCCTGAGGAAATTCAGTTGTCCATCAGACATTTCCAGGACGTGGAGTCTGGCAACTTAGAATGGAATAGTCTCACATACTCTGAGCAGCCTTAACAGGTCCCTAGATTCTCTATCTGAAGACCAAGGATTAGTACTGGAAAAAATCCTCTCCTCCCTCTGTCCTTTTTCTGTCTTTTATGGTTGGGCAACTGGGCTTTCATCTCTAGCAAATTGGGGAGAGACCCAAACATTCCCTCAGCGGGAACAAAAGCAGCTAAAGGACAAATAATGAAACTGCCTCTCACATGACAAGCTTCACATTACACTTTTCTTTCCTCTTCTTCCTTGCTTTGCTTTTATTTGGGAAGAAAAGCTATTTTTAAAAGTACCAAACCCCTTCTCTGTCAGGGAGCTTGGCAGGATTGATAAATAAGGAGAGCCATCTTAATGGGGGTGCTGTCAGAAAAACTGCTTCTTTTAAACAAATAAATGTGAGAAATGAGAACATTCAAGAGGCCCTTGTGTTCTATAAGAGGGTGAAAAAAGAGATTCATTTCCGCAGCAATATAGGACTGGACTTGGCCCAAATGAATCTTCTTCCTCATTGGAAAGCCTTGCTAATTAGCATATCAGAATGAATCTGTCCCTTCCCTCATCTTGCTCTGGGAATGACATTATACAGGCCCCTGAGCTGCTTTTGGCTTTGGCACCATTCGTGGTCAGCCCTATTTCCTCTCTGTTTTCTGGTGGGCTCCAGGTGTTGTTGTCTGCTTGAACACATGTCCGGAAACCATAGATTTGCTAGGTTTAAATAAGAATCAAGACTGCTCTCGTTTATCTCCATGCAGACAGTGTAATTTGTCAAACTCAAAAATGCCCATCGGTGTAAAGGATTTAAAGAAAGCAGAGGAAGGATTGAGTGAGGAACAAGAGACTGGGATACCAGATGATCCTGTGAGGGAAACTGCTTAGATCAATCAACGCCTAGACGTCTTCTGTGTGCCCTTCCCACTTTCATGGTGCAGAGGCTGCCTGCCTCCCTCAGCATTCTTCCACCGAGAGGACAGGCCCCTGAAACCCTTCCAACAAAAGCAGAAGCCTGCACATTGTATTACAAGGAGGAACATTCCATTCCTGCAGGCTCTGCGATGTCAAACTGAAAACCTAGATTTCTGGCTTCCAGTCTGGGTGTCTGACCTGGTTAGATTAGAATTTTAGTTCTAGGAATGTGTCAGTCAGTTTTTGTTATTGTTGTTACTGTGATGAAACACCTGAGATAATCAACTGGCCAAGGGAAAAGGTTCACAATTTTGGAGATGGTTTCAGAGATTTCATTCCATGATCGGTTGGCTTTTGAATCTGCACTGGCAAGAACATCACAGAAAAAGCACATGGCAGAGGAGGAATCTCCTGGCAGCCAGGAAGAAGAGAGAGGAGGGTAGGGCTAGGATCCCTTCCAGCAGCGCCTTCAAGGATGAGCTCACAGTGACCCAACTCGCCACCCCCCCCCCAAGCCTCACCTCTTCAAGTTCTACTAGCTTCCTCAGGCACTACTGCTGGGGATCAAGACTTTAACACAGCAGCTTTGTAGGGAGCTTATTGAAATTATAATAACAGGACATGGGCACTGATGGTTTTAATACTAGTCACTTAGGAGGCTGAGATCTAAGAATCATAGTTCAAAGCCAGCCTGGGCAAGACTCTTATCTCCAGTTAATCATCCAAAACAAACAAACAAACCAACAAAATGGAAGTGGAGCTGTGACTCAAAGTTGCAGAGCACTAAGCCTTGAGCAGAAAAGCTCAGGGACTGTGCCTAGTTCCTGGGTTCAAACTCCACAACCAATCAAAGAACAAAGATAATGAACACATGATTCACCTCTTAATACCATTTGACAATGTCTGATGAAGTTGACAATCTCTGAAAATTCAATGGCTTGCTTAGATTCTGGTTTTGTTTTGTTTTTTTTCTTCAAAAATGTCTACACTTAAACTGTGTGCAATTTAATTGTGAGGAAACAAAGTTACTTTTGGTCTAGGTGGGAGAATTTAAATAAACTTGTTCTCCTTCTGATTTCATGGCTAAACCATATTTCCAAATGTCCTTCACAATAAGAGACTTGAAGACAAAATCTTGCCAAAAGAAATATGGACTTCCCCCCAAATATCCTTCTTACAAGCTCATTAAAGAAAATCCATGTAATCCTATAATCCTCTCATTTCTTTTTCTTTATCTGTTGATTTGTTGCAAAAAAAGAAAAAAATCCAAAAAATTTTGAGAAATGCCTAAATTCCAACACTGAAGAAACAGGCCCACACATGTGACCGTGGAAAGTACTAGACATTACTGGATAAGAAATAATAAGCTTTAATTTAATTAATCTGTTGAAGACTTAGGAATTGCTTATGGCTTGTTAGGTGCCCTAATACATGTGAAGTGAGTTGGGGAATAGTTGTGTTAACAATACAGCACTGAGACTTGCCTGAAAGAAGAAAACTTAACTCACTTTTTAATCTCAGCCTCTTATAGACAATTCGTGTAATTGGAGAAGGATGAAGGAGCATGAGAGAACAAAGAAACAGCAACAGGGCATGTTAGCATATGTTTTATACCTGATATGGCAAAGTTAAGTTAGCACTAGTACTTGTAAATTGTGCAATGAGAACAGGAAATGTAACACAATTACTGTGACTGAGAGACACTGCAAACTCTTCAAGGAAGAAGTTGAAAGCAAAATAGATTAGAAACAGAAAAAGACATTCAGAAAAGAGGCAACTGCCTGGTAAGCAAAATTATCTTCAGCTGTGTGGCTGATGTATTGGCAAACAAACAGACTGAGGAACAACCGAAAGTTCTCAGAAGAAATGAAATGATGTTACAAGAGTTTTAGGAAATTAGCTCTGGCAATAATGTGAAAACTAGATTTACTTGAGATGCAGAAGATTGGAGCTAGAGACTAGCTAAAAGACCATGACAGTAACAAATGGTGGTGGGGCTTGCCCAGGCACCCGGGAGACCTCCAATGCTCTTAGGGGTAGGATTAGATTGATGAGGCCATTTGATAGGTCAAGTAATCACTACAATGTACAAAGCAAAAAAACAAAACAAAAAATAAAAACAGTCCACCATGTAAATGTGAATGATTATTTATTTTGTCACTCGTGAGGCCAGGACTCTGGGCCTGGGCGCTGTCCCTAAGCTCTTCAGTTCAAAGCTACTGCCCTACCTCTTGAGCCACAGCGCCACTTCCTGTTTTCTAGTGATTAATTGGAAATAAGAGTCTCACAGTCTTTAGTGCCGGGGTGGTTTGAACCGTGATCCTCAGATCTCAGCCTACTGAGTAGCTAGGATTACAGGTGTGAGCCACCGCACCAGGCAATACTTGCTTTTGATTGGAAACATTTTTAACCTGAATAACAACTATATAACAACTTCTTATTGAAATATCAGTGGGTGGTTATTGTACATTGTAGCTCCAAAAACTCCTTGACTTCCATTATCATTTATTAGACTCCTATGTGTGCCAGCTGCCAGTGAGTGATGAGGAAGAATACTAATCCAGGCTTCCTAGGATGAACAAACTAGTGTAAGAATTCAGCTACCTCAGAGTAAAAGAATCCTGTTAGATCCCACCTTATCTTCTGTCCTTCTCAAAGCTTTCTATTATCTGGGGCAAGTCTTCAGTACTTCAAAATGGCAACTCTTGGATCTCTTGGATACAAACCATTTGTCACATGAGTGAAAAGGATACATTCATGCTCACATCTTGCTTGTGACCTCTTCAGTTCATAATTCAGAAGGTAAAACAAAAATGTTCATTTTGTAATACTCCCACTCCCCTTATGGTCTTTAACATCATTGAATTTTCAGAATTATTATCCTAAAAAATAAATTTCCAAGAATAGTGCATAGAAATCCCTTCAAAATATTCCCAAGATGTCCTTCCTTCTTCCTCATTCCAACATAAAGAATATCTATATTCAGGAATATACTAAAAGTTTTCCCCAACCTCAAGACCCTGTGTGTGACATTTGCCTTGTCTTCACAGCTTCCACTCTACTACTTCACTAAGCTCCATTCATCTCCAGATACAGGAGGTAAAACGTTAAAAAAAAAAAATATATATATATATATATAAAATATCAGAACCCAGAGCTGCAGCTAGATGGCTGCTGTAAGTTTACAAGAGCTATTTCTGAGACATAAAGCAAATGTGTTTTAAGTCTGGCCTGGGCTGTCCATAATTGAACATATGTAAATCCAGGAGCTCTCCACACTCCAAAAACTCTTCTTCTCCAGGTAGATGGGTTCAATGGCATATGAAAGGCCTTCATTAAATGTTTGAATGATTGATTAAACCAGAAGAATGTCTTGATCTCCCATTTCATTTTGGCTAATTTAAACAGTTTTTATGCCCGTTCAAATTATGGCCAATTCAGTTAAATGCCCAAACTGTTTAAATGTTTTGAACACTAAACAATGGGTTGATTGAATAAAATTTTCACTCTTCAACTGGATGGTTTTAATGCAAAGAGCCATGGACTGATACAGAATACAAGGCCAGGCTATTGTCCCTTTGTGAACAACTAATGCAGGTGCAGTGCACATCTCATGAACAATTGCAAATAGACTTAGATTATGTTGCACAGGTGGAGCCTAGACCATCTTGCTCACAGCCCAGAAAGCAGGTGAAGCCACAGGGAAAGCACTGTGTGCACCTGTCTCCATAGTTATGCCACCATCCTTAACCAGCCAAATGTGAGAGGCCAAGAATTAAGGAATTCTGCTCTTTCTCAGAGAATGCCATCCTAGACAAATTTTGCACAGCACATGGGTTCCAACTGGCATGTTTCAGATATAATTACAGAGAAGTATCTCTTGACCACACTTCTTTTGTTCCTCCCTCTGGCCATAGTTTTCCCATTGACCACCAGCTGCCCACCAAGCTCAGTTTTCATCAAGCACCAATTCTTACTTAAATTTAATTTTTTGTATGATGTTTTAATCAGAGAATATGCACATTCATTCAATCATCTGGATCTCAGGAGAGAATCTAATTAGGGTATTCGTAATTTGGGGCTTTTTCACACATGGTCCTCTCTGTCTGCATTATTCTCTTCCTCTTTCTGATCTAGGTTACTCCCATCCCTTCCATCTCAGCTTCTCATTGGCCCTCCTCTCACAGCCTCATCTATCTATCACATCATCCTGTTTCTTTCCCAGCATTCCACCATTATCCAACTGTTTGTTTGTTATTTATTTCAGAAGCTCCATGAGCAAACGGGATGATGTCTGTGTTATTTACTGCTCTGTTCACAGCTGCTAATCCACATGCCTGGCACATAGAAGGCACTCAGTAAGTATTGTTGAATGAATGGATGATCAACATAACCACTTCAAGAAGAAAGATTTATATTTGAGAGGAGTAACTCTGTAAGTATCCAGAACAAGCCATTGTTAGCAAGCTAAAGAAATGATTCCCCTTTAACCTTCTCCTTTTGCACTTGTACCTATGCAGAAAATGTGTATGGTGTCTAAATTCATGCGATTTACTGCCAGAGGTATATATGCATGACTGTGCAACAAAGGAAGAGACAGACAGAAAGATAGAGAGACAGAGCCAGAGAGCGTGCCAATGTTCCATATAATACATAAGACTCTAAGACAAAGTCCATAAAGCAGACAGATTAAGGCTATCAGATGGTCAGTTAGACCCTGCCATTCCAGATCCTTTATTTCCTTTGTATTCCTTGCTACTACTGATTGTCACAGCCAGATTCATCATGGAGTGATCCAAATTGACTGCAGAGCTGGCTGAAACTATTCATTTGGCTTGCGTGCTCATCACATAGTGGACATAAGTGTGAAAGAGTAATGGAAAAATATCTCTAATTTAAGTTTTCAGCACTCCAACTATTAGAGTTCACTATCATTCAGGCCTGATAATACAAAGTAAAATATTAATGCACCCACTTAACACTAATGTCCATAATGATAATGAATGCCTTTGTAGCCAACTTAGTGCCTGGAGAACAGAATGTTATAAACATAATTTCTTAGTTTATGCTTTATGATTATTGGTGGTAGATGGCATTAAATCTTAACTACCCAGCATCAAGGCAGCAGGAAAACAACATAAGCCCTCAACAAAGGGTTGCCTTGAGGATAAATATGTGCTGCAATTATATGATAGGAAACTTACTAAATAAGGCAACCCAGCTTCTCCATTTCTCTTCCTGAAAAGAGAGAGAGAGAGAAAGAGAGAGAGAGAGAGAGAGAGAGAGAGAGAGAGAGAGAGAGAGAGAGAGAAACTAAGTGTATTAAGAAAATAAAGGACCATGCCAAATAAAAGCAAATCCCAGAGTCTTCTACCTGGCTAGAAACTCCACTCTGTGAGGAAATGCAGCCACAATGCAAGGAGAAGCTGAAGAAACCATCTGAAGCGAATAGTTAAAATAAATAAGGCCCCAGCAGGCGCCGCTGTCTCATGCCTACAATCCTAACTACTTTAGGAGGCTAAGACCTAAAGATGTGGTTCAAAGTCAGCCCAGGCATGAAAACCCATGAGATTCTTATCTCCAATTAACAGCCAAAAAACCGTAAGTGGCACTGTGGCTCAAATGATAGAGCAATAGCCTTGAGCTGAAGACCTCAGGGACAGCACTCAAGCTCAGAGCTCAAGCCCCAAGACCAACCCCCCCCCAAATATATATATATATATATACATACATACACGGGGGGAGGGGAAGAGGGAGAAAAGGGACCAGTGATAATCTTTAACTCCAGTAAGCAAAATAAACTTAAAGATGGCAACCAGTAAAAAGATACTTTTTCCAATTGCCTTGAAAAGAAAATGCATTTGGTATTCCTCCAGAGCTAATCCTAAAGTGCCTAACCACAGCACCTACAAGTGTGTAATGCAGTCCTATGGCCACCAGAACCTTCAGTATTGACCTGACGAAGTCTGAAGAAGAGATTCTCAGAGTATGTTCTCCACAATATCACGCTCACAGCTGCATCTGGAATATTTCTTTTTTTTTTTTTTTTGCCAGTCCTGGGCTTGAGCTCAGGGTCTGAGCACTGTCCTTGGACTTTCTCCAGGCTAGAGCTCTACCACTTGAGCCTCAGCACCACTTCCGGCTTTTTTCCATGTATGTGGTACCGAGGAATCGAACCCGGGTCTTCATGCATGCTAGGCAAGCACTTTAACCACTAGGCCAAACTCCCGGCCCTGCATCTGGAATATTTCTGACATGCAATTTCTTAACTCTTAGTCTAGACCTATGAAAATAATAAATTTGGACTAGTAATCTATTTCCACAAAGACTCTTAAGTGATTCCATCAAATCCTAAGTGGGAAATGCACTGCTTTGAATGTGAGCAGTGGGTCAGGAGGCTTGTTTCCACTAGTCCTAAGCTCCCTGAACAGAGTTATTCCCTCACATTCACAAAATGGACAGAATATCTATTCAGTGGACAGTGGATGAGGTGACCAGACTCCCTTTATTTCCTTTGTCCTCCTCCCTGTTCCTGTATCTGGACGAGATTCATTATGGAACTGGTCCAAATACATTGTAGAGCTGTATGAAACCACTGATTTGGCTCACATGTCCATCACATAGATAATACTGTTACACTGAGTTGTCTTCCCCCCAAATGCACCACTTCCATGTCCCATGTCTTCAGCATGTGACTGTACTTGTAAGCAGTGATTAATTTGTTTAGAGTATGCTCTGATCCAGTTATTGGTATTGTAATCATAAATGATAAGACACAAAAGAAACACCTGGGGTGTATATACTCACAGGAAAGGCCATCAGCAAGACTGGCAAAAAAAAATGAAAAGAAACAAAAAGCCCTGGAGGATATTCTTAGGAGAGGAATGCAAAGGTTCAATGCTCATCTGATTATAAAATCATATTTATCAAAATGAACTCCACGAAATGGAAATAAGCATTTTTTTTATTTTTTGCTGTGTGTTCATTTATCTTTGTGGGGTAGGGGCAAGGGGGACCACAGAAATGGAGGAACAAATGATGAACAAATGCAGCAGTGATATTCACTGGACACTAGGTTGAAAATGAAACAATTTGTGGGTGGAAAGAGGAGTGAAAAAACTGGAAAAGAGCAAGGGAAGGAATTTTTTTCAAAAAAGAAATGTGCTCTTTATATTACTTATATGTAATTGTAAACCCTCTGGACATCACCTTTATGATAAAAATAAAAACTGAGTGAAGAAAAAAAATTTTAATTAAAGAAAAAAAACAGCCCTGCCAATATCTTGACACTTCCAGAACTGGAATTGCAATTCTTGTTTTTCAAGCCACCTATGGTATGATATTGTGTAATGACATCCCTGACAAATGGATTCTTGTCCTCATAAGTTTCTGAGGTCACATCACATTATGTCACAGGTTTCTTCTAGTATCTTGTGTGGCAGTAACTTCAACTCGGCTGTCACTTCCCCTATTATAAGACTATGTCTACTTTCTGCTTCCCCAAATCATAGTGAATAACTCTGAGTAAACATATTTGTCATACAATGAGGAATAATAATAGCTTGAAGAGTTCCTAGATGGGCTGCATGATCAACTCACAGATCTTATTTCCCATAATGGAATTATCTATGGATAGCAGAATTCATAGCACTACAAAGTAACTTTGAGGTTAAGAACACAATGTAATTTTTGTATGTTTGACCATTGAAAACCAAAAGAAAGCCAAGCACAAATACCCGTCAATATCCCTATGTCATTATTTAAGGAAACAGAAGAAGCAATATAAAACTTCATCTGGGGGGCCGGGAGTTTGGCCTAGTGGTTAAAGTGCTTGCCTAGCATGCATGAAGACCCGGGTTCGATTCCTCGGTACCACATACATGGAAAAAAGCCGGAAGTGGTGCTGAGGCTCAAGTGGTAGAGCTCTAGCCTTGAGAAAGTCCAAGGACAGAGCTCAGGCCCTGAGCTCAAGCCCAGGACTGGCAAAAAAAAAAAAAAAACAAAAAAAAACTTCATCTGGAATTATAAAAGACCCAGAATTGCAGAAAGAACAGCGCAGGATGATTTCAATACCAAACTTTGGACTCTATTACAGAGCTATAGCTTAGTACTGGCACAAGAACAGGCCTGGGGAACAAGTGAACAGAACTGAAGATCCAGAAATCAACCCACACACCTATGGCCACCTAATCTTTGATAACAGAGCCAAAAAAAATAACATGGAAGAATGACAGTCTCTTCAACAAATGGTGCTGGAAGAACTGGTTAAGCACCTGTAGAAAATTAAAGTTGGATCCTTGTTTGTCACCCTGCAACTCCAAATGGATCAAGGATGTTGAGGAAAAAGCAGATACCCTGAAAACATTACAAGAAGGAATAAGAGGACTTCTTGGCACAGGTCAAAACTTTCTTAATAAAGAAAGTTCTTAATAAAGATCCAGAAACCTAGCAAATTAAAGAAAGTTTGGACAAGTAGGACTACAAATAGGACTGCAATAAACTGCAAAGCTTCTGTATGGCAAAGGACATAGCTAACAAGTTAAATAGCCCACAGAGTGGGAGAAGATCTTCAGTAACTCTACAACAAACAAGGGTCTCATATGTAAAATATACCTACAGCACAACAAAATGGAATATCTCAAAATCAAATCCTGAAAGAAGCAACCATCCCATTAAAAGGTAGGCTTATTTGTTTATTTGAAATAGAAAAGGGAAGAGGGGAAACAAGACGATTGGGAGGAGGCGGGAGAGGGAAATGGGGAAAAACATGAGAAAGGGTATCAATGCGTGAGAAATAATGCACCTACTATCTGGCAAATGTAACTTTAACCCCTCTATATATTATCCCAACAATAAAAAAAGATAAAAATAACTAAGGAGAAGAGGAGAAAGAGAAGAGAAACCTCTTTGTTCTCCTAGGGCATCATGTTACCACAGAGCAAAGAATAGAGACTAAATAAAGCTGGAGATTTCAATGCTTGCACTGAGGACTGGACTTGATCTGGGTTTAATAAATGTTTTCAACAACAAAAAAAGACTGAATGAGAGACTTCTCTGAAGAGGAAATAAAACTCCCTATAGATACAAGAAATGCTCAGCATCTCTGACTATAAAGAACTGAAAATCAAAACAACTTTGAGATTCCACCTCACTCCAGTTAGTATGGCTAAGATCAAGAAATCTAATAACAACAGGTGCTGATGGGGATGTGGTCAGGAGGGATCACTACTATACTGTTGCTGGGAGTGTAAACTATAGAAAGCAGTATGATGTTTCCTCAGAAGACTAAACACAGAGCTCCCCTATGACCCAAGAATTCCACTCCTGGGCATTTACCCAAATCCAGAAACAAGGGCATACTAAACTTACTAGCATAACGATGTTCAATATAGTATTATTTACCATAGTTAAACTACAGGACCAACCCAGATGCCCCTCAGTTGATGAATGGATCAAGAAGATATGGTACGTAGACACAATGGAATTCTATGTTGCCATCTGAAAGAATGACATTACCCCATTTGTAAGGAAATGGAAAGACTTGGGCAAAATCATATTAAGCGAAGTAAGCCAGACCCAAAGTAACGTAGGCCCAATGGTTTCCCTCATTTGTAATACTTAGTACACATCTAGAACTCTCCTGGCAGAAGATCACAGTAGCTCAAAAACTATGCACCTAAGGTCATAAAGGATGTGATTAAATGAAATGAACTCTAGGATATGGAAATAAGTTTATCTTTGTGGTTTTTGTTCTTAATGTACTATGTTATTTATTTCCTATTTTTCCCCTTACGTTTAATATCATGTTGTTACTGTATATGACTTTTTTACCTGGTATATTGTATACACATTTATTTGTTTATTTGAAATAGGGAAGGGAAAGGAGAAAACAAGATAATTGGGAGGGGTTGGGGGAGAGAAAGGGGAACAAAAACATGAGAAGGGGTAATCAATGTGTAAGAAATAATGCACCAACTACCTGATGAATGCAACTGTAACCCCTCTATACATTACCTTACAATAAAATAATAAAAATTAAAAATTAAAAAAATAAATAAGAAAGCCACGCATAGTTGTGCACGCCCTTCAACTTGGCACTTATAAAGCTAATGCAAGAGAATCTTGAAATTGTTGTTGTTTTGGTCTATATAGTGAGAACTGCTCAAGCAAATAGATGGTGGAAGGGGAGACATGGTTAAAAAAGAATCGCACTTACTACTCATTACCTAATTCATGTAACTGTAACCCCTTTGTATATCAATGCTACCATAACAGTTAATTTTTAAAAATTTTATTAGAAGTTCTGGAAGGAACTTCAGCTTACCTTTGAATCTCTGCTTTGCCACTTATTAGTCATGTGATCTTGAGTTTGTTTCTGAAACTTTCTCAAAGTTATTTCACCGGTAAAATGAGTAATACATAGCCCTCTTCAGGAGTTCAGAAATAGGATTAAGGAAGAAAATATTTACCAATAATATTTATTATAACTTAAAATGTTCTCTCTTTTTGCCAGTCCTGGAGCTTGAATTCATGGCCTGGACACTTTTCTTGAGCACTTTTGCTCAATGCTAGTGGTCTGCTATTCATGTCACAGCACTACTTTGAGCTTTTTTCTGTGTATACGGTACCTTGGAATTGAACCCAGGACTTCATGCATACTAGGCAAACACTCTACAACTAGGCCACACTTCTGGCCTGAAAAAGTTCTTTTTAGAAGAAAATAACTCACCAAAACCCCAAATTGTTTCACTCAAGTTCTTAGCAGAAAGATTGTGGGTTTCATAGGTTCACAAATTCATCTGTTTCCTGACTTTCCATTCCCTTTCTTGGCCACTTCTGTATCACCTACTCTTTATCTTTCCTCAGATCTTTCATACTACCTCATATCAGCCTCTAATTTCCCAGTTTCTACCTTTTTTTAAGTCTACATTAGAATAATAATGTGTTAGTTATTTATATTACTTTAATCATTAAGTAGCATAGGAAATTTTGGAATTTAGCAGTCCAAGGATGATTTGGTTCTCATCACTTAGGAAGGTGACACAAATTTTAGCCTAATAGAAATAATTGAGTTAATATCCTGGGAGTGGGGGAATCAAGTTATAAAGTCTTTCACTGATTAATCCTGGACAGTTGCTGTTATTTGTGGGGGGGGGAATCTCAATTATTTTCTCATGTGTAGAAGACATAGAGGGCATTTGAGGAAAGGCTTTTTATTTTATTTTATTTTTACTTTGTTTTATTTTTTATTGTCGGGGTAACGTATAGAGGGGTTATAGTTACATTCAACCGGTAGTAGGTGCATTACACTCACACATTGATACCCCTTCTCATGTTTTTGTTCCCATTTCCTTCCCCCACCCCTCCCAACCATCTTGTTTTCCCCCTTCCCTTTACTATTTCAAATAAACAAAAAATGCATATACAATATACCAGGTAGCAAAGTCAGATACAGTAACAATATGAGATTAACCAAAAGGCAACAAAAGAGAAGAGAAATAACATAGCACATTAAGAACAACAATCACACAAAATAAAACTCTTGTGAGGAAAGGACATCTTTTGAGAGACATATTTCTTTAGTATCTTAGAATTGTTAGAATCTCGAGGAGTTAATGGGTAGGAGTAAGGGTGAGACAAGGGGTAATGAAGAAGTCCTTGGTGGGCCAGAGAAGGGGTAAGGGACAGAAATCATGTGAGAGGAGACATGCATGCTTTTGGAGGGTCTAGGTAACAGTTGTATATCCAAACCATAGTTATTGCTCACCAATGCAAGTTAAAATCATAGAATCAAGAAAGTCCATCAAAACACATCACAGCAATTCAAGATTTTTTTTTTAAAAAAGGGAAATCTGGAAAGAAACTCAGATAAGTTACAGATGCTCATCACCCTCCTTAACACTAGAGGCATTTATTCCAAATGTGTCTACACAGTCGTTGGCTTCGCATGATCATTGTCATCTTCATGCCTTTATCTAGTAAGGGAAACTAGCATTTTCCTATGAACTATAAAAGCTAAATTGCTAGTAATTTCCCTGAGGTTTTCTTCACATGATGATGCTTTCAGTAACATCATCAGAGTTTAGAGTATTAAAATATCCCAATTTATTTTCTTAAACATAATCATTTTCCCCAAGGCTTGATCCCCCACCCCCAAAAAGCTGTATTTTGAAATAACAAAATCATAAAATCTTGTATAAACACTAATCAAGTAACTGATCCTGAAGAAATGCTTTTCCTTTTTTCTTCCTCTTTTTCTCTTCTGTTACTTCTTTTTCCTTTCTCCACTTTTTGATATTTTTCAGAAATGAATACCACAAGTAGAAACTCTTAGAGCAATAAAAAAATAGCAAAATTAAATATTTGAAGTATTAGACAAAAATGTATTTTCCAAAAATCATTTTGAAAGAAAATGTATGTGTTAGTTACCATCAGCAAAGGCTAACCTTTGCTTATGTATCCCACTGGAAAAGAAAATATCTTGCAATAAGCTAGCACAAATAACTTCTCTCTTTCTCTACAATTTTATGGACTCTAGAGAACTTGGATACACAAAAGGACATAGAAATGAACAACAAAAAATAAAACAAATCATTGCACGTTATCGGGAAGAAAAGAGATGCTTATTTGCCTATATCTCAAAAATACACTATGTTTGAAATCCCTGTGAGATCAAAACTTCTAACTATACATTCTGTTTTTGAAGAAAACTTTAGAAAAATCACAAGTAAATCTTGCCAAAACAATTTGTATAAAGTTAAGATTCCAAGAGAGACTAGATGTGAAATTCTCTTTTCTATATTTCTACTTTTTCTGGAAATAGGAGGACAGTATGGGAATAGTGTCTATTCATTTTTTTCTTCATCCATTAATCCAGTCAATACATATCTAGTACATCCTTAGTATCAGATATTGTATTAGACACTTCACTGGGACCAAGGAAGTTTATTCCTATAATTTTTATTAAAATGTAGAGCAGTCTTCAGTAATAATGTTAATAATAGCAAGCATGTCCAAGAAGCCTATTATATGCCAAGAATGTCATCATGTTCACTAGTATTATCATTTAAATATAATGGCAACTTTAAGCAGTAGAATGTGACTTACTGCCACTTGATGGATAAGAAAACTGAGCCATGCAAAGGAAAGTGACTTTCCTGGTATGACAAAGCTAGAAAGAGTCCACTAGAGATGCAATGGAGGGCAAACCAGTAGCAAACCTTGTTGTTAAGATGTAAATAGGAAACAAACAAAAAGATGTCCCTCCCCTTCTGTAACCCTTTCAAAGAAAAAAATCAGCTTTCTTATAGGGGAAGAAGAAAGAAGAGAATGTTAAAGAATAAGATTTTAGAATGCCTGTGTTGACAGATGATGAATTCAGGGTCCCTTTAAGCTAGTCCTTAAGTGCTGGTGTTACTACTTCTAAGGACAGTTTTTGTCTTCACAAAAACCAAGGAGCAGAGATTGGAGGATTACATGATGCAAGCCTAGAGGTGACAGTGACAAGACACTTTGGCCTGAGCACCACTGTACAGACCATTATAATCTGCCCTAATATACTGAATCTATTACTAGAAATAAGATTAAAAACTGGACTTAGATTCAGTCCCACAGCACAGTGACAATCACTAAAGATGGATAGTAGGTGGGTAAGCTGCAAGAGCCTCAAAAGTGTAGTATTTGTACAGGGGTGTGTAAAATAGCCTCCAGAGAGGAACAATAGGAAGAAAGAAGAGAATCTTTGAAAAAATACCTCTTACAGAAACAAACCCATCTCAAAAGCTCTCCAGATGACCTAGGGTGTATTTGAAGATAACAAAAAAAATGGTATCTTTAGCCTGAATTCTAATGAGTTCATATCCTGCCTGATGTCTTCCTGACTGTGTTGTACTGGAAAACTTCCTCATCCTCCAAGTGGAGTCATTGCCATCCTACCTATGAACTTTGCTATTACACTTAAATGGTATTAGTAGTGGATTTACTATCATTAGTAGTAATGATTTACTATCATTAACATTATGACTGAAGACTGCTTTAATGTTTCGATATTAATAGATATAAACTTCTTGGGCCTCAATGGAATAGAAATTTCCACTAGTGAGAAAACCCCATTTCAAAAGTGTATCAATTCACTGGAGGGATTTTTGGTTTGGGTTTTGCATATTTGTAACCCAGAGTAAATGCTTTCTGTTTAAACCACCCCTAGAGGAAATCGCAATACAGTGCAATAAAAATGGGTGGCTCTGAGAACTCTGAGATTAGGAGGAGCCAGCCACAGAGAATGAAAATAGAGATGGGAAAACAGTAATACATTGCCCACATACTTCTAGGAGCACTTGAGAGAAGACACTGCTCATGAAAAATCTTCCCCAGGTGCTATGGCAAAATCACACTCTCGTTTCTGAGAGTCAACAATATCCTTGAAAAAACTCGAATATCTCTCAGCAAACTAGGAAAAGGGCTGAACCCTCAGGATGCCTGGAAAGCCATATTACAGACAGTTGAGGGACCTTAGCTGGGAAGATCAGCTGGAGTAAAAAGGAAGAGGAGGAGGAAGAGAAGGAGGAGGAGGAGGAGGAGGAGGCTTAAGAGGAGGAGGAGGAGGAGGAATGGGATGGTATCCTTATAAAAGAGGCCCCAGAGAAATGTCTTGGCCTCTCCCCTGTGTGAAGATACAACTCCAAGCTGTCATTTATGAGCCAGGAGGCAGATATTTACCAGACTCCAAAACTACCAGAACTTTGAATCTTGGACTTCTCAGCCTAAGAGCTGGGAAAAATAAATATTTTGCTGTTTATAATCCAAGCAATGTGTGGTATTTTATTGTTACAGACTAAGCTAAATAGGAATCAAGTAACAGCTCTGTGTAAGTGATCCTTCACCCTCCTTTGCCAATGCCTGCCCTAGTTTACAATGGCTATTGCAGTAAAATCCCTTCTATTTGGGGGAGAAACAGCTGATTTAACCACAACTGTGGCCTCTTCCAGAAGAACTAAATTCACTGATGAGATCATACTACTCAAGGTGTTTGCTCCATATCCACAAGAGCCTTAATCCAATAGGCAACATGGACAGTATAGTTTCTAATGTCAACAGAGAGCCGTGATGCAGTCAGCTTAATGTTAATAGCTCACAATAAAGGTTACAGCATGAGACTGTTCATCAAGAATCATAGCTTCCCTCTGAAAAAAAAAAAAACTCATGCACTTTGAAGGTGAATCTGTCTTTAAAAAAAAATAAATAAATAAAAACAACCTGTGGCTGTCATAAGTTGCTTTAAAGAGACATAGAAGACCCAAGATTTGTTTGCATACAGTAGTGACTACTGAGGCTATGCTGGGAGAATGATTCTATAAAGAAAATCTGTCTTTAAACTTGTATCCGGAATGTTCCCCCTTGGACTCATGTGCTGTTAAATGTTTGATTCCCAGACAAGGCCTTGTTGGAAAGTAACAGACTTTGGAAGATGGTAGAAACTTCCAGAGGCATGGACTAGTAGAAGGAAGTTAAGTCTCTGGCGAGTATCTATCAGACCCAGAGCCTTTACTCTCATTTTTGCTTCCTAACTGCCATAAGATGAGCAGCTATTCTCCTCTATATACTTCTACTATAAGGGAATATTTTTGTCACGTATCAAGAGGCAACCAAATCACTGACCATGGATTAAAACCTCTAAAACCAGAAGGCAAATGCACCTTTTCCTCTTTTAGTTGACTTCTTAAGCCTTTCATCATGGTGACAGAAAGCTAATTAGCACAGGGTTGAATATAAAAACACATCATTAATCTGCAAGGCAACATGTATGCATTCTATTACATACAACAAAATGTGTTCTAAACTATAGATTTTGTACCTATGAACTTTGAGCTCTAGTAAGTTAAAGAGTCCAGAGTAAAATTGCCTTTTTTTTGTTTTTTTGAGTTTTCTAACCAACTGACAGATAGGAGTCATAATGACATTTACAAAGTGTGATTAATGCAATAAGACTTTTAAAAGGGAACATCTGTATTTAATGGAACATTTTTCTCCAAAGTGATTATTATGGATGCATTTTTCTTAAAATGCTGTCATTGCTTTCAAAAATTTTGATAACTTGCTTTAAGATTGATTTTAGAGCAGCAGATACATTGTTTCAGAATTTCTCAATGATTGAAAGCTTTGTTAAGGGATGTTTGTGATAAGGGGAAGCAAAGAAATGGTGGGACAAAGAGTAAACTAACTCAGCAGTGATATTCAATAGACACTATGTTATAAATGAACTGTTCCACTTGAGGGTAAGAGGGGATAGGAGGAAAAAAATGAGGGAGGGAGTAACACTGCTCAAAAAGAAATGCACTCAATACTTGACTTGTGTTAGTGTAACCCTTCTACCATCCTAATAACTTTTTTAAAAAGAACAAGAGGGATGAGGGAGATAGTCCTTTTTTGTCATGTGCAACAGTTTGTAAAGTATAACTCACTGTTGAAGTTGTACATTAATTGTTGCAATGTATACACAAAGACATGGAAAAATTTTAAATCAAATGTTCAACCAGGCAGGAAAAGTTAAATTTCAAAGGGAATAACTCATTTATTATGATATCTTCAAAATACATAAGTTTTACCTAGGAAAAAATAAAAAGGAAGGATTCCACTTTTTTTGAGGCAATCATAAGGGATGATAATGAAGCAATTTCATCAAAGGCAAGAATACAGAATAAAGAGCAGCAATAATTGGAAAGGATTAATTCTTGTAGTTCATGAAATGAACTACAAATAATAGGGAGAAAAGCAATACCTTAATAATAAACACTAAACCCTAAACTATTCCTGTAGTTCTGACCTATAATCCTAGTTACTCAGGAGGCTGTGATCTGAAGATCTCAGTTCAAAGTCAGCCTGGGCAGGAAAGTCTTTGAGACTCTTATCTCTACTTAACCACCAAAACATACTGAAAATGGATCTATGGCTCAAGTACTACAGTGCTAGTCTTGACCAACAAAATAACAAGCTCAGGAACAATGCCAAGACCCTGATTTCAACTATCAGAATTGGCACCAAAATTGAATAATAAGGAAATAAAAACTATTCCAAAAGGAAAATAAGCTGACACACTCTCACTTGAGCCTTTCCATTAAGAAGCAGAAGAGGCCTCCCTAGCAGAAAGCGAAATTGAATACAAAATGTCCTGCATGGAGGTGACTTGCATAGAGTAACCTCTTAATAAACTTAAAGGAGAAGAATATAACAACACATGGTTATCATTATCTTTATGGAAGAGAGTAATTAATTATGCCTTTAAGCACATAAAAGCAATATATTTCATGTATTGTCGCCCCATGGTATCATTTGTTTGGCATATCTATAATTCCTTTCACAGACTCAAACACCATGTTTTAAATTGGAAATTGTCATAATTTACCATGCAAGTCTGTGGAAAAAATACAACAACATCAATGGTAAGACTCAACCAGAAAAGTACATCATAATATCTATCAATATCCTAGTAGGCAAAACAAGGTGCATATAGAAAATGATGCTTTTGCCTTCCATCTGGTGACTGTAATGTAACCCTTCTATTAATTACAATAAAAAATATATGGAGGAAAAAAAAAAGAAAATGGTGCTTTCGGCCAGGAGTTTGGCCTAGTGGTAGAGTGCTTGCCTAGCACGCACGAAGACCTGGGTTCGATTCCTCGGTGTCACATACATAGAAAAAAAAAGCCAGAAGTGGTGCTGAGGCTCAAGTAGTAGAGCTCTAGCCTTGAGAAAGTCCAAGGACAGTGCTCAGGCCCTGAGCTCAAGCCCAGGACTAGCAAAAAAAAAAAAAGGTGCTTTCTCCTTATCTGGCTGCCTCTGAAGCTTTCCAGCTTTCCACCTTTTTATTTTTACTTTTGTCTTATTTGTATATTCCCCAACTCTTCGAATTACACCTTTAAAACTTTGCTTTTACTTTGTGCCTCCTCCTGGCTCTTGGAAAGACTTTTGTAATTTGGTGTTAATGGCATATTTTGGACTGTAATCTCCATTTCATTTATTTGGAGTACACTTTTTCTCCCAAATTTCTCTCCCATTCCATTTGGCCTATGCTGCAAATAATAATAATTTCTTCTACACTACAACTTCACGGCTCTTTATACATTCTCTATTACACTCAACTCTGTCTCCCCAAAAGCTTTCTCATTTTGTCAGAAAAAATCATGCCATTATGCTATGCTATTTGACTGTATTTAGGTACTGTGTTTATCATGTTCCAATATTCCATGCATCTTGGCATCAGAGAACACTGCTTTGTTGTGACATTTTCAAATGAAAACTACATGACAGTAACAGTTTCCAAAGAACTCTCATTTACCTTGGCAACATTTACGAATAGTGAGGGGAATATACATAAAGCCACCACCGTTTTGAGCAAAATGCTACAATGATTATTTAGCAAACAAGCTCACATATTAGAATGGTAGAAGGAAAGATTGCTTCTACAGACTAAATTACACTTTACACACAGGCGCCACTGAATGGCTTTCTACAGAGGTTACATTTAAATTATAGCTCTTGCTAGGCAAACATCTCACAGTTTGTGTGTGAATTTGAATTATGCATCTAACAGGCAAGCATGTTTATGTAAAAAGAGTCAAGTCGATAGATTGCTAAATTGCTACAACATTTGTAAGGGACAAAAAAAAATAGCTGTGATGTTGGACAATGAAGAAGCTTTTGAAAGAGGTCCACTTACTCTCCAGTAAGAAAATGGTTGGCAATTCCAGACCACAATGAGTGATTGGCAGGTATCTTTGTTTAGAAGCTTCAAAACATTGCTCTAGTCCTTTCTTTTTAGAAATACAATTTTATACAAAATGCCCGAAGAGTCCAAATCTGAATCTGTATGACTTCCAATTCTATTTTAATTCCTAGAAATTAGACAAATCTGAATGAGCTCTCTAAATTCAGGACAATACGCTGGCAGGCAGTTGAAGCAGGCTAATCATAGGAATAGATGGACACCACTAGGGAGAAAATACTTAAATAAACATTTTGAGAAGACATGGAGCCACCCACTCTATAGTCTAGAGAACAGTTGAGCAGGCCACAAAACTATGGGTTCTGTCTGATCCAGGTGGCTCCATCCTTGGAGAGGTGATTCGAGGGCCAGAATGGCCTTCACATTCTATACAACTCTAACAGTGTGTAATGAACAATGGCAGGTACATGATCCATTTTTTTCTATCAAGAGCCCTTGGGAATTTCATGACCTATCATGACTTAAGATTTATAACTCTTCTGCATATTGGCAATAACATACAGTTTCTGCTACAGTGAATTCAGGTCAGTGGTGGAAGGTCACGGTGAAGGTGGAATCTCGATGCACTCACAGAATACATGTATTTTCCATGGTCCCCAGTCTTTCAGTAAAAGTGATGGAGAAGAAGGATGTGCTGTCAGTCTACATAGATCAACAAAGATCATGGAGTAAAAATAAGTGGGAAAAATCTGATTCCAAATCTCAATCTTTTCTGGTCTAGAAAATCCACAGGGACATCTAATTACACATGGTATCTGTCCATATAAGGTCGGGACTTAGGGTTACAAAGTTCTCTGTGATTCTATTTATTTAACATTCTTCAAACAACAAAATTAAACATGGAGAACAGGAATGGTGTTCCAAGGATGGAGCAAAAGGAAGAGGAAAACATACATCTGGTTTAAAAGGGCTCCTTGTAGTGGTAGAGTCTTGAGAAGTCACAATAGCCATGCAAATCTATACATGTAATAAAATTTCATGAAATTTCTTATGAGTTAAATTGTGTCACACAAAGATATATTGAAATCCTTATCTCCAATATCAAAGGATAATTCCTTATCTAGTAATAGGGTCTCGATTTATGCACACATTTAGTTATGACAAGGTCTGACTTGAGTAGTATAGGCACCTAATCTGATTTGACTGGTGTCTATGTAAGAAAGGGTGAATGTAAAACTCCCTGCACACAAAAAAAGGAAAGCATCAGATAAAACAGGGAGAAAAGGGCCAGGCCATGACAGAGACAATGACTAAAGCTATTCTGACTCCTTTGTATCCCAAAGCACAACAATCTATATATGGCTTGTCTCCTCTGGAACTCATTTTGGAGTTTAATCCCCATTTGTGATATTAACAGGTTAGAATTTTAATCCAATCATAGCATTCAGAGATGGAGCTCTTGAGGAGATGATGATATATCAGCTCACCAAGGTGGAAATCCATGATTAAAGAGAGACCAAAAGACAGACTCTCTCTCTCTCTCTCCACCCCTGGAGATCACCCATGGCCGATGCCCTTTTGCCACTCTGGAATGGGAGTCCACATTACCAGATGTGGTTTCTCCATGATCTTGAATCAGGACTGTAAGCCAAAATAAATAGCTCTTCTCTATAATCTACTCTGTGCTATTGTGTTATTAGCAACAGAAAATGATGGACTGACATAAAAAAATCCATCTGGAAGCTGGAAGAGACAAGGAAGTCTCCTCCTCTGGGGCCTTGGGAGGAAACACAGAGACACTGACACCTTGATTTTTAATTTCTAGTCTCCAGATCTAAGGGAAGATAAATTCCTATTGTGGCAAGCCATGCAATTTGTTGTACTTTGTTATGGAAGCCCTGGGAAATTAAAATAGAACTGGATACACACACTTGCCCAAATGAATGCATGTAAAACTGGAAAAATCTAAATAAGGTCAATGAATTGGTGTTAATGCCCATTTCCTGGTTGTGATATAATACTCTAATTGTGTAAACATTACCATTGGGGGAAACTGAGGGGAAATATACAGGACATCTCCATATCATTTCTTCTAACTGTATGGGAATGTGTAATTATCTCAAAACTAGAAGTATAAAACAGTGATGTGATTTCAAGCACATTACCTCCTTAATATAACCTCAGGAATTAGACTGGAAAAAGTATATCAGCCCCAATTTTAAACTGAGAAAATTGGGGTGCTAAAACAATTAACAATTTTCCAAATTTTCTGAAGAATAGTGAGAAATTAATTATTGAATTCGTAGCTTTCACCTTGTCTAGCTATGCTATGAGCTTCATATGCATATATCAATCGTTGGCATTTGCTCAGGTTGATGAAGGCTTCTAGCTGATAGAGGACATTTCATAAGGTCAGAGAACCAATACTCACTGTAGAAGAAGGAAGATGAGTATCCTGAGGGAAGAGAATTAAAATCTCAGCTGTGCTTCCTTTCTTCCCAGGGAAATATGATCTAAAATTTTTTGTATGTCTTGGGTAGGAATGCCCAAGAGAAAGCTGGCTCCAGACCTCTAGATTTCATTGGAAATCCCCATGTGGCCAATTTCCTTTTGTATTGGGAAAAGAGGGCATAAGCCCCATGAAGATCCTGTTTAAAAAAAAACACAAACACATTAGAACAGGAAGCTGCAAAGACAGGAGCGATATGAATCAAAGCATCTTGAGTTATTCTCCACCAAACCCCAGAGCATTCATGGCCTCACACAAGCTATCACTTCTTAATTGCATTCAAAAGTGTCAGAAACAGGGAGCTATTTCTCAGCCTTATTACCTGTATGAGGCAGCTATTGTACATGTCTCTTGGGGAGCCTGGGCTTTTTATATGAATGTGGAAAACACAGAAAACATCAGCAGCTGGACTGTAATTCTAAAGATAAATGACCCGAGAGATGAAGACTTTCCTACTTCTTGTCGGGGCTTAACAGGAAAATGGGGAGAAATGTACAAAATTATGTTTAAATTCATGCATAGAACAGGAATAATAGAAGAAAATAGGATGATGACAGTGATGTTGGTTGTCTAGAAATAATACAAAGCTTTTTCCACACAAGAAGTTTAGCCCAGACAAAAGGATCATAAAGACACCAAGACATATCTCACTCTAGAGTGGGTAAAGAATGACAAGATTACAGGTCTTTACAAAGTTCAGAAAATCTCAAGGCTCTGCATTTCTGTGGCTTTGTCAATTCAATCCTTTTGGAGAAGGGGCTCTGTTGCTTAAACATTTTCTTTTGCTGGTCAGTTCTCTTCCCTAGAGAAGCTATTTAAATGTATTTGCAAATATCAGCCTAGCAAAAGAAATCCAGAACAGACTCCTGTGGACACACAATTTCTTTCCCCTGTGAGAAAACCCCTAATTTTCATGTAATTGTGTCCAATGAAAAGAAATGGATCCAGAAATGGATAGAGCTGAAATTATCTGAACCTTTGCTTGTAGTCCTAGTGTTTATTGACTCATAAGTGACCTGCTCTGATACAAACATAATTGTAGAACAATTATCTTATGTTCCTCGGGGACAGAAGCAAGAGATCAGGGTTATATTATGTGCTGTCATTTAGGTTTACAGAGACAGTGTAGATTCTGAGTCACAATAGAAGCATTTAGAAAGGAATCACTTTGGAGGTTACTAGCACCCCCTCACTCCCCTCTCTCTGATACTAACCTCTTCACAATTTAAACCAATTTTCTTTGAGGATGTCTCATAGTCTATATTTGCTCTATTTGTCTAATTGTTTCTTCAACAACACTACTATGCATTGTGTTTAGTTGAGAAGGGGAATCAATGTTTGAGAAGTAATGTATCCACTATCTGACAATTGTAACTGTAACCCCTCTATACATTACCCCAACAACAAAATACAATAAAACACTCCATCTAGAGAAATGCAAAATATACATTTCTATAGTAAATAGACATTGAGAGATTGCATACAAAATAATTCTTCTTTCATAATACAAAGGTATTAAAGTAAGCTGGGAATGTGGCCTAGTGGTAGAGTGCTTGCCTAGCATGCACAAAGCCCTGGGTTTGATTCCTCAGTATCACATACACAGAACTAGCTGGAAGTAGTGCTGTGACTCAAGTGGTAGAGCATTAGCCTTGAAAAAGTTCAAGTACAGTGCTCAGGTCCTGAGTTAAAGCTCTAGGACTGGCAAAAAGAAAGTTCCTAAAGATATAGTTTTAGATATTCTTATAGATGCAACAAAACTATTTAAAAAGAAACAAAGATTTCCAACTCAAGTCAGATGCCAGTGGCTCAAGCCTATAATTCTAGCTACTCAGAAAGCTGAGATCTTAAAATCGTGCCAGGAAAAGAAGTTCTCAAGACTTTTATCTCTAAATAACTACCAAAACAGCAAAAATGGAGGTGTGTTTCAAGTGGTAAAGTACCAGACTCAGTGAAAATGTCAAATGAGAGTATGAGGCTCTGAGTTCAAGTCTTTGTAGTGGCACAGTCACACGTGCATGGTGTGTGTATCATGTGCACACACACACACACACACACACACACTCACACACACACACACTCACACACACCCCACTGGGACCCAATCAGGGTGTTTACCTAGGTCACGGGAAAGGAAGGTGGGATAACCACATAATTAGATGTCCTGCCTTTGAATTTGATTTTTTATGAGCTTTTTGTACTGAATAAGTAACCAGGCGAACAAATGTGAACCGACACTATGTCAGGAGCCAAAGACTGTCACTAATGCACTCTGTGCACTTAAAGGAATTACATGGAAATAAAATTTCCGACTCATGAAATCTATAAAAGAATAACATCCAAGGAAATGAGGAAATGAGATTAATAGATATAAAAGTAGACATTAAAGAAGTAAGATAATAGCAAAATAAAAACATTTGAAATGATCAATGAAAAAGACAAGCTTGTTCTTTGAAAAGATCAATAGCGCAGACAATATTGTGCAGATTACAAACAAGAGTATGAGAAAATAGGTCAATAACATATCACACTACATATTCAGCATGTGATAAATCAGAATTTGACTTCAAACATGCCATTCAAACCATCTGGCCTGTAGAGTGCTATAGTACTACAGAAGTTGAAACTAAATAAATGAAAACTTGAGGCTTTTCTGAAGTCAATAAACATAATTTTACATTGCTTCATATTTAAGGGAATTCAAAACTTTGCATAATTTCATATGTTACCACCTTTATGCCCATGTTGAAAATAACCCTTAGGCTACTTCACACCAGGGTAACTTGAGATGCTGCTAGTACCTGCTGGGTCTGGGTCCCCAAGCATTCACTGGTACTGACGCTGAGAAGTGTAGGGACTGAGCAGTCCTCATTCCTATCTTACTTTTTCCTTGTTTACAACACAAACAAGAAATCCTAATCATAATTGTCTTACCTCTGACATTAAAATATGCTATTAAAAAACAGCATAATGAACAGATATTAATATCTGGTGAAGATTGCGCTGACCTCTGTCTAACAGGCCCGATTTATGTCTTGTTTGATGAAAGTTCTCTGCATCTGCAAAGCAAAAGGGCAAACTGATTTATGAACAAGACTTATTGTCACAGCAGCAGATTTGTATAATGAGAAATATATTAAATCTAATGAAGGGAGAGCGTGCCTACCAAGGCAGTAAGTCTGTGTTGTGATTAAGTGATTCAATATCCCTCAATGGATTAATTTAGACAATGCATCGGGGTACGTTGCCACTGCCAGACTTCTTTGCTTTCGTGACAAATGCTAAGCAATGCTGCATATTTGTGCACGTGTATTTGGGTTTTTAAGGTGTGATGATAAAGCAAAGTGTCATCCTTAGACCTCTGCATTAAGAAGATGAATACCAACGATGTCTATGTCCTACTGCTAGAGATCCAAAAAGATCTATCAATAGTGCCATCCTTTAACATCTGCTTACAGAAAGGCATTTGCTATTGAAATAAAGGAAAAGACACTTTTACCTCTGCAGCCAAGGCCAGTTCACAGCATCTGACAAATATTAAATGCAATTCACATTCATTCTCTTTCTGGTTCTCCCCAGGCTGAAGGCAGACACAGGACAATCAATCATGAACCCTGGTTTTTAAATAGGAGAATGTTCACTATTATTTAATTGTCTGCATTTGCAAATCTTATACAATAGGAGATGTCATTTACTGGATTTGAAAGCAATAGAAAATCTGTCAGGGCTCAGCAGTCACCTTTCTAGAGTTTGGAACATGTCCATTTTCCAGTTGTTTCCCATCATTGTGACTACATAATGCAAAACTCTATAACCCTTAGTTAGAGACAGCACAGCACATTAAAAATAGCATGATTCCTCAACTCACATCACATAGAAGAAAACGGGCTGTCTTGTAAACCCTTGGAGTTAGATGGAAAAGATACCCAGCATTCAAAGTGCCTGCAGGTAACAAACTGAAACATTCTAATGGCTTTTTATCATCTCTTTATTTTTCCTCTACAGGTTTCTACTAAGAGAAATGGATTTAGAGAGAACCAGCATCAGTATTAAGAAGGTAGAAGAAAATAGACACACTTGCTTGGTGTCCAACAGTCTTAATAAGGAGAAACAGAATTTCTATTTCTTTGGGCATCCTTTCTGATGTTTCAATGAGGACAGAGAGAAATATACCTCTATGTTCTTCACCTTATAGTAGCCAGAAGAAATGGAGGAATTGTGACTTTTTAATGAAGCCGGTATGAAAAATAACCCATTCTGTGTCTTTCTCTGTCTATTTCTGTCTCTTTCTCTGCTATAGTTTTGATCTGATCGGAAGTAGCCCTCTAAGGCTTGTGTGTTGAACTTTGGTTCCCTCAAGTGGTCCTACCACGAGGTAGTAGAAAACTTAAGGGATGGAGCCTACCGGAAGATATTGGGTCATTTGGGATGTATTTCCCAAGAGGATTGTGGACTCCTAGTCTCCTCCTCTTCCTTTGTTTTTGGGTAGTCCAAAAACTCTTGAATGGTAGCTCTGCCCATTGCATCTACCATAATCTGTTACCTACCTCATGGCCAAAGGAACATGGCAAATTGATCATTGCCTGGAATCTCTGAAACTAAGCCAAAATGAACCTCTTCACTTTATAAGTTGTTTATCTCAAGTTTGCTACAGCAACAGAAAACACACCTGCATTGTCTCTTTCTCTCATATGTGTACACACACACACACACACACACACACACACAAATTGTAGGCTTTAACTTCCACTTTGAATCACTCTAGTTCAATGAGTTCCTCTATGCCTGTTGAAGCTACCTGAACTGTGTAATACAGGGAAAAACAGAGAAGGAGACTAGTCAGCTGAAATGGAATTCTTGTTCTATATGATCCTGGGTCGGTTCTCTATACACCAAGGAATTCTTATTCCTATTAAGTTCATCATTTCTAAAACAGTTATACTAATGTAGTAAGGAAACAAATAGAACTCTTTTTATTTATTAGCAATTTCCCACTAATCTTTAAAGGAAGGTAGCTCTCTGTATTAAATAAGCTTTTTGATGAAGAATGTGGTCAGAGAAGAAATGCAAATGAGGAAATGGAAGCAGGAAAAAAGATAAATTGCTCTGCATAAGCAGAACATAAGTTGTAATAGATTGAGAAGCCTTGGGGAAGAGCTGGCAGCGTGCATATTGAAGTTGCAGTGGCTGGGCATGAAGTCTAGGGAAGAAAGAGCAGAGGCTTCAGAAAGAGGCTATGGATAACAGTGTTATACCATGAATACCACTCCTCGGACTGGGAATCGACTGACTCGGGAAATACAAAACCTAGAGTAACTGCCATTCTATGATCTTCCATGGCATGATTCTTGTTACGTGCCAGGCTGATTACTTAGAGAGGCTACTGCTTCTGAGAAGATATGGCTTGACATGAAAAGAAGTTCTCATTCTTTTACAAGTCACATTCATTTCTATTCACCCCAAGAAACAACAGATTTACTTCCAAATGTTTCTGAAAGCAAAGCCAGGCTCTGGAGGCTCAAAAACAATTCTCCAAACAATGCTAATACCTTAGTCCCAGGGATTCAATATGATTTTTTTCACTGTTACCAGAATAATTTCTGGTAACGTGCATGCTTTACATACACTAACTCATTTATTAGCTCACTACAGCTTTATAGATAGATATTATCTTTAATTTATAGCTAAAGAAACTCAGCTATTTTAACATTAATTTTCCCAAGTCACACACCTTTGGTGGAATGAAATTCAAATCATGAATTCCCTGAGCTGAGCTTTCTCTTTCCCTTTTAATTTGCCTAGAGCCCCATCTACGTAATAACTCCCTCCCTTTTCAGGGCAGGTCTTCCTTACTTTAGTTAATCCTTTCTTAAATCCTTTCCAGAGTCTCAGGGAAATCTGTAAAGTACAATTCTCTCCCAGTCAAGTTGATAATCAAGGTTAACCATTACAGTAATAGAAAACAAATTTGGTTACCTGGGGTCAAGACTAGCATCCTGGAGATTTGCCACACAGGATGCAGTGTTCTCTCCTATGCAGCAAATTGCCATGATGCTAGTAAATGACAACATTTCATACTGATTTGAGGGGGCATTACATGAATTTATCATTTGTAAAATTCATTGAACTCTACTCTTAGAGTGTAGTCACTTTAGTACAAATGTTAACTAAAGCTGATATTTTAGCGCCCCCAAAGATCATTAATATCACGCCTCCAACTTTCAGTGAGGACGTTTAAGACCAGAGATATTTAATGGCTTATCTAATGTTACTCTTCCCTTCAAACATAGCAGAGTGTGGTGGTTAAAACTCACATATAGGACCTAGCACTGCTTTATTTTTTTTGCCAGTTGTGGGGCTTGAACCCAGGGGCCTGAGCACTGTCCTTGGACTTTTCTCAAGGCTAGAACTCTACCACTTGAGCCACAGCACCACTTCCAGCATTTTTCTATGTATGTGATACCAAGGAATTGAACCCGGGTCTTCGTGCATGCTAGGTAAGCACTCTACCACTAGGCCAAACTCCTGGCCCCAAGGACCTAGCACTTTCTATAGCTCAATATGGAACAATTAGCATGGAAAATGATCCTTTATGTTCAAGAAGAAACAGAAACATTGACAACACCTTGGGTTCCATTTGTGAAGGTGACAGAAACGGTGATTCCCACCCCAACCCTTACGTTAAGAAAGGAGATTATTTGGTGATTTAACACCAGTTGCCTCTTCACATATCCCATTCTGTGTATCCGTCCTAGGACAGAACTCATTAGGGGTCTTCTATATGTCATATTCAGGAGAATTAATGATGAAATAAAAGTCAAAACACGACTTATGCTAAAATATTTATGAGCACATCCAACATTCCCAGCACCCTTCAAAGCAATTCACCCACAAAATATATTTTTCTCATGCATGCATGAGAAAAAGAAAAAACAAATGCAGAAGAACTAATCAGGTACAAATGTGAATTGGTATTTTTATGCCGGAACGAGGGTTTGAACTCAGGACTGAGCACTATCACTGAGCTTTTATGTTCCAAGCTAGCACTCTACCACTTTCAGCCACAGCTCCATTTCTGGATTTTGGGTGATTAATTGGAGATGATACTCTCAGATTTGTCTTCTAGGCCTGGGTTTGAACCACAGTTTTCAGATCTCAGCTTCCTGAATAACTAGGATTTACAGGAATAAACCACCAGCACTTGGTGTGACTTTTTTTTTTGTAATAAAGTAGTGGCAGAAGCTCAGGTAAGAGTAAAAAGAGAATCAGGAAAGGGGAGTTTATTCATTAGAGATGAATGTTCAGTGAGACAAAAGAGAAGGAGAATAGGAGAGGGTGAGGGAAACTCAGAGGAGGGGAAGAATAGAAACAAAAACAGGGAGCAGGAAAAAAAGGCCATACTCTGCTGAACCAAAAGACTCATAAAACATTTGCTAGGTGCACACAGCCCTATAAATAGTGGCCATAGGCATCAAGTTATGAGATAAAACCATCTATTTTCCGAAAAAAATGTCTGCCAAAGTATAGAATACTGTAGGGCCATCCCTGGGCATCTGAAAAAGCACTGTGGCATTTTCCCAAGTAGATTTAGAAAATGTTCACTTTCCTGACTTATACAGCATGCTCCCTGGCTAAATCTCAGTCTTGCTCAGGTTCAGTGTTGCAGGATGGGCCAGGGTTTAACTTTTGGGTGACCATCACTCCAGACCTTTGAGCCTGGAGCCCCCATACTCACTGAGAAAGACATACAGCTCTCTCTCCAGCCCTTCTACCATCACCAGAACTACACCCAGCCCCTCCCCATGCAGCCCTTCCTGGGAAAGGAAATAAAACAAAAGAAAACTCCTTTAAACAATAAGGGCTGTCTGAGGAGAACCAGGGAAATGAAAGCTAGAGAAGTCAAACATTGATAAACTTAATTAAATTTCTAATGAAAACAGAGGCAGCCTGTAGTGATTACTCTCTGTAACTGAGACTAATATTCTAATTAGCCTAATTCATCCCCTGATGCTCTAAACATAGTTATAGGTTTAATCCATATTTCTCCCCTCTTGCCAACAGTAGATTTCCATCATTCTTTAAGCTCTGGTTTCAGCATTAAAAGCATCCTCGGAGGGCTCTGTACATGGCTGACGTGGCCTGGTACATTCATTAACAGCAGGGTTGATTTTCTCTCCTTTCCCTTCTCTGAGACACAAGGACTCTTTTGTACCTCTCAGAAGCCTCATTTCAGGGGCCCTTGATTTTTGTCATCCTTCTCATTGCCAAGTTAAGCTTCCTTCAAAGTAAAATGAAAATAAATACAACAAAAAAGTGACTTCATTTTTTTTCTATATCCCTTAAATGGAAACAAAGAGCTAAACACTATGATGAGTTTTGTGGCCTTGTTTCATTTTTGTTTTTATGAATCTTATTTTTTTTTAATTTTATTGTCAGGATACTGTATAGAGGGATTACAGTTTCATTCATCAGGAAGCAGGTGCATTAGTTCTCACACATTGATATCCCTTCTCATGTTTTTTGTCCATTCTCCCAATCATCTTCTTTTCTCCTCTTCCCTTCTCTACTTCAAATAAACAAATAAATGTACATACACTATTCCAGGTAACAAAGTCAGATACAGTAACTACATGAGATTAACCATAAGGGCAAAAAAAAGAGAAGAGAAATAACATAGTACATTAAGAACATCAGTCACAAAAGATAAAGCTCTTGTTGCCATACCCTAGAGTTCATTTCATTTAGCTCATCCTATATAACCTTATGTGCATAGGTTCTGAGCTACTATAATACTCTACTAAGAGAATCCTAGATGTGAGGATCTTTTTGTTTGTATCTAACAGGCCACTATACATCACTACCTTTACTTTGGGCAGTGCTGGCATTTGAATTCAAAGCTTCACATTTTCTAGATAGTTAAAACTTTGGTTGTTGTTGTTCTTTGTGATCTTTTTTGTCCTTTTGTTTGTATGGAAGTATTGGGGATTGAACCCAGGACCTCCTGCTTACAAGGCATGCCTTACTTATACCTATCAGGTCACTTTGCATGAATTATTTTCAAGGTAGCATCTTGCTTTTATGCCTGGTCATAATACATACTTTCATTTCCCCATGTCACTGGGAAGACAGATATGTATCACTTTGCTCAGACATTGTGCTAACCTCCTAGCCAGGATCACAAGTGCACCCACCTCCACTGATTGGTTGAGATAGAGTCTTGTTCAAACTTCCATGCCCAGGCTGAGCCTCACACCTCAGTCTCCCAATCTCTGCCTTCCATGCTTTATGGCTTATTTTAACACAGCAAAGCAAAGTGTACCCAGAAGAAAGTACCAGTTGCCAGATACTGGTGGCTACTCAGGAGGCTGAAATCTGATCATCTCAGTTCAAAGCCATCCCAGTCAGAAAAGGCTCCATAAGGCTTTCATCTCCAATTAACCGTTCAAAAACTAGAAGTGGAGCTGTGATTCAAAGTGGCAGAGTGCTAGCTTTGAGCAAAAAGACTCAGGGACAGTGCCCAGGCTCTGAATTCAAGCCCCACAACTGACCAAAAATTAAAAAAGAAGGAAGGAAGGAAGGAAGGAAGGAAGGAAGGAAGGAAGGAAGGAAGGAGGGAGGGAGGGAGGGAGGGAGGGAGGGAGGGAGGGAGGGAGGGAGGGAAGGAAGGAAGGAAGGAGGGAAACAAGGAAGGAAGGAAGGAAAGAAGGAAGGAAGGAAGAAAAGAAAGTCCCAGTGCCCACAGAGGGTATAGAGCAAAGTGTATACTGCAATTAATCACCAAATAGAGAGCCAGGGGAGAGTACACAGAACTAGGCCAGGCTGAGTTTATATCTCAGCCTCTCTACTTATTATCTGGGGAAGTTAGCTCCTCTTTCTGTGTCTGTTTTCTCATGTGTAAAATGAGAATAATAACAATTTTCTGGGATTCTGTTTATAAGTCAAAAGAGACAAAATAGCTACTTATCTGTGCTCATTATTATTATATGTCTACGACAGGGAAATGCATATTACCTACAGGATTTCATTTAATTCTCTCAGAACCTTTTTTTTTTTTTTTGCTAGTCCTGGAGATTGAACTCATGGCTTAGGCTGTGTCCCTGAGCCTCTCTGTGTTTAAAACTAGTGTTCTACCATTTGAGCTACAATCCCACTCATGGCTTTTTCTGAGTACTTTGTTAGAAGAGCCTCACAGACATTTTTGCCCAGGCTGGCTTTGAACTGTGATTCTCAGATTTCAGCCTCCTGAGTAGCTGGGATTACAGGTGTGAACCACCAGCACCTGGCCCAAAACACTTTTGATCAAAAATCATAGGTCATGGTAAGGAAATATTCTGCCCATGTTTGTAGAAGGATCAAAAGAACTTAGAACTCAATCCAACTCTGTTTTTCCTTTGGCCAATACTTTGCTATATGTTCAATTATAGAAAAGTCAAAAACTACAGAGTATGTTTAAAAGCAGTTTCCTTATCTTCATTTAAACACATTTACCTGAAGTGATCAGTCAAGGAAAGAAATATAGCTGTCAAACACAAGACTTTCTCACTGTGCTTTAATGAGTACATAAAAATCATTTGTAAAGCGCGCATTGTTTATATGTCAACGGTAATACAAAGTATTTGAAAATAGTTTGTTTTCTTAATTAGATTAAACAGACTTCTTGCAATCTCCCTCACTTTATTGATTTACTTAATGAACCTTTTTTCTTCATAGATAGTGCAAATGCAAATTTAAGTTTGGCCTGTGAACAAATTATCTTAAATTCTGAATCAGTAGGGCCTTAATTAGTGAGACTTTATTCTGTATCGCTAGTGAGGTCCTGAGATTTATTACACGAAAATAGTCATAATGGGAACAATTCTCCTCATGTGGCTGAGGAATATGGCCTCGCTCAGGTCACTAGAGAAGGAATTGCTATCCTTTGATTTCCACTCAGGTCACCTGGGGGCGGGGCATGGGGGCAGCTGCATTATCACACTGCAACGCAGTTAGATGGAGCACGTTGGAAGTGAGAGACACAAGCAATGAGCAGAGTAAGCGGCAAGAGTTATACCCTGACCCATTACTTTATTTGGTATAGGAGCTTGAGGGTACAGGAACACAGATCAGCAAGTACTCATTCCCTAAAATTAAGACATACGCATAGCAGGTCACATCGATAGAATGATGAAAAGCCAAGTATCCAGGCAAGCAATCATGTACTTGTGATTTCAGTAGACAGCTGAAGTATCTTGACAAAGGGATAGAGATGGGGAGGAAACTTGGGGATAGCAGTGTTCTCTGAGCTCCCATGAGCAGCCATGCTGGGGCCTCTCTGCTTCCATACCATCCCCAAAAATGGTAAGAAGAATTTGTGAGGCTCTAAGGAGCAGCTGGAACATATACAATCAAGATGCTGGCATCCACATCTCACCATGAGGACATTGTTTGAGGGCACATCCAAGACCACATGCTCTAGGAACATGACAGTAAAACAGTAAAAGGCCATTCACTTAGAGGAGAACAAATCCATTGCAATTTTTAAAGAAATATTAATCCTTACAAGCAACAGTACTACCGAACTATTTTAGATTTGAGGAAGCTGAAACTATCAATAACTTTCAGTTAGCATATCCATGTTGTAACTGGTTTGAAAGCTGTGAGTTATCGATGCACAGTGGCATGCTAGCGAGGAGGTATGCTACAATTTAAACATGTGGCCCCAGGGATTTCATGTGCTGGAAATGTAATCACCAAGTTGAATGTTAATTGTATTTGGAGATGATTAAGACTATAAGAAATTCTCAGACAGTGGTGGCTCAGGAGTCTGAGATCTGAGGATGGTGGTTCAAAGCCAACCCAGGCAGGAAAGTTGGTGATTCTATCTCCACTTAACTGCCAGGAAGACAGAATGGAGCTATGGCTGATGTGGTAGAGCTAGACTTATTTAAGCACAAAAGATTATAGACATATTGTTACAGTATCTCACTTTGTTATCTGATATATTGAATTTATTTGTATTTGGTTATTTGAAATTTGATAGGGAAAGGGGGGAAAACCAAAACGAGGGGTGGGTGGTGGGTGGGGGGGAGGGTAATGGGTACCAAGACATGTGAAAGGGTATCAATGTATGTGAATTAATGCACCTTCTATCTGGCAAATATCATGTAACCCTTTTATTAATTACAATAAAAAATATTTTAAAAAAAGGTTATGGACAATTCCCAGGCCCTGAATTCAAGCCCCAGAACACACACACACACACACACACACACACACACACACACACACACACAGAGTTACATGAAGTCAGGAGAGTGGCACTTGCATGGTGGCATTATGAGGTCATAAGAAGGGAAAATTAGACTCCAGAGGCTCCAGTAGGCACACTTGTTCTGTTTCACCATTTCATCAAGAAGACCTGACCAGTGCTGAGCAGAAACAAGTACCCTGATCCAGAATCATGAGCCAAAAATCTTGATTCTTTATAGATTACCTAGTCTAAGGTTGTTGTAGCAGTATAAATGGATTAAGATAAGGAATATGGGATCTGGCAGGCAAAGAACTCCTCAAACCAATCAAGGAGCCAGTGAAAATAACTACAAGGAGGCACAGCAAGACTCGAGGATCCAGAACAACAAAAAAAGGCTTATATCATATCATCCCCAGACATTTGTGATCAAGGAAACATAAATAGAAAGCCAGTGGGAAAACCCACAGCTAAAGTATGGATTCAATTTGACCATAGGTCTTCCTAAAGCAAGACCCTGGTCCAAGTGTGGACAGACCCAGCCTCAAGGGTTGAAGCAGGGTGTGCATCCTGCTTGTTCTAACTAGAGGGAAATGGGGTTAGAGGAAATCTGGACAAATGATGACATACATCATATTTTTATATATTTATGTGATTTGCCACCATCACCCCAGCGGGGCAATAGAAGGCTTTATGAGAAGCAATGTGGGTCGTGCTCTGGGTTGATAAGCACCCTGTCCTTCTTCTGTTAGGAGATACTGGCTAAGAAACGTAACCTCTTAAAGCCCTGTTTCCTTCATCTGTAAAAGAATGATACTAAAGATAGTACTTGACTTCATAAAGTTGTCATAAGGATTAAAATAAATTGTGTACACAAATGCTTAGCCAAGTGTCGGGCACACAGTACTCATAAATGTCAGCTATGCTGATTATTTATGCTTTTCAAAGCTCTTTTACATTCACAGTTTCATAAGAACTGTTATTAGGGCTGGGAGTTTGGCCTAGTGGTAGAGTGCTTGCCTAGCATGCACGGAGGCCCGGGTTCGATTCCTCAGTACCACATACATAGAAAAAAGCCAGAAGTAGTGCTAAAGCTCAAGTGGTAGAGCTCTAGGCTTGAGAAAGTCCAAGGACAGTGCTCAGGCCCTGAGTTAAAGCCCAGGACTGACAAAAACAAAAACAAAAACAAAAGAACTGATATCAGTCTCAGCATACAACTATAAGAGCATGTATAAATCCACATCAAAATTGTGTTGGTTCTCTCTCTCTCTCTCTCTCTCTCTCTCTCTCTCTCTCTCTCTCTCTCTCTCTCTCTCTCTGTTTCTCTCTCCTTCCAATAAATAGATTGAAACAGAGCAGGGGGGGTGGGTGGAGGGCAGGAGAGGACATATTTGGTTTCTCTTCCCAAGGAGAGAAGGCTTACAGGGAGAACAACATTCACTTGAACATTACAAGTCCAATATAACAGTGATATTCACAAGACAATATGTTGGAAATGAACTTTATAACTTGGGAGAGGATGGGGAGAAGGAAAGTGGGAGAAAAACATGGGAAGGGGTAACAATGTTCAATAAGTAATGTAATCACTACCTTACGAATATAACTGCAATCCTGCTCTATACATCACCCTGACCATAAAATTTTAAAAATAGAAAGAAAAAGTGCTCAAAAAGTAAGCATAAAACTTTATGCTCTGAGCTTCTGTATGGCAAAGGACATAGCTAGTAAATTAATTAGGAAGCCTACAGAATGGGAGATCTTCACTAACCATACAATGGAAAAAGGCCTCATATCTAAAATATATCAACAGCTCAAAAAATTGATCACTCCAAAACTAATCTCCAAAGAAACAACCATCCCATTAAAAGATGGACCAAAGACTTAAAGAGAGTCTTCTCTGAAGAAGAAATAAAAACGTCCTATAGACACATGAAGAAATGCTGGAAATCTCTGGTCATAAAAGAAATGCAAATCAAAACAACTAACTCTAAGATTCCACCTCACTCCAGTTAGAATGGCCAGGATCAAGAAAACTAATAACAATAGATGCTGGAGGGGATGTGGCCAGGAGGGATCACTACTACACTGCTGATGGGAGTGCAAACTCATTCAACCACTATGGAAAGCAGCATGGCAGCTCCTCAAAAGACTAAACATAGAGCTCCCCTATGACCCAGCAATTCCACTACTTGGCATTTACCCAACCATCCAGAAACATTTGCATACTAAATCCACTAACACAGTGATGTTCATTGAAGCACTATTTACCATAGCAAAGCTATGTAACCAACCCAGTTGTCCCTCAGTTGATGAGTGGATCAGCAAGATGTGGTATTTATACACAATGGAATTCTATGCGGCCGTCAGAAAGAACGACGACATCGCCCCATTTGTGAGGAAATGGAAAGACTTAGAAAACAATTATATTAAGTGAAGGAAGCCAGTCTCAAAGGAACATAGGCCCAATATTCTCCGTCATTTGTCATAATCAGTAGAAACCTTGGGCTCTCCTAACAGAGATTTACAATAGAACAAAATCTAGAGACATTAGGTGAAATAGTATGACACTAAAGAGGGACCTCCAAGATAAGGAAACAAAAGCCATATAATGAGTAACTGTTGTCCTTAATGTACTATCTTATCTCTCATCTCTTTTGCCATCCCTTGGCTATCTCATATTGTTATAATATTTCACCTTGTTATCTGATATATTTTATATGTGCTTAATTGGTTATTTGAAATTGGATAGGGAAGGGGGAAATCAAGATGAGTTGGGGGAGTGGGGAGGGAAATGGGGACCATGTCATGAGAAAGGGTATCAATGTTTGTGAAGTAATGCACCTTCTATCTGGTAAATATAATGTAACCCTCCTATTAATTGCATTAAAATATTTTTAAAAATAATTGAAATTAAAAAAAAAACAACTTTATGCCCTGAGTTGTCCATTGATCTAGATGATCAGCAAATACAATATAGCAATCCCAAGTTGCTGTGAAGGATACTGAGTCTTCCCCCTATCTATATTTACAACATAACAAAGTTCAGAGTGGGACCTTTATGCATGCCCATTGACATAATAAATTGACTTATATTGTTTGCATACCAGTCCTAGGATTGAACTCAGGGCCTGGGCACTCTCCCTGAGCTTGTGTACTTAAGGCTTTACCAATTGAGCCACAACTTTTCTTCTTCTGGCATTTTCCTGAATTGAAGATAAGAATCTCAGTCTTTTATGCCCAGGCTGTCTTTGAACCACCATCCTCAGATCTTAGTCTCCTTAGTTGCTAGGATTATAGATGTAAGCTACTATTACCCAGTTACTATAGCTATTTTAAGGTCAGCATACACTGCCTTCCTGACATACTGTAAACTCCTTGAGGACCCTCTAGAGCACTTAGATGGTGTATGCATTTTTTTAAATCCTAATAAAAACATATTGATTCATTAAGGGATAATCAGAAAGTTAATACTATTTCAGTGAGATTGTGCATTGATTAGCTCTTGGTTAACTGTTTCAAGCACAACTAGGTCATTCCCATGTGTGATTCAGAATTTTATGGGAGCCAGACACTGGTAGCTTATGCAGGTAAAGTTAGCTACTCAGGAGGCTGAGATCCAAGGATCAAGATTCAAAGCCAGCATGGGCAGACAAATCTGAGTGAGACTCTTTTCTTCAGTTCACTAACAAAAAGCTGGAAGAGGAAGAGTGGCTCAAAAATGCCAGCTTTAGTATGAAGCAATACACAGAGCACCCCTATGACCCAGCAACCCCACTTCTAGGCATTTACCCAAATGACCACAAACAAGGCCACACTACAGCTAATAGCACAGCCATGTTCATTGGAGCACTATTTACACATCTAAGATATGGAACCAACTCAGATGCCACTTTGTAGATGATTGGATCAAGAAAATATGGTATATATTCACAATGAAATTCTATGTTTCCATTAAGAAATGGCATTGCCCATTCAAGGAAGAAAGACAGCCTTTTCAACAAGTTGTGCTGGCAGAACTGGTTAAGCACCTGCAGAAAACTAAAGTTAGATCCTTCTTTGTCACCATGCACTAGAATTAATTCCAAATGGATCAAAGACCTGGAGGTAAAAGCTGACACACTGAAAACTTTACAAGAAGGAATAGGAGATACACTAAGGCCTCCTTGGCACAGGTCAAAACTTTCTTAATAAGGACAAAAATCACAACAAACCAGAGAAAGGCTAGATAAGTGGGACTGCATTAAACTGCAGAGCCTTTGTATGGCAAAGGACATAGCTAGTAAATTAATTAGGAAGCCTACAGAGTGGGAGAAGATCTTCACCAACCAAACAACGGACAGAGGCCTCATATCTAAAATATATCAACAGCTCAAAAAATTGAATCACTCCAAAACTAATCTCCAAAGTAACAACCATCCCATTAAAAGATGGGCCAAAGACTTAAAGAGAGTCTTCTCTGAAGAAGAAACAAAAATGGCCTATAGACACATGAAGAAATGCTGGAAATCTCTGGTCATAAAAGAAATGCAAATCCAAACAACTCTAAGATTCCACCTCACTCCAATTAGAATGGCCATGATCAGGAAAACGAATAATAACAGATGCTGGAGGGGATGTGGCCAGGAGGGATCACTACTGCACTGTTGGTGGGAGTGCAAACTCGTTCAACCACTATGGAAAGCAGTGTGGCAGTGCCTCAAAAGGCTAAACATAGAACTCCCCTATGACACAGCAATTCCACTACTTGACAGTTACCCAACCATCCAGAATCTAGAGCATACTAAATCCACTAGCACAACAATGTTCATTGCAGCACTATTCACCATAGCAAAGATATGGAACCAACCTAAATGTCCCTCAGTTGATGAGTGGATCAACAAGTTGTGGTATTTGTACAGAATGGAATTCTAGGCTGCTGTCAGAAAAAACAACCTCGACCCATTTGTTAGGAAATGGAAAGACTTAGAAAAAATCATATTATGTGAAGTAAGCCAGACTCAAAGGAACTTAGGCTCAATGGTTTCCCTCATTTGTCATAATCAGTAGAAACATTGGGCTCTACTAGCAGAGATCTGCAACAGAGCAAAACCTTGATACATAAGGCCATATAGTATGAAGCTAATTGAAAGGACTGCCAGGATATTGAAACAAAAGCCATATAACGAATGATTGTTGTCCTTAATGTACTATGTTATCTCTCATCTCCTTTGCTGTCCCTTGGGTATCTCATATTGTTACAGTACCTCACTTTGTTATCTGATATCTTGAATTTATTTGTATTTGATTATTTGAAATTTGATAGGGAAGGGGGGAAAACCAAGATGGGTGAGGAGGGGCGGTGGGTGGGAGGGTAAAGGGTACCAAGACGTGTGAAAGGGTATCAATGTATGTGAATTAATGCACCTTCTATATGGCAAATATCATGTAACCCTTTTATTAATTACAATTTAAAAATAAATAAATAAATAAATAAATAATGAAAAAAAAGAAACAGCATTGCCCATTCAAAATGAAATAGAAAGACTTGGGTAAAATACCATATTAAGTGAAATAATCCATTCCCAAAGAAACATAGACCCCATGGTCTCCCTCATTTGTAATAATTAGTATATGTCTAAGATTTTCCTAACGGAGGATCATAATACTGTAATAGCTATGTGCATAGGACCATATAGGATAATGCTAAGAAAATGAATTCCAGAATATAGAAACAAAATATTTTTCTTAGTGATTGTTGTTTTTGATGTACTATGTGACATCATTTATGTTTTATTTCATTTTTCCCTATGGTTTATCCCCTGTTGTCATTACAATTGATTTTGCTACCTGGTACATTGTATATATGTTTATCTGAATTAAGAAAAGAAAGGAGATACAACAAAAATGATGAGACAAAGGACAAAGGGCAAACCAATGCAACATCAAAATTCAGAAGACAATATTTTGGAAATGAACACTATAACTTGGGAGGAGGGGGGAAGAAAAGTGGGTGAAAAATGAGGGAGAGGGTAACAATGATCAACAAAAAAAAATGTATCTCCTACCTTACATGTGTAATCTTAACCCTCTGTACATCACCTTGACAATAAAATTAAATTAAAAGAAAAAAATACCTGAGCTTTGAGTGAAAAGGGTAAGTGGATATGACCAAGGATCTGAGTTCAAGCCCCAGCAGTGGGGGAAAGGTAGAGACAGAATTTTATAAGATAAGTATGAATATTGGGGTTGCTTTTCCAATGCCTCATCCACCCAAAATAAATAATGTCATACTGTCCTAATGCCTTTCAAGCTTAGGTGCCCATCATACACAGTGCATTTCCCACATCCAGATTAACGAGAAGAAAGAATTAGCACCATTAAGTGTGGACCAGCTGAGCAGTCTCTTAAGTACTAGAGGTAAGTGCCACATTCAGTAAAGCCAATGGCAATGGAATAGCTTTGATGGGATACGAATTTAGAACTGGTGACTCTAGCATAGAAGAATGGGTCAGCATCAGTGTCCAGCATGATGAATTTTTGTTTTTCTCACCATAGACCATAAAGTCTGGCACCAAAAGGAAAGTACCAAATAAAATCGAAGCATCTGAGAGTTTAAATTCTTAACAGGGCCATTTGACCACTTCCATTACTTGCTTGTTGACAGTGTGAACTTTGCTTGACATGTTGAAGAGCTTTACCAAATAAGTCCTATCTCTAGCAATTAGAAGCACTTAAATAAGCTAATATAATCAATTATGTCTTTTAATTTGCCAGACAACATTTACAGGGTTTAATTTTCTGCTGTTACACCTTCCAAATTATCTTCAGGTGGTGTTTAGAATCTAATAGGAAAATGTATTACAGTTGCATTGATATTATCCATACTAAATTCTTCATACACACTTCTCAGACCAACATGATCATATACCATTTATGGAAAATGTATGCTTATGTAATACAGAAGTTGCTTAACTTTGTATTACATAACATTCATGACCAATTCCAAACATATACAAACATTACATATAGAAAATGTATGATAAAAATAACTACTAAAATAAATTGAAGAAATTCCATCTAGAATTTCTTATGAGCTACTATTTAGAAAGTTTCTTTTTTTATTAAAGAATTTATTAAGTTTAGAAAGTTTCTTTGTAGAAAAAAATGTAATCACAGATTTGAATTAGTACAAAGCATTAATTATAAAGTATGAAGTAACATTGGTCCCCCTTAAACTACAAATAACAACTAGATTGTAATATTTAAACTCCCATAATGGTTTAGGAAATAACATAACATAAAAATAAAAACTGTCCCAATCAATAACAGGGCCCAAAGATGTTCCTGCTCAAAACTTGGAAAGGAATAGAATCCATGTACAATAAAATGAACAGTGGGAATTTTCTGGAGATCAATAGAAGCTCTCCTTTTATAACTAGTGTTCTGTTATCTTTAAACAGTTGTGCAAAGCAGTTTCTGTTAAACAAAGTAATTTATGAAATACTAATGCATCTTGATTAATGTCACCCCTTTCTCACCCACCCCTTCCAATCCATCCTCAGAAACTCAGGTCAAGTGGTGGTAGAACAAATGTCTAACATTAAGCATTTTTAATAAAAGAGAGTATAAATTCATCCATACTTTTCTAGTTCTTTTCGGTGACAGGAAAGGATCCATATAATTGTCGTTTGTGTGTGTGTGTGTGTGTGTGTGTGTGTGTGTGTGTATTTTTGTCCATGTGTGTGCATTTTTGTCCACCTAACTTTTTTGAAGAAAATAGGCAACTCTCAGAGCAGAGATCCAGTTATCAGTATTGTTGCTCAAATTGAATTAGTTATCAAAGATATATTGTTTAATTTTCTAGCATCTTACTATCAGAAAGAGGGTGTTTTCAAGAGACAACCCTAGAGCATAAAGATACCTAAGAAGACACAGGAAGGCGATCTAAGCCAGATGTCTGAGTATTTCTTTTACCACTGTTGGCTGAGTGACCTTGGAATGTAACCTTGAACATTTTGAAGTATATCATCATTAAGAGTCTTTCCAGCACACAATTTCAATGAATCAATGGGATTTTAATCATTGGAAACTTATAGCCTTTTTGCCATGGTACTTTAAATGTTTTTATTCTTTTTTATGTTCATTAAAATCCAGGTATTTATGAGTTCAATTACGGAGAAGCAGCTCCAAATGTGATGTTAACTTCAAAATGAAGTTTGTGACCCTAGCTTTAAATCCCTGGAAGCTATTAAAAAGCAAGCCTCACTTTTGCCCTTATGGTTAATCTCATGTTGTTACTGTATCTGACTTTGTTACCTGGTATATTGTTTATACATTTATTTGTTTATTTGAAATAGGGAAGGGAAGGGGGGAAGACAAGATGATTGGGAAGTTTGGGAGAAGGGATACAGAGACAAAAACAAGAGAAAGGGGTACCAATGTTGAAGAAGTAATGCACCTAGTGCCTGACATATATTATCCCAAAATTTTTTTAAAAAGGCAAGATTGAAATAAAAAAAGCAAGCGTTAGGAATGGGGCAAAGGGGGGAGGATTACTTGAATTAGGGATGTTAAATGTCAGTTGTGCATAATAAATGATCAATAAAGGGAAGGGAGAAGGAAGAAAGCATTTCTAAAGATCCTAATAATAGATCTGAGATTTAAAACCTGATACAAAGTATAAAAAATAAAATAAAAATAATCATTTCTTATGCCACCCTGGGACAATCACTATTCATATTTGGGTATATACTCACAGTTGAGCTTTTTAACTATGTAGAAGTATATGTTTCTAAAACAATTTGAGATATACACTATAGGCTTTTTTCAACTTAATAAAATATCATGAGCATTTCCCCACTGCCTTAAAAATTTCTTGACATCATTATTGTTAATGATCATGCAGTCTTCTGGATAGAGATGTATCGTAATTTATTTAACCACCTCCCTATGATTTGACATTTAGGCTGATTTCACTGTTGGCTTTTACAAAAAAAAAATGCTGTGATAAATATCATCATACATAAATCTTTGGGCACATCTCTGATTATAGCCTTAAGATAAATTCCCTGGCATGAAATTACTGGGTCAAAAGATATGAATATGTTTGAGACCTTTTTTGATGCATTTACCAAATTACTCTCCAGGAGGCTCAATTTACAAGCTCACAATCCAGGTAGAAAATGACCAAGAATTTTAATAAATGTTTTCTGTAGCTAACCAACTCTTCAGACCATTATTGCAGAAGAAATGCATTGTTTTAAATGGCATACCACCCACACAGCCTCATTCCACACTGGATTCATTCCAAGGAAACTTGGACTTAGATACATTTTATTAATTTGAGAGCTTGTTTTGTTAAAACATTGGTTGATCAAAAAAATGTCATCTGAACTCTGAGAATTTAAATTTATTGAGTACTACTAAAGATTTTATGTCAAGATATTTTCCCCCCTAATGAACATATTTTGCTCCATGAAATGAAAATTATAGAAAATATTATTCAGTTTGCTAAGAATATTTCACAGTTAAACTCATAGAGCTAAATCTTAACCAAGAAATTAGCTACTTCTATCTTCATATAAAAAGACCAACTACTTCCTTGTCAGATGCTGGTAGCTCATGCCTGTAATCCTAATCACTCAGGCAGCTGAAATCTGAGAATCCCAGTTCAGTCAGCCTTGGCAGGAAAGTCCATGAGACTCTATCTCCAATTAACGACCAGAAAACCAGGAGTGTTCCTGAAGTTTAAAGTGGTAGAGTGCTAGCACTGGACCAGAGAAACTTGGGGAAAATACCAAGGTCCCAAATTCAAGCCCCACAAACACCTTTTTTTAAAAAAGTTTGAGAAAAGAAAACAAAAAAGATAAAAGACCAACTCTGCGCAATAACTTGCAACTCATTTTTTTTTGTCTTAACTGCTTTGGATAACAGAGACATTCTGGACTTAATAGGTACCTTTCCAAGTGGAGAAAGTCAATTTCAAAGGTATAAATTGATTTCACTAACACAGCAAATAATGGAACCACCACACATCTTCAATTGTATAGTTTTAGATATATTTCTGGCTTCTGTGTTGGCACATTTTATAATATTTTATTTTTTTAAAAGCATCACTTGCATGACACACATCTCTCTAAAGAAGTCTTTTTGCAAGGTGATGGACAGCTGGCAGGAACAGATGGCTGGGAGAGAATGTACAGCCAGGGCACTGAAGGACAGATGGATTCCCATTTTCCGAGTCACTCTACCACATGCTCAGTGATCTTCCAGCCTTTAAGAGCTTGGGTGAAGTTGCTGCTGTCATCTGGCTGAGTTTAAAACTATAAAGCCACACAGATTTCAAACACAGAAATCAGAGGTGTTATTGGCCAGAAATTGGGTATCCAATTGGAAATGAATTTGGTTCTCTACAAGATCTTAAGAAGAACAATTTCAATTAGAAGTGGATAGAAATTTGATCACAATACTACCTTTCCTTAAAGTGTGTCATTGAGTTTCTGGATATTAAAATCTTAGTTATTCCTCATGTTCACTTCAAATATTGTCTTTTTCTTGATTCCTTCAACCAAATAAATTCTGCCAGTGGTGGGATTGTTTTGGTATTAAAATAATTTATTGTTGTGTGCCAGTGGCTCATGCCTGTAATCCTAATATTCAAGAGGCTGAGATCTAGAGGCTCATGATTTGAAGCCAACTCAAGCAGAAAAACTTACTAGAATCGTAAATAGTCAGCAAAAATAGGGGTTGGAGGCATAGATAAAGTGATAGAATATCCCTGACTCAAGTGTAAGGCCCTAAGGTCACACCCCATACTCATATATGTATATATAATGATATATAAATATTGTACCATATGTATGATATATATTATGATTTACATATATATATATATATATATATCACATACCACTTTTGCCCTGAAGGAGCCTAGTCAAGCTTAGGAGAGCACTGCCTCTTTTTCCCATGTAACATACAATATTTTACACAGTATATTTGCAGCAAACTCTGTTCAACAACTATTATAAAGTAATCAAAGATGAGGATGGAATTTTTTTAATTCTATTAAACAACTCCCATATTAACTAACAACTCTCCTGAACACATTAAAAATATGTCTCTAGGGGTGCAATGTGAATTATTATCTCAGTGTGGATTTCCCCTAAAACACAAAGCTTAATTAGTTCAGCTTCCAATGTTGAATTTTTATAAATTCAAAAGGGGCTACCAAAGGGAAAGTTAAGAAATGATTGATAATGTATTGTACTAACAAATTCACCTTTCTGGCAAGTTTGCCTAGTTGGTTTTGAAACAGCCAGATTTCCATCAACATAAATATTAATTAACTTTCCCATCCTTGAATAGGATGTTCCAAGTATAATATCTCAGTTTAGAAAAAGTCTTTACAAAAATAAAGATATTTCCCTTGTCAAAATTATATGCCGTTCCTGTCTTTTCTTGTATATCCCGTGCTTGAGTGCTCTCTTCAACCTCACTTCTCTTTCTTACACAAAGACCCTGGGGACCCAGGAAAGAAGCCCGGATCAAGCTCCTGAGCAAGCTGATGGTTTGCAACTCCCACAGCTCTTCCAGCTTCAACTGTGAGGATGAAACTGAATTTAGAAACATTACTGTTTGAAAACTAGAAAGTCAGACAATACACGATTGAGGGAAGAGGTAATATAAGAAATGTCCTCATCAGTGACTGGCCATATTTTCTGGAAATGTTATCTCAGAAGCTGGGGGATGGGGGCTCATACCTGCAATCCTAGCTAGACTAAAAGGCTGAGATCTGAGGGCCACGGTTCAAAGCCAGCCCTGGGGGGGAAAGTCTGTGAGACTTTAATCTCCAATTAACCACCAGCAATCCAAAAGTGGGGCAGTGGCTCAAAATAGTAGAGAGCTGGCCTTAAGGGAAAAGCCTGGCCCAGGGTTCAAACCCCACAGCTGACAAAAGAAGAAGAACTATTCAGCGATAGTAACCATTCTTTCAAGATTCAGGATGGGGGCCAAGCAGTTGACTGATTTTTTTGGTTTATCTATTAGTCTTAAATATGGAGATAATGCTGAAAACTACAAGGACTTGTTAATTATTAGTGAAAAACAAAAGAAAGTGCAACTAAAAATGTAGATCAACTCAGACTTAAATAATTTTGATGTCCAGGCTACTACAATAACCTTGAACGCCATCATGATTACCTGAAAAACAAAAAGATGGAACCTGTAGGATCTGAACGTCATTCACGCACACTTTTGGCAAGTGACCCATTTTTCAGGAGAAATCCCAGAGATTTCATTATGACATTGAGAGTTTACCACTATTCCTTGTATCTTTTAATGGAGTCTGGGAAGGAAGAGTCCTTTTTTGTGTTATTTTTTTAATGCATGTATGTCTTCTAGCTGGATTCCATGGTTCACTTCTGTAATCTCAGCAGAAGTCATTTATCAGGTGGTAGAGACAGAGATCAAGTTGGTGATCTGAAGATAGTCCAGGAAAAGTTATCAAGACCCTATTTCAACTCAGCACACTGGAATTAGTGGTAGGACTATAATCCTAGCCATGTGGAAAAGATAGGTAGGAGGACTGCCATTGCAGGCAGAAAGTGAGACTTTACCAAAAAATCAACCTAAAAGCCCAAAGAGCTTGTGGTATGGATCAAGTGACAGGTTGCATATCTAAGAAGTATAAGGCTTTGCATGCAAACACAGTGATGACAAAAAAAGAAAGAAAAATTAATAAATATTTTTAGTTTGATACCCATTAATATGGATATATAATATGGGCATATATTATATATACTATGGATATATACATATATATATGTGTATATACATATATATGATAACCCTATACAGTTTGGGAAACAGCTATTAGAAGTAATTTATTTTTAACTCATACTCATTTTGACTACTCTTCAATAATAAATTTTTGGTTAGTAATTACAAACGAGATAGGTTTATAAAGAGAAACAGTCTATTAAATATCTATTCAAATGTACAATAAAAGAATGCAAGAAAGACTTCCACCCAAAATTCCTATCATGGATGAAACTATATTGAAGGGTGATTAAGAAAACCTAAATGTAATACCTTGTCTATGGTAAGAGCTACTAGATTAGCACTAAGAGGAAATCAGGACAAAGCAATGAAAGATGAGCTTAGTACATAGCAAGGCACTAAGGACAAAGGCTTCCTGAAGGGGGAAAAAAACAATGTGACAATAATCTATTACGAATGAGATAAGAAATAGGCCAATCCTAGTATGCATGAAGCTCTGGGCTTGATAAAGCAGTACTATATGCACAGAAAAAGCCAGAAGTGGTGCTGTGGCTCAAGTGGTAGAGAGCTAGACTTGGAAAAGCTCGAGGACAGTGCCCAGGCCCTGAGTTCAAGCTTCAGGACTGGCAAAAGAAAAAAAAATAGATCAATCCACTGCTGGTGGCTCACTGAAGATCATGGTTCAAAGCACTAAAGGCTGAGATCTGAGGGTCACGGTTCAAAGCCAGCCCAGGCAGAAAAGTCCACATGAGACTCTTATCTCCAATTAACCATTCAAAAAAAAAAAAACTCGAAGAGGTGCTGTGTCTCCAGTGGTAGAGCACTAGCCTTGGACACAAAGAAACTTAGGGAAAGTGTCTAGGCCCTGAGTTCAAGCCCCACAACCAACAATTTTTTTAAAAAAGAATTAGGCTAATAAAATGAATACCCACAAATAAATTGGAGTATAAAAGATTTTGTAAAGTTGGAGCAGTAGTCAGGAAACACGTTAATCAATTAACTACCTACATTATCTCTTACATGGGTGAATTGAAAGAAAAACTGCTTTATTTTTTTTTTTTTTTTGCCAGTCCTGGGCTTGAGCTCAGGGCCTGAGCACTGTCCTTGGACTTTCTCAAGCCTAGAGCTCTACCACTTGAGCCTCACCACCACTTCCGGCTTTTTTATATGTATGTGGTACCAAGGAATTGAACCCAGGTCTTCATGCATGCTAGGCAAGCACTTTAACCACTAGGCCAAACTCCCGGCCCAAGAAAAACTACTTTATAACCATAGTTCTCATGCATACTGAGAAAAGCAACTTGGCTTAAACAAAGTAAGATTCAGAAGGCAAACGATCATCTAATGCTTTTGTCTATGAAGACACAAGGTTGACTCATAGATGTGTCAGAAGGGAAAAATCAAAGAGCCTTGGGTACATACACATCAGCAAAGCTCTCATAGCTACAGGGCTTGACAACCTCAAGTATTATTACTCAAATCATCTTTGAAAGATGATTTATGATTCCTGGTTTTCTTTCTATTTCTTTGCTAAAAAATGGTAGAATTGCCTGAAACTAACAGCTGCCCAGATACCTGTAATCAGAACAATGTTTTCTCTGAAATTACAATGAGAAAAGAAGCTGGATATTGAAAGGAAATCCTTTCATGCTGCCTACCTAATAATATAGCTTTCATTCTTTAATTCAAAGGTTTTCAAACTCTAGCTCAGAAAACTCCACGATTTTAAAGGAACTTGCCAGAATTATAGAAGTTTCTACAAAGGGTTGATTTTTTCCACAAAAATCATGCAAATGTAAGAAATCAATTTAAAAATATTCCATAATCTTGAATAGTTTAAATGCCCTTATAAAAGGAAATGTGATCATCCTCACCATTTATATTGTGAAGACATCTTATATCAGTGCCATATTCGTGTCACTTGTTATGGAGTAAAAGTAATATATTTGAAATTAGAACATTTGTCTACAGCCTTATGACCCTGAATGTGCCCAATCTCACCTGAAATTAGAACATTTGGCATGTTCTCATTTATTTTATGGTGATTTGGGCTTTGTGATTAATAGAAGGGTTACATTACATTCACCAGATAGAAGGTGCATAACTTCACAAACATTGATATCCTTTCTTATGACATGGTCCCCATTTCCCTCCCACCCTCCCCACGCTTATCTTGATTTGCCCCCTTCCCTATCCAGTTTCAAATAACCAATTAAGCACATATAAAATTTGTCAAATAACAATGTGAAATATTGTAACAATGTGAGATAACCAAGGGATGGCAAAAGAGGTGAGAGATAACATAATACATTAAGAACAACAGTCATTCATTAGATGGCTTTTGTTTCCTTATCCTGGAGGTCCTTACATTTAGTGTCATACTATTTGGCCTAATGTCTCTAGATTTCCTCAAGGTTTTATATCAATTTTATACTTTTTGCCACCTAAAGCCTCCATAGCATTTTTTTGTAGTTGTTTTTGTTTGTTTGTTTTGGTGGATCATGTGCCTTGAACTCGGCTTCGGCACTGTTCATGAGCTATTCAGCTCAAGGATACCGTCTTACCCCTGTGCCTGGGCACTGTCCCTGAGCTCTTGAGCTAAAAGCTGCCATCCTACCCTTGAGCCACAACCCCATTTCCCATTTTTTAGAGGTTAATTGGAGATAAGAGTCTCAGGTCCTTTTGTGCCTGGGCTGGCTTTGAACCTTGATCCTCAGATCTTACCCTCCTCAGTAGTTAGGATTACAGGCATGAGCCACCCACGGATCATGGGTGGCTCCATGAGCCCAGCTCCATGATTTGTTTTTTATTTCAACATTTTATTGTTAGAATAATGTATAGAGGAGTTACAGTTACATTCGTCAGGTAGTAGGTGCATTATTCCTCACACATTGCTACCCATTCTCATGTTTTTGTTTCCATTTCCCTCCTCCGACCCCCTCCCAATCATCTTGTTTTCCTTCCTTTCCATAGCTTTATTTTGCCGGTCCTGGACCTTGAACTCAGGGCCTGAGCACTGTCCTTGGGCTTTTTCAAGGCTAGAACTCTACCACTTGAGTCACAGCACCACTGGCATTTTTCTATGCATGTGGTACCAAGGAATCAAACCCAGGCCTTGGTGCGTGCTAGGCACTAGGCCAAACTCTCAGCCAGCTTTCCATAGCTTCTTAAAACTCATTTATGTACCAAAACTAACCTGCAAAGTAACAACCATCCCATTAAAAAACGGGCCAAAGACTTAAAGAGAGTCTTCTCTGAAGAAGAAACAAAAATGGCCTATAGAAACATGAAGAAATGCTCAACATCCCTGGTCATAAAAGAAATGCAAATCAAAACAACTCTAAGATTCCACCTCACTCCACTTAGAATGGCCAGGATCAGGAAAACGAATGACAACAGATGCTGGAGGGGATGTGGCCAGGAGGGATCACTACTACACTGTTGGTGGGAGTGCAAACTCATTCAACCACTATGGAAAGCAGTGTGGCAGTGCCTCAAAAGGCTAAACATAGAACTCCCCTATGACCCAGCAATTCCACTACTTGGCATTTACCCAACCATCCAGAAACAAGGGCATACTAATCCCACTAGCACAACAATGTTCATTGCAGCACAATTCACCATAGCAAAGATATGGAACCAACCTAGATGTCCCTCAGTTGATGAGTGGATCAACGAGTTGTGGTATTTGTACACAGTGGAATTCTATGCTGCTGTCAGAAAGAATGACATCACCCCATTTGTTAGGAAATGGAAAGACTTAGAAAAAATCATATTAAGTGAAGTAAGCCAGACTCAAAGGAACTTAGGCTCAATGGTTTCCCTCATTCGTCATAATCAGTAGAAACCTTGGGCTCAACTAGCAGAGATCTGCAATAGAGCAAAATCTTGATACATAAGGCCATATAATGTGAAGCTAATTGAAAGGACCTCCAGGATATTGAAACAAAAGCCATATAATGAATGATTGTTGTCCTTAATGTACTATGTTGTCTCTCATCTCCTTTGCTGTCCCTTGGTTATCTCATATTGTTATAGTATCTCACTTTGTTATCTGATATATTGAATTTATTTGTATTTGGATATTTGAAATTTGATAGGGAAGGGGGGAAAACCAAGATGGGAGGGGGGTGGGGAGGAGGAGGGAAATGGGTACCAAGACATGTGAAAGGGTATCAATGTATGTGAATTAATGCACCTTCTATCTGGCAAATATCATGTAACCCTTTTACTAATTACAATAAAAAAGAAATTAAAAAAACTCATTTATGTATTTAAATATGTCCATTACTTACATGTATGTCTGTTATATTGCTGTTTTGCTATCCTTGATTCTTTAATTTATTTTAGTTGGTTGATAGACTTCATCAAGAGATAATTGCTTAAAAGTCCCTCAACTTATTGCATGTTTTAGAATGTCTTTTCTTTCTTAGGAATTGTTGATGAATTGGTGTAGAATAAAATACTTGTATCTATGTTGTACCCTTATAGAAATCTATGGGCATTTTATCTAATTTCTTTTAACTTTATTAACAACATGCATTATATTCTTAAAGTGCTTTGTTGAATTGCAACTCCTTTATACAACTACTAAGGGATAAGAAAATATTTTAAATTAAGTTATATTGCAAGATATAATAAAATGAGCTGACATAAGCCACATCTCTTTCTTCTTCCATTTTCTACCTGGATTACTGCAGAATTTCTCTTCTCTTTGATATTTATTAGGTTATAGCTTACTGTCTAGTATTCTATTCCATTTTACTTTTGTTAAAATGGTGATTTTTTTTAGAATAGCAGACTCAAGAATAATTTATTAAATTGAGACATTTTTCTTTGATTAAACATGATTATAAGCACATCAAATTGAACTTCTTTCACATACATATTTATCTTTGAGATTATCTTTAACTTTTTCTACTTTTTCACTTCAATTTTTTAAATTTTTTATTGCAATGAATAGAGGGGTTACAGTTACATTCGCCAGATAGTAGGTGCATTACTTCTTATAGATTGATATGCCTTCTCATGATTTTTCCCCATTTCCCTCCTCTCACCCCCTCCCAATCATCTTCTTTTACCCCCTTCCCTTTCCTATTTCAAATAAACAAATAAATGTATAAACAATATACCAGGTAACAACGTCAGATACAATAACAATATGCGATTGACCAAAGGGCAACAAAAGAGAAGAGAAATAAAATAGTACATTAAGAACAAAAATTGCACAAGATTGTTCTTTCCTCAATTCTTCCAATCACATTTTATGCTGTTCTGTATTGTTTCTACCTTTTTTTCTGAATTCTTGTGACATTTTATTCTAATATTGTTTTTTAATAAGAGCATTATTTGACTAGGAATTTAATTTAATGGCTGAGAACATCCCAAAACATCCTGTTCAATCCCGAACACCAAAAAAGCATTATTTTACGTCTTTTCTGTGTACAATTTTTCTTTAGAATAATGATCTACAAGATATATGATCTTAGGAAACCACCTGTCTAAGAAAATTCATTTTTTTCTCTCTACCACAAGAAGCAATAACAGTTACATTTCCCTAGTCTCGACCCAATTCAGATATGGTATGAATATTAGAAATAAAAGCAATGCTGTTTAAGACAGCTTAGCCTATATACTTCTTTATAAATATATATTATACACAAATGGTACATTGTAGCACAAAGTTATGTCAATCCATAAGCAGGATCACAAACATTGGAAGACATTAAAACATGACTATTATAGCACAGCTACCTGTAAGCTTATCAGTAACAATTAAATTGATATGGGGATATACAGAGTACAGCTTTTACAGATGCTATTATTAAGACACAAATAGTTTAAGTCATGCTAGACGTGGTGGCTCATGCCTGTAATCCTAGCTACTCAGGAGGCTGAGATCTAAGGATCAAAGTTCAAAGCCATACCCAGAACAAAAGGACCTGAGGCTCTTATCTCCAATTAACCTCTAGAAAATGGGAAGTGGGGCTTGTCTCAAGGGAAGGGTGATAGCCTTGAGCTGAAGAGCTCAGGGACAGTGGCCAGGCTGAGTTCAAGCCCCATGACCCACACAAAAAAAAGTCTCTCATCTCTTTTGCTGTCCTTTGGTTATCTCATATTGTTACAGTATCCCACTTTGTTACCTGATATATCAGATATATTTGTATTTGGTTATTTGAAATAGGATAGGGAAGGGTGGAAAACAAAATGAGGGGTGGGGGTGGGGGAGGGAAATGGGGATCAAGACATGTGAAAGGGTATCAATGTATGTGACTTAATGCACCTCCTATCTGGCAAATATCATGTAACCTTTCTATTAATTACAATAAAAAATATATGGAAAAAAGTTTAGGTCATTTGTGTAGGCTATAGAGATTACAAATAATAGTACTGGCATTTCATTAAGCATCATTGATAGGAAATTCTCTACGCTTAGATAGAAAAAAATGAAAGAATAAAATAAATCTAATTTTAATGCTTATTCTGTCTTGAATAGTATCAAATGTATTGATTGGTTGATAGTTATCTATACATATTCAATCTTTCCTGAGTTCATAACAAAATTGAATGGCTTATAGTGATTTCCCTTCTATTCCTTCATCCTACTCTCACAAAACCACCCCCAGTATCAATTCACAATATTAGAGTGGTATATTTGTTACAACTGATGAATCTTCTTTTTATGTACCAACCTACTGTTTGGTTTGAGTTCATATAAATATGCCTGTAGAAAAAAATAAAGCTTTCAAATAATAGCATGCAAACTATTTAGTGGCTATGAATAAATTCTAGGTGATCAGTATAGTATGTCTACAGAATCTGCAGGAGCCATAAGACAAAAGTAAAAGAAGATTTAAGGGCTTGGAATGTAGCTTAATGGTAGAGCACTTGGCTTGCATTCAATCTCTAGAACTAAAAGACAAAACCAAAACCACAAAGATACAGAAAAACTGAGAGACATATCATGTTCAAAGATTTAAAAAGTTAGTACAAAGCTTCCGAGGTAGGTATTGATCATATATTCAAAGCAATCTCAACCAAAGAAATGGCAAAAAGAAACATTTTTGTATGTAATACTGGCATGCTGATTCTAAAATGAATAAAGAGGCAGGAAAGAGACAGTGACCAGTGAAGACCAAAATACCTTACACACACACACACACACACACGTAATATATATATACATATATATTTATATGTTTATGAAGACAGCACAACAAAATCCATCAACTACTGTCTTTTTAAAAAATAGGAGATGAAAAGATGGACTTAAGGATATATAATAATATATAATAAATAAATATAATAAGATTGTTTCAGTGTACTGTAGCCATCTGTGGGATTTTCACAGTAAAACACACTCAAACTATTACTATATTCTAAAAAAAATGAATTCACTATTTTTTTCTTTTTCATATATTTTTATTGTAATTAATAGAAGTTACATTATATTCACCAGATAGAAACATTGATACCCTTTCTCATGTCTTGGTCCCCATTTTCCTCCCCCACTCCCCATCTTGTTTTCCACCCTTCCTTATCCTATTTCAAATAACCAAATAAACATATATACAATATATCAGATAACAAGGTAAAATATTATAACAATATGAGATAACCAGGGAACAGCAAAAGAGAGATAACATAGTACATTAAGGACAACAATCACTCATTAGATGGCTTTTGTTTCTATATCTGGAGGTCCTTACATTCTATATGGCCTTATGTATCTAGATTTTGTACTATTGTAAATCTCTGCTAGGAGAGCCCAAGGTTTCTACTGATTATGACAAATGACGGAAGCCATTGAGCCTATGTTCCTTTGAGTCTGGCTTACATCACTTAATATGATTTTTTTCTAAGTCTTTCCATTTCCTTAAAATGGGGCAATGTCGTTCTTTCTGATAGCAGCATAGAATTCCATTGTGTACAAATGCCACATCTTGTTGATCTACTCATCAACTGAGGGACATCTGGGTTGGTTCCATATCTTTGCTATAGTAAATAGTGCTTCAATGAACATCATTGTGATAGAAGATTTATTAACTAATTTACTTTAAATGAATATGAAACTGCAAAAAGTAAAAAACAGTCAAATGAGTTATACAGAAAAAGAATACTGTAGGGTTTTTGGATAATGTGTTCTTGGTACAAGGAAAGACACTTTCACAGTTCATTAAAAATACAGCAATGGATGCAGCACTATTTACCATAGCGAAGATATGGAGCCAACATAAATGCCCCTCAGTTGATGAGTGGATCAACAAAATGTGGTATTCATACACAATGGAATTTTGTGCTGCCATCAGAAAGAACAATCTTGACCCATTTGTAAGGAAATGGAAATACTTAGAAAAAAATCATATTAAATGAAGTAAGCCAGACTCAAAGGAACATAGGCTCAATGGTTTCCCGCATTTGTCATAATCAGTAGAAACCTTGGACTCTCCTAGCGGAAGTTTACAATTGGGCAAAACATAGATACATAAAGCCATATAGGATGACTCTAAATGAAAGGACCTCCAGAATATAGAAACAAGAGCCATATAAGGTGTGACTGTTGTTCTTAATGTACTGTGTTATTTCTCATCTCTTTTGTTTTCCCTTGGTTATCTCATATTATTACAGTATCTTACCTTGTTATCTGATATATTGTATATATGTTTATTTGAAATAGGATAGGGAAGGGAGGAAAACAAGATGAGGGGAAGAGGTGGGGGAGGAGAATGGGGACAAAAACATGAGAAGGGCTAGCAATGATTTTTAAGTAATGCACCTTCTATCTGGTGAATATAATGTAACCCTTCTATTAACTACAATAATATATATATATAGTAAAAAAAATACAGAAATAGGCCCGGAGTTTGGCTTAGTAGTAGAGTACTTGCTTAGCATGCATGACATTCTGGGTTCATCTCCTCAGCAATGCATACCCTGAAAAAAGCTGGAAGTGCTGCTGTTGCTCAAGTGGTAGAGCGCTGGCCTTGAGGAAAGCCCAAGGACAGTGCTCGGGCCCTGAGTTCAAGCCCTAGGACTGGAAAAAAAATGCAGCAATAAAGAGTAGGAGGGAGAGGATATTTCATCATACAGAGCCAATAAAAAAAATCACACACTATCTTACACAAAATTCACACAAAAGAGTTTTCAATGAGTTTTATCTTTGCATATGCTGAGTAAGACAACATCTCTAGAAGGCAATATAGGAAAGTATGTGCATAAACACTGGATAACAGAAGATTTCTAAAACAGAGCCAGATATTTATGAAGACAAATATTGATTTTTTGAAAGACCCCATTAAAACTGAAAAGTAATGGTAATAAAAATTTAGTGTCTAAGAAAAATTGAAAGAGAATATTAACAACATATATTTATGAATAAGGCTTGATTTCAGAATATGTAAATAATATTAAGAAATCACTCAGAAAAATAACCAATATATTAGAAAAATGATCAACTGGAACAGATACTTCTACAAAAGATAGAAATATAGGCAACAAGCACATGAAAAGATTATTAACTTCACTAGTCACTAAGGATACATAGGAGCTGGGATGGGGCAAAGCATTTACCTAACAAGTGAAATATCCAGGATTTAAACCCCAGTACCAGTAAAAGTAGGCATATAAAAAACGATATATAAGTTAAACTACAATATGACACTACCCAAATGGACACTTCTGTTTATAAGAGTCAATGTTAAGAACATGAACCAACTGGAATTTGCAAACAACACCTATGGAAACGTAAACAGAAACAGATAAAATCACTTTGGTAAATGGCTTCAAAGGCTATATTAATACTAAACCTATACATATTCTATGGCTCAGCTATCTCACTCAATTTTTGCGAAAACAATGTATACACAAATTATATTGAAGGACATGCATAAGAGTTTTTAAGACATTATTTCTAATGGCTACAAAAGGAAACATTTTTGGTTAAGTATAATTTTATGGTTAAAAACTGAAATACTATTTGATAAGGAAGGGGGGAAAACCAAGACGGGGGGTGGGTGGTGGGTGGGGGGGAGGGTGATGGGTACCAAGACATGTGAAAGGGTATCAATGTATGTGAATTAATGCACCTTCTATCTGGCAAATATCATGTAACCCTTTTATTAATTACAATAAAAATTATTTAAAAAAACAAAATTAATACTATCATATATTACAATTTAAAAAACTGAAATACTAGAAATATTCATTAACAATATGAGAGATAAACTGATTTTTTTATTTAATAGAGTATTGTATAGCAATTAAAGTATATAAATTATAGTTAGACACAACAGTATAGATGGTTCTCACAAATACAAGGTTAAGTAAAAAAACAGTAATAAATATTATATACTGTAAGTAGTTCAAAAACAGAACAAAATTAATCTAAAATGGTGGTAGCCAAATAGTGGCTACTTGAAAGTAAGCAAAAAGAGTTTGATACCATGTGAAGAATAAGATTTAAAGATGCTAAGAATGTTTCATATTCTGATCTGTTCTAGCCAGTCATACATACTTCATATTATATAATTGAACTGTAGTTAAAGTTGATGAACTTCTTTATATATTTGAATATTTAAAGTTATTTAATCCTTGGAGTGAACACGGGTAACTCACAACTGTAACACTAGCTATTCAGGGGACTGAAATCCAAAGGATAAAAGTTACGTACAACTGACTGTATCTCTAATTAACCAGTAGAAAGCAGAACTGAAGGTCTGGCTCAGGTAATAGAGTGCCAGCAAAGCAAGGAAGCTGAACAAGCAGTAGGTCTTGAGTTTAAATCCCTATACCATATAAAAGACATTAATGCATGAATTTCCCTTCCTTGTGATCTTTCAGGTTGTAGGGACCTCCTCAAGAACATAAGATTCCTATTTTCATTTTCTCCTTTTTGTTCTGCAAGTGCCATATTCATAAAGAATAGAAAATCTTTTGGGGTTTTTTCTTAATTTCTTTATTTGTAAAATCTGAAAATATTTAGTCCTTCCAAATGATAAATGTCATTAGTCAATAATTAGCGAGCATTGGTTTGAGAACTGTCTCAGAGCTTTTTTGCTCAAGGCTGGTGCTCTACCACTTGAGCCATAGCTCTTCTTTCACCTTTATGGTAGTTAGTTGGAAATAAGCATCTCATGGACTTTTCCAGCCCAACCTGACTTCAAACTGAGATTCTCAGTCCTCAGCCTCCTGAATAGTTCAGACTACAGAGGTAAGCCACCAACACCCAGCAAGGTAAGATTGCTTTAATAGGCACTAAGAACACAATTATAAGGCAATTAAAATCTGCTACCATCTCAAAAGTTACATTATAGAAGAGACAGGAAATAAACAGGTAATACTTTCCTCATCGTGGCCTACATTTATGAAAGAAATGGACGAAGAATTGACCCAGTGAGGTAATAAGGAGTACACAATTAGGATAGCAGAGAATTCTGACCAGAGAGAACATTTCTATTGAGGCCTCATCAGAGAAGGTTAATCATACTGCGACCCAGGGGAAACTGTGCACTCTGAATGAATAGGAGTCTTCGGAAGCTTTTCAGTTTATAAGAATGGGATCTGACTTTCATCTTCAAAATGATGCCAGTGGAAAGAATGAATTGAAAGGGGACAAAAGTAGAAATGGAAGCTCAGTATGAACCTCCTGCCTTTGTGAAGAAGACAGAGGATGCTGATGTGACCTCACAGTTGAGCTCTTAGGAAGAAAGGTCAGTCAAATCAACATGGATTTCATACGCAGAATCAAAGCCCTCTGCTTCTGGAGTTCTGTGTAAGTATGAGAATGGGGAGTCAAAGCAAATGGAGAATCCAGGATCACTCCAGGGTCTTTGATCTGGTAACTAAGAAGATACCTACATTACTCTGGGAAAATTGGGGAAAGAGATGCTCTGAGTAGAAAAGTACTGGAACCTATTCATCTGGGATTTGTCAGCCATTGACTTAAAGTGGTATGATTTTTATCCAGGAAACCATTAAACTTGAACATTAAGATCATTAACCTCCTCTGGGTCAGAACATGTGGGCTGGAACCGAAGTTGAGATCACAGTGACAAGTGATAGATATTATAGAAGAGTGATTTTAGCCAGTCTTGGACTATTGGAGGGAGTAAAGCAAAAGCTGCCCCCGGGACTTGCCTCTTGTGGATGTTTTTAAAACAAGATTTAAAGGTTTCTGGAATTTCTGAAGCTAAAATCTGGATCTCCTGCTTAGCTAACCTGATGCAGGAAAAATGAATGAAACTCATTGAGAAAATCAGAATTGTTCTTACCACCTTCTCCCTTGCCCACCCTTTCCTGATTCTTCCCACTCCCTTTTTCTTTTCCTTCTCTCCTGTGCATTTCTTCCATCCTTTCTAGTCTCTTCATCTCCTACTTTTAGAGTGCAGTTTAGTCTTTCTTTTCTATTTCTTTCTCCTCTCCTGTGCTTCTACTTCCTAATTCCATCATGTCCCTGAGTGTGGGACTCAGTGACTGGGTGGTGTCACCGGACTAGACTCTCTCTCTACCTCTTTGTATGTCTCCTACTAAATTGTCATTTTTGTAGTTGCTTATTCCTTTTTGATCAGTAGCTTTCCCATCTCTTCATGACACCTCCTGGGCAAGTTCAGATTTGCCTGTTTGTTCATGCCTTGTATCCTTTCAGGAAGGAGCTCCACTTTGGACAGTATCCTCTACCAGGCCACGTCCTACCAAGAGTGTGTCTGTCTACTTTCAGCCTTAAACTCAACAGGTTCTAATCATGAGCAAAGCAATTTTCAAAACACAGTTCCATGCTCCTGCTTCATTACCACAATTTTGATTCCAGGTTGAGATTTCAGAAAGCTCAGATACCACTAAGAGTGATTTCAATTCATACACCAGAGGGGAAAAAAATGACACTGCAGTCTTAAGCAATACTTGACAGTTTCTCAAGCACCTCATCACTCTGACTCTGTTGGACACCCCATGTCTGCCTGTCATGAATGAGCATGCACGGTGGCTATCTTCACAACTCTCCTTGGTGGCAGGCATATTCATCTCACCCAGAAGAGGGTCTCTGGCCGAAGACAGAACTTGCCATAGAACGAATGAAGTACTGAATCCTTACATCTGCTGACACATTGCTGAAACCTGAAAGAAGCAAAGCTGAGCACCAGTGAAAAAGAGACCCGTAGGAGGAGTCTTGATTTACCCCCAGCTTTGGCCTATTGTATTGACAAATACCCCACTTTAATCTCTCCTCACCAGCCTCACACATACACTGGACAAGGGCCACTTTATTAGTCTTTTTTTTTTCTTTTCGTGCGTTCCTTGTGAGAAAGGTTATGGGTACAAATACCTTACCGCCCATATTAAAAGGACATACTGCCAGGGAAAAAAATTATATAGTCAGTCTTGCTAAATTAGTTTACCTAAAATTGTATGTGTGAGTGATTTTAATCAAAATCTAATTTCCCCTCTTTTTAGAGTAACTGAAATGAGATTTTTCTAATTTACTTTTTGCGGTTCAAGTTTCTCATAATTCTTCTATGCTCGTGACAGCACCGTGAACGCGTCTGCTGCTACAAAGCATTAAAAAAAAATTAGATTTTCAAATTGATGTGCTAAATTAAAAATGTTTAATGTTTCTCATCAAAAGGCACAGGAGTTTGCAAGGGCCCTCCAGTACAGTTAAAGGCGTGATACTTTTTTTTTTTCTTCATCTGTTTCTTTAATTCACAACCCAGGGCAACTGTACTGTGAAAATGAACAAGCTCTAAGTAAAGAAATCCTTGTAAGCAGTATCCTCTGAGAAGCTTCCTTTTCATTTCCTTCCATCCCTTGACACAGCGACCTCGAGGATGTCAGAGTAAAAAATGGATGTTGCGCCTCGGGTTTGTGTATTGTTTATCCACTTGCTGTTGTGCACTGTGTGTTGTTTTCTTTTTCCTTCTGCCCCGGTTGGGGTTTGCCAGATGTTTTTTTAGGGCTGGTGAGCCTCTGAGTAATTGCAAGGCTCAAGCTTGACTAGCTAATTCCAATGATTTAGAAAATCATATTCCTTCTGTAAATTGGCTCCCGTTGCTAGATGAAAGCCCAAGCTTCTTCCCTTCCTCCAGGACTGCTGCATTGTACAGGGCCACACTGGGGAACCCAATACCCAGATTTCAGGAGATCACTCAGTAGGTAAAGAAGGGTGGGCAAGGGCTTTTGAGCAGCTTCCTGGTTGGAGTCAACATTTCCATGTCTGAGACCCTGTCTCAGTAGTGTGGGAGAGCTCAAGATTGTGTCTTGCTACGAAACTGAACTGTATTTCTAAGATAATGATGGCTATAAGATCAGTTCTTAGATACTGTTGTCTCTTCTGTTTCCATGTAACAGGAGCTGGAGGTCCACTTAGGAACAAGGCAGCCATCCTCATCTGCCACCACTGCCCTCTGACACCAGCCCTGATATGTGTAATGACACCAGCTTTCCACAAAGACCCCTCTGAAGCCACACAGCAAGTCCAAAAGAGTGAAACCAAGAATTTAGGTAACTTGGGTATCTAATCATCTAATCCAGAGCTCTCCATCCTGGAAAGGGTGTTCAGTGAGGAGCTCTTACTGCTGGGTTTGGTTCATACCAACATTAGTAGCACCCCAAGGTGCCACTTAATGCTGAACAATGCAACCACAACACCCTTTGTTTTAGGATAAAGAGAGGTGGCAAAGCCATGCTCCTTCCAAATCTCTGATAAGCATAGCCTTCCACTCATTTTTCCCCCTAAGTCACAGAGAATCAGAGCATACTTATCCTGTTTTGCTTTCTATTTCTTTTTTCACGCACACTTTATTTATTAGCCTTTATCAGTTTGCTTTTCTCTTTTACCAAACTCACTTCTCGCCCTCATGTTAAACAAGCAAAATCCTGCCGGGTGGGACAGAGCTGCAGAACACTGCTCCCTTCTGGAGTGGGGATTCCTAATGCTGCCAAAGGCTAACCATTTCCAGAAAGCACTTCCCTATCAAATTTGACAGTTGGAAGAACTATCAGAAGCCACATAGGCCTCGAGATATATCAGATAGTGTCACACAGGCTGCAGGTCTGATTTTGCTTTTTCATTAACAAGTAGCTCAGGCCTGTAAACCTTAGGAGGCTGAGATCCCAGGGCAGGGGAGTCCATGAGAATGGCATCAAAAAAGCTGTAAGTGGAGCTGTGGCTCCTTGTTTGCCTTGAGCATAAGAGCTCAGGGCCAATGTCTGGGCCCTGAGTTAAGCTCTAAGAACAGCATACACACACACACACACACACACACACACACACACACACACACACACACACACACACACACACTTGTGTTATTCATGCCATGCTTGGTGATTCAAGTCTGTCGTTATAGCTAGTTATGAGATAGAGATTGGAAAATCATAATTCAAAACCAGCCAGACCAAAATGTTGGGTAGACTCTATCTTAACCAATGGCTAGATGCAATTGTGTGAGCCTGTTTTCCCCAACAATATGGGAAAGTACAAGTAAGAAGATTTTAACCTAGGCCAGCTTGAGCATGAAATGAGGCCCTGCTTCAAGAATAACCAATACAAGCTGGGAATACTGGCAATTCACCCTAATCCTAGCTATTCAGGAATCTGAGATTTGAGGAGCACTATTTGAAGCCAAACCAGACAGAAAAGTCTCTGTGAAACTCTTTTCTCTAATAAACTACTCAAAAAAAAAAAGCAGGAAGTAGTGCTGTGGCTCAAATGGTAGAGCCTTGAGCACAAAGAGACTGATAGGTCCCAGACAATGCCCAGGACCCAAGTTCAAGTTGCCCTAGGACTGGAAAATGCTAATAACAATAATAATAACTAATGATAAAAGGGGTTGAGGGAAGTTCTCAAATGGTAGAGCACTTGCCTTCTAAGAGTATTGCCAGAAGAAAAAAATTACATTTTTTGTGTGATTTCATTCTCACACTATCAAGGGCAGTGAAGTTATGTGGCGATACCAACACAGATTTCCTGCAAAGGGGTAGAGATAGGGACATCCTCCTACAAATGTTTGTTTTGTTTTCTTGTTTTGTGGGGTTTTTCCTTCACATGGTCTTTTGATGCAGATTTACATCAAACTCCTCACCCATTCCCATCCATAATCTTTAACTTCAGTTTCAAAGAAATTTTCTATTCTTTCTTCACAGTTACTTATTCTGCTATTCTTAATATATCATTCAAGTGCTTTATGGTTTCAATTATTTTATAAATTATTTGTCTTGTGGACACTGTATTTAAGCCAGGTCATGTCCTATCCAGGTAGGCTTCTTTCGTGGCATAGTTTAAGCCCAACAAGAGCCGTGCCCTTGATTGTCCCTGATGATGCAGTTATAGCCTCTGCACAGTGTTGTAGACATTGGGGGCTGGGAGTTTGGCCTAGTGGTAGAGTGCTTGCCCAGCATGCACAAAGACCTGGGTTTGATTCCTTATTACCACGTACTTAGAAAAAAGCCAGAAGTGATGCTGTGGCTCAACTACTAGAGCTCTAGCCTTGAGAAAGTCTAAGGGCAGTGCTCAGGCCCTGTGTTCAATCTCAGGATTGGCAAAAAAAACTGTGTTGTAGACATTGAAGCTTAAGGACAAAGGACAATTACCAAACCTTCTCTACAAGATTGCAAGCAAGCATGCTAAAAGTGGAGTTGTGTCTTGCTCTCTTTTATTCAACCCCTCATAGTTTATTCATGATTATACTTCCATAAATAGTTTCTGGCTTAATGAAGAATCAGAGACTTCCTTGGAAAACTACCTGGTTGTCTGATGACATCAGTGATTGTTTCTTGAGCTTCAGAACTTTATACCACCAGAACTGGCACTGCCTGCATGTTACTGAGAAGCTCTGGAGTTAGGAAATTCTGTGGAAAAATGGGGACTTCATGTCCTGGTGTCCTACTAGGTACTACTAGAATGTGGTGACCAGGGGGCAGAGAAATGAGGAATGCGATGAGTCAGAGTCAAAGAGATTCAATCCCAAAGAATCTTTTCTTTTCTAACATACCCTTGTATCACAAGTTTCAATAAGATAAATAAGGAGAATTCCAGAATCAGTAGTCTGGAGACACATCCAAGCAGAGAATTCTAAATCCCTTGACTTAGTAAATTATGCTTGAACAGAGAAAAAGTATATCCAGAGAAATCTGTAGTATCTATCATCATTCTAAACCACAAGCACACAGCTACATACATCTCGTATCTTATTCAGACTTTTCTAAAGAAACAAAATAAGACATAGAGACAAGAGATAGTACACTGTTGTTTCACACTGTTATGGAAATCATAAGGTTCTAAGATATTGCCATCTGCCAGATGCGAAGCAAGAACATAAAGTAATAGTTTAATTATCATGGTGTGATTCAGTCAAAGCACAAAACCTATGAACCTTCGGGCCCTAGTGGTTCATGCCTGTAATCCTAGCTACTCAGAAGGCTGAGATCTGAGGATCGTGGTTCAAAGCCAGCCCAGGATAGAAGTCCATGAGACTCTTATCTCCAATTAACCACCAGAAACTGCAAGCAGCACTGTGGCACACGTGGTAGAACAGTACCCTTGAGCTGAACAGCTCAGAGAGAGTGCCTGGGCCCAGAGTTCAACCACCACCAATGGCAACCACAAAAAACTATGAACCAAGATCGCTGAGGTCTAGGATATGAAAAGATGGATGCCATGATTCAGAGTCCTTTCTCCCTCTTTATGGCGCTATGCAGCCCCTTAGTGAGTTGAATGGTATTTGCCCACTCTGTTAAGGGTGGATCTTATGTATTCCATCTATAAACCCAAATACTAATAAACACAACTAGAAATGATGCTTTACAGCTATCTCACCATCTCTTAGCCTAGACAAGTTGACATTCAAAATTAACTGTCACTTAAGACATCATGTAACTAAGTCTGGTGAAAGACATACAAAACCACTTAAGGGAACAGACTATTTTAAGCATTTTAGGAGCTCAGAATGATGTATAAACAATAAAAGTTAATTACATATCATTCTGATACACTCACGCAAAGATCTATATTTGGCAAAACATCCTAGCAACATTTTGTTAGCCTAACATATTTACTGTGCCTGTTTGAAAGTAATAAAAATGGCATTTTTGAAAAAGTATCCTATAATTCAAATTATTCACTGCCCCCCTTCTGTGAATTGTACTCACAGAGAGATTTTGGTATACATTTTGAGAAAATTCTCTGCCTTATTAAATGTAACTGACTGGTGCTTTCAGTTACAAAAATACAAGAAAGGAAGAATACTAGACTCAGTGACATAATGCTAGGCACAAGCATTAACTGGTAATAGTAAAGAAACCCTATACTCAAGTTCTGATATCACTTGTTCTTAGCCCCACATGATATTGATGAAGAAGTCTCAGAAAAAAATTAAACATTTCACCCTAAGTCAAACAATAAAACATTCCTACCTCTCAAACATGTCTAACACTTTATATTACTGTATCTGAAACTTTTTGAGTCATGCATATTTGTAGATATGTGTGAGGTACAATTACATGTTTTGAGTTACCTGTATATTACCTAATAATGATCAAGTCCATGTAATAAACATATCCACCATCTTAAACTTTTGTCATGTCTATATGACGAATCCATTCAAAAATCTTGTAATTGGGTACCAGCTACTTATGAAGCTGAGACCCAGTGACTCACAGTTGAAAGTTAGCTTAAGCAGGAAAGTCCATGAGATTATGTCTCCAAAATAACTAGCAAAAACTTAAGTTGGAGATGTGGCACAAATGGTGCAGCCTCAGTTAAGTAGGCTGGATAGTATGTTAGATTTGTTTGTTTGTTTTGTGTTGGTTATGGGGCTTGAACTCAGGATTTAGGTGCTGTCCCTGAAATTTTTTGTTCATGGCAGTCTTTACCACTTGAGTCTCATGGGCTCTCTTGCCTAAGCTAGCTTCACATCATGATCCTCAGATTTCATCTTCCTAAATAGCTAGGATTACAGGCATGAGCCACCTGTGCCTGGCCAACAGGCTAGTTTTATTTTTAGCTTATTGATTGATCACCACATGGCTTTCCACAATGATAATAATTTATGCTCCTACAAATGTTAGAGCATCAGACAAATAAGCAAACTGTGTAAGAGCAATGCCTTGAGTTCAAATCTCATTCCTGGCCACAAAAGAAAAGAATTCTTTTATTTTGAAATGTGCCATGCATTATTATTCGGTGATTTATTGTGTTTCAAAGAATTTGTTTACCCTGACTGTAACATTACACTATTGACTGAACCTCTTCTAGATACAATCCCTAATATTTTCTCTAGTCTGGTAACAATTATTCCATCTCACTTTACATTTAAAAAAACTCATATAGTACATAGGAGTGATGCCATGCAGTATTTATCTGTCTGTGTCTCGATACTTTAAATTAATATGACTTCCACCAGAACCACCAGGGTTAGTTCCAATGCTAGGAGTTGATGTTTTTATTACCAAATAATATTTCATTGTGTATATGCACCATATTTTCTTAGGCATTCAGCCACCAATGGGCATTTAGGTCAATTCAAGATCCTGGCTATTGGAAGTATAAATATGGGAGTTCAAGTATCTTTTGAACATATTGTATTCATTTTCTTTGGGTATCTATCCAGTATGGGCCTACTGTATTGCACACTACTATTTTTTAGCATGTTGAGGGACCACCATATCGCTTTCCAAGATGGCTGTAATCATTTTTTTCATAATTTTTTATTGTAATTAATAGAAGGGTTACATTATATTCGCCAGATAGAAGGTGCATTAATTCACATACATTGATCGTTTTTATTCCCACTAACACTATACAAGAGTTCCCCTTTCCTTAGATCCTCACCTAGACTGACATATTTTCATCTGAACAATTTTGGAACACCCTTAGCTTACTTGGAATAGACTGCCACCAACCGCAGTGTTCTAAATGCACAGCGCTATGGTACTGCTCCCTTCTATTCTTTCACAAAACAGCTAACCATAGTGCATGTTCCTTTCCTAATGTGGGTCTGTGCCTTTCTGCCCTTTATGGGCCTGGTTATGGCGGGCTTAATCATAAAGTTCAAACCTCCTACTTTACTTGATAGTTATATGGAGAGAAAATGTGAGGATTTTTTCTAACTGAGCCTCAAAGCAATCACTTGACAAGTGAGAGCAGAGTCTATGGTAAAGTAGAAAATAAACACACTCTGGGTAACAGGTGTTTTCTGTCTAATGACAGCTTAGTAGAAAAGTTTTGAGCAGAGCACATTGTTTCTCCATGCTCTTTGCATTGGAACTGGGATCTCACACAAAGCTGCTTTGGTGACATTTCAGATCAGAAGATTATGTCAGGGAAGGCTGAGAAGGCTGTTGCCTGCACTTGTGTATTGATATTACAAAAGGACCAATCCAGTGAAAGAGAAGGTCAGCCTAATGCCTATGGATCACAATAAAGCCTGTAAATGGATGGAGAGTACAGAATCTAGACTTTGCATGATCAGTCCATCTAAAAAGTAAAGAAGAAATATATACAAGAAGATGGTGACAGAATGGAGGAGAAATGAAATGTTTAAGGCTGCAGTGAGTTCTCATCCTTCCAACATTTCATTTCACAGATCTTGGACTGGTTAAGTCCTATCTAGACAGTGACAGTATGTCAAAGTAAGTATGCCATTCAGTAATCTGGCACTAGCAAAGTTATTTACATCATACATATAATTCTTTTGTTGGTGGTAGTGGTAGCACTATCGGAGATTGACCTCAAAACTCGAACTTGCTAGGGAGAACTCTACCATTTCAGTCACAGTCCAAGCCCTTTTGCTTTTATTTATTATTCAGATTGGTCATCCTGCTTTTGTTGAGAATGGCCTTGGACTATGATCCCCCTACCTCTAGTTCATAGAGCCATGCTTTTGCAGTATGGATGAGGCATCTCTCAGGCCCCTTTATCCCAGCACCAACCAGTTCTAAAGTTCCTACCACTTAATACTGTGCTTTAAGTGTTTAGATTTCAACATGCAAATTTTGAGGGAACATGACTATTCAACCTATTACAAATGTAAATGATGCAAGATGGAGTTATGAGTCAGCGTGGTAAATAGAAAAGCTCTCTAAGACAATACTGAGAAAAAAAAGCAGATTCCACTGCTCTAGAGCTTGTTGACTCACATGGACTAGCAGAGTTCATTTTTCTAGGACTGGCAAAAAATAAAAATATAAATAAATAAGCAACCCAGTGCAAGAAAGAGCTAGGTTATAAGATATGCTACCATGTCTTTTCTGAGAATATATGCTCTTAATATACTATGTTATGTTTCCTGTAATTCTCATGTGAGTTTGAAAATTCATCTACATCTACTTTTGATATCTGGACTAAAATTTATTGGATCTATATTTTACCAGAATATACACAATACAAATTGTTAGAAAGACCTCATCTCAACAAATAAGACAGATATATTAGTATGCACTGAAATCTCAACTACTAGACAGAGTTCATACTCTCCATTTCTTCAACAGTAAAAGTGAGATAATAATTGTTATATTTATAAACACTTAAAATTGCAACTGCCAATTTTAAAATCTCAAACAAACTGACATTAAATGGTACCAAGAGGTCAAAGCAACTCGAACTCTAGTAATAAGGATGCGAATGATGTGGAGTTTCAAAAACACAATACTAGTTATTAAATCTAGAAGTGACCTGGGTAGGTGGTAAACGGGCTTACAAATGACTTAACTGAAGTGTAATACACTCTATGGGGAGGGTAAATAGTATAATTCTTTAAAAAAAAAAACAAGTCAATCCTCCAAAAATTAAAAATAGAGCTTCCCTATACTCCAGTAATTCCACTCTGGAACAATTTTCCATTACAAAGCAGGCCACGCTGAAGTTGCCAGCATAGTCATGTTCATTGCAGCATTGTTTACCACAGCCAAAATACAGAATCAACTCAGATGACTTTTAGTGGATGAGTGGATTAAGAAAATGTGGTTTTAAACACAATGGAATTCTAGGCTTCTTTCAAAAAGTATGATATTGTATAATCTGTAAGGAAATGGAAAGGCTTGGAAAAAATATTACAGCAAATGAAATAAGCCAGACCCAAAGAAACATAGGTTACATAATTTCCTTCATTGGTACTAAACAGAATGTGCTTGTAAATCTACAAGTAAACACACTGGATGGTTATAAAAATACACTGGTGTAGGATAACTTGTAAGTCACCAAACATTCAAACTGGATATTCAAAGAGGATATTCTTAGGAGAGGATCACATAAGCGCAATAGCTATGTGAATATGACCATATAAAATAATACTTATTGAAATGAACTCCAGGAAATAAAAGCAAGAGATGTTTTTTTCTCTGTTGCTCTTTCTTTTCTTTTCTTTTTCTCTTTTTGTTCACTTATCTGTTTTTGAGAGGATAAAGAATGACAAAGAAATAGTGTGACAGTTAATCTCATGTGGTTATGGTATCTAACTTTGTTACATGGTATAATGTATTTGTTTATTTGAAATAGGAAAGGAAAGGGGGGAAAACAAGATGATTGGGAGGGGGTCTGGAGAGGGAAATGGGAAGAAAAATATGAGAAGGTGTATAATGTATGAGACGTAATGCACCTACTACCTGACAAAACTGTAACTCCTCTATACATTATCCTGACAATAAAAATTTTAAAAAACGAAAGAAATAAATAGTGTGACACAGGGTGAACAAATACAGCAGTGGTACTCACTAGACACTTAAAAATATCTGTTGGATAGAGAATAGATAAACAAACTGCAATATACCCACACACCTAAAAAATAAAGAGAACTATCAATATAGTCAATAACACCAGTGAATCTCGAATGTATTATTTATGGAAATCACCAGAGTCTAAAGGTAGTACTGCATAATAACATACGACATCCCTCCCAAAAAAGGAAGATAAGGAAATAAAAAAGATAAGTGGTTAGGAGGGGCATGGATCATGACATTTATTATAAGGGAAACAAAAGGAAATATGAGGCCAGGGGTTTCCTGTTTCTCCACTGTGAAGAACACCATTGTGTGCAATTTTTAATCCCCATAGACCTGCATGCTAAAAATAGTACATTTTACAAGTTAAAAATATATGAAGGGCCAGGACTTTGGCCTAGTGGCAGAGTGCTTGCCTAAAATGCATGAAGCTCTGGGTTTGATTCCTGAGTACCACATACATAGAAAAAGCTAGAAGTGGTGCTGTGGCTAAAGTGGTAGAGTGCTAGCCTTGAGGAAAGCCCAAAGACAAATACTCAGGCCCCAAGTTCAAGCCCCAGGAGTGGCAAAAAAATAAAAATAAAAACACAAAAAAATATATGAAGATAACTAGATGCTGATGGCTTATGGCCTGCAATCCTGCTACATGATCTGAGGATTATGATTCAAACCCAGCCAGGAAAGCCCAAAAGACTCATATCCAAGTAACCACCAAGAAGCTGGAAATGGAACAGTGTATTATGTGGTAGAACACCATCACTGAACCAAAAAAAGGGGCCGGGAGTTTGGTCTAGTGGTAGAGTGCTTGTCTAGCATGCACAAAGACACGGGTTTGATTCCTTGGTACCACATACATAGAAAAATGCTGGAAATGGTGCCGAGGCTCAAGTGGTAGAGCTCTAGCCTTGAGAAAGCCCAGAGCTCAAGCCCCAGACTGGCAAAAAAAATGGTCAAAGACAGTGCCTAGGCCCATTATTTTCTCCTAGTGAATTTTCATAAACTAGTATCTGGGATAGATACACAAGGACTTTATGTTCATTAAAGGTAAAAGATGATACTGATAAATAAAACAGAATCACCTCTGATTCTACCAGTTGAATTACATAACCATTTAGAATTAATTCATAGCCTGTCAAAGTTTTTGCTAAACATGAATAAGGTATTTTTAAATTTGGGAATTAGTTCCATATTATACATCCTGTTCCCTCAGCAATATGCTCTTTTTGAATCTGCATCATCTCATCTGATGGCTGCTATCAAGTATCACTGAACACTTCATTTGGCTCTGATTTTCTGGTAAGATAAGCCAGCCTGTGTTGACTATCCTTAATATACTTATCTTTGTGCACACAACATTATTCCTTTATGGTAAATTCCTAGAAAAGGAATTACTGTATTGACAAAATGTACGTTATAGGATTCTTATTCATATTGCCAAATTGCTCTCTAGAAGCTCACATAATTTGCTTACAGCAGCTGTGAATGTGAAAGAGTTGGGGCTGTATTTGGTGGTCCTTTTCCTTCAATCTGTAACAAGCCTTTCTTTTTAATTACTTTGCATAGTATAAATGTTGATTTTTTAATTAAAAGATTATTAAGTCAACTTTAAATACTAAGATAATGTGCTGCGTTTTTATTGGGTATCAAGTACTGTAAAACATAATTAGGACAGTAAATCAACTAAGCATTTACACTTGCATTTGCATTCATTATCTTTGGGTATCACCTACACCATCACTGGTTGTCTGCCTTTATTGGGACATTTAAGGAGGGATGACTTCATGTGGCCTGTAAAGACATTCCATAAGAAGATGGTAGTGCTCAATTGAGAGCAATTTAAGAACATTCAATTCTATCGCTCGTAGATCTTGGGATTTTTTTTTTTTAGTACATGGTTTGAGTCACACTCATCTTACTGGCCTGTCCTTTCCATTCTGGAAATTGTCATAAAGAAATAATGCTATATGTATGAGTATATTTGTTTCTCTCCCTCAAAGGCTGATCTCTATCCAATGGCCTGCTAGCTTTCTATTACATTAGAAAAATGGAGATTGATCCAGTTAAACCAAATACTTTAGGGCAATGATTTTACAAGCACAAACCCCTGTACTACAGCTTCCTAAAGCTACAAAGACCTTAGTTTTATTCTACACAAAGGTCTTGGCTTGGGCCAGGAGTGTAGCTTAGTGGTAGAGTGCTTGCTTAGCATGCACAAAGCCCTGGGTTTGATTCACATACACAGAAAAGGCCAGAAGTGGCACTATGGCTCAAGTGGTAGAGTGCTAGCCTTGAGCAAAGAAAGCTCAAAGATAGTGTCCAGTCCCTGAGTTCAAGCCCCAGGACTGGCCAAACAACAACTATATGGTATGTATGTATGTATGTATGTATGTATGTATGTATGTATGTATGTATTATGTGTGTGTGTGTGTATATATGTATATATACGCTTATTTTAGTTTATACTGTAACTGATTTGAGATGAAAACATCTGGGTTGCTTTAAACATATGGTATATCAGATGGACAGCAAGAGCTGAGAGTAAGTGAGATGTCTGGTGTCTCAGCAGATGAGTAAAGCAACAAAGAAGAAATAAAAGAATTAAATTCTACATAACTACTGTAATGGTCCAGGTACTGACAAAAACAGAGGAAGAAAATCCTCTTCCTCTGATCCTTTTTCCCCGGGGAACTATTTAGGAAGTCTCACAGAGAAAAAAATAAAGGAGAGGAGAGGAGCAAAGCAAAAGGATCAGGATGAGAAATCTCCAGGGACTGACACAGAGGGAGGGAAAGGATCTTCATGGTGGTTTTATCCTCTGTCAGCTTTCTGTCACTTTTTCAAAATGCTTGAGAGAATGAACGTATTAAGGGAAAAGACTTATATTGGCTCATAGTTTCAAAGAATGGCCACTGGGCCTTGTTGCTTTGCTGTGGTGGCACAGTAAATCATGGCAGATATTTATAGCAGAAGAAGGCTGGTCACCTAATCATTGCTGGGAAAACAAAAGGAGAAGGGACTGATTCTTACTCTTTCTTTCAAGGACATGAATTCCCTCCATAATTTCCTCCCTTTAGGCCCCACCTCCTAAGTATTCCACTATCTTCCAACAACACCAAGAAATGAGGAAGCCAGTTTTCAATGAGTTGCCTTTGGGGGAAATTTAAGATCCAACCCATGACAGATGCTTAGCTATGTTTTCCCTATATCCTAGTCTCTAGGTAAAAAAAATTATCATTGTTTCATTATTTACATTTTCAAATAGCGTGACTACTTTAAGGTCAGATTTGTTCTCATTACAGTATTCCTTCCAAGGTATCTATTCATAACATGCTGTATTAATGCCCAGAAAGCGTTAGCAGGCACAGAACTAAACTCTCTTTTATAGGAATGTTTCCTGCATGTCCTGACCCACAGGTCCTCAGTCTCGTGATGCCCCACCTAGAGCTCTTTCAGCAATTTGAGTTCTTCATCATTTCCATGTCAAATCATATGTGACATTAAGTCTCCAGGGAACTCTAACTTCTTCAAACTGTGAAATGAATAGGAAAATCATGAGCTATACACCAACCCCAACTACATAGCAAGACCCTCTCTCAAAACACTCAAGGCAGTGCATAGCTCAGTAGTCCAGCACTTGCCCTTTATTTGATTCACAGCATGGGACCCACACACAAACAGACATAGAACAAGACCGGAAATTCCAAGAAAGAAAAGGGTGTCTTCACTCTCACAATATTTCATGGAAGAAGTAGCTTCTATTTCATGCCTCCAACCATGAGTCATATCTGTCTAGATTAAGGAAAGAGCTGATAGCAGGAAACTACAAGTATGTTCATCACAAAAATGCTCCAGGTGAGACAAGTGTGGGGGATGCAGGTGCACAGTGGGGGACAGGCGCTAATTATATTGAAGAGCATTTGTATAGGGAATTAGAGAGCAGGCTTTGTAATTCTCTTTCTTTTTCTTTCTTTCTTTTTTATTGTTGTTTGTGGTGGTTGTAGGGCTTGAACTCTGGGCCTGGGCACTCCCCTCGAGCTCTTCAGCTCAAGGTTAGTGTTCTACCACTTGAATCACAACACCACTTCCAGTTTTCTTGTGGTTAATTGGAGATAAGAGTCTCACGGACTTTAGTGTCCACGCTGGCTTTGAACCACAATCCTCAGATCTCAACCTCCTGAGTAGCTACGGTTACAGGCATGAGCCATCTGCACCCAGCTGCAATTCTTTCCTTTTTAACCCAGTTTTGTGGGCATTTCAGGCCTAGGGAGGTTCCAATGTGTGTTCATAACCCTTGGTTCCATTTACAAAGTCTTTCCTCAGGGGAATTGACATCAATTATCTTGCTATTGTCTCATTATGCTAGGTGGACAGGAATCCAGAAGTCCACATTTTATCTTGGCAGCATTAAAAATTGATCCTTTCCAATTATTTATGTCCAGGATTTTATGAATCCTGGAGATTTGGCCAGTCTTATCTGGCAGAAATGCCTAAGAGGCCAATAGATTGGGTTTTCTCATTTAATCACATTTCATTTTTATAATCTTCCACTATCATTGTGGATGTCACGATATCACCACATGAAGCAATTAGAATAAGATGTGTGATGTGCAGAAAGCTGACACCTCTACCTGAGGACCAGTATCTGATTGGAGGACCAGCCATCTCTGAATACTTCCTAGATTCCACCCTTTCTGGGATTATTCTGATTTCCTGGTTGCTAGCAGTATGAGTGATTCTTTACTGAAGGTGATCTCCTCATGGTTTCCTCGCCACTGGAATGAAACCTGTGAAGCAACTCTGCCCACCTCCTGAAGTATTATCTCTAGATCGATTCCCAGGAAACATACTCATGCACTGTCTCCCACATGTCATCTCTGCTGAATGTGGAAAGGGGTGGAAATTGCCCTATCCTTCTCTCCATGTGGTCTTGCACTGTCAACTCAATTGGTAGGCAGATGATTCTATAGTATTCAGTTATTCTTCATTCTGCAGTAATTCTATTCAATTGCTTCTTTGTAGAACTTCTTTCTTGTCTCCCAGCATTGTGTGCTGCAAATGACACTGACATATCTAAAGGGAAAACACCTCCTGATGGGACCCTAAGCAATCATAGTTTACCCACTTGCTAAAGAAAGCTGGAGCCAAGTCAAGTTCAGCATAATCTGTCTTGTGCTAATGTATGCAGTATCTAATTCCTCTGGTAAGTATCTCTAGTACAAATTAGTATGGTATTGAGCGAGATTTACACATTGAGTCTTAGATCATTTCTGACTCCTCAGCTAGGGTTGAGATCATACATATTGATTCCTACTGAAACCAGTGCTAGAATAATCTACCCAGCTATTTTCCAATTCCTGCATGCAAAGTAATAGCAGATCTCTTTATGGGAGTATTATGTGAACTGTTGACAAAAGTGTACTATAATTACTATGTGGAGGCAAGGTAATGGCATAGTATTGTCCTATAATTATTGAATTTTGTGTCTGATTTATAAACTGCCCCATAAATTACATGGTAATTAATACTAAGTCTTCCTAGTATATTATTCATTAGTTCATTTGGAAATATGGCATTTATACAGATCAGTGTTTCAACAAAAACAACCACTATTTAAATTTAATATTAGGGACTTTGAGTCATGCCCTTAATTACTTTAAAAACAAGCATAAAGCTATACATGATTTGACAAAAATTAACTGTTCAAACATGGTTCTAACTCAAATTATAATATTTAGGAAGTACAAACACACACACACACACACACACACACACACACACACACACACACACACTACCAGTTCCACATCTGTTCCTTCCAAGCTGATAAACATTCGGTGTTCAAGCATGTGGTTTTTGTCTTTAAATCTTGGTGGAAACTCTGCTCTGGGCTGCTGGTCTTGGAGACAGGAGTCCACCACATAGATGCCTTTTATTTATTTATATTGTATTTTATTGTTAGGGTGATGTATAGAGGGGTTATAGTTGCATTTATCAGGTAGTGGATGCATTACTTCTCGAACATTGATACCCCTTCCCATATTTTCTCATATTTTCCCTTTCCCCACTCCCTCCCAATCATCTTGTTTTTCCTCCTCTTCTCATCCCCATTTCAAATATATATATATATATATATATATATATATAATCATGTACCACATTCAGATACAGTAACAACATGAGATAAACCATGAGGGGAAAAAAGTAGAAAAGAAATAACAGCACATAGTACATTAAGAACAACAATCACAAAGAGAAACTTCTTGTTGCTACATCCTGGAGTTCATTTTGCTTAGCCTCATCATATATGGCCATGTGTACATAGCTTTTAAGCTATTGTTATCCTCTGCTAGGAAAATACTAGATGTATACTAATTACTACAAATGAGGGAAGCCATAGAGCCTATGTTTCTTTGAGTCTGGACTGGATCTCTATGTGGCTTCTCTGCATCTCTCCAACTGTATTTAATGATATTGCAACAGAATAACTTTCTAATCAGACACTACCTGACTTGGACTGGAATTGTATCTACCCAGAGTAAGCAGGAGCCTGTGGCATCAGGCAAGCAGGCTAGGGTGGATTGGTACCTGCTTTCTTGAGTACATTTCTCAGGGACACTAACTTTTAGAGTTTAATATTTTTTTTTAGCCAGACATGGTGGACTTATGTTAGAGTAGCAATATTCCAGTAACTAGAGGCAGAGACAAGAGCACCATGGTTTGAGGCTAGCTTAGGCAAAAAAATTATCTAGTCACCTTGACATGTTGAATTACAACCCTTTGTACAACCCTTTTCTACAACTATTTAAAGATAATACACAATGATTTTTCTGAAGTTGGGTGTTGGGCAGGGAGTATGGCCCAGTGGTAGAATACTTTCCTAGCATGAAAGAAGCCCTGGGTTTAATTCCTTGGTAACATATACACAGAAAAAGCCAAAAGTGTTTCTGTGGCTCAAGTGGTAGAGCACTAGCCTTGAGAAAGCTAAGGGACAATGTTAGGTGCTACTGACTAGAAAATCAATGAATCAACGATAATTCTTTAGGCATCACCCCTCTTTTCTATATAGTGTTTCCATCATGATTGCACTTTCTAATCACCTGGACAGTTTTTAAATACTCATTTCTAGATACTACCTCAGAGGCTCTTATTTAAAAGTTCCCTGGATGGCTACAATGTAAAACCCATATTTTTTTTTATTTGTAGCTCAGGTCAAGAACCCATTCTTTTTGCATTGTTTTGAGTCTTGTTTATCCTGGTTCTGGGGCTTGAACACAAAGCCTCATATTCTCACTTGGCTTTATCCACTCACAGCTAATTATCTACCTCTTAAGCCACACCTCTCCTCCTGGGTTTGGCTGATTAATTGGAAAGAGAAGTTTAATGCATCGGTCTGCCTGGACTAGCTTTGAATTGAAAACCTCATATCTTAGCCCCTGAGTAACTAGGATTATAGCATGCCGCTGACTTCTGATATTGAAATCTCAATTGAGACATGATCTAAGGTCATTGCATATTTTCAGTTTCAAAAACCCTCAAACTTTTGCTATAGAAGTAACATGCTAGGACAATAGAGTCAAGAAATATTAATTATAACACTATTGGCAATGTTCATTTGGCCATGCTCTGCCTTGCTAAATGTGTTCTATGACATTTAAGTTCATTATTCATGTGTCCAATTTTATCAAGGACTGCACATAAATAGTTTTAAAAAATCAAATAGTGCTAAGGGGTTTACAATGAAAGTCAATAGTTTCCCCCTCTGATGTTAGAATTACTATAAATAATCCATATTAAGTCTTCCAGCTGTTCCTAAATGCATTCTTAAACTGCTGTCTTCTTTTTTTCCATTTAATACTTTTTTCATATATTTTTATTGTAATTAATAGAAGGATTACATTATATTCGCCAGATAGAAGGTGCATTAATTCACATACATTGATACCCTTTCTCATGTCTTGGTCCCCATCTCCCTCCTCCCCACCCCCATCCATTTAATACTTTATCATTTGAGTTGTTTTGTTGTTTTCTTGTCAGTCCTGGTGTTTGAACTCAGGGACTGGGCACTGTCCTTGAACACATTTTGCACAAGGATAGCACTCTACCACTTGATCCACAGTGTCACTTCTGTTTTTTTCTAAGTATGTGGTACTGAGGAATCAAACCCAGGGCTTCGTGCATGCAAGGCAAGCACTCTACCACTCTGCCCCTATCATTTGAGTTGTTATCCATCTAACTCATCCTCCTCTGCACATACATACCTCCTTTTCTTTTTCAGTCTCCCAAAACACTTAAGCTACATATATACTAAACCAATAGTTAATGGTGAAATGATTATGATGGTAAAAGTCCTCAACAGCTGAAACTTGAGCAGTAATACTATTGTCTTGTGGAAATGAATATTTATTAACTATTCCATGTACCTATCAGTAATTCGTCTTCCAAACTATCCAGACAAATGATGAAGCCTTAAAGGACTAAAAAAATAACATGTCCTATGGATGTGGCTCAGGGGCCGAGGACTGGCCTGGCATGTGCAAGGTCCTTAGTTCAATTCCCAGCACCACGGAAATAAATAAAGCTTGTTTCCTGTAGTCCACACCTATAATCCTAGATGCTCAGGAGCCTTAGATATGAGAATCACAATTCAAGGTCAGCCAAAGCAGACAAAACCAAAAGACTCTTATCTCCAGTTAACCAGTAAAACCCAGAACTGGAAATATGACTCTAGTGGTAGATTATTAGGAGTGAAAAAGCTGAGCAAGGGTTCAAGTTTAAGCCTTGAGCTTAAACTCAATGCCCTGAGTTTAAGCCCTAGTACTGTCATGCACACACAAAATGTAAAATAAAATAAAGTTTATTATGTTATTTCTCATCTCTTTTGTTGCCCCTTGGTTATCTCATATTATTACAGTATCTTACCTTGTTATTTGGTATATTATATATATGTTTATTTGTTTATTTGAAATAGGATAGGGAAGGGGAGAAAACAAGATGAGGGGAGAGGGTAGGGGAAGGAAAATGGGAACAAAAACCTGAGGAGGGGTATCAATGTTTGTGAAGTAATGCACCTTCAAGCTGGTGAATATAATGTAACCCTTCTATTAATTATAATAAAGAGTATAAAAATAAAACAAATAAATAAAAGGTATACCTACTATAATTGAGTCTTTAATATCTTTTAGGAACTAAGTACTCTATATAAATTAATTTCAAGGGGGGAAAACAAGATGAGGATGGGGTTGGGGGGAGGGAAATGGGGACCAAGACATGAGAAAGGGTATCAATGTATGTGAAGCAATGTACCTTCCATCTGGCCAATGTAATGTAACCCTTATATTAATTACAATAAAAAATATCTGGAAAAAAATAAAAATAAATAAATAAATTTCATCTTCAGTCCAAACCTGTGGTTAACACTAATATTATTGCCACTTATAAAATAAGAAAACTGAATTGAAGCATTTGACTGCATAGTTATTAAGGGATGAGACCAAGATGAAAACCCAAATTTTTGGAGGCTGATTCCTTAACCATCGCCGTACTCAGCAACCAAGTATTCTACGCCCTTATCTGAAAACTACTTGACAGCTAATTGTACAGTGAATTATCTGGACCCCTCCTTCTTCTACAGCATGGGTATCCTCTCCTCTCCTGGATGTCATACTCTGTCATGCTAGGCTTTCCTTCCATAGAACATCTTCCCAGCACATTGCTAAAATGAAAGGAGTAGAGTGGAGAAGAACATTGTTGGGAATCTCTAAAGTGTCTGTACTCTACTAACACTCTGGTCAACTGTATTCCTTTTCTTCACTGCTGCAACTTAGTGTGCCCAAACTTCAATTAGTCCTACAACAATTAGAAGTCTAAAACAAGTCTTCTGAACTGCTCTGATTCTGAAGGATCCAGGCAAAAGCCCCTTCCAGCTTCCAGAAACTACATACATCCTTTGGCTCGAAGTTTTTCCTTGTCCTCTTCTCCATCCTCATGGCATGGCCCTTTCCTGCTTGTTACCCTTTGAAAGAACTCTCATTGTGAGTACAGTGAGATCCTGGATAATCTGATCTCCCCATCTCACCTTCTCTAGCTTAATCACATTCTCCATGTTCATTTTGTTATATATAGTAGTAAACACTGGTTGTAGGATTCAAAAGCAGGCATCTTGAGATGAAGGTTGTTATAAGCCACCTGCCAGAAACAAATGTTGAGTTTGGGGCTGGAAGCTATTTACTCCCCTAAGTCTAGAGACATTAGTCATTTGATGTGTTCTGAGAGATTAACTCAGCTCCTAACTACTCGCTTGATTTTGACTTATGCTATTATTCCAAGAGTTATACCTGGTTATCTTCATTGTTTTGTTTAGCTTTTTGGTGGTGTTTCAGTGTGAACTCAAGGCTCTATGCTTGCTAGGCAAGCACTTTGCTGCTGAGCCATACCTCTAGCCCTTCAGGTGCTACTTGTTTTTTAGATATGACTCTTGTCACCTACTCAGGTGCCCGCCCACCTGAACTGTGATCTTCCTTGTTAGGCTTTTTGTTCTAGCTAGATGACAAGCACATACAACTACTTCAAGCTTCTTTCATTGAGAAAAAGTATCGCAGACTTTTCTGGTTGGCCTAGAACTATGCTCCTTTTGATGTGAGCCTCCCACAAAGCCAAGATGCCACTGGACCCAACTGTGGGTTGAGAAGGAGTCTTGTGAATTTTTCAACCTGTGCTATTCTCAACCTGATTATGATGTTTTTGGAATTGTCAGTGGTTAGGCTTTCATAATTTTCTTTTATTACTGTTGCTTTTGAAAGGATATTCTAAACTTCAGCCAGTGGCTCACATCTGTAATCCTAGCTACCCAAACAGATGAAATCAGAGGATTATAGCTTAATGCCAGCCTGGGCAGAAAAGTCTGTGAGACTTCTATCTATAAAATAATCAGCAAAGGTAAGCTTGAGGCATTGTTCAAGTGGAAAAGCACAAGCCAAGTAAGCATGTTTGCAAATGTGAGGACTTGAGTTCAAACCCTGATACTGGCAGAAAGTCGGGGGAGAGGGAGGGATGGAGGGAAGGAGGGAAGAAGGGAGGGAAGAAGGAAGGAAGGAAGGAAGGAAGGAAGGAAGGAAGGAAGGAAGGAAGGAAGGAAGGCAGGCAGGCAGGAAGGAAGGAAGGAAGGAAGGAAGGAAGGAAGGAAGGAAGGAAGGAAGGAAGAAATCTACCTTATTACGTCTTAGCTATAATATCTACTTCTATGAGAGAATAAGTAGCTTATTTTTGTTATTTTGTGTGTTTTGTTTTCCTCATTGCAATCTGTCTGAATTGTCAGATTTACTTTGATTCACTTTGTTTGATTTATGCTACTGTCTTTCATGCTTGAAACTTTCCACTACTTAGTGTGGATCTTTGGATAAATAGCATATTTAAGATTGAGGCTCTAAAATGCTAGATGGAATTTCTGCATGAGAAGGTAGGCTGTCAATAAACATGATCCACTGTCCTAAACCAGAGCCTGACTGTCTCCCCAGGGAAGATCCACATGTCAACATATACAGAAGAGATTTCCCACCTTCTGCTCTACCGAGATTCAGGAAGAATGTCCCAGGCAGTAAGCATTGTTGGACAGTGAGATGGCAGAAGGAAGCATGGATCCTGATATTTCACAGTCGGTAGATACTCATTTTATTCTCCTGCCCTTAGCAAGGTGATTGACCTGCTCTCGACCATTTCCCTAAAGAAAGCTCTTTTCTTCAGTAAGGATTTAAAAGGCATTGTAAGTACCTAGCTCCCCCTTCTCAGCCCTGTAGTTATGGGGTTTCCAGCTTCACCCTTCACCTCTGCTTCCAGAGGTACCTGGATTTCCTGAGGCTTTCTGTGCTCCTAAACAGGACAGGTATTGCTTCTTATAGACCTTATTTTCGGCAAGCTCTTTGTTTTCAGTTTCTCTACTTTGAGAATACAGTGTTTGAATTTTCAAATTATCATTTAATTAAATTGGTCATCTTCCACATTGAGGTTTAAAACCCCAATGCATAGGGTTTAAGACCATTTTCCTTCAGAAAGAAAGACTTCCCAAGTTAGAAATACATGCTGTTTGTCCTGTATAATAGATTCCAATATACCAATCTCTGTTCTGACAAAGAAAAAAATGCCATATTGATGAAGTGTCTGCTGAGGAAGGCATGAGTGACATTACAGTTGCACTTAGGTTATATGATAACACGAAACTCCTCCTATGGCTAAAGAGAATGGATAAGATTTTGTGATCAAAACCCTAAGAAAAGGTTTCATGGGAAGAGCTATTGGATGGAACACATGGCCTGTGGTAGTTTGTTAACATAGATACAATTTATCATTGCCTGTATGTCTTCTTTGCAAAAAGGTTTTAACCCCTTTTTTGAAGAGCCAGAATGTGTTTTAATTATTCTCCCCATCTTATAGATATGAAATGACCTCTATTATGTTAGTCAATAACAAACATCAATAACAGATGCCACAATAAGTCCTCCACATCTCCCAACTCCTAAGTACTATAGTTCACACTCTTGTGACCCTGCCACCTGGACTCCATGAGAAGCCCACCATAGCTTGTTGGATAATAAGAGGAAATATATTCATCTTTCCTCATTCCCCAACTAACAACCAGCCAGTAGTCAAATTCTAAACTGAAGCCATTATTACCCAGCCAACTACTTAGCCATCCTATAAACTGATGGAAAAATCAAGCATGAGAGAAGCTACACCCAGAAAAGAACCAAAAATAGTTTTCCTCATATAATTTTCCTCCCTACAAAATGTCATATCTTTATGCCCAGAATTGATGTTTGTTATACAGTAATAGCTCACTGATACACCTATCTGTCAGGGAAATTAACCAATATGTAGTCACAAGTCAAAAAACATGTGTTAACTCATCTCACTTCTCTCCCCCTTCAGATGATCTCATGTTGTCTCTCATCTAATTCAATCTTAAACTGTGGTGAGATTCCAATCTCATAATAGCCTTCTAGTTCCTGATGAAGAATGGTGAAGGCTTGACAAAGATCCGAAAGAAAAAAATAGAAACCATCTACTATACCAACTCATTTACTACTCAATTCCAGTAAATTCTAAAGAATTTGTCAAATCCCTCTGGACACACCACAAAATATCAGAAGATTTTTTTATAACAAATTGGCTTTAGTCAAAAATAATAGGAAACAGATAGAACATGTATTAATAAGCTTTTCCAGCATTATGACAGAATACATTCCAGAAAAAAACTTAAAAGGAAGATCTGTTTTATATTTGTTTGATGTGTGTGTGTGTGTGTGTGTGTGTGTGTGTGTGTGTGTGTTGTCAGTCCTGACCTTGATACTGTTTGTGAGCTTTGGTGATCAAGGCTAGCATTGTACCTCTTGAGCCATAGCTCCACTCTGGCTTTTTACTGGTTAATCGGACATGTGAGTCTCTTGGATTTTCATTACCAGGCTGGCTTTGAGACATGATCCTCAGATTTTAGTCTCCTGAGTAGTTAAGATTATAGGCAACAGCTACTGTTGCCTGGAGGGAAGGTCTGTTTTAACTCATAATTTCAAAAATTTCAGTCCATGCTGCCTGGCTCCATTGTTTCTGGGTGCTTGATAATGCAGAGCATCCTGATATTGAGACTGTATATAAAAAGAAGCTATTCACCTCTGGGTGGGTGGGAAGCAAGATCGGGCAGCAAATAAGAAATAGCCACAAGACATAGCCCTGGTGGATATAATCCCAGTGACTTCAGTTCCAAACTAAGCCCCACTTTTTCCAGTTCTACGATATCCGAATGGTCTATTCAAATTCAAAATCTACCCATAGATCAAACCATTCATCTTCGTGAGGTCAATCCTTCATGAGCTAGGTGCTCTTTCCTAATCTCCTAGGAATCTCTCAATCTAATCAAGATGACAAGATGAAACATTACAGAAAGACTGTGTTTATCTCCAGTAAATTAGTACTAATACTAATACTTGTATGGAGCAAGGTCAATGATTAATATCCTATACTGCTGTCCTGAACACATATGCATGATAAATGATAAATCACATGCCAAAAAAGAGGAGAGAGAGTATCTGTCTAAAACACTGTATCAGGTCTCAATTAAACAAAAATCCAGCTAACTCAAACAAAATCCAAATAAATGGAATTCCAGTCAAGCTATGTGTTTAAACAGAGAAAACAGTATGATAATGTTAATCAGTTTGGATTAAGTGTGACTGAAAGCGAGAGAAATTTAAATCACATGAATTAAATAAATTAACATCTCTCCCACACAGCGAAGGCTAGAAGTAGTCTCTGTTCACTCAAGTCAGGTTCATTCTAATTTCTTTGCTCACAACAATGATTTACAATATATGTCTTCTACATCATGGTCTCTGAGAGTGGCTTGACCCGCTCAGGTATCAATTATATCTCCATTCAGTCAGTTAGACACAGATATTTCCCTTAAATAGATACATATGTTGCAATTACATTATGCTGCTCTAAACTTGGTAATATTAGGTCCCTAGTTTTAAACAATATAGTTGATATGTTATTCCATAAAGCCATACAATCAGCTATAAACTTGTGCCTCCTGTAAGGAAATGGAAATAAAAGCAGATAAAGAGTAACCAATAAGTAATGTCTATCACAGCTTTTATTAACTGATACCAATGTCCATGATCAGAACCAACTTCCAACACCATGTTATAATGAATACATATTCTGTCTCACAGCCGATATATACCAAATCAACATTAAAATGTTTTCTGCAAATATCTGTGAACATCTCCAGTTATCAAAGATTCATTTCTCTTGGTTTTAATGGAAGAATGTCTTTAATGAATCACTTTAAGAAAAGTATTATTAAAAGTTAATCTCATAAACCTCCAAGGATCAGAAACCAATGTCCCTTAAATGTGAGAAGACAGCTCTAGAGCTAGAATTCCTTCTTTCAAAACTTGGTTCTTCCCTAGTCATTGTGGGTTTTGAGTAAGTCACTCAAACCCCTATGTGCCTTGTCTCCTTTGCGGAAAATTGGAGACAATCACATCTTCTTTATAAGATATCAAAGATTCATTTCTGTGGGATATTACAAAGCAAAAAGGCAGACAAAAATGGTTTTGTATTGCTTTCTTCCACAAGGAAGGATAACAGTAAGTTCACTATAAAGGAGTCTTCTATATCTCCTATGTTAAGCAGAAGAGATAATTTTGGATTCTGGTTATACACAGTGATTTCAACTTTCTTTCTCTCTCTCTTTCTTTCTTTCTTTCTTTATTTATTTATTTCTTTCTTTCTTTCTATTTGCCAGAGTACTCTGTCCTTGGCTATTCCTCAAGGTTAGCGCTTTATCACTTGAGCCACAGCACCACTTCCCATTTTTTCTGTGTATGTGGTACCAAGGAATCGAACCCAGGTCTTTGTGCACTAGGCCATGCTCTGGGCCCCAGTGGTTTCAACTTTCTAGCCAGAGATTTTTTTTATTATTTTAAAGATGATATACAGAGGGGTCACTGTTACATAAGTAGGACGGTAATGAGCACATTGCTTTTTGAACAGTGTCACCCTTTCCCTCATTCTCTCCTAGTATTTCCCCTCCTGACTTCTCTCCCCCGCAAAGTTGCATAGTTCATTTCCAACATAGTGTCTAGTGGGTTTCACTGCTTGATTGAGTGACCCTTGGTCTCACTGTTTCTGTGCTTCTCTTTACCTCCCCAAATCAAATAAACATACAGAAATCAAAAAAACAGTGACAGAAGGGAATAAGTAGGAAGAAAGTTGGAAGAAAAATAAAAAGACAAATGAAAAGAAAGAATGGCAAACAAAACAATTAAAAAGAAACCTCTTGGTCCCAGGAACGTGGCCTAGGGTAGAATGCCTGCCTAGTATGCATGAAGCATGAAGTTCGATTCCTTGGTACCACATACCCAGAAAAAGCTGGAAGTGGTGCTGTGGCTCAAGTGGTAAAATGCTTGCCTTGAGAAAACCCAAGGACAGTGCCCATGCCCTGAGTTCAAGCCCCAAGACTGGCAAAAGAAAAAAGAAACCTCTTGCCCCCATTTCTTGGAGTTCATTTTGATAAGCATCATTTTATATGATCATATGAAGATAGCTATTGATCGATCCTTTGTGATCCTGTCCTAAGAAAATCCCCCTTTGTTCTCACTACATCAATGTTTAGGTGTTTAGACTGCTGTTTAATTAATCATATCCAGGTGTAATTATTTGTCTTTTACTATTATGCATTGGATTTACTTGTAGATTTATAGGCACGTTCTAATTATTGCAAATAAGGGTAACCATACAGGCTTTGTGTCTTTGAGTCTGATTTACTTCACTTAGTATTAAATTTCCAAGTCTTTCCATTTCCTTATGAATGGAGCAATGGCTATTCTTTCTGATGGAAGCATAGAATTCTATTGTGTCTATACACCACATTTTCTTGATCCATCTGTTCCCTGACTGGCATCAAAACAAAACAACATTGAGATTCCACTTCACCCCAGTTAGAATGGCCATTATCAAGAAAACTAAAAATATCAGATTCTGGGAGGTATGTGGCCAAAGGAAAGATTACTACATTGTTGTTGGGAATGTAAACATGTTCAACCACTCTGGAAAGCAGTATGGAGGTGTCTCCAAAAGCAAAACATAGAGCTTTCCTCTGATTAACCAATTCCACTCATGGGCATCTTTCCAAGTAACCACAAATGAGGCTATACTAAAGCTACTAGCAAGACTATGTTTGTTGCAGCATTGTTTACCAGAGCCAAGATATGGCATCAATCTAGTCAGCTTTTGTCTAAAATGAATGAACAGATTTATCAAGACTCCATGAACCCAGGGACCATATCAGAATCTTCCCAGAGTTTTCCAGGAATCTGCATTTTCTGAAGTCAGATCACTTAATAAGTTATTTGGAGCTTGTTGGTCGGCACTAAGTCATCAAATGAGAAAAAGCAGGCAAACTCTGTCCCAAGCTAGAAGATGGTGATATGAGAATTACAGTGCATTGATCTTCTTCCTAGGATCATAGAAATCCTATTTTCACTATGTGTTCATTTATTTCCCAAGGAAACTTTAGCTTGGCCTTAAGAGATCAAGTGCAAAGCTATTACATTGTCCCCAGGGTGTCATTTACCGTCTGCTAAAGCACTGGTCTCCAAACCACTTGAAGAACCACTGCTTCAAAATGAAAATACCCTTGTTAGCCTGATCTCATTGGAAAGTCACTGTGAGGGGAGGGGGGGAGCGATGTTGGTAGAGCCCTGTATTGGGGCTAGGTTATGTGTAAAGCGATGAGGAAAGAGAGACTTGAGACTATAACTTTAAATTATTTATGCATACAAAAGAACCATCATGTCATCCCTTAGCAATGAGGCTGTGGCAGTTCTCCTTATTCCCCTTCCTTGTAATATTGACAGTACTTGGTGTTAGTAAACCCCTAGTTGTATGCCTAACACTCACACAATTGTCACCAGTTGCTGGAAAGAAAAAAACCCTGTGGAATCTGTCACTGAATGGGACATTTAGAAAACAGCATTTTGCTTCACATCATGTGATTTCTTCTCAGAAAGTTGTCGCTTTATAATAGCAAGACAATTAAGGAAGCAGTGAGAGGGATTTGATTAATATTGCTTCCAATTTTTCCCGTCTAACAAGAAGGTGGGAGTTTATGTTAGAACAGTTGAGAGGATTAGATCCCTAGTGGCTACAGAGAAGATGGCGTTCTTTAATTTGAGGTCTCTGTCTTTCTGTCTCTGTCTTTGTGTCTGTCGCTCTCTCTCTCTAATTTTTAATTAGCTATTAAACCAAGAGTAATTGAGTGTACATTTATGCATCACTTCCTTACTACTTTGAAGATCTGTGGGAAGTATATTAGGAGAGGATTTATTTAGTTTCAGAGCAAATGGGCATCACATGAATACACAGAAGGAAGCTGTTCAGACTCATAGATGGTCTGCTTCTAGGCTGAGTGCCCTCCAAGAAAGGATGGCTGTTATTTGGCCTCAGTTGAGAGAGTGTATTAGCTACTGAAAACATGTTCAGCAAAAACAAATACAAGCGTGCACATGTACACATTAGGACAGTTCAAATAAGACTCAATACTGTACTATAAAACATGCTTCCAATTCTGAATATTCTTTAATATATTGGTTTTTATATTCTTAAAGAAGTCTATTTTTTCCCTGTGGCATAAGTTGTCAAAATACAGCAATAGATGATATTATCAAATACTCTACAGGCAAATTGGCGTCAGAATAAATTTATCAACTTTTAATGACCTTTGTATTCTATAGTCTCAGCATGGCACATGTAATTTGCTAAGAATTTCAAGCAATGAGGAATGGGAAGAATATGGAAGGGGTAACATGGATCAACAAGTGTTATATTCATACTGATTTGTTGAGTGGTAGTTCCTTCGTGCAAGCACTTAGAGATAATATTAACATAATAATAATACATTAAAATTGAACTATTAACTCTGAAAATAAGAACCTTTTTAGAGCTGTGACTTAAGTGATAGAGCCCTAGCCTTGAGCAAAAGAAAAAAAAATCAACCTTAGGAATAAATCCCCTGGAATACTATAGTGATCTTGTTAATCTGACACTTAGCTATGAACTAATGCTTAGACATTACAAATCGATTGTCTCAATCATTGTGTCTTGAATTCAGAAGTTAGCATGTTTCTCCCACTTGTGCTATTTGGTACATTACCACCCACTGAGGGCCATTTCCATTTAACCAGCTCCCTCTAATCACTTCACTTATACCTCTCTCTTTCTGCATGTCTATCTCCCTCCACTCAAACATGCATATATGCACATGCCCGCACACATGTACCACATATATCTTCTCTACTTTCTTTATTATAGTTCCTTCCATTTAATCCTTGTAATCTCATATAATCTCTTACCACTTTGAGTTATACTATATAATATATACATATATATATATGCATACGGCCAACTAGATTAGGGGATCTCCCTTAATGGAAAATTGTCTCATTTCTATATTTTTTATATTTCAGTATGTGTGTACAGGGATATATATATATACCTTATTATATATTTCATATTTTAGTGTATGTACACAGGGCTGTTTATAAAACTACATTAATAATTGCAAAAGAGAATTTTACACATTAAAACATATACACAAGTGTCTTTTTCAGGATCCTATATGTCTACTGAGTAGTTTTTGATTGCTACATCAGGGGATGAATGATATGCAAGTATTTCACTAGGCCTGACAAGTAATGAGGTAATGGTTGTGGGAACAGATGGATAGTATAGCCTGCCCCCCTCACCTTTTCTCTCTCCTTTCTCTTTCTCCTTCCCTCTTCCTTATACATTCATTCCAGGTTTTGATGTGTCCAAGACTCAGAGCAGCTGTTTCAAGAGCAATAGATGAGTAATTGATAAATACAGGCTTCGGTCCATGTGTGATGTCCCACTGATCAGAGCAAGTCAGTGGTCAAGTCTAGAGCCAATGTGGAAGAGGAAAGCACAGTGCCTGGATACTGAAGGTGTGATGTCCTGGAGATCATTATGGCATGACCTAATGAAATACCATATAGTTTCCAAAGACATTGGCTATTGATTCCTCATAAGAAATATCAGCCAGACATATGAGTGATTGTTGTCTTTAATGTACTATGCCATCTCTCATCTCTTTTGCTGTTCCTTGGTTATCTCATATTGTTACAGCATTTTACCTTGTTATCTGATATATTGTCTATATGTTTATCTGGTTGTTTGAAATAGGATAGGGAAAGTGGGGGAAACAAGATGAGGAGCGGGGGTGGGAGAAGGGAAATAGGGACCAAGACATGAGAAAGGGTATCAATGCTTGTGAAGTAATGCACCTTCTATCTGGTGAATATAATGTAACCCTTCTATTAATTACAATAAAATTATATGGAAAAAAGAAGTATCAGGCAGAACCAGGTGCAGTGGCTCACACCTATAATCCTAGCTACTCAGGAGGCTAGCCCAGGCATGAAAGTCCAAGAGACTCTCATCTCCAGTTAACCACCAGAAAACCAGAAGTGGAACTTTGGCTCACAGTTATAGGGCACCAGCATTGAGCTGAATTGCTTAGGGGCAGCACCGAGGCCCAGAGTTCAAGCCCCATGACCAACCAAAAACAAACAAACAAACAAACAAAAGAGTATTGTAGTGAAGAGTCCGTTGGAAGTTACCTGAATGTACTCATAGTTAGCATTTTCATAAGTACAAGATATCTACACATACACAGTCTAAAAATATTTTTGTGTTCTGTAGAGTATGCTTTAATCTTGAAGACCAGCTTCACAAATAAAATACACCACTGGGTTATTACAAACCATGGGTAACATTTTTGTGTGTCTTGAAAACAAGGACTGAGTGTTCTCCCTTCCTTAACTTTTTCATTCAACACTAGCCACTCTACCACTTAAGCCACAGCTTCACTTATGGAATTTTGCTGGTTAACTAGAGATAAGATTCTTACAGATTTTTCTGCCTGGGCTGGCTTTGAACTGCAGTCTTCAGATCTCAACCACCTGAGTAGCTAAGATTACAGATGGTGACCCATCAGCACTAAGGAATGAATAGCCTCTTAAACACAAAACACATTCTTCTTGCTATGAACAAAAGAAGAAGAAAAGGCAAGCAGGGGAAATGTGAATAAGACACTCTACATGGGTTCCATTTCCTTATCAGGTGCTACTTTCCATTCCTAGGAATTCTTGGGACCTTGTGCCCACCACAAGGGCACAAGGTAGCATGGCATTGCTTCATCCTTTCCTCTATATCAAGTGTCTTACCAAGAGCGAGATATGAGTCATAGAAAATCTCTATGGATAAGGAAAACAGGCTAACAAAGATTCAGTTCTTTATGAAAAGGAAACAGGAAATCCAGTGGGAAGCAAGCAATCAAATGGTACGTAGGTGAGCTCACGGAGGAGCAGATAGGAGCTCATTGGATGATATCTGGGTGAGTTACTACTCAACAGATGTGCATAAAATGCTTTGTGCCTCCCAGTCTACAAGACAAGTTCCATTCTCCCAGAAGTGACTTAAGTTTTATCCACAAAAACAAACTTTTCAAACTGAAAGAAATACATTCTTTTTTATGCACATGTGGACATGCTTCTTAAAATTTTTAAGACTAAGGCGGGTCAGTGGTTCATAACTGTAATCCTAGCTACTCAGAAAGCTGAAGAGCTCAGGGACAGCGTCCAGGCCCAGAGTTCAAGCCCCATGAACCACAAATAATAATAATAATAATTTTAAGACTAACTTCTGGAAGGGAATTTTCCTTTACCCAAATATTGAAGTTGCTTCATTAGCAGACTCCCTGCTTTTACTCACTTTGCAATTTTATCTGAAACATTGCAGAAGCTGTTCTATAAAGTTAAGATTATCTGACTCCAGAGAAGTAATGCAAGGAGAATTGTAATGAATGTATTCTGAAGACAAGTGGCTTCCTAGAAACTCCCTGCAGGAGTCAATCTTTCGTTTCTGCCAACTCTCAGATCCAAAACCTAGCAGTGAGAGCCAGAAGCTTAGACTTAAAGCCTATTTTAATGGACTGAACAACCTAATCCTATAACCAGGCCTTGTTCACTATTAATTAAGTATTAGGACAAAGTTAGACTCCTTTCAAAGCATAAACACCTACTATGGCAGAAGGCTAAATCTTTATGTCAATAGCAAACCAGATTGGTGTGGAAAACGCTCAGGTGGTATGGAGTCCCAACGATAATGTTGTTAGACTCCAGGCTGACATTGCAAGAGCAAGGGAAGATTCATGCTGCCAAATATTTAGCCCAGAAATATCAATTCATGGCTTATGGATCCAACTCTAGGTTATGTTCTAAATTAATATCTAATTCATGCTTAAGCCTCATAATAGATCTTGAGGTTCTGACTGCCATTCCAGATCTGTCCAAGATATGCTGAATAGTAGCTGCTGAAGAGCTTCCTATATGCCAACAATGAGAGGATCCAGGCAGCAATCAGGAAAGTAACTCCTTTTGCAATAGCCTCAAAGAAAATAAAGTACTTAGGAATTAACTAAGAATGCAAAGGACATTTATGATGAAAACTTTAAAATCCTGAAAAAGGAAATTAAAGCAGAACTGAGGAAATGGAAAAACCTCCCATGCTCCTGGATTGGAAGAATTCACATCATGAAAATGGCAATCCTGCCAAGTGCAGGAGGAATTTCAATACCAAACTTTAGACTCTATTACAGAGCTATAGCAACCAAAACAGCTTGGTACTGGCACAAGAACAGGCCTGAAGACCAAAGGAATAGAACTGAGGACCCAGATATTAAACCACAGAGCTATGGCCACCTAATCTTTGATAAGGGAGCCAAAAAATATAGGATGGAAGAAAGACAGTTTCTTCAACAACTGGTGCTGACAGAACTGATTAAGCACCTGCAGGAAATTAAAGTTAAATCCTTCTAAGTCACCATGCACCAGGATTAATTTCAAATGGATTAAAGACCTCGAGGCAAAAGCAGATACACTGAAAACTTTACAAGAAAGAACAGGAGATACACTAGGTCTCCTTGGCACATGTCGAAACTTTCTTAATAAAGACCCAGAAACACAACAAATCAAAAGGAGTTTGGGTAAATGGGATTGCATTAAACTCCAGAGTTTCTATATGGCAAAGGACCTAGCTAGCAAGCTAAATACAAAGCCCACAGAGTGGGAAAAGATCATTAACCATACAATAGGCAAAAGTCCTCATATCTAAAAGATACAGCTAAAAAAAATATTAATCTCTCCAAAATAAATCTTCAAAGAAACAACCATCTCATTAAAAGATGGGCCAAAGACTTAAAGACTTCTCTGATACCCACAGTCATCTCTAGAAAATGAATCAATTGCCTTATAAGATAAAAAGGACATTGTGGCCAACCACGAATGCCTCACACCTGCAATCTAGCTACTTAGAAAGCTAAGATATGAGAATCATGGTTTGAAGCCAGCCTGGACAGAAAAGTCCTCCGAGAGTCTTATCTCCAATAAACTACTCAAAAAGCCAGGAGTGGTGTCGTGGCTCAAATGGCAATGCACTAGATATGAGCACAAAAAGGCTCAGGAACAGCACCCAGGCCCTGAGTTCAATCCCCAGGACTGGACAAAAAACAAACAAGAACTTCTTGTGGTTATGATTAATAATCTTCAGATAGATTACCTAGATGAATCAAATGTAATCACAAAGATCCTTCTAACTAGAAAACAAATTGTGAAAAGGAGAGACAATCAGAGAACCAGGAGGAAAGAATGGTGAGTCAGGTAAACCGAGTAGCCTCTAAAAGCTTGTAAGGGAAAATGAATACATTTTCCTCCAAACACTGCTAAACATAACAATGCATCCTAGACAACAGTTGAATTTCAGACTTCAAATACTCATCACAGTAGGAGAATAAATTTATATTCTTGTTAACACTCTTGGGTTTATGATGCTATGTTATAGCAGCAGTAGAAAGTTAATACCCACAGTTGTCTTACATCCACAGATAAGATTTCCATCATCTGAAATCCCGGTGGAACTATTGTTCTCCCTCAGATTATTCCTGAGCTTTTCATGATTGTATTACTTAGGGTTTACCAGAGCAACAAAACCAAAAATACAGAGTTATATGTCAGAAAAGGTTACAGGAATTGGTATGGATGGTTATGGAAGTCAAAGGCTCTTATGATCCGCCATCTGTCACCTAGAGAAGCAAGAAATCCAATGTTATAATTTAGTCTGAGTCCAAAGGAAAGAAATCAGGGGACTGAAGGTGCAATTCCCACCATGCCAAAAACAGAACTGCCAATGTCCAAAGGCAAGAAGAGAATAAGTCCTCAGCTCAAGCAGAGAAAGTTTTCCTCTTCTTCTGTTTGGGATCTTAAGATGATATCTGCCCACTGTGGTAAGGGCAGATCTTCCTTATTATGTCTACTCACTGATCCAAATGTCAACCTTTTCTAGCAATGCACTTACTGACATCCTCAGAAACAATGATTTTCCAGCTATCTAGGAATCCTGTGGCCCAATCTACAAATAAAATCAAATATCACAATATGTGATTTTCTATCTATGGGAAAATCATCTACTTCTTCCCAAGTGAGATATGTGGAAATCTCAATTAAGAATGCATCCCTTGTTTCTGGATGAGTAGGTAAATGCCAAGTAGTGGAATTTCTAGGTCATAGGGGAGCTCAATGTATAGTCTTCTGAGGAACCGCCATACTGCTTTCCATAGTGGTTGAATGAGTTTGCACTCCCACCAACAGTGTAGTAGTGATCCCTCCTGGCCACATCCCCTCCAGCACCTGTTGTTATTAGATTTCTTGATCATGGCCATTCTAAGTGGAGTGAGGTGGAATCTCCAAGTTGTTTTGACTAGCATTTCTTTTCTAGCCAGAGATGTCAAGCATTTCTTCATGTGTCTATATGCCATTCTTATTTCAGCACAACAATGTTCATTGCAGCATTATTTACCATAACAAACATACGGAACCAACCCAGATGCCCCACAGTTGATAAGTGGATCAACAAGATGTGGTATTTATACACAATGGAAGTCTATGCTGCTGTTATAAAGAACGACATTGCCCCATTTGTCCATTTGTAAGAAAATGGAAAGGCTTAGAAAAAATCATATTAAGTCATGCAAGTCAGACTGAAAGGAACATAGGCTCAATGATTTCCCTCATTTGTCATAATCAGTAGAAACCTTGGGCTCTCCTAGCAGAGATTTACAATAAAACAAAACCTAGATATATGAGGCCATATAGTATGATGCTAAATGAAAGGACATTCAGGATATAGAAAAAAGCCATATGAATGATGAGTGATTGTTGTCCTTAATGTACTATGCTATCTCTCATCTCTTTTGCTGTCCCTTGGTTATCTCATATTGTTACAGTATTTTACCTTGTTATCTGGTATATTTTATATATGTTTACTTGGTTATTTGAAATAGGATAGGGAAGGGGGGAAAGCAAAATGAGGGGTGGTGGTGGAGAAAGGGAATGGGGACCAACACATGAGAAAGGGTATCAATGTTTGTGAAGCAATATACCTTCTATCTGGTGAACATAATGGAACCCTTCTATTAATTACAATAAAAATATGTGAAAAAAGAATGCATTCCTTCATAGATGATTTTGTTTAACTTCTACTTGTATCAAAAACTCTGCCTATGTGAGGTTACTCCAGTTCATTCCCACTCTCATAGACTAAATCAGAAATTCTGGACTGTCTCATGAGTTTGTCTTATCACCTTTGTTTATGACTCATGCAGAACATGTTTTTGTCATAGTCTTAAGGTGTATTCACATGTCCTCAGAGAAGCAACCACAGCAGAAAGCAGTATGGGTTGGGCAAAAGCTTTGCAGTAGATCTTTTTAAATGTACTTATTGTTCTCTTACATTGTTTATATTTTTATTATACTATTTTTTCTTATCCTCCTCTGACCCTGGAAGATTTCTTTTTATCATGAGAGCCTAACCACACAATAAACCATTTTTTTCCATGAAAGCCTTCATTTTCTAAATCCCTGTAGAGAATATTAACCTGTCAAACATTCTGAAGTCAAAAAGTTCTATACCACCTTCATATTTCTCTGACTTATAAGGACCATATTCCTGGGTTTTTGTTTTGTTTTATTTTGAGTTGTTTTTTTGCCACTCCTGGGCTTGAGCTCAGGGCTTGAGCACTGTCCTTGGACTTTCTCAAGGCTAGCACTCTACCACTTGAGCCTCAGCATCACTTTCGGCTTTTTTTTGCTATGTATGTGGAGTACCAAGGAATCAAACCCGGGTCTTCATGCATGCTAGGCAAGCACTCTACCACTAGGCCAAACTCCCAGCCCCCATATTCCTGTTTTTTTTTTAACCTTCCTGATTACTTTTTTCTGCTTGTTTTTTAGCTTATTCTCACCAGTGTAATCAAAATGTTCTGCAATATCTCAAATCTCACTCTTCTCTCTCTGTCTCTCCCTCTCTCTCATCAATCTTCTCATTATGTCAGTGATCTCCTTCTCAGTCAACTACCATGGAGTGGTAGGATTTTAATATCACGATTGTAAGGGGTTAAAAAAAGGAAAATAGTCACAAATAAGCATGAAAACCATCAAGATTTGCCATGTTTAAGATTAACATGCTACAATAAAAATATATGAAAAAAAGATTAACATGCTATTTTTCAACAAAATTAACACAGTTGTTTTTTTAATCTAAGATTGGAAAGTAGTTCACCTCCAGTGTGTGAAACCTATGTGTAGTATTTTTAGATATTAGAATCACATTGAACTCAGTGAAATGCTCACACTGGAACTTGTATTAAATAAGGAAACAGTTGATTCACATCTCTGAAACACCATTCAATATAGGGCAGGATTTCTTCAATGGAATAACAACAAGAAAGTTGCTCATTTTAATACTGTTTAAATTATTCTAGTTCCTTTGTGTTATTTTTCTTGTCTTCATTTGTTTAAGGTTGTAGTTGTATTGCTTAAGAGGAATATGATCATCTCCCCGTCTGTGTATATGTAATGTCTTCTACAATTAATTGCATCTTCAGATAAGTCTTGAGCTGCTATGATCTAGATAACAACTACTTACAAAGCATTTTCTGTTAGCTATGTCCTTTACCATGCTGAAACTTTTAAGTCTAATGTAATCTCATGCATCAATTAGTTCTTTGATTTGTTATGTTTCTGGATTTTTTACTTAGAAAATTTCAACTTATTCCCAGAAGACCTAGTGTTTCCCTCACGTCTTCTTGTAAAAGTTCTATGGTTTCCAGTCTGACACTGAGGTCATTGATCATCTTTAATTAATCCTGATGCAAGGTGTTATATGAGGATCTACTTTCAATTTTCTTCATGTGGATATTCATTTTTGCCAGAACCATTTGTTGAAGAGATTGTCTTTTTTCCAGACTATATTTTTCATTCCCTTATTGAACTTACAATGTTTATAGACCTGTGGATTCATTTCTGGGTCAGCTGAGATGCTCTTCAATGGAAGAATGGTTCAAGAAAATATGGTATATATACACAATGGGATTTTACTTTTCTATTAGAAAGAACAAAGAAATGGAAAGACCTGAAGAAATTACAGTAAACAATGGAATTCTATGCTGCTGTCAGAAAGAACGACATTGCCACATTTGTAAGGAAATGGAAAGACTTAGAAAAAAAATCATATTAAGTGAAATAAGCCAGACTCAAAGGAACATAGGCTCAATGGTTTCCTCATTTGTCAGAATCAGTAGAAACCTTGGACTCTCCTAGCAGAGATTCACAATAGAACAAAATCTAGATACATAAGACCATATAGTATGACGCTAAATGGAAGGACCTCCAGGATAGAGAAACAAAAGCCATATAATGAGTGATTGTTGTCCTTGATGTACTGTTATCTCTAATCTGTTTTCCTGTCCCTTGGTTATCTCATATTGTTTCAATATTTCACCTTGTTATCTGATAAATTTTATATATGCTTAATTGGTTATTTGAAATAGGATACTTAAGGGGGGAATCAAGATGAGCGGGGGGGAGGTGGGGAGAGAAATGGGGACCATGACATGAGAAAGGGAATCAATTATTTGTGAAGTAATGTACCTTCTACCTGGTGAATATAATGTAACCCATCTATTAATTACAATAAAAAATATATGAAAAATAAATAAATAAATAAATGGATGGGAAATTTTAAAAAAAGAAATTATAGTAAGTGGAGTAAGCCAGACATAGACAAACAAACGTTGCATGGTTTCTATCATTTGTGGTAGATTAAATGTGCCTATAAATCTATAAGTAAACACATTGGATGTTTGCAAGTGGTTACAAATGAATTAACTAAAGTACAATAGACTCTATGAAGAGCTCAAATAGTATAATCTTTTAGAAAGACTAGAGCAAAGCCAAACAAATCAACATGAGAATATGGGTACATCCAAGTAGGGCAGTGGCTAAAGGGAGAGGGGAAGAGGAATGATAGGGGAAGTGAGGGAATATTGTCAAGAATTCATTGTATATGCCACAAAACTTAGAAAAGGAAATGAAAGAGTGGGTCAAAGGGGAGTGAGAATGTTGAAGGGGTGACACTGATCACGATGCATTGGATTCATAAACTTTTGTTATATGGTACTTCCTTTGTACAACTACTTAAAGATAATTATTAAATAAGTAAATACCCTAAACTTATTCCAAAGCAAACTCTTGGTCCCTAGATTTTTACTTCTCTCCAGCTCTATAATTTCAGATTAAATTAACAACATTTATCTCCAGAAAAATGCAAAAAGCTAGCAAAATGACCTGTAGCCATCTTGTTACAGTATAGATTCTCCATTCTGAAGCTGAAGTAATATTTCTTTCTCTTTTTTGAGTAATAGTTCTAAAAATACAAATATAATCCTCTCCCTCTTTCTCTTCCTTCTTTTCCTTCCCCTCCCTCCCACCCCCTTTTACACTATCTCTCTCACATACAAGTGTACCCTTCCCATGGCTTTTGAAGTCTTTTGTAGTATGACCTGTGCTGGCTTTCCTTCTCATGTCACCATTCCATTCTAACTTTCCACTCCAGTTACATAAGCTTTTCCCCTATACTTTTCATTGTCTTTCCTTCCACAGTACATAATTAACATCCTATTAACTCTTTCCAATACTTCTGTGATGCTTTTGACCACTTACTGCTTCCTCTCTCTCTTCAGGTCTTAGCCCAATCAGCATTCTTCTTCTCATCCCTAACTTGGACATAATCTATGCCTATTCTACACAGATCCTGTTAGAGCACTGTGTTAAACTTTAGACTGGAAAATAGAACAAATACATGTGGTATGAGGAAATACATTTAGAATAGGAATTTCACATTGCAATTGTTGTTGAATTGAGAAAGTGAAGATCTAGAAGCAACTATTTGCAGGATTAGAGAAAAGTCATTAACAAGGTGCTGGCCTAAGAAAAACAGATTTTCTGAGGCAATCCAAGGTAAACAAGGTAAATTCCTAATGAGACTGCAATGAAGAGTTGGAAGAGAGGCTGTGGCCTCTGCTCTCTGCTGGTACTACTTCTGTGAACTCCACTCATAAAGATGAGGATTCTGGAAATAATAAAAATTCTGAAATAACCTATAGCTGAACTAAGCTGATAATACAGCAATTCAACTCAATTTACAGTAGATTTATATTTTAAGACATTGTGTATGTTTTGTGTATTTTTCTTTTACTTGCTAAAAATGCATAAAATAAAGCCAGACACAGGTGGCTCATGTCGGTCATCCTATCGTCTCAGAGCTGAGGAGCTAGGTTCAAAGAAAACTCATGTAGAAAAGTTCAAAAGTCCCTTATCTCCATTTAAACATCAACAAGCCAAAAAATGTAGCTGTGACTTGACTGGTACTGTGCTACCCTTAACTAAAAATGCTCAGAAACAGCATACAGACTCTGACTTCAAGCCCCAAGACCAGCACAAATATCATTCATAAAACAAGGATGATTCATTCTTGTATTTTTAAAAATATTTATTGGATACCTCATGAATTAATACCACTGTCAGGGCTGAATATACAGTAGAAAAGAAAACAAATAAAATTACCCATCTACATATTAATAGAATTGAATAATAAAATAACATGATATTTTAGATGCTATGATTAACACGATGATAATAAAAGCAAATCATAAGAGGATACAAATTCATTTTAATACTAGGAGTATCTCCAATGGCACTGATCTTCTAGTACATAATGAACATTAAGGAATTGAATAAGAAAAATAATTCAAGCACACAGAACACATTTAGACAGACTACATGAAACTACTAGCAAGAGGTAAGGTCTTCAAGAAAGAAATAACAGGTGAACAAAGCATTTAAAAGTTTAATGAAATAGTATTCTAACCATTACTTTTCTCTGAATATTCTTTTAGACCTTTTGGTTCTGGAGAATGAAACCCAGGACCCTGTGTGCTAGGCAAGTATGTTCCACTGAACTATACTTCCAACACTTTTGACAATTATTCCATTTCAGGGCTTGAAATCATACTTTCAAAGGAAAGACAGAAGAAACACTGGAAAACATCACATTTCATTAGTGATTAGGATTTTCCTTCTCCAACTGTGAGAATACCAGAATTCTTCTTCCTTTTTTAAGGAAATTTAATCTCAGCAATGATGTAGTGTATAGACCTGTGTGGGTTTGAGCCCAAGTTTTGTTCTTTTCTGGTGTTACAAGATATTAGGAATATTTAATTTGTCTCACCTGAAAGATGGCCATCAGAATCTGACTTATATTTTGAGGATTAAATAAAATGTGTACTTTTAGCTGTCTATTGCATCTGTTAAATTGTACAGCTTCATCCAGCAATTTTCACCTGGTGTTAGACTCAGAAAACATTAAACTAGACAGAGGGAAGTTGGAGGAAACACAAGATCGTGTTTTGCTTTTTTCTTGTTATTCAGTGTGTGTGTGTGTGTGTGTGTGTGTGTGTGTGTGTGTGTGTGTGTGTGTGTGTGTGTGTTTTGTCTTGGAGGATTTCAGGCAATATTGCAGAGATCAAAACTTTCCTTTCACAATCTAGCTTTTACTTAATTTTGATTTTGACCTCAGTAAAACCAAAGAAGAAGAAGAAGGAGGAGGAGGAGGAGGAGGAGGAGGAATATGGGGAGGAGGGATGATAGAGCACAAAAGTCATCATGAATAAGACCTAGATTAAATCCATGCTCTGCCATTCTGGAAGGGTGGTCTTGAACAAACCTAACTTTCACCAATAGCAAGTTGTAAGTTGTGTTCTCTCCTTCACATATGTTCACTCCTTTTGTCAAATTCGAATTGGAAGCCTGACACTGGTGGCTCATGCATATCATCCTACATACTCAGGAGGCTGAGATCTGAGGATCACAGTTCAAAGCCAGCCCCGGCACTAAAGTCCATGAAATTCTTATCTCCAATTAACCTCTAGATAACCAGAAATAGCACTGTGGCTTCAGGGGTAGAGTGGAAGCCTTGAGCTGAAGAGTTCAAGCCCCAGACCCAGAGTTGAAGCCTCTTGACCAAAAATGAATTAGAGGCTCTAAACATCTGGTAGAAGAAGGCTGTAAACAATATCACAAAAGTATGGTGGACAATAGTGTTTTGGAAAAAGTGTTCTGAAGACTCATTTCTACAGCCAACTCTTTTCTTCCTCATATACCAGCCACAGCCATTGCCAACCTGTGTGCCTCTCCACTCAAGTTTTCATTTTTTTTTGCCAGTTCTGGACTTAAGCTCAGGACCTGAGCGCTGTCCTTGGACTTTCTCAAGGGGTAGGGTAGTAGCCTTGAGTTGAAGAGCTCAGGGACAACATCCAAGCCCAAAGTTCAAGTCCTACAACCAACAACAACAACAACCAAAAAACAAGAAGAAGCTTCTCCAAGTTAACTTATACATTCCCTCTCTCATAGTGCTCATAAGTAGAAATCCGTCACCTTTCAAAGGATCTCTGGTTCCTTTTAGTGAGAAATGGTATTTCCAGCCTTGGTCTATATACTGCTCCTTCTCATTTCTACTCTATCTCCTTCCATAACAAAGATTCTTTATGACAAAAAGAACCAAAGAATTAATTGTTGCACAACGCTTTTTATTTACCCTACTATGATATATATCTCTCTCCGATAGGATAAAATTTCACAGTTTCCTAAGAAATTGATTCATGCAAAAATAGCAAGCTTCAAAGGAGCCACTGAAAGCCCATCCAGCAGAGAACAAACTCGGTTCTTCCTCTTTCTTCTCAGTTGAGTCTGAATTCTAAGAACACATGATCATAATTCCAAGAGCCAGACACCTTTTCTGACCTCTATTTCTATTAATAGAGCAATATAGCATATTTAGATTTATGAAGTAGTATTCCACTGGGTTTTGAAAATATTTCTTTTACTTTTAATTGATATAACTACACATTTATGGCATATAATGTGATATTTCAGTACCTGTGTACCTAAAATATACAGCAATATCCGTGATTTCTGATAGTTATAATTTCTTTGTGATGAGAATATTCAAATTCCTCTCAGCTGTCTTGAAGTGCATACTTAATTGTTGTCACACATAGTTACCTGCTCCTGACACAGAGCATTGGAAGTTATACCTTTTACCCATCTGTCACTGGGTAACCATTATCTCTCATTTCCTTCTCTGTCACACATTTCCTAGCCTCTGGTAAACATTATTGTATTCTCTGATTCTAATGTAGCAATAGTGTTCCATATGTAATTAAAATTATGTAGTCTTTCTGAGTGTCACATTGCTTTGAATAAATTTGCCCTCCATCAGAAATGACTACTCGATGTCCATATGTGAAAATGGAACCAGTTAACTTAACTGGTCAGTAGAGTTTGAATAGACGGGGAAATTATGCAAGGGGTAGCACTCATCAAGATGAATTTTTATTCATGTTGAATTGAAACTCCTTTGACCAACTACTTTTTGTTTTGTTTTTACAATTTAAATAGTTTTGGTGTTTGTTTATTATTGTTTAAAGGTAATAAAACAATTTAATTTAGAAAGGAAATGGATATGGAAATCCTTTCTTTTATCCATATTAAATATTTGATAGAGGGACATCCCTCTGTTAACTTCTGTTACTCTTGATGACATGAAATAAAGTAGTTTTATTTTTCAGATCATGTTCTGTTTATTTTGTTTGGTGCCAGTCTTGAACTCAGGGTTGGGTCCTTGAGCTTTGTTTTTTTCTCAGGACTAGTGCTCTACTACTTAAGCTATAGCTTCACTTCTGGAATTTTGGTCATTTATTGTAGATAAAACTTTATGGGGGTTGGAGGCATGGCTCAGTTGATGGAGTACTAGCCAATAAGTCCCTTGTCAGGGACTTAAAAAAAAGTAAAGGGCCATTCACCGACTGTCCTCACCCAGGCTGGCTAAAAACCATGACCCTCAGCTCTCAGACTGAGGAGTTGATTACAGGAATGAGCCACTGGTGCCTGGCTGAAATAAAGTTTTATATAATAACAATTTAAATTTCACTGAATGCTAGTTAGATTGAGCACCTTTATATGTTTATTGAGTACAGATTCTCTCTTTGCAATTTTTTTTTGCCAGTTCTGGGCTTGAGCTCAGTGCCTGAGCACTGTTCTTGGATTTTCTCAAGGCTAGAGCTCTACCACTTGAGCCTCAGCACCACTTCTGGCTTTTTTCTGTATATGTGGTTCCAAGGAATTGTGCATGCTAGGCAAAGCACTCTACCACTAGGCCAAATTCCCGGCCCAGCGATTTGTATTTTTGCCTACCTTAAATTTAGTTGTTTAGCTTACTGATTCATATTAAATCTTTATTCAGGCAATTAGTTTGTCGATTACATTCATTGTAACGATATTTTCTCAAGTTTTATTGTGCCTTTTCCCCTCCTTTATGATGTCCTCCAATGAACAGAAGTTTTCCTTTTGAATGTAACTGAATTTATTTTCACCTTTTCCTTTATGATTGTGCTTTTATATTAAGTTTTCTGCTACAATCAGACCTCATAAAGACAGCCTCTTTATTTTCTACTCAACTGTGTACGGTTTTTGGTTTCTTAGTTTTTTTCATTTGCAGCATTAGAATGAATGAACCTAGGACAAGACTCATGCTAGGCAAGTGTTCTACTAGTGAAACAACAATCAAGCCCTTTCCTTTGCAGATAAAGTCTTGCTAACTTTGCCTGGACTGCCCATGAAATCATGACCCTTTTGCTTCTGCCTCCCAAATAGCTGAGATTACACCACACTGGCCTGCTTTTGACTTTCTTAACTTTTGCATTGATAATTCATTCAATAGGAATTTATTACTTTGTATGGTCTAGAGATATAATTTCTCTTTCATCCACATAATGACTTGCTAGGTGGTTGATTTTTCATCTCTGTGGTCTGTGGAGCAGCCTCTACAATATATCATATGACCATATAATCAGAGGGTATTTTTCTAGCCTAACTATTCTGTCTGAGAGTTCCATTTTCTATCTCTGCACCAGTACCAAGCTCTTTTTATATAATATTCTTTTCTATTATAATTAATAAAAGTGTTACATTATATTCACCAGATAGGAGGTGCATTACTTCACAAACATTGATACTCCTTCTAATGTTTTTGTCCTCATTTACCTCCCCCCACTCCCTCCCCTCATCTTCCAAGCTGTCTTAATTAGTCTGGCTTTCTAATAATTCTTGATATCTGGGATGGAAAGCCACATACAACTCACTGCATTTTTTTAGAAATGCCGACTCTTTTGGTCCCTTTGTTGCTCTGTACAAATTTTTATAATCACATTTTCCAACTATGGAAATATTTATTGAGATTTTTATTGGAATGTACTGAATCTCTAGTACAATCTGGAAATAATTGATGCCACTACAATAGCAAATCTTTTCATCCAAGAACATTATTACATACAATTAAGAAGACACTAAACAATACCTTGTTTACTACCTATTCATAGGTGTATACTAATCAAAAGTATAAATAAACTACAAAGAATGAATCACACAGCATTCAGTGCCTGTGAAAGGGAGAAAGGACTTGTGAACGTTGTGTCTGAGGGGAAAATACAATGAGGCTTTTATAGAAAAAGATTCCTTCATAACTGGATGATAGATATATAAATGTTTATTTTATTATTCATCCTTAAGCATGTGCTTTCATATAGTCTCATATTTTATATATTTTCATAAAATATATAGATTTATCTGTACATTTTATATACTTCCAAAAAGGCAAGAGAGTCAATAGACATATTTACCTCACTGATGTAAGACAAAATTGCTTAAAATTTGCATTTTTTCTTACATAATAGAAACTTACAAATACTGAATGATTGATCCAACATTTTCAAAAGCAGAACTATGTCAGTCTGTGACACATAAGAGAATTCTTTGTTTTTTTATATATTTTTATTGTAATTAATAGAAGAGTTACATTACGTTCACAAGATAGAAGGTACATTGCTTCACAAACATTGATACCCTTTCTCATGTCTTGGTCTCCATTTTCCTCCCCCCACCCCCACCCCTCATCTTGTTTTCCTCCCTTCCCTATCCTATTTCAAATAAACATACATACAGTATATCAGATAACAAGGTAAAATACTGTAACAAAAGAGATACTGTAGCAAAAGAGATAACATGGTACATTAAGGACAACAATCACTCATTATATGGCTTTTGTTTCTATATGCTGGAGGTCTTTTCATTTAGCGTCATACTATATGGTCTCATGTATCTAGGTTTTACTCTATTGTAAATCTCTGCTAGGAAAGCCCAAGGTTTCTACTGAATATGACATATGAGGAAAACCATTGAGCCTATGTTCCTTTGAATCTGGCTTACATCACTTAATATGATTTTTTTCTAAGTCTTTCTTTCAAATGGAAAATGGAGCAATGTCGTTCTTTATAACAGCAGCATAGAATTCCATTGTGTATAAATATCACATCTTGTTGATCCATTCATCAACTGAGGGGCATCTGGGTTGGTTCCATATCTTTGCTATGATAAATAGTGCTGCAATGAATACCATTGTGCTAGCAGATTTATTATGTCCTTGTTTCTTGATGAGTGGGTAAATGCCAAGTAGTGGAATTGCTGGGTCATAGGGGAGTTCTATGTTTAGTCTTTTGAGGAATTGCCATACTGCTTTCCATAGTGGTTGAATGAGTTTGCACTCCCACCAACAGTGTAGTAGTGCATCTGTTATTAGATTTCTTGATCATGGCCATTCTAACTGGAGTGAGGTCAAATCTTAGAGCTGTTTTGATTTGCATTTGAGAATTCTTTGTTTTTCAAAGGAACTTTTGGACACTCAGTTCATTTTATCTGTAACACTTTTGAGTAGACTAGCTAAAACTGTGAATCATGACCCCAATTCTGGATCTACGTGCAATCAACTAGTAGAATATACATACACACACATGCACACACATAACACATATCACACATCACATATTCATTTGCAGAGCATGCTCACAATTCATTGAATTGAGGAGCTATAAAATATTAGATATGAACAAAGGATCCATGTTTTCCCTTACATGTGGAAGCTAGATTTAGCTTACAAACCCCTAATTAAAAACATTGGCTGTAACCAAGTATATACAAATATATTAACTAATGTACAATGGACTCGAAGGCAATCTCAAAATCATAGTTCAACAAAATAAAACACTAGGAAGCAGGGACTCAAAGTGGGTAGAATAGGTGAAGGGGGAGAGAATAGATAAATGAAGAGTAAAAGAGGCAGAGAATACATACAAGAATCCAATGTATATCCTACAAAGAAGTGAGTAGAGGAGAGTAGATGAGAACATTGGAAGGGGTGACATTGATCAAGATATATCAGATTCATAAAGTGATTTGTTAAATGGAAGCTCCTTTGTAAAACTACTTAGATAATTTTAAAAATAAATTTAGAGTCGAGCGTGGTGACTCACACCTGTAATCCTACCTACTCTGGAGGCTGAGATCTGAGTATTGCTGTTCAAAGCCAGCCCAGGCACTAATGAATGTGAAACTCTTATCTCCAATTAATCACTGGAAAATGGGAAGGGGGGCTATGGCTCAAGCGGTAGGGTAGTAGCCTTGAGCTGAAGAGCTCAGGAACAGCTTTTAGGCCCAGAGTTCAAGCCCCATGACCCATAGAAAAAATTAGAACATAAAATATAAGAAAAATGTGCCCCTCTTACATATATGAGGTAAAATACAGTAATACAAGTGCTTAATAACTACAGTATCTGATAGAAAAATTAGGAGCAATGATGATATAACAACCAAAAGTAGCAGAGCTCAAAGAAGGGAGAGTTATGGTGATAAAAGGATAGAAGACTGGGGGAGAATCACAAACCATTACCTTAGTTTAACAGAAATTATACCTACATATATATATATGGCCGGGAATTTGGCCTAGTGGTAAGGGTACTTGCCTAGCATGCACGAAGACCTGGGTTCAATTCCTCTGTACCACATATACAGAAAAAAGCTCAAAATGGTGCAATGGCACCAGTGGTAGAGCTCTAGCCTTGAGAAAGCCCAAGGACAGTGCTCGGGCCCTGAGTTCAAGGCCCAGGACTGGCAATAATAATAATATTAATAATAATAATAATGTATGAGTGTTTTAGCCTCTTACTAATATGTCAGGTTTCTGTGTGAAAAGAGCCAAGAGTCAATAGTTGGAGTCTTTATCAATGGACCCTCTCTCTTCTGGTTTCCAATTGTGTTGGCTTGGCCATTTATAAAATTAGAAGGAATTCTATCTCCACTCTTATCATACCACCACAGGAATGTCCATGGAAGTGCAGACACATTGCATTTTGATAGAGTTTGGAGACTCTTCTCTACAAAATTCTCTTACACCCAAAAAAGCCGCTAGCCAATCCTATATAATTTATTTGCACTTCAGAATATAAGCCTAAAAGGGAGCCAGTGTTAATGGACTTCATTGACCATGTTAGCTGGCTGCTTTGATTTCATAGAAACCTGTTTCACATAGTCAATAAATTCACTGAAGGAAATAAATTTAAAAAGAAAAAAATGATTGTTGGATACTGTGCTGCCTAGGCCCTGCTGTTCATTGTAGCTCTAGCCTCCTTCCTGGACCCTAAATGATGGTTTGACTGCACTTTTCTGTTTTTAATTACTTTTGCTTGTTCTCTGTTTACACAAGCCTTTAATAGCCTGTGTGTCCAGTTGCCAGAGGAACTTCATATATTCCTAAGAGATAGTCACATGAAGGCAGAAAGATCACGTATGCTCTAATCAGGTATCCTACAAAAGTGCATGTCACTTTTCTTACTCCAGATCCAAGAGCCAAAAGCTTCCACGGGGCCCACTGGATGGTCACTGACATTTCCAAAATGGCAACAGCAGTACTATGAAGAATCTCTCTCCTCTGAAGGTGCTGGTGATTTTCAAGCCAGGGAACAGATTGAAGGCTGAATGAATTCTTGGCCTCCGGATGCTGCATTTGCACTTATTAATGCAAGAGTTTATAATAATTAAATTTGGGACCACTAACAATTGCTGCCATGAGAACCTTGTCTCCCAAATGTGTACAGAAAGAGAGCTTGATTGCCCACTGAAAGGATTAGGAGATTCATATACTATCCTGAATTCTGGGCACTGCTTCAACCTTCTCCAATTATGTGAATCTATAATAAGGAGTGGTCTCAGATGTTGGCAGAGAAGGTAGGAAAGCACGAACTGATTAAAATTCATTTTGTCACTTTGAAACCATTCTTTTTTTGGGATATTTTTATATTCTAAGATATAAATTTATGGGATCATACCACCCCATTGTGTGCCAGGTATAACTTGAAGAAGTTACCAGGAATTTTAATACCGACTGTAGGGGACATGGAGCTAAGCCATTACTTTGCCCCTGTGCCAGTTAATTTTTTGTCACCTACACTGAGCAAAGCAATATCCATATATTTGGTTAATTACTATCTTTGATATAACTATGAGGATGTTTCTAGATGAAACAAACATTTGAACCAATGATAGGTTAAGAAAAGTAGATTGTCCTCCCTATTATAAATAGGCATAACCCTAGCCAATGGAGGTCTGAATAGAACAAAAAGTGCAGCTTCGAAAGAATTCTCCTTCTCTGCTTGTCTCTTTTCTGTCAGAAAGTCAAGAGGGAACCAATATGTCACATTGAAGTATTGGTCTTTTCTTCACTTCAGACAGATTTGGACTACAACTTATACTATCAGTTCTCATGATTCTTGGACCCTCAAACTCAAACTGAAACTATACCATTGGTTTTCCTAATCCCCAGTATGGGAAAGCTCAGACAAATACAGTGTGTGTGTGTGTGTGTGTGTGTGTGTGTGTGTGTGTGTGTGTGTGTGTTACAAAGAAGGAATCTACTTATTTTTGTTCATTTTTTTCTTTTACTTATTTATGTTATAGCTTTACTATCTTTAAGTAGTTCTACAAAAGGGTTACCATCCAATACAACATGTCAATTTATAAGTATAATGTTTCTTGGTCAATACCTTTTTGTTATTACTTCTCATTTCTCCCAACCTCACAAGAATGTGCTTTTTATATATGTCTGTTCAGCAACAGGAACTCATAACCATCAAATCCCATATTTTTATTATCATGAGTAAAAATTTTGCTTTGAAAATTGTCACTGAATAACATAGCATATAAGTCACTCTAGCACAAGCATCTGAAATAACCTCATTTCAGTGCCCTGCCTAATAATAGTCTCATTGACACCAAATAGATAGCCTTCAAAATTATTAAATCAATTCCCTCAAGTGTTTATCAGTTTGATGTTTTAAATTTTAATTCTCCTCTCTAATTTGCAAAAGACTTGACCTTGCCTAGTCTGACCCACTTCTACAAATGATGAACAATTAAACACTTCTAGCTACTAAAGGACAGAGGCTAAGCCTTCTCAGTGAGTGTAGGACAAAGACTTTGGATGATGATAGCATCCTCATGGATAAGAACATTATGAAATTTTACCAGAAGAAAAGAGAATTTTAAATTCTGTACCAGGCAGCACTATTTAAACCACTGTTGATCTGAAATTTCAAGATTCAAACGTATAAGATTTAAATATATGAGATAGTATCGGTAACACTTTCCTCTTTTCTCACGTGAACATATATTGCCTGCAAACAAATTACTTGCATGAATCTAAAATATATTTAACCACAGAAACCCTTGAAAGATAAAATCTTATTTAAAACAGATATAAACATTTCTATCTGATGAGCTATTAAGCATCATTGATCACATTGTCTTGTTCTTCTTTCTTTGTTTTTGTTTGTTTGTTTGCCTCAGCTACACCCCAGTGGACCTCTGATATACCTGGAACCTCCTTATTTCTTGTCATCAAATGTCACCTCTGGATTACACCAACAAAACCACAAGCAACCCAGGAAATGTAAGTAAACCTTTATCAAAATTAAATACATTGGTACTATAAATGAATAGCCTCAAGAAGGTGAAAACTCTAGCTTCATAATACAAGAAACTATTTCCAAATGTAATGTATACCAAATGTAATCTTTAAGGGCTTGGTGTCCACAATATGGAAAGAATTCATATAATTCAACAACAAAACGATAATCAAATTTGAAGATGGGCAGCATAATTTAAGAAAAGTGTAACAAAGGGAGATTAGGAAATGGCTAACCACACATGAAAAGGTATCCGAGGTCACTGTTCATTAGAGAAATAAAGATGAAAACCACAAAAAAAAAACCCATCATCTAAATGATCCAGACTGGAGTGGCTAAAACAAAACAGACAACATAGTTAACTTCCTTGAGGAGATGAAGGCTAGAATCAGGACTCGAGGACTGCTGATGAGGATGTAATCTACTGCTACCATTTTAGAATGCATTTTGGCAGGTCCTCAAAATGTGGAGAAAAGGGGGCCAAGAGCATGCCCTGGTGGGAGAGTGCGTGCCTAGCATACACAAAGCCATGGATTCCATTCCTCAGTACCACATACACAGAAAAAGTCAGAAGTAGTACTCAAGTGGTAATGTGCTAGCCTTGAGAAAGCTCAAGTTCCCAGGCTCTGAGTTCAAGTCCCAGGACTGGCAAAAAGAAAAGGAGCTTTTATACGTGGTTGGTGGAAACATAAGCTAGTATGACCATTATGGATTACGGCATGAAGTTTCCTCAAAAGACTAAAAACAAGTCCACTATACGATCTAGCTATTCCTACGCAAAGGAAATGAAACTAGCATACCAAATAGACTCCTGAATACCCATGTTTAACTGCACTGTTTACTACAGCTTAGACAAAGACTCTCTGATCAGTAGATGCAAGAAGAAAGACATGTTTGTATGTAGGTATGTGTGTATATATTTCATCCATAAAGGATTTGGGGATGTGGTTCAAGTAGAATTGTTTGCCTGATAAGTATAAGGTACTGAGTTCAATCTACAGTACCATGAAAAAGAAGAAAATCTTGTCATTTTCACAGAATTATGTGATATAAGCCTATCCCATAAAGACCCATAATGCTCTGTCTCATATGTCAAAAACATTTAGTAGATGTTAATAAAAATTTTAAGAAAAATAAATCCAATTTTTAAATGTTAAAGTCACATGATCCAGCAATTCCACTTCAAGCATAAACCTAAAAGCAATGGAAGCATATATCCACACAAAACTTGTACATTAGCCAGGTGCTGGTGGTTCATGCTTGTAATCCTAGCTACTCAGAAGGCTGAGATATGAGAACTGCAGTATAAAGCCAGCCGAGGCAGGAAAGTCTATGAGATTTTATGTCCAATTAACCACAAAAAGCCACAGGTGATGATGTGGCTCAAGTAGCAAAGTACTAGTCTTGAGTGAAGGGAGCTCACAGACAGCACCTAGGCCCAGAATTCAGAACCAGCTTAAAATATCTTGTACATTACTGGAGTGGCATTTTTTTCCTTTGAGAAGTATATTAAAACCCTATAGACTCCACTCCCAAGTTGCTTGAGCTGATTTGAAACTTTGGCAAGGTATCAGGGCATAAAATTAACCCTCAAAAATCAGCTGCCTTCCTATGTGCCAACAATGAGAGGAACGAGGCAACAATCAGGAAAGCAACTCTTTTTGCAATTGTCTCAAAGAAAATAAAGTACCTAGGAATTAACTAAGAATAGAAAGGGCCTTTTTGATGCAAACTTTATAACACTGAAAAAGGAAGTTAAAGCAGAAATGAGGAAATGGAAAAACCTCCCATGCTTCTGGATTGGAAGAATTAACATCGTGAAAATGGCAGTCTTGCCAAGGGTTATCTACAAATTTAATGCAATACCGATGAATATCCCAATGTCATTCTTTAAAGAAATGGAAGAGGCAATCCAAAAGAACAGCGCAGGAGGAATTTCAATACCAAACTTTAGACTCTAGTACAAAGCTATAGTAACCAAAACAGCTTGGTACTGGCACAAGAACAGGCCTGAGGATCAATGGAATAGAACTGAAGACCCAGAAATAAACCCACAGACCTATGGCCACCTAATCTTTGATAAGGAGCAAAAAAAAAAACTGGAAAAAAAAGACAGCTTCTTCAACAACTGTTGCTGGCAGAACTGGTTAAGCACGTGCAGAAAACTAAAATTGGATCCTTCTTTGTCACCCTGCACTAGAATTAACTCCAAATGGATCAAAGACCTTGAGGTAAAACCAGATACACTGAAAACTTTACACGAAGGAATAGGAGATATACTACATCTCCTTGGCACAGGTCGAAACTTTCTTAATAAAGACCCAGAAACACAAGTCAAAGACAGTTTGGGTAAGTGGGACTGCATTAAACTGCAGAGCTTCTGTATGACAAAGGACATAGCTAGCAAGCTAAATAGAAAGCCTATAGAGTGGGAGAGGATCTTCACTAACCATACAACAGACAGAGGCCTAATGTCTAAAATATATTAACAGCTTTAAAAAAATGAATCATTTCAAAACTCATCTCCAAAAAAACAACCATCCCATTAAAGGATGTGCCAAAGACTTAAAGAGAGTCTTCTCTGAAGAAGAAATAAGAATAGCCTATATACATATGAAGAAATGCTCGATATCTCTGGTCATAAAAGAAATGCAAATCAAAACAACTCCAAGATTCCACCTCACTCCAGTTAGAATGACCATGATCAATAAATTTAATAACAACAGATGTTTGTGGGGATGTGGCCAGGAGGGATCACTACTACACTGTTGGTGAGAGCAATATGGCGGTTCCTCAAAAGACTAAACATAGAGCTCCCCTATGACCCAGCAATTCCACTACTTGGCATTTACCAACTCATCCAGAAACAAGGGCATACTAAATTCACTAACACAATGATGTTCATGGCAGCACTATTTATCATAGCAAGATATGGAACCAACCCAGATGCCCCTCAGTTGATGAGTGGATCAACAAGATGTGGTATTTGCACACAATGGAATTCTATGCTACCATCAGAAAAAATGATATCACCCCATTTGTAAGAAAATGGAAAGACTAAGAAAAAATCATATTAAGTGAAGTAAGACAGACTCAAAGGAACATAGGCTCAATGGTTTCCCTCATTTGTCATATTCAGTAGAAACCTTGGGCTCTCCTAGCAGAGATTTACAATAGAGCAAAACCTAGATACATAAGGCTATATAGTATGACAGTAAATGAAAGTATCTCCAGGCTATAGAAACAAAAGCCATATGAATGATGAGTGATTGTTGTCCTTGATGCACTGTGCTATCTCTCATCTCTTTTGCTGTCCCTTGCTTATCTCATATTGATACAGCATTTTACCTTGTTATTTGATATATTGTATATATGTTTATCTGGTTATTTGAAATAGGATTGGGAAGGGGAGAAAACAAGATGAGGGGCGGGGCTAGAGGGAGGGAAATGGGGACCATGTCATGAGAAAGGGTATCAGTGTAGGTGAAATAATGCACCTTCTATCTGGTGAATATAATGTAACCCTTCTATTAATTACAATAAAAATTATATGAAAAAATATATACAAAAGGGTTACAGTTACATGTTAGGTGATGATACACAACTTCTAACCCAGCACTAGGGAATCTGAGATGGAAGGATCGTGAGTTCGGGGAGATCTGGTCTACAGAGAGAATAAAGGAAAGAGAGGGATGAGGAGATGGAAGGGAGGAAAGGAGAGAAGCAAGGAGGTAGCTGAGGGTAGGGGAGAGGGAGGAGAGGAGAGGGACTGTAAGTCCCTTAATTGAAGACACTGACAGACATCATAGCAAGACCTTTGTACTGCGTGGCTGTGAGTTCTCTGGATGCTCCCTTCATCCTGTCAGCTTCATAGTACCTGCAACAACTTCTGCATCCTCCTCAGAGCTGAATGATGAGCTCTCAGCAAGGTGCTTCCTGCAGGGGTCTGCTGATGCAACTTGTTAGTACTTTTGGTCCTCAAACCACAAAAATTTACTAGTTAAGTCTCGTAGAAAATGCAATTTCCCATTGGTTTGCTACTCTGAATTCTCACCCTAAAGTTTGAATTAAAATGTCTCCACATTACTAGCAGTAACCTAAGTAGTAAGGTAAGTAGTTAAGGAGGCACATTAAACACAATGGCTTTAGAATGTTCCCACACTCAGGGATCTTGAGATCTTTATCTTTGACCCCCACTGACTCAATTTCCTTTTGGGTAAGCATGGCTCCACCTCTCTTATACCTTAGATGGATTCCTACTGAGAGAAGAAATTGAATTATCATTTTCCTTTAGCATATTGAATGTTTTTGCGAAGTGAGGGAAATTATTAGAAGACTAGAACTCTTAAAAATGTTTGCATGGGAGGATTACAATACGGAAAAACCTTGATACATAAGGCCGTATAGGATGAAAATAAATGAAAGGACCTCCAGGATATAGAAACAAGAGTCATGTAATATGTGATTGTTGTTCTTAATGTACTATGTTATTTCTCATCTCTTTTGTTGTCCCTTGGTGATTCCCATATTGTTACAGTATCTTACCTTGTTATCTGGTATATTGTATATATGTTTATTTGTGTATTTGAAATAGGATAAGGAAGTGGGGAAAACAAGATGAGGGGAAGAGGTAGGAGGAGGGAAATGGGGACAAAAACATGAGAAAGAATATCAATGTTTGTGAAGTAATGCACCCTCTATCGGGCGAATATAATATAACCCTTCTATTAATTACAATTATAAAAAATATTCTTGAAAAAAATGTTTGCATGTGAAGGAAAGGATTTTTGACCCATCCCATCTAGACAGCAACATTTGATTTTACCTAAACCCAGGAAATATTTGAAGCATTCTAGCCTGCTGAAACATGCTCACAAAAGACAGATGAAAGCTGGGTGCTGGTGGCTCATGCCTCTAATCCTAACCACTCAGGAGGCTGAGAGCTGAGAATCACAGTACAAAGCCAGCCCAGGCACTAAAGTCCTTGAGACTCTTATCTCCAATTAACCACCAGAAAACCGGAAGTAGCATTGTGGCTCAAGGGGTAGGGCAGTAGCTTTGTGCTGATGGGCTCAGGAACAGCGCCTAGGCCTATAGTTCAAGGCAAAAATAAGCAAACAACAAAACAAAAGACAGATGTGAGGTGTACTGATGTTTTCTCCCTTTACTTTCAAGACTGAAGGAATCTATTCCAGAAGGACTGCTCCTAAGACATGGCAGACTAGCAAGGCACAGTGGCCTCCCTAGGAAAACAAAAACAGTTTGGGGGCAAGCACAGAAAACCAGTAGCAAGGTTTCTGATGAGGAATCCTTGCAAGGCAGAGTAGTCACCGAAACCCCACTGAAATGAGAGTTAATAAAACACAGATCTGCATTGCCCATTTACATTTATTGCACATTAAACCTCCTCACACTCAAAGGATTATGACAGATACAAAACAAGAGTGCTGAACTGTCATTTGGGAAATAGGTCAGGTGCCAGCAGTGATGATTAAACCAAAGAGCCAGGAGGTAGAGCCTGTGGAACAGCAGAGAGAAGGGTGCTGAGACACTGGGGTACTTCTTAACTAGGAGGTAAAATCTCCCAGGATATAATGGTGAGGGTGGGGTGTCACAGAATGAAATTCAAGTTGCTCAGCCCTAACAGATTCTGGAGAAGAGGGTCTACATAACTTGTCCTACTTTTTACTTCAATTTATTTTGTATTGTAATTACAAAGGTGATGTACAAAAGGGTTACAGTTCCATAAGTCAGATGAAGAGTATATTTCTTTATGGACAATGTCACCATTTTTTCCCTCGCTCTTTCCGTTTTTCCCATCCCTACTCACAAGTTGTATAGTTCATTTGTGACAGTGTCTAGAGAGGATCACTGCTACATATTGTCCTGCCTTCTGATGGAGAGCCTCTGCGCCATTTTCAGCCTGAGCTAGCGTCTCTATTCATTAGAAAATTCCTTGAAACCTAACAAAAGTCGCAAAAGGTCTGGTAATTCAGGGTAATGGCAGGCCATGGTGATTCCCAAAGGGTTTGAATCAGTGCATGGCACAGCCAGCTCCATGGAGAAATGGTTGTTAGGACATTCAAGCAAATGCTTCTCAGTGCTTCCCAGTTCCCACGGAGGAGATCTATTTGGCTGAGAGTAGGTCAGTCAGTAGGTCAATTCCCTCCAGCTCCCTTACCCACCAAAGCACCTATTCTGAAGAAGCATTGAGTTTTCCTAAAGGGCAAAACCATTGCAGATGCACAGGAGACACTAGGCAGATAGGCAAGCAGACATTATGGAGCCCCTTCAAGTTCTTCCCCCATTTGTAGGGAAAGGGGTATTGGTCCCGGGCTTGAACTCGGCATCTGAACACTCTTTCTAAGCTTCTTTTGCTCAAGGCTTGTGCTCTACCACTCGAACCATAGCTTCACTTTCATATTTGTTTTGGTTTTTTTGTAGTTTAAGTGAAGATAAGAGTCTCACAATCTTTCCTATGGGGGCTGGCTTTGAACTACAATCCTTAGATGCCAGCTTCCTGAGTGGATAGGATGACAGACATGCACCCCTGGCTCCCTGCTATGTTCTTCCATTTTTCTCCCCTTCTACTCCCCATGATGCCATCCTGAGTACCCTCTCACAGAACCAGCTGCCACAAGACATTGGAGAACCAGAACGCAGGAGTATGTTTAAACAGCCCTCAGATGGTCTCTGCCTCTCTCTCATTCTCTCTCACTCTCTCTGTCTCTCCTCTACCTCCTCCTCTCTCTCCCTTCCTCTTTCTCTGTCTCTCTCTGTCTCTGTCTCTCTGTCTCTCTCTGTCTCTCTCTGTCTGTCTCTCTCTCTCTCTCATTCTCTCTCTCTCACTCTCTCTGTCTCTCTCTACCTCCTCCTCTCTCTCCCTTCCTCTTTCTCTGTCTGTCTGTCTGTCTCTCTCTCTCTCTCTCTCTCTCTCTCTCTCTCTCTCTCTCTCTCTCTCTCTCTCTCTCTCTCTCTCTCTCTCTCTCTCCTGTATCCTGTATCTTCTGTATTCCTGCAACTGTCCTGGAAAAGTGTATCCATGCAGGTATTATCAATTAACACCTGCAGCACTATTCCCTCAGTCCTGCTCTCTCAGACCTGGGAGTTCCACGTCTCTGTCCAGCTATCATCTCCTGGGTCTATGCTTGCTAGAATCACCCTGCCAGTCTCAGACACTCTTAGATGCTTGCCAGTCTGCACAGCTAGGAGCAGAGCTGGAGCCTCCTTAGAGCAGCTGAAGAGAACAAAAGCTTCCAGGCCTGGAAGATAATGAGACTCCATCCCTCCCACCCCCAGCTTCACTGACCCCCCACCCTCCATATCCATCCCTTGGACAAGTAGAAAATCACTAGAAGTTTTCCCAGACACCACCGCCAGGTCTGTATTGTTTATTTCCTTCCAGGGTGATGGCGGCACTGTATCTCTTGTTTTTCAGAAGCTAAAATACTTTGGCAGGCAAAAAGAAAAGTATTTGTCTTAATTCTGCCCTCTCGCCATGGGCCCTTGCAGAAAATGGCTTGCGTTTCCTCTGCCTGCTGCCTGGGCTACTGCTGCTGCTGTGGTGGTGGTGAAGATAAACAACCCATCAGTGCAGAGCTGAAAAGAAATATAGGAAAGGGGATGGGAGTCGTTTAATTACTTTGAATGGCTTTTTGTGTTCTGTGTGATTGCTTCCTATGATACAGTAGTTTCTCATTCTCCATGCAAGCTCTGTGTTTCTATTCATAAGAATAAGATTGAAGCAGGAAATTGGCTTTCAAGAGTACGAGAGAGAAAGAGCAGACTGAGGGGTTGGCTGTTTCCGTTAGAAGAAAGCAGCCATGGAGGGCTGCCACATGGCTGGGCTGATCTAGGAGCTGGAACTGCTTGGGAGACTTGACTCAGCACTGCGGCCTCTCTCTGAGGAGTGCAATGACTTAGGCACAGGGTAAGGGACCAACTGAGGAGGGCATGGAGTCTCACATTACTGAGGATAGCCCTTCACAGAAGGGTTGAAAAAAAAAGTCCAAGGAAGGCAAGGCCAGGATCATTCTGGAGAGAAAGGGGGGGTGGGGGGACAGAAAGAAAGAGAAAGAGAGTTTGTGTCTGTCTGAGTCTGAGGGGGGTCTGTGTGTGATTCATTCAATTCCCTTTAAAGGTATGTGTCATAGGATCAATGATAGATTTGAAGGTCTTCACTGACAACAGGGAAATGGTATTCTTCCCACCTTGTAATTCATAGTACAATTGTGCATCACTTAACCATGGAGATATGTTCTGGGTGATAGATAGACAGACAGACAGACAGACATCATTAGGCAATTTCATCATCCTGTGAACATGAATATCTCACAGTATAGTTACACAAATGAAAGACACATAATATATCACTAAGGAGCACTAAGGAGTCTCAAATGGAAACACCATGAGTTATGCACCCTATCGTTGGCTAAAGTATATACAGTATATAATTGTAATGACAAAATCATCTCTATATATGGCAGAACTGTATGATCAAATGACATACAAGCAGCCAACTAAGAACAAACTCCTGTTATTACATGAATATTACATTAAATATGCACTCAAATGCTTTGTATTTTTCTATGTAAATTGTCTTATAATTTTTTAATATGACTATGACAAAAGAAGTTGCTACTTAAAATCTGTAATGACCTTTTGAAATACAATTATACATGTTTCTATAAATTCTAGTGTTTTGTGCTGGCTTTTTTAAATTAGGGTAAAGCTATACTAGGGACATTTGAGTTAAGGGCTCTGAGTTTACAAGCCCATTCAAAAACTTGAGTGTCATTGTTTGGTGAGCTTTTCTAGACAACAACGTGGAAGGGATTAATGGCATCTCTACTCATGTGCTTACAAAGAGAAATGGAAAAAAAAAAAAACCTGTGTTCTTGGCCACTTTACGGAGAGTCAGCAAATCAAGAAACTACACAAGTCAAGCCCTGAAAATATACTCTGCATTCTGCAAAGTGAGAGATAATAACATGCACCATTGTTACTATAAGATGCTCATAAGTGTGACTGTAAGACATCTGGTTCAAATAGGGAAGGAGCAGGGGATTCATGCCCTGAATAAACATCTTACAAAATATGCATGCAACAGAAGTAAATGTGTGTCTCAAATTCAGATCAAGTAGCATAAGAAAATGGAAAGAACATCTAAAACCAGAAAGAAAGAGAGCAAGTTGAACAGGGTTTGGCAGGGGAAATGTCTCTATGATAAGGTAACCCAGGAAGATTGGTCTTCATTTCAAGAAGCAATGAATCTAAGTGGGTACTGTACAAAATAGAATAGGAAAAACAGAAGAAATTAAAAACTATAAAGCAAGACCAAATGAGAAAGAAGCAAACTAGAAATGATGGGAGAACATAGGTAATAAATTATTTTTAAAAAGTTGGCTTCCAGGTGCAGAAAAGGCTGGCCTGCCTTCGGGGTCCTTCTTTCTCTCCCTGACTGTTGCTTTAGGAGGATACTCCTGGACCACTCACTCACACTGTTCCTCAATGAGCATGGTGATTTTCAACTTCTATCCATTCCTCCAGGAGAGAGGAAGAACCATCTCACAATGATAGAACCAGAGGCTCCATGACAAAGGATGGTTGCAACCCAAGCCAGCACCTAAAATCAATACATAGTAGAGAAAGAGCCCTTCTGCCCGAAAGAAACTTCCTCCTAAGCTGATGATAATTTCTGGAGCCCAAAAAGATTGATTCTGAATAATTCAGAGAAAGAGAGTGGGAAATAAGCATTTAAGAACTTAGGATCTGAAATAGCTATACTGGGAATGATGTGTTTAATGAGAATGTTATCCTAAGGGGCCACAGGCCTCAGCATGCTACCAGACTAGAAGATCTTAATATAAGGCTACCGATGTGATTGGTGGACATAGAAAGAGGAATAAGCAGCAGAATAGTCAGATAGCAACAACAAGATGTAGAGTCCCAATAGGTTACTATGGTAAGCATGCTGAGCCCTAGATAAGAAGGAAACAGCACTATGACACTAGATATCTCCAGGTGCCATTGGCTCATGCCTATAATCCTAGCTACTCAGGAGGTTAAGATATGAGGATCATGGTTTGAAGCTAACCCAAGCAGAAAAGTCTCTGCAAGATTCTTATCTCAAAAAAAAAAAAACATTCGAAAATCAGAAGTAGAACTGTGGCTCAAAGTAGTTGAGTCCTAACCTTGAGTAAAAGAACTCAATGAGAGCACCTAGGCCCTGAGTTTAAACTCCATAACCAAGACACACACACACACACACACACACACACACACACACACACACACACACACACAGACATCAAGTAGGAATGCCTTCATCAGAATAAGAGAGTGATATGGATTGAAAAAGGACTAAAGCCAGGTACTGGTGACTCATGCCTGTAATCCTAGCTACTCAGGGGCTGAGATCTGAGGATTGCAGTTCAAAATCAGCCTGGGCACAAAAGTGTAAGAGTCTCATATCTCCAATTAACCACCAGGAAATAGGAAGTGGGGGTGTGGCTCAAGTGGAAGTGCCCAAAGTTCAAGCCCCACAATCGACCAAGAATAAAATTTTTTTTAAAAGAAAGAAAGAGAAAAAGAAAAAACACTAGAGACAGACAAGTATGTGTTCTGATGTTACATTCGTAGATTACGTATCATAACAAAAGCTTGTAGCTCTCAATTTGAAGTCCTAGGAAAAATATTGGGCCAATTCTAATTCAAGTCTCTCTTTAACTTGTACTAGAACCTTAAACAAGTCACCTCACCGCCTTGAACGTGAATGCTTTCACTCTGTTCCAGTCTGATTCCATAATTATGACCTCTTTCTATTTTAAATTACTTTAGTCCAGTTTAATTTAATTCACAAGGACACAGACCTAAAGAGTGGAACAAATAAGCAACATAAATATTGCTCCAGTGGAATCATTGAAGAGAACATTTCAAAAATACCTGAAAGTCCAAAAGCTTAAGGTATCAGTTGCCTGTGAAGATTGGAAAGGAAATAGTATCTCAAACTATAAAATATCCAGCACAAACAAAGTGAAAATAGATTTATTCACCAAATCTCAAAATACTAGCAGAAGCAGACATTCTTTGCTACTTTATAGAGGAAGTTGTTAACCCAAAGGGTGATAAGCTTATCAAATGTAAGAAGAGGAAAGTTTTTTTTAATTTAATTTTTTTTTGTTGTAAAGGTGATATGTAAAGTGGTTACAGTTATAAGTAATGAGTAAATTTCTTGACAAACTTTGTTACCCCCTCCCTTGTTTTCTTCTCCTAATTCCCCTCCCCACTCTCTCAGGTTGTAGAGTTTATTTCCAACTTAGTGTCTTGTGGGTATCATTGTTGCATTGCTTTACCCCTTGTCCTTTGTTTTGCTGTTTTAGTATTTCCTTTTCCTTCCCCAAATCAGCTAAACATATATACAAGACACATGGTACCAGAATCAAACACATTGACTACAGGGAATAGTGGACAAGTATTTAAGCTGTAGGATATGAATGAGGATGAAAGTGTTGGAGGTTGGCATCTGGGAACAATCATACTATCTCTCACCGTAACAGCCTTTCCCATCACACTAGAAAATGTTAAGCCCGGTATGTGGCTGGTGCTTCTAATCTTAGGAAGGTAGAGAGCAGAAGGGTCATGGGCACAAGGCCAACCCAGGCAAAAAGTTCACAAGACCTTAATAAAAAGTTGGGCATTCAGGTCACTTAGGACTAAACGAACCTCAAAACTATGACTGTCCTTGCTGCTTTAGAGATACCTCGTAGACTCTACCAACTTCCTGTGATATAGATCCACCTTTTCCCACAGAGGGCAACTTAGCTTCCGTTTGATCACCAGTTTAAAACTGAGAACACAACTTTGGATGTGGACATGGAGACTTAGAAACTGAGCCTCAGCTCCAGTAGTTGGAGAAATACTTTCTCTTCCCTTGAGAATTATTTGCTGGGGTTTTTTTTTTCTGGTCTTTCTGTATATAATTTTAATTGTTTTTAGTAAAAAGTTTTATTAGATTTAATAAAAAGTTTAGTTTGTTTTTTTTTAAAAAAAAAAAAGAAAGAAAGAAAGCTGAGCATGATGGCATGTGCCATCACCTCAGTTACAGAGGAAGCATAAAAAGGGTGATCACAATCCAGGTTAACCCAAGTATAAACAAAAGGCCTTATTTGAAAAATGCCTAAAAGCAAAAGGGACTCAAATACTAGAGTGCCCACCTAAAGACAGCGCTAGTTTTGAAAGAAAAAAAATAAATAAAAGATGGCAAAAAGAGTAACTGAGTTCAATGTTCAACTGCTAAAATTACAGCAAGACTTTGTTTTATTAAAATGAAAGGTGAAGGATCACCATCATACCTTGAAGGAAGATCAGCATGTGATTAATTCTAGCCTGGATAGTATCAACCCAGGTTACATTAGGTATTCTCTCTGACAGATCCATGAGGGGCCAAGTTATTTAGTGGTGGCTGTTGAATGTGAGCCCTCTGAACTGCCTCCTCTAGTTTGTAAATCAAGGCTTTCAAATCTTTGATGCCTCCTCATTCTCTATGTTTCTATCCAGAGCCCCTCAACCAAGTTCCAGACAACTGCAAAACCGAATTCTACCTTTAGTTTCTGAGATCTGAGATCAATGCTGCAGTTCTATGCTAGGTCCCTGCACAACAGGTGCTCTTAGGTTGAAACATGCTCATGTGTGTTCTGCCTTGGTAAGGATTTTAGAAATGAGCCGTGAGTGTGCTTCTTTTTCTGCCTGCATTCATAAGCAGCCTGTCATTTCATTATCTGTATTCTGTGTTAGCTGTTTGGGATCATTAGGCAAAACCTAGCTAGCACTGGATATTACTCAGTACGTTTGCTCTAATAAGCTTTCGTAAATAAAACCCAAAGAGATGAAAAAGGCCAGTGTCTGATTACAGGCAACCAATTTGGTCTCATTAGATTCTTATAAGGAGAAAAAGTAAATATAATCTTTATAAATCATATAGCTATAATAGAGATGCCTGGCAAAATTCATTAGTTAAGATAATAAAAGTGAAGGCCATTTAAATATGTGGAACAGTTTGGTTTATGAAGCCACTAAATACTGTTTCATCCCTTATAAAATTCCACAGAACTCCAAGATAAAATCAGGCAGAGGTAATCATATATTCCCACAAGGTTCCCTAGGGTTTGGGCTTAATAAATTACTATTAAAACCATGATTAAAACCTAATGCCAGTCTACAATCTCTCATTCAAAGACCCCCCCCCAAGTGACACTTAAAATGTTATTTTTCAATATTTTACCTAGATGCCCAGGACCTGGAAAGAATTTCTTCAACCTATTTTGCAGAGGATACCATTGAGTCTCTAAACAATAAAATGGTAAGCTAGAGAAACTATAGCAACATTGGCAGGCAAACTAAGATTATGCCCTAAAGTTATAGCTTCTCAAGTCAATGGAAAGTCAGAATTTTCATTAAAAAAAAGATTTTGACGCATCTTTTTATTACTTTGCCCTAAGCACAATATCTTTGATTTGGCAAGTAGGCCAAATGTTTATTTGCTCAACTTGATTATTGCTTCTCAACTGAAATATTTGTTCAGGGATTTTAAAAAAAAAATTAAAAAGAACAATGATCTTGAAGAACTAACTCTAGCCCTCTCTCTATGACCTTGAGCAAGTCATTGAACAGATTGCCCTGCTAATAACAGGACTGCAAGGGGGAAATGAGATTATTAATGAAGGTGGGAAATTGCAAACTTCAAAGTAGTAAGGATATGTTAACTCTTGACTTTTGGATCGTTTGCTTTTTGTTTATCATATTCTATAATGTTTCTAAAAGTCACTCCTGTTTCCTAACTCCTCATATCACATCCTGACTCCCACAGAGTTAAGGTACCATGATGTCTCATTTCAACACTGGGGAAACTGGGACACTGCTAATGAATATGAGCCCTTGATCCACTCTCTCAACCTCACTACCTCTAGCTAGAACTCACTACTCACTTAGCCCAAACCTGTCAGCCCAAGGAAAAACCAGAGTTTGTAGACTACCAAAAACAATGAGCCTAGAGAAGCAGTTGGCTTTCTTCCTGCTCTCTCCCACCCCAGTCAGGCTGCCATCTCCTCTCTTACCACTGCCATGGACACCTGTCAACACTCACCCCAAGTACTGACTTACACCTCTAACATCAGCATGGAAGGAAAGGAACTGAGATGTCTGCAAGAATAAGATACCATTTCAAGCAGTTTACCTTTCAAACAAATCATTGCAGAGCCTCTCATGCACAAACACAATGGAGAGAGATTAGGAGAAGAACTGATTTGAAATATGCTTTATACTATCTCAGTTACATAGGAAGCCCATCAGATGGCATGGATGGGTTTTCCTAGGTAAAGTGGGCATAATGTTGGGATTTTGGAATGGAAACAGGAAGGGGAGTGTGTGTGTGTGTGTGTGTGTGTGTGTGTGTGTGTGTGTGTGTGTGTGTTGTTTTCTGTTTCCTTTTTTCCTCCATTTTAAATTGCATTAATATTGCAGGGCAAAGCACAGTCTTACAATAGATACAACAGTGCCACCTAGAGGCCCATAGGAGATAGTCCTGCAGGTCTTCCAGTGCCCAGGGCCCAGATTCATTCTTGCTTACTGCCTTAATGAAGCTTCTTCAGTCTGGTTCCCTGGGCAGACAAGGCCTGGAGCAACTGCTTGCAAGACCCAAGGATAGCTGAGCACTCTGCCAACATTAGTCATCCCTCTGCAGATACTCCAGTGCAGCTGGAAAACATGAACAGAGAGAGGACCTTCTGGGTTCTAATCCCCAAAGCTTTCTCTCTCAGCGACATGCAAATTTTCTTCAGCTTTTCCTTCCAGTGTCCTATTCTTTGCATGTTAAGATAATTCATGCAAATCATATGCATTTTGCTCTGAGGCATCTAATTAGACAGATTAGCTCGTAGACTCAGTAACCTTCTATTTTATTCTTATGAAAAGAAGGTTATGTCAGCGAGGAACCTCTCAGTCTTAATAGCGTTGGGCACAGAGCATGTTTGTCTATCAGCCAGAGCTCACAGGATTCTGTGAGCAGAGTACATGAATAACTGCATTCTGTAGTGTAGATGCCTATGCATTGGTAGTCAGGAGAATTTTCTGCCTTCCAGACTCTAGCATTCATGCAAACAGTACTATTCCATGAAGAGAAAAAAAAAGGGAAATTAAAGGTTAGCTCACAAAGGGTCAAGAAATAAGAACATCTGATTGGCATAAGAGCTTACTTAACAAAGGAAATGAAAGAGAAAATGCATATATACATTCCCTCCTTTGTTCTGAAAATGGATTGAGATTCCTATTGGCAGGCTGCTAGTCTGCATTCCAAAAGAAAAGAAAACTCACTTGTAAGGAAAACATGAACCAGTGACCGTGATTCTAACAAGCTCTCAAATTGACAAGGCATTGTGGGTTGTTGCCATGGAAAGAGATCTTTGAAAATGTGAGGGTCATTATCCCCTGCCTCCAAAAATCCACCAGGTGCACCTCGAAAGATCTGATGAGACAAACAGAATTCCTCAGCGCAGCATCTGGGATGGCTTCTGACATTTTTCCCTCCTGGAAGAGTCTGCTGATTCCCAAGAGCCACCAGATGTGCATTTCAGTCAAGCACTGGATAAAGCTCTCTGCCATAGACACTCCTCCTAGCAAGTAGCAGTCAGTAAAGCTTTGAGGTCAGAAGGTACAAACTCAAACACCTGCCTGTGCCATTTGATGGAGGCCGGTTAGACAGGATGCTCCACAAGCTGGAGACAGGCATGAGCCTGTTTCAAAAGAGAAGCCATTACTCAGTGCCAGCCAGTTAACTGCCTTGAGGAAATGCAGGCTCAGTATTGTTAGCTTTTTTTTAAGAGCAGCCAGGAATCCATTGTATATCTGAAAACTGATTTTTAAATGTTGGATGCAACTCAAAAAATAAATAAATAAAAGGAAGAAAGGCAACATTGTGCTGGGCCACAGAAAACTTAGCCACAGGCCAGATTTGACCTGGACAAAAGCCAGTGCAACTTCTGCTTTGGGTCATTCACAGCCCATGACAATCTATATTCAAACCACATCTAGATCTGTACCTCTACCGCAAATGTAGAGCAGAAATCTTCATGCCTTCATACCTTTGTTTATCCTGTTTCACCTGTCTAGTTGCTCTTTCCTCCCATCTCTGCCTGTCAAAATCCAATATCAAGGGCCAACTCAAATGTCAATTTATTTGTGAAGTCTGCCGGAATCTCTGCAGTCAAAATTAATCATTCCGCTAGCATTCAGGTTTTGTCTCTATTCCTGGACTCAGCAGTGTGAGCATCCTAGTGTAGTAATGCTTATGTAAGTCCTATCCGTAGGTTGTTGAGAAACAATAAAGTATCAGATACACCCTATCCTTCTGCCCTGTGCCCAGCACAGAGCCAATGTTGATAGGTAGTTCACATTTCACATTTACATTAGGCAGTTACAAAACGAGGAGCAGCACAGGCAGCTACCTCACTGGTTAAATAACTCAGGGCATCTCAAAGGCAATTAATTCAATCTCAGCTTTTCATTCAATATACTAGATGATCAAATGATGATGCTCAGGCCCTTCTAAAAAGAATAGGTCTACATAATGATGATTAAAGCCATGAGAACAATTGCAGATGAATCTCTCGGCCAGACTCCAGTGTAACTAAAGATAAGACCAAATTGTGGCTATGATGATACCATCACTTGACTTCCTAGAGGGCAGAATGTCTTTTCTTTTTCTTATATTTTATCCTACCTAACATCATGCACTGACAGACAGAAGGATTTCAATAAAATATGTGAGAGCTTAGAAGTCAGCATCCACATAGATCTGCAATGACTTTCCTTCCTGCAAAGAATAGCACACTCTACGGTGTCTGGATGGCACCATGCCCTCAGAGAATTAGATCTAGCTGCAAAGTAGAAAAGTATTTACTTGGGAAAGAAAATGGTTGCACCATCAATACATGGAAAGTGCTAGAAGGTATTATTGAGTTCCAGTCAAGTGTTGTTCCTCTTGCTCAGCACTAGGGATTCCCAGAGAACAAGAGGCCCTGCCTATCTCATTGAGACTCAGTGTTGCACACGAGGATTGGAAATGGAAAGATCATAAAGCAGTAGCTATGAAATCACAGAAAGCAGGACCCTTGGGAATTCTAGGTGGAAATGGATGATCCTGTGATTTTAACATGAGGAGAAATTCTTTGGGGGAAACCAAAGGAATGGGAAAAGAATTCAATGGATGAAACTTTGCTAAAGGGAAATACACTGATAATGCTATACTATAATGCTGTTCCTAGGTGGGAGTTGGCCTTCCAAGAATCTAGAGACCTGAAATTCCCACATCTCCACCTTAAGATTGCACTCAGCAAAGAGCTGCATGGGAGCTTCCAGGGCAGAGAGAATCCAAAGGCAGAAGTCTGGGAGCCATCCCCAAGCCCTGGAGCATAGAATTGACCTGATTCTGACCGCTGAAGAAGACACAAAGGCTGAAAGGGAGTGAGACCATGCATGCTAGCATTGCCATGCCAGTTGCTCCGAGTGTCTCCCTAGATCATGGACAGTGCATGTGGGGACTTCCCTATCATGGATAAGCAGAGGACCTCAGCCATGACAAGTGTTCCCTCTTTCCATAATCAAACTTGAATTTAGTTAATCAGCCAAGGAAAAAAGTAACAAAAGCATGAAGATTCCTGACTCCAGGGCAAGCCTTTCTAAGCGGGAAAATGGATGACATAAAAGTTACATGACCTACTTGCCAACAAAACAGAATAACCACCAATGATATGTCATGTATATACCTTACATTCATCTAGCATATATTCATCTATTTGCAAAATGGAGAAATTCTAGAATGCAACATGTATTTCATAAAGCAAAATGAGGAAAGAAGCAAAAGAAATGGAAAGGAATGTAAAATGGAAAGGATTTATTGAGAGAATCTGAAAGAGGCTTGAGATTTTAAGATGGAGAGTTGTTAGAGGTAACATAATAACATGAAAGGGCAAGAAAAAGAATTAAATAGGATCAAATCCCTGCTCCTCAAACCTGTGTTCTGCCACTAACTTATGCTTTTTAAAAAAATAGCAGAAAGATCAAAACTGGGAGAAAAGCAATCAACACAAAAGGAGAAGTGTCAACCTGAACAGATTTCAAGCTGAAACAAAGAATTTATATGTTTAACTGCAATTACATGGAGATGTATAAACATCTTGAGCAAAATGATACCAGGGAAAACTCTAGCACTTCCTGGTGCCTTATGTGTAGTTTAGTCTTTTGATATCTATTTTACATTCTTCCAGCAAAATTTTTGTCATATCTTCTGTGTTTTGCCAAGTCTTCTATTTGGGATGCTTCCTGATTTAAATATTTTTAGCAACAGTGTTCTTTTTAATCACGAGGATATTGATTCAAAAGCAATTATTTTCTGTGCATCCAGAAGCAAAATTGAAGTCCAATCTAAATTCATGTGAGATCATTTTATAAGTTAGGGACACTGTGGAAATAAGCAGAGCAATGACCTTTGGAGCAGTTATATGAGGGGAATCTCAGATTTCTATTACAAAGACACAAGTAATGAGAGGCCTATGGGATGTCTCGCAGTGTTGTTGATTGAAGATGGCAAATTACAATTTTATCTATGTTCATCAGAAAATAAGGCCCATTCACTTCTTCCACCCTGAAATCAAGCCTCTTTACAATCAGCTCTCTCTGTAAGTGACCTACAATTTGATAAGAGGAGCATAAATGGACAGAGATCCGGAAAGAAATATAATGTCTTTTGTCCTGCCATTCTTGGTGTCAGGTGCAGTGAGTCAGGACGAACACCTGAAAAGAAAGAGAAACTAAATTTTGAGACTGATTTGATGGTAAAGCACCTGGATGGACATCTTTCTCCCCAATTTACTCTGTGGGACCAAGTGTATATTGATCTATTCATTGAGGAAGCTGCTAGTGGTTCTCTGGTTGCCCCTAAGGACTACAGTCCTTGGTCTCTCAAATACTGTGATGAAAGACTGGGTCATGTTTTTTATGATATAAACACAACTGTTGAGCAAGAGAATAACAGCACCTAAAGCCTTGACTCTAGGAACACCTTGGCTTTTCAAAACCACATACAAATGCTGGATTACTTCTTTCACAAAGTGCTTCATTCCATATATATACATAAAGTTGATCCAATAAAGCATTGTTCTGAGTGGAAATGTGTAGTACAACCAATTCAGTGATTTTCACCGTAGAGCAATTATGGACCCAAAGAGCAATGCAAAGTCTCTTTCCAATTGTGTTCATAGAACTGTATTCATTCCAAGCCATTGCCACATGTGTCTGTCAGAGGGAATCTCTGCATCATGCTATAATGAGGCATATTAACTCTCTTTTCCCCAACAGAGCATTTCATGGCCTGGCTCTATGATAACTCCAAAAGTGTGCTTTAAGGAGCAGTTTTAAATCCAGTTCTCTTTCTTCCTCAAAAGTCCAGGTTGTAAAAGGGGTATCAATGTGTGAGAAGTAATTTACCCAGTACCTGACAAATGTAACTGTAACCCCTCTATACATTACCCTGACAATAAAATTTAAAAAATAAACAAAGGAAGTCCAGGTTGCAGTTATCAGGGCAGGTCTCCAAACCACAGGCAAAAAAGGAGAACATGGTTTAATTGAGAAAAGTCCCTCAGAGTGACATTGCCAGGTGCTGCTTCAGGAAGCAGCAGAAGAAAAGTTCTCTGGAGCTAGTTCTCAGAAAAGTGTCTGATTCCATAGAAGGGAGACCAAGCCAGAAGCCTGATGTCCTGCCTCAAAAACCTCTACCCTCTGGCTTTCTTCCAGAAAAGTCTACCCTCAGACACAAATGCTGTTTACTCTCCTTGTGTCAGTCACCCTTCTATCCTCTCCATACGTCAAACTGCTCTCAAAGTCAAATGTTTATGCCAGGTTCTCAAGCTCTGACACAGTCAACACTGCCCAGATTAAAGGGAGTGGCTGCATTTTAGTGGATCCCCCTCTGTTTCACAGATCCTCAGTCTCTCTTTATTCTCTGTGCTGTTACCCTGGGAGGCCAATCTATAACTTTGGTCATTCCCCAAGGTTGTTATTTCCCTCAACGTGTTTAGCCAATAGGGAGAGAAGAGTGCAGCCAAGAAGGTGGGATAGAAGTAGTGCTGATTGTCCTGGTTTCTCCTCTCTGAGGTTTCTTCAAGGTAGCTATGCCCTGCATGTAAGGCACAGCTTCCTGAAAGGAGGCTTCTTTTACCCTGGCCTCATTGGTTCTAATGACTTTTTCTCCTCAAGCCTAGGAGTTCAAGAATAACTTCTCTTCTCACTTCTCTCTCCTTATCACTGCAGCTCAAGTTACTGCACAATTGTTCACTTATGAGTGAATCCTTCTCTCAGCTATATACGATAGTCCATTTGCTTCCCATTGAACCATGACTAAAACATTCTCTCTCTTCTTCCACTTTGTTATGGATTAAAAAACAATGAGTTCCAAAGAGGTTACATTGCTAATTTGCTTCAGATTTGCTTAAAGCTAACAAGTAGCAGAGCCAGGATTTGAACTCTAGTAGTTTCGCCACAGGAGGGACTGCAGAAGCTATTCCTAGTACAGTTTATCACATTATAGTTGAAGAAACCAAATCGTTAAAGTCATGAAGAGGACTAATATACTAATGAATCTTTACTTGATATTCACAATGCACCCAGTGACTCAAAAGGTAGAATCCATTTGTCTACAGAGACCCATTAGAGCCACAGAGAATCCACAAGGGTTAAACACCAGGTGGCTACCACACCACAATGGCATTTGAAGGCCACAAAACAGCTCTGCTGTTTGTGAACTGGCTAAAAGTCCCTTGAGAGAAAAGTAAGTAAGTTCCCATCAAAGACTACAGCACAATTGGGGCCATTGCAAATTCATTTCCTGATCTATCTGCACCTGGTTGACTCCTCCGTTACAGCCTGTCATTCTCAGTGCACAGAAATGCCAGAGGAATCAGACAGAGGAATCCAAGACAGGAGAGCAAATAGTCTCATTCTTTGATGGGCCTTTTTTCTTCATCATAATCTTACCATTTTATTGCCTTTATGAAGCATGGCATGCACAGAGGGCCCAAAAAAGGAGAGAAAGAAACAATTTGAGTGTCGGTTTAACAACTCCATCCTCCCTTGAGAACTGAGCTTATACGAGTAGTTTATTACCTTCTCATTCTGCTGAACACTGCTTAAAGCTATATAATATCTTTTGGTGGTTAAATGAGTAGCAGCTTTCTTGTCTGTCAATCAATTCCATTCCCCTCTTGACTAAAGGAAGTTAGCATCTTAACCCCTCTGACAGCTGAGGAAAGCAAGTTTCTTCTTGCTCTCTGCCAGGAATTTTTGGCAGGCTGAGAAAGAAGAGAATGTGCTATGGAGTCTACATGGTACCTCATTGTGTGGGCCACTGGAGAAGGGGTTATACATGCTGTCACCACGGCACTAGCTGTGCTGAATACCAGTAGAAAAATCACAGCAACTCCAGTAGTCCTATCTTGGCTAAAGTAAAAACCAAGAATTTCATTAGGATAATCATGACAGAACCCATATTGCAATAGGTCAGAGTCAGAGACAGGACAGTGAAGGAGAAACAGCAGCACAGTATAAAGATTCATTCGTTCTTACTATAACGAAATCCCAAAGGCTTCCTACCTTGAAATTTTAAAGTTTATTCAGCTCATAGTTCTAGGGACTGGTGTCAATATTTCCTCTGCTCTGATGAAGACTTCTTGGCTGCTAGTATGATCATGTTTCAAGACAGAAGCACAGAGATCTCACTGGCATACAGGAAGGCAGATTCCACAGTCCTCTGAAGACAAAAGTCCTACTGCCCTAAAGGAATCTCACTAGGTCCAGTCACTTAACGGTTCTCCTAGCTCTCATTTTGCTGCATTTAAGACCAACCCTAAAACAATATTAGTGCTTGGGGGACAAACCATAGCACAAGGATAAAGGTATCCATTTCTTTTACTCAGAAAAAAGTGAAGCCACTCAGTTCCATACTGGAAAAAAAAATAAACTTGTGTAGCAATCTTCTTTAATTACAACAAGATAGATATATTAAACACTAACACATCTAATGTATTTGTCCAGTTACTTGAGAAAAGGGATACAGATACGAGCAGAGATTCTGGGATGAATGACTATACTGAGGTATGATTTCATTCATTGCTCAGGACTTACCTTGTCATGAGTTCCATGCTGTGATCACCTTAACAATAGCTGCCCTCACCCCCAGAATTCTTGCTACCCCTAACTCTACTTTCTCTTTATCTCTATAGAATATGTCTCGTTTGACAAACTTTACGTTTATTTTCTTGTGCTTATTGCTTATTGCCAATCTATACATACATTACTAACCTCAACATGTTAGTCATTTCTCATCATTGAGACAGAAAAAGGAAAAGAAAAGGAGGCAATGGAGAAAGGATTTCTTTTTGAATCATGGTTTCATAGATTTGGGTCCATGATCAATCAAACCCATAGCTTTAGGCCTATGGTAAGGAAGAGATGTCAGAATGGAAGGGTGTGATAGAAGAAGACTGCTTTGTACATGGTAGCCAGGAAGTACAGAAAGTGAGAGAAAGGATCCAGTGACAAAAGCTAGCCTTGAATAACACAACTTCAGTGATTTACTTTCTCCAACCAAGCTCCACCTCCTACTATCCCACTCAGTCATAAACTCATTTACTTCACAGACGAAGCTCAGACTCTAATGATCCAATAATCTCACAAGAGCACCACCAGTTACAGACCACACTCTTTTCCTGTTCAAAGACAACACCCAGGACTGAAATCTTCTGAGCTATTTTTCTGTTACATTTCAACTACTAGGAAAGGACCTAGCATATCATAAACACTTCACAAATAGTGATAGAATGAGTAAATGGGTGTTTTTCTTTGATCCTGAATATGCTTAAAGAATATGCTTCAATTTTTTTTTAACTTTACCAAAATGTGCATCACTTCCCAGAACTGAAGGCAGTAAGCTATGTAAAACATGCTGGTGAAATAGCAGGTATGTCATTACATCCTACTGCTCACTCAATGCTACTGAATTCCCACCGATCTCTGTTCCATGATTTTCCCTCATACACCATGATTATTCCTTCAGGGCTTAATCAGTATGCAGTAGATCATCCATCAACTGGGTTCAGGGTCTTCATTCCAGAGGCTGATATAGTACTGTATATGTGTACTTGTATGCATGCATGTGCATGTGTGTCATTAGGTGAAGGAATCTTACAATGAGGATACATGTTACAGAAATTTCACCAGTTCTATTGCTGCCAACAAGCATGTATTTCAAATCCATGTTGTAACCTATAATATATCACACATATAACTGTCAATTGGTGTTTTGTGGTACCATAAATATCTGCCTCACTCCCTGGGCTCTCCAATGGGTTCTAAACAAGAGATAATTGGCACTCCAAGCCAAATACACTCCTTAACTGGCACAGATTCTAAATTAATCACTCCCACCCAAGATTCCCCCTCCAGGCACCTTTGTGAACTGGCACATCCCCCTCGGATGACAAGCTCTAGTACCCCCACTCCAAAACTAGGACATGTCCATATTTTCCATAAATAATTTGAAGTTTCTAGGTGCAAAAACAAAAGCCTCACTTAAGATAAAATTTATCCATAGCAACTAGCACCAGTGGCTCACATTTGCAATCTTGCCTACTCAGGAGGATGAGATCTGAGGAGCATGGCTTGCAGCCAGCCTAGACAGGGAAGTTCTTGAGACTCTTATCTCCAATTCATCACAAAAAAAATCCAGAAATGAAGATGTGGCTCAAGTGGTAGAATGCTAACCTTGAGCAAATAAAGCTCAGGAACTGTGGTCAGGCTTAGATCAGGACCCAGGAATGGCATGCATAGATAGATAGATAGATAGATAGATAGATAGATAGATAGATAGATAGATAGATAGAGATAGACAGATAGATATTCAGCCAGAGATGTGATACATGATGGTATTCCTGTGTGGCTGAAGGATAAATTATAAGTGACGCTCATAGATAGATGTTGCACCAACCTCTACTGTGTTACTGCATTCCGGAGGGACTTCTTTTCCTTTGGGAAATGAATCACACCAGGGGAAATGGGGATCTTCTATCTAATCTCATCATGAAAAGGTATGATGCTAATTAAAAATAATTGAAAACCAGGCATTCATGCCTGTTATCCTAGCTGTTCAGGAGGCTGAGGTCTGAGGATCTTGGGTCAAAGCCAGCCTGGGCACTAAAGAACATGAGACTCTTATCTCTAGAAAATGGGAAGTGGAGCTATGACTTCCAGGGGTAGGGTGGTAGCCTTGAGGTGAAGAGCTCAGGGACAGCCCCCAGACCCAGAATTCAAGCCCCATGACCAAAAACAACAACAAAATAATAATAATAATAACTGAAACTCTTTGTATTGAAAAAGGTCAATTAAAGTGTAGATTTATCTATGCCATGGCCCGGCAGCAGTACTGCTACTTGCTACAGAAATATAAAGTTTTAAGCCAGCCTCCACTGAAACAACTAAAATTCCTTCCTTTCATATCTCCACTCCTGCTTTTGATATACATACTCCAAAGTTAGTTTTTAAAAAAGTCATTAAAGTCATAATTCTGTGTAACAACAATTTGGACTAGTTCCATGTTACCATTCTAGAATGAGTTTAGCTGATCTCATCTGGGCAGAGTTACATGTCTGAAGTCAATACCTCTACTTCTGAGTGTTAGCTGGATGTCAGCTTGGTTAATGTGAGCAATGAGACTTCTCATGCTATAAGCTAGCCATGCTTTGGTCATATGAGGGTCTAGGGTTTCAAGAGCAGCAGTACTTTTCGAGTCTGTAATGGTTCCATCTTTGATAAAGCCCACAGGACAAAGGAATCCAAGCGATGACAAATCTCTCTTGGTAAAAGATGTTACAAGGTCCCACCTCAATGGCATGGGTTCAGATAGAAAGATAGTGTGGCCTTTTTTGGCCATATTATCTTTTTACCAAGAAAGAATTATGAGATTTGTAAGTGCTTGGTATAGGAGAACATTGGGGATGTTTAGTAGTTTCTATACCATCAAGTCACATCTTATTTCCTCATGTGAATAATGTGTTTACCATGCCTAATGAAATCATCTATTTATGATACCCATTATTGATCACCTGTTATGTGCCCCACACTGTTCTAGGCCATTGTGATATGACAGAAACAGATAACATCACTGCTCTTGTTCAGCTTACAAGCTAGTAAGGAACAGATGGACAATAAATGAAAAAAATGTATAATATGTCTGACTGGTAAATATCATTTTAGAAAAGCAATGAATACTTGAAAGTAGGAAGAGAAATGGGAGTGGGATGGCATTTTCTTTAGGATGATCAAGGAAGGTCCCCTGATGTCCTGAAGGAGCACCTGAAGTATGCCAGGGGCCAATCTATATGGATATCTAGCAGAGAATACTCCAGCCACAGGGAAGAATTAACAGGAAGACTTAGGTATAATTGTTGCATCCTGTTTTCTCAGAGATGCAGCAAAGAATCAAATGTCTGTGGGTTGGAGGGAAGGAAGGAGGAAGGGAAAAAAGTGTGAGTCATATTTTACTGAGCCATGGTTAAGAAGTGTAGAATTCATTCTAAGTGGCTGGTTTAGAATAGAGATGCAGCATGACCTGACTTGAGTTTTAAAAGCAGCACTCTGCTTGCTTTGGGCACAATACACACTGGGAAGAGGAGAAAAGATACAGGAAACAAGTGGGAGGCTCCTGTTCTCACTAGCTTCCCAGCTTCGTGCATCTCAGCTAATGAACGTACTATCTAGTCCTGGCTTTGATCTCCTGTGTCAAATTCCAGCTGACTGTGGCAAGAGAATGACTAGAGGACAGATGCACTTCAAAACTTTGCTCATGAAATGTGAGCTTCTTTGTGCCCATTTGCAGAACTCAGAAAGGGGCAATGCTAAAAGGAGGAAGACATCTATCTATGAGTCTTGCTATCCAACCACTTTGCTCTACCTCTTTCCTTCTCTCAATTGCAAGAAGTGGGATGGCAGAGGGAAGTGGCACTGGCCAGGGGAACAGAAAAGGCTTGGAATGGAGTCACCTAGTGTGTTGAATGGATGGCAGATCAAGACAGATGGCTGGCATGCATCTTAAGGCACAGCCAGATATCACCTTTGAAGAACCAGCTCTCCCAAGTGTGGGTCTAAAGCTCAGGAGGAATAAACTTGCTCAACTGTGAGGCTGTAGTTTGCGCCTGTCTCCTGAGCCCCTGTTGAAAAGCTGTATTTCACTGTAAAGTTCATTTAAGCCCCCAAAACTATCCACTTCTCTGAAGTTTAAAACTTCCTTCATTCCTCACACCCCAATCTCTCTAGTACTCAGTAAGCCTCATTATCTCATGACTAAAGTCAAGTTAAACTCAATGGAAAACTGAAGGAATTTCCATTTGCTGTGGATTGGGTCCAAGGGAATGGATGTCTCTCTCTCTTCCAGATCATCTACTCTCTGTAAGGCCAATTTTGCTTCTTTCTTCCTAACTCTGTTTACATTTCTAACGAAGGGTACCTTGAAACTAGTTGCAATTTCCAAATAATGGGTAAGGTACAGTAATAATTTTTGCATTCCTGGTACTCTGGTTTAAATATGAGTCCTCAAAGGTCCATGTGTTAAGACTTGCTCCCCAACTAGTAGCACATTGAGAGACAATGGAATATTTAAGAGATAAGGCTTAGCAGGAGATCTTAGGACACTGGGAGTGTACCTTGAAGGGGTCATAGGAACCTGACCTCTTCAACTCTCCGTCCTTGCTTCCTAGCTGCCAAGAGGAAAGCAACTTCCTCTGCTGTGCCATCTCATCCTGATGTACTGTGCAACCACAGGCCCAGAACAACAGGGCCCATCAGAAAGGAACTACAGCTTTCCAAATGAGTTGCAATGAACTTTCACTTTTTTAAGTGGATTTGTGTCGGGTATGTATTACAATAACAGAAAGCTGACTAATATACATTTCCTTGACCTGAGCAGGGTGGGGCTCAGGTTTCAAAAAGCAGAATAGGTTTGTACAAGAGCCAGAAGACCATCTTATCATCCATTGGTGCGTCCTTGCTTCACATGATTATCAAAATCCACAGATACTCAATTGCCTTATATAAATGGCATAGTATTTATATGCAACCTACATATATTAGCCAACCTACCCTCAATTCTCTCTAGATTACTCACAGTACTATACAATGTAAATGTTATGCTGCACTGTTTAGAGAAGAATGACAAGGGAAAAGTGAGTATACATGAAATACAGATGTAATGTTTCCTTAAGTATTTTCACTCTACAGTGGTTGAATATTAGGATGCAAACACCCAGGATACAGAAGTCTAACTCTACTAGTTAGGTCTATGGGCCTGGGAATCAGCGAGTCTTACTTTATATGGTTGGTTTTTTTTAATTATTTTTAAGAAGTTGTAGAAAGGAATTTCAATTCAACTTATCAAGGTGCACAATGCATACTTTGATAAAGGTCTCTGTTCTCCTACATCACTCCCAACTGCACCCATCTCTCACATTACCAGTTACTTTAAATACAGGTTGGAAAATCATAATCCTTGATTATTGAGACACTGCTATAGATTCTAAGTCACTATGCCACTCACTGGCAGGAAGGTATTAACAACATCTGTTCTCCTTACTGGTGTTGGCAATCTAAGTGAGACTTTTTATAGTAAGTATAGTAGTAACTGTGGCCCATGTGGAGACAAGTATCAGTTTCTGCCCTTTCATTCCACCTCCAGCCAGGGACCTAACTCACGCAGCTAACTCCCCACACATAACTCAAGTCCAGCTCATAATAAACAACACATACACACACACACACACACACACACACACACACACACACACACACACACACAGTTTATGCATCTGTCCCTTTCCATGTATTATTTTCCCTATCATCCAAACATTCCTGTAAGGTAAGTACTAATCTGTCCCCATTTTAACTACATATTACTTTAACTCTAAAGTAATGTATCATTTTGCAATACAATCCAGTTATCCTCCAATCACCCAGCTCATAAGGGGCAAGGCCCTGATTAGAGCCTAGATTAATAAGGCACGAGGGTGATGAGCTTCTGTTTCCAAACTTTGCTCAGTTTCCTTGATAGAACCTTAGGCCTGAGGATTACAGAGGTATTTCTTTTTTGTTTGGATTTTTTTCATATTTTTATTGTAATTAATAGAAGTGTTGCATTATATTTGCCAGATAGAAGGTGCATTACTTCACATACATGGATACCCTTTCTCATGTCTTGGTCCCTATCTCCCTCCCCCCTACCCCCAGCCTCATCTTCTTCCCCCCCTTCCCTATCCAATTTCAAATAACCAAATAAAATATATCCGATATATCAGATAACAAAGTGAGATACTGTAACAATATGAGATAACCAAAGGACACTAAAAGAGATGAGAGATAACATAGTACATTAAGGACAACAATAACTCATTATAAGGCTTTTGTTTCTGTATCCAAGAGGTCCTTTCATTTAGTGTCATACTATATGGCCTCACGTACTAGGTTTTGCTCTATTGTAAATCTCTGCTAGGAGAGCCCAAGGTTTCTACTGATTATGACAAATGAGGGAAACCATTGGCTTATGTTCCTTTCAGTCTGGCTTCTTCACTTAATATGATTTTTTCTAACTTTTTTCATTTCCTAACAAATGGGGCAATGTCGTTCTTTCTGACAGCAGCATAATATTCCATTGTGTATAAATACCACATCTTGTTGATCCACTCATGAACTGAGGGGCATCTGTGTTGGTTCCATATCTTTGCTATGGTAAATAGTGCTGCAATGAACATCATTGTGCTAGTGGATTTAGTATGTCCTTGTTTCTGGACAATTGGGTAAATGCCAAGTAGTGGAATTGCTGGGTCATAGGGGAGTTCTATGTTTAGTCTTTTGAGGAACTGCCATACTGCTTTCCATAGTGGATGAACGAGTTTATACTTCCACCAACAGTGCAGTAGTGATCCCTGCTGGCCACATCCCCTCCAGCATCTGTTGTTATTCATTTTCCTGATCCTGGCCATTCTAACTGGAGTGAGGTGGAATCTTAGAGTTGTTTTGATTTGCATTTCTTTTATGACCAGAGATGTTGAGCATTTCTTCATGTGTCTATAGGCCATTTTTGTTTCTTCTTCAGAGAAGACTCCCTTTAAGTCTTTGGCCCATCTTTTAATGGGATGGTTGCTTCTTTGGACATAGTTTTGGAGTGATTCAATTTTTTGAGCTGTTGATATATTTTAGATATAAGGTCTTTGTCCCTTGTATGGTTGGTGAAGATCTTCTCCCATTCTGTAGGCTTCCTAATTAATTTACTAGCTATGTCCTTTGCCATACAAAAGCTCTGCAGTTTAATGCAGTCCCACTTATCCAGCCTTTCTCTGATTTGTTGTGATTTTTGGTCCTTATTAAGAAAGTTTCAACCTGTGCCAAGAAGGCCTAGTGTATCTCCTATTCCTTCTTGTAAAGTTTTCAGTGTGTCAGCTTTACCAAACTTTAGAATCTATTACAGAGCTATAATTATCAAAACAGCTTGGTACTGGCACAAAAATAGGCCTGAAGACCAATGGAATAGAACTGAAGACGCAGATATTAAACCACAGACCTATGGCCACCTAATCTTTGACAAGGGAGCCAAAATATAGAATGGAAGAAAGACAGCCTCTTCAACAAGTTGTGCTGGCAGAACTGGTTAAGCACCTGCAGAAAACTAAAGTTGGATCCTTCTTTGTTACCCTGCATTAGAATTGACTCCAAATGGATCAAAGACCTCGAGGTAAAAGCCGACATACAGAGGTATTTTAAGGGGGTTACAAACCTTGCCATGTCACTTATAACGGAAGAATAGTTGGAGTCTTGGGTTTGGGGCATTCGTTCCTATGTTAAAAGTCAGCAAATGGAACAAGGCCTGGAGGTTCCCACTGCTCAGGCCAGAGGGTCTCTGGAAGAAGAGGATGATCTGGAAGAAGGCAGGATTGGCTCCATTTACAACTAACAAGGCATCCAGCTGGAGTATATGAAAAGTTTTGCAGCTCTCAAGACAGACACACATTAAGACTTGGCTCCCAGCAGGGCTGGGAATATGGCTTTGTGGTAGAGTGCTTGCCTAAAATGCATGAAATCCTGGGTTCTATTCATCAGTGCCACATAAACAAAAAAAAAAATAAAGTAGTGCTGTGGCTTAAGTGGCAGAGTGTTAGCCTTGAGCAAAGATGCTCAGGGACAGTGCGCAGACCTTGACTTCAAGTCCCAGGACTGGCAAAAAAAAAGAAGAAAAGAAAAGAAAAAGAAAAAAAGAAAGGAAGGGAAAGAAAGGGAAGGGAAAAAGAATTGTCTCCAATGATGCAGGGAGAGACTGAGACAAGGGGTTGGGATCCAGTGCGCTTCCTAACAGTACTTTATCATGGAATTGGGCATTTACAACCTCGTTGGTCTCCTTCCAACTCAATCCCCAGGCTGAACATTCCTCTTAAGAAATTCTGTTTCTGAGAACTTTGGTGCTGTTAGACAAGCTTTCTTCTGTAAGAGGGGAAAACAGAGACTGGCATTTGGATGACATTCATTGCCTTGTTGAACTACATCAAATGTGTTTCCATCAATTATGGAGAACTCAGACCCACATGAAACTTATCTACAATTACATCACCTGATGTATGAGAGGAACAGGGGCATGGAAGATTGCTACAGTTTCCAGACACATGCTTCTTCTACCAGTCTATTCCCAGTCATGCTCATATTAATCACCAGTATCATTATGGTTTCCCTCCATGACATCTTAATCATCAATTCAGTCTGTCTCTTGGTGACATCTCCATATTACAACACTGTATTAATTGTATTGTTGATGTTTATTCCTACTGCTAAACAGCTGTGGGGGAGTAAATAACCCTCAGAGAAACCCAAGCTCCAGTGGTGCCCTGCCAGGATCCGCTGATCCAGATGTGAACAGCAGGCTGATGGATGCTGCAGAACTGAACAGCCAGAATCTGGACAAAAGTGACGAGTGTCTCGTTTTATGTGGATGCCCTTAAAATACAAAGTGCTACAGGTCGAAACTTTCTTAATAAGTACCAAGAATCACAACAACTCAGAGAAAGGCTGGATAAGTGGGACTGCATTAAACTGCAGAGCTTTTGTATGGCAAAGGACATAGCTAGTAAATTAATTAGGAAGCCTACAGAATGGGAGATCTTCACCAACCATACAAGGGACAAAGGCCTCATATCTAAAATATATCATCAGCTCAAAAAATTGAATCATTCCAAAACTAATCTCCAAAGAAGCAACCATCCCATTAAAAGATGGGCCAAAGACTTAAAGAGAGTCCTTTCTGAAGAAGAAATAAGAATGGCCTATAGACACATGAAGAAATGCTCAACATCTCTGGTCATAAAGGAAATGCAAATCAAAACAACTCTAAGATTCCACCTCACTCCAGTTAGAATGGCCAGAATCAAGAAAACTAATAACAAAAGATGCTGGAGGGGATGTGACCAGGAGGGATCACTACTACATTGTTGGTGGGAGTGCAAACTCGTTCAACCACTATGGAAAGCAGTGTGGCAGTTCCTCAAAAGACTAAACATAGAGCTCCCCTATGACCCAGCAATTCCACTACTAGGCATTTACCCAATTGTCCAGAAACAAGGGCATACTAAATCCACTAGCACAATGATGTTCATTGCAGCACTATTTACCATAGCAAAGATATGGAACCAACACAGATGCCCCTCAGTTCATGAGTGGATCAACAAGATGTGGTATTTATACACAATGGAATATTATGCTGCTGTCAGAAAGAACGACATTGCCCCATTTGTAAGGAAATGGAAAAAGTTAAAAAAAATTATATTAAGTGAAGAAAGCCAGACTGAAAGGAACATAAGCTCAATGGTTTCCCTCATTTGTCATAATCAGTAGAAACCTTGGGCTCTCCTAGCAGAGATTTACAATAGAGCAAAACCTAGATATATAAGGCCATACAGTATGACGCCAAATGAAAGGACCTCCAGGATATAGAAACAAAAGCCATATAATGAGTGATTATTGTCCTTAATGTACTTACTATGTTATCTCTCATCTCTTTTGGTGTCCCTTGGTTATCTCATATTGTTACAGTATTTCTCCTTGTTATCTGAATCTGATATATTTTATATGTGATTAATTGGTTATTTGAAATTGGATAGGGAAGGGGGAAATCAAAAAGAGCGGGGGGCAGGGGGAGGGAAATGGGGACCATGTCATGAGAAAGGGTATCAGTGTCTGTGAAGTAATACACCTTTTAGCTGGTGAATATAATGTAACCTTTCTGTTAGTTATAATAAAAAATAAATTTATATATATATATAAAAACAAAGTGCTATTGAGGTATTCACAACTTGAATTATGATTTTTTTAGTTTAATGTAGGTCAGAAATATTCATCCTGAAGCACCTTTGTCTGATTCTAAATAAATAAATAAATAAATAAATAAATAAATAAATAAAACATCTACCAGGAGACTCACCACATGGACTCTCTAGACATTTGATTAAAAACTGTTAACTATCCCAAATTTCTATTGTGGCTATTGGGGAACAGTGCTGGCTCAGCATTTTGGCTTTTTTTTCTTAAAGTACATTTCAAAACACTTCAGTTTGTCACTTCCGCAAATTAGAGCTCTCACACACAGTTTTTTTCCTCCTAGACAGACTGAGGCAATTACATTCCAAAACCACTGCTATTTCTGTCCTGCTCTTTCGTCTCCCACTAGCTGAGGAAAGTGTGCAAGGCCTGGCTGATATGCTTCATTTGTGCTTTGTTGCTTTTTGTTTTGTAGTTCCTCTGCCTCAGGACATATCAAACTGTTGATTAGGGTTGATGTTAGTTTAAGGATGTAGTGCTGAGTTAAGATGCTAGGCACTTGTACCCTGGTGCTGGTGGCTCACACCTAGAATCTTAGCTACCCAGGAGGCTGAGATCTGAGGACTGTGATTTAAAGACAGCCCAGGTGGAAAGGTCCATGAGATTCACATTTCCAACTTCCAAAAAGTCAAAAGTGGAGATATGGTAGAACACCATCCTTTGAGCGAAAAATCTAAGGAACAGTGTCTAGGCCTGAGCTCAAACCTCAGCAGTGGCACATACACAAACACACACACACACACACACACACACACACACACACACACACACAGATGCCATATACATAACTACTTTGTGGCAGTTACCTGGACCATCATCGTTCTTCATCTTATAAACTAGGAATAATGGCCAATCTATCCACTGTTGTCTCATGAGCAAGATAAGAGAGCAGTATAAGAAGCTTTCTCAAGAATTTTGGGAGCTACCATGACTTTAACAAGCCTCAACCAGGTCTCCTTTCTCCCCACTAAAACATGGTCCTGGGTAAGGCATCAACAATATAGGCCCACAGGCTTTATCCACCAATACAGTTTGCTTCAACAGGTTCAATCACAGAAAGTTGCAGCTGATCTAAGTATTAGCATTTTCAGATGGCTAAGTAGAGTGTTACAGTATAGGTCATTAAATTGGGGTTTTTAAAGATTTGATGGTGCCATTATAGAATTTTCAAGCTAAGGGCTTTTTTTAAAAAGATTTAAAACATTGAATCTCTTTTATTTTTTCCAAACATTGACATACTTACACTATGGGTAATCATTATGTGTGTGTTCATGTGTGTATGTACATGTATCTAAACATGATTCATAATAACATGAATGAAATAAATATGATTTATATAAACATATGAATATAAAACATATGTACAGGAGTGAGGAAGATTGAGAGACTGAAAGAAAAGGACAGAGAAATACACTCAAAAAACTCAAGAGAGACTGGGAATGTGGCCCAGTGGTAGAGTGGTTGCCTAGTATGCATGAAGCTCTGAATTTGATTCCTCAGTGCCACATACACAGAAAAAGCTGCAAGTGACACTGTGGATCAAACTGAACAATCTCATCTAATCCTAATTATCTCCCAAAGGTCCCACCCCCAAATACTTAACCATATGAACTTGAGGATTGTATCCAACACATGAAATCCAGTATATATAAATTTTTTCTGACTTACCTATAACTCTGCAAGTATATTTCTAAATACACTTATAATTAAATTCTTTTTTTTCATTTTCTAAAACTAATTTATTAATCAGAGCAGTTAAGTATAATTATTCTACATTTTCTTTTTTTTCTTTTTTTTATATTTTTATTGTAATTAATAAAAGGGTCACATGATATTTGCCAGATAGAAGGTGCATTAATTCACATATATTGATACCCTTTCACATGTCTTGGTCCCCATTACCCGCCCCTCCACCCCCCCCACCCCATCTTGGTTTTCCCCCCTTCCCTATCCAATTTCAAATAACCAAATACAAATAAATCCAATATATGAGATAACAAAGTGAGATACTGTAACAATATGAGATAACCAAGGGACAGCAAAAGAGATGAGAGACAACACAGTACATTCAGGACAACAATCATTCATTATATGGCTTTTGTTTCAATATCCTGGAGGTCTTTTCAATTAGCTTCATACTATGTGGCCTTATGTATCAAGGTTTTGCTCTATTGCAGATCTCTGCTAGTAGAGCCCAAGGTTTCTACTGATTATGACAAATGAGGGAAACCATTGAGCCTAAGTTCCTTTGAGTCTGGCTTACTTCATTTAATATGATTTTTTTCTGACTTTCCATTTCCTAACAAATGGGTCGATGTCATTTTTTCTGACAGCAACATAGAATTCCATTGTGTACAAATACTACAACTTGTTGATCCACTCATCAACTGAGGGACATCTAGGTTGGTTCCATATTTTTGCTATGGTGAATAATGCTGCAATGAACATTGTTGTGGTAGTAGATTTAGAATGCCCTAGTTTCTGGATGGTTGGGTAAATGCCTCTTCAACAAACTGTGCTGGCAGAACTGTTTAAGCACCTGCAGAAAACTAAAGTTGGATCTTTCTTTTTCGCCCTGCACTAGAATTAACTCCAAATGGATCAAAGACCTGGAGGTAAAAGCTGACACACTGAAAACTTTACAAGAAGGAATAGGAGATACACTAGGCCTCCTTGGCACAGGTTGAAACTTTCTTAATAAAACCAAGAATCACAGCAAATCAGAGAAAGGCTGGATAAGTGGGACTGCATTAAACTGCAGAGCTTTTGTATGGCAAAGGACATAGCTAGTAAATTAATTTGGAAGCCTACAGAGTGGGAGAAGATCTTCACCAACCAAACAACGGACAAAGGCCTCATATCTAAAATACATCAACAGCTCAAAAAATTGAATCACTCCAAAACTAATCTCCAAAGTAACAACCATCCCATTAAAAGATGGGCCAAAGACTTAAAGAGAGTCTTCTCTGAAGAAGAAACAAAAATGGCCTATAGACACATGAAGAAATGCTCAACATCTCTGGTCATAAAAGAAATGCAAATCAAAACAACTCTAAGATTCCACCTCACTCCAGTTAGAATGGCCAGGATCAGGAAAATGAATAACAACAGATGCTGGAGGGGATGTGGCCAGCAGGGATCAATACTACACTGTTGGTGGGAGTGCAAACTCATTCAACCACTATGGAAAGCAGTGTGGCAGTGCCTCAAAAGGCTAAACATAGAACTCCCCTATGACCCAGCAATTCCACTACTTGGCATAATTAAATTCTTTACACTGACACTACCACAAAAAAATGTATTTGCATGCTTAATTATAAAAAATGATCTCTTAGCCGGGTACCAGCGGCTAGTTACTCCTAGTTACTCAGGAGACTGCGATTTGAAGATCATGGTTCAAACTAGCCTGGCACAAAAGTCCATGAGACTCTTATCTCCAATTAACTACCAGAAAACTGGAAGTAGTGCTGTGGCTCAAAGTGGTAGAGTGCTAGCATTAAGCTGACGAGCTTAGGGACAGTGTCCAGACCCAGAGTTCAAGCCCCATGACCAACAATAACAACAAAAGAATTATTTCTCCATAGATGTACTGCATGAATTGAATTGTAATATATTACATTGGGAGAGATCATCCATATTCTGAATATAGCACTATGTAGCCAAAAATAACCTTACAGCTGGACACCAGTGACTTACACCTGTAATCCTGTCTACTCGGGAGCGTGAAATCTGAGCATCAGTTCAGTCAGCCCAAGCCGCAGGCCCATCAGACTCTTTCTCCAATGAAGTGCCAAGAAGCCAGGCATGGATCTGTGACTTCAGAGGTAGAGCGCAAGTTTTGAGAAGACCTGAGATGGCCCTGAGTTCCAGCCCCAAGATTAATACACAAAAATAATAATAATAACACTAAATGAAAGGACCTCCAGGGTATAGAAACAAAAACCATATCATGAGTGATTGTTGTCCTAATGTACTATGTTATCTCTCACCTCTTTTGCTGTCCCTTGGTTATCTCATATTGTTACAGTATTTTACGTTATCTGATATAAATTATATGTATGTTATTTGGTTATTTGAAATAGGAAAGGGAAGGGGGGAAAACTGGATGAGGGGCAGAGGTAGGGGGAAGAAAATGGGGACCAAGACATGAGAAAGGGTATGTGAAATAATGTGCCTTCTATCTGGTGAATATAACGTAACCTTTCTATTAATTACTATTAAAAATATATGAAAAAGGGCATTTAAGGGGCCAGGAGTTTGGCCTAGTGGTAGAGGGCCTGCCTAGCATGCACAAAGACCCGGGTTTGATTCCTCGGTATCATATACATAGGAAAAAGCCGGAAGTGGTGCTGAGGCTCAGGTGGTAGAGCTCTAGCCTTGAGAAAGTCCAAGGACAGTGCTCAGGCCCTGAGCTCAAGCCCAGGACTGGCAAAAAAAAAAAAAAAAGAAGGGCATTTAAATAAGATTAAGAAAAATTCAAGTGAAAGGCATAGTATAGAGAAGAAGAAGAAGAAGAAGAAGAAGAAGAAGAAGAAGAAGAAGAAGAAGAAGAAGAAGAAGAAGAAGAGGAGGAGGAGGAGGAGGAGGAGGAGGAGGAGGAGGAGGAGGAGGAGGAGGAGGAGGAGGAGGGGGAGGGGGAGGGGGAGGGGGAGGGGGAGGGGGAGGGGGAGGGGAAGGGGGAGGAGAAGGGGGAGGAGAAGGGGAAGAAGAAGAAGAAGAAGAAGAAGAAGAAGAAGAAGAAGAAGAAGAAGAAGAAGAAGAAGAAGAAGAAGAAGAAGAAGGAGAAGAATAGGGCTGGAAGTGTGGCTTAGTAGTATAGTGTTTACGTAACATGCATGAAGCTCAATTTTTTGGTACCACATAAGCAGAAAAAGTCAGAAGTGACACTGTGGCTCAAGTGGTAGAGCACTAGCCCAAGAACACCGTCCAGGCCCTGAGTTCAAGCTCCAGAACTAGCAAAAAAAAGAAAAAGAAAGAAAAGAAACAATAATAATAATAATAACTTTACAGTCCCAGGGAATAAACACATCTAAACATTACTCAGAGGTCCATCCTGCCAGCCCATCATGGAGAACCCTATCTGCTTCAACACCAGTGAGCTGTGAGCTGATAATCCTCTCTCCTTCACTGCCCTGCAGGGAGAAACTATTCAAGCCTGACAAACAAGAAGGGAATGGCACCAGAAATTTTTTCTCAAGATTTAACTATTCAAAACCATGTTTACAATAACTTCTTACTATTTCCTCATACCAGTGGTGTGGAAAATCAAGCTGTGATTAATTAAACATATGATTCCAAATGAGACAAACATCACTTCTTGGCTTTGAGAAGTGTTGCAGGATGGAACAGTCACCTTGAGAAATTTTTCTTTAAGAAAAAATAATTGAATCCTAAGGACAAGTAAGTCATTTCCCTCACAGTTCAAATGAATGTACTAGTTCCTGTTTTAATCCGTGACATATGCATACACAATGCCAAAATTTAAGCTAATGGGCATAACTTCTTAGCCTTTTGTCAAATACATGTATTTGAAAAGACATGGGGAATCAAAATTACTAAAATTAAATTTTAACTTAAATAAGGACTCTTTGACCTTTTTCTGTACTGAATGTGGGAGGACTTTTTTGTTAAGTCTTTGTGGCCTTCCCACTCACGGCCTTGGAGACAACAAAAGATGAGGATTCATTTCTGTCCTGTCACCCTGGCACAGCCCTGGCCTTTGTGTACTTGAGGTCTCCCTGTCTCACTGAGCAAGAAAAAGACTGATCACTCCATATGTGACTAGAGCTGCTGCCTGCCCAAAGCATATGTGTTTAATCAACTTTAATACCCCTGTAGGCCAAGGGAAGTGAACTATTCGGGGCTGGGAATAATTATCATTTCCATTACATTAGCAAGGCTTGCTGGTGTGCCAGGGGGCGGAGCACTCACCATTGCTCTGGCTGGCAGCTTAGGGAAGAGCCAGCCAAAGGGAAAGGCACACATCAAAACTCTCTTCATCTCAGTTGCCTCCTCTCCTAGCCTTCTTTGCCACCTCCTACCTTGAAGTTATAGTATCTACTATGATTAATGACAAAACCTGGCTGATTTTTCTCATTTTCCTCAAGGTGTCTTTAATATTCCTTTTCATGAGTACGGGCAAATCAAACTCAGTTGATTGTATAAGGCTGTGAAAAATTAGCAGGCTCACGGGTAGTGTGGATGAAGGAATTCCAGAGAATATTAGAAGGACTAACAGGTCACCTCTCATACAGAACTGATGGGTCAAAGGCCCAGCCAAGTTTCCTCTCTAAAGGAAACATTTGAAAAGTTACCCAAGAGCTGTGGAAGAGGCAATGAACCCTGAATTTTTCTTTTTTTTTTTTTAACTCTTTCCAATCTATCCAAACTACGTAAGCTATTTCACTCCTCTGGGTTTTGATCTTCTAGTGTCTAAAGTGGAGAGGAAAGCATCTGCCATTTACTATTGTGAAGATCAAAGATGATGATATTTATGAAGGCTCTTTGTCTGCAATAAAACACTAAAGTAATAGCTAGGAAGTAGCATTAAAGAGTATTAAAGTTGCCAAAAACTAAGAATACTCAATCTTGGCAGGATAGGGGGAAATGTGCCCTCTCTTACACTGTAGGACTAAAAATAAACTGATAGTGCTGGGTACACCCTTTGACCCAAAAACTTTACTGTGATGCTACTAATTAAGTTATAACACATTGATGTGAAAAGGGGTAAGAATTATTTTGAAAAAAAACCTTTTTTCTCCAATTTTGCCAGTATTTTCCAATTCATAGTTGTTTTGGTTGATTTTTTGATAGAGCTGGGCTTTAAACTCATTCTTGCTAGGCAAGTGTTTTATCATTTATGCCTAGTGCCTAGTTTATTAGAGTCATTTTCACATTACTATTTATATTCATATTTGTAATCTTGTCATGCAGGAATTTAAAACAGGTTCTATTTGGGAATAGATGCCAGTGGGAGACAGTAAATTGAGAGAGCAGAGTGAATGTGGTCAAAGTACTTTATGTACATGTAGGAAAACAAAGCAATGAAATCCATTATAATTGGTTTAGTGAAAGAGGATGGGGATGTGGGAATGTGATTGAGGGGATGAGTTTGTTCAGAGTACATTTTATGCATATATGGAAATAACACAATGAAAATCCCTTTTCTGGACAATATATGCTAATAAAATTGGATGTTGTTTTAGTCAGGAAAGTAAGTGTTGTAATGCCGGCACTTAAGAAAGCTGAATTTTTAAAAAAAAAAAAAAAAGATCAGATTTTTGAGGCACATCTAGACTATGTAAGCCAGACTCTATCTAAAAAAAAATGTTGTCAACAATATCCGTATCCCCATAATGTTACATAAAAGCAAATGAACCGTCTGGCTCTGTGGTCATTACAACAATGGTGGGCAAGAATGAGAACCTTACCAAAACAAAGAAAGGAAGTTTACCAAAGATGTGGCAGAGGCATTTGATCCATTTTCTAACACCGATTGACATGATATTGCAGCACCCTGTTGTGTTCTGTGTGAGAAACTGGGAAAACACTGTTCACCAAGACAGAAGAAACAGGAATTAAATCTAATTGTCTCAGGGTCCTATGTTCCAAAAAAGTCTTGCCCATCCAAAGAATAGCAGAATTGCATGTAGAAAATTCAAGCTAAAAACTGGGAATATGGCTTAGAGGGCTTGCTTAGCACACATAAAGCCCTTAGTACCTTAGGCTCCTCAGTACCCCATAAACAGAAAAAGCCAGAAGTGATGCTGTGGCTCAAGTTCCTAGGTTGCTAGCCTTAAGCAAAAGATGCTCAGGGACAATACCCAGGCTCTGAGTTCAAGCCCCATGACTGGCAAAAAAATGCAAACTAATTACTGAGAATGCTCAGGGTAAAACCTGCCCAACTCCCATGCAATGGAAATGTATCCCCTGGTCAAAAAAATATCCCAAGCCAGACACTAGTAGCACATGCTTGTAATTCTAGCTACTTGGCAGGTTGATTGAAGTATCATGGCTCCAAACTAGTCCTGACAGGAAAGTTAAAAAAAAAAAAAGCCCTCCAAAACCCATTGATAGGCACAGTGGCATGTGCCTGTCATCCTATGCTACATGAGAAGTTGAAAGTAAGAGGACTGCAGTTCCAGGCCAGTCGAGGCAGTAAAACTTTGGAATTTAACTTACCTGGGCTGGCCTGGACATGATAGTGTGTGCCTATGATACCAGCAACAACGGCAAGCCTAGAGTAAGAGAATGGAGAGTCTGGCACACACAGGTGGAAAGCAAAGCCCTACGCAGCTTATGTTGATATCAAGACTGTCAATGGTTAATTGCTTCCTGTTCTGTTTTTGTTTTCCTTTAAAAATACAAAAATCAGAGTTAGTCATGGTAACTCACATCTATAATCTCAGCTACTTGCGATGGGGAGGGCAGGAGACAAAGGTAGGAGGATTAAGATTTTGAGGCCAGGAGGGTGAAGAAGACTCTGTCTCTCAGACAAAAATAAAAACAAAAGCAGTGCAGCTGGAAATATTGAAGCTCAAGTAGTAGAATGCTTGTCTACCATGACAAAGCCTACAATAACAACAACAATGATGATAATTAATGATAATAATAATAATAATAAATACTATCAGACCCTACCACCTAATACTCACAATGAGATCTGGATTTCAATATGAGTTTATGAATGGATGTTCAAACCATAGCATAACATAAGAAGAATATGTCTCTTCATAGTGTTTGGTTTGGCCTTATCTTTTTTTTTACACAGAATTTCAATAGGTAATCCAAGCTGGCTTTAAACTTACAGTCTTCCTGTGCTTGTCTATGCTCAACACTAATGGCATTTAGGTTGTTTGCTTTTTTGGGTAGTACTGAGAGTAGAACCCAGGTCCTTGGGCATTTAAGACAAGGCTCATCCACTAAGTTACATTCTCAGGCCTGAAGATAGATATCTTATATATACTGTACCAGTCCAGGCTCGAACTCAGGGCCTGAGCACTGTCCTTGGGCTTTTTCAAGGCTAGAGCTCTACCACTTGAGCTTCTGGCTTTTTCTATATATGTTCTGCTGAGGAATCAAACCCAGGTCTTTGTGCACACTAGACAAGCACTCTACCACTAGGCCAAATTACTGGCCCCACCAATATTTCTATTATTAGATATATGGATACATATATATTTCCAAGTGAAACAGAGAAATCTTTATAGTTCACATTTATATTGTGTCATAAAAAGATAAATGACAACCTAAGATAAAATGGCAGAAATAATTCTTACAATCTGCCACTAGTCCTGAAACTTTTCTTGTTATCACAGATTTTTTGTGTTAGTTTTAATGCCTTCTGAAAAGTCCATGTAATAGTCTGGATGACTTGCATCTCTTTAAAATGGCAGGAATCTTGGGTTCCTTGAGTGCATTACTGATGGCCTTATCTGAAACAATAGAATCTCTCCGTCAGATGTGTGACAAGTGCTCCCCAATCTGACACATTTTGCCCCTCCTACAAGTGCCATGGTGACACTTGTTAACATCTTAATCCCTGAGGTATCTGAATCTACCTTGCTAAGCACCAGGATATCTGTAGAAACGAATACACAACAGATCAGGAATGTATTCTGAAAGAACCAAACATTATAAATTTAAAGATTAAGGGTTATTTTATGACAAAAAAAACTAAAGCCATCGAAAAGACACCTGGATGGTCCCAGGTGGTTCTGAGGCTTCACAGCCCCACGGCATCAGCCCCATTCCCCAAGATAAAATAATCATATTTGCAGGGAAGTGGATGAATCTAGAGCGAATCATGTTGAGAGAGACAAGTCAAGACCAAAGGAACAAAAGGTGCATGATATCCTTAATATGTGGCTATTAGATCCAAACAGGACAAGAGCAAGGACTCAATAGTTGCATACCCAATGCAATGGACATGGTACTGGAAATATAAACACAACTACATAGACATAAAAACTTATGACAGTATAGACATAATGTTTTATTACATAGATTAATATGTATCTATGACATACAAACCCTCAGCCTATGGAGGGGATGTGGACAGGAGAAACCACTATGGAAAGCAGTATGGTGTTTCCTCAAAGGACTAAACATAGAACTCCCCTATGACCCAGCAATTCCACTACTTGGCATTTACCAACTCGTCCAGAAACCAGGGCATACTAAATCCACTAGCACAATGATGTTCATTGCAGCACTATTTACCATAGCAAAGATATGGAACCAACCCAGATGCCCTTCAGTTCATGAGTGGATCAACAAGATGTGGTATTTATACACAACGGAATATTATGCTGCTGTCAGAAAGAACGACATTGCCCCATTTGTAAGGAAATGGCAAAACTTAGAAAAAAATCATATTAAGTGAAGTAAGCCAGACTCAAAGGAACATAGGCTCAATGGTTTCCCTCATTTGTCATAATCAGTAGAAACCTTGGGCTCTCCTAGCAGAGACTTGCAATAGAGCAAAACCTAGATACGTAAGGCCATATAGTATGACACTAAATGGAAGGACCTCCAGGATATAGAAACAAAAGCCATATAATGAGTGATTGTTGTCCTTAATGTACTATGTTATCTCTCATCTCTTTTGCTGTCCCTTGGTTATCTCATATTGTTACAGTATTTCTCCTGTTTATCTGATATATTGTATATATGCATATTTGGTTATTTGAAGTCAGATAGGGAAGGGAGGAAAACAAGATGAGGGGCTGAGGTGGAGGGAGGGAAATGGGGACAAAGACAGGAGAAAGGGTATCAATGTATGTGAAGTAATGCACCTTCTATCTGGCAAATATAATGTAACCCTTTTATTAACTAAAATAAAAATATATGAAAAAAAACCCTGAGCCTAATTTTAATTATGTTCTAAAATCTAAGTGCCAGTGATTATATATAGAGATTCCCTTCTTGAATACTTGTTTGTTAAACACGTCATTTGAAAATATGATGTAAAAAATCATTGTTAATAAATTCTTTAAAAAAAAAAAGACACCTGGGACTAAAAGTCATTAAACATAGTGATCTGGACACTGAAAAGAGGCCTAGATTCTAGGGCTTTCAGTATAATTTAGAGTACCTACTGAGCAAGCACAAAGTCCTGAGTTTAAATCTCTGCCCCAATTTTTTTAAAGCTCTAAGTTCTAGATCCAGGTATGGTGGCTAGCACTTGCCTATAATTCTAGCTACTCAGAAGGTTAAAAAACAAAACAAAAGCTGGACACTGATGGCTCATGCCTATAATCCTAGCTACTCAGGAAGCTGAGATCTGAGGATCATGATTCAAAGCCAGCCCAGATACAAAAGTTCATGAGACTCATATCTCCAATTAACCATCAAAAAAACAGAAGGTGGTACTGTGACTCAAAGTGATAGAACACTAGCCTTGAGCTGCAGGGCTCAGGGACAGTCAGTACTCAGGCCCTAAGTTCAAGCCCCATGACCAAAAAAAAAAAAAAAAGTTGTTCAAAGTCAAATGTATGTGAATTAATGCACCTTCTATCTGGCAAATATCATGTAACCCTTTTATTAATTACAATAAAAAATATCAAAAAAAACAAATGTAAGACCCATTCTTATAAAAAACTAAAGGAGGGAGGGTGAGGTTCAAATGAGAGAGTACTTACCTAGCAAGTGTAAGATCCTAAATTCAATCCTCTAGAGGACAAAATAAAATTAAAATTAAAGACCTAGATACTCATTCCATCTCTTCTGCTCAACTACATAGGAGTTCCAGTCATGTCACTGAGGGTCTTTGTGCTTCCAAGTCCTGATTTATGATCAGAGGAAACAAAGTGATGTCTGCCATGTTGCTCTAAGACAAAGAACAGTGAACTCCATAACTTGTAGGTAGAATTTAACCAAAAGTTTTTTTTTAATTTTTTGCACTTCTCACTAACTAAAAATAATTTTTCACATTTTTAAATATTTAGGGAAAACATTAAGTAAAAACAATAATATTTTTTAGTGTAGAAAAGATATAGGAAATTCTCGTTCCAGCAGCCATAAATAAAGTTTTGCATAAATAAACCTTTTGCCTATAATACTCTTTGTTTCACAGCTGCAGAGTTGAGATGTTAGAACAGCAAATGTCTGGCTCACAAAGCCTAAAAGATTTGCTATCTGGCTCTTTACAGGAAATATTTGCTGAGCTCCATCCTAAGACATCACCCTAAGCTTCTTCATAAAATTCAGCCCGAGAAATTCCATATTTTATTGATATAAAGCATTCCTTCTGGCAGAAGTGAAGGTTCTAGGTGATTAATTCAGGAGCAAGGTATTTAAATATGCACAAACACTAACATAGATCGTTTCCCATGGAAATAATAATAAGAGTAGATGTGACTTATTGCACATATTATGTTCCAGGCACTTCACACACATATTGGCTCATGAAAATTCTCTGCACCTCTTAGAAATAGATTTCATCATCACCCTTACTTTTTAGGTCTGTAAACCAAATCTTAGGAAATTAACGTAACATTCTCAGAGTCAAACAAAGAGCATCTAAATGGCCACGTGCAAATTCAAAGTTAGGTCTGTCTAATTCACTCAGTTCATGACCAATGTCTCCGCTAATTCATCTAATTCTATCCCTAGGAAGATTTTACCTAAAGACAAATTGAAATGAATACCATACTCTAATTCTGAAAATCTTACAAGTAAAAGATTCACCTGATTTATTTTCTCCTTTAATCTCATCTTTCTCCAAGAGAAATATTGGTATGGGAGCTGAGGATACCCAGTGTTCCTTCTCTTCATGTTGGGGTATTAAGTCTTCATAAAATAAAACCCTGTCAGTCACTCTTCAAATAATGGTAGGTTTAATATGGTCTTTGAAATCATCCCTTTCTCTTCATATTTGCTATTCCTCTTATGGCTGTTCATTTTCATCTTTGATATTCCCACTTCCATTTTGGCAGTATATTTCACTTGTTTAGTTAAAATAAATATTTTGGAAGGAGAGAAACTCACGAAACAGAGCATGTGCCTTCAAGCAATAGATAAATCACAAATAAAGAGGGAAATAGGGAAAAATGGGACAGTGGTACTGAAGGTGTCTTTAAAGGAGAGAGAGAGAGAGAGAGAGAGAGAGAGAGAGAGAGAGAGAGAGAGAGAGAGAGAGAGAGAGAGAGAGAGAGAGAGAGAGAGAGAGAGAGAATGGTCATTTGTTCCAGAAGAAAAATAAAACATCCAAACATCTCACTTCCCTAATCCTTTGTCTTACTGGACGACTCACCTGTAAGAGTTCCAATTTGAATCCAAATAATGTCTGAGATTTGGGATTCACGAGTAAACTAGCTCTGACTCCTTAATCCCAGCACCGGATGGTTTGGGGTTCTGGGATTTGGAGTTAATTAATTCAACCACCTGTAACTCTTATTCAGATGTTGCTACTTCTTCATCTCAGTACAAAGTTATTTTGCAGATGTTGAGCAATGCATCTTCCCCACCCTTCTGCAAAGCTATGTTTTATTCTTCCTGAGCAGCCCTTCTCAGCTCCATTTTCTTTTATCTCCAGTGTAAATCTTTAACACTACAAGAATCCCCCTCCAAAAAAAGCATTTTTATCACTTTCCCTGCTCTTTAAACTTGCTCATTTGCAATCTCTTTGTTTCATTAGCTATAGAAAAGGTGACAGAAGGTAAAGAAGATTTGGTTTTACTTTCTCAAGTATAAATCCTCATTAGTGAACTAAGGCATATTTGGAATCATTTCCTTAAGGCAATTTGGGACCAGCCTGGTAATATTCTGTTACCTCTACCCTCACAGAGGTGTCATAGCCTGCCAGTTCACAAAGCGACCATGCTGACTGCTTCCACAGCTTCCTTCTGTCACATCCAAGCAGAATGTTTACAGCTACTCACCTTGCAAATTGGCAATAATAGTCTGTGTGAGTGGTTAAAATATTAAATTCTTTACCTCTCAAGATTAATCAAAACTTTTAATGACAAACATATAGAGGTATACCTGACAGACAATAAGGAGTTTTAGAGCTCGTACTATTGCATTTACTTCTTCACAGCTACAACAACCTGCCCAGCCTAACACAAAAGGATCTTGGCTAGCCAGATACATCTCCAAGTGTTCTATCATTGGATCATATTTGAGGAGTCCCTCTGAATCCACGGCGCCCTATGTCCTCTGCCTATTTTGTTAAGAGAATTGAGGCCGAAATGAAGTAATTTGGTAGAAGAACTGATCTGGCACCGAGTTCAAGTCTATTGTTTTCTCCACCATATCACACACTTTCCATCTTCAGAAATCAAATTATTTCTTCCAAGAACATGGATGCCTTCTAGTTGGTAAAGAAAGTGCTTTTCTGATCAACAGAGAGTTTAGAAATTTCAATAGACCTCTTCTCATCTTTGAAAAGTAGGGCTGTAATGTAAACAGTCTCATCAAATGTAGAATGTGCAACAGACTTTTAGAAGTTGAAGGATATTTAAAAAATGGTAGCTCCTAATAAGCATTTCAATGGATCTCTTGGGAGAAAGAACGAGGTTGATCAAGCACAATTATCGTGTACAGCAGTTAAATTTTGTAACTCCTCCAGTATGTTGATGTTGAGATTTAATCTCAGTGTAAGGATACCTTTATCAACCATGGGGATTTATCATGCATACAGAGCAATTTAGACACGTATGGCTCTTGCCTTTAAGGATTTTTCTAAAATGGAATTCCTCTCCACGATATTCATTTGTATTAGTGGAATTTCTTTCTAAGAAAACAAAACGTCTTTCAAAGTCCCAGGTTGTTACCAACTTGTCATATTGGAAGGATAATACAATTTCATCAGAATATTCCCTCTCCAGTCAAAAGTTAATGAGATAATGAGCTCAGTTTAATTTCCTGATGAGGGCACCATTTTCAAACCACAAAGGTCCCTGACCAAACTAGCATTCCTCATTGCTTTCATTCTTGATGCCCTTCATTTGCAAAGAAAATATAAAAGGAGCAAGTTCTAGATTTTTGGAACAATGCTTCCTCTAGTCTGAATGGCATCATGTTATCTACCCTCTGAGAGAAAGAGAAAAGGAAAGAGGGGGGAGGGAGAGACTGCTATGCTGAACATATCTATTTGAAAAAAAAAAGTCTGTCCTGGATCACAGAGTTGTACTATAAAAAATTAACTCAGCCAAAGAATGGAAAGGACCATGGTGTTGTCCCAACACTACAGAGGAAGCATTTACTCCTCCTTGAAGAAATTAGAAAATGCTTCTTAGAAGCCATATATTTTGGCTGAGCCTTCAAGGGTGAATACCCAAGGCAGAGGAATATAAGTGATCCCTAAACTCTCACGATATCTGTCAGGAAAGTGAGAATGGGCAAGAATATTGGAGCTTGATGAGGAGTTTCAATTCCATATAAAGGCTTTGTACTTTATCCTATGGTTCAACACAATCACTGGGAAATTTTCCGAATGAGAAAACAACAGCTTCATATTTATATGGAAAGAAGAAAAGAAGCAGTAGTTATTCACGCAGAATGACAAAATGACTAAATAACAAAATGACAGAGACACTTGTCACGGGAAAGCTTGAAAACAGTGAAAGCTTGAAAACGGATAGTAAAGATGATGGGAGCAGAAAGGAAAGACGGCATGAATAATCCATACAGTCCCTAGGTAATAGCATAGGCAGATACCATGTGAGTTTTTCCATTCTCTCCCTGACTACCATTTAAACAGTGGCCCAGCCTTCATGCACTTTCACTGAGAGCTAAACACAAGGATCCCTGCATGCATTCATTTACATCTCTTTACTTTAAAAAAAAATGAAGACTGGCAGATAATAATATCTCATCAGCTCAGTCTCCAAAACACCAGCTGGTGGCATCTTCAGGGTGACCAGGGCAAACAACGGAGCTCGTGGATGACTGTATTTTGCTGTTGATTAAGTCTGAACTCCAGATCCTGTAAGCTGCAGCAGCCAGCTGGAATTCTGTCACCTTCCAGCAGCGACTCCATGTCCATCTTCATTTGGACTGAGAGGCAGAGGCTCACACCTTTCATCAAAATAATGAATAAAGACGCCCACACTAATGAAATCTGCAATTCTGGTGGTGATGGCATTGCTTCCTAATCATTCTACCTGTACCAGTTCTCCATGCTGTCTTTCCATCACCCCGGAAGCCGCTCAGTGACAGGCGTGCTTTCCTTCCTGAGGATTTCTTCCAATTCAAGTTTTGAATTAATTTTCTGAATTTCATACTGTTGAGTCCTAAGAATAATTCAGGGCAAGTTTCCAAGTAATATAATGGAATCCAGTGATATATCTCAAAGTCTTTCCCTGTGGTTTCAAGGAGTCTCTGGGAAAGTAGCACAGCTGATAAAGAATCGCATACTATACTTTAGCTCCCCAAACCTAAACCACTTAATTTTCTAGATCTTTATTGATATGTGATTTTATAGCGTAAGATTCACCTCTTAAAAATATACAATTTTCCATGTGCCTATAGCTCACACTATTAGGGAGGCTAAAATCTGAGGATCTTGTTCAAAGCCAGCCCAGGCAGAAAAGTCTGTAAAACTCTGACCTTCAAATTAACCAACAAAAAACCAAAATAGGAGGCTGGTGGAGTGCTAGCTGTGAGTACAAAAGCTCAGGGACAGCACCTAGGCCTTAGGTTCAAGCCCAGGAGCAGAAAAAGTTTACAATTCAATAGCCAAGTGGCCGTGACTATAATCCTAACTACTGGAGAAGTTGAGATCTCAGGATCATGATTCAAAGCCAACCAAGGCAGAAGAGTCTGTGAGGCTCTTATCTCCAATTAACTACAAATGCCAGAAGTAGAGCTGTGGCTCAATTGGTAAAACACTGGCCTTGAGCTGAATAAAGCTAAGGAACGGTGCCCAGGCCCTGAGTTTCAAGCCCTAGCACTGGCACACACACACACACACACACACACACACACACACACACACACACACACACAAAGTATACTTCAACAGCCAATTGCAAGGGGCTCATACCTGTGATGCTAGCTATCAGGAGGCCGAGATCTAAGGATTGTAATTTGAAGCTGTATCAGGCAGAAAGTCCATAAGACACTTACCTCTGATTAACTTGATTAACCAGCAAAAACCTAGAAGTGGAGGTATGGTCTAACTGACAGAGTACCAGCCTCAAGTGAAAAAGCCAAGCAAGATCTCAAGGTTCTGAGTTCAAGCTACAGTGGTAGGGAAAAAAAAGTATGGAATTTTTCTGGGTTGTTACTCAATGACAGAGAACATGTGCAAGGCCCTGGCTGGATTCTATTTTCAACACACACAAAGGCACAATTCAAAGATTTTTAGTATATACATAGAGTTTTACAAACGTTATGACTACCTAATTTTAGAGCATTTTATCACTCCTAAAAGAAAGCCCATAATCATTGACTATTATTCTTCCTTCTTCTACCCTCCAGTCACTAATAACCACAGTATTCTGTCTTCTTGAATTTGTCTATCTGACCATTTCATAGAAACAGAATTATATAGTACAAGGCCTTTTGTGTCTGGCTTCTTTTAAGGTTCAAATTTGTACTTTCTTTTGTTATTTCACTGTTTTTCTGAAAAATACTATTCCATTTTATGGCTATACCACATTTGATTCATCCATTCTTCCATTAGTGGTCATTTGAGTTATTCACAAAGTGAATAATGTTGTGAATAATAACTATTTGAGTACAAATTTTTGTTTCTGTGTTTTTCTGAGAGTGCATATTAGGTGTAGAATTGCTAGGTGATGTGGTAATATTATGTTCAACATCTTGGAACTGTCAAATTGTCTTCCAAAGTGGCTGTGTCATTTTATATTCTCATCAGTAAGGTTATATAAGTTTCCAATTTTTGCAAATTATCAATAGTTGTTATATGTCATTTTTATCTGAATCATTCTACTAGTATTGAAGAGACATCATATTTCAAAGATTATTTGCATTTACCAAGTGACTAATGATGTTGCACAGCTTTTCAAGTGATTTTTAGCTACTATTTGTATATCTTCTTTTAAGAAATCCCTATTCCATTCTATGCCACCATCAGAAAGAATAGCATCGCCCCATTTGTAAGGAAATGGAAAGACTTGGGAAAAATCATATTAAGTGATTTAAGACCCAAAGTAACATAGATTCAATGATTTCCCTCATTTGTAATAATTAATACACATCTAGTACTCTCCTAGAGGATTACAATAGCTCAAAGCCTATGTGCATAGGGTCATATAGGGTGAGACTAAATGAAATAAACTCTAGGATATGGAAACAAGAGCTTTATCTTGTGTGATTGTTGTTCTTAATGTGCTATGGTATTTCTCTTCTCTTTTTTGCCCTTATGGTTAATCTCATATTATTGCTGTATCTGACTTTGTTACCTGTTATATTGTGTATATGTTTATTTGAAGTAGGAAAGGAAAGGGGGGAAACAAGATGATTGGGGGGAGGGAAACGGGGACAAAAACATGAGAAGGGGTATCAATGTGTGAGAAGTAACACAACTGCTACCTGACTAATGTAACTGTAACCCTTCTATACATTATCCTGACAATTTTTTTTAAAAAGGAAAGAAATCCCTATTCAACCCAGTGGTTTGTTTTTTTGTTATTGTTTTGCTTGGTTTGGTTGTCAGTCATGGAGCATGAGCTCAAGACTTGGGCACTGTTCCTGAGCTTTTTCATTCAAGGCTAGTGCTCTACCACTTTGAGCCACAGCATCCACTGCAGGTTTTCTGGGGATTAGAGATTAAGAGTCTCCTGGCAGGGCATGGTGGCTCATGTCTTTAATCCTAGCTACTCTGGAGGCTGAGATCTGAGGATATTATTTGCAGCACAATTTTTTGATGATATCCAATTTTTTTCTGTTGATGTCTTTGGTCATCATATCTAAGAAACCAGTGACCAGTACAGGAATCACAAAGACTCCTGTTTTTTATAAGAATTTTACAATTTTCAATTTATTCTAAAGGTCCAGAACTTAATTACTAATACATATATACGCTGCCTTTTTTTCCCAGTACACACATACACACACACACAGCTAGCATCTTCACTCTTCCTCTCTTTCTCTTCCCTCAAAGCAGCATCCTCCAGTTAAAATCCCAGCTCTAATTCTGGAAGCAGAACTAGAGCAAAGTTAGCAATGCCATATTTCAAAAACAAAACTAAAATAAAAATGCTAGGGGTGTGGTAGACTGATAGAATACCATGCACAAAATATGGGGTCCAATCCCTAGTACCAAAGATAAAAGGAAAGACGTGAAAGCTGAGCAATGACTATGCAAATCTGGACTGTTTCCAAATAATAGGCATATCTGTCTCACAGGATTGCCGGAGATTAAATAAAAAGACTGTCTTTACTTTCCACCAAAATTCATTGTAGTTTCTTTTCTTTCTTTCTTTCATTTGTGTGTGTGTGTGTGTGTGTGAGTGTGTGTGTGTGTGTGTATGCCAGGCTGAGGAATTAGCCCTGCAGAGTAAAATGCTACCACTTGAATCACAGCTCCACTTCTAGTTTTTTGGTGGTTAGTTGGAGATAAGAGCTTCATAGATTTTCAAGAAGTGGTTTCAAGAAGTGATCCACAGATTTCAGTCTCCTGAGGAGCTAGAATTAACGATGTTAGCCCCCAGCGCCTGGCTACACAATAGTTTGTTTTGTTTTGTTTTTTGTTTTTGTTGGTCATGGGGCTTGAACTCTAGGCTTGGGCACTGTACCTGAGCTCTTCAGCTCAAGGCTACTACCCTACCCCTGGAGCCACAGAGCCACTCCCGGTTTTCTAGTAGCTAATTAGAGATACGAGTCTCATGGACTTCAGTATCCAGGCTGGCTTTTAACCTTGATCCTCAGATCTCAGCCTCCTGAGTAGCTAAGATTACAGGCATGAGCCACCATGCCCAGCTATAGTTTCTTTTTATGAAATATTTAGAGGGACTATTGTTCCCAAATACTTGCTATAGTGAAGGACAATCGACTAACTCAATTACCAAAATAACAAATGTATTTATTCTTTTTTTTTTTTTTTTGGCCAATCCTGGGGCTTGAACTCAGGGCCTAGACACTGTCCTTGGACACTTTTTGCTCAAGGCTAGCGCTCTGCCACTTGAGCCACAGCGCCACTCCTGGTTTTTTCTGTGTATGTGTTTCCAGAGCATCGAACCCAGGGCTTCATGCACTCTACCACTAGACCACTTCTGGCCCAGCATTTATTCTTAACCCAGCAATCTTATGTCTCAGAATTTTTACTAAATTTACTTACATATGCACTAAACGTGTGCATAAGGTTTTTCAACAGGGGATATAATCGTTGCCATTTGAAACAACCCAGGTATTCTTCAGTAAGACACTGGTTGGCCAACTGATACAAAAGCTGTGTAATAGATTACTATGCAGTGTATTAGGAAAGAAGGTGTTTATATTTTATAGAAAGTTCTGAAATACATTGCTGAGAATTAAAAAGAAAAACACTGCAAGGTCATAGAATGTATATAGTGTGCTACCTTTCATGTGAGGCTTCAAATCTGGGCAATGATAGCATGAGAAGGATTGAAGCATGCCCAGTGAATTCTCTTTTATGTCATTCTGAGTTAGGTCCAACTATACATATTACTATTAAACTTTACGTTATTCTGAGTTAAGTCCACCTATACATGTTACTATTAAACTTTGTTTACTCCCAAAAATATGCATGCAAGAATGATGATCATAACCTATTCCAGGTAAAGAAAAAGAAGGGGGGAACTATCTTTTTTTTTTTTTTTTTTTTTTTTTTGGCCAGTCCTAGGGCTTGGACTCCGGGCTTAAGCACTACCTTTGGGCTTTCTCAAGGCTAGTACTCTACCACTTGAGCCACAGCACCACTTCTGGCTTTTTTCTATGTATGCAGTACCAGGGAATCAAACCCCATGTTTTGTATATGGTAGACAAGCACTCTACCACTAGGCCATGCTCCTGACCCTACTGTTTTTTAAATGATACTTGCCCATCTTAAGATTTTCTTTCTGCTTGCTATTATCTGAATCTTCGTGTATTCTAGAAATTCCTACCTTGATTCTAACCATGTTGAATCTCCATATGCACTGGCTTTTTTGGACTTCCATTCTCCACAGCTGTGATGAACAAATTCTTATAGTTTGTCAATTGTACATTCACAAATATTTTGTTATAACATCCCAGTGTACTAAGACAACCCATATAAATTAGTGAGTACATGGGCCCCTTAAGGCAAAGCCTTAAAGAAAGGCACAAATGTCCTGTCTAACCTAATAATTGAACAAAAGAAAACCCAAAGTGCCTAGGCAAAGTGCCTAGACATTTGCAGAAGCTAAGGAGAACATTTATCAGCCATTCCTAAGTCTCAGCGACTTGTCTATGAAAATGCCGTCTAATATTTGTTCATTTTTGTGTGTGTGTGCCAGTCCTGAGACTTGAACTCAGGGCCTGGGTGCTATCCTTGAGTTTCTTTTGCTCCAAACTATCACTCTAGGATCTGAGCCACAGCTCCACTTCTGGTCTTTTTTTGTGATTCATTGGAGATAAGAGTTTCATAGAAGTTTCTGCCTGGGCTGGCTTTGAACAATAGGTCTCAGCCTCCTGAGTAGTTCACTAGTATGAACCACCAGTATCTGGCTGTATCTGTTCATTATAATAGAACAAGCCACAGAAGAAAGAACAATAGTTTGTACTTCCTGAGATTTGGGGGGGGGGGTATGAAAAAGTCGTAAGATGGAAGGAGGCTACAACTAACAAACTGTGGAGTATGCTTTAATCACTGATTTGACTTTTGTGAAGTGGGAAAAATGGTAATGCCTTCATTACTTATTTTTCAGGAATATTGTCATGAACAAAGTGATAATGTATGTGACAGCATTTTGTATCCCATTAAAAGCTATATTAATAATAGGCTTGGTGCATAATTTTTTAAATTGCCTCTGACAGGTAGACTATGCAAAAAAAATCATTATTTCTCAGAAAATCAAATGCCATACCATTTATTTTGCCCTTTTCCTCATCGTCATCAGGAAAGTATAAATTTGGGGGGAAAGAGGAGAGAAAAGCATAGTGCTGGTTTGTGTGACATTTTCTGTTTCCTTCATAAATCTTTGCATCCATAGCTAGTTTCTTAAGGGCCATTTGTTACAGACTGAATTATTTACCTCAACAAGACATGCTGAAGTCTTGACTCCCAGTACCACAGAGTGCGACTTATTTGGGTACAGGGTCAATGCCAATGCAATTGGTTCGAATGGTGTTACTATTTTGTAAAGGTATGTGGCTGGCAGTGTAGTACACTGCCAGTGTTGAGCAGTCAGTGGTAGAGCACTCCCCAAAATAAAAATAATAATCAATCAATAGACAGAGAGATAGAGATAGATAGATAGATAGATAGATAGATAGATAGATAGATAGATAGATAATACAGTAATAGAGATACAATAGGTGTAAACAAAGGCAGAGAGACCTGATTTATAAAGCTACTAATAAGGAACAGCAAGGATTGGCAGCCATGACCAGAAACAAGAAAGAGGTGATGAAAGTGGAGGGTCTTAGAGGAACATAGAACCTGCTGATTGGTACTTCTAGCTTGCATAACTCTGAGGGAATAAATTTTTATTATTTTAAGAACCTGAGCTTGGAGCTGGTGGCTCATTCCTGTAATCCTAGCTACTCAGGAGGCTAAGGATCAAGGTTCGAAGCCAGCCCAAGCAGTAAGTCTGTGAAACTCTTATCTCTAATTAGTCACTAGAAAACTGGAAGTGGTACTGTGGCTCAAAGTGGTAGAGCACTTGGGCTGGGAGTTTGTCCTAGTGGTAGAGTGCTTGCCTAGCATGCATGAAGACCTGGGTTCAATTCCTCAGTATCACATACATAGAAAAAAAGCCAGAATTGGTGCTGTGGCTCAAGTGGTAGAGGTATAACCTTGAGAAAGCCCAAGGACAGAAGTCAGGCCCTGAGTTCAAGCCCCAGGACTGGCAAAAAATAAATAATAAATACATAAAAATTTTAACAAAACAAGTGGCAGAGCACTAGCCTTGAATAAAAATTTAAAAAAAGAAAAACTCTCAGGGACAGAGCCCAAGCCCTGAGTTCAAGCTCCATAACTGATTAAAAATTTTCAACTTTAATTTTAAAATACTGATTTATAGAACCTTGTTAGGATTCTCCAGAAAACTAATACAGATAACCATTCACTGGAAAAAGCTCTTCATTGAATCTGGGTGGCTATCCTGAAATGTCTGGACCACCTATGTAGCTACAGCCATCTCAGCAGTTTTTCTCCTGTGGCCCTTCAGTGACTACCAGGGCCTTCAACTCTAAGCATTGTCCACACAAAGATGAAAGAGAGTGACAAATAATCACTGAGATGAATTGTAACACATCATCATACCACTGATCTAGGCTTTCACTGGACCATGGTGAGATTGAGAAAGATAGAATGTATCAGATAGAATATATGGAGTGTTCTTCCTATCAGTGTTCATTTGCAATATGCAGAAGATGTCGGGAAATACTTTCCTATGATGACATATGCGAAGCACTACTCAAGTGGGAAGAAGAAATTGTAGTCTACAGAAAAAGACTACGGACATCAGAAAATATACCACTATCTATACGAGTCTCGATTCCTGCTCTAGTGGGGAACAAAAGAATAAAATGGAACATACTATTGGTGCTTCTCTATGATTTTGAGTGTGCATGTGTTTGCATTTTTAATGAACTTAATAGTGTAGATAAAGTTCTTACACCCACTTAAATTTTCTATGTTATTTGATAGTAATGTTATTTCATACTATCCTAATCTCTAACATTTTCTAAAATGGTTTAAAAAGCTACACTTACCTTTTTTCTATTTTACCATTTTTAAAAAATAAAAGCATTTCTCAATACATTGATTTTTTAAAATTAGGTTACAAACAATATTATCATATCATCATATTCCCATTTTTTTAACCAGACCTGGGGCTTGAGCTCAGGGTCTGGGCACTGTCCTTGGATATTTTTTGCTCAAGGCGAGCCCTCTACCACTTGAGCCACAGTGCCACTTCTGGCTTTTTCTGTGTATATGGTACTGAGGGATTGAACCTAGGGCTTCATGCATTCTAGGCGAGCACACTACTATTAGGCTAGGCTCCCAGGCCCCCACATTCCTACTTTTAAAGATAAATGGACATCTTAACACAAAATAGCCAACCTGTTAAGAATTTAACAAATCCTATCCCTATGTGGCGGACTTAAGAGAGATTTCCTTTTTGCTTCATTTATCTTGCCAAAGTGCATATAAAGGACGTGTTTTGGTGTTGTTGTTGTCACTGTTTTTGAACTAAAAACCTTGTGCTCTCAATTAGATTATTTTGCTCATGCCTGGCACTCTGCCATTTGGGCCATGGTGCCAGTCAAGTGTTTTTGCTGGTCTATTGGTGATAGTTTTTGCAGACTCTTCTGCCTGGGCTGGCTTTGAACCATGATCCTCAGATCTCAGCCTCCTAGGATCACAGAGACCATCATCAGAATCTTAAAGTTCTTTAAAAGTATATAATTATAGAATAAAATGGGAAATGGGTAGAGGAGAAATAACGGTGAGATTTGTACAGACTGCTAACTTATTTATCCTCATGACAAGAAATCACTCAATAAGACTAAAAATAGAAACAACACACACAATTATTTCCACCTCTTAGTTTTTTCCCCTAGTATTTTCTCATACCCTTAAAACCATCTATTAGAAATGAATAACTCTTGACATAAATAAACACTTTATAAGTTCAATAATTTCTATGAATTCGCTTGTTTCTTTCTCTTCTAATCTTGTGTAAAACTAAATTAGTGCCTTGTGCTAAAAGCAATCTGTCGGTCCAATAATAAACAACTAATCTACCACTGAAAACTTCTGTAGGATGGGGAAGTTGGAGATGCAATAATTTTTCTTTTTTTTCTGTGCCTCTATACCATAGCAAAAGGTCTTGCTCAAAAGTAAAAAAGGACCATGGCCGGGAATTTGGCCTAGTGGTTAAAGTGCTTGCCTAGCATGCACGAAGACCCGGGTTCGATTCCTTGGTACCACATATATAGAAAAAGCCGGAAGTGGTGCTGAGGCTCAAGTGGTAGAGCTCTAGCCTTGAGAAAGTCCAAGGACAGTGCTCAGGCCCTAAGCTCAAGCCCAGGACTGGCAAAAAAAAAAAAAAAAAGTAAAAAGGACCAAAGAGTACAAGAGCGAGGACTCAATAACTGTATACCCAAAGCTATGGACATGGTAATAGAAATATAAACATAACTATATAGACATAAAAACCTATGACTCTATAGACATAATGTTTTATTTCATAAATTAATGTTTCTATGACATACAAACCCTTAGCCGAATTTTGATTAAGTTCTAAATACTAAGTCCCAATGATTGTAGAGATTCCCTCCTTGAACACTTGTTTGTTAAAACTTGTCATTTAAAATATGATGTAAAAATCAACGTTAATAAATTCTCTAATAAAAAAAGTAAAAAGGAGTAAGTGAAGGCAATCATTGTAGTCAATGTACATTAAGTAAGAAATGAACTGTGACTTGAAGGTAGGAACAAAGGGGAAAATGAGGTGAACAAAAGAAGGATTGTCACTGACCAAGAACTATTGTCACATAACCTAACTCCTTTGCATAACTACTTAACAATAATTAATAATAACATTAATAGGTATAGTCCATCAATCTTACTCTTTTATTGAAGATGGACTTAACTCAGATGGTTTATTGAATAGTGTTAAACCAGGTAGAAGGAACACTGTGAGTAGAATCATCCTCCTCAAAGGAGAATCTTTTTGTGGGGGATACCAGCTAGGGGTGCTCTGAGTATTGAATCCAGGGCACTTGCATGCTAAGCAAGTGCTCTCCCACTGAGTTGACCTATTACAATGAAGCTATGCCACTGAGCCTTCTTCCCAGCATGCTGCCTGATGGCGGATTGCTGCAGGCTTATCAATCTCTTCCCCACCCACCCTCCAAAAATATCTGTAGGAGTTTAGGAGAGACCCCTAGTTCTGCTAAGTTCCATGCTTAAAAGAGTCTCTTGATATATTCATAGACTCATAGAATTCTTTGGAACTCATCACAAAAGATGGACGATAGAGAATAAGAGAAAAAGGAGCAGTTATAACCAAAAAAAAAAAAAAGGACAGATACAGCCCCTGTATATTAAAGGAAATAGGACACTTGAGAATACCTTGAAAGTCAGTGTCTAAGAACCTATCACCTAAATCAGCACAAAGGCAAGAAAATGTAACGTGTTACTGGAACTCAGTATAACAATTATTACTTCATCCTACTTACAGGAAGTTCAATTTTTAAGCTAACAACAAAAATGATTATTCTCTTTTTAAACTCTCCAGGACATGGAATTTCCCATAAATTGCTTGCCAAACTATGCCTACATTTTCAAATTCTGACAGAAACTATGATTTAGGCAATTATAGTCTACATCTTCAATGAAGCCATTTCTGTCTTCCTTCACATACTCTGAATATTATGAAAGCACTTCTCAAAATTTTCTCCCCTCTGCCAGCAATCCCCTTTCATCATTTTTTTTTGCAAAATCTTCATTTTCCTTGTTTTCAGACATCCAACACAGCAAGGTAGCATCCCCCAGTAAATGAACATCCATGAGCTCACTTTCTAATTTGTCAACTAAATGGAAACTTGAAGGGGTCTTGCAAGAGCAAGTTTCCCTTGAGCTTGTTTTCATCAAATCTATTCTCATGCATATCAGGTTTTAGAATTCCAAAGCAGGGAGTCCATATAGAAGCATTCTTCCCCCAAGCATTGAAAAATCACTAGACTAAGTCATTAGCTTCAGCATTGCTATTTAAGTTTATGAAATGTTTTGTGCTTACACGTACAGTCAAGAGGATAGTACCCATTTCTAATTGATAGGTTAGAATGATATTATGAGTTGAAAACTTTGGTAAATGACCTAACCTTTCTTGGTAAGTACAGGTGAGAGCAATTAATCATGAAATGCCCCAGCATCACCAGGGTAGAAGTTGACCTCATGGGGAGTAGGAAGTCACAGAATCTTGGTCCCAATTTTCCCACAGCCAGTGTCTGTGCATTTTTCAACAAATTGCTTTGCCTTCCTGAGCCTAGACTTTTATTTATTTATTTATTTATTTATTTAGTCTGTTAGTTCGTTAGCTAGTTAGTTATTGCCAGTCCTGGAGCTTGAACTCTGGGCCTGAGCCCTATCCCTGAGCTTCTTTTGCACAAAGTTAATGCACTACTACTTGAACCACAGCTCCACCTTTCACTTTTTGTGACTAATTGGAGATAAGATATGGAGGGGCCAGGAGCATGCCTAGTGGTAGCATACTTGCCTAGCATGCATGATGCCCTCGTTTCTATTCCTTAGTACCACATATACAGAAAAAGCCACAAGTGGTGCTGTGGCTCAAGTAGTAGAGCCCTACCCTTGAGGAAGGCCCCAGGACTGGAAAAAAAAAGTCTCATGGACTTTTTCCAGGCTGGTTTCAAACCGGGATCCTTAGTTCTCAGCCTCCTAAGTAGTTAAAATAACAGGCATGAGCCACCAGCATCCAACCTAAGCCTGGGTTTTTATGTTTGCTAAAAATCAGTTCTTATTGGGCTTTCCAATTCTAACAATAATTCTAGTCCAACCAAAACAGGTAAGTTAAATTTTAGAAAAAAAAAAAAAGAATTTGGTTGGGAGGCAGATGTCTTTGAGGAGATGTTGATCCTCAGAGAACTCATCAGAGCTGCCATTACCAAGTGATTTGGTGAGAAAGAGCCACAGGATGCCAAGTACATGTAACAATCACAGATGCCACAGCACCAGTTCACATCCCAGCAGAACACATCCCAACAAATGTACAGTGCAGATTGAGACTTTTGGTTCACATTAGCACCCAAAATAAGTATTTTCCTGTAGATTGACTAATAAAGTCATCACCTCAGGGTTGGAGACCTGTTCTTCATTTATTCATCTGAAGAAGCACTCTGGCTTCCACCTGCAGCTATAGCTCTGACCTGGATGCCCTCTGTTGGTAGGAGAGACATGGGCTGAATCTGAGTTTGAGCAAAATCTAGGACAAAAAAAGTCTGGTGTTTTTGTTTTTGTTTTTAATTTATACTTACTTACTCTAAAATGCATAGAACAATCCAGGCATGGTGGGTCACGCCTGTGACTCCAGTATTCAAGAGACAAAGGCAGTAAGTTCATGAGTTCACTGTGAGCTTGAGACTCTGTCTCAAAACAACAAACAAAACTAGGGGAATTATGTCATAAAGTAGTCATTTTGCCACTCTACAGATACCATGTCTCCCATCTTCATTCACCAACCCAAGTACATGCATGTGCTTAAAAGCACACTTAAAAGCACACATTCTACCTTCTTCATCTTTTTTAAAAACAGAGAGTAAATTTATTTGAAAGAGAAAGGAAAACAACAAAACTCTCTGTAGATCTCTGTGGAGGGCTGTGAGTCCAGCCCTTCTCAATCTTATCTCTCTTGAACATGCACATTTTCCAGCTCAAAGAAAAGTATGCATCAGATTCCACTATATTCCTTAGGAGAAAAAAAAAAAGATACATTTCCCTTCCAAGAGGGATGACTAATGGTCCCTCAACCACCACTGTGATCTGGTCTGCCTGGGAATAAAAAGTAGATGTGGAAATATTATCTAAAAATGCATATAATGTTGCCTGTAAACAATAAAGCCCCTGTTTACCAGACTCTCCAACAAGGAAACACATGTAGAGGTTTACAGACAATGACCCTGCCCACGCACAAGTAGCAGTTCTAATATGATTGACAACCCCAGCATTGGACTCACAAATGCACACCTGAGTGAGCTTTCTTCAAAAAGAAAACTGCAATTCTACACCTATCTTTTGGATCCTACAGAAATCTTAATAGTCATAGTTTATAGTTGATCAGTTTTCAAGATTCCTAAAATTCGAAGTGTCGGGAGGGCAGTCAAGGGCAGAGAGGAAGATAAATGAAGAGAGAAAGGGTGGGGGGAACTGAGTAATAATATTCCATGGGCATATGTGAACATGGAAGTAGGGAAAGTGCGGAGAAGAGTGAGGTGAGAAGAGATGCGAGAGAATGATTTCAAAGGGTGGGGGAGTGATATTGATTAAAATGTACTGAACTCATAAACTGACATGCTCAATTAAATCCCTTTGTACATATATTTAGTTTGTGGGGGGGTTGGAGGGGGGGGTTGTAGGACTTGAACTTGGCCTGGGTACTGTCCCTGAGCTCTTCAGCTCAAGGTTACGGCCCTACACCTGAGCCTGGGCATTGTCCCTGAGCTCTTCGGCTAAAAAATACCATCCTACCCTTGAGCCAAGCCCCACTTCCTATTTCCTAGCGGTTAATTGGAAATAAGAGTCTCAGGTCCTTTAGTGCCCAGGCTGGCTTTGAACCTTGATCCTCAGATCTCAGCCTCCTGAGTAGCTAGAATTACAGGCCTGAGCCACCCACCCGACTAAGATAATTTTTTTAATGCTTAAAAAGGCTGCCAAGGGGCCAGGAGTTTGGCCTAGTGGTAGAGTGCTTGCCTAGCATGCACAAAGACCCGGGTTCGATTCCTTGGTACCACATACATTGAAAAAAGCTGGAAGTGGTGCTGAGTGCTAAGCTTTGAGAAAGTCCAAGGACGGTGCTCAGGCCCTGAGCCCAAGCCCAGGACTCGCAAAAAAAAAAAAAAAAAAAAAAAAATGGCTACCAAGATAGAACAGCTCAGAGTCAAATTTTTAAGAGTAGTTCAAAGCCTGCTCTCTCTTCTCTTATTTGCTTACTAGTTATCCATCACTGACCTTCTTTTGGAAAGAATTTGCTGTTGAATGGCAAAAGTGAAATCGACCAGACCATCTGGTAGTTTGAGATGTTCCTGAAACATTTCTGTGCTCTAGAGCTTAAAGTGACTCAAAAGCACACTTGCATGCATATCCCACAGCCAACTAGCACTAGCAACACACACTAGACCTTTCTTCATTCTTTCCTTCAGATCCTTCTTTATCTGTTTTTTCAAAAGCCAAGAAGTTGTCTGGTCTTAGAATCTGATACTCATGACTGGGCGCCAGTAGCTCACTCCTGTAATTCTATCATCTACTCAAGAAGCTGAGATCTGAGGACTGAGGTTTAAAGCCAGCTGGGCACTCAATTCTGTGGGACTTTTATCTCCAACTTGCCACCAGAAAACCAGAAGTGGCACTCTTGCTCAGGTGGTGTCTATGGTAAATAATACTGCAATGAACACAGTTATACTTGAAGCCTAGTGATCAACTTGGAAAAGATGCTCAGACTTTTGAGGAACCACTATAGTGCTTTCCAGAGCTGCTGAACAAGCTTACATTCCCACCAAAAGTGAAGTAGCAATTCAGAGTTTTTAATAGCCAGAGAAAAAAAAAACAGGCATTCTGAAGCAGGTAAGTATGCCTACAAAGCGGGCAATGACAGGGTTTCCTGTCTATTCCACTTCATGTGCTTGGAGCTCATGAAACACAGTATGGAATAAAGTGCCTGAAGTTGCTTAGCTATAGCCTAGAACAAAGCAGATTTAAAAGCAGAAGATGGTATAGAATTCTTATTATTTAATTCAGTGTTCCTATATTCTTGAGTAAAGGAGACCCTTGGTCCCTAACCCACACTTAGCTCTCCCTGGAAAATCACGTTTGCAAGGTAGAAATGTGTGGGACCAGATCATTTTCTTCAAGCATCTTATGAATGAAACAGAAAAGAAATGTTATTGTCCTCTAAGCTTCTAAAGAAATCAAAGATCAGTTAATTGGTTATTTGAAATTGGGTAGGGAAGAGGGGAAATCAAGATAAGCGGGGTGGGGGTAGGGAAATGGGGACCATGTCATGAGAAATGGTATCAATGTTTGTGAAGTTATGCACCTTCTATCTGGTGAATATAATGTAACCCTTCTATTAACCACAATAAAAAATATTTTAAAAAAGATCAGAAACAGAAACTCATGAAGATTAAGTAAATGTTTTGAGCAATATAAATTAAAAGGCCCTCAGCTAAGTGTTGTATACCTGAGATAGAAAACAACTGATATTCACAACGTCCTTATGAAGTAGCTGCTGAATTTTTCCCAATTGCATATGAGGAAATCAAGGCACAGAAATTGTAACTTTCCCATGATCTTAGAGCTGGTAAGTAATGGAGCCAGAACTAAACCCTATATGGTCCACCTCTAGGACTGGTGCTTATTACTTCTACCTTTTACTGAATTTTGTTCCAACTTCTGGGAGAGTCATGTAACACAAGGCCTAAAATAGGGCTGTAGATTATGCGTTGCATTGACGTTAGTTGAAATCTTCAAACATCCTAATAGCAAGTCCTCTTTCCCACTGTGTTCCTATAAAGAAAGCTATCTCACCACCATTCTTGTTTATCCCAGCATAGCAAGATTTGGTTCTCTGCCAACTCACTGAATTATTTCAACAAGCCAATCACTTTCTTCAGTAAGAATCAGGGGGAGAGGGCACCTTGATAGTATAAAACTTGCCACTCACAGTTCTTGGCTATCCACTATGTTACTGAGAGCGATTTCTTTGTGGTCCGACATGAAACAATGCCCCTCCCCAAGCCTGTGACTAGTAATCTGCTCTCAGTCTCATCTTCTAGCTTCAGGTATCCATTCCATAGCTCTAGGACAGAAATCTCTGGTCCCCTCACCAACGGGATGAATAGAAGAATATTAAAGGAGATCAGCCAAGAACTAAGAGTCAGTGCCAGGGAAGGCGGGGGGCAGTGAGATGCCGTAATAGAAAGTGGGAAAAGAATAAAAATGAGAACAGGGTAACCAAACAATGATCAGACACCAGTGTAACCAGACACCAGTGGGTTATGCCTATAATCCCAGCTATTCAGGAGGCTGAGATCTGAGAATTGTGGTTCAGAGCCAGCCCTGGCAGGGAAGTCCATGTGGCACTTATCACCAATTAACCACCAAAAAGCCAGAAGTGCTCAAGTGGTAGAGTACCAGCTTGAAGCAAAAAAAACCTAAGAGATTTGGTTATCTGAAATTGGATAGGGAACAGGGGAAAAAAGGATGAGGGGTGGGGGTGGAGGGGAGGGAAATGGGGACCAAGACATGTGAAAGGGTATCAATGTATGGGAATTAATGCACCATCTATCGGGCAAATATCATGTAACCCTTCTATTAATTACAATAAAAAATATATGAAAAAAAAAAAGCTAAGAGACAGTGTCCAGCCCCTGAGTTCAAGCCACAGTACCACCACACACTCACACATTAAAAAAAAAAATCTGTGATCTGTTTGTGCGTGTGTGTGTGGGCGCACGTACACACGCGCCCACACACAGGCACACATGCACATGCATACACATTAGCTCCATCAACTTTGTGAAGCTGGAATAAAGAAAAACATTCAAATGAGGCAGGAATGAGTAATTGACGATCATAACTGTGATTATAAGGCATAATTACAATTAGCTGCACAGGAGTGTTAATCATGAAAATAATTACATGTCAGATTTCTTCCTAAAGAAGAGAGAATGTAATTAAGTGGTCCAAAGGGGGCAAAGAAAACATCTCTGAGTGATCCTGGTATGAGGTAAAGGACTAAGGTTTGCAGAAACAGAACTTTCCCAGTGATTTAAAGGAATAACCAATTTCTCCATGAAAATATAGGGAGTGAGTGGGGGAAATAAGAATAAACCTGTTTGAGATTTTTTTCTTTCAAACTCAAATTTGAAGTATGAGGCAGAACAATGCAGAGAAATTAAATACGAGAGAATTGAATTTATTTATTTTGTTAGTTACTATCTCTGTGACATTAGACATGCTATTTAACCTTTTCCTTAAGCCTCAGTTTCCCCAAGAGCAAAGGGATCATGGAAACCTCTCTGAGTTTGAGAAAATAAAGCTTCTAAGACAATGTGTCAGTGCCTCCCACAATGCAAGCTCTCAGTAAAGGTCTCAATACTATACATTAGGGAAAGAATGAAAGTACAAATACTGATAGGAAAAATCCCATGTACCTTGCTGAACCTTCAGCCCAGAGGCTCCTATAACTTCAGTGAGAACTAGGTTCCTAGTACTTCCATGTGCAGAACTTCAGAAATATCCTGTCTCTTCCACAAGAGGATATGCCTCTGATTTTCCTGAAGGCTTTGTGATTTGAGGTATGGGGTTGGCTCTCAGCTGTAAGTGGAAGCAGGTGGGAGTTACTTAGCTCCTGACACCATAGATTCCCACATCAGATCTATCTTTCCAAATGTTGTTTCCCATCCAAGGAATCCACCTATTCCTTCAGCCATTTATATTCTTCTATTTTTGCCTCTAAGATATTAAAGTAGGAGAAAGTGAAGGAAGAATTAACATTGTCCAAAAAGCAATGTACTCATTTAAAAAAAACACATTATAGGCCAACTATATATCCTGCATTGTATTAAACATATGTATCTTTATCATGTGTCAATATGCCAGTATTCCTGTTTATGTCCATCTGGAACTCTAAGCTAAGAAGTATCTCATTCTTCAATGAGTATTTTATGGAAATTCCAAAGCAACTAGGGTAGATATTTTTATATCAATGAGCAAGTTTTTATCCCTTCTTTATAGGCAGTTCCCTGCCACTCCAACTCAAGACTTGTACCTGACTGTGCAACTTGCTTTGGAGAATTAGATAATAGCAAATAGACTATAAGCATGACACAAGCAGAGACCCCCATAATTTAGTGGGAAAGGTGAAGGGTGCATGCTACACAATCTCTTCTACTTTGCTATAGGTGAACTTGCACTCAAACAGAAATTCTGGAAGATAAAAATGCATACAGCAATTTACACACCCTAGATCATCTTGGATCAGGAAATGACAAGGTGACACCTCCCCAACTTCTGAGCAACCTAAGACCAGCAAAGCCCTAGTCAATCACCTGAAGTACACACATGTATACCACTGAGGTTTCAAGCTTCTATGTTACACAGAATTATGGTATCAATAAATGACTCATAAATATGATAATCATCAGATAATTTTGAAGCCTCACCACTCATGTGGTGAAAAGAAAGTTGAACAAAATTTTGGTACATGCCTGTAATCCCAGCTAATTCAGGCGACAGAAGATCACAGATCGAGAGGAAGATCATGGTTCAAAGCTAGCCATGGGCAAAGTAAGAGCCTATCTGAAAAACACACTAAACGTGTGTGTGTGTGTGTGTGTGTGTGTGTGTGTGTGTTTCATACTGTTTTGTTTGTGCCAGGTGTGGATCTTGAACTAAGGACCTAAATGCTGTTCCTAGGCTCTTTTTCTCTTTTTTTCTCAAGGCTAGTGCTCTACTACTTGAGCCACAGCTCCATTTCCACCTTTGTGGTGGTTACTTGCAAATAAGAGCGGTCTAGCTATGAACCACAATCCTCAGTCTCAGCCTCTTGAATAGCCAAGATTACAGGCATGAGACACTGGTGTCAGACTGACAATCAAAACATCTTTAGACAAAGGTATGTGCATCTGATCATATGAATAATCTTATCATATAAAATAATATTTATTAAAATAAACTCCAGGAAGTGAGACACGAGGTTTTGTTTGTTTGTTGGCCAAGCCTGAGGCTTGAATTCAGGGCCTGGGCACTGTCCTTGGACTCTTTTTGTTCAAGGCTAGCACTCTGTCACTTGAGCCACAGCACCACTTCAGGCTTTTTCTATGTTTGTGGTACCAAGGAATAGAACCCAGGCAGGACTTCATGCATGATAGACAAGTACTCTACCACTAGGCTACACTCCTGGCTTTTTTTTTTTCCTTTGGCCAGTCCCAGGACTTGAACTCAGCCAATGGCTCTAGTGAGATTCCTCCTATAAGGAAGCAGTGAAGAGTCTCCCAAGAAGCAATGAAAGCAGCCTAAGAGAGAAAAATATACACAGCTTCTACCAATGCCCCATAAGTAGCATTCTGTCCCCTGCTCCTCCATCCACCTTCACATCTCCAGCCTGGAAAAAATCAGAAATAAGAGCTAGTGAGAGCAGTGGCTGACCATGCCCCCTTCCTCCACTGTAGTCCTTCCTGCTACGCGTCCTAGGAGAAATTCATGGTGAGTTAGAGTTGGTGGCTAGTTATCTAAGGTAACCAACATCCTACTTTCTCTACCTGGACTGTATTTGTGATTTAATTATTAAATTTTATATTATGTAAGAAAGGCCAGAATGGGGTTGGGAGTTTGACCTAGCGGTAGAGTGCTTGCCTAGCATGCATGGAAGACCCGGGTTCGATTCCTCAGTACCACATACATAGAAAAAAGCCAGAAGTGGTGCTGAGGCTCAAGTAGTAGAGCTCTAGCTTTGAGAAAGTCCAAGGACAGTGTTCAGGCCCTGAGCTCAAGCCCAGGACTGGCAAAAAAAAAAAAAAAAAAAAGAAAGAAAGAAAGGCCAGAATGTTCAAGACAGCGCCTGAGTTTTCATCCAGTGTCAGGCAAACCAGCTGCAGTGAATAGTCTGCAATAATTAGCAATTGGGAAACCAGTGGCTCACACCTGTAATCCTAGCCACTCAGTAGTCTAAGATTTGAGGACCAAGGCTCAAAGCCAGCACCAACAGACAAATCATCGAGACTTATCGCCAATTGACCATAACAAACATGAACAAACAAAGACCTAGAAGTGGAGGCATGGCTCAGGAGATGAGCCATGGGTCTGATCCAGACATAGAGGCCCTGAATTCAAGCCCTGGGATTGGTACATAAAGAAAAAGACCAACAGAATAAAAAAGAGATTAATTAAACGTTGCCTTCTGTTTAATTTTCCTTACCATCTCTGACTCAAATGCAATGCACAGAATCTCATTCCTTAGACTCCAGTTCTAGTAAATACCATGATATCTACACTCCAATCCCTACCCCACACAGCCCCAACACATACACAACAGCACCAACCCACACAGTTACCAACAGCCAGGAAGGCCAACTACAACAAGGTTAGCATCAGACCTTGATTTCTTCAGGTCACTACAGGGCCTCAGGACACTACAGTGATGTTGGGCTTAGCTGACAATGATGGTTGAGTCTGCCCCTTTAGTGGTGGTCAGCTCCAGGACTTCCAATGGGTGGTTGTTTCAGTCATGGTCCCTTCCCTCCTCCTGAACCTCCAGCCTGGTAGCAAGGTCAGCCAGTGGGGCCACAAGTCACCCAGACAGGATGGGGGAAAACTCGACCCCCAGCCCCCCACACACACCTCAGGCTCCCTGAGAGGGGTGAGCACTGTGAATCACAAAAGTGTCCTCCTCTGGGAACCAGCTTGACAAGGTCCTGCATTGTTTCTCAAAATGAACTGGATTATTTGAAAAGGCTGCAAGAAAGCGAATCATTAACTCTGAGATAGCTCTTGGCTCTTGAGGTTCTATTCTGCATCCACATTTCTGATAACCCTGCTCTGTCTCCTTCCAGATGCCAATGTTATGTCAGGGCTCTGGGAAGCCCCATGATAGACTGATGCTGAAAGAAGGCATCAGAACACCCTTTTCACAGAGAGAATGAAAAGACCACGGAACTTTGCAGTATTTTGTGGTTAAACCACAACACTAGTCCCAAGCAACCTCCACCCTCATAATGGCTCATGCCTATAATCCCAGTTACCAGAGAATTAGAGATCAGGAGGATTATGATTGGAAGCCAGCCCAGAGACATCATTGCAACCAGTAACAAGCTGGAAAAGAAGCAAGCAGGGAGGGAGGGAGGGGGGTGGGAGGGAGGGAAAGAGGGAGGAGAAATGCTGAAGAAAAGTCATTGTGATGGAAATATAGTTACTGGACGACTCTCACTTTGCTAGGGGGAGCTGTGATGGTCTAGCCCCTCGGAAAATCTGGCCAGTTCTAATAAACTAAAGGAGTTACTATAAGACACATAAATATTGCATATTTATCCCAAAGAGAGTTGATAACTTACACACACACACACACACACACACACACACACACACACACTGTACATGAATGTTTATGGCAGCCTTAGTAATAACCAGAAACTAGAAAATATCCTTCAACAGGTGACTATTTAAACAAACCCTGGGGTATCCACACTAGGGAATACTATCAGCAATAAAAAGACGCAACTATTTATTGATACATACACCAGCTTGGATGCCTCTCAAGGGTACTATGCTGAGTGAAAAAAGATGTTGCTCTCAAAAGGTTAAATAATATATAATTGCATTTACATAACTTTCTTCAAATGACAATGTTACACAGACAGTAAACAGATAACAGGCTTGCAGGGGCTATGGGGGCAAACTTGGACGGGGGTGTGGCTATCGGAACAGCATGACAAATTATCTACTTTACGTTAATTACACACGTTTACACATATGAGAAGACTGCATAGAATTATGTTCACATACTAACAGGCAATTGTGTCCATGTAAAAGTAGAGAGATTTGAATATGACCAGTCGACTGTATTTATGCCACTTTCCTAGGCTTGAAACTGTCATCCAATAGCTATGCAAGATATTGTTGTGAGGGGAAAATATGTCTTCTCCATATGTTTTAAGTTTTGTTCTTCTTTACTATCCTGGCCCATAAACCCATAATGACTTATCAAAAAGGGTTTTGTTTTCAATCCCAAATTCTTTGAATGGGAGTGCAGTTCAATGGTAGAGTACTTGCCTAGGTTTCATCTTCAGATCAGGAAATTCTCAGACCCAGAGTGTGACCTAGTGGTAGAGTGCTTGCCTAGCATGCACAAAGCCCCTGGTTTGATTCCTTGATACCACATACACAGAAAAAAAAAAACAGAAGTGGTGCTATGGCTCAAGTGGTAAAGCACTAGTCTTTGGAAAGCTCAAGGACAGTGCCCAGGCCTGGACATTTTTTTAATTATAAAACTACAAATTGGATTCAATTCTAGAACTTCCTTCCCTAAAATGTAAGCTGATTCATTCTATATCTTTTAGTACCCTGGCCTCTCAGGGCCAAAGGACTCTAAGCCAAGTAGTGAGTGTTACTAACAGTAGTTGTGTTTCTTCCCGCAAAAAGACTGCTGTAGGAAGGCATGGAGATGTTCTCTATCTACTCTAAGTGATTTAATTGGAACTAATTCTAGGGCTTCTCTGCACAGGCACAAACCCCAGTTCTTCTACATCCTAGCAGAATGTGCATGGGCACATTTCTTGGTATTCCTATCCCTGGGTCTCATCATCTTTGTGGGAAATGTTTTTGGTGGGAAGGGCCAGTCCTGGGACTTAAACACAGGGCCTGGGCACTGTCCTTGTGCATTTTTACTCAAGACTAGAACACTGCCACTTGAGCTACAGCACCACTTCCAGCTTTTTTCTGTGTATGTGGTAATGAGGAATTGAACCCAGGGCTTCATGAATGCTAGACAAGCACTCTACCATTCAGCCATGCTCCCAGCCCCTTTTTGTTTGTTTGCCTCTTTCTTTCTTTCTTTCTTTCTTTCTTTCTCTCTTTCTTTCTCTCTTTCTTTCTCTCTTTCTTTCTTTCTTTGACAGAGCTTGGGCTTTCTCAATGCTAGTGCTCTACCACTTGAGCCACAGCACAATTTCCAGCTTTTTCTGTGTATATGGTATCAAGGAATTGAACCCAAGGTTTTGCTCATGCTAGGAAAGCACTCTACCACTAGGCCATACTCGCAGCCTCTCAGCATCTTTGAAACAGGAATAAATGCACCCCTGAACCCACATAACTGTCATGAAATGATGACATGAAAATGTACAAACCCAGCTAGAATCTGGCACTTAGTACATGTTCTGAGAACAACGGTTCCATAAGAAGTGTCTAGGATCTCACCTATACAGCAGAAAATAAAAATTCCTTGCTGCCAACACTGCCCAAACTCCATGATCTAGACCTTCCTCTGGACTCATTTCTCCAGAGTGCAGTTGGGAGCTAATTAGATATGAGGAATGTTGAACATTGGGTACAGAGCAAGGAGAAAGGCATGAACACAGAGAGGAAAGCCGAAGACATCGCTCGATTCTCCCTTTCTCAGCTCCTGATATCTGATCATTCTACCTGCTGGAATAGTTTCATCATCTGAAATAACCAAGTCAGAAGTTGGCTCTCTTCTGTAATGAAACAGAAAATAAACCCTTACACTTTCAGGCTTTGAAGTCTCAGCCACCATAGCATCCATGGACAATATCGCATGTGTGCGTGTATGTGTGTGCACCTAAGTATGTGTGAGTTTGTGTGTGTCGCCTAAGAAAACTATTTATTATCATGTACCATGGTGGCTCACACTTGCAATGGTAGATATTTGGGAGGCTGAGTAGAGTGGGATAGTGGTTTGAGATCAGCCTGGGCCAAACAAATCCAGTTAGAAGACTTCCCATCCCAAACAATAAAAATCTAGGTATGGAAGCATGTTCTTGTCATCCTAGTTATACAGAAAGTGGAAATGGTAAGAGAGTGGTCCTAATCAGCCTGGGCAAAAAAACGATTCCTTATTTGGAAAGAAAAGAAGAGAGGAGAGAAGAGGAGGAGAGGGGAGGTGGGGAGAGGGGAGGGCTGAGGAAGGGAGAGGGAACACACCTTATTGGTAGAGTATGTACAGGCATAAGATCCTTAGTTCAATCCCAGTATCACATATACACACCAATCTTTATTTACACAGAGTGCAAAATTACAAAAATAGGTAGTAGAAAGGGAAGGGAGGAAAACAAGATGATTAGGAGGGAGTGGGAGGTGGGAAAACGGGACAAAAACATGAGAAGGGTATCAATGTGTGGAAAGTAATGCACCTACATCTGGCAAATGTAACTGTAACCCCTCTCTACATTACAATATAAATAAGTAAATAAATAAATAAATAAATAAATAAATAGGTAGCAAACCAAGTGTAGCCTGCCAGTTAATGTTCATTGACCTGTGTGCTACATCAGTGAATTCTTGGTGATTTCTACACCAGGCATTCCCTTATTGATACTGTACTTTGAAATATTTGTTTCTCAAACCTACAGTAGTAAGAACAAATTGAATTAGTACTCCAGTCTAATTATTTTAAAAAATTACATACTACATGCTTATATAATAATAAGCTCTGAATACACAGTAACTCTGGTTATATTATATATGCAGCTATATGATAACCTGTGATTGGCAGATATGTAGATGTATATATACACAAATGCATACACATACAAGTTCAGAGTTCTAATTAGCCAATTTTTATGAATTAACTGGTGTTAACATACAAGAGCAATACATTTCCAACCAGAATAATAAAACCTGACATTGTAGTTAACAGATTCGACCTTAACATGAAAAAAGTAAGGCATGGCTTTAATTTGGCTTCTCAAAATACAGAAATTTACTCACAATCACCTAACAAGAACAATGTGCCCTAGATATTCATGCATGCCATTGATTCATTATCTCATCTTTTGTAAAATCAAAAGCTATCTGTTACTGTTAATTGATTTTAGAAAGGTCTCACCTAATTGCTAGGCCTTTATTTGTACACCATGGTGATTCGTAAGGCCCTCATAATATCTATAGCCCTAATACTTCAAATGTGTTTGCTCTCTCAGGGAACAGAGTTCCACCAATATCATCAAAACACAGGCCTCGTTCTCAAGGACTCTTTGCAATGATACCTCAGACTCGTTAGGTATCATCCCTCAGGCTTCAGCCCCTTACAGTGAATGGAATGTCTTTGTTCAAGCAGGTTTATGTGAGTCCTTCCAATTATCCCACAAAAACCTGTCCTGCCCACTGATGCTTCAGACTGGAAGTATTTTCTGATCTTACCCCTGAGTGAGCTCAAACACAAGATCAGTCAGAAAATGTACTGACTTTCGATGAGACTGCATTCCACCTTCAGCCCAGGGGTTCACAGAAACATGTTAACACCAACACAATAAAAAAAAAAAATGTGGCCCAATTTTCTCTGCTCTGGAATCTCCTTCCACACCCTCCCAATTAGGGAGAACTCAACGTGAAACATGCTCGTGATCAGGGAAGCACACGTAGAAAGCCCAGGAACTAAAAGGAAAGATCTGGAGTAGTCACCATCTTCACCTGGCCAGGGATGAAGCTTGAGTATGCTGGCAGACAGCCTTCTGGCAAGAATGTAGCCTACATCAGTAGAGGAGGTACATGCCACAGTAGAGAAATATAACCATGATATATGGTTAGTACAACCTAAATTAGGGAAAATTACATTGTGGATCAATCTACTGCTACCCTATACATACCACCTGTCTTGTCATCTGTTAACCCTGGAACTGCTCTTTTTTATTTGTTTAGTGGCCTTATTCATCCAGAATTTTATTTATGTTTCTGAAAGCCTGTAATGAGAATTAGAAAACTTGCTTCTGTAAAGGGTCAGAGAATCCATTTTTCAGGTTTTGTAGGAGCTGCAGTGCCTTGATTTCATAATAACCATAAGCTATATGAAATGAATGGGTGTGGCTGTGTTCCAATAAAACTTTGTTAATTAAAACAAGTAGCTGGTCTCTTGGTTATCTCATATTGTTACAGTATTTTACCTTGTTATCTGATATATTGTATATATGCTGCTTATTTGGTTATTTGAGATAGGATAGGGAAGGTGGGAAAACAAGCTGAGGGGTGGGAGTGGGGGGGAGGGAAATGGGGACCAAGACATGAGAAAGGGTATCAATGTTTGTGAAGTAATGCACCTTCTATCTGGTGAATATAATGTAACCCTTCTATTCATTACAATAAAAAATATATGAGAAAAAAACAGGTAGCTCTTTGTAGCATGTAGAAATCTGCTCAATAATATTACAAAAAATAATTTTACAAAAAAAGCCTATGAGATAGATAATTTTTTTTTATTTTTTCCACTTGACATAAAGACATTGTGCTCCATAAAGAATACAGACATCAAATATGGCAGAGATTCTACAGGTAGGATTGCTGGGACACTCAAATATGTCCGCTTCATAAACCATATCCATAACACTACAGCCACCTTTTTGTTTGTTTGTTTGTCAGTGCTGGGGCTTGTACTCGGAGGCCTGGACACTATTCCTGAACTCCTTTTTCTCAAGGCTAGTGCTCCACCACTTGAGCCACAGCACTACTTCTGGTTTTTTCTGTGTATGTGGTTATCAAGGAATTGAACCCAGGGTTTTGTGCATATTAAGTGAGTATTCTATCACTAGGCCACGCTCCTAACCCTACAGCCACCTTCTTGGACAGAGCTTGATGACCCACTTTTCATTCTGCTTTGGGGCTTTTCAACTTTTCCCAGGGAGATGTGACCCCAGGTGGAACAACCATTCTATTGTTCCAGCCAGACAAGGAGAAGCCACTTATTAAGTACTTTAGGTACTATCTCTTGGAAGCTTCCTTCAGCAATAAGAATAGATTGATATTTTTTCATATCCATGACACAGCTTCTTGACTCCTGTCCTCCCTTTTCACAATACAACCTGAGAAACAATTCAGAAATCAAGAAATGATCATGTGCTATAGAGACACCTACTCATTTCAGCCTGAAGAAATCTCTCTTCCATTTCCTAGCATGGATTTAATTCATTTAACAGTAACCATTTTCTCCATCACCGAAATTGTTTAAAATTGTTCATACTGATTTATCTGGAGAAGCTCCGAACCCTGTTAATTCTTTAAAGTACGTTTTTTATAACAACCCTTGCTTTCCAGCAAGGCTGTCTAATGCCATAGCTTCCTCGGGGCATCCGTGGCCATCACCACACCATGGACTCTGTGGGAAGTCACCCTCCTGGGTCATCGTTTGAAGAGTCCTGGTCTGGGGCTGGCTCACGGGCATTTTTGTGAACCATTAGGCCTACCCTGTGGCTTTTCTGGTCACACTGTTTGACTCCTGGCGTTATTCTAAAGCATTTCCCAGGCTCCAGCTGTCTCTTCCCCTGGGTTCCATCCATAACATCAACACTATTGGGTTTGTTTTGTTTTGTTTTGTTTCTTTTTTTTTTCAATTAGCTCTGTGAAATGTTCCTTTCAAGTCAAATCCCCAAAACTATTATTCAAGAAATAAAATAAGCTTGGTGTCCTGATTTCCAGCCTGATCACTTGCAAAAGCCAAAAGAATGTCTTGTCCCAGAACTAACCAGTTCTTACAGATTCACTGGTAAGCTGTGCTTTTTCCTGCTCAGTGCCCTTATCTGAGTGCTTCTTATCTGAGCCATGGCTTAGTCTAGGTTAGACAGTTGGGAACAGGTATGCAATAACGGCAGCCCCACTCCTTTCTTGAGGGATTTCCAAGATATACTCAGGACTCAGAACCAATCTCTCCTCTGACTTGTGTGCTAATACAAGTGCTAAATTTATCTGGAAGGCCCAAAGTCTGCTCAAGGCCAAAAATAGCCAAATAGTCCGTGCTGTGATTGTCTCCATTCTTTTCTAAACATAGTCTCTAGATCTTAAGTAATTGTCAATGATTCAGGGAATCATTACATCCCACCTTACATCCCCCAAACTGAAAAATGATGCAAAAATCTAAGACTGAAATCATCAGAATCTGTTTTATGTCACTACAACCAAATGCCTGAGATTATGTAATTTACTTTTTTTGAGATTCAGTAATTTATGAAGGAAATTTGTTTTGGTTCTTAGATCTGAAGGCAGGATAGTCTAAGAGTGATATATGTCACAATACTCAAACTCATGATGAGAGCAAAAAGTTAAGAGAAAGAGGCAAAACATGAAGGGTGAAGGGTAACCTCACTTTACAACAATCCAATCTCACAGTAGCCTGTGAGAGTAGCCTCAAGAGAACAGGAATTCACGCACAAAAAAGGAATTAACCCCTCTTTACCTCCATGTTTTATACCTCCACAATGCCACTCAAATTACAATATTAGTTTCATAGGGACCAAACACATTGAAACTATACCAGACACTAATGAAGGAATTTAAAGGGTCAATTTTTATCCAATGTATACTACCCAGTTCCTGAGAAGTGGTGTAACATAACAGAAACAGCTGTATTCTTATAAATTAGTAGATAGATAGATAGATAGATAGATAGATAGATAGATAGATAGATAGATAGATGTAATAGAAAGCAGATTAGATTATAGATGGATAATGATGGTGATGGTGATGATGATAGATGGGTACATAGAGAGGTGAAAATAGATGACAGATGAAGTATAAGTAGGTAATGATGATAGACAAATAGATGCAAAAAGTTGAAAGAAGTCCTTATGCATTTCCTGAAAACAATGCTTTTAGCTCCCACAGAAAAACAGAAAACATATTACTATCTAGTCCTCAAGAATAATGACAGAAATCTAAGCAGCCATTTATGTGAGTTTTCATGAACAATTACAATGCATTCAGTACAAGCTACAACAATTGAGCTCCTTCTAGGTACCTATCACCACATAGGACACAGATGGGCATAGTTCTGCTTTAAAGAGTTCCCAATTATGCTAAGAAAAAAGGCCACACCAACAGCTAACCACAACATAAAACAGACTGCAATAACTGCTATTATAAATGTAAACGTGTAGAAAAATAATAGGGTTGTTTTCTTTGTTTCTTCAAGGACCACAAATTTTAGAAATTTTACCAAGGCATCCATTGAGGGCAAGGGTTAATTGGCAATCTTCAGCGCTTAGCAACAACCGATGAAGTGAAAACAAGATGTCTCATTCCCCAAAAATAAAACACACTGAATTATGGCCCAGATATCTTCTCAGCACTTATATAAATTATCTAAACATTTTTTCTGTCTTTGTGACCCAAAAGTACTTTGTAATAATAGGTTAAAATCTTGAGAAGATGCCAAAACAAAGGCTTGTTGTCCTTCCCTTCCTTTTCTCTCTTCCCCAACCTCCAAGTTCATTAAAAACTCCATTTCTTTCTTTCTGCAATAGAAGGCTTTCTCTAATGGATAAAGCTGAAATGACTCACTTAAAAGAATTTTCTTCTCACAACTATTCATTCCACAAACATGTATTAACCACTTCAATGTATCTTCCACTGTTCTGGACTCGATGATGAATACAAACAATATAGTTTCTCAATCCTGGATGAGGTCACAGTCCTGTAACTCGGTTCTGAGAAGGAGCAGGGACAAATAAGGACATTTCAAAGTCAACAATTCTCTAACAATTTTATGTTCACCTTATTATAGGAACAAGCAAATGCACTTTTTCCTGGAAATTCAACTATTTCTAACACATGAGATAAAGGACAAAAGGCAAAAAAGCATCATATTTTAGAAGAAGTTAAGCACTCTAACATATGAAGCTTGGTTTCTGTGTGTGTGCGCGTGCGTGCGTGCATGCGTGTGTGTGTGTGTGTGTGTGTGTGTCTGTCTGTCTGTCTGTCTGTCCCATCCTGGATCTTGAACTCAGATCCTGGGCACTACCCCCTGAGCTTTTTCTGCACAAAGTTAGTGCTCTACCACTTGAGCGACAGCTCCACTTCTGGTTTTCTGGTTGGCTATTGAAAATAAAAGTATCATAGACTTTGCTCTCTGTGCTGTGAACTATAATCCTCAGATCTCAATTTCCCACCTAGCTAGGATGGCAGGTGTGTGTGTAGCCAGCTCCTCAAATTCATCTTCCACGCTGCCACCAAAGTTAATATTGTTAAAAATTGAATGCTGTTGGGGTTCTTCTCAGACGTCTGGGAGGGGGCAAAATGGCGACAGAGCCCACAAATAATCCCGGGAACACAGACTGCGGAGACCAGACTCCAAGTGCAGATCTAACTTTATTTTAAAAAACGCACTCACTTAAATACAGATTGAGCGGTGGCCGCCACATCATACCAGCAGCAAATAGGGACCTTCCTGAATGCGACCATCAGCCAATGGTGTCCTGAGGCACACCCCACTTGCCAGGAGTATGCCACAGAATGCTACCCGTGTGAATCCGTTGAACAAAGATTTGCAATGCCTCTCAAGTTGACTACCATGGGAAACGTAAACCTCTTACCCCAACCACTGAGTGCTCTGAAATTTAACAGGAATCGCCATTCATGCTTATTTGTTCAATAACTATCTATTAACTGCTAGGCATTGTTCTAGTCTTAAGAGATAACAGAACAAAACAAGAGAGTCGAGATTCCGAGTTACTTAGAAGGATAGAAGAAAGAACAATAAAGCAAGTAAGCAAAATTTTCAAATGCTGATGAATACTGCTATCACCTTCTGGTGCTTGACCCAGAAAGGCTCATGGATAAGAGACAAAAAGATCTTCCAGGGCTTGCAGTGCTGGGCCTTTGAGTGCCCAGAGCCTAGCAGCTGGACTGGTGGGCACACAGGCTTATAGCTCTAGACTCTGAGAGCTAGGAACCCATTGTTCCAGGCTTTAGAAGCCAGAGACTTGTGGCTCTCCCCATTCAGGTTGGTGGCATCCTGATATAGCATTAATCACCAATGGTTCTAGCACCTGGAAGTTAGTGGTATTACTCATGTCAAAATAGATCCAAATTGTCTATAAATTACTTAATCTGTGGTCTTTTGCAATAACAGACCAAATGGATTGAAACACTCAGTCTCCCACCCACAAACCATAAGCCCATCTGTAATCAGGTTGTCCTCATCTCCTACTCCCATGTGCCTTTGTCTCTATAAATATTTGTTTAACAGTGTAGGGCTGGGGCAATTAATATTGACATCTAAGTCTCATTTCATTCTCTGGTCCTATGCTACCTTACAATGGTTTATATGGATATTTAAAACATTATTCAAATTGCTAAAAGTGATAAAAGAAAGTCAGTACTAAGACTCATATCCAATAAAGACTAATAGTATTACAGGATCATGTATAATATCTATATGCACATATACATTTCCTCTCGGCCACAAGACTGCACATTACCTCATGTCATTAAGCCTAAAACACCAATTCTAAGACCAACTATTATTTTATGGAATAGTAAAAAGAAAAAGTGAAATCAATTAAGCCTGACACATGCTAAAACACTGTGCATCATAAGCACATTCTTATTTCATAGGTTTTAAATGTGAGGAAATAAACATGCTTTAAAATAACCGTAAAATTAACCAAGAAACTAAGCCTTAAACTGTCTACGGCTATACCACCCTGGACCCACCCACTCTTGTCTAAACCTTAAACACTGGCCCAACATCAGACATAAGAAGAATTAAGATGTGAACACAGAATCAGTGGCTGGTAACTCATGCCAATATTTCTAGCTGCTTAGGAGGCTGAGATCTGAGGATCGAAGTTCAAAGCTAGCCCAAGCAGAAAAGTCTGCAAGACTCTTATCTCCAATTAGCTGAAAAAGAAAAAGTGAATTCAGCTTTCTTAGCTCCAAGAATTACAAACACCTGGGGCTGGGAGTTTGGCCTCCTGGTAGAGTGCTTGCCTAGTATGCATGAAGCCCTGGGTTCGATTCCTCAGTACCACATACACAGAAAAAGCTGGAAGTGGTGCTGTGGCTAAAGCCTTGAGCAAAAGGACAGTGCTCAGGCCCTGACTTCCAGTCCCAGGACTGGCAAAAAAGAAAAGGAGAAGAAGAAAAATTACAAGCACTTCATTGTTGTACTGTTTCTCCTCTCTGCATCTTCAATTATTTTTTAAGCATGGTCTCAAGCCAGCCCAGGCTGAGCTTCCAAATCCAGGTATTACAGACCTGCACCATCATGCCTGCTCTTCCTTAGATTGTTTTAGGAAAAGTACAAGTAGGGTTGGGAGCATAGTCAGGTGGTAGAGTGCTTGCCTAGCATGCATGAAGCCCTGGGTTCGATTCCTCAGTACCACATACACAGAAAATCCTGGAAATGGTGCTGTGGCTCAAGTGGTAGAGTGCTAGCCTTGAGCAAAAACTGTCTAAGGGCAGTGTCAGGATCCTGAGTTCAAGCCCCAGGACTGGCAAAAAAAAAAGGAAAAAAAAAGAGAAAAAGTACAACTATAACAAGTCAGCATAAAGAAAGGAACATTAAATGTGGTGCCCAAATTGGAGCTATATTCTAAATTAATGCACTTGGAAGCACACAGGTTACTGGTCCTTGCTGAAATTAGGTAGAAATGTGGGCTGAGTGCCTTCTCTGTGGGTGGCACTATCCCAAGTTGTCAGGCATAATGGCAATTTATGTTTTCTCCCACACCTGCTTTCTTCCTTACTTTAGTCAACCATTAGCACACGTTCTCTCCAGGGAAAGCCAAAGGCGGGGCTGAGACAAGGGGAAGGAAGCAGTTCTTGTTTGCCACAGCTTAGCTAAATTGCATTTGCCCTTTTTTGCATAGAGCAATAAAGTGTTCTAGAAAACTGCAGCATAGATTTTTAATTTTCTCCTTGTCACTGGGTGCTGTAATCACATAATTACCCAAGTGCTGGAGATAGTCATTTATAGCAAATGAGCAAAACCATCACAGAGGTTAAATCCCCTAGAAACCAACCAGCTTACATTTGCCTCTCAAAAAGGCATATGTACAATAGAAGGGGTTGAAAACCCTTTGTACAGCCAATTTTTATATATATCCAATCCAAAGAAGATATGTATGGATGGTGTAGATAGATACTGTCTCATGGCTTGGCTGTCTGGGGCTCAATAACTGAAGAACCCACCAATCCAATACAGAACCAGCTTCAAATATGTCCTTTAAGACAATGAATTGAATCGTTTCAGTGGTTCAGAAGGTCCTAAAAATGGACAGGATGGGGACAGAGACCACAGGACTAGAGGTCAGTATCTCTGAACATGCTCCCACACTCCCTTCCCCTGCACAATTACGGCTGCCTTACCAAATACCTTTGCTTACATGGCTGCTGGCCTTCCATTCTTCCTTCAAGGATCTCTGGTAGAGAGGGATTATGATGGGAGAAAGGGATGACACTGGTCAAGATGTATTGTACACTTTGCATTAAAACTCCTTGGTACAACTCTTCAAAAATAATTATAAAAAATATTTTTATAATGAATCTAGGACTGGCTTAGCAGTAGAGTGCTTGCCTAGCATGCATGAAGCTCAATTCCTCAACACCACAGAAACAGAAAAGTCTGGAAGTGACACTGTGGCTCAACTAGAAGAGCACTAACCTTGAGCAAAAGAAACTCAGGACAGTGATCAGTGATCAAGCCCTCAGTTCAAGCCCCAAGACTGGCCATAAAACAAATAACAACAACAAAAATAATCTATGATGGGGGAAGTGAATTTGTTCAAAGGGTACTGTGCATGTATGGAAATATTAATGCAACCTCCACATACCACAGATATATACTAATTCAAAGTTTAAATAATAATAATAATAATAATAATAATGGCCCAAGTGTTTTCTTTGTGAAAGGTGCCCTGCCTTCTTCTGCCCACCCCCCTTAGCTGTGGCCCACACTGCTACCACAAAAAGCATGTACATGTGCAAACACCCACGTGTGCATGCTTCCCCCACCACCACAACCAGATGAAGGTGGGTAGAAATTAACAGAACTATTTAGAGACCCAGAAATTGTTTTGTTTCTCTGCCTCCTCAGAAAGAAAAGCCTCCCTCTCACCTCGCTAACATTGTGACAATTGCAAAGAGGTACAAACACTCACTTCTGGGAATCCCATGATGAGAACCAAAATGTCATTGGCTAATGTGTCTGGGCTAACACCAGAAAGCCCATCTGCTCAAATCAATCCAGCCATGGTAGTCTGAAATTCCATCTTGAGCATTAAGTATTGCCTTCCTGTGGGATATTCTCTTATAAAATGTAACACACTTGGTTGCAATTTATGTTTTCTTACTTGAAGAAAAGTCTTCAGTTACAAACCTCAAATTAGCCATGGTCTATCTTTCTTCTCTAAAAAGTGAAGCTCAGAGGACAACAGACAACACTCCTTACCTAAGTAAGGAAGAAGCTGGTAAATGCAACAAGTGCCGGACTATTTGCTAAATAATAAGTATTTACAGGGCAGATACATCTGCCCATAAATTACTTATTCTTCTACTATAGCTTTGAAATAGGTATGATCAGTAGTCATATTTTCATGTCAGGGCTGCAAAGAAAGGTTAAGTCATATGCCCATATTCTAAGTGGTATTTCTAGCCTTCAAAACTTGATCCTGTCTGCAGCCAACCCCATGTCCTTTTCCAAAGGAATGCTAAATGTGAAGTTGTTTACTTTCCCAACCTTACTTCCACTTGCCTTTCTCTTAGCCTCATTCTCTCCATCAAAATCTGCTCAAAGAATCTAATTAGATGTCATTTACACCTTAGAGATGAGACCACAGACAGCTTAGAGAGAAAAAACAAACCCATTAACTTAAAATCATATGAATGATGATATGTTCTTAAGTCCTTTCAAAGGACATTCAGATAGTGAAGATAGATGAGAAGTGTAAGCTCTTGTGTGTGCATTGGGGATATGATGGTCCCTGGGGAGAAGAAATGGAAGATGAAAAAGGCTTTCAGGACAGTACAAGTTTCCTCTGCCTCAGAGACCAATCTACAAACACCTCAGGGCAAAGAAGATTTGGATCCTCAGACCCACAAGTAAAAATACTCTGAGAGGCATTTATTAGTCTTCTTTAACTTTATTAATGTTTATCAGAAGAAGTTCCTACTCCTTCTGATAAATATGCAATCTCACTTCCCTATGCAGAAGGAACTAGGGCCTCTCCTTTAAATATTCCCAACAGCAATCAATGTTAGAGCCTGAGCAATAGGTCTATATTCTGAATAGAAAGTATAGTCCACTATTAAGCATGCCTCTCCAGCCCCTCCAAATTCTGGTTCACCTTCTTTGCTCTGAGGCATAGTTTCCTCTCTCCTACTTCTTTTCATTCTTTGATCTCCAAAGCTCCATTTGGGTTCACATTTTTGGGAGAATGTTCTTTCTTAGAGAACTTCATGGACCCCAAATCATAAACATATCTGGTATTGGAGCTGAATTTCCCCAGATGAGCACTGAGAACAAATGAAGTAAGTACCACTGATATATATATATATATATATATATATATATATATATATATATATATATGAGTGTGGGTAGTGTCCTGGCCTTTCTCCCTCAAGGATCTCCTGAGAAATTCAATTATGGAATAATGAAAGAACTAGCCATTGCTCTTGCTCCAGTGATTCAGAGTGAGAGAGAAGCAGACAAAGAAAGTCTGGTCAGGGAGGGAGACATGGCACCTCAGTAGAGATAAATACCCCTTCCTCTTCCTAAAGACACTGGAAGACAGAGATGGCAATCTGGTAAAGACAAAGCATTTGACAACTCTGGATTGGACCCATGCAGGGAACAGAGCCCCCCCCCCCCCAGTGGCCCAACCAGACACTGAAACAGTTGAGATCCACCAAAGGGATATAAAAAGTGGCCCGTATGAGTGCTACAATGGACTACCAATGTCCAGGTCCCCTTTCTTGTTTGCCTTGAGAAGTCTTTACTCTCTCTTACTCTTCTTCAACTTCCTTTTCCTCCCTTAGCCCAGGTAGCAGGTGGATAGAATCTCATTCATATAGCATAAGGCAGCCCTCATGTCTGAGAGTCCTAGCTGGGGCTTATTACAATCTTCCAGTGGATAAGTAGATAAGAAGCCATTTCATCTTCCCTGGTGCCTTACTATCACTTTTGAATACATTTTGTATGTGTTCTCACTTATCCTACATCTTAATTCTTTCTTTGGTGGAGCAAAAGGAACCCAAGTCCTTTCCCACACTCCTACAAACACTTCATATACTCTTAAACACCTGTTACACTCTTTTGCCAGTCCTAGGGCTTGTTCTCAGAGCTTAGGTACTGTCCCTGAGTATCTTTTGCTCAAGACTAGTGCTCTATCACTGGAGCCACAGCGCTACTTCCAGCTTTTTCTGTCTGTGTGATATTGAGGAATCAAACCCAGGACTTCATGGATGATAGGTATGCATTCTACCATTAAGCCACATCCCAATCGCACTTTTTATACTCTATATTCTGTAGGTACAGAATTTAACAACATATAAAATTCTGCATGGGCCTTCACCAATGAAGTACACTACAACTTGAATGATGAAGACCATACATGATGTAGCTGTGCAGAACTGATGGTGATGACGATGAGACGAACGGACTGCACAGCCAAGCAGAGCATTACAGTTCTTCTGAAGATACCACCCCATCAGGTGCTTCATCAGGTGGTGCAGTATCTTCATCCTGGGCTGTAACTTCTGTTTCTGCTAAAGACCATAGCTAAAATTGATCTCAGCCTCAGGGATGAACGTAGTCTTAGGGAGTTGCCGGTGTTGCTTTTTCTTCTGAGTGAGAAAGTGTTATAAACCTAGCATGCCATGCTGTATTGCATTTACAAAGTACAATGAAGGAAGCATCTGAGGGTCCCATTCTTCAGCCACTCGCTGAAGTTCTTTAGCCATTCTGACCATGGGTGCAAGATGGTCAGGTATTAGGCCAACCTCCTCCTCTTCTCCAACCCATAATGCATCTTTTTCCTTATCCTCTTCTTCACTTGTTGATTTTTGTCTCATCCATGTTAAAAACATGTTGGGGCTTCTAGCCCCCTTCCCCAATGATGGATTGGAACAAGTCATTCAAGTACTCCTCAGCTCCAGCTTTATCCACAGAGGCAGCTTCTCCAAGCAGAGAAATGCCCTTGAGTTCAAAATGTCTTTGAAATTTGTTAAACCAGCCCTTGCTGTCAATGCATGAGGTTGGTCTGGTAGGAGAAGCACTCAACAGTCTTGGTTCAGCATCTTCATCCTCATCATCAGCATGAATGTCTAAGCTTTCCCCCAAACTATTACCAAGATTCCTGGCTTTCAACTAGATGGTGGTGTTATCCAGTGAGATATTCTTCCTGCAGTCATTTATCCACAGGGCCAGTGCAGACTCCATCCTCACCATGGCTTCATTGCAGGAAGTGACATCCTCTGTGCAGTCTTGTGAAAAGTCAGCATTGCCATAGACCTAATGTTCTTCTCATCTTTCTTTATGTAGCAAACTATAGATTCATTTATCCCATAATGGCAGTCTATAGCCCTGTAGCTTCAGCCTTCCTTTAACACCTCAAGAAGTTCCACCTTTTTTAAAGCATCTTCTTCTGGTGCTTGAGTTCACTGCCAGAAGCTTTAGAAAGCACAGAATGTTTAGGTGGCACTGTAGGGCTTGAATCACAGTTCTTAATCCAATCAGGACAAAGCTGAAGTGAGACCCTAACTACAAAACTAAAAAAAGCAAAAGGACTGGGAATATGACTCCAGTGTTAAAACACTTACCTGGCAACATATATATATATATATATATATATATATATATATATATGGCACATTTTCTTGATTCATTCATCTACTGAGGGTATCTGGGTTAGCTCCATATCTTAGCTATGGTAAGTAAAGCTGTAATGTGCTGGTAAAAACAAAAAACAAAAAAAAATACTTATCTGGGAGAGTTAACTCCCAGTTTAAGGGGAAAGAGATTCCCTTTATTAATTGCTCCCTTTCTTAAAATACACAGAATTCTTGTCCCCAGACCCCAGTAAAATGGAAAGTAGACAATTCAAATAATTAAAATCCACCCTGATTTGAATTCCCCAGGTATGTCTGCCAGACCCTTGGCAAACCAGTCTCACCTCAAAGGAGCTCACAGTTTCCCTGAAAAGAGAGAAAAGAAAAGAAAGCTACTGCTGTCAATCTACCCAACCCCCTTGCTTTGAAATTGTTTTCTTCCATCTTTGCCTGCTGGCTTTAATTAGGAGGAGTGAAGGCAGCATGCAGACTGGAGACAGCAGGTGGTCTTACAAAAATGTGTTCAAGAAACAGCTTTGGATAATCAGAGGTCACTATGTCTCTGTGCGAGCATTCTCCCTCTTTCTGGCTTCTCCTGCCCCATCTTGTTTATCTTGTCATTTGCCCCTCATTAGTTAGAAAGGAGTCAGGAGCTTAGGGTTGGTGGCCCCTGTTGCTGTGGGCTCAAGAAGGCACTCATCTTCACAAGAGATTGAGAGCTAAGAAAAAGAAAGTCAAAACAAATGGATTCATATTGTATGTATACCATCAGATAAAGTTAGGCCTCTTCTAAATACCTATTATGCAAATATATTAGGATGGCAACACCAGTCACTCTTTGAATGCTCAAACTCTGGGGACCCCACAAATATCACTGTTGAACCCAACGGAATCTGCTGTGATGAAAAGCACAAAGCCAGTCTGAAAATGCTAGCTACTTTTGGATTTCAACTGTATGCCATTCTAGAAAGGGCAGAATTGTGATGAGTAAAAAAAATCTGTTGTTGTTCAGGATTTGAGTGAAGAAAGGCATGAACAGATAGAACACAGAGGCCTTGAGGACAGTAAAATTGCGGGTGTTGAAGCCTGATAGGTCTCAGAAACAGAGACCACTTCGAGAATTATGTCCTGAGTTCCCAGGTTCTTTTCACCATCAGAGAAAGAATTCACAGATGACATGAAGGAAATTCGGAGAAAGTTTTACTACCGAGTTAAAGTCTGCATCTTCTCAATAGAGAGTCCATTCACGCCTTTCTGGGCAAACTGTAATGGATAGGAGTATGTCCCAAGAAGAAGTCAGAATTTTTTTGGAATAGGTTTTGCTTTCTCAGTCCTTACATGAGATTTTCAGCTGTGTCGTAGCATCCCATGCATAATGAAAACCAGCCAATCTGGTAAAGGCAGTCATATGGAGACACCTTACAGTGAAGCAAAGAACACTTGGTGATCACCTTGGCAACCGGCAATCATCTGCGTTAGCCACAGTGGTCCCAGCTGATGTAAGGTGGGTTTTTTTTGTCCTGTTTGAGTGGTTTTACAGGACAGTGTGGTTGCTTCAGCCTCTAGCCACCAGGCAAACTCCCTCTGTGGCTATATACCCAAATTCAAAGTTACTCAGTATGACACCACAGTAGTGGATATATGCTATCATACACCTGTCAAAGCCCTCCAAATAGGCAATACCAGGAGTGAATCAGGAGTGCAATCTGTGAACTTCAGAGATAATGATGTGTCAGAGGAGGTTCTTCAACAGAACAATAGTCCTTGTGCCACTCAGGACTGAGCTGTCCACAGTCGGGGGATTTGCATATGTAAAGACTATGAGAGCTCTCAGTATTTTGGACTCAATTTTTCTGTGTATTTGAGCTGGGTGTTGGTGGCTCATGCCTATAATCCTAGCTATTTGGGAGGCTGAGATCTGACGATCATGGTTGAAAGCCAGACTGGAGAAGGAAAGTCCATAAGACCCTTACCTCCAATTAACCACCAGAAAACTGGAAGTGGAGCTGTGATTCAAAGTGGTAGAGTATTAATCTTAACATCTCAGGGACAGGACCCTGGGCCCTGAGTTCAAGCCCCATAATTGACATTATAAAATAAAAATAAGGGCTAGGAGTTTGGCCTAGTGGTAGGGTTGAATTCCTCAGTACCACATAACACAGAAAAAGCCAGAAATAACGCTATGACTCAAGTGGTAAAGCACTATTCTTGAGCAAAAAGTGTCCAAGGACAGTATTCAGGCCCTGAGTTTAAGGCCCAGGACTGGCAAATAAATAAATAAATATAAAAACAGAGTCCTGAGGCCAGGAGTTTGGCCTAGTAGTAGAGTGCTTGCCTAGCATGCATGAAGACTCAGGTTCAATTCCTTGGTAACACATACATAGAAAAAAGCCGTAAGTGGTGCTGAGGCTCAAGTGGTAGATAGAACACTAGCCTTGAGAAAGTCCAAGGACAGTGCTCAGGGCCCTGAGCGCAAGCCTGGGACTGGCACCAAAAAACAAAACAAAACAACAACAACAACACAGAATAGTTGAGTTTTGCTAAAAGAGTTGGTAGAAAATCTAAACACCTAAGATCCTTGAAGCACTGCTTGGAAAGACAGATTCAACAGGACCACTAAGAGTGAGAATCCATCAATAAGCTAGCAACACATACATGCTGAGCCCCAATTCTTTCCAAGTAGTCTTCAAGGAATGTGGAATGGAATTGGGATCCACAACAGAAAGTACGGAACTTATTTTATGGTAAGAGAAACAGACAAATTATAAGCATATGTGTTAGGAAAATTACATTGCACACTAACAGGTAATACATTCCCCCAAAAAAAGAAAGAAAAAGAAAGAAAGAGAGAGAGAGAGAGAGAGAAAGAGAGAGAGAGAGAGAGAGAGAGAGAGAGAGAGGGGGGGGGGGGAGGGAAGGGGAGAAAGAAGCTGGGCACAGTGGCTCATGCCTGAGGCTGAGATCTGAAGATCAAGGTTCAAAGCCAGCCCAGGCACTGAAGTCTGAGAGACTCTAATCTCCAATTAACCACTAGAAACCGCAAGTAGCACTATGGCTCAAGGGGTAGAGTAATAGCCTTGAGTTGAAGAGCTTAGGGACAGCTCCCAGGCCCCAGAGTTCAAGCCCCACAACCGACAAAAGAGAGAGAGAGAGAGAATGAGAGAGAGAGAGAGAGAGAGAGAGAGAGAGAGAGAGAGAGAGAGAGAGAGAGAGAGAGAGAGAGAGAGAGAGAGAGAGAGAGAGAGAGAGAGAGAGAGAGAGGCGGGGGAAAGGTGATACATGGGAAATGGAGAAAGTGTGAAAGGTTTGATTTTAAGTAGGGGTGATTGGAAGTACCAGCAGAAGATGGTGTTGGAGTAAAGAGCTGAAGCAGGTAAAGAAAAGTTCACCAAGCAGATCTCAGTGGCAAGGAATCTTCCAAAAGAAGGGCGTAGCTACAACAGAGGGTCCAGAATAGAAGTGTGCTTCTTCCAGGAAGAAGGAGGCCAGTATGTCTGGAGCTGGGTGAGTAGGGAGAAAAATGAAGGGAATGAGGGGAGAAGATTTAAGGGGCCAGACAACATAAGTCTTCCAGGATCATTCAAAGGACTTTGGTCTCACTTTTTAAATAGGGAGCTATTTCAGAGTTGGAAGTACAGCTAGAGTGTTAGAGCATCTGCCTAGTTAAGTGAAAGGACCTAGTACTGCCATAAAAAGAAGTAGGAAGCTATTGCCACCACTTATGAGACAAAGCAGCACCACTACCTGAACTGTGTTTTAGACATAACACCATAGTTATTGCTAAGAACTGACTCTAATCTATAATGACAAAAGTAGAAGACCTAAAAGGGCTTCTTAGAGTCCCTTACAGTAATCCAGTCAAGAAGAGGCTTCTGTAGAATATTGGTGGTGACAGTGAAGGCATGGAGAGACTTCAGATCCTGGGGGTTGAATGTAGGACCACCAAGTCCCCCTGCAGGAGTAAAGGTTAAGAATGAGAAAGGTGAAGGAGCTGTCAATGCATGGAAGGCTGCCATGAGGACAGGGTAGGGATACTATCAGGACTTGAGGAACATGGGAAAGGAATTACAGAGAGAAAGGATAAGATATGCACAGCCCTCACTCCAGTGCATCTCCCTGCAGCTTACCATGGAATGCATCATTTATCACTGACATTGGCCTGGAGTTGTTCAGCAGGCATCATCTACAAGCATTTTCCCAGCCTTCCGTTTCCCCATTGCTCCCAAAGGGAACAAACAAATCTATAAAACAGAGATTAAAGAAAGCATAAGGCCAGGCACTGGTGGCCCACACCTGTAATTCTAGCAATTCAGGAGGCTGAGATCTGTGTGTAATGGTTTGAAGCCAGACTAGACAAGTAAGTCCATGAGACTCTTGTCTCCAGTAAGCCACTCAAAAATCGAAGTGGTGTTTGACCCTCTCCCTGTTTGTGTATGCTCCCATGCCCTGCCCACCACCCACCTCTGCCATCAATCCAAGATGACAGCCATAAACTTTCAGAAGATATTTTTAGTGAAGTTGCAGATGATCTCATCAGACCCTCTGGAGAGCAATGCTAGTTATCTCTTGCACGATCCCCTCATGTATCCACCCACTCTCTCACCCCCTCAAAACATGTTCACTAGAGATCTAATAAACCAGCTCCCAGCAAGGTGTAAATGAGTGGTGGGAGTAAACATTAAAAATACTCCCTCTCCTGGGGATGTTTGAGTTTAAAGTAGCCAAACGTCTAAAGAAAGAGCCAACACAATGCATTATCAGTCCGCAGCTTAAGGGAACTTCCGTGTTCATGGTCTTGACTCACAGGCCCTGAGTACAAGCCCCATGACCAAAAAAAAATACAAAACTAGCTGAGCACCAGCAACTCCTACCTGTAATCCTACCTACTCAGGAGGCCAAGATCTGGAAAGTCAATGTTCAAACCCACCCTGGTGGGGACAAAAACATGAGCAGGGGTATCAATGTATGAGAAACAATGTACCTATTACCTGACAGATGTAACTGTAACCCCTCTATACGTTACACACACACACACACACACACACACACACACACACACACACACACACACACACCAGCATCAGCCTGGGCAGACAAATCTGTGAGATTCTTATTTCCAATTAACCAGCAAAGAGCTAGTTCAAGGGGTAGAACATCAACTGTGATCAAAAAAGCTGTACACCAAGACATGATAAATTATTCAGGACTCCCCTACCTCTGTATATAATCTATTTAATAGCAATGAAAGAATTTACAAAAGTCATACAGACTCTAGTCATTCACATACAGTGAGACCAAAGGAGGTTACTCTGAGGAGAGAACACAAAGGCATAAGGCCTATGTGCATCTGATCATATAAAATAATATTTCTCAAAATGAACTCCAGGAAATGGAAAGAAAAGATTTATTTTTTTCTTTGTTGCTGATTTCCTTTCCTTTTCTTTTTGTCTTATTTTTTGCCTGTCATGGGGAGGATAAGGGGAAGGCACAGAAATAGAGGGACAAAAACTGGGAGAAAATCATGGGAAGGGTAGCAATGGGTAAAAAGTAACGTACTGGGGCCAGGAGTTTGGCCTTCTGGTAGAATGCATGCCTGGCATGCACAAAGACCCAGTACTACTTACATAGAAAAAAGCCAGAAGTGGTACTGTGGTGCAAGTGGTAGGAAGGAAAAAAGGAAGAAGGGAGGGAGGGAGGAAGAAAGAGGAAAGAAAAAGAAGACTGAATGAGCTCTCTAGTTTCTGAGTTCAAGTTTCAGTATCACATAAAACTATTGAGTTGCCAGATGCTAGTGGTCAGTCTTGTGATCCTACTACTTGGGAGACTGAGATATGAGGATGCTATTTCAACCAGTCCAGGCAGGAAAGTCTGTGTGCCTCCTATGTCCAATTAACCACCAGGAAACCAGTAGTAATGCTATAGGACAAAGTGGTAGAGCACTAGCCTTGAGCAAAAGAGCTTAGGAATGGGCCCAGGCCCCTACTTCAAGCCCCATGAATGACAAAGAAAAAAATCTATAGGGTCTGGGGCAGTCTTTCTTCCAAAAAAAAGTCAGAAAAATAATAATATGTGGCCTGGTGCAGTGGCTCACTCCAGTAATCCTAGTTACTCAGGAGGCTGAGATCTGAAGATAGCAGTTCAAAGCCAGCCCCAGTACTAAGGTCCAGGAGACTCTTATCTCCAATTAACCACTAGAAAGTGGGAAGTGGCACTCTGGCTCCAGAGATAGGGTGGTAGCCTTGAGCTGAAGAATCAGGGACAAGGCCAGGCCCAGAGCTCAAGCCCCATACCCACAAAAAAATTAATAATAATAATAATAATAATAATAATAATAATAATAATAATAAGGGGCCAGGAGTTTGTCCTAGTGGTAGAGTGCTTGCCTAGCATGCACGAAGACCTGGGTTCGATCCCTCAGTACCACATACATAGAAAAAAGTCCGAAGTGTTGCTGAGGTTCAAGTGGTAGAGCTCTAGCTTCAAGCAAGAGCCCAAGGACAGTGCTCAGGCTATGAGTTCTAGGCCCAGAACTGGCAAATAACAACAACAATAATAATAATAATAAACCCAAAATATAGCCCCAAAACAAACTATCTTGCCCTTCCCGGAGTTACCAAGCTTTCATGTTTAATAGCTACCTAAGGCAAGATTGCAGAAGTAATAATTAATTTAGGAAAAGGCCAGTCTCTAGACCAATTTAACAAGGTGTGCCGAAGCCTGTGGACATGATGTGCTGTGTAAATATGTGTGGAGGCAGCCTGCACATTAACCTCCAAAGCCTGTAAACTGTCTAGCCACAGAGAGTCTGCCAGGCAGCAACTGAAGTGAAGAAGGGACTCCCTCCCGCTGAGCCAGCGGGCACCCCCCCAGGGGTCTCTCAGACACTAGTCACTCACTCAGCATGAAGCTGACAACCACCTCCAGCAACAATTACAGCTCCTCCACATTTTTGGAGGCTGTAATGTTAAATCAATCAATCAGGTGTGCCATTGGCAGAAGCTCAGGCTGCCAACTCACTTAAGGGGTGTGAGGGGAAGCAATCACCACATAAACTCCTACTCCTTGCTGTTTTATTTGACTCAGGTCCACTTTGCAAAGCCATTACACATCAGTCTTTCGGAAAGTTTCCCTCCCTCTGTGGTTTTGCACTGTACTTGGTAAATCAGTGACTCAGAGACAAGCCACAAACATTCTGAAATGTTCCCACACAGCAACCAACCAAAGGCATGTGCATCGAGTGTAGCCTGTGCATAGGGGGTAAGCCTGTGCTTACACCCTGTAAACCTGTGTAAGTGCCCTGTGTGTTTTGTTTGTCTGGGGTGATGGTATTGGAGCTTTAAATCAGAGTCTGGGCACTATTCTTAAGCTTTTTTGCACAAGGCTATAGCTGTGCCACTTGCACTACTGCTCTTCTTCTGGTTTCCTGGTATTTAATTGGAGATAAGAATATCACAGACTTTCCTATATGATCCTCAGATCTCTGCCACTTGAGTAGCTAGGGATTACAGACATGAGTCACCAGAAGTAACTGGCATATTATAATCATCCATTGTCCCACTACATGCATCATGCTGGGTGACAATTCTTCCAACCCAATATCTTTCTCTATGGGAAAGGGTCTGGCTATGTAGCTAAGGCTAACCTCAAACTCATACTCACCTAATAACTCCATGCTTGTATCCAATTCATGATCCTCCTGCCACAGCCTCCCGAGTGTTTGAATTACAATTGTGTACCACCAAATCCAGTTCCCATGTCCTTCTAAGGCTCACTAATCTGGAATCTTACATCTTCTTATCTCAGATCTATCAGACCTATTTTAATCATCTCTCCTCACTCTCTTAAGTGATCATCCTGTCCATCCAACACTACACACTTAAAATAGAATTTAACACTCTTCCAAAAGAGTCCAATGAGGGGTCAGGAGTTTTGTCTAGTGGTAAAGTGCTTGCCTAGCATGCACAAAGACCTGGGTTCAATTCCTTGGTACCACATACATAGAAAAATGCTGGGAATGGTGTTGTGGCTCAAGTGGTAGAGCTCTAGCCTTGAGAAAGTCCAAGGACATTGTTCAGGCCCAGGACTGGCAAAAAAAAAAAAAAAAAAAAAAAAAAAGAGTCCAATGATACCAAGTCTTGTTAAAAAAGAAAAAAAAACTTTTAATACCATTGAGCTATTGGGGATTTATTTTTAAATTCCTAACGAAATGTAGACTTTCAGTAAATGATGGAAAAAATGCATCCCTTGGCAGTAGTCAGATACAACATAGATCTATGGAGATATCACCCAAATAGGCTGACTATATGCACACACCTTTGTTTCAAACATAAAAACTACAGTGCCTTACAATTTGCCACAAGCTTCACTGAGCCTGAAAACAAGCAAAATGGCATGTTCAAGATTCAAGCTCCCATATTTAATTTGTTCACATGCGAAACATCAGAGGCATCTCTCGGAACTGTAGACATCAATATGATTTAAACGGCTGCCACTTAATGTGGTGAAGAGGAATCAATTGTGCCTGAAAACAGAAGACAAGGAGGAGCATCATCCTGTCAGTTCCTCAGGAAATAATGAGCCCTATTAATAGCTGTTCACATGAATCAACGAATCACTCCTCTGTCGGTGACAGGGGGCTGAGCCCCAGTCAATCAAAAAAGAGAAAGAAAGTTGATGATTCAGGAAAAGTCTCAGCAAGAGAAGTGAGCATGGCTTGGCCTCTTTTCTAATCTCTTCCCGGCCCTGCACACATCTAGTAAAGGATAAAGCCAGCATTTTAAATGTGTAGGAAAACCTTAACTGAAAAACTCCACTCTATGTGACCAGAGGAGGAGCCATCAAAGTTATGCTCCTCTTCTTCAAAACCTAGTACTTAGAACCTCAAACTGGATACTCAGGAAAGGGGCCCAGAGACCAAGGCTGGACGGATAGTGGTTTGACTTGGCTCATTGCTAACTGTAGAAAAGGTGATAAGGATTTTACCAGATGTTAGCATTGTCTGAGTGGAACTGGCATTACCCATGGTATCTCTCCTCAAGTCTTTGTAATACACTAAAAATCCTACAGGTATTCCTCAAACTCCTTGAGAACTAATGACAAATTCAGTCAATGTACAAACAGATATTATAGAAATAAACACTGAGGTACAAGGAACGCCATTGAGATAGTCTCTGTAGTTTTTTCAGATGAAATTTCTGCTCCAAGAAAGAAGTTGTAACTATGACACAATGATTTATATTTTAAAGAATTTTAATGTTTAATTATTAATGTTGTGACTGTACATAATGTCTTCTGCATTTCTATCCATTTAAACTATACTCAAAAAATTTATAAGGAGCTGGGCGTGGTAGCTCATGCCTATAATCCTAGCTACTAAGGAGGCTGAGAACTGAGGATCAAGGTTCAAAGTCAGCCCAGGCACAAAAGGACCTGAGACTCTTATCTCCAATTAACCTCTAGAAAACGGGAAGTGGGGATTGACTCAAGGGTAGGGTGGTAGCCTTGAGCTGTAGAGCTTAGGGACAGCACCCACCTACACTAGACTTGAGCTGAATTGCTCAGGGACAGGGTCCAGACCTAGAGTTCAAGCCCCATGATCAAAAAAAAAAAAAAATGGAACCAAACCCAATTGCCCCTCAGTAAATGAATGGATCAAAGAGATTTTGTATTTATACACAAAGGAATTCTATGCTGCCATCAGAAAGAAATGGAAAGACTTGGGAAAAATATTAAATGAAATAAACCCAACCCAAAGAAACATAGGCCCCATGGTTTCTCTCATGTAATAATTTTAGTATACATCTAGGATTCCCCTAGCAGAGGATTACAATAGCTCAAAAGCTATGTACAGTTAATGATCACACAAAAAAATTGAAAAAAAGAACTGCACTATGTGAAAGATGTATAACCTAGCTGGGTTATGGTAATCACAACATATGCTTGTGCTATCAAAACATCAATGTGTATTTTAAATTATCCATTCTAGTAACTGTGTATCAATTGTGTGTGTATTTTTGTGTGTCTTAACATGCATCTTACATTATCAACTATATTTCAATGAAGATGAAAATAAAAGCTATATATAGGGGCAGGGAGTTTGGCCTAGTAGTAGGGTGCTTGCCTAGCATGCACAAAGACCCAGGGTCAATTCCTCGGTACCACAACATAGAAAAAGCTGGAAGTGGTGCAGTGGCTCAAGTGGTAGAGTTCTAGCCTTGAGAGAGCTCAAGAACAGTGCTCTCAGGCCCTGAAGTCAAGTCCCAAGAATGATAATTTTTTAAAGCAGCCAGAGCAAGTAATAGACCCCTAAGCACCTGGCCCCTGTGACCTACCTCCTCCAGCTAGACCCACCTCCCTCTTTTCAGCACCTCACAATGTCTTCATATTAGGAGCCCGGTAAAGCATGTGCCCGTGATTTAGGTCAAAGGCCCCTGATCTAATGGTCTCTGGAAACCTCACAGATACCCAGTTCAGGGTGTGTGAAAGTCAGGGACTTTGCTAATCTCCTAGGCATCTTCTCTCAATCTCATTGGGTTGATAGTAGAGATGAACCATCACAGAAAGTCACCAAAAATCATAAACAAAAAGAAAAGCAGTTTATCATTCATTTATCAAGTAAACTACAATAACTGGCAAACCCTAAAGATAAGGAGTTTATGGAAACCTAGTCTCATTTATCCAGTATTATAGAGACAGCAAATTATTAAAACCAGGGAAAGGGCTTAAAAATCCTGTATTTTCAAAATACATTTTTCAAGATAGAATGTAAATGTACCCTGAAAATCTCCATAGATTAACTTAATGAGATGTTCTAACAAGAAAGGTAAGATAAAGAGATATCAATCACAGGGTTGTTGGTAAAAGCTAAATACTGGAAACAGCATTAGTGTCCATTTATAAGAATTACTTAAATAAGTTATGAAAAATCCATATAATAGAATATTACTCAGTCATCTAAAATAATGGTGTTGATCTATATTTTCAGATACAAATACATCTATGAAAAATCATCTAGTCAAAAAAGCAATTACAGAAACATACATAAAAGTATAAATATTTATCATACCTACATGCAAAGCAAATTTTCTGGAATGATGTTAGGAAAATTGTATCTGTGCTGGTTTTTAGATTATGTATTTCTGAAGGGCTTTTAGTTGCTTTGTGTTTTTATGCATTGTTTAATTCTCTTTGAGTAAGATATATTATCTTGACAACAATAAAGTTGTTTCCAAAAGATAAAAAAATCTATAGCTTTTATTTTCTGATTTAACTTTGTGTAGGCTAGCATGGCATCTAGGAACACTTTAAAATGATGAAGCGACATAATAGAGACAACATGAGCTTTAGAGTGAGAGAGAGAGAGAGAGAGACAGAGAGAGAGACAGAGAGAGAGAGAGAGAGACATGAGCTTTAGAGTGAGGCACATCTGAGGTGCAGTTTGGGCTTTTATTGGCTTTGTGACTATATTAGCTTTCTTCTACTACTGTAACAAATCACTGCAAGCTTAGTGGGTGAAGCCACACACACTATCCTGCATTCCTGCATTTCAAACATAAAGACTCCCAAGCTAAAACCAAGAAACAGACACAGCTATATTCCTTTCTGCAAGTTCGGTGGCATGACTTACTTTCTGGTCCTTCAGGGATATTAATACAGTATAGTTCTTAGGGAGTCCAAGGCTTCTACATCAAGTGGTGGCTACAGCCAAGATCCATAAACAGCTACAAGAAGCCACCTAATTCCTGGATTCCTCTTCCCTTTCCCCTCTCTCTGAAAGCCAGCAGCATTGATCAGGTCTCTCCTCATATCTGACCCAACCTTGGCTTTCCTCTTCCATTATTAAGGATTAATAGGATAAGTTTAAACTCATTCAAATAACTCAGGATAATCCCTCAGTTGGCTCATCTTGAAACTCCTCTGTGCCATATACAGTAACATAATCACATGTTCTTGCCTACTCCAGCAACTTTGGAAAACAAAATATAGGTAATCTGAAAGACTAAAAGTAACTACTCTAAAGGGAATTCTAGAAAGGTTGAGATACAATGCTGTTTCTGTTTGGTTTGGTTTGGTTTCATTGTATTTGCTGATTTCTCCTCTAAGGTAGCCAGGTCTCCTTTAAATTATAAGAACCAAGGAAGACAATTTTTCTTCTTGACTTTTCTTTTCAAAAGACCCCTGGGAGGAGGGAAAACATGACTGGGGGATAAGGAGGAGAAAGACATCACCCTAAGCATTCTTGCCCCCATTCTCTCCACAAGGATGCCTTTAAACTCCAAATGGAGGGCCAGGAGTTTGGCCTAGTGGTAGAGTGCTTGCCTAGCATGCAGCTTCAATTCCTTGGTACCATATATATAGAAAAAATCAGATGTGGTGTCGTGGCTTGAGTGGTAGAGCTCTAGCCCTAAGAAATCCCACAGACAGTGTTCAGGCCCTGAGTTCAAGTCCCAAGGCTGGCAAAAAAAAAAATTGTACTTGGTACAGTGAGCAAAATGAGCTGTGATCAGAAAAGACAGAAAAATGAAGTGATTTCTTCAAAGTTTGAACCTTTGTACTGTCCTAGGTGAAGGATGGTTAGGCAAATTTCCTGCCACTCTGTGGGACAATGACCAAATGGCTTCAGATTGATTTGGAGAATGTTGTTTGGCCCCTTCAGTGCCACTTTCTTTATTCCCTGCCACTACCAGGGAATAATAATAACCACAGGCAGGTATTTAGAAACCATGGATGTAGGTAAAGCTCTTGGCAGATGATCAGGTCATAAAACTTCATCTAAATAGATGACAATATGCCAATAATGATGAGTCAAAATATGAAGACATTCTCCTCTGAAAAATCCAGAATTAAATCAATAAATGTTATGTGCACCACTGCTATTTTTGAGCCATATTCAATTCTAGCCAGGTTAACAGGCTCCTCACAAAACATTTTAAGGACTAGAAGAGTCCTCCAGGTAGGAATTTGGAGTCATCTTCTTACTTCTTCCCTCCTCTTTCATCTCCTATATCACCACCTCATTTCTATGGAGAAGCACCTGTAGCACCTTTTGCTGACTCTGTTCCAACTACCAATGATGAGTCTCAGCTCCCAGATTTCTCTTGAAGACTATCCACAAAAAAGATCATCACAATGTCTGCTTGCCACCTACTCAGCCTCCCATAATCCCCTTCTTCTATAAGTATTCATTAGGCTCTTTTGGCTCACTATCTGACCTAATATCCTATTGCTCTAAGATGCTTAGTGCCATCTCCTTCCCTTGCATCATCCAGGCAGGGCCATCTTTCTGGGATGTGCTCAGACTTTAGGTAACAAATCAGTTAGTAACTGCAAACCCACCACAGCTGCCCTCCATGGTCATAGCAAGCATTCCCGGTGTTACAGAGCATAGAACACAATGTTCCCGCTCCACCCTGTAATGTCACTCTGGTTATATGCAGTTCCTTAATAAGCCAAGAATTGCTCAATGCAGGAATGGTTTCCTGTTCAATTCTGAATCATTAGCACTAACCCATTATCTGTCATTTGAGAGTTGTTCTAAAATACATTCTTAAATAAACCTCAGGGAGATGATGTTATAAGCTTCATAGTACCTCTAGTGAAATTTTAAAAAGGTCAAATTATATCCAACACAGTTCTTTCACACAGACTCCACCGGAAGGGGCAAAAAAATCTCTTTCTTTTGTATGGCAAAGGACATAGCTAGTAAATTAATTAGGAAGCCTACAGAGTGGGAGAAGATCTTCACCAACCATACAATGGACAAAGGCCTCATATCTAAAATATATCAACAACTCAAAAAAATGAATCACTCCAAAACTAATCTCCAAAGTAACAACCATCCCATTAAAAGATGGGCCAAAGACTTAAAGAGAGTCTTCTCTGAAGAAGAAACAAAAATGGCCTATAGACACATGAAGAAATGCTCAACATCTCTGGTCGTAAAAGAAATGCAAATCAAAACAACTCTAAGATTCCACCTCACTCCAGTTAGAATGGCCAAGATCAGGAAAACTAGTAACAACAGATGCTGGAGGGGATGTGGCCAGGAGGGATCACTACTGCACTGTTGGTGGGAGTGCAAACTCGTTCAACCACTATGGAAAGCAGTATGGCAGTTCCTCAAAAGACTAAACATAGAGCTCCCCTATGACCCAGCAATTCCACTACTTGGCATTTATCCAATCATCCAGAAACAAGGACATACTAAACCCACTAGCACAACAATGTTCATTGCAGCACTATTTACCATAGCAAAGATATGGAACTAACCCAGATGTCCCTCAGTGGATGAGTGGATCAACAAGATGTGGTATTTATACACAATGGAATTCTATGCTGCTGTCAGAAAGAATGACATCGCCCCATTTGTTAGGAAATGGAAAGACTTAGAAAAAATCATTAAGTGAAGTAAGCCAGACTCAAAAGAAGATAGGCTCAATGGTTTCCCTCATTTGTCATAATCAGTAGAAACCTTGGGCTCTCCTAGCAGAGACTTGCAATAGAGCAAAACCTTGATAAATAAGGCCATATAGTAGGATGCTAAATGAAAGGACCTCTAGGATATTGAAACAAAAGCCATATAATGAATGATTGTTGTCCTTAATGTACTATGTTATCTCTCATCTCCTTTGCTGTCTCTTGGTTATCTCATATTGTTACAGTATCTCACTTTGTTATCTGATATATCGGATATATTTGTATTTGGTTATTTGAAATTGGATAGGGAAGGGGGGAAAACAAGATGAGGGGTGGGGGTGGGGGAGAGGAAAATGGGAACCAAGATATGTGAAAGGGTATCAATGTATGTGAACTAATGCACCTTCTATCTGGCAAATATCATGTAACCCTTCTATTAATTATAATAAAAAATATATGAAAAAAGTCTCTTTCTAGCCTCATTTTTTTCCCAGAGCACAAAAATAATAAATGGACACTTTTGACAAAGAACAGCAGTGAGTAAAGCAAAATAAGTAGACCAGGAGCAGCCAGAAATCAGTCAACATTTGCTAAGTGTATATGTGTTGTTTGCTTTTTGTTTTCCAAAGATCTATGTGTTAAAGCATCAGTCCTCAAAGTAGTGCTGTTGGAAGGTGGTGAAGTTCTTGGGAGGTAGAACCTTATATCAGGTCCTTAGGTACATGCACCATAAGAAAATGTAAGACCTGAGTCTCTTCTATTTTTCTTTTTCTTTTCTTTTCTTGTTTGTGCCTGTACTGGAGCTGGAACTCAGAGTCTCAGACTCCCTTAGTTTTTTCACTCAAAGGTAGTGCTCTGTCACTTGAGCCTCCACTTCCAATTCAGTGCTTGTTGGGGATGAATCTCTCCAAATTATGTTCCCTGACTAGCTTCAGACTGCAATCCTCGGATCTTAGCCCACTGAGTAGCTAGAATTAAAGATGTGAGCCACCAGTGCAGGGATTGTTCTTTTTCTTCCTAGCTTATGAGAGTATCACTTCCTCCACATGTACTTCTTCCATGATTGGCTGCTCCCCAAGAGACCCAAGGAATGAGACAACTCACTCATGGCCTGGAATCTCCAAAACTATGAGCTAAAAAAAATATTTTATTCTTATAATTGTCCCTGGTATTTTGTGGCATAAAGCTGACTAGAATCTCCCAACAAGAGGTGGTGGGCAAATAGAATCATGTTGAATAGATGTTTAAAAGATAATCTAGCCAGGGTCCTAGAGAGTGGCCTAGGGGTAGAGTGCTTGCCTAGCATACACGAAGCCCTAGATTTGATTCCTCAGAACCACATACACAGAAAAATTCAGAAGTGGTTCTGCAGCTCAAATGGTAGAATGCTAGCATTTAGAAAGCCCCAGGACAGTATTCAGGTCCTGGGTCCAAGCCCCAGGACTGGCCAAAAAAAAAAAATCTAGCCAGGCATTGATGGTTCATGCCTATAAAACTAATCACTCAAGAAGCTGAGATCTAAGGATTGGAATTTGAAGCTAGCCTAACCAAGAAGGTCTATGAGACCTTTATCTCCAATTAACCACCAAAAAACAGGAAGTAGAGGTGTGGTGTAAAGGGTAGAGCACTAGTCCTAAGCAAAAAAAAAAAAAAAAAAAAAAAAAAACCTAATGGACAGTGCCTGGATTGTGAGTTGAAGATCCACTACAGGCACACAAAAACATGCAGGTAACAAAGACGAGACAACCTTTTCTCCTACAAGAAAGTGATTCATAATGAAACAGTCATGAATTTTGTCCTGGCTCTGATGGGTGAGTCAGAAGAATGATTTTGAGTCCTAGAATTGCCCCCTTGATTTTACATGGCTCTGCTCCTTCCTCTGAAAAAGAGACAGAGATCTGATTATGGTGAGGATCTCAGCAAATTCTGAGGCTTTTTAAGCTAAGGGAAGATGCAGTTATAAATTCAATAACTTACTATGTTGTCTCTCATCTCCTTTGCTGTCCCTTGGTTATCTCATATCGTTACAGTATCTCACTTTGTTATCTGATATATTGAATTTATTTGTATTTGGTTATTTGAAATTTGATAGGGAAGGGGGGAAAACCAAGACGGGTGTGGGGTGTGGGGGAGAGGGTAATGGGTACCAAGACATGTGAAAGGGTATCAATGTATGTGAATTAATGCACCTTCTATCTGGCAAATATCATGTAACCCTTTTACTAATTACAATAAAAAAATAAATAAATTCAATAACCTGTTATGTAAAGTAAAACCATGGTAGGTAAGACCCTTGTATTTACATTATATCAGTAGTCTCCTGTTTAGATGTGATAAATTTCTCTCCACCCTAACCCACACAGGGTAAATTCAAGAAGGATATAAATGCAGGTAAGAACTAAAGGCTGTGAAGTATTCTGCTATATGAATATTATCTAGCTATTAAAATTGGGAAACAGGACGATATGAAGAAGAAATCTGGGAAAGCATTTAGCATTCTGCTTCCTTCACCTAATACATTATAAATGGCAATTCTGATTTATTGCTGTGTAAATAGACAGATACAAGAACAAGGACTAAAAGTCAATATGTAAAAGTAAAAATCACAATTATGTAACAATGGGTGGCTAAGGGTCACATTTTTCTGCATTTAATTTCCTTTTGGGTTGTTTTATTGCTTTCTTTTGGTAACAAATGAGGACAAGGGAAAGCATTTTATTCTTTTCTTACATGTTTATCCTATGGTTTCTTGGATGAATCCTTACCAACACCCCTTTCCCCCGCAAGCTTCCAAGAGGATCCAAGACCTGGCTCCTTGAGGACGGGGGCCGATAGGGCAACACTTGCTTCTAGCAATGACAGACGTTTGCTCAGAACAACTGGAGGACGCTCCAAGGCCCCTTCAGGATAAAGAGCTGCTGCCTTCTGTAAATTTGTGACTCTAGGCTTCAGGGGACAAAAAGGGCATGAGAAAAGCTATCAAATTGTGTTTAGCCTTGGGCTCTGATTCAAAGGCTACCATTTCCAAAGCCCTTGCCCTTCTCATTCAGAAAGAGAAGGCCTAGACTCTCAATGCTGGCAACCCTCATTGTGATTTCCTTGGATGAATTAATCCAAGGGCATTATTTCTCAAAGCAGGGCTTTCCCACCAATTTCTCCAGACAGGGGTGGGCCATAAACTATTTGGGCTGCTAAGCTCATAACTAAACGAAGAAGAGGAACTAAGAATGGCAGGTCAATTTTATGCCCTCTCTCTATCTCTCTACTCTATCAACCTGTGGAATCAACAGGTATTAGCTCCCCTGACATACATCAGAAAGCCCAGCCTATAAACCCAGGAAATGGAATCTGAGAAACATCTCAATTTCACTGTGCACTTCGAAGGCCATTCTCACAGATGGAGAGAAGTTAACCCCGTGTAGCTGTACAATGCTGCTCACCTCAGCCGAAACTTTTGGTTCTGCGGCATCCGTGCCTCTGGTTCCAGAATAAAGGCTCCCTGTACAGTCTGTGCACACAGATGCCTGGCTGCGGGCAGCAAGGCTAACTCCCAGCACAAGGCCCCATCACGCTCGGTGTGCCTAGCACAGTTTCAGCTTCCTGGAGCAAGAAGCACTTTTGTCGTAATCATGTGATTCCTCACCACCACCAGCCACATGGAGATAGGCCTACATGTGGGCCTGTGATCGATACTCACGATACTTATGACTGTCAGCTGGACTGGATTAAGAGACACCTAGGAGATCAGTAATGTATTCCTCCCTGTGTGGCTGGGAGGTTGTTTCCAGAGACAATTAGATCATGAGGACTCTATAGTTTATTCCACTAGTGAATACCAGCATACACACACAAAAAAAGTGACTAAAAATACATTTCTGCTGAGCATCAGTTGCTCATATCTATAATCCTAGCTACTCAAGAGACTGAAATCTGAGGCATGCTGTTAAGGTCAGCTCAGGCAAGAAAGTCTATGAGACTCTGATCATGAATTAACTACCAAAAAGAAGGAGGAAGAGGAGGAGGAGGAGGAGGAGGAGGAGGAGGAAGAGAAGGAGGAAGAGGAGGAAGAGGAGGAAGAAGAGGAAAAAAAGCCAGAAGTGGACCTGTGGCTCAAGTAGTACAGCACTATCCTTAAACAAACAAAAAAAAAAAGCTCAGAGACAGAATCAGGACCTGATTCAAGTCCCAGGAGCAGCACCAAAATACATACATACATACATACATTCATACATCTGTAGTTTATAAGCCATTCAATTTATGGCGTTTTATAACCATCAGATTAGTCTGAGATATTAACATAAAATTACATGAATCATTTGTTGCAAAAGCAGGAATAGAATACAGCCCTGGCCACCTGCCCTTCCCTGGAACTTCCATGTAGCCACCTACCAAAAAGTTACAAATTTTATAGAGAAAAAAACTTCTCCTGGTGGTCTCATAAGCAACAATACCCAGGAAATAGTGATAATAAGGGCTTCCTGTGACTTGATGCACAACCCTCTGGCTGTAGCTTTGGGGAGCAACAATGAGGCACTTTGTGGGAACAAGAGTTCACTGCCTGAGCTCCAGTTCCTCCTCCTGCCATTTGCTAGTTTTGTCACCTTAGGCAAAAGTTCCAGTTTCCTGATCTGTAAAGTGGGAGCGTTAATACTCCAGTTCCGCAGGGCTGAGGAAAGGATCAGACGAAATAATCTACACAGGAGGCCTTTTATACCTTACCTAATGCATAACTTCACAAAGGGTCCTTCTGCCAGTTCTACAAATAATCTCTGCAGACATGTCTGTTTTAAACATAGGCTGTGCTGTGAGTCACACTGAAGTAAAAACTCCAGATTCTGTCTGGGTTTGGTTTTGTTTTTTGTTTTTTTGTTTTTTTTGGTGACAGCTGATACCATCTAGAACATTCACAAATATTCCAGGAGGAAAACGTGCACAGAGCACCAAATGATGAATATAAAAATTGCTAAGTCTAGTTCACTTAAAAAGTCACATGGCAATTCCCTCTTAATCTGGGTTAACTGCATATTAATTATCATTTTGTTATAGTACCCTTGAGCTATACATTTGGTTAGGTAACCTGCAACAGAAAGTAAATATTAAAATGGACTTTCTCCAATCTGCTGCTGTGAAAGAGCCCTGACCAATGCCTATCACAAAGATTTCATCACACACACTAATATATATATATATAATATATATGTGTCAATAAATAAACAAGTGTATGCTTTGTTTAAAGAGCTCAATCATTCAAAGTGTACTCTACCTAGTTTCTCCTGGTATAGGTATGGAAGAAGAGTACCATCACCTACTGCTAGCGACATCTATATTCAAATCTAATGGATCAAAGTGTCCTGAAATAACAAATCTTGGTCTACTGACCTCTTCTGGGGTGATGGTTTAATTGGCTCCTATTGACTTAAGACATTTCCAAAGTCCTTGCCTTTGTTTCCTTCTGTGGCTTTCAGAAGTTGACTTTTTCATGTTTACCTCATTGACATACAATTCTGTAAAATAAATCATGTGAGCCAAGCTAAATTTCTTGGTAGAGGAATTATGTATAAGAAGGCGGTTGGCGAGGTTATATCACTCCATGAAAGCTGTAATTTCCCTGCAATTGATTTCCTAAAGATAACTCACTGTTTGCGTGCAGTGAAAGCTAATTTAACAAGAAAGATGAGTCTCTTCAGAACACCTTGATTGGCAATTGTGATAAATTCCTATAATTACTATTGACTCAGAGGAGGATTTTCATTTGTTAAGATGTTGCTGAAATGACAGTCCAGTGATGGTTTTAAACAGAGAACATGGGAATGCCACACACTGCTCCCAATTTTACAAAAAAAAAAAAAAAAGACTTAGAGCAATGATTTTGTTACAGGTTTTTCAGTCTATGAAGGTTCCATCAATTCTCCAGAAACCCTCTGTATGTCCACCTTGATATATATATCAACTGAGAATTTTCACAGGAAGACACAGAGAGTCTTGCCTTGTTCTCCTTTATTAAGAAGTAAAACTGAGTTCAAATCACTGGAGATAGAAAAACAATCTTAGTATTCATGTCAATAATTCATGTCTAACATTAGGTACTTGATTAAGTCAGTGTATAAATCCAAATAATAGAATAGTCTACAGGTATTAATATGGCTTTATAGAAATTCGGAGGCTGAAATCTAAGGATCACAGTTCAAAGCCAGACAGGCAGAAAAGCCCACATGAGTGAGATTCTTATCTCCAATTAGCCACTCAAAAACCAGAATTGATGCTGTTGTTCAAGTGTTAGACTGCTAGCCTTGAGCACAAAGAGGCTCAGGGACAGTGCCCAGGCCCTGAGTTCAAGCCCTATAATGGACACACAAAAAACATAATAATAATAATATTGGGTTAGTCCGTTTACCATGACTATACCAAAAGAATCAAGATAACCACCTACAAAGGAGTAAAGGCTTATTGGGGCTCACGTTTTAGGATATTTTCTGTCCCTGATCTATTGGTGTAATTGCTTTCTAGTCTGTGGGGAGGCAGAATATTCTGGTGAGATAATGTAAGCAAAGCATTCACCTCACAACTAGCACATAAACCAGAGAAAGAGAAGGGGCCACGCTTCAACTCTGTGCTCCCAATCACCTAACTTCCTCTCATTATGCTCTGCCTCTTAAAGGTTCCACATTTTTTCAGTAGCACTATGGGCTAGTCCCTGAGCCTTTAACATATGGAGCCATTTTAAATCCACACCACAGCCATGGTCTCAGCTACATGAAAATTATGCATGAAAGGAACAGAAAGGAAGGGCTATCTGATGGTTTTAGCAATAGTCACTCTAGATCACTGGGTGGTGGGTAAAGCAAACTAATAAGAAGCAAAGAAAATAACTTTATACTTCAGGTAAAAATAAGGGCTTATTCTTGTTACCACCACCCAAAAGCCCAAACAAAAGTTTGTGTCCATCATAACACATATAGAAACTGAACACAAGTCACTGGGCGTGATTCCCAGAATCTCACAAGTGAAATGGGTTACCCTGATAGATAGCGTAGACTTTGCATTTAACTCATCATACAAATGTCAAGCATTAAGAGTATTGATCATAATTGTATAATTGCAGTCATTAATTTTTCTAAGTGCTTTCTTGCCGTCAACTCATGAAATCCCTTCAGCAACAAGTCTAAGCAACACCCTGGCATTATCAGCCTCCTTAGAGATGAGGAAAATGTGGCTTGGATATTTAGAGCTACTCCTATGCCATGTGTTTCAAAGCTTAGTTGATCATAATTTTTTTTTAAATTGTGGGTCATGGAGCTTGAACTTGGCCAGGGCGTTGTCCCTGAGCTCTTTAGCTCAAGGGTAAGCCATCACGCCCGGCCCTACTAGACCATATTTATGATAGAATTTTACAAGCTAGTTTAGCTTAAAAAATTAGTATATTTTGCCATCATTAACATTTTTTTCATTCTAAATAAGAACTGCTTATCAAGGTGAACAAATGCAGCTGTGGTAGACAGTATGTTGAAAATAAACTGTACAGAGCTTAGAGTGAAGCTTAATGGTAAAGTGCTTGCCTAGCATATGTGAAGCCCTGGGTTTGATTCCTCAGTACCATATAAACAGAAAAAGCCAGAAGCAGCTCTGTGGAACAAGTGGTAGAGTGCTAACTTTGAACAAAAGAAGTTAAGAGAAGCCGGGCACAGTGGCTCACACCTATAATCCAAGCTACTCAGGAGGCTGAGATCTGAGGATCAAGGTTCAAAGCCAGCCTGGGTACAAAAGGAACTAAGACACTTACCTCTGGAAAACAGGAAGTGGGGATTGGCTCAAGGGTAGGATGATAGCCTTGAGCTGAAGAGCTCAGGGACAGTGCCCAGGCCAAGTCCAAGCCCCATGACCCACAGACAAAAAAAGAAAAGTTAAGGAACAGTGTCCAGACTCTGACTTTATGTCCAGAATTAGAAAAAATAAAAAAGACTCTATAGTTTGTGGGTGGGAGCAAGAGGGAAAGAACAAAGGAATGAGTGACATTGTCCAAAAAGAAATGTACTCATTACCTAACTATAAGCCCTCTGTACATCACCTTTATAATAACAATATTTTTAAAACACTGCTTATCAGCCAGATGTGGTGGCACGTAACTCAAATCTCAGCATGTCAGAAATCTCTGCTAAGGCAGAAGGATCATAAGATCAAAACCAGCCTGAATTATACAGCTAGACCCTCTCTCATTGAATCAAAAGCACCAGACAACAATGGTTTACACCTTTAATCCTAGCTACTCAGAGTCTACCATCTGAGAATTGTAATTTGAAGCCAACCTGGTCAGAAAAGCCTGGAAGATTTGTTTTCCAAAAATAACCAGTAGAAAGCAGGGTTGCAGTTGTAATTCAAGTGGTAGATTACCAGCAGAGCAAGCAAGCGGAGGCAAGTGTCAAGTTTTGGGTTCAAAATCCAGTATCTAGGAATATGGCATAGTGGTAGAGCGCTTACCTAGCATGCATGATGTGGGTTCAATTCCTCAATACTACATACGCAGAAAAAGCCAGAAGTGGTACTGTGGCTCAAATGGTAAAGCCCTAGCCTTGAGAAAGCCCAAGGACAGTGTTCAGGTCCTGAACTCAAGCCCAGGACTGGCAAAAAAAAAAAAAAAGAAAGAAATTAAACTCTTTGCAATGCGCAGTGGCTCATACCTTTAATCCTAGCTACCCAAGAGGCTGAGATCAAAGGACCGCAGTTCAAAGCCAGCCTGGGCAAAAAAGTCCATGAGACTCTTATCTCCAATTAACCACCAGAAAACCAGAAGTGGTGCTATGCTCAAGGGGTAGAGGGGTAGCTTTAAGCTGAAGAGCTCAGGAATGATATCCAGGCCCAGAGTTCAAATCCCATTACAGACCAAAAAAAAAAAAAATTCAACTTTGCCAGGCGCCGGTGGCTTATGTCAGTAATCCTAGCTATTCAAGCAGGCTGAGAACTGAGTATTGGTTCAATGCCAGCCCAGGAATGAAAGTCCATGAGACTCTTATCTCCAATTAACCACTAGAAAACTAGAAGTGGCACTGTGGCTGAAGCAGTAAAGTGCTAGCCTTGATCTGAAAAGCTCAGGGACAATGCCCCGGGGCCCATAGTTCAGGCCCCAGGACCAAATAAAAATATCCAACTCTCATGGGCCGGGAGTTTGGCCTAGTGGTAGAGTGCTTGCCTAGTATGCACAAAGACCCAGGTTCGATTCCTCGGTACCACATACATAGAAAAAAGCTGGAAGTGGTGCTGAGGCTCAAATGGTAGAGCTCTAGCCTTGAAAAAGCCCAAGGACAGTGCTCAGGCCCTGAGCTCAAGCCTAGGACTGGCAAAAAAAAAAAAAAAATCCAACGCTCCTCAGGGTTTTTGACATTTCTAATGAATGTATAAGACAAATGGATGATAGATACATACATACGTACATACATACATACATACATACATACATACATACATACATACGTACATTCATACATACAGAGAGAGTACTGATTGTTAGAAACATGATAAAATATAAGGGGAACATGCTACTTCGCTGGTTCAATAAATATGATTTTAGTAGGCTAAGAATCTCAAGATTTTAATTCACTATAAACTTAAGGCTTTAGTGGCAAAATATTATGTTTTTCCCTTTAGGACAAATTTCTTCATTGTTATTTTTGTTCGTGTTTTAATACAAAACAACTTTAAACTAGATTTCAGTTAGATTACAAGCTCTTCAGAATGAAGAACTTCAGAAAGAGAACTTAATGGAAGCCAGTGTCTAGAAGTTTCCTTTTTCTCAAATTTTTAATTTAACCTGAAAGTTGCGAGGAGCCTCTGAAGGGAATGGGAATGATGAGACGTGACTCCCAAAAGTCATTCCAGCATCCTTTGGGGCATGCATTTGGTTTGAGCACTCTGGAAGTGATAATGGCAGGTTTGTCAGAGCAGCACAGAGAGGCAGAGTCTGTTAGTCTTTAGGAAGCTAGGCAGATGGATGGGTGGCAGAGACAAGAGAGGACAAGTATGCCCATCTCAAGACCTGGATGAGGCAATGAACCATTCACTGAAGCAAGCAGTGGGGGTGCAGACGCTGAGACTGGGAACAGGCTGAGAGCAGAAGACGCTGCTCTAGGTTAAGGGCCTAAAGTTAAGGTTAGGATAGAGGTCAGCAGGTAACTTAGGAAGCCAAGGAGAGATGGGGTGATCTACAAGGACATTGCAGAGCACAGGGAAAAGGTCCAGAGAGCAACTGTGGTCACAGGGACAGATGGAAGGTCAGGAAAAGCTGTGGCAGTAGCCAAATTTAGGACTCCCTGTATGTGTCCTTCCACACGCATGAGCAGACATCCCCTGAGGAGCTGGCACAGTGGGAATTGTGACAGCAACCCATGGGTAGTAACTGCCCAGCTGAGCACACCAGGCCAAGCCCAGCTATCAAAACCTCCATCCTCCCAACAGCTCAGTGAACAGTGCTTCCACCCAGGGGCACCAGGATGGGGCAGGAGGACAGACATTAAGTAGGGTTCCCAGGGTTTGAGGGCTATGGATAGAATGCTTCCACAGTTCAGGTTGCAAAGGCTGTGCAGGATTGCAGGTCAGGATGTCATGATACCCTGCAATGCATACTACATGGGTGCGGCCCTCCAGCCTGCAGTCCACATGGCACAGCAGCAACTAGGCCAAGCCCCCAGCCATTGGCCTAGACCTTCGACAGAAGCCTGCAGAAGTTGCCTTCAATCACAAATGCATCGTCTAGGGTCACTTGGATCTTTGTGCCATGTGATTTGTCACTGCCCTAACGCACTATTGTTTCTTAATTATAGTAAAAATAGCAATATAAATGTACTAGCTTAACCATTTTTCAGTGTGTGGTTGGCAGTGTCCCCACTAATTAGCTCCCACTAATAGGCAATGGATCTCTAGAACCTGCTCACCAACCAACATGGAAATCCTCACCCTTCCATCTCCTCCTTCCTGCAAGCATGAGCAGCTGTCGTTCTTCCTCTGCCCTCAATGAATTTCTCTACCTTAGATAACTCATGTAAACTGAACCATATGCTATTTACAGAGTAAGAAAAATACTTTTAACCATACTCATTTTTTCATCTTAAAGTAGTTGTATAAAGGAGTTTTGATTTAATATGTCTGTTTACGACAACAATGCATCTTGAACAGTGTCACCCCTTTTGTCGCTCTCCCCATATCTGTCCCAACCCTGTCTCCTCAAGTTTCCTAGTTCTATTTTCATGTGTATAACCTCTTTTTCACATAAGCATTCTCAACTTGCTTGTCACACATTGATGGAAAATGTTTGTTTTTAATCAGGATGAGATCTTTGTATTGGTAATAAACCTGATCCTTCTGATTTGGGCTTAAGAATTAGCAGTGAAGCTGGGTGCTAATGGCTCAAACCTATAATCCTAGCTACTCAAGAGACTGAGACCTGAGGACTGAGGTCCAAAGCCAGCTTGGGCAGGAAAGTCTGTAAGACTCTTATTTCAAAAGCCAAAAGTGGAGATGTGGTTCAAGAAGTAGAGAACTACTAGCCTTGGGCACAACACCTAGGCCTTAAATTTAAACCCCAGGACTAGCACAAAGAAAGAAATAAAAAGTAGCTTTTACAAATCTAACAGGTAGAGTCAATATGATATTTATTGTATACTTATAGCACACATTTTAGTCTATTTTTTCATACAAGGAAAGCTTTCTCAGAAGCTAAATAAATAAGACTGTAGTCCTTCTGGCTGAAGTACTTGGGGAGAGTAAGGTGAGTTCTAAGGAACAGGTGGGAAAAGGTGAAGGCTCAGAGGAATACCAACTAAGAACCAAATATCCAGCCCACTCTTAAATGAAGACCACTGGGGACTTTCAGCCACCCCAGAGTGCAACTTACACTTAAAAAGCAATTGATTGCATCTAGCATGTATTAGTTGCTTGAACTCAGAACGCTGTCCCTGAGCCTTTTTGGTCAAGGCTAGTGCTCTAGATTTTTCCTACAGGAGCTGGTTTTCAACTATGGCTTTGATCTCTCTCTCTCTCTCTCTCTCTCTCTCTCTCTCTCTCTCTCTCTCTCTCTCTCTCTCTCTCTCTCTCTCTCTCTCGCACGCGCATGCGCGCGCACGCCAATTCAGTACTATAACTTGAGTCCTATATTCTTCAGAATGTCTCTTAAAATGTTGAAAAAAATGAATTGACCAACTGACTGATAAATGAATTAATATTTGTAAAACAAAGGGAACAAAATTTTATAGTTATTATTTGGGTTGCTGAGTTGAATGAGTTAGTAAGATTTAAGTATAAATTGACTTTGGAAAACACACTGCTAAAACCTATCAACTAAGGATGAATGTTAACAACTGAATTGGGTTTTAAAGTTACTTTACAAAGGAATAATTTATACACATAGAACTATTTTTCCTTTATAATAACAAAAAGCCTCAGGGAACACACATACACACACACACACACACACACACACACATAAAATTTGTTTTCCTAAATGCATACCTCCATCTCTTGGTAGTTTGGCATTCCCTACCCTCTTTTATAAATAAGAACATTCTTCCCTTTCATATGAAATCTATGCACCAAAACATTCCTCTTACTCCTTCTCTATCCACCCATGTCTAGTGAAAGCGGGCATATTGCATGAGCTCAAGCTTTGAGGCTAGTTGGAGCAAAAAAATTAGCTGAATTCAATCTCAAAAGAGAAAGAGAGGGGCCGGGAGTTTGGCCTAGTGGTAGAGTGATTGCCTAGCATGAACGACGATCCAGGTTCGATTCCTCAGTACCATAGACATAGAAAAAAGCCGGAGGTGGTGCTGAGGCTCAAATGGTAGAGCTCTAGCCTTGAGAAAGTCCAAGGACAGTGCTCAGGCCCTGAGCTCAAGCCCAGGACTAGCAAGAGAGAGAGAGAGAGGCGAGGGGTGGAACCTAGTCAATGATAGGGTCTAGAGGCTTAATTCAATTGCTGTAGCAGCAGCTTCTCAACCAAAAGGCCCTGGGTTCAAATCCTAGTATCATTACAGAAGTGAATTTATTTGACAAGAATTTAACATTCCAACTTCTGTTTTTCAGATAGCCACCCAGTTATTTTAACCCTGCTCTAGAGAAGATCAAAAATATAAAATTATTGTAATACCAATAACAGTGGCCTTTTTCTTCTTAATGAAACTCTGAAAGGCTACAGTTTCCCGTAATGCAAGCAAGCACTTCTGCCTAGGTGCATTCATCACACAAACTCAGCCAACCACGCCTGACCAGGGCTTGCAGACAGCAATGCTGCCACCTGCCGCAAAGAAATGGAATCACTTTCCTCAGAAGGAAAGTGCCTTGACAAAAGAGAGCTGCCCGGTATGGGTAAACATATCTACTATCCTCAGTGCACTGAGCTCCTATCCTGCTATCCTTCCACCCTCTTCCTAAATAAAGGATTGTTTCAGTATACTCGCCCTTTATCAACATGGTTCACTACCTGGTCCTGTTATACAAAGCGGCCTTCTACTTTCCCTTGTTTTATTTACTCAACATGACAAGTTAATGTTGAAATATTGTGTGCTGTGTCAGATTTGACAATGATGAACCCAGGACTGCATATCTCAGGATATCCTGCATAGAGGGACATGCGATAAAAACACATCATAGCCTCTTTTTCTGCTGGAATGTATCAATTCTCAAATTGCATAGACAGATAAGAGGATTACTATTATAGTAATATACATATTATATGTACATATGTAGTATATAACATATATGTACTATAGTAAATCTATATTAAAATATAGCAATAATATATAGTAATATGTTATATATGATAAATATGATAAATATATAGCAATATAATATATACAAATAACTACATATTTTATATAGATGTATAGCTAGATAGAGAGAGACAGAGAGAGCCAAAAGAAGAAATATATAGGTGAAGACATGATGAGAAAGTTACTTTATAGAAACAAATACAAGCCAGGTGCTGGTATCTTGTAACTGTAATCCTATCTATTCAGGAGGCTGAGATCTGAGAGTCACTGTTCAAAGCCAACCCAGGCACTAAAGTCCATGAGACTCATCTCCAATTAACCATTAGAAAACCAGAAGTGACACTGTGGCTCAAGGGCTACCTTTGAGCTGAAGAGTTCAGGGACATGCTCAAGCCCAGAGTTCAAGCCTCACAACTAAAAAAAAAAAGCACAGAGAAGTACTACAGTACCCAGCTGGATTGGAAAAAAATAAAAAATATCTTATCCAGTTGAAGCAATCCCTGTGAGAAAAGATGTCAAAATTTTATCAGGAACTTCAAATAGAGGACCTTTAACAGATATTTCCTTCCAGCACTAACAATGGTCCATAAGTAAAAACTCAATCATATGAGGGCAGGTAATTTCAGAACATTCTTTCCTAAACACAGAGTCTGATAATACTTACAAGCTTTCTGAGTGAAGTCCAAGTTGCTCCACAACTTGGAATAGATAAAGATATGACTCACAAATAATTGGTTATTTGGGGAGAATAAGACCATGAGTGGCCAAGTGGTAGAGTGTTCACCTAACATGCATGAAGCCCTGGGATGGAATCCTAGAAACCACATTCACAGAAAACACCAAAAGTGGTCCTGTGGCACAAGTGATAGAGTGCTATCCTTGAGAAAATTCAAGGACAGTGTCCAGGTTCTGAGCTCAAGCCCCAGGAATAGCAAAAACAAAAACAAAGAAGATGATCACGTGTTCTGAGCGAGAACTGTGAAGTGCAGAAGAAAGTATCACTCTATATACAGAAAGACTCAAGACAAGCAGTGTGAGCAAGAAACAAGATGTGAACCTATCAGTAACTGCTAGCATGATTACTCACATGACTTCTTTGGTATAGCTACAGGATCCGATGAGAACAGGAAGATCAATTTCAGAACATATCCGGCACTTTCCTCCAATTCCATCTAGGGTCATTGGGGCTTCTTTGCTGTTTTGTTTTGTTTTTGTTGTCATGGGGTTCAAACTCAAGGCCTGGGCATTGTCCCTGAGCTCTTTAGTTCAAGGCTAGTGCTCTATCACTTTGAGCCACAGCTTCACTTCTGGTTTTCTGGTGGTTAGTTGGAGATAAGAGTCTCATGCACTTTCCTACTCAGGATAGCTTTGAACCACAATTCTCAGAACTCAGCCTCCTGAGTAGCTAGAGGGACAGGCCTGAGCCCCCAATGCCCAGCTTTTGATGTTGCTGTTGTTGTTAGTGAGCATCCTTGGGAAAAAATGCAAGATTATTATGAATAAGAGTTTTGATAAGACCAAGTATTCAACCAGACATTCCATCTTCTTCAAGTACAGCAAAAACTAAGTGAAAATTTCCGTGCAATTTATCCTAAAACTGAAGAATAATGCACACTTATTCTATATGTTATCAGTGCAAAACTGAGTTTTGGAGTTTCTATTTACCAGCAATAAAAAAAAACTTCCCTATAATGCAAAAATATTTGTTATAATAGTCTCAAAGACTGATTTATAATTCTGGTGCTGTGAATGTTTGTGATAGTAAACTTTATGTCCACTAAGGTTATAAATAATTTTTGTTACAGAAGTTTTCTTTTAAAGACCTACCTTTTGACAAATAACTTGATTTCTTTGAATTTACTAACTTTATTTGGTTACTTCATTTGTTACCTGAATAGGCATTTCCATTGCATCAAAACATATCTATATACAACAGAAATTGAATCAGTAATCAAAACCCTATCAACAAAGAAAAGTCCAAGACCACGTGGCTTTCTGGTCAATTCTACCAAACAAAGAATTAATTCCTGGCTTCAATTCCTTGGTACCACATACACAGAAAAAGCTGGAAATGGTGCTGTGGCTCAAGTGGCAGCACTCTAGCCTTGAACAGAAAGTGTCCAAGCACCATGCCCAGGCCCTGATCAAGCCCCTGGATTGGCAAAGAAGAAGAAGAAGAAGAAGAAGAAGAAGAAGAAGAAGAAGAAGAAGAAGAAGAAGAAGAAGAAGAAGAAGAAGAAGAAGAAGAAGAAGAAGAAGAAGAAGAAGAAGAAGAAGAAGAAGAAGAAGAGAAGAAGAAGAAGAAGAAGAGGAAGAAGATGACGAAGAGGAAGAGGAAGAGGAAGAAGAAGAAGAAGAAGAAGAAGAAGAAGAAGAAGAAGAAGAAGAAGAAGAAGAAGAAGAAGAAGAAGAAGAAGAAGAAGAGGAAGAAGAAGAAGAGGAGGAAGAAGAAAAGAGGAAGAAGAAGGAGAGAAGAAGAGAAAAAAGAAAGAAAAGAAAACTACTTCAGTAAAATAAAGGCTGTGTCTGAAAAGTCCACAGCTAACATCATACTCGATGAGAGAATAAGTAAAAGTGTTTCCTCTCAAATCAGCAAGAATGCTCACTTTTAACAGTTCTGTTCAACATTATTTGGAAGTACTAACCTGAGAAATTAAAAGGGCTGAGGGGTAGCTCAGTGGATCGCTTAACTAGCATTTGCAAGGTCCTGGGTGTGGGATTTGGCCCAGAAACAAAAACTTACACAATTAAAACTTTGCACACGTAAAATAAATAATTCTAAATCCTATGTATCTACAAAAGATCAAAGTACCCCAAATAAATCTTGACAAAGATGAACAAACCTAGCAATATCACATTTTCTGATTCAAAAATTTAAAGATGAAGCCGGGCTTGGTGACTCATGCCTGAAATCCTAGCTACTCAGGAGGCTGAGATCTGAGGATCAAGGTTCAAAGTCAGCCCAGGCACTAAAGACCATGAGACTCTTGTCTCCAATTAATTACTAGAAAATGGGAAGCATGGCTGTGGCTCAAGAGATAGGGCAGTAGCCTTGAGCTGAAGAGCTCAGGGACAGCACCCAGACCAAGAGTTCAAGCCCATGACCCACTAAAAAAAAATGTGTGTGTGTGTGTGTGTGTGTGTGTGTGTGTGTGTGTGTGTGTGTGTACCAGTTAAAACTGTGCATACACGAAGACAGACAAATGGAAATGAAAGGAAAACCTAGAAATTCACCCATGCACCTATCATCAACTGGTCTTCAACAATGATGCCAGGTATGTACAATGGATCCAGATAGTCTCTCCAGCAAAAGAAACTGGAAAACAACAATGGAATGTTCATGTGCAAAAGAATTTAGACCCTTAAACTTTACAAAAAAAAAAAAAAAAACCTCAAAATGACTTCAAGCCAGTGACTTAATCCTGTAATCCCATCTACTCAGTAGACTGGGATATATGGATGGCAGTTCAAAGCCAGGTCAGCGTAAAGGTCTGTGAGACTTTTATTTCAATTAACTACCAAAAAGCTGAAAATTAGCCAGGTGCCAGTGGCTCACTCCTGTAATCCTAGCTATTCAGGAGGCTAAGATCCGAGGATCACAGTTCAAAGCCAGCCTGGGCAGGAAAGTTTGTGTGGCTCTCATCTCCAATTAACCGCCAGAAAACCAGAAGTGGAGCTGTGGGTCAAAGTGGTAGAGCACTAGTCTTGAGCTGCAGGGACAATGTCCAGGCCCACAGTTCAAGCCCCGCAACTCTCTTTCTCTCTCTCTCTCCCTCCCTCCCTCCCTCTCTCTTCCTCTCTCACTCTCTCTCTCTCTCTCCCTCTCCCTCCCTCTCTCTCTCTCTCTCTCTCTCTCTCTCTCTCTCTCTCTCTCTCTCTCTCTCTCTCTCTCTCTCTCTCTCTCTCTCTCTCTCACACACACACACACACACACACTGAAAATTGAGCTGTGGCTCAAGTGGTATAGCACTCAGGCCCTGAGTTCAAGCCCTACTACTACCATATGTAAAAATGAAACTCTATGTAACTAATTGATACTAATTTCAAAAAGTAAATAAAATGGATAGGGAAGGGGGGAAATCAAGATAAGCAGAGGGAGGGTGGAAGGGAAATGGGGACCATGTCATAAGAAAGGGTATCAATGTTTGTGAAGTTATGCACCTTCTATCTGGTGAATATAATGTAACCCTTCTATTAATCACAATAAAAAAAGTAAATAAAAAGTGTTTGCTGAGCAAATCTGGGGCTCAGCTTTGAGGGCTAGCACACACAGCAAAAATAAATAAATATATAATTTATCAATCTTTCCAACTGATTTTCCTTGAGGTGATAAGAATCAGCATCACACACACATGGATTCTGTCCCCTCCTATAACTGTACCCCACCTCAGTGCAGCAGGGCTCCCCCATATTTGGTTAGGGAAAGACATAAGCACAGCCTGCTGGAGAGAATAACCATTCACTTTCAAGTTTGCCTTTGTTGTTAAACTACTCTCCCTCCTCTCCCTTGTTTGAAAAGGCAGAGAGGGAAAGAACCACAGCCAAGGAGGACATGAAATAAATGGAAACAGAAAAAGGCAAAGAGAGGGAAATCAAAGGAAGAAATTTAGTGCAACCCGCAAAGGCTTCATTAGACTCACAACAAAGACAAGCTCAATTTCTTTTTTACTGACATTAACGAGTTTGATGTGAGTCCAACATACAAGCCAGGCAAATCTGCTTGCTCTTCCTGGGGTCTCAAGATCTCTGCAGCTGCTGTGAATTGCTTTGTTCCACTAAAGGTCATCTTTCTTGATTGGTTTTCATTCCTTTCTGTGTCCAACCAATCAAGTGCTGGCCACACAGATGGCTCCGAGCTGGTTCTTACCATCCAGGTCAGCAGCTGCAGCCTTACCCCGGAACTTGCCAGCCCTCCCCATCACGGAATCTTTCTTCCAGCAGTATCTTTAACTAGAAAAACCACAGGGGCCTACAACTCTTTCCTGAATGAATGGGCCCTGTGCCTTACATAAAGTGAGGGACTGAGTCTAAGCCAAAAAGATGTCATGTAAGGAATAAAATGGAAACTGCATATACTCTGTGTGTGTGTGTGTGTGTGTGTGTATGTGTGTGTGTGTGCGCACGCGTGTGTATGTATGTGTGTGTATACACGCGTGCGTACGCGCAAGTACTGAATCTTGAACTCAGAAGCTTGAACTCATTCACTTAGCTTTTTCCTCTCACAGCTGGCACTGCACCACTTGAACCCAGCTTCCACTTCTAGTTCTTGCTGGCTAATTGGAGTTAAGAGTCCTTCAGATCTCAGCGTTCTCCATAGCTACTGTTTATTGCAAGTGTGACCCACCAGCACTAGGCACTTTATTTTTATAGCAACAGGCTCGGTATGGTAGCGCATACCTATGGTGTAAGCTACTGGAGAGGTAGAGGTAGGATTTGGGTTCAAGCTAGCCTGCACTCCTATCACTTGGGAGGCAGGTGCTTCACCTTCCCCACCATGAAGACAGGATGCCAGGAAGGCAGGATACCCATCCACCACGTGGCCAAGATGGCGCTGATCTGACCTGATTGCCCTGTTTCACTATTAGTTCAAACAGCATTTGCTGGTTGCCAAGTACACTGTTACATGTCTTCCTCAATGAACGACAGACTAGCATGAGCACAGAGATCACAAATACGTGTGCTTACTGCCATTTAGATTAGAAGTCTGCACAGGTTGCCAAGGTAGCTCAAAGCAAGGGAAATTAGCCTAAACTGAGTGAAGGGGAAGTCAAGAAATATTTCTTGGAAGAAGTAACTATGAACTGAGTTCCAGTGAAGTGGGTGGGGAACAAAGTGTTCCAGGCAAAGAGAATAGAAAGAGCTTATAGCTAGAGAAGGCATTGTGCATGCCAGAAATCCAGCACTGTGGTACAGCTTCAATAGAGTTTATTTACAAGGGAGCTCTAGGCTTGGAACTATGCAACTGCTGAGATGCAGAAAAATCAGTGAAGTTGTGTAGGGTTTGCTTTGCATTTGATAATTCTGTGGAGATGGGCTGGAGGCAGCCATACCTACAGGTGAGCATGGGTTAGAGACTGAATTTGCTGACATCCACGTGAGCTTGCAAATTCCTGTCCTTGCCACAGTAGCTTTCTATAAAAGGGTAGAAAGATCTGTGATTCATCTGAGCTCTGCCATTTACTAACTATGTGGCTCTGAGCAACTTTCCTAGCCACCTAAGATGCAGTTGGATAATCAGGCCTATTGAATTTTGAAGCCCCTAGCATACTGGTACAGGATGTTTTTAAGTCCAATATAGCCATTGTTGTTATGTTATCACAGTTTAAAACTGTGGGAAACCTAAAGTAAAGGAAGAGAGAATACAGACAAAGGAAGACAGTTATGGTTGGTTGCACGTGAAGAACAAGAAACAGGAAGCCGGTGCTGATTGGCTCACACCTGTGATCCTAGCTACTCAGGAGGCTGAGATCTCAGGATCAGATTGCAAAGCCAGGCCAGGCAGGAGCATCCTTGAGACTCTTATTTCCAAGTAATCAGCAAAAAGGTAGAGGTGGAGCTGTGGCTCAAGCAAAGAAAACTAAAGGACGGTACCCAAGCACCAGCACAGGAGAGAAGAGGAGAAGAAAGGAGAGGAGAGGAAACCATAACGTTTGGCTTTGGCAATTGAGATTCAAGAAGAAGATTCACATTATCCACTCCCTCATTCTCACTTAATGATAGAACTGTAATTCTATCCAGGATGAGAATACATGCCAGTTCCTATGTCCCAATCTCCCATTGAGTCTAAGCCAGCCTCCACGACTGCCTTCTGTTACTCGGAACCACTTATAATGGCAGGATGTCTGGCATCTGTCTTAGACCAAGAGGTGATCCCCAAGAGCAGTCACACATTCTAATGTTGGAGCACAATGATAGAAGACGACTGAGTAGGGCCAGGAGTTTGGCCTAGTGGTTAAAGTGCTTGCCTTGCATGCATGAAGACCCGGGTTCGATTCCTCGGTACCACATACATAGAAAAAAGCCGGAAGTGGTGCTGATGCTCAAGTGGTAGAGCTCTAGCCTTGAGAAAGTCCAAGGACAGTGCTCAGGCCCTGAGCTCAAGCCCAGGACTGGCAAAAAAAAAAAAAGAAGACGACTGAGTATTTAAAAACTAAGAAGTGCAAAGAAATGTAGCCACAAAGGATGAACAAATGCAGCTGTGGGACCCACTAGACACTATGTCGAAAATGAACTGGACATCTGGTGGGTGGAGGTGAGAGGGAAAAACTAGGAGACAGCAAGGGAAGGGGTGACATTATCCAGAAAGAAATGGAGGCCGGACACAGTGGCTCACACCTGTTAAGCCTAGCTGCTCAGGAGGCTGAGATCTGAGGATTACTGTTCAGAGCCAGCCCTGGTACTAAAAAAGTCTGTGAAACATTAATCTCCAATTAATGACAAGAAAACTGGAAGTGGTGCTGTGGCTCACGGGGTAGGGAGGTAGCCTTGAGCTGAAGAGCTCAGGGACAACACCCAGCCCAGAGTGCAAGTCCCATCACTGACAAAAGAAAAGAAATGTATCTGTTTGTATCTGGAACCCCTCTGTACATCACCTATATAATAACAATTGTAAAAAATTAGGGGCTGGCACTCTCTCCACTCCTCTTTAACATAGTACTAGAATTCCTAGCCAGTGCAATAAGGCAAGAAGCAAGCATAAAGGGGATCCAAGTAGGGAAAGAGGAAATAAAACTATCCCTCTTTGCAGACGACATGATTCTGTATTTAAAGAATCCTGTAGACTCTACTCCCAAGCTCCTTGAGCTGATTCAAAACTTTGGAAGAGTAGCAGCCTATAAAATCAACCCTCAAAAATCAACTGCCTTCCTTTATGCCAACAGTGAGAGGAACGAGGCAATAATCAGGAAAGAAACTCCTTTCGCAATAGCCTCAAAGAAAATGAAGTACCTAGGAATTAGCTTAACTAAGAATGTAAAGGACCTTTTTGACGAAAACTTTAAAACCCTAAAAAAGGAAATTAAAGCAGAACTAAGGAAATGGAAAAACCTCCCATGCTCCTAGATTGGAAAAATCAACACTGTGAAAATGACAATCTTGCCAAGAGCTATCTACAAATTCAATGCAATACCCATCAACATACCAATGTCATTCTTTAAAAAAATAGAAGAGGCAATCCAAAATTTCATATGGAATAATAAAAGACCCCATATAGCAAAAACACTTCTTAGCAGAAAGAACAGCGCTGGAGGAATTTCAATTCCAAACTTTAGACTCTATTACAGAGCTATATTTCTCAAAACAGCTTGGTACTGGCACAGGAACAGGCCTGGAGACCAATGGAATAGAACTGAAGACCCAGATATTAAACCACAGACCTATGGCCACCTAATCTTTGACAAGGGAGCCAAAAAAATAGAATGGAAGAAAGACAGCCTCTTCAACAAGTTGTGCTGGCAGAACTGGTTAAGCACCTGCAGAAAACTAAAGCTGGATCCTTCTTTGTCACCTTGCACTAGAATTAACTCCAAATGGATCAAAGACCTGGAGGTAAAAGCTGACACACTGAAAACTTTACAGGAAGGAATAGGAGATACACTATGCCTCCTTGGCACAGGTCGAAACTTTCTTAATAAGGACCAAGAATCACAACAAATCAGAGAAAGGCTGGATAAGTGGAACTGCATTAAACTGCAGAGCTTTTGTATGGCAAAGGGCATAGCTAGTAAACTAATCAGGAAGCCTACAGAGTGGGAGAAGATCTTCACCAACCAAACAACAGACAAAGGCCTCATATCTAAAATATATCAACAACTCAAAAAATTGAATCACTCCAAAACTAACCTCCAAAGTAACAACCATCCCATTAAAAAATGGGCCAAAGACTTAAAGAGAGTCTTCTCTGAGGAAGAAACAAAAATGGCCTATAGACACATGAAGAAATGCTCAACATCTCTGGTCATAAAAGAAATGCAAATCAAAACAACTCTAAGATTCCACCTCACTCCAGTTAGAATGGCCAAGATCAGGAAAACGAATGACAACAGATGCTGGAGGGGATGTGGCCAGGAGGGATCACTACTACACTGTTGGTGGGAGTGCAAACTCATTCAACCACTATGGAAAGCAGTGTGGCAGTGCCTCAAAAGGCTAAACATAGAACTCCCCTATGACCCAGCAATTCCACTACTTGGCATTTACCCAACCATCCAGAAACAAGGACATACTAAACCCACTAGCACAACAATGTTCATTGCAGCACTATTCACCATAGCAAAGATATGGAACCAACCTAGATGTCCCTCAGTTGATGAGTGGATCAACAAGTTGTGGTATTTGTACACAATGGAATTCTATGCTGCTGTCAGAAAGAATGACATCGCCCCATTTGTTAGGAAATGGAAAGACTTAGAAAAAATCATATTAAGTGAAGTAAGCCAGACTCAAAGGAACTTAGGCTCAATGGTTTCCCTCATTCGTCATAATCAGTAGAAACCTTGGGCTCTACTAGCAGAGATTTGCAATAGAGCAAAATCTTGATACATAAGGCCATATAATGTGAAGCTAATTGAAAGGACCTCCAGGATACTGAAACAAAAGCCATATAATGAATGATTGTTGTCCTTAATGTACTATGTTGTCTCTCATCTCCTTTGCTGTCCCTTGGTTATCTCATATTGGTATAGTATCTCACTTTGTTATCTGATATATTGAATTTATTTGTATTTGGATATTTGAAATTTGATAGGGAAGGGGGGAAAACCAAGACGGGTGGGGGGTGGGGGTGGAAGGGAAATGGGTACCAAGACATGTGAAAGGGTATCAATGTATATGAATTAATGCACCTTCTATCTGGCAAATATCATGTAACCCTTTTACTAATTACAATAAAAAAAATTAAAAAAAAATTAGGGGCTGGGAAGGATATAGAAACAAAAGCCATATAATGAGTGATTGTTGTCCTTGATGTACTATGTTATCTCTCATCTCTTTTACTGTCCCTTGGTTATCTCATATTGTTACAATATTTACCTTGTTATCTGATATTTTTTATATATGCTTAATTGGTTGTTTAAAATAGGAGAGGGAAGGGGGGAAATCAAGTTGTGAGGTGGGAATGGGGAAGGGAAATGGGAAACAGGACATGAGAAAGGGTATCAATATTTGTGAAGTAATGCACCTTCTATTTGATGAATATAATGTAACCCTTCTAAAATTACAATAAAAATATATGAAAAAATAATAATAATTAAAAAGGACAAAGGGTGAACCAAAAAAATTAGGGGTGGGGAAAGTGACATAATAGTGGAGTGTTTGCCTAGCATGGATGAAACCCTGGGTTAGATTCCTCAGGACCACATAAACAGAAAAAGCTGGAAGTGGCACTTGGCTCATGTGGTTTAGTGCTAGCCTTGAACAAAAAGAAGCTCAGGGACAATGCCCCAGCCCTCAGTTCAAGCCCTAGAACTTTAGTTTTCTGCAGGTGCTTAACCAGTCCTGCCAGCACCACTTGTTGATGAGGCTGTCTTTCTTCCATTCTATTTTTTTGGCTTCCTTATCAAATATTAGGTGGCCATAGGTCTGTGGGTTGATTTCTGGGTCTTCAGTTCTATTCCATTGGTCCTCAGGCCTGTTCTTGTGCCAGTACCAAGCTGTTTTGGTTACTACAGCTTTGTAATAGAGTCTAAAGTTTGGTATTAAATTCCACCTGCGTTGTTCTTTCTGCTGAGAATTGTTTTTGCTATACGGGGTCTTTTATTATTCCATATGAAATTTTGGATTGCTTCTTCTATTTCTTTAAAGAATGACGTTGGTATATTGATGTGTATTGCGTTGAATTTGTAGATAGCCCTTGGCAAGATTGTCATTTTCATGATGTTGATTCTTCCAATCCAGGAGCATGGGAGGTTTTTCCATTTCCTCAATTCTGCTTTAACTTCCTTTTTCAGTGTTTTAAAATTTTCAGCAAAAAGGTCCTTTCCATTCTTGGTTAAGATAATTCCTAGGTACTTTATTTTCTTTGAGGCTATTGTGAAAGAAGTTGCTTTCCTGATTGTTGCTTCATTCCTCTCATTGACGGCATATAGGAAGGTGGTTGATTTTTTTTTTTGCCAGTCCTGGGCTTGAGCTCAGGGCCTAAGCACTGTCCTTGGACTTTCTCAAGGCTAGAGCTCTACCACATGAGCCTCAGCACCACTTCCGGCTTTTTCTATATATATGGTACCAAAGAATCGAACTCGGGTCTTCGTGCATGCTAGGCAAGCACTTTAACCACTAGGCCAAATTCCCAGCCCCTGGTGGTTGATTTTTGAGGGTTAATTTTATACCCTGCTACCTTGCCAAGGTTTTGAATCAGCTCAAGCAGCTTGGGAGAGGACTCTATAGAGTTCTTTAAATACAGAATCATGTCATCTGCAAAGAGGGAAAGTTTCACTTTCTCTTTCCCTATTTGGATCCCCTTTATGCTTGCTTCTTGCCTTATTGCTCTGGCTAGGAATTCTAACACTGTGTTAAAGAGGAGTGGAGAGAGTGGGCATCCTTGTCTTGTTCCTGATTTTAGAGAAAATGGCTTTAGCTTTTCACCATTAAGTATCATGCTAGCTGTGGGTTTGTCATACACAGCCTTTATTACTCTGAGAAATGTTCCATAGATTTCTCCATGGAGCTTCTCAGTGCTTTTAGCATAAAGGGGTGTTGGATCTTGTCAAATACCTTTTCTGCATCTATTGAGACAATCATGTGATTTTTGTCCTTGCTCCTGTTGATGTGATGAATTATATTGACTTTCATATATTGAACCAACTCTCCATCCCTATGATGAATCCTGTTTGATCATAGTGTATAATTTTTTGATAACTTGCTGAAGAAGGCTGGCCAGCATTTTGTTGTGCAGTTTTGCATCAAAATTCATCAAAGAGATGGGTCTATAGTTCTCTTTCTTTGATAAATCTCTGTTTGGTTTTGGGATGAGTGTTATGGTGGCTTCCTAGAATGAGTTTGGCAAAGAGCCTTCATTTTCAATTTCATTGAAGAGCTTGAGGAGTACTGGTGTGAGCTTTGCTTTGAAGACCTTATAGAATTCAGCTATGAATCCATCTGGCCCTGGGATTTTCTTGGATGGAAGGTCTCCTATTGCCATTTCTATTTCAGTGCTTGAAATAGGTCTGTTTAGTTGGATTAGGTCTTCTTAGTTCAGTGTGGGTATGTTAATATTAGCTAGAAATTCATCCATGTCTTCTAGAAAAGTATTCCCTTATGATTCTCTGAATCTTGGTCATTTCTGTCATGATATTTCCATTCTCATCCGTGATTTTATTTATTTGGGTGTGTTCCCTTCTTTTTTGGTAAGATTTTCTAAGGGTCTGTTGTTTTCCAGAATATATGTTTATATGTCCTTTGTAATGTCCATATGTTTGTTACCTCTAGTTATTCAAAATGGTCAGTTTTTACATGTCAGGTTCTTATAATAAAGTTCACCAAAGTAGGCAGCTTTAAGGCCAGAAGTGAGTTGACTCTCAGAAGTCCAAGGTCAAGCAACCAGTCAGTACACTTGATTTATTCAGAAGTCTTTGAAGGAAGTGGCTCATCTAGGCATCACTTCTTGCCTTGGGGATTTTTTTCCTCTGTGTATTCAAATAGCACACTGCTTTAGTGTGTCCTTATTTTCACTAAGAACTCTAGTCCTCTAGTCATATTATATGACTAGTGCAATCAATTACATCTTCAATGACTCTTTCCAAATAAGGCTAAGTCCTTTAATTCTTTCTTTCCACACCCCCCCATTTTTTTTCCTCAGTCCTGGGCTTCAGCTCAGGTCCTGGGCTTTCCTGCCCAGGCCAACTGTGAACCATGATCTTCAGGTCTCAGCCACCTGAGTAGCTACTGTTACAGGCAAGATGCATAGACACCCAGCACAAATGTTTATTTTGATTCATGGTTTTAGTGATTTCGGTCCATAACTAGTTGATCCCATCTGCCTATGGAGAGGCAGAATGTCATGGTGGAAGGTGTGTGGTCCATGAAAAAGAGAGAGGGGGGGGGAGAGGCAGGGGAGAGGATGGAGGATGAGATGAGATGCTCCTATTCTCTTTTTTTGGGGGGGGGCTTTGAACTCAGTCAAGGGGCTTGAACTCAGAGCCTGGGCACTGTCCCTGAACACTTTTTGCTCAAGGCTAGTGCTCTACCAGATTGGGCTACAGTGCCACTTCCAGGTTTTTGGTGGCTAATTTGAGATAAGAATCACATGAACTTTCTTGCCTGGGCTGGCTTTGAACCATGATTGTCAGATCTCAGCTTCCTGAGTAGCTAGCCTTACAGGTATGAGCCACCAGTGCCCAGCTACCACCACCACCACCCTTAATCACTTAGCTCCACCTCAAAGATTCCACCATCTCCCAATAACACCACAGGCTGGAGATGATGCCTTTAACCCCAAGGCATCTGAGTCACATTTTAAGATCTGAACTATAGCAAGGAGATCTAATTCAACCCATAAGACACGACAATAAAATCCTGAGACATTTTCATTGTTCTCTGGTAAAATCAAGGACTCCTGCATCACAAGCACATGCTCTCTCACCCTACACACAGCCTTTTTCAAGAAAAGAACTGAAGGAAGTATTGTATTTTAGCAGCTAACATAGGAGCCCCACGAGCACACGCTACAGGAGAATGACATACTTGCCTGTGATGACAACCATGCACAGAGATCTACTCAAATTAACTAAGTCTATAGACACAAATATCCTTACAAATTGTTGATCGTGTTGAACTCACTGCCTTAGTGAGAATTCAACCAAGCTCCTTCACCCAGAAGCCAGTGCTGCATATTTCAACAAAACATGAACAAAATGTGGCTGATTATACCTTGCTGGGAGGCTGAAGAAGAACAAAGCAGGTCAAAGACATGCAGCTGGTCCTTTAGGTACCCCCTACAGAAGGCACCAGCAGCCAATGGGGAATATTCCACCAGAGCTGCCTGCCTGCGACACCTGTCTCCCTCCGACCTTTCCTATGTTAATAAAAGCCACATTCTCTCTGGCACTGTGGAGAACAGTGCTGCCTTTTCCTCTCTTCCCTACGTGAATCCCTTGCTCTCTAGAAAGGTTACTCCTTTCATAGTCAGACAATGTTAGCTATCAGCTGACGCCTCCTGCCCTTTCCTAAAGTAAATTATTGTTATTCACTTACATATGATTTACCTTTCCTGGCACACATTCTCTGCCTCCCTCCTGTCCTCATGATTTTCTTTGTTTGCTTGAAACTCCTGCCCTCCTCCTACTACCCTGTAACCACTTCTATTCCCTGCCTTCTGTGTGTATGTGTGTATGTGTGTGTATGTGTCCCCACGTGCACACATGCATGTGCCTTTCTCTCTGTCCCTCTCTTTGCCTTTCTGTCTCTCTGTCCATTTCTGTTTCATACTCTTCCTCTTTTCCTCTCCCTCCTTCTGTCTTCTCTCTCTCTTACACACTCACAGACACACACATCTTTTTCCTCTCAATACGTGACTTAACAGTAAAGGAGGGAGATGCTGTACTTCTGCTTTAACACCATTAAAAACAGTCAACTTGCTAAGCACTGGCCTGTCATCTCAACTATTCAGGAGCCTGAGACCTGAGGATCACAGTTCAAAGTCCTGCCTGAGGCAGGAAGCCCATGTGCCCAATTGTCCAATTAACTCCCCCCAAACCAGAAGTGGTTCTGTATCTCAGAGCACTAACCTTGAGCCAAAGAGCTCAGGGACAGCACCCCATCCCTGATTCCAAGTCCCATGACCAACAACAAAAAAAAAAACTTCATGAGGTTTTATCTCCAATTAACCAATAACAAATCAGACGTGAGGCTGCAGCTCAAGTGATAAGAGTTTCAGCCTTGAGCAAAATAATAATAAAGATCTTGAGCTTCTGAGTTTAAGTCCCACTTTCTTCCCCAAATTAAATAAGTAAATAACTATTTAGCTACCGTACATGTGTGGCTATAAGACCCAAGACTTAGCCTCAAAACAGAGGCCAAGTACAGGCACCTTCTTCCATCAAACCTTTTCTCAGCTACCCAAAACTTCCACAGCCACAGCTCCAGCCACAGGCAAAATTTCAGCCCCAGTCTGCCTGCAGGGATCCACCAGGGGAATGACGGGGACTATCACCTTCCTCAAGGCACAGCTCAGCTGGTCCTGTGATTGTCATGAGTACTTCATGGCTATGACAATACCAAGAAAGACCCTTGGAAAATCGATCACTGTTTGAAAATGAAATGTTTTCATGAGTATTTAAATTTAATCGTCTTCAAAGATGGATTTAGGACGTGGTTCAAGTGGTAGCCTCACAAAGTCCAGTATTACCAGAAGGGGGAAAAGGAGGAGGAAGAGGAGGAGGAGGAGGAGGAGGAGGAGGAGGAGGAGGAGGAGGAGGAGGAGGAGGAAAAAGAAGAGGAAGAGGAGGAGGAGGAGGAAGAAGGAGAAGGCACTGAGATCCAGGAAAAAGAGCGCAATCCTGTAATCCCATAATCCCAGCATTTAGAAGGCTGAGAATCATGAGTTTGATACCAGTCTGGGGTATATAGTGAGATCCCGTCTCAGAAAAAGAAGAAAAGCATCTTAAACATAACCTCAATAAGTTTACTCCTGGTTGTAGAGACCGTAGTGGCTAGGCTACCATATAAGTATCATCCATCAAGCTCAGGTGGGGGCAAGACTAACTCAGTCCCCTCTGCACTTGTATAATGCAGGACCCTCATCTGACTGCACTTAAGAATCCTGAGTTAGGCCTGGAGTGTGGCCTAGTGGTAGATTGCTTGCCTAGCATTCATGAAGACCTGGGTTCGATTTCTTCTTACCACATACACAGAAAAAGCCAGAAGTGGCACTATGACTCAAGCGGTAGAGCACTAGCCTTGAGAAAGCCCAAGGACAATGCCCAGGCCCTAAGTTCAAGCCCCAGGACTGGCAAAAAAAAAAAAAAAAAAACACCTCAGTTAAGCCAACTTGGGTAAATCATCAAGGCCATCCCTTGGGGGAAAAAAATGTTTGGAATGAGGTAACAACTGCCCTTAGTAGTTCTTCCATACCCTTGGCTCAGAATATTTACAAGATCCAGGCAATGCTCCTAAGCCCACACAGATACAACCAACTGCTAACACTACTTGTCTACTTAAGCCTCCTATTCACTCACAAGCACATTGTGAATATAAGGTATACAAATCGAAACTGACTTTTCCCCGAACACCATGAGACATGTCTCTAAACACACACTTGGCACCCTTCGCACTCTACAGATCACCCTCTAAGGGCCTCCAGCTGGATCCCTGCTCCACCCCACTGCCTTTCCACGCCTTCCTGGTTCCTCTTTTAAAGGGCAAGTAATAAGGGGTTCATATGGGATTCGGAGACCAGAAGGCAGGTGTGTGTTTCAAATCTGAATCTTTCTGTGAACTTGCTGAACAATATTGAACATGGCAATAAACTTGTTAGTCTCATGTTCCTCACACTTTATAATAAATACTGCCTTCAAAAGGTGGTGGGAGCGTTTAACAGAAATCTGTGTAAGGAGACATTAGAAGAGCTCCCTCTTCATTCATTTCCAATGCCCTCATTGAGCTCAGATTATAAGGGCCTGGAGCTCCATGATGATCCAGAACCCCAGGGTTGGGGGCATAGCTCAAGGTCAGGGTTCTCTAGGAGGCATGGGATTCAGTATCACTCCCCACCAACCATAACAACAAAAAAAAAATGAAATCCCATATACTTCTCAAGATTTATTTCAATTATTTCCCTATTTTACTTGATCTATGATAATTAAATGACTTTGTAGGGGAAAAAATGTCATTTCAGAGCAATGTATCTTGAAAGATTAATAAAGTTTATTTTAATACAATCTTAGAATGCATTCATTTATTTAACATATGGATTGAGGTAATAAAATATGGCAGGTAAAACACTAATTCCTGATTATCTCAACTGATCTTTATTTAATAAGTAATATTTTTGCTTAATGTATCTTAAATACAACAAATGCAGCTGTGGTACTCATTAGACACTATGTTGAGAAATGAATTATACAACTTATGGATTGGGACAGGAGGGAAAAACTGGAAGAGAGCAAAGGAAGGGGTGACATTGTCCAAAAAAAAAATATATATATATATATTCATTACCTGACTTATGAAACTATAACCCCTCAGAATATTACCTTTATAATAACAATAAAAAGAAGAAGCTGAGCTGGGTGCAATGGCTCATGCCTCTAATCTTAGCTACTCAGGAGGCTGAGATCAGGAGGGCCACAGTTTAAAGCCAACCCCAGCACTGAAGACTGTGAGACACACATATAGCCATTCTGTGTTTACATAGACAGCATCCTCTTTTTTTTATTGCTTTGGCTGGGGCATTCTCTCTGCTAGGAAGTCTCCCCTCTTTTCCTCTTAGCCAACACCTTCTCCAGGAACTTCCTTGACAAAAGTGCCTAACCTTCCTCTTCCAATGCCTCTCTTTAGCCCCACACATGCTTCATTTCCTAATAACTAACACTATAACAGTTGTTAACCTTCACGCTTTAAGGATAGCTCCCTTTGCACCTTCTCTTCACCTCCACTTAGTAATAGACTGAAGTGAAAACAATCCCTTGATCTTAAAAACTGAGCACCACAGAGATTGCTCTCTCTACAGCTCACAGAGAGCCAGCCATGGCTCTGCAATCTGTCTTCTGGGGTCTGGAAGGGAAAAAATCATCCTTATGTGGGCTGTGGTGATTCCCCAGTAGAAGGGAGAAACAAGTACACTGGTTGTTGCTGGAAGCTGACACCCTACCCTGACCAATCCCAGTGATAACTTACTACAGACACCTAAGCCTGCTTCCATGGGGTGGGAAGGACGTAACGTCCTCCTGAGATAAGCACAGACCATTTTATTCAGTCTTCAGACAGAGAAAAGAACTGGACACAATACCATCTGCTAGAGGCCAGGAGCTCTCCTTTTCTGTTGTTACTCACAGGAGTTAAACCTATCCAGTTCTAGAGTCTTCATTTTCCTGTGCTAGGCCACAAGAAATTATACCATCTTTTCAGTCCCTGTTCTAAACCATGATCCCAATTTTCTTTCATAGGACTGAACTCTTACTTTCCTCTAAGACTTACTGTGTTAAATAACTCATTGTTCTCATCTAACTTCTTCCTTCCAGTTTCTTTTTATTTTCTTTCTCCTTGTTTTGTTTTTTTTTCTTCTGGAGGGGCAGGGAGGCAGGTGCTGGGGCATGAACTCTGGACCTGGATGCTGTCCCTGACCTTCTTTTGCTCAAGGCCACACTTGAGCCACAGCTCTACTTCTGATTTTTTTGGTAGTTTATTGGAAAGTTTCAGGGACTTTGCTGCTCAGGTTACTTTGGTACTGTGATCCTCAGATCTCCAGTCTCCTCAATCGCTAGAATTACAGGTGTGACCCACCAGTGCCAGATAGTCCTTTAAATTTCTACTACAGCAAGTGCACAATCCTTCCATCCTTGCTAAGTATGAAATATTTAAGGATATTTTTAAATTGTTTTTCATTGAACACAGTGTCTCACATCTGTAATCCTAGCTACTCTTGAGGCTAAGATCTGAGGATCACGTTTCAAAACCTGTCCAGGCATGAAAACTCTGTGAGACTCTTATCTCCAATTAACTACCAGAAAACCAGAAGTGAAACTGTGGCCCAAGTGGTAGAGTACTACCCTGAAGAGCTCAGGGACAGTGCCCAGGCCCAGAGTTCAAGCTCCACAACATACAAAAAAAATTGTTTTGCTACCTTTAAAAAAAGATGTTCCTTTCTAATTTGTTAAGTGAAGATATATCCATATAATGAAATATGTTCTCTTCAAATGGCTTGTTCTTGCTGGGCATAGAGGCTCAGGACTGTATTCCTAGCTACTTGAAAGGTAGAAATTAAAGTTCACAAGATCCCATCTCAATTACCAGTTGAATATGATGGTATGTGCCTACTTCACAGCTATGAAGAAATCACCATGGCTAGATGCAATGGTATGCATCTGTCACCTCCAGTGATGCAGGGAAACATAAGTAGAAGAATTGTAACCCAGGCTAGCCTGAGTTCAAGTTTCAGTTCTGGCACATGCACACAAGCACACAGATACACACAATCAATGAAGAAAAGCTCTGGAGATGCAGCTCAAGAGGCAGAGCTCCTGCCACGTGCCCATAGCTCACTACTATAATCTTAGCTACGCAGGAGGCCCAGATCTGAGGATCATGGAAGCCTAGGCACAAAAGCCCATGAGACTTTTATCTCCAATTAACTTCCCCAAAATCTGAAGTGGTGCTGTGGCTCAACATGGTAGCACACTAGCCTTGAGCTGAAGAGCATGAGGGCAGCGCCCAGGCCCAGAGTTCAAGCCCCACAATCAACCAAAAAAAAAAAAAAGAGTTAGAGCTGCTGCCTTGTAATCATGAGACCCTGACTTTCTATTCCCAGTCTGGCAAAAAGTAAATAAAATAGTTTGAATTTCAATGAAGACTTAGTCATAAAGAAAGAAACCCCTAAGTGAAAAAAAAATAGATAGGTTACCCAATACTCTGGATGATTATTTTAATTTTCATAAAAATATGTGTGTGTTTATGCATGCAGAAAAACAGAAAGGGAAACAGCAAAACACCATTATAACTGAGTACTAGAATTTGGGGATAATTTCTGCATTTCCATTTTGTGTTTCTACATTTTTGTAAGTTCTTACTAATAAATATTTAATATGCTAGAGTTTAAAAATTAATAGTAGTTCCAAGTGCTTTGTCTTATAATACCTCCACTGTCAAATCATAAAATCAGAAATAAAACTCAGCAAATCAGCAGAAGCTCTTTGGATTGTGAGAATAAGTGTAATGTACTTTCTTTACCACCTTTTCATTTTCCTCATAGTAAAACTGTGTATAATTAGAAACAGGTTTTTGGAAGGAAACAGATTCATTTCCTTCCTTCACCCCCAATGAGGTTCACTCTCTAGAAAGGGCCTGGTGGCAGTCATTTGCAGCTCAGTATGAATTTGACACCTCCTTCCCAGGATACTTACCTTCTCATTAAGCTCTCTAATTAGGAAGAAAAGTTAAGTTCTAGAAAGTTCAGGTGTCATGTGGCTCAGCCGATCTACTGCCCCACCAGACTGCCATAAATAACAGTTTTGTTCCAAAAGAGATGGACTATCCACGATCTGTGATTCCTCCCTCTCCTGCTACAGATGCCCACTCACTCTCTGCAGTGTTCCTCTTCGATAACCATATTTTCTTCTTGTGCAGGCTTTTCTGAGTTCAATAGGAAATTCCTTGGCTGGCAAAGCAAGTTCACTGAGTAAAGCCACTTATAAGAAAAACCAGAGCAGCCTCCAGTGGCTGTAGAAGTGAATTCCTTCTTTTACTTTCTCCCAACTCCAAACCCCTTCTCTTCAATATTTTCTCCCTAGTTATTTGCCCCTAGATTTTCTGAGGATTTCATTGTCAAATGGCATATCTATTACATTATCCTTTTTTACACACTTGGACTTTTCTCTGGCCAAATATTCTGACTCTTGGTTCAGAAAATGATGACCTCCTCATTTTCCCTGTTAACTTCTTGAGATTCTTTTGTGCAAGGCTGAAGGAACCAAGAAAAGTCCAAATATTCTACACAGGGCTGTGAGTGTGACTCAAGGTTGGGAAATGTCTTTACCATGCACAAGAATCTAGGTTCAGCCTCCCAGCATCAGAAAATAAATAAGCTGAAACACTGGTAGCTCATATCTGTAATTCTAGAGGAGGCTAAGATCTGAGGGTCACAATTTAAAGCCAGCCTAGGCAGGAAAGTCTATGAGACGCTTGTCTCCAATTAATTACCAAAAGAGCTAGTGGCTCAAGTGGTAAAGCACTGGCCCTGAGCAAAAAAAAAAAAAAGCTCAAGGACAGTGCTCAGGCACTGAGATCAGACTCCAGTACTGCAAATAAAGGAAGAAAGAATGAATACATTGCAGACACCCTCCAAATGCATGTGTGTATTGTGTGTATGTATACATGTACATATACATATGCACCTTGTTTGTACACATGAGAAAAATAACCTAATGAACAAAAGTGGTCTTCATGGATGAATGAATGATTTATGCACAGTGCAATATTATCAATAGCCAATTTCTGAATTCTTATTGTGAACAGGTTTTAAACCTTACCCTATTTATTCCTATTCTCCCCCCTCCCAAAAAAAATCAGATCATAGCCTAGATGATTAAATTCTAGAGACCAATTAAATTAAATTCTAGAGACCAATGTGGTGTCACATTCTTGTAATCTCAGCACTCAGGAGGTTCAGGCAGGAGGACTTAAGTTTGAACCAATCTGGGCTACATAGAGAGACCAATTTATACAACATAATGAGACCCTGACACAAAAGAAGATGAAGAGGAGTATGAGGGGTGGACACTCAAGAAAAGTACTAGGATTTCTACCCAGGTATCTGAGTCTAATACCCATGCTTGTAGCAACTCTACTGTACTTACCTTGTGCTATAATTCTGGAAATGTCTGGGAAAAGCTCCTTGAACACTATCACTCAGCTACAAAATAACCCTTCAATTTGCACAGTACTTTTTAGAATGTACAAAATACGTATAGGGTATTTGGGACTCTCACACCCTCCCTTGAGGTCAACAGGAGCTTACTATTCATTCCCCTTTTACAAGGAAGAGCATAAAGCTCTATAAGGAATCTGTCATAGGTAGTTAGGGAAGCCAGAACCAGTACTCTGTGTTCCTTCATTTATATTTCCCTTCCTATGCTTGGAAATCCCTTTCCCAGAGACAAATCCCCTCTTTCATCCATCATTAGAAAGAAGCCCTAGAAGCCAAGCAAGGTAACTCATGCCTGGTAGCTCCTCATGCCTCCCAGCTACTCAGGAGGCTGAGATTTGAGGATCAAGGTTCAAAGCCAGCCCAGGCATAAAAGAACATGAGACTCATCTCCAATTAACCTCTAGAAAGCAGGAAGTGGGGCTTGGCTCAAGGGTAGGACAGTAGTCTTGAGTTGAAGAGCTCAGGAATAGTGCCTAGGCCAAGTTCAAGCCCCATGACCCACAAAAAAAAAAAAAGAAAAAGAAAGAAAGGAAGGAAGGAAGGAAGGAAGGAAGGAAGGAAGGAAGGAAGGAAGAAAAGAAAAGAAAAGAAAAGAAAAGAAAAGAAAAGAAAAGAAAAGAGAAGGAAGCCTTAGATGCCAGCTAAATTCCAAGGCAATGAGTAATTCATTGTGTATAGCTGAGTGTTTCCCTACACCTCTTGCCTCTTCCTACTTCCTTATTCTTTATCCTCCCCTATCTGCCTCCATAGTTTTAAGCCATTTGGAACAGTCTTACATATGATTGCTTTGTAATGTGAGCCACAGCCCCTGCGTGGCCACTCTACCTGAGCTATGACAAGTTCTCAAACAGAAAGAACTCCATTAGCATGAGCATCTCAAATCAAGGCAAGTAGAGGCCCAAGCCATGCCTTTTCATTGATACATGGGTGACCCCCAAACTTCATTTTTCCTTCAACAGTTCATCCAGCATCTGATGTCACAAAGTTTCTTGCCTTCCCAGAAATCAAAGAGCTAAATATATCCTCTGTGTGATAACCCAAGGATATAGAATAATAAACCTAATACCTAATATTCATGTTGTAATAAACCATGTATATGACAATATTCTAATTGCTTTACATACTTAAACCCATTAATCAATATTGACTCAATTATTTTGTATCACTGTGAAACAATCATGTCCTAGAGGCTATTAAAATATTTAGAATATTTTTCTAGACATATTTTAGAGTTGAGGGGTTTTTTCCCCTTTGCTTCTGGGAAAAGAGAATTGCTATTAAATAGCTAAATATAAAATCTTCAGATTTCTAGTTCTCTTTTTTTAATCTCCTACCAATTCAAGAAAAAGCCAATCATACTGACATTAAATTCAGGAAAAGCTGAAATGCTTTGATATTATTAGCAATAATATATGTGTAGTATTGACCAAAATAAAAAGATACTCTACATACTTCATTCACTTTACATTGAAATGTTTCAGGTTTACAGAAAAATTGAATGTTTAAAGGAATTTCCATGAGTCCTTCAATAATTTTCCACTAATACTAGCTGCAAGTATCCACTGAGTTTATATTTATCAATGGGAAAGTTCTATGTTTGTGTATACATTACAGTTCTGAGGAACAAATTCAGGGTCTTATACATTCTGAGCAAACAGATGCTCTATTACCTCCAGGTCCGAAAATTTAATTTTTACAACTCATTGCACTTACTGGAAAGAATAAAATATATAAAGGGATTCAGACAAAACTATGCTTCCTTGAATATCTAGGTTTTGAAAATAAGCTTACAAAATTTTCTGTACTTCTTCCTTTATGAAATACATAAGCAGACAAATGCACACATACATGCATGCATGCATACATACATACATACATACATACATACATGCACATATATGTACATGATACATAATTAGGTAGATTGATAAAGGTAGAGTCATTGGATGTCTCCTTTATAATATGAGATTATGAAAGACTAGTTTTTACGGGGTTGTTTGTTTTTATTTTTTTTGTTTACTGCCTGTGCTGGGACTTGAACTCAGAGGCTAGGCACTGTCCTTGGACTTTCTCAAGACTAGTGCTGTACTACTTGAGCCACAGAACCACTTCCAGCTTTTCCTGTGTATGTGGTACAGAGGAATCAAACCCAGTCTTTGTGAATGCTAGGCAATCACTTGGCCATGCTCCCAGTCCCAAAAGACTGGTTTTTATTGCCTCCTCTTTTTCCTCTTTTTTGAAAAACCTAAACCAACTTTTAAACTGTCTTCAGTGCATGACTGTAATTTTTATTCTTTATAGCATTTATTTTGCCATTCCGGGAACTATTTTCCAAGAAGATAGAAATTTCAAGTAATTTTTTTATTGTCAGGGTAATGTATAGAGGGGTAACAGTTACATTTGTTAGGTAGTGGGTGCATTACTTCTTGAACACAGATACCCCTTCTCATGCTTTTGTCCCCATTTCCCTCCCCCAGCCCCTTCCAATAATCTTGTTTTTCCCCATTCCCTTCCCTATTTCAAATAAACAAATAAATGTGTATACAATATACCAGGTAAAAAAGTCATATACAGTAACAGCATGATTTTAACCATAAGGGGAAAAAATAGAAAAGAAATAACATAGTACATTAAGAACAAAAACCACAAAGATAAACTTCTTATTTCCATATCCTAAAGTTCATTTCATTTAGTCTCATCCTTTATGACCTTGGGTGCATAGTTTTTGAGCTACTGTGGGCTTCTGCTAAGAGAGTTCTAGATGTGTACTAAGTATTACAAATGAGGGAAAGCATGGGGCCTATGTTCCTTTGGGTCTGGCTTACTTCACTTAATATGATTTTTTTCCAAGTCTCTCCATTTCCTCACCAAGGAGGTGATGTCGTTCTTTCTGATGGCAGCATAGAATTCCATTGTGTATAAAAATACTACATCTTGTTGATCCAGTCATCAACTGAGGGGCATCTGGGTTGGTTCCATTTCTTTGCTATGGTAAATACTGCTGCAATGAACATCGTTGTGCTAGTGGCTTTAGTATGTCCTTGTTTCTGGATGAGAGGGTAAATGCCAAGTAGTGGAATTGCTGGGTCATAGAGGAGCTCTATGTTTAGTCTTTTGAGGAACCACCATACTGGCTTTCCAGAGTGGTTGAACAAGTTTACACTCTCATCAACAGTAGTAGTGATCCCTCCTGGTCCCATCCCCACCAGCATCTGTTGTTATTCAATTTCTTGATCCTGCCATTCTAACTGGAGTGAGGTGGAATATTGGAGTTGTTTTGATTTACATTTCTTTTAGAGATGCTGAGCATTTCTTCATGTGTCTATATGCCATTTTTATTTCCTCTTCAGAGAAGTCTCTCTTTAAGTCTTTAGCACACCTTTTAATGGGATGGTTGTTTCTTTGAGGATTTATTTTTGAGAGATTCCACTTTTTTAGCTGTAGGTATATTTTAGATATGAGGCTCTTGTCTGTTTTATGGCTACTGAAGATCTTCTCCCACTCTGTGGGCTTTCTATTTAACAGAAGTTGCAAGTAATTTTGTCATTTATCCTAGATACTTACCAAAAGTATCATGGACTCTAAAAGAAAAACAATGTATAGTTTATATCCCAAGTACTTTTAGCTTCTTATTTCAAAATCCTCAATGTGTTCCAGGCACCAATGGCTCACCTTCATAATCCTGAGGTTCAAAGCCAGCCCAGGAAGGAAACTTCTCTCTAACCAACTATTCAAAAAAGCCGTAAGTAGCACTGTGGCTCAAAGTGGTAGAGCATTTGCCTTGAGCAAACAAAAAATGTCTAGGCCCAGAGTTCAAGCCCCAGGACTAACCAAAGAGAGAAGTTAAGGGGCAGAGAGAGGAAGAGGACTGACTGAGAAACAAATCTAATTTTTTTGTATCTACAGGTTGCTTCTTTGATGGTTGTAACCTGGCATTTGATCATCTTGAAGAGGCCTCTGAGTTTCAGTCAAGACCCCTTTCCACCAACCTATACCCAGAGCAGGAAACAGCACATCCCTTCTGCCTCCTCCTGGAGGCCTTTCTGTGCTTGTAGAATAATTACTTCTACTATGGAATTCAATTCCAATATCTTGTCACTGCTAAATGCATTTTGTCTCTGGTGAGGAAAAGAACCATTAAAAAAAATCTTTTCTTTATGTAATTGGATTTTTTTAAGCTCTTAATTTTGGTGCCAGTCCATTTTACTAATAACAACACGAAGTATTTGTCTCTGTCTGTTCTTGTCATTTAATTGTGTGTCTATTGGAGCTAAGTACATAGAGAACAGGAAATACATGGGTTCTAAAATAAACTCATTCATCAAATGAGGCCGGAAGACTGAGTTGTTGAGAAAGTTTTGTCTCTTGTCTTTGTAGACAAACTTTGCCATGAGTTACTTAACAAATCCTTATAAGAACTTTCCTCAGTCTTCTTGTGTTTTATTCATGAAATAAATAATTGTAGAAGAGATTTAGTTAGAGAGAGAAAAACATTTTTTTCTCCCCCAACTTGCTGCTTTTATGTGTTCTAAAGGTTTTTTTTTCGTGGTTGGTAGTTGGGTGTTCTCAACATTAGAAAGTTCTCCCAGCCTAGTTTCTGCAGGAGATGAAGAAAGAACAAGGTTGAATACAGCTGAATATTTCCTATGCATGTATGAAAACCAAACACTAAAAAGTGTTCAAATTATCTGCATAAGGAAAAAGAAGAAGACGGGGGGCATAATAGAAGTGAGGTTGATGGGCTATATGATAAGCGTGTACAGAGATGCCACAGTGGAAATGCCCTTGTAAAAGCAATATATATTAATACAAATTTGGGAAGGGTGGCATTGATCAAGGTATGTTGTACTCTTACTCTGACTTACGGAACTGAAACCTTTGTACAATTACTTAATTTTTTAAGTTAATTTGTTTAGAAATCTTATATATAAAGGGGGAAATCTCAAATACACACACACACACACACACACACACACACACACACACACACACACACATATATATTGGTCTGGGAATGTGACTTAGTCATAGAGTGCTTGCCTAGCATTCATGAAGCCCGGGGTTCAATTCCTCAGTACCACATAAACAAAAAAGGCCAGAAGTGGTGCTGTGGCTGAGGTCATAGAGTACTAGCCTTGAGCAAAAGAAGCTCAGAGACAGTGCCCAGGTCCTGAGTTCACAAGCACAGGACTGACGTGTGTGTGTGTGTGTGTGTGTGTGTGTGTGTGTGTGTGTGTGCTAATGCAATACCTTGGACTCTGCATTCTGATGGGTTTTACTTTTGTCTAAGCCTAAATGAGACAGCCTCTGGGCCATAATCTGCAATTTTCATTTATTTATGCAGAATCTCAAATTTGGATAGTTATCTTTTTAAATGTCATGGTTTCAAGAAAGATCATTTTAAATGACAATTGTCCCTCTGTCAATTGTTGATATGGACAAAATTATTTATTTGAATGGCAGTTTTAGAGTTTTAAAGGAAAGCAACAAAGGGAGTTATTCTGAGCAAAGAATAATATATGCATATCAGAAATATCATCAGGAAAGCCATTGACACAATTAATATACTCTAAGAAACATGAATGACAGGAAAGTAAAAGAGGGTCTAATGGGAGGGAGGGCTAACAAGGAAGGCAAATGAGGATGTAGATTATTTGCATATCTGGAAACAGAATGATAAAACTTGTTTTAAGGATAAGGAGTGATAGATACAGTGGAGAGTGAAGAGGGTATAAGATTGCCCAGTATATATTGCAACATACAGCATACATTTGCAGTATACAAATTATATAAATACACTATATATTTTCACAAGTGTGAAAATGTCACAGTAAAATCCCTCTTACACATCTAACGTATGCTTAATTTTTTTTCTAAAGTCAAATGTTTACATTATTCATTGGTATGGGGAAAGCACGCAAAAGAAATTTAGGCTCCAAAATCTTTTTCTTAAGAGAAGATTAGGGTAAAAAACATGAAACGCTAATAGATGAGTGTATCCAAAAAATCTGATACCTATATCCAATGGAATTTTACACTGCTATTAAGAAAGAATTTAATAATGCTATTTGCAGGGAAATGGATGGGACTAGAACAAATCGTGTTAAGTGAGGTAAGCCAAGATCACACTGATATGGGGACATTAGTTCTAAACTGTAATAGGACAAGATAAATTACACAGAATTGTAGATATATACAGTGACACCAAAAAAAGGATAGTATTAGGAGAAAAATCACAAAGGTGTAATACCCAAGTGCATCTTCATATGTACATAAAATAATATACATACTGAAACAAACTCCAAAGAAATGGGAACAAAGGACTGTTTCCTCAATTTGTTTTCTTTTTCTGATGACTCTGTATTCTTGAACTCTGGCCCTGGGCACTGTTCCCGAGTGATTTAGCTCAAGACTAATGGTTTACCACTTTGAGCCACAGTGCTAATTCCAGTTTTCTGGTGGTTAATTGGAGATAAGCGTTTCATGGACTTCTTGTTCCCTGAGCTGACTTTGAATCCTGATCCTCAGATCTCAGTCTCCTGAGAAGCTAGGATTACAGGCGTGAGCCACCAACACCCGCTTGACTCTGTATTCTTTACTTTAGATACAGTGTATTCACATGCACATCTGTGAGAAGGTTGAGGTGGGAAAGGGCACAGAATCAGAGGAAAAGAGGTGAAAATACAGCAATGGAGCACTCTGGACATGGATGAAAGTAAACTATGCAACTCATGGGTGGGGTTAGGAGGGAGGGACTGGGGGTAGGGAAGAGGGAACAGATGGTACCGTGTGAAAGGATATGTACTTATTATCTGATGTATGTAAAGGTAACCTGCTGTATGTGATCTCTAAAACAACAAGAAATAAGAAAAGAATGAAAAACCTGAAATAATCCCTCATTCAGATCTCCCTATATCAGAATCTACCAGCCTTTATTCTACTATTCCTCATCCTACATCCTATGTTCCTCAGCTTCCATCTGACCCTCCTTTCCTTCCAGTCTGATCCCTTTCCCATATGAATGGCCAGAAACCCTCAAAGACCAGTTGCTGTTTGTTTTGGAAAAGGGTTTTTTTTTTGTTTGTTTGTTTGTTTTTGTGCCACCCCTGGAGCTTAAACTCAGGGCCTGAGTACTGCCCCTGAGCTTTTGTGTACTACCACTTGAGCCACAGCTCTACTTCTGGCTTTTTGGTAAGTAAAGAGTCTCATGGACTTTTCTGCCTGGGCTGGCTTCACACTATGATCTGCAGATCTCAGCCTCCTCAGTAGCTAGAGTTACAGGCATGAGCCATTGGCACCAAGCTAAGGCCAAATACTTGATCAAGAGAAAGCCCTTACTGTTGATTTTAAGCTCTCTTAGCTGAGAGCTATTATAAGGAAGGAAGGAAGGAAGGAAGGAAGGAAGGAAGGGAGGGAGGGAGGGAGGGAGGGAGGGAGGGAGGGAGGGAGGAAGGAAAGGAAAGGAAAGGAAAGGAAAGGAAAGGAAAGGAAAGGAAAGGAAAGGAAAGGAAAGGAAAGGAAAGGAAAGGAAAGGAAAGGAAAGGAAAGGAAAGGAAAGGAAGAAAGGTGTCACAAATGTAGCCTAAGTGGAAAAGTGTTTGCCTAGCATTCATGAAGCCCTGGGTTCAATTCCTTGGTACCACATAGTGCAGTGGCTCAAGTGGTAGAGTGCTAGACTTGGAAAAAGCCCAAGGACAGGGCCCTGAGTTCAAGCCCCCCGCCCTTTTTTGCTAGTCCTGAGGCTTGAACTCCAGGCCTGAGCACTGTCCCTGAGCTTCTGTTTGTTCTACCACTTGAACTACAGCACCACTTCAGACTTTTTCTGTTTATGTGCTACTGAAGAATCAAACCGAGGGAATCAACCCATGCATGCTAGGCAAGCACTCTTCCACTAAGCCACATTCCCAGCTAGGGACACTTGTTTTTGCTGACACTGGTAATAAATAAAGGAATTTTCTCATAGCATGCCTGGCTCAGGTACTTCACTGTCCTTGTCAGCCTTCCAGTATTCAGAAAATAGAGAAAGAGAGCCTGGAGTTTTGCTAGTGGTAGAGTGCTTGCCTAGCATGTAAGAAGACCTGGGATTGATTCCTCGGTATCACATACATAGAAAAGACAAAGATGGTGCTATGGCTCAAGTGGTAGAACACTAGCCTTGAGGAAAGCCCAAGGAGGTGCTCAGGCCCCGAGTTCAGTCCCCAGAACTGGCAAAAAAAGAAAAAAAGAAAGAAAGAAAGAAAGAAAGAAAGAAAGAAAGAAAGAAAGAAAGAAAGGAAGGAAGGAAGGAAGGAAGGAAGGAAGGAAGGGAAAAGAAAAAAAAATAGAGAAAGAAAACTGCAATTCTAAAATCCAAAATGCTTTGAAACTTTAAAGTCCCATGACCCAAGTTACTGATTTTTAAAAATAAGGAGCTCACCAGGTACCGTGGTTCATGCCTGTAATCTTAGCTACTCAGGAGGCTGAGATCTGAGGATTGTTGTTCAATGACAGTCTGGGGAACTGAAGTCCGAGAGACTCATATCTCCAATTAACCACTAGAAAATTGGAAGTGGCACTGTGGCTCTAGGGGTAGCCTTGAGCTAAAGAGCTCAGGGACAGCACCCAGGTCCAGAGTTCAAGCCCCATAACCTACAACAAAAAATAAAATAAAATAAAAAATAAGGAGCTCAACTTGTTTCTGTGGTTTGCCAACGTTTTGCTCATGAGTTAATGACTAGCTGGCATATGAATCTAGAAATATCAACCTCCAAATCTATACTTTAATAAACAAATAATGGCCAAATATCTCAAGGCACTTGTGCCATATATTAGTCTTCTTGTCAATGGGTGGAAGAAGTTTTGTTTTGTTTTTCCAATATCATTTTAAATAATCATGAATCATTTGAACTCTGGAAACTTTGTCTTTTGGAATATTCATCATAGAGAGATAGCTCTTAAACCATGATGGAAATGACAAAATCACATCTGGGTAAAGCTAGCATTGCGGGGGTCGGGTGTTTGGCCTACTGGTAGAGGGCTTGCCTAACATACACGAAGACCCGGGTTCAATTCCTCGGTACCACATACATAACAAAAAGCCAGGAGTGGTGCTGAGGCTCAAGTGGTAGAGCTCTAGCCTTGAGAAAGTCCAAGGACAGTGCTCAGACCCTGAGCTCAAGCCCAGGACTGGCAAAAAAAAAAAAAAAAAAAAAAAAAAAGCTAGCATTGCGGTAAAACTCAAAAGCTCATCTTGAATTTGAGTTTGTGCCACTCCTCCAAGATGGCCGCATCCTAATTCCAGAAATCTGTGAACATATGATTTTACATGGCAAAAGGTAGCTTTGAAGAGACGAAGAGACAACGATGTTCTGAAGCCTGAAATAGATTACCATGGATTTTCCAAGAAGTCCAGTGAATTCATAAGCATCCTTATAAGAAGGAGACAGGAGGCTCACAGACAAAATAGCAATGTGCTGACAGAAGCACAGGGAAAGATTTGAAAATACTACACTGCTGACTTTTAAATGAAGGAATGGATCATGAGCCAAGAAGTGCAGGTGTCTTCCAAAAACTAGAAAAGACATAGCAGATTTTTCCTACAGCCTACAGAATGGAGCCCAAGCCTGGAGGTATGCCTCAACTGGTAGAGTTCTGGCTATCAAATATAAAGTCCTAAGCTCAAACTTCAGTGCTAATAATATAATAATGATAATAATTGTAGTAATAACAGATGAGTACACCTGTACATGGTTAATTAAACAACAATCTAAAGATTCGCATGGTGATAACAAAGAAGGCTATTCTTAAGAGAGGATATTAAGGGCTCAATGATTGTGTGTATATATATATGATCAGATAAAATGATGCTTATTGCTGGGCATCAGTGGCTGATACCTATAATCCTAGCTACTCAGGAGGCTGAGATTTGAGGATCATGGTTCAAAGCCAACCCCGACGCAAAGTCAGTGAGTGAGACTCAACAGAAAAACGGGAAGAGGAGCTGTGGCTCAAGTGGTAGAATGCTAACATTGAGCTGAAGAGCTCAGGGACAGCGCCCAGGCCCAGAGTTCAAGCTCCATGACTGATAAAAAAAAAAACTGGAAGTGGAACAATGGAAAAGAGTTTAGGGACAGTGTCCTGTTCCTGAGTTCAAGCCCCACAATTGATATTTAAAAGAAAAAAAACTGGAAATGTAAGTAGGAAGGTTTTGGGTTGTTTTGGTTTTGGTTTCTCGAGGGGTTTTTTTTGGGGGGGTTGTTTTCATTTTTTTTGTTGTCATGGGGCTTGAACTCTGAGCCTGGGTGCTGTCCCTGAGGTCTCCAGCTCAACACTAGTGCTCTACCACTTTGAGTCACAGCATCACTTCTGGTTTACTGGTGGTTAATTGAAGATAAGAGTCTCGGAGCCGGGAGTTTGGCCTAGAGGAAGAGTACTTGCCTACACAAAGACCCAGGTACCACGTACATAGAAAAAAGCCTGAAGTGGTGCTGAGGCTCAAGTGATAGAGCTTTAGCCTTGAGAAAGTTCAAGGACAGTGCTCAGGCCCTGAGTTCAAGCCCAGGACTGGCTAAAAAAAAAAAAAGAGGGCCGGGAGTTTGGCCTAGTGGTTAAAGTGCTTGCCTAGCATGCATGAAGACCCGGGTTCGATTCCTCGGTACCACATACATAGAAAAAAAGCTGGAAGTGGTGCTGAGGCTCAAGTAGTAGAGCTCTAGCCTTGAGAAAGTCCAAGGACAGTGCTCAGGCCCTGAGCTCAAGCCCAAGACTGGCAAAAAAAAAAAAAGAGTGTCACAGACTTTCATGCCCAGGCTGGCTTTGAACCATGACCCTCACATCTCAGCCTCCTGAATATACATATGGATTATAGATATGAACCACCAGCACCTGAATGTAACACTTTTTTTTTTTCTCCAGTCCTGGGGCTTGAACTCTGGGCCTAAGCACTGTCCCTAAGCTTCTTTTTGCTCAAGACTAGTGCTTAAACTTATGCCACAACAACACTTCTGACTTTTTCTGAGTTTATTAGAGACAACGAGTGTTACGGAGGCAAGCATTGGTGGCTCACACCTGTAATCTTACCTACTCAGGAGGCTGAGATCTGAGGATCAAAATTCAAAGCCAGCCCAGGAAAGTCTGTCCCTGAATAGCTAGGTTTTTTTTTAATTGTTATTGTTGGTGTTATTTTGTTTTGCCAGCCCTGGACTTTGAACTCTGGTCCTGAGAGCTGATCCTGAGCCTCTCTGTACTCGAAGTTAACACTCTACCACTATAGCTCACAGATTTTCCTTCCCCAGGCTGGCTTTGAATCTCTAGCCTCAGATCTCAGCCCCTGAGTAGTTAGGATTACAAGCGGGAGCCACCAGCACCTGGATCTGAGTAGCTGGGTTTACGGGTGTAAACAGACCACAGGCACTCAGCAGTAAGTCAGACTTTGTAGTTCCTTCCCAGAGACACTCTTTGCCAAGTTAATATTCTTGCATATAAGCAATAAACCCAGCGTTCTTTTGACATGATATTTGTAGCAATTTTAAAGGCAGCAGACTTCAATAAAGAAATGGAAAAAATAGTTTTTAAAAAGAAGGGGCAAAAATCTTCTCATCAGCAAACTATATATTGAAGACAATGAGATCTCTACGATGGGCTGAAAAAATAATAATTAGAAGCCTGAATTTCTAAATTCTGGCAAAATATCATTTATTATTCAACTAAAATTAGAAATCTTTATACATCTAAATACTTAGAAATTTACTACCAAGCATCCTTTATAAAAATAACTACTAAATAAGAAAAAAAATGAGCCAGGAGGAATGAACAGGCAAAGAAGCAACAGTATGCAAAAGAATTGTTTTAAAATACTAGTAAGTCTAAATAAAGACTGTATGCAAAAAAATAGAATAGCAATCATTTTCTGTGTGTTTTCAAAAACCAGCTGGTACTCCTTGTTAAAGATGGCATATTAAAAATAAGCACTTAATTCTGCTTCTTCCTGAAATGCCACAAAAGTTTCAATCAACTTAAAAAGATAAAAATAAAAAGTAAAACCTCAGATCTACTAGAAAGAAACGAACAGGGAACATTTAACAGCAATGAAATATGGATGGTGAAATGCAGAAGACAAATCTGTTGCAAAGGCTGGCAATCAATGTGATTCACACAATGGAGTACCAGAAGTCCAGGGAACTGGTAACCTGAAGGAAAGGTGAAAATAAACTAAACTCATAGATATAACTAGAAGACTGTGCAACTTCAGTCCTCTGTTTTTCCATCTCTGCACAGGCACTCCTACCCAGAAACAGCCTAAGACTGGAGGCTGGTTCCCCAAGAAGCAAAACAGACTGGGGGCAAATGGCTCACACCTGTAATCTTCACTAAGCAAGAGGCTGAAACCTGAAGATTGTAATTCAAAGCCATCCTGAGGAAGGCAAGTTTGCAACTAATCAACTAAAACCCCCAAGCACTGCCAGGCATATTTGAGCATAACAGTATCATTCTAAAAATGTGTTAGTCATTTTGTTACTGTGTCTCACAAGTTTCAGAGGTTTCAGTCCACAGCCACTTGGTGCCATTGTTTTCTGAGCGTAAGGAGAGAAAGAAAATCATGGTAAGAACGGGTGGAAAATCAAAATTGTTCTTATGATGGTTGTGAAGTAGATTAAGACAGACAGAAAATGGCTTTCAAAAACACAACCCAAGGACTTACTTTCCAGACTTTATCTCCTAAGTCTCCAGCATCTCCAATAATGCCATTATGTTGAAAATACCATGGTAATTAAGTCAGAGCCTTCAGAAAGCAATTACTTCCCACAAATCTCATCAGTTATCTACAAATCCCCAATATGCTTTCTTGCCTAGGGGAGCAGGAATAGTAGATATTTCATAGTCAAGATAACTTAGAGAACACTCAATAAAATTTATTAATATAATAAATAATTAATAATATGAAACCAAATATGCCCAGGAGATAGTACATTCAGAGGCAAAAAGTATGTCCAACATGAGAGTCAAGGAGATTCCAGAGTGATAACTCTACTTATTCCAGTTCAGATAGGAACACATCAGAAGGATCTACAAACAGATATATTGTAATATTCTGAAAATAACTATGTTCATTGAGTGAAAAACTAGGCCTTTGAAGAATTAAAAGGCTAAAGGAATAAGACATCCATTTGAAATCAATAAAACAAAACCAAATTTGTTCAAGAGAGATATGCACAAAGATATCAATGCTGACACAGGTGGCTCCTGCCTATAATCTTAGCTACTCAGGAGGCTGAGATCATGGTTCAAAGCCAGCCTGGGCAGGAAACTCCTTAAGAGCAGGATGTGGTGGCTTATGCATGTAATCCTAGCTACTCAGGAGACTCAGATCTGAGGATCTCAGTTCAAAGCCAGTCCAGGCACAAAAAGACCTAAGACTCTTATCTCCAATTAACTACCAGAAAACCAGAAGTGGCGGAAATGGTTCAAGGAGTAGGGTGGTAGCCTTGATCTGAAAATCTCAGGGACAATGCCTGGACCCAGGGATAGGGTAGTAGCCTTAAGACAGTGTCCAGGCCCAGAGTTCAAGTCCCACAACTGACAAAGAGAAAGAGAGAGAGAGAGAGAGAGAGAGAGAGAGAGAGAGAGAGAGAGAGAGAGAGAGAGAGAGAGAGAGAGAGAGAGAGAGAGACAGGGAGAGAGAGAGAGACAGGGAGAGAGAGAGAGACAGGGAGAGAGAGAGAGAGAGAGAGAGAGAGAGAGAGAGAGAGAGAGAGAGAGAGAGAGAGAGAGAGAGAGAGAGAGACAGGGAGAGAGAGAGGGAGAGAATCCCTTAAGACCCTTATTTTCAAGTAACTACCAGAAAATTGGAAGTGGCACTGTGCCTTAAAGTGGTAGAGCACTAGCTTTGAGCTGAAGAGCTCAGGTACAGTGCCCAAAGATGTTATATATTATGGTTCAATTTTAAATAATTTCTAAATTAACATCATAAGCATTGAATATTTAATAAAATAATCATATAGGTCTATAAGAACAGAGAAAGTAGATGGGTATGTGTGCCTCACACCTGTAATCGTAGCTAAGTTCTCATAATTGTGGCTCGAAGCTAGCCCAGTAGCAAAGTTGTTGAAACTCTCATCTCCAATTAACCACCAAAAAAACAAAAGAGGATCTGTGACTCAACTGATAGGGTGCAGCCTTGAGCACAAAAGCTCAGGGGCAGTGCCCAGGTCCTGAGTTCAAGCTTCAGGACAGGCACACAAAAGAGGGGAGGAGCAGGAGAGAGAGAAAGCCAGACATGATAGCACATGACTATAATCCCAGCCTGCCCTATATACTGAGATTCTGTCTCAGAATTATTTTAAGCAAAGAAAGGAAGGAAGGAAGAAAGGGAGGAAGGGAGGGAGGGAGGGAGGGAAAGAGAAGAGAAGAGAAGAGAAGAGAAGAGAAGAGAAGAGAAGAGAAGAGAAGAGAAGAGAAGAGAAAAGATAGAGACATGCATCTTAGGTGCAGAAGGGTAAAATTAAAGTGAATCCTCTGGAAGCAGCGCTAAAGTGGCTCAAGTGGTGGAGTGCTAAACTTGAGCAAAAGAAGCACAGAGACAGTGCCCAGGCCCTGAGTTCAAACCAGAGAACTAGCAAAAAAATAATCCATCATGATAGAAATCATACTTGTAATTCTAGCCTTAAGAGGCCAAAGCAGAAGAGTTTGAGGCCAGCCTAGGTTACATACTGAGATACTGTCTAAATGATTATATATTTATCATGTTATTATTATTTTCTCTTGATTGTTTAAATTAAGTCTGATGGCAGCAAATTTGGAGAATGAAGGACACATTTGGGGATTGCAGGGTAGTATATAGTAATAACAATAATAATAAAGCTGGTTTAATGAGCACCCTTGAAGTCCCAGCATCAGGACAGTTGAGGCAGGAGAATCATGAGTTTGGACTACTCTGCCTCAAAATACAAAAATAAATAAATAAATAAATAAATGATAAAAATTACCTGTAGGATTCTGGTGTTCTTTTCCTTTGTTGCTTGCCATGAATTGTCCACCCAGAGAAACAATGAATTAGATACCCTGCAGCTGCAGAGCACCATGGTCTAGCAAGTCAAAGCTACATCTAGCCTCTGCCCCTCCTCATCTTCTTTTAGCTTGGAGAACTTTCCCATGACTCTGGGAAGTGGGTTTGCAGCAGGGACCAGATTAGAAAGTAACAACCAATCTGAATGTGATGAAATGTGACCAAGAGATGCCTTCTTACAAAATGCCTAATTATAATAGGACAGGGACAACCAATCAGAGAGCACAACCCAGAGTATAAGGATGGGTAAACTCAGTCACAGGGGAAGAGAGGATGAGTCACAGAACCAAGCAAGATACTTCTCTTCTCAATGAAGTTCTTAGGGGCTTCACACTCATGCTCTACTGTCTGGCTGAAGGAGCCTAAAAGAGAGCTTTAATGCTGACAGAGAATTCTCCTCTTCATCTTCCCTTCCCTTCCCTTCCCTTCCCTTCCCTTCCTTCTCTTCCTTCCCTCTCCCATCCCCCTCTCTCTCCCCTTTTAACTCAGTTGCTAGGCAGTCTCTATGCCGTTTGTACTATACTTCCAGGCCCTCCCCTCAGCCACTTTCCCCCTTTTTGGTAGCAGTGGTGTTTGAACCAGGACCTGTGTTTGCTAAGCAGGCACTCTACCACTGAGCTACACCTCCCACATATTTTGCTTGTTTGTTCGTTTTGTTTTTGTTTGTTTGTTTGTTGCCTAAAATGGGGATTGAATTCAGGACCCAATTGTTCTCATTAGGCTTTGTCACTTACCACCTGAGCCATGACTTTAGCCCTCCCTCAGTACCCTGAATCCATAAAAAAAAAAATTGAAAAGCAATCCAATTCCAGGAAATTTGAAGACCAATAGGGTACTAACTGATACACCTAGAACCCTCACACGGAAAGCCATGGAGAAGATCCAGTGTTACATAAGAAATTTACAGAGGTTCCAGCCAGGATTCACAAGTTCTTAAGAAAACTGGGCTTGCCTCTCAGCCAAACAGCCCTGGGGCTCTGAAGAGAGCTTGAACGTACTCCCTGCAGGCCTGTAAGACCCTCATGCTGGGGATGAAGCTTCATCCAACAATGACAGTCACCTCACAACATGAGTACATGAGTACAAGGTGCCTGTCAATGCAGCTGTGAGTCACCAGAGGGAGCTACGGAGAGCACCCCAGCAATGCTTGTGAGGGCTTGGAACCAACAGTGGTGATTGCCCATTGAGGACAAGCTGGAAAAGTTCAAGGCAGTGGGAGGGAGCAAGGCAGCCAGAACTTTGGCAGCAAAATAGCAGAGAGGGGCCAGGGGTTCTTTAATAGATGGGAATTAGCTACACAGATTTTTGAGCTAGGACCTGGCTTTAAGAAATACACTGGGCAAATGTATTTAGAACTGCCAGAATTTATTTTTCTTCCTTCCTTCTACCTTCCTTCCTTCCTTCCTTTCTCTCCCCCCTCCCTCCCTCCCCTTCTCCTCCCTCTCTCTCTCTCACTGTCTCTCTCTCTGTCTCTCTCTCTGTGTCTCTCTCTGTCTCTCTGTCTCTCTGTGTCTCTCTCTCTGTGTCTCTCTCTCTGTCTCTCTCTCTGTCTCTCTCTCTGTCTCTCTCTCTGTCTCTCTCTCTCTCTCTGTCTCTCTCTCTCTCTCTCTCTCTCTCTCTCTCTCTCTCTCTCTCTCTCTCTCTCTCTCTCTCTCTCTCTCTCATTCTTTCACTTTCTTTTGCCAGTCCTACGGCTTCACATCATAGTCTGACTGCTGTCCCTAAGCTTTATTGCTCAAGGCTAGCATTTACCACCTCAATCACAGCTCCACCTCTGGATTTTTGGTGGTCAAGGACTTTCCTGCCAGGGGTTATCATCATACAGACATCCTTAGATCTCAGTCTTTTAAGTAGCTAGGATTTCAGGCATGAGCCCCCAGCACTTGGCTGAACTACCAAGGTATCTGCCTGTGAATTAGACACTTCAGAATCTGAGAAAGAGATGCACCCTGAGGTGTGGGCAAAAAGAGCTACTTGAATAGACTGAAGAGTCCTTAGAGCATAGCTTCTAGTCTGACTCCAGTGGATTATCAATACTTTCTTTTTACTTTTGTCAGTCATAGAGTGCTGTCCCTGAGCTCTTTGACTCAAGGCTACGGTCCTACCCCTTTGAGCCACAGAGCCACTTCCTGTTTTCTAGTGGTTAATTAGAGATAAGAGTCTCACTGACTTTAGTGCCTGGGCTGGCTTTGAACTACAATCCTCAGATCTCAGCCTTCTGAGTGACTGAGATTACAGGCGTGAGCCACCGTGCCCTCCTGGACCAGCAGTACTTTAAATATCCCTGGTTCTGGGATGCTGTGTGTTGAAAACTAGTGTTCATGTAGTTACTAGTTTCTGTAATACTTGCGATATGTTAGAGAAAATAAAGTTTTATTTTTATTTCATTTCCTTCTTGATCACTGAACACTAACAGTTCTGAATTGTGTTCTGGATTATTCAAGTTAATTGGTTGTTATGCTTATGAGCAAATAAGCTAAAATGTAGCAGAAAAAAATTACCTGTATTTCCACTCAGGCTAGAATTCACCTATTTTAATAGTTGGTATATTTCCTTTCTGTCTTTTCTACAGTGTACATTACACATGTTTTTCTTTTTCCTTTATTTCCTTTAAAGCTGGGGCTGAGGTTTGCTGCATATTCTTTTTCTCTTTCTTTCTTTTTTCTTTCTTTCTTTCTTTCTTTCTTTCTTTCTTTCTTTCTTTCTTTCTTTCTTCCTTTCTTCTTTCTTTCTTAACCAGTCCTGAAGCTGGTGAACTCAGAGCCTTGGCACTGTCCCTGGGCTTCTATTGTTCAAGGCTAGTACTCCACCACTTAAGCCACAGCATCACTTCTGGCTTTTTCTGCCTATGTAGTACTGAGAAATTGAACCCAGGGCTTCATGCATTCTAGGCAAGCTCTCTACCATTGAGCCACATTCCCAGTCCCTGCAAATTCTTTTGTGCCCTATTTTACTTGCAAATAATAACTGGCGTATTTCTGCCAGAGAAAGACTCTTTGTGGGGAGGGAGGGGTTGTAGGGCTTGAACTTGGAGCTTCCGTGTTGTCCTTAAGCTCTTTTGCTCAAGCCAAAGTATCACTTCTGGTTTTCTGGTGCATAATCAGAGATAAAAGACTCACAGAAAAAGTGGTGCTGTGGCTCAAGGGGTAGAGCAGTAGCCTTGAGCTCAAGAGCACAAGGACAACACCCAATCCCAGAGTTCAAGTCCATGACTGGCAAACTCAGGGCTTCACACATGTTAGGCAAGCACTTTACCACTAACCCACATTCCCAGACCCTTGAGATATTCTTATCGTCATACAAATAGAGGGGGAAATGGTACCCCTTAAGGGATCTCTAGAAAATTAATGCTCGATATAACTAAAAGGAAGCAGGTACAAGTATTTGGAGCTGAATTTGGAGTATTTGGAGATGAATTTCCTCTGCTGTCTCAGAAGTAGTTGAGTCCACTTTGAACTAAGCTGCTAACATAATAATAATGAGCAAATAAAATAAAAGCTTTCCTGGATGGACTCTAGGGAAAACATTCCCCATCCTGCAGATGGAGGATGGGTAAAGCCAAGCATTTGGGAGCCATTGTTTGAAGCTAAGCTTCACCACGGCTTAACTCCTGAAAATGAAGACAGTCCTTGTACCCTCTGACACATGCTAAGCAGGGTAACATGGCCATTATTCTCGAGCTGAACACAACAGGCCGGTTGCAGTGTACCACCCAGTCAGGGAGGAGTGTGTGCTTGCCTGCCCGGGGAGACTGGCATCTTTGGGCACAGTGCTTTGCAATTGGCTGGCTACGACCACACAGGGGCGAGCCTGCGAGGTGGCGCTGCTGTGTCTGCGCGGGTCTGTCTGTCTGCTCTGGAAACAGGGGCGGGCTGGGAGGGGTTCGGTGCGCCCACGCTGCGTGGCGGCTCCCACCACCGAGTGTGAGACGACGTGTCTCTGAATGTCACCGCCGCACACCGCGCTCTGAACTCCGCTTCCACGCGTGTGTCATGGCTTAAAAATAGATGCTAATCCATCCGCGGGCTCTGGCGGCGGCGGCAGCGGCAGCGACAACCCCGGGTGGTGGTGGCGGCGACGTTGGGGGAGAGCCATGGCCGTGGGGTGGCCTGAGCCTGCCGTCCTCCGCGGGAACTAAACGCCGCTCACCGAGGCGCGCACACAGGTAGAGGGGCTGCGGCCCGTCCAGCCTTCCCCTGAGGCCTCGCCTGCGTGGGGAGGGGCGCGCGATCGATTGATCGGGATTAGGGGTGGAGAGGGGACAGATAGATGGACATCGCGGTCCAGCAGCAGAGCTGGGCGCCCACCGCAGCGGGCTCCCCCCCCCCCACACACACACACACACGCCCAGGATGTCTGGATAGGCAAAGCGCAAAGGACAACAACAGCCATGAACCTGTTACAAGCGGGACGCGGGGAGGGGAGTCCAGTCCTGGGCCTCTAAGAGCCAGGGGATGAGATGGGACGATGCCCAGGGGTAGATGCCAGGACAGAGAGAGGGCCCTCCACCGCCACCCCAGTAGAAACAGTGCATCTGGTCTCCTTCCCGCCTCCTCCCCGCGTGGAGGTAGCAGAATCTGCCAAGAGGAAAAAAAAAAAAAAAAAAAGAATGGGGTCTCCAGACTTGGAGGAAAGAGACGGTGGGAGGTGGAGGTGGGGGTGCTGGTGGAAAAGGAGTGATGGTGGACCGCCTTGTGCTGTATTTCTGTGCTTCCTATGACCCAGACATGGAAGATAACAACAACAATAATAATAATAATAATTCCCCAAACACCTGAACATGAAATCTTCCATCGCTTATTCGTGATCCCCCAAACCTCTACTTCTGAGGTTCTCTGAGTGCTTGTACTTGGTCTCTCCTGGCCCTTAGGAAAGGGATATCTGGAGCTGGCTGACCCGGTAGCATGGAGACCCTGTAGACATGGATAAAGATGGCCTCTCACTGGTGGACATTCCATGTCCTGGCTGCAGTAGGAGGGAAGGGAGAGGGAGGAGAGCTGCAGAGAGGCCCACCCTCTCAAATACACAGGAGCCTGAGTGTTTGGGGAAGAAGGCTGTGGGTTTGCCATCTTCCTCACAGCCCACACAAGCTTCAGGGGCTGACCTGTGGTGGTGGTGAAGCTTAGCATAGCACTCCACTTTGAGAAGGGCTGGTGGCCCACAGGTGCTGTGTACAGCCAGGGGATCCCCCACAGCTGGTCATCCTGAGCCTTGAATCTGTGGGCCTGCAGGACTCCTCATTTCCCTTTCCTTCTCCCTCTCTAGGCTTCCAGCCTCTGCCCATTCCACATTCCACTCAGCTTCCCTCGCACTTGAACTCAGAACCTCACCTTAGAGATGAGACTCCATGACAGCAGAGCATTCTTTCTACCTGTTGTGCACATAGACGGGTGCTCCTGTCTCCCACTAACTCCCACACTTCCTTTTCCCTGTCCACCCCAAGCCCTTATACCCACTTCCCACACTGGTTTAGCTTTGAGGCTTTTAGGACAGGAATGGGTTAAGGTACTTAATCTCTCTGGCACCTAGTAAGCAGGCCTGGCATATGTCATGGTCCCAGTTGCCATTTGATAATTCTTTCTGGAAGGGTCCAAAGCCCCTCCCATTCCTGTGCCAGCTCCCCTAAACCCTTCATCTGTATCCTCCCAGGTAGATGAGATGCAGATTCTGGCTGGCAAAAGCCCCAGCCCTGTACACAGGCCCCTAAATTGTGTGTGTGTGTGTGTGTGTGTGTGTGTGTGTGTGTGTGTGTATTGGCGGTATGGGTGGGGCATGGAGCACAAACCCAGCAGCTGGGCAGCTTGCTCTTGCCGTAAACAAGGACATGTGACCCTTCCACCTCCTTGCCTCACAGAGCCATTGAGCTCCAAAGAAGGAGCTGCCGCAGCTTGAAAAGGAAAATAATTCTAGAGGGCCCCAGCTGGGGGAGGGAGGGTAGCGAGCAAACCCCTGGCCTTCCCTCTCATGAGGTCCTCTCCCCAGGGACAAGTCCAGCTGGCAGAACGGGAAACCGCTGTTCTAGGACTCACCAAGTGTGTCTCTCACCCCGCTCTTCTTCCAGCAATAACTACCTGGTCACCAACTCCATCCTCACCACCGCCACCCAGCCAGCAGCTGCTGCTTCTAAGATGTGTCCTGGTAACTGGCTCTGGGCTTCCATGACTTTTATGGCCCGCTTCTCTCGGAGTAGCTCTAGGTCTCCTGTTCGTACCAGGGGGAGCCTGGAGGAGATGGCCACCGTGCAACATCCCTCCCTCAACGTCTTCGAGTTGGAGAGGCTCCTCTACACCGGCAAGACAGCCTGTAACCATGCCGACGAGGTCTGGCCAGGCCTTTACCTCGGAGACCAGTATGTACCAGGGAGATGGAGACTGGGCCAAGGGTGTGTGTGTGTGTGTGTGTGTGTGTGTGTGTGTGTGTGTGTGTGTGTGTGTGTGTTTGTGTGTTTGTGTGTGTGAGAGAGAGACAGAGACAGAGACAGAGAAACAGACAGAGAGACAAAGACACAGTCAGACAGATGAATGGATGGACAACAGACCAATGCTGATTTGCACTGGTAGCCTCAGCTTGAAGACTGAAGGGAGAGGCCCTTAGGCAGAGAATAGAGGCTAGAGGACTCCGGGGAGGTTAGGCAGAATTATTGAGCTATACAAGTCTGGAAAGAAAAAACTCGGTCCATTTGTTATTCATTTAGCAAATATCTGGTATCGACTGTCAGGGTTATGTACCATATTGATTGCTCTCACAGCTCAGGAAAGATGGATACTGGGTCAGGAATGGGAGTTGGGAAACTAGAGGGGCATCAAGCGGGCTCCCCCTGAGACCCAGCACAGCCCAGTGTGCAGAGAGACCACAACCACAAAGTGAGGGCTTTTTTTTTTTCTTTTTTCTTTTTTTCTTTTTTTTTTTGCCAGTCCTGGGCCTTGGGCTCAGGGCCTGGACACTGTCCTTGGACTTTCTCAAGGCCAGAGCTCTACTGCTTGAGCCACAGCACCACTTCCAGCTTTTTTCCATGTATTTGGTACTAAGGAATTGAACCTGGGTCTTTGTGCGTGCTAGTCAAGCACTAGGCCAAACTCCCAGCCCCAAGGTGAGGGCTTTGAGAAACAAGTATCACAGGAGGACAGGTCCCTGCTCATCCCCCTCATGGCTTTCATGAAGGTGGATAATTCCTTGTGCATTTTAATTCTCTCATAGCAGCCTCACAAGCAAGGTAACAGTCCTACCTCATCCATCCCAGGTTATACCTGAGGACACTGAAGCTCGGGGAAGTTATGATTGGCCCAAGTTCATATGTGGCATACATAGCAGAGTCAGGACCTGGAGAGTCAAGTTCAATGTTCATCAATGTTCATCTTAAGGGGTTTTCACTCGATGGACGATTCGTGCATATATATGACCCTTTGGCCTACCCAAAAAGCTGAGAGGGTATGGGCTAGATAAACATTTGAAGGCGACATTGTAAATTAGAGTAAGCCATTAAATAACTGGTAAAACCAAGGAGGATTCCAGGTATCAAGGAGATTATAAAGTAATGGGAGTTAGGTGTGGAAACCTGTGTCCACACCATATAATCTCGATATTAGCAGGACTAGTCAGATAGAGTGATATATGCCTATAATCCCAGCAACAAGAGAGGCTAAGAAAGGAAGATTTAAAGTTCCAGGCCTGCTTAGGCTTTCCTAAGGAAATTCTTCTTAAACAACCAGCAACAACCAAAAGATGAAGAATATTATCAGGGAAACTATGCTAATGTATTTTTAAATTATTTTTTGGTGCTTGGGACTGAACCCAGGGCATTGCACATCCTAAGATCACACTGCATTAGAAACTGCACCACTGACTCTACCAAAGACACTAAAGAAAAGCAGATGTGGTATTCACATCCTCAGCTATATGAAGGCCTGCATGATAATTCTCTCTGCTTTAACACCCTGATGACAGGAAAATCACTGTCCTCAGGCCCTCCACCTTTCCTCCAGCTGGATCCACTGTTACTATAAACTTAGCTGCTTGAAACTGGAATCTGGTCCCTCTCGACTTGCATCCTTTGACTCCTCCTGCTGTCAAAAGCCACACAGATTAAATCTTGCACTCTTTGAGCACTGGATATATTGTCTGATGGCTATTTTCACCCCATCCCTTATGTCTCCTCACATATGTTTTGCTCCAGTCCTGGGGCTTGAACTTTAGCTCTCTACTTCTTGAGTCCCAACTCTACTATCAATGCTGTAGTGGTTAGAGATGCAAGTCTCATGGACTTTCCTGCTCTAGCTGGTTTTGAACCACAGTCCTTAGATCTCAACTTTCTGAGTAGCTAGGATTACAGGCATGAGCCACCTGTAATTATGTCCAGATATTGCTCCCAGTATGAGAGACCCTACCCTCCTTTTTCCCTTCTGAGGAGTCAGTAAGTTCAGTAGGGAACTGAAGCCAATAGTGGAAACGAATCCAAAAACTTCCCTAACCTCTGCCTTTCCCCCTCCCCTGACCTCTGCCTAACACAGGGACATGGCCAACAACCGCCGTGAGCTTCGTCGCCTGGGGATCACTCACGTTCTCAACGCCTCCCACAACAGGTGGCGAGGTACACCTGAGGCCTACGAGGGGCTGGGAATCCGCTACCTGGGAGTGGAGGCGCACGACTCGCCAGCCTTTGATATGAGCATCCACTTCCAGACAGCCGCTGACTTCATCCACCGAGCCCTGTGCCAGCCAGGAGGTAGGGAAGAGAAGCAGGAAGAGGAGAAGAGCTGAGAGGACCTGTAATTCAGGAGAGGCACGGGGTTCAAGCACTGGGGAGAGATATCAGAAAGAGGACAAAATATTCCCAGTAGAACGTTAAGGGAAGTACCCAGTTCTCTTAACTGTTGCTAATCAAGGCAATACAGAGGGGAAAAAAAGGAAGAACCAAGTGCTGATGGCTCACTCCTGTAATACTAGCTACTCAGGAGGCTGAGATCTGAGGATCACAGTTCAAAGTCAGCTTGGGCAGGAAAGTCTGAGAGAACTCATCTCTAATAACCAAAAAGCTGGAAGTGAAGGTGCCTCAAGTGGTACAGCTCAGACTTGAGCAAAAACATCAAGCAAAGAGTGTGAATCCCGCTTGTTGTGGTGGCTCATGATTGTAATCCTAGCTACTCAGGAGGCTGAGATCTGAGGATTGCAATGCAAAGCCAGCCCGGGCACTACTCCATGAAACTCTTATCTGCAATTAACCACCAGAAAAACGGAAGTGGCACTGTGGCTCAAGGAGTAGGTAGCCTTGAGCTGAAGAGCTCGGGGACAATGCCCAGGCCCAGAGTTCAAGCCCCACTATCAACAGGAAAAAAAAAAAAAAAAAAAAAGAATGTGAGTCCTTGAGTTCAGGCCCAGTACCAGCACTCAAAAAAAAAAATCAGAAAAAATACGTTCTGCATTTTTACAGTGCAACAGCTGGAAATGTAGCATTTGCTTTTTATTAGTTATAAGTCATCTAGAAATGGTTTGAAATATATGAAAAGAGCCAGACATGGTGACTCATGCCTGTAATCCTAGCTAGTTAGGAAGTTGAGATCTGAGTATCACTGTTCAAAGTCCGACTAGGCACTAAACAACATGAGACTCTTATCTCCAATTAACCTCTAGAAAACAGAAAGTGAGGCTGAGGTTCAAGGGGTAGGATGGTAGCCTTGAGCTGAAGAGCTCAGGGACAGCACCCAGGCCCAGAGTTCAAGTCCCATGACATATATATATCTATATATATATATGAAGATGTACCCAGATTACATGTTCATATTGTATCCTTTTGTATACAGAGACTTGAGGTATCCACTAATTTTGCTATTTATTAGGGTTTTGGAATCAATCTTCCTGAGTAGCAAGGAATGACTAATACATGTAAATAATAAATGAGTCAGGTGCCAGTGGCTTATGCCTATAATTCTGGCTACTCAGGAAGCTGAAATTCAGAGGATCAGCTCCAGCAGAAACATCCTGTAAGACTTCACCTCCAAAGTAGGCTACAAAAAGCTGGAGATGTGGCTCAAGTGGTAGAGTTGCAGTCCAGCAAGCAATTTCAAGGCCCAAGTTCAAAACCAAATACCAGCAAACATTATATATATATAATATTAAATTTTATGTTTATTATTTATACACTAAATATGCATTAAATTCATATCTAATATAAAATATAGCATATAGTATGTTTATATGTATACACTATATGTACATAATAGCTTATGTATATATAAAATGGTTAAAAGGACCTGCAAGATAGGAGTGTGGGAGAGTCTTGAATGGTGGCTTAGCTACTTGGGAGTCTGAAGTAGGAAGTTTTGATTGAACACAGAACACAGGAGTCTTGGGTCAGCCTTGGCAGCATAGAAAGATCTATCCTCAAAGAAAAACCATGTTTGTTGGTTATACACATTTGGAATGTTATATAAAAAAATCAAAGAAGGATGCAGGAGACTGAAGACCAGCCAGGTTCAACTCAAGAGTGTTTCCTACTGACACACTCCAAAAATTTAAACTGTATTCCAGTCTCACTATCATTACTATTGTTGCTGTGCTAGGCTCAGGCTCTACCCCAGCCCAGTGTCTGCTGATAGTAAAATATGCAATTCAGTTACAGCCATTCCTTATCTTCATACACCTCTGCTTAACTGTCTTTCTTTTCTTTTCTTTTTTTTTTTTTGCCAGTCCTGGGCTTGAGCTCAGGGCCTGAGCACTGTCCTTGGACTTTCTCAAGGCTAGAGCTCTACCACTTGAGCCTCAGCACCACTTCTGGCTTTTTTGTATGTATGTGGTACCGAGGAATCAAACCCGGGTCTTCGTGCATGCTAGGCAAGCACTTTAACCACTAGGCCAAACTCCCAGCCCCTGTCTTTCTTTTCTTTCCTTTTCTTTTTTTTGTTCCCCCCACCCCCAGTCCTGGGGCTTGAACTCAGGATCTGGGCACTATCCCTGAGCTTTTTGTTTTGTTTTGTTTTGTTTTGTTTTTGCCAGTCCTGGGGATTGAACTCAGGGCCTGAGCACTGTCCTTGGGCTTCTTCCTCAAGGCTAGTGCCCTGCCACTTCAGCTTTTCTATGTATGTGGTACCCAGGAATCGAACCTGGGTCTTTGTGCATGCTAGGCAAGCACTGTACCACTAGGCCAAACTCCCAGCCCCTGTCCCTGAGGTTTTTGTGCTCAAAGCTAACGGTCTAGCACTTGAGCCACACCACCACTTCCAGCTTTTTTGAATAGTTTATTGGAGATAAGAGTCTCACAGGAACTTTTCTGCCTGGTCAGGCTTCAAATCTCTATCCTCAGATCTCAACTTCTTGAGTAAGTAGGATTACAGGCATGAGCCACCAGTGAGTGTCTGGGTGCTTACCTGTCTTCCTGTTCAGCGGTCTGGGTCTCCCTCCCCCTTGCCTCATCTCCACTGTCTCTTTGTCTCCTAACAGGGAAGATTCTGGTGCACTGCGCTGTGGGTGTGAGCCGGTCGGCCACCCTGGTGCTGGCCTACCTCATGCTGTACCACCACTTCACCCTTGTGGAAGCCATCAAGAAAGTTAAGGACCACCGAGGCATCATTCCCAACCGGGGCTTCCTGAGGCAGCTCCTGGCCCTGGACCGCAGGCTGCGGCAGGGTCTGGAGGCATGAGAGGAGAGCAAGAGAGGTCAGGCCAGGCCTGTGGGTGGGAGAGAAGAGGCCCAGGTGGACAGATAGCAGAGAGCCACATCACTCGGCTGGAGAATGGAGGGTCCCAGCCACTGTCACTCTTCGTGGAAAGAGCTGGGGAACAAGAGGGAGCAGTGTGGTGGCTGGGCATGCCATGGGGCACTGACTAGGAAAAGAAGATGGTCCTGGATTTGAGATACAGCTGAATTCCAGCTAAAATATGCCAAGTGACTTTTAATCTCACCTTTCTTTGTGTTTATGTGTTCCCTTCTCTCAGTAAAACAAAAGAACCATCTGGCAATGAGTCAGGGATGGGCCAGGGATGGACCAAGGTGGGTATGTACACTTGTGTTGTGACCACAGTTTAAAGGCAGATGGAGACATAATTCTGGAACAAGAGTTGGGGGGCAATTGTTCTGGTACTCATTGAAGCTTCTCTGCATGTGGACAAAAGGATGAGTGACGTAGGGCATTGTTAGATGGTCATTTGCTTACTGGGTGCGGGTGTCTGGAGATAAAATAAAGATAGTGGAAAAAGAGAGTTTCTTGATGTCATTGACAGTTTAAAAGACTTCTGTGCCTGCCTGCCTTGAACCCCAACTACATGTGGTATACATCTGGTTTCTGAACCCCTCCGATACATGATAAATAGCTTACTAATTCTTAAGGAGACCTATAAAATCTTGAGCTGCTATTCCCAACTAATCCACAAAGAGGCAGCAGAGGACCAAAAAAAAATCCCATCTACAGCCCCAGGCTAGAATGGATCTTTCACTTCTGAAGCTAACAATAGACCCTTATCCATAAGTCCTCATTCAGAGGAGAAAACAAACTATTCATTCTTAAATTCACTCCACCCCAAATCTCTTATATTTAGGTTTCCCCCACCCTGCCTGGTGCCAATGTGTTTTTAATGTTTGGGAATAAGATACTAGGATTGGGTAATCCTCATAGTTTACTCAGAGAAATATAACTCTATCTCCTTAATAAGCTTAATCAAAAATTGGACCTAAGGACTGTTAGTTATTATCCTCACTGTCTATCTCCTACACATCCCTCCTTTCTTGATTTGTTTAGTTTTGCCAGTCCTGGGGCTTAAACTCGGGGCCAGGGCACTGTTCTTGAGCTTCTTTGGCTCAAGGCTAGCACACTTGACCACTTAAGCCACAGCACCCCTTCCAGCATTTTCGTGTAGGTGGTGGTACTGAGAAATGGAACCTATGTTTCATGCATGCTCAGCAAGCACTCTACCACTCAGCCACATTCCCTGTCTCACATCCCTCCTTTACAAGAGAATTTCCATCCATATAGGACAAGAGGTAGAGTGAAAGTGAAAAGTAAGGGGGAAATTGGTTAGGCATGAATGATTTATTTAGAGTGTATGAACCACCCCAAAGTATAGAATTCCAAACTAGAAAGGTGGCTTCCATTTCCATCATCCATTTCCCCTCTCCAGTGAGGTATAAACACCTGACATCACCATGCATTTAACTGAACCACTCTAATGATAGGTAAGGAACCACCACTTTAGTCCCAAGCCACTTTGTCATTTCTGCCTTCTACCTGCATAATACACTCATGTTACAGTGGTGGTGAGACATATTTGCATAGTCTGACCTCCTAGGTGCCTGACCTGGCCAGAGCTCACACCCATTACAGGAGCTGTGCAAATGACCATTAAATTTACCACCAATCTATTTAGTGGCAGTAGTTCTATGTGATATTATCATCTAATTAGATGAGGGGTTTATACTATAATATTTGAAAGACTCAGGTTCAGTCTCTAGAAGAGGTGATGGGAAGAAGGGAGAGAGTGAGAACAGGTGATATTTAATAAGTATTTGTGATAAGTATTTGTTCTTTTGCCCTGTCCTCCTGGTTTGAAGCCAGCTCTCCTGGCTCTCTTCTGTCCTACTTCCAGCCTACAGCTCTGTTGGTTCCAAACAGTCAGTATTTGTCATATTTCTGGTTTCCTCACTAGCTCTGCCAAGCCTGGCATCCCTTCCTATTTACAGTACCCAGAACTCCAGATCTCTCAGAATTCGCAAGTCTCCATGCTCCAGGCTAGACAAAAAGCCAGAAGTCTTATAGACAATAAGGTAGTCACTGTTGAAGGACAAATTTACCCAGCTGAAGCCTTGAATTGCAGTGTTGATTCTAATTAAAATTCTACTTAAAAGGTCTATCCCTTGTCAGAACCTTGAGCAAGAGGACTTTAAAGATAACTAAAAAGAATTCAAGGGGTGAGGCTGTAGTTCAGTGGTAGAGCACTTGCCTAGCATACATGAAGCCCTGAAAAGAATAATAAGTCAAAAGTATCTCAGGCTCCTAGAAGAACTCACTGTAGCTACCATTATACCAGTACAGCGTGTGGTAGATTTGTCATCTCTTTCTTTGTCTTTGTGTAAGACATGTACTACTGCTATGAAAGGTTAATAATCACGCTGCAATTTGCTCAGTTGGAATGTGTCCTAGACTCTATTCATGATAACTAACTTGAGAATTTAATTCTAACTTCCAGCTACTAAAGTATATTTGGTCCAAGAACAGACTTCAAGATTATCTTCTCAGAGCATTTTATATATTATGTATTGTATTTGTGTGTATGCGCGCGCACGCGCGTGTGTGTGTGTGTGTGTGTGTGTGTGTGTGTGTGTGTGTGCAGATCTGGGGCCTGAACTCAAGACCTGGGCACTGTTCTGAACTTCAGTGCTCAAGGAGAGTGAGTGCTCTACCACTTTGAGCCACAGCTTCACTTTTGGCTTCTGAGGGTATAGAGATGAGTCTCATAGATATCTGGGTGCTGGTGGTACACACTTGTAATTCTAGTTACTCAGGATGCTGTGATCTGAAGATCATGGTAAGAAGCTAGAAAGTCAGTGAGACTCTTATCTCCAATAAACTCCTCAGAAAAAATTAGAACCTGCACTGTGGCTCGAGAGATCGAGTATTAGCCTGAGCACAAAGAGGCTCGGGGATAGACCCAGTCCCAAATTAAAACCCCAGGCCTAGCAGACAGAGAGGGGGAGAAAGGGAGGGAGAGAAGGAGGGAGGGAGGGAGGGAGGGAGGGAGAGACACAGAGACAGAGACAGAGACAGAGACAGAGACAGAGACAGAAAGAGAATCGTGGCTGTTCCCATACTGACTTTGAACTCCAGTCTTCAAATCTCAGCCTCCTGAGTAGCTGGAATTACAGGTGTGAGCCACCAGTATCCAACTATGTTTTATTATTTATCAAGGCCATTTCATAGCTTTATCTAGGTATATTCTGTCTTTATTGATACTCATTTAATTCTCAGAAGCCCTCTGAGAAGTAGGTGTGAGAACCATTGCTTAGGAACAGAGAGATAGAGATCTGCCAGTTTGCCCAAGGACGTTCAAATAGTAAGCTAGAATTTAAACCTGGCTGGCCTGTCTAAGTGTAACCTTATTCTACATTTCCCCTCCAACTCCATTTCTAGTTATATGTGTGGGACTGGGGTGGCTGGACTTATATTGTCTAGTATAGGAAGAATAACTACTCCCCTAGACCTTAAGACTGGCAGTTCCAGTTTTCACATTCAAAGATATCTGTTGATTGGAGCTCTACCTTTTTTCTAAAGACAGTCAGTCTTCTAAAGGGATCTATTTAGCCCAAGATGAGAAGACAGGGCCTATAGCCAGGTCATCACACAGATAAACCCAGTCTCACTCCCCAGGAAGACTTATTCCTTAGTACCACATACATAGAAGAAGAAAAAAAACAGAAATGGTGCTGTGGCTCAAGTGGTAGAGCTCTAGCCTTGAGAAAGCACAAGGACAGTGCCCAGGCCCTGAGTTCAAGGCCCAGGACTGTCAAAAAAAAAACCAGGAAAACTTAGCATGACACCTGGCACAAATGAGCCTTGTTTCCCCACTTACCAAAACTGAGGTTCAATGTCCAGCTTCTTCTATTCTATTTTTTTTTTGCCAATCTAACACTCTACAACTTGAGCCACAGCACCACTTGCAGCTTTTTTTTTCTGTGTATGTGGTATGGAGGAATTGAACCCAGGTCTTCATGCATGCTAGGCAAACATTCTACCACTAGGCCAAACTCCAGACCCTTCTGCTATTCTAGACATGGGCAATGGGCCATTTGCATCCAAGCAACGGATCTGAAAGAAATGTGGTCATGACAATTGCTGATTTTTGCCTCCAGCTGGTGGATCCTCTTTCTCCTTTCTGTCTTTCTGCTCTTTCCTGGGTCCTTCCAGCCACCTCCAATTTTGCAGCATTGACTCAAGCCCTAGAGGCAGGCAAGCCTTAGATACTTGCTGTCACTGGGGAGGTAGAGGGACATGTATGCCTGGTCCTTCACCTCTGAAATCCCAGCTGTGAAATGCCACAGGGAGCATCACTAAGAGAAAATTGCTGCTTGTAAGCCCTAGAGTAGTAGATGGAGCTGGAACAAAACAGGCCAGAATTAAACTGGCTCTAGAGGATTCTACATTGCTGTTCCCAAGAGGCCTTGCTAAAAACAGATGCTTTAAAGAAAAGGAGCTGACCTGGATTGGAAGAATCAACATTGTGAAAATGACAATCTTGCCAAGGGCTATCTATAAATTCAACTCAATACCCATCTATATCCCAATGGCATTCTTTAAAGAAATAGAAGAGGCAATTCAAAATTTCATATGGAATAATAAAAGACCCCGTAGAGCAAAAACACTTCTTAGCAGAAAGGACAGCGCTGGAGGAATTTCAATTCCAAACTTTAAACTCTATTACAGGGCTATAATTATCAAAACAGCTTGGTACTGGCACAAGAACAGGCCTGAAGACCAATGGAATAGAACTGAAAACCCAGATATTAAACCACAGACCTATGGCCACCTAATCTTTGACAAGGGAGCCAAAAATATAGAATGGAAGAAAGACAGCCTCTTCAACAAGTTGTGCTGGCAGAACTGGTTAAGCACCTGCAGAAAACTAAAGTTGGATCCTTCTTTGTCACCCTGCACTAGAATTAACTCCAAATGGATCAAAAACCTGGAGGTAAAAGCTGACACACTGAAAACTTTAAAAGAAGGAATAGGAGATACACTAGGCCTCCTTGGCACAGGTCGAAACTTTCTTAATAAGGACCAAAAATCACAACAAATCAGAGAAAGGCTGGATAAGTGGGACTGCATTAAACTGCGGAGCTTTTGTATGGCAAAGGACATAGCTAGTAAATTAATTAGGAAGCCTACAGAATGGGAGAAGATCTTCACCAACCAAACAACAGACAAAGGCCTCATATCTAAAATATATCAACAGCTCAAAAAATTGAATCACTCCAAAACTAACTCCAAAGTAACAACCATCCCATTAAAAAATGGGCCGAAGACTTAAAGAGAGTCTTCTCTGAAGAAGAAACAAAAATGGCCTATAGACACATGAAGAAATGCTCAACATCTCTGGTCATAAAAGAAATGCAAATCAAAACAACTCTAAGATTCCACCTCACTCCAGTTAGAATGGCCAGGATCAGGAAAACTAATAATAACAGATGCTGGAGGGGATGTGGCTAGGAGGGATCACTACTACACTGTTGGTGGGAGTGCAAACTCGTTCAACCACTATGGAAAGCAGTATGGCAGTTCCTCAAAAGACTAAACAGCAATTCCACTACTTGGCATTTACCCAATCATCCAGAAACAAGGACATACTATATCCACTAGCACAACAATGTTCATTGCAGCACTATTTACCAGAGCAAAGATATGGAACCAACCTAGATGTCCCTCAGTTGATGAGTGGATCAACAAGCTGTGGTATTTGTACACAATGGAATTCTATGCTGCTGTCAGAAAAAACGACATCGACCCATTTGTTAGGAAATGGAAAGACTTAGAAAAAATCATATTAAGTGAAGTAAGCCAGACTCAAAGGAACTTAGGCTCAATGGTTTCCCTCATTTGTCATAATCAGTAGAAACCTTGGGCTCTACTAGCAGAGATCTGCAATAGAGCAAAACCTTGATACATAAGGCCATATAGTATGAAGCTAATTGAAAGGACCTCCAGGATATTGAAACAAAAGCCATATAATGAATGATTGTTGTCCTTAATGTACTATGTTATCTTTCATCTCCTTTGCTGTCCCTTGGGTATCTCATATTGTTACAGTATCTCACTTTGTTATCTGATATATTGAATTTATTTGTATTTGGTTATTTGAAATTTGATAGGGAAGGGGGGAAAACCAAGACAGGGGGGGGGGGCGGGGGGGGGGAGGGTAAAGGGTACCAAGACATGCGAAAGGGTATCAATGTATGTGAATTAATGCATCTTCTATCTGGCAAATATCATGTAACCCTTTTATTAATTAGAATAAAAATATAAAAAAAGAAAGATACAAAAAAATTAAATAAATAAAGAAAAGTAGCTGAGGGCCAGGACCATAGTTTAGTGGTAGAGTGCCACCCTAGCATGCATGAAGCCCTAGGTTCAATTCCTCTGTACCATATACACAGAAAAAGGCACTGTGGCTCTAGTGGTAGAGCACTACCTTTGAGAAAGATCAAGGACAGTACCCAGGCCCTAAGCTCAAGTCCCAGGATTGGCAAAAAAAAAAAAGGAAAGGAAAGGAGAGAGGAGAGGAGAGGAGGAGAAAAGAGGAGAAGAAAGAAGAGGAGAGAGAACGATTTGAAAATTTGAGAAGGGGCCAGGAGTTTGGCCTAGTGGTAGAGTGCTTGCCTAGCAAGCACAAAGCCCTGAGTTCGATTTCTCAGTTCCACATACACAGAAAAAGCCAGAAATGGTGCTGTGGCTCAAGTGGTAAAGTGCTACCCTTGAGAAAGCTTAAGGAAAGTGCTCAGGCCCTGAGTTCAAGCCCAGGGCTAGCAAAAAAATAAAAATCATAATCATAATAGTTATTTTTAATGGGAAAAAATATATATTTATAATTAGCCAGCTGGGTGCAATTTAGATGATTCCAATTTTTTTGACAACATCTAAAGCATCATAGTCAGGAGCAAGTGGAACATATGCCTTCTTCTCTCCATCAGATCTGATTAGAGTATTTACCTTAGCCACATCAGTGTCATAGAGCTTCTTCATGGCCTGTGTGATCTGATGCCTGTTGTCCTTGACATTCACAATGAATACCCGTGTGCTGTTGTCTTCTATCTTCTTTAGGGCTGACTCAGTGGTCAGGAGAACTTGATGTTAGCATAGTGGTCAAGCTTGTTTCTCCTTGGAGCACTCCCCTGAGGATATTTGGGCTGTCTCTGGGGCCATAATGTCTTGGGCTGCCGGGTGAAGTTCGTATCTTCTTTTTGTGGTTATAGACACCTTTCAGCATTGCCTTCTTGGTCTTCAAAGCCTTTTCCTTGGCTTCACCTTCCAAAGAGGAAGGAGGGCCCTTCATCATTTTTGGCATAATCTTGGTGAAAAAGGATAATAATTTTATTAAAAAAAGAAAAGAAAATTTGAGAACTAATGATTCAAAAATTCAGAGAGAAGGGTTCATCTGATAAGGACCCTGAATGGGGTATGGGGCTGGGGGTTACAAACTGGTAGTCTGAGTATCAAGTCCATCAGCAGAGGGGTTTTGCTTCTTAGGCCATACTTTGATCAATAGAAAAGCTGACTCAAAATTTTGGTTTCTTCAGGGCAGGGTGGCTCACACCTGTAATCCTAGCTACTCAGGAGGCTGAGATCTGAGGATCCAGGATCAAAGCCAGCCCAGGCACTAAAGACGATGAAACTCTTATCTCCAATTAATCACTAGAAAATGGGAAGTGGGGCTGTGGCTATAGGTGTAGGGCTGTAGCCTTGACCTGAAGAGCTCAGGGACAGCCAGGCGCCCCATGACCCACAAAAATAAAAGAAAGAAAAGCAAAGAAAGAGAGAGAGAGAGAGAGAGAGAGAGAGAGAGAGAGAGAGAGAGAGAGAGAGAGAGAGAGAGAGAGAAAGGAAGGAAGGAAGGAAGGAAGGAAGAAAGAAAGAAAGAAAGAAAGAAAGAAAGAAAGAAAGAAAGAAAGAAAGAAAGAAAAATGTGGGTTTCCAGGGGCTAAGAAGTTGCGTTGGTGGTAGAGTGCCTGCCAGGCATGCATGAAAGCTTGGGTTTGATTCCTCAGTACCACATAAACAGAAAAAGCCAGAAGTGGTGCTGTAGCCTTGAGCAAAAGAAGCTCAGCAACAGTGCCCAGTCTAGGAGTTCAAGCCCCAGAACTGGCAAAAAAAAAAAAAAGCCAAGAATTTCCAAGAGATAGTAGCATTCACTAGGTTATGGTCATTCATAGCACTCTTTTCCAGTAATTTAGTCCTGGAATCAAAGTAGAGAGTGGATCCTTATTTATATTAGAAGAATGAAGGGTTGTGTCACAACATTTATCACAGAAGGAGCAAGACGCAGCCAAGTGAGACTGGACAGTCAAGGTCAGGGCCAATTCCATTTTCCTCTGTCAGTACCTGCCAGGTACTGAAAGTTCCAAGCTGACAAGCCAGATGAAGTTGGGATCCAGCCCAGCTTACTCACACACATGAATGATCACACTCTCAAAACCACCACTACCAGTGTGCGAGGAACATACCTCGGTGGTAGAGTGAAGCCCTGGAGTTCAATCCCAACACTACATGGAACAAACAAAAACAAAACAAAAAATATGGCAGCCAAGAGAATATCTGTTTTAGTGATTTTTCTCTTTCTTTTCTTTTGTTCCTTCCCAGTCTCTGTGTCTCTCACATTCTGACTCTGTCTGCCTACCTCGATCTCTCTCTCTCCCCCTCCCTCCCTCTCCCTCCCTCCCTCCCTCACCCTCTCTCTGTGTCTATTAAAGATAAGAGCTTCCTCAGGCCGGAAGTGTGGCCTAATGGTAAAGGGCCTAACTAACATGCATGAAGCCCTGGGCTAGATTCCTTGGTACCACATACACAGAAAAAGCTGGAAGTGGTGCTGTAGTTCAAGTGGTAGAGTGCTAGCCTTGAGATAGCTCAAGGACAGTGCCCAGGCCCTGAGTTCAAGTCTCAGGACTGGCAAAAATAAATAAATAAATAAATAAATAAATAAATAAATAAAAAAAAACCAAATCAACAGGTAAGTCCCATGAGATGAAAGTTAGTGCTGTTGGATAAAACACAGGAACTTTTGGTTAAATATAACCATTCTTTTTTATATTCCTGGCACCCAGGATTCAGAAAAAAAATCTTTAAATATACATTCCATAAAGGCAACAACTTCTTATCTATTTATATACAGCTATAAGTATTTCCTTTGAAGATAGAAACACACAGAAACTAGCTCAGTGATTCCCATCTCTCATGTCCCCCTGGCTGAGGATCAAACCCAGGGCCTTCCTTGAACATTCTAGGCAAAAGCTCTACCACTGAGCTACACCCCCTACCTGGACTTTCAAATAGCTACCACTGGAGCCACTGAATGCAAAGAAGGCTAGGAGAGAAACTCAACTATGATTTAATAGCTCTAATAACTGTTAGATTGACTCAAGCAAACAACTCTAATTATGTAATATTTATTTATTGTGCTGATACTGGGGCTTGACCTCAAAGCCTCCTGCTCTTGCCTAGTTTTTTTTTTTTGTTTTTGTTTTTGTTTTTTTGCCTCAAACTTGATGCTCTATCACTTGAGCCAAACCTCTACTTTTAGCTTTTTCCTGGTTAGTTGGAAGTTAAGAGTCTCATATTTGTCTACACAGTCTGGCTTCAAACTTCAAACATCAGATAGAAGCTTTCTGGGTAGGTAGGATTATAGGCGTAAGCCACCCAGTCCTGGCTGTATTTTTAATTTTTTTGTCTTTTCTTTTTTGGCATGGGGATTGAACCCAGGACATTGTACTTGCTAGGCAAGTGCTTTGCCACTGAGCTACATCCCAGCTCTGTATTTTTAATTTTTATTCATGTAATCTTTGCTTCATGGTTCTAGGCAGTGAAATGAGTCCCTGCCATTTGCTTTTCAACATTATTGCATTAAAAAGATTATGTTAGAGCCATGCACAGTGGCTCATGACTGTAGTTCTAGCTACTCAGGAGGCTGAGATCTAAGGATTAAGGTTCAAAGCCAGCCCGGGCACAAAAGGACCTGTGACTCTTATCTCCAGTCAACCTCTAGAAAATGGGAAGTGGGGCTTGGCTTAAGGTAGGGTGGTAGCTTTGAGCTGGAGAGCTCAGGGACAGTGTCCAGCCCAACCTCAAACACCATGACCCACAAAAAAAATGTTACTGAAAACCAACAATTTCATCCAATCCTGCATCTTATAAATGAAAAGCTGAGCAATGGAGAGGTAAGTCATTAGAAAACACAAAAACAAGAGATTGACAAGTGTCCATCTGTATTCTTTTTTTATTAATAGAACTGTCCCAGCCTTAATTAGACATGTGACTGTGTCCAGCTACAGACAGAGAACTGTGATCGTGACACTGAGTTCTCACCGATGGAAGAACAAAAGGAAGGACTTAGGACACAGCCAAGGGGCAAAAGCACCTGAGTCTCCAGATGGTTTCTTGAAGCAGAACCACCTCCACATCCTGCTCCTTTTACTTTCTTTAGAATATTGATGAGCTTAAAAGGAAGTATACGGTTTGCGCGTGCAGAAGCTTTTCTCTCTTTGTTATAGTAGCTGTCTACGTCGCTAATGCTAAGTAACAAATTTCTCCAAAATTCAGTAACTTAACATTGAATTGTCAGGTGCTATGGCTCAAGTGGTACAGTGCTAACCCTGAGCAAAAGAAGCTTAGGGACAGTGTCCGAGCCCTTGGTTCAAAAGCATTACATGTTCCTCTCATGAATATTCTTCTTTAAGACATTAAAGACCTGGAGACATTTAGTCAGGCATATTGCACATACCTTAATCCCAACCCTCTGGAGGCTAAGGCAGGAGTTTCCTGAGTTGGAGGCCAGTGTGGGCTATTTGGCAAGACATTGTCTCAGAACGAAGAATAAAAAATAAGCAGAAAAAGGGTGTTGGAAAATTTTGAAACAAACCATAGTTACATAGTTACTGTTTTCTTTCTTTTATTTTTCCAGACCTGGGGCTTCAACTCAGGTACTAGGCACTGTCCTTGAACACCTTTTGCTCAAGGCTAACCCCCTGCCACTTGAGCCACGGCACCACTTCTGAGTATGTGGTACCAAGGAATCGAACGCAGGGTGTCATGCATGCTAGGTGAGCTCTCTACCACTAGGCTATGCTCCCGGGCCCTTCTTCCCTATTTTCAGGCTGGTTTTGGAAGCCCATGGAAAAAGAGTCTCCCCAGTGTCTGCCTCATCTTTCTTCTCCAAATACCTGCCTGATCCTAAACTGTTTCTCTGGTGCTTCCAAGCCTTAAAATGAGAGCACCAATAAGGAATAGGGACATGGGAACAAGGAGTATCTTGTTATGGAAGCATAATACCATTTTCCCTTCTTTTCTTAGATTTAGACACATAGTACAGTTTTAGCTTTCTTGAGTGGCTTTGAATATATGACTCATCACCTTTATTGCTTCAATTTCTTTTCTTTTTTATTATTGAGGTAATATATAGAGGGGTTACAGTTACATTCACCCAGATAGTAGGTACATTCCTTCTCATACATTGATAACCCTTCTTATGTTTTTGTCCCCATTTTCCTCCCCCTACCCCCTCCCAATCATCTTGTTTTCCTCCTTTCCCTTTACTATTTCAAAATGGATATATATACAATATACCAGGTAACAAAGTCAAATACAGTAACAGTATGAGATTAACCAAAGGGCAAGAAAGGAGAAGAGAAATGACATAGTACATAAAGAACAACAATGAAGATAAAACTCTTGTGTCCATATCCTAGAGATCATTTCATTTAGTCTCATCCTATATGGCCTTATGAATCTAGGTTTTGCACTATTGTAATCCTCTGCTAGAAGAGTCCTAGATGTGTACTAATTATTACAAATGAGGGAAACCATTGAGTTCCTTTGGGTCTGGCTTACTTCACTTAATATGCTTTTTTCCAAGTGTTTCCATTTCCTTACAAATGGGGTAATTGTTGTTCTTTCTGAAGGCAGGAAGACTTCCATTGTGTAGTTGGGATTATGGGAATGAGCCACCCCGGCTGCATTCTATACATGTATACAACATGTAATGATCAGATCAAGGTAATAAGTACTTCAATTTTTTAACTGTCAATCATTTTTCTGTATCATGACTTTCCTACTCTTCTTGTCTAGTCCTTTTGAAATATACTTTGTGTCTGGTTGCTGGTTAGAAATGAAGTTGTAGCTCCAGTGGAGTGCCAGCCTTGAGCAAAAAACTAGGGAATGCCCAGTGCTGGTGGCTCATACCTGTAATCCTAGCTACTCATGGGGCTGAGATATGAAAACCTACAAAGTCAGCCCAGGCAAAAAAGTAGAGAGATTCGACTCTTATCTCCATGAATCAGCAAATAGTTGGAAGTGGAACTGTGGCTCAAGTGCCAGTCCTGAGTTCAAGCCCCAGACCTGGACACAAAGAGGAAAAAAAAGAAAGAAAAGAAATATATATTGTTTTTTTGCCAATAAAATAACTAGAAACAATTTGTCACTTTAACTTTGTTTTGGTGCCTCTTATTGAACTTTGTTTCTTCTTTCCCTTATCTTTCCCAGTCTCTAGTGAGTACTAATTCCATTCTATTCTAGAATAAATTTGTCTTACTAGGTACCACAAATGACTAAGAACAGCCATCTTTGTCAGTCTGTGTCTAGCTTGTTTTACTCAACATAATGATCTCCATTTTGTATATGTGGCTGCAAATGATAAGATTTCATTCTAGTCAAAGAATATACCAGTGTGCAAAAATAGCACATTTGCTTTATCCATTCATCCACTCAGGGGCATGTGAGTTGATTTCATATTTGAACTATTGTGAATAGTGCTGCAATAAACTTTCTCCAGTCCAAGCCATCATTTGAGACACTGAACTGTAGCTATCTTTACAGGATAGAGTAATGGGTAAAACTTTCTAAAAGACATAAAAACTAGGTCTCTAAGTACCCCCACAAGACCTACTAGACACTTGAAATGTTGGATATAAAAGTAGATAGATAGGGCCGGGAGTTTGGCCTAGTGGTTAAAGTGCTTGCCTAGCATGCATGAAGACCCGGGTTCGATTCCTCGGTACCACATACATAGAAAAAAGCCGAAGTGGTGCTGAGGCTCAAGTGGTAGAGCTCTAGCCTTGAGAAAGTCCAAGGACAGTGCTCAGGCCCTGAGCTCAACCCAGGACTGGTTCAAAAAAAAAAAAAAGTAGATAGATAGATAGATAGATTTAGATAGATTCTGTGAGTGTGTGTGTGTGTGTGTGTGTGTGTGTGTGTTTGTGTGTCCTGCGTATTTTGTGTGTTCTGGTCCTAGGGATTTGAATTCAGGGACCAGGTGCCTGAGCTTCCCCCCATCCCAGTCCTGGGCATTGTCCCTGAGCTCTTCAGATCAAGTCTAGTGCTCTACCACTTGGAGCCTCAGCGCCACTTCTGGCTTTCTGAGTAGTTGATCTGAGACATGGACTTTTCTGTCCAGGCTGGCTTTGAACTATGATCCTCAGATTTCAGCTTCCTGAGTACCTAGGATTACAGGCTAAGCCACTGGTACTTGGCTTGAGCTTCCCCCCACCCCCAAGTCTAGTACTCTACCATTTGAACCATAGATCCATTTTTGGATTTGGGGGGACAGTTAATTGGAGTTATATGAGTCTCTCAGGCCAGGTGTAGTGGCTCATACCTATAATCCTTGCTACTCAGGAGGCTGAGATCTGAGAATCACCCTTCAAAGCCAGTTCTGCCACTACAAAGCTCAAGGGTAGGGGTGGTAGCCTTGAGCTGAAGAACTCAGGGACAGCACCAAAGCCGAGTTCAAGCCCCAGGATCCACAAAAAAGGGGAGGGGAGTTGTTTTATGTCATACATACAATTTTGTGAGCATACACATAGGTCCTGGATCCTGAATTCAAGGCCTGGGCACTTTAGTGCTTTACCATGAGCCACAACTCCACTTTTTTTTGTTTGTTTTTTTTTTTTTTTTACATAGGAACAATGTTTAACTCTTTGAACATTAATGACAAAACTATTTCTTCCTGATCGGGTGATATGTACATTTCTTTCCTGTTACTTAGTTTCAGCTGTTTCCCCTTTTTCTCCCATTTCTTTCCTCCCCTCACTGCCCTTGAGTTGCTTAGTTCGCTTTCATTGATGTCTAATGCAACGTATGGGCCCCACTGCTGTACTTTTTCACTCACTTTCCACTGAGTCTGTGCCTTCTTCACCATTTCCTTCAGATGTGCACATGTTTGCACCATGTATGAGGTAGAGAATACAGAGTCATCTAAAAACAATAGGACAAATAAAGAGGAGGTCTTGTTTCCTTATCTTCGGAGTGCTTTTCACTCTACCATTTTCCTGTCACTTTTTTTGTTTGTATCTGAAATCCTGAGCCTGGAACCCTGACCAGACACTGGCCTTCAGTTTCAGACCTTAATTCCCTACCGCTAAAATAAGGCGCTATTCAGAAGTGAGAAGACAGCCAAAGCTTTCTTCAGAACTGTTTTGTAACTTGACTTTGCTCTCCTGCCTCAGTTTCTCCACCCTCTGGCTAGCTGCCACCCACAACCTGGTAGGAAAAACAAAAGCCTGGCCCAAGCCAGGCTTCCTACAGAAATGTAACCATTAAAGGTGTGGGGGCGGGACTAAGGGACCTAATGGTTCAATTTCCTCTAGATCCTGAGGGACAGCCAGTCACCAGATGCCTAAACCCCTCCCTTTTTCTTTTTGTCAGTTGTGGGGCTTGAACTCTGGGCTTGGGCGCTGTCCTAGCTCTGACACTTTGAGCCACAGCTCCACTTCCTGCTGAGTCGTTTATTGGAGATAAGAGAGTCTGGGACTTTCCTGCCCAGGCTGGCTTTGAACCGTGATCCTCAGATCTCATCCTTCTTAGAAGCTAGGATTAGGGGCGTGAGCCCCGGGTACTCCTGACTTAGCCCTTTTCTCTAGATTGGATTCCCCTCGGCTCTGGGTTAGTGATTGGTCCCTCCAACCCACCTTCACCTCTCGGAATGAGGCTCCCCGGACTCAGACCTGGGACCAGCCGGTAAATACCCTGGAGCAGGAGGGCTCCCATTGGCTGGGGCGGGGGCGGGGCTGCCCGGAGGCGGGGCTGCCCGGAGGCGGGGCTGCCAGGGGGCGGGGTTATCGGGGGCGGGGCTTCCCGGGGGCTGGGCAGTCTTCGGAAGAGGGGGTGCAGGGCCGGGTGTCTGCATTCGCCTTGCGCTCGAGTCCGCTCCGTGAGACCTGCGCGCAGCTGCGTCCGCTGGCCAAGAGCTCCTGCGATCCGGGGGGCGGTCCCCGTGTCTTCCCGCAGCTCCCCGGCCCGGGCCCTTCGTGCCTTTCCTCGCAGGTGCTTTGCGCGGGGAGACGGTTCCCTGGTCTTCGCGCTCTGCCGCTCGGTGGACGAGTGCGAGCCCCCAGCCCCGAACTTCTGGAGAAGGTCGGCCGTCTCACACTGCGCCGGTGCGTCCTGCCGGCGGACCCCAGCCGGTGCGCCCACCCAGCCGGCCATTCCCGCAGCCCTGCTTTCGTTCCCCGGAGGGAGCCGACTGAGACCTCATTGATGCACCCATTCCAGTGGTGTAACGGTGAGTCCCGGGGCGGGAAGGGGCTGGCTCGAGTTCCCGCGGAGGCACCTCGGCCGAGGGGCGCGACGCCCCGTGGGAGCCAAAGTTCTCCCTCGGCGTCCTGGCGCCCACCTCTGCTCCCCTCCCCACGGAGTCGGACGTCGCCGGTCCCTGGCCGGGTGAGGGTCGGTCTGGAAGGGTCTTGGGGCAGGCCGGAGGCGGGGGAGCCTAGGGTGTTCCCCAGCCTTTGTGCCGGCCCCTTGGCTCCAATGCCCGCTTCCTCGCCTTTGTGCGCTAGGGCTCTGTTCTTTGTTGTGGCGGTTGGCGGAGAATGAAATCCGCGCTCGGGCCGGGATCTCCTAGAGGGAGCTCAAGTTCCCGGCCTGAAACTTCGCAGGCAATTTTAAATAGACGCCGCCGCGTGCGGGGCTGCACGCGCGGGCGGCGCCGCGGCCCTTTGTTGGCTCCCCATTGGGTTGCGGGGGGGCGGCGGTGGCGAGTGGGGGGGAACCGACGCCGAGTGGGGAAGAGGGTCGCCGGACTGACGGGTTCACCCTGGCCAATAGGCACCCTGGGCGCCCGGCTAGCTATCCCGGCGCTGCAAGCTGGCCTCGGGCAGGGGCTGTGCTTTCTTAGGCCCTGGACGGTGGGGTCCGCTGTGGTGAGTCTGGGTCGTGACTGCACCCCTAAACCCGGCCACACACGGTGACAGTCGCCCCAGTCTGCCCATCTCACCCGAGCCTCGGGGCCGGTTCAGGTGAGGACACAGGTTAGGCTTGGGTCTGGATTGCTCCCCCAGGTATAAGCGAGGGAGGAAGGTCTTCCGAGCCTCAGAACTGGTACCCCATCCCCACCCCCGTGGGCCTCCGCGTCCTGGCGGCGATCGTCTAAGGTTGGAGGAGTTTGGGGGCCGAGCGGGATGAAGCCGATGGTGCTTTGATCCATTCTAGAGAGTAGATTGCAAGAGGCTTTTAAGACAGTTTGGGCAGCGTGTATGAATGTTCTCCCCCTCCCGCCCCCTTCCTCCTTTTTTTTTTTTTTAACTAGTTGGTTCTAATTTCCTGAAAATGAACCAAGCCGTCTGTGATGGGCGGGCTGTGTGGGAGAGGAGGCGGAGGATGGGTGTTGTGAGCATCTTAGCTAGGAGAGTCAGAGATTCCCGGCTGGCTGGAAGAAGCAGTTCCCAGAGCCTCGGGTCTTTCTTGGCCAGCCCTTCTCTGACGTCATTCCTGCGCTCAGCCTGCCAGCTGAGAGGAGGCCTTCTTCTGAAGTTCAGGCTTCTGCTTTCTTCATAAGGTTGGCAAGACAATGGAGACAGAGACTTAGGGAAGAGAGCGAAGGCAGCTGCCAGTAATCCTGTTCTGTCTTCTTCTGGGAAATTTCCACTTTTCTTTCCTGTGATTCAGAGGATCTGGTTCATGCTAAACACTGTACTTACTTTCAATTATTTCACTTATTTTTGTACGGGACTTGGCTTGAACTCAGGGCCTGGGTGCTGTCCCTGAGATCCTCTGATCGCATCCTCATTACATTGTCTGGTTCCATTTACAGCCCCCTACCCCCACACCCCGGCCTCGTTCCAGTCCTAGGGCTTGAACACAGGGCCTCGGTGCAGTCCCTGAGCCTATTTGCCCTCAATTGAGTGAGCAACAGGCAGCACTTTTGGCTTTTTTTGTATAGTTTATTGGAGCTGAGTCTCACAGCCTTAACCTGTCCAGGATGGCTTCTAACCACCTTAGATCACAGCCTTCTGACTAGCTAGGATTAAAGTTGTGCCTGGTCTGGGTGCTGTCCTTAGGCTGTTTGGCTCAAGTGTTCTACCTACCACTGGATTCACAGCTCCACTTCTGGACTTTGGTCGTTAATTGAGTCTCAAGGATTTTCCTGCTCTGACAGATTTTCCAACCTTAATCCTCAGGTCTCTGTCCTGAACAGCTACAGGCATGAGCCACCAGTGCCCAGCTACTTCCACTTTTTTTTTTTTTTGCCAGTCCTGGGGCTAGAACTCAGGGCCTGGACACTATCCGTGAGCTTTCTCAAGGCTAGCACTCTACCACTTGAGCCACAGCACCACTTGCTGCTTTTTTTATGTGTTACCAAGGAATCCAAACCCAGGCTTCATGCATGCTAAGTGCACACTCTAGCACTAGGCCAGGCTTGCGGCTCCTACTTTCATGTCATCTTTTTTTTTTTTTTTTTTTTGGTGCGTTCAGGGGCTTGAACTCTTGGGCCTGGGTGTTGCCCCTGAGCTCTTCAGCTCAAGACTACTGCCCTACCCCTTGAGCCACAGCATCATTTCTCATTTTCTGGTGGTTATTTGGAGATAAAGCTCATAGACTTTAGTGCCCAGGCTGCTTTGAATTGCAATCCTCAGATCTCAGCCTCCTGAATAGCTAGGAGTACAGGTATAAGCCACCACACCCAGCTGCTTCCACTTCTATTTATTTTTCTATTCATTTTCTTTCTTTCTTTCTCTCTCTCTTTCTTTCTCTCTCTCTTTCTTTCTCTCTCTCTTTCTCTCTCTCTTCCTTTCTCTCTCTCTTCCTTTCTTTCTTTCTTTCTTTCTTTCTTTCGTTCTTTCTTTCTTTCTTTGTGGGTAATGGGGCTTGAACTCTGGGCTTGGGCCTGTCCCTGAGCTCTTCAGCTCAAGGTTACCACCCTACCCCTAGAACCACAGCCTCACTTAACACTTTCTAGAGATTAATTGGAGATAAGAGTCTCAGGTTCTTTAGTGCCCAGGCTGGCTTTGAACCGTGATCCTCAGATCTCAGCCTCTTAAATAGCTAGGATTACAGGGGTGAGCCATGCCCAGCTTGTACTTTCACTTCTTAAAGTGACCTATGGATCTAATTCTTTGACTTCACTGAAAAAGCAACCTCTTTTCTGAGACCCTATTTCCTGGGGCCGAAGTTCTCTGACCTTACAAATTTTAAAGGAGAGACTAGCAAACAATACAGTCAACATGGGTAAAGGTGACCCCCAAAAAACCAAAGGGCAAGATGTCTGCATATGCCTTCTTTGTGCAGACATGCAGGGAAGAGCATAAGAAGAAAAACCCGGAGGTTTCTATCAGTTTTGCAGAATTTTCCAAGAAATGCTCAGAGAGATGGAAGACAATGTCTGGGAAGGAGAAATCTAAATTTGATGAGATGGCAAAATTAGACAAAGTTCGCTATGATCGTGAGATGAAGGATTATGGACCAGCTAAGGGAGGCAAGAAGAAAAAGGACCCCAATGCCCCCAAAAGACCACCATCTGGATTTTTCCTCTTCTGCTCAGAATTTTGCCCAAAGATCAAGTCTACAAACCCTGGCATCTCCATTGGTGATGTGGCCAACAAGTTGGGTGAGATGTGGAACAACTTAAGTGACAGTGAGAAACATCCCTACATCACCAAGGCTGCTAAGCTGACAGAAGTATGAAAAGGATGTGTGCTGATTATAAATCTAAAGGGAAATTTGATGGAGCAAAAGGTCTTACTAAACTTGCCTGGAAAAGGGTGGAAGATGAAGATGAGGAAGAGGATGAGGAATAAAAAAAAACCTATTGATCTGTCTGCTTGTGAATATCTTAGAGTAGGGGAGCGCCATGATTGGCCCATCTCTCATTTGTGTAAAAACAAAGGGTTTAAAACCTACCACACTTAACTAAAAAAAAAATACACTTCTCATGCCAGCTGACCCCCCACTTTCCACAGCTAAGAATGGCAGCAAATGCTATGTCACTATATACAAAAACAAGACAACCTGAAGCTAAATGGATGCCCACTGCAGTGTCAACAGGTCCAGCCTTACAGTGCATGCCCTGAGCTTTGGCCTCTCTAAAAGGCATCTTCCTCCACAGCCTCAATAGAGATTCCCTCCTTGAACACTTGTTTGTTAAACATGCCATTTAAAATATGATGTAAAAATCAACATTAATAAATTCTTCAACAAAAAAAATTTTTAAAGGAAAACTCCATTACCCACTTTTGGCCATTATATCATTTCCCATTTCTCTTTGGTAAATAGCAGTAATAGGGGTCGGGAGTTTGGCCTAGTAGTAGAGTGCTTGCCTAGCATACACAAAGATCCAGGTTCAATTCCTTGGTACCACATGCATAGAAAAGCCAGAAGGGGTGCTGTGGCTCAAGTGGCAGAGAGCTAACCTTGAGGAAAAAGCCCAAGGATAATGCTCAGGCCCTGAGGTCAAGCCCCAGGACTGGCAAAAAAAAAAAAAAAAAAAAAGTCTTGATAAATAGCAGTAACATGTTAAATATCTTTAATCTGAAGAATCTAAAATCCAAAATGGAAAAGTTGAGTGCCAGCAAGATGCCATTTAATGACAATTCCTTATCATCAAATTCTCATGTACATGTGATTCAAGTGGGAGAGCACTAGCCATGAACACAAAAGCTCAAGGGTAGTACATGGACTCTGACATCAAGCCCCAGGAGTAGCATGAACACACAAAAAAGGACTGAAGTTCACACACTTAATCTTGGAACTGCCAGGGACAGGAAAAGATGGAACAGATAACTGCTTCAGGATTTGTTGGGGCCAGTGTGCCTTCAGGCAACTTGTATTTGCCCCTTTTGAAACAATAGTCTCTGCCACAGCTGCAAGTTCCCAGAACAGGAAACCATTGACTTTCTTAGGGACCCCAAAGTAGCTGGATCCATCTCATAAAACACACATGGAAGAGCCCAGACAAACTGGGGACAGGACTTGGGGATGGTCCTCATTCAATGGTAAGAAGCAAGGAAGCTTTGGTTTTCTGGAAGGGAAAGCCTGGGACCTTTTGCTTGTGTAAAAGTGACAATTGATGATCTGCCAGCCCATCCAGAAGTCTTCATGGAAAGTTAATCTCCTTTGCCCAATAAGAGCAAATATTTGAATAAGGTGAAGGGTGCTTGGATCCTAGAAGCAAGAGGCTTTCTGCTGGGCAAAGTAAAGGATAGTAGCTAATTATTTCTTTTAATTTCCTCCTAATCAAGAAGTCCTTTAGAACAAGAACTTATTTTGCTTGCTGTTTCTCCACAAGGTCTAGGGCAGAGCATAAAGCAGTCCCACAACAATACTTGTTGGCTGATTGGTCATTTATTTAGTTGAGGGCAGTTTCTGGGCAGTTTTCCCAAACCTCAGTCTTTCTTTGAAGTTGGAGCTTTTTGCCAAGAAGACCAGATTGTGTAAAGAAAGTGAGGAATTATTAACAAGTAATCAAGACAAGATCTAGCCTAGGCATTGGAGAATTAGTGGAAGTCGAAGTTAATCTCCTCAGATATCGTCAGATGTACTGACTGTGTCCATTTGTTGGCTCTCATTCTTGTTTCAGTGTAGACACTTACTTGTATCCTAAAAAACTTAGGACATGTTGAGCAAAATTAAGTTGATTCCCAGTGACATTTGGACTATTTAAGATACTTTTTTGTATATAAGCTAGTATTGGCACTTAAGTTCTGAGCCTTGCACTCCTTTTTTTTTTCCCCAGTCCTGGGGCTTGAACTCAGGGCCTGAGCCCTTCCTTAGGCTTCTCAAGGCTAGAGCTCTATCACTTGAGCCACAACACCACTTCTGGCTTTTTCTGTGTATGTGGTACTGAGGAATCAAACTGGTGCTAGGCAAGCACCATTAGGCACCACTCTACCACTAAGCCAAACTCCCAGCCCACCTTGTACTTTTGTTTGTATGTTTACTGAAGGATGGCACTCTACACCTTGCCCTACCTCCACTTCCAATTTTTACCAATTGATTTAAGTAAGATTATCTCAAATTTGTCTGCATGGGCTGTCTTTTTTTTTTTTAATATTTTTTATTTTTGGTCAATTGTGGGTCTTGAACTCAGGGTGTGGGTGCTGTCCCTGAGCTTTTTCCCTCAAGGCTACTGCTCCCCCACTTTATGCCTCAACACCACTTCTGGTTTTCAGGTGGTTAATTGGAGATAAAAGTCTCATGGACTTTCTAGCCCAAGCTGGCTTTGAACCAGGATCTTCAGATCCAGCCTCATGTACCTAGGATTACCGGTGCCTGGCCCTGGCTGTCCTTGAACTGTGAGCTTCAGATCTCAGCCTTCTGAGTAGCTATAGGCAAGAACCAGCAGCACTACCTGGCTAACGCTTGAGTAAGCAAGAGCCCACAATTGAAGCAGGCCCTCAGCTCAATAGAATTCAGACAGAAAAGGGTCACTGGAACATCCCAAAATCCAGGCCTTGCAGACTTAAGAAAAGCCCAGGAAATCCTAGGCAAGGAAAGGTGAATGAACAAGCAAGGTGCTGGTGGCTCAAGACTGTAGATCTAGCTTCTCAGGAGGCTGAGATCTAAGGATTGTGATTGGAAGCCAGCCAGGGCAGGAACATCTTTGAGACTCTGATCACCAAAATAGCCAGAAGTGAAGCTATGGCTCAGTTGGGGGGGGGGGGAGAACAAACAAAAACAAACAAACTTCAAGCAGGTAGGGACAGGACTGGACAAGAGATAGTGAAGAGACTGGCCCATTGGAGATTGTGTTAGAGAACACTAGCAAGATATTGGAAGGACGATTTGAAGCCAACCAGGAGTTTAAAATATAAAATGGGAGGATGTGTCAGACATAGAGGGTAATTAGAAAAGGAACTAGAAAGAATGATGACATGTTTTAGGAGACAGCAGGTTAGGTAGTATGTAAAAAAAGGATGTGGCCAAGCACTGGTGGGTCATGCCTGTAATTTTAGCTTCTCAAGGGGTTAAGATCTGAAGATCACAGTTTGAAGCTAGTCTGGGCAGGAAAGTCTATAAGACTTTTATTTCTAATTAACCATCAAATAGCCAGAAGTGGGAGTGGTAGAGTGCTAGTTAATTTTGAGTTCAGCACTCAGGACCCTGAGTTCAAACCCCAGTGCCATCACAGAAAAGAAAAAAGAGGTGACAGTAAGATAAGGCGCAGAGTTTGGATGGAAGTTTGTGGTTATTAGTTGGATATAAGGTAGAAAGAGGAATAAGATGGACTATGTGTATGTGTTAGCTTTCTTATCCCTGGCTGAATGTCTGAGGGCAATTAACTTAGCAGGGAAGATTTATTTTGCTCTTGGTTTCAGAGGTTCCAGTCCATTGTGGTGGGGATGATGTGACTTCACATTATGGCAGCCAGAAATTAAGTTCTCAAAGATCTGCCTCCAGTTAATACACTCCAAAGTTTTCACAGCCTTCCCAAATAGAACCAGAGGCATAGAGGCATATGTTCTACCCGTGAACAGGGTAACAGTTTCCAAGCCATAACAACATGTTAGAATTGATTCTAATCTTTTTAGCTGGCCTAACACTGAGTTGTGGTAGCCCTGGTAATTATCAGCTAGAATTCTGTTGTACAGTATGGGTCCTAACTCCTAACCAAGATCCCAGAGAAGAATCCACAGCCTGAACATAGAGGGACTTTCAAAGTCTGACCTCGTATGAACTGTGAAGACTATGTGTGGATGGTGTAATGATAGAGGGACTTTTCCCCCTTATTGTTGGGAAGGTATCATTTTACTGTGGATTTACAGGTATGAAATTAGAGGACAGGTGCATTAGCATGTCCCTATAGTTTACCACTCAGAAGGATCACTTAAACCCAGCAATTCTAGTTCCAGTTGGGCAACATATAGAGCAAGATCCCATCTGTTTAAAAATAAAATAAATTTGGTAGCATGAGAATGTGGTTGGAATTCAGCTTATTCTCATTAATCAAGGCCTCTTAACCTTTCCCTTTGCCACTACCATGCTCAGCCTTTGGCTTTCTATCTTATCAGTCTGTTTTCTTTCCAGCTACAGCTTGGCTTCCAGCCTTGGTGTATTAGGGAGACACAAGAAAAAAAGCTTTCCTTCAGTTTGTTTCTTTGCCCAGAACCTGATCACGTGCCAGCATTACCAAATCCTGGCAAAGAGGGGACTACCACAATTAGAGAGCCACTACTATTCCTGAGGTCTGTGGAAAGGGAGGCAGCTAGTCGCTAGCCAGTGCTTTTCAAACTACAGGTGCAAGGGAGTCCATGATTCTCATTCATTTGTTCAGTGTAGGACTGAGATTCTGCATGTCTAACCACCTCCCAGGGATCCACGGGGCCTGTGGCACAGTGCCTTAAGGCTTTGAGTAGGAAGGAGCCAGTAAGGAAAGCTAAAGCTCCCCACCCCCACTGCCACTTTCTGGAACAGTGGCCCGGTCTTGGAGTGAACATTTTCTATTCTAGTCCTGGCACAGCTTGTCTTTCAAAGCAGGTGGCTTAATAATGACAAATGACCTTTGCAGTTGCACTTTGCAATTTACAAAGCCAGTTTCTTACCCCATCATTTTCAGCCTGTATATTTTGCTAGTTTTTTTCTATGACAAAGTGAAACCTAACTTCTTAAAGGTCATCTAGTTAGCTAGGGAGAGGTGGGTCAGCACCCAAATGGTTTCTCACCCAGGCCTCTTCTGTTTGGTTCTATATGCATTTTTTGAGCCACTTATAAAACTGAGGTTTCCTACTTTCTGACCATCACTTCCACCTGGAAATGCAGCTGTAGCCCAAGTGATAGAGCACTAGCCTTGAAGGGGTTGGAGTAGGGGGGGGGGGGAAGCACAGGGACTGCACCCAAGCCATGTTCAAGCCCCAGGGTTAGAACCAACAAAACAAAACAAAACAAAAAACCCAGATCTAATATAGCTCCTGTCGTTCATGTAGGAGTGACATAGTATGACATTAACCCCTGCAGTAAGTGACTAACTCAGTTTTTCCATCTTCTTTTGCAGGGTGTTTCTGTGGCCTGGGACTGGTTAGCACCAACAAGTCCTGCTCAATGCCACCCATCAGTTTCCAGGACCTTCCTCTCAACATCTACATGGTCATCTTCGGCACTGGCATTTTCCTCTTCATGCTCAGTCTCATCTTCTGTTGTTATTTCATCAGGTGTGTGGGGTTACTGATCAATCTGTGAGCAGAGACAAGGCAAAAAGAACATGGCAGGGGAAGGCTGAGTGAGGGTCCTAAAGCAAAGCCTTTTGCCTAGTGCTGCTTGCTCTTCGCCTACCCTTCTCTGAGATCTGTGTTTCTATTTCTATCAGCCTATCAAGTTGTCCCAGAGCATATAAGGTCACTGAGGGGTTGGACTGCATCCTACCTCTAGGCCTGTATTACTTACTGTCAGGCTGAGTAACTGAGTTACTGGTCCCTTAATTCAGTGGTCTCCTCCTGACTTGAGTTCTCTAGTAGGAATAGGTGGTCACCAATTATGCCAGAAGCATACGGTTTTTTTGTTTGTTTCTTTGTTGTTGTTTTGTTTTTGCCCTCCAGGCAAATCCTCTTGTCTATTCTCTAGATGCTGACCATCTAGATATGTTAACCATATCTGAAGAGCTTTTTTTCTTTTTCCCTAGCTCCAGTCCTGGAGCTAAAACTCAAGGCTAGCACTCTACCACTTGAGCAACAGTGCCACTTCTAGCTTTTTCTGTGGTACTAAGAAGTTGAACCCAGGGCTTCATGCATGCTAGGCAAGCATTCTACCTATACGCTACATTCCCAGTCCAGAGAGGTACTTGTTTTTTTTGTTCTTTTGCCAGACCTGGGGCTTAAACTCACTGTCCTGATCACTGTCCTCGGGCTTTCTCAAGGCTAGAGCTCTACCACTTGAGATACAGCACATCTGGCTTTTTGATACCAGTCCTGTTGCTTGATCTCAGGGCCTAGTTGCTGTCCCTGAGTTTTTGCACTCAAGGCTCATGCTCTACCTCATGAATCACCTCTCCACTTCTAGCCTTGCAGTGGTTCAATGTCATAAACCTTTCTGCCCAGAACGCTTTGAGACATGATCCTTAGATCTCAGTCTCCTGAGTAGATAGGAGAATAGGATCAGTAATGAGCCACTAGTGCATGGCTCTTGTTCCTCCTTCTCCCCCCCTCCTTTTTTTTGCCAGTCTTGGCCCTAGAACTCAGGGCCTGAGCACTGTCCCTGGACTTTCTCAAGGCTACAGCTCTACCACTTGAGCCACAGCACCACTTCCAGCTTCTTTTTTTCGATGTATGTGGTACCAAGGACTTGAACCCCAGTCTTCATGTATGCTCGGCAAGCACTCTACTCCTAGGCCAAACTCCCGGCCCCTTCTCCCTCCTTTTTTTTTTTTTTTTTGGTGAGTCATGGGGCTTGAACTTGGCCTGGGTACAGTCTCTGAGCTCTTCAGCTCAAGGCTACCACTCTACCTGAGAGCCAAACCCCACTTCCCATTTTCTAGAGGTTAACTGGAGACAAGAGTCTCAGGTTCTTTTGTGCCCGGGCTGGCTTTGAACCTTGATTCTCAGATCTCAGCCTCCTGAGTAGCTAGGATTACAGGCATGAGCCACCACACCCAGCTCTCCCTTCTTGAATGCTAAGCTTCCTCCTTTAAACAAGTCTTACCAGTGACAGAATACCTAAAACCCCAAGTCTAGTAATTTACCTAATTACCTGAAAGCTAATAGGAAAGATTGACTTCTATGTGACTTGGAGGCACATATAAAACCAGCTCTTTCTACATGCACATAGAGACTTAGTGTTTTGTATACACACACACACACACACACAGAGTCATGCCACATTCCAAAGGGCAAAGATCGGCAACAGAAGAAAATCCAGAGACCATCATTCTACCCAGGAAATAGGTAACCAGTATTTCCTAAGGGCCAATAATAGGTGTGACCTTAAGTTGTCAGCTTAGTCTTTGTCAAGGGCCTTTGTGTGTGTCAAGCATGTGTTCAGCATTTTGTAAATCATATATCCCACTTAATTCTCAGACTAATACTGCAATTTAAGTATTTGCCCACTGTATAAATGAAGACATTCATGCCCTGACAGTTAAGGATCTGCCCAAGGTCATGACATCCAGAGAGATGCTGAGATGGGCTAATCTGGGAACAATGAGTCTTTCATTTCAGATTCCTTCCATATGTTTGTTTGCCGTCTGTCCCTTGCATGGGAAGTAGGGGAGCCGCTGTGGCGACTGTGGCCTTCCCCTTACAGCTGGGTACTGGGATCCTACAGAAAAACAGACTGGGGAGCTGAATACCATTGATTGGTGTCTCTTTGGACCAGAAAAGCACAGCCCTGTGACCCCATGATACTAAGGCTGTTCACACTATAGTGCTGCTCAAGACCACCTGCCCCTTCTGCAGTAATCTGCTCCTTTATCATCCTGCCTTCTGTCCTGAAGTCAGTTGACCCTGGAGTCTCATAGGTCCAGATACTCACTAATACGTCCTACATGTGCCTATATATAGAAAGACATACAAGCTCAGAAGCCACTTCCTCTCCTTGAGTCTCAGTTTCCTTCTCAGCCAAAATTGGCTCATAACCACTGCTCCTGACCTGGTGAGCTCATGAACGAAAGCCAGCACCCCCTTCTTCTCCCACTCTGAGCTGCCCTTGTCCTACACAGGATGGAAGGGCTAGTAGAGTACAAATAGACAGGAAAGGAACAATTATTTTCAGGATCTGGCTGTATTGTTTGTTCTAAAAGGGAAAAGAGGAAAGGGAGAGCCTGCTGGCAGTGGCTACAAATGGGCTCATTGAAACTGGAGTATTTTTAGTTGCTTTGCTCAACCAGCAGCTGAGAAGGCCACCTGTCCAAAGCTGTTGGCTCTCCTTCCCCAGCTGGAATGCCCAAGGTCTTTGCTTTCTGCTCTGTTTTCTTTACAACAACCTTTTCAGCCCTGTTTTTAACATGATCTAATCCCTCCTGAGCTGAATTGTTTTCTGTAGGATGAAGGTTCAGCTCTGAAGCCCTTCTCCATTCTAAGGCTGGAGGTTCCTGGTACTATGGGCCAGACAGGTGATGCCACTCTTAGGGCCTGACAAGTAGAGAGGCTCCTTGCACATTTATGCAAGTATAGAAATGTTGCAGGCAGCCAGGTGTGGTGGCTCACATCTGTAATCCTAGCTACTCAGGAGGCTGAGATCTGAGGATCACAGTTCAAAGCCAGCCTGAGCACGAAAGCAAAAGTCATGAGAGACTCTTATCTACAATTAACCACCAGAAAGCCGGAAGTGACTCTGTGGCTGAGAGTGGGATGTAGATTAGTAAAGTACTTTCCTAGTATGGCTTTGACCCCAGAACCATGCAAGCAAAACAGAACACAAACAAACCATACGTAGGCCATTTACTGTTTACTACTGCCATATCGCATAATGGAGATTGTTAAGAGATTCCTGATCATGGAAACGTGTCTTCTTATCCCAGCCTGCTTTAGTGCGGGGCAGTGCCCCTTCCTCTTGGAAACTGAGGCAAGAAATAACTGCATTATATATGAAAACTTTTTTTTTCCCTGAGCTAGGTGATAGACACTTAATAATCCCAGCATTCAATAGGAGGAGGCAGGAGGATGGTGATAATATATAGGGGTGATCCATCCTATTTCAAACTGAATAAAAACAAAAACCTTTTTTTTTTTCTAGATTAAGGAGTTCCCTGCCAGTAAATAATAGGACAATAGGAGGTCTGGTTAGGCATTCTGCCACACTCTGCAATGAGCAGAAAGCACAGGTGGAGAGAAAAGAAAGGGACATTGGCTGTGCTTACCTCAGCCCCAATCCTGGCAGAAATCCACTTGGACCAGACTTCTCCCCAAGCTCCAGGAACACAGGCTTGCCAGGTCACATGACCTCCTGTCAGGAAGGATAGAGGAGGATTGTAGCTTGATCTTATCTACCCTGCACCATCCAGGGCATAGCCTGCCTACACCTTCTGCCTCTTATGTGACCCAGGGAGCATCCCAGCCGCTAACGATTTCAGGTTCTATTCTAAGTCTGGCTAGCAATCCATTCTCTGTAAACTTTGCTGGGTCTCTGTCACCCTGTTAATGTGCAAAAGCAGAATATATAAACTGAGCCACGCACTGGTGGCTCGTGCCTGTAATACTGACTACTCAGGAGCCTGAGATCTGAGGATTGTGATTCAAAGCCAGCCCAGGCAGGAAAGGCTGTGAGACTCTTATGTCCAATTAACCACCAGAAAATGAGAAATAGCTCAAAGTGGTAGAATGCTGGTGTTGAGTACAAAGGTGAGAAAAAGCCCTATTAGTTTCCATCTTTTCTTAACTGCTGTTGGGTAAGAGGCCATGTAAAGTTATCTGCAGCTGTACACAGGAGTGCATGCTTGTAGATCTAGCAAAAGGATCCCGAGTTTAAGGCCAGTGTGAGCTGCATAGCAAAACCCTGTTTCTCAAAATCAAAGGCAAACAGAACTTGACTGAAGGGTTCAGAATGAAAGTTTCCCCCACTGAAAATTAAAACAGTGTAAAACCAGTGAATGATGACAGTCTGAGCCATTTGCACAGTGAGCCATTCAGAACAGACTTCATGAAATGGCAGGCTGTGTTTCCAAATCACCTTACCTATTCAAGATTGTGGTGTAGTCCACCCTAATGGGACAGGTTGTGTTCTCTGGTAAAGGACAAGCTCTGTAATTGCATAGATCTTGATTCAGATCCAGGCACTCCTGCCAACTAGCTCTGCGAAGTTTGGGCAAATTGCTTCGTTTCTTTGGGCCCCACTGGTCTCATCTATAAAAAGGAAAATGTCCCCCTCTTCAAAGTTTTTTGGATCTAGTGAGAACATGCTGAACAATGTCGTCCTGGGAGTGACACACAACATGTCCTTGGTGAACTATTATGCCATTGCTATTAGTAACAACATGCCATGTTTTGGCTTTTGGGAGTTAGGCAGTCTGCAGGCCACTGGCTTAGAATGAAAAGGAGAGAACAAAGAAGATGTCGTCTGGGTAGTTTGTCTGGCACTGAAGACAAGTGTGCTTTGATTCCAGAATTTCTTGTATTCTTTGAGTGGAAAATTCCCCAGAGTCAACAGAAACTTACTTATCCTGTTATGCTGGAGTTATGGAAATATCCCTACCAATAATATCAGTGTAACTCCCTGTGTATCTTCTATAGGCACATCTGAAGAAATTTACCTCCTGGGAATGGTTGGGGGTGGGGGAGGGAGGAGAGAAAGAGCTCTTTGGAGTATTTCATGGAGATTCTTCCTGCCTGACAGTAAATTAGTAAAGGTCAGAGTCCTTAGTGAACTCTTGAGTTCAACCTGACCTGTGATAGCTGTGGAATAAAGCTCCCTTCCTCAGTGCTAGAAGGATGCCCACGTATACAGCCAGCCCAGCTAAAAGCCATGGATCTGTCTACGCAAAGGAAGAATAATAACCTGCCATCTCCCTTTTCTTCTCCCCAGCAAACTCCGGAACCAGGCCCAGAGTGAACGATACGGCTATAAGGAGGTAACTCGCCTTTCATGGGTTCCCATTTATCCTGATGAAGGGGAAGGGGGATAGGAGCCCAAGCTCTACTTGCCTGAGTTTCCATGGCCTCTCTCCCTAGGCCTCCCTGAGGCCAGCTCTCCTGTACTGTCCTCAAGCTGGGCTAATCCAGTCTGCCCAGAGATGTTCACTTTCAGCAGAGACTGGAATGCCCCCTGGGAAAGACTAGGATTACCTCATTGACTCCTTTGTATAATTGAGGCCTTCAGCTCTCACACCTCCTCTTCCCTCCCTAGGTGGTTCTTAAAGGGGATGCCAAGAAGTTACAGCTGTATGGGGTAAGTGTCCTGCGTGGCCCTCTAGCTAGTAAGGCACACTGCACTCCTCTACAATTCTTTTCTCGGGACCTGGGTGTCCCTGAGCTTTTTGTTGTTGTTGTTCAAGGCTAGTACTCTACCAATTTGAGCCATAGCTCCACTTCCAGTTTTTGAGTGGTTAATTGGAGATAAGAGTCTGTTGGGGACCTTACTGCCCAAGTTGACTTCAAACTATGATCTTCCGATCTCAGCCTCCAGTGGCTAGGATTACAGGTGTGAGCCACCAGCACTCGGCTTGCAGTAACTTTCCTTCTCTCTGTTACTCCCTCTCAATGTGCTCCTCAATCCTGACTTTTTCTGATCTGTCCCATCTATGCCTTTGAGGTCACCTCATTTCCCATAGCCACAGACCTTCCTAACCAGAGAGTTTTTGTGGTTGTCTGGGAGTGGGGAGGATTCCAGCATCACCAAGCACGAGACTTCGTAGACATGCCATCATTTCCCTCTTGTTTTTGATGTCTGCTATTATACCTCGAGTTCATAACAATTTGTCTTATAAACTTAGGCTTAGATGTCTCCTATGCTTTCTTTCATAAGAATAATGCAGGGACAATCACGGAGGTTAACGTACAAGAACTGAAGTCTAGATTTGAAGAATTTAACTGGTCCAGGAACTGTTTGTTTAGGCCTGTTGTAATCCTTGCTGCTCAGGAGGCTACTGTCTGAGGATTTGTGGCTCAAAGCCAACTGGAGGAGGAAAGTCTATGAGACTCTCATCTTCAGTTAAATCACAGAAAACTCTAGAAGTAGTGCCATGGCTCACGTGGTAGAGTGCCAGGCATGGACAGTGCCCATCTCACTGTCAGGAACACAGATGTATAAAACAAGGCGGGAGAGGACTGGGCTGGATCTTCCTTTTCTTGTCCAAAGATGTAGTCATGGATATTCTGGATGGTTAATAATCTCCTTCTCTGTCTTACAACACTCTTTTCTCTACAGCAAACCTGCGCAGTCTGTCTTGAAGACTTCAAGGGGAAGGATGAGCTAGGTGTACTTCCATGCCAACATGCCTTCCACCGCAAGTATGTGGAGATGTGGTCAGGGCTGCCCTATAGAGGAGTCTCTGGTCAATAATCAGGGAGTCTCTTCTAACCCCTGTCACCTCCAACCTGCCAGTGAGACCCAAGGGTCTATCGTGTCTTGTCATTTACTAGAAATTCGGATGGGTTAGGTTGGGTACTTGTTCTGAGGGTAAGTGGAGCAGTCTGGGATATCTTAGAGAGGTAATATTTCTCTCATCCACAGGTGTCTGGTGAAATGGCTGGAAGTTCGCTGTGTCTGCCCCATGTGCAACAAGCCCATTGCTGGACCTACAGAGGCCACACAGAGCATTGGGATCCTATTGGATGAGCTGGTGTGAGAGCCGCCTCCAGAGAAGCTGGAGAACACCTCTTGACATGAGGCACCTAGTCCCATTTGCACAGCTACAATGGACAAAACTATTGGGTGGTGACAGTCATACTTACCAAAAGGAGAGGGCTCTGGGCTTTCTCAACAGAGTGAGACCAGTGCCAGACTTGCCTTGCCTTTTGCCTCCTGAAACTCCCTTTCCTGTTACTTAGTACTGAAGACCTCAGCCAAACCAGACTATTGCAAACCCAGTACTGATCTGCCCACCTGCCTCATCTCCGCTCAGGGAAGGAGATCACCTTCTTCTGGCCATAAACACAGAGCAAACTCTGCAGAGTTCCCCGGAGGAGGACAAGAGGCACTTACCTGGAAGGGATGAGCTGGGTCTGCCTCACCACTCCTTCACCCAACTTCCTTAGAAAGGAAAACATGAGAGAATGAGGGCCTGGGAGGTGAGAAGGCTCTTTGTAAAATGGGGTGGAATGTGGAAGTATATGAGGACAAAGTCAATGTTTACAAGGGACCTATCAGAACAAGGATGGCCAGGACTGGCTGACTACAGGGACTGGGAAATCCTTCCTCTGTTAGGATCTGAGGTGCTATCCACTCTCTCCCTCCTCTTTTCCTTCCTCTCTCAATGAATCTCAGAGCTTCCTATTCTATGGTGTGGGGTTTGAGAACCCCTATGGAAGAAGGGCTTGTTTTATGCTCAACTTACACCCAGGTTTTTGTTTTTCCCCTAAATGAGCGAAAGGAGCCTAGGGTGAGGGGGTGACTTGGTTACAGGAGCAACAGAAACCTGCCTTCCCCTTTGTAAATAGTATTTTTATACTTTATCCTCAACATCTCAGGCTTTGCAAATGGGATTCCCACCCCTCTCAACTGAGGGGATGGGAATCTTCTCTCCAGAGTGGGTGAGGATGGGAGAATGCTATGTATTTAAAGAAAATAAATTTAATAACATGTTTCTCTAACCAGAGTTTGCTTATGGTTGTGTCCTGGGCTTGGCTGCTCTGCCAAGAGAGGGAACAGAACTCTAATACTGCCCCCTCCCAATTCCTCCTCCCCATGTCAGACTTGTGCACAAAGCTTTCTTATCTCTATAAGAAAAAATTGATAGATGCAGCTATATGCACGCATGCACATGTGCACATGTGCTAGTGAGGCTTGAGGCCAAGACCCTCAGGGATGCTACTCTATTACTTGAGCTCCAGTTCTGGTTCTGTTTTGCTAGTTAATTGGAAATGGTCTCATGGACTAGTCTGCCTGAGTTGCTTTGAACCATGAACCTCAGCTCTCAGCCTTCTGAGCACAGAGAAGGGGAAACTGGATATTATCTGGCCAGGTATATATCGACAGCTGCTGCCGTCTTGTTATTTAGTTCCGTGTTTCTAATAAGGCCTGCTTCCTGGGCCATCAGACTGTGCATACATGTATAAGCCTTTTTTTTTTGTTTTTTAAGTCTGTTGTAGGGCTTGACCTGAGGGCCTGGGCACTGGCCCTAACCCTATTTATGCTCAGTTAGGACTCTACCACTCATTTTCTGGTGGTTAATTGGAGATGTCTCCTGCCTAGGCTGGCTTTAAACCAAGATCCTCAGATCTCAGTGTCCTGAGTAATAAGGATTATGGAGAGACATGAGCCCAGGCTTTGAGATCTATGCATGATTAGCATTTCAGTGAATTTCACTAAAAGGGGAGTTTGGAAAGTGAGTTTTTGTAAAGAGTTTAATCAGGTGAAAGTGGAAAGAAGGAAACATTTCCTGTGGGCCCACACAGAAAATGAAAGTTAAAAACTCAAAATGGCAGTTGTTATGTGCTGCCTTTATTCTTTCTGAGCTACAAGAATGAATACACGTTTATCAAATGTAGCAAACCTCCAATCACTGGACTGTTCAGAGTAGCCAAGAACACATTTGGATCAGGCATTGGTGGCTTATACCTGTAATCCTACATACTCAGGAGACTGAGATCTGAGAACTGTGGTTCAAAGCTAGTTGGGGAAGAAGAGTCCATGAATTAACCACCAAAAGGAAGTGGAGCTGTGGCTCAAGTGGTGGAACTGTAGCCTTGTGTAAAAGAAAATCTTGGGGACCAAATGCAGGCTCTAAGTTAAAGCCTCAGGAACAGCAAAAAGTTAAAATAATTTTGATCCAGCTTTAAAACATCTGACAAAACCAGTTATTTTCTATGTTCACTAAATATTCAAGGACAACCATGACATGCAGAGTACTGTTCAAATAAGTTTGTACCCGAATGCCTTTCAAAGGGAAAATGGCAGAGGCTGAGTAATAATCATATATCCTGGGATTCCAACTAAATGTTTTTTTTTTAAATTACCATAGTGATGTACAGAGGGGTTACAGTATAGTAACCCCTCTGTATAGTAGTGGGTACATTACTTGAACATGGTTACCCCTTCCCATGTTTTCTCTCATTTTCCCTCCCCCTCCCAAGTTGTAGAGTTCATTTCCAACACATGTCTTGTGAATATCACTGTTTCACTGGTTTATCCTTTGTCCTTTGACTCATTTTATTTTCCCCCTTCTCTTCCCTGATTTAAAAAAGCAAATAAATGTACAACAATGCACCAGGTACCAAAGTCAGATACAGCAACAACAGAGGTTTTGTCTGTGGCAAACATACACCATTTGGTCATTGGGAAGACTGAGCACTTAACCCACGAAGCTTTTTTACAAGAAATAATATACTTTCTTCCTCTGGATAGCTCCGAATTTTGGATTAGGCCAAGAATGGTGAGGAAATCAAATGATTCAACCATAATTACATAATTAACCACGATAAGTACCAGGACCAAAGCACAAATGCAAATATCACTAAGGGTTTTCACACCTCCCTCAATTTTGTCATGGTTTCCTTCCTGTGTCAGTGTTAAGTAACTGTGACCAAAATGCCTAAGAGAACAACTTAAAGAAGGCAAGATTTATTTGGGCTCATGATTCCAAAGGGTTCAACCCACCGTCTTTGGCTCCACCTACCCAGATAGAAGAGAGCAAGAGTGTGACAGAGGAAGCTTTTCACTTCATGGTAGCCAGGATGCAGAGAACACCAGGGACTGACAACCAGTTACAACCTTCAAAAGCTCACATCTCCCTCCCAGTGACCCAGGACTCACCTCCTAAATTTCCACTGCCTCCCAAAATAGCACCACCAGCTGGGTCCCAAGTATTCAAATGAGGACATTTCTCATTCAAGCTATTGTACCCTTAACACTCATTCCCTGACGTATACTAGATTCTTTAGTCTACATTGAACAAAAACACCTTCTGTGTTTCTGACTCTCTGCCAGGTTCAGAAGGACAGGTGTGGACAGACTGGAGACAAGAACAAACTGATCATTCTATGGAAAATATTAAGTTGTTTGCCACACAATAGCATTAAATTTCTACTGATGGTATTGAAGAATAAGAATCATGTCCATTTAGTTTTTTTCCTGATAAACTGGAAGATTAGAGACAGAACTTCAGTGTCAACTTTGTGCTTTGGCGTAGATTCGGATTCTTTCCCTATTTGACAATCTCAACAAGAAACCACAACATGTGTTCAGAAGAGGAAGAGGTGACACAAGAGGTATCATTTTATAATTTGCAGTATAAAATATGTATAATATTTAATATAGGTTATATATGTGCACTTTCTCAAGACAGTGATTGATACTGGGGCTTGGGTGTAACTCAGTGGTAGAGTGCTTCCCTAGCATGTTGAAGATCCTAGATTCAATGCTCAGCACTTACAATTAATAATAAACGTCAAGCCCATGGTAGGCACCAATGGATCATACCTGTAATCCTAGCTATTCGGGAGACTAATAGGTGAGGATTGAGGTTTAAAAGCCAGACCCAGTGGAAAAGTCTGTGAGACTCCTATCTCCAGTAAATAACTCAGAAAAAAACGGAAGTGGTGGTACTGTGGCTCAAGTGGTAGAGTGCTAGCCTGGAACACAGAGAAGTTCAGGGACAGTACTCAGGCACCGAGTTTAAGTCCTAGAACCACCCTTCCCGCCACACCCCCAAAAAGGTGAAGCCCACACATCTGTAATTTTACCGCTTGAAAAACAGGCTGGAAGGCCATGAGTTTCAGGTCAGCCTAAGTAAGTTCCAATCTAGTCTGGGCTAGAGCATGATCTTGTTCTAAATAAAACAAAGCGAAATGAAAAGAAAGAAAGGAAGGAAGAAAAAAGAAAACGGTGGAAGGAAAAGAAAGGGAAGAAGGAAGGAAGAAAAACAAAAAACTGCCACTTCGGGCTCATACCTGTAATCCTAACTACATAGGAAGCTAAGACATAGAGGATCTTAGCTCAGAGCCAGCCAGGGCAAAGTCTGTGACACTCAATCTCTATAATAGCAGCAAAATGCAAACAATGCCCTGAATTCAAATCCTAGTGCCAGAGTTCCCCCCCCTCGCAAAAAAAGAGGGGGGAAGAAAAAGAAAGTGGCCGATAGTTCAGTGATATGAATAGTATTTGCAGTGATTATGGTAACATTTCTTTAATGATGCAATGGTGGAGACCCATAATGTATATCCAAATGACAACTATTGATTGTCAGGTCAGGCATAAGTCAGAAAAGTAAAACAATAATGTAATTACAAATGTTCGAGGGAATCATTTTCTCTGCCACCTTCAACATTTAATTCTCTAGTGGGTTCTCTGACTTGGATTTTAATGTCTGCAGAAAACCATTATCCTTTTGGAGAGGTACAAAGTCCCATGAGGAGTTGCAACAGTAATCAGTACTAAGTCCCCCTGGGAAGAAGAAACATTTATCTATCTATCTATCTATCTATCTATCTATCTATCTATCTATCTATCTATCTATCTATATCTATCCATCTATCTATCTATCTATCTATCTATCTATCTATCTATCTATCTATCTATCTATCTATCTATGCCAGTCCTGGGGCTTGAACTCAGGGCCTGAGCACTGTCTTTGGGCTTTCTCAAAGCTAATGCTTTACTACTTGCGCCACAGTGCCACTTCTGGTTTTTTCTATGTATATGGTACAAGGACTCAAACCTGGGTGTTCGTGCATGCTAGGCAAGCACTTTACTACTAGACCAAACTCCAGGCCCCTTTATTTATTTATTGTGGGTCCTGGGACTTGAACTGTCCTGGGCACTGTCCCTGAGATCTTCAGCTGAAGTCTACTTTTCTACCCTTGAGCCAAGCCCCGCTTCCTGTTTTCTAGAGGTCAGTTGGAGATAAGTCTCAGGTCCTTTTGTGTCCCAGCTGGCTTTGAGCCTTGATCCTCAGATCTCAACCTCTTGAGTAGCTAGGATTATAGGCATGAGCCACTGCGCCCCGCCCTTTATTTATTTTTTTATTGGCTTTACTCAGGTTTGGACTCAGGACCTCACATTTGTGAAGTAGGAACTGTGCCGCATAAACCACATCTCCAGCCCTAGGGAAGAGTCCATGAACTTTTCTGCCTGGAATGGCTCTTTTAGCCCTCATCCTCAGAACTCAGCCTCCTGCATAGCTAGGAGTATAGACACAGATTCTGCTCTTTAACTTGCCTTAGGCCCTGCCTCTCAGATCATGCCTGTATTGCTGTCCACTTCCGAATAATATTCCTGGGTCTCAATGTTACACAGTAAGCAGTGCCATTTAACCACCAAAGGCAACACTCTCTTCCACACATGCCCACCCCATCCCCATCGCTGGGGTCTTTAGTGCCAGGTTTGTATTTCATAAAGCTTCTGGAAGTATTTAAGTACCAGCACATCCAGGTCCACACAGCTACCCCTCTAGCACCTCCTCTGTGCTGTTCCTTGGAACATGAGGAGCTGGGACCCTGTAGGAGACCTGTGACCTTCATGCTTGTCAAGTAGAAGGGCTGTAGTGTGAAGTACTTGAATTCTACTAGAAACATGGCTGGATTTAATTTATTATATATTTACATATATTAAATGTAGATTTTGTTTATATATAATTTAGTTGCTGCCAATAAGGATGCTTGAACTCAGGGGCAGGCACTCTCCTTTAACCTTTTCCCTTCCTGGCTAGCATGGCTACTACTTGAGCCACACTGGCACTTCAGCATTTCGCTGGCGACAAAAGTCTCACAGACTTTTCTGACTGGGTTTGCTTCCCCAGATCTTAACCTCCTGAGTAGCTAGAATTACAGGCACAAACCATCAGTGGTGGTTATAGGTTCTTTTTATGTATTAATTATTTTTATTGTAAAGTTTATATATGGAGGGGTTCTGCTATATTAGTCAGTACATTTCTTACCCCAAGTCCTTTATTTTAAAAAGCAGTATTTTCTTTCTTTCTTTCGTTCTTTCTTTCTTTCTTTCTTTCTTTCTTTCTTTCTTTCTTTCTGTCATAGAGCTTGAACTTGGGCCCTTTTTGCTCAAGGCTAATGCTCTGTAGAAGTCCACGCACCTCTGACTTTTAGGTAGATAACTGGAGATAAGGGTGTCAGGGACCTTCCTGTACAGGCTGGCTTTGAACGGTGGTCCTCAGATCTCAATCTGTGGAGTAGCTAGAATTATACAGATGAGTTACATATGCTTAGCTTCCCTAGGGTGTTTTGCTCAAGGAGATTAGAGTCCCAGGGATTTTCCTGCTTAGGCTGACTTGAAGCCACAATTCTCAGATATCAGCCTCCTGAGTAGCAGGGATTCACATGTGAGCCACCTGCGCCTTGCAAAAAGCAATATGAACATTTGTAACATGTTTCATTGTTCTGTTAGCCCAATTGCAAGTAAACTACTTTGGCCATCTTCATCCTTATTCACCTTCTGTTTTTTCATCTCTTCCTCCCTGGCACCCATCCCACCAATAGATCCTGTTTAGTGTCGTTTTTTAAAATCTTTTTTTAGTGTGTAGTAATTGTACCAAGTGGTTTCACCATGCGATTCAGTTAACTTTTAACCTCACTAAATTATATGTTGTGTGTCAGACAGAGAGATGCAACAGCCTTGTGTAGCACCCTCCTCTTGCCACACATATTAGCAGCTCTTGCACAATTACCCATGGAATATTCCCATCTTGGACTTTTTCCACACCCTAAATTTAGCAAGCTAGAATTATCTTCTAAGCACCACTTTAAGCAACCGTGTTTGAAAGGAAGAATACCAACAAGAAGGAAATCTGCATTTCCTCTTGGCTGTGTATAGTATCCCTGACTTGATCCTACATCCAGGACTCGATCTTATTTTGTGCTGATGATGGTACAGCGAAGACTATAACCCAGCAATTCGTTTCAGATTTGTAAGAGTAAAAACTTGTACACGTAGCTTGAGAAACATGAGAAGCACAGCTGCCACTGCCAAGCAGTAAATTACAGGCATTCCTGTTTTGTGTGTTCTGGAAATTGTGCACATTGAATTGAATAATTGCCTTCAGTTGGCTGGTGAGCTTTCATTATTTAAAGGAATTCTTTTGGTGGGGGGGCAGTAAGGGAGGTACTGGGTGCTATACCTGAGATATATCTTCAATCCTTTTATTAGAAGAAATACTGTGTTTCAGTCTTTTAATCCTAAAAGCAAGCACTCTACAACTGAGCTATACCCTCAGCCCAGGGAAACTGACCTGCTTATTGACCTGAAAAATCAGGATTAGAGAGAGAATAACCAAATTTCCCAAACTGGCCAGTTTAAATTGGCCTGATAATAACATGCCCACTGCTTTCATGGGTACACAAAAGAAAGTAACCTGATGTTAACCAATCAGTTCTTTCTGTTGTTCTGGTTACACGCTTCCAGGAAAGTAACTTTGAAATGGGCAATATGCTTTTTCTTCTTTTGCCTCTTTCTTCAGCCTGATCTGTCTATGTAACCAATTTCTCTTCTCAGCCCAGGGAAGCACCCATTCTCTCTCTCCCTCTCTCTTTGTCTCTCTCTGTCTGTGTCTGTCTGTCTGTCTGTCTGTCTGTCTCTCTCTCTCTCTCTCTCTCTGTCTGTCTCTCTTTAATTGTGTATACATTCATTTTTTTATTTGAATTAGGGAAGGGAAGGAGAAAAACAGTATGATGAGAGAAAGGACAAAGAGTGAACTAATGTAACAGCGATACTCACAAGACAATATGTTGGAAATAAACTTTACAACTTAGGAGGGGATGGGGGAAGGGAAACTAGGAGAAAAACATGGGAAGGGATAAAAATGTTGAAGAAGTGATGTACTTACTACCTTAAGAATGTAACTTTATCCCCTCTATATATCACCTTGACAATAAAATAAAATTTAAAGTAAAAGAAATGGCATATAGCAGTATCACCCATTCTCTTTTATAAAATGTTACTTGACTCTGTAGTATATGAAGCCATGCAATATAGTTAAATGGGGAGGATACAAAGAGAAAGTAGAGTAGAAATGGGAATAATGATCAAAAGTACTTCATATGCATGTGTGAAAATATAATAAACATACTTAAAGAATTGTTCAAGAAATCTGGACAGCAGTGGCTCATGCTGTGATGCTAGCTACTCCAGAGGCTGGCACCTGAAAATTAAGGTTCAATGCCAGCCAGAGCAGAAAAGTTCAAGAGACTCAATCTCCAATTAGTCAGCAAAATGAAGGTGTGGCTGAAGTGCTATAGCACTAGAGTGTATATAACAAAGAAGTTGAGGGAGCAGTGGCTCACACCTGTAATCTTTGCTCTCAGGAGACTGAGTGCCCAGGCACAAAAGGACCAGCGACTTTTATCTCGCATTAACCTCTAGAAAATGGGAAGTGGAGCTTAGCTCAAGGGTAGAGCGGCAGCCTTGAGCTGAAGTAGCCTTGAAGCTTGAAGAAGCCTTGTCCCTTGAGGGACAGCACCCAGATCGAGTTCAAGCCCCATGACCTACAAAAAAAAAAAGTTGAGGGATAGTGAGGCCCTGAGTCCAATCCCCAGCACTGGCATTAAAAAAAGAAGAAAAGAAAAGAAAGTCTTAAACTGGGTGCCAGTGGCTGATGCCTGTAATCCTAATTGCTCAGGACCTCCCTTTATACAATTAATGTACACTAATTAAACAACAATAATGAAAAATCATTAAAAGCCAGGAGTTTGTTTCTCATGCCTGTAATCCCAGCTACTCAGGAGACTGAGATCTGAAGACAGTGGTTCAAAGCCAGCCTGGGTAGGAAAGTCCTTACGACTCTTATCTCCAGTTAACCACTAGAAAACCAGAAGTGAGGCTATGGCTCAAAGTTATAGAATACTAGCCCTCAGCAAAAAAATCTTAGGGATAGTACCCAGGATCTGAGTTCCACCCCGGTGACTAACAAAAACAAATAATGAAAGCTATGTCCTCCAGGTATAACCCAGTGGTACCTTGTGTGAGGCCCTGGGTTTGATCTATAACACCACATGTACAAAATCATTGTCAAAAGATACATTAAATGGGATGTGACAAATTATACAGGCTTCTAGACATTCATACACAGTGAGACCAAAGGAGGAGATTCTAAGTAGGAACACAGAGACACAATGTCTATCTGCCTATCATAAAATAATGTTTATGAAATAAACTTCAGGAAATGGAAAGTAGGTTTTTTTATTCATAGCTGTTTTTCTTTTCTTTTTGTCTCATTTGTCTTTTTTGGGGGAAGAGGGGGTCATGGGGCTTGAACTCTGGGCCTAGGCACTGCCCCTAAGCTCTTCAGCTCAAGGCCCTACCCCTTGAGCAATAGTCCCACTTCTCATTTTCTAGTGATTAATTGGGGATAAGAGTTTAATGTTCCTTAGTGCCTGGGCTGGCTTTGAACAGTGATGCTCAGATCTCAGTTCCCTGAGTAGCTAGGATTACAGGCTATGTCTATCTTTAAGAGGTAGACAGGGCATGGAAATGGTGGGCCAAAGGGTAAACAAATGCAATAATGGTGCTCAGGAGACACTATATTGAAAATAAATACATGACTTGTGGGTAGGAATAGGAGAGATAAAGTGGGAGAGAAAGAAGGAAGGGATGACACTATCCAAAAAAAAGTACTCTTCCCCCCACAAGTCATGGATCTTGAATTCAGGGTCTGAGCACTGTCCTTCTCAAGGCTGGAGCTCTGCCACTTGAGCCACAGCACCACTTCCAGCTTTTTCTATATATGTGGTACCAAGGAATTGGAACCTGGGTCTTCATGTATGCTGCATGCTAGGCAAGCACTCTACCACTAGGCCAAACTCCTGGCCCAAGAAATGTACTCTTTACCTGACTTATGTAACTATAATCCCTTTCTATATCACATTTACAATAATAAACTTAAAAATTAAAATAAAATATACTAAGAGAGGCTTTTATTATTAGAATTGACTCACACACTTAGAGATGCTGAAAATATTCCATGATTGTCACCTGATAGCCGGATATCCCTGGAACTAGGCAGTATAATTCAGGTGTAAGTCCAAATGCCACTAGAAGACTTAAAACTCTGAGTTCTGATGTCCAAGAACAGGCAGAAGAAAACAAATAGGTCAGTTCAAGAAAATTCCCTCTTTACTTTTTTGTTCTATTGAACGTCTGGGTTAATTAGCTAGTGCCTTCTCACATTGAGTAAGAGATCTTCAACACTCTGGTCCAAATGACAATCTCTTCCAGACATATCCGGGGAAAAAAACAAACAAACAAAACAAAAACTTACCACCTGCCTGGGGACACCTGAAACAAATCAACTGAACACCAAAAATTAACTGTCACTGACATAGTGAAAAAATTATTTTAAATGACTGGAGACATGATATTTGTCACTCTTTACTAAATGTATCCTCCTGTCTACCGCCATACCACTCTGAACGCGCCCGATCTCGTCTGATCTCGGAAGCTAAGCAGGGTCGGGCCTGGTTAGTACTTGGATGGGAGACTAAATGTATCCTCCTAAAGACAAAAAAAAAAGAATAGCAAAGACATATTAAATGATGACACTCAGGAATATGGTTCTGTGGTGATGCATGCAGTATGGGGAAGACCAGTATTGTAACAAAGAAATCCCAAATTATGACTGATAATTATCTGTTTAGTAATAACACTATTGCAATGTTTAGTAATAACACTGTATGTTTAGGATAAAGCAAATAAGGAATTACGTGAATGTTAATTAAGAACCATGATTTTTTTTTGTCTGTCTTGGAGCTCTGTCCCTGAGCTCTTCAGATCAAGGCTACCACCCTATCGCTAAAGCCACACCTCCACTTCCAGAAGAACCAAGATTTTAAGGCAGACACCAGTAATCCTACCTACTCCAGAGACTGCGATGTGAGGATCTTGGTGAGGATCTTGGTTCAAACCCTCTGGGGAAGGAGAGTCAGAGATTTTTAATTACTAACATTATTTTTATTTTACTTTATTTACTGGTCCTGAGGCTTGAATTCAAAACCTGGGCTCTATCCCTGAGACTCTCCATGTACTTTACCACTTGAGCCACAACACCATCTCTCTCTCTCTCTCTCTCTCTCTCTCTCTCTCTCTCTCTCTCTCTCTCTCTCTCTCTCTCTCTCTCTCTCTCTCTCCCTCTCTCTCTCTCTCCCTCTCTCTCTCTCCCTCTCTCCCTTTCTCTCTCTCTCTCTTTCTCTCTCTGCCAGTCCGCTTGAGCTAAGGACCTGAGCACTGTCCTTGGACTTTCTCAGTCTCAGCACCACTTCTAGCTTTTCTCTATGTGTGTGGTACTGAGGAACTGAACTCGGGTCTTTATGCATGCTAGGCAAGCACTCTACCAGTAGGCCAAACTCCCAGCCCTGGCTTTTCTCTTTATGTGATACTGAGAACTCAAACCTGGGGCTCCATGTATGCTAGGCAAGCACTCCACCACTCCAAGCCACATTCCCAGCTTTATTTGTGATCAGTTGTGCTGCTTTACTTCTGGGCCTGGGCACTGTCCCTGAGCTTTTTTTTCTGAAGGGTTGCTTGAGCCACCATATGACTTATGGTTTTTCTGGTAGTTAATTTGAGATAAGAGTCTCAGGGAGCTGAGACTTCTCTGGAACTTTGAACTGAGATCCTCAGACCTCAAACTTCTGAGTAGCTTGGGTTACAGGTGCCACTAGCACCCAGCTTGCAAGAGATTTTTTTTTTCAGGTCATGGGGCTTGAACTCTGGGCCTGGGCATTGTCCCTGAGCTCTTCAGCTCAAGGTTGCTCCCTACTCCTAGACCCACAGGCCACTTCCAGTTTTCTGCTGGTTAAAAGGAGATAAGAGTCTCTCGGACTTAAGCCCGGTGTGGTGGCTCACGCCTATAATCTTAGCTACTCAAGAGGCTGAGATCTGAGGATCCAGGTTCAGAGCCAGTCCAGGCACAAAAGGACCAGAGACTCTTATCTCCAATTAACCTCCAGAAAATGGTAAGTGGGGCTTGGCTCAGGGTAGGGCGGCAGCCTTGAGATGAAGAGCTCAGGAACAACACCTAGGCCCAGGGATAGGGTGGTAGCCTTGAGTTGAAGAGCTCAGGGACAGCGCCCAGGCCAAGTTCAAGCCCAATGACCCACAATAAATACATAAATAAATAAATAAATTAATTAAAAAATAAAATCACTGACCTAGGTGCCCTGGTTGGCTTTGAACTGCGATCCTCAGATCTCAGCCTTTTTTGTCACTAGACCTGAGCCACCTGTGCTCAGCTGAAGAGATTTTTTAAATCTCCAATTAACCCCCCCAAAGTGGAGGCCATGGCTCAAGTAGTGCTCAGGGATAGCCTAGGCTGGAAATTCAAGCCCCAAGACTGGCACAAAAACATAACAAACAAAACAGGATTTTTCAGTGAAAGAGAAGGCATAGGAAATAGATAATAAGCTTGTCTAACCCCAAGCATGTAGATTTTTTGCATTAGAAATACCAGTATGGATTCATTGTTTCTTTCCTCTTTCAAAAGGGAAAGTGCTGGCGGGAGTTTTGCCTAGTGGTAGAGTGCTGGCCTAGCATGCACGAAGACCTGAGTTCAATTCCTCGGTACCACATACATAGAAAAAGGCCTGAAGTGGTGCTGAGGCTCAAGTGGTAGAGCTCTAGCCTTGAGAAAGTCCAAGGACAGTGCTCAGACCCTGAGCTCAAGCCCAGGACTGGCCAAAAGAAAAAAAAAGAGAGAGAAAGAAAGTGCTTCTACATAAAGGTCTTATTTTCTAGGTATCCAGTAGGATGACCCAGACCTAAAAGACTAAACTTGTGTCATGCCTGAATTCCTAGCTAAGATCTGAGGATCAGTGTTCAAAGCCAGCCCTACACAACAAAGTCCATGAGACTCTTTTCTCTAATTAATGACCAAAGCCCAGAAGCGGAACTATAGCTCAAGAACGATCTAGCCACTGAGGAAAAGAAAAAGAAAAAAAAGAAATCCTCAGAGACAGCTCCCATGTAAGAGTTCAAGCCCTAGGATGGGAACAAAAAATAAATGCTAAACCTGATACAGTTGGAATGGGGAAATGCTCTAGACTAGAATCTTCTATTCTCGCTTGGTGGCTCACATGATGGGCTGAAGATAATCTTCTTTATCTCTAGAGGGTTCATGTGATTTCCTTAAGATAAAGTCCAGACTTCCTTAAAAAAAAAAAATCCCACTTTCCAATTTCAAGGGTAAAGTGTGAAAGACAAAAGAACACAACATCCCTCACCCTGAACTCTAAGTAGTGACCAAATTATTTAGGGAGGGGGAAAAGGGAGAGTGGTTTCTGTTATCTCATAATCTTGTCCTTTTAGATAAAACCCCCGGCCTCTACCTTTCTGTGCAGAGAAAGGACTAACTCCAGCATTCTTTTATCCAGGTGCTCCGTAATTTTCCTCCACAGATTCTTTAGGTTATTCTTCTTTAACTAGTGCTCTGCCACTTGAATGACAGCTCCACTTACAGCTATCTTTGGCACCGAATTGGAGATAAGGTTTTCATGGACTTTCCTGCCTAGATTAGCTGTGCAACAGCTAGGATTATATGCTTGAGTCACCAATGCCCAGTCCTTGCTCCCTTTATTAGCTTTTTCAATCAAACCTGGCATTTCACTATTGGAGAGGTAGCTCCACTCTGGCTTTTTGGGTGCTCAATTGGAAGTAAGTCTCATGGACTTTCTGGCCTAGACTGGATTTGAACCTTAATTCCAGATCTCCGGCTGTTGAGTTGCTAGGATTACAAGTATGAGCTACCTTGTTTTGTTTGTGATAGTTGTTTTGTTACAATGCTTCATTAGTGTGAATTGTGATTTTTCCAATACTACCAGTTCTGTGTCGTTTATCAACCTACATACTATTTAGGTGCTGTGAAATATGTAGTAGAACAAATGCTTAGTTTCTTCCTCACCTTACCAATTTGCAAAATAAGAGTTAATTCCTTAGGCAACGGAAAGGTGAAGGAAGTATTTTTTTACACTGAATTTATTGTCTTGCATGTAATTATGTTTCCATTGCGACAGGCAAAATATTCTTTTCATTCTCATATTGCCTTTAGCCAATTGGTACACTTTCATTATGGCTCCTGGGTCCTCTCCACATTTTTCAGTAATATTTGACAGCCATCAAAATGCCATAAGGCCATCCTCTATACTTTGTCTCAATTCAGACATCTGTCATTCTTTAAGTAATGATTGGCCCTTTTAGTGAGAAAGTACATTTGGATTGTAAATGGGTTCTTACTAGCCAGGAAACATGTCCATGGCTGAGGGCCTGCTCTTTTCTCTTAAGCATATATCCTAGAGTGCACAGAATGGCCTCACAGAGCTGCATTGTGTAAATGAATGGTGGTTTGCACAGCCAATCTTTTGTGGATGGACATGTGTATTCAATAAGCGTCTATTGCATGACTAAATTGTGCCAGGCACGAAGGACAAAGACATGGTGGTTGATTTCAGGAAACTCAGTGTAGAGGAGAGGATGTATACAATACAAGTACTTTCTTTCCATCGAAGCAGAGCAAGAATCCATCTAGCACCAGGAATACCTAGAAGAAACTCTCATATACAAAAAAGGATACAACAATCTCCTTATTGATTGGCGTCTAGCTCCACTTGAGCCTTGAGAGAAAATGGTTATCGGTGCTTGGAATGGTTAGGAACATCGTGAGTGCCACCAATTGGTCAGGGCAGGGCAGACCAAATGAGAGAAGAGGAGAAAATTCTCCAGGAAAGAGGAAATAGAAGGAAATTCAGTTCAACTCTGGGCCTTGCACTCTGACTCTCCCCCTCCCCCCCCTCATCCACGCCCTGGCCTCCTAAGGCCGGTGTCCAATCAGTTAAGCCAAGTCCTTTCTGGAAGGACATGGAAGAGTCTCAGTCTTTGGCTGGCTTGGACCCCAGATCCTTAGACCTCAAGCTCCTGGGTATCATCAACAAGGATTTCAGGGACCTCCCCCGCGCCCCCTGGTGGAGGGCAACGCAGGGATTCCCTCCTTGAACTCCACGGACATCACTCCAGATCGACATCCCAGCAGAAGGACAAGCAAAGGACCCCCAGTTCACGTCAGATGGGTAGTGTGCCCACGTCGTAACAAGATTTGAGGGAGGCACATGTCACGCAGGCGCGTGATGACCCAATCATCATGCTTATGAACCGGAAAAGGATCAGCCTGCGCGCTTGTGAAAAAACTCCTGAGTACGCGTGACTCATTTTTAGGAAAGGGTGAGTCATAGAGTCTAGCAAAATACAATATTAATCTGATAGGTTCCCATGGCATTTCAACTATAGTGCTGATATTTTTTGACCATTTCTTTTCTTTCTGCTCGTAACAAATAAAAAGTAGAAGCAAACTCAGTGGGCGGATGGTTCTCTATGCAAATTAGACGCCTTAGCTCCACCCTTTTGGCGCTTCATTTCCCACCCCTCAGCCTGGCTCTTCTTTGCTTGACGACCCCAGGTCGTGGAGCGGAGCGTTTGCGGCAGTACCGGCGGAAGTTAGCTAGGTGCTTTCCGGCAGCTGTGCTCGCTTGGACCGGATGCCGCTAAAAATGGTGGATGTGAGGGAAAACTTACGGAGGTGTCTGTGTGTCTGTCGGTCCGGGCTCCTGTCCCTGAGCATTTTGTTCAAGACTTGCGCTCGACGACGTTAGTCGCGGCTCCAGTTCCAGCTGTTCGGTGAGTAAGTGGAGAGAACAGTCTCACGGACGTCCCTGCTCGGGCTAGCTTCGAACCCCGGTCCTGAGGTGGGAGCCTCCTGAGGGGCGGACAACGTGGGCACGCCACCGGCAGCAGTTTGTCGCTTGAATCTTCAGGAAGGGACATCTCTCCACTCCACGGCCACACATCGGGGGCACCATTGGTACCTGAGAGGCCCCTTTGTCGGACACCCACCGCGTCACCCCGGCCCTGTTCGACCCCTGCTCGGAGACGCCCCCCCCCCCCCCGCGCCGTTATATTTGGTGTTGGTTCACCGTTTGGGGAAAGTTGCAGCCTCTGAGATAGCTCTCCTTTCCTCTACCTGCCCTTTCTTGCTGCAGTGTGAGAAATGGAGCCTGACAGCGCCAAGGAGACCTCCGGGGAAGGCTCCCTCGCGACCGAAGAGGACTGTCTCCTTGCTCTCGGGCAGGCCTTCACTAAGATCCTGCATCGCCTTACCGACCGGGAGCCTCGGCGGGCCAGGGCCGGAGGTGTTAAAGACCTCGATGCTCTTATTGATGCCACAGAGTGGGACAGATTGTTCGAGGGGCGTGGCGAGTCGGTCCGCAAAATGCTAGGGACACTCGCTCAGGTGACCAAAGCGTTGGAGAAGTATGCGGCCCCACTCAAGGAGGAGGCAGGCGCCAGTGGGGGTCACTCCGGAGTGGCTGATAAAGCGGAAGAAGTTGGATCACTGTATCTTAAACTGTTGGGGAAAGTTGAGGCTGCCAAGAATTCGGCAGTCGGTTCCGCTTGGAAGACAGATACAAGACACGTCGTAGGACCCATCTATATTTTTGCCATCTCACACTGCTCGAAGCAACCGTGGACCAGTCCAAGATCCCAGGAGGTGGCGGAAAAGGTGCTCACCTCACTCCTTCAAGTTACTGAATGCAAATCAGTGGCAGGATTCCTATGTGGAGAAAATGAAGAAGAGAGAGGGAGATTTCCTGTGGTCATTGGACTTCTCAAGCCCGAGTTGAATAAGTGAGTGCTGATCTTTTCACGGACCGGAGGTTTATTCATTCCAATTTTGTGAGAACTCAAAGTAACCCAAGTTTCTTCATGAGAAAAACAAAGGTGATGAATAATGCTATTTAAAGCACAGAACGACATGGCTATCAATGATATAAGGAACTTGAGAGTGGGATCGAGATCTTCACTCTCAAATTTACTACTATGTTTCTTCTAGCCTTGGAAAATTGCGTACTTTCAGCTGACTTAAAATGAGAATTCTGCCCCCATTTATTTGCAGTTAGAAATAAAGACACGAAAAGGATTTAATCTTACATATTTATTTACTTAGCCAGTCCTGGGCTTCTGGCCCTAATATTACACTTTTAGAATTTAAACTTAGGTTGGGAGTTTGGCCTAATGGTAGAGTGCTTGCCTGGCATGCATGACGCTCTAGTTTAGATACCTCCGTACCCCTACACTGAAAAAAGCCAGAAGTGGTGCTGTGGCTCAAATGGTAGAGCTCTGGCCTTGAGGAAAGTCCAAGGACAGAGCTCAGGCCCCGAGTGCAAGCCCCAGGACAGGCAAAAAAAAAAAATTAAAAAAATTAAACTTAGGGAATGTATGTATGTATGTTGGTGTGTTGGTCTTTGAACACTGGGACCTATTTGGCTTTTTTTTTTTTGGCCAGTCCTGGAGCTCACACTCAGGGCCTGGGTGGTGTCCTGAGCTTCATTTTTTCAAAGCTAGCACTCTACCACTTTTGCCACAGCTCCACTTGCTAGTTATTGGTAAGCATCTCGGGGACTTTCTTGTCTGGGCTAGCTTCAAACTGCAATCCTCACATCTCAGCCCCTTTGAATCATAAAAATTATAGGCATGACCCAATGGCACCCAACCTAGATAAGCTTTAGACTCACAGTCCTGGGTCATGGATAAATAAATGTATTTAGTGTATGTTATGTAAGTTTTTAATACAAATAATTAAATGGATATTACAACATTAACTTATCTGGAATGTACTGTACAAGAAAATATTCAACCCAAACTAGTTACTTACTTGGCTGATTAACACTATGTTACTTCAGCTGTTGTGATTTCATGTGTTCTTTTAGAGAATCCTGGAAGAATAACCCTGCAGTCAAACATGTGTTTTCATGGACTCTGCAGCAGATCACTCGGCCCTGGCTGAGCCAGCATCTGGAAAGGATACTTCCCCCATCTTTGCTCATTTCAGATGATTACCAAACTGAGAACAAGGTCCTGGGTGTGCAGTGCCTTCATCACATTGTGCTTAATGTGGTAAGCACCTTAGCTTGTCATCTATTACTCTGTAATGGGTTGTTTTTACTTTTATTTATTTTTCTGAACTAGCTTCCTATTAACAAAATGATTAAATTCACTTATTTGTATTTTTTTCTCCTTACATTTGTCCTCTCCCAACTTGATAGAAATTGTATTTCACGTGTAATACAGTAACTAAAAGAATATAGAAGAAACAGGAAGATAATAACTCATTATTAATAACCAGACCTTCAGAACCAGACTTTCAAAAACAAAAACCGAACCTGAAAGGAATCATATTCAAAGATGTAAACTGGGCCAGGAGTTTGGCCTAGTGGTAGCGTGCTTGCCTAGCATGCATGAAGACCTGGGTTCGATTCCTCAGTACCACATACATAGAAAAAAGCCAGAAATGGTGCTGAGGCTCAAGTGGTAGAGCTCTAGCCTTGAGAAAGTCCAAGGACAATGCTCAGGCCCTGAGCTCAAGCCCAGGACTGGCAAAAAAACAAACAACAACAAAAAAAAACAAATATGTAAACTATTACTAAAGGAACCTTTTTATTTTTATTTTTTACCTTTGTATTATGGGGCTTTTAGAATATATACAGAAGTAGAGGCAGTAATGTAATGAGTCACCATGTACGCAAAGTCCAGTTTCAGACTGATATTGTGGGTAAGGTTTTGGATTAGATCCCCAGCACTAGGGAAAAAAATGTTTTGTCCACCTCGGGAAACATTCCTTTTAATTGTTGTAAGTTGTCTGATTGCAGCCAGCTGCTGATTTGCTCCAGTACAACAGAGCTCAGGTCCTGTATCATGCCATTTTCAACCACCTGTACATGCCAGAGCACCAACTTGTTCAGGTAATTATAAAGCTTATTTTTGAAGGTCTGCATTGTAGTTTAGAAGATAGCATTTTGTAAGGCAGAAATAGTTGAGAGACATTTTCCTGTCTTGGAAAATGAAAATGTGAACCGAAAGCTATGGCCAAGTTGAAAGTATTGCACCGCAAGCAGGCATCTACATTCCCAAGTCTGATGAAAGCTAGGTTAATTTTCATGTGGATCAACTGTGTGTCAAAGTCACCATTATGCCTAAAAATGCTATACTTTTATTTGTGTGAATGTTTTCATCCTGCTTTATATCAACACTTGCACTTTAAACATTGTATATGTAGATGTTTTAATGTCAATTATTGGTTCATTCAACAAATAACTTTTTGCAACATTGTAATTACTGCAACTTAGTAAATGAACCAGATTGGGTTCATAACTTTAAGAAACACTGTGGCAGGATAGTTATTTCAGTCTGACTATGTACACATAAAACTATCTAAAACTGTACACCAGAATGCTAACCATATTAGATGAGGTTTGCATAAAGTGCAAGGCTAGCTCCTGACCAGGTTTAGGGTGGTGTTGAGGTGGTTCCGAAGGCATTGGGAATAAAGTAATATGTGCTTATGAAGGATATATTCACTCCCGTTTGAGTTGCTCATGAAGGAAATGAACATTCTAAAGACAGAAGAAGCAAATTGAGTGAAACAAAAGGTATAAACAACTTTTTATTTCTGTTTTTGAAGAAATAGAGATGCTGGAATTAAACCCAGCTCCTTGAAATTGATAGGCCAGCATTCTACCACTAAGGCAAACCCCCAGTCTCTTCTTTTCTATTCTTTCACATCCACTCACCACTACATTTTTCTTTTTTTGGTGGGTCATAGGACCTGGGTGCTGTCCCTGAGCCCTACCCCTGGGTCTGGGTGTTGTCCCTGAGCTCTTCTGCTCTGGGCTGCTCTCCTACCTTTGAGCTAAGCCCCACTTCCCGTTTTCTAGAGATTAATTGGAGATAAGAGTCTCAGGTTCTTTTGTGCCAGACTGGCTTTGAACCCTGATCCACAGATCTCAGCCTCCTGAGTAGCTACGATTATAGGCATGAGCCACTGGCGCGCCTGGCTACCACTACAGTTTTTCTTTTAACTTAAAAAAAATTTTTGTAAGAGTGATGTATAGAGGGGCTACAGTTACTTTTTTTTTTTTTTTTTTTTTTTTTTGCCAGTCCTGGGCTTGAACTTAGGGTCTGAGCACTGTCCTTGGCCCCTACATTTTTAAGGTAGTGAGTATATTACTCTTGAACATTATTACCCATTCCTATGTTTTTCTCCCATTTTTCCCAGCCAAATTATAAAATTCATTTCCAACATATTGTCTTATGAGTATCGGTATTACACTGATTCATCCTTTGTCCTATCATTTTGTTTCTTTTTGCCAGTCCTGGGCTTGAGTGCAGGGTCTGAGCACTGGCCTTGTACTTTCTCAAGGCTAGAACTTTACTACTTGAGCCACAGCGCCACTTCTGGCTTTTTCTATGTATATGATACTGAGGAATTGAACTGGGTCTTCTTGCATGCTAGGCAAGTACTATACTGCTAGGCAAAACTCCTGGCCCATTTTGTTTCTTTTTGTTACCTTTTTTTAAAAAAACCTTTTTTGTTCCCTTTTCCTCTTAAATTGCATTTTGGGTATTGGGAATATAGTTACTAACAAGTCCAAAGTTTCTGTCTTTGTGTATGTGTGCCAGACCCAGGACTTAAACTAAGGGCTTGAGCACTGTCCCTGAGCTTCTTTTGCTCAAGGCTAGCATTCCACCACTTGAGCCACAATGCCACATCCGCCTTTGATTGTTTATATGTTACTAAGGACCCAGGGCTAAGTGCATACTAGGTAAGCACTCTACTGCTAAGCCACATTTCCAGCCCCTAAATTTATGTCCCTCCCCCCAAAAAACAACAAAAACAACAACAACAACAAAAACAAACAACAACAACAAAAACCCTCAGGGGCCTGGGCCCTGACTGACAATCACAAGTATAATACTTCCTCTATGTAGAAGTAGTTTCATTCAAGTTTATACATGTTATATAACACCCAACATTTTTGTGATAACAGACTTAGATTACTGAAAATCTAGATTATAAAGTCTAATCACTCATAAAAATTAGTATACAGGTCTTGAAGTATTAAACTTGTGATTGCTAGATAATGTGAAGAGTTTGGCATGTTAACTCATACCTATGATCAAATAAAGAATTTGGCATGTTAACTTATACCTGTAGTCAATTAAATCAATAAAGAGTTTGGAATGTTAACTCATACCTGTAATCACAACTATTTAAGAAGCAGAAATTGAGGGTCTGGGCACATGGCCTAGCAGTAGAGTGCATGCCTATCATGCACAAAGCCCTGGGTTCAATTCCTCTGTACCACATACACAGAAAAGGCTGGAAGTGGTGCTGTGGCTTGTGTGCTACAGCTCCAGCCTTGAGAAGCTCAAGGACAGTGCCTGGGACTGGCAAAAAAAACCCAAAACAACAACAAAAAAACATACAAGCAGAAATTGGAAATTTTTTTCAGTTCAGGAACAGACTTAGAAAAACTCCATGTATATTAATAAGTTGGCATGATGACTCACACCTGTCATCAATTCTCTGTGTGGCACAAATAACATTTCCTTTAGGTTAGCCCAGGCAATCACTTGAGCAAGAAATGCCAGGGGCCATGGCCTTAGAGAGTTCAAACCCTAGTACCACTAAATCAGAAAAAAAAAATGAAGTTTAAAATTTTATTAAAGTGTCATGCACCTAATGTAGTATTGGTATTTTTTAGAATTCTATGCATGTCCCCACATTCAGTGAAGGTCTTAGAAAACTTAGAGTGAACTATGGTTTCTTTCCTTTTCTCCTAGGCTGTGCTTCTGTGTCTCTTGGATTTATTTCCCATTCTGGAGAAATCCCTGCACTGGAAGGGAGATGCAGCTCGCTCTACTACACACTGTGATGAGGTACTACAGCTAGTTCTGACCCACATGGAGCCAGAGCACCGTCTTGTCTTACGCAGAACCTATGCCAGACACCTACCAGCTTTTGTCAGGAGGCAAGTACCCAGACTGCTTGTCAGGTGTCTATGCTCAGTCTAGCTCTTTTTGTGTATGGCAGTTCCGTGGCTTGAACTGTGGGTCAGGGTGCTGTTCCTGAAATTTGTTCAAGGATGGAGCTATATCCCTTGAGCCACAGCTCTACTTCTGGCTTTTTTTTTTTTTTCCTGTCAGTTGTGGATCTTGAACGCAGGACCTGTGCACTATCTTTGAACTTTTTCACTTAACTTTTTCATTCTCCTACTTTGAGCCACAGTGCCACTTCTGGTTTTCTAATGATTAACTGGAGATGAGTGTCATGGATGTTTCTCCCTAAGCTGGTTTCCAACCACAATCCTCAGAGCTAGGCGTGGTGGCTCACACCTGTAATCCTAGCTACTCTGGAGGCTGAGATCTGAGGATCGAGGCTAGCCTGGACACTACAAAACTGAGACTCTTATCTCCAATGAATCTCTAGAAAACAGAAGTGGGGCTGTGGCTCAAGGGTAGGGTGGTAGCCCTGAGCTAAAGAGCTTAGGGACAGAGCCATGGCCGAGTTAAAGCCCTATGACTGCTCCCCCCCCCCGCCCCCCCAAAAGGAAACAACTCGCAATTCTCAGATCTCAGCTTCCTGAGTACCTAAGATTATAGGCATAGCCACCAGCACCCAATTCAGTCTATCATTACATTTTCTTTCCATTTTCAGATTGGGGATCCTAACTGTCCGGCACATGAAGAGGCTTGAGCAAGTCATCATTGGTTATTTAGAGGTTTATGATGGACCAGAAGAGGAAGCTAGGTTGAAGATCCTTGAAACACTGAAACTTCTCATGCAGTATACTTGGCCTAGGTATATAGTACCAAAACAAACAAGCTTTTTCTTTAGAACATGCCCAAATGTGTGTATTCAGTACAAAGTATTCAAGACGTGATTTGAATTTTTCATTTGCACACAGTTATAGCATTTAACCAATTATATACTATTGGAACCTATATTATTGAGTCAGCAAAAGGCTTCAGCTAGGTCTTACATCTTTTAGCTTAATATGCCAATTTAGAATTTAAACCATTTTTCTTCTTGATTCCAGAATTTCCTGCAGACTTGTGATCCTGTTGAAGGCTCTTTTGAAACTGGTATGTGATGTAGCAAGGGATACAAACCTTACACCTGAGCCTGTTAAGAATGCCTTACTACAAGAGGCCACAAACTGCCTGATCCTCCTGGACCACTGCTCCCAAGGACGGGTAAAGGTAAGGCAGTCTGTAACTCCATTTCTGTGGCTCTCACTGTCCTTAGGCAATTCTTTTCATTATAGTTTTAGTGTTTATGTGCCTAGTCAAGTCTGGAAATTAACGTGGAGTGTTTTAGGTCTCCATCTACTTCTAGGTCCTTTAGTCTTGTAGAATTTGATCAACTGGTAGTTGAACCCAGGACCTGATACTTTTTTAACTATACATATTGACATTGAGTTGTGCCTCAGCCTCTTTTTTTGCTCCAGTCCTGGGACATGAACTTTGGGCCTGGGAAATGTCCCTGAGCTTCTTCTGCTCAAGGCTAGTACTCTTACCACTTGAACTCCAGTGCTACTTCCAGCCTTTTCTGTTTATGTGGTACCGAGGAATGGAACCCAGGGGTTCATGCATGCTAGGGAAGCACTCTACCACTAAGCCACATTCCCAGCCACCACCTACTTTTTGAAACTGTTCAGATCATTTTGAACAAAAGGGTTCAGATGTCAGTAGGATTAAGGATGAAAAAATGGGCAAAAGCCTTACAAGTATGTGAGATTTAAGTTCTGTTCTAGTCTTTTTTGAGTTAAAATTCTCAAGCCATGACTATGGGCCTGTTCATATGTATTTAATGTCTTTTGCTACATTTAGAAATTTGACAGAATGAAGGCAGCATGAAAAGAAATTCAAATCCTAGAAAATAGTGATTGAATGTTTTTTGCTTTATTTAGATGATTTCATTTTAGCTCTTTAAATCTTGGGGAGTTACTGAGGCTCAGTTCTAATGTCATTTGCCATGGCTGGAAACAAGCAGCTATTTAATGGCTAGTAGGACACTTGCAAGTATTTTAAGTTTATTATGTTCTGACCAGTAAGTTGCCTTAATGTCATCCATTCTTGCCTTTTGATTATAAGAGAATAAATACAGAAAAAGAGCTGCATGTTCGTGGCTCACACCCTATAATCCTAGCTATGCAGAAGGCGCGAATCTGACCATCAAAACTCTGAAGCCAGCCCTGGCAGGGAAGTCTAAGACTCTTACCTACAACTAATCAACAAAAAGCTAGTAGTGGCTGGGTACCGAGTGGCTCATGCCTATAAAGCTACTGAGGAGGCTGAGCTCTGGGGATCCTGGTTCAAAACCAGCCTGGGCAGGAAAGTCCTTGAGACTGTTATCTCCAGTTAACCAATTGAAAACTGGAAGTGGCACTGGCTCAAAGTGGTAAAGTGCTAGCTTTCAGTGAAAAAGCCCAGGGACAGTGCCCAAACCAGACCCCAACTTCAGGCCCCACAACTCAGTGACCAAAAAAAAAAAAAAAAAGCCAGGAGTTGTGGCTCAAGTGGGAGAGTGCTAGTCTTGAGCCATAAAGTTCATAGACATCACTCAAACCATTCAAGTTCAAGCCATTTTCTCACTGCCTCCCTCCCACAAAAAAACAAACAAAAAGCCTGTTTTGTTTAATGTTTCAGGGTCTTCTAGCCAGAGTTGTCTTAAATTGCAAAGATAGTACAGTGGTGAGCTGTATTAGAAAAGTGCAGCAGAATCCCATGGAAGCTTCCGTCCTTGGAATTTAAGATAACATCCCAAGAAGAAAGGACTGTATGAATGCAGTTAAAAGGTATTTTTACACTATACATTGGAAGTTCGAGTTTCATTTTTCTTTATTCTTTCCTTTTGTGATCATATATGTAAGGAAAAAGCAGTAACTAAACAAAAACTTGGAAGGTCTGCCGTTGGTAAATACAGTTGGGGAAAAGAAAAAGATATCAAGGAATTTCCTGCTTCAAGTCTAGAAATATTTACACCCTCAGTCTCATTCAGCCTTCAGGAAAAGATCTGTTAAGCTGTTACTTAAAAAACATGTTATAAAAATATTCTTTACAACTTAAGGCTTTCTCCATTCACTCCACCCTTGCTCCTTTAAAGATGCATAAAATTATTAACACAAATATTGTGTGAAATACAACTCAAAGAGCAAAAACTGGAGGGGGGAAATGTGTTCGTGAAGTTCACAATGTTCAGTCCTGATTGTAAATGAAGGCAATCATGTGGTTGTGGCCTTGGCTCTGGGCTCTGTCTCTTGTTCATATTCTATTTCTACATATGCTCGTTTTCTCTGTAGTGGTCCTTTCAAGGGTGCTTTGCCTTTGTGTGTCATATTGACAGCCTGTTCTTCCTCTTCACTGGAAGATTCATCATCCTGGTCTTCATCACCACTGGCATCCAGTTTATCCATTTCCTAATCAGTGAAGAGAAAAAGTCAAACAGGGAAACGAGTACATTTTTCTAAACTCTTAAGTACAGAGCAAGCTAGAGAATTCATTCTCTTGGGTTTTTTGTTGTTGTTTTGATTAGTTTTCGCCAGTCCTAGGGCTTAAACTCAGGGCCTGATATTGTCCCTACACTTCTTTGCTTGTCAAGGCTAGCACTCTACCCTTGGAGCCATATCACCATCTCAGATTTTTTCTGTTTTGTGGTTCTGAAGAATCAAATGCAAGGCTTCATGCTTGCTATGCAAACACTACTGCTAAGCCACATTCCCAGCCCCCAGGGAGATTTTTTTTTTTCCCATAGCTTACCTCAAAATCACTTATGTCACTCTCATCTACCTCATCATCTTCTACAAATTCTCGTTTTCCCATATCCTAAAATAAGACATAATTATTAAGTTCCAAATACATAATGAAGATAGTTTTGACATCATAAATAAATTCATAAATAACAATCAGAATCAGTCCATATGTTAAAACAACATTTACTCATTTTAAATTAAATAGGTCATTAGATAATAATTTGTTGGCTGCTGCTAAGCCAAAATTAATCTCAGGGTAGATAAATGATTAATATTTTTGTTTAGGATAGTAGAGATATTTTACTTATATATATGTAAAATAAACATCTAATTCTGTAGGTTATTAGTTGACAAACTTACTTCTTCCTCTTCCTCATCATCTTTCTCCTCAACATCTGAAGAGTCGCTCTCTGCCTCTTGTTGTTCCAGAGCCTTGTCGAAGGCATGAATGGGGAAGTTGTAGATGTCACCATACTGGAGAACAAAACAGATTGCCTTTACTACATTTGGGTATTATACTTGAAGTTCAACTGTCCTACAAGCATATTCCTTTTTCCTGAGGGACAGTTGAACTTCCATCTTTTTTTGGGGGGGGGGGAAGGGTAGGTCATGGGGCTTGAACTCTGGGCCTGGATGCTGTCCCTGAGCTCTTCAGCTCACTGCCTGACCACTGTGCCTGGGCATTGTCTCTGAGCTACTCAATTCAAGACTGCCGGCCTACCCCTTGAGCCACAGCCCCAGTTCCCATTTTTCTCGTGATTAATTGGAGAGAAGAGTCTCATGCTCTTTAGTGTCCAGGCTGGCTTCCAACCAAGATCCTCAGATCTCAGCCTCCTGAGTAGCTAGGATTACAGGCACATGCCACCAATGCCCAGCTATAGTCCAGTTTTGACACTTAAAACAATCAATGGCTAACATCAAATAGGTAGCTTCTGAGAAGGATGGAACAAGGTCACAAAGTATTCATGTTGTCTATTTAAATGTTAACCTTAAAAAAAACATGTTCAAAGGCATGTTAAACTCATCTTAAAATCTGATTATGGAAAAACTAGTATCTAGAATTTTTGAGTATGAGAATGGGAATTGAAAATAACAGAAAACAAAGGATAGTCTTGGTGGTGGATTATCAAAGGCCAGTGAAGCATTCTATGTGCATATATAAATTAAAAAGGAAGGATAAAATCAGAGTAGGGCATTTTTCTAGCACTTTATTTGGTAGTATTATACTACCATTTACAATGTATGCCCCAAAGATATTTTCTCACCGTATCTTGTTTCAGTCTCTCCAGTAATTCCTTTTCAATGGCATTGTCCAGTTGAGCAGCAATTAATGCTTTTTCCTATAAAAGACAACAGTTCACTTCATTAGTATTCATTTTTTTCAGCCTAGAGAAGTGGAAATTATGTTTTTTCCTAATTTTATTTTTATTTATTTGCTTATTTATTTTCTGTGCTTGTCCTGGGGCTTAAATTCAAGAGTCTGGGGCTATCTCTGAGTTAATTAATGCTCAAAGCTCTAGCACTTAAACAACAGCTTCACTATCAGCTTTTTTGGTGATTGAGTTTCATGGGCTCTCCTGGTTGCTTCAAATTGTGATCCTTAGATTTCAGCACAAGCCTCCCAACTTTATTGTTATTTTTAAGGGAATATACGAAGGGTTTGCAATTCCTTAGTCAGCTTATGAGTGCAATGCTTCTTGGTCAATACCATCCCATTTTAACAAAGGAAGACCTTACAGCTTTAGAAATTAAGAGTTCTTGGCTGAGAGTGTGGCCTACTGGTATAGGGCTCTCCTGGCATGCATGGAGCCAAGGGTTCAATTCCTGGTACCACTTACACAGAAAACCTGGAAGTAGAGCTGTGGCTCAAATGGCAGAGCGCTAGCCTTGAGCAAAAAGTGTCCACAGACAATGCCCAGGCCCTCAGTTCAAGCCCCAGGACTAGCAAAAAAAAAAAAAAAAGTACTTCTTAGTACATCAGACATATAGGTCTGCATATATTTAAAAATAATGTGAGTTGCCGGATTTAGTACATCAGACATATAGGTCTGCATATATTTAAAAATAATATGGCTGCCGGGAGTTTGGCCTAGTGGTAGAGTGGTTTGATTCCTCGGTACCTCATACATTATTTACTGATTGTTTCTTTGATTGGCTAAGTGAACTTATTTACAGATCCCACTGAACATTTTACAAAAGATACAGAGTAATTCAAATAGCTGTCAGTAGTAGTAACTTAGCAGAACAAACTTCAATATACTTAACTGGCAACTTTTCCTTTTTTGTTGCTCACCTTGGGGCTTGAACTCAGGGCCTACCTGCTGTCCCTGAATTTAGTTAGGCTGGTGAGCAAAGCTCCACTTACAGATTCTTGATAGTTAAAAACATATAAGCTATGAAAATATCAAGTAAGTTACCTCTCTTCTTTTTTCTCTTCGTTCCACCTTCTTACTCAAAGGAACAAGTTTTTTCCTAGGGAAATAGAATACATTATTTAAAAATTCAGGCTCATATCCTATGTACTCTTTAAAAAAAAAACAGGATTGGAATTGTTTTTTTAAGGCTCAGCTCAATGCAGAAGAAATACTTTGTAATAGTACTAAAAATGCTGCTAAAGGGGCATTGGCCCATTGCGTCTTATGGGCAACATTATTGTCATTGTCCTTTCCTTCCTCCCCAAGGGTAGAGATGGCGCAGCCCTCCATTTCTTGGTGCAGCTTGAGGACTGACAAGATGCTATCCATGCAGTATTAGTGTACAGTCCAAGTATAGAAAAACTTCTGAAGCACAAAAACATTGAGAAATCATATTTTAAGTACTTGGTAACACAGGAGCTTCTTATACCTCCAGCTACTGAAAAACGTTACTCAGCATGCAAAGGATTACTGGGACAGGGTAGTCACAATTGAACTGAAGGAAACACCAGAGCAAGGTATAAAGTGTAGGATGTCCAGCTCCTTCAACAGGTAAAAGAAGATATAAAAGCTAAGAAAGTTAATTTTCATAGACTTGGAGAATTCTATCATTGGTTCTTTCAACTTCTTAATTCTTAGAATGCTTTTCTTGGATCATCTCAAGATGAATGGGGGCCGTAAAATTTCTGGTATAATAGAAAGCTTTAGTCTTATCTTAATACTTAAAAAAAAAAAAAAAAGTGGTAGATTACCATGGAGCAGAACTTGTGAGCCTTCATTTGAAGTGACTTTAATGTAATTTCATTTTCTCAGCTACAACCTAGATTCCCACAGACTGCTTCTCCCCATGGGGTAGTTTTGGAGTTACACAAAATTTTTGGTTGTGTGGGTACTTTTGAACAAAGTTTTAGACTTACTCCAGGCTATTCTGTGGCTCACACCTATAATCCTAGCTACTTAGGAGGCTGAGATCTGAGGATCACAGGCTAAAAGCCAGGCCAGGCAAGGAAAAGTCCATGATACTCTTACCTCCAGTTAACCACCAGAAAATCTAAAGTGGAGCTGTAGCTCCAAGTGTTTACACTAGCCTTGAGTGAAAAAGCTCAAGGACAGAGCCCAGGACCTGAATTCAAGCCCTGTGACGGATAAAAAGTCTCAGGAACTTTTGTGCTTGGGCTGGCTTTGAACTGTGATCCTTAGATCTCAGCTTTCAGAGCAGCTAGGATTACAGGTATGAGCCACTAGGGCCTAGCAGTTTCATAGAAAACTTATTATGCTAATAAAAGGAAATACAATATTGAAAACTGAATGTTATATCCTATTTCCAGTTTCATTCTTCTTGATTTGACAGAGATAATTCCCCCTTTCAAAAAACAAAACTCACAAACTTATGGACATATATTCTGTGTGTGTGTGTGTAGGCATATATATATATATATATATATATCCAACATTGTAACACAAAACTTTAGTTTTTCACTGTGTATTACTAAGTTTTAGATACTAAACTGAGTTGCCAAATTAATTACATAGCAGCTTTCAAGTTTAAATTTTTAAATCTTTCTATCAACAATTTGCTGATCCAGGATCTAATTAGGAATTTTAATTTATAAAAGTATCATTTGGACAAAAAAAAAAGGCATTAAGACTAACACTCCTAAAGGTATTATACATCTAGATCACTGCCACCCCTTCCATCAGTTTTGTTTTTATGCCAGTCTTGTAGCTTGCAGGAATACATTGTTCTTCCTTGGCCTTCTCCCTTTGCTTAAAGTTGGTACTTTACCACTTGAGCCACATTTCTACTTCTCATACTTTCTTAAGTTGATGGTTACATTTTTGACATCATTTCCAAACTACTTATGTCAAGATTCCTTTAGGCAATTATAAAGAAAATTTTATGAATGAAATTTTCTAATAAAGAAGACAAGAATATTCTATGAGTGAGATTTTCTAATAAAGACAATTTATACTGTACTGTTCCAAACACCCTGAAAAATCAAAGGGTACACCTTTGAAGTTTCTTCTCCACATAAGCTAAGACATTTCAAAGTTGAATTTGTCAGAAGTTTTACAATCTCAGCTTCCTAACATGGTCCAATGGAAAGAAAGATGTTAAATAATCCAAATACTTACTGTCGCTTTAGTGTAAGCTTTCTAATGCGTATTAGATACTGGGTTATCTTGGTAAATCTCTGCTTACATTTGTGTCGAATGAAACGAGGCCAGTAAATTAGATTTTCATCTATTTGTTCCAGTGCTTTCTCATAGTTTTTACTAAGCCGGACCTACCAAACAAAATGAAAACTTGAGTAGGGCAAATGGACAAGCTTTCACTGTCAGTAACTATGGGGCCTAAGGAGATGGCTTTATGAGTTTAGAGAGGATCATGGGAAAAGGGACGTATACAAGCCATTTTTATCTATTTATCTGTGTTCACTAAAGTTTTGTCATTAAGTCTTACCCGTTCCCAGAGACGCCTAGGAAAAGCTGCTCGTTCTATAACCTTCATATACAGATAGCATTGTCCTGAAGGATATAGTAAATAAATTTAAAATTATTTAGGCAAACTAAAGAACGTCCTTGCCAAAACTGTTAAATAGTTCTCATGAAGTTAAGCTTGGGGAGTTACCTTTCTCTTCCTTGATGGTAGCATACTGACTATTTGCCAGAGGACAGGATGACCGATTACACAGTCCAGTCAGGCTGTATTCATTTCTGCAAAAGCCTTGAGTCTTGGTTCTTAAATGAGGGAAAGAAAACAAAGATTAGATGTTGATTACCAGGAAGGCAATTAGAAGAATTTTATTCCAGGTTACAAATCTAGGCTCACCTTATTTTGAAGGAACAAAACTGCTTGTTTCCTAGTGTATCCCAGATAACCTGTGACACAAAATAAAATTAAAAAATTATTGTGGCCTAAAAGATATTGTATAGATAAAAAAGCCATCATCATAAAGGCTGGGAATATAATTCAAGCTCTTAGTATGAGGAAATCCTTGGGTTCAATCTTATACTCCTAATATCCTCCCTACAACCCAAAATGAACTAAACAAACAAAAATTCACAAGGAAAAAAAAAAAAAACAGACCAAATCTTATTATATAAGACAGGATTGGCTTCACACGAAAGCAATCCTGTGTGTGTGTGTGCATACACAGTCCTGGGGCTTGAACTCAGCGCCTGGGCACTGTTCCTGAGCTTCTTTTTGCTCAAGGCTAATATACTACCACTTGAGCCTACAGCACCACTTCTGGTCTTTCTTTTCTGTTTATGTGGCAACTGAGGAATTGAACCCAGGGCTTTGTACATGCTAGGCAAGCACTCTACCACTAAGCCACAATCCTAGCTCTCCCTTAAAAAATCTTTGAGAGGAGTCGGGACCGTGGCCTAGTGGTAGAGTGCTTGCCTAGCATACATGAAGACCCAGGTTGGTTTCCTCTATGCAATATATACAGAAAAAGCTGGAAGTGGTGATGTGGGTCCAGTGGTAGAGCACTAGCCTTGAGGAAAGCCCATGGACAGTGTTCAGGCCTTGAGTCCAAGAGCCAAGACTAATTAATCTATAAGTATTTTTCCAAAATGTTTTTATATGTGTATTTCAACCAGCAGCATGCCTCTGTGTGTATGTGTTTATTTTGCTGGTACTGGGATATGAACTCCAGCACCTCAAGTTTGCTGTTTCTTTGCTCATGGCTGGCACTCAACTACTTAAGCCACTCCTCCAGCCCAGCTTTTTGCTGGTTATTTGGAGATGGAGACTAACTTCTCTGTTTAGACTGGCTTTGAACCAGATCTCAGCTTCCTGCATAGCTTGGATTACAGGTTGGAACCATTGGTAGTTCATGGGTATATATGATGAATACATATCTTTTATACACTGTTACTCTCTTACTTTGCGTAATCTATCTATTGTTGTTGCACAAAAGACAGGTACTGGTGGTTCACCCCTGTAATCCTAGGTAGTCTGGAGGCTGAGATCAAAGGGATTAAAATTGGAAGCAAGCCAGATCAGCAAAATCTGAGGCTCTTATCTCTAATTAACCACCAAAAAGCCAGAAGCGGATCTGTGGCTCAAGTGGTAGCCACAGCACAAAACCTAGCCTTGAGCACAAAAACCCAGAGACAGTATATAGCAAAGTTCAAGACTCAGGACAGAAACACATACACACAGAGTCAAGCTACACAGTACTAGATTTTTAATATATGTATTATCTATTAGCTATTGGTATCATTTACTTTTGTTTTTTAAATTGGCTGTAGGGCTTGAACTCAGGCCGTCTCTGAGGTTTTGTGCTCAAGACTACCACTTGAGCCAACTTCTGCCTTTTGTGATGGTTAACTGGAGTCAAGAGTCTCAAAATTTCCTGCTCAAGCTATTCAACCTGTCTTCAAATGTCAGCCTGTGGGAGTAGCCAGGATTACAGGTCTGAGTCACCGGTGGCCAGCCTGCCTCTTCTCTTGAATCCCAGAATCACAAATGTTCATCACAGAACATTCCTGCCCCAGCTGGCTTTGTATCACGATCCTTAGATCTCAGCCTCCTGAGTACCTAGGATTAAAGATGTGAGCCACCAATGCCCAGCCCAGTAAACAACCAGAAAGCGGGATGTGGAACTAAAAGGCTCATGGATTGCACAAGCACCAGGATAAGCATTCCTCCCCACTCCCTCCAATAAAAGACCCACAACACAGCTTTCCTTTTCTGCCATCTTAGTAAATGCAACTGCTATTGAACTGCATTTGTCAGCTGCCACCCCCTCTTAAAGATCAAAACAAAACACTTCCTATAGGCTTTGTTATGATTTTGCCCTGGCAAGCATATCCAACTTCATTATCTTTCTCTCCTATTCTTTATTCCTGTTACACGTCACTCAATGTCCTTAATATTATTGCTTCTCTCCCATCTCCAGATCTTCATGCCCTCTCCCTCAGTGGCTGGCTCATTCTCAACCTAGGTCTCAGTTCAAACTTTTATTCCTAGAAAACTCTGACCAGCGCCATTTGAAGTGGTCTGTCCTAACCACGATCCACTTCATTACTACTAACCTTTCTTTCCTACTACTATTTTGCAAAGCAATTATTTTATTTGTCCACATGTGTATAGACTTTCTGACTAAAATTCTCTGGATAGCAGAGGCTCCTGTGTGGTTTGTTAACTAGATAGTATTTATCACAGAGCCAGGCGCACTCACTTTGTAAGTACTTATAAATACCTAAAATCAATGAACTGTTGGTTACTTCTGAAATTATGACTTGGGTAGACAACAGGGGAAGGTTAAAGACAAACCTAACATAGGAAAAGCCGGCTGGGAAGTATGCATAACGATAAAAATCCCGAATGATGAGGTCTCTTAGTTCGCCGCACCCCTGCCACCCTGCCAACGTCCACCCATTTGACAGCATGGCGCGAAGGCCTGCAGACGCCAGGCACTAAGGAAGTCAGCCCGGGACTGCGGTGGCCGACTCTCGGCCGCGGGCTGGCGGGTCCGGCAGACACACGTGCGAGCCCGCCTAGAAAACTGCGTTGAGAGCCTCGCGTCCAGAGCAGCACGAAGCAAACGAGCCCGTATGAACGTTCGAGTCCTAAACACGCGCAAGGTGGCTGCGCGAGCCCCGGGGTGTCAGCACCAGTGGGGAGACTCACATCATCCGACTGCATGGCGTCGGCGACCCAGCACGCAGCGGCAGCCTGGTCCGGAAGGCCGGCTCGCTTCCCCCAGGAACCACTTCCGGCGGCTCACTTCCGGAGAGCCCAGCTTTAATATCGCGAGAACCGCTAGGCTCTCGGAAGTGCGTCATACCACGGGCGGACTAGCTTCCGGCGCGGCCCCCCCCCTCCCCCGGCAGTCTGCGCGCTTTGTCTAAAGCTGTTAGCTACCTTCAGCTGCCGGAGCGAGAGCGCGCCGGTGATGGCCCCGGGGCGCAGGCTGAGCACCCGGGCGCGGCGGCCTTGGGGCGGGGTCCGCTCAGCGGCCGTCTCTTACGCTCCTTGATCGAGCTCGCACTTGTGGCTCAAGGAGTGAGTTCGGTACGGGCCTCTTCTCCCTGACGGACGTGGGTTTGGGGAGGCGTGGGTCCCCGTGGCCTAGGAATTGGAGGCCTGTGCACACCTGCCTCCAGGAAACTGACCCACCAGATACTGTTTCATAAACAGATCTGGGCGGTTAGCAGTTCTTTTGTTTCCCCGAACGAAAATGAAAATCTTTGTCAGTTAAAGTGTTACCAAGAAAAAGGTCTTTTTTTTTTTTTTTTTTTTTTTTTTTTTTTTTTTTAAAGGAGTTCCAGGATTTTCATGTCCCAGTTGGTTTGGAACTACATTCGTCAGATTTCAGGAGTGAGCCCCCAGCACCTGGCACACATTGTACTATTTTTTTTTCATGCAGTGGGAAAAAATAATGCATATAATAGTATACATACATATAAAAAGTATATATGCCTGCTATAGTCTATTGGCAATGATGGAACCACTTGATGGCAGATCCACTGTAGATAGAAACTTAGAAATCGCCCTTAAAAAGATATATATGTATATACATATATGTGTTTTAACATTTTCTAGATACATATTCTACAGTAATTTTCACATATCTAGAAAAAAATGTGCATAGGAAGCTAACGTAGATTTATACAAAAGTAAGGAACCCAAAAGTTCAGTAGAAAAATGAATGTCCAGGGACCGGGATCATGGCCTAATGGTAGAGTGCTTACCTAGCATGCACAAAGCCCTGGGTTTGAGTCCTTGGTACCACATACACAGAAAAAGCCGGAAGTGGTGCTAAGGCTCTAGTAGTTGAGCGCTCACCTTGAGAAAACTCGAAGACTGCCCATTCCCTGCATTCAAGCACCATGACTGGCCACAAGGAAAAAAAGAAAGTGGGTGTCTATGGCATAAAGGACATACAATAAAAAGCTGTTACGTTAACATGGATAAATTTCAAAACTATTGGTCAGAAAAAATTATGCATGGATATTTCTAATTTATTATGGATGTGTAGCAAATTAGCCCACACATTTGGTGGCTTAGAACAACATTTATTATGAAATTATAGTCCTGCATAAGCGAGTCCTTTGCTTAGGTCCTTTCAGGGTTGCTGTTAACATGTTGGCAGCATTGTATTTTCATTTGTAGTCTGAGCTAGGGAAATACCTGCTTTCTGCCTCATTTGAAATTGGCAGAATTATTTTTAAAGGGCTGAGTTTTGGATGCTATTGCCTGAGGCTGCTTGAAATTCTCAATATGGTTGCTTAATTCAGCCAGCCAGCCAGCAATGAAAATTTCCCATTCCATTTGGTTAAGACAGTTTTAAATAATTCATTGTAGCCATTCGGGCCACTTTCTGCTAATATCAATCTATAGGTTAAATCAAGTCATCATCCCACTCTCAATTGGAAATGGCTAAAATGGCATGACCATTAACAGCATAGATCCCAGGACTCCTTACTACATCAGTCTGTCTACAACTCCACTTCTCATTTTTTGGTGGTTAATTGGAAGTAAGAGTCTTATGGACTTTCTTTCCTGGACTGGCTTTGTGCAAAATTTTTGAATGTCAATCTCCTGAGTAGTTAGGATTATGGGCAGGAGTGACTAGCTTTTGAAATCAAAGCTGTTCCTCTGATCTGGGAGCTGATGTCTCACACCTATAATTCTAGTTACTCAGGAGGCTGAGATCTGAGGATGGAGGTTCAAAGCTAGCCCTGGAATGAAAGTCTAGGAGACTCTTATCTTCAATTAACCATCAGAAAACTAGAAGTGGTATTGTGGCTCAAAGTGGTAGAGCACTTGCCTTGAGCTGAAGAGCTCAGGCACAGTGTCCAGGCCTAGAGTTCAAGCCCCACAACAACAACAACAACAACATACACAAGCGCACACACACACCAAAAAACTGGTGCTCTAACATTTGAACCATAGTACCACTTCTAGTTTTCTTTTCCCTCCCTCCCCCCCCCCCCTCTCTCTCTCTCACCAGTCCTGGGCCTGAACACTGTCCTTGGGTGTTCTCAAGGCTAACACTCTACCACCTGAGCCACTGCATCACTTCTGGCTTTGTCTTTGTTTGTGGTACCAAGGAATTGAACCCAGGGCTTTGTGCATGCTAGGCAAGCACTCTACCATTAGGGCCCATACTTCCAGCCCTGCACTTCCATTTTCTTCTTTCTCCTCCTCCTCTTCTTCTTCTTCTTTTATTTATTTATTTTTGCCAGTCCCGGGGATTAAACTCAGGGCTTGAGCACTGTCCTTGGGCTTTTTTTTTTTTTCCCTCTCAGGGATTAGTGCTCTACCACTTGAGCCACATCACCACTGGGGTGTGGCTACTAGTCCAAACTCTCTGCCTATTATACTTACTTTTGAGACAGGAATCTCATGGGCCTTCTTGCCTGAGCTGGTTTTGAACCACTCTCCTCAGATTTCAACCTTCTAAATCGCCTTGAACTACCGGCCCCCAGTTCACTCTTAGGTTTTTTCTGTATCAACTTAGCTTAGGGTATATATGTCCACTGGCTTGGGCCCAACTCGGGCCACCAGTACTGGGGCTTGAATTTAGGACCTGTGCCTTTCTCTTAGCTTTTTGGACTAAGGCTGGTATTCTACCACTTGAGCAATAGCTCCACTTGCAGTTTTTAATTGAATGTAAGAGTTGATTGAACATGTGTCTTACAGACTTTACTGCACAGGTTGCCTTAGAAACTTGATCTTCAGATTTCGGCCTTCTGAGTAGGATTTAAGGCACCAGCCACCAGCACCCTGCTGAGCCCTTAGTCTTTTTTTTTTTTTTTTTGTATGTATGTGGTACCAAGGAATCGAACCCAGGTCTTTGTGCATGGTAGGCAAGCACTTTAACCACTAGGCGAAACTCCCAGCCCTGAGCCCTTAGTCTTAAAAGATTTCCAACCTTATCTTAAGAATCTGTTACGGTTTGGGAACAATGGAGATAAGAATCAAATTTACATTCCAGTCAACTAAATTTTTGGTTACTCACTAGTCCCTCTAAATTCTGCCAGTAAAGTGGTTCTTCCTTCTACATTTCCTTCTGGTAATCTTTAAAATATGCAGCTAAAGCATACCAACTGACATATTTAGCAAGGTGTAAAAGTTCTATTGGATATATTTTAAATGTTGCAAGTTACTACAGGTGTTAGTTTTACCAGTCATTTCAACATATGTCATGTCTTTTTGACCTTTTTTCCTTCCTTCCACCCTTCTTCCCTCCCTTCCTACCTAACTCCCATACTCCTTCCCTTTCTCTGTCCCTCTCTCCCTCCATTCCTTCCCAGTGTTCCCTTTATAGACCCTGTTGGACTTCAATTTGCAATCCTCCTGCTTCTGCTTCTCAAGTGCTGGGGTTTCAGGTGTGTAGCATCCATCATACCCAGCTTCAGTTTTTCTTGTTGCTTGAAAAACAGCTGCAATTGAAAAAATAAATTTTTAACAACACAAGTTCTTCAGTGTGGTTTAAGATGCTTGATTATCCTCACTGTAGAAAAGGAAAACAAACAAAACATTATTTTATTTATAAGAATATAAATGGAGGGCTGGGAGTTTGGCCTAGTAGTAGAGTGCTTGCCTAGCATGCATGAAGACCCGGGTTCAATTCCTCAGTACCACATACATAGAAAAAAGCTGGAAGTGGTGCTGTGGCTCAAGTGGTAGAGCTCTAGCCTTGAGAAAGTCCAAGGACAGTGCTCAGATCCTGAGCTGAAGCCCAGGACTGGCAAAAAAAGAGAAGAAAACATAAGAATATAAAGGGAATAATTCCACTAATGAGAACTCTACATAGCATCCTGACTAAAACACCTTACTTTTTTTTTTTTTTGCCAGTCCCAGGTTTGAGCTCAGGGCCTGAGCACTGTCCTTGGGCTTTTGGGCTTTCTCAAAACTAGAACTTTACAACATGAGCCACAGCACCACCACTTCTGCCTTTTTTTTTTTTTTTTCTATCTATGTAGTACCGAGGAATTGAACCCAGATCGTTGTGCATGGTAGGCAAGCACTCTATCACTAGAAGCTCTGGGCCAAAACACACCTTATAATCCAAAATGTACTTTGGATTATAGATCATGTGATTTTTTTTTTTTTTTTGCCAGTCCTGGGGCTTGACCTCAGGGCCTGGGTATTGTCCTTGAACTTCTTTTGCTGAAGGTTAGCTCTTTACCACTTGAGCCACAGCATCATGTCCAGTCTTTTCTGTTTATGTAGTACTGAGGAATCAAATCCACTGCTTCATGCTTACTAGGCAAGCACTCTACCTCTCAGCCACATTCCCAGCCCCTCATGTGATTGATTTTTTTTAAATTGTTAAGTCTGATAATGAGTACAGATATTTTTTGGAAAATGTCCCCTCTTCCCTTGTTCTCTCCTAGTTTTTTTCCTCCTGTCGCCACCCACCACATCAACATAGTGTGTAGCAGCAGGTGAATTTAGGAGGACACAAGCCTTCAGACTATGACAGCTGATAAAACCCAAACCTCAGTGTTGAGTCTACCAAACCCCCGGGAGGGCTGATCCTCCTCAGTTGTATGGCTCACCCTTTTCCTAAGAATGCTTGACTTTGTGTGCTCCAGCTCCTAAAGAATGTCAAAAGCAGTTTTTCCTGTCACTGAAGGGCAGGGGGCTGGAAGCCTTTCTTCTCAAAGAGAGGTTTTCATTAAGAAAACTTTCCCTAAGAACTTTAGGAGGTTGAATGCTTTGGCACCACAAGTGAAAGGCCGCCCAGAGTTGTTCAGAGCCAAGGCCCACTGGCTTTTAAACAGGGCATCACCGAAAGCCTGGATCAGGATCTCTGGGCTCGAATGGGGGTGATCTCAGTAGTTGCTTCTGCTGTTCCAGTATTCTCTTTCCGAGTGTTCCCGAAAGCCAGGCCAGAGGAGGAATAGGGGCGCTGCAAACTGAAAGTGAACCCCCCAAACCCCGGGGCTGAGGCGTCCTGCTCCCCCCCACCCCCCGCCCCTGGCCAGGCAGAGACACACTTCGGGCCAGGTGAGTGATCGGGGCGGAGTCTTAAACCTGAGGATCAAACAAGACATTCCCAGTGCGCTGGTGAGGGTGGAAAAGTGGGAAGCGCCTGCTGGGTCACAGCCTAGCATCTCCGGGGCCGAGCAGGGAGCGAGTACCCGAGAAAGGCGGAATGTGCCCTTCAAAGACCCCCCCACATCGGTTCGCAAAGAGTAGACTCGAGAGCCTTGGCGAGAGGTTTCTACCCTAGGTTGCCGAGATGGCACTGGTGGTGTAGGAGGCGGCCTGAGCGTCCTGGGAGCGCAGGGGAAGTGTGCAGGCGGTCCCACTGCAGAGCTGGCCGCCAACGGCCCACGGGGAGGGAGGGAAGGTATCTTTCCCTGCTGCTGCTTCTCCTTACCCACGCCTCATCACTTGTTGCTAGAATTGGATGCTGAGGCTTGGTAACAATTTTGACTTTCCAGCTGAGAGAAACATTGCGTACTTAGTGGAGAGTTCCACACGCAAATCATTTCCTTAAGAATTAAAGAATACTGCTGTGCTTTACGACGTTTTATTGGAATCTTCTCATGATTCTTGACTACTTATCAAATGCCACCCAGAATATCTGTCATGTACGTTGAAGGGGAGCGGGGAGCGGTGAGACGCTGAGCTTGTCATCCATAGCTGTTGCCCTCCCTCTTGAGCCACGTCTCTAACCCATCTTTTTGCTGCTTGCTTACAAATTGGTCTGCCCCCACAGGCTTCCAGTCATGATCCTCCAAATCTCTACTTATTGTACCTTACAATGTTTGGGTGACTATTTGACGAACACAGCAATTTGGAATGTGAATTTTGTTTGTGAACTGTGTACCTAGGTTGGGTACAATTTTGAATGCCTTCATTCATTCTTCCCTGCTTTTAAACGAGGTCCCCCTTTGCTGACATACTCATGATTTATCTTGGACTTGCCTCACTTACATGGCACTGTAAACCTAGGGCCATATTTCTCATTTCAAATAGAGATGTTTGAAGATAGGGCCTGACTGTCTCAGTTGAGAAGCAGCTCAGGTTTTTGCACACTAATTGTTTCCAAGCCACCAGTGAAGATAATACCCAAACCTCAGCCTTGGAATTGTCTCTTATTTTATTTTAATCTTTTGCCTCCTGCCTCTAAGCCAAAAGCAATGTTGTGGAATCAGATGACCATTAAGGTTTGTAATATTTCAAAATTGCTATAGTAACTCATTTAGTGGCATCCTGGTAGATGGCATCATATAATGGTGAATTAAACACACAATCTCAACTGGTACTACATTATGGCTCATTTTTTACTCTTCAGTGAGAAAAAAAAGTTTTCAAGTTTATTTTACAAATAACTTTTTGGAAAAAGTCAAACTAAGGGTTAGATTTAGGAAAGAGGAATATGAGCAAATGTTATTCATCTATAAGTTATATGTATGTACATATATACATATATACTTGCATAGTAATATAGTTATTTATTTGCCAGCTTTACTGTGTAGCCCGTGCTAGCCTTGAAGTCACAATCCTCTTGCTTCAGCTTCTGGGATTATAAATATGCACTATTGTGCCCCTCTCCTTGGTTTCAGTGTCACTGGTGGGTCTTCAATGGAGGGCCTCACATTCTTACTCAGCTTTATTGCGCATGGATAGCACTTCTGGATTTTTGTCTGTGTGGGCTGGTTTCAAACCTTGATCCTCAGATTTAGCCTCCTGAGTCATTAGGATTACAAGTGTGAGCCACTGGTTACAAGCTTATTCAAATACTTTTAAATTTTGAACATAGAGAGTTGATTTTAGCAAGAGACAAAACCTCTTACCCAGCTATTAACATTCTTTTTTTCATATATTTTATTGTAATTAATAGAAGGGTTACATTATATTTGCCAGATAGAAGGTGCATTAATTTACATACATTGATACCCTTTCTCATGTCTTGGTCCCCACACCCCCACCCCAGCTATTAACATTCTATAATAAACATTTGTTATATGATATAACTGTAGTCTTGCTTTTAAAAAAGCCAGTTTCTCATTTTTAATATATAAATCATAAATAATATAAATACTTTCAAAAATTAGCATATGTTAATTGTACAAAAAGTTTCATCATGACATTTCCATACAGATACAGTACTCTGAGAAAATTCAAACTTCTTACTCTTGTATCCCCCAGATGAGAGATTTTAATGCAGATCTGCAGGTAGGAAAATTGTCATAAACTAACGTAGTAACGAAGAAATAGTTGCCAAGAAAATGAACCAGAAAAAAGATGTCATGTCTGCTTTCTCCCTCACTTCCCCAGTCCTGGGGCTTGAACTTGGTCTAGGCATTGTCTCTCAGCTTCTTTTGCTCAAGGCTAGTGCTCTACCATTGGCGCTACCACTCCATTTCTGGCTTTTTTTCTAAGTAGTTTATTGTAGATGAGACTTTCCTGCCCAGCTGGCTTCAAACTTTAATCCTCAGGTCTCAGCCTTCTGAGGAACTAGAATTACAGGCATGAGTCACCAGAGCCTGGCTAGAATGCGCTTCTTGAAGAATTGCTTTAGTCCTTAATGTAATAAGTAAACTTCCCAGCTTTGTGCTCCCAACCCTCCATGTACATCTTTGTTCCTATGGCAACACTGCATGTTTGAGTGCTTCAGGGTGTGTCTAGAAATAAAGGAGTTGAATGACATCCTCTACTGTCCTGAAGTAGAAATGTGAAGGTGTTGTGTCTGCACCCTCTGTCCTCATGGATCACCAGTCTTGAATTACCATGCTGACAGTGCTACCCCATTCTAGAATGTTTCTCCCCCACCCCCCCATACTCCCTTCCTCCCTTTCTCTCTCTTCCCCTTCTCTCTTTCTGTCTCTGTCTCTCTGATAATACTGATGGGCTTTATTCTTGCAAGGCAATCAACCCTACCACTTGAGCCATACCTCCAGCTAGGGCCATCTCTTTATAGCTGAATGGAGAAGGTGAGAGGATGAGACTGGGAAGAACACCAGTCAGTAGGGTTTGGTAATAACCACAGTAGGAATGAGTGAGGTATAGTTGAAGAATGTAGTTAAAAGGGCCTACAAGTGGTCCAGAGGCTCCAGATATCTCCCAAAGCCTACCACATGTTTTTGCAGGATAGCCGCTATTTGAGATTTGTTCTGGAGACTTACACACCATAGTGACAGTAGTTCTTGGAAGAGTCAAGCTTGTTTGAGAAATTACATGTTAGTAAAAATAATTTGGTAAATGGATAATTAGGGTGTGTGTGTGTGTGTGTGTGTGTGTGTGTGTGTGTGTGTGTGTTGTTACTGGGGCTTAAAACTCAGGCGACAAAAATATGAGAAGGGGTATTAATGTGTGAGAAGTAATGTACCTACTAGCTGGCGAATGTAACTGTAATCCCTTTATACATTACCCTGACAATAAAAAAAATAAAATTTAAAAAAAGAAAATGAAGGGCCGGGAGTTTGGCCTAGTGGTTAAAGTGCTTGCCTAGCATGCACGAAGGCCTGGGTTTGATTCCTTGGTACCACATACACAGAAAAAAGCCAGAAGTGGTGCTGAGGCTCAAGTGGGAGAGCTCTAACCTTGAGAAAGTCCAAGGACAGTGCGCAGTCCCTGAGCTTAAGCCCAGGACTGGCAAAAAAAAAAAAGAAAATGAAAGCTATACCTACTGAAAAAAAATCATTATAGTTGGAGAGAGACAACTTTGCAGAGGATCTGAGAGTACAAAGTCTTACATGGGAAGAGAAAGTCCAGCAGCTCTTAGAGCAGATGAAGCAACTGAGAGGAGAAAGAGCAAGGGGTGAGGCAGGTGTTGGACCTAGAGACTAACCTGGTAGAACAGAGAAAGCAGCTGTCAGAGCTGCTACCCCCACATCCCTCTTCAAGACCACAGGCTGAACAGCAGCTGCAGTCCCCGGCCTACCATATGCAGAAGGAGCTAAAGAATTACAGGAACAACTTCACATCCATATACAGGAAAACCACAGCCTCAGTCTCCGGAACCCAGAGCAGCAGGAGCAGCTGTAGATACTGGAGACAAAAGCTAAGGAATGGGATCAGCATGCTGAGGATCTGTCTGCCTGAGATCCTTGAGAGAGAGAGAACGTGTGACCATCAGATGTACACTCATGCACAGTGAGAAGGAGGAGCTTGCCAGCATTCTGCACTCAGACCAACAAGCAAAGAAACACCTGTAGGAGAAGCTGGAGTTAGAAGAATGGAAAGAAATGGCCATGAAAAAGAGCCAACAGGCTCCAAATCTGAGGAACTGCATGACCAGTACCTGCCCCCGCTGCAGGAGCTCAGATCCACCCGTAAATGACACTCAGGGCTCAGTATTCACCTTGGCACTCTAGTTAGGGTTACTGTATCAGTGAATGACATATTATGACTACATGCGCTGAAAGGTTCCTTTTATTTTAAAACTCTTGTGCCTTTACATGTCACCTTGCAAAGATTATATTTATTAAATATCCTGCTTTATGGCTAAAAGATTATCTGTTCATTTGTTACAGCTTTTTTGAGGTCTTCTTGACTGAAGAATCTCCAACAGCTCTGCTGATAGCTTAAGAAGACTGCATGCTGTTCCCAGTTCATGCCCGGCCAGGCCTACTCAAAGATTCTGATCTTGGTCCTTCATGGAGATTAGCTCACAGCAGGAATGGCAGTACTGGAAGTTGGCATCCAGATGGTTCCTCTATGTGAAATTGTCCCAGGCTATGGGCTGACATGAAGACGTGAGAACGTGAGAACCAGGCTTGCCCTTTGTCAGTCACCCAGGGCAGGGCAATATGGTGCGGGTTCACAGGAGAAGGCTTTTGGCACCTTGCCTGTGCGTGATAGCTACTGCCTTTCTGCTTGTCACACTGCAGGTACCAAAGATTTGGGTTGTGTGGTGTGGATTTATTCTTGGGCCCTTACTTCCTTTTTTTTTTTTAATCCCCAATTCCAAATACTTTACTTTTTGCTTACTTCTTCAGTTCAAAGACTTTCTACTTTCCAGATCAGGGAGAATTCCCTCTCTCTCTCTCTCTCTCTCTCTCTCTCTCTCTCTCTCTCTCTCTCTCTCTCTCTCTCTCTTTTGTTGTTGTTGTTGTTTTTGTTGTTGTCAGTCCTGGGCTTGAGCTCAGGGCCTGAGCTATGTCCTTGGATTTTCTCAAGGCTAGAGCTCTACCACCTGAGCCTCAGCAGCACTTCTGGCTTTTTTTCTATGTATGTGGTACCAAGGGATTGAACCCAGGTCTTGGTGCATGCTAGGCAAGCATTCTACCACTAGGCCAAACTCCTTGCCCAGGGGGAATGCTTTTGAACAAGTTAAACAGGTTCAAAAAATGAATGTGAATGGGTGTAGTGACTGATGAGGATCACAGAAGCAAAGTCATCAAGGTAGAAGTCAGTTTGTGGTTCTTTCCTGGCCCTGGTACTTAAGGAACAGGAAGTAAATCTTGATCTGTGTTATTGGGTGGATGTTTGATGGATTCTTAAAGAAATCATTCTATTTATTTATTTATTTATTTATTTATCTTTTTGTTACTTTATGCCAGTCCTGGGGCTTGAACTCAGGGCCTTGGCACTCACTGTCCCTGAACATTTTTCTCAAGGCTAGTGCTCTACCACTTTGATCTCAGCTCTACTTCTGGCTTTTTTGTGATTAGTGGGAGATAAGAATCCCACACATTTTGTTGGCTAGACTGAGTTTGAGCTATGTTCCTCTGATCTCAGCCTGTTGAATAGCTAGGATTACAGTTGTGAGCCCCCCAGCTTCTGGCTTGAAAGATACAATTCTTTAAAAAAATTAATTTTTTATTGATATCACAAAGGTAGTATACAGAAGGATTACATTAGTTGGGTAATGAGTACATTTCTTCTTAAAAATTGAGTTTATTGTTTTATGGAAGTGATATATGGAGGGATTACGATTACATGAATCAAGTAATGATTTCATTTCCTTTTGTACAATGTCTCTGTTTCTTCATTATCTTCCACTTCCTCTCTCCCATCCCCACTCAAACCTTCCCAAGACGATGAATACATTGCTTTTGGACAGTGTCACCCCCCCCCCCTCTCTCCCAGTTTTTTCCTGCTTTCCCCACCTACAAGTTGTATAGTTCATTTTCAACATAGTTTCTAGTAAGTACTACAGCATTTGTTCACCCATGGCCCCCTGTTTCTTTGCCCTTTCTTACCTCCCCAAAGACAGATAAATGAACAAACAAGATACAAAAGAAAGCATTTTGATATATATTATTCTAGATGATCAGATGCTTATCAGCATCGCACCTTTGTGTTCCTCCATTTAGAGGAACCTCCTTTGGTCTTACTGAGTGTGAATGCCTAAAATCCCGAATAATTTATCATGTCCTGGTTTTAGACCTAACTTTTCACATGAGAGAAAATATATACTGTTTGGAACGATGCCGTATTTGAAGAGGCAAAACAAATGTAGAATGCAAACAACTGCATTGATAGGTGTCTTGACCTATGCTGTTAGTCCGAAGACTGTTGTTAGTGTCAGTGAACTAAAGTATATGTCTGGTCCTCCCTCATAAAATCCGATAGTCAGTTGTTCTGACCTTTGTTGACTGTAAGTTAGGATAGTAATTGCACAGTGATGGTCAGATAAATGTTTTGCTCCACTGATGTGTTTCTGTTATGGATTCTTTTTCTGGTGTGGAAGCCATGGTGTCCTCTGGTCTTTAGACTACAGGATGTTCTTTTTCTGACTGGGATTGAATGAGATAAGGATTAGAGCACTTGGGTGGACAATCTGGTACTGTACTTCCTACCACCTTCAGCCACCTGATTGGGATTCTAGTCAGACGATACAGTCCACTGCCTCCTTGTGTGTCTTAGAGGAAGTTAGGTAGCTCACGTCTTCTGCCTTTCTCTGGAAAATTAACAGCTGAAGTCTTCTGCCTTTCTCTGTAGGAAATTAATAGAGATCTTTGATTTACCCATGACCTCCCCCCTTGTTTTCTTTTTCTTTTTTGTAGTCCTGAAAAATGCCAGAGTCTAAGCCTAGAGTTTTCCTTTTGATGTCAAAATAAATTGTCATATTTTTGACATGAGTGCCATCTTGGTTTCAGAACGTGAGAAGTAATGTAAATGCTGAGGCTAAACCTTTGTCTGACTAAAATGTGGTTTTGCTTGCCATAGTGTGGTATGGTGTGGACTTTCCTACCAGCTCTGGATTTAAACTGCGGTCCTCAGATCTCAGCTTCACAAGAAGCTAGGATTATAGGTGTAAGCCACCAGAATCTAATATGTGAGGTGAGTTTTTGTCTGCCCTGAGTTCAAGCCCCAGCACTGGCAATACAAATAAATAAACCAGGCATGGTGGCTCATGTTTGTAATCCTAGCTACTCAAAAAGTTGAGATCTGAGGATTGTGGTTCAAAGCCAGCCCAGGCACTAAAGACCCTAAGACTCTTATCTCCACTTAACCACCAGAAAACTGGAAGTGGGGCTGTGGCTCAAGGGATAGGGTGGTATTCTTAAGCTAAAGAGCTCAGGGACAACACCCAGACCCAGAGTTCAAGTTTCATGACTGACCAAAATAATGCTAGTGAAGCATTTAGTCTTCAGAGATTTTTTTTTTTGCTGGTCCTGGGCTTGAACTCAGGGCCTGAACACTGTCCTAGAGCTCTACCACTTGAGCCACAGCACCATTTCTGGCTTTATCTATGTATATGTGGTACCAAGGAATTGAACCCGGGTCTTCATGCACGCTAGGCAGGCACTCTACCACTAGGCCAAACTCCCGGCCCCAGAGATAGTTTTGTTGATTTAATGTGGACACTAGGGTCACAAGGATCCCTGACTTTATTTATTTATTTATTTACTTGCCAGTCCTGGAGCTCAGGGCCTGGACACTGTTCCTCAGCTTCTTTTACTCAAGGTTAGCACTCTACCACTTGAGCCATAGTGGAACTTCCAGCTTTTTTGTTTATGGGATACTCTACCACTAAGTCAGATTCCCAAGATTCCCAGCCCTCCTTTTTTTTCATATATTTTTATTGTAATTAATGGAAGGGTTACATTATATTCACCAGAGAGAAGGTACATTACTTCACAAATATTGATACCCTTTCTCATGTCATGCCCATTTCCCGCCCCCCCCTTCCCCTGCTCATCTTGATTTCCCCCCTTCCCTCTACTATTTCAAATAACCAATTAAGCACACATAAAATATATCAGATAACAAGGTGAAATACTGTAACAATATGAGATCCTTTTTTTTTAAAGAGGAGATTTACTTGAATAAAAGGTAGATTTTATTAGAGCAAAATTTATCATAAAATGATAGTACATCTCCAAAAAAAACAGAGCAGGAAGCCTCAGTTGGTGAAGTAGTCAATAACCTGGAACCCATTTGTGTGTGTGTGTGTGTGTGTGTGCACACGTGCGCAGGCCCGTGTGTGTGTGTGTGTGTGTGTGTGTGTGTGTGTGTGTGTGTGTGTGTGTGTGTGTGCATGCTGTTTCTGAACTACTTTTTTTTTTTTAGTCATGGGGCTTGAACTCTAGGCTTGGCACTGTTCCTGAGCTCTTCAGCTCAAGGCTTGTGCCCTACCTCTTGAGCCACAGCCCCACTTCCCATTTTCTAGTGATTATTGGAGATAAGAGTCTCACGTTCTTTAGTGCCTGGCCTGGCTTTGAACAGAGATCCTCAGATCTCAGCCTTCTGAGTAGCTAGGATTATAGGAATGAGCCACCACGCCTGGCTCCCTGAGCTTTTTTGCTTGAACATAACTCTGCCACTTGAGCCACAGCTCCACTTCCAAGGTTTTGGGGGGAGTTCATTGGTGATAAGAATCTCAAAGTCTTTCCTGCCTGGGCTGGCTTTGAACCTTGATCCTCAGATCTCAACCATCTGAGCTGCTAAGCTTATAAGCAGGAGCTACTGTCACTCAGGAAACCCATGGGTTTTGAAGGCTAATAGTCCTCATTCTTTTTGAATGGTATTTTACTCAGTGCTTCTTAGTATTTTTGTAGGTTTTGGATATTCCTGAGATTCTTATGAGAGTTGTGAGTGCCATACCCCCTGGGGAGTTAGAGCCTATATGTAATACATGGGTCAGTTGTCCACTTCTCTCCTGCCATTAATAACAAGTACATCAAACTGGAACTGCCCTTGGCTACTGAGTATTGGGCACACAAGCCTGCATTTGGCTGACAATAGAGTTATCAACACAGTCATTCCTTGGTATTTACAGGGGGACTTATTTCAGGCTCTCCCTTCCCCCCAGGGATACCAAAATCTGCAAATCTCAAATCCTCTAGATAGCATGGCATAATTAGCATTATATCCAAGACATTCTCTCTTTTATTTTTTGAGACATCAGCTTGTTATGAGCTTGTTGTATAGACCAGGCTGCCCTGCAACTCACTATGTAGCCTAAATTGATTTTTTTTTTTGGTCAGTTGTTGGAATTGAACTCTGAGCCTGGGTACTGTCCCTGAGATCTGTAGCTCAAGGCTAGGGCTTTACTACTTTGAGCACAGCTCTACTTGTGGTTTTCTGGTGGTTAATTGGGGATAAGAGTCTCCTGGACTTTGGTGCCAGGGCTGGCTAAGAACTGTTTTCTGAATAGATAGGATTACAGGTGTGAGCCACCAGCCCCTAGCTCCTAGGCTGATCTTGAACTTAGGATCCTCCAACCTCAGTCTCCTGAGTGCTGAGATTATGGGGGTATGCATGGAATTACCATGTCTGGCTTAAAAAAATTATTATTAGAGCTGGGAATGTGACTTAGCAATAAGAGTGCTTGCCAAGAATACACGAAGTCCTGAGTTTGATTCCTCAGTACCACATAAACAGAAAAAGTGGTAGAGTGTTAGCCTTGAACAAAAAGAAGCTTAGACAGTGCCCAGCCCTGAGTTCAAGTCCTAGGACAAAGAATTATTATTATACTTTCATTATCCTTAAGTAATTCTACAAAGAAATTGCCAGTCAATAAAGCAGTTTGTGAATGCTATGCATCTTGCTTGGTGTCACTCCCTTTCATTTTTCTGCCATCCTACTAACTTTCTCCCCTCCCCTCAACATCTGACATCTGTGTATGGTAACTCACTTGTAGATCACTTCTAGTACAGTGTAAATGCTATGAAAGTGGTTGTGGTAATGTATTGTTTAGAGAATAAGGAGGTAGAAAAGTCTGCATATATTGGGCATAGATAGATGCCGTTTGAGTGTTTTTGATGAATGGTTGGTGGACTCATGGATGCAGAGCTGAAATACTGAGGGTTTACTAAGTCAAAATGTAAATCTGCTTTCCTTCAGGTACTTTATTTTTTAATTTTTAAAGATTTTTTTTGTGTGGGTGTCATGGGGCTTGAATTTGGCCTGGGCGGTGTCCCAGAGCTCTTCAACTCAAGGCTTGAGCCAAGCCCACTTCCCATTTTCTAGATGTTAATCAGAGATAAGAGTCTCAGGTCCTTTTGTGCCCAGGCTGGCTTTGAACCTTGATCCTCAGATCTCAGCCTCCTGAGTAGCTAGGATTACCGGCTTGAGCCACTGTGCCCAGCTCAAGTACTTTATTTATGTGAAGAAAACTACAAGTTTCAGTAAGATAAAATAAGGTGAGTCCTTTCTCTACCATATTTTTTATTATGGCTATCAATATTAAATCTTGGGCCAGGAGCATAGACTAGTGATAGAGTGCTTACCTAGTTTGATTCCTGGGTACCACATACACAGAAAAAGTGGGAAGTGGTGCTATGGCTCAAGTGGTAGAGCATTAGCTTTGAGAAAGCCCAAAGACAGTGTCTAGGCTATGAGTTCAAGCCCCAGGGCTGGTAAAATAAATAAATAAGCTGGGTGTGATGGCTCACACCTGTAATCCTAGCTACTCAGGAGGCTGAGATCTGAGGATTGTGGTTCAAAGACAGCCCAGACACAAAAATCTGTGAGACTCTTATCTCCAATTAACCACCAGAAAGCCAGAAGTGGTTCTGTGGCTTAAGAGGTAGGGTGGTAGCCTTGAGTGGAGGAACTCAGGGACAGTGCTCAGACCCAGAGTTCAAGCCTCATGACCAACAGAAAAATAAATAAATAAATAAATAAAAATAAATCTTACAATGTGATGAAAAGGTAGTACTCTGGAACAACAGCTGTCTCAGCTTCTAACCTGCCCACCCTATTTTGCTTTCTAGGTTACTGTTTAATGACCCACAATTAGCCTATCTTGAAACAGGTTAAAACGTGTAGTTTTAAGTGGGAGGCTAGAACTCAGTGGCCTACTATGTGGTAACTACATCACTGGGAATTGAACCTAGATCCATGTGCCCAAGAAGCAAGTGCTTTATTGCTTGAATTCCCCTTCCTCTCAATAGATAATCCTTTCCATGTGAATGCTACAGGGGGTATCAACTGCAAATGTAATACCCATGAATTTAAATAAAAAGAAATCAGTAAGTTTTAAATCATTTCCTTAGGGTATAATCTATCATAGTGGACAGGAAACAACCCTATCATAGTTTGCAAAAGACAAAGCCTTTTGCAGATACTGTATACTTGTGAAGCAGAGGGAACATGTGTCCAAGTGTCAGAATTATTCATCAGCCTTGCCAGGAAATACTTTGGAAGCAATGCATATGATTAATGGGCATGATTAATGATTAGAGGCAGGGATTTTTTTTGTTTGTTTGTTTCTGCCAAGGGCCACTTGGATTTTATTTTTTGACAGTCCTGGGCTTAAGCTCAGGGCCTGAGCACTGTCCTTGGACTATCTCAAGGCTAGAGCTCTACCACTTGAGCCTCAGCACCATTTTCGGCTTTTTTTCTAAGTATGTGGTACCGAGGAATCGAACCCAGGTCTTCGTACATGCTAGGCAAGCACGCTACCACTAGGCCAAACTCCCGGCCCCTCCACTTGGATTTTTTTTTTCTATAGAGTCATAGGTTTTTATGTCTATATAGTTATGTTTATATTTCCATTACCATGCTTTGGGTATGCAGTTATTGAGTCCTTGCTCTTGTCACTTGGATTTTTTAAAGGTTCATATAAAATTATCAGTACAGGCAAACTGTATCGTTATCCAGCCATAGTCAATTGAAAGCATGTAAGTTTGTCCCATCATGTACCAAACGATTTATTGGACCTTATGGTCTGAGGGCTAGACATTTCCCACCCTGAATTCCTGGACTGTGTGTCACTTCACATGGGTAAGGAGACTGTAGTCTGTAGAAAAAGGAGTCTGTGGTAAATGGGACATGCTTTGTGTGGGGAAAGCCTTTGTTGTGAATACGTTCCTCAGAGTTCATGTGATAGAAATGCAATTCCAGTTGCAGTAGTGTTGAGAGGTAGGGTAGTTAAGAAGTGATTAGACCAAGAGGACAGATAAGTACCACCACCAGGAGTGGTTCCTGATAAAAGGATGACTTCAGGCCCCTTCCCTTCTTCTGGATACCCTAACCTTAGACTTCCCAATCTTTAGAACAGTAAGAATCAGTCTTGATTCTTTATGAATTACTTAGTCTTATGTATTCTCTTAAAGCAGCATAAAAATAAACATAGACATGAGATTATCCTGGATTTCATTAGAGGCCAAGATCAGGAGTCATTAAAAGACTTGGAAAAAACTGTACTAAGTGAAGTAAGCCAGGCCTAAAGAAACATAGACTGCCTGGTTTCCTTCATTTGTAGTAAGTAGAATGTGGCTATAAGTCTATAAGTAAATCCAATGGATAGTAAATGAGAAATAATTACACCTGGACATGATTAATTAAACAGCACTCTAAATATTAACATAGTGAGAACAAAGGAGAATATTCTTAGGGGAGGATCTCAAGGGCTCAGTAACTATATGTATATGATCACATAAAATGATGCTTACTGAAATGCACTCCAAGAAATGGAAGCAAGACTTTTTGTTTTACTAGTTGCACTTTTATTCATTTATTTTCTTATTTCCTGTTTTCTTTGGTTTGTTTGTTTATTTAATTTTTGGTCAGTCATTAGGCTTGAACTCTGGGCCTGGGCGTTATCTCTGAGCTCTTCAGCTTTGAATAGTACTACCATTTTCAAGATTTAAATTTTGCCAACTCAGGAACATGGAAGTTCTTTCCACTTCATTTTTTTTGTTGGTCATGGGGCTTGAATTCTGGGTCTGCGCACTGCCCCTGAGCTTTTCAGCTCAAGGCTTCTGCCCTACTCCTTGAGCCATAGCCCTACTTCCAGTTTTCTAGTGGCTAATTGGAGATAAGAGTCTCACAGTCTTTAGTGCTGGGTTGTTATTGAACCTCGATTCTCAGATCTCAGCTTCCTGAGTGGCTAGGATTACAGTCATGAGCCACAGGTGCCTGGCCCTCTGTCATTGTTTTTGATTTCTGTACACTTTGTCTTGTATATGTTTATCTGATTTGGGAGGGAAAGGGAATCACAGAAATGGTGGGACAAAGGGCGAACCAATTCAGCAGTGAAACCCACTAGACACTATGTTGGAAATGAACTATACAACTTGGGGGAAGGGAAGTCAGGAGTGGAAAATCATGGAGAGAATGAGGGAGAGGGTGACACTGTTCAGAAGGAAGTGTACGCAGTACCTGACTTACATAACTGTATCCTTTCTGTACAACACCTTCATAATAAAAATCATAAAAAGGAGACTCGCCCAGATTAAAACAAAAACAAGAGTAGAGGTAGCTAAGCATGGCACAGAGTAGGACACACCTATAGTCCCAACAGTTGGAGACAGGCAGGAAGATTGAATGTTGGAGGTCAACCTGGGATTCTCTGCAAGTTTGAGCCAGCTTGTGCTACATAGGAAGACCCTGTCTCCAATATGCAATGGCTGGGGCTATGTGTTTTCATAGAAGAACACATGTGTATGCATAGACACTCTTGCAAAACAAGAGCCTGTGTTTGATCCTCAGTATAGAAGAATAAGCAGATAAATACAGAACAAAATAGAAGTTGAGATTATTTCTTGATTGTGAGATGGTCAAGGTAATGTTGAAGAGCCACAGTGGTGCCCGAAGAAGGAAGACAGAGGACAGGGGCCAAGAACGAAGCATAGAAAAGGCAGGAAACTGGGGATTTTCCTTGAGTGTCTAGAAAAGAGCCCTTCTATCTGATAAGCACTGATATTCCTTGACTTTAGTCAGTGAGTTGCGTTGCACTCTTGATTTCCAAAGCTGTGTATTAATGAATGCATGTTGTTTTAAACAAGTACATTGATGACAGCAGCGTTAGAAAATGAGTTAAAGTCTAGGTCACCTAGGAATGGACTAGTAATACTTGTCTTTACATTTAGGTGGTGGTTGAGCTGGGAAAATTTGAAAGGAAGACGTTTAAAAATTTAATTTTTCAAGATGAACATACAAATTTGGAAGAAGAGTCTAAACATCTTGACCCATTCATTAAGAAAGAAGCACTGAGTATGGACAAGATGAAAACATTGGAAGTCAAGAGCTACCCCATCATGCTCTGGTGGTCCCCTCTGACTGGGGAGACTGGAAGGCTTGGCCACTGTGGGGCAGACAAGTGTTTCTTTACCATTAACCGTACCTACCAGCATCATCCCATGACCAAAGCTTTTCTCTTCTATGGTAAGTAATGTTTTTGCCTTTCTCCTTTTATTCCTTCCTTATGGCAGAGTTACTGCTTATTTTCCAGGTAGAATCTATGCCTGTGTGAAAGACCACAGAGAAACCTCTTTGTACAGAGTAGAGTTCATCTGAAAACACTGGTACACCTTTGTTTAGTCGTCAGAAGGCCTGAGCATTTGGCAAAAATCGAAACCATACAAGCCAGACAACATAAACATGGTTGGCTGGGTCAGTTGGTCTTTCTGGAGGGCAAGCTATATCTTTTTTTTTTTTTTCTGTTAGATGTTGTGCTTTCTGACTTCAGTACTCAAGCAGTTGAATCTTACTTATACTGCTGGCATCCATTCAGAATGGTACCTGGCATAGAGGAAGGAGGTTATTGCTGTGGCAGATGCTTAATTGGACATAAGCCAAGCCTGATGTTCTTTAGTATGATGTCAGATTAATCTAAAGTAAAAATAACAAGATTGTTCAGCATCAGCTTTCATGAGCAAGTTACCGTTTATCAATTTTGTTGCACTTGAGCCACATCTGCAGTGTATTTTTGTTCTAATATATATATATTTGTGGGGATCATGGGGCTTGAACTTTGGGCCTGGGCACTGTCCCTGAGCTCTTCAGCTCAAGGTACCCGCCCTACCCCTTGAGCCATAGTATCACTTCTGGTTTTCTGGTGGTTAACTGGAGATAAGGGTCTCATGGACTTTAGTGCCTGGGCTGGCTTTGAACCATGATCCTCAGATTTCAGCCTACTGAGTAGCAAGGATTTCAGGCATGAGCCACTGCGCCTGGCTTCTAATATATCTTTGAGATGATGGCTGGCCTCAGAGTATAATCCTCCTCTATTTTCTTCTTCTGAGTAGCTGAGCTTAAGTGTCTTATTTTATTAATATTTTAGCGGTTATTATAAAGTTGATGTGCAGAGGGGTTGTAGTTATATAACTCAGGTAATGAGTATATTTCCTTCTAGGCAGTGTCACTCCTTCCCTTGTTCTCTCTTGGTTTTTCCCTCCTGTCCCTACCCTCATAGTTCATTTTTCACAGAGTGTCTAGAGTGTATGAACTTACTTTTCAGATAATAGTCTTACTTTTATCCACATTGGCATTTTAAAATTTCATGTTGGCATTGTTCCTTCATTTTCCTCTCTTTGTCTTCCCCCCAACATAGCTGTGATTACAGGCATAAATTCTTTTTTTATACTTTACCTCAATGGCCAATAGACACATGAAGAAATGCTTGATGTCTCTGGCCATAAAAGGAATGCAAATCAAAACAACTTTGAAGCTGGGCCTGGTGGCTCACACCTATAATTCTAGATACTCAGGAGGCTGAAATCTGAGGCTCTTGGTTCAAAGCCAGCCCGGGCACTACAAGCCATAGCTCTTATTGCTAATTAATCTCTAGAAAAAGGGGAAGTGGGGCTGTGGCTCAAGGATAGGGCAGTAGCCTCAAGAGCTCAGGGATAGCACCCAGGCCCAGAGTTCAAGCCCCATGACCCACCACCCCCCCTAAAAAAAAACAAAAAATAACTTTGAGATTTCACCTCATCCTAGTTTGAATGGCCATATCAAGAAATCTATAAATATTCTTTATAGTTGAATTAAACCATTGTATTATGATTACTTTTGTTTTCAAATCCTTGATTCACTGTATACATCATATGAAAGCTCTACAACATGTGTCTCATGCCACCTCTCCCATGATATCTGTTGATATCATCTGACAGATCATAACACTGCCATAGTGGAGGTTCTGAATGAATAATGGGGGTGGGGCTCTGGGAAATTAGACTTTTTAAAAATTCATTTGTTATTAATCTATAATTTCACAATGAACTAGATAGAGAGATCAGCAAAATTAGGATTTTCATAAACTCCTGAGCTTTAGAAATTTGAATGGTAAAGAACTTTGGCTCACTTCTTTATCATTTAGGTATCACTTGCAGAAACTAAGTAGCTAAGTCGATGTCATTTTAATTTGCCTTTTCTATATGGTCAGGAACTTTTTTTTTGTTGGTCCTGGGGCTTGAACTCTGGGCCTGGGCACTGTCCCTGAGCTATTCAGCTCAAGACTAGCTCTCTACCATGTTGAGCCACAGTGCCCCTTCTGGTTTTCTAGTGGTGAATTGGAGATAAGAGTCTTACAGACTTTTTTTGCCTGGGCTAGCTTTGAACTGAAATCCTTAGATCTCAGCCTCTTGAGTAGCTAAGATTACAGTTATGAGCCACCAGTGCCTGGCTATGCTTAGGAATTTTAAACATTCCTTCTTGCAATTATCGGTCACTTGTACAATTTGAGATTGTCTCTCAGTTCATTGGCCTATTTACTAATTGTTTTGTTGATTCTTTGGGAGCTTAGTTTTTACTGCTCTCTGTATATAATTTGATTATTAATCCTTTGTAGTATATGCATCTGGTAAAGATTTTGTCTCATTCTGTTGGCTGTCTCTTCAATCTACTGATTATTTCCTGAGCATGCCCTGTGTGCCCCACCCCCTCCCCAACATAGCTTCCTTTTGCTAGGCCTACCTTCCTAAATACCACCACCTTCCAGTAGTGAGCCCCAGGCTGATGATTGAGCTTATAGTTAATCAGACAACACTAGTGTGGTCATATGAGGACTTCTGGTCTCTCTAAGCTTCTGTGTTCTTATGTAGGATGTCCATTTAAGCAAAGGTACACAGTGAATACCTGGTCCAAGGCCTGGCAGAGTGCATGGCAGAGATTCAGCTGTAGTGAGACTGTGTGTACATTCATTTATGTTGGCCCAACTTTCATCTGCAGTCCCAACATCCTCTCCAGTTGGTGACCCCGAGTACTGTGTAGAGTGTCCTGTTGCAGGTTGGATGTGGTGGCATACATCTGCAATCCCAGCCCCTTAAAAGGCTGAAGCAGGTAAATCCTGAATTCGCTCTGAACTTCAGAGTGCCAGGTCCAAATAACTCAATGTGTGCTTGCTATTTGTTTTAAGAATCACACACTCACCTCCAAATTTCAGTTGTCTCTAATGGGCATCTGCTAGGCAAATCCAGAAATGAAAGCATTCTCATACCTGCTTGTTTATCTACTTTATCATGTTTCTTTTTGATTCTGCAATATTTCCTTTTTGGAAGGAGGTGCTATTTAGGCTTGAACTTAAGTCCTTGCATTAGCTAGTTACTTTTATTACTGAGTCTTGATGTTTGAGGTATGGCTTCCTGCCTGGGAGAAGACTGGACATGATTCACCTGTTAGCCTTAGCTAGGATTGTGGGTATGCACCAGTCAGGGTCTACTTTTTAGCATCTTGACTCTAAATTGCTATAACCTTTTATCTGGGCCCACAAGGTAGCATCAAGCTATAGCTTACCCTCCTGTAGTGCCTCCTGAGTGCTGGAATTACAGGCATGCACCATGAAGTCGGACTTGTTATTGTATTTCTAATATTGAGCATAGTATATGGCACATAGAAAGCCCTCAGTAAATACTAAGTGCCATTAAGACAAAACTTGGTGCAGGATTTGTGTTGAGCAGTGATTAGTTCTACTTAGTAACAAGAGGGGGCAGCAGAGAGCTGCCAGACTACAGGCTTCTATGAGTGCAGTTGGGCTGTTTAATCACAAACGAAGAGCCGAGGGAGAAATGTCACAGAGGAAACTGAGAAGCAAAAGAAGTTTATCCTGAAGAAAAATGGAGTGAGATGAGGAGCTTCTAGTTGATAGTAGGAAGGATGCTGGAGAGGTCTCAGATGTATGAGTCTCTGTAGCCTATAGCTAGGCTGGAGGCCTTTACAGGGATGGGGAGAATCCTGGCCAAGTAGATGTGATACTGGAATGATGCAGATGGGTTAGCAGAGTAAGGGCATTAGCTCTGACTTCTTAAACAGCTTTGCTTTTGGAAGCTCCTGATAGGTGGTGGCAGTTCTGGCTCCTGGTCAGTTATGGACTAGATTTTGGGCTACAAGAAACATAAGAGAGGATAGAAAGTCAACCATTTCCAAAATATCTTCTGGGCAGCATGCACAAAAATAGTCTGATAGGTCAATGTTACCTTCATTTGAAAGATGAAGTTGGCCCAGAGAGTTAGGGTGATGTATATTCACATTCATATTCATTCATAGTCATTTTTATATGGCTGAAGTGAATTTTTAGGCCTAAGTCCCTTGATTCAGAATGCCATGTTCTTTCCCTTGTACTCTAGAGACTTCTTAGAGTTTGCTAATGACTTTTTTTTAGTTTACGTTTGATTTAATTGTTTTTATGAAGGTGATGCACAGAGTGGTTACAGTTAGGTAAGTCAGGTCATGAGTACAGTTCTTTTTGGAAAATGTCACCCCTTCCCTTGCCTTCTCCCAGTTTTTTCTCCTGTCTAACCCAAAGGTGTATAGTACATTTTCCACTTAATGTCTAGTAAGTGCCACTGCTGCATTTTGTTCATCCTTCGTTCTTCCATTCCTGTACCCCCACTTATCCTCCCTGAAAAAGATTCTTTTAAAAAACTTGCTGTTCCTGGGGCCGGGAGTTTGGCCTAGTGGTAGAATGCTTGCTTAGCATGCACGAAGACCCAGATTCGATTCCTCAATACCACATACATAGAAAAATCCAGAAGTGGTGCTGTGGCTCAAGAGGTAGGGCTCTAGCCTTGAGAAAGCCCAAGGACCATGCTCAGGCCCTGAGTTCAAGTTCCAGGACTGGCAAACAAAACAAAACAAAACAAAAAACAACTTGCTGTGCCTGAAGAGAAATATGCCCTCTTCAAGTATGCGTTATATTGGTAGGTTAAAAATTTACGTTAGATGGGTTGAGGGATAACTAATTGATAGAAGACTTGCTTAGCATATTTGAGGGTTTGGCTTTGATCCCTCAATACTACAAAAATAATTATACTAAATATGATTATTCCTATTTATTTGCTTGTTGGCTTCTGGAAATTTGGACAAACCATAAGTACAATACAAATATTGTTTTTTGTTGTTGTTGTTGTTGTTGTTGTTGTTGTTGTTGTTTGCCAATCCTGGGGACTGACCTCAGGGCCTGAGCACTGTCCTTGGGCTTTCCTCAAGGTTAGTGTTCTACCACTTGAGCCACATAACCAGTTCTGGCCTTTTCTATGTATGTGGTTACAAGGAATCGAACCCGGGTCTTTGTGCATGCTAGGCAAGCTCCCGGCCCACAAATACTGTTTTTTAGGCTGACACTTTGTAGTCTCTGATTTCCAATAACTATTCAGATTTTTTTTTGTCAGTCCTAGGGATTGAACTCAGCCTCAGCACTGTCTCTGAGTTCTTCAACTCAAGGCTACTGCCCTACCACTTGAGCCACAGTGCCACTTCGTTTTCTAGTGGTTAATTAGAGATGAGTCTCTTGTTTTTTTTTCTGTTGTTGTTTTTGTGTGTGTGTGTGTGTGTGTGTGTGTGTGTGTGTGTGTGTGTGTGTGTGTGTGTGTGTGTGTGTGTGCCTGGCCTGGATCCTCAGTTCTCAGCCTCCTGAGTAGCTAGGATTGCAGGCATGAGTCTACTGCACCCAGCTACTGTGCAGAATTTTAAGTGTCCAAGTTATATATGACATACCTGTGAAGAATAAACTTCCAGAATTGTCTTCTGGCTTACGAAGGACATACACTTTCTGTGAGGTTTATTTGGACAAAGAGTCAAGGGGTTACCAATGTGGAGAGTAGTAACTTTGTTCATAGACCAGGAGTCAGCACAGAATTTCTGACCTTGAACATACCTGCCAGAGAAGGTAAGCTTTATTAGTTGTTCTTGAGAGAGTACCTCTCAGTGGAGCACATACCCACCCTTCCTGAAGGCAACTGTTCTTTGTCTGGAGCACCAGAGCCTAAGCTCATCTCCCTGATTAGCAAAGCCCAGTGAAGGCAAGAAGCCTTGGCCTTGTGATACAAACGCATCACTTTCAGTATCTAAAACCTGATCTTATTAAGAAGTACAGGACAAGCTCTCCATTAGCTATTTCTACTTGGGAAGGGATCATGGAACTGATGTATATCAGATTCTGATAGGGAGAAATACGCATTTTTTTAAATCAAATAGTAAATAATACTTAAAAAGAAGGTCATTCTTCTCATTGCCAAGAAAAGAGTATGGTGAAAGAAAGTGATTGTGATGGTTGCTTTTGCTTCTTTTTTTCCTACTGGAGTGGTTGGAAGGCATTTGGTGGGTCTTCTTGTTATTTACTGACTGTATTTCCATTGGATGAGGTCATCTGCCCACATTCCCTTGATAGTTTGCCTTATGCAGTTGTTAATGGTCACCGTTCCCCAATGGAATACTTGATTGCCTACAGATGACAAAATGAGATCTGAAGCTGTTTCTGCCACATTGCCAGCCTTGGGTGCCACACTGAGGTTGTCCTGGAGGAGTGCCTTCAAATTACGGAGGACACAAACAGAATTCCTTCCACTAGCCATTAGCTTGAAGCTCATCGCTTATGTCCCAGTTAATTAGCCATTAACTAGTGTCCTGTCATCAAATCCTTCTGAGTCCACAAGGAAGCCATACTATAGAAAAATAGCCCCAACTTGAGTTTTGCACTCTATGAATAGAACGACCACATAGAGACAATAAAGGATCCAAGAAGAGCCAGAGTGTGGAACTTGAAGGTTAAGTGAATTTCTGCTTTAGAAAATTCAGGGTGCTTTCCCATGGAGGACACTAGAGAGCAGTATGCACAGGGAAATCTTAAAGCAGGCCACAGAATTTTCACCATTTCCAGTTTTGCTTTTCTACGATGCTCTGGCATCACACCTTAATATTTTTTCAACTCATTACATAAAGCGGACGCTGAGGTTGTATACCATCATAACAAAAACATCTCAAAAGGATGAAATACTTTATTAATGTCACCAAAGTAATGCTGTACTTGAGCTCAGCTAAAGAAACATGATGTTATGATTTTTGTTTTTATTTTGTCAATACTAGGGATTAAACTTAGGGCTTTGAACCTGCTAGGCAACTGCTCTGCCATTTGAACTACATGTTTTGAATTTCATTTTAAAAATAAAAATACTTTAATTAAAAATAATTCTTATCACATGATGACATAGGTATAATGCCAACACTCTCAGGCTGAGGCAGGAATATATGAATTCAAGGTTGGCCTGGGCTATGTGATGAGACTGTGTCTGAAAAAGAAATAATACACAAAAGAACAGTTCTTCTTTTCTGTATTTCTGTATTCTCTAGTATTTTTTCTAGAGTTGATGTTAATGTCTCTAAATAATATGTATATACTTTGATTTCCTGAGGCAAGTGGTTATTTTGTTTGCTCTTAATACATTTTTCTAGTCATATATATTCCTGTACCCACAAATCCCATGTAACCATATGATATCACATCAGAAATAATTTATTACAATGTAATTTTTGTAATGTTAACTTTTCATCATGGAAATTTTCATATGAAAAGAGGAGCAGATGGACTGAGAAATGCTTGCATCTTCTTCACCCAGCTTCAGCAGCCCTCAGTTTCTTCTTGCTTGGGGTTGATTATCACAAATGCATCTTCCTTTTTCATTTCCTTAAATCAATTTCAAACATTGATATTATTAACTTATAATTACTTTGAAAATATCACTGACTTATACCAGGGATTGCATTTCTTCTTGGGTATATATTCTGTCTTTCCCTAGAAGTACTAATTGCCTCTTTTTTTTTTGCCAGTCCTGCCACTTGAACTCAGGGCCTGAGCACTGTCTTTGGCTTTTTCTTCAAGGCTAGTGCTCTAGTGCCTGAGCCACAGGTACCACATCTTCATGCATGCTAAGCAAGCACTCTACCACTACGCCAAGCTCCTAGCTCCATAATTGCCTTTTCTTTGTCTGAATTGCTTATTCATTATTTATCAATTTTAAGTGTTCCATCAGGTAGACCAAACACACATATTAGTATATATGAATAAAGTTTAGATAAATAAAATTAAAACAAAAGATTAAGCATACCAGTTCACCTACTGTTTTGATTTTCCCAAAGGGAGCATTCTGAAACCCCTCCTTTGTTAATTTCTTATCTGTGGCTCTGTAATTTTGCTGAATATTTCAGTATATCATCCTCCTGGAGCTTTATATATCATGAGGATTCCCTCCCCACTCCACACAAATACTTTTTGTTGTTCTGTGATAGGTTACCTCTTCTATGGGTCCTGAGTTTTCTGCTTTCTTGAGGTTTCCCTGGATGGCTGTAGTCAGCCTTCTACTCAGTTCCTAGGAAAGGTTTGAGGGAGGTGTGGATAGGGGCTGGTCACTGTCTTTTACAGATCATTCTGATTCCTTTCCATTTATCTACATACTTTGTAACTGAAGTCACACAGGCCAGTGTAGTTAAAGTATAGTAGATTTGTGGTAAGTGACTACATTCACTATATTGTCTTTGAAGAAAAGGTAAAATATGTACTAATTAAAGAACATTGTGGGTTGGGAATGTAGCCAAGTGGTAGAGTGCTTGTCTGGCATGCATGAAGCCCTGGGTTCCATTCCTTGGCACCACATATACAGAAAAAGCAGGAACTGGTGTTGTGGCTCAAATGGTAGAGTAATAGCCCTGAGAAAGCTCAAGGATAGTGCCTAGGCCCTGAGCTCAAGTCCCAAGACTGGCAAAAAAAACCCCGAAAACAAAAACAAAACATTGGTATCTAGAATTGGCCAATCTTTATTTCAGGTTATTCTTCATATCTAGTAGTATTTTGCTTCTCATTCTTTTATAAGTTACCATTGTCCTAAAAATCCATGCTGGCATAGGTTAGTGTGGGTTTTTCTTTCCTTGGAACAGGTACTTGGTAAACCTTCTAGTCTGGAGGCTATCATTTGGCTCTGAAAATATGTCCCAGTGTTTGTTTGTTTGTTTGTTTGAAATCATCACCTCTGATCTTTCTGTCCCTGTCTCTCTCAGTCTCTGTCCTGTCTGTATGTCTGTCTGTACCTGTCTATCTCCGTCTCTGCCTCTGCCTCTCTGTCTGCTTGGAGACAGGGTCATGCTGTGTAATCTAGACTGGCCATGAACTTGCTGTGCAGCTTAGGCTAGCTTGGAATTTATAATTCTCCTGACTCAGTCTCTTTATGCTAGGAATACAGAATTGAACCACTGTACCTGATTTTATCTCTCTTTTTTCTTTTACCAGTCCTGGGGCTTGAACTCAGGGTCTGGGCACTGTCCTTGGGTTTCCTCAAGGCAAGTGCTCTACTGCTTTAGCCATAGCACCATTTTCAGCTTTTTCTGTTTATGTAGGACCCAGGAATCGAACCCAGGGCTTCATGCATACTAGGCAAGCACTCTACCACTAGGCCATGTACCAGGCCCCTGTCTTTATCTCTTAATATATGAGACATATATTAAGTATATACTAGAACTTTTGGATTAATGCTATGCATTTGAAATCTCTCTCTCCCTTTCCCGTCTCGCTCTTCCCCCCACCTCTGTCTCTCTCTTTTATCACTTTGCCGGTTTGTTCTTTCAAGGCGATTTGTTTAGTTTCCATTCTTATATCACATGTAAAGGTTTTTTGTTGTTGTTTGTTTGTTTTTTGTCAGTTCCGGGGCTTGAACTCAGGGCCTGGGCACTGTCCTAGGACACTTTTTGCTTAAGGCTAGCACCCTGCCACTTGATCCACAGTGCCACTTCTGGCTTTTTCTGTGTATGTGGTACCGAGGAATTGAACCCAAGGTTTCATGTATGCCAGGTGAGCACTCTACTACTAGGCCAAACTACTGGTCCTAACATGTAAATATTTTTATACCACTTTCAGTTTTATATTACTTTACTATTTTTGTTTATAGATATAATCATAATCTCTTTGATGGAATAAATTTTAAAGACTTTCCCCCTTCCCTTCCCTCTTTTTGTTTAATTCTCTCAGGGGTTTATTAAGGGAGCCTAATTGAACTTGCTTGGTCTTCAGGGGCCGTTAGGACAGGTGATATGGCTTATTTCTCTGAGCCGCTCAATTTTCCCTTAAACCTGGCTGCCAATCTTCTGGGCCCTGGGGCTTCAATCCTTATTTTTTCCTCTGGATACTCCTTCCTCTTCATAGTTCTGGATTTCACCCTACCCTTGAATGTATCCACTGCAGGAAGTCTGGAGACTTCCATTTCAAAACTATGGAGAAGTTTTGAAACTTGCATTTCAAAACTCCTTGCTGGGAGTGCATTGGTCACAGGCTACATGTAAGAGGTCTTTGAATGTTCTGTAGTTTTCTTTAAACCTGGCTTTCACAGGCTCTCACTGCTGGGTCATATACTTGTCGTGAGTTCCCAGCCTGTTGGCACCACACTGCCAGCATCTTCTTAGATCTCTTGGCCCTCGCTTTCAAACAATGCATTAAAATTTCTCATCTGATAGAATCCTTTCTCTGATTCTGTGTTCTTTATAAAATATTTTTATTATTATTATAAAGGTATTATACAGGGGGCTTACAGTTCCATATGTCAGATAATGACATATGTCAGATAATTTCACTTCTTCCTTCACTCTCTCCCAGTTTTTTCCCTCTCACAGTTCTGTGTTCGTATACCTTGAATCTATTTTTTTCTCTTTATTTTAGTGGGGTTTGGAGATGAAGAAAGAGATGAACTTGTGCTCTTTTATTCCCTTATTCTTGGCTCTTTTCTACAATGTCTCTGGATCTCCTGAGGTGGCAACACAGGAATGTGATGAGAGATGAGAGGAACAAGGTTCATTACCTGATTTATGTAACTGTAATCCCTCTTTATATTAATTTTATAATAACCAAAACAAAGACTACAAAAAAAGAGAGAAGTATAAGGAGCGTTTCCTATGGGCTCACTCCACATGCTTCTCTAAAGGGGACCAACCAGACTCAAAGTGATACTAATGGGCAAACCTGAGCAATTCCCAGGCTAGGCAATGGGAACCTGGTATGGATGTGTCCAGTGAAGGACCTTCAGTGTTCTTGGTTCTTACAGCATTTCAGGCTCTGTAGTGGAACACTGAATCAAGTGGATTGATTTAAATTCCATTTGTGTAGTCATTGCTGAGTGTCTTTTCAGTGGTTGAGGCCTTTTCAAATGGTGGCCCTTGACTTTTAATTCTCAATGTGTCACTCTCATTTTCCTTGGCCTTATATCTAAAGTGTTTGAAGTTATTTTAAGGCCTCTTTCAAAACACTAACTTGGTAGTGCTGATTTCAAAGGCACCCGGCCTCATGAATATTGAGGAATTTACCAACACACTTCTTTTTTTCCTTTTTTTTTTTTTTTTTTCTGTCGGTCATCAGGCTTGAATTCTGGGCCAGGGCATTGTCCCTGAGCTCTTCAGCTCAAGGCTACCACCATATCCCCTGAGCCACAGTGCCACTTCTGGTTTTCTAGTGGTTAATTAGAGATAAGAGTCTCACGGACTTTTTAGTGCTAGGGCTGGCTTTGAACTGACGTCATCAGATCTCAGCCTCCTGAGTAGCTAGGATTACAGGCGTGAGCTGCCAAGCCCAGCCCAACCCACTTCTTTAGACTAAAGATGAGTGTATGTTCTCACTAAGGATGGGCTTTCACTTCAGTACTCTGTTGTTCAGTCTGTATTCATTCATGGACTCACCGACAGGTATGTGAAGACATTTGACTCTCCACATCCAATCCGTAAATCAGCATTCAGGGACTCTAGCCTACCTATTCTATGAGTGGTGGTCGAGCAGGTTCTATGAAGAGTTTCAGATCTCTCCACTGTCCCAATGAAATTCCCTTACACTTGATGTACAGTTGACTCTAAGATGGTATTCTCTATTACTCCTTGTTAATTGGCATATTGTTGATTTAAATCCTGAATGAAGATTATGTGTGTGTGGGTGTGTATGCCTGTCTCTATGTATACTAGTAACAGGGCTTGAACTAAGGATTTGATACTATCACTTGGCATTTTTGCTCAAACCCCAGTACTCTACCACTCAAGTCATATCTCCAACTATTTTGCTAGTTAATTGGAGATAGGAGTCTTTGGACAGTTTTATCTATTTTAGCTGATGAAACATCTAGCCTCAGATTTGAGCCTCCTGAGTAGCTAGGATTACCACCAAGGCCTTTAAGGTTTTTTTTTAATGATATAATCTATTTTTTAAAATAAGACTACATATCTTTTTAGATAAAGCTGTTCCGTACAGTTGAACCTATCACACTTGCTTCCATCTTAGGTCCTATGGATTTGATTAATAAAATGTGAAAATATGCCACTAGTGCATTTTGGCACACATCTAGCTGTGCTGTGCACCAGCATTTCCTTGTCTCACCCCCTCATCCTGGTTTTGTGTTATTCTATCTTCATTTTCCTTCCTTGGATCAGTGAATGTGGTACTTTTCTCATAACGTCACTCACAGGTTCCAATTCTCTAATTCCTCTCATGAATGTTCAGTGATATCTCAGTAGTGTCATTATGTTTTTTGAAGCACTAACTCTATGTTACTAGGGGAGGATTTATTTTCAAGATTTGTCATCTGCCTGACCCAGACCATAACACCCAGTGGCACTCGGCTGCTCATTACTAGGCAGATGGGACCTGCTGCTATGATGGAAACCTGAGTACAGTGGCTCTTGAGGTGGTCACCAGAAATGGGCAGTTTGCTTTAAGAGTCTGGCCTGAACAGATGGTGCTGCATTGAGCCCCTACATGCCAGCTGATTCTCAGGTTGTGGAGGATAGAATTGACTCTGATGTTTTATTGGGCCAGCGTCTCTTACATACCATTGGATGGAAGACTCAATCCAATAACTTTCCATTTCCCAATCGGGAAATAATTCTGAGAAGACATTTGGCTCTTTTGGTACAGTGCAAAATGCTGGCTAGTAGGAACTAGGAGACATATGGCCTGTGGAAATGTACGTGCATGCATTCAACCAAAAGCCCATGAGCCAAATAGGTATCAAGTGAGAACTCCTGGCTTTTTCACTTGAGAAGTTTCAGAGCAAGCTCATACAGGATTCCCCAAGGGCTGTTTAAAGATTTGGCTTTGGCTATAACTACCACAGCAAGCCTTACTTCCTCTGCATGGTGCCATACTCTGTCTTGGGCTGCTTAGCAGCCCAACAGATTCTATCATCCCATCTGCACATGCTAGCCAATTACAGGGCATCCCAGTCATCTGAGCTTCCTTTAGTCAAGACCAAGGCAGAGAGCTAAAAAGAGATGGCACTGTCCTGCATCAGACAGGGCAACTGAAAAGCAAATATTCAAGGACTATTTCCCTTTGCAAGGGTCACTGGATGCACTGAATAGCAGCTGATCTCTTAGTTCCAGAGGTTTTCATCTTTCTATCCTGGAAATTTCTCTATACCTTCATTCCTAATACATAGTACTTAGCCAATGCTTAGAAGTATAAAGATAAGGATAAAGCATCTAGATCACTTGGGAGACCACTGTCACACCTTTGTGTTACACTAGCTTTGCAAAGCTGTGTCTTCTTTCTAACTATTAGGCTGCTTTATTGGCTGATTCTATAGACATCAGCTCTATATCCAAAGGGGCTGAAATCTGTACCTCCTCCTGGCTGTTATGTCATGTCTTCTAATCTGCTTGAGTTCACAGATGAAACAACAACCAAATAGCACAAACTTGGAAAATGTGACTATGCTTTTTTTTAGATATTTCCAGAGAAGGCATCCTTATAGCTTCCTGTGTTGAAGGACTGCATGTATTTGGAGTGACCTTTAATTTTGGATGAGGCAGGGAGATCATGTGCTATTACATTAGAATACTGTAAATGTGGAGTTGAGAGCTACTTGTAGTTTTTAAATTTTTTTTTTGTCAGTCTTGGGGCTTGATCTCAGGGCCTGAGCACTTTCCTTGGACTTTCTCAAGGCTCTACCACTTGAGCCTCAGTACCACTTCTGGCTTTTTCTATGTATGTGGTACAGAGGAATCGAACCTGGGTCTTCGTGAAGGCTAGGCAAGCGCTCTACCACTAGGCCAAACTCCTCTCCCTTCACTTGTAGTTTTGTTTGTTTTCCAGTCCCTGAACTCAGGGCCTGGTCACTGTCCTTGGACAATTTTTTCTTAAGGCTAGAGTTCTGCCACTTGAGCCACAATGCCACTTCTGGCTTTTTTTTTGTGTGTGTGTATGTGGTACCGAGGAATGAAACCCAGGGCTTCCTGCATGCTAGGTAAGTCACTCTACCACTAGGCCAAACTCCCAACCTCCCTGCTTATTTTTTCAGGTACGCTCAAGCTTCTGTTGCTACTGTTGGATTCAAAAATCTTTCCAGCAAGCTGGGCACCAGTGGCTCACACCTGTAATCCTAGCTAATCAGGAGGTTGAGATTTGAGGATCTAGCTTCAAAGCCAGCCTGGGCACGAAAGTCTGTGAGATTCTTTTTTTTTTTTTTCTATGTATGTGGTACAGAGGAATCGAACCCGGGTCTTCATGCATGCTAGGCAAGCACTTTAACCACTAGGCCAAACTCCCGGCCCGTGTGAGATTCTTATCTCCAATTAACCACCAGAAAACTGGAAGTGGTGCTGTGGCTCAGTGTGGTAGAGCACTAGCCTTGAGCTAAAGAGCTCTGGATAGTGCCCAGGCCCAGAGTTAAAGCCCCATGACAGAGAGAGAGAGAGAGAGAGAGAGAGAGAGAGAGAGAGAGAGAGAGAGAGAGAGAGAGAGAGAGAGAGAGAGAGAGAGAGATCTCCAGCAGCATCTTTAAGTATCACTGCTCCAGTTTTTTTCATATATTTTTTATTGTAATTAATAGAAGGGTTACATGATATTTGCCAGATAGAAGGTGCATTAATTCACATACATTGATACCCTTTCACTTGTCTTGGTCCCCGTTTCCCTCCTCCCCACCCCCAACCCTCATCTTGTTTTCCCCCTTTCCTATCCAATTTCAAATAACCAAATACAAATATGTCTGATATATCAGGTAACAAAGTGAGATACTATAACAATATGAGATAACCAAGGGACAGCAAAAGAGATGAGAGATAACATAGTACCTTAAGGACAACAATCATTCTTTATATGGCTTACGTTTCTATATTGTAGAGATCCTTTCATACTATATGGCCTTATGTATCTAGGTTTTGCTCTATTGCAAATCTCTGCTAGGAGAGCCCAAGGTTTCTACTGATTATGACAAATGAGGGAAACCATTGAGCCTAAGATCCTTTGAGTCTGGCTTACTTCACTTAATATGATTTTTTCTAGGTCTTTCCATTTCCTAACAAATGGGGCAATGTCATTCTTTCTGACAGCAGCATAGAATTCCATTGTGTACATATACCACATCTTTGTTGATCCACTCATCAACTGAGGGACATCTAGGTTGGTTCCACATCTTTGCTATGGTAAATAGTGCTGCAATGAACATTGTTGTGCTAGTGGATTTAGTATGTCCTTGTTTTTGGATGATTGGGTAAATGCCAAGTAGTGGAATTGCTGGGTCATAGGGGAGCTCTATGATTAGTCTTTTGAGGAACTGCCATACTGCTTTCCATAGTGGTTGAACGAGTTTGCACTCCCACCAACAGTGTAGTAGTGATCCCTCCTGGCCACATCCCCCCCCCCAGCATCTGTTGTTATTAGTTTTCTTGATCCTGGCCATTCTAACTGGAGTGAGGTGGAATCTCCAAGTTGTTTTTATTTGCATTTCTTTTATGACCAGAGATGTTGAGCATTTCTTCATGTGTCTATGGGCCATTTTTGTTTCTTCTTCAGAGAAGACTCTCTTTAAGTCTTTGGCCCATCTTTTAATGGGTTGGTTGCTTCTTTGAAGCTTTATTTTGGAGTGATTCAATTTCTTGAGCTGGAGGTATATTTTATTTTTTTAATTTTTTTTCTGTAGATATATTTTAGATACGAGGCCTTTGTCTGTTGTATGATTAATGAAGATCTTCTTTCACTCTGGGCTTTCTATTTAGCTTGCTAGCTATGTCCTTTGCCATACTGAAGCTCTGCCGTTTAATGCAGTCCCATATGCCTAAACTTTCTTTAATTTCCAATTTGAATTTCTAACCTATTTTGTGAAGTTCTGTGACAAAGAGTAAGACTCCATAATCACAATTACATTCTCTTCTGCCCAAGATGAGCTTATCAAAGGATTTTAAGAATCTAGCCCAGTTAGGTACTTCACTGTCTGGAATTACTCAGGGCTTAGGGAACCTCCTTGGATATGGAATTTTCAATGATAAGACCAGATGAATCCTGGGCATATTGTGATGAGTTAAACTCATTTGAAAAATACTATAAGAGATAGAGCACCAGGTTAGGAGCTTATAACCAGTAGGGAAAGGGCAAGAGAAACAGGCATTTTATTTTTTTTCAGCCACATGGGACCCATACAGGGAGATCCTTCAGGAAGCTAGAGTATTTGCTGAGAGATTATGCATCACTTCCCTGATTTCAGTTGGTTTAAAAATTACATCTAGTATAGTTTACTTTCCTTATTTATTACAGACATATTATGTTTTATTACTTTTCTGCCTTCTGGTATAGTATTTTAAGAGCTCCAACACTGCTGATAGTTCTTACACATACTTAAGAGTAAGAAGTATGTCTTTGAAAGTACTAAGATTAATATATTAAATCGTTGTTATTTTTTCAAGGTGTTTCGTTTGAGGAAATCCAGCTTGATTATGTTGATATCAGTTTAATTTTTAAATCCAAGTAGACGTCTATGCTGAATTACAAGACCTTGTTCTAACAGGCTTCTTAGAAGGGTATGTGTGAATCTCTTATTACAGCCAAAATAATTCATTAGTTACACATTGACAGAATAAATTCACCTGCTGATGTTCAAGTAAACTGTAATCTCTCTTTTTCCTTTTGGGGTAGATGAAATCCCTGGCTGTTTACTGTGCCACATAATTTTCCACATAAATTCTGAAATATGACACTCTTATTAGCAGGCAGGATTCCAAAGGTAATATTTCCTAAGTACCATTGGGGATGGTGTGGCAGTTTTAAGAGGATGTCTGTGAGCTTTTACATATTTTATTAAGTATGTGAGGACTTTTTATACTTCTCTTTAAAGAGATTTTGTCCCTTTTTATTTAAGTTTTGATTGTAAAAGTTAGTAGATAATGCAGGAATATATCTTGTATGACAAAACTAAAGCATAAAGAAGTCTCCTAGGACAAAAGAAAGAAATTTCATCCTTGCTTCTATAAGCCCCATTTCAGTCAGAGTAATGGCTGTCCTTCTAGTTTTTATGTGTAGTTGAATTCAGTCTGTAGTTTTGTCTGTCATGTCCACTTAAGAGAAATGAATCCCAGTATAAACATATATTGCAGAAAGAAAGTAGAAAAAGTATTTCAAAGATTTTTGGTTAGATTATTTCAATTTACTTGATTATTTTCAAAGCTATGTTGATTCTATAGTGTGGCCATTTCCCTGTCACTTTTTTGTGTGGGGGGGTGGTTAGGTTATTTCTGGTGTATGTTTGTTCATTTTTGGTAGGTCATGGGGCTTGACTCTGGGTGTAGGCACTGTCCCTGAGCTCTTCAGCTCAAGGATAGTGCTCTACCACTTGAGCCACAGTGCCACTTCCAGTTTTCTGGTGGTTAATTGGAGATGAGTCTCATGGAGTTCCTTGCTTGGCCTGGCTTTGAACCACGATCCTCAGAGCTCAGTCTCCTGAGTAACTAGGATTATAGGCTTGAGCCTCCAGTACCTGGCATGCTTTTGTTTTATTATATTGGTTACTCTTATGAGTCAGCTTTCTAGCCCTTTGACAACATACCTGGGATCAACAATCCAAGGGATCACTGTTTCATTGGCTTCAGTCCATGGATAGTTGGCTCCTCAGCTTTTGGGTCTCTGGTGAGGCAGCACATCAGCTTGTGTGTGGGTGTTTGGTAGAGCAAAACTACTCTACCAAATGCTCATGGCATTCAGGAAACAAAGGAGAGAAAGGGGGACAGGTTCCCAATATATTCCCACCTAGGGAACACAGGTAACTTCTCCCTAGGCCCCACCTGTGAGAGGGTTCATCTCCTCCCAGTAGTACCCCAGACTGATGGCTAAGCCTTTAACACATCTTTGTGCCACAACTCAGAGCTCAATGTATTAAAGGTATTATGAACAGATTTACGTCTTTAATCGTATATGCCAGTGTGTCTCTAAATATCTGAATTGCTCTATCAATGAAAAATGTTATTTCTTATTTACTCATAAGTTTTACTCGTATAAAGCTTCTCAGACACGCCCAGGACATTTGGCTTGTTGATTTACTTGCCATTTATTTCAAAGGCTTTACTGGAGTGCAGAATTTGAATGAATCTTAGTACTTCCCCATGGATAACTGCTAAGATATTTCCACGTAATAAACACATTCAGCAACTAAAAGATTTTCCATATCACAGCTCAAGTTAAGAGACTAGTTCTTTAGCATCTTCATAATAATCTCATTTTATCTTTTTATAACTCATTCATTCTTACCTCACTATCAACTTTTTTTTTACAAAAAATTAATAACAATAGCAGAGTATGGCTTATATTTTATTGCTGTTTTAAATGAGGTGATACTGCTTTTTAATCTACCATGAAATATTTTCATATGCAATTAAAATGAAACTGTTATAATTTCCTGAGTAAATGAGGGCAGATAAAACTTATGGGGGGTGTTTCTTTTCTTTTTTCTTTTTTTTTTTTTGTTAGTCGTGGGGCTTGAACTCTGGGCCTGGGCACTGTCCCTGAAGCTCTTCAGCTCAAGACTAATGCTCTACCACCGATAGCTACAGTGCCACTTCAGATGGGTAATTGAAGAGTCTTACAGAATTTCATGCTTGGGCTGGCTTTGAACCTTGTTCCTCAGATTTCAGCCTCTTAAGTAGCTAGGATTACAGGCATGAGCCACCGGCACCTGTTTGGGTTGTTTATTTTCTTACCAGTTAATTTCATCAATTTTTCCTTAACTTAATACATCCAATTATGCTCACAGAAACTTTTGACTTCATTGGAGATACAAGCCACAAGATCTAATAACTAGCCATGTGAACTGAAATTCTTGGTTGCTTGTGATGAGATGAATATAATTTTCAGATGAAATTTGTTTGGAGGTCTGTCTGCCCAGTATCTTCATGTTTAAACTTAATTTTTAAATTTTTCTTCAGAATTTCTAATGGGTTCATATTTGAGGTCTGACCTCTTAACAGATACTTGCTGTTAGCATATAATTTCTTATTTTACTTCTTGTTTATTCTCTTCTGTCCTATTGCCCAACTTGGGGCTTTTTGACTCTTGGGGAGCTAGAGAGAGGTGCATATACTTGCAATTGAGGATCATTTAATTCATACAAAACACCTGAGATATCTGAACAGGGAGCACAGATTTGAAGAAATTGAGAAATTCTTCCTGCTAAGGTATTAAGTGACAGGAGCAATTTAGATGGTTTTGGAACAAAGCAGAGAAGGTTTTATCTATAGCACTCCTACATAAAGCCTCTGTGGACATTAGACCACAGTGGATGTCATTGTCTTTCACATGCATTGGACTGCAAGAAACAAAGCTCTGACGAAAATTGGACTTGTTGTCCACATTTATCCATTAACTTACTCAGAAGTCTAGAGCAAGCAGAAGATGATGTTTAGTAGTTCATTATGTAATTGAAGACATGCTACCCTGCCATTTCTTCACATGTTAGTGAGTTTTTTCCATAGGTACTCTGATAGCTGTAGTTGCTGAAAGCTCTGTAGTTAGCTGAAACCATTCTGCAGTCTCCAAAGTTCGTATTATGATGTACTTCTGAGATCCTTTCTATTCTTCTCCCATGTGCTGTGCGAAAGTTCCTGCTTGTCTCCATTTGCCTGCTGGCAGCAGGCAGTGCCAACAGCAGTATAGTTAGTGCTGTGGAAGGTAGAAAGGAGGTGAGCCATGAAGCAGGAGCCTTGTCTGTGAGCATGCTCATCGTGATCAGAGTATACGGGTGTGTTTTTATTTCTCCCATTGGTTTCCATGCTTTTCTTTCTTTGAGTTAGAGATTTTATAGAATTGAAGTTGGGGGACAAATCTCAATGACATCTTTAGATATAATTAATATAAATTAAGGTACAAGTATAGAATATAGAAACAGAAAAAGTAATATTTTGGTGCCAGTTTTGGTACTTAAACTCAGAGCTTCAATGCTGTACCTCAAGGTAGCTCAAGGCTAATACGCTGACATGCGAGCCACAGCCCTACTTCTAGCTGTTTTTGGTAGTTTTTTGCCAATAAGTTTCATGAACTTCTCTGCCTATGATGGCTTCGAAGTGGGATCCTCAGTAGCCCCTTAGAATTCTAGCTCAGTCTCCTGAGTAGCTAGAATTACAGGTGTGAGTCACTAGTGCCTTTAAAATAACGCAAAAAACCTTCCTTCTTGTATGTTCTTAAATTCAGTAGAATTTCTTGTACCAAGCAGGTATTAATTCTAGATATCTGATGAAAATAATTTGAATAAAATAAATATTATTGGAAAAGGCTCATGTCCTTTGCTTTATGCCTTACCATTTTTTGGCTGCCATAGGAAAATTGGATATTAATTGTTTATAGTATTGATTTGGGCCCACAAAATGTAATTAATGCTTTATAAAAATTGTTTTGAGTTGGGCTAGGGGTTTGGCCTAGTGGTAGAGTGCTTTCCTACCATGCACGAAGACCTGGCTTCAATTCCTTGGTACTACATACATAGAAAAAGCCAGAAGTGATGCTGTGGCTTAAGTGGTAGAGCCCTCACCTTGAGAAAGCCCAGTGTTAAGGCCATGAGTTCAAGACCCAGGACTGGCAAAAAAAATGGTTTTGGGTGCTGGTCCTGGGGTTTTGACTCAGGGTCTGGACTCTGTCATTGAGCCTTTTTGTTCAAGGCTAGTAGTCTGCCCCTCGTGCCACAGCTCCATTTCTGGCTTTTTAGTTATTTGGAGAGGAGTCTCATGGACTTTCTAAACTGAGCTAGACTTGAACCCAACTCCTCAGATTTCAGCCTCCTGAGTGGCTAGGATTATAGATCTGAGCCATAAGCACTTCGTGTGTTCTTAGTTATATTTAGAACATTTTCTTTAATCATAAAGTTTTTTCTTTCAATTTTTAATATCTCTGAGATCAGCATGAGTTTGAACCTGATAGCACCCAGCCAATATTGTCACCAAGACAGTAGTGATGATTTACCCATGCATTCCTGAGCAGACACAATTGGGTTGTTTTTCCGTCTGGTCTAGTGGGACAGTGACAGACCAGATGTCTCTGTTGACAGATTGTTGGAACTATTTTCTGCCTCAGAAGTTTCTTTGACAATTTCTGGTTATATCAAGAAAGCAACAGCATCAGAATTGGAGAGAGCTCTCTGATGGTTTGTCAGAGGACATCTCAGAGGTAATGTCAGAACACCTTTGGATGTGTAGAAAACTATAGACGTCAGAGATTTAGAAAAGCAATTCAGATGAATCAAACTGTAGAAATATTGAGACTTTAAACATTTTAACTCATAATGCCAAATGTTCACAAAAGTCCCAAGTAATAACCAAAAACGAAGTAAATCTTTAAGAACTCTCACAGTGGGAGGTTGAAATCAAGATTGCAGTTCCAGGCCAGCTTGGGCAAAATATTTGTAAGACCCATCTTACCAGGAACAGCTGAGTTTGCTTGTACATGCCTATCATCCCTATCAATTCTCTGGATTGTAGCACATTCGAGAAAAAGATTTCCCCAGTCTTTAATCTCTATCCCCAAACCTCTGGCAATGCCCTATCATAAAATTACTAGGACAAAAGGGCTGATATAGTACATCCCTAGCAAGCTGCAACTACTGAATTCTTGTTAGTCACTCTACAACATTATCTATGCAAATGATATTTATAGATGAACCAATGAATACAATGATTATTGCCCTTTTTGCCGTGAGTTACTAATAGAACCTTATTGATTTATTCTCCATTGCTGGGTTTTCTCTGTATTTACCAGTAATTCAGTGTTCAACTCTTTGGCTAGTCAGAAATAATTACCCTTTCCTTCCTTTGAGAATAGGTGTTGTTATAGTTTGAAATTTAGGTAAGTTTAACATTTATACTTGTAAACGTGAGCTCCTCTGCAGCTTATTATGTTTATCCTTGAAGCTCCAGTTCCCAGCTAAATGTTTTACAAATAGGGAGTCAATAAAACCATGCAGTTTTAGGACTTTCTGGGCTTCTCTGATTTGGTAGCGCTCTGTCTTTTCCCCAGATAAGGGGACTGTAGTAGTGTGACCAGGACGACCTTCAACAGGATTTTAAATTACATGCCCTGGGGCTATTCCCATGTTCTCCGCAGGGATCAGCAGTCTTGTCATGAAGGTCTGGCTGCAATTCAGCCAATCAGTGTAGGGCTCTTGGACTTGGCTTTGCCAAATCCCAGTGGTATCCCAGCCCTTATCCTTCAAGTCAGAGTGGCACCTGGGCCTTCCTGTAAGCTACTCCTGCTCTGTTCAACTGCTGCTTCTTTTTTAACATGAGTCTCATTTTTTCTAATTACTGAGAGAAACTCAATTGATTTTGTGTTTGGCTTTAGAAACTGTCTACAGTACTACAATTTGATTTCAGATTACTGCAGACAGCTGTACCAGGGAGGGAGCACTCTTAAACTGTGATTTCAAATATTGGAAGTTGTTTGAGTTTTGTGAAAGGAAGAATTTAATCCAAGTTAGGAAGTGGGAAAAACTGAGGTAGTTTAACTATATCTGAAGTGACTGACAAGTGTCGTTTATAAGCTTTTCTGTCTTCTACAATAGCTATATTTTGCCAGCTGTTTCATAAGTGTTAACAGATCCATAGAAATTTTAATTTCAGATGAGTGAAAGGGTTTGTAGAAGAATGTTTTAGCGGATGAGCACCAGTGAGTGGCTCATGCATGTAATCCTAGCTACTCAGGAGGCTGAGATCTGAGGATGAAAGTTCAAAGCCAGCCCAGCAGGAAACTCCATGAGACTCTTATCTCCAATAAAATAATCAGAAAAAAACCCAGAAGTGGCACTATGGCTCAAGTAGTAGAGGCTAACCTTAAGCAAAAGAAGCTCAGGGACAGTGCCTAGGCCCAGAGTTCAAGCCTCAATACAGAAAAAAAAATGTTTTAATAATAAGAGGATTCTGAAGTCTTTTTACATCATCTGGAGACATAGTGGAGTGGATTTCTTTTTTTAAAATTCCTTTTCTTTTCTTTTATTTCTTGCCAATCCTGGGCCTTGAGCTCAGGGCCTGAGCACTGTCCTTGGACTTTCTCAAGGCTAGAACTCTACCACTTGAGCCATAGCACCATTTCTGGCTTTTTTCTATATATGTGGTACCAAAGAATCAAACCAGGGTCTTCATGCATGGTAGACAAGCTCTCCACCACTAGGCCAACCTCTCATCCCCAAGTGGATTTCTAATTTGTAATATGGTCAAATATGATTCTTTGGTGTTTTTTCTTTGCGGGGGGAGGGGGGACTGGTCCTGGGGCTTTAACTCAGGGTGCTCTACCACTTGAGCCAGAGCTCAATTTCTGGCTTTTTCTGTTTATGTGGTTCTGAGGAATCAAATCTAGGGCTTCATGCATGCTAGGCAAGCCCCCTACCACTAAACCACATTCTCAACCTCAAATATGGTTTTATGGAGACCTTCACCACCAGCTTATAATTATAATAATAATAATTATTATTATTATTATTTTTGTGGGTCATGGGGCTTGTACTCGGCTTGGGTGTTGTCCCTGAGCTCTTCAGCTCAAGGCTACCACCCTACCCTTGAGCCAAGTCCCACTTCCCATTTTCTAGAGGTTAATTGGAGATAAAAGTCTCAGTTCCTTTTGTGCCCGGACTGGCTTTGAACCTTGATCCTCGGATTTCAGCCTCCTCAATAGCTAGGATTACAGGTGTGAGCCAATGCGCCCATTTATTATTTATTTATTTTTTCAACTGAGTTCTAATTTTCCATGCTCAGTGGGATTTTACAAAAAGAAAAAAAATGGGGTCCCTGTAGCTCCTGCCTGTCAGTAGCTCCTGCTTCAGGAGGCTGAGATCTGAGGATTACAGTTTGAAGTCAGCCTAGGCAAAAAAGTCCGTGATATTTATTTCCAATTAACAATCCAAACAGTGTGGACTGTGGCTGGAGTGGTAGAGTATTTGTCTTCAGCAAAAAGGGTTAGAGATCGTGCCCAGGCCCTGAGTTCAAGTTGTATGACTGTCACGTATGCAACACACACACACAGACACACACACACACACACACACACACACACACAGTCGTGGGGATTGAACTCATGGCCTGGGCACTGATCTTGACATTTTTTGCTACTTGAGTCACAGCACAACTTCCAGATTTTTCTGTGTATGTGGTACCGAGGAATTAAACCCAGGGCTTCATGCATGCTAGGTGAGCACTCTACCACCAGGACATACTCCTGGCCCTGGAAATGCTTTTTGATCAAATAATCTGATATTTTCTTTCATAAAGTTTAATTATCTGAATTTATAATTTCCTTTCTTAAATAGGAACCATTTGTTTTTCTGTTTCTACATTCTTACCAGATGGATTAAGAGAAATAAATAGGAAGGTGATTCTGTGAGGGGAAATTGATGGTGGAAACCAGGAACAAGAATTATGAAGAAAAAAAAAGCCAGATACTTTTACAAAATCAAAGAACAGAAAGAAAGGAAAAACTTAGAACTTGTAATAATAAATTATAAATCAGAAGTATTAAACTTTGGAAATGGGCCTCTGTATTCCTCAGATTGGAATGGGGAGACATAATTCCAGGTTATTTCAAATAGCAAGAATTGAGGGTAGCAATGTTTGACAAGAAATATACTCTTTACCTTATGTAACTATAATCCCTCTGACATCACCCTTACAATAAAATTAAAAGAAATTAAAAGAAAGAATTCGTGGTAGGAATCAGTTGCATGGAGGTTAAGGTCTGGTGGAGCAGAATAAAGGAGTATGAAGATAGGCTAAAGAACCAGCTACTAGTGAATACTATAGCAACTCTTGGGCAGATTGGCTACCTGAGTCCCCAGGTCTGTGCTTTGGGAGGATCTTTCACTTTTCTTCCCACCTTCCAGTCTCCCTACCGTGTTGCCTTTGGCAGGAACTAACTGCAAGCCAGTTTTCCAGGGAGCTGAAGAAATAAAGTTTTCTGGGTCTTAGCCCCATAAACACTGAGTGCAGCACATAAGTACAGAAATGGAACTGTGAACAGACAAGCTGGCAATAAATGGAACTTGTGTTGTTTATGAAGCCACGTTTCCTGGAAAGCACTATAATGTTGGGCTAATACAATTGAAATATGACTTGAAATCCAAGGAAGGTGTTGGAGTACACTGGTGTATCTGTAAGAAATTATTCTTTCCTTTTTTTTTTTGGTCAGTCGTAGGGCTTAAACTCAGGGCCAGAGAACTATCTTTGATCTCTTTCGCCCAAGGATAGTGCTCTGATACTTTGAGCTACAGCTTCATTTCCAGTTTTTGTGTGGTTAATTGGAGATAAGAGTCTCCAGGAGACTTTTCTGCCTGAGCTGGTTTTGAACATCAATCCTCAGATGTCAGCCTCCCAAATAGGTAGAATTATAAATGTGAGCCACTGGTTCCTGGTTGGAAAGAGGGTCTTGCTTTGAATTCTTTGATGAACTTATATAAATCATTGATTCATCAGTACATTTTGATGGGAACATTATTGTTATTATTGGTGGAGTTGTTTTTTTCTTTTTGAGAGCAAGATCTTCCCTGTACATGGTGTTTTAGAACATTTCAAATTGTTCAAAAATATGCACATGATTTTTTTTTCTGATTGCACCTAGCATTAATGCTTAAGGGACTGTTCAGATCTCTGAGTAGGACTTCCAAACAGCATCTTCTTCATATGCTCTGGAGCTCAGAACAGGTGTTAGGGATTATGAAAACCCCAATTCCTTGTGCCTGGGGAAAGAGAAAAGAAAGGAGGGAGATGCTCAAAGTGGTGCAATAAGCTTATTCTAAGAGATTCAAACCAACTTTAGCGGTGATATCAGTAAAGAAAGTAAAGGCAGGAATAAGGTAAGGTTTGGCAGGAGATGACAAGTTTAGTCCTGGTAATGATTTGTGCTTGTCTGTGGTATGTTCACGTAAACATTTCTAGTATGCGTTTAGCTGACTGGTGGACTACCCATTTTGAGCATGGTCAAAAGTGAACTCAGGTACTTCTAGAGGAATGTAGACAGTATGGGAGAATGCAGGTTTCAACTGTGCTGGTCTTTTTTTTTTCTTTTTGTAGCTTGTGGGCCTTGAACTCTGGGCCTGGATGCTGTCCCTGAGCCCTTCAGCTCAAGGCTACTGCCCTATCCCTTCAGCCACAGCACCACTCCCGGTTTTCTAGTAGTTAATTGGGATAAGAGTCTCTTGGTCTTTAGTGCCTGGGCTGGCTTTGAACTGTGATCCTCAGATCTCAGCCTCCTGACTGTGGTGGTGTTTATTTTTTCTGTGGTGGTCTTAATTGTATCAAAAAGAAGGTGAAGGGGCTAGGTTGAGAGTGTCTTTCATCCCTTTTTCCCTCCCTTCCTCCCTCCTTCCCTCCCTCCCTCCCTCCTTCCCTCCTTCCCTTCCTTCTCTAGAGCCACATCTCCTCTTCTGGTTTTTCTGTGTATGTGGTACCGAGTTGAAGCCAGGGCTTTGTGCATGCTAGGCAAGCACTCTACCATTAGGCCATACTCCTGGCCCCACCTTTCTTTCTTCCTTGATGCAACCAAACCTTAAAGAGAACAAAACCATCATCTTCAGTAAAAATGATGGTAATTTTTAGTATATGCTATTTATTGTCAGTATGAACTATGGCTACACACACATTTTGCTTTTTACCAGTACTGGGTCTAGAACTCAGGACTTCGTACTTCTTTGTCCCACCTTTTTAGCCACAACTTTGGTCCAATTTACACATGTTAAATTATGTCACAAATAGAAAGGTGAAAGGATAAAACAATTAACAGCTTGTTAAGTTGATTTATAGCTCTTAAATATTTAGGCTTATGGTTCAAAGGATTCTATTTATGCTTTTGCCTCAGGCCCTACACATCACGAATGGGACTGCAAAGTTATTGACTAACCTACAGGCCACGCTCAATAGGCTTAAGACATTTCCACGCCCAAGGGTAGAATGGACATGCCTAATGAACACGTACTTGAGAGAGGGTTGTTTAATGTGAATTGATTAAGGGACAGGCAGGAAGACTCTTGAAGAGAACTTAATAGGAGAAGAGGGAAGAATATGGGTCCAGAAAGAGAGCTTCTGAGTCAAGTGGCCAATCATTGTTTCCTGAATTAGCTAGAGCTAGAATTAGCTAGAGCTAGGATATTGCAGAAGCATTTGTGGTTAATAATGTGGCTTTCACTATTCTCAGCACCATTCTTTCAGGCAAAAATAAATGATGGAGATGTGTAAATAAGCTGAAAAAACTCAAGTGAAAGAGCTTTTATTTTTATTTTTTTATTTTTTTTTGTGAAAGAGCTTTTAAAGTGACAGTTGGGTGCTGATGTTTTGTACTTATTGTTCTAGCTACTTGGAAGGCTGACATTGGGGACACTGTGATTTGAGACCAGGCAGAAAGGTTCATGAGATCCCTTCTCTGTTTATAGCTGGGTTAGTAGCATGTGCCTGTCATCATAACTTCATGTGAAGCTGAAAATGGCAGGCTCTTATATCCAGGCTAGCCCAGGCAGAAAAGTGTATAGGATGAACCTTAAAAGAAGAAGTTGGATATGCTGGCACATACCTTGTATCCCACATAACACAGGAAGCATAAAATGGGCAGATTTAAGTCCAGATACAAGCCTATAAAAGAAAAGGCCTGGAGGGATGATTCAGTGTCAGATCATTCACAAGTACTTAAGTTTGTACTCTAGTATCACTCAAAATTGGGGCAGTGAAACAACAGAGATAGGTAATGCTATGCATTCCTTGGTACATTGCCTGTCCTTGAAAGTTTTAATCTTCCTGTTGGGTATTTTTGCTGGAACCAAATTTGATAGGAATGTAGGTTTGTTTGTTTTTCCACGGGGATGGTGTCTTGAGGCTTGAACTCTGGCCTGGGCGCTGTTCCTGAGCTCTTCAGCTCAAGGCTACTGCCCTACCTCTGGGCCTGTGGGCTGTCCCTGAGCTCTTCAGTTCAAGGCTACCAACCCTACCCTGGAGCCACAGCCCCACTTCCCCTTTTCTAGTGATTAATTGGAGATAATCTTTCAGCTTTGTATTTCCTGGGCTGGCTTTGAACTGTGATCCTCAGATCTCAGCCTCCCGAGTATCTAGGATTACAGGCATGAGCCACTGCACCCAACCCTCTTTTTTCCTTTTTAAAATTCTTATTATAAAGGTGATATATAGTTATATAAATCTGGTAATGAGTACATTTATTTTTGGAGAACGTCACCCTTCCCTTACTCCCTCTCCCTCTGTTTCTGTATTCCCCCCTCATTACCCTCCTAAGACAGATAAATAAGCAAGGCAAAAAGGAAAGAAAACAGCTAAAAGGAAAAAAAAATCTCTTGTTTCCATTTGTTGAGTTTATTTATTTATTTATTTATTTTATTTTATTTTATTTTTGCCAGTCCTGGGCTTGAGCTCAGGGCCTGAGCACTGTCCTTAGACTTTCTCAAGGCTAGAGCTCTACCACTTGAGCCTCAGCACCACTTCTAGCTTTTTTTTTTTTTCTATGTATGTGGTACCAAGGAATCAAACCTGGGTCTTCATGCATGCTAGACAAGCACTTTAACCACTAGGCCAAACTCCCAACCCTGTTGAGTTCATTTTGATAAACATTATTTTATATGATCAGAGGTACATAGCCATTGCACCACTGTGTTCCTTTCCTAAGAACATCCTCCTTTGCTCTCACTGTGTGTGAATGTCTACTCCTGTATAATTTACCATATTCTAGTGCATATGAGATCTAGCTTCTGCATATGAGGGAAAACATGTAATGTTTGTCTCTCTGAGCTTGGGCAGGAATTTTATTTTTCATTTGTTGGTTGTGGGGTTTGACTCTGGGCTTGGACTCTTTCCCTGAGCTCTTCAACTCAAGGCTAAGTGCTCTACCATTTAAGTCACAGTACCACTTCCGGTTTTCCAGTGGTTAATTGGAGATACAGCTCATGCCTGAGCTGGATTTGAACCGTCATCCTCAAATCTCAGCCTCCTAAGTAGCTAGGATTATAGGCATGAACCACTAGCACCTGGCTAGGAATTCTTTTTAAAAATAGAAATTACCTTTGGGGGGGGAAACAGGAGGATGGCCTAGTGGTAGAGTGCTCACCTAGCATGCACGAAGCCCTGGGTTCAATTCCTCAGTAACATATACATAGAAAAGGATGGAGTGGTGTTGTGGCTTAAGTGGTAGAGCTCTAGCCTTAAGAAAGCTCAAAGACAGTGCCCTGACCCTGAGTTCAAGCCCCTGACTGGAAAAAAAGAAAAGAAAGAAAGAAAGAAATTACCTTTGGCAAACACCTGGAAGAGGGTACTCTTCCAGAGTGCCTTCCAGAGTAAGGCATTGCTGTATCATGTGCCAAGCACACTGGAGTTTCCATATCACTGGTATACTAAAGCTGGAAAATATCATTAATTCATTTGTTCAGTAGAATCCACATGATAGCAAAATGAATGATCCCTCTGGTCTTTTGCTATTGTCCAGTCTGAAATCCTGGTCCCTAACTGGGGTTTCCATTTCCAGATAGTTGGTCCAGCCATTGTAAGTAAGGTGTGGGGAGTAACACATGTTGCCTTCTGTTTTCTACAGTTTGTGTGGGAAAACTGCAGGAAGCATGTGTGCCCCTGAAGAAGAGGGGAGCTCATAAACACCCCCACAAAACATGCCACTCCTTTGCTTATTGCTACTTTGCATTCAGCCTTTGTAGTCCACAATCTGGCAGCCTTTGCTGGCATTAGTTTTACTCCATTAGTATTCCAAGTTGTAGTTCCCTTTATAGTGCATTTCATCACTTAAGTTCTGTTCCTCAGCTGTTGTTTAAAGGGACAAGTCAACGTGTCAGTATTTAGCAAACACAAAATAATCCACAGAGATCAGTGTTTGAAACTGATGTTATTCCTCGTAAATGGCAGTATAAAACAAACAAACAAACAAACAAATAAACAACAAAAAGAGGCAGTGCAGATGACTGTATAAACTAATAAACTTGCACACAAATTTGCTACCTTTTAATGGATTCACACTGTTAATTGATATCTTTAAAGATTTTAGTCTCAGACTCATGTTATAAAGGCATGGCCCTTGCTGGTGTGGTGGCTCATGCCTATAATTCTACCTACTCAAGAGGCTAAGATCTGAAGATCAAGGTTCAAAGCCAGCCCAGGCACAAAAGAACCTGAGACTCTTATCTCCAATTAACCTCTAGAAAAGGGAAGTAGGGCTTGGCTCAAGGGTTGGGTGGTAGCCTTGAGCTGAAGAGCTCAGGGACAGCGCCCAAAGCCTAGTTCAAGCCCTATGACCCACAAAAATAAATAAATAAATAAATAAATAAAGGCATGGCCCTGAGTTGAGGTGATCTAAATGACTCCCTCCATCCTGATCCACATTCAATGCCTTTGATGTAGGTTGTTAACCTACATCACAGGCCATGGTGTCTCCATTGTCATGTTGATCTAATTTGAACATTCCTCAGTGTTTTCTGTGTGAAGTTCTAGGGCTAGGAGGGAAAATCACAGGGCCAGTTGACACATTTGTAATGTTCTCCAGAGAATTGGACTTTGAAAGAACCTAGCAGAAAGCTTTTTATTTTATTTTTGCTTAGCACACATTGGTAATATATAGGCTTATAATTCTACATATGCAAACAATGTACTCTGATCAACCTCATCCCTCTATTTCTGCCCTCCATCCACTCTCCCATCCTGAAATAATCTCAACAGTAATCTTGCTGTTCTGTTTTCCTACATGCAGAAAGGCTACTGCAACCATGTTCATCTGTGTTCATCCTCACTCGTCGCCTTCCCCCATCCTGCTTCTGTCCCTTTATCTGAGCCCATTTTACTTTCTGGTCATTCATTTTGTTTATTTAGTGTAAATTAACTGTTCTAAGGAGTTTTAATATGGTATTTCAGGGTACATGTATTATATTTTGCTTAGAATACCCTCTTTTTGTTCAGAAAGCTTATTTTAATATCATTTTTTGTGTGTATGTACACAGGTTGTAGGGTATGTGTGTCTGAACATGCACAGATTGTGACGATTTGGAGTGTGTGTGTGTGAGAGTGGATGTTTGTACCAGTTCTGAGTTTAAATTCAGGGTACTGTCATTGAGCTTTTTCTTTTTTATTGCTTAAGGCTAGTGCCATACCACTTAAGCCAAAGCTCCATTTCTGGACTTTTACTGGTTAATTGGCAATAAGAGTCTCATGGACTTTTCTCCCTGGGCGGACTTGAACCCCAATCCTTAGATATTTGCCTCTCAAATAGCTAGGATTAGAGAAATAAGCTACTGGCGCATGGCTGGGATTTTGTTTTGTGGATAGTCGACCCTTGGTATCCATGCATATATGGTTTCAAATAGACCACCAGTGAGGAAACATTCACAAATCCTCAGGATATATAGACTTAAGTATGCAGGGGTTACCTAAACTTACCTATATTGTATGTGCATATGGAGTAGGCTATTATTTTAAATTCATTTTGCATACATCCATACTGCTCACAAACCATAGATATTGTTCATGCTCTTCATCTTCAATACTGCCAAGGCATGATTTATTTTTTTCCCATAATGCTGCCTAGCTTCTGAGAAAGACATACCTCCTTGCAATAAATCTGAAAATTTTATTTTAGCACTTTATTTGTGCTTTATCACTTTCAATTGCACTTGCTTTCCGTGCATCATTTTTGGGGAGGCATCTATCACAAAGTTAAGGAACATGCTTAGCAGATTACATGATCATAAACACAATTAATGATAACACAGGGCTGACTGAGAGCTTCCCTACATCAATGGAGCAGTTTAAAAGACTTATTTTGGTGTTTCATTTAATTTTTTATTGCACTTGGCAAAAATCGTATGTAATAAGTTTTTGTAAAAGACAAGGTCCCTGTATATCTCAGATAAAATACCAGGAATTGTTTTGTAACATAACAAATGTTGAAAATATTTCTGGAAAGTTGGAACCCTTTAATTCTTCTATTAAAGAGGTATGTATTTATACCCATAAACTCAACAGACTCAAGCATGAGACCTTTGCTCTGTGTGTGTGTGTGTGTATGTGTGTGTGTGTGTGTATGTGTGTGTGTGTGTATGTGTGTGTGTGTGTGTACTGGTTCTGAGGCTTGAATTCAAGGCTTGGGTGCTGTCCCCAAACTTTTATGGTCAAGGCTATTGCTCTACTACTTGAACCACAGCTCTACTTCTGGCTTTTTGGTGGTTAATTGGAGATAATCTTGATCCTCAGATCTTAGCCTCGTGAGTAGCTCCAATTACCGGCATGGGCCACTGATGCCTGGTTTTTCACTTTAATTTTGTTTGTTTGTTGGTCTTGGGGCTTAAATTCCGGGCCTGGGTGCTGTACCTGAGCTCTTCAGCTCAATGCTAGCTAGTGCTCTACCAGTTGAGCTACAGTACCACTTCCAGTTTTCTTGGGTTAATTGGAGATAAGAGTTTCACGGACTTTCAAACTTGGGCTGGCTTTGAACCCCAATCTTCAGATCTCAGCCTCCTGAGTAGCTGGGATTACAAGTGTGAGCCACTGGCACCCAGCCATTTTAATTTTTAAGATTTTTGCTGTCTCCTCCTCCTGCTTGACTTCTTCTCCTTCCTTCTCTTTTTCTACTCCTCTCTATCCTCCTTACCCTCTTTTTTTTCTCATCTTCCTGCTCTTCTTTCTCTTTTCTCTTTTCCTCCTTCCCCTTGTTTTTCTCTTCCTTTTCTTCTTCCTCTTCCTTCTTCTTTCCCAATCTTCGAGCCTTGAGCATAGTAGGTGATCACCCTACCACTAGGTATATCCAGAGCCCTTGTTCTTTTGTGTCAGTGTCTTACCAGGCAACCCAGACTGGCCCTGAATTCTTGATCTTCCCACCTTCAACTCCTGAGTGCTAGGATAGGTGTCTGCCATTATACTTGGCTATGTTGTGGTTTCTTAATACACGGATATAAGTATTTCTTGCCTAAGTATTCCATTTATTTCAAACCCCAGTAGGTTTAGGGGATACACACATCTCTATATACATATACATATACATATACATATATCCCCTTCTCTTTTGTCCAGCCTTGAGGTTATAACAACAGCTTGGCTAGAAGCAGAGGAAACCTGTTATGGCCATCAAAGAGTCTTTACACAGCCATTTTTAGTTCCTTCAACACCTCACTGATATAGATGAGAAGAGATAGAACTCAGTGCTGCTCCATCCTCTAAAGCACTAGAGTAGCTTTGTGTCTTCCCCAGTCATTTCTCTAACTAACCCACCAGTTAGCACTGGGCAACTACTCTTACTGGAGTCACTTATGCCTACCCCTGTGCCTAAGTCTGAGTTGATTTTGTATCCCCTCCCCCTTTTTTTTAAACTTTGATCTTAAAACTTCGATTCTTGATCCTTGTTTTTCTTTTCTGTGGGTTGAACCCTACTACTTTTTCTCCTGGTAAGTGGCCTTGATTTTCTGTTATGCTTAGGAGAGGGGGGGTGGAGGAAGAGGGAGGAGACTTTACGTTCTGACTCAGTTTTACAGGTTCCAGGTCCCATTGTTGGCCATTTACCAGCCAAGATATTTTCTGAGCAGCAGCTGCTTCAGTGCAGAGATCTGCCTTTCTTCAGTTCAAGTCCACCTGTTTTTCTGTGTTAATGATTATTATCTTTTTCCAGCTATCAACCTAGTCTGCTATTACATTTCAGGAATGTGAAAGACTATTGTTTAGTAAGCTAAAGATAAAATTAAGATAAACACACCATTTTTTTTTTTTTTTGGCCAGTCTTAGGATTTAAATTCAGGGCCTGGGCACTGTTCTTGGGCTTTCTCAAGGCCAGTCCTCTACCACTTGAGCCACAGTACCACTCCTGGCCTTTTCTGTATATGTGGTATCCAGAAATCAAACCCAGGGCTTCATGCATGCTAGGCAAACACTCTACTACTAGGCAACACATCCAGCCTAAAACACCCATTTTTATGTGGAGCACTCATTATTATCAAGATAGTGCTTCTTTACAGCATTTTCTTTGTGTTCAGGCTGCATCCTTGACACAGCCTTCTCTGGTATGTAATTGTTTAAAAGCCTTTTTCTATTAATTGATTTGTCTTTGGTGTGCTGTTGGCATCAAAGAATTTATATTTATTTGAGAGATTATATACTTGTATTAAATAATGAATTTCTATGAGCCCTTCCAGAGCGCATGTCTTATTCTACTGTTAAGTATTTATTTGGCTTATTTTAATCTCTTAATGATGGATGAATACTGGAATTTTTTCCCCTACTATTATTTTACATTTACAAATCAGGCTTCACAAAATCGTTAGCGTGAGGAACATTCAAGAGTTCAATATCATGATAATGTCTTAATCCTTCCTCTTTGGTTACAGAAATAAATTCTTCCTGACTAGATCTCCACCTGGGCAGGCAGGAAACAATTGTTTACCACATCCATCACTTTTGTCTGCACATTATCATGTTTCAGAGGTTTTCCAATTAATCCTGTGGAAGCTAGAATCACTCCTAATTATAATCCTGTTTTGTGTCTTTATTTCTGGATGTGCTTGTTAATTCATGTCCATCCCGCAGTGGTCTGTAACAGTGCTATTATTGGCCCTTTTATCTTTAAAAGCTTCTCGTCTGCCATTTTGACTAAGATTGATTAACTGCACTTTGTTGAAATCGATCATTTTAGATTAAAAAAAATCTATTCTGTATATTTCTTCTGGCTACTCAGGCATGATTTCACTCCCCCCGCCCCCCCATCTAATCAATCTGCCAACCTGGGTGCTTTTTTTCTTTCTGATTTCCTTTCTTTTGCACTTTCCTTTTTAAAGAACTGTTGATCTTGATCTCTTTATTTCTCCACCCCTCTTGTAGATGTCACCCCTGAGATGAAAAGTCCAGCTGCAGGGGGCAGGGAATAAATTCTCCTTTCAAATCTGGCCAGATTCTATTCCCATTTTTATAAAATGAGAAATGATAGTCCTTCTACTTGGTGATGTTTTCCCTGAAGGTTTGGGAGTGAAAGCCTCATCATTGGCTGCTTGGCACTCTGCCATGTCACTATATCAGTTTTCTTATTTATAGTCTCAGAATTCTCTGTTTTCTAATCTTACATGCTAACCTACTTTTGTGTTTTTGTTTTCAGGTAATGGTAGGTTGAGCTACAACCTATGTTTACTACTGAACGTACCGAATATCGAATTGTCTTTTGGATATATAAATTAATATTTGATTTTCTCCTCCTAGGTACTGACTTTAACATAGATAGCTTACCTCTGCCTCGAGAAGCTTACCATGACTGGGCTCTCTTCCATGAAGAATCCCCGAAAAACAACTATAAGCTCTTCCATAAGCCAGTGATCACCTTGTTCAACTACACAGCTACTTTCAGCAGGCATTCCCATTTGCCACTGACTACGCAGTACTTGGAGGGTGTAGAAGTCCTGAAGTCACTGAGATACCTAGTTCCTTTGCAGTCCAAAAACAACCTAAGGAAAAGACTTGCTCCCCTGGTGTACGTACAATCAGATTGTGACCCACCCTCAGATAGGGACAGCTATGTTCGAGAACTGATGACTTATATCCAGGTTGATTCTTATGGTGAGTGTTTACGAAACAAAGAACTCCCTCAGCAGTTGAAAAATCCAGCCTCTCTGGATGCTGATGGCTTCTACAGGATCATTGCCCAGTACAAGTTTATCCTTGCTTTTGAGAATGCAGTTTGTGATGACTACATCACTGAGAAGTTCTGGAGGCCTCTGAAACTGGGTGTGGTCCCTGTATATTATGGCTCCCCTAGCATCACAGACTGGCTTCCCAGTAACCAAAGTGCTATTCTTGTATCTGAATTTTCTCACCCCAGAGAACTAGCAAGTTATATCAGACAACTGGATTATGATGACAGATTGTACGAGGCCTATATAGAATGGAAGCTGAAGGGTGAGATCTCCAATGAGCGCCTTCTGACAACTCTTAGGGACCGGAAATGGGGAGTGCAAGACATCAACCAGGACAATTACATCGATGCATTTGAGTGTATGGTGTGCCGCAGTGTATGGGATAACATTAGGCTGCAAGAAAAGGTAGGTGAATGAGTTGTGGCAAAGGGGTGTGGGCTAGCTATCTCATAGTACTCTGCCATTTCACAGCTATGGTTGCTCCCTATCCCTGCTTATCATTCTAGCAGAGAGACAGGTTCTGCAAAAATGTCGAACATTTCCGTACTGTCTTTGGTGGAATATATTAAGTTTAAAATTATGCTATTCTTTCTAAAACTCTCTATTCCTTTTCTCATTTTCTTTTGCCAGTCCTGGGGCTTGACTTAGGTCCTGAGCATTGTTGTTGTGCTTTCTCAAGGCTAGAGCTCTAGCACTTGAGCCACAGCACCACTTCTGGCTTTTTCTATGTATGTGGTACTGAGGAATCAAACCCAGGTCTTTGTGCATTCTAGGCAAAGCACTCTATCACTAGGCCAAACTCCCACCCCTTTTCATTTCTTCTGGAGGATCCCTGTGCTACATCAGGTCCTAGGCAGTAACACAAGGGGGCTGCAAAGGGAGGAAAGAAGATGCCAAACAAAACACATCTCCACGTTCCGCATATAATTCATGTGGTTAAATCTTCAATAATGTAGTAGAGGCACACTTTCTTTCACTAATGCCCCACCACCAGCCAACTTGAATTTCATCTTCATTTCACACTTACAATTAACTACACTCCACCTTCTTCTTGTACATCTCTTGCTGGCAGAAACACAGGCCTTCTGATACGGATTGAATATTTCTTATCCAAAATACCTGGGACCTTAGTATTCAAATTTTAGAGTTTTTCAAAGTTTGAAATAACTAAGATTTACCAGTTGAACATTTATAATCCAAATAATTCAAAACATCAGAAGTATGCTTAAAAAGTTCAGGACTTTGGAGTATTTTGATTGCAGATTTTCAGATATTTTGTTTTACATCCCAAGTATTGTTCAAATGATGACGGATGTACCTTAAAATCATTATAAAGTTAGATGGGTACAGGTTGTTCATACCTAAAATCCTAGCTACTCCAGATGCTGTCATCTATGGATCATGTTTTGAAGCCTGCCTGGGTAGGAAAGTGTTTCAGATTTTCATCTCAAATTAACCACAGTGCGAGCCTTGAGGAAAAAAAAATAGTCTTTTATCTAGACAGTGCCCGGGCCCTGAGTTCAAGCCTCAAGACCAGCAAAAAAAAAATAATAATTTATTTTTTATTAAAGAATTTATTAACATTGATATTTATATCATATTTCAAATGTCATGTTTAACAAACAAGTATTAAAGAAGGGATTTTCTATATACGATCATTTGCACTTAGGTTTTAGAACATAATTAAAATTAAACTGAGGGTTTGTATGTCATATATACATATTAATCTATGTAGTAAAGCATTATGTCTGTAGAGTATATAGTCCATCAAAATAATTATTATAGTCTTTCTTTCATTTTAATCATCATATTGTTCTTAAGTCTACCTTCATACTTCTAGATTACTTTTTTTTTTTTTTTTTGGTGTTGACTCTAAATCTTAAACTCAGAGTCCCTGGCACTGTCTCTTAGATGGACTAGGACTCTACCACTTGAGCCACAGCTCCATTTATGGCTTCTTCTTATTTATTTGATTGCTAATTTGAGATAAGAATATCTCAGACTTGTCTTCTCTAAAGAAGAAATAAGAATGGCCTATAGACACATGAAGAAATGCTCGACATCTCTGGCCATAAAAGAAATGAAAATCAAACAGGACATGAGAAAGGGTATCAATATTTGTGAAGTAATGTACCTTCTATCTGTTGAATATAATGTAACCCTTCTATTAATTACAATAAAAATATATAAAAAAGAAATGCAAATCAAAACAACTCTAAGATTCCACCTCACTCCAGTTAGAATGGCCAGGATCAAGAAATCTAATAACAACAGATGCTGGCAGGGATGTGGCCAGGAGGGATCACTACTACACTGTTGGTGGGAGTGCAAACTCATTCAACCACTCTGGAAAGCAGTATGGCAGTTCCTCAAAAGACTAAACATAGAGCTCCCCTATGACCCAGCAATTCCACTACTTGGCATTTACCCAATCATCCAAAAACAAGGACATACTAAATCCACTAGCACAACAATGTTCATTGCAGCACTATTTACCATAGCAAAGGTATGGAACGAACCCAGTAGCCCCTCAGTTGATGAGTGGATCAATAAGATATGATATTTGTACACAATGGAATTCTATGCTGCCATCAGAAAGAATGACATTGCCCCATTTCTTAGGAAATGGAAAGACTTAGAAAAGATCATATTAAGTGAAGTAAGCCAGACTCAAAGGAACTTAGGCTCAATGGTTTCTCTCATTTGTCATAATCAGTAGAAACCTTGGGCTCTACTAGCAGAGGTTTACCGTAGAGCAAAACCTAGATTCATAAGGCCATATAGTATGACGCTAAATGAAAGGACCTCCAGGATATAGAAACAAAAGCCCATATAATGAGTGATTGTTACCCTTAATGTACTATGTTATCTCTCATCTCTTTTGCTGTCCCTTGGTTATCTCATATGGTTACAGTATTTCACCTTGTTATCTGATATAATATATGTATGTTTATTTGGTTATTTGAAATAGGATAGGGAAGGGGGTAAAATAAGATGAGGGGCTGGGTTGGGGGGAGGGAAATGGGGACCAAGACATGAGGAAGGGTATCAATGTATGTGAAGTAATGCACCTTCTATCTGGCGAATATAATGTAACCCTTCTACTAACTACAATAAAAAATATATGAAAAAAAAGAATATCTCAGACTTGCTTAGGCTGGCTTTGAACCAGGATCTTGAGGTGATAGCTTCCAGAATTAGATTATAGGCATGAGCCAAGTTCTCTAGTTTGCTTTTGAATTGGATTTATATATAATGAAAATAATCTCATGTTATAGTAACTGAAATTCTTTTTTGCCAATCCTGGGAACTGAACTCAGGGCCTGAGCACTATCCTTGGGCTTTCCTTAAGGTTAGTGCTCTACTACTTGAGACACAGCACCAGCTCTGGCTTTTCTATATATGTAGTACCGAGGAATCAATCCTGGGTCTTTGTGCATGCTAGGCAAGCACTCTACCACTAGGCCAAACTCCTGATTCCCGTAAGTGAATTTTTTTTGGTGGGGGGGGGGGGAGGCCATGGATCTTGGACTCAGCCTGGGTGCTTTCTCTCTAAGCTCTTCAGTTCAAGGCTACCACCCTACTCTTGAGCCAAGCCCTATGTCCCATTTTTCTAGAGGTTAATTGAAGATAATAGTCTCAGGTCCTTTTGTGCCCAAGCTGGCTTTGAACTTTGATCCTCGGATCTCAGCCTCCTGAGTAGCTAGGATTACAGGCATGAGCCACTGCGCCCGACTAAGTCACTGAAAAAAAAATTTTTTAAATGTTTTTATTTTTTTTATTGTAATTAGTAAAAGGATTACGTGATATTTGCCAGATAGAAGGTGCATTAATTCACATACATTGATACCCTTTCACATGTCTTGGTACCCATTTCCCTCCCCCCCCACACCCCCTACCCGTCTTGGTTTTCCCCCCTTCCCTATCAAATTTCAAATATCCAAATACAAATAAATTCAATATATCAGATAACAAAGTGAGATACTATACCAATATGAGATAACCAAGGGACAGCAAAGGAGATGAGAGACAACATAGTACATTAAGGATAACAATCATTCATTATATGGCTTTTGTTTCTAAGTCTTTCCATTTCCTATCAAATGGGGCGATGTCATTCTTTCTGACAGCAGCATAGAATTCCATTGTGTACAAATACCACAACTTGTTGATCCACTCATCAACTGAGGGACATCTAGGTTGGTTCCATATCTTTGCTATGGTGAATAGTGCTGCAGTGAACATTGTTGTGCTAGTGGATTTAGTATGCCCTTGTTTCTGGATGGTTGGGTAAATGCCACGTAGTGGAATTGCTGGGTCATAGGAGAGCTCTATGTTTAGTCTTTTGAGGCACTGCCACACTGCTTTCCATAGTCACTGAAAATTTTAAGGCAACATTTATTGAATCTAATTAATTTCTGTTTTCTTTAGATTAAAAAAGAAATTTGATGTTCTCTACCTGTACCACTTGTCTATCACTCATCAACCCACTGGCTGGTTACCATAGATCATTTCATCTCAAGTTCTCTGAAAGCAAACAATTTCAGTATTTTTTTTTAGCACTAATGGGATTTTAACTCAGATTTTTATGCCCACTAGGATGCCATAAATGAGCCATATTCTTAGCCTTGAAGGTAAATAATTTCTGTTAAGTAGCTAGTATTTATATTAATTTCAAGCCAGATATATACCTAAATAGTATGAGAAATTATTTTAATGTAGTATGTGGATACTATATGGGACTTTGACAAACTAAATATATCTATATACATACATTGATTTATATGAACATAAACACATCTTACATGTCTTTAGACAAAATAGGTGCAATATTTTTCTAATTTTAACAATTATGAAAATTTAAACTTTTTTTTGCCAGTCCTGGGCTTGAGCTCAGGCACTGTCCTTGGACTTTCTCATGGCTAGAGCTCTTCCACTTGATCCTCAGCACCACTTCCAGCTTTTTTTCCATGTATGTGGTTCTGAGGAATGGAACCTGGGCCTTCGTGCATGCTAGGCAAGCACTCTACCACTAAGCTAAACTCCTAGGCCTAACAAATTTAACCTCTTTTATCCAATTTTATACTAAATTTCACCTCATAAAATTATTTGAGTCTTTTGGTCAGCAACAGAAACACATTATCACATCATTCTTAGAGAATGCATCCTGCTTTCTGAAATAACTTCCTTTATGATGTGATTTATAGGGCCGCATCACAGGAAAAGGTAAGGTACACCACAAAAGGTACACCACATATATAAATATGCTCACATACAGAACTACAAAAACTCATAAGAGACTGTATTAAGTGCCCATGCTTTACTAATTAATTATTCTAAAAATACATCAAGGCAGAAAACAGTATTTCTGAATGTGATGACTTGGTTGGGTGACTTTCAACATCCTTTCAATTCTTGTGGATTGTACTCACAGAAACCTGAAAGAACTGTCAAAATTCTGCTCACTTCTGTTTTTCATTAATCAGTTATGTATGGAATGTTAGAACTGAGCAGCTCACATTTTGGTGGGCAGGAAATTGAGTGAGAATATGGCTGTGGATCTGTGTGATGATTTTTAATGTTTATTGGGTTGTTGAGGACCAACCTAGGGCCTTGTGTCTACTAAGCATGCTTTGAACCATGTTCCTCAGATTTCAGACTCCTGAGTAGCAGCGATTACAGGCATGATCCACCACGCCCAGCTCCCATCCATTTTTAAACTGAAAAAAAATGTTCAGTCCACATTTATGAATGTTATTTGATCTGTACTCTATTTCTAATACCTTTGTCTACATGTTCCTTAATCAGCATGTAAGTTTTCTACTTTATCTTTATATTCTCCTTAGTGTTGGGTTACTTTGCTCTTCTTTTTCAAATTTCTTAATGTGGAAAAGAATATATTCTGTGGGGTTAGGCTGAATAACTCAGGGACACCACCCAGGTCCAGAGTTCAAGTCATGGAAGTTCCACTACCGACAAAAATAAATAAAAAAATTTTAAAGTGTATTCTGCAGTTTGGTGGGGGCAGTGTTCCCCAAACATCAATTCGATCGATTTCGTTGTTACTGTTGCTCAAATCTTCTCCATCCTTTGTGAAGTTCTTTATTGGTATTTATTGGGAGAAGTATTGAATCTCCAACTATAATTGTTGACTTGCCTGCTTTTCCCTTGAGTTCTGTCAATATTTACTTCAAGTATCTTTAGGCTCTGTCATTAGGTATTTAGTGAATGAACTAACTTATTTATCATTTTGCTCTTCTGATTTACCTCATGGAGAGCGCAACACTTGTTTGTTGAGTAAAAAGGTATAGATAAAGCTAAGTTGGCCATATTCAGTATTGGAAGTGTAATGCAATTTTTTAAAATTTTTTATTGTTTGGCCAGTCCTAGAGTTTGAACTAAGGGCCTGGGCACTGTCCTTGGGCTTTCTCAAGGCTATTTTGCCGTACCACTTGAACCACAGCATCACTTCTGGCTTTTCCTGTATATGTGGTAGAGAGAAATAGAACCCAGGGCTTCATGCATGCGAGGCAAGCACTCTACCACTACGCCATGCTCTCGGCTCCCATATGTTTTAAATATGTGTAATAACCTAGATTTCAGGAAGGCAGATGCAGTTGGGTCAACCGTATAGACAAGCTCAAAGGATTTCCCTAATATCTGCCATAGTTCATCTTGTTCTTCAGAGATTAGAAAGGTGACTTAAGTGTGTGTGTGTGTGTGTGTGTGTGTGTGTGTGTGTGTCTGTGTGTCTGTGTGTATAAGAGTGGGATTATGGTAATGACAGACCCAGTCTGATAGGAATATTGAGTTTAGTAATTTTATATATGTATATTTTTTATTGTAATTAATAAAACAGTTACATGATATTTGACAGATAGAAGGTACATTAATTCACATATATTGATACCCTTTCACATGTCTTGGTCCCCATTACCCTCCCCTCCACCCCCCTTAGTAATTTTTTTAAAAAGATTGTTTTGCTTCAGAGTTACTTTTCTGGCTGAGGGAAACAGTTTTAGATTTGTTTTTCTGTTTGTTTATTAGTGTTATTTTTACTGTAATAAAAGTTATGTAAATTTTCTCCCATCTGCTAACTATTACTAAAATCACCCACAAACTAAGAAAATAAACAGAAGGTGTTTCTGTAGAATGATTAATGCTACTGGGCACAAACAAAGTCTGCAGTTGCAATCTGACTGCTTTATGCACCCATCCAGGGGACTGTGGTACAGTTTTGAGAGTTTAATAACAATGACAACTCAAACCTTGAACCCAGTAGTCTTTAAAAATTTCAGTATTGTGTTTTTCTTTTTCAACAAACAATTCCACAGTGATGGCTTTTTCAGTTAATGGGCTCTAGTCAGTGTTTTTGAAAGGGCAAGGGACTTGAATTTCTCATCATAGCATCAGTTTTCTTGCAATTTTTCCATCTTACTCTCATTTGGACCTCCAATGTTTTCCAAACCGACAATCAGGCCATACTTCATCTTTATGAACTGGTTATAATTTTAGATGATTTTTTTTGTTGTTTGTTTGTACAGTGGTCATTTTTTTCTCCCAAGTGAAATAGGTCATGTATCTATCTCTCCTTGGAAGGACTCAGCACTTTGTGGAATTCTGTTCCCTGATAGGCTCAAGAAGAGTTAAGAAATTCAGGAGACTGCAGTGTGGTCTAGTGGTCAAGTGCTTACCTAGCATGAAGGCCTGGCCAGGTTTGATTCCTTGGTACCACATACACTGAAAAAGCTGGAAGTGGTGCTGTGCTCAAGAACAGCAATCAGTCCCAGAGGCCCAGAGTTCAAGCCCAAGACTGACAAAAAAAAAAAAAAAAGGAGCTAAGAAATTCAGTACTATCTAGTATTTTCTCATTATAGGAATAGGAACCATATACTTGTTGGAAGCAAAAATCCTTTTCTTTTTCTTTCTTTCTTTCTTTTTTTTTTTTTTTGTCAGGCTCTAGGGTTTGAGCTGAGGTTTGGGCTCCGTCCCTGAGCCTCTCTGTGCTCACGGCCAGCACTCTACCACTTGAGCCACAGTGTCATTTCCAGTTTTTCCTGAGTAATTCATTGGAGATAAGCATCTCACAGACTTTCCTGCCAGGCTGGCTTTGAGCCATGCTCTTCAGATCTCAGCCTCCTGAGTAGCTAAGATGACAGGCGGGTATCACCAGCACTCAGTTCTGAAGGCAGAATCTAGTTTTTTTTTGGCAGTAGTAGGCTTGAGCTCAGAGCCTGAGCAAGGTCCTCGGACTTTCTCAAGGCTAGCACTCTATCACTTTAGCCTCAACACCACTTCCGGCTTTTTTCTATGTATGTGGTACCGAGGAATCCAACCCGGGTCCTTGTGCATGCTAGGCAAGCACTCTACCACTAGGCAAAACTCCCGGCCCTGAAGGCAGAATTTTTTTTCCATATATTTTTTATTGTAATTAATAGAAGGGTTACATGATATTTGCCAGATAGATGGTGCATTAATTCTCATAACACTGATGATACCCTTTCACATGTCTTGGTCTGCATTTCCCTCCCCCCCACCCCCACCCCTCATCTTGTTTTCCCCCCTTCCCTATTCAATTTCAAATAACCAAATACAAATATATCCGATATATCAGGTAACAAAGTGAGATACTGTAACAATATGAGATAACCAAGGGACAGCAAAAGAGATGAGGGATAACATAGTACCTTAAGAACAACAATCATTCATTATATGGCTTATGTTTCTATATCCTAGAGATCCTTTCATTCAGTGTCCTACTATATGGCCTTTTGTATCAAGGTTTTGCTCTATTGTAAATCTCTGCTAGGAGAGCCCAAGGTTTCTACTGATTATGACAAATGAGGGAAACCATTGAGCCTAAGTTCCTTTGAGTCTGGCTTACTTCACTTAATATGATCTTTTCTAAGTCTTTCCATTTCCTAACAAATGGGGCAATCTCATTCTTTCTGACAGCAGCATAGAATTCCATTGTGTACAAATACCACATCTTGTTGATCCACTCATCAACTGAGGGACATCTAGGTTGGTTCCATATCTTTGCTATGGTAAATAGTGCTGCAATGAACATTGTTGTGCTGGTGGATTTAGTATGTCCTTGTTTCTGGATGATTGGGTAAATGCCAAGTAGTGGAATTGCTGGGTCATAGGGGAGCTCTATGTTTAGTCTTTTGAGGAACTGCCATACTGCTTTCCATAGTGGTTGAACGAGTCTGCACTCCCACCAACAGTGTAATAGTGATCCCTCCTGGCCACATCGCCTCCAGCATCTTAAAACCATACCTACCCAAGATCTCAGCTAGAAAGGGATGCTGAAAGTTATTTCTAAAAATGCCTCATTTTATCAAACATACTTCCTTCAGGTCATACTGTGAAATATTTCTGGCAGAACCTTAGAGTGAGTAGAGTTCATTCCATTACTTAGTGATACCACTTCTGGATAGAACTGCTGCACTGTGAATGGACCCTTAATTTGAAGGGAAATTGATTAGTAAATATCTTTGATAGGTAAATATCTTTTTTCTAAGTAAGGAGTTGTATAAAGGGGTTACAACTCCATAAATCAGGTAATGAGTATAGTACTTCTTAGACAACATCACTCCTTCCTTCACTTTCCCCTCTTTCCCCCTTCTCTCCCTACCCATAAGTTGCATGGTTTATTTTTTATATGGTATATATTGGATACTATGACTTCATTTGTTCATCCTTCCTTGCTCAATATTTCTTTTACTTGCAATAATTTTAAAACAATTATTAACAAGTTCTAATAACTCTTTTGTAAAATGTCCTTTTATGTGGTTTGTCTAATATTTTTTCAGGCTAATATTTAGGTTATGGATTTTAGGGAATAATAGCTCAGAAATGAGAGTACTCTCACTGTGTCCCATCTCAAAGGATACATAATAACTAACATTACTGGGGATGTTAACTTTGGTCCCTTAGTTACACAGCCTCTGCTAGGTTCCACTGTGCACTTACTCATTTTCCTCTTCTACTAAGTGATTTGTTAAGTCCAGACTGCTTTCAAAGGGAGAAGAACTAGGCTTTATCTCCATGAGAGAAGAATAACAAATAACCAGTAGGCATAAATTATAAATCATCATAACAGGTCAGTAGTATGGCCTACTGTACAATACTTGCCTAGCATCGCACGAAGCTCTGGGTTTGATTCCTCAGTACCACATACAGAAATAACCAGAAGTTGTTCTGTAGCTCAAGTGGTAGAGTGCTAGCTTTGATAAGGCTCAAGGACAGTGCCCAGGCCCTGAGTTCAAGCCTGGAACTGGAAAAAAAATCATGACAACCACCAGAATAATTAGTATTTTCAGGCTAGACAAATGTTATTTTTTTCCCTTAAAGTTAGCATTTATCAGTGAATTTCAGCTAGCCTTGAGCTGAAGAGCTCAGGGACAATGTCCAGGTTCAGAGTTCAAGCCCCATGACCAACAAAAGAAAAAAAAAGTAACAAGTAGAATAAGATATACGGTAACGTATGGGTTAATTAAAAGTCAATGAAATGAGAATGTATTTTGCAAGAAGATATTGAAGCTGGGAACTAACTAGTGGCTCAAGCCTGTAATCCTTGCTACTCAGGAGGCTGAGATCTGATGATTGAGGTTCAAAGCCAGCCTAGGCAAGAAAGTTCATGAGATGCTAATCAACTACCAAAAAATCTGGAAGTGGAGCTGTGGGTCAAGTGGTAGAATGCAAAATGTGATGTCAGGCCCTGAGTTCAGGCCCCAGGAGTCACACACACACACACACACACACACACACACACAAAGAAATTGAAATACCAAGAAATAAATTTCATATATTAAAACATCTTTTTGTGGTATGGAAGATTGTGGCAATCACATATAAGAGAAATGGATGGAAAAAAAAATCATATTAAGTGAAGTAAGCTAGACTCAAAGGAACATAGGCTCAATAGTTTCCCTCATTATTCATAATTAGTATAAACCTTTGACTCTCCTAGCAGAGGTTTACAATAGGGCAAAACCTAGATATATAAGGCTATATAAGATGAGGCTAAATGAAAGGACCTCCAGGATATGGAAACAAGAGCCATAAAATGTGAGATTATTGTTCTTAATGTACTGTTATTTCTCATCTCTTTTGTTGTCCTTTGGTTATATGATATTGTTACAGTATCTTACTTTATTATCTGGTATATTGTATATATGTTTAATTGAAATAGGATAGGGAAGGGAGGAAAACAAGAACGGGGAAGGGGTGGGGGGAGGGAAATGGGGACAAAAACATGATAAGGGGTATCAATGTTTTTGAAGTAATGCACCTTCTATCTGGTGAATATAATGTAACCTTTCTATTAATTACAATAAAAAAAGGAAAAAAGAGAGTTATAACCTGAAACAAAAGAGAAATGGAAATAAATACATTAAAAAAAATGTGTGTAGTATTGGATCTTGGCCTAGTTTCTATCTCTGTGAATGGAGGTAGTAGCACTTCTTTATTTGCTTAAGAATTAAGTGAAGGCCTGGAGTTTGGCCTAGTGGTTAAAGTGCTTGCCTAGCATGCACGAAGACCCAGGTTCGATTCCACGGTACCACATACATAGAAAAAAAGCCGGAAGTGGTGCTGAGGCTCAAGTGGTAGAGCTCTAGCCTTGAGAGAGTCCAAGGACAGTGCTCAGGCCCTGAGCTCAAGCCCAGGACTGGCAAAAAAAAAAAAAAAAAAAAAAGAATTAAGTGAAAAGCAGAAAGAGAAAAAGAAGGGGTGACAATATCCAAAAGGAAATATACTTAATACCTGAGGTATAAAACTGTAACTCCTCTGTACATTATCTTCATAATAACAATAAAAAAATTTGGGGGCCGGAAGTTTGGCCTAGCGGTAGAGTGCTTGCCTAGCATTCACAAAGACCCAGGTTTGATTCCTAGGTACCACATACATAGAATAACTGGAAGTGGTGCTAAGGCTCCAGTGGTAGAACTCTAGCCTTGAGAAAGTCTAAGGACAGTGCTCAGGCCCTGAGCTCAAGCCCAGGACTGGCAAAAAAAAAAAAAAAAAAAAAAAAAAAAAATTAAAAGGACAAAGTATAGCAAGTGCCCAGCAGATTATCTTTTAAAAAGATTTTTTTTTTTAATTATCAGGGCAATGTATAAACGGGTTACACATTCTTAATGATATATTACTTCTTGAACATTGTTACCCCTTCCCATGTTTTTCTCCCACTTTCCCTCCCCCTTCCCTTTCCCAAGTTGTAAAGTTCATTCCAACATGTTGTCCTCTGAATATTGCTGTTACATGGTTCACCCTTTGTCTCTTCATTTTGTTTTTCCCCTTCCCTTCCCTGATTCAGATAAACAAATAAATTTATATACAATACAGTAGGTACCAGGCAGATACAGCATCAACAGGGGATAAACCATAAGAGGAAAAAATGAAAAAATAAAACGAGTAAAGAAATAACTTCACATAGTTCATTAAAAAACACCAATCACAGGATGTATCTCTTGTTTCCTTCTCCTAGAGTTCATTTCTCTTAGCCTCATCCTATATGGCCATATGCACATAGCTTTTGAGCTATTGAACTCATCCAGCAGATTGTCTTGTACACAGAATAATATTAATAAATGTTGGATATGTTCTATACCCTTAAGTTCTCCAGCACAGCAGCTCGAAGGGTCTCTCTCTCTCTCTCTTGATGTGTGTGTGTGTGTGACCTGGAGATTGAACTCAGGACAAGGGCACTGTCCCTGACCTTTGCTCATGGTAGCCTAGTGCTTTACCATGTGAATCACAGCTTCTACTTTTAGCTTTTTGTTGGTTAAATGAGATAAGAGTCTCATAGACTTTTCCTGCCTGAGCTTGCTTTGACTCTCAGTCCTCAGATCTCAGCCTCCTGAGTAGATAGAATCATAGGAATGAGCTATCAGTGCCCTGCTTCTTATCATGTGCTTTACATTCTTTCTCTCTTTCTCTCCATGCAGGGCTTACCACTCAAAAAATGGAAGGCAGAAATTACTCACCTGAGTTGCCCAGAGCCCACCATGTTTGCCTTCTCATCTCCAGCTCCTCTACCTCCACGTGGACACTCTTTGCGAGAGATGTGGATACCAAGTTTCCAGCAATCCAAGAAGGAAGCCCAGGCACTAAGGTGGCTGGTGGATAGGAATCAAAATTTTTCGACTCAAGAGTTTTGGGCCCTCGTATTCAAGGATTAATGTTCAGAAGTATCAGATTGACACAGCCCGGAGTCATCCTGAGGCTTATTTTCTAGTTTGCCTTAATATCTGGATATAATAGCCATTCTTTTTGTTATCCTTCAGATAATAATGAATTGTTATAGTTCTCAAAATGAGCCCTATCAAAAAATAGCTATAAATTATCCTCAGAGGTTATCTCTATTTTTTATGCTAAAAATAAATATTTTGTATGGACACTTGTCATTTTTAGCTTATTTTTGGCCTGATGTACTTCTGTAGAAATTCATATAATGAAGATTGTTTTCCTTAGTACATTGGAAGCAGAAGATGTAACTGTGGATTTTTAATATTTACACTATTATTAGCTACTTACTGGTGTTTGGTACTCTCAGTGTTTGAATGTTGAACATGAATATGAAACACATTACAACTTGATAATGACAAATTCCATTAGTTGGTTTCTAGGAATGTAAGTTTAAAAAAAGCTGCCTTAAGATTATCTGCTCTTAAGAAAAGATTATCTGCTCTTTTTTCATATATTTTTATTGTAATTAATAGAAGGGTTACATTATATTCACCAGATAGAAGGTGCATTACTTCACATACATTTGATACCCTTTCTCATGTCTTGGTCTCCATTTCCCTCCCCCCTCTCCCACCCCTCATCTTGTTTTCCCCCCTTCCCTATCCTATTTCAAATAACCAAATAAACATATATATATATGTATATATATATATAGTATATCAGATAACCAGGAGAAATACTGTAACACAATATGAGATAACCAAGGGACAGCAAAAGAGAGATAACATAGTACATTAAAGACAACAATCACTCATTATATTGCTTTTGTTTCTATATCCTGGAGGTCCTTTCATTTAGTGTCATCCTATATGGCCTTATGTATCTAGGTTTTGTTCTATTGTAAACCTCTGCTAGGAGAGCCCAAGGTTTCTACTGATTATGACAAATGAGGGAAACCATTCAGCCTATCTTATCTGCTCTTAGTCTTTTGTTGTTGTTGTTGTTGTTGTTGTGGGGTTTCAACTCTGGATCTGGGCACTGTCCCTCAGCTCTTCAGCTCAAGGCTAGCACATTACCACTTGACCCATAGTACCACTTCCGCTTTCCTGGTTTTAATTGGAGATGAGTCTCACAGGCTTTTGTGCCCTGGCTGGCTTTGAATTGTGATCCTCAGATCTCAGCCTCCTGAGATCTGCTTACAAGACCATGAGCCATCGGCACCCAGCTCTGCTACTACTCTTTAAAAGTCAAAGGGATGTATGTATATCTACCTTTATCTCTGTATCTATAGCCTCCTCTCTAACCATTTTTATATTCCCTGACCCTGCTGACCTCTTCCTGTTTCCCTTCCAAAATGTAGCATTTTGTAAAAGGCAACTTCCTGTATTGATTTGATCAAGGAAGTATCACCAGTTGTTCCATATATGTGCTGAACAGAATAATAAGAATTTCCTAGTTCATGTTGGAGAGGTTGAATTTATTTACTCTCAATGAGAATGACACCGACTCTAAGGGAAGGGATTTGACTGCAGTGTTCCTGTGAGCGTTCAATGTACTTAGATCATTTTCATCCCCTCCACTGCTCCTTCTACTTCCCCTTCCCTACTCCTTTTTTTTTTTTTTGCCAGCCCATGGGCTTGAACTCAGGGTCTGGTCACTGTCCTTGGACAGCTACAGCTCCATTTTAGGCATTTTTGGTGATTAAAGATGCGAGTCATAGATTTTCCTGCATGGTCTGGCTCTGAACTGCCATTCTAAGTAGCTATGATTATAGGCATGAGCCGCCAAAGCTCAGCCATAGTTTCAATTTTTATGATTGAGTGACATTACATTATGTATATGTACCATATGGTACATAAGGCTAAAGCTCCACCATTAGAGCCATAGTACCACTTCTAGCTTTTTTTATGTATGTGTCAAGCACTCCACCACTAGGCAAAACTCCCAGCCACATGTATAATTTTTTGTCAGTCATGGGGCTTGAACTCTGGGCCTAGGTGCTGTCCCTGAGCTCTTCAGCTCAAGGCTCCTGCCCTACCCTTGAGCCCACTTCCCTTTTTCTAGAGGTTAATTGGAGGTATCTCAGATCCCTTTGTGCCCGGGCTGGCTTTGAACCTTGATCCTCAGACCTCAGCCTCCTGAGTAGCTAGGATTATGGGTGTGGGCTGCCTCACCCAACCATGTATAATATTTTCTTTACTTATTTATCAGCTGGTTGGCTCTGAGACTAAATCCATGTCTTGGCTATTGTGAATTCTGCTGGTATAAGCATGTGTGCTGACTTAATATTCCTTTGATTATATGCCCAGGAATAATACAGAACCTTCATATAGTAGCTCTTCTTTTAGTTAGAAATCCTATGGAGAAGCCTCCATACTGATTTCCAGACAGGCTGCATATATAATCTCATACACAGACTATAAGGGTTCCCCACCGCATCCTTCACAACATTGGTTGTTTGATCCATGTGAGAGCATAGGTGAGTACACTAAGCATGATATCATAGCAGCTTCTGCTCTCCACCATAAAGATTGAGACACATTTTCTGTGCATGTAAAGTCTTGTTGTACATCTAGGTCTTAAATAACTCAATAGTTTATGAAATCTTGTTTTATCCTTGTTCTTTTCAGGAGTTCATAAATAAAAAAAAAACAATTCTGAACCTATCCGCTGTGCCCCAATTTACTAAAATAAAATTCTTGGTTATTTTTTATTTTTATTTTTTCTGTCAGTCCTGGGATTTGAACTCAGGGCTTTCTCAAGGCTAGAGCTCTGAGCCACAGCACCACTTCCAGCTGTTTTTCTATGTATGTGGTACCAAGGAATCAAACCCAGGTTTTTATGCATGCTAGGCAAGCACTCTACTGCTAGGTCAGGTCCTCTTGATTATTTAATGCAGCATATGCATTTTGTGGAGGAGAGAATTTCCATAGAGCTGAGAGTGTATTTCCAAGAAAATAAATAAGGTGTTCTGAGTACCTCTGTATTTTTTTGTTTAGTATATGCTTTTTCTGTCATTGAGTTGTCATTAATAAAAGAATGCCTTCTTGTCTCTGGTAGTGGTTGTTATAGGAGTAGAAGTATGTCTCATTTTTAGCAGGATTCTTATCTACAAGTGGAAGGTAAACTCTCTGAATGTTTCAATATGTTTACCTGTGTTGATCCCATCATGCTAAACCATTCATTTTACTTCACTGTCTCCATTTGTGAAATATTGTTAATCAAGTGACCTGCCTCACAGGACTGTTGTAGAAATGACTGTGGCTGTGAACAATTTTATACAGCACAAAACTGTCCTTAGTGCCTCAATATATTTCACATGGGTTATTTGTAAGGACATGCATTTTTAAAGCAGTGTAACCACGTGAACAAACTCTTCAAGAAACGTGGGAAAGAGTGCTCATCAATAGTCTTCATTTCATCATCAGAAAATGGAGATAACTTCGATAATTTAACAATGATGCTAGAGCCTGAATGTTCTGACATATGATTGGCTTATTTTTGTTGTTAGGACTACTGGCTAGTAGTTTGGATATTGATGGATGTAATTATCACTGTAAATGATGGGCTTGATGCCTATGATATGATGTGTACTTTTCAGAAATCAAAGACACAAGCAGACTCGAGTATCCTTCTTTCACTCACTCATCACACATTGTATATTACACATAAGAGAACCAGCTCAACATCTGTAGTACCTTGAATGAATTTAAACATAGACCTAGACTTGAAATGCCTGATAGTATGAAGAATATCTAAAAGAGTCTAATTCCCGTTACAAAGATCAAATTCTTTTTTAAATTTTACTTTTTTCTGTTATTATGAAGGTGAATATAGAGGGGTTACAGTTACATAAGTCTGGTAATGAGTACATTTCAATGCCACCCCTTTCAGGATTAAGTCCTTTTTAAGAGAAATCTGTTGTTTTAGTCTGCTCAGGGTACTCTCATAGAGTACCATGAACTGGGTTGCTTATAAATAGGGATTTATTTCTCACAGTCCACAAGGCTGGGGACTCTTAAATCAAAGGTGTCAGTAGACTCAGTGTTTGGTGAAGGCCAGCTTTGTGTTTCATGTATAGCCATCTTGTGTCTTCATATGGTGGAAGAGGTGAGGGAACTCTCTGGGGTCTCTTACACTAATCCAATCATGATGGCTATACATAAATTACCTATTAATTCTTAAAGGCTCCACCTCTTAAAGCTCTTGTTTTGGGATTTGGGTTTCCGTGTCTGGATTTGGGAGACACAAATACTCAGTTCCTAATTCCTTCAAATTCTTTCTTTTCCCCCAGGCTGAAGAGAGTTTATTGCAGAACAAACTGCTTGTCCTTCTGCAGTGAGGGTCTAAGGAGAAGGGTCCAAGTTTAAGGTTAAGTTTAAGGAGGAAGTATGACCTGGGTAGTCCAGGATATGACGTCAGAAAAAGAGAAGGTACCTCCCTCCAGGTGTGCCAGTTGCCTAGGTAACAGACATTGAGTGGAGGCTTTAACACCAGAGGCTTGAGGAGAGGGTACGGGGACTGCATACCCTGGACCTTACATCCCAGCCTTTTGCTAATTTTAAGGACAGATGGGGACCTTTTTTTGGTGCACCTTATGGTCTCAGCTTTTTGATAATTATGAAAGAAATTATGCATATTCTTTCTGGTACTGTCCTGGGTGCATGGGAGACCCAGAAAGCTGCCAAGGCTAAAAATCCTGAGAATAAAACTTACAAATCGCAGCTAATGAAAGCAATTATGCACATTCCTGTCCAGTTATAAGGGAGACAGATATGGGCATTAGATGGGCAAGTTTACTAACTTATTTCTCTTGATCTCCCACACTTTGTTAACAAAGATGTCTAAAAATATTCTGTTCATTGTTAAAAATTTTGAGTTTTGAGCTTTGCTTTGTTTTTGTCTGGTGTTACCTGTTTTTCTAGCATTGACCACATGGCTCTGTAGTGGGAAAATATTTATTTGGACACTGGAATTCCAGGAAATACACAGCCAATTTTCTTTTTTAAGAAAGAATCAAAGTGTGCCTTAAGGCTTGTGCATAAATGTCTGTGTCTGTCTGTCTGTAAAATGTGATTCCTGGGGCCGGGAGTTTGGCCTAGTGGTTAAAGTGTTTGCCTAGCATGCATGAAGACCCAGGTTCAATTCCTCAGTACCACATACACAGAAAAAAGCCGGAAGTGGTGCTGAGGCTCAAGTGGTAGAGCTCTAGCCTTGAGAAAGTCCAAGGACAGTGCTCAGGCCCTGAGCTCAAGCCCAGGACTGGCAAAAAAAAAAAAATGTGATTCCTCCAAATTCTTTAAAAATTTTTTTATTGTCAGAATAATGTATAAAGGGGTTACAGTTATATTCATGAGGAAGTAGGTGCATTACTTCTAACACATTGATACCCCTTCTCATGTTTTTGTTCCCATTTTCCTCCACCTACCCCTCCCAATCATCTTGTTTTCCCCTTCCCTTCCCTATTTCAAATAAACAAATATATAATACACCGGATAACAAAGTCTAATGTAGTAACAACATGAGATTAACCCATAAGGGCAAAAAAAAAGAGAAGAGAAATAATATAGTACATTAAGAACAACCAAATTCTTATTCTTCTCATGTACAAAATTTATTCATATTCCCAAACAGCCTCAACAGTTTAAGTCATTTCAGCATGCACTCAAAAGCATAAGATCCAGAGTCTCATCTTAAGTTTCATTTAAATTAGATATGAATGAGAGTCAAGATGTGTTTTATCCTGGAGCTGACTGCCTTCAATATGTAAAGCTTATTTCTTGGCATGCAAAATATAATGGTGGGATAAACGGTCCCCATCCCAAAGGGAGCAATGGAGAGGAAAAATATCCCAGGTTATGTCTAAAGCCTAATGGAGAAAATCGCATTAGAACTTAAGGCTGGAGAACAATCTTGTTTGCCCCCCCCCCCCCCATGTTGCCTTGTTCAGGACCACGGGGTGGAAGTGTCATTTCCATTACTTGGTGCAACAGCTTCACAACAACTCACACTCATCTTCTCCATGTTGCAGCTCTCCAGGCTGGCTTTATCCACTCCTGAGTCCAGGGATCTCTATCCTTGGGAACATGGGTACAACAGCGTATGTTCTCCACCGCGATGCCCTCTGCTTGGAGACTGCAGGCAAGGATAACACACCAAATTGCTGCTTGCTCCTTCTGGAGGAGCAGACAGCTTCTACTGCTCCTACTGCTCTAAGGCCACCTGGAGTGGCACTTGAGGGGGCTGAGAGTGTGGTGCTGAGTGCAGGGAGTGGCTCTGATGATCACAGGTGGCAGTGATCCCTTTAAATCGGCAATGCTCCTTCCCCCTTACTTTTGTGCTCTGTGTCTATGAAGCAAATAGCAGTTCTGATCTGTCACTTTTAGGATCCTTTTCCCATTGATTTAGAGATCAGCTCCTAGTTTCTGTTGAGATGGCTGATTCATACTAGTTTTATTAAAAGGTTATTTTGGCACACTCTTAAGAGTTCTCATTTTTTAAAATATGGATAGATCAAAAGTGTAAGGGGTTGTTCCCTTTGCTTGGCAGATTTGATGTCAATTGAGAATCCACTCCCCACATGGCAAAACAAGTGAATGAGCTTTTGGAGGGTACTGCCTTAGTTAATGAGGGCTCGTCCTCCCGATACACTCATTTTCCAACGGCCCTGACTCTGAGTGCCATCACATTTTGGGTTAGCATTTTAATGTATTAAGTGTGTGTGAGTGTGTGTGTGTATAGAACATAAGCATTTAGTCTGTGGAAACAGTTACAGGGAATGATGTCAATTACCCTAAAACAAGACAGATAGAATTCTATGTAAGTCATGACATGTATTTTTCTTGGAATCTACACAGCACATGGTATGGAAGTTCACAGGCTGAGAAAAATGACAATTAGTTTGTATTTCAAATACTTTCAAAATCTTGAGTATTTTTCTTTTTTTTTTTTTTTGATAGGTCATGGGGCTTGAACTTGGCCTGGCACTGTCCCTGAGTTCTTCAACTCAAAGCTACCACCTACCCGTGAGCCAAGCTCCACTTCCTGATTTCTTTTTTTCCTTCTTTTTAAAATTATTTTTAAATTTTATTGTAATTAATAGAAGGGTTACATTATATTTGCCAGATAGAAGGTGCATTACTTCACATACATTGATACCCTTTCTCATGTCATGGTCCCCATTTCCCTCCCCCCACCCTTCCCCTCATCTTGTTTCTCCCCCTTCCCTATCCTATTTCAAATAACCAAATAAACATATATACAATATACCAAATAATAAGACAAGATACTGTAACCATATGGGACAACCAAGGGACATCAAAAGAGATGAGAAATAACATAGTACATTAAGAACAACAATCACACATTATATGGCTCTTGTTTCCATATCCTGGAGGCCTTTTCTATTAGCCTCATCCAATATGGCCTTATGTATCTAGGTTTTGCCCTATTGCAAATCTCTGCTAGGAGAACCCAAGGTTTATACTAATTAGGACAAATGAGGGAAACCATTGAGCCTATGTTCCTTTGAGTCTGACTTACTTCATTTAATATGAACTTTTCCAAATCATTCCATTTCCTTACAAATGGGGCGATGTCATTCTTTCTGATGGCAGTAAATACCGCATCTTGTTGATCCACTCATCAACTGAAGGGCATCTGGGTTGGTTCCATATCTTTGCTATGGTAAGTAGTGCTGCAGTGAACATTTTGTGTTAGTGGATTTAGTCTGTCCTTGTTTCTGGACGATTGGGTAAATGCCAAATAGTGGAATTGCTCGGTCATAGGGGAGCTCTATGTTTAGTCTTTTGAGGAACTGCCATACTGCTTTCCATAGTGGTTGAACAAGTCTACACTCCCACCAACAGTGTAGTAGTGATCCCTCCTGTCCACATCCCCTCCAGCATCTGTTATTATTAGATTTCTTGATAATGGCCATTCTAACTGGAGTGAGGTAGAATCTCAGAGTTGCTTTACATTTCTTTTATGGCCAGAAATGTGGAGCATTACTTCATGTGTCTCCACTTCCTGTTTTCTAGAGGTTAATTGGATATAAGAGTCTCAGGTCCTTCTGTTGCCAGAGCTGGCTTTGAACCTTGGTCCTCAGACCTCAGCCTCCTGAGTAGCTAGGATTACAGGCATGAGCCACCACATCCTGCAATCTTGAGTATTTCATTAAAACATTCCTTATTCTTTCATTAGGATTTTTTTCTGTTTTAACTTTTGTTAGTGATAGATAGCATCTTCACTGCTTATACTTCTATTATCAGGATATGTCTTTCTTTCTTTTGACTAGAGAAATTTTAAAAATGCTTGAGAAACTCAGAGGGAACATAGAATTATGAACTATGACTCTAAAATAATGATGATCTTAGTTGCTACTTTACAACCTATACGTATTATTATCTTGATCAAATTATTTGGCTTTTCTAAAGCTTTACTTTGCTCATATGTAAAGTAGGAATAGTGTGATATCCATCCTCCTTTGGATATTGTTGTGATGACTCAATAAGCTAACATTCATACTTAGCTTAATATAAATTAGCTGTAGTAGTTGAAACAATCTGTAGTCACTACCCTTTTGTGTTTTGAAGCTTTGAAAAAGGTCCAGAAAGAATGATTAATGGTGATGCCAGAGGTAATACTCTTTTATTTCATGCATAATTAGTCAATATGCTAGTTACCTTAGTTGATATGAATAATACATGAGAGGGGTGTGAAGGGTTGTATGTAGGGCTGTGTGAATTGATGATGATGTTAAAACTAGGGGTTGTTCGGAGTATTCTTTGACTTCCTCCCCTTTTATTGGATTTAAAAAAATTTTTTTTCATCAGGGATCAGGGCTTGAAATTGGTACCTGATGTTTATTATTACTAGCACTCCACCAATTGAATCTCACCTCCAAACCCGACTTCTATGGGCTTTCTAATGGGGTTTTGCATACTGCTGCTAGTAGCATAGTAACAACTAGCTCCTCAAACCTGAATGAATCTAGTACACTGGTAAAATTATAATTTGAGCATATAATCCGGACTTTTCTGTTTCCCATTCTTGAATTTTGGGACCATCCTATTAAGGGTGCCTATATCAAGAAAAAGAAAAATGACCACGTCTGAAGTGGTGATCCTCTTTACTCTATAACAAAGCAAGGAAAGAAGGAAAATTGGATGCCCAGCCCTTTCTTGCTTCCCATATTGATGGAATGTAAGACTACGTAGGACAAGAGCTAACTTTTACATCATAGTGAACTTTTCGGCTACAAAATGTTGTCCCATCGATTATGTGGGCTCAGCCACATTTGACAACAGCAGTAGTGTTGATGATAACAGGGACGGAAGTAGTTCTGTAAGATTCTTGTCCTCTCAATAGATTGGGCAGAGATGATTGTAAGGTCTACCCCCAAAAGGCCGTTCTGGAGACCCCATGGTGTAATGGTTAGCACTCTGGACTCTGAATCCACCTATCCAGGTTTAAATGAAGGTAGGCTGACAAAAGAGAACACCATGTGGGATTCAGGCAGGAAGGAAAAAGCTTTTATTATTCTGAACTGCGTGTGTTCCATCATGCATGGTGGAGGTGCATGGCAGCAGCTTGGCCCCCACTTATGTAGGAAAGGGGTAGGGAGAATGATGAATTGTAGGGTTGTTATTTATTTATTCATTTATTAATTTATTTATGACTATTCTAAGGAAGGAAGAGATATCAGTGTATATCAGAAAGAAAACAATTTAGCTGGATGTAACTGGCTCATGTCTGTAATCCTAGCTATTCAGAAGCCCTCTTTAGGATGTTGGTTTGAAGTTAGCCTGGCAGAAAAGTTCTCAAGACTCCATTTCTAATTACAAGTCAAGCTGGAGATGTGGCTCAGATGTCAGTGTGCCCAACCTTGAGCAAGCAAGCTAAGTGAGCTTGAGGCTCTAAGTTCAATTCCCAGCACTTAAATGAACAGGGATAACTTAAACTCTTAGAGTTGAAGAACTTCAGATGTGAGGTTTTCAACAATATTGATCATTTAAAAGTTAGTGTAAGTGATCATGAAAGATAGCAATGAAGGTTAAGGGACATTATGGCCTTTTAATTGAGAAATAAGAAAATCATGAGTTAAGGAATAGGAAAAATATTTAAACTGTAGGGTACAGAGCACTGGTGGCTTACACCTGGAATCCAGGCTGCTCAAGAGACTGAGATCTGAGGGTCACGGTTTGAAGCTATTCTGAGCAGGAAAGTCCATGAGCTCCATAATTAACCACCAAATAGCTAGAAGTAAAGCTGAGGTTCAAATGATAGAGTGCTATCCTTGAGAAACAAAAAAGAAGCTCAGGGACAGTGCTCAGGTCCTGACTGGCACTAGTCCCAGGACTGGCACTAAAAACCAAAAACAAACAAAAAATGTAAGGAGATATCATTATGGATCGAGTAGTCTAGAATTTATTACAATATCTAATACATACTGATTATTATAATACATACCAATAATATTGGTTATTTACTATGTACCCCAAATGATTTTGGTTTACAGAAATATAGCAGTCAATGGAACTGACAAAACCTGCTACCATAAAAATTCTAATTCTAGTAGGGAATAAAAAATGTAAATGCCCTCGTAAGATGTAAAGCACTTTGAGGAGGTTTAAAGTGCAGAAAGTTGGTAAATCAAGAAACAAATGCTTTCTCTGTTAATTTTGTTCTTTACTCCAGTGTTTACTCCTGTTGCCTGGGAGAAGGGAGCATTTCTTCCAACAACAATGGGTGATTTCTGACAAGAAATCTGGCTCAAGGATGGAAATATTAATGGTGAGCCCAGAGGGGCAAGCAGGTCTTTATTCAGTCTACATCTGTTCCCCTGAAATAGAGAGGCCAGGGTGAGTCAATATTTACTTAGCCACAGCACCTCAAACGGGGTGAAGAGATTCATCTTACAGGATACATTCAGTCACTGTCTGAACAGTTAACACACTATTAATTTCTCTATTGAAAGAATCCACTGGTCAGAGAGAAGTTGGATCATTTACACAGGCTTCTTAAAATACCAAAGCTAATCACAGATGTTGTCTGCTTCCTATTTCCAAGGTCTTAAGTCTATTTCCAGCCTAGGGTTAGCCTGGAAGATATACAGTAGAACAGAAACAATGAAATGAATAACATTTTCTGTGTTACCCACCTACAGTCCTGTACTGGTTTTTGCTGTCACCCCAGGCAGGCTGGTGGTAATCACTGGTACTCATTTCAGTGGGAAATGGTCTCTGGAAAGACCGTGACAATAGGGAAGATGATGACAGAATTAACCAAATTGGGACACTGAGGGTGAAAGGGATGAGGTTTATTAAGCCAGAACAATAGGTATAAACTGAGAATGAGGCATTAGAAGGTTTAGGGGGTCTTGGGGAGAACAGTGTTTTCAGAAAGTCTCTGAAGATGGGGTACTTGGGTAAGGAGCAGGTGACTGAAAGTCAAGTCAGTGCCATATGCCAGGTACTGTGCTAAATTCTGTCATGTAAATGACAATTGTCACAGTAATCATTAGAGATAGGTAGTTTTGGTTTATTTTTATATTTGTAATACAAATATCAACTATGGTTAGATGAAATTTTAACACTGTGAATGTGGAGTGTGTGTGTGTGTGTGTGTGTGTGTGTGTGTGTGTGTGTGTGTGCATGTGTGCATCTGGGGGCTTGAACTCAGGGCTTTGATGCTGTACCTGAGCTTTTTGCTCAAGGCTAGCACTTTACCACTTGAGCCATTTTAGCTTTTTGGTGGTTAATTGGAGATAAGAGTCTCATAGACTTTCCTCCTGGCTGACTGGAAATTTCAATCCTCAGATCTCACTAAGCCTCTTGAGTAGCTGGTATTATAGCTATGAACTACTTGGTGCCTTGCTTAATTTACTATTTTGTAACTTGAGCAATGTAATTGTGATAGGTATTTCAGTAGGTGCATCTGTTAGTGGTGGAGGTACCTAAGAGTTGTAGATGGCAGTGATCTGTGCTCCATCAAGAACCTTGTAAGCCATTCTCTTACTTGTGGTTGGAGGCTCTGGGGCTCCCTTTATTCTAGAGAGAGTAATTTTTTGTATGTGCAAAGGATAGCACTTTTGCTAAACATCTTCATTTGAAAAAGTTGTACAAGCCTGTTTTCTGTTGCTAACAGGATACCACGAATGGAAAGCTTTAAAGAAACAGGATTATGTTGGCTCATAGCTCTGGCCTAAAGTTGAGAGTTTGCATTTGGTCATGATTTTCTTACTGGCAGAGTCCCCAGGTGACCAGGGTACCACACATGAATGACAGAGAATCTAAGAGTGCCCTCTGCTCTCTCTCCCTCTTCTTATAAAGCCATCAGTGTCCAATCTTTGGGCTCTACCCAATGACAGTAATCTAATTCTGCTCACCTCTCCTAAGGCCCCATGATTTAAAACCATAAAGTTTCCACCCTCTTAATATCTCACATTAGGGATTTCATTTCAGTATGTTTTCTGAAAAGACAAGCCATATTTATACTAATTATGAGGAAGACTGGAAATTTGAGTAGTGTGGGTATTCAATTCTTTCTTGGGAGGAAAATAATGGGGGATGTAGAGTTCCTTTCTCTAGCTTTTCTAGCTTTTTTTTTCCCTCCACATACCATTTTATTTTGAAATAATTTAAAAACTATAGTATGTTACAAAGGAATACCATGGACCCTGGATGACCAGACTCCATTTTGTCTCTCTCTGCAATTTCAACCTTTTTCTTCTCCTCCACACTCACATTGCAACTTCAGAAAGAATAGGATCAAAGAGTAAACACCTTGTGACAATAGCAAAAACAGACCCTCGGAAGAACAACACTATCACCTTGATTATCTTAGGATAGCATGCAGTTGGCACACTCCATTGACTGGCATCTATACCTGTTATGGGGAAGTTTTATGTAGTGGTGTGGGTATGGTGGCAGGAGAGGGAGAAATTGTGAGTAGAGTTTGAGATTGAACAATGTGTTGTGTCTCCATGACAATATGCCTGCAACAATCAACTTCAAAGGAGGAAAGATCTGTGTTGGCTTATGGTTTCAGTCTATGGTATTCTGGGCCCATTGTGGTAGGGAGCACAAATTGAAACAAAACTGTGCACCTCCTTTAACAAATTCAGTCCTGATAACACTCCTAAACCTTTTATTAACACCACCACCTCCCAATAATGCCACCAGTTGGGGACTGGAGTTTTTCACGTAGGGCCTTTTAGGAACAGGTCAGATTCATTCTATGACATACAAGAACTTAGAGTAAAAAGAATCCTGAAGAAAGAAAACTAAGAAGGTGTATAAAAAGACAAAAGATGATGGTAGTCGAGAATGGGGCCTTCTAGGACAAACATATTCTTTCCCCCCAATTTTTTCTGTCATGCAATGATAACCAAAAACTAATAGTCTCCTATGTGGAGGAAAGTTCACTTTAGGGAGGCATGATGGAAAGAAAGTACTAAATGCCAAGTATAAATGAGGAAGTGACAGCCAAGTATAGAAAATGATCTTACAGCACATAAAATTCAAGCAATGGAATTAGGAAATAAGAATTGAACACACCATGGGGGCCGGGAGTTTGGCCTAGTGGTTAAAGTGCTTGCCTAGCATGCATGAAGACCAGGGTTCGATTCCTCGGTACCACATACCTAGAAAAAAGCCAGACGTGGTGCTGAGGCTCAAGTGGTAGAGTGCTAGCCTTGAGAAAGTCCAAGGACAGTGCTCAGGCCCTGAGCTCAAGCCCACGACTGGCCAAAAAAAAAAAAAATCGAACACACCAAGAAAGCAAGAAAGCAAGAAAGTCAAACCATACTTTGAAAGGAACAATAAATCAACAAGGCCTCTGAAAGAGAAATCGCCAATCAAATATTTTTAAGGAGCCCAAGACAAACAAGTTATAACAACCCTTGCAATCCTGCCTGGGAAATCTGTACTCTCTCAACTAGCTGCCCAGTTTTCCTTAATGGCATTTTAATAAACCTTTGCTGCTCTAAAATTGGTGATAGTGGTGGTGATGGTGGTGGTGGTGGTGGTGATGGTGTTGTGTGTGTGTGTGTGTGTGTGTATGTGTGTTTGTGTGTATCTGTGTTGTTGTTCTTACTGTTGTTGTTACCAACAGAGTGGCTCCAAAATTTAATACCTTAGCTTCTTAGATTTATCAGAATAGTTAGAAAAGAGAATCATTATTTTTGAGACAGGAAAGACGAGTGTTCATATTAAAAGGGATTTTATTTTCTAAGATGATGAGGCAGAGCATATCCAATGTTATACAACTAGTGAACAGCACATTCAAATTTCTGTACCCAAACTGCTGGTAATATATGACACTTAATTCTATATATCAATTTGACTGAGCTATCGGGTGTGTGAAAGAATGTTTCCAGATGAGATTAGCGTTTGAATCAAGGTGCTGATCAATGTTTCAAATAAGTTCAAGCTGGCCAATGTGGCTAGGCATCACCTCATCTACTGAGAGTCAGAACTGAATGAAAAGACTAAGCAGAAGTGAATTCTTTCTTGATGATCTGAGGCACACATCTTCTCTTGCCTATATACATTCATATCTCTGGTTCTTGGGTCTTTGGTATAAGACTGGGAATTCCCCACCATTGCAGTCCTTTAATCTTGGGCCAGGAATGATGACCACAGATGGAAGATCAGTGGGACTTCTTGTTCTTTCTAATATTCTGAGCAAATTCCCACTTAAGTCTTACCTGGGTCTGTGATATTTTGTATTCTTATAGTAATAACATTTATTTCTGCCCCTTGTTCTGTTTCTCTGGAGAGTCTTGATATACTCTCTGAAATTCAATCTGCCCCATCTTTTGTACAACCAGTTTCTCCAGATAGACTTTGTTTCTTTCACTAAGTGGTTTAATTGTGGATTCTCTCTCTCCCCCTCCCCCTTCTTCCCCCTCCCTTATCTTTGTCTTGGTACGGACTTGAACTCAGTGCCTTGAGCTCTCACTCGGCCTTTTCTACTTATAAGTCACACCTCTAGTTTTAAGACCTCATTTTCAAGATTCCCCTTGACTTAGAATATGGTTGTATAACCCTATCATAATTTGGGAATGCTGTATGTTGAAAATGCATTTAACATACCTGTCCTATTAAATCTCTTAATTAGCCATCAGAGCACACTGCAGAGTCCCAGTTGGTTGTCTTTGTCGGTGATTGGCTGTCTGGGAGCTGTGACTCCTTGCTTCTCTCTCCCCATTCCTCTGACACTATCATATTGAGTATCCCTAAATATGGGAAGAAATCAAAATTCAAACTTCTTTCACATCATTAACTGGTTTGCTAAATGGTAACCACTTTTTACAAAGGGGTTAAAAACATAATAAAAATTGTAAACTGAACCTTCTGTACTATGAGAAGAGGCTTTCAATTTTTCAGAAAACTTATGGGAATGACATCATGTGAGACAAACAGGTATGGCTAACAAACGAAGAAGGTTAAATGGCACTTTGGGAGGAGATACATTGTTATGTGAGGCAGATTGTGCAGGCAAGCTGGCACATACAATCATAGGCTCACAGAAAAAAAAAAAAAGCTTTCTATGGATTTCTTTACAGAGGCCAAAGTCTGTGCTTCAGTTTCAGGAAATCCCCAAACAGGAAATATGATGTTGCAGGCATTGGGCTTTGGGGATATACTCAAGAGAGAGATATATTTCAGCAACTTAAAAATTAACTCAGTGACTTTTTTGGCTTCTAGAGACATGTGACTGAGCCAAGGTGAAGCCACCCTTCCTCACTGTGTGTGCAGCTGGCTCAAGTGCCCTCAGGCTCCCCACCCATCATGCCCAAACAGCTGTGTGGTTTGGATTCTCCCCTCCTCCTTCCCCATATGCCCCTGCTGAGGCATCTTTTGTGGAGGGTATAGAAAACAAAGAACAATCCTTCATCTTGTTCTGACTAAAAACAATCTGTTTTGGCGACGGCAAAACTGTAGAACCAGGGATTAAACAGTGATCTCAGCGCTGGCAGCCTCTGGGATGACCTTGGAAAAGACTTTTAGTCTGTGTCAACTTGATCAGAGCTTCCAGACAAAACATTCAAGTTCAGCCAAATGATGTTTCCAATGCTTGCCTGTTTGACATCATTTAGATGCAGTCTTCAAGGAGTTAGGTTTCAACCAACTTCTGAAGGGACCTCTCTCTGCTCTCACCCCTACTTTCCGAACACCATCCAAATAAATTACAGGGAAACATTTGACCATGCAGATAGATCAAGCTATTATAATCTTCACCTATTACCTGGAATGTGGTGGTTTGGATGAATTTGGAGAAGACAGGAAAGTGTTATTCAGGTCTGAGAGCCTGACTCTTACTGACGACCAAGGTTTACCAATCTTTTCAAATGCCCTTATGTGGGCTTACTGTTTCCCAGTGGAAATGCAAAGGTCCTGCCCACCATTTTCCCTGCTTACATGTGTCCCAGATTTCCTCTAGACATTGCCTCCTGGGTACTTGATTAATTGGAAATGGCCAGAGATCATTTGATGTCGGTTACATAGAAGAATTGGACAAATCTAATTTGAGAATAGCCAGTGACAGTATGTACTCTCTCATCTCCCACTGCTTCCAGTCATCCAAAGAAATGTAGAACCAAAGCAATTATTGAAGAAAAAAAGGAGCATGTGGCTTTTCCCACAGGGGGATTTCATTTGTCCAGTTGGGTCCCCATGTTTACTGCATCTCAAAGAAAACCATGGCAACCATATTTTTCTCTGTTTCCTCTTCCTAGATGTTTGTCCCATCTGTTAGATATTTATGGATGAAGTCAACATTTACTTCTCCTTTCATACTTTGGTGAGTTCATTAAAAAAAGTTAATGTGATTCTTAGCTTGGTAAATTATAAGATTGTAAATTTCATTGATATGTGAGCATGCTCACTTATTTGATTTGTCAGATAGTTTCTATGCAATATGTAGAGAACTATCAAAGGGGGCAGGGGAGAACATCCTGCTGTGTAGGTATTTGTTTCTGTGACAGGAAAGTGGTCCCCTCATTCATCAGTCATTCTTGGGCTCAGTCATGCAGATCTTGTTTCATTCAAACTTGAAAATCTCAGATAGTCGAAGCCGGACATACCTCCCTCTTTTCTTGTAGTTTTGCATCTTACAGCCTTTTTATAAGCTCATAGTGTCATATGGCTATTTTATAAGCACTGTATACAGAAAACAATAATGAATACATGTGACTCAATGTCAGTAGTCACAAATAGAACTATTTTTGGAGGCATAGAGTATGATTTAAATGAAATCCATGAATGGGAACCATCCCAGGTCTAGGAATCCTGGCTTGTATCTGCAATTTCTTTGTCACTGACTACCTTTGTGAGTGTGAATAAAACACTAAACCTCATTATGAACCCCAGTTTTTCATATTAAAAATGGAAATATATGTACACATATATGTATATATATATATATCATCCCCAAAGAACATAGAAATAATGTAGACCTAACATGACTAAACACTGGTTAGTGAATTGCCTAGTTTTCATCTCCTGCCTAGTAGATAACAGTTCCACCTCTTGTCTCTGATCTCATTTTTATAACCATTCTCATCTTGCTTGCTTGTTTTATACTTTTGACTCTCATCAGAATGCTAAGTGTTAAAACACTTAAAAATATGAAATTCATCACTACCTGATGAATGTAACTGTAACCTCTCTATACATTACCCGACAATAAAATACAATTAAAATTTTTAAAATATGAAATTCTCTGCACTCCAATGATATGAATCACTACTCATCCGTTTCAGATTCATTGAGTTCTTTCAAATGTATGCAGATGTTAATCTACCACTGTAGTCAGGATTAAGGGCATTTATTCCCATCAGTGAATCCTTTGGTTCCCCTTTATAATTAATATTCCAAGATACTGGCCCCTGGCAAAGGCTGACACCAGCCATGCTTTCTCTTTATCTTATGCTTTAAATCTTGATCTAAGCAGCTATCTACTGGGAACCTGATTTTGATTCATCATAGGATCCTTGAATTTAGCAAAATAGAAATTACAGTCTTTGTCTATAAACCTGCCTAATCCCAACATTGTACATCTGTATATGATACCATATTCCTTCCCTACCTCCTTTTTCCGTATGAGTCTATCCCAGTCGATAATCTTCTTCTGGAAAAATCGAACACACGGAGCGTTGGAAAGGTAGAGGAGAAAGCGGAATGGAGAGAGTTACTACAGAATACAGGGTGTTCTATACTGTCTTCTAATTTCTGAAGCAAGTAAAAAAAAGGCTCTGAGTTAAGAATCTGTGAGCTCTGTGTGTTTTTCACTGTTACTATCTGCATCTGTGTTACTATCAAAATAATATTTTTAGGCCATGTAAATTTCAACAAAAGAAAGAAGATGGAAAGAATGGCTTCTAATAGCTCCTGTTTACAGGGCTCAGCTTATTCTGTTGACTTTAAGACCCTTTTCCTCAACAAAAACCTTTCTCTACTAAATCCAAAACTTCCTTACTTAGTGCTTAAGAGCCACTCAGCCTTTTTTTTTTTTTTGTGGATCATGGGGTTTGAACTCAGCCTGGGTGCTGTCCCTGAGCTCTTCAGCTCAAGGCTACCACCCCATCCACCAAGCCTAACTTTCTGTTTTCTGGAGGTTAATTGGAGATAAGAGTCTCAACTCCTTTTGTGCCCATGCTGGCTTTGAACCTTGATCCTCAGATCTCAGCCTCCACAGTAGCTAGGATTACATGCATGAGCCTGGCTCTCTCAGCATCTTTAACATGGAGATTTTCTTTTTGTTCTTCTATAGCTCTTGGCGGCCTTTCCAGGCTCATTCCCTACTCTGGTTATACAAACTGATCACATGTTGCCTGTCTTTATCTTTGTGTGCCATGTTTAATTTCTCTGCCTAGACTATCAGGTTGATGATTTCAATGTTCTTCAAGACCCAGTTCTATTTTTCTCAGACTTATTTCCTTAGTGAATTCTGCCCTGTTATTCTAAGAGGGTGTTAGTCCTTCTCTCTTTTTTTCTTTCTTTGGTTCTTTCTTTCTATACTGTATTTAAAAAGTTTCACTTCTGTATAGAAAAGAAGGGAATAGGGTAGCCCATTCCTCAAATGATCTTATAGCTAGTTTGGCAAGTTCACATGTGCATATTCACACATCTATAAGGAACATAGACAGACACAATACTCTGACTTCTGGTTGAAACTCTGTATGCTAACTCTGAGTTTAAATGAGGGGTCAAAATGCTTGGAGTTACTTTCTGTTGCCACATTTTCTTCATTTATCCTTTTCTACTTCCTTCCATGGGTTCTGGGACAGTAAGCTCATTGTCCCCAGTGTGCTTGATTAGATGGTATCGGCAGTACATATTGGTACTATAGATTATCTTGCTAAAATTCCATCTGTTTTATGTTACCTTCTTAGTCTGGTATGCACCTGGCACCAGGAGAGGAAAGGTGAAATGGAAAAAAAAAACTACTCCAGCATAAAAGGAGTTACTATTAATTTTCACAATCTGTTTACATGTTTGTCTCATGAAGGCTGAATTCTTTAAAGATTCAATTAAATCATTTCTGTTATACAACTGTAGACCCTAACAGAGTGTCTGGAAGAATCAATCAGTAAAGTATGAACTCTGTTATTATTATTATTACTATTATTATTACCACTACTATTTTCTAGTCCTGGGGCTTGAAGTCAGGGCCTGGTCACTGTTCTTGAGCTTTCTCAAAGCAAATGCTCTACCACTTGAGCTGCAGCACAACTTCCAGCTTTTTCTGTGTATGTGGTACCCAGGAATCAAACCTAGGGCTATGTGCATGCTAGGCAAGTATTAGGCCCTCTCAGCCCCTGTGTTTCTATTATTGAGGTTAAAGATTTATTTTAAGTAGTATGTTCTCCCTTAGTTAAAAACTTGCTCATGAGCAAATGAAAATGTACTTGTATATCTCTGGATGTATTTGAACATTCGACATCTTTTCATTTGAAATTAACCGCAAGCATAGGTAGTATTTCTATATGGTACATGCTTTCATGAGCTCTTTTGTGAGGGGAAGTGAAGTGGCTAATCACAGTGTTGATGGCAAAGATCCTGGTAGGGTTGCATGTTTTTCTCTGAAACTTCTAAAAAGGCTGTGGCTCAAGTGGCATAGAGTTAGCTGTGAGTAAATAAAGGTCAAGGACAGTGTCCAAGACTGGCACACAACAAACAAGGGGTAAAATCATACTCAAGTATATCTCACATGGTGATTATCAGAAGAAAATCACCCATGGCTTTGTTCTTAGATCTGTCTTCTACCATCCTTCCCTCCCTCCCTCCCTCTCTCCCTTCCTTCCTTCCTTTTTTGGGGGCTTGAACTCAGAGCCTGGGCGCTGTCTTTTAGCTTTTCCACTCAAGGATGGCTCTTTACCATTTAAGCCATGACTCTACTTCTGGCTTTTCATTAGTTAATTGGAGGCAAGAGTCTTGCTGATTTTCCTGCCCCAGCTGGCTTTGAATCATGATCCTCAAGTCTCAGCCTCCCTCAGGAGGCATCAACCACTAGCACCCAGCCTCAGACCTGTCTTTTAAACAACATAAATCCAGTTTATCTTCACTTTCTAACTTCTTTGAATTTAAATGTCTCAATCACCCAATGGTAATATTGCTCTTCAGGGTAATTTGATAAAAGATGCAATTACTCCATGTGCATTTTTAATTTCATCTCTTTAGATAAAACAGGTTGATGTAATGAAAGCCTGCTCTCCTGAATCAAGTGCAAATGTAATACAAACTCTATTACTCTATAAGAAATCTACTGGAGCAACAGACTGCTCATAAAATATGTTCTGTTGGCTGTACAGTATATCCCTATCCTATTATAAGATTTCACATTGATGACTTTACTTTGATGACTCTTATTATTCTGCTCTATTTATTCCTGAGACCACATACAGAGTCAGTTATGCAAATTTTATAAATGAAATTATATTTAAGTACAAAGCAATGTATCCGTTTGTGGAGGAAAAGTACATTGCTAACTTATACTGAGCAAGGGATTTGCTGTTGTCTCCTGGGTGATTTGGCAGTCTCTGTCTTGGGTTGTTTTCTCTTCTTTCATTATGTGTCTGAGTCTCTAATACATCTTACGTTTTAGCCATACACACACACCTCATAGCCATAGAATTAGCTAATTTACTTTTTCTGCATCACAACCTTCATCTGTATTTTTGTTTTGTGCCTGAAAGTGAAGGGGAAAAAAAATCCAGGCATTAAGCTCTCATTCCATTAGGAGGATGCATTTCCGTTTTTATCCAATTAGCTGCTGTAATTTGAAGCTTTTGGTGCCTGCTGATAAGGTAGGAACTAGCGGCTGCAAAAGGCCACTGAAAGCTTTCAGAGGGCACACGGTGAGCTGTTAGCTGGAGTTTCACTGCACAGATCAAGTGTCAGGCCTGCTCAGACAGTCTGGTTCTCAAACTGTGGGTATTCATTAGCCATTGATAGGCAGTTATCCAGGGACTGCACAGCAAGGTTTCAGATCCTCAGGACTCAAGGCACGTAGACCAAAGTAGTCAGGAGTGATTTCAAATCCCGGAGTGCAGCTTGTTTTCTGTGATGAAGGATTTAAGAAGCTGGCTTCTTTCCTTCTTTGGAAAATGTGAACACATCAAAAGTGTATGTTTTAATTTGACTCCATTTCCTCATTCTAAGTGATCTCTTTGATACTAATAGAGCAAAGGAATCTTATAGGAAAGAAAATGGAAGCTGTTAATTCTGGAAGCCCAGAAAGACTTCTTTAATTCAGTCTGTTGGGATGATGATTTGCACAGGAAGAAGGGTGATTATTACTTCATACAATCTGAAAGAACATAAGTGCTTATAAATGTAAGGCAAGGCATCTTTAGAATTCTTTAGCCTGACTAGCGAATGTGAAAGGATTTCTGCTTCAAAGGTTGGAGCTGGACATGACGACCACTTTCTTAGGATACCTTCAGCATTAATAAGTTTGTGAGAAATAAATGCACAAGAAAAAATCCTCTCATCCTTTAAAAGAAAAACTTACTGATTTTGAAATATGTGAATTACATCTGAGAGCATGGAGATAGACTAGATAAAATGGAGAAATCAGATGGCAGGGTCTGGCTGGCTTTTTTTTACTTCTTTGGTTTACTCATTGGTATAATAAAGCGGTAATTACTGGTACCTGTTTTGAGCATATTCATGATTAGTAAGACATTATGTAGACAAAACTTGGGACATATTGTGGGTTTGGCTTCAGATCAAAGCAATAAAACAAATATTGCAATAGAATGACCCATATAAAGTTTTTAGTTTTCCAGTCCATGTAAAAGTTGTGTTTATGTAATACTGTAGTCTATTTAGTAGGAAACAAGGCAAAAAGTCAGCAGTTATACTTTAATTTAAAAATACTTTATTGCTAAAATGTTCACAATTATTTGAGTCTTCAGTAAGACGTCACTGGAAGTCTGACCTCAGTGATGATGATGACTGCAAACTGATAAGCGTTCTCTGGTTGTTGAGGATCAAAGGGGCTGTGATGTTTGTTCCATTGACTAATTCTTCCTCTCATATAAAGATTTCTCTGTACCTTGCAACGCTATTTGATACATTTTTCCCACAGGAGAACTTCTTTTAACATGAATCAATCCTAATTTTATGTGAGAATACTTGGTGTTGCTTCAATGAAGTTTGTAACTTATTCAGCAGGAGTACATTCTATCTCAAAAAAAAATCTACTTTGTGAAGAAATATTCATTGGTGAAATTTTCCTAAGCAGTTTTTTGGAATTCTATCATGTCTCCAATTCTATTATGGATTCCAGCTCTCTTGCTGTTTCTACACAATAGACTGTAGTTACTTCCTCCCAGTGAAGTCTTCAACCTTTCCAAATCTCCTGAAAAGATTGGAAAATGTTTCTTCTGTCTCCTGTTTATGGTGGATTTTTGGCCTCCTTCCATGAATCACGATTTTTTGAGGTAGGAAGGGGTCTGGTTGCTGGCTCTGAGCTTTTTTTTTTTTTTTTGCTACAGCACTGTGTCTGGATTTATGGTGGTTAATTGGAGATAAGAGTTTCATGGACTGCCTGGGCTAGCTTTGAACTGAGATCCTCAGATCTTAGCTTCCTGAGTAGCTAGAATCGTAGGCTTGAGTCACTAGTGCCCAGCTGAATCATGAATGCTTTTAATGGTATCTAGAATGGTGAGTCGTTCCTGGGTTTTCAATTTACCCAAACCCACCAGAGAAATCATGATAGCAGCTACAGCATTACAAACTATATTTATTAAGTAATAAAACTTGTAACAATGCCAGAATAAAAACATTAATTTCATTGTATGTCTCCAACTAGAGCTCTTGGGTGACTAGCTATGTTGTCAGTGAATAGTGACATTTTAAAAAGAACCTTTTGACATTTTTTTGTTGTTGTATGAGAAGTAAGTCTCAACCATGATGTAAACAGATGTGCTATCATCAAGGCGCACATTTATTTAAGCCTAAGCAGGGTAACTTGAGCATAATTCTTTATAATGTTCAGAATGACAGATAAACCCTGGCTTCAGCTTAATGTCACCATCTGCCTTGTCCAAGCACTATTGCTAAGGAAGTGCCATGGCATCTTCTTCCAAATGATGATGGGGATTTCATCTTCTGGGAAAACCAGTTTCTTTTCTGTGTTTACTGGGTTTTCACTTCTGCTTTCATTTACAAACTGCCTTGCATTCACACTTTGGCACAAGAGGTCTAGGTAGGGCCTAACTCAGATTTCAGCATGGCTATTTCAGGATGCTTAGTCATGATTTAAAATGAGTGAGTGAGACCATTTCAGCTGAACATGTAGAGGCATTGTAGGGTTTTGCATCAGCCTGTTTCCAATCGTCTACTGCTTTAAAAGCTAGGGAGTCCCAATGAGAGGGAAAGGGCTATGGGAGATTGGAGGCTGGACGGTGCAGCAGTGGGCATTCATACAATGTTTTTCAGTTATATTTGCTGTCTTGGGAATGATCCCTAGTATTCTAAACAATCACCGTGCTATATCTCAGATCACTAATCACAGTTAACCCTAAAAATAGAATAATAGTGAAAACATTTGAAATTGCAAGAATTACCCAACCATCACACAAAGGCTCTTTCCCCCTTAGAAGTGTTTAGTTTTTATACTTGGCCTATAAGTTCATAGGATGTTTATATAAAGTATGAGATTTGGATTAAAGCATACATTTCTTTTACCTAAAGATCTCATTCTCCAGTGTCATTTGTTGATAAGATCATCTTTCCTCTGTTGCATTGCTTTTGTACTTTTTTTTTGGTCAGTCCTGGGACTTGAACTCTGGGCCTGAGCACTGTCCGTGAGCTCTTCAGCTCAAGGCTACTGCCCTATCCCTTGAGCCACAGCACCACTTCCAGTTTTCTGATGGTTAATTGGAGATAAGAGTCTCATAGACTTTAGTGCCTGGGCTGGCTTTGAACTGAGATCCTCAGATCTCAGCCTCCTGAGTAGCTAGGATGATGGGTGTGAGCCGCAGTGCCTGGCTACTTTTGTACTTTTGTCTAAAAGTAGCTAAGCTACTGGTGGTTCATAGTCTGTATTCCTAGCTACTCAGGAAGCTGAGATCTGAGGATTGTGGTTTGAAACTAGCCTGGTCAAGAAAGTCTGTAAGAGTCTTATTTTCACTGAGCCACCACAACAGCAATAACAACAACAAAAAGCTGGAAATAGAGCTGTAGCTCAAGTGATAGATTGCAAACCTTATGCAAAAGAAGTTTGGAGGCAGTACCCAGGCCCCTGAGTTCAAGACTGCACCCCCAATAAAATTAGCTGGAAACAAACCCAGTGGTAAACTGGGGCAGCTGCCACTGAGGTCTCTGTAGCAGTTGTGCCTTTCACCCGTCCATCTGCAGCCTGACTGCCTCTGGCAAGGAGCTTCTTTGTGAAGGATTATCTTCTTCAAAGAGTCTTTCAGTGAAGAATGCTGGGGAATAGACAATCCTGTGTGATGCCTTCCCCCAGCGGGTTTCAACATGGAGATTGTAGAATAGCAGCCAGGCTTTAATCCAATGTAAATACTTTCTGTTTCTGCTGGCTCAGTTTTTGCAGTTCTTAGGCAATATTACTCAGCTACGCTTCTGATGTGAGCCAGGGCTGCACTTCTGGCTTTTTTGTGTGCTTAATTGGAGATAACTGGAGATAAGAGTCTGATGGACTTTCCTCTCTGGCTGCTTTCAAGCTGGGATCCTCAGATCTCAGCCTCCTCAGTAGCTAGGATTACATTACATTATATCATTAGTATTTTTTTTTAAATTTTTTAAATTGTAATTAGTAAAAGGGTTACATGATATTTGCCAGATAGAAGGTGCATTAATTCACATACATTGATACCCTTTCACATGTCTTGGTACCCATTTCCCTCCCCCCCCACCCCCCTCCCGTCTTGGTTTTCCCCCCTTCCCTATCAAATTTCAAATATCCAAATACAAATAAGTTCAATATATCAGATAACAAAGTGAGATACTATACCAATATGAGATAACCAAGGGACAGCAAAGGAGATGAGAGACAACATAGTACATTAAGGACAACAATCACATTAGTATTTTTTTATAAGGGATTACAAAGGATCTTATGGTCACGGTGGAAAGTTTATGACATCTTAATGTCAAATCATCCAGACCATAAGCACAGAATTTATATTTCCATTTCTTTAAGCCTTATTTAATTTCTTCTTCTTCTTCTTCTTCTTCTTCTTCTTCTTCTTCTTCTTCTTCTTCTTCTTCCTCCTCCTCCTCCTCCCCCTCCTCCTCCTCCTCCTCCCCCTCCTCTTCCTCCTCCTCCTCCCCCTCCTCCTCCTCCTCCTCCTCCCCCTCCTCCTCCTCCTCCTCCTTCTTCTTCTTCTTCTTCTTTCTCCTTCTCCTTTCCTTCTCCTCCTCCTCTTCCTCCTCCTCCTCCTCCTCCTCCTCCTCCTCCTCCTCCTCCTTTTTTTCCCTCCTCTTCTTCAGGGCCTTTGCAACTGTCCTTGGGCTTTCCTCAAGGCTAGTGCTCTGCTGCTTGAAACACAGCACCACTTCCAGCTTTTTCTGTGTATGTGGTACTGTGGAATTGAACTGAGGGCTTCATGCATGCTAGGCAAACACTCTACCACTAGGTCATGCTCCTGGATCTTATTTAATTTCTTTAGCAACTTTCTATAGAAAGATTTATACAAATACTTTACATCTCTGCCTAAGTTTAATGTTATATGCTTACTAAATTTAATGTTATATGCTTTTTTAAAATAATTTATTAACATTGATTTTTACATTATATTTCAAATGATGCGTTTAAGAAACAAGTCTTCAAGAAAGGAATCTCTATATACAATCACAGGCTCTTAATTTTTAGAACAATCAAAATTAGGCTAAGGGTTTGTATATCACAGATACATATTAATCAATGTAATAAAACATTATGTCCATAGAGTCATAAGTTTTTATGTCTATGTAGTTGTGTTTATATTTCTCATACTATGTCCATGTTATATGCTTTTTTATTGTAAGTGAAATTGTTTTTTATTAACACAACAAGGTTTGAGTGTTGGTATTGTATTTTATGATTTTTATTGGACAGATTGAATAGTTTAAACACATACACATGTATTTTTAGTGTGTGTGTGTGTGTGTGTGTGTGTGTGAGTGTATATGAAAGGTAGAGTGAGAGAAAGAGGACAACATCTTTTGGATGTTTTACATATAAGATTATGCCGTCTTTGAGCAGAAATACTTTAACTTCTTTCTTTTAAATTTGAAATTTTCCTACCTAATTCCTCTGGAAAAAAACCAAACTGAACCAAAACAAAACACCCCAAACTAGGCTAGAAGTCTCAGTACTATAGGGGAAACAGAATATGTTGTGTTTTTTCCTGATCTTAGAAGTAAAGCTTTCAGTCTTCTATTGTTGCTGTCTATGATCCATCCTTGCCATGGCACCGATACACCTCTTACTCTCAGTTTGTTCAGAACTGTTTTTGAATCACAAAGGGAGTTGGATCTTAACATGTGTCTTTCCTGAATCTGTTCAGGTGATCATGGAGGTTTTTTCTTTCTTTTTTTTCCATGTAGGTTTTCTATATCACTCCATTAATATAATATACTACGGGTGATTTTCTTATGTTGAACCATCCTTGCAGGCCAGGAATCAATACACATTAGTCATGGGGTATAATCATGTTAATGGGCTGTTGGATTCTATTTGCTAGTATTTTGTTGAGCATTTTTGTTCAATATCCATTAGGAATGGTGGCCTATATTTTTCTTATAGCATCTTTGGCTTATGACAAGTTCTCCAAGAATGAGCTTGAAAATGTTCTTTGCTATTCAGTATTTTGAAAGAATGAAAGAGTTTGAAGATGCAGAGTTTCTTGTTTCTTTCTTTTTTTTTTTTTGAGTTTGGTAGTCTTTATCAGTGAAGCCATTTTATTTGGGGCACAATAGGATGCTCTAATCTCATCTAGCATCTGTTTTGACCCAGACAGGAAATAATCCATTTCTCCAAGGAGTCCTAATACCTTTTAATGGGCCGTACTTAGAGACTACAATCTGCCATGGTAACTGGTAGAGCTAAGATTTTTGACTCAGTCATCTGACTTCTAAGCTAATGCGATTAACCTTTCTGCCCGTTGGCTAACAGTATCTATTACAGAGAACAACAGTAATAATTATAACTCTCCTCCTACTGCCACAGGCAGCAACACTCACTGTGTGTCAGGAGCTCTGTTAGGTGCTAAGTTACAACTATTGCTTCAATTTTCTGGTTTTGAAATGAGCAAATCCTAATCCAATAAACTCAGCCATTCTTTCCCTTCAGGTTAGGAAGGAAATAGATTCCAAGTCTCATTTACTTATACTGAACCAAAGGCAAAGGCTCTGTTATCTTACCCTTTCTTTAGAAGAATTCTAGGTTGGAGGTGGAGGTCAGGGGTCAATATCACCCCCTTTCTTTTTTGATTGCACCCAGGACTGAGAAACTCTGTTGTCTTTCATTCGAGCATGCTCTTTACCCAATAGGAGCCAAATAGGAGCCCAATCAGTGGCATGGGAGGTTTAGAAGAGACTGTCTGTGCTCTTACATTCCTGTCCACTCTTGGCAAGTTTACCATTGCCTTGGTCCCCTGCTCTTTCCCTTCTTATGTCCCTCAAAAGTTTACTCTTCATCAAGAAAACTTTATCATCATGTTCTCCATAGCAGGAGGACATTCTCTATCTTCCACTGTGATCCCAAGATCACAGATCTGTATTTTCCCCCCATCCTTGGTCAACAGTCCCAGCATGGGACTTTCTTAGGATTTTCTACCTAAGGTATCCTCTAAGGCTTTCTAAATCTATCCCTTCCACCCCCATCCCTCAGACTCTACTATGTGCTGGACATGGTTTCTACAGGCTCAGAAGAACCAAATACTAGAACCTTGGGACTGTATTTTAGTAGTTGCTAAAATGACTCTCTTAAAAAATTAATTAATATAAGCTTAAAATTAAAGATGTTGGGGCCGGGAGTTTGGCCTAGTGGTAAAGTGCTTGCCTAGCATGCACGAAGACCCGGGTTCAATTCCTTAGTACCACATACGTAAAAAAAAAAAAAAAAAAAGCTGAAATGGTGCTGAGGCTCAAGTGGTAGAGTTCTAGCCTTGAGAAAAATCCAAGGACAGTGCTCAGGCCCTGAGCTCAAGCCCAGGACAGGCAAAAAAAAAAAAAAAAATTAAAGATGTTAAAAACAAGGATTAAAATACACAAAAATGATAACTTCACTATTATTTTTGCTGCAATTTTGAGTGTTTTCCTATTTGGCCCAGGCAGTCCCTAACTGTGCATCCCAGACTGTTCCTAACTGGCAATACCCCAAATGCTGGAATTGCAGGAATGAACCACCATGCTTGGCCTTTCACTACATTTTTTTTAACCTATACTTTCTTTTTCTTTTTTCTTTTTCTTTTTGCCAGTCTTGGGCTTAAGCTCAGGGTCTGAGCACTGTCCTTGGAATTTCTCAAGGCTAGAGCTCTACCACTTGAGCCTCAGCATCACTTCCGGCTTTTTTCTATGTATCTGCTACCGAGGAATCAAACCCGGGTCTTCATGCATATGAGGCAAGCACTCTACCACTAGGCCAAACTCCCAGCCCCCCTGTTTTTTTTTCCTTTTATTGTATTTTTATTGTCGGGATAATGTATAGAGGGGATACAGTTACATTCATTAGGTAATGGGTATATTACTTCTCAATAACCTGTATTTTTGAGGGTTTGTCTGTCTCCCTCTTGCCCTTCCTTCCTTCCTTCCTTCCTTCCTTCCTTCCTTCCTTCCTTCCTTCCTTCCTTCCTTCCTTCTTTCCTTCCTTCTTTCTTCCTTGTCCTGGATTCTGAACTTGGAGCTTGGCACTGTCCCCGAGCTCTTTTGCTCAAGGCTGGCACTCTACCACTTTGAGCCAAATCTCCATTTCCGGGTTTCTGGTAGTTAATCGGAGATAAGAGTCTTATTAACTTGCCTGTCTGGGCTGCCTTCAAACTGTGATCCTCAGTTATCAGCCTCCTGAGTAGCTAGGATTACAGACATGAGCCACCAGCGCCTGTCTAGCATTAATTTTTGTATGGAATGTACACCACCATGTCTTGTTGCAGATTGTATCAGAGAATGACATATATTTTCTGATGCCTGAGAGTTGGTTGTTAAATCATTTACTAATATATCACTAATTATAATAATACAAAAGATTATAATAAAATAAAAGTGCTTTATTTTTAAGGTTTCTTTCACAAGCAAGCAGATTATGCATTTAGCAGATTAGGCCCAGATTGTGTGAAGAAGTTTCCTTCGTTTTTCTCAAAGCCTCCACAGTAAGTTTAAGATGCAGTCTATTAACTCACCAGAAGGTGTCACTATAGCGTAGGGTCACAATCACAAGGGCTCCAAGACTGATCCTTCTGTGAAGAACTTTGCTGGGAGTTGAATTGCTTCCAAATAAGTCACACACTGGCTATCTTTTAAAGTCTAGAAAGTATGTCATACCTAAGTCTTCTGAATACTGGCAACAAAATGACAGAGCCATCTTTTTCTGATTCTATTTTGTACTTTATTATTAATGTTTATTGTTTTGTATTTTAAACTCTGATAATTGTCTTCGGAAAGCTTATTTTTAGCTGTAGAACTGTGCATGGCCTGGAAAGTCAAAGCATAGCTCATGTAGCAACACAACAGTTATCTCTAGGAAGCACCTGTGTCCCAGATCAGCGTAAGAATATATGGGTAAGAATATACATATTAAGGAAACCAGAGTTTTAGACCCAGGGCTCAAACTCTAGAAGTTCCACTCATCAGGTCCAGCCACGTGTTCTCGTACGCCAAATAAAGAGACATGGTGAAAAGCAGAGAAGGAAGATTTATTACATAGCATGGGCGTGTAGACAAACCTTCAATCTGTCTTCAGCCATCTTTGGGTTACAAAGTTTCACAGGAGCTGGGGGAAGGAAAGAGACGTATATTAAGTAGTTCTGGTATCATTAAGTATTCCTGATGAGAATGTAGCCTGATGGATCATTATTTGGGGAGGGGTTCTGGAGAGGTAGTTACTATTGACATCACTGTCAGGATATTGTCTCTGGCAGGAGGTCTGATCCCAGGAGGTTCTATTGATCCTTAGGGGTAGTTTTGGTACCTTGGCATAAAGATGTTATTGATCAGCCTGTCCTTTCCATATTCAAGGTGATTTCAAAATGACCGCATAGAGAATGGCTTAGAGCAGAATCACTACAAAAATAGAGGTGTTTTTTTTATCATTGCTTTTAGTTAATTCATGGATCCAGATAAGTAGTCGTCTCCAACAAAAGCAGCTTTTAAGCACCTCTTACAAAATGTCGAATTTAAACCTCTTTGCATAACTACTTAAGTATAATAAAAATGATTTTTAAAAGTACCTGTTACATTAATAAGCTTATCGAGAGGCTTTTTATGCACCATCAGCTGAGTGTGAGAAGTGCATGTATAAATGTACCTGAGTGTTGTCAGTTACTGTTGGTCAAGAGAATGAAGTTAGTGAGAGATAGCTGAACAAATCACAAGGGAGATGTCTCAAGACAACATAGCCTACTGTGTGTTGGGTTGCCTATTCTCCTCTCTTCTTTCCCCTCTGCCCTTCTTCCTTTCTTTGGAGAGAACAAGCTTTCTAGATCTCTTCTCCCATAGTTTGCCCAAGCTGACTTCTTCAGTGTTATTCCCTGCCATTTCCATGATACCTTCTGTATCTGCCTTCTGTACCAGCCTGATTTTATCACTCACTCTTCTGTGTAAAGTGGCTTCCTCTTGCTTTTAGGACATGGATCCAGTTGTTGGTTTCTCAGGCTCAGTATGTCTTCTCTCCTATCCCACTTCTTAGCACTTTTCTCCTAAACACAGCGCTTAACTCCATTGGGCATTTAGTCTCAAAATGCCCCCCACATTTTCAATGTTAGACATTTAAACCTCTCCCTGGAGTATTATCTGGTAAATTGTTCAATTGCCAGACATATCTCCCTTCCCTTCCCTTCCCTTCCCTTCCCTTCCTTTCTCTTCCCTTTCCTTCCCTTTTTCTTTCCTAACTTAGGAAGATACTCCTTTTTCTCTTCCCTTTCCTCCCCTCCCCTCACCTACTTACCAATTTCTTTCTTCCCCCTCCTTCCCCATCTCTCCTTTTCTCCTCTTCAGCTTTCTTCCCAGCCCCTTCCCTGCTTTCCACTTCCTTTTCTTTTTCTTTTCCTTTGTTTATCATGCCCTGTCTTACCTTTGATGTTACCTGAACACTTGTGTTATTTGAACACAGGCTTTGCAGTTGCTATGCAGGTACTCCACCACTTAATCCATGTTCACAGACCTTTTCATTTTTTGGATAGAGTCTTACATTTTTGCCCAGAGGATGTCCTGAGTCAAAACAGTCCAAATTTTGCTCAGAGAATAAATGCATGGCTCCATTCTTTCCTTTATTTAGTTCACTGCTTTGGGGGCCCCGGTTCTATGCAGGTGTTACATTGGGAATCACATTCCTATTCTTACTTTTTTTTTCCAGTTTTGGGGAGCAAACTTGGGGTCTCCCATATGCTAAGCCACTACACTATCACTGAGTTATACTCTCAGCCCGTTTCTGCTACCCTTCAGTTAACTGTAATTCTTTTTTTTTTTTTTTTGCCAGAGCTCAGGGCCTGAGCACTGTCCTTGGACTTTCTCAAGGCTAGAGCTTTACCACTTGAGCCTCAGCACCACTTCCGGCTTTTTTCTATGTATGTGGTACCGCGGAATCGAACCCAGGTCTTCATGCATGCTAGGCAAGCACTTTAACCACTAGGCCAAAGTCCCGGCCCTTAACTGTAATTCTTAAACCTGTCTCCTAGCATATTTATCCTTCAAGGCTTTGAAATTAAGTTGCCTGATCCTAAGGGAAATCTTCCATGGTTCATTCCTTCTGAAACATGCCTTGCTTTCCCCCTACTTCCATAATGTATAGTTTCTTTCACACAGTACTAGCCCTACTTAAGGACATGCACACGTATTTTCTAAGTGTCTGCATTGTTCCAGATAAAGTGTTTGGTTACAAAGGCAAAAGCCCTATGTGCTTCCCGGCATAGGTTCACAGCCCAGTTAGAAAGCCACTTCAGATGGAGAAGATGGAATGAAAAGCACAGACTAAGAGCTACAAGTGTCAGGATGTGGAAGAGGCAGATACAGCATAAAGGAGGTAAAGGGAGGAACAGGTAACAGCAACAACAAGAACAACTTTAACTACTGTTACTTGATGTACCAGGCATTGTAGAGAGTATTTTACAATAACAGAGATATCTGTTATTATACACAACATCACATAGCTTGGTAGAGCTAGAATTCGAGCCAGCATGATGCCTTAATGAGAATTTCAACTTTATTGTAGGTAAATAATGATTCCCCAAGCATTTTACAGACATTGGCAAATGATATATTTTCCTGTTTAATGGGTAAGTTCATCTCTACTGGTTTGCAATTTCCTTGTGATAGGCATCTATTTAAAAGGGTATTTGGAATGGAACAAGCTGCGTGTGTGTGTGTGTGTGTGTGTGTGTGTGTGTGTGTGTGTGTGTGTGTGTGCGCGCGCGCGTGCATGTGCATGCACATGCTGGTACTAAGTCTCAAATTATCCCTAGGTTTTCTTTTGTAAGGCTAGTTGGTACTCTACCACTTAAGCCATGCCTCTACGTCTTGCTTTTTACTGGTTAGAGATAAGAGTCTATCAGATTTTCCTTTCCAGGCTGGCTTTGAACCTCAGATTTTCAGCTCTTAGCCTTATGGGTAGTTAGAATTATAAGTTCGAACCACCTGTGCTTAAACTCAAAGCAAGCATTTAAAAATTGTGACTTTTTCCTTTCCTACTTTATTGTTCTTACAGCAGCCTCCACCTCTAATCCTAAACACCTGCAATTTCTTCTCTCCTCCATGTAGTGTCAAGAATTTTGAAGCTGAGGTGAGTTAGAAGGGTAAAAGCGATTCTTATTCTTTTAGTCCTCTCTATTTTATGCATTTGCTTAAGTGAATCTTTGGACAGAAAACAACTAAAATGATCCTTAAAGAAGAAAGGGCCATTTGTAAGAACACTAAAGGCCTAATTTTATATTGATGGCAGCCTAGAAGCATTAAGTCTTGCAAGAACACCTCCTTATGAGTGCCCAGAATTCTTGGCTGCCCACATTTAAGAGTGAAATGGAAATCAGCGAGCAGCCTTTTCCTTCTCTGTGGCCTTGTGTGTAACACTAGGGACTGCAAGTCACATTATGTAATGAACAGGAAAATCAGCCTGATTTTCTCTTTGCAGTGCTGAGTAATTGTGTCACATAAATAATGGTTCTGTGTAATAAGAATAATAGAGAAGGATTAAGGGAAAAGAAAATTCCTAACTTTCCATTTCTTACATCAAGACAACAGCTTCTTTTTATTTTATTTATTTTTGGTTAATTAATTAATTTGTCAGTAATGGAGGCATGAACTCAGAACCATGGGCACTGTCCCTGAGCTGTTATGCTCAGGGCTACTGCTTTATTACTTTGAGCTACAGTGCCCTTTCTGGTTTTCTGGTAGTTAATTGGGGATAAGTGTCTCACACAGTTTCCTGGCTGGGCTGGCTTTGAACCACGACCCTCAGATTTGTTTCCTGAGTAGCTAAGAAAGACTCACCAGAGAAGGAAGGGTTATGGTTTCTCTTTCTCTTTCCCTTTCTGTTTGTAATGGGAGCTGAATATTAGGTTGGGATTTACCCAATGAGTGAAGATGAGCAATACAGTCAAGCATCGATAAAGAGAGGCTGTTAACCCAGGAACAATTCCCTCGGGAAGACCTGTTTCTGAAGACCATGTTCCACTGCATCTTGTCAGAGGTCTCTCATAGAATCACCAACACATGCAAGCCTGAACACTTGCAGACTGGTACTGACCTTTCCCCTCTCGTTCCGGGGTTTCTGGGTAAATGAGCTGCAGACAAACCAAGAGAAAAAGAAATCTTCCCAGATAACATCCCCAATTACAATCACTCTGTGCTGTAGTCAGTAGACTTAAAATATTCCCCCCTGGCCTCTAGTTGAGGAGATAATTTCTTAGCATGGAGTCACCATTATCTCATTAGATGATTTGGTTGGAGTTGCCCCTTTTGAAGCCGTCTGCTCTGAAAATTCCATTTCACCTAGAAATATGCAGGCTATCTTGAATGAGCTTATCAGCCTTGGATCCACTCAAAAGATAAGAGAACAAAACCATTACTTTTCCTGGAAAAGAATAAAAAAAACTAAATGAGAAGAGCTATTTATACTTCTGGCTGTCACCTGCAGCGGTAGTTAAGATTGCCCTACTGAGTGGCCTTTGAGTATTAATAGAAGTGAAGGCAGAAAAATGGAGTTAATGTTGCAATGAGACATGACAGAACCTCTGGTTTCCAGGATTGGCCTGAAATGAATTAAAGCCAAATTATACCAACGAATCTGTCACGCTGCCCTGCAAACAGGAAGTCTGGGCTAGGCCAGCATTAGTCACGGCACACATTGGCAAACTCTACCCGATCAGGGAATGAAAAATGTGCTTCATCTGCAAAAATTAACGTTTGGAATTTGTACAGTGTTTTCCATTACCCACTTTCTTTTCTCCAAAGGCCAGTCATCAAATATGCCTGGCTCACTTCTATTTCTGCTGCACCATTAAGTGTATGAATTTGTATGAGAAATGGTATCCCAACTAGCTGTGTGCCCTTGGAAAAATGACCTCATTTTTTTTCTGGACCCCAGTTTCTTCTAAGAAATAAGGAGTTTGGCATCTTAATGTCTGTTTTCTTGGGAATTAGGAAATAGTATATTGGACATTGATCATGTGCCCACAAAATGCTCAGTGCTATGCTGAGAAATAGAGAGAAGAAAAAAAAATGTACATCTATTCCCGTAAAGAGTGACGAGGGGCTGCAGAGAGACCCATACTTAGAAAAAATAGCTTATAAAAATAGCAAAAATGACCAAGAGAAGTCCACATGTCTATAGTCCATGGAATTTAATAGTATGTCAACATGGGTTTTTCCCCCCCGCACTAGAATTGTAGCCATGGTCTAAAACAAAGCAAAATAAAACAAAAGGTCCCTCCCCCCTCTCTTTCCATATACATACATATATGTACATATACCATATACATACATATATGTACATATATGTATGTATATATGCACACACATAGCATATTTGACATGCTCTTCAGTAAATGAGGCCTACACTTCTTCCCAAGGGCCTCTTGAAGGAGCCAGAGCAGCACATGTCCCACCTCCACTGCCAGCAGGCTACTCTGTGTTCAGAAGAGGCATCAGAGAGTTGGTAGGGAAGGATTGGTTGAGAAATCAGCAACACTGTGTTCCATGTAAGGTGCTGTGGCTTCTCAGCCCTACAGCCAGGCAAGAGAGGGGCTACAGGAGTACTTATTCATTTGTTAATTTTTTTTTTTTATTTTTTAGCAGAATAGGATTGAAGTTAGGGCCTCTTGTTTGCTAGGTTGGTGCCCAGCTGCTGAGTCACAACCCCAACCCTGTTTTTCACTGATTATTTTTAGGAGAAGGTCTTGTTTTCTGCCTTGCGCGTACCTGAATCACAATTTGTCCCCTTTCAGGGTTTGTGTCATTGCTGAAATCACAGGTGCACGCCACCGTGTCCAGCTTCCCTTCAGTTGAGGAGACTTGTGGGTTTGTCTACCACCATGATCCTCTCACCCTTAGCCGCACATGTAGATTTACAGTGCATGATGCCTCACACAGCTCCGGGTTGAGGAAGAGTCTCACTGGCTCTTTTGTCCCAGCTGGTCTTGAATTATAATTCTCCAAAGTAGTTAGGATTACAGGCCTAAACAATCACACTTAGCTTGAAAAGATTTCTTACAGGGATTGGAAGCTGTCTCGGGATATACACATGAGTGTTTTATTTCTTGACTGAATGTATGCCGAGTTGTCAGCCTTCCAGAATTCCACTGACTCCTCTGGTAGCGAGTGTTTAAAGACAGCAAGAATCCCAGGGCAGTGGTTTCTCTTTTTCCTTTTTTTCTCATTGTTCTTTTATATCTCACATGCTCTCTGGGGTTTGAACATACACTTGAACCCAAAGAGTTTAAAGATTTATGGGCAGGAAAGGTCCATTCACATAGGTTAATGCTAGCAGACTTAATAGATTATAGTAGTTAATGTAAGGGGGAAAGATAGGACATCCTGTGTATCACAGAGGCCATATATAGAAGGTTTGAGAGAGGACTTGATTCATCCCGGCAGCTTCAAGTGAAGAGCACCTGCTATGGATCTACTCATGAGCCACTGTGCCCAACAAACTCTGCTCAAGCTTGGAGACATGATTTTAGGCCTCTCTTGGAGAGCACCAAGTAGTGCTCTGAAGCACCAGTGGTACCACTGAAGCTTGGTCTTTTTTTAAAATTTTACTTTGTTATCAGGGTAATCTATACAGGGGCCATAGTTACACTCATCAGCAGTAGGTGCATTACTTCTCACATATTGATACCCCTTCTCATTTAAAATATTATTTAATTTATTTTTTTATTGCCAGAGTAATGTATAGAAGGGATTACAGTTACATTTGCCAGGTAGTAGGTGCATTATTTCTCACACATTAATACCCCTTCTCATGCTTTTGTCCCCGTTTCCCTCCTCAACCCCCTCCAAATCATCTTGTTTTCCTCTCTTCCCTTCCCTATTTTAAATAAACATACATACAATATACCAGGTAACAAAGTCAGATACAGTAACCACATGAGATTAACCCTAAGGGCAAAAAAGGAGAAAAGAAATATAATAGTACATTAAGAACAACAATCACAAAGATAAACCTCTTGTTTTTATATCCTAGAGTTCATTTCATTTAGTCTCATTCTATATGACGTTATGTGCATAGCTTTTGAGCTATTGTGATCCTCTGCTAGGAGGGTCCTAGATGTGTACTAAGTATTATAAATGAGGGAAGGAATTAAGCCTATGTTCTCTGGGTTTGCCTTACTTCACTTAATAAGATTTTTTTCCAAGTCTTTCCATTTCCTTACAAATGGGGCGATGTCATTCTTTCTGATGGCAGCATAGAATTCCATTGTGTATGAACACCATATCTTCTTGATCCATTCATCTACTGAGGGGCATCTGCATTGGTTCCATATCTTTGCTATGGTAAATAATGCTGCAGTAAGAATCGCTGTGACAGTGGATTTAGTATGTCCTTGTTTCTGGATGTTTGGGTAAATGCCGAAGAGTGGAATTGCTGGGTCATAGGGGGGCTATATGTTTAGTGTTTTGAGGAACCGCCATATTGCTTTCCATAGTGATTGAATGAGTTTACACTCCCACCAACAGTGTAGTAGTGATCCCTCCTGGCCACATCCCCTCCAGCATCTGTTGTTATTAGATTTATTGATCATGGCCATTCTGATTGGAGTGATGTGGAATCTCCAAGTTGTTTCGATTTGTATTTCTTTTATGACCAGAGATGTTAAGCATTTCTTCATGTGTATATAGGCCACATAGAGACTTCAGAGAAGTCTCTCTTTAAGTCTTTAGCCTACCTTTTTAATGGGATGGTTGTTTCTTTGGGGATTTATTTTTGAGAGATTCAATTTCTTGAGCTGTAGGTATATTTTAGATATGAGGCCTTTGTCTATTGTATGTTTAGTGAAGATCTTCTCCTACTCTGTGGGCTTTCTATTTAACTTGCTAGCTCTGCAATTTAATGCAATCCCATTTGTCCAAACTTTCCTTTTTTTTTTGCCAGTCTTGGGCTTCGGCTCAGGGCCTGAGTATTGTCCTTGGGTTTTCTCAAGGTTAGGGCACTTCACTTGAGCCACAGCACCACTTTTGGCTTTTATGCTATGTATGTGGTACCAAGGAATCGAACCCAGGTCTTCTTTAAGAAAGTTTTGACCTGTGCCAGGAGTCCTAGTGTATCTCCAATTCCTTCTTAAGTTTTCAGGGTATCTCTCTTTACCTCAAGGACTTTGAACCATTTGGAATAATCCTGGTGAAGGGTGACATAGAAGGATCCAACTTTAGTTTTCTACAGATGCTTAACTGATTCTTCCAGCACCATTTGTTGAAAAGGCTGTCTTTTTTGGCTCAATTATTTATCAAAGATTATGTGGCCATAGGTCTGTGGGGTGATTCCTGGGTCTTCAGTTCTATTGTGAAACTTGGTGTTTTAAGAGATGGGGCTTAGTGAGAGGCAGTTAGGTCATTTGAGGGAATCTATTCGAGTGAGACTCTAGTTAGTTCCTGTGAAAGCAGGTTATTAGGAAAAGAACAAGATTGGCTCCTTTCTTGCTAGTGGGTTTCTTGTCTCACTGTGTGGTGTTTCCTTCACAAGCAGGTCTTCTTCTTTCTTTTTTTTTGCTAGTCCTGGTCTTGAGCTCAGGGCCTGAGCACTGTCCTTGGACTTTCTCAAGGTTAGAGCTCTACTACTTGAGCCTCAGCACCACTTCTGGCATTTTTCTATGTATGTGGTACCAACAAATCAAACCCGGGTCTTCGTGCATGCGAGGCAAGCACTCTACCACTAGGCCAAACTCCCAGCCCCACAAGCAGGTCTTTTATGCTATCACCGCATATCATGTTGTGATGCATTTAAAGGAGCCCTCACATGAGGACAGATTGATGGGACTACCTGAATCAGTCCTCATGACTGTAAAGTCTCTATAAAAGCGGTATCACTCTCTTTTCTTTACAATGTGACCTACCTGCCTCCGGTGTGTTTTTTCTTTGTTTTTGTTTTTGTTTGTGCCTGTCCTGGGGCTTGAACTCAGGACCTAGGCATTATCCCTAAGCTTTTGTGCCAAATATTACTACTTGAGCACTACTGGAACTACTGCTATACTGCTAGCTTTTTTTTTTTGGTAGTTAATTGGAGATAAGAGTCTCAAAGTCATTCCTGCTCAGCCTGGATTTTAACCATGATCCTCAGACTTCAGCCTCTTGAACAGCTAGGATTGCAGGAATGAGCCACAGGCATCTGGCTGAGGTGTTTTGTTTTAGCACTGAACAGCCATGTGAAGATTTTATGCCTCCATTATCCCTTCTCCTTTTCACATTTAAAGAATGTAAGATTAGGAAAAGAGTGGATGTCTTAGAGCCAGAACTTTCTAGCATCTTAGAAAGTACTTAGAGGTACTTGAACTTTACTAAATCTTCTATTTTTTTTTAAATTTAAATGTTGTAAAGGTAATGTACAGAGGCGTTACAGTTATGTAAGTCAGGTAATGATTTTTGAACCGTCCTATTCCCACCCTCATTTTCTCCTTTCCATGCTATGATGTTTTTTAGGGGGCCTCTGATTATTAGGAAAGAAGAAATTACTATAGCCTAGTTAAAAGTAGTTACTGAGGTAGCAATAGAATAGTTCTGTATTTATGCATCAGTGAACTAAGAAACAAAAAATAAGTTAAATGTCATGTGGTGATATCTGCTTGGGAACACTCGAAGATTCATAATCATATAGAAGAGAAAGACTCATCATCAATGCTCATAGGATAAATGATATTGATAAGTAATAGAGGTTTGAATAAAATGTTAGAGGCAGGCTAGGGAGGCCTGCAGGAAGGCAGGTCTACTCTGGGAGTAGACAGTACTCTGATATTTGAGCAGGGGATAAAGAATTTAAAAGAGAAAAAGAATGGGCTTTTTGAAGACAAGGGCCAGAAACAACTAGATACAGAGGGAAAAGTGGGACTAGTTAGCTGTGGTTGCGATAGCAAAGGGAATCAGATCTTTGCTGCCTATCTTGCCTTGGCTCTTGAACTTTAAGGAGTAGATTTTATACTTGTAGTCAGGGGGAAAAAGCCATTAGAGAATCTCTCTCCCTCTCCCTCTCCCTCTCCCTCTTCCTCTCCCTTTCCCTTACTAGAAGAGACAAAAGGAAAAGTGACCATATAAAGTGTTTTACATGGAACTAGAGCTGTGGCTTGATAGAGCATCAGCCTTAAGTTTAAAAGCTAAGGGACAGAATCCAGGGCCGGAGATCAAGTGGTAGAATACTATCTTTGAGGAAGCTCAAGGACAGTGCCCAGGCCCTGAATTCAAGCCTCAGGACTAGAAAAAAAAAACTAGCCTGCAGTAAGCAGGACCAAAGATACATAGGCTCCATGCTTTTCCTTATTTGTAATAATTAGTATATGACTAGAATAGTCCTAGGAGAGGACCACAATAGCTTAATGGCTATGTGCACATGATCCTTCAAAATTATGCTAATTGAAATGAACTCGAAGATAGAGAAATAATTTTTAAAAAATTTTTATGTACTATGTGATGTTCCTTTTTTCCCCTTCATGTTTTGCCTCTGGTTTATCCCCTGTTGTCACTCTATTTGATTTTGGTACCCTGTGTCTTGTATACATGTTTATCTGATTTGGGGAATGGAAGACTAATAACAAAATGGTGAGGCAAAGGACTAAGATTGAACCAATGCAACAGTGATACTCTCAAGATACTATGTTGGGAATGAGCTTTATAATGTGGTGAGAAAGGGAGTGGAAGGGACAGGGAAAGTAGAAGAAAATGGAGAATGAAGGAGGGAATGTTTGACAAGAATTGTAATTTTTACCTACTTATGTAACTGTAACCCCTTTGTACCTCCTCCTCCACCTCCTCATCATCATGATAACAGAGCTAGCCTTCAGCAACAAAGTTCAGGGGTAGTGCTCAAGTCTTGAGTTCAAGCTCCAACACTGGCACCAAAACAGAAAAAAAAAATGATACAGATCAGAAGTAGAAAGTGTCTGAGACAGAATGTGCCACTGGGACTGAAGATCACACAGCAGCTCTCCAATTATTTGGAAGAAACTGGAAGCAGAGAAGAGCAGAAAGAAGAAATGGTTAGATTTGTAGAATTTACCAGTGAAGTAATTCCACTTGTTTGAAAGTTTTCTCAGAAAGTAATTTACATACTTGGGTGAGTTTTATTTCTTTTCTTTTTAAAGCTATTTCCCAAACTTCCTGCTACAACTTGTAATTTGGCTCCCAGTAACAGATTCTAGACTTAGGAGTAAGGCTGGTGGAAAGCTCCCTATCACACACAGCAGTGACAAGCTTAGGGCTACTTCAAGGTGCCTGACTCACACATGCTCTGGGCTGTGTGGTCGACCAGAGTTCCTTTTCTCAGCAAGAGCAGCACAAATCGCAGTACAGTCAGCATACAGCTGTGGGAACATGGATGTACTGAAAGCAGACTTCATTACCCTTTTTGACTGCTATCTGATATGTACCAAGGCACCAGAAGAAGAAAGACAAAGCTTAATGCACGCTGCAGATTTATGGCTCAAGTACGTACTGTCATTACTGTGGACAGTGTAAGAGAACTTTCGTTGGAAACGAAGCCCCTTTCCAATAGCATTTTGCACAGGAATCTGCTCATGGTAGAGTACACTGCCCAAATCATCAACACATTTTATATATTTTCTAGAACCAGCTGCTAAGTCATGATTCAGAAACATAGTCTAATGTGAATTCCAGATCAAGCTACCTGCAGCTTTCTGATTCTGTCTCTGTCTGTGTCTCTCTCTTTTCTCCTTCCCTCCCTCCCCCCTCCCTGTCTCATGTGTGTTAGCTCCCTGCAATCTGGAGAGTCATAGATTAGAGAGGAAATGAAATACCCAAAAGAGTCATTAAGTGGATCTCATTCACTTGTAAAATTGGCATAATCAGCACTAAGATAAGCTGGGGAGGAAAAATTTTTGAGTTATCATAAAAAATTAACTCATATATTAGGAAAACTCATGTAATTCATAGTAATCTATCTGTAAAGGAACACACACAAAAAAGGAACTTAAAACATACTTCCCCTCACTGAGTGTATCTGAGAGACAGCCAGTCTCGTAAATTTTACAATTTAGTTTGGCCTCTAAACCAAATCTACCTTAATGCTATTTGTAGATATAGATTGCTGTCTTTTTCATTACCATTATGAAATGATTCATTGGTGGCTTGCTCAATGTCTACCTGCTTGACCCATTAGTCGTGGATTAGATTGCATGTTGCCTTTGTCCTTCTAGCTTGTGCTTTGTCCTCAAATATTCTCTCCTTTTATACTTCATGTATAATCTATATGCATTATCATGCATGGCATTCACATTGGCCTGTCATGCCAATTAGCCTGACAACCCTAACTCTTCTGTTTTGTAGGAGGGCTGTGTTCAAATCTCTAATCGAAGTCATCAATCCTTGCCTGTAGCAGCAGCAGCACTAGCTGAAATCCTCTGAGAAATGGCATGTCACAGCTCAGCCCAGGGCATCCTGTAAAGCTCTACTCAGCAAATTGAAGATCATGCTCCCTATTAAGCTCCTGGCTGGTGCATCATGGTAGATGCATTTTGAAGAGCAGCTTAGGCCCCTCCCCATTCTGCCTTATGCATGATAATCATTCCCCAGTCCACAAGAGCTAAGGCAGAAAAAAAAATCAGTTCAGGACAAGTCCTGATGATATTAACACAAAACCAGTTGCCTCTATAAATTTGGGGAAAAGTTACAGGAGAGAAAGAAATTAAAATTGGAAAGCATAGAGCTTGAACTCTGGGCCTGGGCACTGTCCCCGAGCTCTTGAGCTCAAGGCTACCACCCTACCCTTGAGCCACAGCACCACTTCCCATTTTCTAGAGGTAAATTGGACATAAGAGTCTCAGGTCCTTTTGTGCCTGGGCTGGCTCTGAACCTTGATCCTCAGATCTCAGCCTCCTGAGTAGCTAGGATGACAGGTGTGAGCCAGGTGCCTGGCATCCACTTTACTTTTGAAAGTAAGGGATACCTCCAATATGTCTAGCTGTACACACCATCAGCTCCCACATTTATTCTATTAACTATTTACTAAGAATCCATCATGTGCAGTGAATCATCCTGGGTGCTAGAGATGGAGCAGTGAGTAACATAGGTGCTTATAAGAGAACTATTTAAGGAGACACAAATAGGTAATATTAATACTGGAGTAGTGATTATATGAACATGGAAAGCACACGCAAGTGTTCTAGGGGAAATCAAGGGAAGTTGCCTCAAGGAAGTAGTATTTAGGTTGATTGTTGGCAGAGAAGAGTCACATTTTTTTTGGGGGGGGTCAGTGCTGGGGCTTGAACTAAAGGTCTGGGCATTGTCCTTGGACACTTTCTGCTCAAAGCTAGCACTCTGCCACTTGAGCCACAGTGGCCCTTCCAGCTTTTTATGTGCATATGGTACTGAGGGATCAGATCCAGGGCTTCACGTATGCTAGGCAAGTACTCTACCACTAGGCCAGGCTCGTGGCCCTGAAGTCCACATTTTCAGTAGGGAGCAATTCCTTAACAGCTTGTTTCTTAGATGGTCAATGTAGAAGTTAGAATCATTTTTTATTTGTCAAAATGGTTGCTTTACATAGCACTGTTTTGGTTATTGTTTTAAGTTGTATTTTATGTAATATCCCAGCCAATTTGGGGTCCCTGAACCCCTCATCAATAGACTCACCAGCACTAAGTGAACTGAGCTAGGAGTCAGGTTAATGGCAGTGCAGCAGCTACTCTCCACCTTCAGGCTGATAGAGAGCAGACTGGATCTTCTGTGGGGCTGAGCTTGTTTTATTTTATTTTATTTTTGCCAGTCCTGGGGCTTGAACTCAGGGCCTGAACACTGTCCTTGGGCTTTTTCCTCAAGGCTAGCACTCGACCACTTGAGCCACAGCACCACTTCTGGCTTCTTTCTATGTACGTGGCACTGAGGAATTGAACCTTGGTGCATGCTATGCAAACACTTTACCACTAGGTTAAACTCCCAGCACCTGTGAGGCTGAGATTTAAAGGAGAGCGCCACACACAGGTAGTCCTGTTCACCAGGAAAACACCACATGCAGGTGCTCAAGCAGTTTAAGTAACTTTTACGGAAAAAAAAAAAAGAATTAGACAGCTAATCCTGATAGGTTTCTACATTTTATTGTTGGGGTGATATCTAGTGGGGTTACAGTTAAATTCATCATGCAATGGGTACATTACTGCTTGAACGTTGAAACCCCTGTTTTCTTGTTTTAAAGGTAGCTGCCATCTTAAAAAGAAGCTATTTTAGTTCAGCTGCATCTTGTTATAAGAATTGTTTTTCTAGGGGCTGGAGGCATGGCTCAAATGGTGGTGCTCCAGCTGAGTAAGAATTGGTGTCCTGGTCAAATTATCCAATCACATGAGAGCGTAAGTCTAGGCTCTGACCAATCAAAGTAAGGGACAGTGAAATAGCATTAGGTATAAAACCTGGGTTGTCTTCCCACCCCCTTCGTGTTTGCTTGCTGGCTTTCTGTCCATAGTACTCTCTTTTGCAGAAGCAAATCCTGCCTTGCTGACTTCCTGTCCACATTCTTGTGTGACACCCCAATGGCACAAGTCATTTCTAACACCATTATCAGCCTGTTTCCTGCTGTGTACCTTCTCATTATACTGGAGAATTGATTTCCATCCTCTTGAACCTGGTCTTAACCTACTGACTTGGCTTGACTATTTGCTATGTAAGAAGCTATGGTCTGGGACTTTCAACGCCACTTTTCAGGAAAGCCAGTGACAAGGTAAGAATTCCAGCTATCCTCAGATTGCCGTGCTGAGTGAAGCAGAAGTCTTGGAAGGTGAATGAGAGGTTGAAATGCTATGGAAGAAGAAAGGGGAAGGGAGGAGAGGCAGAGGAGATGGGGGTAGACATAGGGAAGGGAGAGAAAATAGCAAGAAGAGAGTGTGGGCGAGGGGGTAGAAAGAAAAGCCAGGATGGGTCAGATACACAATTGAAGACATCTTCATCTTGAAAGTGAAAACACCAGGGTAGTGATCCATCAGCTGCAGCTACTTTAACTGATGTGCTTCAACAAGCCACCCAGCTGAATCCTCTCTACCTTCCTGACTCCTGATCTGAAGTGTGGTTATAAGCTGCAGAAGGCTGAGTGGGTTGTTATATAGTAACATCTAAGTAGAACATAGGTTTTGAGAAATTGCTCTGGAGGAAATATACTGAAGAAGCCACTTTGGGGCCCAGACCTGGTTACTGTGTCGAGATCTTCAAAGTCCCATTCTGGTACCATAATGGAGGTCGTGAGAGGGGTGAGAGAATTGTGCATGTGGGAGGCATATGAATGTTTAATGGACTGTGGTTACAACTCTCTTGGCTATCCAGTATAGCAAGACTCCTACTGTTTACCTTATATAAACCTTCCTTTTAATCTGGATGGTCCTAAGACATTACTGGCCAACAAATGTATCAGAAATGTTTATTTCCAGGATATAAGCTTTATAATTTTTGCCTGAGCTTCTTAGAATCCTTTTTTTCCTGACCTACCTCTTGAAACTTACATGTTACCAATTCTAGCATCTTTCTGTCCTGGAGAGACATTGAAATAATCCTTATCATTATGTAGTGGTACAGAGAAGTTGTAAGTCAGGTTATGAGTATCGTGCTTCTTGATCACTTGTGCTTCTTGATCAATGCCACCCCATCCATTGGTCTCCCCCATTTTCCCCTCCCATCCCTACCCTCAAGTTTCAGAGCTCAATTTTTACATAACATTGACGATAATCACTGCATTTGCTCTTTACATTCGTGTGTTCCCCACCCTCCATTTTTTACTCCCTACTCCCTGCCTGATCGTAGTCCTGGGGCTTGAACTCAAGGCCTTGGCTCTGTCCCTGAGCTTTATTTGCTCAAGGCTGGTAGCTTATCACTTGGGCCACAGTTCCATCTCTGGGTTCTTCGTGGTTAAATGGAGAGTCTCATGGACTTGTCTTTCTAGGCTGGCTTCAGATGCAACTCTGATTTCAGCCTCAAATAGCTAGGATTACAAGCTTGAGCTTGAGAGGAGCCACTTTTGTTGTACAGTCTAGTTGAACTCTGAGAACTAGGAAAGGCAATTATCTGATTAAAACCACTCACTTCTGAAATGTTTTATTGTGTGATAACTATAAGAGTTTATTTGAAATAATTCACTATCGGGCCAGGAGTTTGGCCTAGTGGTAGAGTGCTTGCCTAGCATGCACAAACACCCATTGCGATTCCTCGGTACCACATACATAGAAAAAGTCAGAAGTGGTGCTCTAGTCTTGAGAAAGCCTAAAGACAGTGCTCAGGCCCTGAGTTCAAGCCCCAGCACTAGCAGAAATACTGTAAAACCTGTATTAAAAGGATTTAGGCCAGAACAAAAGAAATTGAAATAGTAAAATCTCCCAGGTGTTAAAAGAAACTTTTTTTTAGTTGGAAATATTTACAAATTCTGTTAATCATAACTTTTGTTTTTTTAAACATTATACCTTTCCCTAACTCATTTAAAAAGGAAAACACAACTATCAGATGCCTGTCTTCCATAGGTGTTAGCAATAAACACCAAAAAGCAACTTCAAGTGGAAGTTTAATGATTTTATAAGGATGGTGTGGTCCTTGTTTGTATGTATTCTAGGTATTTCCTACATGGCTGTTCAAGATGTTTGGAAAACACCTCCTGTTTTGGGCAGGAGGAAATGGTTCCACCAACCACAGTGACGAGAACAGAGCAGATCTTTGGATAATCTCTGTTGAATGATGTGGGAACTTAGTGTTGAGTCCCTGTATTTTGTTTTTCGTTGGTTATAATTTGTCTCCCTTTTCCTTCTTCAGATTGGCTTTCTGTGTCTCCTGAGCTTTAAAGTATGTGCAACAGAAGGATGCCAACTTCAAACTGACCTCAAGTCTAAAACTTAAAAGAAGAGGCTCTGGAGTAAGCTCAGCTGAGCTCGACCAATCAACTGGGACTGGAGTCACTGGGCCTGGAACGGCTACTTCCAAGGTAACTAAACAATGGCTATAGGAGAAGGGATGAGGAAAGGGTGTGTGTGTGTGTGTGGTTGAGGTCACTATTTCCAGAAAAGACAAACCTGGGCAAACATTGCCAGTGTACAAAGTCAAACCAAAATGAGGGGTGTGCATGGCTTATAACAGCACTAGGAGACTTTCTCAGGAATTGGGGGCTCCCTGACCCCATTTAAGTGATTTTTTTTTTTTTTGCCAGTGCTGGGCTTGAGCTCAGGGCCTGAGCACTGTCCTTGGACTTTCTCAAGGCTAGAGCTCTACCACTTGAGCCTCAGCACCACTTCCAGCTTTTTTGTATGTATGTGGTACCAAGGAATCGAACCCGGGTCTTCGTGCATGCTAAGCAAGCACTTTAACCACTAGGCCAAACTCCCGGCCCCTTAAGTGATCTTTTTATTTAGCTTCTCAACAAAGATGTTTGATCACTCAGACTTGGCCTGATTTGCACACTAAAGTGTGCTCCCATTAGAACTGTCCCTCGCACAGATCCACACTTGGCTCTCAGAGTGACATTTTGGAATGAAAAAGGAGCTCAGCTTTCCTTTCAGCCCCCCCCCCCACTTTGTGAACCCCACCATGCTCTCTGCTTCTTAGTCCACAATCTTTGGGACTGAAGAAAGGTGTGTGGGAAGAATGGCACATGGAATCACTCTTGCTCTCAGCAGGTACTGCATACTAGCTTGGCTGTTTAATCAACCACAGAAGCCATTTGTTTAAGCAATTAAGAATCTGAGGTTAGGACATTGCCAGGGAATAATGGCCAGGGGCTAAAAGCAGCCTTGTCAAGGGCTGTTTATCAGCAGGAAATGACCTGCTTGAAGGAGGCGGATGATATTTACCTGGAAAATTAGACAAAAAGTAAGGGCACAAATACATTTTGAGTGATTTCAGGAGAGCACAGTAGAGAAAAAGCTTATATTCTGGGTCTGGTCTTGGAAAGTATTCTGTGCACGGTTTTAAATAGAGATTCTAATTTTGTTTTCAGGTTGTGGGGCTGGAAGTCAGGGCCAGGGCACTACTCCGAATGTGTTTTGCCAAAGGTCAGGACTCTACCATTGGGGCCACAGCTTCACTTCTGGCTTTTTTTTTGGTGGTTAATTGGAGATGAGTTTCATGGATTTTCCTGTATGAGCTACCTTTGAACAGTGATCCTCAGATCTCAGCCTCCTGAGTAGTGAGGATTGCAGGCATGAGCCACCAATACCTGGCTTAACAAAACAAAAAGAAGGGGCCAGGAGTTTGGTCTAGTGGTAGAGTGGTGTACCAAGACCCAGGTTCAATTCCTCAGTACCACATACGTAGAAAAAAGCCGGAAGTGGTGCTGTGGCTCAAGTGGCAGAGTGCTAGCCTTGAGGAAAAAGCCCACGGACAGTGCTCAGACCCTGAGTTCAAGCCCCAGGCCTGGCAAAAAAAAATTAAGAGGTTATCAGGCTGGACAGTCACTCACGCCTATAATCCTATCTACTCTGGAGGCTGAGATCTTGAGGATCAAGGTTCAAAGCCAGCCCGGCACTAAAGAATGTGATACTCTTATCTTACCATAGAAAAATAGAAGTGGGGCTATGGCTCAAGGATACGGCAGTAGCCTTAATCTGAAGAGATCAGGAACAGTGCTCAGGCCCAGAGTTCAAGCCCTATGTCCCACAAAAAATTGAAATCATAAAATGGAAGTTTTGATTATAAAAACGAATTATTGTTGGGTAGAGATAGTGGGTGGTGTAATGTAGTGACCAGAGTGATAGGCCTGCCTGTCCTTCCTGACTTTGCAGTCATTAATCAGTCATTTCTAGATTTTCAGTCATTTCTAGATTTATTCATGTATAAGATTAGGCATTTGGAAGAAGTGATACTAAGTTCTGGATCTGCTATTTTATAAGTGGAGCTTTAGCCAGTTATCACTGAGGCATCCAGAGAGAAATTGATGCAATCAGGAATATAATGATACATTGGCATACACAATTTTTCCCTCTAAGGCAGTCAAAGAATTCTGCAAACAGTCACATAGGCTACTTGGTCGCTTGTGCCAATGTCTGATAAGTTGCCTGTGAGATGCCATGCTTCCCACTAATGCCGACCCTGCCTTCGTGCCTGATAGGCCCACTTTCTTGTGACTTTTCCATTGGTCTTGTTCAAAGAAAGCCATGATGATTAGCAAACCAGATAAGATATAGACACATAATCATCAGGAAAGTTGTATTTTCAGCTTGTCATATTAGGAACCATATTTAGGAGATGGTTCCAGATAATGGATGTGTTGTAGGCAAAGGGAGTGGACCTGGATGGTGATAGCATAGACTAGTTGAGGAAATTGTAGAATTGGAAGGCAAAGTACCAGGAAGGGGTATGGGGGACACTTAGCCTGTCTAGGTTATTTGCAAGCTGTGACTGCTTGTCAGAAAAGGCAAATTAGGAACTTGGATTTCTTTCTAGAATTCTAAATTCTCCCCTTCAAAGAGCAATTCCCCAATGGAGGATTCACATTGTATTTTATGCACTGGAAGCCAGATATCTGCACTTCAACATGTGTATTTACCTGCTTCCCACAGCAGCACTGTGAAGGACATGCAATTATCACTGCGTGTGAGAGGAGAAAGTTCTATCATAGGTAAACCTCACTTCTAAGGCCATACAAATAAGCTCAGTTCCTATTCCTCGACTGTCTTCAGAGCCTTCCTGGGGAAGACACAGTGGCTGATCTGCCTCCAGATGATTGGGAATAAACTATGATTTTATGTGTTTGAATTTTAACCCCTGAAGTAAGCTAACCATTCCATGATGTTTGCTATATGTCAGTTATGGTCTCAAGTGATTTACATATGCAAATTGAATGCTCACTATATGTCCTGAAAATAGCTACATTACAACCTCTGTTTGCCAGCTAGAGATAGGCACCAAGTGGCTGAGGGTCACGATCCAGGTTCCGATCTTGAAGGCAGATTGCAATATTCTCATGTGTATGTGTGCATGTGTATATACCCCAGTCCTTCAGCTTGAACTCTAGACCTGGGAGCTGTCCTTGAACTTTTGTGCTCAAACTAATTTTTAACCACTTGAGCCACAGATTCACCTCTCACTTTTTGGTAATTAATTGATAATCAGAGTCTCAAAGTTCTGTCTGGGCTGGCTTCAAAGTGGGATCCTCAGAGCTCAGCCACCTAAGAAGTTAGGCTTATAGGCATGAACTACCAGTGCCAGGCTCTTGGTACTAGGGCTAGGCTTTCTCAAGGTTAGAGCTCTACTGCTTGAGCCACAGCACCACTTCCAGCTTTTTCTATGTATGTAGTACTGAGGAATTGAATCCGGGTCTCTCTGCTAGGCAGGCACTCCTACCATTAAGCCAAACTCCCGCCCTCCTGTATATTTTTGATGATTTGGTTCTACTAGTTTTGGAAGGCAAAGAATAATAACAAAAATCACACCTATGACTGAGTATAAGACAGGTTTATATGTCATGTGGTTTTACTGTCATGGGAAAATGTGGACTTGCTTTGTGATTTCACTCATAACTGGAGAGGCTGCAGGACAGGCACACAGTCTGATCTCAGGAACAGTGGGATTCGCCTCTGGAAGGGAAGCAAACATGAGCTCTTATCAATTGATTTCCTTTTAAATATTAGAAGGGGGAAAAAAAACAGGCAGATGATAACTCAGCACTTTAAAGCTTTACGGATTGGTATGGTGTTAATCAAATCTCTAGAATAAAGCAGGCAGAGTAGTAGAAAGGATACCCAGAGGTCACAACATGGGTGTTGTGACTGCCATGGCAACTTCACTAATTTAATTTTTCTGAAACTAATAAAATTGGGAAGGAAGAGACTCAGTGGAGTGGAAAAAGCCTGGGGTATGGTTGATGAGTAAGGAGACATAATAAAATTTACTTAGCAATCTGAATCTAGGTTCTATATAAGTCAACAGGGTAAAGAAAAAGGGATACAATCACATTGGTACCACTGGAAATAAAGTATGTAGAATGAAGGATGTCGGAGGTGGTGGTTCCAGTTCTGTGAGTGACCTCGAGTTCGAGGCACTGTATCCAAGAAAGAATGCAGCCAGGAAGCTTCCAAACATTAGCCCACAGGAAAGGGAGGATTGCAGCCAAGACGGGGCTATGTTTGGCCAAGAAGCTTCTCCTTAGGAGATAGGAAAGGAGATGATCAGGGACATTAACACTGCTTCCCAAATCAAAAGAAACAGTGCCATTTAAAGACATCTGCACATTTTGTGAAACCAGCTAATTATGGTGGTTATGTGTATTTGCTACAATAACCAGAAGTTGGTCTACTGTCTTTTAAAATTTCACTTACTGAACTTTTCTGTACCTAATTCTCCTCTATAGTTTTCTTTATCAACATTTGTTTTGCTTTAGTTAAAATTTTTACCTGTGAAAAATTACACTTACCAAGGGAACTGATGATGATTTGCATTTTGCTTTATCCCCAATGTTCAGAGCAGTCCCTGACATAGTATATCTTAGTAGATATCAACAGAAGAATGAATTAGCGAGACAACAGAAGTAGGGAGATCTGAGGAGACAATGGTTTGCATGTCTGATGATGCTGACTACACAGGAAGGAGCCCAGGATATAGAAGCAAATGAAGCAAGGAGGAGATGAGACTGGCTTACAGATTCTACCGTAAAAGGCAGTGCTTCTCTCCCATTGGGTACGAACAAGGATATAGTGTTCTTCTAGCTGTTGGGAGTCTAAGACCAAGCTAATGCTTTATTCAGAAAAGCAGAGAAAGGAATACATCTTCAGTCTCCGACTTATGCTGAGAAAGTCAATAAAAACTAACAGGATATTTTATATTATTGGGAAATAAAATTTGAAAATAAACAGTGAATTGGGTTGGACCTGAGTATTAATTTCAAGGATTGGATACAAGCATCATGTCTTTGACAGTAATCTTTTCCCTTGAACATGGTTTTTATTCCATCATATTAGTGGTCAACTCTAGTCTTAAAATACTAAATAGAAAGTTCCAGAAAAAGCTTATACAAGTTTTAGGCAACTTCTACAGTGTACTGAAATTATTGTCTGATTATTAGCTATTGTTCATCTCTACTGTGCTTAATTTATGAATTAAATTTTATCATAGCTCTGTATCTATATTTTGGAAAAACAAGTAGAGTATGTGTAGTTCTACCTGAGTTTCAGACATGTATGGAACATTCTGTAAAGACAGGTGCTGAAATCTGTCCAGTTTGAGAGCCACTAGCACCACTGTACTTAAAGTTGTTTGTACTATGTGCTGTTACAGAATTATTCTGATTTGAAAAAGGTATTTTGGGACAAGAAAAGCTGGGAGCTGCTTAGTGTATCTAAGGGGACTAGACATTACTAGCTTATCTTACTTTCCATGTACTTTTCCAGTAAAGTGCAGTTTTAAAACTTGATTCTTTGCGAGTAATCTGGTGTCAGTTATTTTCAATTTAGAATAATCTCAAGACACCTTGAGGGATATGATGAATCTGGTGGAGCAGGAGAGTCATAAGTAAAATTTGGTCATTCTAAATAGATTAGCTTTAGATCCCAGGATAAGTACTGCTTTTCAAGAGGTAAAATTTTTCACATTTGGGCTAAAACTTTTCATGAGGGGAAAATAATATATATAGGATGGAGACTAGTCACTAAGCAGAATATTTGGCTTTAGAAGACTTGTATCACTAGTCAAATTTTTGTATGTAATTATGATCATGTAAAGGAGGCTTAGCCTTAGATAACTTTTAAAATTCCTCCTGCCAGATAGTTGGCTATTTTCATTCACTTTTCTTCCAGGAGGGTTGTCCATAATCATCTAAAACTTAAATATAATTTCAAAACTATAATCAGTTTGTGAGATAGATTTAAACACACATACACACACACAGAGACATATATTTTGTTGGTCACAGGGCTTGGACTCTGGGCCTGGGTGCTGTCCCTCAGCTCTTCAGCTCAAGGTTGGTGTTCTACCACTTGAGCCACAGTTCCACTTGCAGTTTCTTTCCTTTGAATCTTCTGACAGACCCCAAATAAGCTTAATACCTTATTTGTGTATCATTAGTGCTCAGTTTCTATATGTAATTTGTGTTCAGTGAAGTTTTTTCATATATATGAAAGATGTATTCATACAATGTATATATATATATATATATATCTCAAGATGTAAGATGCTTAGTTTTATAATTGTGGGGCTCAGCCTTACTTGGCATGGCCTGGCTTCCAACCTCTGTACTCCTCCTTTCCTATGACTGCAAGACCTCAAAGCTGCCTTGATCCCGAGAACCAATTCTGATCATATGCATACAGTCTAAAGCTCCTAGGTTGTTATGACCATGTGCTACAAACCAGGCTTTCCTCCTGGGACGTAGATAGCTTCTGTGACCCATTTCTAGTGCTTGTGCCCCTCTTTTCCTATTCTTCCAGGGCAGGGGCATTGATGTTCAGCCAGTTTATGAGCTCTATCTTTAGTCAATCTTCCCAGGATTAGTGATGTGATCTAGATTTCTATTTCTTATTGTCAGATCACCCAGTTTAGAACTCTGCCTGAAAATTCTGCCTATCTGTTGGACACTGTGGTTCTCAGAGAGACTCTGATTATTACCTGTCCCTCTGTGAAACACACCCTTAAACTAATGGCGATTTTCTAAGAACTGGGCCTTGTGGCTTGTACGTCGAGTTTTTTGTCTTAGTAAATGACTTGTATAACCAGTGTCAACTACAAAAATCTCAACTGTTTACTATATATATATATCCCTTCAACATTACCTAAGAGACCCCAGCTCTATGTCTTTGATCCACAATCCAACAGAGAGTTAGATAGCATGTATATATCTGTATGTGCATCACTGTGCTGAGGTCTGAATACTGGGATACTCTCAAACTCGTATGTGGTGTTAACTAACAGGGCTTTGATAGATGATTCAGTTATGAAGGACTCTATGAAGAGCCCCAAAACTCCTTCACTCTTTGTGGGGACCATCATATGAAGACAAAGCAAGACACCACATCTCCAGACCTGGAAACAGACCAATAGGCATGGAAACTGTCACTTTAATCTTGAACTTTTTCAGCTTCCACAAATGGGAAATAGTCTTTGTGTGTATGTGTGTGTGTGAGTGTGTGTGTGCGCGTGCGTGTGTGTGCGTGCGCATTTCCCTTTTTAAAATTTTTTCCATATATTTTATTGTAACTAATAGAAGGGTTGCATTATATTCACCAGATAGAAGGTGCATTACTGCACAAACATTGATACCCTTTATCACGTCTTGGTCCCCATTTCCCTCCTTCCATCCCCGGCCCTCATCTTGTTTTCTCCCCTTCCCTATCCTATTTCAAATAACCAAATAAGCATATATATATATATATATATACACACACACACACACACACACTATATCAGATAACAGGTGAAACACTGTAACAATATGAGATAACCAAGGGACAGCAAAAGAGATGAGAGAGAACATAGTACATCAAGGACAGCAATCACTCATTATATGGCTTAGTTGTTGTTGGTCATGGGATTTGAACTCTGAGGCTAAGCTCTTCAGCTCAAGACTAGCACTCTACTACTTAAGCCACAGTACCATTGCCAGTTTTCTGATGGTTCACTGGAGATAAGAGTCACATGGACTTTAGTGCCTGGGCTGGGTTTGAACTTCAATCCTCAGATCTCAGCCTCCTGAGTAGCTGAGATTACAGCTATGAGCCATCAGTGTCCAGCTTGTCATTATTTCTAAGCTAGCTAGAAATCTATGGCATTTTGTTTTAGCAGCCTAAACAAATTAGTACCTAGAGCAACCACTATGATGGAAATAAACCTAAAATGTGAATGCTGCTCTGAAACTGTACTGCTATTACAGGGAAGGTGCTGGGGCCGTGGGTAGATTTTTTGACCTGCCTGCTAGAGAAGCCTGCATTGTCATGGAAAGAGTATGAAGGGTGATTCTGGTGAGAGCTCATGAGAGGAAGGGAGCTGTACAGAAAACCTCTCTTTTGAGAGAAGGTTCAAGCATTTGTGAGTAGAACAATATTAGTAGTAAAGTGGATGCCACTGATGATGCTATGAAAGGCACGATTCTCTCAGAACACTGTGTTCTGTCTTCAAGGTGCCCTGTTTTGAGGATTGAATCATGGAATTGGACTTTTTCTCTACAGTTACTGAAACATCACACCAGATTTAGGTTGTGCTATGCTGAACGTCATTCTCCCCAGAGGTCTCCAGTGGTGTGCTTCTCTCGGACAAACAGGATACCTGGTACTGCCTTTGTAGTGAATGCTTCACATTTTCAGGAGTCAAGTTGACAGTTAAAGGAAACGAAAAAGTACTTTAGCCCGGAGTGATTTGAATGCTTAGAAACACTTTCAGGTCTTATAAGTCGAATATCTAATATAGATCTAATGTGGTACTAGGTGTTAGGTTTGTGGCAAATGACATAGATATTTGCCTTTCCTTCATGGCACTCGAGATGAAGTGGGGGTGAGGAATGGAAGCTCATAGGGCAATAAGGAGATAAAACATACATGGAAATGCCTATTTCTGAAATGAAAACATCTTACAAAGAGAACAAAAGTTGGCTGTCATCAAGAGCATCATGGAGATCAAAGAAGGCTTGTCAGGTAATATTTGAGATGCCACTTGAGGGACAAGGGGACAGTTACCAAAGGCATTCCAATAGACAGCAAAAGTCTCCAAGGTAGTGATCATTTCTGGTAGTCAAAGAACCGAGAAGGGGGTAGTGAGGTTGGAATGCAGTGATAGAGGGGAGGGAGTCAAAACGATGGAAGGCAAAAAAGAAAAACCAACATGGCCATTCTGATTATAGTACTGAGTTTGAGAATTAATATAAGGAACTGTAGAATAAAGAGAAGCAAGGGTGAAACTCCCTCTCACTTCCATTCTTACCTCCCTCCCCCTCCCTCCCCCTCCCTCCCCCTCCCTCCCCCTCCCTCCCCCTCCCTCCCCCTCCCTCCCCCTCCCTCCCCCTCCCTCCCCTCCCTCCCCTCCCTCTCCCTCTCCCTCTCCCTCTCCCTCTCCCTCTCCCTCTCCCTCTCCCTCTCCCTCTCCCTCTCCCTCTCCCTCTCCCTCTCCCTCTCCCTCTCCCTCTCCCTCTCTCCCTCTCCCTCTCTCCCTCTCCCTCTTCCTCCCTCTCCCCTTGATTCTGGCTCCCTCATCAGTTATTTAATGAGCACTTTATTATGTGCCTATATTATTCTAGTACTGAAGATAGTGAGCTAAATAAAGAAGAGCAAGACATTTAGTCCTGGTGTCTCATTTTGTACCCTGAGGACACTGCCGTGGTCTAGTGTGAGGGGAATGTTATTGAAGATGGAGACAGATTGATGGATTCTACCCTACCCTCTTAAACTCTACCATCCCACCCATCAGCAATACTTCCGCTATCCATATTTCATCTTCGCTATCCTGAATCTTAGAAATCCGTCTCTTTAGCTGTGCTTTCTGATACTTCTCTAACTCGTGTCATCGAATTCCACTTCATCTCCTCGGGATGTTGATGATAAAGAGGTTGAAAGCACAAAAGGATATATACATTAGAATATGAATCAAACGAGGTAAGACGTGTTGAGGAAGAATGGAGGATGACAGGAGGCCAGCCTCTGTGTGCCTTGAGAGGAGGAAATAATGATGGATTGGGGTAAGGGCTGGCTAACTTGGCCCATGTGGAGAGATTTGATGTAGGACTTCCTAAAGTCAAGTTCCCTGCTAGTTTTCAGATTCTGACATTGGGGTTGGGTGGGATCTTGAGACTAGAATCTTTGCTTTAATGAAAAGTATTCTAAACTACCATCATTACCTAGAATTTAGTCTCTCCAAAGCCAAAAGGGAATACTCTGCAATGGGTTTCCTTCCTACACCCACTACATGTTGCTTCTAAGCTCTACTAATCTGTGTTTGGATTGAGATGTACTGCAAGTGTAACATCTGATTGTAAAAGCTTAAGATAAAACCAAAATATGAAATGTCTAATGCTATTTATATTAAATGCGTGATTAAATGAGATTTTAGATACTAGGGATGATTTATTAAAATTAATGTCACTTATTTTCATTTAGTCTTTCTAAATATGACTTAAAATTTATAAACTATATAGAGAGAGCCCTCAATATTTCCATTGGGTAAGTACCTCTGCTGTACATAACAGCAACTAAACTTTATTAAATATTTAATGTACTCCAGATACCATTTGTGTGTGTGTGTGTGTGTGTGTGTGTGTGTGTGTGTGTGTGTGTGTGTGTGTGCGTGTGCGTGCGTGCGTGTGCGTGTGCGAGTGCGCGCCAGTCTTGGAGCTTGAATTCAGATCCTGATGGTATTCCTGAGCTTTTTTGCTTAAAGTTACTACTGTACCACTTGGGCTATGGTTCCACTTCTGGCCTTCTGATAGTTAATTGGACATAAGGGTCTCACAGACTTTTCTGATAGTGCTATCTTTGAACCATGATCTTCAGGTTTCAGCCTCCTGAGTAGCTAGGATTACAGCCGAGCCACCAGTGCCCCACTTCAGATACTGTTTTAACCATTCTATGTGTAAGGGTGTATGTGCGTGTATGGTGGAGTAGTTACTGGGGCTTGAACTAAGGGCCTCCTCTTGTTCTTTTGCGTATTGCTGGCCCTCTACCACTTGAGCCAAGCTTCCATTCTAACTTTTTCATTGATTACCTGAAGATAATCCCATGGACTTTTCTGCCTTTGATCCTTAAATTTCAACCTCCTGAGTAGCTAGGATTATAGGCCCAAGCCACCAGCTTCCAGCTGTAAAATTTTTGGTATGTATGGTGTTGAGGATTCAATACAAGAGCTTGCACATAGTAAGCAAGTGTCCTATAGCTAAGCTTCATTACAGCCCATAAATGTAACATTGAATACAATACTTCTAATTGTACATACGGTTATTTTTTAAAATCCAAGACACAGATTAAGTAACTTGATTAAATTCATGTGATTAGATAATGGCAGAACTGGGATTCCAGCCTGGCTCCAGAGCATACATTCTTCTTGACCCTGCTTGGTGTTGAATTGCGAGGTAGACAGGAAGGAGATGGTGATGGTATGTATTAGCTACCAGTGTGTATTATCTACGTTACATATCACTGAATCCTGAATTTCCCACCTAGATATGGATTTATTATTAGGGATAATAAGCAAAAAGAAATAGAGATTCTAAAACTATCAATAGCAGATTTCATGGAGAGCTGAAACTTTATTGGGTATACCACGGAGATTCTTCTGTTTTTGGTCAGTGACAAGACTGCATGGACAATGATGGTACAGTATTGTGTGAGAGAGGAGCAATTTCTGACTCCTAGTGATGAATATCACAGCCGTTGTAACATAGTCTTAAGTTTACTCAAATGTTTGTGATGGGCTTAGTGTAAACCGCCTACTATGCTGCTAGACTGATCCATGATACTAGTCATATATATGTTTTTATTATCAGGGTGATGTATAGAGGGGTTACAGTTACCATTGGCAAGATACACATGTACAGCACAAAATATTAATGCCAACTGGTTTGTATACTTATATACTATGCTCATAAACATAGAGCTCATTATCCTAATCCTATTTATGTATTTTTTACTATATGTGATGTTATGCCAGTAGCAGTTGTGGGGTGTGTGGTGTGGGTGTGTGTGTATACTGTCTCTATTCATTGCAATATTTCTCCTGTGTTACAATGTAACTGCTTAAGTTGCCAGTAGGAAGTCAGAGTGCCAAGAGTTTAGCCTAGTAGTAGAGTGTTTGGCTAGCATGCATGAAGACCTGGGTTCAATTCCTCAGTACCACATATGCATAGGGAAAGCCAGAAATGGTGCTGTAGGCTCAAGTGGTAGAGCTCTAGTCTTGAAAACCCAAGGACAGTGTTCAGGCTCTGAGTTCAAGGCCCATGACTGGCAAAAAGTCACTCAATGATGGATCTGAAAATAAAAAAAAGTTCTGAAGACTACAAATATATTCAACATTCAGGCACATTTATTCGACCTCACAGGATCTTGAATAACAAGGACACAGTGACCTAAGCTGCTAAAAGACCACCTTCATTTAAGGCAATGAAACTTCAAAAATTTGAGAAGATTGTGTATCTGTATGAGATACAGGGAAACTTCAAATGGCCTGTTTGAGACAAGAGGCAGACTAGTCAGGGCCAACACAAAAGTGTTTCCTACCAAGATTGAAAGAAGAGATGGCACCTAATTTACTGCTCAATTACTGCTAGCTCTGTGTGGTCTTAAATGATTCAGGAACCATCATTGGTTACATGAAAGTGAATGATGTGTTGTTAGTGCTGAAGGCAAGGCAAGGCAACTGAAGAATTTTGAAAGCTTGACATGACCTTAAGATGGAGAAACTTACTTGACGGGGTAAACCTGGCAAGAGTCACACACAGCAAACCATTCTGGAAGAACAATAGGTTGAACCAGATAGGTTAGGTGTGTATCAGGCTACTTTACCCAAATCTGTATAAACCTTTGTGGCATTAGTAAAAATGACAAAATTTGTCATTTTTTTAGAATAGATTCCTGTCCGTAAGTGACACACTGCTGTGTAAGATAGAATGATGTCAGGAAACTTATACTGGGTTTTGCTGTATTTTTTTCTAATTTGTGGGTAATGGGGCTTGAAGTCTGGGCCTGGATGCTGCCCCTGGGCTCTTCAACTCAAGGGTACCACTCTATCCCTTGAGCCACAGCTCCACTTAGCATTTTCTTTTTGTTTTTTGCACTAAATAATTGTGATTTTATTTTCCACAAAATACAAAGCTTTGTGTTCTAACACAAGAAAAATTCCCGAAGTGTTAATGGGCAAAAAATGAATGTTGATTTTTATCATTCTTAAAATCAGTATTCAAATTGTCATGACAAAGTATGCTCACTTTGTATAGCATGCGATTTATTGCTTAGGAGTTGCATATGCTTTAAAAGGGCACACATACAAATACACAAACATTTCAAAGTTAGAATACTGAAAGACATTTGATTATCCTTTCAAATATCCACTTCGCATTTTCTAGTGATAGAACTGGAGATAAGAGTCTCATAGTCTTTAGTGCCTGAGCTGGCTTTGAATCGTGATCCTCAGATCTCAGCCTCCTGAGTAGGCATGAGCTATGGCACCCAGCTTTGCTGTTGTGTTTTTGTCCCTTAATCTATTACATACTCATTATTTCATGGCTTCTATTCACATAAGGATATCTACTAATCGTCTTTCCTCAGCAAATGTGGTTAAATGAGATCAACAAGGTAGTAAGGGTAGACAGGGAAGATGACTAACATTTCTATGTCTCACATAGAAAAGCAAAACACAACAAAGGACATTAAGAAATCAATAGTAATAACTGAAGAAAAACATAAGATATGGTGTTTTAAAAAAGCCAGATGAAGAATACATGCAATTCTACCTCTTAACAATAGGGCAGAGGAGACCAGTGCCGATGGCACAGAAACTCCAATCCTAGCTACTCAGGAGGCTGAGATAATGAGGATTGCAATTTGAAGCCAGCCTGGGAAGGAAAGTCTGTGAGACTCTTCTCTCCAATAAACTACTCAGGAAATGCTCGAAGTGACATTGTGGCTCATATGGTAGAGAACTAGCCTAGAGCAAAAGAAGCTCATGGACAGTGTCCAGGCCAAGAGTTCAAGCCCCAGGACAGGCAAACATACTAATTGAGGAAACACACAAAACCTCAACAGGGCAGGGAGCTGATTATTGTATTTTGCAATATACAGGTCTAGAGTGACCTAGATGAGAGCAATTGAGGTAAGATGCTGATGAGAGAAAGTTGAATCTGTGACTCTGTCTCCAAAGATTGTGATAGAAATCTGATCCCCCAAAGCACAACACTGTTGAGACTTGTGACCTAATTGGGGATGATTAGGGCATGGTGGCCATGCACTTGGAAATGGAATGACATCGCAGATTGGGACTGGGACAATTGCCACAAGAGTGGCTTGTTAAGGGTTTGGATTCCTCATCCTCCCTTGCACTTGGTTTCATTTGCTCTTGACTGTAACGGCTTAGATCTGAATCCTTTTCCCCAAAGCTTGTGAGTTGATGGCTTAGGCCACATTGCAGCAGCGTTCAGAGATGGGGCCTTGATGGTGATTGGGTCATGAGGGATGTGACCTCATTAATGGGATCAATCCATTCAAGGCCCCAGCATAATGGCTATGTGAGTTGGTGGAAAGTTCAGGCTTTAGGGTGGAACATAGTTGAAGGAAGCAAATCACTGAGGATATGTCCCTGAAGGACATAATAACCTTGGTGCATTCCCTGTCTCTCTCATCCCCTTTCTCCTCCTCTTCTCCCTCCCCACTCATCCTTTATGTCCTGGGCACATCCTTGAGCTTTAGTGCTCAAGGCTAGCATGCTACCCCTTGAATCCCAGCTCGATTTCTGGGGTGTGTGTGTGTGTGTGTTTAATTAGAAATAAGAGTATATTATGAACTTTTTTCCCTAGGCTGCCTTTGACTCCTGATCCTCACGTCTCAACATTCCGACTCACTGGCACCTAATTTTCTTCTTTCTTCCTGGCTAAGTTGAGGTGAAGATGTTTGCTTTACCACACATTCCCTGCCATGGTTCTCTGCCATACCATAGATCCAGAAACATGGAGCCAAGTGACGATGGACTGAAGCTTCAGAAATGGAGTCAAGATAAATTCTTTTTTTATATTGACTTTCTTAGATGTTGGTCACTTTTCTACTGTTGTGACAAAATATCTCTGTTCTTTTGTCTTCGGGCGATACAGAATGTAGGCTTGTTGCAAGTGCCAGTACCATGATCTTAGGCATTCTTGGCTCCAGTATAATGAGCCAATAGACCTCTACTGTTTATATATTCTCTAGTCTTCAGGCATTATTATATAACAGAAAAAGAGCTGAAACAATAGGAGAGAAACAGATTACGTATAATTGCCTTGGATGAGATTTGTTTCAAAGGAGAACCAAGGAGTTAAATGGAAATTGGTGGTGGTAGCAGAGGTGGGGGGCAGAATGAATATATTTAAAAATTGTTTATTACATTTTTGTGGTGGTAATATATAGAGGGGTTACAGTTACATTTGTCAGGTAGTAGGTGCGTTACTTCTCACACATTGATACCCCTTCTCAGGTTTTTGTCCCCATATCCCTCCCCCCAACACCTCCAAATCATTTTGTTTTCCTCCCTTCTCTTGCCTGTTTCAAATAAATGCATATACAATATTCCAGGTAACAAAGTCAGATACAGTAACCATATGAGATTAACTAAAGGGCAACAAAAAAGAGAAATAACAGTACATTAAGAACAACAATCACATAAGATAAAGCTCTTGTTTCCATATCCTAGAGATTCTTTCATTTAGTCTCATCCTATATGACCTAGGTATTGACCTATTATAATCCTCTACTTAGGAGAGTCCTATGTGTACTAATTATGAAAAATGAGGGAAACCATTGAGCCTATGCTCCTTTGGGTCTGGCTTAATTCACTTAATACGATTTTTTCCCCCAAGTCTTTCCATTTCCTTACAAATGAGATGATGCCATTCTTTCTGATAGCTGCATAGAATTGCATTGGGTATAAGTACTACATCTTCTTGATCCAATCATCTACTGAGAGGTATCTGGGTTGGTTCCATATTTTAGCTATGGTAAATAATGTTGCAATGAACATTGTTGTGCTAGTGGCTTTAGTATATCCTTGTTTCTGGATGTTTGGATAAATGCCAAGGAGTAGGATTGCTACATCCTAGGGGATCTGTATGTGTAGTCTTTTGAGGGATGGCCATACTGCTTTAACAAGTTTGCACTCCCACCAACAGTGTAGTTGTGATCCTTCCTGGCCTCATCCCAGCCAGCATTTAATAGTTTTCTTGATCATGGCCATTCTAATTGGAGTGAGGTGGAATCTCCAAATTGTTTTGATTTACATTTCTTTTATGGCCAGAGATGTTAAACATTTCTTCATGTGTCTATAGGCCATTCTTACTTTCTCTTCAAAGAAATCTTTAATTCTTTACCCATCTTTTAATGGGATGGTTGTTTCTTTGAGGATTTGTTTCTGAGAGATTGAATTTCTTTAGTTGTAGGTATATTTTAGATATGAGGCCTTGGTCTGTTGTATGGGTAGTCAATATCTTCTCCAATTGTGTAGGCTTTCTATTTAGCTTGCTAGCTATGTTCTTTTCCATAAAGAAGCTCTGCAGTTTAATGCAGTCCCGCTTATCCAGACATTCTTTGATTTGTTGTGTTTCTGGGTCTTAAAGTTTTGACCTGTGCCAATGAGACCTAGTGTATCTTCTATTCCTTCTTGTAAAGTATTCAGGGTATCTGGCTTTTACCTCAATGTCTTCGATCCATTTGGAGTTAATCCTTGTTCAGGGTGACCAAGAGGGGTTCAACTTTAGTTTTCTTCAGGTGTTTAATACCTGGTTAGCACCCTGGTTGAAGAGGCTGTCTTTCATTCTATTTTTTCTGGCTCCTTATCAAGGACTAGGTGGCAGTAGGTCTGTGGGTTGATTTCTGGATCTTCAGTTTTATTCCATTGGTGCTAAGGCCTGTCCTTGTGACAGTACCAAGTGGTTTTGGTTACTATAGCTCTGTAACAGAATCTAAAGTTTGGTATTGATATTCCTCTAGTGCTGTTCTTCTGCTGAGAATTGTTTTTGCTATACCGGGTCTTTTATTATTCCATGTGAAATTTTGGACTGCTTCTATTTCCTTAAAGAATGACACTGGGATATTGATAGGTATTGCGTGGATAGCCCTTGGCAGGATTGCCATTTTCATGATGTTAACTCCTTCAAATCCAGGAGCATGGGAGGTTTTTCCACTTCCTCAGTTCTGCTTTAATACCATTTTGGGGGTTTTAAATTTTCATCACATAGGTCCTTTACATTTTTTTCATATATTTTTATTGTAATTAATGGAAGAGTTACATTATATTAACCAGATAGAAGGTGTATTATTTCACAAACATTGATACTCTTTCTCATGTATTGGACCCCATTTCCCTCCCCCCACCCCTGCCCCTCATCTTGTTTTCCCCCTTCCCTATCCTATTTCAAATAACCAAATATGCATTTATAAAATATATCAGATAACCAGGTGAAATACTATAACAATATGAGATAACCAAGGGACAGCAAAAGAGATGAGAAATAACATAATACATTAAGGACAGTGATCACTCATTATATGGCTTTTGTTTCTATAGCCTGGAGGTCCTTTAATTTAGCACCATACTATATGGCCTTATTTATCTAGGATTTGTTTTATTGTAATCACTGCTAGGAGAACCCAAGGTTTCTACTGATTATGACAAATGAGGGAAACCATTGAGCCTATGTTCCTTTGAGTCTTGCTTACTTTACTTAATATGTTTTTTTTCTAAGTCTTTCCATTTCCTTACAAATGGGGCAATGTCATTCTTTCTGACAGCAGCATAGAATTCCATAGTGTATAAATCCCACATCTTGTTGATCCACTCATCAACTAAGGGGCATCTGGGTTGGTTCCATATCTTTGTTATGGTAAATAGTGCTGCAATGAACATTGTTGTGCTATTGGCTTTAGTATGTCCTTGTTTCTGGATGATTGAGTAAATGCTGAGTAGTGGAATTGCTGGGTCATAGGGGGGCTCTATGTTTAGTCTTTTGAGGAACCTCCATACTGCCTTCCACAGTGGCTAAATGAGTTTGCACTCCCAACAGTGTATGTAGTAGTGATCCCTCCTGGCCACATCCCTGACAGCATCTACTGTTATTAGATTACTTGATCCTGGCCATTCTAACTGGAGTGAGGTGGAATCTTAGAGTTGTTTTGGTTTACATATCTTTTTATGGCCAGATATGTCAAGCATTTCTTCATGTGTCCATAGGCCATTCATATTTCTTCTTCAGAGAAGACTCTGTATGTCTTTGGCCCATCTTTTAATGTGATTGTTGTTTCTTTGGAGATTAGTTTTGGAGTGAGATCCTTTACATTCTTAAATTAATTCCTAAATACTTCATTTTCTTTGAGGCTATTGCAAAAGTAGTTGCTTTCTTGATTTTTGCTTTGCCCTCTCATTGTTGTCATATCGAAAGCAGCTGATTTTGTGTGTGTGTGTGTGTGTGTGTGTGTGTGTTGTGGGGTGGGGTGGGTCATGAGGCTTGAACTCTGCAGGGGCGCCATTCCAGAGCTCTTAAGCTACCACCCTTCCCTTGAGCCAAGCCCCACTTACCATTTTCTAGAGGTTAATTGGAGATAAGAGTCTGTGGGAATTTAGTACCTGGGCTGGTTTTGAACCTTGATCCTCAGATCTCAGCCTCCTGAGTAGCTAGGATTACAGGCATGATCCACAACGCCTGGCTAGCAGTTGATTTTTGAGGGTTAATTTTATACCCTGCTACTTTGCCAAAGTTTTAAATTAGCTCAAGCAACTTTTGAATGGAGTCTATAGGGTTGTTTAAATACAGAATCGTGTCATCTGTAATTTTCCTTCTATAAGATAAGAGATTTTTAGCTGTCAGTATTCTGGTTGATTGATCCAGTGGAGAGGGAAAAGTAGATGGCAGAGGTTTTAAGACCTGGACTTTATAGAGCAGTGGAGCTGGATGTACAGATGGAGAATAAAGTTGTAGATAGCAACATGAAGACTTCATCTATTAATAGGTGTGGAACAGAGTATGGACATCTATGGCAGGTCATCTTTTGAGTTCACTGGGCAAGAATATCAGTAGTTAAGTAGAAGGATTGTGGAGGAGTTGTGCATTTTAACAAGATAGGACAGTTCACAACAATTTTTCAGGAAGAGGAGCTAAGGAATTCCAAGATAAGGATGAGATTCCATTAGATGCAAAGCTAGAATCTTCTAGTAATAAGTTAGTGCTTTTATTTTTCTTTATCCTTTTTTTCTGTAATGGAATAAAAATTGCCAGCTACTGATTTAAAACCTGTCAAATTCTGGCCAGGTGGGTTATTGGCAAAGAAGAGAGGAAATAGTTTTTCAAAGGCTGAGCCAGAATTGAGCATCCATAATTAAAAAGCTCAGGTTACTTTCCTACTTTATTACACTGTGAGTGAAAGCTTCATTAAGAGAGGGTGGTAGAGGGGGGTGTGAACAAGGCTGTCGCTGTATTTGGAGGCCTGGAGATACTTCATTCTTCTAATGTAGCATCCTGGCTGGAGCCAGGCAAGTTATAGAAATGGATGAGAAACACTCCAGCTGATCAGTGTGAAATGAGAAATCTCTCCAAACATTCTGCCTGCAAGGCTGTTGTATTAAAATTCAGTTTCAAGTGTGGACTCTCAGTGGCCTCTAAATATAAGAGAAAACACTGAAAAAAGAAAAGAACCAGGGTGAAAATGTTGACAGTGTGACAAAAAAGGATATTTGCTCATTGAGTATTTCTCTTGGCAGTAACCCTGACAATGTCAGAGTTGAGAGCTTGGCTTTGAATGTAACATGTAAATAGTAACACAGGACTGGATATTATGAAGAAATCCCACTCTAATATTCTTTAGAGAAAATGGGAATTGTTCTTAAGTTTGATCTATATTTGTAACTTAGTCAAATCATATTAAGTCTACTGCTATAAAATAAAGGACTGGCATAATTTTGGGATAAGGATTTAATCACACATCTCCTGCATTTGCTTTCTAAAATGTGTGAAACTCTTAGTTAAAATAAGGATTCTTTTTTTTTAATTGTAATTAGTAAAAGGGTTACATGATATTTGCCAGATAGAAGGTGCATTAATTCACATACATTGATACCCTTTCACATGTCTTGGTACCCGTTTCCCTCCCCCCCCCACACCCCCCACCCATCTTGGTTTTCCCCCCTTCCCTATCAAATTTCAAATATCCAAATACAAATAAATTCAATATATCAGATTACAAAGTGAGATACTATACCAATATGAGATAACCAAGGGATAGCAAAGGAGATCAGAGACAACATAGTACATTAAGGACAACAATCATTCATTATATGGCTTTTGTTTCACTATCCTGGAGGTCCTTTCAATTAGCTTCACATTATATGTCCTTATGTATCAAGATTTTGCTCTATTGCATATCTCTGCTAGTAGAGCCCAAGGTTTCTACTGATTATGACGAATGAGGAAACCATTGAGCCTAAGTTCCTTTGAGTCTGGCTTACTTCACTTAATATGATTTTTTCTAAGTCTTTCCATTTCCTAACAAATGGAGCGATGTCATTCTTTCTGACAGCGGCATAGAATTCCATTGTGTACAAATACCACAACTTGTTGATCCACTCATCAACTGAGGGACATCTAGGTTGGTTCCATATCTTTGCTATGGTGAATAGTGCTGCAATGAACATTGTTGTGCTAGTGGGTTTAGTATGTCCTTGTTTCTGGATGGTTGGGTAAATGCCAAGTAGTGGAATTGCTGGGTCATAGGGGAGTTCTATGTTTAGCCTTTTGAGGCACTGCCACACTGCTTTCCATAGTGGTTGAACGAGTTTGCACTCCCAACAGTGTAGTAGTGATCCCTCCTGGCCACATCCCCTCCAGCATCTGTTGTCATTCGTTTTCCTGATCCTGGCCATTCTAGCTGGAGTGAGGTGGAATCTTAGAGTTGTTTTGATTTGCATTTCTTTTATGACCAGAGATGTTGAGCATTTCTTCATGTGTCTATAGGCCATTTTTGTTTCTTCTTCAGAGAAGACTCTCTTTAAGTCCTTGGCCCATTTTTTAATGGGATGGTTGTTACTTTGGAGGTTAGTTTTGGAGTGATTCAATTTTTTGAGTTGTTGATATATTTTAGATATGAGGCCTTTGTCCGTTGTTTGGTTGGTGAAGATCTTCTCCCACTCTGTAGGCTTCCTGATTAGTTTACTAGCTATGTCCTTTGCCATACAAAAGCTCTGCAGTTTAATGCAGTCCCACTTATCCAGCCTTTCTCTGATTTGTTGTGATTCTTGGTCCTTATTAAGAAAGTTTTGACCTGTGCCAAGGAGGCCTAGTGTATCTCCTATTCCTTCCTGTAGAGTTTTCAGTGTGTCAGTTTTTACCTCCAGGTCTTTGATCCATTTGGAGTTAATTCTAGTGCAAGGTGACAAAGAAGGATCCAGCTTTAGTTTTCTGCAGGTGCTTAACCAGTTCTGCCAGCACAACTTGTTGAAGAGGCTGTCTTTCTTCCATTCTATTTTTTTGGCTCCCTTGTCAAAGATAAGGTGGCCATAGGTCTGTGGTTTAATATCTGGGTCCTCGGTTCTATTCCATTGGTCTTCAGGCCTGTTCCTGTGCCAGTACCAAGCTGTTTTGAGAATTATAGCTCTGTAATAGAGTCTAAAGTTTGGAATTGAAATTCCTCCAGCGCTGTTCTTTCTGCTAAGAAGTGTTTTTGCTATATGGGGTCTTTTATTATTCCATATGAAATTTTGGATTGCCTCTTCTATTTAAAGAATGACATTGGTATGTTGATGGGTATTGCATTGAATTTGTAGATAGCTCTTGGCAAGATTGTCATTTTCACAATGTTGATTCTTCCAATCCAGGAGCATGGGAGGTTTTTCCATTTCCTTAGTTCTGCTTTAATTTCCTTTTTTAGGGTTTTAAAGTTTTCATCAAAAAGGTCCTTTACATTCTTAGTTAAGCTAATTCCTAGGTACTTTATTTTCTTTGAGGCTATTGTGAAAGGAGTTTCTTTCCTGATTATTGCCTCGTTCTTCTCACTGTTGGCATAAAGGAAGGCAGTTGATTTTTGAGGGTTGATTTTATAGCCTGCTACTCTTCCAAAGCTTTGAATCAGCTCAAGGAGCTTGGGAGTAGAGTCTATAGGATTCTTTAAATACAGAATCATGTCATCTGCAAAGAGGAAAATAAGGATTCTTTTGACCATCGTTTCTTTAGTGTTCAGCTCTGCTTTTATAATTTCAAGATGTCAACCTTGTGGGCTGTCAGGCCCTTTGCCCTGCTGTGACTGTTTCACAACTATGGTGACCATTTGTGTACTTAGCTCTGTACTAGGCAGGAAAGTCTGTTTTTCAGCCAGGGCAAAAGTACAAATTAATGTCTACACTAATTTTGTTACTTAACATGTTTTAAATGAGAAGCATGGCAATTTTCAACAAATGACATAGAAAATTCACCTATTCAGAAGTGAATGACCCACCTCAGATTTTCACAGCCCATCATACTGTGCTTTTTGAAGACCCAGAAGAAAAAGACATACCTAAAGGACATTCTGTTCTTTTTTTTTTTTTTGCCAGTCCTGGGCTTGAGCTCAGAGCCTGAGCACTGTCCTTGGACTTTCTGAAGGCTAGAGCTCTACCACTTGGGCCTCAGCACCATTTCTGGCTTTTTTCTATGTATGTGGTACCGAGGAATCGAACCCGGGTCTTCGTGCATGCTAGGCAAGCACTCTACCACTAGGCCAAACTCCCGGCCCCGACATTCTGTTCTTTAAACAGAGTAGGACACCAGTACTAGTACATCCCCCATATAGTTTTTAACTCTGTCTATTTTTTTTTTTTTTTGCCGGTCCTGGGGCCTGAGTGCTGTTCTTGGGCTTTCTCAAGGCTACAACTCAACCACTTGACGTCATAGCCCAATTTCTGGCTTTTTCTATGTATGTGGTACCATGGAATCGAACCTGGGTCTTCATGCATGCTAGGCAAGCACTCGACCACTAGGCCAAACTCCTGGTCAACTCTGTCTTTCAATTAAATTTTTTTTGTTTGTTTGTTTATCCAACTAGGCACTGGTCCTATTTCAACTAATAAAAATAAGGGTCGGTGAAAGCATTTTTCTTTAGATGAAAGGTGGGCTTACCTTAGCATAGGCAGTTGTCTTTGAGGGATAGGAAGAGATTGATATTAATATCTTGATTAAGGACATCCTGTTCGAAGATACGAAAGAAGTGGTCATCACTTGGTAACAGAAGGACCCTCAAAAATCTTCAAATTTTACTTACTCAGTGGCTAATTGGAGATAAGCATCTCATGGACTTTCTTGCCATGGCTGGCTTTGAACTGTGATCCTCAGATCTCAGCCTCTTGGGTAGCTAGAATTATAGGCCTGAGCCACGACGCCTGGCAAGAAACAAATCTTTTTTTTCCAGTCCTGGGCTTGAGCACTGTTGTTGGACTTTCTCAAGACTAGAGCTCTACCACTTGAGCCTCAGCACCATTTCCAGATTTTTTTTCTATGTATGTGGTACCGAGGAATCGAACCCGGGTCTTCATACATGCTAGGCAAGCACTTTACCACTAGGCCAAACTCCCAGCCCCAAGAAACAAATCTTGTTAGAGCTACTATACCTACTTTTTAATTTTTAACAAACAAATATATTCAAGCAAACAGCTGATTGTATTTTCACTATTTTTGATGCATGAATTTCTCAGAGAATTAGCCATTATTTTGAAAACGAGAGACAAAGGTTTTAAAGGAATAAGATACTATCCTTAGTTGGACATAGTAGCAAGTGTCTGTAATCCTTGTACTTGGAGCCAGAGACAGAAAGATAGACAATTTGAAGCTATTCAAATTGCACTACCTGGGAAATTAAAAGCCTGTCTTTGCTATGCAGTTACTGTTTAAAAAAACAGAACAAAAAAACATACACCATGCTTGCAAGTCTTTGTGTAGGGAATCGTGTGTTGATCAGAAGTAAGATGCTTAGCTATTCTGGGGTTGTTTTGGTTAAAAGATCAATTAGAATGTATTGAGGTAGAGATGCACTGGTGAATGGGTTTTGCATGCTCTGAAGATCAGTATTTGGTTACTGAACCATCCCAGGCTACCAATGGACCTGAATCAACTGAGTTCTTCCTAACAGTTTTCTGAACTGTCCGACAGATCCATGTTCAACACTCAGCTGGGTGTTCTGTGAAATTTGGTGGCTTGGGAATTTTAAGCTCTGACTCCATTTTTTATTTCCTCCTCCTTAGGCCAATCCTTTAGCCTGTTGGAGCCTTGGCTTCCACTCAGTTTGAAGAGATAGTATGAAAGATAGCCAGTTGGAAAACATACGGATAATTTTCCTGTGTCGCCAGGAATCAAACCACAATTGCGTGACTTCAAGGAAAGACAGGCAAGTAAAACCAGGGAAGGTCACTAGTAAAAGTCTAATCAGGAAGTGGCTGGAAGAAAGTTAAAAAGTAGCAAACTTTACCCTTTGTACCTTACCCTGAGAATAAAATAAAATTTAAAAAGTCAAACTTTAGATCGCTATCAGAAACAAAAAGCCTTGCACAAGATAGTCTGAAAATGCCTTGCAGAAACTCCTCTCTTGACCATACCAATGTTGCCTTGTTTGTTTTTTCTCGTTTTGTCATCCTCCACTTCTTCATCCTCTTCCCTTTGTTTTCTGTCAAGAGCCACATTGATGGGCCAAGAAATGGGTAACATTTTCAGCATTAGCAAGTCCAACATGGGGCAGAGAAACAGAGCAGTGTCTGTGCCCTTCTATGTGGGGGCAAGCCCATTGTGGCAGCCAGGGCTCCACCTAACCCAGTGTGAGGATGAGAGAACAGTCGCTCAAGGGAAATTGTCACTGGATGGGCAAAATAAAGACCAGCAGCACACAGGGCTAGTAAATAAATGAAACCTTCAGAGTGGCTGATTCCCACTACACAAGGCAAAAGTGGATATAAAGATGGGTGGATTTCTCGAGCTGAACTCACCCTGAGGGCACAGCCCATCCCATCCCAGTGTGTGGTCAAGAGTAGAAATGCCCAGGAATGACTTTTGCTAAGTGGGCAGAGTAGAGCTCCACATACCTGGTCCCTGATGCGCTGGTGGATAAGCAAAACAACTGAACTGACTCTTCAGCCACACACAGATCCTGAAAGTCACTGGATCCCCCATGTGGGTAAGATGTGGGTAACAGCTGTGGCAAAGAGCTCTCTGACCTACTAGCTCTGCTCAGGCACCCCACCCAGCTATCCCTCCACAGGCCTGGAAACCTGCCTTCATCAGAAACCAGACAGTGGGCCCGGCCTCTGTGTATGGCTGCTCTCCACAAAACCTGCCCTGACTCCAGCTGCTGCCCTTGGTCAGGAGCTTACACTGAGCAGAGGACAAAGACCCGAAGCTGTACCTGGTTGATCTGTGGCCCAGATAACTGTGTTATTTAAAAGAGAGCTCTCAGAAATTTGAAGAAATATCAAGCACAGGTGGTTCTGAGGGTCCAAGTTTATAGGAGAATGCCAGAAACACTGGTCAGGGCCAGTCTGGCCCTACACCTTCCCTTAGTAAGAAACACGGATGTGTTGTTGTCTTTCATTCTGCTTGTCTTTCATCCTGTGAGTTTGCTTGTGGGTTTTCATTGACTTGTTGCTTTGTTTTCTCTACTTCTCAAAAACATTTTGCTATTTCTCCCTAACAATGTTTCGGGCATTTCCTCTGGCTCATCTTCCTTTCTCTAGTCTTAAATCATCGAATATTCCTATAATTGTAACCATTGTTAAGGTGCCAGTTTAACCTCATAAGAGCCTCCTTTTGCTCAAGGCTAGTGCTCTACCATTTGAGCCACAGTGCCATTTCTGTGTCTTGAGTGATTCATTGAAGATAAGAGTGCCATGGAGACTTTTCTGTTTGGGATGGCTTTGAACCATGATCCTCTGATCTCAGCCTCCCGAGAAGCTAGTATTACAGGCATGAGCCACCAGCACCTGGCTTACCTCATGAGAACTTGAGATCAATTCCTGGTATAAATTAATGGGAGAGGAAACTGAGGCTTCTAGTAAATCTTTGTGTACATGCATTCCATTTGTGTGTATGTGTACTAATAATAGGGTTGGAACTCAAGGCCTTAATCTTTTGTTTTTGCTGCTTCTTGTGCCAGTCTTGGGGTTTGAACTCAAGGCCTGCCTGGCAACTGGCCCTGAACTTTTCTGTGTAAGGCCAGCTCCCTACCAGCTCTAACTACTGGGGTTTTTTTTTGGTAGGTAATTGTAGCTTCACTATTCCCCCCTCCCCACCCCACAAAAAAGTCTTGCATATATTCCTGTCCAGGCTGGCTTTAAACTGTAATCCTCAGATGTCAGCCTCCTGAGTAGCTACGATTAGGTGTGAGCCATGGGTACCTAGCTTTGGTTGTATCACAGAGAATGTGCACATTTCATCTCTCTGAGCTTGGCTGATTTAATGCTTTGCTGATTTAATACGAGTTTGTCCATCCATTTTGGCAGAGGACTCTTTTAGGTTTTAAAAGTTTTCTCTTAAAGCAGTATATACAAGTCATGACTTAGATACTTTTTTTCTGTACAGACCATGTCTTTTTGCATATATTTTTATTGTAATAGAAGGGTTACATGACATTCACCAGAATGAAGGTGCATTACTTCACATATATTGATACCCTTTCTCATACCTTGGTCCCCATTTCCATCCTCCCCACCCCTCATCTTGTTTTCTTTCCTTCCCTATCTTAGATACTTTTTAGACTAATGATAGAAGATTAGAATAACAGAGTAAATAATAGCAAGTAACACATTTAAAATTATAAAACCAAAACACATTTAAAATTATAACAGCCTATTATACTGGCATAAAGGGAGTCATGGGCCAAGAACAATTAATGAAATTCAGACAATGAGGGTATCAGGAATGTTGATAAATATTATTGGTCAACTAAAATATGGGTAACTTTCCAGGTCTGTATTGTGAAGTATTTTCATTTGGGAAGGCAAGAAAAGGCCCATTTATAAAATTAACTATATTCAAGGCTGTCCTCCTGGTTTAAGAGAACAATATATTGAGAGCACAGAAATATTTTCACTTATCGTGCTCTGGCTGCTCTTACAGTCTGAATTTTGGTAAAGGAATTTACGAAGAAATGATTTGGAGGCTGAAAATTCACTTGGAGGGCAAGACTATTCTCCTGAGTCTAATAAACATTTAAATTTAGATGAATAAGAAAGGAAGAGCAGAAAGGAGAACTACCAAATATCTCATATAGTAGCAACAAAATTTTAAAATAGTTACCATGAGTAGTATGCATGCATTTGAGTTTACCTGAAATGGAGCAGTTACTTCCTAAGATGATGTATGTGTGGGAGAATGAGGAAGGCAAATTGAGACTGAGAACATTGTCTTTAAGCTGCTAGTGTGTGTACGCCAGCTCTGTTCTGGAAGGTAAGAACCATGGTTTTGCAAGAGCTTTGCATGATAAGCTTGGGAACCTTGAGGAAGCTCTCTTCTCTGTGAAGAAAATACATGGGGCAGGACAAATACTCTACTGTAGAGATGGCACAGTCTTCTTCCTAGCTTGTGGTTAATCCTTAAACTTAGTCCTTTTAGAGCACTGCTATTGCATGTGTTCAAAGTAGAATATTTAAGGGCTGCATATTAAATTTCAGCAAGGGACTCAATGTAACAGGATAAAGTATAAAGAAATGAAGAGAATCATTTCCTCCCCCCCCCACAGAAATGAAAGATGCAGACTCAAAAATGGCAGTTCTTATCTGTAGAAAGGCTAATTTAATCAATTGATTTGTCTGGAAGAACCTGTTTCCTCCTGGTCTTCTTGGAGAAATGCAGCCTGCTTTCATTTCTGGCTGACGACTGTCTTACACAGAGGTTGTCTTCTGCAGCCTCTCCGTATCTTTGTCATAACTCATCAGGTTGAGGTGATGTAGGAAGCAAGCAAAGGAAGCAAACTGTTTTCTAAATGCCCTTATCCATGTTCACATTTAATAATCATGTGTTCAGAATGAGACAGTAATTGTCATCTCAGTTTATATTTGCTGAAAGGGAATGTCAGAACAAAAGCAATTCATGCAATGGCTGTACAGTGCTGTGCAGAATTGGACTGTGTGTGTGGTATTTTGATCCCAAGCCCTACACTCCCATCTGTCATAATCAAATACAATCCCTTTCCAGGTCTTTGTCCTTAAGTCATTGCCCAGTAGTGACATTTCTGGACACCACTGTTTAATTCCTGAAAGCTACTAATACAGAGCTACTGTACATACTCATCTATATTTATAAAAGGCCACCCTAGTAGTCCATGGCCTAGGAAAAATTATACAAAAGCATGAGGATAAAAATATTCAATAAATAAGTCTGCTTTTGTAACATTTTCTCATAAAACAACTTAACATTGACTTTGAGGGACCGTAGTGGAACAATGCTTTAAGTGGTTGTAGAAAACACAATCAGAAGTAAATCTGAAAAAATCCACTTGAACATTTCTTTGCAAGTTTGCTATTGATTTTAGGACATATTCCCATTAGTAATTTCTGATAAGAGAAAGCATACCAGTTGAATGGTGACCAACTGTGGCATCTACCACTTTTAGTAGTTGAATTTGGACTCATTTGGTTCTGTCATGAGTGGTAGAGTGTCATAATAATAGCATTGTTTCTGGCTTCATATAACTTCTATCTTGGCTTTGTTTCTTCATTTCTCTTTTGCTAATATGAATGCCATATTTAGCATTCCATAGAAAATCTCTCAAATAAGTTTTTTGGTGGGTCATGTCTAAACTCTGGGCTTGGGCACTGTCCCTGAGCTATTCAGCTCAAGGCTACTGCCCTGCTCCTGGGCCTGGGTGTTGTCCCTAAACTCTTCAGCTCAAGGATACCACCCTATCCCTTGAGCCACAGTCCCACTTCTAATTTTCTAGTGATTAATTGGAGATGAGTCTCACATTCTTTAGTGCCCTGGTTGGCTTTGGACTGTGATCCTCAGATCTCAGCCTTGAGATCTCAGCCTCCTGAGGAGCTAGGATTACAGGTGTGAGCCACCATGCCCAGCTCAAATGAGTTTTAACAGGGAAGTGAATAAATAACCCGCTGATTCACAGCCCTTCTAGAGAATAAATGAGATGATCTGACATGGCTTTGGAACAGTAAAATGCTATATAAACTCACTACAACTGCTTTTCTTTCCTTTTTCTAATCTATGCCCAATAGCTTTTCTCTCTCCTCGTCAAACATTTCATAGTACTCAGATTTTTGTCCCCTCCATTTCTCTAGGGAGAAATGTCTCATTGTCTCTTGTATGATTCTGGCAAATTAGCTTTTTCCCCCCAACATGTGTATGTTTTCCTGCTATATTCCAGTAGTATAATTTTTTTCTAGAGTTTCTTCCTTCTTGAACGTTTACATCCTATCCTAGTTTTCTGTCTGATCCTTCTCATTTTGCTTTCATAGGATGGGAAAGGGCAAAGCAGTTTAGCTACAATGTCATCAGTTTATCTCCATTCACTTTCAGAAAAGGAACCATTACTTATTTTCTATGATCAGAATATAATCAGGTTTTCACCCTTTGGTGATTCAATGTTAGGAAATTGTTCTGTTTATGAGCCTGTCACAGAAGAATGCAGTTCAGTCTGTGCAATTATTTGAGAAAAGAATCCAATAAGGCAATTGAAGTTGAAAAAGTACTCTGTTCACTTTTCTCTGTCATTCATGATATTCTAGGAGTAAATAATGTGTTGTGTTAAGTCTCAGAAATAGAACTGAAGGGTGATTATTCACATAGGCAAGGAAATTGAAATAATTATGTTCTTTGTAGTCAAATGTTAAAAAATGATTTTTAATACTTTTATCTTGTATCTTTATAGTAGGCAGGGGTATTATAAGAATTTTAAAGTGGGTTAATACATATATAATAACAAAACTGTGTGTCTGAAATCAGATATATTTGAAACTGGTAGAAAAGGCAGATTGAAGAGTTTCTAAATGAAATGTGAAAACTTCTATTAAGCCATGACTAAAAGATTACAAAAAGACAAATAAGCAGGAAACTAGGACTGGGAAATGTTCAAAATTTCAACTTTTAACTAAACTTCTGTAGCCATTAACAGTTGGAGGTTGTGTGCCTTTTGTCAATTTTTAACATACCTCTATTGTAAGGCCTGAGCCTCAGGAGTTCCAAGTGTTAGGCATTAGTCACATGAAGTGCTCTGTGCCTTTGGCCTGGGGAATAATTCACAGAAGATCTTTCTACTTAGCCATGTGAGAGTTGAGTGGGCTTCTACGCAAGAACACGAGCCCTCTTTCTCTCCATCCTACTCTTGTTGCCAAAACCTCTTCATTGTGTTGTATGCTGTAAACATTATCATATTAAGTATTTATTCCTGTGGGATTATGCTGTTGTACACATAAGTCATCAGATTTAGATATTAGGATACCCATGGGGTACCTAATGCTTTTGTAAGAGCTTCCCCTTCTATTATACCTTCTGTTTTGTCCTTTTTCTAATTCTTGAAGTAAGGTGGCTGTTCTAAAACTCTGCTATCCTTAGAAATACAAATTTCCTTCAACGTTTGGAAGATTGAGGCTGTCATTTACTGGATGCTTTTTAAAATTAATATAAGACACAAAGTGAGTAACAACTAAGCATGGAGGATTAACAAGTAGCTTTCTGGGAGGATGGCCTATCCTCACTCTAATTATTGTTCCTTCTTTTCTCACTCTCCCCCTTAGCTCCCCCACAAAAGAAAAAGAACTTGGTTCCTGAGTTAGTTTTCCAGCACTATGACAAAATGTCTGAGATGAGCAGCATAAAAGGAGGGAAGGCTTATGCTGCCTCAAGGCGTTAGAGCTTTCAGTCTGTGGTTGTGGGCTCCACTGTGTGTGGGTTCATGTCATGGTAGGGCATTATGGTAGGGAACACATGGAGGAGCCAAGTTGCTCACCTCATGGCAGCCTGGAAGCAAGGGGAAAGGGGCTGGAGTGTCAATGTTGCCTTCAAGGGCACATCTGAACCTCCAGATCCTCTAAAAGGTTCCAGCACTTCCCAATGAGGCTGTCACCTAAGGACTGAACTTTCTCAATACATGAATCTTTGGGTTTGGATCAGTGAGCTCCTGAATTGGACACTCAAAGAAAATGTGGACTGTCCAAAAAGGTCAAGGGTCAGACTTAATCATGTGACTGAAATAGTAGCAAATTGGTGAGGAGAAAGAATTTATACAGACAGAAAAATTCTCATCTGCCCTTAGGTTTTGAGATAGGCCCAACGGGTTCAAATAACCAATACCATGGCTTTGTTCCAGCTTCTCTGAATTATGAATTTTAGTTTAGGCATTTGGCTTTCAACAGCTATAATAATTTAATTATTGTAGGTAAAACCACCCAGACCACCAGGGTTTGCTTGAGTAAAGGGAAAGGGAAAATCGGGAATGTGGTCTGAGCTGCTTCACAGGCAGTGCCACTTCTCTCACAGCTTGTGCTTCAAAAAGTTTTCCTGGAAGCAGCTCATGAGAAGAAAAATACTTTTGACCTTGAGCTCCCCTGAGGAGTTGGGCCTGAGATATGTGAAACCTAAGAAAAACAATAGCTTTCTTTTCAAAATGTCAATGTTTCTTTGCGATGGAGGCTTGATAGCACCTTTGGGAGCCAACAGCTCTTTTGTTTTGGAAAAAACACCCGATAGGTTTTGCAAAGTGTAGCCCAGAATCCCATATTGGAAAGCAGGCAACAAGACACTGAATGGCTCTACACAGTTATGTCCAAGGTTGTCTTCCTCAAGGGGAACATAGCATCCCAAGATGAGGTGTGAAGAGAGGCTGGCTTAAGTTGACAAGGGAAGGAAAAAAGCCTAAATTCACATTGTCTTTCCCTGTCCTGAAGAGTGACTAATGGCAGATTCTGAAGGCTGCCCAACTTTCCGTCCCTGTTCCGCTCTCATATCAGGAGACAGAAGAACACTAGATGGTGGAAGGGGAGAATTTAAAATAACATAAATTAATCAGGTTTCTCAGAGGTGGCAAGTTAAAGAAGCATGAGGTATGCTATTTTGACCCAGCAGGATGGATTGGAACCTCTGAAACCATAAGCCAGAATTCTTCAAGGTCTTCTGCTGGATTTGTCATAGCAACTAAAAGTCTTAACACACTGGACTCATTTCACCTAAACCAATATAAGGAAGTCCTTTCAACTTTTAACCTTATAAGGAAAATAAAAAGCAATGTTGCTTTTATATTTTAGCATACATTAGTTCTTCTCTGGAGTTTGTGATACTTTTATAGTGCATACAATGTGCTGATGATTGTATACCACTTTAAAATTACCAACCCATTCTTTATATGTTGCTTTTGCTTCTTCAGCCTCTTTTCTACCCATAAAACCAACCTGGTCTGCTTATTGCAGAATGAGATACATAGCTCAGGAATCACTATTAAGTCTTTAAATTTAACTAAATCTATCTCTAACAGCCTAGCTATTTTAGAAATGAAGACATAAAGAATCAGAGAAACAGGTTTCTTTGTGCTAATTTGAACCATTGGTAGTCATGAGAGTGAGACTGCACAAAAGAGGAGGAGGAAATACTTCAAATTCTGTTTGCTTTAGCTTGTGGCATTTGTCACCATTTCCTTGCTTCTAGGTATAGGGAAGATACCTCTTGAATCAAGCTCTTATGATTTGCTTCAGGGAAGGTTGGAAAATTCATTTCGGTTGTTCATAAGCTGTTTCAGAGGAGACAGGCAGGAGAAAGGCTGTGATGATCTTCCTGTTTTTGCTGTTTAATAATAAGGTGCCATATTTTTGGGCGAGTATGTTCTGGATCCTATTGCTTTTTCCTACCTTTGACTTAAAGTTGATTATCTGGTCTCAGCTCTGTCACTGGAATTAATGGCTGGATTCATGACTATGCTTGGGGAGGTGCATGTGATAGAACAAATGCTATCCGGGGAGATTGATTCTGAGATGATCAGAGGTAAATTACAGAAGAAAGCAGTTGAACACAAGGTATAGATGTAAGCCATTGGGATGGGACAATGAGATCCTCTTGTGAAAGTATAGGATACAAACTTGCTGAAATACAGGGGAAGAGGGAGTGGCTCAAACAGAAATGAGCAAAAAGGACTTAGATATTAATATTAGTGTAATTAATGAGGAATGTAGTTATACATTCTACCTTTCTAAAGAGCATTTAAGAAATGAGGGAACAGGGGCCAAGCGTTTGGCCTAGTTGTAGAGTGCTTGCCTAGCGTGCATGAAGACCCGTGTCAGATTTGTCGGTACCACATACATAGAAAATGCAGGAAGTGGCTCTGTGGCTCAAGTGGTAGAGCTCTAGCCTTGAGAAAGCCCAAGGACAGTGCTCAGGCTCTGACTTCAGTCCCCAGGACTGGCAAAACAAATACCCAAAGAGACTAAGGAAGCTGGTGAGTCATGCCTGTAACCCTACTCAGGAGGCTGTGATCCAAGAAGGCAGTTTGAAGCCAGCCTGGGGAAGAAAGTTCCTGAGGCTTAGGCGTGCCCAGGGCCATGGTTTGTATTGTGCTGTAGGTCATCTCCCATGGCTCATCCTGGTACACCAAGTCACCCAGTACTAGGACCCTGATTGATGTCTAAACTATTTGATTAAGATATCCTTTAACTGGCAGGTAATGACTTAAAATTTTTGCCTTTAGATAGCACACACTGCCACATATATGAAAATAGCATAGAAGTTGTCTAAATGATGTGCAAAATGCACGTGGACAGATGTCTGTGCAGTCCTCTGTATCGTCCTATAAATTAATGCGCATATCTATAAAATGTCTGTGTAGACAAAAAGTTTGAGAGAATAAAAATTGGAGCCTAGTGATCTGAACAGAATTTGAGTTTCTAGTTTATGAAATGAGACCCACACTGTTCTAGCAGAAAATGCCAATAGATATCCTACTGGCTACCCCAAATCATCCAACTGTCTCTTGCTGCTTCCAGCTGAGATCACACTGAGGCCAACTGCTCATCTCTCAAGTTCCTTTGGTGAATCCTTATGGAGATGAGAAAAGTTGTTTTTAAGAAATGCTATGAGCAAATGTGCCTTCATACATTGTTTTCCCCTTGCCAAGTGAGCTAGGATAGGCTTTGTTGAGTAACTAGGTTGATTTTTCAATGAGGAAGTTGACAGCTATAAAAGATAATGAAAGCACTTGAATTTGTGACTGCAGCCATCTGTTGAAATCGCTGAGGAAACTAAAAAAAAGAGAAAAACCAAGAGTCAAGTTAAACAAGAGAACGATTCCAGAAGTCAGAGCACAGAATAGTATTATGGCCAGGTAACAATTTTTGTAATGATTAGAAGAGCAAGCTCTCCCTCCTGAGGAACAGAACCTATGATCTAATCACCTACCTTTGAAGGTTCTGCCTCTCTAAATACTGACAGCCTCAAGGGTCAAGATTCCAGCACATGGAGACAAACCCTATGGAAACAGCAGTCCACGTGTGAACCTAAAGTATTTCACATATTGATAATGAACATTTTTTTCCCCTCAGTATCCTTGTGAATCTGGTAGAAAACTCAAGATTGAGGAAGCTGTTACTAGGAACTTTTTATTGGCTTATACAGGAGAGTGGGATTTTGTTTTTTATTGTTACAACACCACACATTAATTCTGTGTTCCAGTGAATTCCACCCTCTCTTCTAAGAAGTAGGTATTAGGAAATTTAAAGGATACTTTAATGAAGGATTTGAAATGGCTTACAATGAAAATGTCCACAATATCAAGAGGAATATGCAAAGGAATAATACTAACGTTAATGATGGGCATGGTTTTGGTAGTATGCTAGTTTAGACTTTCAACTAATAAGTTGGATGCAATTATGTGGGGAAAAGTTTAACACAATGGTATGTAAAACAGGATAGAATGATACTAACTACATAAGTACCCAGAAGAAAATGAGGAATATAATATATAAAGATGATTTACTTTTGTTCATAAAATTGTATATTCGTGGGTATGCATACTCATATGTATATATGTATATATATGACAATAAAAACTACTAAGAAAAAAATGAGGCTTTGGGCGTCAGTAGGGAGAATGTGAAACATACTCACATATAACTACTCTCATAAATTCCAGGAAGGATTGGTAGGTTTCCTGGAATTAAATTCCTAAGAGTTTTATTTTCATATGGAATTTCATAGCAAAGAAATACCTTCAGTGTTCTTCCTTCAGCACAGGTTTAAACTTACGTAGAAATAAAGTTTCCAGCATTGTTTCTTGTGATGGCCTTTCATAAAACCCAAGGCATATCTTTAAAGGGAAAGTCAGTGAAGGTGGGCCCTGAGAGGAGCTACACTATAAAGAGGTGGATTCAGAGTAGCTAGCCTGCTCTAAGAGTAGATAGGAGAACCATTTACTTACCCAAGGTCACAGAATATGATCATGGAAAAGCCACTTGGTTTCTCAGTATGACACTGCTACTCATCTTGCTAACTTGTCCCCAGAGAAAGGTAGAAAGTACCTTAGCTTTTATAATTGCCACCCATCACTGACTTGAATCTCTTTAAGTGTTCTGTGGGTTGGGTGTAACATCATCCACATCTCACCATACATGAAACAACTCTTTTCTTTTGGTGTGTCATGGAGCTTGAAATCGGCCTGAGCACTGTCCCTGAGCTCTTCAGTACAAGGCTACTGCCCTACTCCTGGGTCTGGTCCTTGTCCCTGTACTCTTCAGCTCAAGGTTACCACCCTACCCTTGAGCCAAGCCCCACTTCCCATTTTTCTAGAGGTTAATTGGAGATAAATGGTCTCAGGTCCTTTTCTGCCTGGGCTGGCTTTGAACCTTGATCCTCAGATCTCAGCCTCCTGAGTAGCTAGGATTGCAGGTGTGAGCCATTGCACTCAGCTTGAAGCAACTATTTTTTCTTAATGGAACCTTTTTTGGTAAGAGGAAACAAATGCATATTATACACACATGCATGCACGTGTGCATACACAGTGTGTTTTAGGTTAACAAGGGTTTAAGATTAAGAATATTCTCCACTTAAATGTTATTCACAGGCAACCAAATTGGGACACATTTGTCATTGTGATTAATGAAGAGAAATTATGGTATAACTGATGGGAAATTAATAAAATGCTTTTAACATAATTAAAAATGTCTCTATTGGCTCTTAACTCTTTTCTAAGCCTAGTATTGGCTTCTTTCCAGAACTAACACATTTCATCTAGCATCAGAACATAAAGAAAAATATTTGATTCTTATTTTTAATCAGTTTATAAAAGTTATTTACTATATCATGAAAGAATCACCGATTTATTCTAATATGTTCATGAAAGAATGGTTTGTTTTATTTTTTTTCCTGTTATTTTTTTTTGTAATTAGTAAAAGGGTTACATGATATTTGCCAGATAGAAGGTGCATTAATTCACATACATTGATACCCTTTCACATGTCTTGGTACCCATTTCCCTCCCCCCCCACACCCCCCACCCATCTTGGTTTTCCCCCCTTCCCTATCAAATTTCAAATATCCAAATACAAATAAATTCAATATATCAGATAACAAAGTGAGATACTATAAGAATATGAGATAACCAAGGGACAGCAAAGGAAATGAGAGACAACATAGTACATTAAGGACAACAATCATTCATTATATGGCTTTTGTTTCAATATCCTGGAGGTCCTTTCAATTAGCTTCATACTATATGGCCTTATGTATCAAGATTTTGCTCTATTGCAGATCTCTGCTAGTAGAGCCCAAGGTTTCTACTGATTATGACGAATGAGGGAAACCACTGAGCCTAAGTTCCCTTGAGTCTGGCTTACTTCACTTAATATGATTTTTTCTAAGTCTTTCCATTTCCTAACAAATGGGGTGATGTCATTCTTTCTGACAGCAGCATAGAATTCCATTGTGTACAAATACCACAACTTGTTGATCCACTCCTGAACTGAGGGACATCTAGGTTGGTTCCATATCTTTGCTATGGTGAATAGTGCTGCAATGAACATTGTTGTGCTAGTGGGTTTAGTATGTCCTTGTTTCTGGGTGGTTGGGTAAATGCCAAGTAGTGCAATTGCTGGGTCATAGGGGAGTTCTATGTTTAGCCTTTTGAGGCACTGCCACACTGCTTTCCATAGTGATTGAACGAGTTTGCACTCCCACCAACAGTGTAGTAGTGATCCCTCCTGGCCACATCCCCTCCAGCATCTGTTATTATTCGTTTTACTGATCCTGGCCATTCTAACTGGAGTGAGGTGGAATCTTAGAGTTGTTTTGATTTGCATTTCTTTTATGACCAGAGATGTTGAGCATTTCTTCATGTGTCTATAGGCCATTTTTGTTTCTTCTTCAGAGAAGACTCTCTTTAAGTCTTTGGCCCATTTTTTAATGGGATGGTTGTTACTTTGGAGGTTAGTTTTGGAGTGATTCAATTTTTTGAGTTGTTGATATATTTTAGATATGAGGCCTTTGTCCACTCTCCCACTCTGTAGGCTTCCTAATTAATTTACTAGCTATGTCCTTTGCCATACAAAAGCTGCGCAGTTTAATGCAGCCCCACTTACCCAGCCTTTCTCTGATTTGTTGTGATTCTTGGTCCTTATTAAGAAAGTTTCTGGCCAGGAGTTTGGCCTAGTGGTTAAAGTGCTTGCCTAGCATGCATGAAGACCCGGGTTCGATTCCTCGGTACCACATACATAGAAAAAAGCCGGAAATGGTGCTGAGGCTCAAGTGGTAGAGCTCTAGCCTTGAGAAAGTCCAAGGACAGTGCTCAGGCCCTGAGCTCAAGCCCAGGACTGGCAAAAAAAAAAGTTTCTACCTGTGCCAAGGAGGCCTAGTGTATCTCCTATTTGTTCTTCAGTTTTTATTTGAAAAATAGCTGTTGAGCATCTAGTATATGTCAGATCATACATTAGCACCTAAAGAGTTAAAACTCAAGTCTTAACACATGCTACATCTCTAGTTTGTAAATTTTTAACATTAATCATTGGAGTCACAAAGAGAAAAAATGATAAAATGTTGCTCTAGTGGTCAAGAAAGCTTTTTTTTTCTTTTTTTCTTTTTTGAGAAGGGACAATGTCTTATCTGGGCCTTAAAATAAAAGAATAAACACATACCAGAAAGAAGGGATTGAAGGTATAGGCATACAGGTGGCTCAAATAGAGGCATGCCAGTTTGTGTTCATTTGGTAGATGTTAAGTGATGGGTTAATAGTTATGGATGTGGGCAGTTACATTGAATGGATAAGCTCTGATTATACTTGGAATGAGCCTTAGAGGTGTGCCTCTGAATAATGTTAAGCAGGGAATAATTCACATTTTCCACTGGCCTGTATTTGTGTGCTCTGTGTAGGTGGGTTGGAGGAAGTTTCATCCAGAGGGAAATATGAAAGGGAAGAACAAGGCCAATGAGAGGGTGTCTTGCAAAGAAGGAAGGCTGTACTTACCAGATTATACTTGACATGACTTGTAGTTGTGAGATGTGATAAAGAGGAAGAACTCAGGGGAGTCTGTAGAGTTTCTACTTTTGAAGATTGAACTCACATCGTCTCAACTAGACTATGAATACGTGAAGAGTGGGGGGATGTTTATGTGCAGGTTCAGAGATTGAGTGTTCTCAATGGGCATTAAAAGAAAAAACAAATCAGATGCAGGAAGGCAATGAAAACCTGTGACTTCAGCTGAGAAGAAAAGCCTGGGCTGTTTTTGTTGTCTTTGTTTTGTAAGTGATTTAAAATGATCAAAAGTGGAATCGAAAGAAAAGGTAGAAGGAAAAGTCTTAGAACCCTGGAACATACCCTATTGATGAATAGAAAGAAGAGAGGAAGGGGCCAGGAGTTTGGCCTAGTGGTTGGAGTGCTTGCCTAGCAGGCACAAAGACAGGGTTTGATTCCTCGGTACCACATACATAGGAAAAAAAGCTGGAAGTGGTGCTGTGGCTCAAGTGGAAGAGCTCTATCCTTGAGAAAGCCCAAAGACAGTGCCCAGGCCCTAAATTCAAATCCCTAGACCAGAAAAAAAAATACTACTAGAATGGTGAGAAAGAATTGTGGGTATGTAGGAAGTGAATGGAGAAAACAGTACTAGGGAGATTATGTAAGTTACAATGTTTTCTTCGGCAGTTAACAAGCCATCTCTAAATGACTATAATGTCAATTTATCTGCTCTTGGAACAAAAGAACTTCAGAGGTAAGCAGGGGAAAGCAGTTTTCCCCTTCCTCTCTCTCTCCCTTCCTTGCTACCTCCCGTCCTTCTAGCAGTCCACCCATTCATCATTCATCCACCAGTTAAAGACTTAGCATATCCATAAAATCACAGCCTCTCTTTCAATGATTCTCACTCAAGTGTGATGAATTCCCCCCCCCCAATTTCCATCACTCTGACTCTTCCACTTGATATAATTATTCTTAAGCCAATCCCTGCTGAGCATCAAAATATCTTGAGTTAATTGTGGTAGGACTGGGTTTCTGAAGTGATCACTATGGCAAAAGTAGAGATGCCATTTCCTTCTGTGGGGAAAGCAGGTACTGATTTTTTTTTATGTCTTATAAAGCACAATCGTGCTAATCAAGGATGGAATAGCCAGGTGTGAGTTACTCATACCTATCATCCTAACTACTCAGAAGGCTGAGATCTGAGGATCATGGTTCAAAGCTAGCCTGGGCAGGAAAGGCCATGAAGCTCTTATCTCCAATAACAATTCAGAAAAAGCCGGAAATGGCACTGTGGCTCAAGTGGTACAAGGCTAGTCTAGAGCCAAAGAAGCTCAGAGAGAATGCCTAGTCCTAGAGTTCAAGCCCCAGTTCCTGCAAAAAAAAAAAAAAAAGTGTCAGTTGCAGAAGTATGTGTTTGAACAGTCAAGGGAGGAGAATTTCAAAATAAAATTGTCATTCACAATGAAAATTGTAGTTGATATTAGATATATAAAGATACTATTAAATCTGTCAATCACTGTGTTTTGTGGATATGGGCGAACATGAGTGAGACTTTTCAGAGAAGTTTTAGGGTAACTATTATACATTTCTTGGAAGAAACCATTTGCAAAGAGTCAATGATATATAAGAAATGTTAATTAAGTCAGTTGTAATTCAACGAAGCACATATATTTGTTTGAAAATAGTGTATGCTTGTATTGCACCTATAATCCCAGCTCCTTGGGAAGCACAGAGAAGGATGATGGTCCCAGCCTAGACAAAAGTGAGAGACCCTATCTGAAAAACACTAAAGCAAAAAGAGCATTGTGTGTGTTCATGTGATCAAAGGCTCTCTTAGCAAGCCTGTGGCCTTGAGTTCAAACCCTAGTACTACTAGAAATTTTTTAAGGAGTACTTTATTGATTTTTTTGTCAGTCTTGGGACTTAAACTCAGGGCCTGGGCACTGTTCATAAGTTTTCTCCAGGGTAGCACTCTACCTTTGAGCCACAGCATCACTTCTGGCTTTTCATGTGTATGTGATACCAAGGAATTGAACCCAGGGCTTCATGCACGCTAGGCAAGCACTCTATCACTAGGCCATTCTCCTGCACCAGACTTTATTGATATTTTAATCAACTCTCTTTATATTTTAAAACAAAATCTTATTTTGAGTGTCAAATACATATGATCTGGGGAAAGGTGACCATTGAAATCATGAGATATGGATACTTCATCTGAGACCAGAATCACCAAGACCAGACTACCTATTTTTCTTTTTCTTTTTTTTTTTTTTTTTGCCAGTCCTGGGCTTGAGCTCAGGGCCTGAGCACTGTCCTTGGACTTTTTCAAGGCTAGAGCTCTACCACTGGAACCTTAGCACCACTTCCGGCTTTTTTCTATGCATGTGGTACCGAGGAATCGAACCCGGGTCTTCATGCATGCTAGGCAAGCACTTTAACCACTAGGCCAAACTCCCAGTTCCAGAGTACCTATTTTTCATATGCTTTTAGTTTTGTGGTGTGATGAAAAATTGATACATTTAATTTATAAAGCCCAACTTACCAAGATTACATGGACTTTGTAATTGTATGAAGTTACAGTAAAAGGCAGAGACAGTTTTCTTACTGTGAACAACCGTGAAGTTTGGTTTTCAGAAAGAAAAAGGACACATTTATCTGGGCATCAGTGGCTCACACCTGTAATCCAACCTATTCAGGAGACCGGGATCTAATGATCTCAGTTCAAAACCAGCCCAGGTAGAATATTCCTAGAGATACTCTTCAATTAACTACTCAGAAACCAGAGGTGGAGTTGTGACTCAAGAGGAAGGGCACTAGCTTTGAGCAAAGGAAGCTTAGGGACAGTGCCTAGGCCCTGATTTCAAGCCCCACAACTGAAAACAAAACCACATTTTTAGTAGAATTTGCAGATTTCTAATGGTCAACCAAAACCTAAGGCAGGAAGAATGTCAATGTCACTCATTCTGTGGTAATATTTTTTTTTAATTAAAGATCTATTTAGCTCATAAGTTTCAGTTTTCATGGTAAGTAATTCTAGTAATGGTTCCATTTTCATTTTGTATTTTATTTACATAATATTTTCTTGTATTTTATTAAATTTTCTCCTCAAGTCATATGACCCAAAGAGTTAAATTAGGTGGTAGTTAATTTAAGGTTTTAGACAAATTTCCTGATATTGTTTAGGCACATATGAGATTAGACCTTGTAGGTGTCTTAGACAGCTTATGTGACTCTGTATGGCAGCTATCTTAGGAGTGACCAAGGCTATGCTTTCTGTTGAGTTCTAGGTCATCTCTCACTGCCTATCCTGTTACATCAATTCACCTAGTAGTAGTGGCCTTAAAAGATACGTAGGAACAAACTCACACCTGAAACAAAGGATTCAAGGCAGAGGGAAATGAGTGGCCCAAGTAGAGGCATGCAAGTTTGTGTGGGTTTGGTATATGTTAAGAACTGAGTTAATAGTTAAGGATGTGGAAGTCTGGAAGAAATGCTGAATGATTGGGTGAAAGTTACCAGTTATCCTGAGTGGAAACCTACAGGGGGACCACTCTTAGCTGTTCTGTAGTAAACAGAGAGACAGAAGGATGTACACAATGGGACTATGAAGAAGTTGGAGAGGTAGACTCTTGGGTAGATTGGGGAGAATTCTTGGGTAGATTGCTTGGGTAAACCAAGCAAACTCGGATGGAGGTAAGACTTCCAAAGAAAATGGCTAGACTAATAACTGAGTCAAGGATGAAAATATCCCCAAAAATGTACTTTCTAGATTGCTATATTTGGAAATGACTTTGAAGACTTTTTTCATAATACTCTTTTATCATGAGGATCCCAAGGAAAAGAGAATTATTAGTTGAAAGGGTGACATTGATCAAGAAAGATTGCACTCATTAATTGCTTTGTTAAATGGCATTTTCTTTGTACAACTACTTAAAGATAATAAAAAATATTAGCCAGACACTGGTGGCTCACACCACCTAGCTTTTCAGGATCCTAGCTACTCAGGAGGCTGAGCTTGAGGGCTACGGCTCAAAGCCAGACTGGGCAGGGAAGTTGGTGAGACTCTTATCTCAAATTAACGCCTAGCAATCCAAAGGGCTAGCCTTCAGTACAAAAGGTCAGGGACAGTATGAAGACCCTAAGTTCAATCCCAGTAACTGGAAAAACAATTTAAAAAGGAGGAAAATCTCACACTGAGGAAAAAATTTACTAGTAAAAGAAGGGCAAAATCATACCACTATCCCAATCACTTACATTCCATAACAGGTTCAGACTTGCCCACTTTCTCTTCTTTCCTTCTCCTTTCTCTCCCTGCTCTCCTTCAATCTCCTTTCTTCCTTCTTGATTCCTCTTTTGTGCTAGTAGTAGGATTTGAACTTGAGACTTCCCACTATTGCTTGGCTTTCTTGGTCATTTCTACCACTTGAGTTATACATCCACTCTGGCATTTTACTAGTTAAGTGAAGATGGAATCTTGCTGTCTTTTATACTTAGGCTGGCTTCAAACTTCAATCTCCAAGTCTCAGCTTTTTGGATAGCTAGGATTACAGAGGTGAGCTACCAGGACCTGTGTCTAGCAGTCTCTTTCTCTTTTATTTGTTTTTTGTTTTTTGGTTGGTTGTGGGACTTGAACTCTGGGCCTGGGTGCTGTCCCTGAACTCTTCAGTTCTAGGACAGTGTTGTACCACATTGAGCCACAACACCCCTTCCAAGGTCTCTTTGCCATTAGTAAAGTACAATGTGAAGTCATCAAGGGAAGCAAAAACCTGAGACAAGAAATGTGGTTCAGAGATGCATCTTCTCTCCAAGTTCAGAGGATGGAGGAAGCGTTATTCCTCAAATACCCAGTGAAGAATAGGACTAGTCAAGTTGCTGTGCACTAAAGTCGGCTAAAATACTCAAAATCCAAAGAACATTTCAAATGCTAACTGGCTGCAGATACATTCAGAGAATAATGAAGTTGCTTATTGGAACATAACTGATATTCTCTGCAGATACTTAAATATTTGAACATTTTTTCTGTAGTATTTATTGATGCAATTTGTCTTGGTTTTGGGAGAAACAGTGGAATATTTTAAATTGCAGATACTTCTCAGTAATGATCTTCTCCTTTGGGAACTGGGGGTGTGTGGTGGTGAAACAAGGAAATAGACTCACTTCTGGCTGATTTATTTCCCTTTGAGCAAGAAGCAAATAGTCTTGTTTATTATTAGTCATAGTTATTACACTATTCATAATCTGTTTTCCCATAAGAATGGGTTTGCAATGATGAATGACAATTTCTATATGGAGCAGAATGAATTTATTACAGGAAGCATTGCTAGTGACATGAACGAGAAATTTGGTCTGCAATATGTTCAAGCTGTGCTGGGCGCCTCCTCCTCTGCTCCAGTGTTCAATGTAGAAGGGTAAGAATGAGCAGACAATCTCGTCACTAAGTCATGTGGAGACCACAAGCTCCCCTCTCTGAAGACATGGTCCTGTCTTACTTTATCTCTCAGAGCCTCATTCATATTCCTCAATGAATTGTGGAATAGACTATGTTGAAAGGAGGTGAATGTTTTCATTGTGATTTTTTCCCATCACAATGACTAATGTATGTTTAGAGTGTAAGCAATATGTATTATATGTGTTCTAAGTGTTTGATGCATATTAGCTCACTCAAGTCCCACAGAAAACGTGCAAATATCTCCATCTGTGTATTTGCAAGAAAAATATGCACTAAGAGACTGCATAATTTGCCAAATCCAACAGCATGGCTTAGTAGAGTAGATTTAGTCACAGGTATATGTGCAGAGTGTGGGTGAGAGTATACTTTCCTTCAAATCACTAAGAACTTTTGCTACTATAATTCATTTAAATATTTTCCACATCCTCATTGCAAATATTAAGTTCTTTTAAATTTATTTCATGCTTATGTATAGTCAGTATCAGGCCATGCTTTGTTTTGTCTTTTAACATTTGGTGTCTCATCTTTTCTTTTTCAAATGTTTCTGATATTTCTCCATGTTATATTGTACAAATTATTTCGAGCCAACATATTTTTCTGATTTTTTTTTCCTGAGACTGTCATTGTGATATTGCCAATGTACTTAGATATACACAATGTACTTAGAACAAATTGACTTCCTCTTCAATACTTAGGTTTTCTCATCCTTTTTCCTTTCTATCTTTATTTTAAATGTATTTTCCTGAGCTCAGAGAACACTCTTTGAGTAAGTGAAGACCCCAGGAACGTTACATAAAAAACAACACAGAAATGCATAAGTCCAGATGGACTGTGGAGCAGATAAAGAACAGACTTAGGATAGGGCCAGGAGTTTGGCCTACTGGTAGGCTGGTTTGGGGGGAATTGTGGGAGATTCCTGTGGTTTGGCAATGATAACTACACTGCATTGCACACTTACTGCATATGAGGTTTTAGAGATGGCTCTCAGTATCTGTGAGTATAGCTAACTGTAAGCACAAATATTCAGAACAAAACATTCCAGGAAGTTTGAAAACAAAAAACTTGAGTTGGTATTTTCCCTGTGTTACACACTGCACAGAAGCCATTTGAATGGAATGACATGTAGATCTATCTTGCTGTAGCCTCATACTACTTAGAAAATCCTCAGGATTTCTTCAGCACATATTGAATAATTTTGCTCAACTTGCATCCTATTTTCGGTTGGTATAGGTAAGCCTATAATGGTGGCATCTGTATTGAACATAGCCAGTTTTCTCATGATTCTGTAAACTATTGGATGACATTTGTAGTGTACTTTGTCAGAGTCTTTGGTCATGGGTCCCTCTAGACTAGTAGGAGGGATGGGGAAAAACACACCCCAACCAGTCCAAGCCTTCTTCCCTGGAGCACGAACAGAGATGCCACGCAGCTTCATCAAGACAGGAAAATCTCTCTCTCCAATAAACACCCTCCTCCTTATATTGGGTGCGGGAGCCTATCAGCACAACAGGTGGGCAGGATAAAGAGGTCCACTTGTTTACCCTTTCTATTGGTCTCAGCAGAAAGTTATTAGACATGGTGTTACTCGGCCCCCAACAGCCTATAGCAGTCACTTCAATCTCCTTTTCATGTTCAGCCTTCTAATGCATAATTACTTCCTGTCTTCCAAATGACACTGAGAGCTTCAGGGGGGAAGGAAGCCATGTCTAACCACCACCACCACCACCACCACCTCCTCTTTCTCCTCCTCCTCTTTTCTCTTCCTCCTCCTCCTCCTCTTCCTCCTCCTCCTTTTTTTTCCGGTCTTGGGGCTTGAACTCAGGGCCTGGGTGCACAGTTCTTGCGCTTTCGCAAGGCTAGTGCTCTACCATTTCCAAGCCATCTGTAGTCTATTCACTGTTTTATCTAAAAAAATATGTAACATAGGACCTGGCATGAAGTAGGTACCGTAAATATTAAGTCAAAGGGAAACAATAAGGCAAATGTTATTCACCACTGCCTTCAATAGATAGAACTTGTGGAAACATATCCATCCTAGCCCTTCCCTCTTCTCCTCTTTCATTTTTCAGTCCTTGGGCTCAATATAGCCAATAGGAAACCAAACCCACAATCACAGGAATAATAGCCATGCTCTGGAATGGAAAAAATACCACAGAGATATTTACCCTCAGGCATATTTCCTTTTTTAAAATTGAGGCACATTTCTTAACTGTAAATACTCACTTTTTCTCCACCTTTGTCAGTGTCTTTTCTTTCGCATCATAAATCTTGAGCTGCCATCTCTTAGACGCTCATCTCTGCAACTGCTCTGAAAGTTAATTCTGTCTTGAGCCCTACAAACAAGAAGAGGCTATTTCTGAAGTTCTGTCATCAGATTACTTTAACACTTATTAAAAAATACCTGAAAAGTTGTCCTCAGTGCTGTAGATAGGAGGTTCAAGGGCCATTCTGAATAATCAAATGCAGACTTAGCATATTCTAAAAGAGGAGGATGGAGGCAAGGTAATCTACTGAGAAGACAAAGAATCACCATGGCGACAGCTCCAAGTTGTGAGCAGTGCTTTTGAGTTCTTGAGTCATTTCGCTTTCCTCACCATTGTTGGGACATCTCGGCAACATAGTTCTGTCTTTCCCTGCTTCATTTGCCTTGCCTGTGTACCCCAACCTCATGGTTTCCCAGTGGAGTTTATTAATCTAAGCAGGAAGAACAAGTTTATCAAAATGGCAAAGCCAGCATTAACTTCTCTTTCCCTTAGCTATGTGATCATGAAGAAGTTCATATTCAGTTAGGTGAGGAGTGAATTCCTAAGGAAGTATTGGCAGGGTTTATAGATAATTGTGTCAAGCCAGTCTAAGATGTAGTCTAAATGTAATATTAATTGTAGTATCCTCTGAGGAAGAAACCTGAATGTTGTTAGTGTGTGTGTGGTATATGCGTGTAAGAAAGCCTCACATGCCCTAGACTGCTTATAAAAGAATATTTTGCTCTGATTCATTTACAGAAATGGAGTGTCATCCCAGATCTGTATCCTTGATAGCAATTGCGATCTTTTTCTCTGACAGGGATGGTGATCAAAGCATCAAATGCCATTGTCTTCATTTTTCCTTACAAACTAGCTAATTAGAGTATGCCAGGATACTTGTGGGACATACAAATGTATGAATGAGTCAGGTAAATGAATACATGGATAAGACAGCCAAGATAACATTTGGCTCAGGTTTGCCCTTTGGTTCCCACCTCCAATACTGTGTCCTGTGTCTGTAAGGATTTTTGGTGCAGTAGTTTTTGTAAGACAAATAATATTGTTGCTTATTTTCAGACAGTCTCACAATGTAACCTAGACTGGTCTTAAATGTAGGATACTTCTGCCTCAATTTTTTTCCAGTTTAAATTTTATTGCAAAGGTGATACACAAAGGGGTTACAGTTACATAAGTAGGTAATGAGTACATTTCTTTTTGAACAGTATTACCTCTCCCCTCAATTTCTCCCAGTTTTTCCCCTCCCTTCCCAACATGCACCCCCACCCCTGTCCCACCTCTATGTTCTGAGTGCTAGGATTACAGGTGTTTACCACTATGCCATGCTCTTAGTATTTTTACATGCCTTCCTTGAAAAACACTTGGCGTCAGTCTTCGCAGTACATTTCAATTCCTCTTGTTGGTTCATTGACAAGTGATCTTTATTAGTAGTGCTTCCATATCTATGTCTCTCCCAGGGAGATACTGACAATCTGAATGCAGATAACAAGAGAACCTTAAAATGTCAGTTGCATTTCAAAACTGAAGCTTCAACTTATGCCTGCTATGGCACTGGTGAGATCATTATAAACATAGGAGGCACCCAGTTAATGCACCCAGGCAAATGTGAGAAAAGGGGGAGGAAAATTTGTTCTGCTGTGCTACTTAGTCTAGAAACTGAGCCCTGTGGCTTGCTATACAATAGCAAGCAACTTTTATCTGCAATAAAAATTTTGTTAAACTGCTGTATTGAACAGATGTCAAGCCAAGTATTTAGCATTATATGATGATATTCTGTTCTCTAATAACTTTGCTGTAGTTTTATTTTCATTAAAGTATTAGTGATTTCTAAAGTTGTATATCTTTTACATTGAAAGAAAAACCAGATTAGCCGAGTTGTCTTGTCTCAACTGTGTAGGGTTGACACTGTGATTTGAAAGAGTCATCTTGTAACATCCTGCTTAGATGCTGGCTTCTTCTAATTAAATTGTCCCCTCCCTCCCTTCCTCTCCCCCTCCCTTCCTCTTTCCCTCTCTCCTTTCCTCCCTCCCTCCCTTCCTTCCTTTCAAATTTAGAGACTAGAAGCCCTAAGCAACAGTACTAAAACACTGCTCTATTCACTTCCCACAACTGTTTAAACATTCTACAAATATTCATCTGATAGCTTTTATGTGCCATGCACTTAAAGGAACCAGGGATCAGCTTCACGTTTTGTCTTAAGCATCCCAGTTTTCTTTGGTATTTTCCTCCTGCCACGTGTACTTACAGAGCAGTGCTCTAGGCCATGGTACTTTCAAGAAATTGTAAATACCCATTTAACTGAACTTAAGATTTGTATACTAAATGCTTTTAATGAAAATGAAATTAGATAAAGTACATGACTAGCCCTCCAACCCTCATTCTCAGCCTCAGTCGATACCTACTCTCTCTTGCTTTCCAGAAATTTCCTTCCCAGTTCAGTAGGGCATTGATGTTCCCTGTCACTTTGTTTTGCTGATATAAAATTTGCTTTCAAGAACAGTTCCAAGTAGTGATTATGACAAGCTAAAATGACGCTTTGTAGTTTACTGCAGTATAGTGTTGATGGATTTTGGTAGACTTATGGTAGATTTTGAATTAAAAAGTCAAGAGAACAAACATTTGCCATAGTAATGCTGTATATAGTACACAAAAAGGGTAGCTTTGGTTAGAATTTCTGTAGTCTTTGATGTATCAAAGGAGAAAACATTCTCAAGTACAGTTTCATAAACAAAATCTTACAAAACTAGGTAAAGAAGTGATAAAAATGAACTTATTGTGTCCATGTACGTGACTGAGGCCAAGAATTGAGAGCAGAAGCAATGTTCTCAGAATGAAGGTGTAGGCCAGGCAGGCTCTTAGCACTGCTACGTGCCCTGCTGGCATGGCCTAAACATTTCAGATTTTCCAAAATAGTAGAAAGAGCAGGATTTGGGGAGACAAATGGAGGGGGCTATTTAGACCTGCTTTCAGAACTTGGTGTCTGGTCCAATAACAACAAGCAACTTGTTGGATGTTGCTTTGTTGGATGATAATCTATCCAGCAAAAAGGTGAGCTGAGTGTGTCCATTTAAAGCCCTTGGATGTTGGAGGCTTGGGCTGTAACATAGATCAAAGAGAAAAGCCTTTCCTCCAGAGTTTGAATATGAAGATTGTTCTCCAAAGACATTATTTTTTTGTGTGTCTTTTAGGCTTTTCTGAGCTGATATCTTAATTTGCAATTCTAATAAGTGGAATAAAAAATAGCTTTTGATCATACACCAACACAGGGCCATCAGAACACTAGTGACATTCAACCATAAAAGCAACTAAGGAGGACAGGATCTCATAGTGACCTTTGTGACAAAAGGGACTTCCGTGTGAAACACAGTTCTCACAATGGACAGACTCTTATCAACTGACATTTCATTCATGAGTTCCCTCTTAAGCATTTAGAGAGGACTGCATCGATCCCACTCTTCTGGAAACTCCCAAGAACTCTCACAGAATGTCTGCTTTCATTTAGCTCTAGTTAAAACAGACAAAATTCCCCTCTTAATGAGTGTTGGGGTACCACAATCTGGCAATCCCTGCTTTCCAAGTTTGCAAATCAAATAAATATTGTTCCATTTTTTTCCTTGTGACTCCCTCAGTCTCATACCAGTGTTAAACCATTTCTCTTCACATTGAAAGACATTTTCCATGACTCCCTGTGGGTGACAGTGTTGTTCTTGAATCAGTCAGTGGTTAGTACCAGAAATCAGGTATCAGATTGATGCTTTTAAGAATGCCTAAAATGTAAATGTAAGGACCTACAGAGTAAGGAAACAAAAGCCATATCATGAGTGATTGTTGTCTTTAATGTACTATGTTATCTCTCATCTCTTTTTGCCATCCCTTGGTTATCTCATATTGTTAACAATATTTCACCTTGTTATCTGATATATTTATAAAAAAAGAATGATTAAAATGATGGGACTGCACGGAATGGATAGGGCAAAGGATGGACAAATGCAGCAGTGATAATCACTAGATACTATGTTGAAAATGAACTGTATGATTTACAGATGGGGATGGGAGGGAAAAACAGAGAACAAGGGAAGGGGTGACATAATTAAAAAGGAAATGTATTCCTTACCTGACTTATGTAACTGTAACCCCTCTGTATATCACCTTTGCAATAAGTAAAAAATTATATATTAAAAATACATGACAATTGGAAAAATGAAATTTGTCTTATAAATATCTATCAATAATTAAGAGATAAGTTTGTCAATCCTCTAAAAAAAAAGAAGCATGACTTTATGCTATCAAAATGAGCGAAGTATAGCCAGGTTATCAGTAGTTCATGCCTGTAATCCTACTTAGGAGGTTGCAATCTGAGGACTATGGCTCAAAAACAGCCCGGGCAGAAAAGTCTGAGACGCTGATCTCCAGCTGACCACCAGAAAGCTGAAAGTGCAGCTGTGGTCCAAGTGGTAGAGCACTAGTCTTGAGACAAATTAGCACTGGGATAGTGCCCAGGCCAGGAGTTCAAGCTCCAAGACAGGCACAATATTGGGCCTACTATATACCACTGCTCCCCAAAACACATAGTCCAATGACTATGTAAAGCTCAAAAGTAAAAGATGAAACTTAATGTTCACCTCGATAGAAAAATATGGAAAAGTTCTTGCATTTAAAATGAGTTCAGTTGCAAATTGTTGATGTAAGGATGTGCTAGGGTCCAGGATTCCTCAACAAAGATGGCAGAGGAAACTCAGATGATCCCTATACACTTGGAATTTCCCAGGGGACCTTACTATCACCTCACATAATCATCCAAATTTACAATCCATTGTGGAATCTGGTGGACTGCATGTTCTTTGAGAGGCATGTGGTAAGGCTGTGAAAACAAGACACTTCACAATAAGTCAAAATCCTCGTACTGTTCTAAAGTGACATGAAATGACCGTAACCCAGGAAACTCAAATGAGACAAATCATTACCCACAATATTGACTAGAAAGAGGGTGTCCATTAATAGTTACAGCCAACGTCTATCAAGTTCTGCAGTCAGAATGCTTGCGATGGTGTGAGAGCATACCTGCGGCAATTGACAAATGATCGATATCAGACCCTGAGTGGAAGTTTCATGGATATGTTCACAGTAGCTGACAGGGCAAAGGTCTGGTGTTAGTGTATCAGAGGTGTGAGGAAAGCCCCTAGATAAGGGGAACCGGGGGCGGTCGGCTCTTCCCAGAAGATCTTAGACTAAGATTTCCCAGACTTGTGACTGGGCCACTGCACCTTTTATAGTGTGTGGTCATTGGGGCTTTCCAGTTTTCTAGATTTCCAAGAGAAACCCCAGATAATTCCATTTGCATGCCAGTGATTAAAGTTAGACAGTGTAGCTTTACCACATTGTGTTGCTTGACATTATAAGTAATGTGAAATGTTACACATCAACATCAGGGTCAAGAACTCTTTCTGGAGGCCTTTGGTAAGAGTTTAGAAGTCTTCCAGAAAGAACTACTATATATGGAAAATACATATCTCAAATTGGCAAAATTCCCGGCATGGTAATAAAGTGAAGGAGCAACTGATTAATACTTAAGCATCATAGAGCAATTAACTTTTGGACAGAGGTTGTTTTGAATGTATGTACGTGCATGCATAAATACATGAAAATGCATGCACATTTACAAACTCTCATTTATACTCTTGTTTAAAGGATTTTAGCTATTTTCTTTTCCTAGAAGGAAAGACTTTGGATACTAGCTATGCCACTCATTAGTTACTTTTGGACAAGCTAATTTCTGTTACTTTGGGGCAAGCTAATTTCTGTAAGGTTCAGTCTCAAGCCTTATGGCTCTTAACAGCTTAACAGTCGGTCATCACCCCCACTCTCAGACCTGAATATGCCCTAATTTTTGTGTCTGTGGATCAGCCTTTCCTGATACTTACAGAATATTCTAGGCATATATCTTTAAAATCATACAAAATAAATACAACTTCTACAATTGCCATTTTAATCATTTCAAGTCTTAAATAGTTTCATATTGTTGTGCAACAGATTTCTAGAAATCTTTTTTTATCTTACAAAACTACTCATTAATGATTTCTTACCTTAAACTTTACCTGTTCAAATAAAAAAAATGCTACTACCTTCTTTGAGATAAAAGGATCAAATCATGGTACAAAGCACCTCTAACAGCCTGCCATTTAGTAACTTGCCCATGAACATATTTTTTCTAAAAGTACTTATTTTCATTACATAATTGTGCAAAAGGGCTTCAGTTCCAGAAGTTAGATTATAAGTAGGATGCACCTTACTCAATGTCAGCCCTTCCACATTCTCCATCCTTCCATCCCATCCTTACCCTTAAGTTATCTAGCTCAATTTTTCCATAGTGTACATTGAATGACTGTACTGTCTTCTTTCCTCTATTTGTATCGCTCAACCTCTTGCCATTTCTCCCAAGAATGTGTTTCAACTTCTTGGTATGCATTTTGTTAAATAGTTCATTAGAGAGCATTATTTTTTTAAATTAGAATTCTTTATAAATGGTATTTCTTTCCAGAGGATGTCTCTGGAAAGAGTTCTTGAGTAACTCAATCACCCAAAATTGTTGGCCCTGCCATTCAACCTTCAAGGGTCACTCCTAAAATCAAAGCTGGCTTTGTGTAAGCAAAGACTCCAACTGATTTAGTTCAATCTATAGGAAAACGTGGGGACTCATTAAAAAATCAATAGATTGATTGCCCATTCCTGGCCTTTGCTGTTGCAACCAGTTTTGGCATCAAAAGACTATAGCAGAAAGTTAATATTACGAATAAAATCAAGGAACAGAGACATAAATTGGCATTTCTCAAAATACCACTCACAGAAAACACTAAGCAGTTAATTCAAATCTCGGTGGTGGTCCGCTCAACCATACAAGCATCCCTTGGGAACTTAATAGATACAGATATTTTTTGTATCTCCATTTCAGATGTACTGAATCAGAAAACAGCATGGGACGTAAAAATGTGTGTTTGAGTCCCCTTCCTCCTCTTTGATTCTCTTGCATCCCAAAGTTTGATTTAGAGTCTGTTCTCAGTGGGATCTCTGTGAGGAGGACTTGTGCCTGGATGGGTAGAAGTTGGCTGTTTTATCAGAAATATGTGAGGTTCATTTTTATTATGGTTTCCTGGCAATTCTGTTTGAGCATGATATTGGAGAGCTTTGATGTCGAATAGAAACTTTCTTTTCTGTTTGGCTATGGCTTATATCCATTACTTCCAAGATGAAGAATGATCTTACCAGGATATGGAAACAAGAGCTTTATCTTGAGTGATTTTTGTTTTTACTGTTACTTCTCTTCTCCTTTGCTTAATCTCATATTGTTACTGTATCTGACTTTGTTACCTGGTATATTGTATATACGTTTCTTTGTTTATTTGACATAGGAAAGGGAAAGGGGAAAACAAGATTATTGGGAAGGGGTGGGAAGAAGAAAATGGGGACAAAAACATAAGGGGTATCAATGTGTGAGAAGTAATGCACCTACTATCTGGCTAATGTAATTGTAACCCCTCTATACATTATCTTGATAATAAAAAATGAAAAAAAAGAGCTCACCAGTCTGTACAGGACAGGCTATAGAACATCATTCAGTGTATTTTGTAGAAGCTTTGTGTGGCTATTTATAAATGTGTTTCTATATGGACATGTGTAAGGGAAGGTATGTTTGGATGTGTGGATGTGTGGCCAAACATTCCAAACAAACTAAGTTCCAAAGCTGATCACTTTATGAGGCTTGAATAATAGCAGATCCCTTCTTCATCTTATGACCATGCCTGAAATTTTACCAATGCAGATATATTCAGATTAATAAGCCTCTTTTTTAAATTGCATTTTATTGTCAGAATCATGTATAGAGGGGTTACAGTTACATTTGTCAGGTAGTGGGTGTATTACTTCTTGAACCCTGATAACTAACCCTTCTCATGTTTTTGTCCCACTTTTCCCTCCCCCTACCCCCTCCTAATTATCTTGTTTCCCCCTCTTCCCTTCTGTATTTCAAATAAACAAGCAAATGCATATACAATACACTAGGTAACAGAGTCAGGTACACTGATCACATGAGATTAACCATAAAGGGAAAAAGAAAAAAGAAATAACTTCACATAGTACATTAAGAACAACAGTCACAAAGTCACAAAGATAAAACTTCTTGTTACCATATCCTAGAGTTCATTTAGTCTCATCCTATATGACCCTATGTACACAGCTTTTGAGCTAGTGTGATTCTCTGCTAGGATGCGTACTAATTATTACAAATGAAGGAAACCATGGAGCCTATGTTCCTTTGGGTCTGGCTTACTTCACTTAATACGATTTTTTTCCAAGTCCTTCCATTTCCTTACGAATGGGGGGATGTCATTCTTTCTGATGGCAGCATAGAATTCCATTGTGTATATGTACCACGTCTTTAATAAGCCTCTTTTCAAATTTAGCCATGAAAGTGGATTACACAGGACCATGGTAAGAACGGCCTTTTAGAGGTCATTTAACCTTGTACTTTTCTTGTGATTGTGCATAGTCAGCACTGCAGCTTTCCTCTAAGAGATAGTCTTACATTCAACTGAATAACTCCAAGATACCACAGAAAGTAATGCACCATCTCCCTTCCCCCTTTGACACCAGCATGGTGACCACCCAGCATGGGCCTGTGTTAGTAACCAGGGCTTCCAACAAAAGATGCTATTGGAAGTCACCAGCCCATTAGCTCTGCCATTAGCTCTGTGACTTGAATAAGCAGGAATAATTTGAGTCCATTATTTCAGGAATCTAAAGGATTAGAAACTGTGTGGAAAAATCAAGCCTCCGGTCAGTATATCTTCCTGCTCATCACTTGAAACAGAGGAAGCTGCATACGTAAGCACCCGACACATAGAAGCCTCCCTGGTCAGTGCCACCCAGGCTGCTGCGACTGAAGTCCATTTTGTATTGAAATGAATCTTGTTCATTGACCAGGACGGTGGGGTGACTGTTCTGTGTGCTTGGGGAACTGGACTGCTATCCAGGTCAAGTGTGCAATCATGGAGTTTATGGCAACTTGTTGTGGCTAGCCCCAGATGCTTGCTGACTCCAGCCAATGTCTTACCTGATGGAGTGGACAGATTCCTTCAGTGAATGGTGGCTGGGGGTCAGGAGAGTGTCTCCTATTCTTGCTTCCCATGTTTTCCTACCCTCTGTCCTTTTCTAACAGGAAGCTGAGGTCTTTCCCTTACTGAGACGTAGGCTTTCCACCCAACTTCAAGATTCTCCCAGCAACCCCACTTCTGTAGCTTTCAGCCTCCTGGAAAAGACTTTTCTTTTGCCTTACAGAGTAACCCCATTCTCAGTCAATTCACAGTGCCTCACTGTTAGTGGATGTTTTCTTATCAGGAAACAGCAGAGGTACTGCTGTGTAGTACCTGGTTGTTGTCTTGAGCTCTTTAGCTCAAGGCTACACCTCTACCCCTGAGCCCTTTAGGTCCACACTACCACCCTAACCCTTGAGCAACAGCCCCGCTTCCCATTTTCTAATGATTAGTTGAAGATGAGAGTCTCAGATGCTTGAGTACCTGGGCTGGCTTTGAGCAGTGATCCTCAGATCTGAACCTCCTGAATGACTAGGATTTACAGGTGTGAGCCAGGGTGCCTGTCTTCTACTTCAGCTTTTTGCTGGAGACAAGAGTCTCAAAGACTTTCTGCTCAGACTTTGAACCGTGGGTCTCAGAACTCAATTTCCTGAGTCGCTAGGACTACAGGCATGAGTCATTAGTTCTTGGTTAATCATAGACAGTTGAGATGACTTCTAGGCTAGCACCATGGTAAACTACTCAATGAAGTTAAATATTAGCCTGAGATGCCCACAAATGCAAATGGTATAGAGAAAAGGGAGGATAGGAACCATCTAGAAGTATACTATCAATACTCTGCAACTCTTTTAATACTTTATATCCATCTGCCTATGGTTAGGATATGATTCCATAGGACCTCGGGGCGGGGGGGAGGATTCTTATCCATAAGGCTATCACAGTAAATCATTTCTTGCACAAACATTGGAATACTCTTTGGAAGAACTCCAAGGGATATGCATTTGGAAGTCCTAAATACAATTTCGTATCCAGGAAAGTCACTTTCTTGAGGTCACGTAAGATTTTTTCAGTGAGACTTACCCTCTAGAATAATCACAGATGGGTAGATAGGAGTGGTGATTTATCTCTCACTGCTATGACAGAAGTAGGTGTAATAACTAGTTTCAGGAAGCAAAATAAAAACATCTAGTCCATATAAACATTTTCTTGCTCAGATAAGTTCCCACTATTTAACCCAGAGATAGCCTTGAATTCAGAATCCTCCTGCCTTAGCTTCTCAAGTGCTGGGATTATGATCATGCACCACTACACCCAACTAGCTATTAAAAGCAGAGGGTTGAAGAACTTCTGTAGAACAATTGGGTCTGTCCATTAACACTCCTTCATCTCCTATGGAAATATGAATGTAGGATTTGGCATTATGGATGGAATATTTTTGCACTGTCATGGTGACTCTTAGATGATGTTGGCAGTAAGAGGATTGAGTTTTACTGGACAGAAATTGTTCTGCAGTGACTTTGGAAGCTGAGTCTACTATTGTGGCTACTATAATGAATACATTATTTCTTGTTAGGATCTGGAGAGGTTGCATTGAGAAAATCTTGTATTCCTTGGCAGAGGGGCTTTGACCTTGATGACTGAAGGCTGTTTGCATACGTGTTGCCAGAAGACTATGTGTCCACTCCAAATCAACTTGGTTTCCTTTCATGGACTGTACTTCACAACAGTATATGCTAACATGCTTGTGTTTTCTCCTGGAAATGGAGTCTCCAAGGTGACTTCTCCCAGGAAAATCACTATCCTAAGAATAGCGATCCCTTTAAATTAAATACACAGGGCATTTTTCACCCAAATGAGATGAATATTGCACAAACATCCTCTTTGGGTATAGAAACATTTCTTCTAAGTTTAGCTATTCTACCTCCTTGCTGCCATCTGCTTTCTTACTGTCTCTATTGGCTTCTCATCCCATTTTGTTTCTGAACTTTGGTTCCCACTTAGTTGTTACTTGAATTTGCCCTCTCCTGATTGCAGTTTTGAGGCAAGAGTATAAAAATGAATCATTTGTGTTACATGGTCAAACCATCGATGCAAAGATCCTTACTCTCTTCGCATTTGGCTGTAGGGAGATTGAGTCAAAAATTGCTTTGCTTTTAGCTCCTGGAAATGCACAGGACAGATGATTTGTATGGCTCTATGTTTGTGGTGTGGGAGGGCGGAGGTCATGAGGAAAATGACTGCTACCTAAGGTTTTCAAATATCTCTGACTTAACCTTCATCCTTCCAGAAACAACTCTATTTGCTATACAAAGAGAATTCCTGAGTTCTCTTGGATTATTTTTGACCTTGTGTCATGACTCCAATATCATTCCCTCCTTTAAAAGTAATGCCAAGCTTGGGCTATGCAAAGTTGGAAAAATAGTCTGTTCTACTGCTGATAGTGGTTATCCTTAGACCATTCTGCCTGGGCTCTGGTACCCCTCGTACTTCTGTATGACCAACCCTCTAGTTACATGTATATTAACTCTTGGACACAGGAAAATAGAGGGGATTTTGTTTCGTAAACCCAGCCTTTGGGGAGTAGAAGGTAATGATCTTTGAGCAATTGCTCTTTTCCTGCCAAGTGATCTCAATTCCTTCCTCTTTTGTTCAAATGGCCAAATCATTTTTTTAATAGGCTCTCAATAAACATTACATGTCATGTATCAGGTATTAACCTAAGCATTTTTTCATATATTTTTATTGTAATTAATAGAAGGGTTACAGTATATTCACCAGATAGAAGGCGCATTACTTCATAAGCATTGATACCCTTTCTCTAACCTAAGCATTTTATATATGTTAATTCATTTCATCCTTATAGAAATCCCATTGGACTGATAAATTAGTTTTGTTTTTGTCTGTTGTAGGCTTGAATTCAGGGCCTGGCATTGTCTCTGAGCCTCCTTGTACTCAAGGCTAGTGCTCTACCACTTGAGACAAACATTGATATCCCTTCTCATGACATGGTCCCCATTTCCCTCCCACCCTCCCCCCGCTCATCTTGATTCCCCCCCCTTCCCTATCCAATTTCAAATAACCAATTAAGCACATACAAAATATATCAGATAACAAGGTAAAATATTGTAACAATATGAGATAACCAAGGGATGGCAAAAGAGATGAGAGATAACATAGTACATTAAGGACAACAATCACTCTGGCCAAATCATTTTTATGTTTACTTCCTAGAGCCTTCTCTGTTGGTATCTACTGCTGATGACTCTCATTTGTTTCTCTGAGCTTGGCTCATCTCACTTAACATGATTTGTTCTAGGTCCAATAGAAAGGATTTTTTTTTACAATTACTAGAATTAACTTATGTGATAATACCATAATTCATAGAATTTTTTTGAGATTCAACTCGGTAGTTTTTTCTAATTGATTTACATCTTCTACCACCTACCTTCTAATGCTTGACAAGTAGAATGTAAGATAGTTCTCAGAATGCATCCTAACTTACAGTTCTTTTGTCCTAAGACAATTTCAATAATTTTCCATTTGATGAAATACCCTTTCATTTTCTGCATAGTTTACATAGCTGATCAAGTGATATCATTTGTTATTAATCTGAGGAAAAGACCTCCTCAGTAAAAGAAAAACACATAAATTGATATTGATTTATGGTCTTTGGGGGAGGTGCCAGATGTAATCATCATTGTCTGTCAGTCTCTCTCCCTCCCTCTCCCTCCCTCTCCCTCCCTCTCCCTCCCTCTCCCTCCCTCTCCCTCCCTCTCCCTCCCTCTCCCTCCCTCTCCCTCCCTCTCCCTCCCTCTCCCTCCCTCTCCCTCCTCTCCCTCCCTCTCTCTCTCTCTCTCTCTCTCTCTCTCTCTCTCTCTCTCTCTCTCTCTCTCTCTCTCTCTCTCTCTCTCTCTCGGTACAATTTCATTTGTTTTATAAGGATGTCATAAGGGACCTCAAAGGCTTCTGCAATTCAGCTGTTTCTGAAGCATTTAAGCATTTACTTTGCTCACTGTTCCTGTGTGTGTGTATGAGTGCATATGTGCACGCGTGCACATGCATACTGCATATGCATATGTGTATGTATATATGTTTGCCTGGACATACTTATGTGTGATCTCTTTGCTGTGATTTGTTCTTTATAGGTCCCCTGGTATCTTCTAACATTCACCACTTCCCCTCATATGTGCTCACAAATCAACCTTTTCATATTCTATCCCAGAAACTTGCCTGGACTTGATGTCAAGCTCACTAGTCCGTAAATGACAGCATCCATCTGCATCTTTTTTAGATAAGTAGGAACACATTTAGTAGGCAGTCTACAAAGTCCCACTAAGCACTGCACGTTCTCTAAGCACACCTCACCATGCATGTGTGTTGACCTAGTCAGGGAACAGAACCACTTCAGAGAAACCAGGTGCTGTTTTATTAGACCTTATGTATCTATTTATTCTATTCCTTTCAGGATAAAAACCATGCTTGCTGACAAAGCAGAGAAAACCAATACAAAATCTAAATTGACTTCTTTTCTATCTCACTGTCATCTGTTGGCATTACATCAGTAGCTTAGACAGCTGAGAAATACATTTTTGTTATTTACTTTCAGTATAATAAAAAGTGTGCTTGTTGTCTTGGTATAATCACCATCTCCTCCCTATTTGAGAGAGTATTAGATACTTTAGTATTAAAGATTTGGGTAATTTCTTCCTCCCCCCCCCCCCCGTATGTTGTCTTTCCTTCCTGAAATCTGAGTTTTAGAGACTTTGCTATTTGAAGACATTAGTGTCTTTAGCTATGCCATTCCTTTGTTGCTTATTGAGATTATTTGTAATTTCATTGTTAAGATACAGATGTTAAAATACCAGCTTTCAGGAATCATCATGTTTATCAGGTCAGACTTGATTTAAGGAGCAGTGACAGGAGAGGGACCTTAGACTTTTCTTACTTTTCTATCTAGCTATTTCAGACACATGGAAAGGGAAGCCAATTTTAAAAAGCATATATTTTTAATTTTACATTTTTATTATTTTTTGGGCCAGTTGTGGGGTTTGAACTCTGGGCCTGGGCACTGTCCTTGAACTCTTCAGCTCAAGGCTGCCACCCTACCCCTTGAGCTATAGTACCACATAAAAGCATATTTTTTAATGGAAAAAAATGAAAATTCAGAAATATGCCTTTAAACTGTTCCTATAAACCCATCATTCTCAGCTTGTTAAATATAACGAAGGACATTCATATTCTGATGTGTGTGGGTGTGTGTGTATACACACACGTATGTGTATATGCATGAGTGTAGGTCATGCAGCGTGGATTTCAGGCTTAGGCACTGTCCCTGAATTTCTTCAGCTCAAGGCTACCTCTCTTAACTTGAGTCAGAGCTCGATTTCTGTTTTTTTGTGTGTGTATGACTAAGATCCAAGAGTCTCACAATTTTCCTCCTGGTCTGGCTTCAAATTGAGATCCTCAAATCTTAATCCCCTGAGTAGCTAGAATTAAAGTGAGTCACCAGAGGCTGGCCACATTCAGGTTTGAGGAAGATCTTTTGAAAAAACATTGCATTTCAGAAATAACTGGTTGTGTGACATAATTCCCTGCTGTCTTAACTTCTTTGCTGCCAGCAATAATGACCTATTCTTTCTGGCTGGTTCTGCCCTGATCAAAAAAAATAATAAATATAAAAATCCAAATCCCTAATTCAACAAATCCAGTCAAACAAAAACCATAATCCAATCATCACCACTCTGCTACTCAGTCATCCAACCATGAAAACAAATGGTAGCCTCATTTCAACAAAAACTGTCAGTGACAGTTATTTCTCTGCCTCCTGTTTTGATGTTGAGTCTAGCTAAGGGATTTCCTCTATCATTTGGGTTCATTTACTTGAGTATCTTATCCTAGCAAGAGAATCCTTTCCTTCCCATCACGGTGAGCCACTGATCAGATTGCCGTAGTTAGCTGGAGCTATGACAATGCTCATATATTCCTGTACAGCCTTTTGAAACCAGCCTGGTTTCAGTATCATCTCATACGGTTCCAAAGTATACTGTCAGTGTCAATGGTGTCAGTGGTGGTTTCCTGCCATAATTGGGTACATAGTCATACAGATCTGTCATTAGACCAGTGTGGTCAAGATGGATGCACCATCACCTCAATGCTAGCTTTGTTTCAGTCAGGCTCATTGAAGAGTTATGCAGAGTGATTGAGATTTTGGAGAGGGAAACACTTGTTACCTTTAGAATTAATACAAGTCACCTTTCTAAAAGGGCTTAAAATGAATCTATGGCAATCTTTAGATGCCATTGGCATCAATGGCAGGGTTTATAACTTTTCTCACCCAGTGAGTTGAATAAAACGTATGTGAATACTATTATTTAATATAAGTAGCATATTCCTTCTCTGACTGTCCTTGACCTTTTGCGCGCAGGCAGCGCTGCGCGTGTGTGGTGTGTGTGTGTGTGTGTGTTGTGTGTGTGTGTGTGTGAGTTGGTGTGTGTGTGCAGTCAGACATTTGGGGAGATTTTGGCCTTTCTTGCTTACCATTTCAATTATCAAAATTGATTGCCAAGTTGAGTTGGAACATTTCAGTAACGATGCTGATATTTTAAGCTTCTTCTCCATGCTAAGAGAGGAGGAACTGGAAATGTGGTGGAGACTTGAATGAGGCAGCTGCCTGGTGTCCAGAAGTATAAAGAAGGGTGATCTGCCATCCCAGTTTGCCTGCAGCTACCTGGATTTAGCACAGAATGGCCTATGCTCTCAGTTTCTAGCTAACCAGAACAGTTGGTTCCTCTTCAAATGAACTGAACTTTTAAAGAACATGGAGAAATGTGTTTTTTTTTTAATTCTTTGGGTTATCTAGCTTTTATTGGGTCTCTGAAGCTTATAGCAATATTCCCATAAAACATTTCAGATGTAGAACTTACTAAAATACTGACATTCATCTGTTGGAATGAGAGTCAGTCCAAAACCTTTTTCAGGCACATCATGGACACTTTTTTTTTATCGGTTCTGGGCCTGAATTCAGGGCTTGAGCACTGTCCTTGGGCTTTCTCAAGGCTAGAGCTCCACCACCTGAGCCATAGCACCATTTCTGGCTTTTTTTTCTATGTATGTGGTATCGAGGAATTGAACCCAGATCTTTGTGCATGCTAGACAAGCACTCCACCACTAAGCTAAACATCTACCACTAGGCCCACATCTTTCTTTTTATATTAGGACATTTTTCATAATTGTCTACATTTCTCAGACCCAGAGAATTGCTTTTCAAAGCCAGGCCAGGAAGAAAACTACAAGACACTCTCCAAAATAACTAGCATAAAGCTGAATCAGAGGCATGATTCATACTGTAGAGTGCCAGCCTAGCAATCACGAAGCCCTATGATTGAATCCTAGTACTGGAGGTTGAAAAAGCATGGTGGATGAGGAAAAGAGATCAGGAAAGATAATGATGTCTCCAGAGCCAAATTCAGCCCTAGCTGGTCTTGTAGAGCAGCCAGTGTGATGCTGGAAGTTGCTGACATTGGCAAGACTAGCTTCTGTGCATACAAGTCTGTGCTTTGCACTGTAGGTTCTGATTTGTTCCTGCCCGCACTGCACTGAGAAATGAATTTCAGGGTCAAATTCTCCAGCCCCAAATTCATTAATCTCATCCAGTGGCTGCTTATGTTCCCTCCATACCCAAGCAAGAATCCCTATGGCTTGTTCAGCTGTCAGACTTCCATGCAACATGCCCCGAGAGTGGGCTGCCCTCCTTTGTCTTAAGGCCCTATCTTTTTTTTAAATAAATTTTTATTGTGATGAATAGAAGGGTTACATTATATTCACCTGATAGAAGGTGCATAACTTTACAAACATTGATAGCCTTTCTCATGACATGATCCCCATTCCCCCCCCCCCCGCTTATCTTGATTCCCCCCTTCCCTATCCAATTTCAAATAACCAATTAAGCACATATGAAATATATCAGATAACAAGGTGAAAAATTGTAACAATATGAGATAACCAAGGGATGGCAAAAGAGATGAGAGATAACATAGTACATTAAGGACCACAGTCACTCATTATATGGCTTTTGTTTCAATATCCTGGAGGTCCTTACATTTAGCATCATTCTCAATGGCCTAATGTCTCTAGATTTTGATCTATTGTAAATTTCTGCTAGGAGAGCCCAAGGTTTCTACTGATTATGACAAATGAGGGAAACCATTGAGCCTAAGTTCCTTTGAGTCTGGCTTCACTTAATATGATTTTTTCTAAGTCTTTCCATTTCCTTACAAAATTGGAGAGGTCATTCTTTCTGACAGCAGCATAGAATTCCATTGTGTATAAATACCACATCTTGTTGATCCACTCATCAACTGAGGGACATCTAGGTTGGTTCTATATCTTTGCTATGGTAAATAGTGCTGCAATGAACATCATTGTGCTAGTGGATTTAGTATGTCCTTGTTTCTGGATGGTTGGGTAAATGCCAAGTAGTGGAATTGCTGGGTCATAGGGGAGTTCTATGTTTAGCCTTTTGAGGCACTGCCATACTGCTTTCCGTAGTGGTTGAACGAGTTTGCACTCCCACCAACAGTGTAGTAGTGATCCCTCCTGGCCACATCCCCTCTAGCATCTGTTGTTAGTTTTCTTGACCCTGGATAAGGCCCTATCTTTATTCAGTGAACATTTTGCAAAGCCTGGAGCGAAGCATTTAAATTCCAGGAGAGTTCCCGTCTAGATTTCATTAGGAAAGCTAGGAGAAGAGCTAGGTATGCTGAAGTTGCCTGCACATTGCCTTTTTCCTTCACTTTGAAGTACAAAGCCATCGAGACAAGAGATGAAGATGGTGGTAATAATCTACTTAGAAAGAACTCAGTTCTGGAAGTGTGAAATACATTTCACACAGATACAGTATGTATCAGTTTGCATCCTCCTCATTTCAAATACTATTTTTTGTGGGTCATGGGTGCTGTCCCTGAGCTCAAGGCTACTGCCCTACCCCTGGTCTTGAGCTCTTCAGCCCAAGGCTGAACATAGGCTCAATGGCTAGGGAGTGTGTGGACCAGATGTCAGCTGTGGGTCTGGAAAGCAGGAGAAGTCATTTCAGATCAGGGCTAGTGTTCAGACTAAGGAGCTCCTCCCCTTTCCTTCCTTCTTTCTCTTCTTTCTCTTCCTTCCTTCCTTCCTTCCTTCCTTCCTTCCTTCCTTCCTTCCTTCCTTCCTTCTTTCCTTCCCTCCCTTCCCTTCCTTCCCTCCCTTCCCTTCCCTTCCTCCCTTCCTCCATCCCTCCCTTTCTCTTTTCCTTCCTTCTTCTCCCCCTTTGTCCCCCTTGTCTCTTTCTTCCCTCCCTCTCTCCCTATCTTCCTCTCTTTTACTGCCTTCATTCCTTTATATTTGCTCTCCAATCCTATTTCTCCTACTCTTTAATACAAAACTACTCCAAAGTTTGTTTTTCTAGACAAAGCTATTTGGAAGTTATTTGTAATTTCTACGAGGCTCCTGGGACAGGATTTGTGCAGGGCTTCTGCCTGAAGGAGAGTGAGACTTGGGAGAAGGAGAGGGAAAATCAGGTCCCAGAGACTGGAGGATTATAGACTGCCCGATGCTGGCACTTACTTAGACATACATGGGAGACACTGTCTCTAAAGTGAGCCTTAGGTTAAGCTATTCCAGTAGGAAATAAGGGACCAAGGGACATGCAGTTTGTCTGCTAGCATCCCAGAACTGGTGTTGAAGTCAGCTGGGATAGCTACCTTTATGTGATCTTTCTGCACTGCTTTCTTCAACAAGTGGCTTCAGGGTGACCCTGGAGATTGCCATTCCTGTCTGAGAGTGAAGTATCCTGGTTTTGGCCTAGTTTACAAGTGGAGACATCACAGTCACTCATATACCATTGTCAGCACATGCCACTTGGACTCACCTGACTATGAGGGATCCTGGGAAACGTCATCTCAAAGAGAACAGACTTGAGGCACGGTGCTATCTATAGAATCAGGAATATACACATTTTGCCTTCCCATTTGCTTTTCTCCAGTGTTTTATTTATCAACAGGTTCATTATTTATTTGAAGAGGGACAGCATTTTAGACCTTGCAGAAGGAGTCCAGGAAGTGGCGCTGTGACTCAAGGGAGAAGTCTGTAGCCTTGAGCTGAAGAGCTCCCAGGTGCAGAGTTTAAGTCCTACAACCAACCAAAAGAAAGAGTCCAGTAGAAACCATTTTGATACTATACTAGTATCATCAGTAGGAATATACCCTTGGTGACATTTATTGGGATGAGAAGTAGGATTGGGAGAATAAGACAAAGGAAGTACCAACAACTTCTGGGCAGTGAGTTAATATGTGATAAGATCATGCCTATTATGGATTAATATTCTTGAAAGAAGATGCCCTACCATTCTACCATCCTTTTTTTAACCCATTACTGGAGTTTGAACTCGAGGTCTTAGGCTTGCTAGGCAGGCACTCTTCTGCTGAGCAGGCTTCCAGCCCTTTGCTGTTTCAGTTGTTGGTGATGGTGTTACTTTAAATTTTTTTTAATTATTTTTTGTGCCAGTCCAGGGGCTTGAACTCAAGGCCTGAGCACTGTTCTTGGGCTTTTTCCTCAAAGCTAGCACTCTGCCACTTGAGCCACAGCACCACTTCCAGCTTTTTTTCTATGTAGTACCAAGAAATCGAACCTAGGTCTTGGCACTTGCTAGACAAGCACTCTACCACCAGGCAAAACTCCCACTATGCAAAACTCCCTCCCACCCAGTTGTTTTTCAAGTCAGGTCTTACTTCCGATGTGGAACACATCTGGTCCTCAATCTGCCTATTTAGCTTTACCCATTGAAGCTGGCCTCAAGCCATGCTGTACCCTATCTCCACCTCCAAGGTAGCTTAAGACTACAAGCATGAGGCTCCGATATCCAGTTCCCATGCCTTCCATGGTTATGCCAATGGTGAAGTCAACATTTAATCTTTAGCTGGTAACTTTTTCTTTTTTTTCTTTTTTTTTATACCAGTTCTGGGGCTTGAACTCAGGGCCTGCACACTGTTCTTGGGCTTCCCTCAAGGCTAATGCCTTACCACTTGACCCACAGCACCACTTCTGGCTTTTTTCTTTTTCTATGTAGGTGGTACCGAGGACTCTAACCTGGGTCTTCATGCATGCTAGGCAAGTACTCTCTCACTAGGCCAAACTCCCAGTCCCTAGCTGGTAAATTTTTGTTACTAAATTTTACTCATAATGGCATCTTTAGCAATCCAGCCAATGTTGGAGTGGAATAATGGAAGGACGGAATGTCAGTGCAACGGGGGTACAAAGCTTATGAGCAAGTAGAAGTGGAGGAGTGTGCTCTCTAGAGCAATCCAGGCCTGGTGTGGTGCTTAGCGTAAGCACAAGTTGTCTGTTAGCACTGGGGATCTTTCTGGTCTTCCGTCATGAAGTCCAAACCGCTTTCACTTTCCCTATGTCATATGCTTGTCACTTAAATACTCAGTTTTGAGTATTCAGGAGGCAAACCTGGGGACCATTTGTGTTTGGTCCAACATCTTCCATAGAAAAGAAGCCAGGACCTATGTGTTCAGAGATAAAAATTATGAAATGTCTCCCTGTTCATGGATTTGTCTCCAGGACCATTATGGCATGTGAAATGATGAGCTTGATGTATGAATTGTGGCACAGTTGTGTGAAAGCAGGATCTCTTAGAGAGGCAAGTCCTTTCTCTCCAGTGCTCATAGGATGGCCATTTTCTTCTGTGTATGATGATATTTTGTCTACAAACAGCCCAGGGGCTGTCAGAGGACAGGGTGGCAGTAGGATGCTAAGGAGTCCACAAAGTAGGGTTTAGCTGGTGATGATGAACTTGAACTTTCCCACCCCACATTCACTAGATGAATACTTTCCCACCCCACATTCACTAGATGAATACTTTCCCACCCCACATTCACTGGATGAATACCAGACATTCGTGAAACTGCTTCTGCTTTAGAACAATCATTGGCTATCAAACTTTGAAGAGAAGATGAACTTAAAATGATGAAAACTATGCGTGTATAGATTATTATTCCTATAGTTCAATGCATAAGACTTTCAGAATAGAAGTGATTAAGAAAAACGGACTAAAATTTGATTTCAAAAAAACCAGAAAGAATGCTTCAAGTCTAAACATATGTTGGGCCACCAATGGGTTCAGAATGAAATATTTGTTAAGGCACATCACAGTGACCCACAGAATAATAACTACATGAGTTACAATGCCTGGGCCTTTTAAAGATTTTAAAAAATAGAAGTTTAGGGAAAGTCTCATTTCTGAGCACCTGAAACTTGAACAGAATCACTTGCCATGGGTGATTCCTGAACTATTGTCTGCTCTAAGTGTTAAAGTTAATGAGGGCTGCCATTGGAGGGCAGCATTTGAAGCATTCCCATGCAAAAGATGGGGTCACCTATCTTACATATCATTTCTATTTTAAATGAAAAACAGTAAAAAGAAACTTGCTAATTTGTAAGGAAATGGAAAGACTTGGGAAAAAATCATATTAAGTGAAGTAAGCCAGACCCAAAGGAACATAAGCTCAATGGTTTCCCTCATATGTAATAATTAGTATACATTTAGGATTCTCCTAACAGGATGACAATAGCTCAAAAGCTGTGTATGTAGGTCATACAGGATGAGACTAAATGAACTCTAGGTTACTGAAACAAAGAGTTTTATTTTTGTGATTGCTGTTCTTAATGTACTACGTAAAGTATTTCTTTTTTTCCCAGTTATGGTTAATCTCATGAGGTTACTGTATCTGAATTTGTATATTGTGCACACACTTTCTGGTTTATTTGAAATAGGGAAGGAAAGGGGGAAAACAAGATGATTGGAAGGGAGAAAGAGGAGGGAAAGGAGGACAAAAAAAGGAGTATTAAGATTTAAGAAATAATGTACCCACCACTTGACAAATGTAACTGGAACCCCTCTATACATTATCCCAACAATAAAATGCAATTAATGAAAAAAAAAAACCTCTTGGCTAAATAAGCATTTGAATGTCAATGAATATCATGATTGCTAGGCAGACAATCCTGGAAAACTATGGCACGTTGTGAAACATAGTGTGAAGGAAACTGAGTACCTGGGTGAGAAAGTGCATTCAAATACCTTCCAGGTGCTCATCAGTATTTTACCAGTGGTGTTTGACTTACTGATTGATTGACTTTTTGTCAATAATGCGTCTTCTCCATTCACTATTCCTTATTCAAGCTTCTGAGTTGGTATGAAGTCCAATTTCATTCCTATGATTTTCGTTTGAGTTTGGTTTTGGTTCAGAGTCTCTCATGGCTTGGTAGGATGTCAGCGCAAAGCAACTGAGTAGTTAGCAAGAAACTCCCATCTGTCTGATTTTCCACCTAGACTCAGACCCTTTAGCGGTCCATATTCTTAGTCTGGGATAGATCACTGTTAAACACACTTCCTCTTTTTATCTGAAGTGCTTAGCCAAGTAATTTGAAGTAAAATACTTTTCATCTTCAAAGTTCAAGAACTCATTAGGTCTTGGGATGGATTTGTGGATCATAGTCTAAGGTGACACAGAAGTTATTTATTCAATGTGATCATTAACCAAACAGTTCTGCTGAGTATTGTGGGTCTACATGAACAGAAAGTACTGGTTTGCCTCAAATTAAAAACAAAACTGAACAATGTTAGAAATAACTGAGGTTGACAAATCACAGCTTCCCCTGTCTCTAAACCCTTCCAGGTCCCTGTAAATAAACACGAACAACACGAACAAGAAGTGGCAGTTTTCTCTTGAGATTATTCCCCCAAGTCAGACAGAGGGCAAAGGTATCTCTGTGAGCCATGCAGTGATGTCTTTTAGGGGCTTTAAGTACCTAGCCTTCCCGTATGATCTGGTTTCTGGGGCTGAGTATCTGTACATGGGACAATGTGCAGTATCATATCATTGTCTCTAGCTAAATTCAGCAGAATTTCCAGAGGACTGAGCAGAGACTGATCTGTCTCATCTAGCAATTCTCAGATTTTTGCTGTGCTTTTTTGACCGTCATCTTTGTGACTTAAACCAAACCCAGCAACACCATCCTCAGTTTCCTGAGCCTCCAGCAGACATGTTCATTGTATTGACTACTGGTCATACTTCAAGAACTCCAGCTTTGATCTGTGATTCCACTCAGACTTGCATTTGCTCGGTTTTTCACTCTCCAGCCAGAGTAGTCCTTCAAAAAATATAAGCCGGTTAATGGAAAGTGGTCCAGCCATTATAAGAAATAATGTAGCATTTCTTCAAAAAGTTGTAAATAGAGCTGGAATGTAGGTCAGTGGCAAAGCACTTGCATAGAAAGTTCAGTGTCCTGGGTCTGATCCCCAGAATAAAAAAAGAAGGACCAGGGGTTTGGCCTAGTGGTAGAGTGCTTGCCTAGCATGCATGAAAACCTGAGTTCAATTCCTTGGTACCACATACATAGAAAAATTCCAGAAGCGGTGCTGTGGCTCAAGTAGTAGAGCTCTAGCTTTGAGAAAACCCAAGGACATTGCTCAGGCCCTGAGCCCAAGCCCAGGACTGCAAAAAAAAAAAAAGATGAAAAACTACAGTTAAAAAAAGTTGCAAATGAAACTAGACTACTCTAAGATATAACAGTGTCTCTTCAGAGAAGGTACCCTTAAGAACTGAAAGCAGAGTCTTAAAGATATTTTATACCCATGCTAATAGTGGCAGTATCAATAGCCAAAGTAAAAGAAACTCAAATGTGTTGGGATGGATGACCAGATTAACAAAATACAGGGTATTTTGCTGTCTGAAAAGAATGTTTACACAGGTCTAACACGACTGATCTAAACTTTTGATTCAGAAGGAAAAATTTCTTTTCCTGCAAACAAGCTTGATTAAAATCACTGTCCTCCCCTCCCTCAGTCCTCCAGGGATTCCAGCACTCTTGGTGTCAAAGCCACATTCAGAAGGTCCTGGCCAAGATTCCCACTTAGCAACGCCCCCATCTGCCCACCTAGCTCTTCTGTAAAGGGCCCCCGCACCTTTTCTACCTCAGGCCTGGGCATGTGCCTGCTATTGATTTTGCTTCTGTTACAAATACTCCATCCTCAGGACTTTTTTTTTTTTGAGCTTGTATTAGAGCTGGAACTCAGTGCCTGGGTGCTGTCCCTGAACCTTTTCACTTAAGGATGCTTGCTCTACCACTTGAGCCAGAGTGCCACATAATGCCTTTTGGGGGTTAATTTGAGATAAGAGAATCAACCCCCCCCCACCCTGTGCAGCTAGGATTACAGGTATGAGCAACCAGCTCTTGATCACACTCAATTTTTTGAATGCTATTCTATAGATGGCTTTCTAGGCTACTTGATCTAAAATAATACCTGTTATTATTAGGTTTAAAATCTTCATAGCAGTTAGAGTTGCCTGAATTTTTTCTTGTCAATTGATGGATGGGTTGATTGCCTACCTCCCTAATGAGAATTTTAGTTTAATGCTATTAAAGATGATATATGTCTCTGTATCTTCCATGTTGGTTGCAGTGAATATTTGTCCCATGAGCAGTGTATAAATGGATAGAAATGATGAGATGAATCCCTGTTCCACGGAGGATAGAGCAGTCAGCACCTTGAGTTCTAAGGCAGAAGGCAGACATTCAGTGTACAGGCAGTGGTAGAAGAGCTGCAGGGCTGAGGTCCTTCATATGGCTATTGAGCCTTCACAGGCTCAGCTGAGCTTCTGGCCCCTCTGGTTGTGGGAGGAAGCTGGCACCTTCGCTTGTTACGTGAGCTGCCTGACATCCTTGGTACTGTTTATCCTCTCCCTCCCCTGAAAAGTCAAGAGGCAGAGATCCTCTCACCTTGTGGTTCTAAGAGGAGCCTGCAATGTGCACACACACTTAAGACAACAAAGACATGTCACTTGTGTGTCCACCATTGGATTCAACAATGATCATTCCCTTTAGCAGAGAGGACTGGACTATTTGGGTCAATCAATCAAGTTTGGAAAAAGGACACTGTGCACCTCTTTCTACTGTAGCCTTCAATGCTCAATAGAATGTCTGCATGGTCTTGAATCCTTGAGGGCAAGCATGTTTTTAATTCAGACCTTAACCTTAGCTTTGACCCTTCACTTCTCTCTTCATAGGCTCTGGTGACTCTTTCATGCATCTGGATTCTTTTTAATACCTTTTTAATGCTGCAGAGCTAGATCTATGGCAATAGTCTGCATCACCTAGAGGTGATTGGCCTGCCTGCGTCCATGCCAGAAAAGCTGTGATGACCTGCCAACTTTCCCAGAGGTCACTTTAACTTCCTTTGGGTTGTGACATGAGATTGAGGCCTGAAAGTCCTCCCTGGCTGACCTCCAGCCCAGATATATTTGTACTTGGAAAGCTGGTGTCACATATGGCTGAGTGGTGTGTTTTAGTTATTTATTTTGTTTTACTCTTTAAAGCCAGAGGTTAGGTTGGTTGTTTTACTCAGGCCTGTAGTAAAATAAAGTGAGTTATTTGAAGTATGCATTGGAAGTCAATAAGATTCTGTTCTTCAACTTGAAGGTTATCAGGATACCTTTTGGCTAACCTAGGATGGCTTAGTGGGAAAGATGTTAAAGAGAAGACCAGAGGAGGAGTAAGTTAGAGATGAACGAAAATGAGAAAGGCTTGCGAATCAGTAAGCAGCTCAGCACAGATGGAATCTGCAGGATAAGTAAGCTTGCTTTTTCTCACAAGAGAATGGAGACCTTGAGGCCTTAGTAATCCATGCTGAAGATCCAGAATTGGGTTTCTAAAGGCAACAGGGAAGAATTATAGCATTGAAAATGTGACTTATAAACTATCAATAAAATATTCTTGCCATTGAGTAGACTTCTGGGTCAGAGAGGAGAAAATGGAAGGTAGGTAGAAATTTATAATAGTAAATCAGGTATCTTGGATACTGTAGAAATTGCAATGGAGAAAAGAGGCAAGCTTTAAAAATAGACTTCAAAAAATCTCTCTATGTAATTTATTTTTAAAGTACATTTGAAAGACTTTTTTCCCCCTACTTCTGGGCCTTGAACTCAGGGCCTGAACACTGTCCTTGGGCTTTTTCCTCAAGGACAGCATTCTGCCACTTGAGCCACATCACCACTTCTAGCTTTTCTATGTATGTGGTACCAAGGAATCTAACCTGGGTCTTTGTGCATGCTAGGCAAGTACGCTACCACTAGGCCAAACTCCCAGCCACTGTTAAAAGATTGTTTTTAAAGTACATTTTCATTTTTTAGAATAGTTTCTGGTTTAAATTCTCCACCTTATGAGAATGAAGCTTATCCTAATTTAGCATCTTCCATTAGTATGAAATATTTGTCATAACTGATGAACCAATACTGATAACGTTACTGATACCCAAGGTCTGTAGATTATATTAAGTTTTACTACTCTTTGTGTCTTAGGGTTTTTTGCTTTGTTTTTATCAGCCGTGGGGCTTGAACGGAGGGCCTGGGTGCTGTCCCCGAGATCTTTTGGTTAAGGTTAATGTTTACCACTTTGAGCCACATCTCTACTTCTGATTTTGAGGGGTTAATTAGAGATGAGAGTATTTCAGAGACATTTCTGCCCAGGCTGGCTTCAAACTGTGATGCTCAAATCTCAGCCTCCTCAGCAGCTTGGATTACAGGCGTGAACCATTGGTGCCTAGCTGTCTTATGGCTTTTCACAAATGTACTATGCCAGGAATTTATCATCATAATGTCATTTCACCTGCTTATTCATCCTTTTCTCCTGTCTGTGAAGGTCTAGAAGCAGCAATCCTTTATTATAGTCTTAAAATTTCACCTTTCCAGACTGTTGTGTATTCAGAATTGTTCAGTGCTTACAGCTTTTCTGTTGGCATCTTCTACTTAGCAAGATGTTTGTCCACATACATCCCAGCCTTTTGGTGATGGTTAAATAGCTCATTGAAAACATAGGCTTTCCTTTCTGAAGAGTAGTAGGTTCAGATCAAGATTATACAGGAAATGTTTGTTTGTTTGTTTTTTGCCAGTCCTGGGGCTAGAACTCAGGGCCTAGGCACTGTCCTTGGGCTTTCTCAAGGCTAGTGCTCTAACCTTGAACCATGGCACCACTTTCAGCTTTTTCTGTGTATGTGGTACCAATGAATTGAATCCAGTGCTTTGTGCACGCTACTCTACCACTAGGGTACGCTCCCAGCCCAATAGCTTTCTTTTTTTTTTTTTTTTGCCAGTCCTGGGCTTGGATTTTCTCAAGGCTAGAGCTCTACCACTTGAGTCACAGCAGCACTTCTGGCTTTTTGCTATGTATGTGGTACTGAGGAATTGAACCCGAGTCTTTGTGCATGCTAGGCAAGCACTCTACCACTAGGCCAAACTCCCAGGCCCCCAATAGCTTTCTTGTACCTCTGGCTCCTTTATAAATACTTGAACAATATTCTACTTAGGCTGCAACACAGTTTAGGCATTTACCTACTGAAGGAAAACTTGCTTCCAATTTCTGGTATGTGTGAATAATGCTGCTATAAATACTTAACTCATTTGGAGCTCATATGTGTGAATGTGTATTATTTTATCATATGATAAAACATTAAGATAATTAGAACATAGCAAACTACCTTTCTAAATGGCCATGTCAGTTTGTATTATCACCAGCAATGAGTGAGAGTTCCTGTTGTTCTGCTTCTTTGTCAGCATTTGGTGTTGTCAGTGGTTTGGATTTTAGCCATTTTTAACAGCGTGTGATGGTATTTCACTGTTGCTTTAATTTGCACTTCGTTAATCACATATAATGTTGAACAGATTTTCTTGTCTTTATTTGCTATCTGTGACTCTTCCTTGATAAGACTTCTATTTAGACATTGTGCTCATTTTAAAAATTGTTTCTTTTTGAGTTTTTTTATTTTTATTTTATATTTTTTATTGTAATTAATAGAAGGGTTACATGATATTTGCCAGATAGAAGGTGCATTAATTCACATATATTGGTACCCTTTCACATGTCTTGGTCCCTATTACCCTCTCCTCCACCCCCCCTTTTTGAGTTTTAAAGAATTCATTTTTTATGGCTATAGGGTGAGGGGGCAGGATTGTAGTCTTTCATTAGACATGTGTTTTACAAATACATTCTCCCAGTTTGTAGCATATATTTTCATTTTCTTCATAACATCTTTTGTACAAAAGTTTATATCCGCTATCTCTATCTTAAATATAACATGTATTCATATTTTCGCATGTAGATGTTCTGCTTTTCCAGCACAATTTGTCAAATAGATCATTCCTTCTACAAATTGATCTGCTCCTTTTCCGAGGATCGGTTGGTATGAATTGTAGGAATCGGTTTCTGGGCTCTCTAATCTGTTGCATCGATCACTTTCACTCTGCCCCTAATTGGCTTGAATGCTGAAGGTTTATAATAAGTCTGGAAGTCAAGAAGTGGCAGTCCCCTGACTGTTGTCATTTAGTATCATGTGGGTGATTTGTGTCTTGCCTTGCTATGTGAACTTGGCGCTTGGTTTGCTAATACATAAATATGATGGCGTGTTTGGATTTCAATTGGCTCTGTATAGAAACTATCGTGAGCGTAAAAACATTTAGTTAGATCTTTTTGAATACTTTGAGTGCTGTGGTTTTTCTCGAATAGACTTTGTTTTAGAGAGTTATTGATTTAATTTCTTAGATAGCTATGTCTATTCAGTTTGTCTAATTCTCCTGTGAATTTTGGAAGGCTGTCATTTATATGTCCAACAGATGCACATTCCATCTAGGTTTTCAACTTTGTGGATTTAAAATTACCTGAATGCCATTTTATCATCCTTTTAATGTATATGGGATCCATAATTATGTTATCCTTTATAGCTGGCAGTAATATTTTTATTTATTTTGAAATTGGCTTGGTTATAGATCTGTTAATTTTATAAATATTTTAAAGAAATAAAATTTTGCTTTACCATTTTTTTCTATTTCCTGGTTTCAATTCCACTGATTTATGCTCCATTTAAAAATTTTAAAATTCTATTCATCTTGGATTTAATTTGTCTTTCCTGTCCTTCCACAGGTATGTCAGATTATTAATTTTAGATCTGCTTTGTTTAAAAACATGCCTTAAATGTTTAAAATTTATTCTATTTCCTGCTTTTTATGTATCTCATAAATTTTGATAAGTTACAAAATGAACTCTAGCATATGGAAACAAGAGGCTTATCTTTCTGATTGTTCTTAATGTATTATGTTATTTCTTTTTTCCTCTAGAGGTTAATAACATGTAGTTACTATATGTGACTTTGTTACCTGGTATATTGTATATAAGTTTATTTATTTGAAATAGGGAAGGGAAGGGGGCAAACAACATGATCGGGAGAGGTTGGGAGGAAGGAAATGGGGACAAAAACATGAAAAGGGGTATCAATGTGTGAGTAGTAATGCACTTACTACCCGACAAATGTAACTGTTACCTCTCTATATATTACCCTGTCAATAAAAGAAAGAACTTCTCTGAAGACACCCTAATAAATAAAATTTCTCTGTAAAATGTTTTGTGTTATTTTAGCATTATGTTTAATGTCCAGATACGTGGGGATTTTCTCTCTTTTTATTGACTTTGAGTTTTATTCCAGTGTGGTCTGACAGCATAATTGGCCTAGCTGCATTATAAAATCTACTAAAGTGCATATATATAATATATATGTATATTTGTGTCTCTGTATGGGTGGTTGTTGGGGTGAGCTTGAACAGATGTGTGCTTCTCCTGTTACTGAACAAAGAAATCTGAATATCCACTAAACGATTTACTCTAGTGCCACATAGTGTATTCCAGTTTGGCTATATCTTTCCTGACTTTCAATCAAGCTGATAGAAATTGATGGAACTGAATCTGTCATTTATTGGTGTAAAAGGGATATTTTTATGCCAATGTGAGCTTGTTGTCTATGTTCAACATAGAGGAAAGTTCTAAATACTGCGTAAAAAGATGTTTATCTGCTGCACGATTTGAGGATAAATTGCTTACTTTTTGTTCCATCACCCTTGAATATTTCAAAGTATATTTCCTATAAGCCAAAGCAGCTTTATCAGGCTTCCAAATCCTATCAGTCAACAGGGCTAAAGAGCATGCAAATACATAGGCCTGTGTGTTCAAGCATTACATCTATAGTCATTTCTGTATGTAATTGACTATATTTAAAAGAATGGAAGAAGCCAAGTTCATGTCTGTAATCCTAGCTACTCAGGAAGCTAAAATCTGAGGATCAAGGTTCAAAACCAGCTCAGGCACAAAAGTATCTGAGACTCATATCTCCAATTAACTTCTAGAAAATGGGAAGTGGCGCTGTGGCTCAAGTGGAGGCCGTGTAGCTTCATTTCTACCTTGCAGAAAGCTCCGATGTTCTCCTCTTGCTCTGCTTTGGAGTCAGTATATGTTCCCACGGCTGTAGGTCTGTGCATTGATGGTTCCTCAGTACCAGCTAGTGAATTTTCATACTGAATATTCAGGAGAGGAAAGGGAGTGAAGAAAAGAGAAGTCAGGTAGCACGTGGAAGAACTAATACATAGACTTGAGCTAGAAGAGGTCTTGGTAATTGATCAGATAAGGAAGGGCAGGAGGAAAAGGCAGTCTGATGGACTACCACAATGGTGAGGGGAGGGGAGGGAGAGAAAGGGGGAGGGGTAAAGGAGAAATGATGGAAGAGAGGAGGGGATAAGGAGAAGGAAAACAGTATAGAGGAGGAAAGGAGATGAGAGGGAAGGGAGAGAAAGAAACACTTTGACTATGGTAACAGGAGAGACTTCTGTTACTTGGAGGTAGAAAGTTTAGTAGTGGTTTTTGTCTTGGTGCCTTCTAGTTTTTCTAAGAAGTAAAAAAAAAAATTCCCCAAAATGAGGCTTTCATATTTGAAGAGAATAGAAAGACTGTAAATAGTGCTGATGAAGACTAGAACACAGTGCATTGCAATAGAATGGAGGATTGCTGAGGAATTCCGAGAACTTTGTTGAGGCTTTTAGATCGTGAATTTCTACTAGCAATCACCTGTAGTGATTAGTGAGGATAGGAAACCAAGTCCAAGACGATCAGTTTAACGTTTGGAAGGTAAAAAAGACAGTGAAGGAAGGAATTGAGTTGAGTGCCAAAGAAAAATACTACAGTGATGAAATTTCGGTGAAGAAGTGAAGACAACAGAATGCTGAGGAGATGAAGGGGATGAATTCAAGAGCAGAGATCTTGGCAGCCATGAAGGGGAATATTGTATTGGAAAGCTTCCGAATTTCAGGAATTCTGGGTAATGTTAAATTGTATGGCAAGTGATTTTGGCAGGGTGGGGGTCGGGGGAGGTAGGAGTGTAGATGAGATGAAGGGCACCAAGGATGAACTAGATTAGAAATGAGGGAGCCAGGGTCTTTGTAGGTTGAATCCCACAGTTTGACGTGTCTAGCGCAAAAGAACTGGAGTAACAGATTGTGCAAATGTGGATATTTTCAATGTGCTTATTAAATCAGTGCATTACTTCTGTAGAATATGAACTTACGTAGGCAAGGTGACCTTTTATGATAGGATTACAGGCGTGAACTGCTGTGTGCAAGTTCATTTCTAACAGAACATCTTGGATCACTGTTGGATTGCTTTGTCCTCTGTCTCACCATTTTCTTGTGCCCCTTCACTTCTCTAATTAAAATAGACATATATACATCAGGTACCAAAATCAAATACAGTGACAACAGTGGATAAAACATAGAGGAAATGAAAGCAAAAGAACTTCACACAGTACATTAAAAACAACCACAAAGATCTCTTGTTCCCTATCCTGGATTTCATCTAGTTTAGCATCATTTTATAAGATCATATGTACATAGCTTTTGAGCTATTGTAGTCCTCTCCTGGGAAATTCTGGACATACACTAATTACTACAAATGATAGAAACCATGGAGTCTGTTTTGTTGGTTCTGGCTTACTTCACATAATATGATTTTTTCCAAGCCTTTTCATTTCCTTATGAATGGGGAGATGTCATTCTTTCTGATGGCAGCATAGAATTCCATGGGGAATATGTACTACATTTTCTTGATTCATTTATCTACTGAGAGGCATCTGGGTTGGTTTCATAGCTTAGCTATGGCAAATAATGTTGCAATGAACATGATTGTGCTGGTAGCTTTAATAAGGTCTTGTTTGCGGTCATTTGGGTAAATGTTCTAAAGTGGGACCCCAGAAATTTAACCACTTAGCTTCCTTGACTTTGCTTAAGGTAAAGGCAGCTTAGATAAAAGTACTAAATACAATAGTGTTCTTCCCCATTGTGATTAGCACAAAAATGCATTTTTTTTGGTGCCAGTCCTGGGACTAGAATTCAGGGCCTGGGCACTGTCCTTGCACTTTCTCAAGGTTAGCACTCTATAACTTGAGCCACAGCACCATTTCTGGCTTTTTTGTGTGTTTAAGTGGTAGTGAGGAATCTAACCCAGGGCTTTCTGGATACTAGGAAAGCACTTTACACTTAGGGCACACTCTCGGCCCCCAAATTGCTATATTAGTGTTTTCATGAGTATGGTTTTTCAGATAATCCCACATAGAAGTCACTTGGGAAAGTCCAGCACCAGTGGCTCACACCTGTAATCCTAGCTACTCAGGAGGCTGAGATCTGAGGATTGCATTTCGGGGCTAGGCTGGACAGGAAAATCAGACTTTTCTCTCCAATTAACTGCCAGAAAAGCAAAAGTGGCATTAGGCCCTGAAGTACTAGTCTGGTGCAGAAAAAGCTCCTGGAGCTGGGCATGGTGGCTTACACCTGTAATCCTACGTACTCAGGAGGCTGAGATCTAAAAGGATCATGGTTCAAAGACAGTCTGGACACTAAAGTTTGTGGGACTCTTATCTCCAATTAACCACCAGAAAACTGGAAGTAGTGAGGTGGCTCCAGGGGTAGAGTAGTAGCTTTGAGCTAAAGAACTAGGGGACAACGCCCAGGCCGAGTTCAAATCCTATGACTAATATTTTTTTAAATTTTTATTGTGATTAATAGAAGGGTTACATTATATTCACCAGATAGAAGATGCATAACTTCACAAACATTGATACCCTTTCTCATGACATGGTCCCTATTTCCCTCCCCCCGCTTATCTTGATTCCCCCCTTCCCTATCCAATTTCAAATAACCAATTAAGCAATACAATATTTCACCTTGTTATCTGATAAATTTTGTAACAATATGAGATAACCAAGGGATAGCAAAAGAGATGAGAGATAACAGTACATTAAGGACAACAGTCACTCATTATATGGCTTTTGTTTCCTTATCCTGGAGGTCCTTACATTTAGTTATGACTAATATTTTTAAGTCACTTGAGGGTTAAAATACATGCTTCTCAGGACAACCCAAACCTACTTATAAAGTTGAGTAGGGGTTAGTTTGGGTAGAGGTGGAATCTGTATTTTAATTTTTAACAGATGCTAGTGTTCACACTAGACATAAACACGTTTGTATCTCCATGTATTATTATTATTATTATTATTATTATTATTATTATTATTTGCATTGCTGGGATGAGTTTGGGGCATGTGTTTGCTCAGCAAGCACTGTACTGCTTAAGCTCACTTCCAGTCCTTTTTACTTCAGTATTTCATTTTTTCAAATAGATTCTTGCATTTTGGCCCAGTCTCCCTCCTGGGTAGCTGATATTACAGGTGTGAACCACCATACATAGCCCAAATGGGTGCTGCCAAATTGTGAGGGACACGTAAGGCTGTGGAACTTACAGATGGGCTTCATGCATGGATTTGAATCCCATGAAATCGGTTTCATTGAAACAGATTTTTATTCTCACAATTGTACCTTAAATTCTTACATAAACACAAATATAGGTAATACCAGGAACAGTAAAGGAACACTTTATTTTTTCCGAAAAGTAGAATGTTCTCCTGAGGATTTTAGCAATCTATTTGCACAGAACAAACCTTTAGTTAAATTATAAAGCTGCTTCTGCAATAATTATGTCCCGATGATGTTGTCATCTAAGAACTCTAGAAAATAAGTATCTTAAAAACATCTTAAAGGAGGATATACACCAAGGTGACTGACAGTTAAAATGTTTTCAAATGTCACAAAGAGCAGTAGTACATTCCGCTTTTAAGAAGAAATCACACGTTCTAATTAACATATTTATCTTTGACATTTTTCTGCCTTTCTATGTGCCTGGGGCAATTACAGGCATTTAACTTGCAAAATGAAAAAGCTGATATTCATTTTTCTCGCCCCTTCTATACGTCAGTTAACCACAAGTACTTCATCAGCTTAGGTGACCTACATTGCTGATGCCACGAATGAAAAGAAATCAAGAATTATCCCCACAATTTCGTTTCTTCTACCTTGATTCTGCAAGAATCAAAGGTAAAAGTACCATCTATTTTACTCCAAGGTGAATTGTAATTTTCTTTTTCTTGGTTCTCTTACTTCAACTTTTCTGCCTTTATTTCCTCTTTAAGTCTCTCTACAGCATCACATTTCTTCCTAAATTTCATTTCCTATTCAGTACTAGGATGCGACCTTTGATACTTGATTCACAACATACTTGAATGTCCTCTATCTGTTCTTACCACTGCATTTTAGAAAGATAAGAGAAATTACTGGAAAGATGTCACAGCAAGTTTTCATTTCAACTTCCTAGACCAGGTAGTACTGTGATAACAAAAGAAAAAGAAGGTATGAGAAATATGACCATTTTTTGGTTTTCATTTCTTAGTTTCCATTTCTTGGAATTCATATATATATATGTTTATATATTATTTTTCACAATCAGAGGCAAATAGGCATTGCACCTTTGTGTTTCTCCCTTGAGTATCCTATTTGGTCTCAACTGTGTGAGTGTCTCGAGCCTTGTGTGATTTATCATATCCTGCAGTATTTTAGTTCTAGCTTGCACATATGAAAGAAAATATGACGTGTTTATCTCTCTTACATCATATAACATTTTTTGGTGGGGTCATGGGGCTTGAACTTGGCCTGGGCACTGTCCCTGAGCTCTTCAGCTCAAGGCTACCACCCTACCCAGGCACCTGGGAGTTGTCCCTGAGCTCTTCAGCTCAATGTGACTACCCTATCCTTGAGCCAAGCCCTACCTCCTGTTTTCTAGAGGATAACTGGAGATGAGTTTCAGGTCCCAGGCTGGCTTTGAACCTTGATCCTCAGATCTCAGCCTCCTGAGTAGCTAAGATTACAGGCATGATTCACTCTGCCCAGCCTCTTACAACATTATTTGTTGTAGTTCCATCCATTTCCCTGAAAATGGCATAGTATTCTCGTGGCTGTGTAAAATTCCATTGTGTATACATACCACAGTTTTTGGATTCTCTCCTCTATTATAGGGCATCTGGGCTATTTACAAGGTATGGTGTCTTTACAGTATCTTGGCCTGTGATGTTCTGGATAGATGCCCAGGAATGGTATGGTGGGTAGTAGGGGAGATGTATGTTTAGCTTTTTGAGGAACCCCAAGACAGCTGTTCAGAGTGACTGTACTTGTTTGCTAGTGAGTTCAGAGTGATTGTACTAGTTTCCCATCAAGAGTGCAATAGGATTTTTTCCACCAACATTTACTGTTTTTTGAATTCACAATGTTGGCCAATTAAACTGGGGTGAGATGGTATCTTAGAGATGTTTTGACTTGAATTTCCTTTATGGTCATAATAATTTTTAAGCAATACTCTGATAGAATATGTGCTATATATTGCTTGACCTTTACTGTGCATACAGTATCGGGGAATTATTATATTTTATATATAAAAAGTATTGGCGAACAACTGGTAGTTTATTTTAATTTAACTCTCAAAATGTTTACATAAAATATCTTTAAGAGTGTATCACAAATAAAAAAAAAGGTGATGCTGGGCACTGGTGGCACATGATGCAACATGTTACAGTTAACGTCTTAGAATAATCTACATTGTAGTCAACCCCTGGGCCTAGTGGTTGCCCCTTAGCTTTTCAGCTCCTTGGCTACCGCCCTACCCTTGAGCCACAGCCCCACTTCCCATTTTCTAGAGATAAATTGGAGATGAGTCTCTTGGCTTTGTATTGCCCAGGATGGCTTTTAACCTTGATCCTCAGATCTCAGCCTCCTGCTGCTTTGGCTGAGGCAGGGTAATCTTTAAGAGCTCCTTTAAGATGGAGTTTCTCAGGTTATTGGGAACCTAACCTTGAAGGGCATTGTGGGAACTAAATCTTCTCCTTGTCCTCTGTCTCCTAGCTGGTTTTGGATCCTACTACCTGTTGGTGCCAGAATGTGCAAACTTGCTACATGCCGAAAACAACAGGACCAACCCTTCGTGGACTGGAACCTCAAAAACTGACAGGTAACAAACTATTATTCTTTATTACCTGATTAGCTCAGATACTCTGTTCTATTGACAGAATCTTGATTGAAGGATTTATCACAGTGTTTTTGAGATTCATCCCTGTTGCTCGATTATTAGCAGTTTATTGAAAGCTGGGTACTATGCCATTATTATCCAAAGGCCAAACAAAGGCCATTTGCATTGTTACTAGTCTTGAACCATAACAAAACTCCTATAACCATTTGAATGCAAATTTTCTGTGAATATGTTTTTATTTTTGAACTTTAAAGTTTTATGATGATTAGATCTTTAATCTTACAGTGCCAAACTTTTCCCCAAATTGTTATACCATTTTATTACCCAACCTCCCAAATCAACAAGTCCTCATACCTCCATACTTGTGAATACTTATCACCACTTAGCAATAGACTTTTAATTTTAGTCATTCTAGTGAACATGCAGTGGCAACTCCTTGTATTTTCATTTTCATTTCTATAACAACCCTGGGAATTTGAGCTGCCTTCTATGTATATGTACATGTTTTTCTCACGTGGGATGTCTGATAAAATTGCTTGTTTAAAAATCAGGTTTTGTTGTTTTGCTTTCATAATTGCTATGAATCCATGTATACATAGATATATATGCTGGGCACAAAATTTGCATCTATATTTTCTTTTTTTAGAAAATTTGTTTCTTGGACTCAAACACATTTTTGGTTGTTTTATAGAGTTGTAGGTGTGGGTTGATGACTGTAATTTTTAGAGGATATACCTAATTGTTGGAAGGTAACTGGTAAAGATGGTCATTTCTCAATTGAATACAAAAGACTAAGAATATGTGAGTCTATTTTTGTCTTCTATACTATTCAATTAATCTTTTGGTGTTCAATTTGATCTTTTCTATTTTTGAAAGATAAATCTTAAGATGATTGATTTTAAACTTACACTTTTCTTAATGTAAAATTTTAATGATAAAAGTTTCCTTTCAATATTTAGCTACACCCTACAATTTTGATATAATTATGTCTTCATTGTTTAAAACGTTTTATTTCCCTTGTGATTTTTTTCTTGATTCGTGTGTTACTTAGAACTGAATAGTTTAATTTCTGTCCATTCGGAGGGATAGTCCAGGTAATTTTCTGGTACTGATTTTAGCATAATTGACCATATGATTATAGAACATTCTCGGTATGATTTCAATTTTTTAAAAATTGAGACTTGTTTTATGACCTAGCATGTGGTGTATTTGGGTAAATGTTCCCAGGTCATGGAAAAATGTGTTCTGCTGTGTTGTGTGGAGTGTTTCATAAATATCACTTAAGTGATATTGGTTGAAATGATTGTGCAAGTGTTTGATAATCTTGCTGACTTTCCATCTGCTTGCTTATCAGTTTTTAATAGAGGAATGTTGCAATCTGCTACTATAATTGTGAATATATTTACTTATTTCAGTTATATTATTGCTTTTTTTCTCTTGTAGTCCTTCTTATCAGCTTGAATATATTTTAAAACTCAGGTGCATAAAAGTTTAGAATTAATATGTCAAGTAGTGCCTTTTCCATAATGAGGTGTTTTATTCATGCCTGCTAATCTACTTAGTCTGAAATTAATATAAAACCATAAGACTTTTTTGTAGATTTGTTTTCATAATATATTTTAGACAGTTTTATTTCAGAGATTAATCTTAAGGAAAACACTTGACACTTAATATTTCTGACATTTTTCATTCTCATGATTCTAAATGATTAGGGATTACTTTTTTCATGCCCGAAGAAACTCCTTTGACATTATTGTAATGCCCATTTGCTGCTGGAGGCTGGAGTGTAAATAAGATGTACTAACTACTCCTTTAAGGATAGACTCAGAAATCAGGGTTTTCAGGGTTGCTTTCTGTAGATTCCTTCTGTGAGCTAATTTGGCTATGCCTTCACAACAGTAGATGGTTTGAGTGGGGTCCAAGGTTGTGCCAATGTGGACATTGTACTGGCCTTTAACCCAGAGTAAGTTCCAGATATCTAGGTCCTAGGAATAGTCTCATCCCTTTTACATTATCATTGATGGCAGATGTAGGAATAGCTATCTGCAGGGGTGGTGTGGGGACAACACAGATTAAGGACTGACCCAGGAAGCCTCCATAATGGGAAAATGAAGATCACTCCCTCCCCAGACAACCATGTTATGGTATGGAATTTTTAGTTCTACACTTCTAAATTCAATTGGGCATTTCAGGATTATTTTTTTTGTGATAACATGAGGATATGAGGATAATGTTCTACTCTTTTAACTCATAATGTTTACATATTAGATATGTGGAATGTGAGACTATACTTTTATCCGAGGATCTCCAAGTGTAACATGTGACTGAATTATTCTCCTTGTTTGTCTTTAATTTTTTCTCATCTTTTACCTTTATCTTCATCCTAGAAACTGAATATAATCTTGCAAAATTTCTACCAGTACAGTTACACCACCAAATAGAGAAGTGTTGGTCACTAAATGGTTAGAGAAAAGTGGATAAAGAAACTAAAAATCAGTCTTTGTGAAAGGTAAAGGAAGAGAGAAAATAGGTGAAATGGGGTAAATTCATGTTCTAAAACCATATTGCTTGCCATCAAATTCTGCTTCTGTCACTTAAAAGCTGGGCAAGATTTTGGGCAAATTTCTTTACCATTTTCTGCTTCTGTTTTCTTATCCATGAAATGAGTATAAAAATAGTTCCCATTGGACAGGACTTTTTAAGCACCAGTGATTTAACAATTACAAAACACAGCAGGTAGATTGCCTAGAAGTTTATCAGCATATTTTAGCTAATGAATTAGCAAAGTTGATTTTCAGGGCTCCAAGTGAGATCTATCTCTGGATTGATCGATCATTCAATTGATTTGTTCTTTTTTTTTTCTTTGTTCTGTGTCCTGGTAATGGGGCTTTAGGTACTGTCCTTTAGTTTTTTCACTGAAGGCTTCTAGCCTTACCACTTGAGTCAGAGCTCCTTTTATAGTTTTTTTCATGGTGAATTAGAAGTAAGAATCTTATAGACTTTTCTGATCTGGTTGGATTTGAACTATGACATTCAGATATCGGCCTGCTTTGTAGTTGATATTACAAGCACAAGCCACTGCCACTGGCACCCTGCAAAGCTTCCAAAAGTGAAGAGTGTGTATATGTGTGTATTAGTTCGGGGTACTATCTCTAAGGTGTTTGTTTTCTATTTTTCAAGGCCAGGGCTCTGTCACTGGATCCACAGCTTCACTTTTAACTTTTTGGTAGTTAATTGGGGATAAGAGACTCACAGCTTTCCTGTCTGAGATGGTTCTGAATAATGATCCTCAGATCTCAGCCTGTTGAGTAGCCACGACTACAGGTAATAGCCAGCCGCACCTGGATTCCAATAGACTTGATATGTGTATTAGAATTGGATGATCTGCACTTGCCAAATCATTAGCACTAGCTTCATTTCACTCTAAAGTCAGCAAGATGCAGAAGGATCCTATTTTTCCTTCTAGAGCACATCTGGCAGCTGCTCCCCAGTGTTCTTTGGTATTAAGTTGTGACAGTATGTCACAGGGATATGTACAGAATTGATGTACCTCACTAGTAGGTGCTGTCATAAAATCCTGTTGCATTTCACCTCACTTCTTTCATCTGCAAAATGCATAATCTACGATTACTTTGAATTGGGAAAATACAAAGCAATTAGATAGAAGCACTTGTGTCTGTTCAGTCAATCTGGAGAGAAATCCCTTGGGAATTATCAAGCCAGGCATTTATATTTAAGACATTTCAAATTTTGCTAATGAAATAAAATTTTGGGTTGTCTACCATAGCACTTAGTTACCCAAATGTCAAAAGCAGACATTTGTATATAAGATCTTTCACAGCAAGAATACAATATATAAAATGGGCTGAGCAATTGTCTAAACATTAGCAAGTAGAGGAAACAAAATGGCCACTAGCAAAGTGATAGTCCTGTTTTTTCCAGTGGCAAAATATTTGGTATATCTTTTTCTTGGAAACTGGAGCATTTACACTTGGAAATGGAGCTCTAGGAGAAGTGGGAGGCATAATTATGATGGTGAATAGTTTTTATTGGCTATATTTGGCCAAGAAAATGCTTGAGAGAGATTGGCTACTTTGCAAGTGTAAATGAAAGGAAAAAAGAAAATCTAGAAATCTGGCTTTGCAGCTCCATAAAAGCTGTTTGTACAATGCAAAATAAATAGGACTAGAAAGAAAATAACTAAAGGACAGAAGAGAGAAGGGAAGGGCTGCAAAATAAATAGGACTAGAAAGAAAGAATTAAAAGACAGAAGAGAGAAGGGAGGGGCTGAAGAAAAAAACAGAAGAGGATGAAGCAGGGGGAAAGGGAGAAGGAAAGAAGGGCAAAAATGAGATTGAAAGAAAAAATGAAAGAAAGGGGAGAAAGAAAGCTTAAGTAAATTTTCAGGTGAATGTGTACATGCGCACACACATACACTGCATATACTACACATCCAAGTCTTAGGATAGGATATTATTTCAAATAAGCACACCATGTCAATAAGTAACATGTACTTCTGGGTAGCTGTTTTGAAACTGAAAAGGATAAGCATAGTAGTGAAGAATCACGAAGATCAAATGTTTTAGATTCGTGTACAGGAAATGCCTTTGAGTGTAGTTTCCGGCTTGTACAACTACTGGGAAACAGTGACCAGGGGTCCGTTTCATTTTTGAAGTTTTAGTTACACGTGAACCATAAATTGGATGCAACTTTTCACACTACAACCACTGAAACCCTCAACTTCCACACACTTCAGGCGGACCTCAAGGAAACTCAAAAGTGCATTTATCTCTGCCACTTGCTCTGTGGCCAAGGAGAGTGATGGACAAGGTGAGCTCTCAGTAGATGGAGTTTGTGCTGAGAACAAATAATGTCATTCATTCCTCCTTGGGCTGCTTCCGCCAAACCTAAGCCAGTGACATTTCCTACCATCATACCAAGATTTTTCGGATTTTTCTGGTTCCATAGGACTTCAGACTTGCCACAGTCCATGAGGTTTAAGACATTTTCCCTGCTTCCCTTTGTTAAGGGAGGATTGAGTGTTTCAGGCCTGCTTCTGCTCCAGTAATGATGTTGGCTGTGAGTGTGATAATGGTAGGCAGATAACTCACCCTTCAGAAGTTGCCAGTATACAAGAAGCTATACCAGTCCTTGATGGAAGATGGGTGCATCATCTAAACCTTGAATGCTGAACAAAATGTAGTTCTGGGTATGACTATGACTTGTCTTCATAGGGAAAAGATAAGAGTGAGCAGAAGCAAGTGTCTAGAAGGTAGGCTAGAGGTCGAGAGATTCTAATTCCTCTTGCTAAGCACATAAGAACACAGTTCCTTATCTCTCTTGAAATCAGATTAAAATCTGGTCAGCAGTGTGTTGCAGAAGTGCCCCTGGCTTTTTCAGAATAGGTCACAAACCCCTGGGCATACTTCTATTTTCTCTTCCATTGTCTACTGGGCAGAAGCCAATAGCAGGCTCTAGAAACAAGTTGGGCTGTCAGTAGAAGGTAATGAATGTCTACATGGTGGCACATGTAAGTATTAAAATAATTCTTTGGGAGTTATGAGATTGAGACAGCCCAGAGCTTTGGGTAAAGCAAACCCAAACCCCAATAAAGTACAGAATAAAATGGAACTCAAGCTCTTACGAATCAGAAAATACAAACTCATATGTAACTACTAAGAACTTTCTGTCCTAGCCAAAGTATCTTGAGATTCCTTTGTGAACATATCGTAATAGTTTTTCTTTAAATTTTTTATTTTAATGTATAGAGGGGTTACAGTTATATTTACCAGATAGAAGGTGCATTACCTCTACACATTGATATCCCTTATGCTTTTATCTCCCTTTCCCTCCCCTTCACTCCCTCCTCGCATTTTTCCCCTCCTATTTCAGTGGAGCAGTGAGCCATTGGACAGGCAGGTGCTGCCCAATTCATGAGTTCTTGAATGCTCAACTAAAATTTAAACACGAACTTAATTTTAGCTTTGAACCATTTCGAGGTGTTAGTTCCATCAGTTAGTGTATATGTATGTAATGTATACATTTAATACATATATGTGTATATACACTACACATATGCATATAAATATGTATTATATGTACATATATATATATATTCCACAATCAAGTTCAGTGAGGATAGAGTAATCACACCCAACAGTTTTTCTTCAGACTGAAATAAGCCCATAACAGGTTCAAAAGGTTGAATAAGATGCTTAGGAGGAAGATTAACGTTTGTAGTACTTTGGGAATTTATCTTAGGGGCTGCATTGTGAAATACCAGGAAAGAGAACTAAAGAGAGGTAAACATGAAAACAAATCAGCAAGTCTGCCAGCCTAATGTCATGTCTTTATAAGAAATACTGTGTAGAGAAGAGAACACAATGATACATTTTTCAGAATTGTTTGGTACAAGAGTAGACTTATCTTGCTTTCCAAGCTTCACAAGTCCTTTCATTGCATGGGCCTGAGCTCTGAAACGGTTAGAGCAAACAGAGGTGACCATTATACTGTGTGTGTGTGTGTGTGTGTGTGTGTGTGTGCATGCATGCATGCATGCAGGTGTGTGCATTCTCAGAGTACTATGTTTATTTCAGGGACATTTTTGAGGTTTGGCTAGAATAATACATGAAAAAGTGACAGTTGCAGAGTTGAAAAGTAAAGTTAGCTATAAAAGACATTAGTTAGTATCTAGTTATAATTATAGTTATATATTCTAAACATTGCTTATATTGTCATCACTATAGAGATTTGCCTAAGGGCTAGAGAGTACAGCTTAGAGGGTGTCAACAGCACACAGAATATTTAATATTCCATGAGATTATTAACTACATTCAGGGCAAAAAAAGATGTTCAACCAGGAATAGATCCTAAATATTGCACTAAAGGAAGTATGTATAGGGAACCAGTGACTGGAAAATAGATGAATGCTAAACTCTTCCAAGAAATCAGATGAATTTAAGATGAGATGCTTTCCTGGAAATTCTTAGATAGCAAGAATGAATTTCCTGCTGTAACTGACTTCAGATAAAAAAAAATACCTCCAAACTCTACTCATATTCTGTTTGAACCCATTGTAGTCAGTGTTGCCTTCTATTCCCTGCACTGAAATGACAAATGCTGCTAGTGACACTGTGTTGCTATGCTACTGGCCAGCTTGCTGTCATCTCACCTGATGGTTTAAAAACATCCCATATACCAGATTCTAGCACATCTCTGCATTCCAGCCACGTCTTCCTCACCTTGACTCATCTTCCATCCTTCTAGCCTCTCCCTTTCCTTTGTCATGTACTCATCTCCCTGACTCCATGTAAATATTAGTCTCTTGTCTGACTTGCTCTTCAGATCTGTTCTCTCTTCTATCCACACTCACACATTGTGTGACATCACTTACTCCTTGAGTTATAAATGTCTTCCATATGCTTGTGGCTTCTAAATTGATATCTCTATATTATACTTCTTCTCTGAACTCCAGACTCATGTATTAAAATGACTACTGGATAGCTTCTGTTTATTTTTTTAATAGGCATCTCAAAATTTAGTTCTGGTCATCTCTTGCCAAACAGTTGTCTCATGAACTCTTTTCTGTATCCATAAATTATACTTCTGTCTTTATAGAAGCTCAGGCCAAAGACCTCAGGCTGACTCTTATATACCTGCTATCTCACTTTGTATGAAGGAAATGTCCATCAGTGCATAACCTTCATTGGATAACTTTTGAGCTGGTTCACAGTGCAACTATTTTTACCTATTTTTACGTGGGTGAGCCCTCTGCTTCTGGTTGTGATAAACAGAGCTAAAAAAAAGTTTAGGCAAAGAAAAATCAGGATACCAGGACAAGGAGTTGTAAAGGAAAATCAGTGGAAGTCATCAGGGACTTTTCTGTTGGACTGGCCTTGAATTGCATTGTCACATCTCGGGTTCCTGGAGCTTGATCCCAGGGGATGGCACTGAGCTTTTTTTTTTTTTTTTTTTTTTTTCTGAAGGCTAGCACCTTACCACTTGTGACTCACACCAGCTCTAGAAGAGCTGTAGCTCGAGTACAGGGCTCAAATGAGAATTAAAAACTTAAAACTTCCATCTTCCTAATGCTGAAAGGCAACATTAGGGATCTATTACACAGTAAGCAATCAATAAAAACAAGTCAATGGAAAGAGCCAAATTGTCACCATTGTCTTTTTTTTTACAGTCTTGGATCTTGAACTCAGGGCCTGGGCACTATCCTTGAGCTTTCTCAAGACCAGTGCTCTACCACATGCGCAACAGCAGCACTTCCAGCTTTTTCTGTGTATGTGGTATGGAGGAATCAAACCCAGGGCTTCATGCATGCTATGCAAGCATTCCACCACTAGGCCACATTCCCGGCTCTGTCATCATTTTCTTATAGACAGAGTGAGGACAGTGAAATCTGGTAAACAGAGTATCCTGTCAGATCATGCCAGAATTGGCTGCATCTTCTTACAGGGATGGACTCACTTGCTTCATTGTCGAACTGCTGAGATATTTGTAATGCCTCTGCCTGGGGCCAGATTGCTTCCTTCAGGAAGTGATGACAAAGGTTACTTTGCAACACTTCATTGCTATAAAAGGTGAATGAGAGGTGTGCAACTTCCCCAGCAGAATGAAGACCCAAGTGATAATGAGGCAGGTGATACAGATCTATGAACTGTAAACCTAACTAGCTTGGTGTCAGAATCTAGTGATCCCAAAGCCCGGACACTCTGGTAGATCTACTAGGGTCACTTAAATTACAAATACCCTATCCCCCCATTTTTTTTGTATTTAAATCTTTATTGAAACTTGGTTGAACTTTTCTGTATTTTTATTATCTTTAAGTATTTGTACAAAGGGGTTATCTTTCAATAAATCAGTTTGTTAGTATAATACATCTTGATCAATATCACCTTTTTCATCATTCACCCTCATCCTTTCTAACCCAATTTTCCTACTTTCCTTGGATCTGCATTGAATGAATATTACAACTGCAATCTCCTCATATTACTCTTTTTTATTTTTTTACTGTAAATGTGATGTACAGAGGTGCCGGGGCCTCCCGGCAGCAAATTGGGGTTCCTGAAATAAGGGGCAGGGACTGGAAAAATTAGAAGAGAGACAAACACATCGGGTCCAGGAGGTCTGCAGCCCAAGCAAAAACTGCCGCGTTTATTCTTAACTCAAAGTTTATATCCCTTCTTGAGACCAGGGCACTGCCAGGTGTTACATCCAGATGGTTAATCAGGGAACTGTTGGGGGTTACATTCATATGGTAAATCTCAGATCAATTGAACAGGAGAAGGCCAAAAAGCAATAAGACAATCAAGCAATTATCTGATGCAAATCAAAGTACAGTTTGATTCCACTCTTGCTCCCGACACAGAGGGGTTATAATTATGCAAGTCAGGGAATGAGTACATTTCTTTTTGGAATAGTGTCACCTCTTCAGTTTGGTTTTTTCCTCCCATCCTCTCTTCCCCACAAGTTGTATAGTTGTCAGTGAACTGTCTTGTAAGCATCACTGCAGCATTAGTTCACCTCCTCTGCGTGGCAAATGTCAGCTTTCCAGTATTCATTTTGTTGGACTGTGGGTTAGTTTTTACCTAAGGACTTGCATAGTTTGAGTTCTTTGCTGCATATACTATTCTTTGGTTAATACATTTGTGTGCACATTTGTATTTAGTTGTATACACACACACACACACACACACACACACACACGTTTTTATTTGCCAGTCCTGAGCTTGAGCTCAGGGCCTGAGCACTGTCCATGAACTTTCTCAAGGCTAGAGCTCTACCACTTGAGCCTCAACACCACTTCCGGCTTTTTTTCTATGTATGTGGTACATACATAGAACCTGGGTCTTCGTGCATGCTAGTCAAGCACTCTACCACTAGGCCAAACTCCCAGCCCATGTATATTTATAAATTAAATCTAATTTCCTCAAAAGAGAGAAAACATCTTTTGTCTCTCACCTGACATCACTAAGCTTTGGTCTTACTGGGCTTGCTCACTCACATGGGGCTCCACCATTTGAGACATACTTCTAGCCTGAATTTTTTCTTTGGCTGGTTATCTTTAGAGCTGGAGTCTAGGTGGACTTTTCTACTATGGGCTGGCTTTGAATCACCATCCTCAGACCTCAGTCTCCTGAGTAGCATGTGCACTGACATCTGGCTCAGTTTTCTGATGGGAGGTGGGGAGGACAGAGAGTTAAAGAACACTGAGACCTGACCTGACAAATTATGACACATCTAGACTATGAGTAATGGCTTTGCCCAGCTGCTCAGTAGTGCCAGCTGGCACAGAGCAGGGGGACAACAACTTCAGGAGGATTGTGAAAAGAAAAGCAGATGGAGCATCTGGGAGGAAAATATTTTATCCAACTGCACTGGGCTTGACTTCACCCCCCACCACGCACATTTTTTAGAGATTTGTGTATAGATAACCAAATTTCACTATTATTTCTGTTACCTAATAGAGCAATATGGGGTATGTCTTATCAAATGTTTCCTTTTGCTCCAGGGTGCTTTCAATGCTTACCTTTTGTTTGTGCTACTATTGTTCCTCATTATTCCCCTGTTACATATTTATTTTATTGATGCTGTTTGATTAGGCTGGCCTTTTAAAGGCCTTTGAATCTCTGAGGTCTATACCAGTGGTTGGTATAAGACATTTCTCAACCATTTATTGAATGAATATCACTCAACTAGTAGGTGATTCAGTAGGGATTTGAATTTAGGAACATCAGACTCCAAGGTCATGTCCTTTTAACTCTACTGCAGTGTCTGAATAAAGCTTGTCAGAGTCGGCATTTCTTAATCATTCAAGGAGAATCTAATGATTGTAGAAGACAGATCTGCTTTTCTATAAAGGGAGGAATGCCAGTGAACCACTTTAGTTAATCAATATTTAGTCCACATTTGAAAATCCATGCCAGATACTATTCTCTGAGATTTATTAAACTAGTGGAAGAAAAATATCCTCCTTTATCTAGGCCTAACATAAATACAATTTTACCATATGGTTGTATCTACCCTAAGGAGGAAAAGTGACAGTTAAGACTAGGAGAAGATGTTTCCTAACATTCATGTAAACAATTAAACTCATTTCTAGCTGTAGGGCAAATGTGGTACTTGGCTTACAAAGTTCTTCAGAAGCAATTCCAAAACACTGGGTTAGAATAGGAAGCTGAGAGAATCTGGCAGAAAATGAATATAACTCTCAATCAATTTAAGCATCCATTGTACTGAGGAAATTAATGCAATGCTTATGATCTTTATTTTCTGTATAAGAAAAATAGGCAGCTAAGGCTTACTGTTAAAATCTAGAATGTCCTTTCTGTCATCTGACTTGAGAAATCTGCGTTGACTCTACTAGCTCTATTAAAAATGTTGTTCATAAAATATAGTTGGATTGGTTTGGCACAAGAGTTGGTGAAGGACTGCCATTAATGAAAACGTCTCTTCCCCCTTTCTAATTAGTTCATAGCATGGCTGCCAGATTGTCCTTCTTGTATGATAAAATTATGTCAACCCTTCCCACTGAAAACTGATGACTCCACACTTGTCCACCTCTGCTACAAGAGCAAATTCTGTAGCATAGCATGTAGATGTCCTACCCTGATTTTCTACTCACAATGCATATGAATTCTTCTATCCTGAATCCACATTACCATCTTTAACTGTACAGATTATTCACAAAAAATGCTTCTGTTTTTGATCTCAGTGTTGTTGTGTAAGCTATTATTTTAGCATCTTTCTTGTTTTTGTTCCGGTTTTCATGGCTTATGAATACCATAGGTGTTCTTCCTTCCTATATCTTGAAGCTCCTTGATAATTGTTAAAGGCTTTCCCCCCTATGTTCAGTCATAACTTGTGCATCTGTATATGCACTACTTCTAGCCATAATATAACAGGGCAAGTCTAAGAGAACAGAAAACTTGAAATAATTCCAAAGAATTTGAGGTACATGGTTGTCATTGTTGTAACATCTACCCCTACTAGAACCTTGAATTGAACGTCATTTCATAAATATGCTCCTTGTCCATCATTCATTGATATCTTTGACAAATGTTAAGGGTCAAATACTATTTTTAATTGAATTTTATTGTAAAGGTGATGCAGAGAGGGATTACTGTAACAGAGGGTAATGGATACATTCCTTGTCCAATATTGTTACCATCTTCCTTCTTTGCTCCACTTTCCTTCCCTCCCCAGTCCCCTCCACCCCAAATTGCAAGGTTCATTTCCAATATAATGTCTAGCATCTGTTGCATTGGTTCACTCTTGGTCCCACCATTTCTGTGATTCCTCCTCTCTTCCCCAAATCAGATAAACGTATGTACAAGACACGGGGTCACAGAATCAGAAACAGAAGGGTCAAATACGAATAGGGAAGAACATTAGGAGAAGTGCTCTAGTGCCTTCCTGGATTTTTTTTAAAAGACAAAATCAACAATAATTTGAACCAGTTATACTTACTATGAAGAAAACAAAAAGAGAACAGTATGGTAGAAAGTGACTTGAAAGGCAGGAATGAGAGAAGTCATGTATGGAGCAATATCTTCTAATAATCTTTTGGAGTGATATGACAAAGATAGACAATAGAAAAATGCAGAAAGAATATGAATAAAGGCAAATTGAATGATTAACAAGAAAAAAAGATGTAAAAACCCTAACAAGCAAAAAGATGTAAAAACCCCACAATTCTTAAGAAAAAATCAAATGAAAATAATGGCGAAATATCAGTTTACATTTTCTAGATTGACAACCTTAATAGCTGCAGAATGCAACACAGATGGGAAATGAAGAATGTCCTTGTATGTTACTTGTTGAACTTGTCAGACCTTCTGGAGGGCTGTATAGCATCATTGAAGAGAACCTAAAACACATTCAGCAGTCTGTTATTGAGGTTCTGCCTCATAGAAGAGTGTCCATTTATATGGTCACGCACCAGAGTGTGTACATTGTACAGTTGTTTGTGGTAGCCAAAAACTAAACCCATAGAAGGGTAACCAGTATGGGAATGGCTGACTACATTGAAGAAAGCTAGTGCCATTGAACATGGGGTGAGCACTGGAGACAGCTTTCCCAAATGATATGACAGGATTGAAAATCATGGTTTTGTTATTAATCTATTACTTGGGAAAATATATAACCAAAGTTATTTTATATTTACTTAGATGAAAAGTGATATCAATCCTAGCAGATCCTCCTTGACTATGATAAGGGTAAATATTGGTAAAGTCATCATAGGTTACAAATACCATATAAGCCCCAAATGTAACCAATACACCTATCTGAATTTCAGAAATGGGTAACAAAGTCCATTATAGTACCAGCTGTTCCCTCATAGTGTGTGTGACTGACCAACATCTGCCCAAGGAGAGTTTTCCTAATGGTAGAGTGCTTGCCTAGAATGCACAAAGACCTGGATTCAATTTCTCTGTACCACATACATAGAAAAAAAAAAAAGCCAGAAGAGGTGCTGTAGCTCAAATGGTAGGGCTCTATCAGGAGAAAAACCCAAGCCCAATTCAGGCCCTTAGTTCAAGCCCCAGGACTGGCAAAAAAGAAAACAAAAGCCAAGATGAAGGCATTGCTCAAATAAGGTACCAGCTGTGAGAAAGCAAGCTGAGTTCTGTCTATATATCTTGAGTTCTATCTACCTATTAATATCTACCTATTTTATATGTATTATAAATTGAAACAATCTATGTCAAGGACAGTACTCATAGATTTGTGACATACTGTGAACTTGTTTTGTACATTAGACTTTGCAAATAAACTGATTTATGGAAGTTTGGTTCTGTGACTCTTAAATTGTCAATACTTTTCATGTCTGAATGGGCTGGATCCTAGAAATAACCTATTTCATTACGTAAAGAGTTGAGTGGCAAATAATGTTAAAAAATAGCCTAACTCCCACTGAGTTGCTTGTGACTATGGCTTGCAGGTAATATTTTTGGCTGGTGCTAGGAGAGAAAGGGGCTTCATGCCACTATCCATCTCAATATTTGTGAAAGAATCTCCCTTCGTTCTAATGTGTGCAATTGGCTTGATTATATTTATTCTAATTCCTAAGCTATTTTTTGCCAGTCCTGGGCTTGAACTCAGGGCCTGAGAACTGTCCTTGGGCTTTTCTCAAGGCTAATACCACTTGAGCCCCAGCAGCACTTCCAGCTTTGTTTTCCCCTATGTATGTGATATCAAGGAATCAAACCTGGATCTTCATGCATGCTAGACAAGCATTCTACCACTAGGCCAAGCTATATGTAAAAGCAAATTCAGGAAACTTTCTTACAATACACTAATCACAAAAGAAGAAATGAAGATCATAAGAAATACCCTTGTATCTTTATTGTAACAGGGTTCCAACTTCACTTCTGAAAGACATAACTATTTATAAAAAACTATCCAAGTTCTGATCTTTATTTCAATCACTTAGATGGCATACTTAGATGGCATACTAATGGGCTCTAGCTGGAGTTTATCTTCCCATGCTACATAGGGGCCATCACAGTTTCTCACAGGGACTTGAATAATAACCCAGAGCCTTCATTTATCAAAGCCAGTGTAGGCCATTCTGCTGCATTTGTCTTCACCCCTCATAGACAGAAAGAAACAGCCTTCCATGGTGCAATCAGAAGGGAATGTTATGCATTTTCTTCACTGTTTGTGGTGTAATGCGAAGCAAATGACTTCTGTGGTACATAGGTATTACAGAGCGTACATTAACATAATGCATCGACATTTTTTTGTTCTTGGTAAATAAGGGGAAAGAATAAATCAAATGCTGTCTTCAGACCACATTATATCAACACAGCTAGTAGCAATGATGACTCCTGATCAGTCATATCTGTACTGTTCAGCTGGCATTTAAAGACATTTTAATGTAGAAAATTTCAATTTTATAAAAAATAGTGAAAATGCTAAAGCTTTAATATTCTATTGCCTAAACTGGAAACTTCTCAAATTATAGACAATCCTGTTTTCCCTGCAAACTTGTCCTACCCCTGAAATATGACACAATTATATATGAGTATATACATTTATGTATATATCTAAACACACACACATTCACACATTTGAAGAATGATTCCTTGAATAGTGAAAACAAACATATCCACTCTAAAAATGTTAGTAATTTCATTAATTTAAAAATTTTAAATAGTTACACAAAGGAGTTGTCACTCAACAAAGCAGATTGAGTACAATGCATCTTTATCGATGTCACCTATTTTAAATGTTTTCTTAGTATCAAATAGCAACATTTAAAAGTTCATTGATTTTTTTTTCTCTCCATTTGTTCCAATGTGTTTATTTGAATCAGGCATAAAGCAGATATCTGGCAATAGTCGATAGGTAGTCATAAGTTGCAGAAATGCAAAGGAAAGTGAAAACTGTCGATAATGACTCAGTTTGTGGCATTCTGTTACAGTGACAAAAAAATGGATAAAGATAGTTTGACTTTCCACATGGGAAAAACGGAAGACAAAAAGCACGTGGAAGTTGGGTGCTAGTAGCTTATGTCTATAATCCTAGCTACTTAGGGGGCTGAGATATGAGGATCAAGCCAACCTAGGAGAGTACATGAGATTCTTCAAATAAATACCAGAAATGCACTGTGGCTTCAATGGTGGGTAGCATGCTAGCTTTGAGCATAAGACCAGGAACTGTGTACAGGCCCTGAGTTGAAGCCCTGGGTGATGTGGCTGTAAGGAAGTTAAATTGGGCAGAAGGACCAGTTTTGCAGATACTGTATGCCAAAGAGATGGAGAGAAATGTGGGGATCTTGGGTACATCAGAAGACTTTTCAAATTATGATTTAGAACTAAAGAAGGATTTATATAGGAAAAGAAAAAAATCAGGAACAGAGCAAAACAAGTCTTTCATTGGATTCTTGAATTTTTGCCGGGGCCAACCGGCAGCAAACCAGGGTTCGCAGATTGGGATTCCTGAAATAGGGAGCAAGGACTAGGAAAAAATAGAAGAGAGACAAACAGATGGGGTTCAGGAGGGCTACAGCCCAAATCAGGAGCCACAGCTTAAGAAGCCTGTAGCCCAAGACCGTAGCCCCGTTTATTTCCAGTTCTCAATCTTAAATACACTTCTTTAAACTAGGGAACTGCCAGGGGCTACATTCGTACAAACAGTATCAAGTCTGAAATAGGTTGAATGAGAAGCTATCAAGTCCCAAACAGGTTAAATGAGAAGCTATTGACACAGCCCAAAATCATGATAAGAGCTACGTCCTTGTGTACTCAATTGTGCGGGTCCAAGGTCACTGACCCCACAGTCACGGTCACTGACCCCACAGTCAGTCCCCAACAAATTTTGAGATGAACTATTAATTGTAGAAGTCATTGCCTGAGCTCATCACCTGAGGCCACATCAGAACATCCCCTGGAAAGCAGGGAAAATAGGGTTTCTTTATCTCTGAAATTAAGAATAGTCAAAGAAGCATGTCTTTAATTTTTATAATATCTTCATTACTTGCATGACATATAAAATAATATGTATTTAGCAGGTTAACATGTTTTGAAGCATGTTTGAATTTGGAATTGAACTAATGTATGACTATCCACTGTACTTTTTGTGGTGAGAACATTTTGTATTGTTTTCTTAGCAAGTTTTGAACACAAATTACTTTTTCATTAACGGTAGTCATGTTACGCCATTCATTTCTTTCTATTTTCTTTTTTTTTTCTTTCTTTGGTGGTAGTTACGTTTTAACTTAGGGCCTCTTACTTGCTAGGCAAGTGCACCATCATGTAAAGCATATGTTAAACAATATGTTTCTTGACATTTTAACTGAAATATTTAATTCTTTGGCTAACATTTCCTTCCCACCTAGTCTCTGGTAGACACCATTTCCTTTCTGCTTCTAAGAGTGACTTTTTAATTTTAAGTTTTTGGTGTCACAGTCTTGAGGCTTCAACTCGAGCCTTGGGTATTATCCCTGAGCTTTTGTGCTTAATGCTGCAACTCTCCAACCCACTTCTGGGTTTTTGGTAGGTAGTTGGAAATAAAGGTCTCATGAACTTTCCAGACCAAGCTGGTTTTGAACCCTGATCCTCAGATCTCAGCTTTCTGAGTAGGGAGTATTACAGACATGAGCTACCAGCACCTGGCAAGAGTAAGATTTTATAAAAGTCAAATCAGAGGGTTACTTGTCTTTCTGTTGCTGAGTACAATTAACATAATACCCTTTCGACTGCTGACAAATATTTTCTCTATTCATCCATTAATAGACCTTTAAGTTGACTTTATATTTGAACATTGACATTCTCATTATCCTTTGCATTTTTTGGATTCACAGTTTTACATATACATGTAGATACACACACACACACACACACACACACACACACACACACACACACACACACACACACACACACACACTGGATTTTTATAATTACCCTGTTCATAATTTGCAAAGGGTAAACATTGTTTTCTCCAAATTACATATCAAATATAAAACTCAAAGGGATTGAATGCTACCCAAAGGCTCTTAGCTTTGGAGTGGTAAATCTGTAATGAAAACACAGGTCTTCTCACTTCTAATCTTCTATTCTTTCCTGTGTATTTTGCATTGTCACAGATTTGGCTATTTAATTACAAAATCCTCCACTTAAAGTTCTTATCCTCTTGAGCACTTGTTTCATAGAGGATTACACTGAAGAAATTATTGGAAGTTTAAATATCTGATTCAGACTGTGGCTCATGGATTGCTGCCAGAGTTTTGCAAAGTGCTTTTCAATAATTCATGATTCCTTAAACATGGAAACCTGCTGCCTAAATATAGCATGAGAAAATGTGCTCTGTGCATAGGTAAGCCAAAAGTGGTTTATTTAAATACATTAAAGTTCTTTCACCTCATATGAATACATCCAATGTCACCCATTTGTTTGTTCAGAATATTTTAAAAATAGCCCTTATTGAAATACTCAGTTATTTGGTAAGCCGTTCTTTGGGTTTGTAATATTTGTGTCAGAATTTTGCAAATTCAGTCTTCAGAGCTTCCTTTTTCTTCAGTTGACAAGAATAAAGACAGGCTTTAGATTGTCAGATTCTTTGTTGCATATCCTAGCAAGCCAAAGGGGAAAAATATGCAAGGAAGAGCCATGGCATCTGAAGACGAGTGTTTCTCAGCCTACAGTGAACTTGATTTTCCTGACAGAGCTCCAAATCAGGGGTTCACAGCAATCTTGGCCAACCTGACTTCTGAGGGCCTTTGGGTAGTCATGAACAGGACTTTGAACAGGACTTTGGATGGGGACATCAAAGTCTTAACACATTGGTCTTGAGACCCTAGACCACGCTTCGATGATGTCCCTAAAGAGCAGAGACTTCTCATTGTTTCAGGTGGCTACTGAAACAACAAAATAAGCTCATTGACTATCTACTGGCTTTTGTCTCAACATACCTTAGGACTTCTATGGCTATATTTCTGATACTCAGGTCTTGAACTGGCCTTGAGGCCTGATCCTATCTAAAGCTCATCCCAAGACTGCTTCCTTTACTCATATTCTAGAAACACAGTGACTGGCTATGGCTGCATCTCTACCTGCTGGAAGCAGTGGTCTTATCCTCCACACAGCCTATTTTGTATTCAAGGCTCTATTTTAGTGGTACAGGGCAGCTTTTTCTGAATGCTAAATGTAATTTTCCTTCTTGCATTGTGTCTTGTCTAAGTCTATTTGTCATATGTTCATCAAACCCTCTTTGATCGAAGACAAAAGGTAGTAATTAGTCAACAACACAATTGTAGACATGCTGCATGTCAAGATGGGGCTCAAGGCGATTTTCAAAAAAGGTTGAATGAATGAACCAGTAGATTAAACTTCAGTTGACCGGAAAAGGCATCAGCAAGGCTTTATTCTACTCATGCAATCTCTTTTACTGAAAGACTTTAATTTAACAACAGGAACCAGGTAAGCATGTCATTCCCTTTATGAAAACACATTAGTTTTACTTGACAGAAAAGCAATACAGTAGGAATAGGACTGAGTTAGCCTAGGAAAGTGTGTTAACCCGCATCATATATATCTGCTCATTTTTATTTATATCATGTCACTCTCCTAAAGCAGATAATTTTTAGCTCAAGTTTTTAGATTGAAAAATTTCCTTATGAATTTATTATAAATCACAAATTGGAATTAGAATTTCTTTTGCCCAGTCACAAGTCTTAGAATTTGCATAGCACCAAAGTGTAACTGTCCTAAATAAAAAATTTGAGAAAAGTCTGGTGTAGTGGAAGAAAAACTTTGAAATTACTCCAAGAGACAGTAAGAAAAGGGCTCGAACTCATTTGTATAGGTAGAAACTTTTTGAAAGGAATCCCGGGGGCCTTTATAGAAGAGACTTAATAAGTTGGATTACATCAAAATAAAAAGGTTTTGCACAGCTAAGAACGTAGTTACTAAACTAGAAGGGTAGAAAACAGACTATGAGAATAGTCTGTAATATATCAAACAAAGGCCTAATATCCAAAATACACAAGGAACTCGAGAAACCCTTCCCAAACCTACTAAATCAATCACTAAATGGGCAAGGGTTAAGGAGAGACTGTTTAGGAGGAGAGGTAAGAATGACAAAGAAACAGATAAGGAAATGCTCATTATCTCTGACTATACAGGAAATGTAAATCAAAACAACTCTGAAATACCATTTCACTCCAGTTAGATTGGCCAACATTATGAATTCGAACAACAACAAATGTTGGCAGGAATGTGGGGAAATGAAGCCTTACTGTTGATGAGAACGTAAATTAGAACAGCCACTCTGGAAGTGGTCTGCAGATTTCCTCAAAAAACATAGGCCTTCCCTACAACCCAGCCATACCACTCCTGAGCATCTCCCCAGGGCATCATGAGCCAGGATACTCTAAAGACACTTGCACATCCATGTTCACTGCTGCACTATTCACAAAGCCCGGTTGTGGAAACAGCCCAGATGCCTACAATAAGTGAGTGGATCCAAAAATACAGTACCTATATACAGTGGAATTTTGCACAGTCATTACAATAATATTATGTTATTTGTAGGAAAATAGATGGACCTGGAACAAATCATGTTAAGTGAGGTAAGCCAAGCTTAAGGAACACAAATGGGGCATGTTTTCTCTCACATGTGAAAGTTAGATCAAAAATGCACTTGGATGTGTTAAATTACAAAGGACTCTGGACACACAGGAAGACTAAAAGAGGGTACTCTAAGGCGAGAGACACAAAGGCACAGTGCCTATGTATCTCTGATCATCTAAAATTATATAACATGTAAATATGAAATATGTAATATAAAATATATAAATGAACTCCAAGAAATGGAAACAAGACTTTTTTTTTTCTGTTTCTGTATTCACTTGCCTCTCTCTGGAGTCGGGGTGGGGGGACACAGAGCTGAAGGGAAAGTGCATCAACACGGGCCTCAGTGGAGCTCACTGGACACTATTGAAAGTCAGCTGTACAACTTGTGGGTGAAGATGCGAGGGAGTGACTGGGGAGAGGGAAGGAGTGAAAGAACTGTACTCTCGACCTGAGGTATGTAGCTGTAATCCCACTATACCTCACCTTTATAACATAACAATTAAAAACAAAACAACCTTGATGCTGCTAGACTCTTAAGCTTACACACCATTTTAACAAAATGTGCTAGATGCTAAAGATGTCATCCAAAAATTATCATGTGTGTCATTTAGTAAGGCAGTGTTCATGTAATGTCGTTTCAGTTCTGTCTCTATCTCTTGTGGTAGGACTTGCTGTATTCCTGCTCCAGGTTTGCAAGAGGAATGGGGGAATCCTTCATAAAAGGAAATAATGTCCTCTGCTCTTTGGCTCCCATGTCTCCTTTTTCTCAGTTGCTATAGCTCAAAATGGTTCACATGTCCAAGTGATGTATTTTAGGGTGACCTATTCTGATCTACCTCAATGGGAGCCATTCTTCATACTCATAAATCTGCCCTTTCAGGAAATCAGAAAAAAACCATTATCCCTATATTAAATATATTATATATTATTATCCATAATAATAAGAAAACTTTGTTGACTTCTGTCAGCATAGATACATAGATGGACATGAATGCTAGGTCAAAGGAACTTAAATTCTAAAATTCATAATCATGAATGCCTATTAAAGGGTCTCTTTGCCCTGTGACATTCCCAATAGTCTAAATTAGTCTCAATAACTCCTCCTTTGGGTTCAGAACAAACTATTTTAGGATTCTGCATCGAGTCAGTGTCCTCATACTTTTCAAGGTCAGTGCAGATCCACTGCCTGGAAACAGACTGACTTGAGGCCACCACAGGCATGCTGGGATCGCAAATGGGGCATGCATTAAACCTGAGGGCTACCTCTTTCACATGTCTGTTAATTGATTCTGATTTGAAGTTGAAATGTCCTCAGTAAAAAACTCATGGTTGCTTCTTCTATTTACCAATGTTTTTGAGAGCTCCTTAAATGACTTCATGAAGCACATTCCCTTTGGCTATTCCTATGGAAGCAACCTGGAGTGATTTAACAAGATTTTGCCAAGATGCATTCAGAAAGGCCTCTTTCTATATGGGGTTATAGAAATTTCATATTTCTAATTTGTAACCTTGAGTTGATTTGTATGAAAAGCTTCTTTTCACCTAACACACACATCATTCATGGACCTTGATATCTATTTTACTTCTGTTTGTTGAAGAAACACTTTGAGGGCATCATTGCCCTGTTCCAATCACAACTGCCACAGCTAACTTCCGGCTACTTGGCTTTGCCTGTCTGGGTCTCTCCAGTCACCCAGTCAGATAACACTGAGAACAAGTACAGAATTCAGAGACCACAGTGCGATTGTGTTGTTCTAATGGAGGTCTGAGAGGAGGGTATTTTCTTCTCCAACTCAAATATGTTAAGATTGAAAGCTGTAGAATCACCAGCTTTTCAAGATCTTACCTCACTATACTTTCCCCTCCTTGATTTTATTCCTTTTCTTGGATTCTTGGAGATACATATATATATATATATACATATATATGCAGTATATATGTGTGTGTATGCATGCATGTATGCATGCATGTATTTGCTGGTCTTAGGGTTTGAAGTCAAGGCCCAGACTCTGTTTCTAAGCCTCTTTGTGCTCAAGGCTAGTGCTCTGCCACTTGAGCCACAGCATCACTCTTGATTTTTTCTGAATAATTTCTTGGAAATAATGGTCTCATGGATTTTCCTTCCCAAGCTGGCTTTGAAGCGCAATCCTCAGATCTGTCTACTTAGTAGCTAGGATTATAGACATGAGCCACCAGTGCACAGTGGGTTTGTAAATTTTATGCCCCAACTTCAGTTCTATCTCTACGCTCCTGTAATGCGAACACAGTTTTGACCTTCTGTACTTTACTCCTGGTGGCAGTTTTAAGAACTCTGCCTTTGGACTGTTGTTGTTGATATCACCTAGAAGATTCTATCTTGTCTGATCCTGTCAGGCAGGGTTTGGAATTGGGAAATGGTGTTTTAGGAAGGATTGATGAATGAAATATTGCTGAGAAAGCAAAGATGAAAGCATTTCAAAAAGAAGAAAATAAGAGAATGGGAAGTAAATGAATACTTGAGGTTAAATTTTGACCCAAATAGAGATAGAATACAATTTTAGGACAGAAAGGGAGACATCACCAAAGCCCAGACAAAACTTTCTTCCTTTGCCCACACTTGAATCAACATATCTTGGACGTCCTTGAACCCTGACCATGACATATTTAGTACAGCTTCAATAAGAACCTGCTGAGTGTGTAGCAGAAGTCCCTTAGCCAGCCTTGGCATTTGGTCACCTTTCAATTTATAAAATAGCTAATATGACTCTAGGAATCTGGTGCCCCTAATTAAGGAACACTGGGCTAGGTAGTCTATGATTATTTTTTCTCTACCGCTTGAAATACAGTTCCTTGGTTTTGGTTTGTTAGATGGAGCCTCTGGCTGTGATCCTCTGGCTCTGGCCTCAGGATCCGTGCTTCTGCTCCTGGAAGAGTCCTCTATCTTGAATAAGAAAAAAATGCATCACACAAATTTGTTTCATAATACTTTGATTTCATCTACAAGTCTTGAAAGACATGTACAACTTTTAAAGCATTTTGCAACACCATGTTATGCTTCCTGAAATTTAGATTTCCCTGATGAATGAGGAATCTATGAGAGTCACTGAGTTGCTGCACTTATCTTAACTGCACAAAGCCTGTAGAGAAGGAGTGAACACACAGGCATTTAACAACCACAACTGCTACCACCACCACAACAAATACTCTTCTGCTCTCAAAATTTAAGCAAGACAGCTTGATTTGGAAATGTTCTCTGTCATTGAGGATTCCATGCTGGCACTTTCCTGACTGCCAGACTGCCTTTCCATGTTTTCCATCTTGTCCCATGTTCCAATAACCCCACAGAGGAAACTGAATGTCCTTCCTTTGAGCCCTAAGCACTACTTGTGTGGAAAGACAAGTAGAACAAATTGGATTATGGCTGAGAATATTAGTATGCAGTAGATAAATTCTTATTTAGCTTTATTAGCTTCTTAGAAAGTGCAACCTTTGCTTGCCAAGTAGGCTTTCACCGGCAACCTCAAGTCTCTCTTGTGTTTTATTTTTAGTCTTGACAAGGAAACTGTCTTCATCAATTTGCCTCAAAACAGGCGATGGATGGTAATACTTATCCAGGAAAGGAGAAATAACAGCAGTGTTAAACTACATTTATATAGTGCTTTTTGCATATTTTATGACATTTAGCAAATTTGCAGGAAAAATTGGGATTATTTTTCTTAAAATGTGAACACCAGCAGAGTTCATTGGCTTATTTAGGATCATTCACTAAGTACAGGAGCTAGGATTTGAATCCATATGCTGTCACATTTGTGCCCAAGTTTCTTCTTCTTCTTCTTCTTCTTCTTCTTCTTCCTTCTTTCTTCTTTCTTCTTCTTTCTTCTTTCTTCTTCTTGCCAGTCCTGGGCTTGAGCTTAGGGCCTGAGCACTGTCTTTGGACTTTCTCAAGGCTAGAGCTCTACCACTTGAGCCTCAGCACCACTTCCGGCTTTTTTCTATAAGTGGTACCGAGGAATCGAACCTGGGTCTTCATGCATGCTAGGCAAGCATTTTAACCACTAGGCCAAACTCCCGGCCCGAGTTTCTTTTAATTCTTTCCTCAAGGTCAAGGAGCATCTCCTTGAGCAATGCACAGCTTAGTAGATGCCTACTGTATGTAATGGCTGCATAAGCGCTGAGTTGAAATGAGCAAAAGGAAATGGCATTGCTTAGAAAATGTCACTATTTCACCATTTTCAGGGGCAGTTGACAAAGAAAATAAGAACTCAGGCTTTTCATGAGGCAATTAAAATTAGCAAGGGCAGAATGCAAGTAAAGTCACTGAAGGGGTAGTATTTGTTTTGCAAATACAAATGGCCCATATAAAAATTATTCAACCTTAATAGCTTAGAAATGCAAATAGAGTAAACCATGAAACAAGCTAATTCCATCAAAATGGTGATTCTTACAAAGCGGTAAGATTCAGTATTATGAGTGGAGGAAAATGAACTTCTAATAATTTACGTGGGCTTATAAATTGGTGCAACCTGCAATAGGAGTTGTCAATTTTTATCAAAACTGGTATAAACTATGAATGCAGTTTTCCATGACTATTTTCCTGTGCCAGTTGTTCTTTACTATCTAGAAGAATGTCATGAGAGGTGGGATACTGTGCTAGCGTTGCATGACAGAGGAGATAATGTATAATGGTGTCACTGTGTGAGGAAAAGCATCATGTCAATTTGTGTACAATGCATCTTGATCAGTCTCATCCCTTTTATAATTACCCCTATCTTTCCCGATACTTTCTGTCCCCTCAATCATCCCAGTTCAGTTTTCACATATATATATATCTATACATACATATATATATTGAATATCATGACTGTACTTTCTCCCTATTCCTATCTTTGGAATTATTGACATTAAAAATGTCTTATTACTATAAAGGTGATGTAGAAAGGGGCTAGAGTGATACAAATCAGGTAAAGAGTACATTTCTTTTTGGACACTGTCACCTCTTTCCTTGTTCTTTCCCAGTTTTTCCCTTGAAATTACTGATTTTTAAAAACATTTTTTCTACAACCAGGAGCTTGGCCTAGTGGTAGAGTGCTTGCCTAGCATGCAAGAAGATCTGGGTTGGATTCCTTGGTACCACATACATAGAAAAAGGAGTAAGGGGTGCTGTGGCTCAAGTATTAGAGCTCTAGCCTTGAGAACGCTCAAGGACAGTGATCAGGCACTGAATTCAAGTTCCAGGACTGGCAAAAAAATGTTTTTTTTTCCTATTTCAAGAGCAAGTTGATTGTAAAGTAATGATCATGAAGCCATGTTTCATTAGTAGCAATGAAAATCTAGTATTAAAACCAGGACAGTGATATAAATAAAAATCAACAAGCAATGTACCCTAATTGGAGCTTACAAGTATTTGCATGCAGGAATAGTTTTACAAAATTTTATGTCACGTATGAGAATGCACAACCACCTTAATCAGAATAGAGACTACCATTTCTTCCAAGGAACTCTCCTCTTTCGCTTAGTCAAACCTAAAGCATCCAGTGATTCAGTATCATAATTTCAATATCACCATCATAATTTCAATATTTGAAGAATATTAATGAAGTCATAGTATATAATCATACCCCTCAAAGACAATTCTTAGGAACAAGGCAACCTTCCTATATGTTAAAGAGATCAGGGGTATTCGAAACATCATGTTCTGTATAAATCTCCCTATTCCTTATTTCCAAAAAGTAAAATATTAAGACTTTTTATTATCATGCAGAAAGATTTTGACAATATCTTTCCTTTTAAAGATAATTGCTTGATCGGTTGTTAGATTCAGATCCTTCTATATTTTGTGTAACTAATAACTAAATGCTCAAGCTAGCCTTTGAAACTGCCTTCCTCTTTTCCTCCTCCTCTGTTTTTGTTTTTATTTTTAGGCATGTTATATTTTTTGCTAAGATTTTTTTTCATTACTTCATGTGGAAAAAGTTGGTTATCATTCTGGTCAATAGCAAACACTAGTGGGTGTGAACATGCTTACATGTGTTCTTTTAGTTACCTGTATAAGATGCATGACTGTTTTGTTGTTGGTATTAGTTTTTAATGTAATATATCATCATATTGGTCATATGAAGTACACATGCCCCCTGGGAAAAGTGTATGCTGTTTTCATGACTGACTCAATGTAATCGAAACAATTTCATGTAATTCTTCTTGAATTGGCCTATACCATTAGTGTGTTTTCTAGTGATGGATAATGGCTCAGGATAAGCTCCTCTGCATATAATTTGGCCTACAGATACCTATTGATGTATATCTGGTATTCCATCATGTAGTATCGAAGTATTGATCATTACAAGTCTGTGGAGGCAGGGGATCTAGAAAGCTAGGCGCTATATGAAAGATGCTGTTTTTAGTGTCTATCCAGGTATGAGTACTATAGTAATTTTAGTTGAAAAATCACTTACACAGGTTATATGATAACTTTAATGTATATGATTACTGATATAAAATCATTTGTTTTTTCAGTTGTGGGACTTGAACTCTGGGTGGGCATTGTTCCTGAACTTCTCAGCTCAAGGCTACTGCCCTACCCCTTGAGCCACAGCACCACTTCTGGTTTCTTTTTTCTGGTGGTTAATTGGAGATAGAGTTTCACGGATTTTAGTGCCTGGGCTGGCTTTGAGCCACGATCATCAGATTTCAGCCTCCTGAGTAGCTAGGATTACTGGCATGAGCCACTGTGCCCTGTGCCCTGCTATAAAATCACATTCTATCAGCAAATCTAGAACTTTTATAGGACGATGCTTGCAGATTACTCTAACAGTCTAGAAATAAAGACAAGGTTTAGAATTTTATTTAATTTTAATCTTTTTTGTATTTATTATTATGTTTAATATATTTTTATTGTAATTAATAGAAGGGTTACATTATATTCACCAGTTACTTAACAAACATTGCTACTTCTTCTCATGTTAATCTTAAATGGCCATAAATGACAGTAGATATAACTAGACTATGAAACAGCACAGCTTAAGAGGGAGAATAAAAATGGAGAGACTCAATGCTTATTTAAATTATAATTATCATCTGGAGATGTTTTCTTTTAATTTTATTATCATTAAGTAGTTGTAAAGAGGAGTTTCATTTTAACATGTCAGCTTATGAATACAATACATTTCAATGTCAACCTTTCATAATTTTGTACTAGTATGACTCCATCTCTCAAATTTATTCTCCCAAATATATATTGAATAATTAAATATTATTATTAAATTCCCCACCACCACCACATCCTCTCTCTATTGATCTATGACCTTCCCTTGACCCTCACTTTGACATCTTATATTCCAGCTTCAGACCATTAATTGTGTTAAGCTGTAAGATAATTTTTCAGAGGATTTACAGCATTGGAATCCTCCCTTGCATATACTCTGCTTACTTTAGTATGTTGTACATATATGACCCTGTATATGTTTATATATATTTGTAATTTAGATCTAACATATAAGAGGAAAATGTGTCCTTTATCTTTCTGAGCCTGACTTCTTGTACTTCTTCTTTCAGAATCTTAGAAAACTTATTTCATTGAGAGAGGCTATTGACTAATAGACAATCTCTGAATATTTTTTGCCCAGAGTTTTGGAAGTGTGAATACTCCTTCAAAAAGTGTTTTTAAAAACTTTTAAAAATTGTTATTGTTCTGCTTTGCTTTTTTTGGCCATGTAGGCCAGACTGCCCCTGAACTCATGATCCCTTCTGCCATAGCTTCCTGGTTATGCATTCCTTCCTGTCCCATTCCACATCCTTCTCTATACCCAGGAGGCACACAGACACAAGTATAGAGACATGTGAAGAAGCTTATATACATAGAGAACATCTTTGACTTGCAAAAGGCTGACTTACAATTGTCCATTTGTGAAATACGATTTTGAAACTTGGGAAAGCTTTTTCATTGACTCCAAGACCAGTGTAATCTAACCCCAGGAAATCAAAATCTAAGAGTGCTTACATATACACAACAAAATAGAAATGAAAGTTTTAAGTTGAATACAAGGAGGATAAGTTGAATACAAGGAGGATACACATTATACAACAAAATAGAAAAGAAGGAAGTTCTAAATTGAATTACAAAGAGAACACTAAAACTAAAATAAAGGTCACATTTTCTGGGTAAGGTGAGAGATTTCATGAGACTCATCAATTAACCACCCAAAACCCGGAAATGAAGCTTTGGCTCAAGTGGTGGAGTGCTAGCCTTGAGCAATAAAAAAAGCTAAGGGATGGAGCCCAGGCCCTGAGTTCAAGCCCCAAGCAAGACCCCACCCCCTCTTCTCTCCCTCCACCACACACGAGCGCCTATTTTCCTTGAGTGTAGGAGCAAAAGGGATATAGAAATACAAGATAGCAATGCAGAGAGCTCAGCAAACCAGCCCTGATATGGTGCTTCAAGAGCAGTTGGCATGGGACAAGTACAGAACATAAACATTATTCTGTGATGGGAACTGATTTCTTCTAAGTTAACTGTCCATGTGATGAGGTGAGAGAAATGAGTAAAGGTAACATTTTTATTCCTCCTTGCTTTTTATTTAAAATACGATCTTTAAGTAGTTACATGAAGGTGCTGCCATTTAACAAAGAAGTTTGTGAATGCAGTGCATCTCGATCAAAGTCAGCATTAATTTCAACATTTCAGTATTTCACTTTCAGTATTCTCACCCACCTTCGTGTCCCACCACTTATCTCACTGCATTTTGCATTAAATTCTTGACTGCATTCTCTCCATCGTGTGCCTCTCTTCCCATAACCCCACTCCACTCTGTTGAAGTACTCATTTCATAGTGCTCAATATGCCAAACTTTGATTTTTGCCCTTCTAAGGCATTAAACTATTGGAGTTCTCCCTTGATCTACCATATTTTAGTCAACATATTTATGTACCTTTGCCTATAACTTTATTACTTGTTTATAAGCTAATTCCAACTTCTATATACTAGGAAAAACATGAAATCTTTGTCTCTCTAGGCCTAACAAAACTTTTCCCAGTTCTTTAAATTTCTATACAAATGCTACTTTTTCCATTATAAATGAATTATTATAATAGTTATTTTTGGTCAGTTATGGGGCTTGAACTCTGAGCCTGGCCACTGTCTCTTAGCTCTTCAGTTCAAGGCTAGTACTCTACCACTTGAGCCATAGCACCATTTCTGGTTTTCTGGTAGTTAACTGGAGATAAGAGTTTCACAGACTTTGTCATGACTCTCAAAACTCTGTGAATAAGGTAGAACTTAACTTTGTCTGCATGTGCTCTAGGACTTAGTTATATCAGCTTGTCAGGCCTGGTGTCCCCATAGGTTTGGGAAGAACATGAAACTAAGTGAGGAATGTCTAGCCATTATTGTATTTCCAGTACGTAGTACAAGGTCTTACAAAGCCACTGAGTACGTGGTTGCAATAATAACTTCCCGAACTCATGGCTTCTGTGTACAGCAAGAGTGGTTTGGTGACCAGGGGAAATTCATTTGCCCTTTTATTAGAAATTGGAGATACATATTTTGTCTTGAGAAATCAAATGCCAATAGAATTTTCTTTGACTTTTCTGTGCATATAGCTAAAGTCTAGATTTGCTTCCCTGGAGACAAGTACAGTTTAAATTAATGGATGCTTGAACTTAGGTGGATTTTACCGGTTCCTGGAATTTCTGTGGATGCTTAGCACTCTTCAGTCCTAGTACCCAAATCTGAAAGACTTGTCATCAGACTGACACCTTCAGTTCATCTCTCCTGAGCTGTGTTTGAGAGGAAAGCAGTCAGTGGATGTAAGATATGCTGCTATTTTTCATGATTGTGCTGATGTTCTAGTCCCTAGCTGTTTTCTATGTATGTGGTAATGTGGAATCAAACCCAGGTCTTGCTAGGCAAGAACTCTTACCACTAGACCAAACTCCCAGCCCTGAGATAGTTTCTTAAAAGACTATGAGACTTGATATATGTCTGAGTCTTAAATACATTAGAGTGACTACAGAGGGACTGAAATGGTTTTGTGTGTGCGTGCGTGTGTGTGTGTGTGTGAAACAGTAAATCCCTTTCAGATAGCTTTATTATTTTCCTTCAAAGTAATAGTTTTCTTACTAATAATAGTATGGCTTGAGTGTTTTCTTTGAACCAGGCTCATTTAATTTGCTCAACAGTCTTGTAGAAAAAACATTATTGTCAGATTTTAGACTATAGTACAAGGTTAAATGGGTGTTCACTATTAGAGCAGTTCAAGTTGATGTGAATCATTCTTTTTTTCTTCCTCTTACTTTGTTTATGCTCCTTTGTTCACTTTATCAATTTAAATGGTCACTATTTCTTACACCTAAGTTAATTAGGACCCATAAAAATGAAACTTACACAATAGATTTGAGTCCAATACATTAAGAAAGACCAAAAGTTTCTTCTGATGTTTCTTACTCTCAGATAATTATTGCTAAAATTGGATTCATTTTCCTTGCATAAACTATCAGTTAACCACTATTAAAATTCCAATTAGAATGTGTGTGAATAACCAGTTTTTTCATATAATTAAATAAGAGATTATTTTCTTTTCAAGAAATGTTTGCTGCCAGGAAATATTTTTATGTAATAGATTTTAAATTAAACTCATTGTAAGCAGTATTTTATTGCTACATGGGAGAAATGTAAGTTTTACCAGGAAAGAGTAATGTTTCTAATTAAAGGAGTATAATTCAGACCTCTCAGTGGAAAAAATTCATAGAGAATTGTGTGTTAAAGACAAAGAAGCAGCTATAACTTATAAAAGGTATAAAAAGATTAATACATTCAATCAGTAAAATTCAATGTAGAAAGTAGTTTACTTTTAGGAAATATGTACAATAATATGACTTAGCAAACAAGCTTTTGGATATAATTGATAAACATTGAGACTGGCAATATAAAGTTGGGAGTTTGGCAAAGTGGTAGAGTGCTTGCATAGCATTCACAAAGGCCCAAATTCAATTCCTCAGAACTACATACACAGAAAAAAGCCAGAAGTGATGCTGTGGCTCAAGTGGTAGAGCTCTAGTCGTGAGGAAAGCCCAAGGACAGTGCTGAGGCCCTGAGTTCAAGCCCCAGGACTGGCAAAAAAAAGAAGATAAGCTATCTATTTAACAGAAATAGCTTGAATTTATTAGTGTTTTTTTGGCACAAGACTAATAACTACTATTAGTTTCCCAATTAAGAAATGAGAAGGCAAAACCTCACAGAGCATGCATAACTTATAGCCTGCATGAGATACATATACATAATAGAATTTTATTCACCTATCAGGAAGAACATATCATTTGCAAAAAAATGGATGCACTTAGAAAAAAACAATCATGTAAACTTAGTTCTGGCCAACAGATACAAAGGATACATGTTTTCTCTCATATATGGAAGTTAGACTAACATATATACACATATAAATGTAACACATGTCATATGCTCGTATATGCCAATATACTAAGTGAAGTCTGGTGTAATTCTTTGGAACTACTAACTTACAGAATGACAAAATGAACACCAGGAAGCTGGTATATGGAGTGTTGGATGAGGGTAAGGTCAAAGTGAGAGAGGAAAACGAATGAAGAGACGTAGTATAGGAGAATACAACCATAATGTTCAATGTACCTATGTGAAAAGGGAACCAGGAAAATTGAGGGGGGGTAGGGTTGAGAGAGATGGGGAAGAATGATGGAAGGGGTGTTACTGAGCAAGGTGCATTGCACTTAGAAACTGACAGGTTGAATTGTAACCCCTTTGTGCAATTACTTAAAGATCATAATAGAGCATCTGGGAGTTGAACAGTGAGTTTAGAAGATGCCACCCAAAGGAAACAGTGGCTCTGGAAAAGGGGGGAGGGGTGCAGCTTGTGGGGGGTGACAGTGCTGACTAGGGCTCCAAAGGTGGTGGCAAGGCAGTAAGGGTCAGATGCATCTTGTGTGAAAAGCGTGGCAAAATCATGGGAAGCCATGGAAAAGTTAAACCCTAGAATGAGATTCAATGAAGTGGTCAACTAACAGAATGAAGATAAAGTCAGGCGAGGTGATGACTTGGCTGGATGAGCAGAGGGCTGATGGTACAACTCTTTCAAGAAGTAGCATTTGCCTTGGCTGTAAGTGGGATAGAGAAGCCACCAATTAAGACAAAATTTGGATACCATATTGTCATGGCTGAAGGGAAAAAAATAATGTAACTGGGAAAAAGTAATAATAATGAAGAACCTGCAATATATAGTACTAAATGCTATACAGCTGAACATTCACAGATTTTCATCTGCAGTGATCCTCTTGGAACCATAGCCTTTCTGGTGACCAAGACTCTATTGCAACTGGATTTGAATTTCAGTACTATCTTATTCTTTTTTTATTTTTGCCAGTCTTGGGGCTTGAACTCAGGGCCTAGGCACTATCATTGAACTTGCTCAAGGTTAGCACTCTACCACTTGAGCCACAGCACCATTTAAAGCTTTTTTTTGTATATGTGGTACTGAAACATTGGACAACTGCCACATAGTAATCTCTGTTAAAAAAAGGGGGGGCAAGGCATATTTGCATTAAAAGAACAGTAGTATGGAAGCCCTATTTTTATTGGTGGACAGGAAAAGCAGGAAAGTCAGAGACCCTGAAGAGAGTCACAAAAGGACTAATCAAATAGAGCTAAACAAAGCAGAGTGTTTTGAGCAGATGATGTGACAGTGGAAAGAGATGAAAAAACAAGACATTTAAACCATATGGAAAAATATTTTAGGACTATTTATCATTTATCCATATCCCATCAGCATAAATTTGCATTTTAATCTCTTCAAAAAGATACATTAAAAGATCAAGTGTCTTTGGTAATAAGGGAATTACATAATAATGTTGTACCCAGAACTTTTACGCCAAGAACATATTAATTTTTATGGTTGGGTTTAAGCTATCTGGAATGTCCAATAAGTCTGAATCCTTTATTCTCTGGTGATGGTATGTAAAGGAAAATATTATAGGTTAATATATCTATTAGACTGTTCAGGCCCCCAAAGAGAAATTGCAAGTGAATGGATGAACCAAGTTAGAAAGATTAAGAAGTTTAAAAATGGAGGTAAACCAAAAGAAATAGATTGCTAATCCTTTGTTCAGGAAAGGTTATACAATAAATCTGAGAGGCATAATCAAAATGTCAAGATTCAATAAAAATCGTTCTCTGGAAATTTCCTATTTTCTCAACTTCTTTTCAAGAAAATACTAGTTTCGGTCAGGCTTGCTTGGAATTTCATTTTAACCTGGTCTCTAGTGATCAAAAATCAATTGAAGAAGGAATAAAAGAGAATAGTAGAGAAGAAAGAAACCAAGGGAAGAAGGGAGGAAAAAAGAAAAAGCCAATTGAAAAATAACAGCAGAACAGGGATGTGGCCAGAAAGGAATGCTACTACATTGTTGGTGGAAATATAAATTTGTTCAAGAACTCTGGAAAGAAGTATGGAAGCGTCTTCAAAATCACTTCCCAATGACCCAGTAATTCCACACCTGGGAATTTATCCAATAAACTGCAAACCAGGCCACACGGAAGCTACTAGCACATCTATGTTCATTGCAGTATTGTTTACCATAGCCAAGATAAGGAATTAACTCAGATGTCCCTCAGTGAATGAATGGATAAAAAATGTGGAATTCTATGATTCCATCAGAAAAAATGATACTCTTCCATTTGTAAGGAAATGAAAAGATTTGGAAAAATTATATTAAGTGAAGTAAGCCAGAGCCAAAGAAACGTGGCCTATTAAAGCACACTAAAAACAATGGATATTAAAGATAAAAAAATATACTTGGACATAATAAACAAGACTCTAAACAATTCCACAGTAAAATGAAAGAATATTCTTAGGAGAGGATCACAAAGTCCCAATATCTATATGTATGTGATTATATAAAATGGTGTTTATTGAAATGAATGCCAACAAATGGAAACAAGAGGTTTGTAATTTACTTTTTGTGGGTTTTAAGTCCTTTTGTCACTCTTTTTAATTTCTGTACTTTTTATCTTGTATGAAAGTTTACATGTTTGAGGAAGGGGAAGCACAGAAATGGGACAAAGGGTAATCGAATACAGCAGTAATCCTCACTAAACACCATGTTAAAATGAACATGGTAGAGGGGTGTCAGGAGAGGAAAACACTGGGAGAAAACGAGGGAAGAACTGACACTGTTCAAAAAAAAAAAAAAATGTATTCGCCAGGCATCAATGGCTCACGCCTGTGATCCTATCTACTCAGGAGCCTGAAATCTGAGGATGGAGTTTCAAAGCCAGCGTGGGCACTAAAATCCATGAGACTCATCTCCAATTAACCATCAGAAAACCAGAAATGTCACTGACTCAAATAGTACAGTCTAGCCTTGAGCTAAAGAACTCAGGGACAGAACCCAGGCCCGCGACCACCAACAATGGTACCAATGTAACTAACTTCTCCGTACATTACCTTTACAAGAAAAATAAATTTAAAAAAGAAAATAACAGTAAAATGCTAGAGTAAAATGGATAGCGTAGGTTCCTGATATTTGATTTAATTAAAAACATTTTTGTGGCTGGGTGCCAATGGCTCATTCTTATAATCCTAACTGCTTAGGAGATTACACTTTGAAGCAAGCTGGGGCAGAAACATCACCTTAGACTCTTATCTCCAATTAACCACTGAAAAGCAAGAAGTGGTATGGTGGTGCAAAGTGGTTAGAGCATTAGCCTAGAGCACAAAGAGGCTCAGGGATAGTGACCATGCCCTGAATGCAAGCCCCACAAAAGACCAAAACACATACACACACACACCTTGAAAGATCATTCTGTCAAGTAAGAATGCTACAGTAAGCGCTGTTATCTTAAAGATTCATAAAGTTCATTAGTACATTATGGTCCAAGAAGAAATTAGCTTTGTTTAACTTGACACATCCCAAAGGTATGTGTTCATACTACATCGTATAATGCTACTAATAACTATAAAAATTTAAATCTTACACCATGCAGTCTAAGAAAAATGGGAAGTTGCAAATTCATTTGCACATATTGTTGAATTTTAATTTCTCCCTTTAAATACTTTTAAAAATCTATGACTTTTGGTCCAGGAGTTTGGCCCAGTGGTAGAGTGCTTGCCTAGCATGCACAAAGACCCAAGTTCGATTCCTTGGTATCACATACATAGAAAAAAGCTGGAAATGGCTCAAGTGGTAGAGCTCTAGCCTTGAGGACAGTGCTCAGACCCTGGGTTCAAGCCCCAGGACTGGCAAAAAACTATGACTTCTATTAGTTTTATTGCATGTTTTGATCTAATGCCCAGTATCTATTACTCCAAGAAATACTGCCCATAAGGCAAGTGTATCACTTCCTTAGCAATAACTCTGTATAATTTTCTTTGAAAATATTGAGTAGAACTGTTGGTGGGAGTGCAACCTCATTCAACCACTATGGAAAGCAGTGTGGCAGTGCCTCAAAAGGCTAAACATAGAACTCCCCTATGACCCAGCAATTCCACTACTTGGCATTTACCCAACCATCCAGAATCTAGGGCATACTAAATCCACCAGCACAACAATGTTCATTGCAGCACTATTCACCATAGCAAAGATATGGAACCAACCTAGATGTCCCTCAGTTGATGAGTGGATCAACAAGTTGTGGTATTTGTACACAATGGAATTCTATGCTGCTGTCAGAAAGAATGACATCGCCCCATTTGTTAGGAAATGGAAAGACTTAGAAAAAATCATATTAAGTGAAGTAAGCCAGACTCAAAGGAACTTAGGCTCAATGGTTTCCCTCATTCGTCATAATCAGTAGAAACCTTGGGCTCTACTAGCAGAGATCTGCAATAGAGCAAAATCTTGATACATAAGGACATATAATGTGAAGCTAATTGAAAGGACCTCCAGGATAGTGAAACAAAAGCCATATAATGAATGATTGTTGTCCTTAATGTACTATGTTGTCTCTCATCTCATTTGCAGTCCCTTGGTTATCTCATATTGGTGTAGTATCTCACTTTGTTATCTGATATATTGAATTTATTTGTATTTGGATATTTGAAATTTGATAGGGAAGGGGGGAAAACCAAGACGGGTGGAGGGTGTGCGGGGGGAGGGAAATGGGTACCAAGACATGTGAAAGTGTATCAATGTATGTGAATTAATGCACCTTCTATCTGGCAAATATCATGTAACCCTTTTACTAATTACAATTAAAAGAAAAAAAAGAAAATATTGAGTAGAAGACAAGATCTATAACTTTTAGAAAGACAGGCATAATAGGCAGAACAATTGCCAACAAAGCTGTTCTTGCCCAAAGATGCTCTTGCCTCAATACAGGGACAGTCTCATTGCTAACATTCTCTTTAGAGATAGCTCAGCAGGCAGAACAGGTATGGTAGTGACAGCACTGAAGTATGTTTAAACAAACTTGCAATTCTATATTCATATAAATCAAATTTAGAAGCTATTATAATACTAATCAAATCCTCAGTATGGTTCAATATTTGTTTAATCTCATTGCTATTATATAGAAATACAGATTTAATATTGGTTTAATATTATATTCCATCTAGACAGTAATGTAATCTTTGCAAACCACCAGATAGGGGGGTGTAAAGTAAATTAAATAGTAGCACTAGATTGTGGACTTGGCTTTCTGGTGGGGTATAGCTTTAAATCTATGGTCTAGTCCTAACAAGAAGGTCAAACCTCTCATAATCTGGCATGGGGGAATGATGTGTGAATTACTAATGCAGAAGAGGTTAGACAAAGCAAAAGAAAAGGACTATACTCTCAATTGTCAGTTACATAAAAATACACCTTCCTAGCAAGTTGAATGAATATTTTATACTTTTTGTCTGAGACTTGATTTATTTTCAGTGGTTTTAGCATGGCAATAGAAAGGCTGGCAGAAGCTATGCACAACCTTACTTCCATTAAGTTTTTAAGAATATTGTGGGTATATCTCTGGGTAGTGGTCCCAGAAAATTTTTTTCTTAAATCTTTATATTTTTTCTATATATTTGTGTGTATATATACATATATAAATATGAATCCTGGCAACTCGGGAGGCTGATATCTGAGGATCTCAGCATAGGAAAGTCCATGAGAATCTTATTGCCAATAAAGTATTCAGAAAAACCTTAAAGTGGCACTGGGGCTCAAGGGGTGGAATGCTAGCTTTGAACACAAAGAGGCTAAGGGATAGCATCCAGGCCCTGAGTTTAAGCCCCATGTCCCACAAAAATGAAGATTGAATCTTTAGAAAGCCTGCCATTTTTCATTATTTAAGATATTAGAAGTCTATATAATTTAGAATTCACAGGAGCAGTTTTCTACAGTGAATATATTCACAAGCACATAATGTTTCAAATGGTTAGCCAAGAACTTCAGAGAGGTTCACTTACCATTTAGGAAGCTTCCCTGCTCTGCAGGCTTGACATAAGCCTCCTTTGAGCCTGTTGCTAATAGGAATGATTTATATTGTGACCAGCTGTTGGCTGGGACCTATATGGACCTATTTCTATAGTTAACTGTCCATTGAGATTTTCCTAATTCCAAATTAGGAATTAGATTCATTCTACTAATAACAGTTTGGAAATATGCTCGTGGAATCTACCATCCATCCGCTTAAACAAAAAATTCCCCACAGCTAACAGAACTACATTTCTTCTCATAGAGTCCTAACAGGTGCTCCAACTGTCAGGCAGTTACCTGGGCAGTAACTCAGGCTCTCAAGCTTCACTGGTTGTCCTCTCTGCAAGGGGCAGGAGGGTGAAGGATGAGATTTTGTGGGTCAAGCCTGGTAATGTCTTCACTGACAACCTGTTGGCCTCTGTGCAGTCACACTACCATATCTGACCTCAAGGGAAATCCCTAAGAAGAGGGATTAGGTTTGATAAAATATTTAGTCTCTCCCACATGTACAGTTAGCTAACTATTTTTAAAGTACTTAAATGGTTTTTCATTGCTTTGACATTTCTCACAATAGTTCTGATTTTCCCACATGAGAATTTCTTAAATATTGCAGTTTGTCTCTAGCATAACTTGATTACAATGTTGGCATATGTGGTAGTTTTCCAATCTCAAGACAAAATCACCGAGAATAAGTTTATTTTGTGGTTCTGCAGGTTCCAATTTAAGACGAGGTAGTCCCATTTCTTTGGGTTTCTGGTGAGGGCAGCAAATAATGCAGGTCGTGTGTGGCAGTGCAGAGGGACAGCCTCATGAGCCAGGAAGTAGGAAGAGATGAGGAGAGTGAAGTCTTGTAATCTATGTCTACACCACACCCTCCCTAACAGCAGCTAAGCTTCCCTACCCACCACCCAGGGAACAAAGCCTTTAACACATTGACCTTTGGGAGACCCTCATCCCAAAACAAAAAGGTATGTTTTAAAGATGTATGCATGCATAATCATATAGTCACAGTATTACAGAATGTATGCATGTATATGTGCATGTGTATATGTGTGCATATATTGTATATATATGTGTATATATAAATTTTCATTGCATATCCAGTGTGTGTGTTTAATCCCAGATCACATAGTTGGGCCCAAGCCATAACTCAAAATTAGGATCAATAACTTTGAATCTACTATTATACTTTATTGTACTATGAACTCAAATTTATAAAACAGGATAAATAATTGCATGGACCAATACTAATTTTTTTTCTAGTACCAGAATTTGAAGTGAGGCTTCACAATTACCTAGCTTATTTGCTAATGACTAGCTGCAATGTTACCATTTGAGCCATGCCTTCAGCCCAGCTTTTTTTTCTGCTCAATTGGAGATGGAATCCCATAGGTTATCCATGCAGGCGGGCTTCAAACATCCTACCATCTGGTCTCAGCCTCCTGTAACCCTAATTAGAGTTACAGGAACTATGGTGCCAAGAAAATCAATGTTATTTCTCCTTATCACCTCTACTTTAAATTACAGCGGTGGGTTCTAAATAGCTAGGTAACTGTCTGGAGATTAAGAGGCACAAGGGAACCCAAAATTTAAATCTTTGTAAAATGTTACTTATTTTTGTTATTATAATGATGATACACAGAAGGTTCCAGTTACATGTCAGGTAGAGTATACATCATTGGCAGTTCATACCTCTAATCCTATCTACTCAGGAAGCTGAGATTTCAGGACTGAATTTTGTAACCAGCCAGGGTAGAAAAGTTCCCATGATACTCTCACCTCCAATTTACCACTCAAAAGTCCAGAAGTGAAGTTGTTACTCAAGTGGTGGAATGCTATCCTTGGGCTAACGGGTTCAGGAAGAGCATTCGAGCCCTGTGTTTGAGCCCCACAACTGACGAAAGAGTATGTTTCTTTTTAGACAATGTCACCCTTTCTCTACCTTCTCCCCTGGTTTTTCCCTACCATTGGAATATTTTTGTTGTTGTTCCTTTTTCAACTGCTTCCAGTTTTTTTCCAGTTTTTTCTTTCAGTATTAACTTTTCCTTTGGTGTACTTTGCCCCCAATTTATTATTATTACTCTGAAAATTTAACTGGAAAGAGGCATAGATGGATCCAAATAAAAGATAAGTTTATATCGTAAGAGTGAATATTTTAAAAAGGATGAAGGTAGACTGAATCCACAATATTAACCTCACTTCCCCTGTGTTGAATAAGCCATACTCACCAGGAAAGAAGTAGAAAAGACAGTGATATCTCATGATCTGGAGCTTGAATCCGCACTCTGGCTTCAACCAGCTCCTTTTGTTGTTTTGACTTAGGTGGGCATGGCAGGCTTTGAACCATCAGTGATAATCACCATCTCTGCAGTTTCTAGCAAGGATGCCTGCTTCTCATTATTGCCAAATGGTCTGTCCAAGAGCCAGCAGAAAATTCCAATGTGCTGCTCAATAATGAAACTAACATTTAATAAATGCATGGAGGAATTAACTTGTTAAGAAAACACTGAGAAGGCCGAAGCACCCAGGGAGGGAATAACTCCCCTAGAAGGGACTGTCAACATGACAAATGGCCAGGAGAATGGTTAGGCATCCCGGTAGGATGTGGGATGAAACTCTGTTGGGGTCTGCACAGGTGAGTGATAAGGAAAGACTGTTTCCAGACAGTTGCCTCCCATTACAGGAAGGTGTTGAGAGATCCCACGGACGGCCCTTCAGACAGTCACGTGCAAGATGGCCCAGAAGGAATCATCCACGATAGTACATTGATCATGCTCCAAGCTTTATTGTGGCTAAAATGTTCTCTGCATCATAGGAAAAAAAGCCAGACTTGGATTCTTCAGAGATCTTAAACACCAATGAAAAATTGCATTTCTTTTATAACCTGTGTTACTTTTCCAAGAGGCTGGTTATGATTCAGGTTGTCTGGATTGAAATACAATTAGACAGCAGTTGACTTTTTTTTTTTCAATTTCTTGTTTCTTTTTCTTTTTTTTTAAATTTCAACTTCAAGCTGATTGAAAGTGGAGCCAACATTTATTGATTTCTTAAAAGAAACCTATGTGCCAGACCTTGTCTAAGTGGTTTATCTCTTGCAATCCTTATTATAACCCAGTAAGGAAGTAATTGTGAAAATCACATTTCACAAATGAGGACATTGCTTTGCTTAAGGATATATAGCCAATAAATGGCAGAGGCAAAAATATTTACTGTGTGCTTTCCCTAGATGAGAAGTTACAGGTCTCAGACAGTTCACACTACAACAGTCTCTCAGACTTTGTCTTGGACTCTATGCTTTGGAGGCATCACTGGAGCCCTGTGTACTGTGCTTCATCTAGTCTTGAGCAAGTTACCTCAGTATCTCCCATGGTAAAATAATGAGTTAGATACATTTCCAGTTTCACAAATGCCTAGACCAGTGACTTAAAAATGCCAGTACCCAGGCACCCCATGAAGAAGCAGAGAGACAGCATTTTCCATTGCCAAGTAATGACCTCTTGATGCTCCTTTCTGCTCTTCCCTCATCGTAGACAACACTTTTTGTTTTCTGTTTGTGTCAATACTAGGGCTTAAACTGAAGACCTTGCTTTTGCTTTGTGTTTTTTTTCCCCTCAAGTATGGTGCCCTTAGCACTTGAAACTCACTTAACACTTCACTTTTTTTGTTAGCTTAATTGTATATAAAAATCTCTGATATGTCTTCCTAGGCTGGCTTCTAATGGTGAGCCTCAGACCTCAGCTAGGAATATGGGCATGAACCAGCAAGGCCTGGCTCCTAGATGAAACTGTTGAAAATATAAAACCACGGAAAGCATCCTGGGTAGGGAGAACAGTATTACATCCTGTGTTTCACTTGATTAACCCCTCTTAATCAAGCCCCACTACCTGCAAGCATCAGGAAGGAACTTACGACACACTCAGAAAACAAAGGAAGGGATTCTCCATTAGTCAGACTGGCAACTGACTAAAAGCATCCACAAGACTACTGAGAGGAAATAAGTATAACCATGCCGTCATCTTAGTGCATTTATGCTTCCCTCTCTTGCCTGACACAGGAGCAGTTGCAATGATAAGGCAGAGTAACAGGATTGAATCATAGGTGATCCTCATTTACCCACCCAAACAAAAACAAGAACAGAGTTTTCTCAGCTGTGCCTGGGATCTTGGTTGGCTGTGGAGCTGCATCTCTGCAGTAGCAAAAAAATCCCTGTACACCTCAAATTTATATACTCGATCACATCACACGATACGAATTTATAAAGTCTCAGTACATGAAGTGATTAGGAAAATATATGGAAGTACCTCTTTTTTCTGACATTGCAAGACTCTTGTCAATGGAAGAAGGTAAAAATGATGATTGTGTTGGGGCCATTTTCATACTGCCTTATATCAACTTGTTCCTACTAAGGGATTCATCATGACTTGTCCACCCATGGAGATAATGTACCTTAGTCATATTCATCTCTATGCTTTCTTACTCATCTGCTGTCCTCTCCATCTTTTCCTTTTCCAGCCCTCTAGTAGTTCCCATTTTCATAGCATGAATTTGGTGATTGTTTACTGATTCCCCAGCTAGCTTCCACAAATGATACTCATTTTTGTGGGACTGACTTCATTTGACATATTTTATCCATTTTCCAGCAATGGACACAATTTCATTCTTAATGACTGAGTAAAACTCCATTGTGTATATTTACATCTTATTTTTAATCCATTTATCAAGAGGATTTTTATAAGGAAATGGATCAGGTCCTCAAATTATAGTATGAGGGGAGTCATACATCTTGGAATCCTAGCTACTCAGGAGTTGCATTGGAAGAATTACAGTTCAAAGATAGTCCAGGCAAAAAGTCTCATCTTAACAAATAAGCCTGGTATTGTGATGTGTTGACTATAAGCCTAGTTATGTGGGAGTGACATACAGGAGGATCATGGGTCTGGGTTAAAAAAAGTGAGACCCAAATATGACTAAAGCAACAAAGAGCTGGGGGAATGTTTTTCAAGTAGTAGAGTGACCGCCTAGCAAGTGCATGGTCCTGAGTCAATCCCCAGTACTGAAAAAACAAAAAAAGGTTTAGCTTGGCTATGGAAATACGGAATGTCCATAAGTGATCAATTAAAAGTGGCTGTATAGAAGAACCATTAGTAAGTTTTCATTATGGCTGTAATCCTAGTTAAAGATCTAAAAGATAGTAATTTGACCCTAGCCTAGGCAGAAAACTCTGACTCTATTTGCAAAATAATCAGCAAAAAGCAGGGCTGAGGGTATGGCTCAAGCAGTAGACCTGTTAAGCAAGCAACGCAAGCAGACTCAAAATCCAGAGTCTAAATCCTAGTATTGTCACAAAGTAAAAAAATATGGAAGAACATGATGTCTTGATGTGCCTTCAGGAAGCAAACAGGAAATAGATGACAAAAGAGGATGGTCAATGGTTGGTTTGGCTGAGGTGCTCAGAATGAGAAGGGAGGAAGGGGAGATAAAGTGGGGTGCACTGAGGATAGGTTTGAATGTCAGCCTCAGGAGTGCTTCTGATATGCAGATTGAAGTTTGGGGAGACAGAAGGAGGGTCATGAGGTGGGATGCTGGATGTGGAATAGAGGATGGTAAATTCTATATGGGGCATGTTGAACTGGGGTGTACATGGGCTTTCTGGGTTGTTAGGGAGATTTCAAGTGAGACAGAAGTAGCATGGTGTCATTTCTCAGGGACCTTGTATCAAGCAACTTCCATTGTGATTCAGCAGAACAAACAGTCTTAGATTATTTTTGTAAATACATAGCCTCAGCAATTCTCAAGTTCATCTTCCTTAGCCATCTTAATGGAGCAGGGATGACAAAGTCATGAATGCGAGTGTGAAACTGAAGATAATTTTCCACATTCGTTGAAGCTCTTGATGAAAAACAAGCCATGTATGGTACACATTTCAGGTTCAGTCTATAATATCTTCATGACAGCATGGGATGAAAGACCAGGAGCCCTGAAAATAATTGTGAGGCAGGCACAGGTGGTTCATACCTGTGAGCCTATGTATTTCAGGAAACTGAAGCCTGAAAGATCTCATTCCAAAAGCAGCTTGGGCAAAGGAGTTTGTGAGATTCCATCTCTAACCAGCAAAATGCTGGATTGGAAGCATGGTTCAGATGGTAGAATGCCAGCTGTGAGCAAATCCAATCAAGGACAAGGTTCTGAATTCAAATAGATGTCCCCCCCCATTCAACAAATAAGATATCGATAAGGGAAAAAAACAGAAACATACATCTTAACAATACAACTGCCAGGGTAGTCGTTGCAAGATCAAAAATAGTAATTTGAAAGACAATGACATCCAAAAGAAAAATGAGGTACAAGTGTCTAGTTTTGTATTTTAACGTACAAAATTCATATTCACATCAAAGAGTTTTCTGACTGGATAATCAAAAGGAAATTTCTGCCTCAAGAGTGATTGAAACATTGAGAGCTCTGTTTGCATGTCCAACAACCTTATCTGTTGTCTGTTGTCTCCAGCTTGGATTTGTTGATGGGAGTTGGTCCTAAAGATTAAGGGCCATACAGATGTGGGCAGAAAGGTTCACAGGAAAGCAGTGTGCTGTCTATGCATCTTGGCAGAAAAATAACCACACTAGTATTACTGAAAACAGCAAGTAAAAGCTTCCTTGTCATAAAGCCTCAGGAAAATCCCTTTGCCTGGTGATACTGAGTCAGCATTTCTTTCTGGACCTTAAGAACATTCTCTACCATCAGACCGAAAAATGTCATTTTTACAATAATTTTATATTTCCTAAATGAAGGATTTTTTTGTAATATTTTTAAAAGAATTAACATTGATTTTTACATAAGTGAAAGATTTCAATATAGCATAAAGGGTTGAGCAGGATGCTTACAATGAGGACCCAAACTGAAGTGTGGGGTGAGATCAACACCTGTTTCCTCCCTCACTGTGTGAGGTCTCAAGTTAGGAGAGCTGGCTCACACAAGGCTTCCATGTTGATCCTGTGAAGAACCAAAACTTGGAAAGTTTTGGGGTTTTATAGAGCTCTAAGCTCTGAACAAGTTGGTAGCTTTGATTGTAGATTTCGTTCCTTGACTTATGATAGAGTCGTGTCCTGATGAATTGAGCATATGTTGAAAAAGGTAAAAAATGTCTTCAGCTAGGCACCAGAAGATATCTTCTGAAAACAAACTAAAAGTAAAAAGACTTTGGGTTGGCTCAAACAGTGGACTGCTTGCTTAGCTAATGGAAGGCTCTGTGTTCAGTCACCAGTGTGTGTATGTATGTGTATGTGTGTATATATATATATATATATATCTTTTTAAAAAGAACAAAGCCTTTAATCCACCTTCCTAAGTAAACCTCCCAGTCATAGAGTATTGGGCATTTCTCTCCTTGATCGCATGCCTCTCTGGTAGCTGTGGGTAACTGCTCCCACCCAGTTTCAAGACACTATTGGGCCAAATATGGCTAGCCCTGGGAAAGGTCAAAATCACATGTGAAGCAGGATATCTACTGAATAAGTTCTGCTTTCTTTCTTTTTTTTTTTTTTTTTTTGCCAGTCCTGGGCTTGAGCTCAGGGCCTGAGCACTGTCCTTGGATTTTCTCAAGGCTAGAGCTCTACCACTTGAGCCTCAGCACCACTTCTGGCTTTTTTCTATGTATGTGGTACTGAGGAATCGAACCCGGGTCTTCATGCATGCTAGGCAAGCACTTTAATCACTAGGCCAAAGTCCCGGCCATAAGTTCTGCTTTGAACCACTGTCTTTGTACAACTGGAACCACTGCAAGTCACAGGCCTTCTGGGTTCTTCTTAAGAAACTGGCAGTAAGGAGAGGTTTGGGAGGATGAAATCTGTATTTTAAGAAGAATAACTTGGCAGGTGTCCATAAATAAGGACAGATTTGAACTATGAAGAAGAGTAAAGATGTTCTTAGGGACCCAGATATGGATACTGTCAGTGAGCATGGTTCAAGAGGTCTTTAGAAATAGAGCAGTAGGGTTGGGGAAGTAGAAAATAAAGAATCTAGAATAGATGACGTTATTGAGAAAAATGGAAAGGAGGAAACAAGTGCGCAACAAATGTTCAGAATTTAAATTTTTAGAGCTAGTTTTTGCCCAAAGTTAAGCACTAAGGGAAAAGAAATTCACAGTACCTTTGTCTTGACTAACAAAAGGCTGCAGGACTGGGAAGGATGTCTGACCTAGAAGGTGCAGAAGTGGAAGTAATTCTCAAGTTCATCTAGATGCAATACTTCCAATATTTCAGCCTCTAATGTATGTAGGAATATTTGAAAGAAAACAGCATGAAACCCTTGATGTCCTGAACATGTCACACACTTGAGTGATAAAGGATAGAGTACATGTATGTGTATGCGTGTGCCTGGAAGTTTAGCGTAATTACAAAGAAATACTGTGACTGGATATAGATTCTAGAATATTATTTTCATGTGATTCTAGAGCCCAGAATAATACTGGCAAAGAGTAGATCCTAAATAACTGGATGTATTGCTTTTGGGTAGGTTGGTGAATTGATGTGGTACTTTGACATCATATGCTAAGAAAGTTTAGGTGTTGCCTGATGGGAACATGAAAATTGTGAGACCAGATGAGGTCTTTGATCATCAATACATTGTTTAGTGGGGACTAAATTTAGGGAAGCCAAGCCTGCTTGAAGGGCCTGACCAAAATAGCAAAGCCCTGGGGAAGAACTGGCCAGGTTAGCACCTGTCGAGGTCTAGTGTGAGTCAGGGTCTAGATAAAGGCCAAATAGACGAAGTGGGGTATAAGGGAAAAGAGGAAAAGCATCTTTGAGGTCCAGCACTGAAGAAACCACTGAGTGGTTTTGGGTAGAATGAAGTATAAGAGCGTGTAGGAGTTAGGGAAAGCAAGATAGATAGGTTTTATGGACATCTTATATGCATTTATTAAATCTTGAACTTAATGGAAAAGACGGGTTATTATGGAGGGAGGGAGGAGAGATGGAGGGGGGGACAGAGTTGAGGAAATGATCAATCATCTGCTTGAGAACACAGCGGTCTCTATCTGCCAATTGCTGGGTCGCAATTTGGGTGGGGTCTTCTAAGGAAATGAGAGCAGGAATGGGACGTATGAGTGAGGTGAGGGGATGGAGGGTTTAATTTACAGAAAGCAGTCTTGGCGATCAGAGGTGATATAGGTCCTGGAGGGAGAGGTGGAATGGGGTGGGGTGGTGGTGAATCTTGGAGGAAGAGAGTTGCTCTTGAGGGCTGAAGGTCTCCATGTAATAAAGAGCTTGAGCAGCTGGGAAGGACTAAGGAAGCCTGAGGCCCACAGATGCAATGCTATTGGCGCTTTTAAGGGAACTTCTGAAGCTGTCCAGCAAACTCAGCAAGCACAGACAGACTAGCCCGGGTAGCCATAAGAACAGATATCACTTTTCCAAACGCTGTCCCTGTGGCCCTGTGATCCGTCGACTTGCCTGTTGGGGCCCAGGTCGTACCGTCCCACATCAGTCACTTAGATGGAAAAACATCATGGGATCTGCCATCTCAGGTGGGGTGCTTGGCACTGTGGTTGAATGGGAGAGAGGTATCTTCATCCCTTGGAGGCAATATATTTCTCAATGTCGCCATTGCCCGTGGAGGGGAAAGGCCTTCCACTGTGGTCTGGAGCTTGGACAGGCTTTGATACAGAGTCCCAAATTGCTACAGTGGAAACAGGCCCCAGCTGGGGCGGGGGAGGGGAGCGGTGCTGTCCAGATCGAGCCTACCAGGGGTTGCTGGGATCAGTCTGGGAGGTTTTCTGGTTTGGGATAATGGATGCTAGCATCTGACAGGACATATAGGAAAGGGTGGGCTCTAAGACAGAAGAAAAAAAAACAAACTTGGATATAAGGGACCTCTTTCCTGAAATTATTAAGTTGTTTAAGTTGGGTTTTTTTTTTTTTGGACTTAGCAAAGATTTATTGAACTGGATGAATCAGTAAATGGAGGTTGGGGAGTGGAAGGATCATTTAACATGCAGAATGTTTAAATTGAGGGAGGGATTCCACATGCGGAGGTTAGGAGACTGTGATTAAGTGATGGATGAGGAAAGAGACAACTAGGATAGGAGTAGGAATCTTGGCTATTCATGGGTATTCAATCTGTCCAGTCACTTTCCACATTCATGTCCAGTTCACCATCCTAATAGCTCACACCTTGTCACCTCCAATCCATTCCTACTTCCCTTTTCCTAGAGCAAGCATCCTAGTGTTTTCAAGTCTCTTAATCTCCGTCTGCATTCTCTTCCTCACAAATACATACATTCACTCATGCATTTATTCATTCAGAAAAACCAGGTGCCTCTTCTGTGTCAGGCACTACTTTTTACTGGACATATGCAGTGTCTTCAGGCTTAGTTTCGTGATGCTTACAGTTATGTAGAAATAAAATAAAGAATGATAAGAAGAGTTTGAACATTGGGGGAGATTGTAGGCACACGTGCACACACCATGACCATCTAACCTAATCCATTCCTGCTCTGGCTAGCTGGCCAGAAATGGGTAAATCCCTACCTGATCTAAAGCTCCCTCCGAGCCTTCAAGCTATGGTTCCTAAACCTTCCACACAGTAGTTATGGGGTACCCAATCCCATTTAAAAGTTTATAGAAGTTAGAGCACAAAATGGCCATGTTTCTTCTGATGGAGACAGTATGAGAACCACACTGTTGCATATGGTAAATCTAAACCCTAGCCAGGAACTTCCAACCCTCTTCCAACCTGGTTCCTGATTACTTCTAGCTTTTTCTGGTTGTTACTCCCCTACTCATTTTATGCTTCAGTATTCCTAAATTGTTTTGTTTCTAGTCTTCAGGTTTTTTTGTGTATACTGTTCCCACATCTGGAACTCTCTACTTCATCTAGCAAATGCCTAGGTAGTCGCTCAAATTTCAGTCCAGGTGTCTGAAGAATGCTTTAATTATCTAAGCTAGATGCCCCTGCCAGGCTTCTGGCAGAGCTGATTACACGCTATGGCGAACAGCTGTCATGAATTCCTCTCCAACTAAGAAATGAGCTCGTCAAAGGCAGAATAAAGATTTGACTACTATTGTGTTCCTGGTGTGCAACGCTTCTTTCTAGAGTGAAGGGCCCAATTAAATAAAGATAATATTGTGGAATACTTTTCAACACTTGATCCAGAATATAAAAAGAGTCAATCTAGTTAGTTCTTCTAACAAGCCATAGGGGTTCTACTTTGTCTTGCAATGACAAGACAAACAAGGGACAGTGGGCAAGCAATAAGGAGATCCAGATGGAGGTGAGGCCCTGCCTCTGGACTCCTGACAACTCATCTCACCTCCCTGAGCCTAAATAATCAAGCCCTCAAAGCTCCTTTTTGTAGCATTATTTCCTATGTTTCAGGGCATTATTACATGAAATATCTTTTAAGTTTTTTGAGATGAAACACTCTAAACTCATGTCATTGAAACTGACAATCCAGTATATACTTGGGCCAGACAATTGGGGATAGGCGAATGAGGGTTCTTTTGATCTGAGGATGGCATGATTTTTTTTAAGAGGATAAATGTTGCTCGTTATTCTGTACATTGAAAGCTCTGAGCATTTTGGCATTTAAATCTGAGCAATGTTACTGTACAAGCAATTTTCACAAAATGTTTGAGAGATTTGGGGATGGCTAGCTAAGGAAGAAATGGAACAATCTACCTGAGTCCTCAGTCATAGAATTCATTCCCCACTTTGTAGAAGAATTCAGTCAAAGACTCAAAGGAACATAGGCTCAATGGTTTCCTTCATTTGTCATAATCAGTAGAAACCTTGGGCTCTCCTAGCAGAGATTTACAATAGGAACAAAACCTAGAGACATAAGGCCATATAGAATGACGCTAAATGAAAGGACCTCCAGGATATAGAAACAAAAGCCATATAATGAGTGATTGTTGTCCTTAATGTACTATGTTATCTCTCATCTCTTTTGCTGTCCCTTGGTTATCTCATATTGTTACAGTATCTCACTTTGTTACCTGATATATCGGATATATTTGTATTTTAGTTATTTGAAATTGGATAGGGAAGGGAGGAAAACAAGATGAGGGGTAGGGGTGGGGAAGGAGGGAAATGGGGACCAAGACATGAGAAAGGGTGTCAATGTTTGTGAAATAATGCACCTTCTATCTAGAGAATATCATGTAACCCTTTTATTAATTTCAATAAAAATATATGAAAAAATTCAGGCAAGATTCAAATAGTACATATTTTAATGCTTACAATCTTTTAAACTTTAAAATTAATCACAGGCTAGTCTGCTTGCCACAGAGAGATTGAAAATGTAGTTGTGTAGTTCTGTGATAGTATTTTTGTAATCAAATTTACCAGAACAGGAAAGAATCAAAATAACACATCACACAAATAATTCTCCATGAACAGCTACTTGCCTTCCCTCTCTTAGTGGCCTCAGAAATACATACCACAGGGCTGGGAGTTTGGCCTAGTCATAGAGTGCTTTCTTAGCATGAAGGAAGCCCCAGGTTTGATTACTCAGTACCACATACACAGAAAAGATGAAAGTAGAGCTGTGGCTCAAATGGCAGGGCACTAGCCTTGAGGGAAAAGCCCAAGAACAGTGCTCAGGTTCTGAGTTCAAGCTCCAGGACTAGAAAAAAAAAAACAAAAAACAACAAAAAACTACAGAAAGTGGGATACACAAAGAGAAAAGTTTTGAACAAAGGATTCAAGGATTCATTTGTAGACTTTTATGTTGGCATCAACAGTTTCTCTTTAACTTTCCCAAATGAACTACACTCAGCAAGTGAGCTGCCAGGACAGCATGGTTTCTTTCTTTTTTTTTTTTAATTAAAAAGAGGCAGCCCAGTCCATCAGGAGGAATTTTTCATGGAGCTGTGCCCACCGTGTGGAGACCAGAAGGGGTCACCACCAAGGCTCACTTACTGGAGCGTCCTCAAGAAGAGGCCTGAAAATAGAGGAGAAACCCAGGGGAATGCCTGGACCAATTCAAAGGAAAAGAGGGTGGGAGGGTTAGAAGCTTGGAGCCTATTCAAGGGGGAGGGAAAGGGGGGAGGGGGAGAGGGGAGGGGAAGGACAGGGAGCAGGCCTTTCTGAGGGAGGGAAAAGTGGGGAGAGCAGAAGCCTGGAAGCCTTATGAGGGCAAGAAAAAAAGTGGGGAGGGAATGGAGGGAAGTCTGGAAACTTCTGAGGGTTAGGAAAAAGAAGGGAGGGGAGAAGCCTGGAAACTATTCCTTGGTGAGGAAAAGAAGAGGGGGGAAGCCTGGAAACTCTTCAAAATGGGAGGGAAAAATGAGGGGAAGGAAAAGGATGAGGGAAAAGAAAAAGGTGGAGGGAAGGGGGAAGGAAGGGAGGAGGAAAGGGGATGGGAGGGCTGAATCCTGGAGACTTCTGAGGGAGAGGAAATGGGGAGGTTTCTTCCAAGGGAGAGGAAAAAGCCAGGAGGGGTTGGGGGTGGGGTGGATCATAAGGTGGGAGGATGGGCTCCCAAAGGGCTTGAGGAATGAAGAGAATTCCCAAGGTTGACCCCTGGTCCATGACACTGAAACTCAAGTTGACAAAAATACAAAGAAGCAACCCCTGTGTTCCAATCTTGACTCTCCAGGTTCCAGCTCTCATTTTAAATACTTTCCTTACCTTGCCAATGTGATAGCGTTACAGGTGGAGTCTTTTAGGAAATGATTTAAGCAAGAGGGCTTCTTCCAGACCAATGGGATTAAGGCCAGTGGAAGGGAGGCACCATTTTGGAAAGCAAAAAGTAGCTCTTACCAAATCTGCTATTGCTTGATCTTGGACTTCCAGTCCTTAAAAATGATGAGAAAATATACAATTGTTTTTATTTTAATAAATTACTCAGCCTCAGGTATTTTAACTGCACAAACTGATGAAACAATCTGTAAAAAGAGAGAAAGTGTGGTGTGTTCAAAAATGGAAATGTGTTTTAGGAGCTCGTAGGAAAGCAAGGGTTGTGACTTACACCCTACTTTCTACTCCGTAATTCACACTGGCCTTTATTCTTCCTGGAGGAAGTCCTGGGATGGTGGCTAGAGTTTGAAGATTTGGATTGAGTTGGTATCTCCCACTCACTAGCTGGTGACACTGGGGTGGGCTATTCAGAGGTTAACAAAATGTGTTTTACTTCCTACCATGATGATCTCCTGAGGTTTTCATGAAAGTCAAATGAGATCTTGCCTGTGACAGACCACACTGGCAGAGTCAGGAATTTCTCAGATTTGTTAATCTGTACCATCAGGATGGGAGGGAGCAGGCTTTTATCATACAGTTTGTATAGCCCTGATGGCTAAATGGCAGACCCAGGCATCAATAATGGATGGAGTAGGCTCACTGGAATGTGTCTAGACGTCAGGGAAGTGCCTGATCCTGTATCTCAAAGGACCTCATTTGCAAAAGGTCTTGGCATTGGCTGCTTGAGCAGGAGTGGAGCTGTCTTACCAAAGCCTGGCTGGCTGATGAAAGATAAAGGACTGCAAATCCAGAGTTCATGCAATGCCTGGGTGGTGCCTAGGAGGGCACGTGGTGTGACTGTTACATCTGAACTTGATCTTGCCTTTATTAGATCACAGACAGGCCAGGCTGGGAATGCTTGAAAAGCAACAGAAGCCTGGCAGCTATGACTCAAAGTGCTCTTGTATCTTAAGATCATCAATTTGGCATTAAAAAAATAACATTGATAAAGGACTTGAGGTTTTACTCCAGCGTAGAGGACTTAATTTGATTGTGTAAGGCTGATTTCAAGCACTAAAAAGCAAAAACCTCAAAGTGTAAAAATACTTCACAGCTTTGATAGTACTCAAAAGAATTTTTATTTTCTTGACAAAAAGTAAGTAAATAGAACCCTGACAGGGTTTGGGTTAACACTGTAATTGTTAATAAATAAGCAAAGTCTGGGAGAGGCCATAAGTGATTTGCTCAAGATGTCAAAATAAAAGCGCTAGAAGTCATGCTGTGGCTCAAGGGGTAGGACGGTAGCTTTGAGCTGAAGAGCTCAGGGACAATGCGCAGGCCCAGAGTTTAAGCCCCCCAAACGCCCAAAAACAAAACCAAAAGAAAAAATCCACTGGCTAGGAGGATTTCTGAATGAAGTACTACATTCTTCACTCGGTTCTGAGACAATAAATATAAAACTAAAGCTAAGAGAACTTAGGCCCAGAGAGACAAAAGTTGCATGTGTGGAAGCTAGATTTAGCTTATAAACTTGAGTCAATAGGTTGGGTGGTGTGTCAGTGTATACAATTATATTAACTGAAACGTGGTAGAGTCAAGGGAGAACTCAAATAGTTCCTTAGGTAGGGAAAAGCAAAATACAACAAAATCTCCAGGGAGTGGGTACTTGAAATGGGGAGAATAGGGTCAAGGGGAAAGGGCTGGGTGGATGAAGAGGAGAAAGGGAGGGGGAACTGCAATCAAGAATTCAGATGTATCATATAAAATCACGAGGTTGGGTGGGTTAAAGGGAGGTGAGAATATTGAAAGGGTTGATACTAATCAAGATGCATTCTATTCATAAACTGCCTTATGTAATGGAACACCTTTCTACAACTACTTAAAAATAACAAAAATTAAAAGGGGGCTGGGAGAGTTGTGTAATAGTGTACTTCTCTAGCATGCATGAAGCCCTGTGTTCAATTTTTTGGTACCACATACACAGAAAAAACTGGAGTGGTGTTGTGGCCTAAGTGGTAGAGTGCTAGCCTTCAGAAAACCTAAGAATAGTGCTTAGCCCCTGAGCTCAGGCTCCTGGATTGTTTAAAAAAATTAAAAGGAAATGAAGATATCACAGCCAGTGCAATGGTCATTTTCAACAGAATCCACCTTGGGAAAAACTGTGTTGACAACTAGACCTTTCCTGACTCTCAGTTTGGATGTTTACTGAAAATTTGGTGAATAAAAAAAACCAAACTACTAGCAGAGTTTTGCATCAGCTTATATTTGACCAGATTCCAGCTTTACATTTGCTTTCTCTGTTTAGTGATTTCTCTCCCCCTTTAAAAACGGGAGTTCTCAGGTAGCCCCTGGGAACTTAAGAGACTCTTCAAATATTCCTAATAAAGACCCCTTTCCTTGGAGCCCTCGCTATTTTATAAAAGGGAAGGTTTATCCAGTGATCAAAGCTAAAGTAAGGAATTTCCACCTTCATTATCTAACTTTTCAGGCCCGGGGCTCTCAGAGAAGTACTTCTCAATTTTATGGCTTGCTGGCTGTCTAGGGGATCTTGTTAACATGCAGATTAGAGTAAGGGGAAGGTAAGTTCTTCCTGTATAATGAGCTTCCTGGTGAAGAGGATGCTGGGTCTTGGACCTGGGCGCCCCTGCAAGCCTGGAGTGGCAGGTCTGGAGGTATCTGCTCATCAGCAGGACTTGCCCTACTTTTCCACTTGCTATCTCTGGGGCAGAGACACTAAATAAGGACACTGTAAATGTTCCTGGGGAGCTTGGTGGGGAGAAAAAAGGTTAAATTTGACATAGTCAAAGTGGGTAGAGTCCAAGGTTTTACTTTAACAAGCAACTTACTGTTGTCCAGGAACAAATACTGAGCTGGGGGTCCAAGGTAAGCTTCGACTGTGGGGAGGTGCTGGCCTGCAGCCTTTGGAACTAGTGAATTAGAGAAATCTCTGGTATGTTTGTTTACTTTTTGTTTTGACAGTTCTGGGGCTTGAACTCAGGGCCTGAGCACTGTCCTTGGACTTTCTCAAGGCTAGAGCTCTACATCTTGAGCCACAGCACCACTTCCAGCTTTTTCTTTTTTTTTATCTGTATTTTTTTGTGTGTGTGTCTTTTTTGGCACTGGGGATCGAACCCAGGACGTTGCACTTGCTAGGCTAGCGCTTTGCCACTGAGCTACATCCCATCCTGACTTCCAGCTTTTTGTATGCACGTGGTACTGAGGAATCAAACCCAGGACTTCGTGCATGCTAGGCAAGGACTCTACAATTAGCCAAACCCCTGGTTAGTTTACTTATTTATTATTGAGGCTTGAACTCAGGTCTAAGCACTCTCCCTTTGTGTTCTTTTGCTCAAGGCTGTAACTCTGCCACTTGAGTCACAGAGCCATTTCTAGCTTTTTAGGTGATTAGCTAGATATACAAGTCTCATGAACTTTCCTGCCCAGACTGACTTTGAATCTTTATCCTTAGCTACTCAGGAGGCTGGGATCTAGGATTATGGGCCTGAGCCTTGGGTGTTTGGTTCATAGCTCTTTTGATCATAACCCTCTGCAAGTTCATTCTGAGGAAGCCAAGAAGTGATAGAAGGCAAGGGTAATAACTGGGCAACTGAGGCACCGAACTGGGCATCTGCCACTGCCCATAGAGGGCCACGAGGGCCCAACAACCCAGCACGGTGCTGGAAGGCAGGTAGAATCCTGCAGCCAAACCTAAGTAGTAATGTTGGATTTCTCTGTGGCAAGCAGTGGAAAGATTTGTGTTTTTTTGTACTGGCAGAGCTCATTTTGAGTTTTTGTGTGCAAGGGAAAAACTGACTTACAAAATAGCAATATAGAAATGAGTAAGACTGACTCATAGTGAAAGAATTGTGACCTAACTCGATTTGCTTCGATGGCCTCTTGGGAAAGATAGGAATGGCATGATTCTAGCTGCCTATTCTGAATTGCAAGAGAGCCAAGGGTGATGAGGAAAACAGAGCTGGGCTAGATAGGCAGAGAACTGGGGCCTGGAAGTTATTAGCTGCATTTATGGCCCAGCCCCCAAGAGGCTTTCACCTCATGTACCTTTATTTCATTTCACCTTTGTCCTTCATCTTGTAATAGAGCAGCACTGAACCTGGGTAAATACAGTCACACCTGAGTTGGGAATCCTAGTTCCAATGATGGCAGCAATTACCAAGATGAACTGTGGCCAGCTGGGGTGAATGACCATAAACACGGAAGAATTCACTAGTGTGTGTGTGTGTGTGTGTGTGTGTGTGTGTGTGTGTGTGTGTGTGTGTGTGTGTGTGTGTGTGTGTGTGTGTGACAGTGACAGGTACAGGTGTACCATTGTAGCCATCGACTTTGCAGAGTTCTGCTTTGTGAAATGCCCAATACCAAAAAAGATTGTCTGCCCTCTCGTTTCTGTTCTTTTTGACCTGCTCATTGCCACAAACCACAGTTGACTCTCAATTGACATTGTAGGTATGAAAGAAATGACTTGAGAATTTGTTTTGCAATGATGTGTCAGTTGCTTTTGTTTTCCTTTGGCATGTTGAAGGTAATTTTGTTGTTTCTAAACTTTTATTGATCAAAACAATAACGGCTAGTATCTGTCAGCAATGGAAGTTAAATGACAGAACCAATAAAGACTCTGGCAAAGCCAGGAATGGTGACTTTAGCCCTGCAATCCCAGCACTCTTAAGATGTGGCAGTCTGAGTATGAGGCCAGCCTGGGTTGGATAGGGAGACCCTGTCCTCAAGACAATTTGAACAAAAAAGGGTGTGTGTGTGTGTATTTAAGGAGAGATTAAAATTTAGTTTGAATCTTTTTTGTAAAGATTGCCTAAATTATAACCAGCTATTGTTTTATCTTAGATTCTATAACTCCTTGATCTTCCTTTAACTTTTAGTGTTTCCTTAGGAATCTAAAGTAATTCACAAAACAAGTTTATACCAAACATTGAAATAAGCTCTATTTTCTAAAATTTTGAACATTGGAGTAAGAATACTTCTTCTGATTTCTGGTACAGAATTTCTAAAATACTCGTAGTAATAAGGGTGACAGGAACATCTTTAGTTATTTATAATAAACCCTTCCTGTCTGATTTATTTATGCTAATGAGTGACTCATGAAGGATATGCCTGGTTGCTGGAGGAATCAGCCATGTGACTAGAAGGCTGGATCTTTTGGTCCTACGTAAATGAAGCTGGGAAGGGCTAGCAACGGTCATGAATGGCCAGTGATCTGATTGACTATGCCAATTAGTGGAATCTGCAGAAGAACCCTAAACGAAGAGGGTCAGAGAGCTCCTGGGTTGGTGAACATGTCCTAGTGCTAGAAAAGCTGGTATGGGTAAGCTGGGGCCTCTCTATTGGCCACTGCCATTCCAGGCGGGGGTAGTGCAATCTGCCTTCTGGGACTTGCATCCCTTCTCTCCCCCCCCAACCATGGGGTCTTCCCTGACTCCCCAGAGTCAGAGTGAGGAATAAACCAAATACCCTCTGAGACAACTAGAGGATTGGTGTGGAAAATATACCCTATGTCGGAATGAGTTCAGAGAAGCAGGTTTTTTTCCTTTTTTTTTTTTTTTTTTTTTTTGCCATTCTGGGGCTTGAGCTCAGGGCCTGAGCACTGTCCTTGGACTTTTCTCAAGGCTAGAGCTCTACCACTTGAGCCTCAGTACCTCTTCTGGCTTTTGGTATGTGGTACTGAGGAATCGAACTCTGGTCTTCGTGCATGCTAGGCAAGCACTCTACCACTAGGCCAAACTCCTAGCCAGTTTTTTTTTTCTTTAAAAATAATTTACTAAAACCACACAGAGGACTTAGTAAGAATTTCTCAAGTGGGCTAAACAAGTTTCATTGGGAAAGCAGTGTCTTCATTTATGAAAATGAAGAATTTCTAGGAGAAAGTAGAAGAAAAATAGAGGTAGTAGATATGTATATATATTAATATTTTTATATATCCACTTTTTATTTTTTTCCTCATCCTAGTCTCAGGGCTTGAACTCGGGGACTGGGCACTGTCCCTAAGCTTTTGTGCTCCAGCACATGAGCTCCAACTCTCTCCGGTTTTTTGGTACTCAGTTGGAGATCAGAGACTCACGGACTTTACTGCCTGGGCTGCTTTCAAATTGTGATTCATCTCTTTTGTTTTAATTGTGAAAGTGATAGGGCCAGGAGGGTGGCCTACATGCACAGAAAAAGCCAGACATGGTGCTGTGGCTCTAGTGGCAGAGTGCTAGCCTTGGGCAAAATTGTCCAAGGACAGTGTCCAGCCCCTGAGTTCAAGCTCTGGGACTGATTTAAATAAAAAATGATAGAATGATACACAGAGGGGTTAAGTCAGGTAATAAGCACATTTCCTTTTGAATAGGGTTATCACTTCCCTCATTTTCTCCTAGTTTTTCCCCTCCTTACCTCCAGACCCCCAAGACTTAGATCTGAGACTCCTGAGTAGCTAGGATTCCAGGTACCTTCCTTCCTTTGCACTTGGTTTAGGAGAACTATTTTGTAAACTTGTTCGGAAACCTACCAGATGCCAAAGTCCAGCTGTAACAAAACCACCTGTGCACTCAGGGGAACTTATTAACCTCCCTGACTCCAGTTTCCTCAAGTATCAAATAAATGGCAACTTTATTCCCAAGTTCCTGGGGTGGACATAGTTAGATGTCCCAATATATTTAAAATTCAGCAAGCCTGACCACAGGTCCTGAGTCAATATGTCACAGGCACAAGAGGGAGGCAACTAGTGAATGGGACTCAGACCATTGCCTCAGGAGGCAAGTCCTAGACAAGAATTCCAGGTCAGAGAAAGAGCCTGTCTTGAGAATTAAGGATGATGGTCCATTTTTCTGAAGTTAGCTGTTTTAAAAGATTTCTAAGCCGTCAGCTCTTCTGGTTCTCCATTTTTAAAGCCAGAGGGTTTGGGAGTGACTGCTTGACCATTTATGTATTACAATACAACAGAACAGATCCAGCTCTGTACAAGGAAATACAAGAGAACTGTGCAGTCTGACTTTGTCTAGGACTGCTGATTTTGTGAAATAGAATTGTTAAAATTATAATTGGCTACTGGCAGGTAGAAAATTAGAAGCTAAGAAATGAATTATAAATGTATGAAAACCCCATGGCTAATTTTTGTTCTTCTGAGTTATTTGTGCTACTTAGTGGCCTTCAGAGAAACAAATCAATAACTATTATTTAGAGCTTCCCTCTAGCTTCCAGTGTGTGAGGAGGCTTTTCTCCACTAGCAAGCCTGTAATTTCAACAATGTGGCATTATTATCACTCCACAGTTAGCAATTAACCTTTCTCCAACAGGCTGGGTTATAGCTTCAGGGGGAAAAAAAAAGTCACATGGAATGGTGCTCAGATTTCAGTGGTACAGCGAGTTCTATTTAAGATGGACTAAACAGCTGCTCAAGTTATAGTTAGAGCTTAAGAGTAAGTATTGATTTGCAAGAACCAATTTCCGGTTTTTAAGGCAATACAAGGAAACATGAAGATAACCATATCAGTCATTTTTAATCTTGGTAAGGAGCAAAGTGCTTCCCGATTGGTGTCCTCTGATTAGTGAGTGCAGGCTTCTTGCAGAGCTCATTAATGACAGCTCCTTTTTATATACCAGTTACATTAGTTTATTCCACTAGTGACACTACGCTATGAGGTGCTTTCACTCAATTGCTTTAAATGATCCTCACACATTCCTAGGGGTGAGTGGTAATTAGGTTCTTTGTTCTGACTGGAAACTAAAGGTCCCAGACGGTTAACTTGTTCTTCTCCAAGCTAGTAACACCAAGCCCATATCATTTTTACTCCTTTTCTTGAGTTATTTGTAGCAAAAATACAGTTTTATGTCTTTGTCCTATGCCTCCTAGGAAATTTCTGGATAACCTTCAAAGTTTCCTGTCTCGTCCTTGGTTTGATTAACTGCCCAAATAGGTGTCACACCAGGGAGTTGTGCAGTGGAATCTACCAATGGATCCAATCCAAATAGATCTGTGATTCCAGGCATCTCAAAGTAACTTTGTATGTTCAGGAAGACAATTTTACTATTATTTATTACCAAAATCATATCATAATGTCCTAGTCATATCTCCTATTCACTGTCCCGTAGTTATGATCACACTTTTAATCTTTCTGGAGTATCTTGTGAGTCCTTTTCTTTAAAATAATGCTGGGTAGGGCTGGGTAGGGGGCTTAGTGATAAAGTGCTTGCCTAGTATGCATGAAGCCCTAGGTTCAATTCCTCAGTACCAGTGGCGCTGTGGCTCGAAAGGCTTTGAGCAGAAAGTGTCCGAGGACAGTGCCTAGGCACTGAGTTTAAGCCCTAAGACAGGAAAAAATAAAGTAAAAATGCCCAAGTTTCATGTATTATATTTGTAATAATATAACTCATTTCCTCTAAAGTTGTGAAGTTGTCTTTTTATATATATTACAAGTGATTTAATAGTCAAAATAAGACATAGACAAATTTGCTCTTTCTACAGGAACTAGGTATTCATCCATACCTTTTATATTAACATAATTGGTTGGCATAAAACATGCCATTAGTGAAAAAACAACAACAAAAAGATTCTTAGACTAGTCTTCCAAAACAACTCATCACAGCATATGAAACATTTCAAGTAGAGGAAGAAACTCATTTTAATAGCCATGGATTAAGTTAAATATGGAAAGAGAGAAAAGCCAATGTTAAGATGAACTTTTTGTTTAATATATACAGATGCTATTTTTTTTAAACTGAATACAATCCAGTAGGAAAAAAACAAGTGACTTTTATTAATCCAGAGAAATCTTTTGCAAAACAAAAAGAACCTATACAATAGACAGAAGCCCTGAGAATGTTCTCTGGGTTCCATAGATAATGGCACAGATCTCCCTCTTCATCACATTATGTGTCTCACACACCCTGACAGCAGAGATTTTGGTGGGAACAAGAGATGTGAAATCCACTGTCGGAAGTGATTGTGAAGGGAAAGTATTACATCAAGCATTTCTTTGAGTCATTTCTAAAAGGTCCATTTTAGGGGCCGGGAGTTTGGCCTAGTAGTAGAGTGCTTGCCTAGCATGCACGAAGACCCAGGTTCGATTCCTTGGTACCACATACTTAGAAAAAGCCAGAAGTGGTGCTGAGGCTCATGTGGTAGAGCTGTAGCCTTGAGAAAAATCCAAGGACAGTGCTCAGGCCCTGAGCTTAAGCCCAGGACTGGCAAAAAAAAAAAAAAAAGGTCCGTTTTACTGTTGATGCAGTTTTTTAAAACAACAATGTACATATGTCAATAAAGCCATTTTCTTTACAATGAATATACTACAATTTTTGTGTTTCACATCAAGGGTTGAATTATATAAGTGTACTGGTATATAAGTGTTGGTCTTGGTTGACATAAAGATCTTCAACATGACTGTCAGAAAATGTTAATGTAAACTGAAAAATCCATTAGGGATTAAAGAACTAAAGAGTTCTGTTAAATATATCTATTTAGAGTTATATGTTGCATAAATGTATGTCATTCTTACAGTAAAAGTATCTCCCCATAATACAAGCACATATAATTAAAAGTGGAACCATTCTTGAGAAAGACTCAAGTGATTGAGTGTGTGCCTCATAAACATGCGTATGGGGTCCTGAGTCCAAACTCCAGTACCACTGTCACAAAGCTAAAACTACTTTGGTTGGATTGGGGTTGAAGGTCTAGGCTCAATATCTCCCATCATTTCTGGGGGAAGACGTGGAGATAAAAGCTCAGTTTCAAAATCAATTATGGGCTCCATGATGTTTTCCACCCTATGTGGGAGACTACAAACTATGCTAACATGTTTGCCACATTCATTGTCCCTTATTCACCTACAGCGCTGGGACTTCTGGCTCCCGCTACACCAGGAAACAAGATAATGGCAAATGCCTGTCCTTCTCCCTATTTGCTCCTATTTTCTAATCACAACCAACTACTCCATGATGTGAGACTCTGACCTAGAACCCTACTGGCTGGATTTCTGCCCCCTTGTCTTAAAACTCAAATGAGGAAGAGCAGATCAGACACCTTTGTTCCTACAAAAATAACTCTAGGCAAAGTCCTCTAGAATTCACCAAAAAAAGTTTCAAAGGCAGAAAATCAAATGGAACAAATGTACTCACACAAATTCCAAAGAAAGCAAATATTTAGAGAGAGCTACTTGCTGGTCCTCTGGGCATCCTCTACTTAAAGTAGAATAAACCATGTTTACTGCCATGCTTCCCAAAGCTCTACATAGAAGCACTTGGGTTAATCAGACTTTACTCTTTTCCCTTTACATTTTAAATTACAAATTGATTCTTAGAGAAAAGTAGGGTAAGTAAACATTTTAGAGAAAGACATGTCAGATAGGAAATGAAAGATAATTTTAGAATCTCTTTAACTATAAAATCATATAATACACCTGGAAACTAGAGGTGGTTCAGATATGTTTCTTTGAGCCCCTTATCCGTCTCTACTAATTTCAGGTTCAGTGAGTATGGACAAATTCCTCTTAACTGTTCAACTTTCGTCCAGTGAATGATGACATGCCAGTACACACTAGTGCTTGCTGAAGAATTTATATCTAAACATGCTTGCTGTAAGCCTTTTACCACAAGAAGCATAGATTATCTCCTCAAGCACATACATTTCACTTTGCAAAGTATTATGGTGATAAATACTCCTAAAAGCATTTTCAAGCTGGATACCAGTGGCTCACACTTGTAATCCTAGCTACTCTGGAGGTTGAGATCTGAGGATCACTGTTGAAAGCCATCTGGGATTAACCACCACTTAATCTCCAGTTAACCACCCCCCCCCAAAAAAAAGCCATAAGTGGAGTAGTTGACTGAAGTGGTAGAGCATTAGCCTTTAACATAAAAGCTCAGAGACAGCATCCAGGCCCCGAGTTCAAGCACCAGGACTAGTGTGTACACACACACAGGTTTGAAACTCTCGTCTATTGTATCAATAAACAAGATACATAAACACACACAAATATGTCATGATGAAAATATAATCATTACATGATCTGTACAAAGGAGATGCCTTTTAAACAAGCAAGTTTATGAGTACAATGCATCAGTGCCACCCATTCAATATTCTTACCCTCCTTGGGCCCTCAATAATTACATATTCAGAGCAATACTTTTGCACAAAGAAATGCATTTCTATGTAGTTAAACTGTAAAATTTTAAAGTGATGAGGAGGGGTTACCGTGGTTTGGAGGTAACTCCTGTTGACTCTGAAAAATTATGAACATATTGTGTCAGTATCTTTTTCCTTAGCTCTTTATTTAATGACTTCATGTTAGTAACCTGACTCTGCCTTGAAGGGAATGTTTATGCCATGGGACTACCCAAGAATCAGGATTGATTTCTCCAGTAGCTGGTTGTGAAAACTGTTCCCAGCACACTGCTGTTTGTCTTTATCAGCAGTTTTCTTATTCCCCATTATAAACGTAAGTAACTACTTCAATAATTTTTTCCTATTTGGATGGGCCTACAACAAATGAATAGCTGAAATGATTCTTAAAAAATGTCTCTTGTTCTGAATTAAGTCCCAGAATATTTCAAGACAATTACAATCAGATCACATGGACTTTTAAAGTAGTACAAACTCGAGAGCCACACACTTGGGGCGCATGCCTCTAATCCATAGCTGCTCAGGAGGCTGAGATCTGAGGAGCACAGTTTGAATCTGGATCAGGCGGTCCCCATGAGACTTTTTTTTTTGCCAGTCCTGGAACTTGAACTCAGGGCCTGGGCACTGTCCTTGGACACTTTTTGCTCAAGGTTACTAATCTGCCACTTGAGCCACAGCACCACTTCTGGCTTTTTCTGTGTATGTGGTACTGAGGAATCGAACCCGGGGCTTCATGCATACTAGGCAAGCACTACTACTAGGTTACACTCTTGGCCCCTCCATGAGACTCTCAACTCTAGGTAACCACTCAAAAACCAGAAGTGATGCTGTGGCTCAAAGTGGTAGAGCACTGGTCCTGAGCAAGAGAGCTCAGGGACAGTATTCAGGTTCAAGCCCCAAAAATGCCAAAAAAAAAAAAAAGAAAGAAAAAGAAAAAAATGAATAAAAATGAAAATTGTATAAGTAGAAAAAATTTAAATTGGAAGAATATATTTCCATACTTGCATGACATCATCTATCACTCTCCCTTTCTCCCTCACTTCTAAAGCAATTTTAATAGCTTTCCTTGTTCTATTGTGATCTATGAAGATTTTCTTTGAGTCAGCAGGACATGGTAATACCTGTCTATAATCCAATCCACTCTAGAGGTGGAGGTGGGAGTATTGCATTCTGATACTGGCCTGGACAAAAATAGGAGATTCAATGTGAACGAAAACACAGACACAGACACACACACACAGACACACACACACAGACACACACACACACACACACACACACACACACACACACACACACACACACACACACACACACTTGGAATATTGCTCAAAGTAGCCGAGTGTTTACCTAGCAGGCTTGAGATCTTTCAAAAAATTTATAAATGCTTCTATCAGCTGTTAAAGTTCTCCTCTACCCCCTTTCTAGTCAGGTCCTTTCCACTCCTTGTTGCTGACCATAACTGATCAGAATTCTGCCCTCTAGGGGACAGAATTTCAAAGGATGATCTAATGGAATGTATCAGACTGTGGACTGTAGGACACTTCTGCAATGCTTCATTGGGTATGTCTGGTTCTTCCTGTTGCCCAGTAGTGTATCACGTGGGTAGATCATTCGCCAAAAGATACACCAATGAATCCCAGATTTGACGTGGGATTTAGTTGTGTACACATACCGTCTTCTTTATCTGGGTGAAATTGGAGTGGATATTCTGGTGTGGATATTCTGGCTTGTATAGAGTATACATACTCATCTTTTCATTTCCAAGCTTTGTCAAAGTGGCTAGACCATCAGGCATCTTCACTAGTAACGTGTGAAGAGCTCCAGTTGCTCTACACCCTAGGAAATAAATAACCTAAGTTTATGTATAGTGGTATTTTCTTGTAGATTTAACTTTTAGGTGTTTATTATTAAGATTGTTTTTTGGTGATTCATGGCCAGATGTGTTTTAAATATTTGTTTTACTTTTGAATTGAAAGAAGCTTTTAAATTATGGCTAAAGTTGTTTATCGCATCTGTTTGAAAGTTTCTTGATGTGGTTAATTTTTATTTCTTCACTTCTTTTTTTGTTTTAATGACGCCAAATGTACTTATTTGATTCCTGCTTTCCTATCCCAAGAATATTTGCCAAGTCCAAGGTCATAAACATTTTTGCCCATGGATTTTTCTTCCTAGAGAAGTTTCGGGGGTTTTGATTTTTGTCTGTGGTCAAACTTTTTTCCACCCATGGGAATATCATTTTTTTTTCAACATCTTTTGTTGAAATGATTATTCTTCCTCCATTGACATACCTCAGTATCTTTGTTAGGAATCAGTTTTCCATATATGTGTAGGTCTATTTCTGTTGATCTCTGTACATCCCTAGGGCAGTAACACATTGTCATGAACACTGTAGCTGTTCAAGTGTTGAAATCAAGTAAAATGAGCTCTTACGCTCTGGCTTTTTATTTTAGTTTTTCCATATAAAATTAGAACTCATCGGTCTGTCACTTGTTAGAAAAGTCTGTTAGAAGCTTTGTTTGGATTACCTGAATCTGTAGATCAGTTTGGAAGATAATTGATCTGTCAGTGTCATGTATTCACATGTTTAGATTGCATTACTTTCCTTGTCCATATTTTATAATGCCCAGCAGGTAAGTTTTACATGTATTTATTAGGCTTACGCTTATAGACTTTTACTTGACCTTTCATGTTTTTTGATGCTATTGTGATTAGTCCTTTTTAAAAATTCAACTTACAGGGGCCGGGAGTTTGGTTTACCAGTAGAGTGCTTGCTTAGCATGCACCAAGATCCAGGTTCAATTCCTCTGTACCACATACAGAGAAAAAAGCTGGAAGTGGTGCTGTGGCTCAAGTGGTAGAGCTCTAGCCTTGAGAAAGCCCAAGAACAGTGCTCAGGCCATGCCTTCAACATGCCCAGGACTGCCAAAAAAAATTCAACTTGCAGAAGTAAGCCAGACCCAAAGAAACATAGGCTCAATGGTTTCCCTCATATGTAATAATTAGTACACATCTAGAACTCTCCTAGCAGAGGATTACAGTAGGTCAAACCCTAGATAAATATAGGATGAGGCCAAATTAATGGACCTCCAGGACATGGAAACAAGAGCTTAATTATGAGTGATTGTTGTTCTTAATGTATTATGTTTATATCTTGTCTCTTGTGTTGCCCTTTGGTTAATCTCATATTGTTACCTGGTATATTATATAGATGTTTACTTGTTTATTTAAAATAGGAGGGTAAAAATGAGGGGAGGTGGTGAGGGAAATGGGGACAAAAACATACGAAGTGCTATGAATGTATAAGAAGTAATGTACCTTCTATCGGGCAAATATAACTATAACCCCTCTATATAGTAAAATAAAAAATTATAAAAAATTCAACTTGGAATAGTTCATGTCTATTATATAGAACTAAAGTTTATTTTTGTTTAAATTTAGGATATTTAATTATTTTAGTATTTTCTTTTCTCTCGTTCTGTATTTTTTCTGCATGGCTTTGAACCACAGTCTTCCAAGTCTCAGCCTCTTGAGTAGCTAAGATTACAGATGTGAATCACTGGAACCCACTGGCTTTAGAGTATTTGTTTTGTGATAGTTTTTTGGGGGGTGGAGGAGAATTTCTTAGAAAATGGTGTCACCTTCACACAAATACAGTTTTTTTTTAGTTTTCTCTGAAATCTATATTAATTTTTTCTTCCATATTAAAGTATTTAAGATCTCTAGTACAATACTGAACAGAATTAGAAAATGGTTATCCTTGTCTTTCCAGTCTTATAGGGGGATTATTAAGTATCTCACTATTGTAATGTTAACCACAACTTTTTAGAAATTGTGAATAGATCTTGAATTTTATCAAATATGTTTTCTGTGTCTGTTGTAATGACCATACATGTCACCTTCTCCCCCCCCCCCCTCAGTTATGGGGCTTGAACTCTGGGTCTGGGTGCTGATCTCTTCAGTTTAGGGGCTAACACTTTGATCCACAGCGCCACCTCTAGTTTTCTAGTGGTTAATTGGAGATAAGAGCCTCATGGACTTTTGTGTCTGGGCTGGCTTTGAACCACAATCCTCAAATCTCAGCCTCCTGAGTAGTTATGATTACAGACGTAAGCCACTAGTGTCTGGCTGCATGTCACCATTTAAAATCCCTTAATATGATGAAGTCTCATTTGAGGATAAACTACATGTCCATGATTTATTTCCTTTTCTATATATACTAGTTTTGAATTGATAATATTGTTTTAGGTACTTGTTGATCTATGTTCCAATAGATACTATTTTGACATTTTCTTGTAATTTTTTCCTGGTTGTAGTAGCCAATTTACTTTGATAATTTGACATAGAAATGAATCCTCTTATTATCTAGTCTGAAAGAATTTGTGTTCAATTAGCATTATTACTTCTCAAGATATTTTTATATAATTAGTAAAGCAGTGTGTGCCAAGACTTCCCCTGCACAGATACATTCTGATCCTTCTAGACAGTGGAATGTTGCTCTGTGCTGAAAAGTAACGATGTGAACAGGACATGGAGATAAGGAGGAAAGTTAAATGCTATTACCAAGTGAAAAGGCAGAATACGGTGTGACCTTACAAATATGACATTTTATAAAAGACTAAACTGGAGCAGCGAATGTGGCCTAGTGGTAGAGTGCTTGCCTCACCTGTACAAATCCATGGGTTCACTTCCTTGGTACCACATACACAGAAAAAGCTGGAAATGGTATTGTGGCTCAATTGTAGAATGCTAGCTAGCCTTGAGAAAGCTCAAGGACAATGCTCAGGACCTGAGCTTAAGCCCCAAGCCGGCAAAAAAAAAATGGTTAAACTATGGGACAGTAAGAAGAGAAAGGGTTAGCAGTGATTGGAGGAGGGAACCGTGTTGGGGGAGTTAATGGTTTCTACTCTTTGCATCATACAATCTGTGAATTTATATGAATGTGCAATAAGATGTATCCATCATTTGGTTTTGTATAGAGTGTTTCGCTTCTCCTTAAAAATCGTCGGTTTTCCTCTTCTTTGTGTTTCTCAGTAGTTTTGTTGTTATATCTTCAGAAGTTTTTTTTTTCTAAATATGTCATTTAAGCCAGGTGCTTAGGGAATACACTGTGATCCTAGCTATACAGAAGGCTGAGAACTAAGGATTATGGTTTAAAATCAGCACTGGCAGAAAAGTCCATGAGGCTCTTACCTCCAATTAACTTGCTAGAAGTGGAGGTGGGGCCCAAGTGGTAGAACATGAGTCTTGAGTAAGAAAGCCAAGCCAGAGAAAGAGAGCCCGAGTTCAAGCCCCACAACTGAATCACACACACGCACAAACACATCTTTCTTTTAATGCTCTGGATTGTTTGAATCTATTTTTCTTTCTTCAGTTAATTTGGAAAACCCCATGCATTAGTTTGGGATGCATCTAATGGGAAACCTCAAATGACAGAGGACTGGGACAAAGCACGCAGTGAATGCTGTTCATAAAAGAAATCTGAACTTAGGCAGCTTTGCCAGGACTTTTGTGACCACAAGGACCAAATTACTTACATTTATATTTTTTTTACAATATGTTGCCTTACGGGATGATGTGAGATGACTGCTGGAAACTTGGTCATTATTTTAGCATTCTAGCTAGCAGAAAAACATGAAGCAGTGAGAATGCATTACTTCATTAAAATGAAACAAGACAAAACAAAGCTTTAAGACACTTCCTAGAAGCCTCACATGAAAATTCTTATTGCACAAGAATTTCTTGGCAAGACTTACTCACTGCACTGTTTTGTTTTTTTTTAAAGAAGAACTGTAAAAGTTACTATTTTATTCTTTGTGTCCCATATCAGCTATAAGTTAGGGGGCTCTGTTCCTCAAAAAAAATGGCTATATGGATGAAAAGCTTTCAAAGTCATGTCTGCTTGAATGAGAAAGAGCTGACTTTACAGCTGTGTATGGAAGTCATCTCTGTAGCCTTTTAAAGCTATAGATGACCAGTGATGCAGGTAATTAAAACACTAGTTATCTGTACTTACTCTCTGTAACCACCTCAGAACTTTGTGGTTTAAAATAGCTATTTCTCACAATACCATGGTTGGCTAGGCTCATTTAGACATTTTATTCTCATATAAATGGTATTTTCAGATATCATCTATTATGGCTGATTTCAGAGGAGAGATGGGTGGCGACTTAAATAGCCAAGAAAGGCTTGTTTGCATGTGTGAGATGGTAGCTCAGAATTCTGGGGTCTTCATAAGGCAAGGTTTTTCTATTGGCTTAACCTTCATGGTGACATGAACAAGAGAGGGGAGCCTAAGTTTCCAAACTGAGAGAGCTGTTACAATGCCATCTTCATTCTCCTGGTAAATCAGGTCACAAGAAAACATCAGATACAAAGACAGGAGAAACAGACACGACTTGTACTTAGTATATGTGGCAGATGCACTGAGTGATAGAAAAAATTGGTATTATCTTTGTTTGGGTCAATTTCCTCCAACCAGATACCACTTCAGTTAGGAAGTGTGTACCTAGGAGTTTGCTGACATATACCATATTTAAGATAAACACAATGAGGAGAAAGGTCAGGAGGAAGAAAAAAACTGGAGCAAATTAGGAAAGAGCAGATACTGTTCAAAACGAAATGCGCTCTTTATTTGCCTGATATAACTGCCACCCATCTGTACATCATATTTACAATAACAATAAAATATTTCAAAACCAAAACAGAAAGGTCAAAGGAATCCCACAAGCTGTCTATAAATGGGGAAACCCACTGGCTTCAACTGACATCATTACAAGAATCCCACCACCAGAGGGGGTCCAATGAAGACATTGTATAAAATAATCCATGGATTCTGTACAGAATAAGTCTTCAAAGAGAATTGTCTCTTGCATAGTGTAAACCAGTATAAACTGGTTCCGGCACTAGCTTTAAAACTATGTATTCTAAAAACTCAGTTTGAGCCTCTAGTCTCTGAATCTTTGTGCTCTTTTGTCCTTAGTTAGAAGGATTTTTATTACTGTTCTCCAAATCTGAGCCTTTACCATTTAAGAAGTAAATGGACAATGAGTCCATTGTCCTCAGATTGCTCACTCGCTCTCTTCGCCTTCTTTTGGTCAGTCCTGAGGTTTGAACTCTTGGCCTGGGCTCATTCCCTGAGCTGTTCAGCTCAAGGTTAGTGCTCTACCACTTGAGCCACAAGGCCACTTCCAGTTTTCTGGTGGTTCATTGAAGAGTCTCACAGACATTTGGGCCCAGCCTGGCTTTGAACTGCCATCCTCAGATCTCAGCCTCCTCAGTAGCTAGCATTATAGGCATGAGCCACCAGTGTCCAGCCAGTCCTCAGATCTATTTTGGGCCATGTTGGGGGGCCTGGTGTGGCTGCTCCAAACCCTTGGTCACCTGCACATTTCTATGCATTGACTCTGGAAGCTAGACAGCTCTGTCCTTGTCTTTGGGAAGCCTGTACTTAGGGAAGGAGAGAGAGAGGGTGGGAGAGGTAGAGGGGCAGGGCACCACCTGGCCCTGGGTCAGTGCCTGTATTCTTTATTTGGTACCATTTCTGTTACTTTTAGTCCCCTCCTCCCTTTGATTTCTGAAGGCCAAGAAGCTGTCTCAACTGGTACCTAATCCATTTCACTCTTCCTTTCTTAGATGTGTTCCTTCTCCTACTTCAGGGAGAAATTTGCTCCCCTTGATCATATGTTCTACTTCATCTTTCAAAACTCCCAAGTGAAGACTTCATTGTCTGCTCAGTCATGTCATCCACCCCAGTGGTGGTGAGAATGACATATCCAAGATGCCCATGCAGGAGAGGACAGGTGGTACAGAAATAATGGGGGGGGGAACGCTTTAATCTCCCGTCATAGCATCCTATCACTCAGGGGTATTCATGTCAATCTGTCACTTGTGGCAGCCATGCCACTGGTAGGATTGGTAGAATCCATTAGTGATCGATGGCCCAGAATTCCAAAGTGACCACCAAGAATCCTGCTGAACGTGGCACACAAGGTCAGGCTTGCTCCTTGAAATGCAAATGAGCAAGGCCCTCACTCTCATTTTCAAGGTGGCCTCCTGGGATTGCTTGCAATCATTTTGTGACTAGTAGAAATGGCATGGGAGACTCATCTTTCTAAATTTAATCAATTATTCTTTTTTGAGGTCAGTATTTGAGATTTCTGTCCAACTATAATTCTACTTTAATTTGGAATTACCTTTTGAAGGAGTTTTGAATTAGCAGAGTTCCTCTTTCCCTCGCCTTCCCTATCTCTCCCCTTTCCTCTCCTTTTCTTACTACCTTCCCCCCACTCCTTCTTGTCCTCCCCCTTTCCCTATCTGCTGGTTCTGTGGATGAATGCAGGGCCAGGGTGCTGTTTCCTGAGTGTTTGTAATCAAGGCTAGCATTCTATCACTTAAGCCACAGCTCCACTTCCAGCTTTTTACTGGTTAATTGAAATAAGGCACATGTATTTACAAACTATGGCGCTCAGCTCTCAGCCTCCCAAGTAGCTAGGAAGGTAGGCATGTGCTACCAGTGCCTGGCTTAGAGTTTGTCTTTCCAGTGAGTTTTCTACTCTCTTACCCATGAACATAGTTCTTTGAGTTTGAAAAGCTCCCTCTAGCTTCTCTTGAAGAGAAAATCTGGTGTGTTCTTTCAGCTTTTGTTTTCCTGGGGATAAATTTTCTTCTCCATTTCTACAGGGGAGCTTTGCTGGATACTGCTTCTCATACTGGAAGATTTATTCTTTAGTACTATGAAAAACCTCATGCCTGTGTGTGTGTTTTAGTCTGTAAAGGTAGTCAAGTGGCAGGGATGGCGTATGGAAACGTGATGTCACAGTGGAGGGGTGGGAGGAAGAAAGAATGATGGGAGGGGAGATGCTAATTAAGATGCCTTGTACACATAAATGTGCATGTTATAACCCCTTTGATCAACTACTTTTAGTTAGAAAAGATAACAAGTCTATTGGCAGGCAAATTGATTGGCTCTTTTTTTTTTATTGTTGGAGTTAGGTATAGAGGGGTTACAGTTACATTCACCAAATAGTAGGTGCATTACTTCTCACACACTGATACCCCTTCTCATATTTTTGTCTCCATTTCCATCCCCCCACCTTTTCGTCTCCATTTCCATCCCCCCACCCCTCCCAATTTTGATCCACTCTTGTATTGTTTCTTTCTCCTTACAGCTGCAAAATTCTACTATTATTTCTAACCATTAAAAACATAATCACATGCTTTAGATTAAATTGAGTCTCACTAGTTATTGTGTGTGTGTGTGTGTGTGTGTGTGTGTGTGTCTGTATGCGCGTGCACATGCATGCGTGCATGTGTCCATGTGCCCATCCTTCCTAATACTGGAACTTGAACTCAGTACTTTGCAATCTCCATGCACTTTTTTACCCACTGCTGGCATTCCATCAACTGATAAAAGCCTCTGCTTTCATCTTTTTACTGGTTAATTGGTGATAAAAGTGTTAAGGACTTTTCTGCTTGGGCTAGGTTTGAACTGTGATTCTCAAATATCAGTCTCCTGAGTAAGATTATAGTACGGGAAACCTGTCTGGCTCATTGATTTTTATTTTGTCAGTCCTGAGACTTGAACTCAGGGCCTGGGCACTGTCCTGAGACACAGTGCCACTTCCAGCCTTTTCTGTTTGTGTGGTGCTTCATGGGGGCTTCATGCATGCTAGACAAGTACTATGCCACTAAGTCACATTCCCAGCTCTCATTAAGACTTTTAATTTTACTTTTTCTATGTATTTCCATCTTTTAGGTCTGAAAAGTGTTTTTTTTTTAATTTCTTTGAGGCAGGCACTGATGGCTCATGCCTATAACCCTGGCTACTCATGGGGCTGAGATCCAAGGATTGCAGTTCATAACCAATCCAGGCAGGACACTCATATTTCCAATTAATTACAAAAAAAACACAAAAAAACCCAGACCTGGAGCTGTAACTCAAAGTGCTAAGAGTATTAACCTTGGGCATAAAAGTTCAATGACAGTGCCCAGGCCCTGAGTTCAAGCCCCAGGACAGGTACAAGAAAAGATTTCTTCATTTAGCTTTGTATCCCTTTTTTCTCAGATCTTGAGCCATAATAATCTGATCATTTGTTTTCCCAATGTTATTCTATGTTCTCCTAAGCATTGTTTACTTTATTCCAACTGTTTAGAAAACACAAGTGTGCGTTTCTCTTGATGCCCTCTGCTGCATTTTGAATTGCATTTAGTATATTTTTTGTTCAAATATTCATCTGACTTTAAAAAATTCCTTCCATTTTTATTGTCTTTATTAGTTTTCTTGAATCTTGTTGAGTTGCCTTAAATTAAGGGTTTTTAGGGACCAGAAGTTTGGCCTAGTGGTAGAGTGCTTAGCACGAAGACCCAGGTTCGATTCCTTGGTACCACATACATAGAAAAAGCCGGAAGTGGTGCTGTGGCTCAAGTGGTGGAGCTCTAGTCTTGAGAAAGCCCAAGGACAGTGCTCAGGCCCTTAGTTCAAGGCCCAGAATTGGCAAAAAATAAAAATAAAAAATTAAGGGTTTTAAGTTCTTCATGTTATTTTATGGTCAGATTCCGGCACCTCATTTTTACCATTGGTGATAGTACTTTGGCTATGAGGCAACGATTCATTGAAAGCCTCTGATGTTTATTAGTGTCATTCCTTTTTTTTTTTGTTAGTCCTGGGGTTTGTCCTTGAATTTTTTCAAGGCCAGCTCTCTACTTGAGAGGGCTTTGTGCATGCTAAACAAGCATTCTACAACTAGGATATAACCCTGCCTTGTTGGTGCCATAGGAAAATTTAGATATTTATGCCAATACTCATCATTTGGCTTTTTTTTTTTTTAATACTTTCAGAAATTTATAAGGTCGCTCGCTGGCTGCCTTGAGCCTCTTGTCATGAGCCTCTATTTGACCACTAGATGGCGCTGGATGTCCAGTTCTGTGGCAAGTCCTAGTTGCTGTACTTTCAATGTTTCAGCATTGAAGGGCAATCCAAGCCTAGGTTTGTACTAAACGCACTTAGCGATTACGTAAAAAGAGCAGTTTCTTCCCCAAAGCCTCTTCCTGGGATCATGGAAAGCCTAAGCTTTGAGGACAGGCACCATAGTTGTCTACCTGACTCTTGAGAGCTACCATGGAGGGACCAGCTCCAGGCTCCTATAACACAACTTCATACCCATCTCCTTCTTCTTGACCCAGATAGGCATTTAGTTCCTCCATGCTGTGTTGCTTGGAGTGGTGGAAAAATGGTGTAGACGGTCTTGTGGCTTCTAATATCACAGTGCCACATGATGCTCACAGCCAGTGAAGACTGGCATTGCACTAGAAAACAACCAAGGCCTACAATACTATTGGTTTCCTGCTATTGAGGTGAAGATTCATGGCCCAAGACCATTGCATAAGTGACTTTGATGCTTTCCTTCTCTTCCTGGCACCAAAGCAGGTCCAGAACCTCCATCAGCAAGTGGTATCTACAGAGGAAGACATTTAGGATTGGGCCAGTATGAGGTTTCACGAGCCTGGCACAGAGTTGAAAGCCAATTCCTGAGTTGGTTAATTTTTCCTACTTCCTATTGAATGGCACATCGAGTCATGCTATGCTTCCCAAGTCTGAGGCAGTCAGTGTTGCAAAAGGCTGAGACCTGTTCCACTGGTGCCTTCACTCTCTGTGGCATGCACTCTGGCTATAGCTGACACTGATGTGAACAAAAACACAAGGCTGTCCTCCTGGCGCACAAATGTGTACCCAAGGCCAAGGCTCATTCAGAGCCTCTGTCTGCGAGCACTGTCCTGGGATATATGCTACCTGAGCTTGGATGTTGGAGACATTTTTGTGGCCACCAAGGCCATGCATAAGCTGGTTTGAACCTGAATTTCCCAGTTGCAAGGGCCTGGGAAGTGAAGGAATGGATTAGGCCATAGGCCCACTCCAAAGTTAGCCATGATAAAAGGGATGCAGGTCTTCGTAGCTTCTCACATACCGAGTGTCAGGGATAAGGCCTAGACTTCATTTCTCCTATCTCTTCTAAGCAGGTGGAATCTTTCTCCATTGCACTGTCGATGCAGGGAAGGAGATGCCACAGATAACTCCTTTTTCCTATTTTCTTTATTGCATCTTTTTCTTGCTATGCCATCACTAGCTGGTATCCTGACTAGATTTCTAAGCACTTACCCAGTTGATAGAGCATTTGAATGGCTGTTAATTGCTGTGCCTTCCTGGAAATGATTGCTGGAGGGTCGTCTTCAGTAACCATCTTGTCATGTCCTCCTTGTCATCACTAACTGGGCCCATTATTCTCTAGTATAAGGGCTTGATTAGAAAAATAAGGTACATGCTAATATATAGAGTAAGATTAGTTTTATTATTGGAAGCAGGATTCTTTACATGATGGCAGTAGTCAAGGAGTCATAAGGAAATAAATCCAAGTCAGAGATATAAAGGAAGGTTTCTCTTAGGGGAATATTTGAAATAAATTATTGAAAATATTTTTCTTTTTTGAAAATATGGTCAGATAATAGTCTCATACTAGCAAATCCAAAGTATAATATAATTATATAATATGTTTATATGCATACATAATATAATATATATTTATATGTATATACATAAACAGACACATGTGTGTGTACAGTAATTTCATCAATAACATTTAAAAAAGCATTTGATAAAACTCCTTGTAAGACCTAGACATTTCTCATTTAATTTATTCTTTGTGCCTGTTTACTTTTAGTTCTGTTTGTTTTGAGAGTTTTATTTTTCTGTTGTATATGTAATTAATTTATTCCCATTCTATTTTCTAATTGTATAAGAGTCTTATTTCTCTTATATATGAATTCTTACATTGTGATGTCTCATAAACTTTTTTTCTTTGGACTGAATTGGGGTTTGAACTTAATGGTTTATACTTGTTCAGCTTGCTTGTTGGCTGGTACTCTACTAGTTGAGCCATGTCTCCATCCAGCTTTTTGGTATTTATTTTTTAAAAAGTCTCCTTGAGTTTTCTTCTCAGGCTGGCTTGAAACCATGATCATTCAGAGCTCAGTTTCCAGAGTAGTTGGAATTATAGGTGTGAATCACCAGTGCTGATTTTTTAAAAATGATTTTAAGACTTTTTTTTATCAACAAATTGTACCTATTAAATGTCTTACTGCAGGAATATGGTTGACTAATAGAGATAGTAGCAGAACTACTGTTTGTATTATGGAAGGAAATTTGAAAATAGTTACAGTGCCTCACCATTGCATGTGAGAATAAGGATACCTAGTTTATTTTGTTGCTTCTTATTTAGTTTTTGCCATTCCTGGGCCTTGAACTGAGGGCCTGGGCACTGTCCTTCAGCTTTCTCAAAGATAACGCTTTACCACTTGAGCCACAGCACCACTTCTGTTTTTTTTTTCTTTTCTGTGTATGGAGGATTCAAACCCAGGGCTTCATGCATGCTAAGCAAGTACTCTACCACTAGTCCACATTCCCGGCCCACTGACTATAGCTTTTATTACTGCTATAAATGGGAGCTGAATTTTATCAAATGCCTAACCAGCTGTTGAGGTGAGCATACTTTTTATGTTCACTAAAGTCACAAGTGATAAGCATTGCGTGCATATGGCAGTGCATGTCAAATCATCGCAGACTTTGTGAGTCATTATACGGCCCTTATTTATGAAGGGAGACCATGAAGCTAGATTTTGAAAAGCTCTGAACAGGAACCTTAGCCATGTAATTTCGTTGATCTTGATTTTAAAGGGGGAGTACATCTCACCTTCCACCAATAGCTATGAGGATTATATGAAATTTAAAAACATAAAAATATAACAAATAGTAAAATAATGTAACCTACATGCAATCCATTCATTACAGTACATAAAACATCTGGGTGATTAGGTTTACAAGACAGAAGCATGAAATACCTAGTCATGTATGCTTATGAAGATGGATTGAATGCACTGAGTTCAATATTCTGTGTAGATACCCTTTATTCCAGTGGCGTTTCCTCCATTCAATTCTTCAAAGAACTCGAGGTACCTAAGATGGTAACTTCATTTGCCTACACCCATATTAGAAAGGCCATCCTAGACTTGTTTAGCCATCAGTGTTCATAACCAATAATGTCTGGGGATTAGCTCAGGCTATGTCATCAACAATGAAGTCTATTTTGATGGGTAATAAGAAATGGCCCACTGGCTTATAGTTTTCAAGCGATCCACTAGATGGCATTGTGAAGTCATCAAAATTGTTTCCACTAGGTATTCGCCTGGTAGATACTAATTAATTAAAGGAAGATGTTAGTAAAGGGAAGTTCGTGAAGGGAAGTTGGTGATTAACACCCACTATCTGAGAAAACTGTCACCCTAGGTTTGAATATAAACTAAAGGCAGCAAAAGCGAACAGCAGTGGGGCCTTGTAGCCCTCCTGTGAGACCACTCAGCAATCATCGGACAAATAATGACACTGTCCTTACCACATACTCTCAGAACTACAAAACATCAGTGTTTTACCAAAATAACTAAACACATTCCTGTCCTCAGCTGAATTACATAAGCTCTCTGTGAGATAAGTGGATTCCAGAAGAGCTTAGAACCATATATCAATGACAGAATTAGGCCTGACTTTGGAAGAAAACCGGCTAGGATGTCAATGTTGAAATCAGGTTTAACCAACAGAAGGTTTCCTATTCAGTCATCTTTCTAGGACCCCTAGTGGTAACAGAACACTCAGATGAAATTAAGATAGTAATAACGAATAATGCACTGATTATTTCTTGTGACAGAAACTAGATGAACTTAGAGCCGGGACTGTTTTAATAGGGTCACAGAAAGTTGTATTTGCTCTCCTTAACCAACCTTGCTTTATTTCTTCTTCTCTTTTTGTATTGCTGCACATGCCTCTAGCTTCTCTGAACGTTCACTCTTATGGTACCCAGAGTTGAATTTAATCAGCTTTCTGTGTCGATCTTAAACTAGTCACAAAGCAATAGTCATGCAATAGAAAATATACTTTGAATGTTGGCCTTTTCCTAGGCTAAGGATAGCATGCGGATGCTGAAACAGTGATACCCAGTGGCAGCTGCCCTCATGAGGGCCAACTACTGATATGGCAGAGGGCATTATGTTGCTGAACTCTCAAGCTATAGGGGTTTGATCTGGATGTGACTTCATATAGGTCAATAAACATTTGCATATCTGACAATGAGAATTTACATTTTTGATTTCTTGGAAAAGAAGGATTGCTTCCCCAGCTATCACACTGTTCCAGTTATATTTTATATGTTACTATCACAAGCTTGAGGGCATCACTGCCTATAAGCTTTCGAAGGAACTTTATAACCTTGAAGTAGCAGCACTTTTATCAGTAATGATTTTATGATCTTTATAAGTGAATATGTCTAATAAGAAAGTACTTTTCTATGGCCAGGAAGTCTTGGGAAAAGAGAAAACAATATCCCAAAGACAAAACATAAAATAATCTTATTATATAAAGTCAAAACCTCATAGATGTCAGGAAATCAAAGAGAATTAGCACAGCTTTCCGGTGTTAAAAAAACAAAACAATAGCTTGGAACTTTACTTCACAGTTAAGAGAATTCGATCTGTTAATGAGTAATAGACAATGTTGAAAGACAGGCCCCTCCTTTGAAATCAAAGTTCATGTAGAACATTCACAGGCAGGGTGTCTAGTGTTCAAGTGTTGAGTCATGCTGACTGAAGGACTAGAGTGCCAGGACCTAGAAGAGACAAGTTCATACCACACACATCATGTGAATAGCAGTTCCTCATTGTGGAACTGGAGAGCTCTCTAGGGCCCCAGTATGAAATTCTTAACCAATAGGAAGGAGAGAAAACGAAACTGCCCCTGTTAATTCTAGGGGACAAAAATGTTTGGAATGTGGTTTGCATAATTGTGACCTCAATTCAAAGCAACATGCCTGGGCAGGTAAGGGAACTCAACCTACCATCCAGTAGGTACAACTCTCAAGGGAGTACTTTTAACATCTCAGAGAAATCCTTGCCATGGGAATAGCCTCATTTGTGTAAGGTATGATTAAAATGAAATGTGATTCATTTGAAAACAAAAATAAGCCACCTAACAGAATGTGTATAATGATCAAGTAAGCTTGCTTCTTGTCAGGAGCTGTCTTATCTTGAGTACATTTGAGGCTTGGCAAGTAAACTAAACTGGAGATAGTTCAGATAACACACAGAAGAGCCCATTAAGAAGCCTGGGGAAGCCAATGCTATGATATTGTTTTGTTGTTCTCTTTATAAAAAAAAATTCTTTGGCCAGGTGCTAGTGGCTCATACTTATAATCCTAGCTACTTAGTAGGCTGAGATCTGAGAATCATCAAAGCCAGTCCAGGGCAGGAAAGTTTGTGAGAATCTCATCTCTGATGAACAAGTAGGAAGCTAGAAGTGGAGCTGTGAATAAAAAACTTCAGGGACAGTTTCTAGGTCCTAAATTCAATTTTCCTAAGACGAGGGGGAAAAAATGGGATTTTTTTTTGAGTTACCACCATTGTAAGAATACCAAAGATTATCTGAATTTATATTATTCTGGAGTTTCATGAAATTTTCTAGGAAAATATTTTGGGATTATTATAGTAAAGTGAAATTTGTTTTATAATTTACCTCTGTTAATGGGAATTTGTCCGTTTTTAAAAAATTCTTATTATAAAGATGATGTACAGAGAGGTTACAGTTACATAAGTCAGGTATAGAGTATACTTGTTTGGGGAAAATATCACCCTTTCCCTTGCTCTCTCCCAGGTTTTCCCTTAATTTTTCAGTTCTTGATCAAAATATTATCAAAGGACAACTGAAGAGAAATAATGGAAACTAGCTTTGAAGTAGCTATCACTCAAATAGTATATATTAAGTAAGTTGTATAGAATGATATGTATTCGTGTCATCACGTTTGTGTGTATGATCATCTATATGAAAGAGTATTTGGATAACTTGAAGTTATTTCTTTGGGCTTGAGTTTTTCAAAATTCTTATTCAAAAAAAACTCCTTCCACAAGAAACATGACAAATGATTATTTTCCTTAGAAGAAATTGAACTGTTTCATTGTAAGTCTCTCAACAGAATTAACCCCTAGTGTTCAAATGTTGAGTATTCTTTAAAGAACCTTCAAGAGCAGGAGTACAGAGGCATCTGGAAACAGGTGCACAGGGAAGAATGCTGAATGTGGGATTAGTTCATCTCTGCCTTGGGGCAGTATGCCACTTCCTTTCCTCAGTGTGAGGTTGAACCACATAGTCTCAAAGGCAGTGGCTTTCCGCTAAGTCTCCCTTGTAGTCACCAGAGTCTGAAGGAGAATTGAACCTCAAAAGAAGAAATGGTATTGTATTCCCAGGGCTCATTCAAGGAACAAAGCACAGAGCTGAGCTCAACAGATTTAATGGATAACATAGAATGGCCCATGAAACTGGGACTTTTAAGAAAATTCCCAAGTGTTTATCTAATAACCTTATAGAAAACAGGAAGTTGAAGTTTGTTTGTGGAAGGACTATTACCCAGCATCTACCAAGGAGATTCTTAATAATGAGGACTATATCACAATTACACCACATGGAAGAATCTTTCTATTCTTGATCTAATTCTTTACCAGCCTTGATTAAAGCTACGTTTTACCTTCTAACTAGCACTAATGAATCAACATAAGCGCTTTGTGTTGTGAGTAAAATAGACCTCATTTAAAACAGTTCAAGCCAGCCGTGAGTTTGGCCTAGTGGTAAAGTATTTGCCTAGCAAGCATGAAGACCTGGTTTTGATTCCTCCGTATCATATACATAGAAAAACAAAGCCAGAAGTGGTGCTATGGCTCAAGTTGTAAAGGCTAGCCTTGAGGGAAGCCTGGACACTGTCTGTTAGCTATTTTGCCCAAGGCTGGCTTCTACCACTTGAACGTTTTTTCTGCTTAGTAGTTACTTGGAGATAAGTGTCTCACAGACTCTCTGCCCATCCTAGCTTTGAACCATGGTCCTCAGATCTCAGCTTCCTGAGTAGCTAAGAGTACAGGTATGGGCCACCAGTGCCCAGCTACAACAGAACATTGTAACCACATTATCATTTAGCATAAAGACATTTAAAGGTATAAAATTCTATAATTTTCTACACATAAAAATGACAGCTCTCGACAAATCACTTTTCTTTATTATTTATCACAATTCTTGATGCCAAGAGAATGGTGCAAAATCTCCTTGAGTCCACTCACAAATATCTTAGAAGAGTTGGGGCTTCTTCTTAGTCAAGATAATCCAATGTAGTTTTATTCTTAAGTATTCTATTAGAAGGAAGGTAAATATGGTGCTAATTTTCTCTGGATAATAAAGATCATTGAAGATTCTCACAGTGCTAACAGGGAAGGTAACTGAGGCTTATGATCTTAAGCTACTCATGAGATAGAGATTGGAAAAAACACAGTTCAAGGCGAGCTTAGGCAAAAAGTTTGTGAGGCATTCTCCCAATCAATAAAAGGAGTGGTGGTGTGTCCTATCGTCGCAGCTAACAGGATCATGAGTCAGGCTGGCATGGACATAAATGTGAGACTCTCAAAACCAAAGCAAAAGGGCTGGTAGAATGGATCAAGTAATAAGAGTATTCAGGAGGGCCGGGAGTTTGGCCTAGTGGTTAAAGTGCTTGCCTAGCATGCATGAAGACCCAGGTTCAATTCCTTGGTACCACATACATAGAAAAAAACGCCGAAGTGGTGCTGAGGCTCAAGTGGTAGAGCTCTAGCCTTGAGAAAGTCCAAGGACAGTGCTTGGGCCCTGAGCTCAAGCCCAGGACTGGCAAAAAAAAAAAAAAAAAAAAAAAAAAAAAAAACGTATTCAGGAAGCACAAGGTCCCAAGTTCAAACCCTATTTCTATAAGAAAGGTTCTTCTGTGTACACTTGTTTTAACCTTCCCCATTAGTCTAGGAAGATAGTTTCAGTGGGGTTACTTCATTATCTCCAAGACCTGCAGCACAGCTTCGCATCCACAACCACATGCTTTTGTTCAACGTGTAAAAAGGGTGTGAAGCTGGGTGAAACTGCTTCATAGTGCTCGTAATGCACATACATTCAAGTGTATTTTCCCAAAACTTAAATTGCAAGTGGTAAACAAAATACGTTTAAAATGCTACATATGGAGAAAAGAGAACAAAAGACTGGTATTGAATGCATAGCGTTGGTGTGCCAAACACAATGTTTGACGTATTGGACTTATTTAATCTTATAAACAACTTAAAAAATGTAGGATACTTATTTAAGGTCCTATAATCTAATGAACATCAGAGACACAATGAAAATTATTGCCAAAAGACTATGTCTGCAGAAGAAGATATGTAAAGGTTTATTTTTTTAAAATTTGATTCAAATATGCTCTTGAAGAATTTTTCTTAAACTGTATCTTTGCCTGTTTATGAAAACAGAATTTTCTGCATAGGGTTGAATTTCAGAGTAGATTTTACACCCAAGCCAGACCTTGTGATCACTAGTGAGATATACAATCAGAGATAATTTCTGAAGTATGATTTGGTCTTTTTCTCCTGTCCCCTGGCATGGATAGACACATTCTTTGGAATTCACTGCATTGTTCACTCCAAACATAGCAGATTAATCATTAATTATTCTCAGGAAGAGTGGTCAAAGTTCTCTTCCTTCTTTGAGTGATATGATAGAACAGTGAAAAACAAAACCCCTGAGTCCTTAGTATCTAAACAATATCTGATCTAACATCTTAAGTGCTGCAGTCCTCTTACTCTATACTGTGTCAGCTTCATCTCCTGCAAGTAAGAGATTGTGTGACATTTTTTATTATTATAAAGGTGATGTACAGAAATTAGTTACATAACTCAGGTAATGAGTGCATTTCCTTTTGGACAATGTCACCCCTTCCCTCGTGCCCTCCCAGTTTTTCCTTCCCATCTTTATCTACAAGTTGTATAGTTCATTTCAATGGAGTATCCAGTGAGTACCTGCTGCATTGTTCAGTCTTTCTCCCTGCATTTCTCTGCCTCCCCTTTCACTAACAAACATATTATAGAATCGAACTAATAGAACAAAAATGAAAGAAAAAGTAAAGCCTCCTGTTATCATTTCCTGGAGTTCATTTTGATAAATACTGTTTTGGATGACCACATGCATGAAGGCATTGTGCCTTTCTGTTGATTATGCGTTCTTGCAATGGGGGGGCATAGATATTACACATTCCTGTCCATCCAAGTAAAAGAAATTATAGCACCAAAAAACCAAACCACAAAACAAAAAAACATCTCTGATTCTGGAGTTGTATGTCATTTTCTCAAATATGTTCAGAGTGTGCACTAGAATTTGTAGTGGCCATTTGAGGAAAAAATGGCTAGATTATTAGAGGAAGAATATTAAGCAACCCTAGTTACCTCTGTGGAAGGGAAATTAAATAAAAGAATTTAAAGGTAAAAAATTACTCAAGTATAAAAGCACTATCCAAAGATTCTCTTTCTAGATAGGTGGATTTTCATCTCTCTGTAGTAACTTAGACATAGTGTTTAATTCGTTGCTTTATGGATGAAAAGTCATTTAATTCAGCAATCATCTGTTCAATGATTACATATTCATTAATCTTTGGCTGAATATCATTTAAATGTCAGACATGAATACAGAAAAGAAACAGAACTGCGAATGAGGGAAATGCAATGGAAGTGTCATGTTGAAAGAGCCAAGTACAAAAATCCAAAACAAAGTTAGGAACAAATTCTGGTTTATTTAAAAAAAATCTCAGCCCAGGAGCATGGATTTTTAACTTTCTGAGCCCAATTAGGTGGCTTCAGATTACAGTATTGGAAGAAAAAAAGAAAGCAGCTTACTCTCAAGACTCTAATATTAACATTCACTTAGAAAAAAATGTATTTTTAAATCCAACTTGTGTTGAATGAAAACTTCCACCACTAGGATATAGAAACAAAAGCCATATAATGAGTGATTGTTGTCCTTAATGTACTATGTTATCTCTCATCTCTTTTGCTGTCTCTAGGTTATCTCATATTGTTACAGTATTTCACCTTACTATCTGATATATTGTATATATGCTTATTTGGTTATTTGAAATCAGATAGGGAAGGGGGAAAAACAAAATGAGGGTCGGGGGTCAGGGGAGGGAAATGGGGACCAAGACATGAGAAATGTTTGTGAAGTAATGCACCTTCTATCTGGTCAATATAATGTAACCCTTCTATTAATTACAATAAAAATATATGAAAAAAAAAGAAAACTTCTACCAATGATTCTCAAGCTGGGGGAACTATGTCATTTCCAGTATTTACTGTCCTCACCCTTTGTTTTTGTTTATGGTGAGTTGTTTGTTTTAATTCAGAGGGGGACAGGGCATGATCAATTCCTACTCTAAAGCTTCAGCTTTCCCTAGACCAAGCAGCTGGACGGCAGGCCTCCATGTAGTTGCTATTTATGCCAAGCAAACTCAGACAATAAAAATCCTTCATGGAGTTCTAATGACCAATTCTCTGTCGAGAGAATTTTTTTTTGGTTTTAAAACAAAGTTTTATAAAGACTAATTACATACAGAATTCTGGGGCGAGACATAAGAGTACCTTCAAATCCAATCTATTGCAGTTAGCCAGGCAAAAGTTATGGCTCAAATCAAGTTAGTATTAATAGGAAGGAAGAAAATTAGAGGGACAAAAGGGAGTTGTTTCAGGACTTGTAGACTGATGGAGTAGGAATAAGCCGTAAGGATGAGACACGGGGAACCTAAAGTAGGAAAATACGGAGGTAGGACATTGTGGGGGGGACTACAAATTCAAATTTGACTTTACTAAGTTTCAGGTTACTCTGAGGTTTTCCAATGAAGTGCTCTGATTTGTTTTTAGCACAAAGAGATATGAATATGAGAATTCTACACCAGAAGTAAGGTCTCACAGTGCATTAATGACAAAAGTAATAGAACAGAATCTGGTAGAGTATCAGTCTATATTATGGCTAATAAAGATCATAAGGGAGGCCTAAACAAGAAGCCAAAAGTGTCAGAGTGGTGTCACCAAGAGTTATGTTATTGCCACAGCATCATAGATTAACAGATCATTATTAGTTTCTGCCCTTCTGACCATTTGGTTTTCATATATGTATGAGAGGAAGGAAAGGGAAAATAGATATGAAATATGTGAAGGAGAAGTGAGAGAATCCAAATTTCTTTCCAAATACAAGGAAAACAAATCGTAAGAGTTTGTAGGTTCAGAAATAGTAGTTTATTTCTTTATAATTAATTAATTTATTTTTTTAATGCCAGCCCTGAGGCTTGAACTCAGGGTCTGGATGCTATCTCTGAGCTTTTTTGCTTTGCCATTTGGGCAACAGCAACGGCTCCTCCTCCTCCTCTTCTTTCTGTTGGTGGTTAATTGGGGATCAGAGTTTAATGAACATTTCTGCCTAAGGCAGGATTTGAACTGTAATACTCAGATCTCAGATTTCTGACTAAGAAGGAGTACAGGTGGGAAGCACTGTCACTGGCTTTTGTTTATTTTAAAAGCAATCTCTTGAGGTACTAAAGTTTTTGGATAGTTTACTGCTTTTATTGAGAATATACAACTTGGCTATAAGCAAGATAGATTGTTCAACATTTCTTTTGGTCCTTTAACTACTGAGGCTTCCTTTGATTTGGGGCTCAACCAGACTGACCTACTGACCATTTTTTTTTGCCACAGCGTTTTGTATTGTGTAAGATTTTGTAGAAATAGGATCCTAGCTTTCATTCCTAGCTTCTCTCACTGAACATAATTATTTTATCGTTAGCTCACTTTGTATATATTATTAGTTTGTTTCTTTTTATTGTTCAGTAATACTCCCTTGCATGGATACAGCACATTCGTTCAGTCATCACCTGTTGAATGGTTTCCATCTGAAGGGTTTTCAACTTTTGCTAATTATGCATAAATCTGATAGTTTGTTTCCAATTTTTAGTTATTGTGCATAGAACTACTATAAATATTTGTATACAAGTCTTTGTGTGGACATATGGTTTCATTTCTTTGGTGTAAATACTTAAAGCAGAATGTCTGGGTCATATGTTTAACTTTTTAAGAAATTACCAAACAACTTTTTTGAAGTGATTATTGCATATTGTATCCTCACTGGCAGTGTATGTGAGTTCCACGTGCTACTCACCTCATTAGCATTTTGTATTTCCTATCTTTTTAATTATAGTCACTAATGGATATACACTGTCATTCCAGTGCAGTGTTTTGTTTTTAATTTTTCCATTTCCCTGCAGAATAGTGAGGTTTGTATATTTTTAGCCATTTATACACTTTCATTAGTAAAGTGTCTGTTCAAACTGTATGGCCATTTCTCATGGGATTGTGTGCTTGCTCAATGAAATGTAAGGATTCTTTATATGGTCTGGAAACAAGTTCTTTGTTGAACATATATTTGCAAATAATTTCTCCATGCCCCTGTACTGTCTTTTTTCATATGCTTATTTACAATTTTCAAAAAGCACAGCTTTAAAATTTTGGTCCTATTTATGCATGATTTCTTTTCATGTGTCCTATTTTGAGAAGTAATTACAAAAGCTAAGGCCAATGGGATTTCTTCTAGAAACTTCATCATGATATAAGTCTAATAGTTTTGAGCCTGTTTTTACAAAGATCTAAATGAAGAATGGCATTCCTTTTGTAAATCCAACTGTTTCATGCTATGGTTTGAATCTGGTGTGTGTCCTCTAAAGCTCCTGTTGTCCCAAGTCTAGTCCCTATTCTAGGTCTGTGATGGTTGGAGGTATGGTCCCTGTGATTATGATTAAATAACATCCTCAAGGTGAGGTGCCCAGGAATCCTGGTGGCTTTATGGCAAGAGTAGGAGAGAGAAGAGGTCATGTGAATGCTCTGGGTCTGTCACTCGACCTGTAGGAAGTGGAGCCATCTTGGAACTTGGCCAGCAAGAATGCCATCATGAAGATGGGGCCCTGGGGTTTTTCTTTAAAGAAATTCCCAATCTGTGATATTGGGCTATTATCAAGAGAAAGTAGACTAACACCTTCTAGGACCGTTAAGTTTGCTTGCCTCACTTGTTAAATCAATATCAGTTGGCCATGCAAGTGTTGATCTATTTCTGGATATGATTTGGATTCATTATTTCATATGTCTTTCTATGTCAAACCCACATTATCTTGATTACTGTGGACAGTAGAGAGGGAAACATTTTCAAAATTGTTTTGGCTATGCTAGATCCAGCAAATTTCCATATACTAGAATCATCTTGTCAATTTCAGTGAAAATGCCTACTGAAAGTTTGATGGGGGTTGCTCTAAATCCACAGATCAGTTTCAGTTTGGGTAAAACTGACATTTTAACCATTGAATCTTTCAGTGAACTTATGAACTTGCAGTGAACTATGAATTGGGTCTTCCAAAAATCTATGAATTTATTTTATTGTCAGGGTGATGTATAGAAGGGTTAGTTACATTCATAAGGTAGTGAGTACTTCTTGAACATTATTACCCCTTCCCATTTTTTTCTCTCCCCACACCCTCCCGAGTTGTAAAGTTCATTTCCAACATATTGCCGTGTGAATATGCTGTTACATTGGTTTCAGCATCTTGTTTTCTCCTTCCCTTTCCTGATTCAAATATTAATATAGTACACCAGTACCGAAGTCAGATAGAGTAAATGGGATAAACTATAAGGAGGGAAAAAGAAGAAAGAAATAACTTGGCATAGTACATTAAAAACAACAGCCACAGATTAACCTCGTTTCGATATCCTAGAATTTGTTTTACTTAGCACCATCCTATAAGGCAAAATGCATACAGCTTTTGAGCTATTGTGATCCTCTGCTAGGAGAATCCTAGACATATGCTAATTATTACAAATTAGGGAAACCATGGAGCCCATTTCTTTGGGTCTGGCTTACTTCACTTAATATGATTTTTTCCAATCTTTCCATATCCTTACGAATGGGGTGATGTCACTATGAATGTATTTTATTTTACCAGTCACTTGATTTTCCTTAAGATTTTTCATCAATAAATGATCTGTAGTTTTCAATGAGAAATTGGAAAATTCTCATCTGTTCATATCTTGTTACATTCATAAGGTATTATTATTATTATTTTGCCAGTCCTGGGGCTTGAACCCTGGGCCTGAGTACCGTCCCTAAATTTCTTTTGCTCAAAGCTAGTACTCTACCACTTGAGCCACAACACTACTTCCAGCCTTTTCTGTTTATGTGGTACTGAGGAATTAAACACCAGGTTTCATGCTTGCTAGAAAAGCACTTTACCACTGAGCCAAGGTCCCAGCTCCTTTCTAGGGGTTCTGACGAGCAGAATTAAAAAAATAATTTTCAAAAAGTTACTGCTAGTCTGTACAATATTGCTAAATTTCTTATTAATCCCTGTAGTTAAAGTGATCTTGGGTTTTTTGTGCAAATGATTATGTTGTCTACACAAACAGTTCACTTTTCTTCTTTTATGTTTTTGTTGTGATTTTTTTTCCTTTTTCTTTTTATTGGTTTGTGATTTTTGTTCTTTTCTCTCTCAAAGGGAGAGTCAACATTAAGTTAGGGTCCTTTTCTAGAGAGGAAAGGACAGGAATAATGGCCATTTTAGACACCCAGGAACAGGTAGCCTGTGACTGGATTTTGTGAATAGGGGTGGGTATTGGCATTGTTTGACTTTCAATCTCCTAACACATCTAATAGAGACTTCAAACTGTTGATTACTGAAGCTGAGAAGCAGTGAAAAACTCAGATACTGTAAAGATGTAGGCATAGAGTTGGATGAGTGCAGCCTTCTATTGCTCTTCTGCTCATACTTACGAAGGTTCTTTTGAGCTGCTGATGAGAAAGGAGAAAATATGGATGCTAAGGAACTGAGTTTAGTGACTAGAAAACACTTAGGTACTTTATAGCTCTTCACAATTTGTAAGTTTAGGTCAGTGGAACCATAGCTTCACAAAACTGAGAACAGTGAAGCAGCATATCTGAAAATGGTTATTGTCCAATTGATGTTAACACTAGAGTGATGCACCTTCTCCATGTCAGTTGGACTGCATAATATACATACAGGAATTTGTTAAAACTCATGGATTTAGTTAGGCACTGCTGGCTCACACCTGTAATCTCTAATTAGCCACCAGAAAACGAGAAGTGGTGCTGTGGCTCAAGGTAGTAGAGCACTAGCTTTGAGCAAAAAGAGTTCAGGGTCAGTGCTGAGGCCCAGAGTTCAAGTCCCATGACTGACAAAAAAAAATCATGGGTTATAATGAATACAGTAGGTATCTCTTGTTTCTTTGTGAATTGAAGACTATAATTTCAGCTTTAAGATGATAGCACAGGACTGAGTAAGTGATTGGGGAAAGTGCTTAGATTTGAGAAATAATAAAAATTAACAGAATTTAGGGACTGGTAACGTTTGGTAGTGATATGGAGTATATGGAGTTTATTATTAGGTTTAGAAAAATGCCAGAAAATGCCATTGAATACGCTGTTGAAGCCATATGAAGGATGGATCTGCAAAATAATACCTCCATTGAGCATCTTCCTAAACAGTTTAATATACTGCAAACTTACTGTGCTCATTTCACTGAGCTTTTAGTCCTTGTCTCTGGTAATGGTCCATGTTTCTTCATAGCATCATCATTCTGAGTGTGTATGGTTGCCATCCTCACAATCATCAAGGTTCCTTTTATTCAGCTCTCCCTAGCAGAGACTTCTTTCTCTTCCTTTACATTCCTTCCTTCTCTCTTCTCCCTCCCCACCCTTTTTTGTCCACTTCCTCTTCATTCCTTTTTCCCCTTTCCCCATTCCTTTCTTCCTCACTTTTGCTTTCTCTTCCTCCCCTCCCTGCTCTCCCTCTCCCTCTTTCCCTCCCTTTGTTCCCTCCCTCCTTTCCTTCCTTCCTTCCTTCCTTCCTTCCTTCCTTCCTTCCTTCCTTCCTTCCTTCCTTCCTTCCTTCCTTCCTTCCTTCCTTCCTCCTTTCTTCTCTCACTGTCTCATTATGTAATCTAGGCTGGCTTTGACCTTAATGTTCCTCTGTCTTAGCCTTCCGAGTGGTGGGGCTATATGTAGGCATGTACCACCCATCTCGGCAAGGCCTTTTAAAGGAACTTTCAGTCATGTCTCTTGATTGAGCTTGTTCTTCTATCCTCACTTTTATAACTCTAAATCCTTATCTATCTCAGCAGTTTGCTAGTTTGCCTCTCCCCCTCAGGTGCTCCACTGCAGTCTGTCTGACACTCCACAGAGGCATGATTTTCTCTAAACTGTTTTCATCACTTCTCTCAGCTAAACATGCTCCATACACTCTTCTCCAGCCAAATGTGTTACTCCCCATCTGCTTAACATACCGTGTGCATTTCTACCAAGGGAACCTTGCTTGGAAGGCAGCTCTCTCTAAACCTTCTCCCCTGTTTCCTTCTTGGGTTCAGTTCATATCCTAGACTGCATGAGCCTTCTAGCACTACCCACAAAAATCTTTCTGGTCTCCAAAGACCTTGAACATGTCAGGCCAAATTGATTTCCTGTGTCAGCCTTGTCTCTGTACATGAGTATAGGATCTTCAAGAATGAAATAGTAGATCCCTTCTCTGATCTGTGAGCCATATGCTGTGCTAAGGATCAGATTTTGCTTAGCTCCTAGGTACAGCTATTTCTGGCAGCCAGTTGTCCTTGTAGCTGGACTTGGTTGTGACTGTTTGGTGGGTATTCACTCATTGTATCCCACATATCCTTGCTGGTCTAGGTCCCTGCCCAATCAATGATAGTGATCATATTAAGCATCAAGATCATTTTTCCTTCATTCTTATATTCCCACACTCAGACACATTGCTGGACACTGTGAACAGACCTAGAATATCTTCTAAGTTCTATAGATACTATACCAATAAGCTGTCCTTCAGTAGCCTCATAGGAGCCTTTGTTTTCTGTCTTTGTTATAAGCCCAGTTAACTTCTGTCTTCTTGGTTGTCTTTCCCATTTGTGAGAGAGATTTTGGTTTGTTCTGTTTTTACATCTCTTTACAGAAACCATATATTTTCCTATCAAGAATTATCCCCAGGAGTACATATTTCTGGCACTGGACTTCTGGTTATTATTCACTCCTCTCCCAGCAAAGGATACCCATCCTGTAATAACACTATCAGTGGGGTGAGATCTGTGCTGAAGGAGAAATGGTGAGTCAGATGGCCACCAGAGCAGAACAGAACACCACGCTCCATCTCAAGGTAGCCTATGGTTACGATCATTTACCAAGGAGAGCATTCATTTGCAGGTGACCCATATCCCCACTTACTCTGTTTGCTTCCCACTTAGCCTCAAACATGCTCTCTATTTTTTCTAAGGATGCCTTAGATGAGAGTACACCAGCGATGGACTCTTTGTTCAATGCTAAAGGAAGGTACATGTAGGAGGCCATGGGGTCTGAGATGAGACTAGAGTTTAGTTCCCATGGCTGTCCTGTCTCATAGCTTTTCTGGCGGAGGTTCTATCATGAATGGCCAAAGGATTTACCATAACCCTCCTTCATTACTTCAACGTACTAGGCTCGGGTAGGCCACCCTGCTCTGGGTCCCTTCCAGGCTCAGAATGCTATCAGTTCCCTTGATGGCTCTCTTTACCCTGTCTTCATTGAACGCTCCTTCATTCTAGTCTCCAATGTATCCTCTGTCTGCTGCACAGACTCTAAGATAGAACACATTCAAAGAGTACTCAGACTTACCTTTACCATTATAAAGGTGAATCTGAGCTATTGTAATCCTCTGCTAGGAGAGTCCTAGATGTGTACTACTGATTACAAATGAGGGAAACCATTGAGTCTATGTTCCTTTGGGTCTGGCTTACTTCACTTAATATGAGTTTTTCCAAGTCTTTCCATTTCCTTACAAACAGGGCATGTGATTGTTGTTCTTACTGTACTATGTTATTTTTCTTCTCCTTTATTGCCCTTTGGTCAGTCTCATATCATTACTGTATCTGACTTTGTTACCTGGTAAATTGTACATATGTTTGTTTGTTTATTTGAAATAAGAAAGGGAAGGGGGAAAACAAGATATTTGGAAGGGGGTAGGGGAGGGAAATGGGGACAAAAACATGAGAAGGGTGTCAATATGTGAGAAGTAATGCACCTACTACCTGACCACTGTATCTGTAACCCCTCTGTATATTATCCCAACAATAAACAAAAATAAAGGTGAATCTGAGTATATGAGATTTACTATGATGCCACACAGGGTGACTGATCCTGGTAAAATCGCTTATCACCTTAGGTTAAGAAGGACAAACTGGAACTAGCCAGTGCTTCTATAGGCTCTTCTTGAAAATTCAGGCTTCTGGTCCTGAACTCTACCACTGTCACTGGAGTTCTGAGGAGCATGTGAACATGATTCTTCACTCTGCAGGGTTTTCCCCTAACTGTGAGAGTTGGAGACAAAGGAGACAATGTTACCTTGTTCTCTAACAGTGGTAAATTGAAAAGATGAAACTTGAGTAAAGCAGCAAAGTAGTTCTGATCCTCTAGCTCTTTTTTTTCTTTTTTTCTTCTCTTTTTTTTTTCCTTTTTTTTTTTTTGCCAGTCCTGGGGCTTGAACTCAGCGCCTGGCCACTGTCCTTGAACACATTTTTCTCAAGGCTAGTGCTCTGCCTCTTGAGCCACAGTACCACTTCCAGCTTTATGTATATGGTACTGAGGAATAGAACCTGGGTTTTCCTGCGTGCTAGCTAGGCAAGCACTCTGCCACTAGGCCAAATTCTCAGCCTGTCTTTTGGCTCTTAAAACACGATGGTTGATCTCATTCCTCATGCATCTAGCATGTTTGTTCTTGTCCTTGAATGTGGCTCTGCTAAGAATTGGTACAAGAGGCCTGACCCACCAATCTTGCCACCTCAGAGGAATTTGTAGAGGGTTTGTTTGTAGTCCTTCGTTCAATCAGGGCGCTGTTTATGGTCATAACTGGATAAGCCACTGGTCATTGGTTATTACTAATGAGATAAACTCTAACTAGATACCATAGAGACTGCTATGTGGTTGGTCATGGGGCTTGAACTCTCTGGCCTGGGCACTGTTTCTATGCTCTTCAGCTCAAGGATAGTGCTCTATCACTTTGAGCCAAAGCACACCTGGGTTTTGGGCGGTTAATTGGAAGTAAGAGTCTCACAGGCTTTTGTGCCTGGGCTGGCTTTGAACTGAGATCCTCAGATCTCATCCTCCTGATTAGCTAGGATTCCATATGTGAGCCACCAGTGTCTAGCTTGATGCTTTAATTATTCTGTCTCTATCATGTTCCTGAAATTTTCAATGTATTTCCAAGTTTTTTATTTTAATTTTATTTTAAAGATGATGTACAGAGGGGTTATAGATACATAAGGTAATGAGTAAATTTCTTTTTGAACACTTTTTCCTCCTCTCTCATTTTCTTTTCCTCCCCTCCAACCTCTTTCTTCCCAAGTTCTAACGTTTATTTCCAACACAGTGTCTTGTGAATATCGCTGTGGCATTGGTTCACCAATTGTGATTTATTTTCCCTTTCCCAAATCAGATAAACATGTATACAAGATCCAGAGTACCAAACTAAAAAAATAAGCTGAGAATTCCTCTGCCAATCTGAAAATCACTGATCCAAATGGGGCTCCAGGGCTCACATTTGGACTCTAATTTCAAATTAACCAACAAAAACCTAGATGTAGATCTAGATCTCAAGTGGTAAAGTGCCAGTCTTTGTGTCTGTGGGGGAAGAGGGAGGATCATGGGGCTTGAACTCTGGGTCTGGGCACTGTCCCTGAGCTCTTCAGCTCAAGGCTCCCCCTGAAGACACAGCCTCACTTCCTATTTTCTAATGATTAATTGGAGAAAAGAGTGACATTCTTCATTACCTGAACTGGCTTTGAACCTCGATCCTCAGATCTCAGCCCTCTGAGTAGCTAGGATTACAGGCATGCGCCATTATGCCTGGCTTAGACTGCAAGTCTTGAGGGTAAAAAGCTAAGCAACACGCCCAAGATCAGTACCTCACATACAAACTCATACACTCATGCTCCTACTCTTTGCTACTTAGGGATTGTTCCCAGTTGAAAAAAGCAGGGATAGTATCCATTCTTTCTGTTGGAGTATATTGTAATTTTCTCATGTGGAAAGGCCTTCTTCTTCCATATGTAAAGTTGCAGGATCCAGTAGGGCCAACACATGTGAAACTGACACAAAGGTCTCCAAGGCAGAGGTCCACACCACTCCTGTCACACAGACACAAAACATTGTCCAAAGGGAGCAGCTCATAAATCGCTCCAAAGAGAGTGCCAGAACATTCCATCACATTCCTTACACAGGCCAGAGTTCCAAACTCTTTACCTAACCATTTGGAAGGGAAAATGAGCTGCACATAAATATGCAGAACTATATGCCATTCATCCTCTGGATGGAACCACCTGCTGATCACTGCTCCCAATGTATATTATCTCCAGCTGTGAATCAAAATTCTTGAGCCAGGTTAAGTTGAAGATGCATCTTATCATTACTGTTGCTATTTATCCATGACCGAGCCCAAACCTGAGTGAGTTGCTGTGTTTCTTCAAGTGGGTTGCTACCTGGGTGGTACCTGATTTAGAGGAAGGGCATAGCTGGTTCCAGATGCTCAGGGGAATGTAGAAAATCTTGGTCATAAGAAGGGGGAGGTATTAGGAGAATAACTTTGGTGTCTGTTTTTTGCATTTTATTGGGGTGATATATAGACGGGTTATAGTTATATTCATCAGGTAATATGTACATTGCTTCTTGAACATCGATACCCCTTCCCATGTTTTTCTTGCATTTTCCCTCCCCCCACTCCCTCCTTGTTTTCCCCCTTTACTTCCCTATTTCAAGTAAACGGAGGACTTTGGTTTCTTAACCCTGCATGCTCATGCACCAGAGAGCTTGTGTTAGAAATGTCGTAGGAAAGCCCCTTCCATGCAAGGAAAGGACCTGGACAGACATTTCTCTAGGTAAGATACATAATGTGACCGATAGGTATATGAAATAATACTTAATATTTTTAACCATTATTATGGAAACACAAATGTAAAACACAATGCAATTTCTTCTCACATGTTAGAATGGCTATTACCAAAAACACGGAAGAGTCTGAGTGCTGGTAACCCCTGAAATCCTAACTACTCAGAAAGTTAAGATGTGGAACACTGAGGTTTGAAGTCAGCCTAGGTAGAAAAGTTTGCTAGACACCATCTCCAAGATAGCCTGCAAAAAGCAAGGCTAGAGGCATGGTATTAGTGGTAGAAAACTGGCCAAGTAAACAAGCTAAGCAAGTGCAAGACCTAAGTTCAAGTCCTGGTAACAAAGACCAGTGGTCATGAGAAGGTGGAGAGAAGGGAGCCCTTGGCATACTGTTGAAAGAAATGCAAAGTAGTACAACCACTACAGGGGATAGCAAGGAGGGCCTTCCAGATCTTGAAACTAAACAACCATGCGACACAGCCATCCCATTTGTGACTATACACCTAAAGAAATGAAATCCACCTCAAGGTGCCATCTGCCTCCCTTGTAGTCAGGATACTGAATTAATCTAAGTGCCCCAAATGTGACATATACACAACTGAGTACGATCCAGTCTTAAAGGGAAGGAAATCCTGTCATTTGTGATCACACAGATGAACATGGAAGACATTGTCCTGAGTGAAGATGCCATGCACAGACAAAAAGGCCATATGGTCTCACATGTACATGGACAATAGAATTCGTAGAGGGAGCAGGGAGAATAGTTCTTGTCCGTGGCTGGATATAGATACACTGACAAGGGGAAAGCTCAAGAGCTTTCAGAAGCTATTTGGAATGTCACAATGGTTACAATCGATCATGTGTATTTGAAAATAGTAGTTCTTAAAATGTCCTTCCCATAGAAAAGATACATGTGCATGGACAGATCAATTAATCTAATATTTGACACTGCATGTTTGCCAGAACCTATCACTTTATTTTTTTTATCTTTTTTTCATATATTTTTATTGTAATTAATAGAAGGGTTACATGATATTTGCCAGACAGAAGGTGCATTAATTCACATACATTGATACCCTTTCACATGTATTAAATACTGAATTCTGTATGAATTTTTGCTTGCCAATTATAATGTACTTTGTGTGTGTGTGTGTGTGTGTGTGTGTGTGTGTGTGTGTGTGTGTGTGTGTGTGTGTGTGTGTGGTGTCCATCATGGAGCTTGAACTTGGGACTTGGATGCTGTCCATGAGCATTTTTGCTCAATGCTAGCACTCTACCACTTGAGTCACAGTTCTACTTCCAGCTTTTGTTTTGTGTGTAGGTAATTGGAGATTAGAGTCTCAAGGACTTTCTTGCCCTGGCTGGTTTGAACCATGATCCTCAGATCTCAGCCTCTTGAGTACCTAGGGTTATGGATGTGAGCCACTGATATCCAGCAGCTTGCCAGTTATACTTTAGTGAAGGTAAAAGACAGCAGAAGGATTCAAGTTCCCCTGCAGTGTGTGGGAAACTTTCTTGGCTGTTCTTAGTATGGGGGGTGTTTGCTGATGATCTTTGTTTGCTAATGATCTTTATCGTAACTTGCCTACATCAATCTAATATCTGTTTTTGTCTTTACAAGACACACACTCCTGTGCACAATTATTTGTTTCATGTGACTTGGTTATCTTTTGACAAGGAGACCTACTCATTGTGTTGGATGGGGAGCTTGTTCTACTTTAGTATAATTGGATCTTCAATTAAATCTGCCCAAACTCTATTTGGAAATCAGGTCACATTCTCTGGTATTGGTTAACATCTCCACAGCCTCTTATGGGGGGCATAATTTAGTGCCTAATAATTTACTGAAATAGGACAGGACAAGAGTTAAAAATGGTAAGTCTTTCCCCATCCCTATCCTCTTTCTCTTGTCTCCTGTCTCCTAATTATATTAGAAGAAACTCGGTATATGTACACAAAAGAATAGTCAAGATGATAAAATTCAAAGTGAGAATGGCAATGTGCTTGGGTGATAAACCAAGATCAAACTGTGAAATTCACAAAACTTATCATTGTTGCTACTTGTGGTGCAGGAATGTGAACTCGGGGCCTGGTGAATGCTAAGCGAACTCTATCATTGTGCCAAGATGGTGGGATTTAGAAAAGAAAAGAAGAAAATATTTAAAATACAATACTAGTAAGAGAGCTAGAGATGATACTCAGAAAGTTACTGAGCTGCTAAGACTACCCACTTAAGAGAGCCTTGAGCTCCTATCTATCCTATACTTCATGTTTGGAGTCCCATCTGTAGGTCATTTAGGTGTCACCATGTTAAATGGCTTTATAGAGGGAGGGAATGTGACAAATTTTGTTGCAAGTATAAATATCTATAGACAAGATGGGATAAATATATCTTTATATATATCATGTTTTATCCACATATAGATTATATTTATATATATGCAAACATAGACATGTCTATATATCTTTGGCATATCTGTCTAAAATCAGAGATTATTTGGCAATGGAGACATAGTAACAAAAAAACCAGGATCTGCAAATATTGGTACTGTCCTTTTCAGGGAGCACAAAGAAGGAAAGTTTGTGTCTATGGATTTTAATATTATAGATTCTCTAAAAAGATGCTCCTTGTAATAGACGATGATGTCTTCTACTTTATTAGCTGGGAAATACTTATTATTATGTAAGGACACATGTGTATTCTGTCCCTGCGTGTATTAACCAAACTTCTCTCTTTGTTTGTAGAGAAAATGTGCCAGTTGTTTTGACCAATAAATAAGTAAAAACAAAACAACCCTCTTCCCCCTGCCCCACCAAACCAACTACAGCGTGGCAACTTCTTTTGTGAAAGGCACAATGGTGCATAAATATTTTGGCCATTTCAGGCCAGAGATGCCGTTTCATTGCTAGTGTGCTAATTCAACACTCTGCTTATGTAAAAGAGAAGGTCAGATGTAAGATCAAGGACATTCACAAGCACACAGTTCCCTCTAAAGTTTTGTGACAACAGTCCTAAGACTGAATTGTATCTCAAGAGAACATTTCATATCAGAGGTTTGTTTTTTAAATTTGTTTTTCCCATGCTTGAGTGGAGCCTCAAAGTTGATTGAAACTGGTTTTACAAAGAGGAAATGTGAACTGACTTTTACAAAGCAGAAGCGAAGGGGAGCTCCCAGGCTAATGCCCCGCTCAGTGCTGGTTCTGTAGCTTCAGGCGATGAACAACACTACTGAAGAGTGTGCTGCCCTATATGTTGCTGCTGAAACTCCTCACCATTACTCAATGAGAATGACTTTAGTCCTATTGCAGCACTGAAATAAGGGAATGAATGGGCCCCTGGGAGCTGAGGGCACCACAGCTTGCAGGGACTCCTGAGCAGAGTTTGCATCACAATGTCTCTCAAAAACCTTTATGGCCATCATACATTTATCACCCGCGTACAATTTATCTAAACCTGTCTTGAACTTGTTTACATTTTGGATTTTACATCTAGTTTAGGTAATATATTCCATATGTTTACTTCCCTTCTAGACAAGAAGCCATTCCTGTTAATTTACAATGTATTTTTTAAAAATTAAAGTAATACTGACATAACAATAATAACTGGGACTCATCATCCTGATAAAGCTGTTCAAGGGAGCGTTCTGGGAGTGTGCTTTGATAAAAGACTTTGTGAACAGCAATATGCCAAAGTGCCAAAGTACCATAATCATATAGTCATTTTCTAAATCAAAAACGTCGCTGGGCTCTTCAGTAAAATTGCTGACAGATGTAATTCAGAGTTCTTCTTGTAAAACTGAACTTCACATGATACATTTTTTTTTTTTTGCCAGTCCTGGGCTTGGACTCAGGGCCTGAGCACTGTCCTTGGGTTCTTTCTCTCAAGGCTAGAGCTCTATCACTTGAGCCTCAGCACCATTTCTGACTTTTTTTCTATGTATGTGGTACCAAGAAATCAAACTCAGGTCTTCGTGCATGCTAGGCAAATACTCTACCACTAGGCCGAATTCCTGGCCTCACGTGACACACTTTTTGTGTATCTATCACGTCTGGGGCTTGAACTCAGGGCCTGGATTCTGTGCCTGAGCTTTTTGTGCTCAAGGCTAGTGCTCTACTACTAAAGCCATGGCTTCCCTTCTGCCTTTTCAGTAGTTAAAGAGACTCACAAACATTTTTTCCTGGACTGACTTTGACTGGGATTCTCAGCCCTCAGCCTCCTGAGTAGCTGGAGTTACAGGCATAAGCCATAAACTTGAAAAAAATTAATTGTACAAAAAAGTTTCCATTTCCTAAGTCAGGTTATGAGTACAATGCATCTTGATCAGTGAACTTCTTCCTTATACTCTCCCCTCTTTTCTCCTTCCTCCCTTCCTTCATATTACATAGTTCCATTTTTATGTAAGGTACATCGAATATAATCACTACATTTGCCATCATGCATTTTTCTCTTGAAACTGACCTTCCTCTATCAGAATGCAAGCAACGTGAAGGCAAAGACTTTGCTTAACCTTAGGTACTAACGTAGTACCTGAAAACTATACTAAGTAATAATGAAGCTGTGTAGATGTCCGAAAACAAAGCCTGGCCATTTTGTGACCCAGTGTCATAACTGGTGGTCCTCTGGGAAGCACTTGGTACTCAGATGAATGGATGTGGATTGACACTGAGCTTTGGAATGAGGCCTACACATATATAAGTTTATGTAAACAGCCTGTTGAGATAAGCGGGTCATGTGTAATTCCCAGCTTTCAGATGAGAAAACAGAGATAGAAAACATAATAGAATTATTCACAGTAACACTGGTGGAGATGGTAATGTTGTAGAACCCATTTAGTGGTGACACACATGTACACATACACCTGTAAGCGATTAAAAGCCTTACGAAAGGATACTTTGAGGAATGTGACATTCTGTACCATTTTATTCTATTTTATAATTTAAAGAAATTCCAAGAACCACAGATCAATAAATCTGTCGTCTACTGAATATATTTTTGGCTTCATTTCTTCTCCCATCTCATCTCTTTCTCTCTCCATTTTAAAAAACAGAAAAATAGCCTTTAGCTCTAGCAAGGTTCCCAAGCCTGTTCATGAACTCAGTCTGTATGGAGAGTGGGGCAGTTGTTTTGTGCTGTAATTGTAGGGCATGGAAAAAGACAGAATTGAAGAAGCTGGAGGCTTCCATGAAAGCAAAGGAAGAGAGAAAAATCAGAGCTTTGGGTCTGAAGAGCATACACGCTGGGCACGAAAGAGTTAAGAGACCATTAGATGCATGGAGCTGCCAAGACCACCACAATGTTCCTACACCGAGTAGACAGAGAACAGATGTGAAGTAACCAGAGTCCTTCAAAATGAGATAGCGACGACATAAATTAACCTTGTCGAGGGCCTGACAGAGGGACCATGTGCTTTTTGAAGTCTTAAAGAGTGAAGCCATTTTTTTTATGGACTCTCCAAGGTTATATACTTTTTTTTTTTTCCAACAGAAAAGTTTAATTAGAGCCAGTTGTTTACAAGGAAGGGGGAAGTGTGCTCAGTGGGGGCTATCAGGGTGACAGCACAGAAAATAAACAAAGGAGCCTGCAAAACCAGCTGAGGTTTCCTTGAATTCTCTTTGGCTGATAAGATTTCTGTCACCCCTTGAAATTACTTTTGCCTCCCCCCTCCCATACCTTTTGGCATAAACTGGAAAAAAGTAGGTGGAGTTATTCCAGTTGGGCAGAATTTTATCCATGGTCTCCTTTGAAGTTGTCCTCTCTGGTGATGATAGACGGGTACAGGAGAGTGAGCCTCAGACCACCTGCCCACTTGGCAGAAACAACCACCCTGAAAGCAGGCTAGCCTTGTCAGTAAATACTCAAGGCTTCCAGGAGCTTTGTGGTACAGCCCCCAAAATATAAATTCTCTACTCAAGGGAGGCCTAGCTGGGGTAGGATTAATGCCAGGGATGACTCTGTCAGGGCTATGTCCAGATCTGGATCCCTATACTACTAATAGGGTCATGTGATCCCAAGGCCTCCTGGAAAGTCCTGCTCAGACATCTCTAATAGCCAGAGAAGAGGATAGGAGGGGCTCAATTCTGACAGGTTGAGAGAAGATGCTAGAACCTGGGCCAAATCTCTGAATATCTACAGAGTGCCAAGTCCACAGGATGGGACAAAGGGATTTAGCAAGCTGATTGAGGGATGAAGACAGTTTCTCTAATGAGGGTTTTCATGAATGAGTACCTGACTAAATGCTCTTGGCCTATGAATTAGAAAATGGTCAAGGCCATTGGCCATAGCTCTGACTGAACATATAACTTTGCACACTACTCTCTCCTATGACTCTTCTCAGATAGGTCTTACTGGACCTTTATGAAGAGAGATTAGCTCAAGGCATCCCAGTCCCACCAGAAACTGGGTGGAACACATTCAATATCAGAATCCATCACTTCTCTGAGGAGAGCAGATGAGGTAGCAAGGCAGAAGGAAGCTTTCATCCTCTCTTGGTTGTTCTCTGGGCCAGCTTATCATATGGGCGTTAGAACCTGGTTTTGGCTCGTAGATTATATAGACCACTCAGACAAATCCCCTTCCTAAAATGGACCCTCTAAATGGCCTCACATACTACCTTTCCCAAGAGTTCAATGGTATTACAGTAGCATCTCCTTAAGTCATGGGGGAATTTTGGTTATTGGGGACTCAAGGGTTGCAGGTAACCCTCTTGTTTGTTGACAGGGCTTTAGAGAATCAAAAAGGAAGTAAGACGGGCTCACGGAACATCCACTAAAAAGAGGTAGAAGGGCTCGTAGAGCTATATTCTTACGCTATTCATGAATTGTGCCAGAGAATTTTGATCTGTTCCTCTCATTCCTATATGCCTATGTTGGCAGAGAGGTTGGATGTCCTCTGGCATGTGAGCAGGAGGAACATCACCTCCTGTGCAATGCTGCTGCAGCCTGAGGCCCTCAGTGAAAGAGAGCAGATTTTCTAGTGCCCCATGTTAGGACCACATCTGGTACGTTTCCCAGCTTGGGAAGTCATGAAAAGCACATCATGGTGTTCTGAATCACCAAAGAGATGAGGTATGCACATTTCACACCAGGGTGGGGGCCAGGACTTTGCCCACACTGCTCTTTTATCTTGTTATACACTCCTTGTGTTGCCCTCAAGTGAGCCATTCATCCATGTAGACTCAACCCAGATGTCACTTTTCTTAGAGTTCCTTATTGTCTTTATATAATTTACCCTTGTATAAATACCTGACAATACATGTGGATAATGTGTCATCACTGTCGATTTCTCCATTTCTTTCTCAGACTCTCTACTTTGCACCGCCCCCTTTCATTATTTTTATTTATTATTATTATTAATTTTATTTTATTTTTTTTTTTTTGCCAATCCTGGGGCTTGAATTCAGGGACTGGACACTGTCCCTGAGCCAATTTGTGTTTAAGGCGAGTTCTTTATACCACTTGGGTCAGAGCTCCACTTCGGAGTTTTTTCCCTCTAAGTAGTATAAAAGTGATAAGAGTAATACGGACTTTGCTGCCCGGGCTGGCTTCAAACCATGATCCGCAGATCTCAGCCGCCCGAGTATCTAAGATTATAGGCATAAGCCACAGCACCCAGCTCTAGAGGCAATTTGCATCTTGTTTCCAGCATGCAGCATCATGAATCTTACACCTCCTGTGATATCCCAGTACCCAGCAGTAGAGAAAAATCATGACTCGAGGGGAATACCAGTCAGTCTCTTGATTCATTTCAGTTTTCCAAAGAGATAACTGCCTACTCAACAAGTCAAATAACCCTTGTCTTCTCTTAACACCTTCTGCACCTGCCGTCTAAAAAGACAGTTACAAATTTGCCACTTGACAAGCTGATGTATGATCTGCTGAGTAATGAGGGCTTTTAGGGAATACAGGCAGTGATGCTAAGTAGCACCCGTACAACCTGGCTCCAGGTGGCTGTCCCTGGTGCAGCTGGGTGGCAGATGTGTGGCTTCCTCATCCTGGTAGCCCAAGAGCGTGAGGAGCATGTGGAGTTTTCATGTGAATGTCTACCCTTGGCTAGCTCCGAAGCTCTACGTGGCTGACTGCTTCAAAAAAAGTGGTGCCTGTCAAAAGAAAAGCGGTGAACAAATGAAGAATCCAATATAGGAAGTAGTGCCGTGGCTCAGTGGTCAAGTAGTAGTCTTGAGCTGAAGAGCTCAGGGACAGAGCCCAGGCTGAGTTCAAGCCTCATGACCTACCAAAAAGAAAAATAATATATAAAAAAATCCAATATATACTGTACAAAATGAAGAAGGGGGAGGGAAGAAAAGGGTGAAACTGTTGAGAGCAGAGATATTGATCAAGATATATTATATTCCTAGAATGCTTGGTTAAATGGCAATTCCTTTGCATAACTACCTAAAGATAATTTTTTAAAAAATTTAGGAAAGGGAAGGGGGGAAAACAAAATGATTGGGAGGGGGGGAGGGGAAGGAAATGGGGACAAAAACATGAGAAGGGATGTGAGAAGTACTGCACCTACTACCTCGCAAATGTAACTGTAACCTCTCAACACATTATCCCGCCATTAAAAAACAAAATAAATAAAAAATTTAAAGTGCCACCTGTTTTCAAGAGTTACAGGGCAGATGAACTTTGCTTAGATATTTCAATATAGAAAGAAAGTATTCGTTGCTTTTCTGTGGTCACCCTTTCCCTTCAGTTTTGAGGCAAATTATCAGCATTTTTCACCTGTATTACATTTTCAAATATTTCATGAATAATAAGGCTACAGTAAACCTCTGTGTTTATCACACAGATTGAGTAATTCCCAGTGCCCTGTAAAACTTAATATAAGACCTTCAAATCACAGAGTGGTGATTTCTAAGGTCTGTTTTAGCTACGATAGTATAGAAGCTGTTCTGGCTCTCACTTGTCCCTGGTACCGGTTCTTTATTACAAAAAAGTACATGTACATTGAGATTACAGTGGTAGACCTGAAGGATAATCTGTGTGTTTGCATATAGGAGTTATTTTAGATCCCCACATTTTTATCAAAATCGTAAGGACACCCAGATAAGAGGTGATTTAAGGTAAAAGTAATAGCATTACCAAATGCAGCTTCAAAACCAGCTCAGATATACCTTTTTGAATAGTAGTGTTGTACCTAAATTGTTTCTAGATAGAAACTTTGGCCTTGTCACAAATAGGTCATCTTCATGCTGAGCTCCTATAAACCAGATGTCACTGTCACTCTAGCTTCAAGAACCATTCTTTCCTCTCACTTTCCATTCTAGTTCTTTGCTATGAGGGGTCTTTAGTCTATTTTTTGATTCTGTTCCTACTCCATACCCTTTCTTCTTTTGACCTTGCTTTCATCAAAAAGGAGCTACTGTGAGACATTGGTAATTTATAATTAGACTACCCGAGTTCAGTTATATCTTAGAAGTACTCGGAATTGTCTTTAATTTGGCCTTTGATTTTTTTTCAGCCATCGGTAGAAAAAAGGAGGCCTCTGGACAACTCCATTTTTTACATCTTTGTTATATCTCATAGCTTTTGTTGATAATGTCAGTATTACTTAGGGAACTAAGCTACAAAAAGCGGATGGGAAGAGTATGGTCCATTAAGTGTTCTTACATTTGTAACTTTGGACTAATCCTTGGAAACATTTTAGAGTAAGAAATCACAGTGTGGCTCTGAAGTGTGCAAAATGTGTTTCTCTGATGGAGAATCTGAAGTCAGTTTGGTTAGAATTGTAAATACCAGGACCACTGCAAAAAGGTAGACGGTAGATATTTCATATCATACAAGTCCCTCTCTAACCTGATTATGCCACAAAATATATGACAAATATATTTAGGAATGTAGGTGTAAATCCCTTCATTAATTCAATCGAATATTTCTATTTCCATTTCACTAAATTGTGGAGTTTTGCTTTACTATGTTGAGGAATGAATTAAAATGTGGTTACATTTCCATAGGAAGTGTTCTACTTTGTCTCACTTAGTGGCTTACTGAGCTTGGGAAGTGATGAATCCTCATCATTGTTGAGTAAACAACAGAGGACAAAGCATTTCTAGTTTCCTGTACATTCTGAACTACCTGGACACAAGGCTAAATCATTTTTGTCCTGTGCCGATAGCAGTTAATAAAGACATAGGCAGTCAAGTCAAGCAAGTTACTGCAGTATTAATTCAACCATAAATAATAGATATAGTCTATTCTCTTTCTTGTTATAGTTCAGCCTCCAAGGATTAGTGTGTGTGTCACACATAGATGTTTTGGATGTGTGTACATAATCAGAACTGGGCCCACTAAATAGAAAGCAAAATTATTTAGTATTAAGCTATAAAAACATTGGAGAGTTTTTCCTTCTTAAGTCAATATTACTCTGGGGAGGTATATGACATGCCAATTAATAGGTGCACACACTTTTTTAAACAGTTCTGCCTTTCCCCCTATCTGAGCTCTGAGGCAAAATATCTTCTGCAGACAGTCACTTTCCATAATCTTCCTACATACTGCAGTAAGGGTTGTAACCACGTTCTCAGAGTAAGTGCATACCAATGTACCACCATATGGGAGCCTCCTGTATCTACCTTGACATCCAGTGTTCTGGGATATGGGGCATTGTATTGCTCTTAAAACACTCAAATAGAAACTGGTGCTCTACCTCCCAATTAATGACTTGTAGACATCAAAGGGTTAATAGAAGGGAGAATTGGGGAAATATGACTGAGCTCATATTAGGAACATAGGCTATCATTCTCTTTTTTTTGCCAGTCCTGGGCTTGGGCTCAGGGCCTGAGCACTGTCCCTGGTTTTTCTCAAGGCTAGGGCTCTACCACTTGAGCCACAGCACCACTTCTGGCCTTTTGCTATGTATGTGGTACTGAGAAATTGAACCCGGGTCTTCATGCATGCTAGGCAAGCATTCTACCACTAGGCCAAACTCCCGACCCAAGCTATCATTCTTTAATGTGGGATTATATACATCCTTACTTGGTGCCAGGTTGTAGGTTAGGGTAAACATATACAAATTACAAAACAGAAATGATAAAGCTAGAGTTAGGGGCAAAGAACAGAAAGTAGGTGAGCTGATACGAGACTGACTAACCCTTTCTTAAACTGGGTTTGGAATGTCTCCTCTGGAGGTCACATTGGAGAAGTGAATATCAAGAATGAAGCAGATAAGCAAAGATTAGGAACTAGAGATTTCAAGCAGAGAACACCACAGTGCAAAATTCCTGGGCAAGGCGGAAAAATCACTGATATGTTTGAAGAATAGAAGGAGTAGGGCACAGATGGCTCACCCCTATAATCCTAGCTATTCAGGAAGTTGAGATTTGAGGATCATGGTTCAAAGCCAGCCCAAGCAGAAAATCCCCATGAGAATCTTATCTCCAATTAACCATTCAAAAACCCAGAAGTGGTGCTGTGGCTCAAGTGGTAGAACCCTAACCTTGAACTCAAAGATGTTCAGGGACAAATTGCAAGCCCCACAACTGACCAAAATAACAACAAAAAAGAATAGAAGGCAATATGCCTGGAAGGGAAATGAGGGAGTAATTTGAAAGAAAATCATGGTGGGCTTTAATAAGCTCAAGTGTGACGTTGTAGATGTGGACTAATTGTGGGAGATGGACAAAAAGGAATCAAGGATAAAGTTCAAGATTTGGAGGACAGGTACTTGCTAAAGCAAAACAAAAAACTACAGACGACCTCAATGATTTGAATGTTTCTTCTGGAACTACTTATGACTGAATTACTTTTCAGAAAACCTGACTTCAGAGCCTGGGAGACTCCTATGTCCAAATAAACTATCAAAATGCCAGGCATGGAAGTGTGACTCTGGTGAAGTGCTTCTCTTGAGCAAAAGAAGCTAAGGGACAGTGTAGAGGCCATGAGTTCAAGCCCTAATAGCAGGAAAGAAATGAAAAAAATTACATTTCATAAGTGAGCAAGAGATGAAAAAAATTTTTAGATTTCATAAGTGAGCAAAAGATGAAACAATAATGTATAAAGGTTAAATGCCATTAAAGAAACATATCTGACAATCAATGTCAGATACCCATTACGTTCCTTTTGCTCTGTTAGAATTATTCCAAAACTATTTGCTTTAAACTGTAAGCATTTATTATCAATTCATTTCTGTATCCAATATAAGGATACCATGTAGCATTGTAGTAATACAATGGCTTGACAGGAGCTAAAGGGACCTCTTTCAAGGTGGCTCTCCTATATGGCTATTGATGAGAACCTACATTCTCAATGTAAGGTTGCTTGTGAACATTCACAATGATATTCAAGAAAGAGAACCAAAAGAGCCCAGTAGAGTATCTTTTGTACCTAGTCTTCTTTATACTTATTAAAGAAAACCATTAATTTTTTCTGTTTTTTTATTAAAGAATTTATTAACATTGATTTTTACATCATATTTCAAATGACATGTTTAACAAATAAGTGTTCAAGAAGGGAACCTATATAAAAATCACTGGCACTTAGTTTTTAGAACATAATCAAAATTAGGCTAAGGGTTTGTATAACATAGATATATACTAATTTATGAAATCAAACAAGAAAACCATTAATTTTTATTGCAGAATCTTTTTTTAAATTATACTTTATTTTATTTTATTTTTTTTGCCAATCCTGGGCTTGAGCTCAGGGCCTGAGCACTGTCCTTGGACTTTCTCAAGGCTAGAGCTCTACCACTTGAGCCTCAGCACCACTTCTGGCTTTTTTCTATGTATGTGGTACCAAGGAATCGAACCCAGGTCTTCATGCATGCTAGGCAAGCACTTTAACCACTAGGCCAAACTCCCGGCCCCCTTATTGCAGAATCTTAAACCATTATTATATTATGTGACTCTGTTACCATGCTCTAATAGATTGACATGCAATCTAGCTTACAAGAAATCAATTGTAATGCACAAATACATTCAGCAGCCTGTTAACCAAGTACAGAAAACCTATTTTATGGTGATAAAAAACTCTAAAAACCATTGAAAACTTTTAGTGAAGTTAGGAAAAAGCTACCCCAGTCAGGAGATAGGTAATTTTTAGGCTTCAAAAACTGGCCATCAACCAAGAGGAGGGGTGGAGGGGATTGTAATGGGGACCAAGGCATGTAGAAGGGTATCAATGTATGTGAATTAATGCACCTTCTAGCTGGCAAATACCATGTAACCCTTTTATTAAATACAATAAAAATATTAAAAATAAAAAAAATAAACTGGCTGTCATGGGACCACTATGAAATATTAGTCCAGGCAAGTCTAACACTACCATTTTTCCACATTATATCCATTAGAAACCATTACATTCTGTTCATACTCCAGGATAAGGGACTCCCCAGTCCTCTTTTGAAAGAAAGCATATCAAACATTTTACCCATCCCTCTGGATAAAGCAATGGGATTTATAACATCAAACTGATTAAAAAAGAACAGACTAGGTATTTGGGATATAGTACCAGGATTGTAAGTTCTAAATTAATGAAATACTCAGCAAAATATTGAGAACAATGGGTCACAACAGATGGGAAAGAAAAGAAATCTGGAGGTAGGTAAGAAGGAACAGCACTGATTTTGCAGGAGCCTCATTCTGTGCTCTGTCAGAAGCAAACCTGAAAAGGCCTTTTATTGATAAGAAAAAGAAAAAAAAAACATGTTTTCTTCCAGACACTAACTTGTAAAAAAGAAGTCTCTGCCCTAGAGAACACACTGTTTCCAGTCGATGGTGGAAATTAGCAGAGTGACAAGACTAAAATATGGTCAATTATAATAAAAGTTAGCTAGAGGAAGCCCAGAATTTGAACTCTGCAGCAAATAGGCAGTTATAACCCTTCCCTTCTCCTCCCTTCACAATTTAATACTTGGCAAGAGAAAGGTCACTTGACAATATTTATTAGCTCATTAACTGTAAGTGTCTTTGCTGCCATGGGGGATATTTCTTATAACAATTCTGTGCTGCAAGCTACACTGCAGGTGTTTTTCTATTGTGTAAATGAGATGGTGAGAACAAGCTCTCTATTGGCACCCCAAATCCGTAACTAAATATTACTTTGTTTTCCAGCTGATGAAAAGGAACATGAACAGACTGAGTCTGGGCTGGCTAACTTACATGAGGCCAACTACACTAATATCTGTGTTGCTAGAACATGAGCAGTGTTAAGAAGGATTGAATCGTTCCTCCTTAGATCCCCACTTAGGCTCAGAAAAGGGAAAGAGAATTATCATGTACTAACTTGGATATTATACAGAATATTTATACATAGTTTTCATTTAGATTTTCCTAAAAACTCTGCTAAATGTGAGAGGGATTTTTTTTTCCTTTTCCAAACACTAAACTAGATGAGGAAATTGTCAAAGAAAAACTAATGTGCACGGTCACACCTCTGTTACACGGGGAAGCTAGGATTCAAACTAAAAAAAAAAAAATAGCATGGAACCCCGTCATTGACGAATTTTTCATTTGGTTTCTATAATAACCTGAGTTTGGGCTCATGCAATTTAGGATCTGTAACAGAATGCTGTTGGCCCTACAGTGAAAAAAAAAGATTTATCTCCTTGTAATTAGGAACATTGATTCTTTAACCCAAACTGTTAATTGAATGTTTTCAAATATAGGCCTGACCAAGTTTAGTTCTGATTAATGGTTTCTTTATCTATGCTCATCAGCTCTAATTAGCAGTAATATTGATAAAAGAGTGGGAGAAAGCATTCATTCATCCCACCTCTTCTATCACACCATATCCTGGGCATAATTACTAATTTTTAAAACTCAACTGTCAACTTTCCTGAGGAAATTACCATCTGCCTTCTAGTATCATATTTGGTCTTTGTTTTAATCAGCCTGTGTTTTTTTCCTTTTTATGGGTTTGTTAGTCTTGCTGTAAGAGTGCTACTTCTTTGAGGATAGGGATTTTTTTTTTCTTTTTGCCCATCCCGGGCTTGAGCTTAGGGCCTGAGCACTGTTTTTGTGCTTTCTCAAGGCTAGAGCTCTACCACTTGAGACTCAGCACCATTTCCAGCTTTTTTCTATGTATGCAGTACCAAGGAATCGAACTCGGGTCTTTATGCATGCTAGGCAAGCACTCTACCGCTAGGCCAAACTCCCGGCCCGAAGATAGAGATTTTATATTTCAGCACCTAGTTCAATAGCTAATTCCAAATGGTTTGTCTGGTGAACTGTTGAATAAAATAATCATTCACAAATATGGTATTTGTTGAGTACCTATTTAACCTATAACAACATTTTACGTCTCATCTAATACCGCACTCCCCACTTTTGGTGGGATTTGAATTCAGGACTCACTGTACAATAAAACAATAGAACACTAGGTAATACAGCAAAGACCAAATTAATCTCTCTGATAACCTCCTTCCTGACTTGACTGCATCTTTTCTCTGTTTTATGTACATATTCTTGACTTCATCCTTTCCTTCCCCACAGATGAACAGATCAATGAAATATCCCACTGATTTGCAATGAGATATAGGACTTTGAGGTTAATCAGTGGACTTAAAACGGGCACTGTCTCTATATGACGTCTGTAAATTTTTAAAGAAAATGCTGTGTACTAGAAGAGACTTTTGCTAGCCTTTAGGAGCTACCCCATAGGGTTGGAGATTATAGCTCATATTCTTGTAAACTGAGCAGAACATGTTGGTAGAAGAATATGATTTATGCATAACAGCCATTACTTTAACTTGTCATCATTTTTGAGATTAAAGTTGATGCCTGTTTAGGGTGTCTTCAGTCAATACACAAGTTAAGAATACTGTATATATAGAAACATCACAGAATGTTAAGTTTTTCCAGGGTTTCGAAATAACTTGATTTTATATGATAACTGAATTCCCACTTAGCCTATACATTCTGATTGGAAGACTCTCACTTTTAAAAAGGATTGTTTATCTAACTTTTCTGTACTAACAAGGGTTCAGAGCAGGATGTTTTGGCTTTGCTTTCTTCTGCATCTATGATCAAAGAGCCCAGATGAATAGAAAGACTGTTGATATTTAGAGGTTGCCCTGAGGTTGGTGAGGATGGTAGGAAGATTAGAGAGGGAATGGTGCAATAAAGGTATTGGGGAAGGTGGACCTTCAGGGGAAAGCATTTATGTTACAGGTTTCAGGAGATAATATTGGCAGCAGCGCATATTTTTTTCAGGGAAAACTTTAAACAGAAACTGACTAGATGCAAACAGATGTGAAGATAATAAGTCTTTGGATTTCAAATGTTGTCTCCATTTCCACGAGGGAAAACAAAGAGCTCTTCTCACTGTGGATGCTTACTACCAGCAGCTACAGTTTTATAAATTACCAGCCATTGCTTTTTTCCTCAGAGATTTCCTTAGATTGTCTTTTAGAATCTCTCCTCCTCCTCCTCCTCTCCCTCTTCCTCTTCCTCCTCCTCTTTTCCAAAGCAGTGTGTTCTATAACCAGAACAAGTATGTGTCCTAGAATTTTCAGAACGTGTCTGACTTTGAATAATCTATCTTGCTTTCCCTTGTTTTCCATTTGTTGGATCATGTGATCAATTCGGGGTTCAGCACGCATGGTCACCACAGAGTCAGCCATTCCAGATGAGCTCTTGCATTCCATCAGCTCTCAGACGATTTGATCATCTGGTGTTTGCTTCAGCAATCCCTCTGGCTTGGACTCATGCAGTAATTCCCAAGCAGAAGAAACAAGAAGGGCATTTGCTCCCTTCCAGTATAACAGGAATACTTCTGTAGAATTTTGAAAGTACAAATATTTTTTTAGTTATAGAGTGCATATTGCAAAAGAGCTAGAAACCTTAAATAAGCAAAATCCAGATCCGTACTGCCAGAATTATTGTTTCACACTATGATAAACATACACAGGCATGTTTCTGATATTCCTTTTTGTCTTAACATGTGGCTCTTAATAGAACATGTTGCCATGTCTATATATTGATTTATCACCATATTTCTCAGTTAGCCATATATTGTGAACATTTTCCCACATCATTAAGTATACATTAAAATCTCGGTTGTAAGTCTTGCCTGATAATTTATAGTAAGAATTTGCAATAAATTGCTCAGAGTCCTTAGATGTTATTTTGCTATTATAGACAATTTATGGAGGCAAGTCACAATTCTTTTTGTTTTTCTTGTTTTGTTTTGGTCAGTCCTGGCTTGAACTCAGGGCCTGGGCACTGTCTTTGGACACTTTTCGCTCAAGGCTAGCACTTTGCCACTTGATCCACAGTTTCACTTCCTGTATGTGGTACTGAGGACTCGAACCCAGAGCTTCGTTTATGCTAGGTGAGAACTCTACCACTAGGCTATGCTTCTGGCCCAAGTCACAATTCTCTTTACATAAAATATTTGGGTGGAGACAGAAGATGTTGTCCTGCAGAGGTCTGTAGATCTTTCCAGAAGCCAGTAGAAGGCTTTCAGGAGTGACTGCTAGTTGTAGAATACACCATTGTCTGGGTCTTCTATGCTGAAACAGAACAGTGGCATACCAATGAATCTCCTAATACCATTGCAATCGTATGCCACAGGTTCCTCTTGTGTTTCCATGGCCTCACTGGTGTCCAGATCTGCTTTGTGGATTGTCTGCCATTGTTTTGTTGGCTGGACGTGCCAGGCATTATTCTGAGGTCAGTGGATGGTGGAGTCTGTCTGGATTGCATTTTCGGGTGGTGCATCACACACCATGTCTGCTCCCTGGCTCCAAACAAGGCTTTAAAGAGATTTTTTTTAAAGGCTCAGAAAGTTTCTTGGATATCAAACAGCTCTCATAAAAAAACATTTTTATGACTTAAAATGTAAATGAATAAGAAACATATGGATTGAATTTCCTTTGAAATGCCCAAGGGTTTAAAAACCGAAGGGAAGAGTACTTAAAAATGAGTTAAATTGAATTTTGCCCCCAAAAAAAGATACACTTGAAAAATTGTTTGGGATATTTTGCTGATCCCTAGGTGTTCATGGCTTTTCCAGTCTCTATTTTGGAAGTTATTTCAGTTGAAAAATTTAGGTCATGTGATTCAAAGCACCGAGGACTGGTTCAATAAACATTTGGCTCTCTGCTTAAAGAACTGATACCAAAATGTCAAGTTGAGATCAAGGGTGCTTGAAACATGCCAACTTCTGCAGTACCTTACAATTTCCTTCTCTATCTAGGATCTCACTCTTCCTGTATGAAGAGGGTTCCAGAGAATTCGGACCATGTTGGGAAAGATTAATAATAGCCATCCAAGTTCCCTCTCCGCTTTTGCTTTCCTTACACCCTCATTTGATCCAGCAATTGCCTGCTCTTCTATCTGAGGTCAGTTTCCACAGAGGCCAAGATGAAGGAAAGGATGCTTGTATAAGTGATTTATTGAGGATGGGTTCTCCAGAGACATCTGGAAGGAAGTGAGGGAAACAGATAAGACAGGGGCAGAAGCTCAGCAAAGATGTGGTTGCAGCTGAAGTCTGGCAGTGGCTGGATGCTGCAGGGAGCTCTGGAGCTTGAGTGGCTTCTTTTGCAGAACTGGCTCACCTTGAAGTCTAGCCCAGGACATATCTGTCAGCTCACAAGAAGGAAAAGCCTCATCTTCCTGGCACTTGGGAGAGGGACAGTTCAGTTTCTGTGCTCAGGACAATTCTGGAGACTGCTCTTTCAGACAAGAGTGTAACTGTGAGTCTCAGCATGTACAAGGAACATTGGGGGTGGCGGTGGGGACAGAGTTCCAACTATCTCAACAGTGGGCATGATCTGGACATGACTGAAAACAGTGTCCACATCTCTCCCTCTCTCCCTCCCTGCCCTCTGACCTCAGCCCTAAACTTAAGGTCTGATTGCTATGGTAGGTCGATGTTTCTGTGTGTCCTGCAAATACAAGTCTAGTGTGGTTCCTTCTCAACACCAGAACGTTTTAATTCTTCCTTTTCTATATCTGTCATGGACTAAGAAGGTTTGTGAAATCTGTTAGTAACTCAATCCAAGAAGGTTGTAGTTAAGGAGAAAAATCTATGAAACATATTCAAAACTTGGATGTCCATTTCAAGTTTCTTCTGTGCTTTATAACAGTCTCAAACTTATATTTAGGTCTGGGACCCACACTGATGTTTTTGCAGGGTGAAAGGGGTCAAGTTTCAGACTCCTATGTGTGAGCCATCCAGTTTTCCTAGCACCATTTATTGAAGAGTCTTTCTTCAGTGTATGGTCCTTTTCTTTGTAATCCGTTGGCTCTCAAACATGTGGGTTTATTTCTATTCTGTTCTATTGTCTATGTATCTGTTTTTATGTTAATGTCTTCTTTTTCATTACTATGGTCAGCAGTAAGTCTTCAAACTAAATATTGTGATACCTCCAGCTTTTGTCCTTTATGTTCAAATTTACTTCGTCTATTCAGAATCTTTTGTGTACCCATAAGTATTTGATTTTCCACCTTTGCTCTGTAAAAAAAAATGTTGGTATTAAAAGCTACTGATTTTTGTATGCTGATAGTTTTTTTTTTTTGGTTTTGTTTTCTGCTAGAGATTCAAGGCTCATGCTTGTCAAGAGGATGCTTTACCACTTAAGCCATGGCCCCAGCACCTTGTAGAATTATATTTGAGGTAGGGATTTATTCCATGCTTGAGATACACTCCTTCTACTGTGCCTCCTCAAATGGTTATGGGTGGCAGACATGTCCCGCTACCTATTCCTGCCTATCATGCACCCTCCATAACTTGTACAACAGGTTTACCACCATTATTCTTGCTATTGGTTTAAATGGAATTATATTAGCAGTCATTCCTGGGCTGGCCTGAAGCTATAGTTCCCCAATCTCCACTATATACTTGAGTCATCACATCCCGCTTGTATGTTGATCTTTCTATCAGGTCACTTTACTAAGTTGGTCAGGTTTTCCTATAGATGGAAATATATCATTTGTAAACCAGGAGTTGTTTGATTTGTACTTGCATGCCTTTCATTTCTTTTGGTTAATTGCTCTGGCTAAAGTTTCTAATACTATAGTAAGAAGGTAAGAATAGGCACTCTTGTGTTTAGCTCAATCTTAAAAGATGTTTAGCTTTCTTCCATATGCAATGATAATTGTCACATGACAAAGTCAAGGTATGACCATAGCACACTTAATTTGCTTAGGTTTTTTTTTAAAAGATTTTTATTAACATAGATTTTTACATCACATTTCAACTGTCATGTTAAACAAGTATTCAAGAAGGGAATCACTGACACATGGATTTTAGAACATTATCTTGTAAGGGGATGGATGAAATTATCAACTGAGTGATCATTCTGCAGATTAGATTCACTGTATATGTTGATCCATCCTTGCAAAAACTGGATGAAATGCACTTGTTCATGGCAACTTTTTTCTATATTAATGAGGCCTTGCTCTTGTGTGGCTGGTGTAATAGCGGTTGAGCGGTACACCCAGCCTCTTCATTGTATTTGGGGTAGGTTTTCACTTTTGCAGTGGTTGGCTTTAGAGTAAAATCCCACAGTCTGCCACTTATCTTGATTTATTGACATATAAATAAATCATCACATTTGGTTTTTGTTGAGATGAGTTCTCACATTTTCTTTTTCTTACTGAGCTGCCTGGATCCTTCCAGTCTCTATTTTTGATGTGGCTAGGATTACAGTCATTTGCCATTATGCCCAGTATGAGGGGTCTTTTTGACAGTCTTTTGTGTTAGATTTATTAGTGTTTTGCTGTGAATTTTTATATCCATGTTTACTTGGGAATATATTGGTCTGTTTATGGTCTTGGGTTCTCATCTAGCTTTAGTAATGGGGTTAGAATAGAATGGGGTTAGAAGATCTTTCTCCCTGTTTGTTCTATGAGTAATTTGAAAGAAAGAAGTATTAGATATTCTTTAGAAGGCTGGTAAAACTCAGCAGTAATGTTATTGTTCCTGGGCTTTTTACCTTGTTGGGAGAATTTCTGATCCTCATTTAATCTTATTATTTGCTATTGGTCTATTCACGTTTTTCATGTTCTCATTGTTCAAATTTAGTAAGTTATCTGTGTCCAAAATTTTTTGTTAGTTTCTCCCTGGTGATCTTTTGTATTTTTGGTATTGCTTGCTGAGTATAACTAGGTATCTGTAAATTTTGGTTTCTGTAAACCAAGTCTTTCCATTGTTCTGATTTTTCTTTCCTGTTAGTTTGGATTTGGTTTATTCTTGCTTTTCTCAGTCATTGAGATGCATTGTTAGGTTTACTATTATTACTCTTTTTCTCTTGCTCTTCCTCCTCCTCTTTTTAAGTTTTACCATTTGAGTTACAACTCCAGTTGAGCTATTTCTAGTTTAGGAGATGATAGTCTACTGAATTTTTCTGTGGGCTTGCCTCAAAACCATAATCCTTCAAATCTCATCCACCTGAGTAAGTCAAGTAGCATGACATCCATTAGCTCAAATCCTTTTTCTTTACTATTTTCAATGCTATTGCTTTTCATCTGACTTATTCTCTCCCTCTTTCCCTCTCCCCCACCCCCCTCTCTCCCCTCCCCCTCTGCAATCCCGAGGACTGAACTCAGGGCCTGAGCACTGCCCTTGGACTTTCTCAAGGCAAGTACTCTACCACGTGAGCCACAGCACCACTTCTAGCTTTTATTGTGTATGTGGTACTAAGGAATCAAACCCAGGATTTATACAGGGTAGGCAAGCACTCTACCACTAGGCCATGTTTCCAGCCCCTGCACCTTTTTAGACTCAACAAGCTTCATTGTTCCATTCTCACACATGTACATAAAGTACTCTGACTCTATTTTTCCATCTTTGACCATCTGCTGACACTATGATCTAGAAAAGCAGGTTATACCTTCCTAACCATCATTTTTGTTAAAGTACATGTTAATTTGTTCACAAGGGCTTAACCATTGCATTATACACAAACTCACAAAACCACGTATTTGTCTACAGTTGTTAGGTCTATCCCCACAGAGAATAAACCAAGTGCCCTTTGTCCTTCTGAAACTGGATTTCGTTGCCTTACATGACAACCTCAAGATTCATCTACTTCTCTTCTACAACATAACTTTATCATTTTGTGGCTTATTATTCCATTTTACAGATACACTATATCTACATTTTCATGATGCATTCATCAGTTATAGGGCATCTGTTTAAAAAGCTTGTGTATTTTGAATAATACTACAATAAATATAGGTGTTCAGGTGCCTATGTTATCCATTGATATAAATTCATTTCACTAAATGCTTAAGCATTTAGTGAATCATGCATCATATATTTACTGATTTCCATAGTGGATATGCTAGTTCATATTCCCACAAAGCAAATAAGGGATTCTTTCCTCCTACATCTTCACCAGTCATTCTGACTATAGGGTGAGATGAAATCCCAGTGTCATTTTGATCTGCAGGGAGATTGATCATTTCTTCACACATTTATTGGTAGTTTGTACTTCTCTGGAGAACTGCCTGTATTCTGCTTATTCATTTATTATATAAGCTGTAGATTCTTGCCTTTGGGTTCCATTTGCCATCCTGTGTCTTTTGAATGAAGAACTGAGTCCACACCATGGTGTTAAAATTGAACTTATCTAGTAATTCCTGTTCTTTAAAATTTGGTTTTGTGTTAAGCATAGGAGGATTAGGAAAGAATCTTATCTACTCATTTAGTATTCTTTCACTATCTTCTATAATGCCAAGTAAATTGCTTTAGATTTTATCATAGCATGTTTTTATTTCTCCTTCGCCTATAAATGAAAACTTCACAAACTAAGACATTCTGGGCTGGTAGTGGTTACCTTGTGGTGTTTGAAAGACATCATTCCAAGATTTCCTTGGTTTTAAGGTTTCTGCTGGGAAATACGCTGTTATTCTGATAGGTTTCCCACTGCAATTAACATGACCTTTTTTTCAGGAGGCTCTCAAACTACTTCTCCTCTGAAGTGTTTTGATGGAAAGTTCTACTTTGTACTGAAAGCGGAAAGTTTTATTTGGACCTGTTCTTTTGGGTGCTCTGAAAGCTTCCTATACCTAGATACTTTCCTGAAAAGATTTAGGAATTTTTGTCCACAATTCATAAGCTTGGTCTCTTAATGGATTCCCGAAGCTCTTGCAGATTCTTTTCTCATTTCTTTAACCTTTTCCCCCTTGTATTTTCTTCTGTCTACTTTAAGCTCTGAAATTCTGGCTTTCAGTTCATCTTTGGGGTCTCAGTTTCCTTATTGCTTTCTGATATTTTGTATTGACTTATTTACTTGTATCTTTTTTTATTACATTGAGTTGTCCCTAAATGATGTTTATTATCCTGATCTAAAATCGCCATTATATCTTTGTGTTCAATATTTGGAGTATTTTCTAACCTTGCTATTATTCTGTGCCATTGTGAAACTTGATTTTTAGGTTGAGTTTTACTTATTTGAAGAAACAAGTGTGCTTTAGGTATTAGTTGCCAGAAGTCTTTTCATTAGATTCAGGTATTCTTGCAGGATTGTGTACTAAGTAGACTGATGTATCATTTCTCAGCACTAATGAATTCATTGATTCAATACTCAAACAGATATTTAGAGAGTTAAAATACCACTGATAACATTACATAACCACTCACATTATACGTGCAGGGGGTACCTATGCTATAGTTCTTAGATGTGCAGGAGGAGGCTACAAGAATAGGAGTATTTTGGGGTTTAGAAATTAGAGGTCCTAGGCAAGGGATGACAAGGAAATTGGAATATGGGTAGAAGAGGATTGGAAAGTGAGGACCACAACTACACAAAATACTTGTATGTTGATATATAAAGTTCAACTGTTGTGAGAAGGACAGTATCCTCAAGGATTAATAGCAATCAGGTAGATAAGTATAAGGAAAGTAGGAGGTAGAACAAAGCTATCGGTGTGACAATATGTGAGGAAAAAAGTGAAAAGGAGGAGATAGAATGTAAAAGGGTAAAACAGACAGAAAACTTCATTTTGATATCCATTCTTCCCATCTCTGTATCTCTTCCAAGTTTAGGTTAGAATAGCTGTAGCACCATTTGTGGTATAGGAAGCATTTTGCCACTCTGCCCTTTGCCCTTCAGTGCCCTAGTGTAAAGTATAATGTGGTTGGTTGTCCTAGTGCTGCTTTTCTTCTGTCCAAGTCCTCTGTGTTGGCAAAGGAAGGAGTGGTAGCTGTCAAGTGATTTCAGTCATTGACCCAGAGCTAGGCAGGGGGAATTTTACTCTGTTTCTGATTTTCTCTTGTAACCCAACACACATGCAGCTCATGAATTGTATTGGGAAGACCCTCTCCACTCAGGGATTTAAATAATATACATATAGAGATATTTGAACCAGGTAGTTTGTCCCCAGGGTTTGAGGTGTAAAATCTTCTGGATGCGACTCTTTGCAGTAACATGGCCTAGAGCTGGAGGTGTGGATCTTTTACTCTATTGCAGATTTCCTCTCCCAAGTATTCATACTTGGAGAAAAATGCATTGCACTGGATGAAGTAGATTACAGAAAAGGTGAAGCGGTGTTGGTTTCTAGAATCAGGTCTAGAAGGAGTCAGTCTCATTTACCTACCAGCAGCTAGGTGCACAGATTGGGTTTGTTTCACAGAATAGTATCCAGATCTTCCCTCTGGGTTGAACTGGGTAGCACAGTACACACAGGTGTTCCCTGACATGCCTATTTTGCACTGGGCAGAGGGACACAGACATGGGTCTTCCTCTGGCCAAGCTTGATGATCTTTGCCCAACCAGGAAGTGGGATAGAGAAGAAAAAAGTAATCACCAGAAAAAGTTTGGTAGCAAGCAGGGGCATTTTCCACCTCTGTCTGATAGAAGAAAGTTTTTCCTGGCTTGTTTTAGAGATTTGACATTCTGTATTTTTAATTTCCCCTGCCTACATGGTTGCTGGTACCCACCTGAGTGGGCCTCTTGGTAAAGACACAGGAAAGGTGGCTGTCCTTAATTGTTCTCTGAAGTGAGATTCTTATAGACAGCAAAAACCTATTGTTGCCATTGTTTTGTCATTGTTAATCTGTATTTTTAGGTGAATGATTTAGTCTACTTACATTTAAGGATAAGGGCTTGCTCTAGTTTTGGTAGTTTTCTCCAAATTGTTTTTGTATAATTTTTTCTATTCATTTCTGTGTTTGAATGGTTTATTGTACTTAGATTATCTGGTTTCTCTTTTTGTTTTCCAATGGAATTTTTCTTTGCAATATATATATTTCCAATGGGATTTTCTTTCTAAACAAATTGTGATGGGTTTCATTATATTTTTCTATACCTATTGTACTTACATATTACCCCTCCATTATCCTCTTCTTTTCTCATTTGCCTTTTACTATTATTTTGGGTCTAGATTTAATTATGTTCCTTTGATTTCATTTCCTTGAGCATTTTTGTAAGTCTGGAGTCTGTTTTTGCTTAAAAGGTCTTATAACATCATCATTTTATTCCCCCTCCCCCCACAATGGACCTTCTTGGATGATAGGGTTTTCTAAAAGTTTTAGTTCAGCATTCAGAATACAACATCTCAGGACTTTAATGTTGGAGACACCCTTACAGCATGTGACTTAGTACTTTTCTCCTTTCCACTGATCCTGGAGCTTGAACTCAGGGAATTTCCTAAGCCTTGTTCATACTAGATATACTACTACCAAGGGCTTCGGGCTCTGGCTATCTCATCAAAGGTGATAGGTTTGAAATACCTGTTGTGTACTAGGCAGACTCTGGACAAAGAAAGGTAATGGGAGGAATTTCAGTGCCACCTCGCCGCTGCTCTGGCCCTGTCCTGACAGCAATGTGCAGTCAGATAAGGGTCAAGGCATCAGTGAGAAACAGGTAGGTGGGGTGGAGCAGCAGCTGGTGTGCTCCTCTCTGCTAGTGACTGGGAGGTTATCAGGTAAAGTTGCTTTCAGTCTTCTCTGTCTGTGTGGGTAAGAGAGACCTGGTGACAGCTGAGCCTCCCTACTCAGATACCTACAATATGATCACAGGATGGCACAAGAGCTAGGAAGTGGCCCGAAGTCCCCTTAGCACATCCTCATGCCCATGCATGGGTAGGATCCAGGCTATTCTCTGCCTGCTCTGTTAGTTACCTGAGCACAGCACAAGAACCACACAGATACTTGTATTTAGTTGTGTTGTGACACTGGACCAAGTCCAGGAGTAGTTGGTCAAACCCCAGGTCTGATCTTTTTAGGGCAGTGTCCTCTATTTCACTTCCACTTCAGGTCACAATACCTGTCCACTACAATTCAGGATGCCAAGTGGTCCCAGGCCATAGTCACATTGCTGGTGCCTCTGCTTCATGAAGCAGCCTTCTAAGCCGGTACACTGTAAAAATCCATGGAGTCCCAGATATGGAAATAGGGAGAAGTCTAAACTAGGAGAAGTCTAAACTAAGATAATAATTCAGGATGGCTCCATCCCTCTGGGTGTTCAAGGAGAGTGGATGTGACATCTTTTCCAAAGCAGCTCTCCTGTGCTGTTTGTAGGTTGCTGGGTGAATAACTGGATATCAGGACTATCGGGTTGCTGAAAGTTTCTGGCACTATGATGGACAGTAAACACAATGGTAAAATTTGCATGGACTTTCTCTTTGTAAAGGATACATTACCCCTTCTCTTAACTATATAGCTAATGACATCGTATGTCATTTCTACATTGTTCTATTTTTCACTTCTGTAAAGCATGCTATGGATTTTCATCATGGCTACCTTAAATATTAGAGCTACCTGCTAAAGATTTTGTGTTATTTTCTATTGATGCTTTATTTGCTAATAATCCCGGGGCTTAAATTCAGGGTCTGGGCTCTGTCCCTGAGCCTTTCTGTCCTCATCTCTATGGCACTTGAGCCAGAGTGCCACTTCCAGCTTATTCTGTTCATGTGATACTGAGGAATCAAACCCATGAATGGTAGAAAACACTCTAACACTAAGTCACATTTCCAGTCTACTGCTGCTTTTTTGAAGTCATTTTTGTTACTGAGTTTGAAGTTTTCATTGTAATTTAATCTTTCACTTTTCACTCAGCAGAAGATGAACTTCAACCTCTACCTGGTAGTAAAATAGTGCTTCAAAGCCCCACACTTCCTTGTTTGTGCCTAAAAGGACAGGGTTTAAAGTCCAATTCTTTGCATGCCTTCTCTGACACCTTATTAAGGGGACACAGGGTGATGGTGATTATTCTCACCTTGTACTAGTCTTCTGTTATCCCCAATTCTCACCTTGTAGTAGTCTTATGTTATTCCCAACCTGTAAGAGAAATGGGGAGAAACAGCTTTTAATTCCCGGTAGGTGCTCAAGTCCAGGTTTTTCCTGGTGGTCTTCCCTAATAGCACACTTTCTTTACCTGTCTGTGGCAGTGGGACTCATGGCTCTATACTTAATGTCAAGTTCTTGGGATATTAGTCTAGACACTTTCATTTGATTGGTGTATATTGCCTGAAAGTTTTTTGTATCACCCAGTGGCTGTATTCTAGTCCTTTGGCTAGAGACTGCAGACATTTTTGGGCCCTTTTAAGTATATTAACATTGCATATTACTTCATGCATTGGTCTTTCTCAGTTATGTTTCTTTAACAGTGGGATGTAAAATGGAGAAAAGAAAACCTAAAGGGAACAAAACTAATTTAGTTCAACAAGATATCCTGTAGGTCTTAAGTTACCTAGCATGTGTGCTTTATCTCTCCATCTCTGTCTTCATAAATACATACACACATATACATATATAGTATGTATGCATAAATAACCATGTAAGCTTTATTACATGTAATGTCCAGGCTTCTCAGGAGGAACAGGAACAAATGCATCTACTTCATATTCACTAGAGTGAAAGTTCTTTTATTGTCAGTTGTGAAGCTTGACCTCAGGACCTGGGCACTGTCCCTGAGCTCTTTTTGCTCAAGGCTAGCACCCTACCACCATGAGCCACAATAACATTTTGAGGGTTTTTCTTGGGGGGTGTGGGGGTGGTAATTGGAGATATTCATATCACAGACATTCCTGCCTGGGCTGGTTTTGAACCCTGACCCTCAGATCTCTGCCTCCTGAGTTACTAGGATTACAAGTGTGAACTCCTGATACCAGGCCAAAGGGGAAGTTCTAAAAACATCTTTTACATTTTTCTTCAGTAGGTCTGTAGGTATTTTAATGTGATTTTACAGGTGCCATGTAGTTCTGAGCTCTATAATTCCCTACTTTTTAAATCTTATACAAGTTGTCAGCTTCTTTAAAACTGAGGGAGAGTCCTAATAAACACATACATGCATGAAAAATTTTCCAGAAAGAATTATATTGATTACTAACTGGAGCTTTGGTTCTGAATGTTTGATATTATAAATAATGGTTGCCTAATAATGGGCAGAAACCCCAGAAACAGGGGGCCGGGAGTTTGGCCTAGGGGTAGAGTGCTTGCCTAGCATGCATGAAGACCCAGGTTCGATTCCTCGGTACCACACATACAAAAAAAAGCTGGAAGTGGTGCTGAGGCTCAAGTGGTAGAGCTCTAGCCTTGAGAAATTCCAAGGACAGTGCTCAGGCCCTGAGCTCAAGGCCAGGACTGGCAAAAAAACAAAAAAAAACCAGAATCAGACAACCTGGATCTGTGTGTCAACATTTCACATTTGAGAAAATGTAAGGAGAAAGTAGCTGATATCTACATTACTTTTCCTCTCAGTCTAGGTTTTCCCCTATAGTAGGCTGAACAATAGAAAAAGTAGTCTATATTACAAAAACTAGCCAAAATGTAACATAGACTATTACTTGTTTTTCTCAATTTAGAAAATAAAGGGAAAGAGAAGGCGTAATATTTGCACACTGCACAACTGAGCCAGGAAGCAGCTTATCAAAATAATCAGACTGATGGCAATGAGACATTTGGATCTGGGAAATATTTTGGGGAAGGATTAGTCAATATGCCCATTAAAATTACTTTTATACAGTTAGGATATGTACATCCTGTGTCAGAATACAGCTTTCAGTAATCAGAATTCCCATTTGATGAATCACAGAACAATATGTTTGTTGTATAAGTGATACAGAAAGTTACTACATTTGTGTTTCCCAATAGTCTAATTATGTTATCTTACATTTTTGGATGTTCAAGTTATTTGTACATGCTTTGTGATTCATTTTCCTCCATTGGAAATCAATTTTGTTTCGCTCCAAATATTATATTTGTGTTACAAAACTAACAGTATAGAGTATAAATAAAAGATACTCGTGATCACATGATGTAGAACTTTTTCTTTTTTGCTGGTCCTGGGACTTGAACTCAGGCCCTGAGCGCTATCCTTGAGCCTCTTTGTGTTACAGGCTAGCACTCTACCATCTAAGGCACATCACCACTTCTAGCTTTTTTAGAGACAAGAGTCACATGGAGACTTTATTGCACTGACTGACTTCGAACTCTAATCCTCAGGTTTCAGCTTACTGAGTAGCTAGAATAGCAGGCATGTAGCACTAGCACCTGGCCATGTAAACTTTTAAATGTAGACTTTGTATTAAGTTTCCCTGGCTTTTTCTTTTTTTAGACAGTACTAGGGTTTAGTGTCCTCACACTTGCTACCATCTAAACCACACCTCTCAGCTGTTTTTATTTTTAAAACTAAACTGAGAAAAGTGAAAACATATGTGATCACGTTTACCATAAGCATTTTCTCATGTTACTTAAGTTTAAGAAACACCATGTTAAGTGCTGTAAACTATTAAACCAGTTGTGAAATTGTGATTTACTAAATTATTAACCTATTGGATATTTAGAGATTTTTTCCCAGGGATATTTTACTCATATATATCCAATTCCTGAAGAAATACCCAAATTCATTAATTTGTTCTGTATTTGTGTGCGATATAATTACAACATTCTTATATGTGTAAATCTAGAAGGTAAAACTAGAGCCTTAAATGTAAAAATCATTTGCTTTTCAACTCACAATCTTCCTGTGACAACCTCCCAAGTGCTGGCATAATGGACATGGGTCACTATGACAAGCAATAAAGACATTTTATTTGCCACATTCAATGAAATTCTGATAGAGATGAATGGATTTTAAAGATTACATAACTATATAGAACACACATCTCTAATAAGTGATGAACACTATGTCACAGCCATCAGAGAACAATGACCAACAAAAATAGGCTTCTGACTTCAGCTTCATTTTCTCACAGGGAACGGTTTGCATGAGAATAGTATAGGAGCAGTGACTCATGGTCACTGACCTTTTTTCACTTGTTTAAGTGACATGGGCAATTTAACATACTTGTTTCTGGATGTGTTTTTCCCCCATCGTACTGGCACTCAAGTAGTAGAGCCATGTCTCCAACCCTACTTTGTTTTACCAGTCCTGGGGCTTGAACTCTGGGCCTGGGCTGTCCTTGAGCTGCTTTTGTTTAAGGTGAGTACTGTACTACTTGAGCCACAGTGCCACTTCTGGTTTAGAGTTCCACAGAGTTTTCCTGCCTGGGCTGGCTTCGAACTGCAAGCCTCAGACCTTAGCCTCGTGAGCAGCTATGATTACAGGTGTGAGCCACCAGCATCCACCTTCTAGCTCTATTTTGTTGGTTATTTTGGAGATGGAATCTCAGACTTTTCTGCTTAGGCTACTCTCACACTGCAATCCTCCAGATCTCAGCATCTTCAGTAGTTAGAACTACAGGTGTGAACCACTAGCACTTGGCTTATTGAGCTTAAAGAGGTATGCAAAGAGCAGGTGACAAACTCCTAATCAAAATTCCAGCGTCATTGTGTAACAAGCCAATGGAAGGCCCTTTCAAGTTGTAGCTTTTTTTTTTTTGATAAAACTGCCATATTACTAGATTCCCTTTTCACTGGAAGACAGCAGATTTTAGTTTCCTGTCCTTTATACATCATATATAATTATATATGATATATATGCTGTCAAGCAAAAAAATTGGATTTTTTCACATGTTCTATTCCAGTGAAGTACACAGTTAAAATGATAGAACCTCCTATCATTATGTACACCAGAACTTGGTTACAAAAGGCATTCCTCCAGTTACCAAAATTGATTTTCCTTATACTGTCATCACCAAACAATACATGTTTAAATAAAACTTAGCATTTTTCTTGGGTGTGATAATTTCCATATTCCAAGGTGTCTCTCTCACTTAATGCAGCTGATAATCTCATTAAATGGCAATACTTAAATGCTTTTTAAGTTGCTAAATACCTTGAGTTACTTTTCTGATAAAGCTTAAACATGATATTCTGATCTGAAAAGTTTTTTTCCCCACTCATAAACTGAAACCTACAATCAAACTCAGTATTTTACAAGATATTTGTTGAGAATCTAGGATAGCCCTAAAGGCTCTGAACAAAGCAGACGAAAACGCTCAACTTGGTGGAACATACCTTTCTCATGGGCCAGAATTGATGAGCCTTTTGAAGTTTGAAAGCCAGTAAGATTCCCCAGTGCTGGAAAAGCAATTGTGACAAGATTATGGAAACTTTTTTTTTTTTGCCAGTCCTGGGCTTGAGCTCAGGGCCTGAGCACTGTCCTTGGATTTTCTCAAGGCTAGAGCTCTACCACTTGAGCCTCAGCACCACTTCTGGCTTTTTTCTAAGTATGTGGTACCAAGGAATCGAACCCGGGTCTTCATGCATGCTAGGCAAGCACTTTAACCACTAGGCCAAACTCCCAGCCCAAGATTATGGAAACTTTTTATATCATGTTCTGGGCTGATTTCTACTTGGACAAAGTGATCAGATAATAAGATACCAGAATAGGGAATCAAGATTTTCTAAGCTGATAATGGAAACCTATGGGAAAAAGTGAGCAAGTTTCAAATTATGCATGGTAGAATTGGCCACAGGGAAGAAAGGGTAAAACTGAAGTGTGTAAACAGTACAAGAAATACTATGAGGGAAGAGAACAAAGTTTCACCCTAAAATCTGAAGCAAACCAAAGCTTTAAATCAGAACACGAGCCAAGCACTGCCAAAATACAAGAAAAAACAAAATGAGAATTGCGAGGTTTTGTAACTCATTTATAACTATGAAGTTGCTTAGGCTTTGCTTAGGCTTTCCAAAGTATATGTCTGTGCGTTGGGGAATAGTAATTAACATTTCTGAAAAAAAAAGGTCACTAGGAGGAAAGAACATTCCTGAGAAGCTGGGTCCCATACTATTAATTTAGATGTTCCAATCTAACAGGTTCACTCATTAAATGTAGAGGGCAATTCCCAAGAGTTACACTACAGATAAAAAAATAGAACTTGGAGTCACAACTCTGAAATTATTCTGTATTTTGTTTGAGTGTAAATAGGAAGGACCTTTGAGTGCTGTTAAATACTGCCTGGTAATTACAGCAGAAAAGAGATTAAATGTTTACCCAAGGAAGGCAACTCAGAGGAAGTAAAGGAGAGTGTATCAGGAAGAGACAATAATAGCTTTCATCCTCTGCATGGTAGCTCCTCACATCTTTGATACCGATGATTTTTCACAGTTGCGTTGTGAAAGACAAATGATAGGGCTAATTAGAGAAAACACAGACTTTCAGATGCTCTCATATCATTGAAGGTGAGAGTTCCTTTATGAGGATACAAAACTTGGTAAAATGAAGGGTGCCTTACTAGCTGGTTGCAAGAGTGTCTTTAGATTTAGTCAAACCACATACCAATATATTTCTTCTCTATCAGAAATCCAGTGAATCTTGGTGAACATGTTCTTGCTGTAACATGGCTTGCCTTTCCCCTTACAATCCTTGCCTCAGCAGAGCCAGAGCTCCTTTCATCATATGTGGAAGGGAGTTTTGCTCTCTTAGATGAGGGCACTTTCAAATAATGTTTCAGTGGAAAATTGTGAGACATGAATAATTTCTTCTGAGAATAATCTCTTTGGAATTGATAGAAAGTGTCTGTCTGGATGATATAAATATGTGGTAAAGCTCAACAAAAACTTCCTTATCCCTATAAAGGATTTTCATTTCTTTTGAACAGTGATCTGAAAATGAAAAGTAGAAATGGATGCTGGACCCATGCTAGCTATTATCTGAGGATTTTTCTCTCCCTCTCTTTCTCACATGTTGCCCAATGACATCAGTTGAAATTTACTGTGAACTTGGCCCCAAATTCCAAGAAACCCAACCTGAAGTTTTAAACCATATTCATTCCCAGTGCTTCTCAACAAGATTCAATTTCCAACAAAAATCATCATTGTCTCTGGTCCCAAACTGAAGGAAGAATTGAATTAGGGAGGGAAAACACTTGGTTGGAAAAAACATTTGACATGACACTGTGGGAACATTTTAGAGGGGCCCCAAAGAGATGCATTCCAAAGGTGCTATTCCCATGGACTGTGAGGTTACCTGGAAACAGATGTCACCATGGTATTGGCTGAAAGCAAGTTGGAGTGGAGAGGTAAGAGTAAAGAAATTCTAACACTTCCGTTTTCCTCTCTTTCTTTTTCCTAAACCCAAACTTCAATTTGCTATTTGGCTCAGGGAGCAGAAGAGGACAGAGAACTCACAATGCATTTGCATTTCTTGTCCAGTTTCCAGCCCCATGTCAGTAGAGCTGAACCTTGGATGGCCTAGAATCCCTGTAGAGTTCTGTTTGGCAGAAGGGAAGAAGCAGCTTATGTTAAGGACAGCATTGCACTGCGCTCAGACAAGCTGTCCATCCCCTCTGACCCTCAGCATTGCAGTGGTGACCATGTAGTGGAGAAAATGCTTCTTCTTGGCTAACAGCCATGCTAGCTGGAGGAAATTTGTCCAAAACAAGGGAAATACAAGCTGCCTGTGATTCAAATAGTGTATAGACAAAGTTCTCATACACAGCAGCCTCTCCTTGACTTTGAATGTCACAATTAGTGTACTATTGATATTAAATAGACATATCCTTACCAAATAACTAATGTGTAGGCTGCTGTCAATGATACCAGAATGCTAGTTTGTATGATGTTTTGGGGTGGATTGTATAAGGAAATCATTGAATTGCAAAGACATCTACATTTTGAAAAAAGTGTTCTGAATCACAGGAAAGTGGAAGGGAATTGCCTGTGATATAAAGTAGGCAAGAAGGGAATTCAGGTGTCCTGTTGGCGAAACCAGAGTTTAATGATTATTTTGCTGGATACAGTACTTGTGTTGTTGGTGGGTACACAACTTGGCACAAAACACAAAGATTTCAGATTGGCCCCAGGGCATATTTGTTCTGAAGTAAGATTGTAACTAGATGCCATTGGGTAGCTAGAAATACATATAAGGAGTAAATTCATGAAGATTCCAGAGAAATGTGTGTATGGGCCCAATTTACTTCTTCCGAAAGTGGCTTCTACAGAAAACTCAATTTCTGAGGTATCCCTACATTTATGACATAGGAACTCAATATTTCTGAGGCTTTCAAATAGTATTCAGTGGTATGGAATCTATGCTTTACCTTTTTTCCATCATGTTTCAATTACTTTTTGTAGTGACATGCCATTAGTATCTTTTTCTTTTGTAATATTTTCTATAGATATTTTCTTTTTGGTTACTATTGCAATTATTAAAAAAAAATACCACGCTGAGCACTAGTGGCTCACACCTGAAACCTTAGCTACTCCGGAGGCTGAGATCTGAGGACTAGTTTGAAACCAGCTCTTGCTGAGACCTCCAATTAACCAGAAGTAGAGCTCTAGCTCAAGTGGAGAATGTTAGCTTTAAAATAAAACTCAGAGAAAGTACCCAGGCCCTGAGTTCAAGCCCCAGCACAAAATAAAATACGGAGACTATAAAGTTGTATTTTAAACCAATAGTCTCATTGCATATAGTATAATCACAAATTAATCTTTATCATAGGCCCACTAATAACATATGCATAGCTAATTGTTGTTATTCAAATGTAATACACCAAGATAACATATAGGGTGAGTTACAAATTTGCTTGATGTGCTTACTATTACCACCTAATTTTACACTGCTGTCCATCATTCTTTCATTTCAACTTTAAGGATTTTCTTAAATAGTTCTGTAGACTAAGCCTAGTAGCCACAAATTGCCTCTCATTTTGCTTATTTGTCTTTCATTTCTTGAAGGATAATGTGGCCAAATACAACACTAGTGTTCATGGTTGACACATTTTTCTTCTAGTATTTTGAATAGATTCTCCTACACTAGCCTACAAATACCTTCTGGGAAATCTGCAGATACTCCTACAGGAGCTGCTCCTTGACTTTTACAAATTGCCTTTCTCTTGTTGCTTTAAATATTTCTTCTGCAGTCGCTGACTTTAGATATTTTGACTGTATTCTCTTTGAGCTTCATACATCTGTATCTTCAAATGCACTCTACTCTCGTCTCTCCTTTATCTGAAAGTGCCATAGTAAGTACATGAATTCACTTGAGAATATCCCATAAGTATTTCAGGCTCTTTTTTTGTTCCTATGACAACTATTTTAAAATTGTCTCAAAAGTATTTGTAGATTCTTCTTTCTTCTTGATCAAGTATATTGTTCAACTATTGTATTTTCCAGCTAGTGTTGTTTTGTCCCCTTTTAAAGAATGTATTGTCCTTCATTAATGTACTGCTTTTAATTGAATGTCTTTTGTGATGATTTTTTTCAAATTCTTTTATTAGGCAGCTCACAGTCTGATTTAATATGAATGCATTTTAATTCTTTGGTATGTATGTGTCATCCTATTTGTGAGAAACATACATGTGTATATGTTTCTCACAAACAATAGGATGATACATTTATCTGGAATTTGGTCACTAGAAAAAACTAACATCGCTCTTGCATACTAATTTTGTGAAAAGGTAATCACAATCATTGCAGCAAGGTATTCCTGTATCGCGAAGACATTTTCTGATCTCTCCTTGTCATTTCCCTGTGGCACTCTAGCTCTAGAATGTGGCTTGCCTCTGCTTTCAGCAGCTTCCAATCTGTAGTGCAGGTCTCCTCAATACTGAGTCAGGAAAGACAAATCATTCCTTTGGGTAGCCCAGACAAGTCAGAATTTGAGACTGACAGACAATTCCTTTGTTTCTGTCCACAGGGATCTCAATCTGGCTCCAGTGTACAATTATCAAGTTACAGCTTTTTAACTGGTTTCCAAATTTCCATAGTGATTCAGTTTAGTCATTATTAGACCACATCTCTCTCTGTATGTGGCAGGTGGTAGATGTAGGTTCTTATTCTGCCATCTTACTAATGATATTTAATCAACTAACTTTTGCCCAAGTTTTCAAGGGAATTAAATGAAAGGATAGTTTTGCCAAGAGATAATTCATCAAACATACCAGATTTTATAAAAAAAAAAAAACTTACACCATATAAAGTTTAAAATCTCAATCATAACTCATTTCTATAACAAGAGATTTTAGGAGAGAATAAAATAGTTCTAGAAAGATCAAAATAATTTTTAAAGAAGCAACTTATTCTGTAACTTAATATAATGGTATAAGTACAGAGAAGTAGGCCACATGAAGAAAGATAGGTGCTAGATCCATGCTACACACTCAAATGCCTTTCTTGATAATGTTGCAGTTCAATGCAGAAAGGAGTCTTTTCATTACTGCTCCAACTGGAGAGATTTTCAGAAAAAAATACACCTTGACCTATATTTCACACTACATAAGAAATTCAAGTCAAGATTGATTATAACCTAAATGGAAAAGCTAAAAATATAAAGCTCTCTGCTGCTTGGAGAATTTTTGCTACATCAGAGGACATAGTGATACTTGTTCTAAGAAATCTAACATTACAGGGAAAACTTGATAAAGCAGGCATCATCAGAATTAAGAACATGTTTCCATGAAAAGAAGCTGTGAAGAAAATTAAAATTAAGGTATGAAGATGAATCTTGACACATACTGTAAAGAATATAAAGATCTTTAGAAATAAATAACAAAAGAAAAGATGTAGAAATACTAGAATAGACTCTATAAAAGACTCACTCAAATGGTGAATATTAATTTACATCTTTAGTCATGATAGAAATGGAAATTAAAAGGACAATGACCTACCACAACCTACCCATTAGAATTTTGAGCTAGACTGAAGAAAAATGCAAAGAAGTTGCTGTTCTCAGACCACACAGCTCAGAATATAAAGTAGGACTCCTAGAGAAATCACTGGCATATTTTCATAGGGTTAAAAATGTATTTCAGGGGGCCGGGAGTTTGGCCTAGTGGTTAAAGTGCTTGTCTAGCATGCATGAAGACCCGGGTTCCATTCCTTGGTACCACATACATAGAAAAAAGCCAGAAGTGGTGCTGAGGCTCAAGTGGTGGAGTTCTAGCCTTGAGAAAAATCCAAGGACAGTGCTAAGACCCTGAGCTTAAGCCCAGGACTGGCAAAAAAAAAATCTATATCAGGAAGTGGCACTGTGGTTCAAGAGTAGCTCAGGGACAATGCCCAGGCGCAGAGTTCAAGTCCTACAACCTAAAAAAAATGATAAGCCAGTAATTTTACTTCTAAAGAAATAAACACATGTCCAAATAAATGGTTCTTGAATCTTTACCATTTACTCATGATAAAACAATCTAAATGTCCAACAGGAGTCTGTAGTACATCTGCACAGGGGCATCGTATTCAATGGTAAAAACTGCCAGATACATGGAGCTATACAGCATACTAGCTGGGCTCTCGTGGCTCACCATCTGTAATCCTAGCTAACGGGGAGTCCAAGACCGGATTGAGAAGAACACTTCATGAGAGATTATTCTCAACAAAGAGCATAATGCAGGGGCAATCACCTGTTTCTCTCGAAATCTAACAGGAAGATTGGACCCAGGCATGGGCAAGAAGCAGGACCTTGTCTTCACATATGTCTCAGTGGATGCATGAACATGTGCCTAGCCTGCTCAAATTGTTCAAACCCTGGTACCAACTAAGACACGACCATGCTGTGCAAAAGAAGCCAGACATAACAGTACTTACACTATGAGAGTTCATTTCTGTGAATTGTGCCGATGGCTTTGCATGTAGGGAAGAAATGGGGTAATGACAGTTACATGGACACTTACAAACACTTAGCAAAGTATCTACTGAAAGCTGGTACCTAGAAAAATGGGCATATAAATCTATTGCAGCACTATTTACACAGACAAGTTATGAATGAATTTAAAAATGTGGTGTACGTAAAATGACAAAAAATGAAATCAGGTACTTTAGTGAGAAATGGGAGGACATGAAGTAAAAATAACTCAGACAAGTATGTTTCCTCTCATGGGGAAATGAAAGGATAAAGTTAAAGAGGAGAATTAAAATTAGGAGGTGAGTATAACTGATTTTTAAATACAAATTTTGAATGTGCATATAAGTTTAACCTTTGTATTTTTTTTTGTCAGTTCTGGGGCTTGAACTCAGGACCTGAACACTGGCTTCTTTTTCTCAAATAGCACTCTACTGCTTGAGCCATAATCCCACTTCCAGCTTTTTTCTGTGGTACTGAGGAACTGAACTCAGGGCTTCATGCATGTTAGGCAAGCACTCTACTAAGCTACATTCCCAGCCCTGTCTTGAAATTTTTAAAACAAAGAAGAGAAAGTAAAAATGTGATTAAAAAATTTGTGACAGACTAGCACAACGATGTTCAATGTAGCACTATTTACCATAGCAAAGATATGGAACCAACCCAGATGTCCCTCAGTTGATGAGTGGATCAACAAGATGTGGTATTTGTACACAATGGAATTCTATGCTGCTGTCAGAAAGAATGACATCGCCTCATTTGTAAGGAAATGGAAAGACTTAGAAAAAAATCATATTAAGTGAAGTAAGCCAGACTCAAAGGAACATAGGCTCAATGGTTTCCCTCATTTGTAATAATTAATACAAACCTAGGACTCATCTAGTGGAGGATTACAATAGCTCAAAACCTAGATACATAAGGCCATATCGGATGAGGCTAAATGAAAGGATCTTCAGGATGTGGAAACAAGAGCTTTGTATTATATGATTATTTTCCTAAATGTACTATGTTATTTCTCTTCTCTTTTGTTGCCTTTTGGTTAATCTCATTGTTACAGTATCTGACTTTATTGTATGTACGTTTATTTATTTGAAATAGGAAAAGGAAGGGGGGCGAACAAGATGAGGGGAGTGTCAATGTGTGAGAAGTGATGTACCCACTGTTTGGTGAATTTAACTGTGACACCTTTATACATTACATTAAAAAAATTCTGGCAGCTATTCCTGGTAAATGAGCACTTGTAAAAATACTAAAAGTTATTTTTCAGGTTGAAATTACAAGTGCTGTGATTGGTACTCACAGAAGATGTAGGAGGCATTGTAAATTGGTTTGACCTTTAAAAACAATTAGGCCTATTTGCAAAGCCTATGATCCACTGTGGATGACAGTTTATATATTCTATGTGCATCTGCCCATTTGGGTAATAATAAGAATAAGAACATAACTATAATGAAAGTAAAATCTCTACAGCGATGGTGAACCTGATAGTACCATAGTGTATAATCCAAGCTCTGCATTGGATCAGGAAATCAGAGGATGAACCACAGACTCCGAACCAGCACTGTGTGACATTACTTGATGTTCCCTCATTATACGAGCAGCTCTACCAGCATCCACACAAACACTGCCCTGGATTTCCCATGAACCTATCTCTGCAGATCTAGGGCTGCAGAAATGCCTACTGAGATTCTCACTATTTTACTTTAATTAAAACGAAGTCTGCTACTGAATGGCTTTCCTTTTGAAAATCACTTTGTAAGTGGCAACTTTCTACTTGCAATTTTTCTACCCAAATATTTGTCTTTCATTTGAAAAGCACTTCATCAACATTCACCACGTTCCTCTTGCTTTACTGATTGAGGAGCCAGGACAGGGAAGGGCTTTTCAAGCAGCAAGAGATCAACAAGCACTGAGATGAAAGAGCAAATAGGATGACAGAGGACTTGGAAGTAAAGCAGGCTTGGGAAGAAGAGGTGAGGCTTGAAAGATGGGTGACTGAAGACTGTGATGATTCCCACAGCTCATATTTGTAAATTCAAAAAAAAAACTTGCCACGAGTTTATTTTTCTCACGAGTGTAATGATTGAAGACTCTAACCACCTTTTTGTCTACTTAAGATTTTAAGGATTATCTCTCAAAACCTCTACTCACAGGAATAGGTAATTTTATTGCGGAAAATGTTTTTGCTTTGTTTTAACTGACATGAAATAGTGAGAAAGGTTCCAAATTCCTTCCACTTGTCCTGGTTCCCATACCAAAATCACTGACCTACTTAGGACTAAGACCTCTCTCAACAGATTTCCTTATCTACTTCCTTTGTGGGCTTATGTTGGCATGTTTAAAAACTCCATCTAGGATTGTTTGAGTGAAATGAGAGATTAAGTTAACCTAAAAGCGGAAAAGAAAGAACTCCTAACTGCCTCAGTCAAATATTTCTTTAATATCCTTGGCGGTCCAAATGTCTTTTATACCTATTGCCCTTGTTTGTTTGATTGGGTTGTTTTGTTTACTGCAATTAAGATAAAACCTATGTTATCATCCTTTCAAACTTTCTCTTAGATTTATTCCCTTGTTCATTTGGATATTACTGTAGAAATACATCTTCAGAACCAGGGTAGAGAAAAGGGAGATGAGGAGAATGAAAAACAAAATAATATATGTAGACCAGAATGAGGAAATCCACCATGATATGTTACAAAGTCTAAACTATGTCATTGGGACACAGAGCACAGATCAGACTTGTGAAGTCCAGAAGAGAAAATCATGAGGCTGTCTGGTTTGTGCAACTGGAGAGTGGCCAGCCAACTTGGAAGTAGGTAACACAGGAACAAGTCTTTAAGAGTAAATACAACTTTAGCTAACAACTTGAGACCTAAAACCTGGCCTTTTCAGGGGCTTGGGAGAAAGTTCTGGGATGCATGTATGACTTGGGAGTTAATCACACATAGGTGATAATCAGAGCCTTGGGATTCAATTAACTTAGAGAAAGGAAAATGAGTTGGGAAAGAGAAACTCATAGACCAGAGCAGAAGGATCCAGGGGGGAAAAAGTGCCTGGAAGCCAAGAAGTGTGAGTCAAACTAAGCAGTAGTAAGGGCTGGAGATGTGTGCGGTGGTTGAGCACCTACTTAGCAAGAATGAAGTATGCAAACTCCAGTATCAAAAAAGAAAAAAGATCCTGTAAAAATGTAAGCATGGTAGCTCACACCTATAATCTTAGCCATTCAGGAGGCTGAGATCTGAGGATATGGTTCAAAGCCAGACAGGAAAGTCCACTTATCTCTAATTAACTCCCCCCTTCCCTACTCCCCCCCCAGGCCAAAAGAGAGAGAGACAGTAGTAAAGCTGTCCCTTAATTGGTGAAGTGATAGCCCTTAAGTAAAAGGAACTTCAGGGACAATGTCCAGACCCTGAGTTCAATCAAGTCCAGAACCATATGCATACAAAACCCTCAATCAGAAATGTAAAGAATCAAATGCTATAATGGCTACATAGAAAATTACAAACACAAAGGGTTTATGAAATGTAGGTCTATTGAAGACCCATTCTCTTAACAAAAATATGATAAAGCATAAATTCTTTACTAATACCAATCAAGATAGTGATGGATTCCTGGAGGAATGGAAACCAGTATTCAATTTAAGACAAAAATGGAGAAGCCCTTCAGAGACTGTTATCAGTAAGCTTGACAACAACGAAGAGGTCCTTATGGAGACAAAGCATGTACAAGTCAGTATTAGAAAGAAAGCAGGAATTTGTTCTTCATTCCATGATTCTCAGAAGTAGCTGTGTCAGGGTTGGGAACAGAGCACCTACAGTGAGGTTAGTGAGTGGAACAAGAAAGATTAGGGATGAAACATACTGGAAGTGAAGTCTGGACTGGTAGCAAGTAACAGCTAGCTGGACTATCTTCCCTATGGTATCCAGTCCTCCTGTGGGTTCTTCAAAGGAAGCCAAGGAGGAGGTCACAGTCAGCTACTAAGAGGAAAGGGAAGGTTTTAAGAATCTAAGACTGGCAGTCATAGATAAACAATTTCAGATTCCTAATCTTCATGATAATACTTTTTTATAGTTCCCCAGTTATACTTATTCCTACTGAACAAACCCAAACAGGTTCACTTGTTATGGGCAGAAATGTGTTTTGCAAGCTTCCGGGGTGATTTTCTTTTTTTTTTTTTTATTGTCGGGATAATGTATAGAGGGGTTACAGTTACATTTGTCAGGTAGTAGGTGCACTGCTTCTCACATACTGATACCCCTTCTCATCTTTTTTCCCCATTCTTCTGTACCCCCTCCCAATCATCTTGTTTACCCCTCTTCCTGAGTGATTTTCTTTTCAGTACCTAGAGCATGTCAGAACAGGAAAGGACTATCCGTGTAGCCCTATCTCTAGGTTCCTTTAATCTACAGTTGGAGTTCAGAAAGTATTACTGTGAAACCCTTAACTATATAAGTTACCCCCAGTAGGACTCTGTACTCAAGGGGAAAGAAGGCTGATGAGGCAGAAATTTATACTGATTTAGAGATTGTACTTCATAAAAACCTGCAGAGCAAAACTGATATACTAACGCGATGTCCCAGAGATTCCAGGCTGGTATAAGAAAATGGAGACATGCGATTGCAGAAAAACTGATGCAGGTTGGAGTGAACATGTGCACGGGGGAAAAAACAAGAAGTGATTGATTTGAACAAGATATACTACATGATTAGCAAGTGTAGGGCCCTAGCTTTGACCTCCATCTAGTAATGCACAGTAGTTTTTCCTTTAATAGGTTTTCTACACTCTTTCTTTTAAAATCACTGCAACGAATTAGTAGCTGAAACAATGCTTAAAGTAAGATGGGGAAAAGAATATAATAGAGTTTCTCAAATGATATCAGATTGAAGAAAATCATTATTTATCAAAAATCTATTTAGTGATACCAGGTATAATTGCACATACCGGTAATTCACCAAATCTTTAGAAGAAGAGGAAAGAGATTTACCATCTAAGGCCAGCCCAGGAAAAAAGAGCAAAACCCACATACATAAATAACATGCCTCGGGTATATCTGATTGAGAGAACATTTATCATCAGTGAGTCCCTGAAATAATTCATTAGCATTTTCCAAAAAGCAAACTGCATGCATGTATACATTATGTCCATAAAGACTACATATATACATTCATATGTGTAGTTTCTTTAAATATATCTTCATCACAGGACATCTATAAGCACACTTAGCACCCCAGGAAGTAATGTGAGCATTCAAATTTAGTGGTTAGGAGGTATGCTATAATTTTGAGACCATCTCTGCCCTGTAAGTACAGATGTGCTTTAACAGAAATTAGAAATTCTGTCTATATTATTAAGTGAATAGAATGATCACAGTGAAGTTACCTGCATATAATATATGGTTTTAAATACTAGAGACTTAGATGGAGATAAATGATATACAGGTACAAATAGATATCAACCCCAAATCGATTCATTTTACTCCATAGTTCTGTAAGAATCTAGGAGAAAATACAAAGGATTATTAATAGGTAATGTGACAAAATGGGGAACAGAGCAAGAGCCTTCAGATCCTGTGATACAAAATGAAGTCTTGATAACCACCCAGGAAGACAAGAAAAAAAAATGAGTTCTAAGATCTCTCCCACTACTTCCCCATACAAAGTCTTAGAATCAGGACGGAGCAGTATTCATTGTATTTTTCCCCCATTGTTCTCACTTATAAAGATTGGCTTTATTTTATCTTTCTCAGAGACTGTTTGAATTGTAGATTCCAAAGTCCTTTGAACTTTGTTCTTTGAGAGTAGCAGGGCAGAAAACACATTCTGCCACATGCAACTGTGAACCTGTGATTTGGGACTTGTGATAGCTCCTGGGATAACTTCTTGACCTATGCTTAAAAAGACAACTGTTCAAACTTACCAGGAGGCAAAACAGTACCAGAGTTAATCACTACTGTTTACTAAAAGACATCAATCAGCCACAAGCTTCTTGGATTAACGGAGTTTTAAAATCCCGTGGACAGTCCTTATCAAAATGTCAAGGTTCAGAAAGGAGCAGGAATAGGATTGGTCTCTATTTAAGGCACTTCCTCTCATGTAGTTTCTGGAGAAAGCAGTCGGTGTGGTATGTACTTCTCCTAAAGATGGTGCCTTTTGAGTAGTCTGGAGGTCTGTTAGACCTCAGGGAGAATTGATGGAGATGGGCTTTCAACTGCTTTTCTATCCTAGAATTCCCTTGTATTTTTTCATCTTCTTTGTAAATGAGCAACTCTAAGATGTAGGCATTTGGGGGTCCGGGAGTTTGGCCTAGTGGTTAAAGTGCTTCCTAGCATGCATGAAGACCCGGGTTCGATTCCTCGGTACCACATATATAGAAAAAATCCAGAAGTGGTACTGAGGCTCAAGTGGTAGAGCTCCAGCCTTGAGAAAGTCCAAGAACGGTGTTCAGGCCCTGAGCTCAAGCCCAGGACTGGCCAAAAAAAAAAATGTAGGCATTTGTGATTTGCACACACTGCATTTCTCTGTTGTCCCCTCCCCACAAAACAGGCTGTTTCTGGGCAAATTTATAATACCACTATTCCAGCTGGCTGTGGTGTGGCAGGACTATTGTCCAGATTACTCATCACTAAAATGGCTCAAGAAATCTGAGACCTCCTATACTTGATGGGAACTTCTGACATAGAATTCAAAGCGTATCATTATCTCAGGGACCAGTGGTAGGAAGAAGCATAATTCTCACTTCTACTGGTAGAGAAACAGGGATGCTGATGGAAGGAGTTTCCTTATGGAGGACAATTGTTAGGACCTGGGTTAATGCACCACACTCCAGTTCCGGAAGTGAACGAATCATGAGGTCATACATAATAGTTGGAGAACAGAGTGCAATCTGCATAGTCAGGTCTCTTCAAGCAAGTGGACAGAGCTTTCCCTTCCAAACTTTCCTGACCTACCGCCCACTGAGAAAAGACATACTAGACTGACCCTACAAAGCAAACACAAAAGATTTTACGGTAGGTTTAATTTATACATAGCTCCTAGAAACACTTTCTGCTCTAGTCAATGCAATCAATGTCATAATTTGCTAACTTTGTTGGCATGGCCAGAGGAAAAAATGAGTTTAAGAAGAAACTCAAAAAAAGTTATACTGTTGCAAAATTTATGTAACATGAAATATATACAACTGTTTTGATATTGTCCATAGGGTTAATAGTCACTGTCTTTCTCTCAGGGCAACTACATTTGATGTCAATGACCAGATGGCAATCTGTTATTTAAAGGGAGAGGAAGGCTATCCATGGTAGTACAGTCTTAGAATCTATTACAGAGAAAGCTCTGGATCTCAAGTTTGAAGCCAGTCTAGGATACACAATGAGATCCAGTCTGGAAAAAATAAATCAGTACAATAACAAGAGTTGGATAACTACAAACGTATTAGCCCAAGTATAGTGAAATATTGTGAGAATAACACCTGGTGACTGAGTGAGAAACAGTTGAGCCAGAGCACAAGGAACTGAGTTTAACCCCTAATATTAGTATAAAACAGCAATAACAAAAACCCCAAAGTATATCTCTAAGGGAGAAAAAATAGGGAGGTTCAGAGAGAAAAATGAAAGTCTCTCATGATGTATAGGGGATAATTGAAGCAACCAGGGATAACTGGATGAAGGGCTTGGTAAAGGCAAGAATGATAACCAAGTACTTAAAAACAAAGAAAAGTAAGATGAAAGTGCCAAAAAAGAAAGAGCAAAGGAGAAATAAGAGGGAAAGAAAGAGAAAAGTAAAAAGTTAAGGTTTGTGCAGAAATTTACTATATCCAAGGAAAAGAAGAGAGCATTTTGAGGGCAAAGCAGAGTCAAAAAATAGCATATAAGTATAAATTTACAATGTGCAGGAGAGGGAGAATATTCTAGAAGGATACTCATTTGGAAGCAAAGGGACACACACATGACACTAGAGAACCAGGCATTGGCTGCAGTGCCCCAGCTGGTCTGGGGAAATCATGTGCATTTTTCAAAGATAAATGGAGAGCAGTTAGAGCCACTGGACACTACGATGAGTTTATGACAAAAATTAATGCCAGCTCATTATAGGAGTTACTAGTAAAGTGAGAATAGAGGAGAGGGTCGAAGGATCAGAAAGGAGCACAGACAACCTCAGGAACTGCATTCCCAGGAGGCAGAGGCTAAGCTGGGCCTCACTGAGGTCTCCCCCCACCCCCACAAGAGAGTCTCCTATGGAATGACTGGTAGTGGTACTGGAGCTGCTTTTGCTTGCAGGGTCAGTAGTTGGGAAGAAGAGCTAAAACGTGGTGGTTGGGATGAAACGGCTGGAATCTGTCAGGACCTTTAATTCTGTCAGTGTATGTCACCACAAACGATTCAAAGAACTGCTGCCCGACTTCTGCCTTCCACAGCTATAGTTCTGCACATTCCTTGCTTACCAAATCTAACTCATGACACATAAGATTTCTAAAAGTCAGAATTCAAACCCTGTATGCTTCTACAATCAAGAAGGAAAACACAAAGGAGCCACCCAAGATAGTACCAAGAGCTTTCCAGAAGAAGGGCTCAGAGAGAAAGACACTGCACAGGCATGTCTTCCCGGTATACCACATTGCCACCTCACAAGATTATTGATGGTCTCAGTGCCATGAAAACCTGCCCACTACTCTCACAGCTTTGAGCCACTGGCTGAAGATTCAACTTAGTGCCTGATTGGCCAAGCTATGGTTCCATGTATGTGCTAGTTATTCCATTCAGGACTGGGAAGGGAAATGCCTGACTCACTTGTACAGAGGGAGGCAGGTGCCTTCACTCCATCTCTTTGGAGACCTTCCCTTCAAGTAGGAAGGTAGATTGATATTACAAGCTAATTTCTTTGCAAAAGCAAATAAAGAATATCCGTACCATATGTTCAGATTTAAGCATGAGTAAAAAATTTCTCCTAAGTGCTCTTTCCCAATCTATGTCAAGAAAGAATGAAATAGATACTGCACCAACTTTAAAATCAACATTATTTCCTTTTTACTTAGTATTCCAGGGTGTTTGTTCCAAAGGGCAATGAAGCTTGGGAAGTCTGTCATCTTTAAAGTGTGACTAGTAACCGTTATGCTGAATATTAAAATCCCAGGAAGCTAAGGACAGGAAATAAAGAAGCTGTATGTGTGGAGAAGTTTGAAAGACCTCTACAAAAGGGGCCAACACCATGGGGGCTTCTTTTTTGTTAGAAGAAGCTTGGTCACATGGCCATATCGAGTAGCAAGAGAACCAGGAAAGTGTGAATTAGTAGTGTGTTCCAAAGGGAGAGAATAAAATTGGTGGTAACTAAAAAAAAAAAAAAAAAAGACTGAGTGAGGGTTAGGGATGGGGTACTGGGGAGAACAGAGAACTGGAGTACAGAGGACTATGAAGGGTACTGTGAGATCTTTGATCAGGACAAAACTGATGTCCCTCCATCCCCAGAAAGGATGTCACTACTTTGTCCATGCCATCTTCCTGCCAGTAATTACCAGCTGAATGCTAGCATTACAGGTGAGCAGAAGCAAGCCTGGCTTACGACAGTTCATGTACTGGTGTGTACATGATCAAACTGTACAGAACTACAAACACTTATACTTACAAAACTACTGCAGTGAGATGTAGTGCTATGTGAATGACATCAAGTTCCTGATTTTGAGACTATTCTATGTAGCATAATTTGCATATATTATAACATTAGAAAAAGTTGGATGGATGGTATATAAAACCACTCTAGTATTTCTGCAACTTTCTGTGAAGCTAGAATACTTTGGAGCAAGCTCTCAAAAATAATCTTGACAATAGAGCCAACGTTTTGTAGAAATAAAATAACCAAAGTGACAATCTGGGCTAGATGATGGTTAGAGAAATGGAAATTGTCACGCATAAACATATGCCTTTGTGTGAAAAGCCATTTTTATATTTCGGAGTGCTAAAGAACCTGAGTTAATGTATCTGCTAACACTTCCTTCTACTTGTGAAATTCAGTTTTTCCTAACAGCAAAACAATTCCATAAAATCTAGCAATGACATATCTGCTGTACAACATTAAGATATTGTTCCCTTGTTGTGTGGGGTTGCTAATAGGTATTAGGGTCAGACTTCAACACAGATTTACCAAACCTTGGTATCACACCTAGTTCAACACCAGAGGCCAAGCTTTACAGATGAATAGAATTCAAACGTTTTTTTCCCCCCGCTACTTGTAAGAGCTCATCAAAACACACCGAAATATATTTGGGTTCTGAACAGGATAACTATAAATATCTCCGCATCGTGAGTGTGATACCCTAGTAATTTTGCATAAGTTTTGTATCAGTGTGATGCAGTTGGTAAGGAATTCAGTGGTAGAGTGGTTTGTCCCTAGCCCTGTGCTCTGGGAAAGCTCATTTTAGACCTTTACCTTGGCTGCTCACTGTCAAAATCCTGAACAGGTTCCCATCCAGCCTTATGCTTTACCAGGGACACGAATCCCAACTCTGTGATATCAGAAATGTGCAAAGAAATATAATAAAGTATAACTTTAACCAATGTTGAACAGAATATCATTTTGAAAAAGACAAAGATAATAGCTTACTGAGATATCAATAATAGAGATTTTTTTAATAGAGCAGATTTTTAAAGTGTAACCAAAGACAGAAGAGAAATATGAAGGGTAAATGAGGATCAATACTATCAACTTCAAGGAGGTACTTTTGAATCCTCCAGCTTGACAAAATGTTAATGAATATGATTGGAAGGGTGTACCATATAAGCACCAATAACGAAGTTTCTGCATCCAATAGAATGACACGGCAGAAACTCAATTAGAACAGGTTGACACAGAAGCAGCTGATAATGGCCTTTTGGAGGAAGGCATTCAATAATTGTAGCTTTATTTTTTATTCAGACTCTGGGACTTTAGAGTAAATTAAAATAATTGGAGACAAACATCACCTCTCTTGAACAATCTAATAATTTAGTTTGAACCAAGTGATTTCCAAGATCCACAGTAGTCATCTTTGACATAAGAGCATAAAGCTAATAGTTCAACATGGATTAAAAGAATTTGCTTGAGATCACCACCTTGGAAACATGGCAGGACAGACAGCTGACATCAAATGTCAATAAATACAGTCATACTCTAAGCAAAGCAATAACAAATAAAATAATCAAACCTTCACTGAGGTTGAGCAAACAAAAGATATTCCAGTTTACAGTGGCTCCATGCCAGGAGACTGCTGAGACTGGAGAATAATCAGGATGCAGACTGCTATCTTTCAAGAATGTGCTAATGAAAATTTTCAGGAACAGTTTCCTCAAGGTTCTTACCAGAATGTTAACTACCCAGTACCTCAAAAGTGTCATGGGCAAGATAAATATTGTCTGGCAGGTACCATCTTCCAAAAGAAAAATGTAGAAGGAACAAGTTCTGATCATAATTGTTGGCTATCAAGTTTTACCAATAATAGTAAATAGGCTTAGAATTATAATGAAAGATTAAAATATCACCAAAACCTTTGAGGATGTAACTTACAGGAGAGGCAGGGGTAAAGAAGAGAAATGCTGCCCTGAGAATGAACTTGAGGTTTTCTGGCCCACTATAGACTAAATATTTTTTTTTTTGCCAAAGGCAAAGAACATTTAAGTTAAAGTCTCAGCTCATGAGATCCTATTAATCTCTCTTTTTGCTGCTAGTGAAGTTGGAGCTCTGAAGTTCAAATTCAAGCACTGAGAGATCAGGTAAAAGATGAGTCCCAATCATACTTACCCAGCTATGATAAATTATCAAATTGACAAAGAACCATAAAAGCAAAACCCAATGTGTTTGAAGTCCAGCACAAAGTTATAATGTTCAGGATCTCATGTTTACATTTCCCTGCATTTGGAGAGAGAATGTGTTACGTTGTTTGCTACCTTTGAGACAGAGCTTTCATACTGCTGATACTTAACAGCCCACAGGTCAATCAGACTTCCGCCCTTCCAAGATCCCCATCTGTCCCCTAGAGTTGTTATGAGAAATAGGGAATATTCTGTGCATAGTTATAGTTGTTCTGTGTGTAGAGAACACTGAATAGAACATTAAGAAAAAAGATTGCAGAGACTTTTGAGTTAATCGTGTTCACTAGATTTTCTTTTATTGTAATTAAAAGAGGGTTACGGTTATATTTGCTAGATAAAAGGTGCATTACTTCACACACATTGATACCCCAAGGGACAACAAAAAAGATGAGAAATAACATAGTACATTAAGAACAACAATCACACATTATATAGCTCATGTTTCCTTATCTTGGAGGTTCTTTTATTTAGTCTCATCCTATATGGCCTTATGTAACTAGGTTTTGAACTATTATAATCCGCTGCTAGGAGAGTCCAAGGTTTGTACTAATTGTTACAAATGAGGGAAACCACCGAGCCTATTTTCCTTTGGGTCTGGCTTACTTCACTTAAAATGATTTTTTCCAAGTTTTTTCATTTCCTTACGAATGGGGCAATGTCGTTCTTTCTGATGGCAGCATAAATTCCATTGTGTATAAATACCACATCTTCGTGATCCAGTCATCCACTGAGGGGCAGCTGGGTTGGTTCCATATCTTTGCTATGGTAAATAGCTTCACTAGATTTTCTATTCCAAGTGTAATGGGATTGCTTTTTGAAAAGTGTGGTCTCTCACTCTTCCCCTCCCTCAGTGGTTAATTTGGAATCATTGAAAAGCAGATACTACTGTAAACATAAGCTGAAATTGAACTCACAGGAGGTTCTTTGATAAGAGCTTGCAGTATTCTTTATTTTTAAACTAGCCAAACTGCTTATCTATATTGCAACAGATTTTCATGTTATATGCTGTTTCTTAGCTCAACTTTTCTTTCTCCACATCATGGTGGAAACTAATGTCTCCTGGAGAACTGGAGGTTACTCCAATTCATTTTCCTTTTTGTCCTCCATGCCTGATAACTATTTCCTTCCTCAGAAAGATAACATTCCAGTGTCTCTACTCCCACAAAACTTCATTCTCCTTTCAGTTTTAAGCAGTGAACTACTGTCTCATAATTTTCCACCTCTTACTCTACATTAGACTTCCTGTGCTTCTATTTAGTCTTATGGAAAGGATAAAATGCTATATTATAAAGACCATTTTTTTTTATCAGAACATGGCCCCCAAGTGTTCTAATCAGGGTTTCAGAGTCAGGCTGAAAAAGAGAAAGAGGGTGTAGGGACCTTTAGTAGGAGGCCACAAGGTTCTGCCATAGTCTCGTATTCTGTCTTCATTTGTATGATTTTAAGAAGATACCAAATTTGTTGATAAACCAAAATGTGGAGAAAACTGGGAGTGTGGGGAAAGCCATATCACTTCCATGTTATGATGCTAGAATAAATGAAAAACCTATTTCTAGTTATTAAAGCATGTGAGTGTAGTAAAATAGTAATACAGGATTGAATAACAATGGGGAAAAAAGCCAAATTACCAAAACACAATAATAGGAATATATGCAAGGAGATGGAAGAGTACCCAAAGCTAGACAACTTTAATAAAGTGAATTTACAATAGAGCAAAGCCTAGATACATAAGGCCACATAGTATGATGCTAATTAAAAGGACCTCCAGGATATAGAAACAAAAGTCATATAATGAGTGATTGTTGTTCTTAATGTACTATGTTATCTCTCATCTCTTTTGCTGTCCCTTGGTTATCTCATATTGTTACAAATATATCTGATAACAAAGTGAGATACTGTATTTGGTTATTTGAAATTGGATAGGGAAGGGGGGAGGGAAATGGGGACCAAGACATGAGAAAGGGTATCAATGTATGTGAATTAATATACCTTCTATCTGGCGAATATAATGTAACCCTTATATTAACTACAGTAAAAATATATGAAAAAATTATTGGATTATGACCCAAATTATAAAAAGTCTACAGTCTGCAATGGTATAAATAATTAGAATTTATAGAATTATAAAGGATTTATATAGGTAGGATTTATACAGCCCTACCTGTGAGCTGTTCCTATGTAAGTATACTCTTTCTTACAATGAGTTAAATATGGAAAGGAGGAAAGAACAAAACTTTGTAAAAGATCCTAGACACTATCTCAACCAGGTGATCAAGGCCAACTTCAACTCTGACAAATCAGGTCCAAAATGTACCCTAACAGGAGAATGCCTTTTCCCTCTCTTTGATGTCAGGCTTGACTGCTGTCACTAGAATTCTTTTGCTTAAGGCTAGCACTCTTACGCCAGGAATGGAATGCTACTTTTAGTGGTGACATAAGTCTCACAGATTTTCTTACTTGGGCTGGATTTAAACAGCCATCTTCAGTTGTGTCAGCTTCTTGAATATCTAGGATTTACAGGAGTGAGACATTGGCATCCAATTATGAAAAAGCCATATTAACTCTGTGATCTTTCTCCCCAGAAGACACATCTTGGTCTAGTTATAAGAAAACCACCTCAAGAATCCTATCAGAATACATTCAAAAAAGCATTTGGTGCCCCTCACAATGGAACCAAAGAAAGTCAGAGCTGCCTTAGGAGACCCTGACATTCAAGGTAATCTGGAGCTCCGGGTGAGCTGCTGAACAGAACAAGAAAATGAGGCTAAATCTAAATGAACCTGAATAAATCATTGACTTTAGCTAATAACCAACAGTACTGAATCATTCCTGTAATAATTACAGTCGAGTTTTTGCATTAGTATACTGTAATTGTAGGTGTCATGTAAATCTAAACTAAGTTAAAAAGCTATTTTTAAAAATCAATATCCAAACAAAATGATTGGGAGGGGACTGGTGGAGGGAAAGGGGGACAAAAACATAAGGGGTATCAATGTTTGAGAAGTAATGTACCCACTACCTGACAGATGTAACCCCTCTATACATTTCTCTGATAATAAAACATTTTTAAAAACTGAAAAAGATGAAAGATAATGCATATTCTATATTGTAGGAATATGTAAAGAAGATTTGAAAGCATTAACCAGAGTACAATATTTGACAACTGAAAACATTTCCCCTGAAAAAACTCGATTCTATTGTGTGTTTCTCATGAGATGAACTCTAATGTTAAATTCATTCCTGGAAGTTTTAGAGTTCTGATATTAAAATGTGGGCCATCTAGGTGTTCTTGGGAAGAAATGAAAACATACCCAAAACTGTACCTAAGAGGAATACCATTTTAGCTTGGGTTCTCCCTGGCAGAACCCAGCACAAGAGCTTATGAAAAGGTTAGTTATCTGAGAAATTTACATAGTAATTGTATAGAAGGAATTGAGAAAATAAAGGCAGTATAGTAATCAAATGTGATGCCTTCTCATAGGCAACTAGAATTTACTTCAACAGAATCTCACAGAATGTATCATAACCCTTTGAGGGATAGATGTTGGAACATTTATGGGTATTTTTGCATCTGCCATTGGCTAAGTAGTGCTGAATGAAGTACTACTTCCTCCTTCCAGGCTATAAATAGGAACTAAATGTCTGGTGCTGGGGAAGCATTGGAACAGAGAGAAAGGCAGTGTAAAGAGGTGAGTTGCTGCCATACACATATGCAGTTGATTATAGCTGCAACAAAAAATAAAAGGTGGCCCCAGAGGACATGAAACTTGACTACAAGGGAGAGACAATGAGAATCTCACACAGAAGTGTGAAGACTTAAATCTCATCACTCTAGAGGAGTGATGAATGATGATAGAGAGATGGCTTTTGATTTGATCTCCTGGCTCTGAGCACCAATTGAAAGCAAACAAAAACATCTCAAATAAATGGGAAAGCTAGGATAAACAGAACAAACTTGACTTGATGCCAAACTCTACTAAATCAGCTTTTACAATAAATGCAACTATCTTAAGTTTATCAGTGAAGAGATTGGCATTAAGAAATTTTAAATGAAACCAGCCATAGAAGAAATACTAACAAAAACAATACCAAAACCTGAAACATTTATTAGTATGACAAAAAAGATTGTTAAAACTAATGCTAACTGAATATTTTTATTTAACTGCTTACAATTGTAAAGCCCCAAATAACAGTCCTGCATCACTAATAAATTATATTTCTCATTGTTATATAATAAAAAATGAGCCTAGGGTGGAGGAATTACAAGTTTCACCAGCTCAAAACATGTTAAAAACTAGCCATTCCCCAACAAAGACATTCTTCAAAATCCCTGTGAGAAGCTCCACGCTGATGGCTCATGATTGTAATCTTAGCTATTCACTCAGGAGGCTGGGATCTCAGGATCATGGTTGGATGCCAGCCCAGGTAGGAAACCCTGAGACTCTTAGCTCTAATTAGGGACCCAATAGCTATAACTAGATCTGTGTCTGAAAGGGTTACAGTTATTAACCTTAAACAGAAAAAAGTGGAAAAAGCCATTGTTTCTCTTTTGTTGCTCTTTGGTTAATGTCATATTGGTACTGTATTTGACTTTGCTACCTGGTATATTGTATATACATTTGTTTATTTGAAATAGGAAAGGGAAGGGGGGAAAACAAGCTGACTGGGAGGGGGTAGAGGGAGGGAAATAGGGAAAAAATATGAGAAGCAAACCACCTACTACCTGGCGAATGTAACTGTAATCCCTCTATACATTACCCTGGCACTTTAAAAAAAGTCCAGCAAGTTGTGAAGACCTGAGTCTAAGCCCTACTAATAGCACACATTAAAATGAAAACATTTCTCATGGTGTAACAAAACAAAAATCCAAACCATTTCATGTGGCCATAGAAGAAAAAATTGTCAGGGATAAACTTCCCACAGGGCAAAGATAGAGGAAAATTCCAGGCAAAGGAAGGAGAAAATCTGTGGTCTAATAAATTACCTGTTCTACACAGAGTAGAAGGCTACCCCATGCCTGTCCACTAGGCCCTTACAGAATGAAAGATGGTATAGAGGATTTACTGTGGCTGCTCCATTGTTCTGTACAAGACACATGTATACTAGAAATTGGGTTTTTGCAGATGAAACAGAACACTTTCAGATCTGAAGGAAAAGATTTAAGCCATGGCTCTTGTACAGCCACTGACTTTATGCATGAAACAATAGTCAGTGGATCAGATCTTGGTGTCTGCCTCAGAGGAGGGTGGTTTTTCTGTGTAGGAGAGAAGAATGGGCTCTATTAGACCAATCTCCATTCCCACCCCTGGTTAGGGAGATAAACTCCCATTTCCCATCCTTCCTTGCAATTCAAATAAATGCAAATCTCACTGATACGCAATTAGGTACCACTTCTAAGAGAAAACCAGAAGACCTTGCAATCCACAATCCTTCATCCTCTTTCATCTTCAGCTAGCTGGATGGACCAGAGCATAATGAGTACAGATGCCCATTTCTCCTAGGAGTGAGGGGTGTGGGACACCCAAGTCGAGTCACGCATGAAGAGCTAGTCACCCAGAGCTATTTTTTAGAGTTGACTGAGCTAGAAATCTTCCTTTATCTCAAGCTAAATGTCAATACAACAAAATTATACATTCTTGTGGGAAAAGACTTCACATCCTTCTTCAGCACATAAGCATCTAGTTTAGAATCTACATTGATCTCCTAATAAACTGTTCTTGGTACTTACAATAAAATAATATTGTTTGCTTCTGTGAAGACTCTGCTCCAAGCTCTGAATCCCAATATCATATATTTCTCCTAACATCTATTTTCTTCTCTCTAACCATACTATATTATCTAGTCTGATCCTTTCCAATCCAGATATATACAATGTGGGATTAACATTTTTCCTCCCCACCCCCAAACTCTCTCCCACTGTTAGGGAAACAGTGTTTATTATTGTTCCTTCAGTGTCCATTGTCTACTTGAACCACAGTAACAACCCTACATTTTAGGCTACATACACCAAAAATAAATATTGTACTTCCCCACATACCTTGTAACAAGATAGCCATTTTGCTAGGAACCTTACCAACTGGATATAAACAACTTTGTGCAACTTCCAGCAACTTATTAAGTGGACTTGACCGTGGCCATTCTAGCAGATGCCTTAGGCCTTAAGGTGATCTTGAGAACAAAAAAATAATAAGCATAGCCAAAATGTGAGACATGGTGTGGTTGACATGGGAGGGAAAAAATGCAGTCATAATATTTAATGTATCTTCTCTAAAAATAAGAAAAATTAAAGGGAGGGGTTGGGGGAGAACGATGAAAGGAATATCAATCATGATGCATTGTACTTAGGTTACCATTTGACAAATCAGTTTCTATTTGTACTGCAACCCCTTTTTAAATTGTATTTTTGTTATGCCTGAAGTGGAAGCCTATACATACTTTCTGTATTATAGAGGTGCTGAAAGAACCAAATGAGAGAAGTTGGTTATGTGAAAGCATACAATAAGGCACGTTACAGAACGTGCGCTAAAAAACTGTGGTGAATGCCTTAATTCCAACTGAACATTATTCTTGCTTTGGTATGGGTATTTACTTTTTTTTAAGAGAAAAAGATTCTATTTTAAATGAAGAAAATGTAATGAAAGGGCTCAAGCTGCACAAAGAATCCCAGTTGCAGCAGTATAACTACAGTGAGGTGAGGGAACTGGGGAATCTCAAGGCACTGGAATCTTGTAAGATTCAGGGAGCTGGGATGACAGCAGGGGGAGTGAACTAGAACATCCTGGAACTTCCTCCCTGGCTCCATACCATAAGGAGGGGAAGCCTCTCTTTTGCAGTGATAAGGGTTAACAGAAAATTCTACCAGCACAAAATGGTGGCAACTGTAGTTACTTACATTTCCCAGTCCTCACAGGCTTATAACTCATGTAAGCCAGCTGAAATCTACACAAGTCCATGAGACTCATCTCCAATTAACTGCCAAACAGCTGCGAGTGGAACTGAGGTCCAAGTGGTAGAGCACCAGGTTTGAGCAAAAGAAGCTCAGGGACAGTGCTCCGGCCCTGAGTAAAACCCCCAGTACAGAAACAATAACCACGAAAACACAAGAGGCAAAACTATTATCTCCTACAAAATATTCAAGGTGGTGGATCTCGAATCATCTAGCAGTAAACTATAATTTGAGCTTGGGCTATGTGAGGGGAGCTGAGGCCTCTATATATGAGACCCCCCCCAAAGATATTACATTGGCTCAGGGCTCTGAAGCTTCATTGAACCAACTTAAACTTGACTGAGTACCCTACACTTTAAGAACAAGTTATAAAAAAATAACTTACATTTAAGGGAAAGAAAGACAACACCCTCAATAGCCAGGGGAGCGTACTTGTCCCAAGATCAAGCCACATGTAGACTCCACATTAGCATTAGGAATGAACCCCATTCTGCATGCTGACATCTGTTGACAGAGGCAATGCTGTGATTTCATGCTGAGGGTGCCTCAAAGAATTCTCAAGTTTGCACTGTCAACCATGCCCAGGTACACATGATCACTAGGGTCAAGAGGAACTGCCTGAAAGCTTGAGTGGGAACTCCTGGGGCATGAAGGATCAGGATGCACAGTCACAAAAACAGCAATGCCCCAGTTTTCCTAGAAGCCTATCTGCTTCCTGGGATGCTATGAGGGGTGGAGGGTGAGTGCTACACAGGGGCTTCCGTAATTCTTAACACTGTCCCTCCTCATATAGCATTTAGGCCTATACCACAGCCTTAAGAGGGCTGGTCAGAGGACAGATGCTACAGGCCCCTCCCCACTGCTGGGGCTGCCAATAGGGTCCAGAGCTAGCATGAATCATGTCATCATCCAACTGGGCCACCCCTTCCATTACAGTGAGCAAACCATACCCATCACACAAACCATACACTATAACTGCTTGAGCCTCTGAAAGCTCCCCACATTTTCATGGGCTTCTCTCACTCTACCATGGACATGTACTATACTCCAAATCACTCTGTCCAGCTAAACAAACTATTACGTAATGTGTTCATTCCTTGTCGAAATTATCTTATGTATCTATAACCCCTCTGTACAACGGCTTTACAATAAAATAAAATTTAATTTAAAGAAGAGGAGGAGGAGGAGGAGGAGGGAGAGGAAGAAACAACAGCTATTAGGGTAACTATAATACAGTTTCTAGCTGGAAACAAAACCGGAATAAATGAACCCTCTCTCTAGGAGAGAACTACTTATCAAGATCACCACATAAAATGACAAGGTCATGGATTTACCAGACACATATGCAGGAAGCATAAAGGATTCCAAATGGATCTAAGCAGAATAGGTTTTTCACTATCAAAAGTATACAAGACAAAGGAAAAAAGAAGACATCAACACCAGGTCTCATCTAAGTGGATCTTTAGATACACTTTACAGAATAGTACCGTGTCACATTTGAGTGTTTCCCCACAAGATTAAGAGCAGCTGTCTCAGCAGAAACCTTACATGCCAGAAGGGAATGAAGGGTGCATTCAACGTCCTGGAACAAACACGATTATTCCTAGCATGGCCTGTAACACAGGCTGTCCTTCAAAAAATTCAGGCAATTCATGACTGCCATAAAAAAAAAATCTTATACAAACCAGGCAGTGAGGGCTCACACCTGATCAAGGCCAACCCAGGTAGGAAAAGTCCATGAGACTCATCTCTAACTGCCAAAGAGCTATGAGTGGAACTGAGGCCCAAGTGGTAGAGCACCAGGATTGAGCAAAAGAAGCTCAGGGACAGTGCTCCGGCCCTGAGTAAAGCCCCCAGTCCAGAAACAATAACCACGAAAACACAAGAAGCAAGGGGAATTCTATATTCATTAGTGAAAGAGAATTACTATCACAAAAGCTTTAAAAGGCCAAAGGACCACCTGAAAAAAACAAGAAAGAAATATAAATAAACCATACATATAGACAAGAAAATGGTAATAAGCAAATCATCTAGAGAAAAATTTAGATAGTAGTCACTCCTTGTCCACAACAACCTCAAACATAAATATAAATATAAAATGATCCAATTAAAAACAGACTGGTTGAAATGTACCAACAATGTAATTATAGCACTAAAGAAACAAAGGACCAAATAATATATGCAGGTTGCCAGGAACTTACCTATTAAGACACATACATATACACTGAAAATAAAATAATGGAAAGTGATATTCCAAACAAATGCAAAGAGTGATTTCAGTGGGCAGGAGTAGCTGTACTTACATTTGACATAATAAATGTTAAGGACAAAGAAGTTCACATGTTGATAAAATGATCAGTCTGAAAGAAGGTACAATGATTATAAATCTATACACACCCATGTCAGAGCACCCACAGTGGTCCATATAATATTGGTTTGATACCAAATGTGGCTTAGTTGGTAGCCCTGGGTTCAATTCCTTGGTACCACATATACACACAAAAATTTTTAAAAATCACACAACAATGATGAGAGAGAGAGAGAGAGAGGGAGGGAGACTGCAATAACACTAGCAGGTTTTTAATGCTTTCATAAACTCCTCATACACACAAAAAATCAACAATGAAACAGGTAAGCCATGTGATAGATCAAATAAACTTAACAAGTATAGAATAATATTCATACAGCAGTTCAATTATACCCATTCCTCTAATTAACACATCATACTTCAGACCACAAAATCAAGGCTCACAAAATTCTTGAAAAAAAATAAAATCATATCCCTATACCTTTTTGGATCACAACTGAATGAAAACAAAGATCAGCAGCAATTTTCAGAAATTATGCAAAAAGTGAAATTTTAAAGTTTCTCAAACCCCAAAAAATAGAAACAAGACACACCAAAACTTATAGGACACAGAAAAAGTCATATTAAAAGAGAAGTTTAAAGCTATGAGTGCCCAAAAATATTTAAAATAGATATTCAAATAAATGATCACCAATGGATGTGCCTCAAGAATTTATAACTAAGAACAAACACAACCTACAATTTTAAGGCAAAAAAATAAAGACACAAAACCCCACTTTATGAAACAAAGAGCTCATTCTTTGAAAAGATAAAATTACCAAACTTAGCTATTTTAACGAGAGAGAGAGAGAGAGAGAGAGAGAGAGAGAGAGAGAGAGAGAGAGAGAGAAGGAAATACAGAAGGACATATGTCACACATACACATAGAACCCAAATAAAAAATGAAAATTACCAAAAACAATAAAATTACCAATAAAGGGATTGATAACACAGAAATATAAAGATCATTAGGAATTACTATGAGTTATATTATTAAAAAAAGTGTATGCTAGCAAGTTGGCAAGCTTACAAAGAATGGACACATTTCTGGTGCACCATGAAGATGTGAAAAACTGGACAGAGCAATAATGAATAATAAGACTGGGTAATGGAAAATTCTCAGTGCTGGGAGGCTTAGTTATAAAGCTACTTAGAAAGCTGAAATCTGATGTTTATGGTTCACAACCAGCCCAGACAGAAAAGAACATGAGACTTTTAAGTCTCAAATAGCCAGCAAAAAGCTAGGAGTGAAGTTATGACTCATCTTCAATTAACCGCCAAAAAAATGGAAGTGAAGATGTGACTCAAGTGGAAAAGTGTCAACCTTGAGTGTAAAAAAAAAAAATAAGGGACAGCATCCAGGTCCAGAGTTGAAAATAAAAAGTTATCTAACAAAACTGTAGGCCTATATGACTTCATTGCTGAAGGTTACCAACCTTTTCAAGTACTCATTGTAACTCACCACAGAGTATTTCATAGAACTGAGAGAGCAAGGTCTCTCCCAAAATTACCCCTTTGAGAGCAGTTTTATCAACAATAACAAAACCAAAGACACGACATAAAAACAATAGACCACTATAGCCAATGTCCCTAATAAATGTAGATGCTAAAATGCCAAGCTAAATACTTGCAAATCCAAATTAACAGACATCAAAAAGGACATTCACCTGATCAAATTGGTTTCCTGCCCAGGGTACAAGGATGCTTCAGCATACAAGCCAGCCAATGTATTAGTCGACAGAATAAAGGAAGAAAGTTATATGCTCATCTCAATAAATGCAGAAAAAGCATTTGATAAATTTAACATCTTTTAAAGAGAAAACTTTAACAAAATTGAATGCAGAAAGATTGTATCTCAACATAATAAAGGCTGTATTTGCAAAGCCATAAGCAAGGAACAAGACAATTTGTTCACACTTGCTGCTTTAATTAAATGCACTATTAGAAATTTTGCCAGAGCAATTACATATGTGAAAAAACAAAAAGGCTCCTAATAGAGTCAAACTATCGTCGTTTACAGGTAATATGTCTAAAAAATCCACTAAATGATAATTACATGATTAAAGATAATTACATAATTAACTTCTAAAAACAAATCTAATAAAAGTAGTGGCATACAAAACCAATGGCTTTTCTACACACTGATAGGGTGATTTGCTAAGAAATCTTAAAAGCAATCCCATTTATAATAACTGCACAAGAACAGGAATAAACCAAAGATGTAAAAGATCCTTACAAATAAACCAGTTAGAATAGCCATTATCAAGAAAGCAAAGCCAGTAAGAATGTGGCCAAATGGGAACTTTGCGACACTGTTGATGGGAATGTAAACTTATTGCAACCACTCTGAAAAGCAGTATGGAGATTTCCCAAAAGGCTAAACATAGTGTTTCCCTATGATCCAGCAACAGTTCTAAGCATTTACTCAAATGAGCACCAAGCAGGCCACTCTAAAGCACAACCATGTGCATTGCAGCATTGCTGACCAAAGCCAAAATGCGAAATCTAACCAGATGCCTCTCAGTGGATGAATGGATCAAGCCACTGTGGAATTTATACACAATGGAATTCTACACATTCATCATAAAGAATATATTGTAGCATTTGTAAGGAAATGGTAAGAGGGAAAAAACTTATAGAGCTGTAACCCTTCTGTACATCACCTTTACAAAACCAGAATTTTTTTTTTTTTTTTTGCCATTCCTGGGGCTTGAACTCAAGCCCTGGGTACTGTCCTTTTGAACACTTCTGCTCAAGGCTAGTGCTCTGCCACTTGAGCCACAACACCACTTCAGGCTTTTTCTGTGTATGTGGTACCAAGGAATCGAACCTAGGGCTTCATGCATTCTAAGAGAGCATGCACTCTACCACTAGGGTATGCCCTCGGCCCCCCAAACAATCTTTTTCAAAAAAATAAAACATAGGGCCATACAGGATGGTTTGTATCTGTAATCCCTGCAATTTAGGAAGTAGAAATATGAGACTTATGGTTCAAGGAGAGTTCAAGTAAGAAACAAGTTAGTGAAACCGTATCTCAAAAAAACAAGGTAGGTATGAGGTCTCCAGTGTGTCATTCTAGCTTTTTCAGAGTATAGGTAGGAGGAGGATTATAGTGCAAGGCCAGCCTGGTAAAAGACTGGCAAGACTCTGAAAATAAAATGTGTGTGGGGGGGCATCAGTGGCTCATGTCTATAAGCCTAGATACTCAGGAGGTTGAGATCTGAGAATTTTAATTCAAAGCCAGCCAGGTAGGAAAGTCCCTGAGACTCCGATTTCCAGTTATTTACAAAAAGCTGGAAGTGAAGCTGTGGCTCATGTGGTAGTCTTGAGCATGAAAGCTCAGGTGACTTGCCCAGGCCCCAAGTTCAATCCACAAAAGCAGAAAAACAATCAAAATAAAAAAAAATGAGCTGGGGATGTTGCCATATATTAAGAACTCCACAATTTTCGCAAGTATGCTGCCAAATCCAAAACCTAGTACTATAAAAAATACAAAACACAGATGAAAGAAATTAAAAGACACAAGCAGCCATATACACACAAATCTCCTATTTTCATGGTATTGAAAGAGTTAATATTGTTTAAATACGCATAGTACACAACTTGATCCATATATACTATGCAATCCCCATCAAAATATACTAACAGGTGAGTATCGGTGACTCATACGTGTAATCTTAGCTACCATAATAATGGTATAAAACCAGCCCAGGCAGACCAACCTGAGAAACCCCTATCTCCAGTTAAGCAGCAAGTTAGTCAGCAAGAAAGTCAGAAATACTGGAGTGACTCAAGTGGTAGAATACCAGCCATTAGTACCAGAAAAGCCAACCAAGAGCACAACTCTAAATTCAAGCCACAATCAGCACATATACACACCACACACACCAGCAACATCCGCACATAACCAGAAAAGGAATTCTTAAAGTCATATGGAAGTACAAAAGTTCCAACCAGGGGATCACAATTACAATCCTCACTATTCATGAGGCTGAGATTTGAGGATCAAGGTCAGCTAAAACATTGGAGTGGAATGGAATAGAATGGAAGTGTGGCTCAAGTGGTACAATGCCAGCCACACATGAAAATACTGAGAGCATGAGATCATTAGTTTATCCTTGGTACTGGGGGAAAAGAAACAAAAATATCCCAGTACACTAAGAATACAGGGGTATTTTCCTAAATAACATCTACAAAAAGCTTTTGGTTAATGGCAGATAGCTAAATGCCCCCCCACACTTATAGTTGGGAACAACACACACTTCTATTTAACAATATACTAGCAAATAAACGAATAGTCTAGAATAGCCAAAGGAATCTTGAGGATATAGAACAAATCTGAAAGCATCAGACAATACCTAATTTAAGATCTATTACAGGCTGCATTAACCAAATAAGCATGATATTGGCATTAAACAGGCACTTAATACAATAATACAGACTAGAGATCCCAGAAATAAATCCACACATCGACAGCCAACTGATTCTCAACAAAGGGGCCAAAACATACACTAGAGAAAAGAAAGTCCCTTCAACAAAGGGTATAAGGAAACCTCACATGTTGGAGTCTAAACCTTGACCTCTTTTTATTCATTCTTAACAAAAATCAACTTAAAATGGATCAAAGATCAGGAACTCCGAAATACTAAAAGAGAACACAGAGGAAAAAAATAACGCTTCAAAATACTGGTACAGGTAGTGATTTTCAGGACAGGATCCTCAATGCACATCACACAGTAAACCAATTTGGCAATGGGATTACCACAAACTACAAGTTTATACACAGCAAAAGAAATGACCAACAGAACAAAGAGAATGATCTATAGAATAATAGAAAATATTGATTTGACAAAGGATTATTCTCTGGAATACAAACAGCAGTCAGTTAAAACTAGACAAATAATCTGAATAGACACTTTCTGAAAGAATGCAAATGGTCGACAATTACATTAAGAAATGCCCAATATCTTTTCACCATCAAGGAGCTGCAACAAATTTTAAATGAGATACTACCTCTCCCAATTAGAATGGCTGCTATCAGAGAAAAGGAAAGAATTCAAAATAACAAATACATAGTTGGGTGGAATGTAAATCAGTTCATTCACAATGGAAAAAAATAAGCAGGAGCCTCAAAAACTAATCAGCAAAGGGATAACTGCATAACCATGTTTTATAGCACTATTTTCAGTAGCAGTTATTTAAACTTAGCTGAATGGGTAAAAGAAAGAATATATGTATGTATATGTTACACTAACACATATACATAATTAGTCATATAGAAGAATAAAATCCTATTTTTGTTGGAAAATGGACTTAAACATAGCACAATGATTATTAGAAACTGGAAAGGGTGATTGTGGGGCTTCATTTTCACGGAGCCATGTCTCCATCTCGGGCTTTTACTGGCTACTTTCTTTTTCTTCTCCAGTCTGTGTTGATTTTAATTTTTATTGTGAAGATGATATACTGAGGGGTTGCAGTTAACATATGTCAGGTAACAAGTACATTTCTTTTTGAACAGTGTTACTTCTTCCCTCATTTTTTCCCTAGTTTCTACCCTCCCAGTCCCCATCCCCCACCTTGTATAGTTCATGTTCAACATGGTATCTCATAAGTTCACCCTTTGTTCCCCCATTTCTGTACTTCTCCTTACCCTCCCCAGTGCTCACTATTTTCAAGATGGAGTCTTACAGATTTTTCTGCTTGGGCTGACATCCAACCATTATGCTAAAATTCAGGCTCTTGAAGAAGAAGAAATTACAGGTGTGAGCCACCAATGCTTAAGCTTGGATTAGATAAGTGCACAAAAACTATTAATATGTTTGATTAATGCAAATTTATCAAAATAAAAAATAATCAGAATCATCTTAAAACTTCACAGGAGTAGAAAATGAGGTATCGGCTGTAAAGACGCCCTAAATGCATATTTTCATGTCTTCATCTTAATACAATGATCACTGCTTATTGGTAATCTATACAAAATGCCAGCTCAGAAAGAGCTGTGACCTCTGAAAAAAGCATGCCAACAGCCAAGAAGTCCTTTCTGAAGCACTGCTGGCTTCTAGTAGGTCTTTATCCAGTATTAAACACAGGAGAGGTGGAGGTCATTTGAGTTGTTTCTGAAAGCAGCCAAGAACTTTTATGACTGTTCTCAGTGTACAGCCAAGGACTTTCTCCTCATCTGTAAAATGAAGACATTTGATTAGATAACTTCCAGCTGTAAAAGTTGTATGATTACCTAATTACTCATTAGAGAGGTCTAGCCCTTTAAATAGGACTCCCATGAATCCATTTATGTCAAATCTAGCCTGGTAAAAACAAGCCTTAAAAGAAGGACAGCTGTTTGCATTTCATCATGGAATTGCACATCATGCATCATATGAAAACTGATCGAAATACATTATTCAGAAGATTTTAATACTTAATCATCAGTAGCTTCTTCCAAACAAGCTGGTTTATAAACGTTAGGGATAAATAACAAGGAAGAGAAAAGGCTGAGAACTTTTTCCCATCTTATCACCTACTTTTTCTGCTGCAATGACAAAGGCAGGCAATGCATTTTTTGTCAGAAAAGAGCAAATGTTTTGTGGAGTATTTGCATTGCAGGTGGGTGATGGAGGGGAGGAGGAAGATAGGGGCATTTCTCTGCCAGTGTCAAACTCCATGTTCAGCCTCTTTTTAGGTTAGGCTGGGGGTGGTGGCTTCCTCCTAAATCTCTTTCCAAATATTTAGAAGACACTGCAAAGCCTTCTTCCCACCACAGGCATTTTTGAAAGAAATAGCAGGAAAAGTGCCCACTACCTTTTTAAAGAATATAAAAATACTTCCATTTCTTCTAATTGCTTGTGCTATTTTTTCAGGCATGCTAAGCAAGTTTTACTGCCTAGAAACACTGTAGCTATGTTACCCTCCCCACCAACACCATTCAGATAGTCTTAGAAAGCAAATGGAAAGATCTCCCAGAGCAGATCAAAATCTGCATAATCCTATCCTGAGGACAAAGGCCCTCACAATATTTAAATTTATATGGACTGTCCTATTCCATTGCAACTTGTGTAATTAGGGCCACAGAAGGTAACAAATTGGGTCTTGCTTTCACCAGGCTTATTAACCAACATGCATTTCAAGAATACCAAATGGATTTTTTTGCCAGTCCTGGGCCTTGAACTGAGGGCCTGAGCACTGTCCTTGGGCTTTCTCAAGGCTAGAGCTCTACCACTTGAGCCACAGGACCACTTCTGTTTTTTCCTTCTATGTATGGGGTACCGAGGAATTGAACCCAGGTCTTCATGCATGCTAGGCAAGCACTCTACCAGTAGGCTAAACTTCTGGCCCCAAAAGGATATTTTTTTTTAATAAAAGAAAATTGAGCAAGAGAAATGTAACTATTTCTCAAATATGTAATTTAATGAAATGACCAAAACACTAAAATCAATCCTTGAATTTAAAGGATCACACACACCTATGCACTCATGCACATGCATGCACATGCACACACACACACACCATCGTGGCAAAGCTTTATGATAATGAACTTGTTTCCCGTGATTCACAACCAGCCAAGCAATTTTTCCTTTGAAGCTGAGGAGGATACAGAACAGGACTATACCCCACTATTGACTAAGTTTGTGGATTTAAACATAGATTTGGCAGGAGTAATAGAATGAAATTTGTAAGGAGAATGGAAAAGAAATAGGCCAGACTAGATCATCAAGTGAGGACTGTTTATTGAACAATGAGGGGTACAGACCTTCCTGTGGAACTAGAGGTTGTGCAAGGGCCTAGATTTTGGGATAGGTTTATATAGGGTTTAAAAAGGAAGCAAGGATTAGAAAATGGGTTCTGGTGTCTTGGGGGCTAGAGCAATGTGCTTGGTCAGGGCCATAGTGGAATGTTCCACTTGTTTTGAGGGGCTATTATCACCCGGGGGGTGGAGGGTGGTTTCAGCCAGATTGGAATTGCCTGCCTATGGTCAGGTATGTGGTTGAGCTTGTGGGTGTGCACCTGGTGTCTAGCTTGACCCCGGGGAGTAAGGCAGGACTTAATCCTTCATAGTCTATCCTTAGATATATAAAAAGATTGGGCCTGAGGGAAGAGGCAAGCCCTTCAAAACTGAAAGATGCTTGCATGTATACATCATTTGCTTTTTACCAATATGAGGGATAATTGACAGTGAAATACTCTTTTGGGGCCAGGTAACTCACATCTGTAATTCTGGTTTCTCAGGAGGCTCAAATCTGAGGATTACAGGGAAAAAAAAATCCATGAAATTCATCTCCAGTTAACCATCAAAAAGCCAGAAGTACAAGGGAAGGGGTGATATTGTCCTCTTTACCTGATATATGTAACTGCAACCACCCTATACATCACCTTTATAATAGCAATAATAATTTACTTTTTTGAAAACAGGAATTGTGACTAATGTGGTAGAGCACTAGCTTTGAGCACAAAAATTCAAGGACAGTGTCCAGGCCTTCAGGTCAGGTTTCTGGACCAGCATAAACAAAACAAAATTTTACCTGTGCACTAGCTACTCATGTTCACACATTTCACAGAATTCAATCATAAGAGTTACAAAAATATGCGCATATAGTACAAATTTCATGGACTGATCTCAAAGCTTCGCAAAAGATAACTATTTCTAGACAATATAATATATCACAACAAACTCAGCTATCTCTCAAAATTACTTTCAGGAATTTTGTTGGGGTAATGATGGTAATACTGGTAGTACTTGGTTTTCATTATTTTGTTTTTTCTTGATTTTGTCAATCTTGGGGCTTGAACTCAAGTTTGAGTGCTGTCCCTGAGCAAGACTTGCAATCTACTACTTTGAGCCACAGTGCCACTTACAGTTTCCTGGTGATTAGAGATAAGAATGTCACAAGCTTTCTACCCAGGATGGCTTTGAACCTTGTTATTTAGATCTCAGCCTCCTAAATAATGAGGATTACAGGCATGAGCCACCAGGGCCTGGTTTGGTTATTTTTGCTGATGTTTTATTTGAGAGAGAGAGAGAGAGAGAGAGAGAGTGAGTGTGTGTGTGTGTGTGTGTGTGTGTACGCATGCGCGCGCGAGCGAGTGTAATAAATTCAAGACCAGGCAGGTGTTTTACTACTTGGGTCTTTAAAAATGTCACAGACATCTCTATTAGCTCTGCTGACCTCTTAGCAAATCATTCTACAAGTGTATTGAATAGAGATCATCTTCTCTGGATGTTTACAAAATATTAGTCCAGAAAATCCTGCAATTTTCACATTACTCTAAATGTTACATTCAGTAAAAAAAATGATAACAATGAGTATCAAATATTAATAAGGAACTTCATATCTTAAAACTTGGCTTAGCTGAGTTCCTGTCCAACTTAAATGAGAATGGGGACATCAGAACACAGTCAAATGACCTCTGTTGCTCTGCCTTCCAGAAATAACCAAAGTCAGCCTTTGCTGCTGATACTAGACAAAGGCAATTTGTTTCCTGTCACAGGAGTAACATAACATAAAGTTTAAAGATCACATGAGCAGAGATACCCCAGTCATGTTTATTAGTCATGGATAGACTTCTTTCAACATTTTTATACAAGAATACTCAAAGTGAATGCCTATTTTAGAGCCATCAGTCACTGATTGGTCAGATTGGCTTTCTAAAAATTATTCAAAATAATTGAAGAAGAGGATTCCATTAACAATTAGGATGCTAAAGGTTTTCATAGGCCATTGTTCCCACGAAAACATCTTAAAAAAGAAACTCTAGATCATTCGGAGAATCGTAAATGCAAACAAGTCACAAAACTAAATTTCAGAGAGCGAAAAGACCTTCTCAGATAAGCTGAGATGGGTAGCTATTCCTCAATGTTTCCCCTCCCCAGGGGTCAAATAAATTTGCCAAATCTAAATGTGAACAGATAATTGGACTGCCAAAGTCTCTAAGCTTCTTTGGGAGGAAAGAGAAAGCAGCCTTTAACAGCTGTGCAGAATGGGCGCAACAGATTGGAAGATGGAGAAGCCTCAGACATACAGCCAATTTTTATCACGTGTTATTTTTTCCCCTGCAGGACTTTCACCAAGAATTGGGAATCAGAGGAGGCTGGATGCTGAGATAGAAAGACATCTGCCATCTCCTAGTGCTAAGAAGTCAAATCCCACAGGAGGGAAGACCATGCAGTAATTCCAGGCCAGATGTCATTCTATTAATGGAAGAGCATGAAGCTCAAAATCATATTTTGACCCAGTTGAACTTTTGATTGATACAATCAATGAGCTTTCCAGAGGATGTTCCTTTATTTTTAGGGAGGCTGGGAGAATAATAACTTCACAGAAGTGTAATATGGAGTGTTATTATCTGTCTGTTTGCCAATAAGAAAATAAAAAGTGAAACCAGAAAGTACATTAAGAAAAATTATAAAACCAAGAGAAACATAATTGACCCAGGTATTTGAATTGGTAAATAAACCCCTTTAAACACTATTAAAAAAAATCAAGGAAGCAGATTCCAAAACAAAGCAAACTAAAATAATGAAAGACTTTACAAAAGATGAATTTCAACAGATAAGTGGCATTACTTACAATACAGAACTAAATATATATTCTAAAGCTTAAAATGTAGCACTCAAAATTAGAAATATGCTGAATGAGTGCAATAATGAACTGAAACCAGTAGAAGAAAAGATCTACAAACTAGAACAACATAGTATGGCAGTTCTTTAAAACAAAAAAAAATAGCTCATGCCTGTAATCTTAGCTAATCAGGAAGGTGAGATCTGAGGATCAAGGTTCAAAGCCAACTTGGGCACAAAAGGACCTGAGACTCTTCTCTCCAATAACCTCTAGAAAATGGGAGATGGAGCTTGGCTGAAGGGTAGGGTGGTAGCCTTGAGGTCAAGAGCTCTATCTCAAAGAAACATTTCATGAATTCCTATATTTCATGAAATATACCCCTATACCCATTGCAGCATTTTTCACAATAGCCAATACATGGAAACAAGCTATATGTCCATCAACAGCTGAATGGATAAAAAGACATTCTATTATGTGCATGTAACAGAATATTACTTAAAAGGGATATTTTTACTGTACCATGTGCACACGGAACTTTCTTAATATGTACAGACATAGGTAATAAGAAATAATGCAGTTAGATGTTTTTAAAGGAGAGATGCTATCACATGAAACAACACGGATAAACCTTGGGGATATTATACCAAATGAAATAAACTAGTCACAGAAGGACAAATATGGAATGACTTCATGTTCCTGAGGTAGCTAGTCAAACACTAGAAACAGAGTGGAATGATGGTTTCCAGGTACCTGGACAGAAGGGGAAAATAGGCTTGCTGTTTAGTGGGATACATTTCAGTTATTCAAGGAGAGAACATTCTAGAAATCTGCTAGAGTATGGAAATTTTGATAAATAATCTTGCATCTCATGTGCAATTCATTTATTTATTTTGCCAGTCTTGGGGTTTGAATTCAAGCCCCTGTCCTTGAGTTTTCTCAAAGCTAGCACTCTACCATTTGAGCCACAGTGACATTTCCAGCCTTTTCTGTGTATGTGGTACCAAGTAATGGATCCCAGGGATTTGTGCATGCTAGGCAAGTCCTCTACCACTAGTCTATACTCCTGGCCCCGTATGTGATTTTTTTTTTAACCACAATAAACAAAACTAAAATGTTTTAAGAAAACATACACTATAGGATATAAAGAATAGTATTTAAGTAATTGACTGGATATAACAGAAAGATCAGAAAAAAATAGAACAAAAGACTATAAAAAGAATGCAAATTGAAAGACCAAGAGAAAAGAACCGTTTTTGATGGAGTCTCACTACGTAGCCAAATTGGTTGGGAAATCACTATCCAGCCCAGGCAGGCCTCAAACTTGCAACCTGTCTGTCTTCCTTAGCCTCTAAAATATTCAGAATACCGGGATGGGCTACCATGCCTGACAAAACAAAAGGCTTTAATAAAAATTACAAAGTATTAATGATATATGGGATACTATCAATGTATTAGAACATATATTTAGTTGGAATCCAGGAAGACAGAAGAATGTAATACAAGAAGCAATATCTGAAGTGATAGCATATTTCTTCTGTGATCTTAGAGGGAATTTGAAGGGGGAGGAGGTTGACAGTTAAGAGAGTAAACAAAGCACAAAGGCTTTCAGTTCAGCATTAGTTAGAAAATTAGGTAGAGACAAAAAGGCAAGGTCTGTGAGCCACAGGACAAGCTGCACTGTGCAACCTGAATAGTCCATTTCCACAATCCTCAGAAATCTGCACAAGAAGATCCTTCCTCTGTTCCATTCAGTCCCCTGTCACTTACTAACTCTCCTGTTTCCTGTTTCCTCTGAATTGCACAAGGAAAGGAAATGGCGAAAGATTGATGCCAGCAGGTTTGTCTCCTTTAAAAACTGACTACTGGGCCATCTACCTTGAAACCTGCACTTCTAATGGGCCCAAGCCAGAACAAATGGAATCAGAAAGATGTTTATCCTCCATACTAAACATAGTGATTCAATGAACAATGGGATTTTTGTTAAAAGGAAGAAGAGAAACAAAACTGCACAGTTGCCTGACAGTTCCTCTTCTACTATGAGGGGAAGTTTTATTAATGAAGCTTTGAAGTAAGCTTTGAAAATCGCAACCCAATACTCGGGTGGTAGGAAGTCAGTCATTTCAAGCCAGTGGAGTCCTAAGTTGGGAAATCTCACTCCATTCAATGAAAAAAGGACTTGATATGAGAAAAGAGAATAAAGACTAGATCTGCTGTCTGAATGGAGTTGTCATATAAAGAATTAATTCTGTAAAGTATCTAAACATTAGTTTATCCTTTCATTGCTGTAAAAAATAGCTGATTAAGGCCGGGAGTTTGGCCTAGTGGTTAAAGTGCTTGCCTAGCATGCATGAAGACCCGGGTTCGATTCCTTGGTACCACATACATAGACAAAAGCCGGAAATGGTGCTGAGGCTCAAGTGGTAGAGTGCTAGCCTTGAGAAAGTCCAAGGACAGTGCTCAGGCCCTGAGCTCAAGCCCAGAACTGGCAAAAAAAAAAATAGCTGATTAAATAAAAACACATTAGGGCTGGAAGTTTGGCCTACTGGTAAAGTGCATACCTAGCATGCAAAAAAGTTACTTACCCATGAATTTGCAACAGTGAGATTATGCTTAGTAGGAAGTTTAGAGAAGATATTGAATACTAAAATGTCAAAAATTTCACTGGGGATTTGTTCAGTTGAGATACTGATTTTAATTTGATTCTTTCCTTAAAGTGTGTTGAAATTGGTGACAGGCATATTTATAAAAAGTTGAATATCTTTGTAAAAAGCAAAAATAATCAATCTATGGCAATGGCTAAGTCATACTTCAGTTAAACTGTTTGGTCCTCCTGTCATACCCAAGTAATTATTATTTCCTAAATTGTGTTATGAGTTGTAGAACGCATCTTGTGATTCAGTCACAAATTACCACACAACAAAAATTCAACCAGATATCAGGTTATTATCATTTTAACACGTTTGCTAATATTTTTCCTGTTGCTTGTTATTATTCTTAAATTTTGTGACAGTCTATCACTTCAACTTTGAAGTGGTCTCTTTCAAGCTTATCAGCAGAAGCAGGATCTATTTTGAACTTTCAAGCAGAGTTCTGAAAGGATATGACAATATAGAGATTAAAATATGACATATACTACTTTAAAGTGGTGAGTGTCTGCCTTTTTCAGGCTTCTAGAATGCCCACCTTAACTCCTTCCATTCCAGCTAGCAAAACGGCTGCAAAAAGATGAGAAAAACAGATAATTTTCTCAGAGAGAATAATCTTTTCACTAACAATGAAACTGTCTCGAAGGTGCATACTTTCCTTAGCATTCCCAGTATTAATGTGGCTTTAAGACATTTTAAGTACAATCATTTCCAGACTGTAAGAATCTACTCCTACTTGAAAGCAATCCCTAATAAGATTTTATTTAGTACTTACGCATTGCCCTCCATTAAGACACAAAGATAGGGCAGACATCTCCTTTTCATTATAAGGACAATGGTCTAGTTAGACTGACAAGAGCACTGACAGAAAATACTTAGAGTACATTTTCAAATGACTAGAGCCATGGTGACAAATGGTGACAGCTACCACTTATTCAGGGTTTATTAGGGGCCAATCCTTAGCTTAAGCACTTTAATGAATTTTAAGTATATCCAGTTACAAAGACAGTAGGGATTTAAAGGAAAATCTGCACAGGTAGAATAGTGTGAAAAAAAGAATGAGGGAGCTGAGCTATGGGTCTTGGGAGACCCCGAAGAAGAGCAGTAAGACCTGGTGTAGACTGTGATTACAATTTTATTTATTTATTTATTTTGCCACTCCTGGGGCTTGAGCTCAGGGTCTGAGCACTGTCCTTGGGCTTTTTTTCTCGAGGGTAGAGCTCTACCACTTGAGCCACAGCACCACTTCCAGCTTTTTCTATGTATGTGGTACCGAGGAGTTGAACCTGGGTCTTCATGCAAGCACTTTAGCACTAGGCCAAACTCCCAGCCCCTATGTGATTACAATTTTTTCACCCATTTATATCCATCCCCTGTACAATGTGACTTGTAATTCATACATATCAAAATTAGAGTCCCCAGGCAGGCATTAGTGGCTAATGCCTTTAATTCTAGCTACTCAGGAGGCTGAGATCTGATGATCATCATTCAAATCCAGCCTGGGCAATAAGAGTAGACTCATTGGTGCCAGTCTTATCTGGTGCCAATCGAACACCAGAAAACTGGACGTGGACCTATGTCTCAAAGTGGTAGAGTGCTAGCTTGAGCAGAAGTGCCCAGATACAGTGTTCAGGCACTGAGTTCAAGCCCCATGATTAACAACAACAAAAAGGAGTACAGCCAGGTGATAGTGGCTCATGCCTATAATCTTATTTGGAAAGACAGAGATCCAAGAATTGAGGGTTTAGAGCCAACCCATGAAGACAAACCTGTGAGATTCTTATCTCAAATAATTAGAAAAAAAGGCAGAAGTTGAGGCATGGCTAAAATGGTAGAACACCAGACTGAAGGGACAAAGACAAGAGCAAGAAGCCCTAAGTTCAAGCCCCAGTTAAAAAAAATATACTTCCCACATCTTAAAGAAATACAATATCACTTTGTCACTTGGTCCAATCTGGTGACTATTTACCAGTTCTCAGCCCAGGATTGTATAAATTACTGTGCATTTTATCCCTCTTTATCTTATTGTCCATTTTCCTAAGAGAACAAGCCAGTTCTGGCTCCTTGGACCATGAGAATCCATATGGAGCTCAATCAGCCAAACCTGTCTTCTTAGACCAATCTGTCTCAGCTAAACAGAGAGGGTCACGGAGGGCTTGGCCACAGCTGTCCACAGCTCAGCTATAGCTATCCAGCATACATGTTGCCAAGGCAGAGATGCACTGTATTCATAAACAACTCTGTTAAATGGCAATACATTTGTATAACTACTTAACGATATATATCCTATTGAAATATATCCTGAACAAATTCTTCGTTTTCTGTGCCTAACTTGTTTGCTCCTTAGAGGTTATTTCATCCTCTTAATACTGCCATGTCCACAGCCAGTCTTCAGCCTTCTTTCCAGCTCTTTTCTCTAGCTTGGTAGTCTCACATAACCCCATGGTTTCAATTCTATCCTTAGATTTCTCTCCCAAAGCCCCTATCAGCTGTCTCCTTGACATTTCCATCCTGAACTGAATGTCTTGACTGAGTTCCTGACCTTCCCTCTCATGTGGAGTCTCTACAAAGTTCATCAAAAACATTTCCCTTACCTTCTTTTTCTCTATAGTTTATTCATTCTTCTGTAGCCCAGTGAAGTTATTTTTTTTTTGTCTTGAGCTTTGAGCTCAGGGCCTGACCAATGTCCTTGGACTTTCTCAAGGCTGGAGCTCTACCACTTGAGCCTCAGCACCACTTCCAGCTTTTTTCTATATATGTGGTACCGAGGAACTGAACCTGTGTCTTCGTGCACGCTAGGCAAGCACTCTGCCACTAGGCCAAACTCCTGCCAGCCCAGTGTACTTATTTAAAAATGAGTCAGACATTTAATTTTTCAGTTCAAAACCCTGTACTAGATCACTTTTTGCTCAGATTGAAAACAAGTCTGGAAGCTGCTATCTCACAGGCCTTCTATATCTAGTCCTGATGGACCTTTCTGGCTTTCTACTTCTGCTAGATATGTTCCTACTATATAGTCTTTGCTCAAGCCATCTCTTCCTTCTAGAATCTTAGTTCTGAAATACATGCTTCTGCTTTAGGGCTTTAACGATCCCTTCTCATGACCATGCTTTCTCAGGACTTTTATGTAACTAACTTCCCCCTTTAGTCAAGTCTCTGCCCAGTGAGGTCTTCACATGATACAATGAAAACAAAATCTCTAGAAGAGCAGACAGAAGACAGTGTTAGTCCCATAGGTCCCACCAAGAACAGCATTTGACCACACTGACTGCCAATAAATTTGGACTAAATAACTGTATGAAGACCTGGTCAACTTCAATGTTTTGGAAAAGATAGAAAAGCCTATAACCACATTAAGAGTCCTCTTAAACACAGAAAATGTACCATAACATGAACTCTGGATTTAGATTGCCAGGGTTCAAATAATATCTCTTCTACTTGGTATCACAGCACGTTAGGCAAATTAGTGAACATTTCTGTATTTCCTTTCCTCTTCATTACATGGAGATACCACTAATACCTACTTCTCAGAGCTCTTTTGAGGGATCAAAAGTAAATTTACAGAATCTCCTTTTGAAAACACCCATATTCTGTTAGATATGCCTCGCCTTTTTACTTGTCTGATTACTCAATAAAGCTATGTCATGTTTTCTTACCATAAAAAAGTGAATTTACATAGAATAGTTAACTGTGAGTTACATATTAAATACTGTATCTTCTTTTTAACAATACCTATCATGACTTTGGTGTCAGGATTGGATGAAACAATTTATGTAAGTTCTTAACAGAGTAAAAGCTCAACTGATTTTAGCTGATGATCTAGTTTCTGTTTCCAGGACACTACTTCCTTTCCCTGGAAGACTGTTAAAAATAACATTCCAATTTCAGTGCATTTTTTTAAATAGGCTTTCCTTTATGAAATCCCTTAAGACTCCTGTTTTCCATACTCTTACTTAGCTAATGTCCTCTCAGGAACCATCTTTGTTAGCTGGTTTTCTTCTCTTTCTAATATAATATTCCATATAAAATATTTTTCCATAAGAAATCATTATTTGTTTAATGGAATTGTCTGCGTAGCTGTCAAAAATAACCTGGCTCACAGAACATGTACTTAATAAGTTCCTTAAAAAGAGATAATTAGTGTTCTTCCATTATCACTATTGTATTACTGTTGTTACTAGTTGTTCAAGTCTTTGAAAATAGTTTATATAGTCAAAAGCTGAATAATTGGTGTTTTCTTGGAGACTCTGACTTACACAGAAGACTAAGCACATGGCCTGAGCATATATACTTACTATCGGATTTCTCCCCTGAGACAAAAGGGAAGATCCTACTATAATGCTAATATTCATAATTATAGACATTATGCTGAGAGCAAGTAGAGAAGACAGTGAGGGGACTGCTTCGCCGTAGGTCATAGGATCATCTGGTTATTGTTTTCTATTACATTGATCGGTATGGACTCCAGCTTTGTAATGAAAAATTTCCAAATTCAATGAAAATAAGATTAAAAGCCCCACCAAGAAAGATGGTAACAGAAGATCTCATTTAGCTGGCCCTGGGAATTGTTCTACTAACTCATCTGCTATTTCATTGTTCCTCAAGCTGACTGTGTGTTTCTTTCTTCCCAGAAGAACCAAGCTCATGCTATTGCAATTCCTGGAAAACAATCCATCATGCCAGCACAGCACTGCCTCCTAAAGCCCAGTATTCAAGTCTCTCCTATTCACGGTTCCTGCATCTGAGTCACAGCACTGATATCTTCTCTAGACACAGCTCACATACACTAATGTACACCCTTTACAAAAACTGAAAACAAAAGAAATCCACTACGTAATATGATTGTTGAACAGTCCAGAATTCGTTTAAGTGCCCAGCTGAAGAATTCCTCATAAAAATCAATGTTGTCTTTAACATATATACGGAAGCCACCACCCAATCAGATAATGAGCATATGTATATGCATGACCATGCATGCGTCGCAATGTTGAGAAGTTTTTATGTATGTGACACTGGATTTGGACACTCTTGAATCTTCCAAGAATAAATACAGTGATGACCTGTATGTATGTCCCGTTACAGATTAGACATACAACAGTAGTTTCATCAGATCACTCGCTGATTTCATTAGCCACCTTACACAGTAAGAAACAACCTCCTATCATGTCAAAAAATGAGAAATTACCTAATGTTTCTCAGAATGTACCCCATAAATGATGAACAACTATACATGAAAGTCATCTCTAGTTATTTTTTCTATTAGGAAAAATGAAAACAAAATTTGACTTAAAAAAAAAGAGAAAAGAAATTACATGATCCAGCTGGGTGTATCAGTGGCTCATGACAGCAATTCTAGCTACTCAGGAGGGTAGGATCTGAGTATTGTAGTTTGAAGTTAGTCCAAAACGGATAGTCCTTGAAACTCTTATCCACAATGGACCATCAAAACTCCAAAGTAGTTAAAGTGGTAGCACACTAGCCTTAAGCACAAAAACTCCGAGACAATGCTTAGGCCCTAAGTCCAAGGCCTGTACAAAACAAAGCAAAAAGCAGATGACAGGTGAAAAGAGCACAGAATTTAATAAGAGGACAAAAGTTTATGATCTGATGGGTGCATTTCCCAGAGTTTAAACTAGTGAAGTCAGAATATCTCTGTTATTCCCGTATGGAACATCTTTAAAATTCCTTGTCAATTTAAAATTCTTTGACTCATGATTTCCGACAGAACAGATTTTTTTTGATTCATGCACTTCTTGAACATGGCTAATGTACATACTCTGCTAGAAAAAGGGAAATTTTGTTACATAGAGAAATTTAATATCTTGGTGCTATGTTGTATAATGTGTTTATATTTGGCTATTAAAGTTTAGATTAACCATAATTATACTCATAATGCTAAATACCCAAGCTTATTCTGCAAATCAGCTCTTAGTAAAAAGGTTGCAAAAATGGCAAGATGGTTCAGATCAATATGCTGTTCCTGAAATAGCCATGGCTGGCATTAGCACATATCAAATTGTTTATAATCTGTTCTTGGCTGCTTCTTTCACTATTATTTTTGCACAGTGATCATAAATGTTCAAAATAATTGCCTCATGCTACTCCAAGAACTTTGGGCATCCAGAAAGTAAGCAAGCTGGTTGACTAGATGGCTCATAACTATAAGTCTAGCTACTCAGGAAACTGATCAGGAGGACTGAGTTTGAAGCTAGCTCAGGCCCAAAAGTTTGCTAGATTTGTTCTCGATTTAACCAGCAAAAACCAAGATTGGCGGTGTGACACAAATTGCTGAGTACCAGCAGAACAAGCAAATATGAGCATATATGAAGCTCTGAGATCTAATCCTGGTACCCAGGCTGGGGGTGGGGGTGGGGGGAGAAACATACTACAGTAAAAATTCTCTGTGTCAGCAGGATAAAGGATGAACTAAGGCAACACTAATACTCACTTGACAGTATGTTGGATATGAACCTTACTACTTGACGGGGGGAGATCGGGGAGGATAAGTGGGAGAAAATGAGTGAGGGGGTAACAATGTTCAAGAACAATTGTTCTCATTACCTTATTTATTCAGTTTAAATCCCCTCCCCCTGCCCATCACTTTTTCAATACAAATTTAAAAATAAACATTTGCTTTTTTTAAATTCTCTGTCTAGAGTGTGAGGAATATGGTGAAGGTACAACTGGGGTCTAACTGCACTCTCTCCAGGAAACCAGTTTTACCATTCCAAGAAAAAGTTCATGGTTAGAAAGTCACACCAAGTGGGCTTAAGTGTACAGAGATTTGGGGCAGAGAGGAAACATTTCAGCAGCCTGCTTATGAAGACAGATTTGAATATATGTTGGAGGTAGCAGAACGACAGAACCAAAACCAAGACACCAGAGACAAAGTGTACACAGCTTTTCATTCTCCTCCAACATGAACTAGAAGGAGCAGAAATCTTCCATTCTGCTGGCTACACATGGACACAGATTGTGGATGGTCCAAAAAAAACAAGAGAAAGTGTGAGTAGCCCACAAAAGACATTCTCATTCCTTCTCCCAGAAATGCATTTGAAGGTAGCCCTTCCCCCACCACCTGAGAAAAACATCATCTATGACACTAACATAGACCCTGACAGCTAGCAGGAAACTCGGGCCTGAGAAGCAGCAATTGTGGTGGCTATTTTCAACAGGGCAAAGGAATGAGACCAGTGAGAATCAGCTCTAGCTCTGCTCAGGGGAAGGTTGCTCTACCCAGCCTCCTCCAAGGCTGGGACAACTTTCTTTACCGGGTAGATAGAGCCAGAAGTGGCATCAACCATCTGCAGCATTGTAGCTTAGCCAGCTGCAGATGCTAAAAAGACAAAATCTGTACATTGTCATTGAAAAAAAGTAAGACATAAAAGACTAGGTAGGCTGTAAAAGCTGAAAGTGGCTCCAGGCTGGGCCAAAAGATAAAGTTCGGAGCTAGCCACTCTGGGAAAAGCCACTGATTCCAGATAAGCCAAAACCTGACCCACACTCAATCTCTTTGAGACTTCAAGCTACACAAAACAGCCACCTCCCTCGTGTGTGACACACAGAACAGACTGCCCTCCCAATAAATTAGTCTGGGAGGTAGGACACATAGACCCCAAGTCTGTAAGGCAGAACTATTTTCTGCTCACTCAGACAAACTGATTTGAAAAAGTAACTCAGCCACAAGGAAAACTACTACAAGGAAATTAAAGGCTCCATCAAGACACTGGACAGTGGACACAAGATCCCCCAAATAAACTGAAGATTTTTTTCTAATTATAACTTTTTTTACTTTAGTTTTTTCTTTTTTCTCCATTTCTGTTCTGCTCACTCCTAGATACACAGCTAACAGTGATTACTAGATGTCATCCTTCATTGTGTACACACTTAATTCAGACTATATTTTGATTATTCAATTCTCTATTTCTTTTAGTGTTTCTAATTTTAGTATTCTTTTATACATACATAATTTTTGACATTTTTACTTTGTTTTTATAAAATTTTTTCTTGTTCCTTTCTCTGAAGTTATGTCTTAGTTATCTTCCTTCTGTTCCCTTCCCTACACTCCTATATATTTTCTCCTCCTAATTTCTATTATACCTCTTAATTTCTGGTGCTCCACTTTCTTTGATTTTCTTACTCTGTTGATCCCCAGGTTTTCATTGAGCTAGACTGTATGTGTATTCATTTTGATAGTGTCAAAGTGGCTCATTGACTTATTGTTTTGGTCCACATTTAAAATTCATGACAGATTTGTTCATTGGTTGCAGCTATATATAATCCTCACTCCTGAATCACAATAACCCTTCCCTAACAAAGATTTGAACCTCTAAAATCAGTTTAATAACAGGGCTCGGGGTTGTTTTTGTCTTAAAACTGTATTCTGTATATATCCAAAAAAGGAGACAGAGTGAGAGTGAAAATAACTCTAAAATGTACAGGGTCCTTGGTTCATTTTGTGTATTAAAAGTATGTTCTGAACCAGGCACAGGTGGCTACACCTATAATCCTAGCTACATAGGAGGCTGAGATATGAGGATCACAGTTTAAAGCCAGCCTGGACTTGGAAGTCCATTAGATTCTTAGCTCCAGTTAACAACCAGAAAACTGGAACTGGCACTGTGGCTCAATGTGATAGATCGACTCAAGGCATCTCAACTCCCACGAAATCAGACAACAGAGAAGCCAATGAAAAACCTATAGGATAGTTCCCAAAATGCTGTACAAATACTACTGGTAAACATGATGAATTAAAAGATTAAAAACCTGCATAACGTCATGTGTGAGTGTGATGAGGCTAACCAAATATTAATAGAAGAATTCATGGAATCCACAAAAGAAAAGCTGAATGAATTCCAACAGAGGGAAAAGGAGTCCAATGAAAGTATAGCCACTCAGCTAAAGGATTTGAGAGAGATCACTGAAAACCAAATCAGGAAAGAAGACCATACAAAATCTAAAAGCTTCAACAAAGAAATTGAAATCATCAAAACTGATCACTAAGAAGGAAAATTTTTTTTAAAAAGTAGAAAGTCTTGAGAGCAGATTAAACAATTCAGAAGGTAGAATCTCTGACATTGAAGATAGTTTAGACCTTACATAGACAGAATAGACAATTATTCAAAATAAATCCAAGAAACAAGGTAGATCCCTACAGGAGATACAAAGAACACCAGAAAACCTAATTTAAGGCTAATTGATATTGAAGAGGGCCAGAGAAAGAAGCTAATGGAATAAGAAATTTATTTAACAGAATCCTAGCAGAGAACTTCCTGAAAATCCCAAAGGATATGTCTATCCAGATACAAGAAGCTTTTAGAATCCTGAACAGACCAGATCAAAACAGGATATCCCACCACAACATTATAATGTGTACAGGATCAAGAGACCAAGGAACAGATCCTTACAGCTGCACCTATAAAGGAAAACCAATCAAAATAACCACAGATTTCTCATCAGAGATAAAAAACCAAGCAGGGCCTAAAATGAGATATGCTATGTCCCAAAGTTGAAAAACTACTAAGCAAGAATAATGTACCAAGCTAAATTGTCATTAGTAAACAAGAGACAAATAAAAACCATTCACAGCAAGAAAAAATTGAAACAATGTGTCTCCAACAAACTAGCATTACAGAAAATATTCTATACAGATAAAATCAACAAGAAAACAACATTGGCAGAGAAACAGCTTCTAACCAGAGAACCAGATAATTAGTAAGAACTGACAAATCAAAGTCCCTAAAAAGGTGGCTAACATGACAGGAATTACCAAATACCTATCAATCCTAAATCCCAATATTAATGAACCTAATTCTCCAATTAAACAACATAGACTGCAAGTAAAAACAATCTGCAAGTAAAAGGCTGGAATACAATGTAACAAGCAAATAGCCCCCTTAAAATAGGATGAAGTTGCAATGCTAATATCAGATGAAATAGATTTCAAATGAAAATTTGTGAAAAGAGACAAAGAAGATTATTACATACTAATAAAGGAATCTCTCCTACAGGAGGATATAATCATCCTAAATATCTACACACTAGATGCCAGAGTACCCAACTTCCTCAAACAAACCCTTCTTACACTAAAAAAAATCACATACATCCAAGCACATGGATCGTTGGTGACTTTAACACATCACTGTCACCTTTAGATAGATCAACACAGCCAAAACTCAACAGAGAAATCTCAGAACTAAACAATTGCACACACTAACTAGACTAAGCACACATCTACAGAATATTCCACAAAGCAACACCAGAATTGACATTCTTCTCAGTAGTGCAATCACTCTTCAAAATAGACATTTCAGAGCACAAAGCTAATCTGTGCAAATTCAAAATATTGAAATTATTCCCTGCATTTTCTCAGATCACAATGGAATAAAATTAGAGCTCAATGCCAAAAGCCACTGTAGAAAATTCTGTACTCATAGAGACTAAACACCAAATTGTTGAATGACTAATGTGTCATTGAAGAGATCAGAACAGAAATTCAACAGTTTATAGTATTAACAAAATATGAGCACACAAAATACCAGTTCCTCTGCGACACAGGAAAGGTAGTACTCAGACAAAAATTTATAGCTCCCAGTGCCTATATCAACAAATAGGGGAAATCTCAAACCAGCAATTTAATGATGCACCTTAAGCTCCTTGAAAAAGTGCAACAAGCCAAACCCTATTCCAGTAGACAGAAAAAATATAAATAAAAAATTAAATCAGAATTAAACAAATTAGAGTCCACTGAAAGTGTCAGCAAAACAAAGGGTTGGTCCTTCAAAAATATTAACAAAATTGACATACCTTTAGCAAATCTTACCAAAAAAAGATAAGGATGCCTGCTCACGCCACTCCTCTTCAATATAGTATTAGAACTCCTAACTAGAAAAATAAGTTAAGAAGCAAATATAAATGGGATCAAAATAGGGAAAAATGAAGTAAAACTCGCCCTCTTTGCAGATGACGTGATTCAAAAAAAATGGAATTTCATGCTTCCATCAGAAAGAATGGCACTGGCCCATTTGTAAGGAAATGGAAAGAACTGGAGTGACATAAGCCAGAAAGAACCAGAGAAACAGAGGCTCCCTCCTTTGTAATTACTGGTATACGTTTACGATAGTCCTAGAAGAGGATTGTAATTGTTCAGTAGCTATGCACATATGACCACATAAGATGAAGCTAAGATAAATGAACTCCAAGATGTGGAAAAGAGGTTTTCTTTGTTGTTGTTGCTTTTAATGTACTGTATGAAGTTATTTCTTTTTTTTTCTCCTTTGGTTTATCCTCTATTCTCACTGTATTTCATTTTGGTACTCTGTGTCTTGTATATACATTTGTCTGAATTAGGGAAGGAGCACAAGAAAATAGTGAGACAAAGGACAAAGGGGGAACCAATGCAAGCAGTCCTCACAAGACAATAGGCTGGGAATGATCTTTACCACAGTGGGGGAGGAAATTTGGAGGAGAGGGAAAGGGGGTGAAAATGAGGGAGGGGGCAATAGTGTTAGACAAGAAATATACTCGTTACTTTACAGATGTAACAGTAACCCCTCTGTACATTACCCTGACAACAAAATTAAATTTAAAAGCATTCTCTAAGGGAGGTACTACTGGATCACAGGTGTAATCCTAGCTACTCTCAAGGAGGCTGAGACCTGAGGATCATGGTTCAAACCTAGCCTGAGCAGAAATGTTTATGAGACAACTCCTTCCAATATACTAATCAGAAAAAGCTGGACATAGATCTGTGGCTCAAGTACTAGAACACTAGCCTTGATCAAAAGAAGTTCAGGGACAGTGTACAGGTCTTGAGTTCAAGCCCCAGTAATGGCATTAAAACAAAAAACAAAAAATACTCTGTTTATCAAAGGATGAAAACCATCTACTATTTTAATGTATGGAAAGTCCTATCATTAGGAAACACAAAGATTTTTCCTACCAACTTGTAAAAATTATTTATTGAGCATAAGTAATTCTAGGATTGAGCAAAGTATTCATATAAGAGCAGAAAACAGTAGTTACAAGCTGTATATATTCTGTGACTGCCATAGTAAAATTGACAGACTACCCCAAAGGCCTCTAGCACCAAGATGTTGAAAGTTGAAGCATACATTTCCAAGATTATATTTAATGTGAGTTTTACATGTAAAGTAGATTATTCCAACTAAATACATTGTATCAGGGTATAAAGGTGCATTATGTATAATCCCAGCACTCACTCACAGTGATACCACACATAGGAGGCTGAGGCTAGAGGCTTGGAAGTTCAAAATAATTGTCTATAATGATGTTCACTGCAGCACTATTTACCATAGCGAAGATATAGAACCAACCCAGATGCCCCTTCTTGAAAGATCAAGAAGATGTGGTACTTATATACAATGGAATTCTATGCTGCCATCAGAAAGAATGACACTGCCCCATTTGTAAGAAAATGGAAAGACTTGGAAAAAATATTAAGCCAGACCCGAAGGAACACAGACTCAATGGTTTCCCTAATTTGTAATAATTAGTGCCCATCTAGGACTCTCCCAGCAGAGGATTACAATAGCTTAAACCCTAGGTACATAAGGCCATATAGGATGAGGATAAATGAAAGGACCTCCAGGAGCTTTATCTTGTGAGATTGTTGTTCTTAATGTACTATGTTATTTCTCTTTTTTTTTGCCCTTTGGTTAATCTCATATTGTTATTGTATATGACTTTACCTGGTATACTGTAGATACATTTATTTATTTGAAATAGGAAAGGGAAGGGGGGAAAACAAGATGATTGGGAGGGGTTTGGAAATGGGAACAAAAACATGGAAAGAGGTATCAAGGTGTGAAAAGTAATGCACCTACTACCTGGTAAATGTAACTGCAACCCCTCTATACATCACCCCGACAATAAAAAAAAAAATAGAGTGCTTGCCTAGCATGCATGAAGACCAGGATTCAATTCCTCCGTACCACATATATAGAAAAAAGTGGGAAGTGGTGCTGAGCTCAAGTGGTAGAGCTCTAGCCTTGAGAAAGTCCAAGAACAGTGCTCAGGCTCTGAGCTCAAGACCAGAATTGGCAAAAAAAAATAAAAAAAAATAAAAAATTGATGCGTTCTAATTGGAATAGTATATCTCCTTGTCTCTGATTTGCAAAAATAAAAAATAAATAAAAGAAGCCTTCTTGTTCTACTGTTTTTCTGCCAGTAAGCTTACATTGGCCTTTCTACAGCTATAGGGCATCTATCTGGTAAGAGGTGTTATAAAGATGGCTTTGAACTGCCATCCGCAGAGCTCAACTTCCCAGGTAGCTAGGATAACAGGCCATGAGCACTGGCACCAGGTTTTTGCTAACCTTTCTGTGTGTCCAAATCTGTGTTAAATCCCTGAGATTGGATGGAAAAATGCCTGTTTCTAGCAGGAAATATTTCTTCATTGAAAAGTACTTAGAGACCAGGGTCCAGAGTGTAGGAGTACTGAAAATAAATAATGACAGGACAAAGCTACACCTCAAATAGGTCAGTGTACATGGACTATTATTTGAAAAGTCTAGGATAAGACCTGGGTACAGATTCACATATGCTCTTATGTATGAAGTAATCCTTTGGATTTTGCGCATGTTTGCTGTTTGGAAGGACCACAAAAGCTCCCTAGAGCTACTGCTTTGGGGGAGAGGGGCTTTGTTCTATGAACTTCAGTTTAAAGAGCTTAATTTTCCAAGCTTCAATCCTTTGAAATGACCCCCCAAAGATAAGTTTCTGTTGATTTGATCCCAAGTCTTTAGGATAAATCACAAATGACCAAAAACCTATTCCAGATATTTTTATAAATAATGTATAAACCAGCAAAAGCTAGAAAATAGACTTAAGAATAAAATTCTTCTGAGCCTGCTCCCTTGTGCCAAAGATTATAGAGATTATAGAGATTATAGTTCCGTTTTGTGGCGTTAAGTGCTAAAATTGTAAAAGGCCAAATTAGGAAGTGGTGCTAGGGGATGCTAAGAATGTTGCTCAAGTGGACAGAAACCTCAGCTTTGCTAGGAAGTGGCAGGTACTGCTCTCATATTCTCTTCTCAGTGCATGGCAGGACTTTCTTATTCTCTGAGGTTAACCACACCAAAGCTGCCTGGCTCCCTTCATTCTCTGTGAGTCTAAGGCATAAAGTAATCAGCATTTCTTCTTGCTCAGTATTCCTGCACTTGATAGACCACTCCTGGCCCTACCTCCTGAGGTCAACTTTTCTATTCACATAAATCTGCAATGGACAGACTTCCCTAATCTGCTTGAGAGCAGGACTGGTGAGATAGCTCTCAGATCATTTTACATATCAAATGAGTTCAGACCAGGAGAGGGCTGAAAAATATTTCATCTTTCCATTTTGGGGGGGATCTGACAACTAGCTGAAGTTCAAAAAATAATTTCTAGCCCAGTTTATGCCTGTAATCCAACCTGTTAATCTTAGCTATTCAGGAAGCTGAGATCTGAAGACCATGGCTTGAAGCCAGCCTGAGCAGGGAAGCCTGTGAGAGCCTTATCTCCAATTAACTACCAAAAATGTAGAAATCGAAGTGCAGCTCAAGAGGTAGCGCACCACCCTTGAGTGAAAAATCTAAGGGACAGAATTTAAGTAGTAGTATTAACATGTGTATGCACGCACATGCACACATGCACGCACATGCATGCACACACACACACGCACACACATGGAAGGAAGGAAGGAAGGAAGGAAGGAAGGAAGGAAGGAAGGAAGGAAAGCAAAGGAAAGGGAAGGAAAGGGAAGGAAAAGGAAAGGGAAAGGGAAGGAAAAGGAAAGGAAAAGGGAAGGAAAAGGGAAGGAAAAGGGAAGGAAAAGGAAGGGAAGGGAAGGGAAGGGAAGGGAAGGGAAGGGAAGGGAAGGAAAGGAAAGGAAAGGAAAGGAAAGGAAAGGAAAGGAAAGGAAAGGAAAGGAAAGGAAAGGAAAGGAAAGGAAAGGAAAGGAGAAGGAAAGGAGAAGGGAAGGAGAAGGGAAGGAGAAGGGAAGGAAAGGAGGGGGTAAGGAGGGGAGGGGACAGGAGGGAAGGGGAGGAGAGGGAAGGAGAGGGAAGACGGTAGAGAGAGAGAGAGAGACAGAGACAGAGAGAGAGGGGGGAGGGAGAGAGAAGAATAGAGAAGAAAAGGAAAGGAAAATAATTTCCTCCAGGAATCAAACAAAACACTCTCCTGCCCCATGTTTAAGAAACACAAATTTCCATCTTGTTATATACTGTCTATATGGATGCTTTCATTATATCCCTCAATTAATAGAGCCATTTGAAGACTGTAAATGCAGTGCTAAAGGAAGATGTCAGAAAAGAACAGCTGCTAACCTCATGAAGTTATGTGCATGAATTCTGGTGTTCCACTGAGCATCCTGAGGGCTCCCAGCTTCAAGTGAACAAGCATGTGAGAAGAGAAATACAGGGAGGCCATCCAATTTTTCCCCAAAATTAATTTTAGGGTACACTAAATGAAGTCAAAAGATACTCAATGGTGGCTTGCAATCTAAACTACAAACGTGTTATGCCTTCTAGAGAGCACTCTTGAGTCTCTCTACCAATAGTTTTTTTCTGATGCTCAAAATCCTTTCAGCCCTACTACCTTGCCGGACCACTTTTACAATAAGTTAGTGACCAGATCTCCAGTGTTGAGACGAAAGGAAATCTAGCTCTAGACTGGCCTGTTGCATAGGAATAAGAGGGCTCAAGTTTACAACAGATCCAACACTCTGTCCCCCCAGAACTCAGGTTTTCCCTAAAGCTTACTACTGCTACATTTCACTGGATAACAAAACTTCACATTGTAGTACACGCTTGTAGTTCCAAATACTTGGGATATCTAGGGCCAAAGGATTGTTTGACTCTAAAATTTTTAAGGCCAGCTTGAGCAATGTACTGAGATGCCCATCTCTTAAAACAAAAAAGTCTTAGGTTTTTTTTTTTTTTTGAGTTACTATAACAAAATACCACAGGTCAGAAAAAAAAAATGTACTCACACACTTCTAGAGGTTGGGAAGCCCAAGGTTAAGTCACTAACACGTTTGTTGCCTGCTAGGGCTACTTTCAGTGCTTCAGGATGATACCTGGTGGTGGTGCCCTCACTTAGGAGTGTGAGAAAAGTGGGGACAAAGGACCACAGTGTGTGGGCAACCTTCTCTCCCCTCACCCCTGCCACCTCAGGAGTACCTTCTGAAGCCTCTATGACTTCATACTATTTTACCAGAGATTTTCTCAATCTGAGACATCCCAAAGGATAAGTAGACATTGAAGAGGCTGGACTTACATAAAAATAAGCCAAAAAATAAGTGTGTGTGTGTGTGTGTGTGTGTGTGTGTGTGTGTGTGTGTGTGTGTGTGTGTGTGTGTGTGTGTGTGTATGTGTGTGTGTTAATCCTAGGGCTTAAACTAACATCCTTGGACTTTCCCTGAGCTTCAGCCGTACTCCATTTCCACTTTTTATTGGTGGCTAGGGTAGAGGATGTGGGACTCGTACAGACTTCCCTGCTCAATGTACTTTGAACCACAATCTCAGCCTCCTGTGAAGCTTACAGGTATGCAGTGGTACCAGTGTCTCTCCAAGAACAACTTGTTAAGTGCGTAGAGCTTAGACTGTTTCTCAGATAATACATTTTAATATTTTATTTTGCTTTCTGATGACCTGTGGAAAAATATCCTACTGTTTCAATGTCTCTAGAAAGGTGAGGAAAATTCTCTTTGAACCATCTATACTGGAAGGTGATCTTCAGTGAATTAAACTCCTCACAATTCCTAATGGTAAAGACATAATCCAAGGAAAAGAAAAGTCAGTAATGTAAGTCATTAAGCTCTTGTTTCCATGTCCTGGAGGTCCATTACTTTGGCCTCATCCTATATGGGCTTATGTATCTAGGGTTTGAGTTATTGTAATCCTCTGCTAGGAGAGTTCTAGATGTGTACTATTATAGATGAGGGAATTGTAAGTGACTTATTTTTTATGTATTATGTTTTTCTCTCTTCTCTTGTGTTGCCCTTTGGTTAATCTTACATTGTTACCTCGTATATTATATAGATATCTACTTGTTTATTTGAAAAATGAGGGGAAGGGGTGGGGGGAGGGAAGTGGGAACAAAAACATAAGAAGGGATATCAATGTGTGAGAAGTAATGCACCCTCTATCTGACGAATATTACTGTACCCCTCTATACATTGAAATAAAAATTATTACAAATAATGTAAGTCATAATGATAATTAGGCAGCAGAAGAATGGTAGAAAGACAAATCAAATCCTGAAGATGAGCCTATTCAGGGAGGCTGGGTACCTAAAGGGATGTGGCGGGATGGAGATTTTGAACCATAGCTTTCTAAAAATGTATAGTAGTAGACATTTCTAGTTAAGATTTTTTAAAAATATTTTTCCTATATTACTTATTCTAAGAACTTACTACACATGACCTCCGGTATGGATTTGTTGCCAAGTGATTTACAAGCCTTTCCTCACTACTTCAATGATGAATATTTTGGATGAAGCAAAGATTTTCTCCAGCTATTCACAGAGAAAATAGCTGATCATGTTGAACTACAAAAGGTAATGCTGATTTGTGTAGGGGTGTGGGAATTCTGAGAGGTGAAATGTAAGAACCAGGAAGTCTTGGCAATTAACCCTGCAGGGGAGAAATAGTTCATGTTTGTTAAATTAAGAAATGGCATTTGACATTGAGTTCTCTCTCCTTAACTCACAAGTTGCTGACTTAACTCAAATCTGTACTAATTGAGGGTTGTATTTGGCTCAAAAAATAAGCTCTTTTTAAAAGAAAGCACAAATGGCCATATATCACACGCCACTTCCAATTATAAAATACAAATGACAGTACTGAATTGGCCCAAGGTCCCATTCTAGATATCACATGTGGTGTTAAGTTCAATAAAGATGAAATGTAATAAAAGTAGTAAAAATATAAAACTTGAATTCATCAAATATACCTCATGCATTTTATCATTGGTTTCTCATTATGTTTTTTGTTTTTGCCAGTCCTGGGGTTTGAACTCAGGGCCTGAATACTGTCCTTGAGGCTAGCGCTTTACCACTTGAGCCACAGCACTACTTTTACCTATTTCTGGTACGTGGTACCAAAGAATCAAACCCAGGGCTTCATGCATGCTAGGCAAGCATTTTACCACTAGGCCACACTCCTGGGCCCTCATGGAGTTTTATGACATGAAATAAAATCAATTTCATATTTTTCCCCTGTGACCCTTTCTCAACTTGGAGGACTTGTGGGAATTTGTGACACTAAAAATTGTAGCACAGGACAAAAAGTTAGTTATTTAATAAAGCTTTTCTTTTGTTCATAGGTTTTTGGACTTGGATATACACTGGTTAGAGTGATTAACTGAGAACTGAGAGGTAGTACCTTGGTACTTTGGAACAAAGTATCAAAAATACTTTCATGTTCTTTCTGAAGGAGGGTTTTTACTACCTGTCAAGATTCATAATGCTACCTAGTATGCGTAATTTTCTATACTCTGTTAAAATGGGCTGTAACGATATGAGAAGGCATTATCAGAATTAATGAGAGGATTGTATGATTTCCAGAGTGCCATGTCTGGTCTGTTGTGTTAAATTAAAAATAGGGAGGAATGTTACTGTGTTACTCATCCACACCCCCTCCTTTCCCCAAAACACTTAGCTTACTGTTGAGAATACGAAGTACTGGGTTCTGGGGGCTTATGTCTGTAATCTTAGCAACTCAGAAGGCTGGCTGAGATCCAGTAGTTTGCAATTCAAGTCCACCCGATGCAGAATAATCCATCAGATAATCTCCAAATAACCGGCAAAAGACCATTCTGAAGGCATGGATCAAATAGTAGAGTTCTAGCCCAGCAAGATAGCCAAGTTAGCATGAGGACCCAAGTTAAAAAAAAAAAAGAAAAAGAAAACAGTAAAGAGAAGAATACAAGAAAAGGAATATAAAAGACTGAATGGGCTAGCATGTTAAATTTCCTAATTTACTTTTCTTTGAAAAAAGTAAGAAAAATCAACATTTCAAATTTGTCACCATTTTCTCCTCTAATTGTGGAAGAAATTCATTACTTTGTCATTCTCCTGTACCTAAGACCCATTTTAGTTGAAGCCTACCTTCTCTAACTTTGCAGTGCTGCATTTCCATTCACGATGAGGTTCTGCAGCTCTTTCTCAAGACTGAGAAGACCAAAGATCAAAACCTGGAGTAGAAAAAGATGTCTGAAAACATCTAGCCTATATTCTGATTGTATACAATGTGGGGAAACCTTGGCTGTATAAAACAAAACAAACTAGTCTGTATCTCTCTGCTACCTACCAGTAAAGACACACAAAATGCATGCAAACATTCCTTGGTGTCCTGGCTTTTCTAGCTACCCCATGTTGTCATTCAGTTCTCTACATTTCCCTTATACACAGTGTACTCCTTCCTGGAGACTGTTCTGTGAGAGTGGATACTACCATACAACTCAAGCTTCATGGGATAATTCAGATATAAACTTCGTCTTGTTAGAGACCTTACTCAATTTCATCACCCCCAACTGTCATGTTCTCTCATAGCCATCTGTTCTCTGAATTATTACCATCTGAGAGAATGACTGAATTTCTAAGACAGGCCACCGTATTACTGAGCATCACTTTTTAAATAGCATATTTTGAGCAAAATTTACCAATGTATAATTCCCCTCAGTCCACCAAGGTTTATTTCCCAATAAGGAAAAAAATGGCTCACTTCCCTACTCCAGCAGAAGAGAAGAGAAAACCTTGTCCCTTGAGTCTCAGTACTCAAATCTTTGAAATTTAATAAGGCATTTCCATCCCATGGGGCTTTCCGGAGAAATCACAAACCCAAGACATGGCTTCAGTTCCTAAGAGACTGACGGTTGCCATGGAAATAAGGAGGGGGTCCCGTCCTCAGGCACTCCATGACTTCATCCCAGCAGAGATTCTGCTGGGACCTAAGTGCCTGCTAAGGTTTTCACAGAGGCTCATCAGCTGGGCCTCATAGAGGAAGTGCTGGGTCCCTTTGGGCCAGAGTGAGGGGAACATGATTTATTTAGTGCTTATTGAGTGGCTCTACCATCCCTGTCTTGCCTCCCTTACAGAAAAATACAGAAATTCCAATTACAGGCTACCCCCAGGCTCCTGTTTTCAGTCATAACTCTTGGGTACATTTCAATGGTTTATAACTAAAAGAAGAGAACGCTCCAATAAATTCTCAGCTGATCAAGAATGAAAGGTCCAGTGGATGCATCTAAATGCAGGTCTGACTCCTAATGTTAAGCTCTTGACTGTTTTCTGTGGTCATAAACATGAGAAAATAGCTCCAATTCGTTTCAGCAGGATCGTCTACATGAGTCACCCAGAGCTGGGAATTTCAGCTGAGAATACAGTTATTCCAGAAGGCTATTTTACAAACTAATGAAAAATCTGACTTTCTTCTTAGAGGGAAACACCACTCATAAAACAAGGCTATGGTGCCAGCAGTCACTTAGGATAAAAGCCCAGGCTAGGTTTTGTGTACTAGAGGGGTGAAGAACATTTCTTGACAGTGGAAGCCCTTATCTCTACAGCCTCAAAACTCCAAGGGAGATTATTACCAACATTAATGCCAGAATTAGGAAAACTCTACTTACATTAAATTTGTAAACACAATTAGCAATATGTTTGTTGGTTCACAAATAGAATACCATCTTGTATTATCAGAGCCAATGTCTTTATAGGTGTGTTCAAGAAGAAAATGGTTTCTTTTCTGCTTACTTTTCTGAGACAGGGTCTATCTACGCTGGCCTTGAAATCAGGATTTTCTATCTCAGCTTTCTGAGAGCTGAGTTTTTAGGACTCTGCCACCATGCCTTACTAAGAAGAATTTTTTTATTATGCATTATGATGTAAGGTGGTCATTCTCGGTAGTTATACTAATTCCTCGGAAATTTCAGTATGCCCCATGATGTGCCATTTAAAAAAAGGAAGAAAAAGAAAGGAATTGTCAGACCACAGCGGCTCATGCCTATAATCTTAGCTATTTATGAATCTAAAATCTGAGGATCACAGTTCAAACCCAGCCTGGGCAGGCAAGTATATGAAACTCTTATCTGCAAAAAAGGCAGAAGTGGAACTGTGGCTCATGATAGAACACTAGCCTTGAGCCAGAAGATTTCAGGAACAGCACCTAGGCTCTATGTCAAGAATAGGACTGGGTAGCATGCTTGTGCCAATGCACACACAAACAGCCCCCCCACACACACACTTATAAAGGAGTGTAACAGACATTCATACAGATCATGATGAAAATTTTCTTGCAGTTTCTTTTTAGTTTTGAAACAATCTTGAAACTCACTGTATAAACCGGACTGGACTGGAATTGTGATTCTCATGCTTCCTCAGTTCTGAGAACATAGATATGCATATCACTAAGACTGGCCTACGAGGAAAGTTTTAAAATTTACTAGGAATTATTTAGGAAATACAGGAGGATAGAAAGGCTACTAGAGTGAGCTCTCATGAACCAGTATCTAGGACAAAGTCTTCAAGAGCCATCAATTTCCAGCTATCTTTTACTGTCTTTAAACTCATCACTCTAAATTCCTACAACTAGTCCCAATCATGAATCACATGTTTTATACTCAAGTTTTATTTTTTCTTCATTTTTGGCATATTTGGTACATATTGATGACTTGAATGATTGTATACTTTACATAGAATAATATATTTATTTTTTATAATTTTGATTTAATCAACAGTATAAATGAATGGTCATCTACATTGATCATTATAGCTTCAGTCACTTTGCTCATTACAAATTTATATATATATATATATATATGTGTGTGTGTATATATATATATATTGTTTTTGCTAGTCCTGGAGCTTGAACTCAGGGCCTGGGCCATGTCATTGGGCTTTCTGAAGGCTAATGCTGTACCACTTGAGCTACAGCACCAGTTACTGCTTCCTCTGGGTATGTGGTACTGAACCCAGGGTTTCCTGCATCCTAGGCAAGCACTACCATGAGGCCACACTCCCAGCCCTTAATTTTTTTTAATTTTTTGCAGGGAGCTAATGTCGCATGCCTGTAATTCTCACTACTTAGAAAGCTGAGATCCTAAGGATCATGGTTTGAAGCCAGCTCTAACAGGAAATGCCATGAGACTCTTATCTCCAATTAGCTACAAGAAGCTGGAAGTGGCACTTGAGCCTCTGGCTCAACCAAAAAAACCAAAAAGCAGGGTTTTTACTATGGTTAAAGAATGTTTATTATTGATGAGTTATGCTTTCTAAATATAATCAAGTTGTTCTTGAAGTAGTTAGACCAGCATGTTCTCAGACAGGGTAAGATTATTTCTCACTGCCCTCTGCTGCATGTGAGTTGATCGTTACTCTTACTTCATGAATTGTTACTAAGAAGGTTTTTCATATTAGCTGTGTGTGTGTGTGTGTGTGTGTGTGTGTGTGTGTGTGTGTGGTCTACTTGTTTTAGAGGATTGACAACCAGAGTTTTCATTTCTTGCATGGAAGATAGTAAGAACATTTTTTTTGGCCAGTCCTGGGGCTGGGCCAGTCAGGGCCTGGGCACCATTCTTGGGCTTTCTCAAGGCTCGTGCTTTTCCACTTGAACCGCAGTGCTACTTCCAGCTTTCTCTGTTTATGTGATACAGAGGAATCAAACCCAGGGCTTTTTGTATACTAAGCAAGCATTCTAATACTAGGCCACCTCCCCAGCCCCTGAACATTTGTGTCTATGGGGGGGGAGGGGAAGAGTCTGGGGCTTGAAATCTAGACCTGAGCACTGTCCCTGAACTGCTTCTGCTTAAGGCTAGTGCTCTACCACTTGAGTCACAATATTGTCACTTCCAGTCTTTTCTATATAGTTTATTCGAGATGAGTCTCTCACAGACTTTCCTGCCCAGGCTGGAACCGGCAATCCTCCCATCTCAGTAGCAAGCTAGGATTATAATGTATAAGCCACTGGCACAAGACCAACAATAATTTTTTGTTTTCCTTTATTTGTGTTTGTTTGTTTGTTTCAGAGAGGGTTTTTACTATGTACACTAGACTATGCTCAAACTTGTAATTCACCTGCTTCCTCCTGCTGAGATTACATACGTCCATCACATACTCAGTCATAATTGTCGATCTTTGTACCCAGGAGTACATGTAACATTAACCAAAAACTCATCCCTAGTTCAAAACTGATTGTCAAAATCTCCCTAAGGAAGCTGGACCTGATAAGGCATGCATATGGTCTCAACTACTTAGAAAGTTGAACTAGAAGTTCTCAGACAAGGGTAGTTCATGCAAAAGCATGATATCCTATCTGTAAAAAAGCAAAAAGGTTTGGGGGAGGAGGGTGATTCAAATGAAGACAAGCAATTAATTTAAATGCCAACCATTAAAAAAAAGAAAGAGAGAGAGGAAAGGAAAAAGAAGGAAATGGACAAGGAAGGGGAAGGAAAACTACCAAAGAAGTTAAGAATCACAATTTTTCATGATGGAAACATATTGTAGATAGGAGCAAGGCACTATGCTGTAAAAAAAAATGATCCTGATCCAAAGAAAAATTGCATCAGTTTTCTTTCCTGAAGGGCCTTAACAAAGAAAACAAAATTTTAATATCTATATTGATCTCTACATCTGTTGTTCTATCTATACCATATTTTCCCAGAACATTAGTGTAATAATCTTGCCCTGCCTGGGGTAGTTTTTTGGATACAAATTCATGACTGACAAATACGATCTTCAGAATGTTTCTTGCAAAAAGCAATTCCTCTCCTTTACTGAGTTAGATATCTCCCTTCAGACAGAGAAAAGCTCACAGAGAAATCAGACCCAGAAAGGACTAAATGCAAGTATGTCAGCTCTTTCCTTCACCTTTTACAGTTGAATAGGCTTTCATCCATAATGAAGTGGAGCTTGAAACTCACTGGTACAAACAGAGTCTTCAAGGCCCAAAGCCAATGAAAGACAGAGTCCAGCCTGTTTTGTTTTTTATTTTATTTTATTTTCAATTTTCTATTCTATTCTGACATATTTTTTATTATTATTAAAAGCAAATGTTCTATGTTGTCCAGGCTAAAGGAAAAAACAATGGAACAGAAAATTGAAATTGGGCATAAAGGAAATGCAAATCAAAACAACTCTAAGATTCCGCCTCACTCCACTTAGAAGGGACAGGATCAAGAAATCTAATAACAGATGCTGGAGGGGATGTGGCCAGGAGGGATCACTACTACACTGTTGGTGGGAGTGCAAACTCATTCAACCACTATGGAAAGCAGTATGGCAGTTCCTCAAAAGACTAAACACAGAACTCCCCTATGACCCAACAATTCCACTATTTGGAATTTACCCAATCGTCCAGAAACAAGGACATACTAAATCTACTAGCACAACTATGTTCATTGCAGCACTACTTACCATAGCAAAGATATGGAACCAACCCAGATGCCCCTCAGTTGATGAGTGGATCAACAAAATGTGATATTTACACACAACGGAATTCTATGCTGCTGTCAGAAAGAATGACATCGTCCCATTTGTAAGGAAATGGAAAGTCTTAGAAAAAATCATATTAAGTGAAGTAAGCCAGACACAAAGGAACATAGGCTCAATGGCTTCCCTCATTTGTCATAATCAGTAGAAACCTTGGGCTCTCCTAGCAGAGATTCACAATAGAACAAAATCTAGATATATAAGGCCATATAGAATGATGCTAAATGTAAGGACCTCCAGGATATAGAAACAGGACCTCCAGGATATAGAAACAAAAGCCATATAACGAGTGATTGTTTTCCTTAAATGTACTATGTTATCTCTCATCTCTTTTGCTGTCCCTTGGTTATCTCATATTGTTACAGTTTTTCACTTTGTTTTCTGATATATTGTATATATGCATATTTGGTTATTTGAAATCGGACAGGGAAGAAGGGAAAACAAGATGAGGGGTTGGGGTAGGAGGAGGGAAATGGGGATCATGTCATGAGAAAGGATATCAATGTAGGTAAGTAATGCACTTTCTATCTGGTAAATATAATGTAACCCTTCTATTAATTACAATAAAATATATGAAAAAAAGAAAGTTGAAATTGTACTTTTGTTCTAGGTACTAGGATAAAAGATAAAACAAATAGCAAAGTACATGTACTTCTCACATTCTAAAGTCAGAAAAGTCCTTACTATATGCCATACTTATTTACTGACAGAATTGGTGTTAAGAGCTGTTAGTTCAAATTTTAAAAATATCAGTATAAATTATGTTCAGTATTTAGGTAGCAATTAAAAACACAAAGTGAAGTCAAGTAAGATACTGTATGACTATAATCCTAGTACTCAGGAAGCTGAGGTAGGAGGATCACAAGATACAGGCCCATTTAAACTTCATCACCATTATTTTCTACAAATAATTACCCTTAACTTTTGATAGACTTCAAATTCAGCCATTTTAAAATAAAGCACGTGGGTTTTCAAGGTTTGGGGGTATGCTTTAAAGCCAAGATCTTTCATTAGATTGTACGAAAAATGAAATTCATAAGTAAATTAAAGAGAAATTAAAATGCTGAATGTCTTTGATAAATGCTGTAGAGAAGAAAAAAAATTCAGCTACAATGAGAGAGAGGATGACTTTGTGATAGAGATAAGAAAAAAGACCAGTTGTTCAAGTAAGGTCCAGGGCATGCACAGGAGGTGTGAATGGCTTAAATGCACAGACTGGACTACTAAATAAAAAGATAGTCAGATGTAGGAGTCCCAGGAAGTCACCTGAAACAAAGGCATCTCTTCTCTCACTGCTATCCAAAAGGAAGAAAGGGGAGTGGGAAAAATCACCTTCCTTTACGCTGTGCCAGCAACTTTTTCTCAGTAGTAATACAGTGTAATTCTGCTTTCATATTCCTGACTAGAACATAGCAGCAAAGGGGACTGAAATGTAGTGTCATGTTATAGTGGGCTCATGTGTTTTGGAATAAAATCAGCATTGTTATTAAAATAAAAAGTACTTTTATTGAGTAGGCATCTGGAAGACTTGGTTTTACTATCCCCAAAGCGGAGACTTGATCAACTCAGAAATAGGAAAAAAATACTACATGATGGTAGAGAATAAATTTTTTAGCCATAGGTTTGGATGGCAAAAATGGTTTCCTTTCCAGATTTATCCATGGTTCTGTGTCAAAATGAGAATGAAGTTAATATCCCTTTCAGTTTCCATTTATTGACCTAGAAACTACAGTAACACATTTATTTTGTTTGTTTAGGTTAATTTTCTTCCCATAAAAATCAGTCATTTTTTTTCCCTAAATAAAATGCATGCAGATTCTCCAGATAAGACTAATCTAGGTGAGGTGGGGCTGCAGGAATTTCCTTTGCTCCTCAATGTGGTCTCTGAGGTGCACTAAGGCTTCAGGGAAGAGAATACAAAGCCTATCACTTGATAATCTTCTGATTTGAACATGAGAGTCTGATAACTCAAGCTAAGAAAAAGTGTGTTAGCCTCTGGCCATAAGTCTTTGCCTTTTTCTTCCCTTTCTCAGTAACAACGGCCCTGGGACACAAACATCCACGAGGAGTCTTCTAATATGTGGTCCCTTTTGCAAAAAGAATCACACATAAAATCTGGCCTTTCACAAGGACCCTCTGGAAGCCTGTACAAATATAGATGACACATCTAACATACCTTTGGCCTTTACTAAAATTAGGTATGTCACTAAACTAGATGTAATTAGAGCTTCTCTCTTTGCTTAATGTTTTTCTTCTCTGAAGTGTGAGTTCTCAAGACCATAAAAGTATATTCCATACCTGCTTTTCTATACATGTCTTAGTCAATGCTTGGATTCAATTCAAAGGTGAAGATTGGAGGAGAAAGGTTGACTTTCTTCCATGGTGTCAATTTAATATGGGTATGGAGGGGTAAGATAATGTCCTACAGGAATTTTAGCAGAAGTGTTAGGAGTTTAAATTTCATGTGTGGCTTTTCCTTTATGAGGATTAGCTGCTGTTCAACTCTGAAAAAATGCTATGGAGAAATACAATTATAGGTAGAGGTGGTGTAAAACCAAGGGTGGCTTTGAGTCATATGTAATAGGAATATAGACCTCTTTAAATGTTCCAAGTTTCCCCCATCCTATTGGGACTCTTCAACTGATACAATAATCTCCTTTCCCCTTTAAATAATTCTTGTCCTACTTTTAAGACTACTAGGGGAATAAAATAAAACATATGCAAAACTGAACATCAGCAGTACTAAAACACATGTAACTGCCTGCAGAAACTCCACAGACCTTGTAAAAATCCATTTAGGACCACTAAGAAAATCATTTAAAGTACAAGTAAGAACGTAGAGAAGAAGTGGAGAACATGGTTAGAAAACGACACAGGTATAAAAATAACTGCCCATTGACCCTGGACTCAGCCTTTGTTCAAGTCTGTACCTTCTATGCAGTCGTTCCTGTGTGTGTGTGTGTGCCCATGTGTGCACGCACGTGCATACATGCTGGTCATGGGGCCTCAACATTGTCACTGAGCTTTGTTGTTCAAGGCTAGTACTCTACCACTTGAGGAACAGCGCCACTTCCAGCATTTTGGTGATTAATTCAAGATGACGAGTCTCTTGGACTTTCCTGTCTGAGCTGGCTTGCTGGCTTTCAACTGCGATACTGAGATCTCAGCCTCCTGAGTAGCTAGGATTTATGGCAATGAGCCACTGGTGCCTGGCTATACATTCTCATTGAACTGCATTGTGGTCTCACACTATGTATATAATTATGTGACAGATCTCTCTTGACTTCCAGAGAATATTTTGATTATTACCCTACAATTTTTTTGGCCAAATGAAAGTAAATTAATTATTTAGGAGGAATTGCTCTTATGATGACACTAACATGGGACTGGCATTAGATCTAAGGTCATTTGCAGAACATACAAGTTCATAGCTTCTACTCAGCCCCATATAGCTCTGTGGCCCAATACAATACATTACATACAATACAATACATTATTGTATGCTTACTTTTCCTTTACTTCCAAGTTTCCTCTCATCCACAATATACTATAGGTTTAAAAACATCCTTTTCTGCATGCAATTAATTTCCTTCCATCCTAAAATCCAGTGCATTTCTCTTGTGAGAGTTCAAAGTAGCAGGAGATGAGGTGCTACAAATCAATAGACTTTGTAATTTTTCCTCTTCAATGCTGAAGTCACTGGGGTACTGCCCCCCACCTCTCCTCAATTCTAATTGTTATAAGCAGCCAAATAGTCACTAAGTCTTGACCTTGAATGGGTTGGTGTTAACAGTCTTCAGAACTGGGAGACAGCCCAAATGTAGCTCTTTTCTGGCTGTACCCCAAAAGTATGGTATAACTCCTGGAAACAAAAGCTCTAAACAAACATAATGAATCAGTGCATTACTTTGGTGTTGCTGGAATTTCAATCACAGACATTACTTAAAAAAAAAAATCACACAAAAATTGTTTTTTTTATCCTCTCTAAGATGTTCTTGAGCAGCAGAGCAGCTTTAAGAATGGATGCCAGGCACTATGGCTCACACATGTATTCCTACCTACTCAGGAGGCTGAGATCTGAGGATTACGGTTCAAAGCCAGCACAGGCACTAAAAAGCCAGCCTGGGCACTAAAACGTCCATGACACTCATCTCCAATTCATCACCAGGAAACAGGAAGTTGTAAGGGAAGTCTAATGGTACACAGAGCATGAATGTAAGAAGATGGCATAATGTGGATACTTCTATTTGTCTTCAAATGTACAGATCATCATGAATACAAAATGCCAGTGGATCCACAATACATGCAAGATCACTGTTAACCAAAACAGCCAGTTCAATGTCTGTGGCTAAGCGAGGCTGCTGACAGTCCTAATGCTAGGTGTTGGATGACTATCTCCCCAAGGTCCACATGTAAGGCTTAATACTCAGGCTAGCACTTATGAGAGGCCTGTGGATACATTCGAGAGTTAAGGAAGTACATGTACATAACAGAGCTATAAGACAAATAATGTAAATGTGGTGATTCCTTGTACATCTTAAATGTTATGTTCTCAGTATAGTAAGTGTTATCTAATAAAAAAGCGAATGGTAACACTTTAATAATCTACATGTTAAACTATTTGTCCAGTGACAGTCGAAAGCAAATTTATAACAGTATCATATGCAAAGAAACAGAAAACCAGAGAAAATCATCCTTTACAAAACAACAAAATCTTGCCCTTATAACTTTCTGGTAGGCTAAATTATTTCTTGTTTTTACTTTAAGGTATGGTTGACATATAGAGTTCCCTGCAAAATATTACAAATTCTTATTGAAATTTCTAGAATGTAAACTTGAACCATTAAAAAAAAAACTAGTGAATCAAAGTGTAAACAAAATGCTTTTTGTTATGCTGAACTTCTAGGGCCCTGTCAGTGTGACTGAAATGGAAATCTTTATTCTGCTGTAGTATCTAAAGACTACCAGGGTATTGTAGAAAAACTAAAGATGCCTTTTCTTTTCATAGGAAACCCTGCTGGGTAATGTTATAGCTGCAGGCTCTCTCACCAGACAGGAATAAAGATTAACCACGTGGTCATCTTAAGCACTACTGTATCTCCATCATACCTTTTTGAACCTGGTGTAGTGGTGATGTGCATCAGTGGATATTGAAAAAATTAAGAAATGGTATCACAGTGTCAATTCATTTATTGCTTGCTTATCTTACGTCTCTTTCCTGTTTTTTAATCTAACAGTTCTGGGGTTTAAGCTAAGGCTTTGCACTTTCTACGCCTTACAATCAACGTAGACCATCTGAGCTGTGTCTCCAGACCTCTTTGCTTTAGTTAGAATAGTCTTTTTGCTGAGGCCAGCCTTGGACAGTGAGCCTCCTTCATCCTGTATAGCTGAGATGATAGATACATAACTTCAGGCCTGCTTTTTATCATTCTATTTCTAAGTGGTGTTATACAGAATCCTTCCTTACTCAAAGTGTTCTGATCCTTATATCCCTGTGACCACCAACAGTATTTCCAAAGGATTTAAATAACCCGAACGTGAGTTTTGTACAGTTAACTCACAGAAAGCAGGCTATGAAGACGTGTGGAAACTGTGATCCTTCCAGGCTCATTTGCTTCATGCAGGTAGTCTACCTGCCCATACATTTGTCGTGTAGTCTCCCTCCCTCAATGTGGCCTTGTCTGTTCCACCTGGAAATACTCTCTGCTGCTTTTCTGGGTAAGTCTGACCAACAAGTCAAGACTATGTCAATGATGGTCTTTTTTTTTTTTTTTTGCCAGTTCTGGGGCTTGAATTCAGGGCCTGGGCACTGTTATTCAGCTTACTCAAGGCTAGCAGCACTCTACCACTTGAGCTACAGCATCACTTTCAGCTTTATCTGTGTATGCGGTAGCAAGGAATGAAACCCAGGGCTTCGTGCATGCTAGTCAAGCACTCTACCACTAGGCAACACTTCCGCACTTCTCTTCTTTGATCCCTTTCTTCATTCAAAGGTTCTTAAACTTTGTCTTTCCTTGTCATAAAGAACATGTTTCATGGACCATCTTGCAGTCCATGCAAGTACTCAAACCTACTTCTATCAGCTTTCAGTATCTTATTTATCAATAGAGTTTTCCCAATTAGGATATAACTTAAAATTTTCTTCAGTCTAGAGATCCTATTATTTAAAATTATCTTCTAAAGCCTGGCCTAAAAGTTTTGAACAAAGAAATCCTTCCCCCCCCTTAATTTTTATAATTACTGCTTCCCCTCCCCCTCCTACACAGAGTAGAGAGGGGAAAGAAAAGATACAGATGGGGCCGGGAGTTTGGCCTAGTGGTAGAGTGCTTGCCTAGCATGCATGAAGACCTGGGTTCCATTCCTCGGTAACCACATACTTAGAAAAAGCCGGAAGTGGTGCTAAGGCTCAAGTGGTAGAGCTCTAGCCTTGAGAAAAATCCTAGGACAGAGCTCAGGCCCTGAGCTTAAGCCCAGGACTGGCAAAAAAGAAAAAAACAAAAGAAAAAAAAAGATACAGATCATGTCACATGGACTGTAATAAGAGGTAAAGAAGCTAGTAAGGAAGATAGAAATTCTGTAGAAATAAAACACTTTATGGGAGAACGAATGTTTACAGAAATTCTAACTTCTTTTTACTAGAGGAAATGTTTCTAATCATTAATCTCTGCATTTCTATTTATTTATTTATTGTACCAAGCCTGGGGCTTGAGTGCTGTCTCTGAGTGTGGTATTTTCTACTTAGGGCTAGTGCTCTACCTCTTGAGCCACAGCTCCCCTTCTGGCTTTTGGGTGTTAAAGTCTCCTGGACTTTCCTGCCTGGGTTTTCAGCTTCCTGAAAAGCTAGGATTGCAAGCCTAAGCCACTAGTGTTTGACTAAATTTTCTTTTAATAGATCAAATAATCTTTAAAATTCTGTGTAGCTGAAACAAAAAAATCTAATCCATTTTTTAAAAAAAGTTGTAGGTGATCTCAAAATTTGCCTATTTTGTTCTTCTCACTCCTAAAAAGATTTAAAGGAAAAACACCAGGTGAAATTTGGCTATATCACCATTTAGAGATTTAACTATGTTAAATTTTTAGAATTTATTTTAGAAATGATGCGAACTAAATTAGTGTTCTTTGAAGCAGAACTCAGTATTTCCTCGTGGAGTTAGGAAGAATAACGCTGTTCTTCAACCTACTCATACATTAAGAAAATAGAGACCTCTGCTTCTGATGTCGTCTAGTTGTTCCTCTGTTTCTTAACTTTCCCAGAGAATTCTAACCCAGCAATCTTTTGGTGTAACAACCACACTTATTTTTTAATGGTTTTCATTTTAAATTTCTGGAGATTTAATTGCTAATTAGAAAAATGAAAAATGAATTACATTTGGCTTTTAGAAATAAGCATAACCATTAGAGGTAGTAGTATGTGCTTATAGTCTCAGTTACTGGAGAGATGAAAAAAGGGGGCCTGAAGTTTGATAAAATTCTAAGCAAAAATAAAAGGAATAATGTATCTCAAAATACTAGCCAGATGTGGTGGCATCTGCCTACAATCCCAGCCACATGGGAGGTAGACCTACAAGGAATGCTGTCCAATATTAGCCCTGCACAAAAGTGCAAGACACTATCTGAAAAGCAATCTACAGCCAAAAGAATGGGGAGGGGGGGGCAAAGTCAAGTGGTAGAATAGTTGCCTAGCAAAATATGTGCCTCAAGTTCCATCTGGAAAAGGTGGTGGAATATATTTTCATTACACATACAGCCCAGGCTTTTGCTGTGCAGAAAAGTGCATTTTTTTTTTTAGAAAAGACTTACCTACTAGTTTTTGCTACATGCTGATGATCCCAGTGCAGTTTATAAGTGAAGAATCACTTACATGGGGAGTGTTTTCTTAATGAAACACAAGGTTTTTGTCTCAAGTACACATCAAACATTTCCCACATGTAAATTAGTATTATATGTTTCAACTATGTACCAACAAGTATGACGAATGACGGCAGTCTTTCATTTACTAGCACCTATTTGCTGTTTATTTGTTGTAATAATTGACTTGTTTCTTCACCAATTCATTCAACACCGAGTTGGACAAGTCCACGTACTACCAAAATGCTACATCTGACAGTTCTATAGGCATCTGTACAATATGACCTGAGATATATGCAGTAGCCTTAAAATATATCCATAATTTTTTTATATTCTTTGCTAAAAAGGTACAGTATAAAGCCAGGTCCTTCAATGCACTGATTAGAATCACATCTGATAATTGGAGAAAGCAGAAGAGATAGATGATAGACGGTAGCACAGCTTTGGCTGTGTCTCTTCTGTAACAGGGGCAGTTATCTCTGACAGTCGATCATAACCAGAAGGAACTGAGGCTTCCAGTGAGAAGCCATCTTGGAACTAGCTCTTCTAGTCAGTCCTCAGAAAGACTTAAGATAATGCCTCCCCACTCAATGTCTCCCCAGCCAATTTGTTAATTGCCACAATATGCAAAACCCTGTGCTAGAACCATTCAACTAGAAAATTTCAAGATTCTTGATCATCACAATGTGTTAGAATAAACACGCATTGCTTTCAGATATTAGGTTCTAGGGAAATGTGTCTTGTACTGTTGAGAAGTCTTGTTAAGCTACCACAAAATGATGCTTATCTTCAAGATCTGATCTTTATTATTTAGAGATTAGCATCTAGATTATGGCCTAGTATGCCCTGTAAGAGCTTCGTTTTGTTTTACTCTTCTATGAGAATAAAGCGATTATTCATCAAGCTTAAGGATTTGGCTGTTTTGTTATACTGGCAGACACTGAAAGCACATGTCTGGAACTGGAGCCTGAGTGTAGTAGACCATAAAGGATGGCATATAAAGCTAGAAGAATTCACTGATAAGGGGTCCACATCCTGTTTTATGATTTGACATATTGACAAGAATGCTTGGAGTGCATCCTAATACGTTGTTTGATTGGAAATGATGATGTCGTACAGAAAATGAGGTTGAAATTCTAGAACAGCTATAGGGAAGTATTAGGGAAGGAGCCAAATAGTACTGAGAAGCAGACATCAGAATAGGTCTATTATTATTCAAGATCCACAACATTAAGAAAAGCTACCAGGCCAGGTGCTGGTGGCTCATACTTGTAATATTAGCTACTTGAGAAGTTGAGATTTGATGACTGAGGTTCAAAGCCAGCCTAGGCACTAAACCATCAGAGTCAGAAGTGGCACTGTAGCTCAAGTGTTAGAGTGGTAGCCTTGAGCTGAAGGGCTCAGGGACAGCACCAAGGCTCAGAGTTAAGTACTGCCAAGAAATAAAAAAGGAAAAAGAAAAAAAGAAAAGCTACTAGCTGAAGAATACTCCCCAAGATAGGTTATACACAAATGAACATCCTACTATGGCTATAGAAGTATGAATGTAAGATTCGAGCAGTTTCCCAGATCATGTGATAGTATTTAAGTATTTGGATGACAGAGGCATGAACACAAAATGGAGAAAAATAGAGATTTCCAGAAGTGTTAGTCAGAGTTGATGAATTTCTAAGGATACCATAATGCTAAATGCACAAGCAATGGAGTAAGGAAGCCAAACTTAAAACCTCTATGGGTGAATAGTCTGAACATAAAACACTGTTAGTGTAAACTCCAGCCTTTTGCCCAGTTGCCACACCTCAGCTACTTCTCAGAACTAGGACCTGCTTACTAGATGCATGTCTGGATTTTATTGATGAAAGTCCCTGCAAGTATATGCAGTGGTGATTCTCTTAGCTCTTCCCTGAAGAACCTACATCCATTTCTCAAAGAAGTCAGACAGAAGGGAATTAGGCTCATATTCAATTCTTTTAATAAATATTAGATGATGAGTATGACCTACCACTGATGTTGGGGAACACAAAATGTCATGACCCTTCTATTAGATAAACATATAGAAAGGAGGTAACAGTACCTATAGTTTAGCTCACAGAAAAACTTGGTTTATAATCCCACTTTCTAGGATTTTTATTTCCTGTGTTTCTTAAAACTAAAATTCAGGGTGGGTATACTTATATTTGTTTCCTCATTTTGGAGGAAAGACTCTCATCATGGAAAGATTGAAAAAACTAAATGTAAGATATGGAAACTCTTCTCAGCGGCACCAAGATCACAAATCAGAAGCAATATTAGTGTCTTCCTAAGAGACTTTAGGAAAGCAAAAGTCACTGTTTATTGCCTCTTCCCAATTTAGCTTTCTTATCTGGGTCCTATGAAAACCCAGTCACCAATAAATGATGATGATGGATAGTACAAATGTAACTATCTGGTATCCTCAATCACAGTCAACGTTACTGAAGGTAGAATCTTTATAAGAACAGATTAAAAACGCTTGGGAATTTGGCATATAGTTATTGATAGGTCAAAGCTCTTTCCAGTCACTCAAACTGTAAGACATCTGTCCATCTGCATACATCTCTCAGTCTTTTCACTCTACTTTTCCCTTCTTAGTAAAAAAGAAACCTTTATAACATTCTGTAAAACATCATACTGTTCTGCAATAATGACATGATGTAAATTTAATCTGAAGACTATGGAATGGTAAGTGCTATAGATGAAAGAAGGTAAGATTCACTATATAATTCAGGGACTTTCTTATGCTTTTGAAAATAAATACTCTGAGGCATTTTGGGATAGTACCTCAGCCCTGTCCTTGGACTTTCTCAAGGCTAGAGCTCTACCACTTGAGCCTCAGAACCACTTCCAGCATTTTTCTACGTATGTAGTTCGGAAGAATTGAACCCTGGTCTTTGTGCATGCTAGACAAGCACTCTACCACTAGGCCAAACTCCCAGCCCACTATGTACTTATTTTAAATGTCAATGCTGTAGCTTGAACTCAGGGCCTGGGAACTGTCCCTAACCTTTTATTTTTCTCAAGGCTACCACTTGAGCCACAGATACACTTCCAGTTTTTTTTTTAATTTGTTTTGTTTTATTGTTATTTTGCTTTGTTTTGTGTGGTTTTTTTTTTTTTTTTTTGGTGTTTAATTGGAGATGAGTCTCACAGACCTTCCTGTCTGGGCGGGCGTTGAACCACAATCCTCAGATCTCAGCCTTCTGAGTAGCTAGAATTACAAGTGTCAGACACTGGCACTATTAAGAAAGAGGCACAATGCTTGATATATTTCTCTACCTGTTGGAGAGAACATATGTGACAATGATAAACACCGTCCAACTTGTTTACTGAGTGGTATGAAAGCCTGCAAATTGAGAGGTTTCCAGAAGAAGCGAGACCCTTGTGAAATGTTCCTGTTCTGAGACAAGTGGGCCTGCCACTAGAGTCAGATGATTTGACATATGCAATGTTGCCAGAAGTCTATCATAATAGATTATGGCAAATTTTAATACCTCTCCTAGCATCAAATTGAGTCACAAAGCAAACTCCATGATTCTAAAGCAAGGCCACTTCCCCTTAAGTTTATCCTTTACTGTCTAAAAAAGACCACTCAAGGGCCAGGAGTGTGGCCTAGTGGTAGAGTGCATGAGTAGCATGTACAAAGCCCTGGGTTTTATTCCTCAGTACCAAATATACTGAAAAACCCAGAAGTGGTGCTGTGGCTCAAGTGGTAGAGGACTAGCCTTGAGAAAGCTCAAGGACAGAGCCCAGGCCTGAGTTCAAGCCCCAGGACCGGCAAAAAAACAAAAAAACAAAAAAAACACAAAAAACCATTTAACTATTTTATACTTTTTATATATTTTATATGAGTATTTAAGTAGTTGATATAAATCCATTAAGCTTTCCTTTTGAACAAAACTTAAGAGAAAAGTCTAAAGGAGGTATCAGCAAATGAAAGTGTTGGATGTATCTTAATCTTTCTAAGCATGAAAGGTACTTTTGGTTAATAGCTTATTCTCCCCTATGTTCCACAGTCCTGACTCAAAACACCAGCAGGGCATTGATAGAATGGAATGGATTACGATTGATGTGTGCATACCAGGTTGCACATTCAGAATGCACAGAAAGCCAGTCGCTGGTGGCTTATGCCTGTAATCCTAGCTACTCAGGAGGCTGAGATCTGAGGATCATGGTTGAAATCCATGAGATTCTTATTTCTAGTTAACTACCAGAAAACCAGAAATAGTGCTGTGGCTCAAAGTCGTACAGTGCTAGACTTGAGCTGAAGAGCTCAGGGACAGCACCCAGGCTCAGATGTGAAGCTCCATGACTGCTCTCCTCCTCCCCAACAAGTACCAATGCACAGCAGAATTTCCATGAGCAGTGCAGCAGAAATCTAGCGGTCCTCATATACATCAAAATGAAATTGGCACCTCAATGCAATCAGTACTTTAGAACAATAATTCAATATTACAACAAGTACTTTAATATAAACACACTACTTACAGATCTTGTGATGAGCCAAAAATTCTGTTTTGTTAGGGAAGTTAAATTATGACATTTGTATTCAAACACTTGACGAATCCATCACAGTCTAAAAGCTAAGCATATCAGAGTATTAGCATTGATGTTAATGTCACAATCTATTCCCAGAAAACTGCTTTATCAAGCTTGTTAAGGAAAAATTGTATGATTTTTAAAGTTTTTACTTCACTTCATGTAGAACTTCATGTAGAACTTTATAGATATGCCCTTTTATATTCATGCCATTGGAAAAAAATAGCTAAGAGCCATGGACTGGTAGCTCACAGTTGTAATCCTAGCTTCCAGACACTGAGATCTCAGGATTCTAGTTCAAAGACAGCCTAAGCAAGACAGTTTGTGAGACTTTTGTCTTCATTTAACCACACACACACACACACACAAGCCAAAAGGGAAGCTGTAGCTGAACTAGTAGAGAACTAGCCTTGATTAAAACAAAACGTGAGAAAGGACACTGCATGGCCAAAACCTTGATACAAAAGGCCATATAGTAGGACACTGAATGAAAGGATCTCTGGGATATAGAAACATAAGCTGTATAATGAATGATTGTTGTTCTTAAGGTACTATATATCTCTCATCTCTTTTGCTGTCCCTTGGTTATCTCATATTGTTACAGTATTTCACTTTGTTACCTGATATATCAGATATATTTGTATTTGGTTATTTGAAATTGGATAGGGAATGGGGGAAAACAAAATGAGGGGTGGGGGGAGGGAAATGGGGACCAAGACATGTGAAAGGGTATCAATGTATGGGAATTAATGCACCATCAATCTGGCAAATATCATGTAACCCTTCTATTAATTACAATAAAAATATATAAAAAATATAAAACAAAACATGAACAAACAAAACCTTCAGGGACACTGGGCTCAAGCCCAGGAAGAGCACACACAGACAAAGGTTAAACAGCAATGAACTGTGCTAATACTTCTAACACAGTCTCTGTAGAGACTGTAGAGACCAAGAGGATTGTGGTTCAAGAAAAATCATCCTGGACAAAATGCAAGACCCTTTTCAACAAACACACTAGCTGTGGTGGAATAGATCTAATCCCAGCTACATGAGATTTGCCCTGGGAAAATGTGAGACAATATCCAAAAAAATTAAGCTGAACAAAATGGGTGTCAGCAAGCCTGCCAAGCATGCATAAGGTATTGAAGTTCAATACCAAATATAGAAAAATAATTTAAAAATGAAAAAGAAAAAATATAAAAAAATTTTCCTTAATCCAGTCTGCTGTTCTGTGTCTTTTGATTGGATTGTTCAGCCCATTCACATTTAGGGAAATTATGAAGTGGTTAGTGTACTTTGTCATGATTTATTTTTACTTCTGAGTTTATTTCTCTCTTTTTTCCCCCTTTGTGTTTAGTAATTTATAGGTGATTGCTTCTTGATGTGGGTTCTTGCTGTTCTTCAATTTGTTCTTGATTATTTAATATTTTTTGTAACGCTAGTTTAGTGTGTGTGTGCGTGTGTGTGTATGTGTGTGTGTGTTCATATAGCTTCTCTTTGGAATGAAAAAGGAAATGGAATAAATGAAAATGAAAGAGAAAAAATATAAAAAATTTTTCCACACTTGGTATATTTGAACAGGAATAGTTCTTTTTAAACATTCCTGTATTGTTACTATAAAGGTGATGTACTGAAAGGTTATACTTATATAAGTCAGATAAACAGTACATTTCTTTTAGGAAAATGTCACCCCAGGAACAGTTTTCAGAAACTAACATGCTATATTATTGTGTGCGTGTGTTTGAGATTGTGTGTTTACCTATGAAATAAAAGCAAAAGAGCTGTATTTCATACTAAGAAAATGGTGCAACTGAAATCTGGGCTCTGCTGGAGCAGCAAATGTGGACCTGATCCTCAGAAAAGAAATTCTGAATCTTGATTCACAATAGAACAAAATCTAGATAAATAAGGCCATATAGTGCTAAATGTAAGGACCTCCAGGATAAAGAAGCAAAAGCCATATAATGTGTGATTGTTGTCCTTAATGTACTATGTTATCTCTCATCTTTTACTATCCCTTGGTTATCTCATATTGTTACAATATTTCACCTTGTTATATGATATATTTTATATATGCTTAATTGGTTATTTGAAATAGGAGAGGGTGGGGAGAAATCAAGTTGTGTGGGGGGCGGGGGGGAAGAAAATGGGGACCATGACATGAGAAAGGATATCAATATTTGTGAAGTAATGTACCTTCTATCTGGTGAATATAATGTAACCCTTCTATTCATTACAATAAAAATATATGAAAAAAAAGAAATTCTGAGTCTTGTAGCAAGATTCCCTCCTATCCCCGCTTCCAAACAAATAAAACTGCAAGACCAGATTTGAAGGTTTGGAAAAAACCACTGACCCAGTGGCACAGACCATAGTAACTCTTTTTGAAGGGCACAGAAAAGCAAACAGAGGCACTGCACTCTGGTAAGCTGTTCCACATCAAGAGCAGCTGTTCCACCACAGGGCCCAGGAAACATGCACTGCTGATACCACAGAGGGTGACTAACCCTCTCCCAAGCCCCTTGCCAGCACAAGGGCCACAGAGCCTTCCTATGATGCAAGCTATAGACTATCGCTGAACCAGCAGATCCTAGAGCTCAACAATGCCAGGTGTGGTTGTAATCTGCCTCCCCAGGGCACCAGGGCACTCTGCCTAAGTGGGTCGGAGGCACAGTTATAACTCAAGGTAGTTATAATCCTGCCCAAGCAGATCCCATTGGGCAAGTTCAGAAAGAATGCCATTGAGTGGTAGAGCCACACACATATAGCCTTGGGGGATAGAGGAAGGACAGAATCGAGCAGGCCCTCTCACACTTGGGGCTGATTGGAAACAAAACAGAAACAGGAGTTTCTTCTGCAGCTTTAGAGACAACCCTCCCCAGGTCATATAGGACACCCTGAAGGCTAGCTCCCAACAGGATATATAGCACTTTCTCTTCCAGTAGAGGGACTGCAACTCATTCAAGCCAGACAACAGCATGGAATTAGAGACTGTTGAGTGCAGATTACTCCAAGAAATAATTTAGTGGGCAACAAAACAATGAACTCAACAAGGACAGAATACTGACTTTTTAAGAACTTTTTGTGCATTTATATGTGTGAGGGTCAGGATTTTTGTTTGGTCTTCAATTAGAGCTGATAAAACCTTTTGGCAAAGTAGCAGGATATAAAAATCAGCCCACAAAAATCAGTAGCAAAATTTTCTACATTACCACCACTGAGCAAACATAAGGGAATTAGGAAAACAATTGTTTTCAACAGATTTAAAATAAAAATACCTAAGCAAAAGGTGAAGGACATCTCCAATGAAGGCTATGAAGCTTTAAAGAAAGAAATTGTAGAAACTAAGAATGAGAAAGACTCCCATGTTTATGGCTCAGCAGAACTATCATGGTAAAAATGGCCAAATTGCCAAAGGAAATCTACAAATTCAATATAGTAACCATCAAAATCCCATTGTCATTCTTCAAAGATATAGAGAAAAAAGCTTGGTGCTGGCCCAAAAATAAGCCTAAAGACCAATGCAACAGACTAGAAAAACCAAGAAATAAACCCAGGTATCTACAGCCAACTGATATTTAAAAAGAAAAAAGAAGACAGCCTCTTCAACAAATGGTGTTAGGAAAACTGGACATTCGTATGCAGGAAACAAACTGAATCTTTTTCTTTTCTTTTTTTTAATATATTTTTATTGTAATTAATAAAAGGGTTACATGATATTTGCCAACTAGAAGGTGCATTAATTCACATACATTGATACCCTTTCACATGTCTTGGTCCCCATTTCCCTCCCCCAACCCCACCCCTCATCTTGTTTTCCCCCCTTCCCTATCCAATTTCAAATAACCAAATACAAATATATCTGATATATCAGGTAACAAAGTGAGATACTGTAACAACATGAGATAACCAAGGGACAGCAAAAGAGATGAGAGATAACATAGCACCTTAAGAACAACAATCATTCATTATATGGCTTATGTTTCTATATCCTAGAGATCCTTTCATTCAGCGTCCTACTATATGGCCTTTTGTATCAAGGTTTTGCTCTATTGCAAATCTCTGCTAGGAGAGCCCAAGGTTTCTACTGATTATGACAAATGAGGGAAACCATTGAGCCTAAGTTCCTTTGAGTCTGGCTTACTTCACTTAATATGATCTTTTCTAAGTCTTTCCATTTCCTAAGAAATGGGGCAATGTCATTCTTTCTGACAGCAGCATAGAATTCCATTGTGTACAAATACCACATCTTTTTGATCCACTCATCAACTGATGATGTTGTTCTACTATCAATTAAGAATGAGTCAAATAGCTAGGCACGGTGGCTCACGCCTATAACTGTAGTTACTCAGGAGGCTGAGATCTGAGGATCGTGGTTCAAACTCAGCCCAAATTCAGCCTGGGCACTAAACAACATGATTAATCTCCAATTAATAACTAGAAAATGGGAAGTGGGCTGTGGCTCCAGGGATGCAGTAGCCTTGAGCTGAAGAGCTCAGGGACAGCACCCAGTCCCAGAGTTCAAAAAAAAAAAAAAGGTCAAATAGATCTCAATGAAAGACTTAAGACTTTGAATCCACTACAGGAAGGAACAGAAGGAACATTAGGTCATATTAGTATAGGTCTCAACTTCCCAAGTAGAATTCCAGGAGTTTAGCAACTAGGAGAACAATGAACAAATGGGATTGCATCAGGCTAAAAAGTTTCTGCACTGCAAGACTTAATTACTCAGCTAAAAGCCTACAGAATGAGAGATCTTTTTGCCTACTAGTCATTTGACAAAGACCTAATATCTGGAACATATAAAGAGCTCAAAACGAAATCTCCAAAGAACAGCAATTAACATATAAAGAAAGATGCCAAATAGAGACTTCTCAGAAGCAAAAGTAAAAATGGCCAATAAATGAGGAGGAAATGTTCAAAATCTCTGGCCTTAAAGGGAATATAAATCAAAAGAACACTGGGATTCTAGCTCACACCAGTAAGAATAGCCATTATTTTGAACATGAACAACAGCAAATGCTGTTTGTGATGTGGTGAAAAAAATTTATTACAGCTTTTGTAGAAATGTAAACTAGTTCAAGCACTATGGAAGGCAATTTGGAGATTCTGCAAAAATTTAAACATAGCCTTATACTATGATCAAGCAATATGAGTCCCAGGAATTAGTCTAAAAAATTATAGGTGACATATAGGAAAGATAATTGTACACTAATGATTGTTATTGTACTATTCATAGTAGCCAAGGTACTCAAACAGCCAAGGTTGCCCCTCAATGGATAAATGAATAAAATGTGGGGTGTGTGTGTGTGTGTGTGTGTGTGTGTGTGTGTGTGTGTGAATGATGGAATTTCACTCATCCATCAGAAAGAACAGTATTATTTCATTTGAGGGATTGGCTAGATCTGGAAAATGTGTTTATAGTAGATGAACCAATAAGCAAACATGACTATTACGATATGTTGCACTTAGACAAAAGCTATAAACACAGACCACCATTCAACAATAGCAAAATACACATTAGAGTATTCTCTAGTATACTTTGCATGTTAGGGCATAAAATGAGCCTTAAATTTAAGAAAGTGAAGTCATGCCATTATTGTTTTCCAAACAAAATGTAATAAACCTACAAATCCACATATATGTAGAAATTAAGAAACCTATTATTGAACAGCCAATGGGACACAGAGGAAATTTTAATAAATTTGAAAATATCTTGAGATGAGAACATAAATACAACAAACACTGATAAAATTGAGCAAGTAGTTGTACTGATATTATAGTATAAAAAGTCTACATTAGCTGAGTACCAGTGGCTCACACCTATGACCCTAGGTACTCAGGAGGTGAGATCTGAGGTTCAAGCTGGTAAGAAAGTCTGAAAGACACTTACATCCAATTCGCCACCTAAAGGACAAAGTGGAACTGTGGATCAAGTTGTAGAGCACCAGCCTTGATTATAAAAGCTAAGGGAGGGTGGGTAGGCCCTGAGCTCAAGACCCAGTACAAGCACACAGAGAGAAAATCTACTTTAAAACAGATCCCAAACCAAGAACATTATATCGAAAGAACTAACTAGAAAGAGAATACATTAAAATGAATGACAGCAGAAGAAAAGAAGAAATAAAGCAGAAATAAGCAGAGTAGAAATAAGCAAAGTAGAAAACAAATTACAATGAAGAAAGGTTTTCTGAGATTAAACTGAGCTCTTAATAGAAGATTCAAAAAAAATGAACACATGTAGCCTCACAAATGACATAGCAAGGATAAACAGATCTGCTATGCTTTGAGTTTAAAATTCATAATGAATTTAGATTGCCCTGATGACGATGATCGTATAGGGCGATTGGCTCTTGATAGCTCCTGAAGAAGTAATTATAAATAGACACTACTCCACTCTTAGAGGAATATATTAGTTACTGAAGTGGGGAGATTGGGTCTGGCCTGTGCCATCTTGGACACGTGGGTGGATGGCAGTGTCTTGTCTTTGTGGTGGGGGAAGGTGAAGCCCAGATGACTGGGTTTGTCTGGATCTCGGGAGGCAGGGGTGGGAATGATAGGTTACTAATCCTATCAGTCAAGGGCCTGGGACTCAAGTTTCCTGTAATGCTGTGCCCTGCCCCCCTCAATCCTCATGCTATAGATTCAGACCAGCTCAGGCACCATTACTCCATGCCATGTGACTCCTATCTGCTTCTTTCCTGTGTCCTGGTTCTCTGATCTACACGGCATCCCACTTTAGTCCCCACTAGTATTGATTGGCTTGTTGGTATTGTTTTTATTCTTTCTTTTCTCTCCTGCCCTTTATGGCTCAGTTTCCTAAGAGTATTTGCTAGCTGCAGATCTTTGTTTTCATATATTTTTATTGTAATTAATAGAAGGGTTACATTATATTCACCAGATAGAAGGTACACTACTTCACATTTTGTCACCATTTCCCTCCCCCCACCGCCGCCCTTCATCTTGTTTTCCCCCCTTCCCTATACAATTTCAAATAACCAAATAAACATATATACAATATATCAGCTAACAAGGTAAACTGTAACAATATGAGATAACCAGGGGACAGCAAAAGAGATGAGAGATAACATAGTACATTAAGGACAACAATCACTCATTATATGGCTTTTGTTTCTTTATCCTGGAGGTCCTTTCATTTAGTGTCATACTATATGGCCTTATGTATCTAGGTTTTGCTGTATTGTAAATCTCTGCTAGGAGAGCTCAAGGTTTCTACTGATTATGACAAATGAGGGAAGCATTATAGCTGCAGATCGTTGAGACAAGAGTCCATGTGCAGTCACCAGCCTTTTAATAAAGGCTCCAAATTCACCCTCTCAAAATGTGGCTTCTCTCATGACTAAATTTTTATCTGATTCATGGTATAACATTATCACAACAGCTCCTGTTCATCTGTATACTCTCTCCCATTTGATTATTTTCAACATATTACAATGCAATAAGAGAGCCCTCACTAGGGTCAGGTGTTATGATACTAGACATCCCTATTTCTAAATTGTGAAAAATAAATTCTCTTTTTAACTTACCCAGTCTCTAGTATTCTGTTATTCAACAGCAAAACAAGCTAAGGTTAATAATATACTACTGTGAACAATTAGATGATGACTTGGGAAACATAGAAATGAATAAACTTCTAGAAGCACAAAAGCTACCATAAATAAATCAAGAATAAAACCTAAATCTGAACCTAGTATATCTAGTTAGGAGAGTAAATCAGTATAATCTAAATTACCCCACCAACTCAAAACACAGGGCTGGATGGCTTCTGGCCCGATGGAGAATTGTACTTAAAATGTAAAAATTTAAGATGTATCTATCCCAAACATTGAAAAAAAAACTTGCAGAGAAGGAATACCTCTGAATTTATTTTAAGGGGCCAATATTACCTTGATGCTAAAACTAGACAGAAGTATGAGAAAACAGAATAATATCCTTGATAGCCTTTGGTGCAAAAAACGTTCAGCAAAATACCACCATAATGAATTCAGCGTAACATTGAAGGAAGTATATACCATGACAAGTTAGATTTATTCCTGAAATAAAGGATATGTCAGTATGTGAAAATCAACTAGAACAATATACCAGATTAACAAAATAAAAGACAAAAAGGCATGATCATCTCACGTGATATTATTTTTATCTGATAATTTTAACTAATAAATAATTTTTTAACAAAGCTCAACACTTTCCTGATTAAAGCATTCCATAGTAGGGTTAGAAGTTAACATAATAAAGATCATATCTGAAAAGCCTAAAGCTGATATTCAACAATAAAAATGGAATGCTTCCCTGTAATATCAGGACCTTATACTCAACAATGTTCTGATATTTCTGGTCAGAGTAACTAAGCAAGAAAAATAAAAGGCATCTAAATTTGAAATAATGAAAACTTTATTTCTTCCCAGATGATACTCCTGCATGTTTAAAACCTCCCCCCCCCAACAAAAATAGCTGTTAGGAGTATTAAACAAATCATATCATGATTGCAAAACAAAAAGTCAATACATAAAAATCAGTTGAATCTTTATGAATGTAACTAACACCTCTACACATCACCCTGACAATAAAAAATTTTAAAAATCAGTTGCCATCTTATGCACTAGCCATAAACAATCCAAAAAAGAAATTACACAATTACATTTTTTAGTACTGAAATGATTACTTAGGAATAAACTTAAACCAGGAGGTAAAAGACACTAAAATGTGCAAAGCACTGCTGAAAGACAAAAGAAGTAAATTGAAAGAGTTCATGAATTGGAGGATTATTACCATAATGTTCATATTAACCAATACTACTATAGATTCACTGAACTCATCAAAATGATATTGGTTTAAAACATTAGAAACACATCTTTATATGTTCATATGAATTTTCAATGGTTCCCAAAAGACCAAATCAACGGTAAGAAAGAAAAGCAAACCTCGAGACATTGCCTGATTTCAAAATACATTACAAACCTGTAGTAACCAAAAATACAAAAACCAAGTTAACAGAATAGAGAACCCAGAAATAAACACCTATGTGTATCACCCAGAACTTAGAAATAAAGGGCTGGGAGATACACAGTTTAAAGCTAGCCAGGCAAAATGTTAGCAAGACTTCAGCTCAAGGAATAGCTTGATATCATGATACTTACCTGTCATCCCAGGTATACAGCGGCAGCACACAAGATGGCAGTTCAGGCCAGCCTAGGGGGAAACATGAGAGAAACTATCTTCAAAATAAAGCAAAAAGAAACGTGTTTCAAGTGGGAGAGTACCAACCTAGCCAACGGGATGCCAGGGACTTCAATCCCCAGTATCACCACCAATAATAGAAATGACAATAATAATAGTGATAAAGATAATGAGATGACAAAGTTGGACTCCTAGCTTATGCCACTTACAACTCAAAATAGATTGAAGACCTAAATGTAGTATATAAAAGTATAAATTTCCTAGGAACGAATACAAGGGAAGCACTTCACAATATTAGATTTAGCAGTAATTCTTAGGTATGACAAACAGTTTGATTTGAAAATGAGCAAGTTTGTTATCAGAACTTCATCATTTAGGGCTGCTTGTGGCAACAGATCAAGAGGCAAAGAGAGCAAGAGAGCAATTATTGTACTGATTGGAATTTGACCATCATGAAGGGGAGGGAAAGTATGTCTGAAATTCACAAGTCTTCTTGTGTATTCTTCTGGGTGCTCAATGCTCACAGACAGTCATAAACATGTAGTTGAAGTAATTAAACCTAAAAAAGAACTTACTAATCAAACTAAGAAAGAACTTAATGGGAAAATGAGATATTGCAAATGAGAGCCTCTACTAGCTTTCTTTCTTCCTCTCCCTCACCACCCCCCCACTGGCCTGGGGCCTGAACTCAGGGCCTGTATACTATTCCCAATTTTCTTTTTGCACTCTACCACTTGAGCCACAGTGCTACTTCCAGCCTTTTCTGTTTTTGAACTCAGGGCTTCATGCATGCTAGGCAAACACTCTACCACTAAGCCACATTCCCAGCCCCAGTTTTGCTTTCTTATGAACATCCTAGAGCAGCTGAAGGTGGGAGGAATTAAGATAGCAGAGAAGATGGAAACTATCATGTTCTTGGGACCAGTTTTCAGGGGTAGGTACCATAGCTGGTCTCACTAATTTTTCTGCTGTCTCTTTAGTATTTTGTGGTTATTTTTGCTTGTTCATGCCTTTGAATACTTGTTAACAGCAGAAATTTAACATGCACAAATGTGAGAAGTACAAACACTGGCTCATATTTTATATGTCCTCTGATCATTCCTACCTCCTTGTTTTTCACTGTTTCCATACAGACTTAAGCCACCTGTAAACACTGCTTTTAATTTAGGAATCCCTTGATCGAGAGCTATTTCTACCCACTAGAATCTGCTAACAGCTTCAAAAAACAAAAAAACAAAAAAGCAAAACAAAAACAAGAGGCCATCACCCTAGTGTGATATTCTCAGGCTGAGGAAAAGCTGTCATTCACAGGTCACTGGCTGTATATTGGCTTTACTCCCCTCCTTCTGGGTTCATCTCCCATATAAACAATACAATTCAGTTTTCTTCTAAGGGCATCCAAATTTAAGACAAGATTTTAATTGATGTCTCTAGCATAAACTGTTTTTTGTTTTTGGGAAGGCCCAGGGCTTGGACTCAGGATCTAGGTGCTATCCCTTAGCTTTCTTGTCCAAGGCTGGCATTCCACCCATTAAGCCACAGGTCTACCTTTGTATTTTTGGTAGTTAATTGGGACAAAAAAAAAAAAAGGTCTCATGGGCTTTCCTGCCTGGGCTGGCTTTGAACTGTAATCCTTAAACCTCATCCTCCTGAGTAAGTAGGATTTAGAAGAATGAGCCACCAGTGCCTGGCTTCAGTTGAGATTTTCAAAACTAAGGAAGAATCTCCTTCTAAATGCAGTCATGCCACACAATTTCAAGTCACTTAGATTGACCCTAATGACTTTACAACATTCTTGTTTCTGTACCTACATCTGATTGCTTCTACTTTCAATACACATCAGTATTATATAGTCAAGTATTTCACCTGCTAAAAATAAGAACATTTTCTAATAATAGGAAGCAAAAAAAAGAATAGAAAACTAAATTTAAGGATCAGAAAAAATGGTTTGATAGGGAGTAAGAATCCTTGACCTTTAACTCCCTATCTACAAACAATATCCCATGAGGGCATGAGACCAGTTAACCATCTCGTGTCCTATGCTTCCTTGTGTGTAAAAAGGGACTCATAACCCTTATGATGTAAGGGCAGTAACAAGATTAATTATTTAATGTTAAATGATCTACAACCTGCTACACAGTATTATTTTAAAGATACCCATACATTATTCATTGCTGAATGCACTTATCTTGCATTATTAGAAGATGCAATCTCCCACAAATTTCAGGTTATTACTCACATTTTTAGTAGATCATCATCAAATTCACATGCTATGGGATGTTCTTTGCTAATAGGAGTTAATCCTGGGTGACCAAGAGTGTGATGTTTTAAGGAATCTTTTCCAACAATGAACCTAAACTTCCCGGTGATGTCTATTTATTACAAGCTCTGTAAATGCTTCTCATATCCATGAATTTGTATCCCAGGCCAAGCATTAGCAGGCTGCAACCACATGAGATTCATGCCACAGACGAGCCAGTGGTTTGGTGGGCTGTGGCTTTGAATTGTGCACACTAAAATCCTGACACATGGAAGCCAACCATAGTACCATGGCAGTTAGCTTGCCTCATCACTGAGGCAGTAGCTTTTCTTAAGTGACAATATCTTGTTGTGTTTGTGAAAAGTGGCTCTTGTGGGAGAAATATACCATTGCAGGTCATGAAACTGATGAAGCCAAAGAAGTGCTTATTCTCAGCCATAAAAGAGATGTCACTAAGGGTACAATGTTGAACTTGGACTCCAACAGGGTAGATGGGAATCAAGAAAGGATTTTATGAAATGACTGTCACAAGAGACCACACCAGGTCAATTTTAATTTTTATATAAGTTCTTCTATAAAATGGACAAATGTGTCTGGAATTTAAATGCTTCAGTTTTACTTTCTAATCATTTATAGGAGAGGCAATATATTCTAATTGTTTTGTTATAGTAATTCATTTGTTTTAATGTTTATGTTCTTTGACCTTTTTAGACGGATCATGATCTCCAAATGAAAATCATTCCTTTTTTTAATTAACATGCATTCATTAAACTTTGCGTACGTGTGTGTGTGTGTGTGCTATTACTGGGTACTGAGTTCAGGGACCAGGCACTGTCCCTTAGCTGTTAATAATAGAGGGTCAAGGCTTCCACTTGAAGCACAGCTCCATCTCCAGCTTTTTGGTGGTTAATTGGAGATTTGAGTCCCCCAAACTTCCTTGCCCTAGCTGGCTTTGAACTGTTATCCTCAGGTGTTAGCCTCCTGAGTAGGTAGGATTATAGGCATGAGCCACTGGCACCTGGCAATTTTATTGTATTTAAATAGCACTTCAGAAATTAAAACCAAAGATACCTGGCTGGATGGGTACTGATGACTCCTGGTGACAATTCTACTCAGGAGGCTGAGATCCAAAGATTATGGTTTGCAGCTAGCTTGGGCAGAAAAGGCCATGAGACTTCAACTCTAGTTAACATCAAAAAGGCTAGAGGCATGGCTCAGATGTTAGAGAGGCCAGTATCAGATTACAAAAAAAAAAAAAAAAAAAAAAAAAGATACCGGACAAGCTTCTATTGTTTTTACTTTTAATTGTAATATTTCCAGGGCTTACCAAACAGTATCTTATTAAGCAATTATAGTCCTTGATGAATATTATGACAAAATAATGTTCAGAAATCTACCACACATACCAGGTACTGTGGTACATGCATGTAATATTATTCAAGAAGCTGAGATCTGAGAATTGCAGTTCAAAGTTAGCTCGGTTAGAAAAGTTCAAGTGATAGAATACCAGCCTTTATTTAAAAAGAGAAGTGATAGCACTGAAGCCTTAAGTTCAAGCCCCAAGATTAACCCATGTGCACAAGCACATGCCTACTCACTCACACACTCTTGCACACACCCACTCACACACACTCAAAATAAATTCAAAGCAACAAATATTAAAAAAAGAAATCTACCATACCCTATTTCTGCCTTGGAGGTCTCACTATATATTTATCTTTTAAATGTGCTATGTAAACTTCATTTCTATGGTTTAATCTGGTAAATTAACACGTTTCAACAATCTTGAAGACATTAACGTCATTACCACATTAAACTATACATAAGTGAACTTCTGTCAGTTGTTAATCTCATTGTTGTTCAGTCTGGGAGTAGCATTGTGAACAGAAAACTCCTCCTACGGCAGCAACAAATGCAGAAGAGACATGAAGTCCTGTAACTTTTGAGATCAAGACCAAAATTTCACAAAGCAAACAACTTCTGTAAAACAATATGAACTATTATTGTGCTAGAGACTGAGGACCAGTAAATTTTGTCTGCCAATGTGACAAATTATGGCTATGTTTCCTTTTGCAGATTGGTTTAACATTCAGAATCCATTGGCAGTTTAACATAAGAATCCATTGGCAAGTCATCCTCCTGTACAAGTTTTTTTTTTTTTTTAAGGTTCTCTACTAACAACTGTAATTGCCACCCATGAACCTATACTTCCTATTGTTTCATCAACCTCATACTCCATAAAAATTGACTATGAAAATTAATTTTATGAAGTTAAATCTACAAAATGCATTTGTGGTAATATAAAGGCCACTGCTAGTTCCAAAATAATGGTCCAATGTAACTTAGTTACAATATTGCAAAAATTATCCACTGCTATTTGCTTTGACCAGTGTCATCTATGTTCTTCAGAGAAAATAGTCAAAAGTTGACATGCTGTTTTGGTTGATATTTGCTGGCATTTTGTATACAGGTGTTTATAGTTATCTATCCTCTAAAGATTTATAAATTTCTTCTGTAAATATACACAGAAGCAATTTAGAACAGTTTTAAATGGATTAAGATAGATTTGATTTCCACTCCAACGTTTGTTGATATAGTTGTGTTTTCCTCATTCCATTTAGTTAATATTGGCGAGTTAATGTTCCTGAAAAAACATCATTTTTCAGATTTAGATAACCAGAGAAATGATTCATTATTAGCTATAAAATCTGGACCTTATGCCATAATTCTTTCTAAGCTTCTCCTTGAGGAAGAAAAAGAGAAACACAATGACAAGAGTAGAAAATTAAGAGACTAAAGAAGCCCTAAAGTAAGAGGAAGAAGGGTAACTACCTTCTTATCTTTCTATCAGATCACTTTTCTTTAAAAAAACAAGAGTTACCATACCACTAAGAGACAAACCAAGTAAAAGATGGACTTTAAAAGGCTTAAATAGATAACTGTCAATCAAGTTTCTTGAATGGCTAATTCTAACTATATCCAGCTTTTGGTATACAGCTTTATATATACTCCATAATTCTTTGAAATACAATCCTACAGAAATAGAAACTACCAGTAGCACAAAAATAGAAACTACCAGTATCATTTTTATTATTTATTTTTATCGGTATTATTTTATAGAATGTCAACATTTTACTCCCAATTTGGTCTGCTCTAGTTTTTATTTCTTAAATTACATCACCTGTATAATGTTAAAGATACCAAAAACAAACTCATAGAAGTTATTGCTAAGAGATTCTGGGTGCTCCAGCAGGTCTTCATGAGAAGTAATAACAATCATTCATACGGTCTTCTAAGCTAATTTAAAAAAGAACTTCAGGTTTTGTTCTGTTGTAAATCTCTGCTAGGGATCTCCAGGATATAGAAACAAAAGCCATATAATGAGTGATGTCCTTAATGTACTATGTTCTCTCTCATCTCTTTTGCTGTCCCTTGGTTATCTCATATTGTCATATTTCACCTTGTTATCTGATATATTTTATATATGCTTAATTGGTTATTCGAAATTGGATAGGGAGGGGGGAAATCAAGATGAGTGGGGCAAGACGGGGAGGGAAATGGGGACCATGCACCTTCTATCTGGTGAATATAACGTAGCCCTTTTATTAATTACAATAAAAAATATATGAAAAAAAAGAAAAACAAAAAAAGAACTTCAGAGACCGGGAGTTTAGCCTAGTTGTAGAGTGCTTGCCTAGCTTACACAAAGACTGGGGTTCGATTCCTTGGTACCATAAACCTAGGGGGAAAAAAAGCCAGAATTGGTGCTGTAGCTCAAGTAGTAGAGCTCTATCCTTGAGAAAGCCCAAGGACATTGGCCTAGTGGTAGAGTGCTTAGCATGCATGAAGACCCAGGTTTGATTCCTCAGTCCCACATATATAGAAAAAAGCCAGAAGTGGTGCTGTGACTCAAGTGGTAGAGCTCTGACTTTGAGAAAGCCCAAGGACAGTGCTCAGGCCCTGAGCTGCAGCCCAGGACTGGCCAAAAAAAAAAAAATTCTAAACTGAAGAAACACTAAAACTTAGGGCCGGGAGTTTGGCCTAGTGGTAGAGTGCTTGCCTAGCATGCACAAAGACCTGGGTTCAATTCCTCAGTACCACATACAGACAAAAAAAAGCCGGAAGTGGTGCTGAGGCTCAAGTAGTAGGGCTCTAGCCTTGAGAAAGCCCAAGGACAGTGCCCAGGCCCTGAGTTCAAGGCCCAGGACTGGCAAAAATAAATAAATAAATAAATGTTTGCAAGGAAAGTAATTTGCTTTGTTTCTTTTACTCTTTTGTTTTTCAAACCACAAATACTCAATTTACAAAAGTAAAGCATTTAAGGATGCCTTGCTTTCTCTAAATAATACTAGTATACTTGATACTTGAACTCTTTAAGAAGGGGCCATGGCTTACTTCCTTTGTTTTTAAATATCATTTTCCTTTCCCACTTTAGATATACTGGCATCTGTTTCTGTCTAGATCATCCTTTGTTGTACTGCAGGCACTCAACTGGTGATCAAAACTTTGCACCACTGTCCCTAACTTCCTGCCAATACAATCACTCTAAGTGGCAAATGGTATTTTGGGTTCATAAAATCATGAACTAAGAGTCTGAAACGGCAGAGAAAAGGTGTACAGAATTGAAGCCCAAGTTGTTAAACCCATGAATGTTCACTGGACTGTCTAGAGAACAGCCTTTGCACTACAAAGGGGAAAATAAACAGAACTGAACTTTTTTGAAGGAAAACAACTGATGCTCTCTGGCACAATCCCTAGGCAGTGATTTGCAAAGCTAGGAGCCAGTGTCTTGGTTGAACTTTGTGGGTCAATTTGTCTATCAGATGCTTAAAGTGAAGTCATTGAAATGGTATAATCCCATAAAAAACCTCACGGCCCAACAAAATAAACACCAAGAAACTGGTACTTGAAAAGTAGAAGGAGGGTTAAGGGGATCGGGAGAGGTGAAGAAAGAGGAATAGAGAGAATGTAGTCCTAACATTTAATGTATATCCTAAGAAAGTATGAAAAATAAGGGGAAGAATTGCGTTGGAAGGGATGGTTTGGAGAAAATGATGCAAGGGGTCAGCGATATGGACCAACCCACATTTATTCACAAACTGATTTGCTGAATCACTTTTTTGTACAACTACCTAAATAAAAATACAATTTAGAAAATAACAAAAAATATCATAAAGTTCATGTTTTTTATTTATTTTATTGTCTGGATAATGTATGGCGAGGTTACAGTTACATTCGTCAGGAAGTAGGTGCATTACTTCTCGCACACTGATACCCCATCTCATGTTTTTGTCCCCGTTAAATTTCATGTTTTTACCTTGGGAAGATGGGAAGATTTGGAAGAATAACCTCAAAATACCAAGTATTCAGAAAAGCAAAAACAAGAGAACTGCAGAAATAGCTATGTTATATAGGAAAAAATATAATTTTCTAGAATCCTCTTTCCCCATCAGCCAACCCTATTTCTTTAGATAAAATGATGAAGAGTTATTGCAAGGTGCAAGAAAATCAGGTAGACAATCTTAAATAACTGACTTCTATCATGGGCCAGCTCCAATTGCTTGTCACTAGGGAAACTGGCATTTGGAGAACGTTGAGTTTATAAATCACCTTCAACATTCAGTCTTTACACTCAGCCCACACTGGCGGTGGGCTGATTTGTGATTACTTTCTTCACTTTTCAAACAGAATAAGAAACAAAGCCTGACAGATGTTGGGCAACTGGCCCTTTACTTTCAGCCAGTCATGAGATAGAAGGCTTGCTGTTGCAATGGGAGTCATTAGCCAAGCAGAAGCCACTCACATTTTCCTCGCCATTTCTCCACTGATCAAATCACAAAGCCTGTATTCCAAAGGTACCCATCCTATACCTAAAGACTGAAGCACCCAGAGAAAACCTGAACCAACAGACCTCACCAAGTTCCCTCAGTCCATTACCACTGCATTGGATTCTCTTGGTCCAATTACACTTCTCCAAAACCACACAGTATTTCTTAAAGTTAGCACAACAACACACAGGTTTACCCGCTGTGAAAACTCTTGCCTGGTGAAGACTTTTTTTTTTTTTTAATTTGTCATTTGTTACAGGGACCTAGGCCAGGAGCTAAGAGACAGCTAAGAAGAGACATCTTCTCCTTTCCACTATAAACACAAAGCTGGGACCCAAACCATCACCATCAATCAAGCAGCCCTACGAGCTGTGGAGAGGAATGAACCACCCATATGGAAGAAGAGGGAATTGAACAGCATAAAAAGGATGCTGGGGAGGGGAGTCTCAGTTTGCTGACTGACTGCAATTGTCAAGTCCCAATGGCATATTTTACTGTTAGAAGTTGGCTTTGAAAGCTAACCTGACACTACCTTGAAGGATTTATAGAGGCTTTATGTTGGGGTACACCCACATGATGAATCATGTATGTATGGAATATATATATTATATATACATATATATATAGCATCTGCAAGCAATGCCTCCATTCCCACACCACTTGTTTCTGATGCATGCACCTGTGTGGAGGAAGATCCCTCAGGCTTCCTTTCCAGGTGCTCCCTTACCTCAAAAGAAACACAAACCCTGCAACTTCCTCTTTTCTACAGAGTCACCTCCCACCATATATAAATCATTCACTTGCAGAGACAGCACTGAGAACTATCCTCCTGTGCCTGCACAACTTTATTAAGTGTTCTCTGAACTTAGGATTTAGACTTTTAAAGACTCTGACCATTTATTTTAACTGTCATTGTTCTTCTCTGAATTTTCCTGGGAGCTGTAAAAGAAACAAACATAGATGCTTGAAAGCTTTGGATCATCTAGACGGAAACTTTTCTGGGTGACTCCCTCAGTTTTGGGGACAAGGATGGGAGCAACTTCTCTCCCTTATAATAGATGCCACCTATTGAATCATTAAGTGTAAACCATGATCTGAGCTACCCTAACACCTAATGCCATATTTTGTTTTTTGTTTTTTTTTTAATGTTAGCATATAGTTACATGGTCCCTTCTCTCTCTCTCTCTCTCTCTCTCTCTCTCTCTCTCTCTCTCTCTCTCTCTCTCTCTCTCTCTCTCTCACATACACACACACACACACACACTCACACTCACACTCACACACACACACATCCTTGAAACAACTCTGTTGTCAAAAATGTGTTTTCCCCTAAGACGGAGGTCAAAAGGATCGCCATATCCCCAGTCAGGGAGGAGAAATAAGATGCCAAGTATAACGCCCACTAATCATCCACCTTTCAGGGCTTGATTTGGTTATTTTCTCCAAGGATGAAGCAGGCGACAAAAATGCTTTCAAGAGGGAAAGGGGCTTGTAAACCTGGCTGACTTATTGTTTTCTGCCTGAAAGCAATAAACATCGGTTTTCTTGATATAATAACCAGGTTCATATTTGTGAGGAACAAAGCTATTTAGTTGATTCTTCTTGAGAACATCACTGGGTTTCTGTGCAGTGAAATGCAGAACATGACCCTAAATCCTTCCGATCCCCTGATATATTTTGTCAGCCCAAATTTCAGACTGAGAGACATTTTTTTCATATTACAAAGTGTTGGCTAATATTGTGTGCACATACATAAAGTACAGGATAGCTCTTTTCTGAGATGTTCTGGACTAGGTCAAAGCTTATAGACTTTTCCCTCAGATTATCAGTGTTAGTTTCTAGAACCAATTAAATCTAGAATGAGATTTTTTTAATACTGACAGGTTTGAACTCAAAGCATCAAGCTTGCTCAGCTGGTACTCTACCACTTGAACTGTACCTCCACTCTGGCTTTTAACTGATTATTTCAGAAGTAGGAATCTCAAAGACTTTTCTACTGAGGCTGGCTTTGAATCTTAATCCTCAGGATCTGAGCCTCCTGAGTAGCTACAATTACAAGTAGGAGTCACTATTGACTGACTGAAATTAAACTTTTGTCTTTGTCTTTTTGTGTGTCTACATATCATTATCAAAGAACACTTACACCCTTGGTTCTTCACTAACAAAAATTCACTCTATCATCTGTCTTCTTAAAACTATAAGAAAGAACCATTCTCGTTTCCATTTATTTTTCAGCACATTTATTTTGAATTATTACTCTATCCCAGAAAATATCTTTTAAGTTCTTAAAATATTAAGAACTGGAAATTTATATTTCAGGCAATAAATAGTATGCATAATGTGTAGGAAGATTGCATAATGCAAAAAAGAAATGAAAATGTGAGCAGAGTAATAGAAATCAGAGAAGGTGGAAAGGTACTATGTGGAAGGCACTTGTAATAGGGTGATTAATATAAGGCTCCCTGAGAAAGAGTTAAGGCAGGAGACCTATCCATACAGATCATTCACAGGAGAACATCTAGGGAGAGAGGAAGAACAGTGCAAAGCCTAGAAGGCCAGAATTTCTGTGCAAAGTTCAAGAAGCAGTAAGAAAGCCTCTGTACTTCAGATGTGTATTAGAGGAAAGAGGTCAGAAGATAGGTGGAATTTGATGAGCATGCTGACTCATGTAAGAACTTCAGCTTGCATTCTACGTGATATACAAAATCTTTCAGAGGATATTGAGCAATGAAATCACATTATCTGAGTTACACTTTAAAAGGAAGCTTTGTTTAAAGAGACTGTGAACATTAGGTGGCAAGTGTATAATTATAGTGTTGTTTCTAGTAATCTAAGAAAGGGGATCAGAAAACCATGGTAGCATTGGAAGTGATAAGAAGTGTGGGTTTCTGGAAATATTTTGAGGAACCAATAGGATTACACATAAAATGTGAAGTATGAAAGCATGTCAAGAATGCATTCAGATAACCAAATACAAATATATCCAATATATCAGATAACAAAGTGAGATACTGTAACAATATGAGATAACCAAGACATGAGAAAGGATATCAATGTATGTGAATTACTGCACCTTCTATCTGGCGAATATAATGTAACCCTTCTATTAATTACAATAAAAATATATGGAAAAAAGAAACAAAAGCCATATAATGAATGACTGTTGTTCTTAATGTACCATGTTATCTCTCATCTCTTTTGCCATCTCTTGGTTATCTCATATTGTTACAATATTTCACATTGTTATTCGATATATTTTATATGTGCTTAATCGGTTATTTGAAATTGGATAGGGAAGGGGGAAATCAAGATAAGTGGGGGGAGGGTGGGAGGGAAATGGGAACCATGTCATAAGAAAGGGTATCAATGTTTGTGAAGTTATTCACTTTCTCACTGGTGAATATAATGTAACCCTTCTATTAATCACAATAAAAAAAAAGAAAAAAGAATGCATTCAGGAGTTTGTGACCTGAGAAAGTGAAAGGATGGGGTTTATTAAATGAGATGGAGAAAACTGTGGGTAAGATAAATTTTAAAAAGAACACCAGTGAACCATTGCAACAGCAATACTCACAAGACAATATGTTGGAAATGAACTTTACAACTTGGTGGGGGGTAGGGGAAAGAAAAATGGGAGGAAAAATGAGGTAGAGGGGTAACAATGTCGACAAGAAATGTACTCACTACCTTATATATGTAACCGTAAGCCCTCTGTATATCACCTTGACAATAAAATTAAAACAAAAAAAATCACCAGAAGTTCAGTTTTCAGTATCATCACAGATAGTTGGATTCATATGTGAGGCTATCAGGAGAAAGGTCAGAGTTCGAGCTGAAGTTTGATGTATACATGATATGTAAAAGCCATGTCTTGGGAGGAGGCCATGAAAAGTGAAAGTAGTTAAGGGAACCAAAGATTGAGCCCTGGTGTATTACAAAGTGACAAGTTCAGAGAAGATCTAGGGAAGAAAACTAAGAGAACTTCTCCATAAGGCTGGAGAAAAGCCAAGAGAATGTGGGTTTCTAAAGACCCAGGTGAAGAAACTGTGTCAAGGAGAAGCAAGGTAATAGATGTACTAGACAGTAAGTCGGAGACTGGCATTGAGCACTGAGTTTAGCAATGTGAATCTCATTAATATTGAAGAGGGCAAATTAAAGTAGGATCCTAAGAATGAGACACAGTTGGAAACACAAAAAATATAGAAAACTGAGTTAATAGTCTTTGCAAATGAATAAAATAAAGGAAGTCGATGGGGAGAATAGAATTGAAGGTCCTCTCCCCAAGTCCAGGGGCTTGAACTCAGGGCCTGAGCACTGTCCTTGGGCTTTCCTCAATGCTAGCGCTCTACCACTTGTGCCACAGCACCACTTTCAGCTTTTTTCTATGTACATGGTACGGAGGAATCGAAGCCCGGTCTTCGTGCATACTGACAAGCACTCTACCACTAGGTCAAACTCCCGATGGAATCTGGGGTGATAATGGTTGGGATTGGAATAGAACCTAGAAGTTCCACCTGTGGTCATAAGAAAAACTTGCTGGAAATGGCAGCAGGTATCAGGGCATTTCAGGAATAAGGGGGGGAATGGCAAGACAAAATTTAATATTTGAGAAGTACAGTATTGCCCCTTGTTCCAATTGGTCAGAAGTTTAGTTCATACTCTTGTACAATTGGTTACAGACATTGCTTTGTCATATCACAGTCATTTCAGGAGCCCTGAATCCCCCCAGCAATAGTCACCAGCACTCAGTGAACTGAGCTAGGAGTCATTTTAATAGCAGCACAGCAGCTACTCTCCACCTTAGGGCTAATAGAGAGGAGTCCCGACCTTCAGTGGAGCTGAGCTTTTAAAGGTAAACACCACAAGCAAGTGATAATCACCATATGATGCTCATAGTCAATAAACACGAGGATGAAACCACTCACACGTGGTCATAACTACTCGCAGATGGTCGAGTAGGTTAAGCATTTTTACAGAAAAAAACCAATTTGATAGCTAAGCTTGCCAGGTTACTACAGCTTAATCAATCAATTAGGACTATGCCACTTGCCAAGCAGTGATTTGTCAAAAACATAAACAATTCTTACTCAGGTGGCACTCTACCACTTGAGCCATACTTTGAGTTCCTGGAAAAACTGCTGGAACAAGAAGTGATTTACCTAAAATAGCTTCGTGTTTTTTTTGTTTTTTTGCCAGTCCTGGGCTTGAGCTCAGGGCCTGAGCACTGTCCTTGGACTTTCTCAAGGCTAGAGCTCTACCACTTGAGCCTCAGCACCACTTCCGGCTTTTTTCTATGTATGTGGTACTGAGGAATCAAACCTGGGTCTTCATGCATGCTGGGCAAGCACTTTAACCACTAGGCCAAACTCCCAGCCCCTAAAATAGCTTCTTATAAGCTAGCAGCTACTATTAAACTGGTGGTGGTATGGGAAATAACCACTTTTTTCCTAGTCCTGGGGCTTCAACTGATGATATTGGTACTAACCCTTGGATTTCGTGCTCAAGGCTGGTACTCAACTACTTGCCTTACAACTCTACTTCTGGTTTGTAACTGGAAGTAAGAATCTCATGGAATTTCCTGCCTGGACTGGGTTCAAACTCTCAGATCTCAATCCCCTGCATAGCTAGGATTACAGAGGTGAGCTGCTGAGGCCCATCTTTTAAGCCATCACTTTGATGTAAAGATGATAACTTTACATCAATGAAACTGCCGGTAAAAGTAAAACTGAGATGTAAAAATGCTTCTCTTAGGAAAGAAACAAAGGTCATCGGGCCAAAAGGGTAGAGGAAGATAAAGGAGGTACTGTTGATGGAGTAAAGAAATGGTTGGGAAGTAGTTGTGTTTTGTCATTGATCATCATGCAAAGACACTAGGTGTGTGCAGGCGTCACCTAGGAGGTCACTGTTCCTACATTCTCAGCCCTCAGGACTACAGAACTTCATCTGAACAAGATTGCAAGCCATTTCACAGGCACATTGAAGTTTAAGAAACATGGATCTCAGCAGTCTATTGCAGCAGAAGGTGCATACAAATTGTGTGCTTTTGAGCCAAATAAGCAGAATTCACTTATTTAGGAATCATATTATTTTAAAGAATATTACTTAGCCATAGGGTAAGTTGGGGGTAACAATATATTAGTATAAAGGTGGCATTGGTGATGACAGCAGTTTTAACAATAAAAATGATAAATAACTGAGTTCATCAGTTAGGGTCTTGGCTGGAAACAAAATTCACACAGATGGTTTCTATTAAGTGCTTCTCAACTCTGGTTTAATTACCTGCAGAGCTCTCTGAAATGGGGCCCTCACCAGGTCTCTTAGACTAATCTCTAAAGGTGACAATAAAGGCTTTGGTGCTCTCAGAAGACTCACAGAGGATGACAACATAGGAGCAGTAAGGGATGGAAACCAATGGTTTCGGCAGATAGGCTGCAATGAAGGAACTACTCATGGAGAGACTTGAACACAGTGAAGCAAGGGAAATGAAGTGAGGAGACGTTAGTATTTGAGAAATTAGAAGGCCAGGTTGAAGAATTCAGGAACCAGCCATTGAGAAAAGGTATTAACTTACCTGGGACTGGAGGAGCAGAGGGAGAAACGAGTCCTGCAGCAGACAAGCCACTTGGTAGACTTCGGCAACTAACGACCAAGCCCCTGCCTAAGAAGTAAGCAAAGTAGAGGGAACCGGAAGGAAGTGCTCTATCCTCTCCCTTCTAGTCCTGTGACATTGCCTCTCATTGGTTGGCTCTACACTTCCGTTACCTGGCAAGGCAACCTGGGGGATGTAGTCCTCCCCAGCACTCTGTCTTCCTGGAAGGAAAAGAAAACCCAGGAAGGATTGTCAAAAGGAGAAAAGTCAGTGCAGCACTTAACAGTGCTGGCCAGACTTTCCTCCAAGCACTTTACATGGATTAACGTTTTACTATATGGCTCCTTTCTTTTTCATTCAAACCCAGTGTATTTTTATGGAATGAAAATATAAGTCAGGTCATTTTGTTCCTGGAGACAGTTAAATATTTTTCTCATATGCACCATCAACAGAAAAGCTTCTAGTTGTTTCTCAGGAATGAGGCTGAAAGTCCACAATCAAGCACCCACATTCTTGAGACCTACAAGGTCCCTGTCACAATACAAGCTGGGTGATTTAAACAACTTATGTTTATCCCAACAACCCTGCCTTCTACTTTTGTCCCAATAACCCTTTCTATTTATCTTATGAAAACATTCAAAGAGATTATGGAACCATAAATTGTGTGGCCCATTAGAATTCTATAGAGCCTACTATAAACTATACACAGTCTACAAAACAAACTCTAGAATAAGTTCTTTAGATGCTTTTATTTTTCTTGTGAGATATACTTGCATAAAATTAATGGTTGTGGGGGTAGAAAATATTTCATTGTTTAAAGAAAAAGAGGACAATTGGCTAAAAGGGGCAGTGGAAAAGTAACATTCAGTAAGACAAAATGGGAGTGATTGTCTGGGTCATGTTTTAGTCTAAAGAAATCCATACTTAGAGGATGAAGAGAGGAGCCGAATGCAAAATTATGGTGCAGTCTCAGTTGACTGATGAAAAAATACACAACACCAGAGTAGGAAGTACAGCTTGACAACTTCTCACTGACTACTTTCTCATGGGCTCATCTTTTCCATTTAGGAAACAAACAAAAAAGGTTGGGGGAACCTCAGGATGCACAAAGAGCTGAGTCCTTGATAAGGAACATAAATACATTTCATAAGAGGCATTTTTCAAGGTTACGATTTGAGGAAGTCAAAAATTCAATGCTTTTGTTCTGTCTTGTAAAATATATTTTGGTATATTTAACAATAGCTCTAGGGAAATAATGTTGCTCTCTAGCATTTTGTGTCTTCTAATTTCATTTAGTCTTCCCAATGGTTATATCAGTCTATTGCCTAAAAAAAAATTGCTTGAAAGCATTGCTTTTGAAAAACATGCTCTCAGGATGGGGTCTTTTAAACAAATTACCTATAAATCTCTATTCACAGACTTGTCAGTTGCCTGACTAGTTCAATCCAAGAAGACCCAGTGTAGCTGGGTAGCTAAGATTATAGGCTCAAGCCTACCCACTGGTGCCTGGCTAGTCATTCTTTTCTAATACCGCAATTCAGGCACTTCAACAAATCCAGAGGATAAAGACATTGTCCTGAAATCTCACTATACTACAAGCTGCTGAGACTATTTACACATCCAGACACTGTACTAAAGAGTTAGTAAAAAATGTATCATATGGGTGATGTTTATTTAACACGCAATATAATACCGTCTGACACATCCTAATGAGTTTATTGCCACTATAGAGCTAAAGTTCACCCATTCAATAAGCGTAAACTTGTGTATCAGAAATGAAATATAATGCTTATGCTTAAATGCCCTGTATAAATTCTCTGGCAGCTTCATTTTTTTAGACTGGTGCGAATCTTCTCATCTGTGACCTAAAGTATACAGCCTCACTCCATGTAGCTGTCAGTATAAAGCAGTCTGTCAGCTTGAGAAATCAACTGAAATATCTTAGAGTTGGCTTGGATATCTCCACCAAGCTTTGCAGCAATCATTGCTCTTGCAGAAACAAGAGGCTAAATAATATGATTCTTGTAGGCTTTTTGGAGTGTGTTTTATCAAAGGAAATGTACTCAGAGTCGAAGCTTGCTATGTTTTGTGCTTTATCTGTGCAGAAAAATTCCACTTAGAGAAATTTAATGCCAAAGCTGTAAGATGTACATTCCTAAGAAATGAGTATTGTCTTTAAATCTGAAGTAAACACACACTGGGAATGTTTGAATGAAGTACATTCACCAGTCAAGTTCTACTGCGCTATGTGTCATTGGAAGAGACTTAGACACTTTAAAGATGCTGTCCTGGCTACAAAACATCACTCTTCCCACAGCCCCTTTCTCTCCTTCAGTAAAAACTGATCCCAAGAGCACTGAAGAAGGCTAGGGGACCAATAAACTAGAAAGCTGTCAGCTTTCTATTTAATGCTTTCAAAACACAAATCTAATTATCACTTCCAAAATTTCAGTGAAAAATTCAAATGCTTGGAATTATTAAGTATTTGGGTATTTATATTGTCCACTAAGTATTGGATACTTTTTGTTTGAACCAGTCCTGAGGTATGAACTCCAGGCCTGGGTTCTGTTCTTTTGTTCTCCAGGTTAACATTTGAACTACGACTCCACTTCTGGATTTTTTTTGGTAGTTACTTGGAGATAAAAGTCTCACAGACTTCCTGCTTGAGATGGCTTCAGACTGTAATCCTCAGATCTCAGCTTCCTGAGCAGAGAGGATTGCAGGTGTCAGACACTGGTGCCTGGCACATTGGACACTTTTTAATGTCAGAGGAATTTTCAAGATCAACTGTTCTCTACAACAAAGGAAATAAAAATTCATAAATTCTAAAATGAGATGTTGAAAGTAGACATCTTGTTTAAGAACCATCAGATGCACTAGAATTCAATCCCCATTCTCCCAAACCGTATCTCTCTAAAACTGCTCTGTGGTCAACAGCAAAGTATTTTTAATGGGCTTGCAAAAATTATACATATTTATGGAATACTATGCCACACTTCAATGCACATATTCATGATATGTTCCAATCAGGAGAAACATGTCTATTTCCTCAGACATTTGTCTTTTCTAGGAAACATTCTATTCTTTTCTCCAAGCTTACTAATATGTGTAATATTTATTGATATCTATAGTAATCCCACTTACAATAGGAACATCAGACTTTATTCCTCCTATCTAACTATAACTGACTAGCTTTTGATCAACTTTTCCCTATCCTTCCTCCTCAGCCTCTAGAAACAACCATTCTACTCCTAACTTCTATGTATATTGCATATTATGAGTGAGCAGGGCTTCACTGGGTCTAGTAGGGAATGTTTGAAGAGGAGATAACTTTGGTTAGAGTATGAGTAAACTGATAGCATAAATAATGACAAGAATAAATCCTCCACAGTGGGATGACTTATTTTTAAGATTTATGAATAAGCTAAATTTTTTTAACATGAATTAAAAGTATACAGAAATCTACCAGTTTTTTTCAAACGTACTCTTAATAATAGCAGTGAGGGGCCGGGAGTTTGGCCTACTGGTAGAATGCTTGCCTAGCATACATGAAGACCTGGGTCTTCTTTGGTACCACATATATAGAAAAAGCTAGAAGTGGTATTGTGGCTCAAAGAAAAGAGTGCTAGCCTTGAGAAAACTTAAGGACAGTGCTCAGGCCCTGAGTTCAAGTCCCAGGACTGGCCCAAAACAAAAGTAATAATGCAGTGAGGCATTTCTGTATCTGGCGGATGGCCCACAATGCATTTCACCACATCCTACCTCAGAATGTTCCCAGCAGTCCACATAGAGCTTGCATTCAGAGCATTGTTAGGGCAGCTAAATGAGTTGGCTATGTATAAGGAGACTAGCATTCCTGGAATATTCATGACTCAGGTGGTTTCTGAACTTGAAACTTCATTACTGAAATTGAGACTATTGTGAAACAAAAACAAACTGGGACTGCTGGTCACCCTGCTTACTGCAAGGTTGTTTTGTACCTGCTTGCTAATATTGTAAATGGTGGTATTTGCATTCAAATATTTTCTGATGTTTCTTTGCCTTTTGAAAAACTTCATGATGCTTTAGTCAAGTTTATTTATGCAAATATTCTACATTCAGCACATGGAGAAAAGCACGAAGCAATCACAGTGTCTGACTCTTCATGTACTATGCACACATAAACTATCAATAAAAACCTACTGTAAATAAATTAAGGAAGCTGGGAACAGATGGTAATCCTAGATACTTAGGGGGCTAAGATCTGAGAATCATAGTTCAAAGCCAGGCCAGGAACGAAAGTCCACAAACCTCCCATCTCCAGTTAACCACCAGAAAACTGGATTGACAACAAATTAATAAAGCAGATGATACACATAGACTAACCATCAATTATATTATAATATTTATTGTGGTTATCGAACAGTTTGACATTTGATTTAAATATATTCATTTATATTGTAAAACTTATGAGTTTTCTGGATTCTGTGGGTTTTTTTTTTTCCCAATCGTGGGGCTTGAACCTCTGGGCCTGGGAGCTGTCCCTGAGCTCTTCAGCTCAAGGCTATTGCCCTATCCATCGAGCCAAGCATCACTTCCGGTTTACTAGTGGTTAATTGGAGATAAAAGTCTCACAGTTTGTAGTGTACCAGCTGGCTTTGAACCATGATCCTTAGGTCTCATCCTCCTGTGTAGCTAGGATTACAGCCATGAGCCACTGTGCCTGGCTTCAGCCTGGGTTCTTTTCTTTTAAATGTTCTTTGACTTGCTCTTTAAAAAAAATTTTATTTTACAGTTACATTCATCAGGTTGGGGTGCATTACTTCTTGCACATTGATACCTATTCTCAAGGTTTTGTCCCAGTTTTCCCACTCCCTCCCTTGTTTCCCACCTCCCTTCCCAATTTCAAATAAACAAATAAACGTATATACAATATACCAGGCAACAACATCAGATACAGTAAACACAGGAGATTAACCATAAGGGGGGAAAAAAGAGAAGAGAAATAACATAGTACATTAAGAACAATAATCAATAATCACAAAGATAAACCTCATGTTTCCATATCTTAGAGTTCCTTTCATTTAGTCTCATCCTATATGACCTTATATGCATAGCTTTTAAGCTATTGTGACTGTCTGTTAAGAGAGTTCTAGATGTGTACTAATTATTACAAATGAGGGAAACCATTGAGCCTATGTCCCTTTTGGTCTGGCCTACTTCACTTAAAATGATTTTTTTCTAAATCTTTCCATTTCCTTACAAATGGGGGGATGTCATCCTTTCTGACAGCAGCATAGAATTCCATTGTGTATAAATACCACATCTTGTTGATCCACTCATCAATTGAGAGGCATCTGGGTTGGTTCCAAATCTTTGCTATGGTAAATAGTGCTGCAATGAACATCATTGTTCTAGTGGATTTAGTATGTCCTTGTTTCTGGACGATTGGGTAAATGCCAAATGGTGGAATTGCTGGGTCATAGGGGAGCTCTATGTTTAGTCTTTTGAGGAACTGCCATACTGCTTTCCATAGTGGTTGAATGAGTTTGCACTCCCACCAACAGTGTAGTAGTGATCCCTTCTGGCCACATCCCCTCCAGCATCTGTTGTTAGTAGATTTCTTGATCATGGCCATTCTAACTGCAGTGAGGTGGAATCTCAAAGTTGTTTTGATTTGTATTTCTTTTATAGCCAGAAATGTTGAGCATTTCTTCCTGTGTCTATAGGCCATTTTTATTTCCTCTTCAGAGAAATCTCTCTTTAAGTCTCCCTTTAGCCCACTTTTTAATGAGATGGTTGTTTCTTTGAAGATTTGTTGAGATTCAAGTTTTTTAGCTGTAGATATAATTTAGATATGAGGCCTTTGTCTGTTGTATGGCTAGTGAAGATCTTCTCCCACTCTGTGAGCTTTCTATTTAAGTAGCCTGGTTTCTTTTTTATTTTTATTTATTTATTTTTGTGGGTCATGGGGCTTGAACTCAGCCTGGGCGCTGTTCCTGAGCTCTTTAGCTCAAGGCTACCACCCTAGCCCTGGGCCTGGGTGTTGTCCCTAAGCTCTTCAGCTCAAGGGTAACATCTTACCCTTGATCCAAGCCCCACTTCTTGTTTTCTAGAGGTTAATTGGGCATAAGTGTCCTGAGTTCTTTTGTGCCGGAATGGCTATGAACCTTGATCCTCAGATCTCAATCTCTTTAGTAGTTATGATTGCAGGCTTTAGCCACAGTTCCCGACTTATCTTGGTTTCTCACAACACAAAATATTGCACTTTTAGGTCTATTGTAGTGAAAAGATAATTTGCTTTGTGCTTTCCTCAGAGTGGAATGGAAAAGGCACATCAAACTGTACACATGACTTTGCTTTCAAAAGAGAATTCTTACTAGGCTTTACTGGCTAAATCTTAGAGAATTTATCACTTTGTTATTTGGGCACTTTATATCTTAAAACAATAATATCATTCACTATTAATATAGTGAGCATCCAATCTGTCTTTTAATCAAAGATGCTATAAGATAGTCAAATGATAACCTAAGGTCCTACTATGCTCACTGAAATTGTAGAAATTTTGCTTCAAGTCAAATGTTACTAAACTATTTGTGGAAAAGATACCACTTTGAAGATTTTTACATGCCCACTCAAGGCAGAACAGGCATATCTACTCTATTTGCAAATTAAAAACCTAGACATGAATTTCAACGAATATGATGAATTTAGCTAATTGATTTTTAAATTCATTACTGATGAGTCACAAACTTAGTCATATTTCTGGCATTTTCTGACTCAAGCATCTTTATTTTTTTGCTCGAGACAGACTGTAGTTTGAGACTATCTCACTGAGTTGGTCATAATAAGTCCTGATGAGGTATTTTGTCTACATGTACACTGAAAAGCAACACTAACTCCTGAGAACTGAGTTACTCACCCAAGGATTCAAAGAACTAGCACTTATTACAGGTGATGGCCTGAATTATGACTATCTTGATGGTTCAGTTTATTTAAGATTTAAAGTATAAAGAAAGAATTCAGTGGGAACTCATTTAGCTTTCTAGGGCTTATTATCTTAGGAAAGAACATGAAGGATACGGGGTTAAATGAATGTTTAGTTACTGATTGAGTTGAACAGTTATTTCACCATAGACAATTGAGGTCCCTTACTCATATGGTAAACATTTATCTATTCTTTTGGTCTCGTTTCCGATGGAAAATCCAGAAATAACCCTGAATTCTATAGAGATTGGAGGTGAAAGAAATTGGGGAGCAAAAAGTTGAGGAGGGGTGAGGCCCTACTGCATTTTCTCTCTGTCTTCTACACTACGGCTTGGATGACCATTCACAGGGGTCCCATGTTTTGAAAACTTTATCTGCAACACATGGTGATCTTGTGAGATAATGGAGATGAAGTCTGCTGGGAGGAAGTTATGTCACTGGACGTGGTCTCCCAAAGAGCATTGTCAGCTTCAGTTTCTTCTTTGCTGCTGGTTTTTGCTTCCAGATACCACAATCATCAACCTTTCCTGTGTAAAAGTTGATTTGTATCAGGCATGACTAACAGACATTACTTTCACAATTCCTGGCTACAGATGATCCTAGAATTATCATTTCAGTTGATAGCATACAACTCCTTTTCTAAAGGCATCCTTTTAGAATTGTGTCCCCACTATCTGTTGTTTGGGATGCACATTTTAACAAGAAATCACTGTATTGATATCTGAGGAGAAAGAGGAAAGAGATGTGCCAATCACTTGGAGAGCTTTCTACTAGATATTCCTGCCTTTAGATATTGGAAACTGAGAGCTACTCTGCACATTTTGGGAAAACTTGCCTTTCTCTCTTCTGTTTGCAATTCAACGTATATAGGAGGTAGAAAAAATGAGTCCACCAGCATCTGAAGAACTGTGTTGTATTAACTTGTCATCTTTGAAATCTAGAAGACTTATCTGAAGGGATGACAATTACACATAAATAGATTACCAGGTGGAACTGCTGAGACCTATTTAATAATAAATATCTTTTTGAATGAGCAAAACTGAGTAGAACTGAACTCAGGGTGGCTCTAGCTTCAAGAATGTATCTCTTTGAGATGCACAATGAATGATTTCTCAGTGATAATCTTTAAAGTACTCACATTAACAATTCTGGCTTGGAACACCCAGTGTTCGAACAACAGATTGGTTTGATAATCAATCCTGCTGCATCTATGATGGTCTTAATCAAGCTTAGGATGGAGAAAAACTGACTCGATTTTTATTGCATAATGTTACTCATTTCACATATTGTTTCTCTCATAAAGAGACTAGGAATAGAGTGTCTTCATTCCAAGACCAAGTGTAGTTAGTTTCTACACTTGATGTCTTTTGGGCTGGACTGCTTTAATTTTGGAAACTGCTAGAAATGGACTAGGTTTTTGTTGTTGCTATTATCTTATTTATTTATTTATTTATTGTTGGTTCTAGGGCTTCAATTCAGGGCCTTGGCATTGTCCCTGAGCTTCTTTTGCCCAAGTCTAGGACTCTGCTACTTGAGCCACAGTTCTATTTCCAGTTTTGGGGATTCATTGGAGATAAGAATATCATGGGCTCTTTGGCCTGGGCTCACTTCCAACTGTGATCCTCAGATCTCAGCTTTCTGAGAAGCTTGGATTACAAGTATTAGCCACACACACACCCAGTGTATTAATTCTTTTTTAAATAGAATCTAGGATAAAAAGGATTTGCTACATTTTGTTTCAAAAGCCACTCAGTCTGTTTTATAGCCATTCCCAAAGATGGCCGTTTTGATACACGATTTTTTCATAGTTTCAAGAGTCATAAACCTCTACAACATAAGCCACAAGGCACTTTGAATGCTAAACCAGCTCCAAATGTAAGAGCCCACAGTTATAGGTGCTCACACTGCCTACATTAAACCATAAACCTACTTACCATGTAAACTGGAATGCACCCCTACGTCATGTCTGTTTCTTCTTGGCAGCATTGTCATTTGAATTCAGGCAGGGCCTCCTGCTTGATAAAGCAGGCTTTCTACTACTTTAGTCATATCTCCATCCTGTTCATTATTTTTTTTCTTGAAAGTCCTATTGGTTGGCATCATTTGATACTCAGCTCTGTGTTTCGATGTTTGTTCTCTCTGGTTATATTTCAAAATGAAAGCAAAAATGTTACCCTGATTCCTAGGAAATTTTTAAAAAATCCTGAAATTTTTAATTCATAAGTCATCATATTTTACAATATAGTAGGTCAAATATAGTTTCAAGAATACTCAGGTAATTTAAAACCTTAGTCTTATATGACTGGAGTTTATTTAATAACAATTAGAAACCCAGGAAATTTCTAATGATGACTACTACATTTTGAAACATAGGTTATTAAGTAGAATATAGTGAAGTGAGGAGGCTCAGTGTAAGTAACTTCTTACAGCCATCCTGCCGCCTCGTGAATCCTGGAGGTGAGAGGGGCCATTTACTCAATTGAAGATGCCTAATGCAAGGTGAGCTAGGAGAGCTTTGCTTCAGAGAAATACAGATGTCATAGCCTTAGGAAAGCTTTGCAAAGAGAACGCTCTGATTCTGCCTTGATTTACCTCCATACATGGCTTGAATCATCCACCATGCCTACAGACCAGCTTTTTTGTTGATTATTCTGGAGATAGAATCTAGTTGACCTTTATTCTCAGGCTAGATTCTCTGAATCTCAGCCTCTGGACTGGCTAGGATTTCAGGCATGAGCCACCATCACCTGGCTTCTTTCCTCTAACTTTACATGATATAAAGTACTTATGTTGAGTTACATTAACAATCATGTTTACTTTTTCTCCTAAGACAAAGCATAGAAGTTGCTGTAGAAGATTGTGTCTATCCAATGAGCTTTGCTAGTCTGTTAAAATGGACATTATATGGCACATAAAAATAAACTACTACTTAGTTGTTGTTGTTGTTGTTGTTGTTGTTGTTTGGGGGGCATCATGGGGCTTGAACTTGGCCTGGGTGCTATCCCTGATCTCTTCAGCTCAAGGCTACCGCCTTACCCCTGGGCCTGGGCATTGTCTCTGAGCTCTTCAGCTCAAGGATACTGACCAAGCCCCACTTCCCATTTTCTAGAGGTTAATTGGATATAATAATCCAAAACCTGCCCGGGCAGGTTTTGAAGCTTGACCCTCAGATTTCAGCCGCCTGAGTAGCAAGAATTACAGGCGAGAGCCACCACGCCCGCCTGTCTTAGTTTTATTTTTTTTCCTACAAAATAAGTTGCTTTGATAAAGTAGTAGTCAATATGAATTTTCAGACTATATTACGAATAATAGTGGCAAAGAATTATGGATATGTAGAGAAAGTAACAGAATGTGTTTTAATTTAAGATAAAGACAGAATATGGTACTACCTAAAGTAGTTGCTTGTTCCAAACTGCTAGCTGGAGAAGACCACAGTGAAATCACAGTAAATGGATTCACAAGTTATGAAAGGTTTGCAGAAAGGAGAGGCCATGTCCCTTGAGCTATGATGCCTGAGCCTGAAAAGAAACAGTAAAATGTATTAAAGCTTTATCAACGTTGGCTTGACTTTTATGGAGGAAGTAGTCTAGTCAAAGTCATGTAAATAATTTTTCAGAGTATGCAGCTTGGATCCTGCCAGCCCCTGACACCCAAAGCAGTTATGATCTACTGAGAGAAGGAAGTGATAATGTGGTACCCTGTCTGAGGCTTGGGAGTTGACAGATAAGAAATCTCCACTGCTATCCTCCAAGGTTCTGGGAAAGAGCCACGTAAAGCTCAACTCTTTCCTCACCTATTCTAAGACATTCTTGCCTTAGTATCCTGTGGAATCTAATAACTACCCTTCTTAATTACGGCCTTATTTACTGGCTTCTATAAAATTGCAGTTTTTCTTCCTTTGCTGTGAGGTGTTCCTCATTAATGAAGGGTCTCCCGTTATCTATTAAATCAAATCATTTCATTAGATGTATAAACTGTCCTTTACATCTGTGATGTCAGATTCTCATTTATTTCACTGATATAAAGAGGCTTCAAGAGCTCCTGCCCTTCTCTCTTTTGCAGAATTGGAAATTGGATCTTATGGTCTACAGTAAACATTGTATGTCTTTTTACACATGACCCATGGCTCAAACTTCAAAATTGAAGCTAAAAGCTTTCTTTGTGTCCATAGGCTTATGCAGCTGTCATTCGGAAAGTCTTTACATTTCTTTGAATGAATGCATTTCTCTACTTCAGTATGGTTTTATTAAATTAGGTTATTAACTCTCTTAAAGAAGCTATATTCTTAGTTGTTTAGAGATAAATAAGCACTCAGACAAATTGAACACTGGCAACCAAGGAACTTGAATCTCAAGTAATTTAAATGTGTTTTCTATTTACAATTATCCAAGAAAGGCTAGCTAGTGAGAGTTGGAAATTCAAACAGAGAGAATCCAAGTTTGTATAATTTTGATAAAGTTTTGGCAAACAAGACTATTGGTTTAATAAAGCAGATATGTCTACTCTGATTTAGCAGAATGATATATAGTACCTACACATATTATTTTGATTGAGAAGGTCCTATGGAAACATATAGGTCTTTCCTAATTGACTAAGCTGGTAATAATAATATGTAAGATTACTAATTTTAACTTGTGAAAGTACAAATTTGTATTTAATCATATAATCTTTAATAAAGCCATTATAATGACAAACCTTATCTCTGTAATAGTTACATTTCACAGCAATTTGAAGATACCCAAGATCTTTAGGCAGCTTAAAACCTCAGATTTATACTCAATTATTTAATATATTTTAAATAAATGACAAGAAAATTCCCAAGTAGGATGGTCTAAGAGATGTTAATAAATAAGCATACATAGGTTTAGATACTTTTTATGGCACTGTGGTTTGAATTCAGAGCCTTGAGTTTGCTAGTCCAGAGCTCTTTGACTTCAGCTACACCTCCAGCTCTGCTTTTTGTGGATTATTTTGGAGATGGGTTCTCTCAGATTTTTCTTCCTAGGCTAATCTAAAACCATTATGCTCCAGCTCTCAGCCTGAGATACCCAGGATTATAGGTGTTTGCTTCTGGTAATAAGCTGTAAGTTTGTATAGGCTTTGCCTCTAGTATAGATGAACTACATCAATGGATATAATAATGAACATGTTTATTTTCATTACTTTGAAAAGTTGAACTGTAAGGATGTGTGTCACCACAGGAGGCTGTGAAATGTATATTCATGAACTCATCTTCAGAAAAAAATACTGCTATATGACAGGCAATTCAGAATCCTCTTCCTCATTTTCCCTGTGAACAGAATTAGCAGTAGTTGAATAATATGAGTGGTTAAGTCGCTACTGGAACAACAGTGAGGAGTTATAACTTTATGTGCAAAGTTTGCATGACTAAATAGTTTGCAAAGGGGTTTCAACTCAACAGGCCCATTTATGAGTGCAGTGTATCTTGACCAATGTTACCCTTCCATTTCTACAGCTTCGCAAAGAGCTTATGTTTACATTGGTCTCCTTTCCTCAGAGGCAAGAAGGTTTGGGATTTTATTAAAAAAAAAAGGAAAAGAAACTTCAGGAAGTAGTGCTGTGCCTCAAAATGGAAGAGTGCTAGCCTTGAACTGCAGAGAATTTGCTCAGGCTCTGAGTTCAAGCCTCATGACCAAAACAAAAAAAAAAAAGAAAACTTTATAATCAGCAAATGGAAGAGAAGGAGACTGACAATATTGAACTTGAGTTCTCCAGAATGTTGTTCTAGAAACTAGCTCACCACAAAGCATGTAGCTCCCTTCAAACAGTTTAATCTTAGGATGCTCTCTGCTCTCTGTTTGAATCTCCAAGTCTCACTAGCTAGCCTTTCTTGACACTCTTGCTTATCTGCCTCTCTAAACTACAGGCTTTTCTCTTTCTTCATGAGAAGGGATATCAATGTGTGAGAAGTAATGCACCCTCTACCTGGCAAATAAAGCTGTAATTACAATAAAAAATAAAAAAATATTTTTAAAAAGTGTTTCCAAAATCAAATCAGAAATTGTCATTAGAAATAAGAGACTTCAGTGGCATCCGTCCTGCTACAACATAAAATGGGATTTTTGATAAAGATTTAGCAAGGTCTAGAGCCTGATTGATAGTCGTGGAGAACTCATTTCAATGTTTATGCCAGGAACCAAAGAACAGGAAAGTGTCATTCTGTCCCCAAATGATAAATGCACATTTAAAGGACCACAATGGAATTTGAGTGTGTCCAAAAATAACTGGTTAGTACCCTAAAATGAATTCATTATTGGGATGGATTATGAGAACACTGATGAAGATTATGGATCCTCAATGGAGTGACACCTTGCATGGCCCACATAGGAATCTGGGAATCTACTTGGCTCTGAGAAGAGCACCAAGTACAATCAAAGCTAAGGAAGATTCTAGGAAGGAAAATCAAATAGCCCTATGTGATACAAAATCCCAGTCCTGAGGAAGGGTACAGAAATGCCTGAATGATTTTACTTGTTGGTCTAGGAGATGTAGCATATGCTCTGGGGTCCAGTTGAAGTCTCAGATAACCACAGCCAAAAGGTATGTTCAAGGCCAGATGATACAAGCTTCACCTTAGTGACAGTCAAAGAGAGCATTGTGTTAGGAGGGCAGATTCTTCAGACTTCAATGGATCCCAGGATAGGAAAACTGTAGTATATCAGCTACCTTGAAACTTAACCTGCAGAGCGAAAGGCAGCTAAGTAGAGACCACAGGATTAATGCACAGAAAAATATCTAGTCTTCAGCTGGAAGTGAATTAATAAACTCACTTAGATTAATATGATTAAGTTTATGCCCACCTAGTTAAAAAAAAGAGGTACTCCTAAATTACCTTGAATTCACTTTAGAAAAATTTAATCTCTGCACTCTTACAATTATGCATACAAAATAGTTTTCAGGAAATAAATACTGGTTTTGATAGAAGCTTTTTAGAGGGTCAGATTTCCCTCAGCAATATCCTAGGAAAAGATGGATTTGATTTTAGGAAAACAGCCTGGGGCATAGTTTACAGAACTCTTCTCTGGAAGAGAAAGGAAATATGGTAGGACCATATTTCAGTAAAAAATTTTTTCACTCTCATCTCCAGAATCACTAGACAAGTGTCTATATACAATCTGACTTTCTAAGTAGGTAAGCCACCTACAAGGCTGCCCTAAGGATAGGGCTAGCATTTACATATTTTCTAGAACAATTTGCCATGTAGTTCTACATTTATGTGTAAAGTAAGGTGAAAAAGTGCTAGAATACTTGAAAGTGAATGCAGTCCGATGCATGAAAATGCATTCTATGATTACTGGGTCTTATACAAGTAACAGATCATAGTCCTCCAGGCAAATATTCTTTCTTCTGTAAAAGGACACAAATAATGTTAGCAAGTTATAGCAATACATTTGTATTAACCAATATTAATACATACACATGAAACATACCTGTATAGCAGCAGCTTTTTCATTTTTGCCAATCACCATGATATTCTCCAGATCTTGACCTTCTATGTCTGCTCTCTCACTACTGCCTTGTAAGGAAGGCAATCCTTCACAAAAACAGACTCTGAAACAAAAGGAAAAAAATGTTAATAATGCCGTGGGGAGCTGCATCCAAGCAAGAAGAGCATTGTCTGGGGATTGGGACATTTCCTGGACCCACTGACCTCATACACTTTGTTGGTGACCTTGTCTATACTTAAGTTGGTCCCTCTGGGACCCAAAACATCTCCTAGTTAAGGGTCAAATGAAGCTAGTTGAAAATACCCAGCAAAAGGCAATAATGTGTTGGAAGATGTATAGTGTTTGCACAAGTCAACGGGTATTTATGATATTTTTCCAAATGGTAATGGGACTTTAAGAAGGCAAGTGTTTGGGCTGTTATTGTTTGTTTTGTTTAGTTTAATGCTAAAAGCAAGATCTATCAGAAGGAACCGGGGTTAATGGCTGGGTGAGTCTATTGGGGAAGAGCCAGCAACTTATGACACATAAGTAATGATATATCTGTCAAAAATCAATGGATAGATTTTTCTATGAAACATCTTGGGTAGCCCAATTCATTTTCCTTGTGCAGGTGAGGCAGGCTCTTTCTGACATCAAAGTCATTTCTGTTTCCTGGCCTCATGAAGGTTTGCTCCAAGAAAAAGTGCTCGAATTCCTGAGCATCCTACTAAGAGAGAGCTTCCATGTTACTAAAAGATGAAAAAGAAGGACCATTTCTGCAAAAACTCTGGTAGCAGAGGACAGCGACATTCCTGGGGACTCTAACTTCCGACCAACAAGCCAAGTCTGTCCTGCATGCTCTTGGCAGGTGCTTGTGATTACAAGATTGGTTCCATCCCACTTCCATTCCACAATGGAAGAGCCTGAGTCAATCTCTCCCCATCCCCTGGGCCTTTTACCTTCTCTTTTTAAATTACTTCCGATGCCCTGTTCCATTAAAATACTCTCAATCTGAGCAGGGTCTGACAAGGATGGATATGCTCTTCATGAAGGCTAATAACTTGGAGTCCACCAATACACTGTTGCCCCTTCAAATGTGGATTCTTGGATCATTTGTTCACCGCTGCCTGGGGGAAGGACAGAGAAGGAGTCTGGCATCAGGCAGCTGTGCTTTGACTTTCTTCCCTGTGTCTCACAATCAGTTAGTCACAAAATGTATGCTGTCAGCCAACCATTCTCCCCTCCCCCCCAATTTCCTCATCTGACTCGCCTTAGTAAAGAGCTATGTGAACTCCTAACGGAAAGAAAACAAAAGGGTGGTGTTTTTCCTAAGAAGACTGGAAATATTTTTCAAGATGCCAATGCAATCTCTGTAGAAGATATGGCAGTTCCTAACCATGTGACTTTGGACAAGTTTATGAAGCTCTCTGTGTCTCAGCTCTTCACCCACAACACGAGACTGACAAGAATATCTACATTCTAGGGATGTTGTGAGATTTGAAGAAATTAACATAGATCATGCCTATACAATAATGGCTGAGACAAGGTGGGGCTATGTAAGGATACTGAGTAGAGTGGATTTGGGGGGTGGTATTTTTACAATTTTCTTTATCTCCGTTACATTTTTAGAAATGTTAAGTTACCCTACTCTGTCCTCCACATAGCTTGGCATCCTAGATATTTTCCTGGCTGACCCCTTCATTAGTATGATTCTGAAATGGCTACACTATGGTCTTTAAGCATGGAACATGGAATAGGTTCATAGTCCATAATCTTCTTTGGGTACAAAAACTAGACAAAACGGGGCAGGTAAAATGGGAAAAGGATTGAAGTCCAGGGATTAAGAAGAGATATGCCAAAATATATTTACTGAAATACTGACATGGAATATGAATCTCCAGAAATTTCCACTTTTTCCGTCATGCAAACATTTTTGGCAATGTGGATAGTTTCAGAACAGTAAAATTGGAAGATCTATATGAAAGAATGTCTGTTTGGCCATAGACTCATTCACTACAATTCCCACAGTTGATCTCTGGATGTCTTATTTTTTTTTTCTTCTGTACTGAGGTCTGAACTGATGGTCTTGTGCTAGCTGCACGGATCTACTACTTGAGTCACATCTCCAGGCTGGCTTTTTGTTAGCTCTATGGGAGACAGAGTCTCATCTCTCACACTTTTTCTGCCCTGGCTGATGTTGAAACTCAGTTCTCTGTTTCTCAGTCCCCTGAGAAGCTAGTATTACAAGTATGAGCCACCGGTGCTCAGGTCTAGATGTATTTTCTTTCCAAAAGGCTGAAGGAAAAAATGAAGCACTTTTCTCCATGAAGTTACCCGATACAAAGTTTTGAAAATGGCAACAGTGTTTGTGTTTAATTTATATTTTAACTTGTAGTAAGCAAGCAAAATACATTATTCTGAAGTCATTTTATCAATCTAATATATTATTAAATCGTATTTCTAGGTAAACAAATCTGAATGACTCGTATTTCTACCTAGGCAAATTAATAAAATACAATAAACCATGTAGTTATTTTATAACAGCAGTATTTAGTTTTAATGAGAATATTTGCAAAACATTTCTGAGTATTTAATATGTGAAAGCAAACCATATGTATTAAAATTGGGAAATAACACAGCTGTCTGTAACAGAGACAGTCAAGGAAGGGTTTTAATAACCACTTAAAGAAAGTGTTTAAGGAGCTATATCTGTTCTTTTCCCTGCAGGAGATAATTTATCCTCTGTGGTGACAAATGAAAATGCTCTGCTTTAGAAATGTTGACTGTATTACCAAATGACTTGCATTCTAGTAGGAATGGTGTGTTTGTCATTGGTTTAACACCTGAGACAAATCAGCTAAAAGGAAGAAAGATCTATTTGGCTTGTGGTTTTAAAGGTTTCAGTCTATGGTCACTTAACTTTATGGTCTGGGGGCTACAGTGAGGCATAATAAAGCAGGGAGCGGATAGTAGAGGAAAGTGTTCACGTCATGGTTATCCAGAAGCACAGAGTTCAAGATGGAAGAAGAAGCCACGAACAAGATATCACCATCAGAGGCACACCCAGTAGACCCTCTCACCTCTTTAGCTTTCATCCAATGCAAACTCAGGCAAGGATTAACCTATCTATAGACAAAGTTACCATACTCACAATCCAATCGCCTCTCAATAGTGTCACTGTGGGCTAAACCTTCAATACATGAGTCATTTGAAGGCTCACTTCATACACAAGCCTTAACAACTATTAAGAACCAGAATCACACCCACCTAGATGTTCCTACCACAAGGACTCACGTGCCTATTACTGCAGTTTGCACCCTTGGTGAGATCTGAAGAAGGCAGCAATGGTAGACATTTTCAGTTGTCAGAAATCATGAAAAGTTCTTGGCTCAGATTTCATGGCCTTGAGCACAGAACAGAAAGGTTGGGAGATCTTTGATCTGCTAGGTAAGATTTTGAATAATCGTGCATCATTATAGCCCACTACTAGAAAGTGTACAAACTTTCAAGATAGATGGCATTAGTTCTAATTCCCATCCTAACACATATTAGCACTGGACCATGAAAAATAACTTTATTCACTAAACTCCCATTTCCTCAACTGAAAGTGAAATGACCTTGATATGCTGGTTATGAGAATATGGGGCTTTCTTGAACATAACTCAGAATAGGGACATTGAATAAGTGCTCTTTTGCAAATGTCTGCAAGTACTGTTTCATCATTCTTCTATGTGCAAGTGATGTTACAAAATTAAATTCTACAGAACTTTACAGAAAGAATTCTCACATTTAAATTTCAATATTCTCAAAGCCCATCTCTTTATAATCATTACAGAACAGTTAAGCCTTCATAGTCTCATCCAAGTTAAAATCTATTTAAATCAATTGAAATAAACCTTTCTTTGTTTTGAACATCCTGCCAATCTTAGTGAATGGGTCATTTTGAAATTCAGGATTAATAATAATTCTGCCTCCAAGGAAGATAGACAAGCAATACATTCAAGTGTTAGTTCACTGGGCAAGGTTTTTTGATTCTTTGGAACTACAGTTATGAACATAAACTGACTGTGAAACACTTGTAGAAACACTTAGCCTCTGCGTGTGCATATGCATGCCCATATGCATGTGAATGTGTGTATTCCTTCATGTTTGTACAACATGGTTGTGCTTAGTCCAATATCATTGGGTTTACTTGATTGAGTGTTGAGATACAAGTCACTTAACAAATGTGTTTCAAAATTCTGGTGTGATGGTTCATGTCTACAATCCAGTCTCTTGGGAGGCTGCAAGCAAACTGGGCAACATTGAAAGACTAAAAAGACATCTGGATGCAGTGGCTTATGCATGTATTCATAGCTACTTAGGAGGCTGGGGTCAGAAATCTCATAGTTCAAGACCAGCCTGGACAAAAATGTCTCTGAACCTCATTCAATCAACACATTTTTAAAACTAAAAAAAAATCCTGGACACAGTGGTACACAACTGTCATCCTGGTCATGGGGGAATTGTAAATAGGAGAGCTACGATCCAGACAAGACTGGGCAAACTTTTTCCTGCTTGAAAATTAATGGAAGCAAAACAAACTGAAAGTATGGCTCACATGGCAGAACACCAGTCTAGAAAGCACAAGGCCCTGAGTCCAAACCCCAGTGCTGTCCTCAAAATAATGAAAAAAAAAAAACCCAAAACATAAAACAGTATGATCTATTTAGGTTACTGTTGACATTCATACTAATAGAATAAAATGAATTTGTGCTCCCATATTTTTCTAAGTAAATTTCCCACAATTAGAGCAATTGAACTCTTAGTAACCAATGGGAAAATTTTTAGTGTGGTAAGAAGTGGCATAATGTGTAATGTTTCATCCCATATTATAATTCTGATTATATTCTAAACATCTAGACTGTCCCTTAGACCAAGATCTCCCCATTTCTTTAGTATAAAGGCTCTTTTTTGGGCAGTCCTTGGGCTTTAAGTCAGACCCTGAGCACTGTCTTTGGGCTTTTTCAAGGCTGGTGAACTACCACTTGAGCCAACACCACTTTTGGCTTTTTCTGTATATGTGGTACTGAGGAACTGAACCCAGAGCTTCGTGCATACTAGGCAAGTACTCTACCACTAGGCCACACTCCCTGCCCCAGTACAAAGACTTTTTGATAATGCGAGCTTTGGAAGGGTGGTAAGGTTAGTGGGGATTTTTGTTTAGTTGTGTTTGGTGTAGTTTGAATTCTTGGTCTTATACTTCTTAGGTACGTGCGCTACTAATTGGGTCACATCCCCAGCACACCCCCTCACCTTTGGTTACTTTTCAAATGGTGTTTGGTGCTTTGAGGCCTTAGACAACGATCCCAATACGTAACCCTTATATCTGGATATCTAAGTGTGCACTTGCAGACATGACTTGTTTGCTGAGACGGGGGCTTGCTAACTTTTTGCCTGAGTCGGTCTTAAACCCTATCCTTCTGATTGCTGCCTCTGAAAATAGCGAGGATTAAAGAGATATTCCCAGCCTTACTGTTGCTTTTATTGAGTACCAGGCTCAAGATTATGTACTAACGACTAGAGTTAAATTTAAGCCTGTGTGTGAAATCAAGTCTTCTCTCTTGATAAAATGCCAGCTTCCCAACTACATATTAAAATCATGAAGCTATGAACACAAAGAGACTGCTGTTTGTTAAGTGTACTAGACATTTTGGCATTGCTTATTACATTTAATTTTTAATATTTATTACCTTTGTTTTGTAAAGTAGGATATTCAGACTCAACGAGACATATTTTCCAAGTTTACTCATGTAATAGTGATAGGACTGGGATTTTGGTTTCACCAAGAACTTGGACTGGAATCCCAATTGTCTGGCTTCAACTTCCTTGTTCTCTTCACTACATGATGGGAGATTGCCCTCCAACTTTAAAAATACCCAAATTTGGTGTTTTCTTTTGGGATAGAATTGCACACACACACACACACACACACACCCATGCGCGCGCGCGCACACACACACACACACACACACATGTGTGTAGATTTCTACACACTCAGACAGTGAATCATAGATTTGAGTGTATGTATCTTAGGTGGGTGGTAATCACAGGCAGAATCCTTAGGGAATGGAAACTCCAAACAAATGGAAAAGAAACCAGTTCAGGAGATCTAAGAAAAATGGCTTGCCCAGATACTCACAGACCATGAATGCACTAACAGTGGTGTCTGCCAGATGCTGTCACATAACCCCGAAGAGTGTGTGTGTTTAAATGACTTTCTTATGGGGATGTATTAGTTGTCTAAGGAGGGTTGTTGTGATATTTCCATACATATATATAGTACAAAGTGAACTCATCAAACTCTTCCCCTCCCACCTCTCTTCTCTCTTCAAGTTTTATTGTTTTACTTTTATATAATGTAGTTTGGCCATATTTACCCTCATTCACTCTTTCTGTTGGCCTTCCTGCTCCCACCATTCAACAAATAAAAGATTAATATGCAAAACATACAAAGAGCTAAAAAATTAAACAACAAAAGAACACATAATGTAATGAATAATGTGAGCACATTATTTCAACAGATAGTTCTTAGAAAGAAGTACCAATGGCTAATGACACAAAGCAAATTTTAATATATTATGTGATATACAATATTTATAATATGTAACATGCATAAATATATATAATGTACATATATAATATTTCTGAAACCACACTAAGATTCCATCTCATCCAGTCAGAATGACAATCAAAGAGGATGTTTTAAAAGGTGGATGCTTCCTTTTGGTCACATTTTATTCTTCCTAGATAGTAGCTGTGTTATCTATAGTCACCACCCCACATGACTTTCATGTCATCACCTCCCAGCTCTTCAGCATTACCTAATCAAGGAAAGGCTCAGCATAATTATCAGTGTTCATTCTTACTTGCTATCTTCTAAGTTTAGATTGATCACCACTGTGTAGTCTCTAAGTGAAGTAACATTCTCAGACAGAGGCTTCAAGAAATGGATTGAATTAACGTAGAGAGAATAAAACTTAGTCTATATAAAAGAAAAAAAAACTACCAAATGTAGATAAAGCAATAAATTAGTGCTGTAGCACTGACTATATTCCTTTTGAGAATAATCTGTTGTCTGGGCATTTGGAATAATGGTGACTTTTAAAATAATTTGACATTTTGAAATTCTAAAAGACTGGTCTTGTGAACAAATGCAAAACACATAACAGTCATGGATTTTAGACATTTTAAGTAAAAAAAGTAGGGGATTGTCTGTTGGTCAAATTTGTAAACAATATTAGACTATTTTAAAGAATGAGATCCTTTGTATTTTTAAAGGTTTTATTGCCAATGGCAGAGTATCCAAAATAGTTTTTATTATTTGTTGAAACTGCATAAATTAGACTTAAATGTGTTTAGACAGTTCAGCTAAGTTTTATATGTGGCAAAATATCTAGTATAGTAAAAGTATTTGTAAGATTTCTCTTAGAAGTGATTGTCAAATTTCTTCAAAGTTGTAACCCTAACAATGTTATTTCTTTTTAGATCAAACTCTCTTAGAGTTATCATTTTAATAAATTGGATATTAATTTTTAAAAACCAGCCACCAATTCTATTTTGTGAACATCTTGCTTCCCTTAAGAACACAGATTTCTTCTAGGTATTAAGAATTTTTCAGCTAGATATTCCTGCCTCATGCCTATAATCCTAGCCCCTTAGGAGGCTGAGAATAGAAGGATCTCAGTTTAAGGCCAGCTCAGGGAGAAAAGTTTGAGGAACCCTTATCTCAAAACAGCCAGCAAAATACCAAGCAAGAAAATGTGAGGCTTTGGATGCAGAATTTGGGGGTAGAGGAGAAAGAGAGAAAGAGGGAGCGAGAGGGAGCAGGAGAGAGAGAGAGAAAGAGAGAGAGAGAGAGAGAGAGAGAGAGAGAGAGAGAGAGAGAGACAGAGAGAGAGAGAGAGACAGAGAGAGAGAGAGAGACAGAGAGACAGAGAGAGAGAGTTATTTTGTAAGACAGTGCTGACTTTTGAACTTAAAAATATATTCCTGGGGCAGGGAGTGTGGCCTAGTGGTAGTATTCTTGCCTAGCATGCACAAAGCCCTGGGTTCGATTCCTTGGTACCATATACACAGAAAAAGCTGGAAGTGTTGCTTTGGTTCAAGTGATAGAGTGCTAGCTTTGAGAAAACCCAAGGCTAGTTCTCAGGCTCTGACTTCAAGCCCTAGAACTGACAAAAAAAAATCTCATTCCAAACGAGGCATATATATATTATAGAAAGATTTGAAACTATTTCTGAAATTCTGGAAACATTAATAAGATAAAGATAAAAATATAAATCATAAACATAAATACATCATAAATCATTCTACGAAACATATAATCCATGAGATGACTACAAAAATAGTCTTTAATAACATTAATAAATGTGTGCATATCAGTGTTTCCCAAAGTAAAGTCTCTTGGTAAATAGTATCAATAGCAGCTGAGTAGCTGCTGAGGACAAGTTCTCCTTTTCTACCCCAAGAAATACTTAGTAAGGATGCTGGGAGTAGCCCCTGCCCCTGCCCTCCAATTCTAACAGTCCTCAAGAGATTCTCTATGGTGTGCCTAATTGAGAAGCCCTGGCCTTTACAAGGTTTTCCTCAGGGAAGATACCTGAGTCATCACACTTCACCGAAGAGTGTATCCTGAACAAAATAATACACCTTCTCAAGATTTCACTCATCTCCTCACTAATGTCTAGGATCTAATAGGATCCCACTATATATATACTCATCATGCCTTCCTTGTCACATCGTCTTTGACAATCTCCTGGGATTTTCTCCATACAAGTTGTAAGAAACACATCGCCCATCCAGGCTCAAAGGATGCGGCAAAGAGACTTCAGTGGTGATTTTGCAAGATTACGTATCTGATTCCTGTTTGATGGCAGGAATACTCTCCAAGATACAGCAAGCCATTTTATAGTTGGCAGGTGGGGTTGATCTTCTCTTATGGATATCACTGAAGTTGTTTCTCTTTCTATTGTAATTCCTATACATGCAACTCGTTGAGGTTGGTCAAATTTTGGAAGTAAGTCTGGCTACATACACATCCCCAACATTTGTCTTTTGTGGCGGAAAAACGCAAACTTTTCTTGAGAATGTGTTCTGGCACACATACATTTTTCTGGCAATTTTCTTGTTTTGTTGAGATCTGTTCTTCTTTTATGTAATCAGCCTGGATCACATTCTAAACAGACCCATATATCCACAGCTTTCCAATGCATAAACTTTGTCACGTTCACAAGTTGTGAGGCAAACAAGCTAATGGAAAATTTCCACTGAGGGTCAATTTTGTCATGCTAAAAAGTGGACCAACACTGACTTTGTTTCTAACCATCTTGATTTTTTGGCAGTCGTAGGGCTTGGACTCGGGACCCGAGCAGTATTTTTGGGTTGTCTCAAGGCTAGAGCTCTACCACTGGAGCCACAATACCATTTCTAAATTTTCCTATGTATGTGGCACTGAGGAATTGAACTTGGGTCTTCATGCGTACGAGGCCAGCACTCTACCATTAGGCCAAACTCCCAACCCCCATATTAATAATTTTGAAAGCTATTTCTTAGCTATTTTTGTTGAGCATCTCTGAGGTGTTACATATATTCTCAGGATGAGAGTGAGATTATACCCAACTGGGTAAGAGGATGTGGTGCTCTTCTCATTATGCCATATATCAGAAGTCATAAAAGTCTATGCCTTAGTGCTAGGAACACTTTATGACTTGAGTATTTCAGAATTCCCCACTGAAAACTACCAACTAGCAGTTACAGTGACTAACTAGTCGCTTTAGCATGTCTTTTTCCATACTTTGAAAGGAAGTAACTAAGATCTGGGCAGTGGCTGAGCTCATTGCCATAGGCTGTTCTTTTCTTTTCTTTTCTTTTCTTTTTTTTGCCAGTCCTGAGCTTGAGTGCAGGGCCTGAGCACTTTCCATGGACTTTCTCAGGACTAGAGCTCTACCACTTGAGCCTCAGCACCACTTCTGGCTTTTTTTGATGCAGGTGGTACCAAGGAATAGAACCCAGGTCTTTGTGGACGCTAGGCAAGCACTCTAGCACTAGGCCAAACTCCTGGCCCCCATAAGGCTGTTCTTAATCTTTGTTCAACTCAGGTGGCAGAGTTATGAAATACATATATATTTTAAGAGTTTTTAATATATGTTGCCAAATTTCTTTCTATATTTCTTTTAGTTTTCATTATAGCACTATTGTATGAGACAGTAAGTTTTCCTATATTGTTTTAAATCTATATATATGTTACATATATTCATATGTGTGCTTGGGGTATGCAAATATACACAAATGTATTAACTGAAACATGGCAGACACAAACTTATCATTGCAATTTTATTAAGTAGCAATTAAATGTTTTGCACATATGTACTTTATATTTTATTTTCTCTTTCTATAAATTCTATCTTTATGGAATTGCTAGCTTATTTTCCTGCAACTCATTTTTCTGACTATCCTGAGGGAAATGATTTTAACTTATGGAAAATGAACATGCTAATAGCCGTGTGTGGTAAGCCTTATTACTCAATTATATTTAGGGAATCGAAGACAACCCATTCTGTTATCTTTCTGACCTTAAGCTCACCTGAAGAGACAATTGTTAGAAAAAACTCCAGCACAGAATGAAATATTCGAGAAATCTCCAGTTGACCTCTCAGTGCACTGGTACCTGACGGCAATCACTAACCTCCAATGAGTCTGTATGAAGTATGGGGTGATTTTAAGTTCCTCTCCCTCTTGTAGAAAAAGTCATGATTTAGTTGTGCCTGTGGCCTGATTTATAAGGAGTGTCAGATTGGATAAACTTTTTCCACGTGAATTTTGTTACACCTCCAAAGTCAAGATGGAGTCTTGTGTAACAGAAGATGTAACAAGAAATGTTCATTATATTGTAGTCACATTAGCATGGTATATTTAAATTCAGTCATAGACTTTTTAGCATGGGCTTGAACCAAAGGTGACGATGGGTATATGAGATACAAGAATAGTCTAGAACCCAAATCAGAACACCATTTTAGGTTACAAAGATTCTCAAGCCCTGAAAAATTCTTTTTTTTTATTGTAATTAGTAAAAGGGTTACATGATATTTGCCAGATAGAAGGTGCATTAATTCACATACATTGATACCCTTTCACATGTCTTGGTACCCATTTCCCTCCCCCCCAACACCCCCCACCCGTCTTGGTTTTCCCCCCTTCCCTATCAAATTTCAAATATCCAAATACAAATAAATTCAATATATCAGATAACAAAGTGAGATACTATACCAATATGAGATAACCAAGGGACAGCAAAGGAGATGAGAGACAACATAGTACATTAAGGACAACAGTCATTCATTATATGGCTTTTGTTTCAATATCCTGGAGGTCCTTTCAATTAGCTTCACATTATATGGCCTTATGTATCAAGATTTTGCTCTATTGCAAATCTCTGCTAGTAGAGCCCAAGATTTCTACTGATTAAGACGAATGAGGGAAACCATTGAGCCTAAGTTCCTTTGAGTCTGGCTTACTTCACTTAATATGATTTTTTTCTAAGTCTTTCCATTTCCTAACAAATGGGGTGATGTCATTCTTTCTGACAGCAGCATAGAATTCCATTGTGTACAAATACCACAACTTGTTGATCCACTCATCAACTGAGGGACATCTAGGTTGGTTCCATATCTTTGCTATGGTGAATAGTGCTGCAATGAACATTGTTGTGCTAGTGGGTTTAGTATGTCCTTGTTTCTGGATGGTTGAAGCCCTGAAAAATTCTAATACCACTTTCTTCTCATCTGTCTCATCTACCAGTCTTCATTACAATGACGCTAAGCTAATCCTTAACCCTTGACCAAATCAGGCACACTTCAGTCTTAAAGCCTTAGCTCATCCTTTCTCTTTTCTTAAACCATTTTTCATATTCTTTGTTCTTCCAAGTCTGCTCAAATGAGAGCTCTTTACTCTTACATTAAAAATAGCAATCCTTAGTTGGGGGCCAGTGGTTCATGGCTGTAATCCTAGAAACTCAGGAGGCTGAAATGTGAGGATCACACTTTGAAGCCAACCCAGGCAGAAACATCCATGACACTTCCATCTCCAATTAACTGCCAAAAAGCCACAAGTGAGCTGTGTCTCAAATGGTAGAGCGCAAAGCATAGGGGCAATGCTCAGGCTCTTAGTTCAAGTCCCAAGATTGGCAAAAATAGAAAAAGCAATCCTTCACTCCTATATATCATGATTAGTTACGATAATGCTAGTAACTATAATGGCTAGCTCTTATAGCCATTAGAACTCTTCTCTTAGGGCTCACCACATGAAAGTTTTATTTGTCCAAATGGTAGATTTTGGGGAGGAAGGCTCTGTTCCACATAGCCACTGAGGGGCTACCCATTTCTCTGTGCCAATCTGCATGTAGACTTCCCCCTCCACCTTGGTTTTCCGTGCAGGACAGCACATGTCCTCTCCTAGAAGACTCAAGGCCACACCTGTGTAACCCATCACACCTGCGGGTAGTTATCTCCTCCTACTCTGAGGTCATATCCTGTCACATCTCCTTTGGACTGTGGCAGTTTCTTGGTCTCTGAGGTCACGTTGGCATCTGCTGTGGCCACACTTCCTCCCTACCTTCTCCCTACAACCCCAATCCCACCCACCAGAAATCGAGCCTCTTTTCTCTGTGTGAATTCCATCTCCTGTAGGATTGGCAGTTTGTTCCCGCCCTCCCCCACACATCAATAAATACTTTTCTGCTTGAATCGCATGGCAGTTTCCTTTAGGCTAAACCTTACATCTATCACTACTTGATCTATGCAGGACCCGGAAACTGATAAACTAATAACAACAGCAGCAAGTGTTTGCACTCTATGGACTAATTCAAAACTCTTCTTCTCATACGCATGCACACACACACACACACACACACACACACACACACACACACACACGGAGCAGAGCTAAGTCTTTAAAGAAGGGTTAGGTTGAGTGGAAAGGAAGAAAAGAATAATTCTGGCAAGAAAAACACAAACAAGGATGAGAATCCAGGAAAAAGCCTGAGGTGGATCAGCTGATATATTCTAGGTGAAAAAGTCAATCAATCAAGATAGGCTAGGTTAGGTGATAATAACCCAAATCTCAGAGTTTTAGAACCATGGTTTGTTTTTGGCTCATATTAGGTAACACTGAGGGTCAGTTGGGCCTCAGGCCCATCAGTCAGTGTCTGTTTGAGGGCCCAGGTTGATGGATTGGTCCTCACTGAGTCAATAATTGCGGTCAAAGGAAACCCAAAACTCTGGAGAGTCTTACCTTACCAATTAGCTGTTGTGCTTGAAAGTGACATGTCACTTCCACTTAAACTTATTTTCTAGAACTAATTGCATGGCCAGTCCCCAAATGAGAAACTAGTGAATATTTGGCAAATGCCAAATACTAACGGCTCCAATACAGAACAGTGGGAGGATTTTGTTCAAGGGACTTATCCATCTTCCCTTCAATATACACAGACACCATAAGGAGAATGATAGAAACAAATTCACATTGCAGAATCCCAAGACTTCAAAGGAGTTCTCTTTCCCCAGTTCACTTCTAAACCTTCATCATTTTCCCATCTCTGCAATACAGTTTCCACTTAGATATTTGTAGTTGTAACATTTATCAATTTATTAGTCAACAAATGTTTGAGGATCCACTGGACTAGAAGCTGGAACCCAACACCCTTTTTGGATATTAGAAAATAACAAGGTAAGTTAGGGTTGAGACAACCTTCTTCTGTGCATGTACAGAGAGTAAATGTTTTTAGCCTTTGCAGTCATGAATTCTCTGTGAAATCTACTGACTCTGCCTTTGTACCATGACAGTGACCATAGACAGTGCAGAACTTATGGAGTATAATTGGCATCATATCAAATCATGAAAACAGCCAGAGAAACAGATTAGATTCCTAAGCTTTAGTTTGCCAACCTTCATCTAAAGGATATCATATAGACATAATTTAAAATTATTATATATTTTTTCTTTTCATGCTTTACTTATTCAAAGAAATCTGAATCTTTGATGCTGATGAACAATGTCAACAACTTTGTGTCCCAAGAGCATCCCACCCCCAGCCTCAGTTTCTGGGATTATAATATATTGTTGGGGGCCGAGTAACTGCCATGTCTAATAACTTTCTGCTGAGACCTGTAGTAGGGGTAAACACGTGGACCTCTTTGTCCTGCCCATCTGTTATGCTGGTAGGCTACAGCACCGAATATAAGGAGGAGGGATTTGGGGAATAGAGAGAGAGATTTTCCTGCCTTGAGGAAACTGTGTGGTGTGTCTGTTCACTGGGGTAAAAAGGCTGAGTGCAGGAGGACAATGGGCCCTTTCCTCTTGTGGCTCGTCCTGGTCCGGGTGTGTTTTCCCCATCCCTCCTACTAGTCGAGAGGGACTGGGGACGAAGGACTCCGACAGTATATCATGGGGAATTGGTTCCAGGACCCCATAGACACCATAATCCACATGTTCTCAACTTTCTTATTAAATGCCATAGTATTTGTATAAACTTACAACTCATCCATACATATATGTGTATCTCTGTGTGTGTATGTGTATATACATATATTTATAGTGTATATGAAATCATCTAGCTAATTTATAATAACAATATGATATAAATGAAATGTTAAGAATTTCCCCACTGTAATATTTAAGGAACTATGATCAATAAAAGGATCTGTTCAGCCAGGTGCTGGTGACTCACACCTGTAATCCTAGCTACTCAGGAGGCTGAGATCTGAGAGTAACTGTTTGATGCTAGCCCAGGCAGGAAAGTCTGTGAAACTTATCTCCAATTAACCCCCAGAGAGTCAGAGTAGAGCTTTGCCACAAAGTGGTAGGGCACTTACCTTAAGCAGAAAAGATTTGACACAGTGCTCAGACCCTGAGTTCAAGGCCCCTGACTAATGGGAAAAAGGGGGGAGGGTTGGTTCTGCTCCTGTTCACTATTGATACTATCTTTTTTTTTTTTTGCCAGTCCTGGGCTTGAGCTCCAGGCCTGAGCACTGTCCTTGGACTTTCTCAAGGCTAGAGCTCTACCACTTGAGCCTCAGCACCACCTCCGGCTATTTTCTATGTATGTGATACCGAGGAATTGAACCTGGGTCTTTGTGCATGCTAGGCAAGCACTTTAACCACTAGGCCAAACTCCCGGCCCCTACTGATACTATCTTTTAAAATATTTTTGAACTGTCATTGGTTAAAGCTGTGGGATGCAGAACTCAAATATGGAAGACCACGTGCATTTGTAATTTTAGACAGTTCAAGGATTCCCTTCCTCTTTTAATGTTCTATATTTATATTTGTTCACTTGAATGGGCTCAATGTAGCTAGTTGAGAAAGGGAATGGATAAAGAAGAATGAATGGAGACAGGACTCCACTGCTGATCTACATGCAGTGACCAGACAAGACAGGCTTGTGATACAGCTGGAAAGCACCTTACTCTGTGTCTCCCATACTCCTTACAGCTCTGGATGTTCTGTCCTTCTTACATCCTCATATTTGTTCTCTCTCTCTCTCTCTCTCTCTCTCTCTCTCTCTCTCTCTCTCTCTCTCTCTCTCTCTCCCTCCCTCCCTCCCTCTCTCTGTTTCCCCTCCCATTCACTTGTCTCCTCTCAAATCAAATGATTATAGTATCATAAAAAGTGCTATGAGTAAAAAACAAATCAGCAAAGAATATGGCTCTGTCTACATTTCTGAAGTAGTGAAAGATGATGAAATGACTCAGAAGAGAAAGAACTGACGATACATTTCATATTTCATGGATAAAAAAAGATTCTTAACAGAAGCAGTTGAATCCACTTGAGTTCTGTGAAACATGGCTGCCCTACCTACTTTCCCTCACTCTGTCACACAGGGTAATAACTCACATCCAGCAGATGAAGAATCCTTTCTTTAAAAAGTCATGACTGAAGTTTAGAAAACCAACTTTCCGGAAAGGGCAAAACTTGAGCCCACATTTTTTATATAAAAAGATATAGTGTTTCTTTTTAAACTAAGCCTGAGACTTGACATGTAATGGATGCCTGTAATATTTGTTGTGTTATTTAGTCATATTGTTGATTCTGTGTGTGTGTATGTTCATTGTCATTTCTTTTATTTTCCCACAAGGGTAGTTTGACTTCTCCCATAATACAAACACACACACACACACACACACACACACACACACACACACACACACACACACACACACGTTCTACATTCTCAAATGAGTTTAGGGAATATTTGTAAAGACCTAAGATGTAATTATGGAAAACATATTATTGGCCCTTCCACATTTCGATTATTAGTAAGTACTGTATCGAAGTAAAAACTTTTGAAGTCTAATCTTATCAAATTTGCATGTTGCATTTGAGCCTTAGAGGTTTAGAAAATTACAGACTAAACTTGGAAATTTTCAGTGATTCAAATTCATATCCAAATAATCCTATGGGCAAGCAGTTTGAGGCTCTCAAGTCAGACCTCGAATATCCTTGTATTTATGTTAACACTATGCTGATATTAGTGTACTAGTTCTCTACTACAAAGTGCTAAATTAGGAAAGCAATATTCTAAAGGCAGATAAACTGTGCAACTTCCTGAGATTGTTTCAGTACAGTTTACTTCACAGGTCGCATTTTAAGTAAATCGGAGACAATTTAACAAACAAGAGACAATAAAACATAAATTAACCCTATATATATATATATATATTGTTGTTGTTGTTGTTGTTGTTGTTTTTGTCAGTTGTGAAGCTTGATCTCCGGGCCTGGGTGTTGTCCCTGAGCTCTTTAGCTCAAGGCTACCACCCTACCCTTGGAGCCACAGCACCACTTCCGGTTTTCTAGTGGTTAATTGGAAATAAGAGTCTCACACTTTTGTGTCCGAGCTGACTTTGAACCACGATCCTCAGATCTCAACCTCTTGAGTAGCAAGGATTACAGGTGTGAGCCACATTTCCTGGCTAAAATATTGTTTATACAAGATGATGAGTCAAAGAACAAAGGATGAACCAGTGGTATTCACAAGACAATGTGTTAGAAATGAACTTTAAAACTTGGGAGGGATGGGGAGAGGGAAAATAGGAGTAAACAGGGGAAGGGGTTACAATGTTCAAGAAGCAATGTACCCAGTATAGTACGGAAGTAACTGAAACCTGTCTATTCATCACTATGATCATAAAAAATAAATAAATCAGAATAAAAAGTTCTATGTAATAAAAAAGCAAAAATAAGATATATTGTTTGTTATTGTTTCCATAAAGGTTTTCTGAGCACCAAACGTAGGAGGTTGGATTTCTCTAAGAGCTGGTGCTTTTAGAAGTGAGTGCCGTGGCAGAAGAGATGGACAAGGCTGTGTAATAAATGAGAGACAATGACACTTGGATTGACTGAAAGCTAGAGAATGGAAAGAGCTCAGTGGTGGAAAACAACAGGGAAGGGGTTTGAAGGACATGTGATGAAAGCCTAGTATCCTGGGAAGTCATGGGAAAGGGCAGAAGTCAGGTTAGAGAGAAAACACCTATTAACAGTTTAAGCTGTTGATGGGTGGAGTATGGCTATCATCATAGATGACTGGGAGAGGAACCCAGGGAAGACCAGGATGAAAAGATATGTGTTCTGTGGCATGTACACAGTCATCAAAAATCACCTCAGATATTTAGCAGCTGCTAAGGTGAGCACAGCTGTGAGCTTATGACCAGGGGTAGAACCAGACAACAGACCACGAGGATATGTGTTTGTAATGAAAGCAGGAGAATAGGAATGAAACTGCCCAACCTGAAATACGTGGAGCATTCTGAAACCTTACCTCAGGCACACGTCCAAAGAAAATAAAGGAGAATATTTACTGTAAAATTGCCATGCTGTCCTAAGAGCTTCATATTCACTTTCTTATTTATGTTTCCCAAGCATAATTAAGGGGTCATAATATGTTCCCAAATGTACAGAGTGGGAAAGAGGAGTGAGAAAAAAAAAAGCTGCTTTCATCAGGGCCTGGGAATAGATGCATATAATTCCAGCATTAGAGATAAAAATCAGCTGAGCTAAACAGGAAGCATACTAGTCTACAGCTGGGCTAGACTACAGAGTAAGTTCAAGGCCAACCTGAGCTACATAGTGAGATTTTTGTCTTAAAAAAAAAAAAGGAGAAGGAAAAAGATGGATTTGCTCCAGTGAGCATGTTTACAGTCACAGAAACAAAATGGTGGGATAAAGAATAAACCAATTAGCCAGGCACAGTGGCTCATGCCTGTAATCCTAGCTACTCAGGAGGCTGAGATCTGAGGACTGCAGTTCAAAGGCAGCTGGGGCACTCAAGAACATGAGACTCTGATCTCCAATTAATCACTAGAAAACAGGAAGGGTGGTAGCCTTGAGCTGAAGAGCCCAGGGACAGCACCCAGGCCCATAGTTCAAGCCCCAAACCCCATGACCCACACAAAACAAAACAAAAAGGAGTGTAATAATTTAGCAATGACACTCAGTAGACACTATGTTGAAAAAGAACTATATAACTTGGAGAGACAGGAAGGCTGGCTGTGGGAGGGGGAGCTGAGAGAAAATGAATGAGGGGGATAACACAGTTCAAGAAGAAATCTATGGAAGTGGTGCTGTAGCTCAAGTGGTAGAGTGCTATCGAACTGAAGAGCTCAGGGACAGTGACCAGGCTGAGATCAAGCCCCATGGCCAAAAAATAAATAAATAAATAAATAAAAATAAATGGATTCATTACCTATCTTACATAACTGTAACCCCTCTGTACAGCACCTATACAATAAAAATTTAAAAATAAAGTCACAGAACCTTCTTTGAACCCAGGATTTGAATTCTAGAGTCCACATCCTGAAACATCCACTATATTCTTCAGTTTGGAATCCCATCTAGGGGGGAGTTGATAGCGTTGGTGAAGTTGTATTTATGTACAGGTCAAGGGGTAGTATGTCTTCCAGGTGAGCAAAAATATATAATAATCTTGTTTCTTAAACTTGGCTTAACTGGCTCAAGAAGATGTCCACCAATCGATCTATTTTCCTGCAAGTTACAAAATTTCATCTTTCCTTGAGGCTGTGTAATGTTCCATGGTGTGTGTGGGTGTACATATACATATATCACATCTTTCTTTATCCATGTTGTTCCATGTAACAGGTAATTTTACCCTTTAAACTATTGTATATAATGCTGCAATAAACATAAGTACATTTTTTGCATATTGACTTAGTCTCCTTAAGCTATATTCTCAACATTGTTATGGCAGAAGCTTAGGTGAGATCTATGGAGTCCCATAGTTTGCATTTTTAATAGCCTATGGAGGGTTAGCATACCTAATTGTAGCATACATGAGAAAACTGAAAATAATTTATATATTGGAATCCTGTAATTAGTTCATTCCTAGTGAATGAAGTAAGCTACTTCATTCACTAGGAACTACTTGGGATAATTACTTCTTGGCTTTTGAGTGAAAAAATAACAGTCCTTTTTGGTTGTTGACCATGATTTCTCATGCTTCCTGTATCACAGAAAGCAAAGCAGGTATCTAGGCCATCTGGCAGAAAAGGAAATGGGACCTGGAAAACCATATTCTCTTTACTAAGTATTATCTCCCAAAAGATTGGCAGTGTTATAGCATATGATAATGTGAGTACAACTCTGAAGATATAAGGATATAAGTCACCCTGTCACAACCCCAAAATGATCAAAAATCAGCTAAATTACTGTATCTGGAAAAAGACTGATATAAATAGTCTGTGGAGAAGTTAAAGAAATAGAATAAGTAAGATGGAAAGTTCGAGGTGAATTCAGGTCGAAGGATTAGGTTCTAGAAATAGAGATGTCATACTTGACATCTGAAGGAATTAGCACTGACACATCCCATCAACAATGCAAAATGTACTTGCTTAGAGAACCCAAGAACATGTTCCAAAACTAAGTGGTTCTCAGTCAAAGGGAACCATTTTCTCACTTCTAATTCCCAAGGCATAATTAATGTGCTCTAACATTTTCCCAAATTTGCAGACTGAGGAAGGAGTGAAAAAAAGACTTTTTTTCATCAGGAATTGGGTCTACATGTAAGTAATCTCATTGCCAGAAATTAGGCAGGAAGATTATTATTAGCTCAAGTCCAACCAAGGCTACATGGGAATTCAAGACCATGTAACGGTTGATACCTTTCTGTATCCCAATATCAGGGTCCACTATAAACAAACTAAAATTATAAGTTAACAAAATCAAGAAAAACAATTAAATATCAATCTTTGTTATGTTATCATCATGCAGATGTTTTTATATGTATATATTTTTAAATACAGATCACATTATGCATAATGGTCTGTAAATTGCCTTTTTCCCTTGGCACTACATTGTTCCAAAATGTCCAGGGAAAGATAATTCTTATGTTACATAAACTATTCCAAGGTACAGAAATTGATGGACAGCTTTCCAAGTTTAGAGCCATTTCACTAACAGCATTATATAAAACACTATACCATTCACAAATTAAACCTCATAATATTCTATGACCAACTAGGATTTATTGAGGAATATATGAAGGTTACAACATTGGAGAATCAATCATTTTAATTAAACAGTTCAAAAGATTAAAAGGATAAAAATGTGATATTTCAATGACAGATATTCCCATTTCCGATTCTTTTACTTTTTTCTAATTAAAATCCCTCCCTAGTACAAACAAAAGAAAATCCCATAGCATGAAGAGGTAACAAAAGAAACATCACAGTTAATGGTAAACAAGTAGCGCTATTTCCAATAAAGTTTTTTTGTGGGGAGGTGAGATGGGGAAATGTCATGGTGCTTGAACTCAGAGCCTGGACACTGTCCCTGACCCTGAGCTCTTTGGCTCAAGGCTAGCACTCTATCACTTAAGCTACAATGACACTTCAGGTTCTCTGGTGGTTAATTAGAGATAAGAGGCTCACAGACTTCCCTGCCCGGGCTGGCCTCCAATAGTGATCCTCAGATCTCAGCCTCCAGAATAGCTAGGATTATAGGCCACCAGCAACCATCTAAGATATTTTTTAAGTGAAAACAAACAAAAAAACTATAATTATCCTTTATCATGTTATACTCTTTTGTATGTGTGTGTATACTGGTCCTGAGGCTTGGACACAGGGTCTGAGTGTTGTCCTTGAGCTTTTTACTCAAAGCTAGCTCTCTACCACTGGAACTATAGCCTCACCTATGGCCTCTTCTTTGGTGGTTAAATTGGAGAAAATTGTCTTATGGACTTTCCTGTTTAGACTAGCTTTGAATTGTGATCCTCAGATCTCAGCATCTTTAATAACTAGAATTGCAGGCATGAGCTACCTATGTCTGTCTTATGCTACACTCTTAACATTTTAGTTTTCTTTAGATTCTTAACATAATGAGAAATAAAAGAAATAACTATTCAGAGGAAGAGACTGTTTCCAGAGGTGAGAGACAGCTGGCTTGTGGGCCATATGAGTCCATTGAAGTAATTTGGTACTGGGCAGTACAGACATGTCTATTTTCCTTGGCTCTCCATAGCCACCTGAGGCTTGTCTGCCTGTATGGATAGTTTTATGTTATGAATGGTATTATAAATATCAAATGACACAGCAGAAAAATGGATGTCCCACCTCTGAAAGACATATCATAGAAAAATGAAATGCCTAACAAAATAGCTAGTACAAAACCAGCAAGGAAAAATAAACTCCTTTCCCCATCACCATCAATAATTTGAAAATTGAAAAGAAAAAATGTATACTTCAATAGCAACTCCACTGTAAACTATGTGTGAATGAACGTAACTATATGAGATGTTGATGAAGAAAATGCAAGTATATTTTTGGATAGATAAAAATTCAGCTATTTAACAATTTCAACATGTTCTTATATAGAGAAAAATCACTATAAAGATCTTCTTTTCAAATTAGACAATAAAGTTAGAAGGTAGCTGGAAAAGGTATCAAAATATACTAATGCACTTTTATCTTTTTCCCTCTCTAGTACCCGCATAATCAGAAGCCTCTAAAAAACCAGAAGTACAGAAGAAAGAGGCAAGATTCATGATTAGAGTTAAAAAATAGTACTTTTGATTCTATTGCAAAGATGATTTCTTAGAAATCAACATTTGTTGAATGAAGCTATTTTCCAAATTCTATCCTCTTTTGTTTACATTTTTGAGAACTAAATCTTACTGGTCTGCATTATAGTTTTACAAGGTATACATGGGCTATAAAATGCTATGTGAGGGAAGTTCTCAGATACTTTCTTTAAAAAACAATGAAATCCAGGAGAGCCAGGTACCCGAGCTGCCAGCCACAGAAGCCGCTGGAGAGAACCCTCTGGAGTTCCTACGGGACCAGCCCCAGTTCCAGAACATGTGGCAGGTGATTCGGCAGAACCCAGCACTGCTGCCTGCCCTGCTCCAGCAGCTGGGCCAGGAAAATCCTCAGCTGCTGCAGATGCGGCCCCAGGGCAGAGGGAGCGGGTCAGGTGCCAGTCCCCTTTCCTGAGGATGCCTGGGTTAGGGTGTGGAGGGGTGGATGGCTCTCCCTGAGCTGCCCCCACCCCCTGTGGAGGCATCCTGTCTGGACCACCAGTGAGGCAGGGGGAATTTAACCCCAGAATATTTGAGCTGACTGTGGAAGTCCTGGGCTCCAGCTCTGGCCTGGATGCCCCAACAGTCTTCTCTGGATCTCTGGAGCTAGCTGCCCACTTTTTAGGGCACTGTGGCCTGCCGCCACATGCAGTGCCTGCTTTGGGTCTTCACCTGCACTCTGTCCCCCCCAGTCACCATCCAGATGGCACAGTCTGCAATGCCAGACCTGTGCTGGCCCCACCAGTTCTCTGAGCAGGTTTCTAGCTTGACTTAATGTCTTAATAGTTTCTTGGTTTGTCTTTGAACTGGTCCTGGAGCTTGAGCTTGGCCTGGGTCCTGTCTCTGAGCTGCTTTTTTGCTCAAGACTGATGCTTTACCACTTCAGCCACAGCCCTACTTCTCACTTCTTTTTTTTCATATATTTTTTATTGTAATTAATAGAAGTGTTACATGATATTTGCCAGATAGGAGGTGCATTAATTCACATACATTGATTCCCTTAAAAAAAATGAAATCCAGAAACAAGGCCATACTAAAGCCACTAGCACAACAATGTTCACTGCAGCATTATTCACCATAGCAAAGATATGGAACCAACCCAGATGTCCCTCAGTTGATGAGTGGATCAACAAGATGTGGTACTTGTACACAATGCAATTCTATGCTGCTGTCAGAAAGAACAACATTGCCCCATTTGTAAGGAAATGGAAAGACTTAGAAAAAATCATGTTAAGTGAAGTAAGCCAGACTCAAAGGAACATAGGCTCAATGGTTTCCCTCAGTTGTCATAATCAGTAGAAACCTTGGGCAGAGATTTACATTAGAGCAAAACCTAGATACATAAAGCCATATAGTATGATGATAAATGAAAGGACCTCCAGGACATAGAAACAAAAGCCATATAATGACTAATTGTTGTCCTTAATATACTATGTTATCTCTCATCTCTTTTTTCATAAATTTTTATTGTAATTAATAGAAGGATTACATTATATTCACCAGATAGAAGGTGCATTACTTCACAAACATTGATACCCTTTCTCTTGTCTTGGTTCCCATTTCCCTCCCCCCACCCCACCACTCGTCTTCTTTTCCGCCCTTCCCTATCTGATTTCAAATAACCAAAAATGCATACAGGCAATATATCAGATAGCAAGGGGGGAAAATAAGATGAGGGGTGGAGTGGGGGGAGGGAAATGGGAACCAAGACATGAGAAAGGGTATCAATGTTTGTAAAGTAATGCACCTTCTATCTGGTGAATATAATGTAATCCTTCCATTAATTACAATAAAATACATGAAAAAAACAATGAAAGCACAAAGCATCATTTGCTGGGAAAAAGTAGAAATATTGAACTATGAAGTAAATTGCTGTATAGAGACATTGGGTGGCCAAGAAAGGCATATATAAACTGTCATAGTGTCAAAGAAAAAAAGCAAATAATGGGTATATGCATCAATAAAAGGGTATCACATCATGTATGATAACTTGTAGAGCTTAAAAAGATTGAGCACATAAAAAAGAACTGTATGTTTAATATATTCACATTTAGCTCAAACACTGTACCTTGAGGAATATTCATATTCCAATAAATATCATTGCTCATGTTTTCTTATTTGTGCTGCACACAGGCCACGTTTTCTATTGCTTGATACTTATTTGTTTCAAACCAATAATTTTTATACCATCATAATCTATTCTACACATATATCTCGCTATTCTTATTTGGTAGTCAATGATTTCCTGCAGATAAATTCATAGAAATAGAACTACAGAGACAAAACTGCAAACAAATCATTAAACTCCTTAAGATATGTTAATATGGAGCTGTGCAACCTACTTATGCCAGCTGAATGATCAGTTCTAGGCCAATATTTTAAACAGGAAAGAAGTGATAGGTCAGTTGGCTAGTATAATAGCCTGGAAAACTGTGCCCAGGTGGTAAAGATCGAGACCTTTCTATACAATTATATAGATAGGTTTCTACAGGAATTATTGTTTTATTAAATGTACTTAATCATGGTTGCTATGGTACTGACAATAAGCTTTGTTCCCCTTTCTGGATCAAAAAAATCCTTCCCCGAGGGTCAGCTTAGCATAATGAAATGGAAAGAGGCCTAAGGCAAAGAAAAATAAAACTGAGGTAAGAGCTAAGGATTTGTGCCAGACTTCTATTTTGTGGTGTCGTGGTAAATTGGAGTACCTCACTTCACCTGTCTCAATCGCCATTTTGTTATTGTAAAATAAAAATTATGTTATCTATGGTTGTATTGGGAGTAAAATAGCAAGTGTGAAAAGACCTAGTACAGTGCTTGGCATGGAATATATTCTATTTTTATTTCAGTCTCCCTCCTGAAGAGCAAAGAGATGAGTTTTACTCAGACAAAAACGAATTATTTGTTGAACACTACTACGCATGGAGGAAAGTGTATTGGATGAGATCCTGGATTGGAGCTTGATTTCTATGCACACTTTACAATGATCCCACTAACTTCCTGTATGATCTTGAGCACATTTTCATCTCTTCCTTAAATGTATTTCTCTTGTCTTTCAAAAGGAAACATGGAATCCCAAGCTAAGGATAAATTTGCATGAATGTGCACATTTTCTTTTTTGAGAAAGGCACTGTAGCTCTCTACACACTTCTAAAGAGACCTTTGGTACTGTAATTGTTACTCATGTTGTAGAATCAAGATGGCCTCCAAAATTTCATCCACATATAGCACTTTGATCCATGATAAAATCACAATTGGCTCTTCTTTTGTCTCGCATTAGTTATTAACGTATTAATTTCCAGCCAAATTTTGTAGGTTTTTGCTTGGCTTTCATACCTCTCTGCAGTTTTCTTACAGCCCTTGGGAAAAGGTATGGCAGGGTATTGCTACATCAAAGATTCAGATTACCCAAGTGGTTTCCCCTTATTATTATCCTCCGCCTCTTACTTGGTTCCCTAAAAAATAAGAAAGGAAAATAAAAAGAGTTTTCTCTTAGCCAATTCACCAGAGGACAGATTTAATTAATAGGTGGCAACATATTGCAACTCTCACTGCCAATTAAAAAAAAAAGGAAGAAAAGAAATAGCCTGGGGGTTTACAGATCTGTGGTTTCCTTTCCTTCCCTCTTCACTCCCCATAGAATCACCTTTCTTGGTATATAGAAAAGTTATATTACAGACAAAGTTATATTATATTTATATTTATAAATATAAATACCAAATGCGATGATTATTGCAATGTGAATTAATGATGAATCAAGTAAGCCAGCAAAATGTTCTACTTGGAAACTTCAGCTATTTCAGGGGCTAAGATTAAGAGGATAAAGGCTCTAGGCCAGCCCAGGAGATTTCAATTGGGCATGGTAGCACACAGGAAGTGGTATATAAGAAGAGTACAGGTCAAGATGGTCTGGACAAACAGTGAGACCCTGTTTCAAAATTAACCAGAGCAAAACTAGGCCCCAATGGCTAACACCTTTAATCCTAGCTACTCAGGAGATTAAGATCTGAGAACCTTGATTCAAATCTGGGTAAGAAATTCTGTGGAACTCTTATTTCCAATAAACTCCAAGTGGGGGGAGGGAAATGGGGACTAAGACATGAGAAAGGGTATCAATGTATGTGAAGTAATGCACCTTCTATCTGGTGAATATAATGTAACCCTTCTATTAATTACAATAAAAAATATATGAAAAAAAGAGTCTCATCTACTTTCCTGCTTGGGATGGTGTCTAGCCGTTATCCTAAAAGCTCAACCTTATGAGTAGCTATGATTACAGACCTGAGCCACCCATGCCAGGGTAACCTCAGCTACCATTCCCACTGGCTCTCCTAGTGATTTGTATGAGCTGTATTCGTGGGATGGTGTGAAAAGCTAAAGAAGGTTGTGTGGAGAGTAGAAAGAGTAGCTGAGCAGAACAATAGGAAATGTTTCTGTCTGATTTGCCTCCTGCCTGTCTTCTAATTTCTACCATTTATCACTTGTGCTTGCTAGTTGCAGCTGTGGCCAAGGTTCATGGCAAAAGTCACTTGCCAGTTTGTGTGTTGTTTGCCCAGCACTACACCATCTCATCCATGTCACCAAAGCCTAGCCACGTCTTGACTTGACCAAGGTAGACTTCGTTGACTGCAAACTATTTTTATTTTTGCTTGGCTTGTATTTCCATCCATCTCTCTCTTTTTCTTTTCTTTCCTTATTTTTGGCTTGATTTCTAAATTCAATAAGCATTATATTATTCAATCACTCTCTGTCACCACCTGGATTTATTTTTCATTTTCTTTTTACTCAATACTAGGGTTCGATCTCAAGAGCCTGGAGCTTGCTTGGCTCGCTTACTCAGCTAGCATTCTACCAACTTAAGCCAGACCTTTAGCTCAGCACTTTGTTGGTTATTTTGTAGATGGAGTATAAAAAATAGACTTTTCTCAAAAAGACGTTTCTGCTTCACTTGGCTTCCCCCCACAATTCTCCAGATCTCAGTCTCTTGAGTAGCTGAATTTTTTTAATGACAAATTCCACAGAATTTAAAAAAATTGTTATTGTAAAGATGATATACAGAGTGACTGCAGTTATATAAGTCAGGTAATGGGTACATTTCTTTTTGAACAGTGTCACCCCTACCTCACTTTTTTTTTTTTTTCAGTCCTGGGCTTGAGCTCACGGCCTGAGCACTGTCCTTAAACTTCCTCAAGGCTAGAACTCTACCACTTGAGCCGCAGCACCACTTCTGGCTTTTTTCTATGTATGTGGTACTGAGGAATCGAACCTGGGTCTTCATGCATGATAGGCAAGCACTCTACCACTAGGCCAAACTCCCAGCCACCCCTACCTCACTTTATTACAGTTTTTCCTTCCTGAAATCCACCATTCAATCCTAGAAGTTGTATGGTTCATTTTCAACATAGTGTGTAGTACCGCTGCTGCATTTGTTCACCTTTCATCCCACCATTCTTGTGCTCCCCCTTACCCTTAAATATCAGATTTTTATAAGTGCTCTCCTTCATTTTCTAGGTTAATCTATTTTATTTACAAGTCTAAATACATTGTGTTATTTGTTTGGGAGAAATGAAGTCAATATGCTCTCCTATCTTAAGAAAACTATATTTTCTGAAAGCAAGCTGACCTCTATCTCAGCACTATGACACAACATACTTTTCAACCAAACATAAATTGATCCCTTGAATACAAAACAACAACAATAACAAAATCTCGAGGTTAAGAGGAGACTAGAGTTTAAATAAAATAAAACCACCTGAAGAAAACAAAACAAATCACCTAGTTACCAGTAATCTGAACAGACAGGAAGTATTCAATTATGTCCTGTAGATTTGAAAAGAACTATAAGCCAGTATTTAGGAATGCATAGTTTTATTTTTTTTTGCCGGGGGAGGGGGGGGGAGGTAAAAGTTAGAGCTCAGATTCCAGACTAGAACTCAGTGAATATGGTGTGATTTGTTCCAGAGTTAAGGGAAAGAGTAGGCATTAAGAAAGACCCACAACTGTATGAGAAGGAACATCATGCCAGAGGGGAGGGGAGAATGGTAAAAAGCTATAAAGTTGTGATTTGGCTTAGGATTTCTTTGTGTTCGTTTTTTAGGATGCCTCTGGCATCAGAAAAGAGGACATGACAGCTAACAACTTGATGGGGTGGAGGAGGCCCTGCAAAGGAGGCAAACAGAGAGAGGAAAGAAGTTCTGGAGCACTCAGCAGGATCACCTCAACACTCACAGTTAACCTGAAGTACCTTATGCAGGGGGTGGAGGAGGGGTGTCTCTCCTTTATTGAGGTTACCCCCATTTTTTCGCCTTGCCAGCTGCAACTTGTGTCCTCTTGTCACTATGTGTGTCACAGAAAACTCAGGAGATGTTGTATTATATTAATATATTGCAGTAGTAGTAAAAGTAGTCGTCATAGTGGTAGTCATAGTTAATAGTAATAAATTTAGATATTTCTGTTGTGCCCTGTGTTTTCCAGTTGCTGTGCTAATTATGTATACAAATCCATGGACTACTCACAGCAGCACTGTGAAGTTGATGTAGATTTTATCCCCATTTCTCAGATGAGGTAAAAATAGCCACAGAGGGGTAAAACTATTTTTCCAAGGTTACATATGAGAGTGGAAAACTCAAGATAATAAAATTGTGTGACTTCTCCTTTTTGTACAGTTAATTTCTGTGCAGGAAAACCCAAGCACATAGCTAGATAAATGAGATGATCCAAGTGAGATGATCCCCAGGGAATCATCACACACCCTGATTTGTCACCAGATGGTAACATTAGAATGGAAATATCAGGGCCCTGGCACAGAGAGCTCATAAAGAAATAACTAAGAAACTGGACACGGTGGCTCATACCCGTAATCCTAGCTACTTGGGAGGCTGAGATCTGAGGAGTGAGGTTCAAAGCCAGCCCAGGCACTAAAGACCATGAGACTCTTACCTCCAATTAACCACTAGAAAACCAGAAGTGGGGTTGTGGCTCAGGGGTAGGGTGGTAGCCTTGAGCTGAAGAGCTCAGGGACAGTGCCCAGAACCAGAGTCCAAGCCCCACGACGAAAACAAAAACAAAATAAAACAACAACAACAACCTAAGAATGATGACATGTTTGGGTGGGGACCACAGGGACAAAGACAAAGCGGGGCTATTGTCATTGAAAACAACTACCCCTTAAGATGTATATAAGATGGTAGAAGACTCAGGAGTTTAATATTGATGTGATAGTTGTATTTTTTTTTTTGCCAGTCTTGGGCTTGAGCTCAGGACTGAGCACTGTCCTTGGACTTTCTCAAGGCGAGAGCTCTACCACTTGAGCCTCAGCACCACTTCCAGCTTTTTTCTATGCATGTGGTATCAAGGAATCCAACCCGGGTCTTCGTGCATGCTAGGCAAGCACTCTACCACTAGGCCAAACTCCCGGCCCTGATAGTTGTATATTTTTAACCTCGAAGCAGAACACATAGTTTGAAACAAAGTCTGACAATAAATCAGAACGTTTGGAATTCAGACAATGTGAAACCTTAAGGAAGAACAGTCGTGGTAAGAATTTCTCTGTACTGTGTGTGTGTGTGTGTGTGTGTGTGTGTACGCGCGCACACGCGCAAGCATTAGGGGCAGTGAGTGGAGTAGAACCCATTTAATTCATAGATGTGCCAGGCACTGAGGGTCTTTTCAAAAGCCCGATGTTGGGTGGTACAGAGCTAAGGAAGAGGGACTCTTGGCATAGATGTAAACACATGTGCAGATGGGTCTTTGATTCCAAAGGATTTGTTGGCCTCCAGAAGCAAATAAACAAAGAAATAAACAAAGAGCACTAAGTACAAGTGGACTGGCTGGCATGTGGCTGTTACACAACAGCTTGCTGTTCTGAAAGAAGACACCCTTCCCCTTAGCTCTCTTCATACAGCGGGAGAGGAGGAGAAGGAACCACATACTCTCCTCCTATTCTCATTGCCCATCACAGGCTCAGGAATCTTCTGAGAGTTTTTCAATTAATTACAACTGAGCAAACTCCCTGAATCACCATCCTTCCCAAATGCTCGCAGAACATTTTTGTCTTCTGATAATGTGCGACACATCAAGAGAAATGTCCCCTTCTGACAAGGAGAGGGATCTCAAGGGATTCTTCCCAGGGAATCTCCCATAAATGTTTTCTGTCCTGACACAGGAATGAAGAAAAGGCTCTAGGAATGAATCCTTATAATAGCCCACACTGCACTGGCATTTGTCACAATGTGTTCTCATCATTTTTGAAGATTTTCTGTACTCTGTGAAACAAGAGTATTAGATACACAGGGAGCATGCCCTAGGATTTTACTGAAAGGGATAAATAAAATGGATCCCAACATGGGGGGAAAAAGACCTTTTAGCTCAAGTGACGTATACACATGCATGATGCAGACAAATTAACTACTTAGGTGAAGTAATCATTAATTATAAGGAAAATCAAATGACTAATCATAGTCATCCTCAAATTATAACCATGTTTCATATGAAAAAGTGGGCCTAGAGCTCTTTAATTTCCTCTTATTGTCAACAAAAATTTATCACTCCAGTCTTCTCGTTAGGGATAGGGAACTTTCTCAGTGGGTGCCACTTTGGCTTAAATATGGCTAGGAACTGAATAGAGGTTGTGTGTGCTGGTTTGCAGTGGCAGGGAAAGGGGTAGAAGCTTTGGTGGATGAGGTCTCTGGGGAAGGTTGATAAGTGAAGGGTACCCCATGTTCCTGCATAGATCTGTGCTACTTCTCCAAAGCAAGTTAGGTCTCACGTGATTAGATCTGTTTCTGCAAGAATAGATTGCTGTGAATTGAGCCCTCCAAGGCTCTAAATCCTTTGTGCTCAGTTCTGAGAAAAACTTGAATGTCTGGTTATTGGGGTTATGACATTAGGGTCATTTGTTCTAGCAGAGCAAGAAAAGGTGAGCACACATAGCAGTGTGCACAGCCCCAAACTTGCTGGAAAGCTAATGTGGACACAGTAGGAAGGTCTGACTGGGAATTGCAGGACTTAGAAACGTAAGGATGAGTGTCTGTAACCTGTGGGTCTCCTTCAGAAGGATAAGGCATAGCAGAAGAATCTTTCCAATCCCAGAAGGCAGAAATAACTAAAACAATTGCAGATGCCAAGATGCACACATGTTAAGGCTTTAAAAACCCAAGTTGGTATGGTTTGTCTGGTCTGCTGTAGGCAGGAATGTCTGACTTACTATATTTAGTCTGATTGCTACTGGACATGGACAATGGTGGATGTAATTTTAGGGGTACCAAACATCTGTCTTCAAAACCTGTTCCTTACAGCATGCCCCTACATCAGTAACACTTTTAGCCAAAACTTAAGTTGCTGTTAGGATCAAAGAAGTTGATTTCTGAAAGAAGTTAGGAAATTTCCAAAGTACAAAGCATATAACTATGTCTAAGATAGCAGGAAAGGATAAGGCAGTGTGGGAGGCGTAATAAAATAGCTCATTCCATTAGCAATTACGTGTTGAGTGTCTGTGTTAAGCATTCTTCTATGTTCTAGATAAGGAACATAACAAACAAAAACTCGAGCCCTTGTGAAATCTTTGATGGACCTTTCCATCCCCCTGACTGGCCAACACTATAAGATTGAAAGTTTTGAAAAATAATATCAATGTTAACAGCAAAGTCATAAATAAACATTATTTGCCTCATCCCCCTAAAACAGAAACGACCCATTCAGGATGTGAAATCCTTTTTCAACAAAGCAGAAACAAACTTAAAACTCTAAGAAGATGAGGCATCTCTAGAGGACTAGCTGGAATTACCTGTCAGAGTTGGGGACTGCAGAGGCATCCTCACTTCAGTAAAGCATGGGCTTGGGAGCCCAGATGGATTGTAGCTCTTCTGGTCAGGCCACTCTGACCAAATTATGGAACCCTCCCCATCACTTTGTGAGGTAAAGCCTTTATGAGAATAATGGGCCCTGATTTTAAGAGTTGAGATAAAACCAACATGACAAAACTAAGTGACATACTTAGAACACTTCCTGTCATGTGCAGAGTAAACAACAACACAATTAATTCATACTATTTTCCTATTTCCTTACCTTAGACTTAAATTGGGGTTGAACATCTACTTGGCATGGCACATTTCTTACTTGGAGAACACCCACTGTCCCATTCTCATTGCACAGGCACACAGAATTACACAGTGTCAGCGGGTCAGTTGTTTTGTTTTCTGGACCGGTTTTTGAAAGCATGTCCCTTGGAACACACAGAAGTCAGAAAATGCAAAAGTTAATGTTCCCGGAGTAGCCATAAGTCACTCACAGTGCACACTGAGGCATAAATTTCACTGGAAGTACAATAACATACAACACAGAGAATCCTAGAGTAGGAGAAGTTAAGAGTGTCACTGGTCATAAATTTGAATTTCCTGATGTGGGCGCGTTTTCATTGTCACCCATGTTGCTGCATTAACACAGCATTCACACTAGAAACTGCCACATAATTCAGAGTCCATTGGGCCCGTGATGGGGATTTGAGCTTCTCTACAGGGACCTCTTTGCAAATATTCACCGGGATTTCAAGAGAAGAACCCTAACAAGAAGTATGAGTCCCCTGGGAGTGTAGCTAAATCCACCCAGCATGAAAGGATTTGGCCACATTTATTTTTCTCGCAAGCTCTGGAAGCAAGCAACCTCTTTTCTTTCAAGTGCTCCATTCCTGAGCACAGTGGCTATCTCACTGAATTTTCTGTGTGAGCTCAGAAAGCTGTAATGGGTTGGGGGTGCCCATCTTTGCTCCATGGAACTAGAAAGAGTGAAATATAGAGTCCAGCAAATCAGAGCAGACACATCGACAAGTACATATTTCTAGTATAAATCAGTCCAACATTCCTACAAGATGGAAGAGAAGTCAGAGTGAGCAGTGAGAGGCAGGCTCCAGGTTCCCAAACGCTGTAGAGAGCTGTAGGACGGAGGGTCCTGGAACAGTTCCCAGAGTCACAAAGCCATGAAGGAAGTCTTCATCCTCACCCAAGCTCTTGTTTTAGGAGGGACTTCTGGGGGAAGCATCACTATATCTTCGAAGAGAAAGAGACCACAAGGCCTCATAACTCCACTATTCTGTAAAAAAATTCTCTGATCCTAAGTTTACCCTTGATACTCTTCATGCACTCTGAGGTTAGCCCTTTGTGAAGCTCACAATTGTGGTTCGTTGTCCTTGTTTTTGTCTTAAGCACCCTCTTCTGAGAGGATACAGGCTTCTGTACATGAAAGCTGTTTATTTCTGTAAGGGCGGAGCTGTTAGCCACCAAGACACTGGGCCAGGTTTCTTTTGTTATCTTCCTTTCCCTTCACTCATGTGTTAGTATTTTTCTTTATCAATTATAATATGTTTCATTTCAGTTACCTATGCCAGGCCATTAGTGGCCTCTTTCGCCCTCCTACCTTATCCCACTAACCCTCTTCCTCTCTCCCTCTCTGTCCTACACAGAGCATGGAAACAGCCTAACTTGTTCAGGGCCCAAGCTAATCCCAAAGAATTTCGAAAAAATTACTTCCAGAATATTCACAAATATTTCTACTTTTATTCCATCAGTTAGAAGACAAAATCCAGTCAAGTTGTATTTCCCCTTTCCTTCCCTTCCCTTCCCTTCCCTTCCCTTCCCTCTTTCTCCCTCTCCCCATCCTTCCTTTTCTTCTTTCTCTCTTTCTTTCTCTCTTTCTCTCTTTCTTTCTTTCTTTCTTTCTTTCTTTCTTTCTTTCTTTCTTTCTTCCTTCCTTCCTTCCTTTCTTTCTTTCTTTCTTTCTTTCTTTCTTTCTTTCTTTCTTTCTTTCCTTTCTTTCCTTCTTTCTTTCTTTCTTTTTCTCCCTCCCTTCCTCCCTTCCTTCCCCTCTCTCCTTTCCTTCCTTTCTCCCTCCCTCCCTCCCTTCCTTCCCCCTCCATATACCTCTTGTGTATTTGGGTCAGTACTTGAACTTCAACTCAGTGCTTGGCTGCTGTCCCTTCCTTAGCTCTCCATCTCAAAGTTAGTGCTTGAGCCACAGCCTTTGGTCATTACTTGGAGATAAGAATCCTGTGGAATGTCAAGCCTGGTCTCCTTTTAAACCACAGTCCTCAGATCTCAGCTTCCTGAGTAGCTAAAATTTTTGTTCTTCTCTGCTCTGTACCTCAACAGGTTGATTCCATGACTTTTGTGTTCCCTTCCCTAGCTGTCTTCTGCATACCACTACTGCTTATATGAATAAAAAATATGACAGTTGATTCCTGGGCTTTTCTCCACGTTGTTCCACTCAGAGCCACAGGCTGCTAAGACCAGCATGAAGGGAAGGTGAGCTCTGTCCCTGCCGTCTCTATGCAGAGTAAGTCTCTCCAGTGCTTCTCAAGTCTGACCTTTCTTTCCCATTTCTACTGCCTTGGTTAGAGACCAGACAGAGAACACCTACACTACCATTTCTGTACTCAATATGGGGGCTCAGAATGTTCTTTGTTTAAAACTTTTGTACTAGAGTTATTATACAATGCTACTCAGAATCTAGAGGAGACTCTTCATTTTCACCTCAAGTGAGATTCTGGTTCCTAATCACATTCTGCCAAACTCTTCACTGGATTTAGTCTCCCTCCCTAAGGACAGAAAACTCTCGAAGCAAGAAGCAGAAGGTAGGGAGGGGGGTCACATAGTATCAAACATTTTGGTACTTCTTACATCAAAAATGTGATTTTTTTTTGCTTAGAAAACATAATAAAGAAAAATAAAAGGTTCAAATACCAGACAGTGCTTTTGACCATTATAAAAGAAAGGGTTACTTTGGCTCTCAGAGGTAGCTTATTGTCTTCCTTTGTCTACAGGCTTTTCCTAAACCTCCAGCTCTCTCTGCCAAAGCTTTCCTGCATTTGACCTCTCAGCCCTTTTCTGCACCATTTATTTTAAATCAGTCTGCCACTTGGCTTGCTGACAGCTCTTGGGCTGTTGCTTTGCACATCAACTACTGGTTCTAAATGGAGGTCTCACCTTCTGCAAGCTTGCTACTGTTTTTGTCTCATGAAACCTTTCCAAACTATCTGATGTTCAATCTGCTGGGCACACCCATTGTTTAAAATTTTCTTCCACCGCATTCCATCACTGCATTCTTGCCTAACTGTCATCTTGTTTTTCTCCATGTTTCTTCTCATTCCTCTACCCACCCATTAAAAATTAGTGCCCCACAAGTGTTCCTCCACTGGCCAACATTCTTTTCTATACAATGAACATTGAAGTTTTAGGATATGGGATCGCTGGGGTTTGTAGGACAACAGACCACCTCCTCAGAGAACTGCACATAAAAATGGACGCTGGCTTCCTTGCAGCTGGGCAGGTGCACTTGAGGTAAGTAAATCCCAGAGCAGGGACTCCTGCTCTGAACCCACTGCCTAGTTAGCTCATTTAAATTATAGACTGCTGCTTCCTCAGTTGGTGTCTTTCTTCCAAATTCTTTCCTTGTGCTTCAAATATTCCAGTCCACCGACCTATTAGAGTACGATGTTTGACCCCTGTTCCTAACTGGTAAAATAGCTTCCTTAAGTTAGAACATCAAAGACAATGTATCCATATTATAGGATTATTTCTGAGACACAGACTACCGAGTATTGGTCTATTATTTCTACTACCTGAAGCTACATACATATTCCATACCCAGTGAGCTCATATCTTAAGCCTACTGTGACAAATCCAGGTATTTTGATTTCACTTCTGAAAATGTAAACCTCTTCTTTCTCAGAATGAGTTATGATTTGTCAGTGGCCTTGTTAAAATTGATACCACAGTTGGTCACATTATTCTAGGTAAGTTTTAACAGTGCAAGCTATGATGTGATTTTTTTTCTTGTCTTGTGATAGATACAAGCTGTTTAAGCTTGATCTGTTTTCCCCCCACACTTATGATTCACACCCACTAGAATTCCTAGATATTTTCATAATTAATACTCTTAAAATGTATTTTTTACCTCTTAAATTTCTGCGGTATGAATTTTTTAATTAAAAAAAAAGAAGAAGCTAGGTGCAGTGGCTCACACCTATAATCCTAGTTACTCAGGAGGCTCAGATCTGAGGATTGCTGTTCAAAGCCAGCCTGGGCACTAAAGAACATGAGACTCCTATCTCCAATTAGCCTCTAGAAAATGGGAAATGGGGCTGAGGTTCAAGGAGTAGGGTGGTAGCCTTGAGCTGAAGGGCCCAGGGCCAAGAGTTCAAGCCCCATGACCCACAAAATAAATGAAGAAGAAGAAGAAGAGGAAGAGGAAGAAGAAGAAGGAAGAAGGAAGAAGAAGAAAGAAGAAGAAGAAGAAGAAGAAGAAGAAGAAGAAGAAGAAGAAGAAAATGAAGAAAATGAAGAAGAAGAAGAAGAAGAAGAAGAAGAAGAAGAAGAAGAAGAAGAAGAAGAAGAAAAGGAAGAAAATTTCATCTTGATAGATGCAATTTAGCCTTCCAACAACCAAAGTCATTTTATAACTTTTATAAAAATGAGGTAGGGTTGAGCCAGGAGTTTGGTCTAGTGGTAGAATTCCTGCCTAGCATGCACGAAGACCTGGGTTCGATTCCTCGATACCACATACATAGCAAAAAGCCAGAAGTAGTGCTGAGGCTCAAGTGGTAGAGCCCTAGCCCTGAGAAAATCTGAGTCCAAGCCCAGGACTGGCAAAAAAAAAAATGAGGTAGGGTCAAAGCCTTTTGAGATGCTACTAGAAATCCTTCCTCTTTAGGAAGGATTAACAGATACATAATGAAAAAAAAAACTTTTTTTTTCTCAAAAAGCCTGAGGCTAAACAGATATGTAGTAGAAAAAGAATTAATTAATCTATCAATCAAGAAATTCTCTAAAATAATATAAATGGCCCAGCGTAATCATAATGACATCAATCTGGTTAGCATTTACTGTTTCATATATACAACAAGAATTGGTCAGGCACTCCTAGAATTTAGAAAGAAACCTATTACAAGTGTAATAAAGAATGAACTTCGTCATTTAAAAAAAATCCTTAAAATAATTTTTGCCATGTCAGTTTCTTCATGTCATCACTGTGGATCGTGAAGCTGCATAGAGTCAGCGGTTTAAGGGATAAAAACCTCCCACAAATGTGCTGTTTGTATTTATTTACATTTTTAATTATGTCTAATCTCACTGTACCTTTCTCTATAGATCTCTCTCTCTCTCTCTCTCTCTCTGTCTCTCTGTCTCTGTCTCTCTGTCTCTCTCTCTCTGTCTCTCTGTCTCTCTGTCTCTCTCTCTCTCTCTCTCTCTCTCTCTCTCTCTCTCTCTCTCTCTCTCTCTCTCTCTCTCTCTCTCTGTGTGTGTGTTTGGTGGTATTGGAGGTCTCAACACAGTATCTCATGTCTGAGCAGCTTGCTAGCTTCGCTGGTATTGTACTGCTTGAATCATGCCTCCAGGCTTTTCATGTGGTGTCTCAGACATCCTTGGCTAGATTTGCTCTGATTCTGAGTAGTTAGGATTATAGGCTAGAGCTGCCAGTTCCTGGCGTGAAAGCAAAATATTTAAATCTCATCTGCACAGTTCTCTCCATACCTAAGGTACACTATCCCTGGACGTAAGCATTCCGATGAATTCTAAGTGTTAGATGCTTTTTAGAATAATTCGCCTGTTTTTGCTTTGAAGAATTCATTTATTTGTTTAGGTTACGTATTTGGGGCTAGTACTGGAGCACAAACTTGGGGTCTCAAGCTCTCACTTTGGTTTGTATTTTTCCTCAATTTTGATCTTCTACCAGTTGAGTCACAGCTCCACATCTGGATTTTTGTTGGTTACTTGAGGAGAAGAGTCTCACAGACTCTTCTGCCCGGATTGGTTTCAGTCTCACACTTCAGCTCTCAACCTACTCATTCAGATCTAAATAACAAACCTGTGCTCTGAGTTAAACAGAAAGACGAGGAGATTTTCAAGTTGTGTCAGTGGGCCATGCTTTAGGACCTTCTGCAGATGGCATCTGGCCCCTATGCCTCCATACTTCTTCGTCTGCATTCTGGTAGGTCCTTCAGGCCCAGGTTATTCAGCTTTTTCATGGGGTAACATTTATTTCTTCATAGGCCTGGAATATCAACGTGGAACTCTTTCAAATGATTTCTCATTTAAAGTTGGGTGTATCTGATGAGAGCCAATCCATCACCTACCCCTCAGTCCCACAGGGAATATTTATTCCAGAGCTTTTGTTCTTAGACTTCTCCAGCTATGATTTCAGGCAGGAGTTGCCTGGTTGCAAGTGATTTTTTTTTCTCAGCCATTCAGCTGAAATTATTTAGTTCCACAGAGTGCTTAGCTCCACACAGCATTATAAAGGCAGTGTCAAAGGGGAGTTCCTGACAGGCTGTATCTGAAGTCTTTGCAGGCTTGATCCTGGACAGGGACAGATGAACACACAATGAGAATAGGTTCAGTCAAATATAATCCCATCTGTACCTGCCAAAGCCCTCACCCTGCTTCACCCACATTCCTGGTAACAACACTGTTAAGGGTTTTGACACTTCTTAGATAAATGTTTCACTCAGCTCCCCAGCGCTTACCACAAGGAAAGAGAAAAATCCCAAATAGACCACTAAATTATCAAGGACTTCTTACTCAGTATGTGGAAAAAGTCTGGGCCCTTTGTTCCCCCTACATCTCTTTCTTACTACCTACATGTGGGATGTGTTAGTTCTACTTTGTGCCACCATGCCAGAGTATTTTAGAGAGGGGAGAAAGAGACATCGATTGCCAAAAAAGAGTTTTATTAGCATGCCTAATAAAGACCTGGGTGAGTGAGGGTTTTGGAACCAAGAAGAAAAAATGAAACGTCATGGTTCTTAGTCAATTCTACTTTGAAACACTGGTTCCAAGACGTGCTCTTCTACAGCACCAACAATTTTCCCAAAAAGAGCCTCCCTTCCTCCTTTAGAAAACTGCTAGAGATTTTCTCTTTCTTTTTCTGTTGAGCCATTTCCCTTGCTGTTTCCTCTGTCAGAAAAGATACATTATTCGTAATTATTTATAATAAAGAGTCTGTGCCATCAGCCTCTTAAAAATTCCTGCGAATGTGGAGAAACCTCAATCAGATGTTTCCAAAATATACATCTATCTCTTATCCTCCTCTAATTATGGGATAAATGGAAGAGGAAATGGAGAGAGTGGGGGGAAAAAGCAGTTTATTAAATCGGATTCCCTTCCTGACTCCCCAACTGCAGTTGTGTGCAATTTCATCAATGCCTGTTCTCCAGTTTTTATGTAGCAGGGGGGACTTGATCTGCCTGTACTTTAAACAGACTTTGGAGGGATATGAGAGCCAGGATACCTAACTATGTCTACCTCTGTTTCTGCTTTACGAAATGCATTTAGGTTCCCAAAGAAATGATTCACTGACAAACTTTGGAACAGACTTTGTTTATGATATGGATCCTGCCTAGGTCCCTGGGCTTTGCTCAGTCCACCAGCGCCTGCTAACAGGGAAGCTAGGGCCGAAATCATCCCAGCAGAGCCAGCTCTGAAACGTTTTAAAGAGAAGTTAGAAATTGACTTCGGCAGTTAGCTTGAATGTGCAAGGCTAGGATGTTGCTAGAAGTTGTATTACTTTCCCATGGCACCTGGGACTTAGTTACTTTAAGTGCATAAATCAGCCTTCTGAGAAATATTATTTAGTTTCCTGAGCTTAGTTGAAGCTGAATTACAAGTGACTCTGTAGAATTATTTTATTCCCCCTTTGCCTAAATTCCTGAGCAAAGGATTAAAAAGCCACGCTGTCTGTTTTTATTGGCATGTTTCCTCTCACCCCACCCCATTTTAATAACTTCGGCTCCTTAAATCTCTATTCTCTACACGGTGTTTTATAGAATTTGGCCAAATGTGTAAATGTCCGAAGTTAACTAGGCCCTCAGCTGCTTCTCCAACAACTCATGCACATACAGAGGATGCGATGGGCCTTTGGGTACCAATAATTTCCTGGGGACATAAAAATGAAGATCACAGCTTTTGTCAGATCTCCTAGAGTTTTATGACATCACCAGGTATTTTGTGACACTGTTTCTTAACTATAGGCTTTGGTCCTAGCTTAGAGGCAAGCAAAGACAGAGGAGAAAAGGCTAGAAAGAAAAGGCTCCAAAAATTTGCCTATAGAAATGAGCCTGCAGCAAAATTAGAGCTAGATGTTTCTGAAGAGGGGGGAAAAGGGGCATAGAAAATGCAAGTTCGAATCCACTGAATTTAAAGCTTGCAATTCCTAAAATCTCCATCCAATAGCAATACTTTGTGGTTATGTTTATTTTTATAAATATCATTTTATTGTTGTTATTAAGATAATATAGAGAGGGGTTAAAATTCTATGTCAGGTAGTGAGTGCAAACCTTTTTGGACAGTGTCATCACATTCTTCACCTTTCCTGTGTTAAATATATTTTTTCTGCTCATTTTCATAAATGTGAATGTTTTTGATGTACTTCAAACTCAGCTACCACATGAAGCATTATGGGGGAGGTATTAGCATTAGAATGTCAACATACAAGGCCAAATCAAATTTGGGCCTTTTTCATTCTGACCATCCTTAGAGCTGTTTGTTCTAGATTCCTAAAGTTAGGAACAAAAATGTGAATTTTTTAAAAAGTGTGAATGTCTGAACATTAGGGCACCATAGTCACCTCAACAAGATTACTCCTTCATTACAAACCAAGGTAAGAAATCTCTGTTAAGAGTATTTGTTAGAAGGGAATGGACTTAACACAGACCTCCCCGATGACCCAGCAATTCCACCACTTGGCATTCACCCAATCGCCCAGAAACAAGGCCATATTAAACCCACTAGCGCAATGATGTTATTGCAGCACTATTTACCATAGCCAAGATATGGAATCAACCCAGATGCCCCTCAGTGGATGATTGGATCAAGAAGATGTGGTATTTATACACAATAGAATTCTATGCTGCCATCAGAAAGAATGGCATTGCCCCATTTGTAAGGAAATGGAAAGACTTAGGAAAAAATCCTATTAAGTGAAGTAAGCCAGACACAAAGGAACATAGGCTCAATGGTTTCCCTCAGTTGTAATAATTAGTACAAACCTTGGACTCTTCTAGCAGAGAATTACAATAGCTCAAAACCTAGATACATAAGGTGATATAGGATGAGGCTAAATGAAAAGACCTCCAGGATATGGAAACAAGAGCCATATAATGTGTGATTGTTCTTAATGTTCTATGTTATTTCTCATCTCTTTTTGTTGTTCCTTGATTTTTCTCATATTGTTACAGTATCTTACCTTGTTATTTGGTATATTGTATATATGTTCATTTGAAACAAGAAAGGAAGGGGGGGAAATGAGATGAGGCGGGGAGGGAAATGGGGACCAAGACATGAGAAAGGGTAATAATGTTTGTGAAGTAATGCACCTTCTATCTGGTGAATATAATGTAACCCTTCTATTAATTACAATAAATATATATGGAAAAAAAGAAGGGAATGTGACTTCATGTTAGAGTACTTGCCTAGAGTGCACAAAAGCTTAGGCTCAACTCTTCAGAACCACATAAACATAAAAAGCCAAAAGTAGCACTGTGGCTCAAGTGGTAAAGTGCTAGCCTCAAACAAAAGCTCAGGGACAATGCCTAGGCCTTGAGTTCAAGCTCCAGGATGGACAAAAGAAAAAAAAGAGTGTTTGCTAGAAAAAGAAATTAGAGACTTAAAAAATTATCAGACATCTTATAGCAATTGTGAAAATCTCATTAAGTACAGTTTCTAATTATAAGCTATTTAATATGTAGACAAAAATAAGCAGAGCTAACTACTAGTGGGGATCTGAGCTGTGAACCTTTTTATTCTCCATAATGCAGGCAAGAATGAAATGAATGTCACTCCAACCTTCTTATCTTTTTCTCTCCAAAGTGCACATTACAGTTAGTAGTGAACCCAGATTTTATGAATATATCTGTTTCATCACTTATACTGTATTCTAGATTGTATTGCTGATCTACTCTTAAGAGGTGCTGCCATGGAGAGGACACAGAACTGCTGAGACTATTTGGTCTGACCACTGTGGTGTTCCCTGAGCTCTTCAGCTCAAGGCTACCGCCTTACCCCTTGGAGAAACAGTGCCACGTTCGACTTTCTGGTGGTTAATTGAAGATAAGAGTCTCACGGACTTTAGTGCCTGGGCTGGTTTTGAACAGTGATCCTCAGATCTCAGCCACTTGAGTAGCTAGGATTATAGGCATGAGCCACCGTTCCTGGCTTCTTATAATTTATGTCTAAATTAAAAAAAAATTTTCCTAATTCTGCGGATCAGATTTCTCTAATTTCATGAGTCGTGTTTCTGTCATCTGTGAGCCTGAAATTGTGAAGAGGTAATAGTAATGAGTTTCATATGAAAAGCAGGAAAAACCACAGGACCAATGCAAACACACACATATACTCATTCACGTTTCATCCTTGGATCCAGGGTACCGAGAGGACCCTGCAAGCAAATGACAAATATGGTGGCCTCTGTTTCCCTTGTCAGTGCACTAATTCCCTTTTTCCTACATCATCACTTAAAGATCCAAGGTTCTTGTTCATGAATTAACAAGTGAGGGAGAAAAAACCATGATAGAATAGTTTTAGTCCAGGCTATGAAAAGTTTTTATTTCATTGTTGTCTTTCTTCTGACATTAAACCAGAAAGAAACAAACCAGATTGGCTAAGTAAAATGATGTTGATACCTCTCTGTCTTAGTAAACCACCATCAAGAATAATGATCCTTACATTGGAGAATTTTATGATGCACTATTTCCAGTTGGGAATATCTGTGAGCTGCTTAGAACAACTCATTTAGGGTTTGTTTGGAGTCTGTTTGTGTTTCCCCTTTGGTGGGAAGGGAAGCCTGGTTAACAGTGACATTCTAAGACCTTGGAATACACAGGAAGTCTGAGAACTAAAGCAATTGGATATGGAGGAGAACCATTACATCATCCCTTAGACTCAAGGGAATCAGTGGAGGATTCTTTCCTAGAACAGATTTCTTCATTTCTTATCCTGTTCACGTTCAAATGGTTTGGGGGCAGGGGATTCTACCACTTCCATTACCACATATTTCCCCTGTTGTATAACTCTTGTGGTCTAAAAGCTTCAGGGTGTTTAGTCCAAATATTTCTGTTCTGGAAATGGCAACTGTTTGCCTGTACTAAGAGTTGTGTCCTACCTGTCAGAATGAACTTTCTGTCTTTCTGAAGCCAAAACTATCTTTTGTCTTGTCACTAAGCTTCTGTGAACCTCTCTTCTGCCTAAGGTCATCATAGCAAATGGTGGGCTAGGAGCATGTACAAGATATCCTAGCTATTGGATGAGCAGCATTAAGCTTGGTCATGATTTTTCTAACAAAAGGACCATTTATAAAGGTCCAGGGCATAAAGGGATGGCCAGATATCTCACCCTCATGGCTTTGTGTGCGATATGCACTCAACAGTGGAGCCTGTACAAATGTACGAGTGGTATGTACCTAGAATCCCAGTGTTTGGACCCAGCATTGGCTCCATATCAGTTTTGGAATGACTTATGTGTGTATGACACATACACACAACACATGTATATGATATATGTGCCTATATATGCAATATATACACAGGCTATGTGTCAAACACATACATACATGCATATTTATGTATAACTTACAACTTAACAAAACTACACAGTCCTGTTAAAAACTATTTTTAAAAACATTTTCCTTATATTCATGACAACTCCATTTATCTGAATGTGACAGAATGTACATTCTCAATTAGGATTCCAACATGCCTATACATGTTAAGATTGTAGTTATATAATTCTTAGGTGATTTTTCTTACAAAAGTTTTAATCAAGTACAGGACGAAATCACCACCCATCTTTTGTGTGTTTGTGTGCCAGTGCCATGGTTTGATTTTAAGGCCTCCAGTTCTCACTTGACTTTCTTGCTCACAGCTAGCTCTCTACCACGTGAGCCACACCTCTAAGTCTGATATTTTGCCAGTTAATTGTATATGAAGTATTTCAAACTTTTCTACATCGGTTGGTTTCAACATTTGATAGTTTGATCTTGTACTGCTGACTAGAATTACAGCTTTATAAACCCATTTTCTTTATTGAACAGATAAACAAAGCTTAAAATATTCAAAATTAGAAGAAAACTTTTGGGAAGATGAAACAATAAGAATCACCAGGAGCCTCTGCGTCCCGCTCACAGGGAGAGAGTTACCTCTCCTTTTCCCCTCTCCCTTTCTCTCAGATTTCTCTGCTGGTTTTCAGCTTGAAGAAGATTCTACAGTCCTTATTGATCCTTTTTCTTGGCGTTACCATTTTTGAAGCAAAGTTAACCTAGCTTTCTAGTTTGAGCTTTCTTTTTGGCTGTCTTTCAAAAAACTTTTTTTTCCAATCTATAAAATAGACAAGATAGTTCTACAATGTCCAAGTCATTCCAGCAGTCATCTCTCGGTAGGGACTCACAGGGTCATGGGCGTGACCTGTCTGCAGCAGGAATAGGCCTTCTTGCTGCTGCTACCCAGTCTTTAAGTATGCCAGCATCTCTTGGAAGGATGAACCAGGGTACTGCACGCCTTGCTAGTTTAATGAATCTTGGAATGAGTTCATTGAATCAACAAGGAGCTCATAGTGCACTGTCTTCTGCTAGTACTTCTTCCCATAATTTACAGTCTATATTTAACATTGGAAGTAGAGGTCCTCTCCCTTTGTCTTCTCAACACCACGGAGATGCAGACCAGGCCAGTAACATTTTGGCCAGCTTTGGTCTGTCTACTAGAGACTTAGATGAACTGAGTCGTTATCCAGAGGACAAGATTACTCCTGAGAATTTGCCCCAAATCCTTCTACAGCTTAAAAGGAGGAGAACTGAAGAAGGCCCTACCTTGAGTTATGGTAGGGGTGGCAGATCTGCTACACGGGAGCCACCATACAGAGTACCTAGGGATGATTGGGAAGAAAAAAGGCATTTTAGAAGAGATAGTTTTGATGATCGTGGTCCAGGTCTCAACCCAGTGCTTGATTATGACCACGGAAGTCATTCTCAAGAATCTGGTTATTATGACAGAATGGATGATGAAGATGACAGATTAAGAGATGGAGAAAGGTGTAGGGATGATTCTTTTTTTGGTGAAACTTCGCATAACTATCATAACTTTGACAGTGAGTATGAGAGAATGGGACATGGTCCTGGCCCCTTACAAGAGAGATTTCTCTTTGAGAAAAAGAGGGGCGCTCCTCCAAGTAGCAATATTGAAGACTTCCATGGACTCTTACCGAAGGGTTATCCCCATCTGTGCTCTATATGTGATTTGCCAGTTCATCCTAATAAGGAGTGGAGTCAACATATCAATGGAGCAAGTCACAGTCGCTGGTGCCAGCTTCTTCTTGAAATCTACCCAAAATGGAATCCTGACAATGGCACAGGACATACAATGGGTGATCCATTCATGTTGCAGCAGTCTACAAATCCTGCTCCAGGAATTCTGGGACCTCCACCTCCTTCATTTCATCTTGGTGGACCAGCAGTTGGACCAAGAGGAAATTTGGGTGCTGGAAATGGAAACCTGCAAGGACCAAGACACATGCAGAAAGGCCAAGTGGAAACTAGTCGAGTTGTTCACATCATGGATTTTCAATGAGGAAAAAACTTGAGATACCAGCTGCTAAACTTGTGGAACCATTTGGAGTCATTTCAAATCATCTGATTCTCAATAAAATCAATGAGGCATTTATTGAGATGGCAACCACAGAAGATGCTCAGGCTGCAGTGGATTATTACACAACCACCCCAGCATTAGTATTTGGGAAGCCAGTGAGAGTTCATTTATCCCAGAAGTATAAACGAATAAAGAAACCTGAAGGAAAACCAGATCAGAAATTTGATCAAAAGCAAGAGCTTGGACGTGTGATACATCTCAGCAATTTACCCCATTCTGGATATTCTGACAGTGCTGTTCTCAAACTTGCGGAACCTTATGGGAAAATAAAGAATTATATATTGATGAGGATAAAAAGTCAGGCTTTTATTGAGATGGAGACCAGAGAAGATGCCATGGCAATGGTTGACCATTGTCTAAAGAAAGCCCTTTGGTTTCAGGGGAGATGTGTTAAGGTTGACCTTTCTCAGAAATATAAAAAACTGGTGCTGAGGATTCCTAACAGAGGCATTGACTTGCTGAAAAAGGATAAATCTCAAAAAAGATCTTATTCTCCAGATGGGAAAGAATCTCCAAGTGATAAGAAATCCAAAACTGATGGTTCTCAGAAGGCTGAAAGTACACCTGAAGGTAAAGACCAAGAAGAAAAGTCTGGAGAAGATGGTGAGAAAGATACAAAGGATGACCAGACAGAACAGGAACCTAATATGCTTCTTGAATCTGAAGATGAGCTACTTGTAGATGAAGAAGAAGCAGTAGCTCTTCTAGAAAGTGGCAGTTCGGTGGGAGATGAGACTGATCTTGCTAATTTAGGTGATGTGTCTTCTGATAGGAAAAAGGAATCTTCAGATAAAGCTGTGAAAAAAGATTTGAGTGCTTCAGCAGCAAAGAAAAAACTGAAAAAGGTGGACAAGATCGAAGACTTTGATCAAGAAAATGTAGCAGCACTGGAAAATGGAATTAAAAATGAATAAAATATGGAACAAGGTGCTGAGTCTGCTGAGAATACTGATGATCCCAACAAAGATACAAATGAAAATGCAGGTGGCCAAAGGGATGAAAACAAAGAGGACTATACAATCCCAGATGAGTATAGAATTGGACCGTATCAGCCTAATGTTCCTGTTGGTATAGACTATGTGATACCTAAAACAGGGTTTTACTGTAAGCTGTGTTCACTCTTATACAAATGAAGAAGCTGCAAAGAATACTCATTGCAGCAGCCTTCCTCATTATCAGAAATTAAAGAAATTTCTGAATAAATTGGCAGAAGAATGCAGGCAGAAGAAGGAAGCTTAAGATATATAAGAAGCATAATGATTTAAAAAAACAATGGTTCTTTGTTTTTAATGTTAACCTTTTTTAAATACAATACTGATAGACGAAAACTATTGTACTCTTTTGTTTTAGAGGGAAAATACTAGATGTCTGTTCATGTGCTAAGTGTTAAATAGCAAAAACATACGGTTAAGTTGATGAATAGTTTTTATTTCATTGGAATGGCAACAGACAGAAAAGTACTTTGTAGAGACCGATTCTTGTAAGTTACTATGTAAGCCAACTTGCGCCACTAAGAAAAAGATAACAGAACTGTTCAGAGAAATGAGATTTACTAGTTGCAAGTTTCAACGGAATGTCAGCAAACTTTTGATTCCATTCAATATAGAACAAAACCAGTAAAAAAAAAATCACCAGAAATCTTAGCCCCCTGCCCAGACAACAATACTTGAGCAGAATCTGATGCATTGTCTGAAATAACCACCTCGGAATCTAAAGGTGGAAAACTTCCAGGTTAAAACTGGAATAGTCCATTTTAGATGGTGAATTTCCAGTCCCCAGCTGTACAGATGTGGGCATTAAATAGCAGGGAGATCTGAACATGTTTTTGGACCAGCTTGTATATAGCATGAAAGAGTCAAGGGGAAGTAAAGGTACCATGTCCTCTAAATGATAGATTCTATGGAGTGCTATGAAAGACACCATATAATAGTCAGAAGCAACATAAAATAAGCAGAAAACAAAAATCAAGTCAGGCACTGGTGGCTCACACCTTTAATCCTACCTCTCCAGAAGGCTGAGATCCAGAGGATCAAGATTCAAAGTCAGTCCTGGCAGAAAAGTCCATGAAGTTCTATCTCCAAAATAATCAGCTGGGTAAAGGGCTGGGTAAAGCAGAGTACCATGAGATACTAAGCCACTGATTTCAAACCCTAGTACTGTCAATAATAATAATAATGATGGTGATGATGACGATTATGATGATGATGATGATGATGATGATGATGATGATGATGATGATGACGGGCTGATGAGGTAGCTCAAATGGGAGAGTTCCTGCTTAGCAAGTTCCAAACCCAGGAGTAAGAACAAAAACAACAACCAACCCTCTCCCCCCCCACACACAGAAAGAAAACACAGAATGAAACAAAAAAAATGATTCAATGAAAAACAACAAAAATGTCTCAGCTAACTCTAGGGAAGGGGGATTATCTTATTTCTAGAATTACCATATTTTTAGTCTTACATATTCAGTTTTTAAGATAAATGGGAAAATATGTTCCATTTAAAGGAAACAGCAACAACAAACTTCTCCAGAGAAATCTACATGACAAAGACTTTATGTGTGTGTGTGTGTGTGTGTGTGTGTGTGTGTGTGTGTGTGTGTGTGTGTGTGATGTCAGGGATTGAACCCAAGGCCTTGAGCAAGATAAGCATGTACTTTTACCCCCTGATTTACATCCTGAGCCAAACAAAGACTTTACACAACTGTTTTCAGCATGCTCAGGAAATAAAAGATATACAGGGGGGCCAGGAGTTTGGCCTAGTGGTTAAAGTGCTTGCCTAGCATGCATGAAGACCCGGGTTCGATTCCTCGGTACCACATACATAGAAAAAAGCCGGAAGTGGTGCTGTAGCTCAAGTGGTAGAGTTCTAGCCTTGAGAAAGTCCAAGGACAGTGCTCAGGCCCTGAGCTCAAGCCCAGGACTGGCAAAAAAAAAATAATAAGATATACAGGGCAAGAACATAATGTGTGATCAAAAAGAAAAGTGCAAGAAAGAAAGGAAATAGAGAAAGAAATAAAAAAAACAGCACCAAGAGCTGAAAAATTAAATAGGTGAAATGATGTAGGAAAATTGAAACGATCAAATCAGAACAGAAGGAAAAAAAGATGGAGAAAAATAAGCAATGCTTAAGGAAATAGTGGGTGACTGAGTGAGCCTCATTTCATTATGGAGGAAAAAGAAAATAGAGAAAGGGGAAGAGAGAATACTTGAAGAACCACTGTGTAGAACTTTCCAAAATTTGATGAAGATGAATATAGAAAGCCAATGAACTGTATGTCAAAACATTATAATTAAAGTGTCCACAGCCTAAGACTTAGGATTCTAAAAGTATCAAGACAGAAGTAACATTGAAGAGACAGTCAGCAAGAAAGTTTGTCTTCAGAAAATCTGAAGAACAAAGTACTTGCTTAGCTAGTACAAGGCCCTATGTTCAATTCCCAGCACCACACACACACACACACACACACACACACACACACACACACACAAACATATACATCAAAGAAAAAAGAAATCAGTCATCTAAAAGAAAACAAATAGTGGAGGGAATGAGGTTCAGTACATTTACACAGCATACAATAAGCAAATCCAAAGAAGACAATGGTCCCTCCTTATCAATACTCACGATAGATAGATAGATAGATGGATAGATAGATAGATAGATAGATAGATAGATAGATAGATAGATAGATAGACAGACAGACAGACAGATAGATAGATTAAACTGTCCAATCAAGAGACATATACTGGCAACTTGGATTTTTAAAATGTGACTCAAGTATAATCTGTTGGCAAGAGACTCTAGTTCCAGGGGCACACAGATCTTCAGAGAAAAGACAGGAACTCTTGTTCTGGGAACTGTACACCACAATAGAAATGCAGTCAGGAGCATGGCAGCAAACACTTGGAAACAGTTATGATGGTGTATGTCCAGCTGTCAATTTCACCACAACAAAAAGAATAAGAACTGAAAGTACTCCAGACTGTGAAATCAGAAGCCAGGTGAAGCCATTGAAGCTGTCAATTCTTCAGTCTCACCACCTACTTCATGTGCCTTTGAGGATGGCGTTCTCTTTCTCCTAACACCAGTTTGTCTACCTCAAAAACAATTAGTCAGATAACAGTTGGCAAATTGATAATCACAGAATAACACTTTTTTGGGGTCATTTTTATTGCTGTGGTTTTACAGTACTATAGCTTGAAATCATAGCCCCATACTAACTAGACAGATAGACTACTACTTGAACCACCCACCTCCCACAGCTTCCTTCTTTAAACCTCATTTCCTATCCTACTCTGGAGATGGGGGCTCTTTAGGGGATGCTGGCTTCCCAAGCAAGTACTTTTCGTTGCTCTTCCGTGACGTGTTCTTGAGTCACCGGATTCATTTAGGTACAGGAAGGTCTGTCACCTCCTGGCTCAAATCCTCTCATGACAGCAGCTGTTGGCTGGAACCCCATCATGGCTGCATCCTTGCACCCTCCAGGCTCAGCCATTTCATCCATTTGGTAACCAGTTTGTCTCGGGATAGATTTTGGTTTATGATGCTTCTGTAAATGGTGAAGTATTACATTATTTCATACCCTTGATGGAAGCATTCCATGTGGATGACAGCAGCGGCTGGGCAAAATGGGATTCAATTGTCCCCTCAATTAGCTCGAATAACAAGTTTTTACTGACTTCACAGGGCTGTTCTCTAAAATGACCAGACTAGCGGTTTTGGCATTGTGTGAATGTTGCCTCAGCAAGAATTCGCTCTACTTCAAGTAAAAATATGTGCCAAATTATATGCAAATTTGTATTTTTCATGGGAGCTAAGAGCTTTGGCACTTAATTTTGATTTTTTCATAGTTAAATATGTAGTGCTGGCCAAGTTCTGCATGTTTAATCCTTTTAATCATTCAACATAAATCATGCTCTCAGCCCCTTAATCATTCGTGTTATTGTTCTTTGAACTTCCTCCAGTTTCCTTACATCCTTCATTGCATAAAGAAGAGTTTTTTTAACAGGCCTGTTTCACATCCAAGAAGCTATTTTGTGATGGAAATAGTCAAGGATCACAAGATTCAATGCCATGAGAAACTCCAAGGGGAACACGTGGCTTGAGCTCTGGAAATTCATGGATGTTTTCAGAGACCTGAGAGACACTTGACACCCAGAGGACTCCGCATCCTTTTTCTCCTAAGGATGATAGAGCGGGACTAGCTAATGACCAATCCTAACATGCTCTGCAGTGTTTCATTGCATATTAATTATTCAACATCTTTTCTAGGAAAGATGGCTGGCTTTCCCTGTCCCTTTCTTGATTCAGTGCCGCAGCTAGGGGACATGCACACATTACCAGAGGCTTGATCTCCCAACAGTTACTGTGTCCACATAACACTGGATACAGTGATGCAGTAGAAATGAGGTCTCAGAGAAACTCAGGGGAAGAAAGGTATTCTAGCAGCAGTGGTAAAAAGGGTAAGTTGGTGGAATGTCTTCACATACAACTAACTTTTTGACATCCACATTTTATTTTAGCTGCTAATGTTCATAGTCTGAATGGACAGACAACCTTCAGTCTGTTACTTTATGCCTTGAAAAAGGACAGTTGATGCTTCTGAATGTTATTTAAAACATGGTGTAAAAGAGAACAACAAGATAACTATAAAAACCTTCCACTACCACTAGTGTGCATTTCAAATTGGATTATCTTTTTTTCCATATATTTTTATTGTAATTAGTGGAAGGGTTACATTATATTCACCAGATAGAAGTTGCATTACTTCACATACATTGATACCCTTTCTCATGTCTTGGTCCCCATTTCCCTCCACTCTCCCAGAGAAATTTAGAGCCACTATCAATCTAAGGTAGTTAGTCTAACTCTTATTTGATACACAAAACCTTATCATTGACCATCGAACTAGCTATTTTCTCCTAGGGTAAATCTCTGCATAAAACTTAAAATTATTAGAATGTTCTTTCTCTTTTACTTTTCCTAGGCTCTACCTATTGGCTTCGTTGGCAGAACAAATCAATCTTTCTATTGAACATCCTTCATAGATTTAAAGAAATTAATATAGTCTTCCTAAACTTCTTCTTTTGTATATTAAATGTCCCTAGTTCTCTACTATACCTAGAAATATAAAGCAGAAATTCAGCTTGAGGGTCTTGTATAAACTCACCTTGAGAATTTAAACTTGATGGTACTAAGGACTAAAGAGCTCAACTACCTGCAATAGTCAGCATTGCATTACGATAATAAAATACCTGATATGGCTAGTTTACAAAGGAAAAATATTAGTTTTAAAGATCCAAAGGTTTGGTAACTGCTTGGGCACGGTTGTTTGTGAGCTTTCAGCTGCATTGCATTGCATTATGGTGAGGAAACTTTTTTTTTTTTTTGATGTACGTGGTACTGAGGAATTGAACCCAGGTCTTCGTGCATGCTAGGCAAGCACTCTACCACTAGGCCAAACTCCCAGCCCCGGTAAGGAAACTTTTATAAAAGAGTTTACCTTTTCAAAGACAACATTTGAGAGAGACTAAGAGCCTACACTTCCCTCCATAAGTACACCCCTAACCACCCAAATAACTCGATTGGCCCTATCACCTAAAGTTTCCAACAATTCCCTGTAAAAGCACCATGAGAACCAACTCTTCAGTTACGGCAGACTGTTGAGTGACCCTCACACTACACCCAAACCATACTCCTAGCTAAACAACAGTGGTGAGCCTTCCTTCTGGAAACATAAGCTAGCATGGGAGAGGAAGAGTGATTAGGGACCACAGGCTCAGCTAACTGTGGTTTCAACTCTGAAATTTTTTCAACACATGGGGACAAAGGATAGTGAGAATGAAAAGCCACACACACACAAATCTTCTGCCAAGACTGAAAATGTAAGGCTACACTGCTTTGAACGTTGGTTTATGTATACTTCATAAGATGGGTAGATATGGGGCAGAATAACAAATCAGGTTAGTCTAGAAAAGATACTTTTAGTTGTACAACATGGTGGAAGAGAAGATGAAGAAGAAATGATAGCGGATCACCATTGCTATGAGAAATGGAGTGAGAGGAAGAAGTGTGAGTAGGGAGCCTGTGAAGGAATTGAAAATCAGTATTCATACAAATCTGCTCACAGAGATAGCATTTACAGCAGTTACTGTCATTCCTTAGCATCAAGAGAAATGTTTCATTGGTAAAAATTAAAGTAAATTCTGTCCAGTGAACCCATTTTATGATCTTGGCATTGTGTACATGCTAGATTGTGTCATTTTGAGGCAAGATAGATTGATGAGTCAGGGAAAGTAGAACGAATAAATATTCCAGAGAGTTAGAACCAGTAAAAACTAAAAAAGAAAACAATAACTTGACTTTAACTATACTTACTATTAGGTGTTAAGTTAGAAGAATACACAAATACAGGTTGTTCATTTTTGCCTTCTTCCTTGAGATGTTGAAAGCTGTCAACACTTTATGAGCAAAGAGATTGGGAAACGGAAAGATAACTGTGTGACCCTGATATACTGAAACAAATCTGTGTTTAAAAACAAAAATACACCTTGTAACTCTTTTTCATATAGCGATCTCAAGGATTAGTGATTTTCCAAAGAAACTGGGTAACCTTCTACCCCTCATTTGATGGCAATTGAATCCTCATAATAACCATAGGAAACAAGCATAACTCATTCCCATTTTACAGATGAGAAAACCAAAACTTGAAACCATATTATTAAAACTGACGCAGCTACCGATGGCAGAAGTGGGAAGTAAAGCTATTCTGACTTAACTTTTAAGCATGACTTTTGAAATGATACCCAAATTTGTATTTTACTAGAATGTTCTTATGCTACAGCCTACATATAATAGTAATATACTCAATTGCAATGAAATACGGAAGTTGATGGGTGCCTTTCTTTAAACCCATGCTGAACTTAAGTATATATACCACATCAAACAAACAAAAATAACTTATGAATTGAGGAAAGCTAGTTAGTGCCTGCGGGAAATGCTCTTATCAGTATTGACTCCAGTGTCATTTGTTTCTGTCACTGAATCAGGGCTGTGTGACCATTAGTCTTGGTGCCTCCATAGCCTGTTCAGCTGGGAAAAGTCTCCCTAAGACAGACTCTTTCACTCAGGAATTAAGCCATTAATGAGTGGATGACAAACATTTTCCCTCATCTCAAGTGTCTGGGGCTATCTTCAACATCTCGCTTCCCTTCCCTTTATTTTTTATTTAGAGTATTTATTTTTTATTGTAATTAATAAAAGGGTTACATGATATTTGCCAGATAGAAGGTGCATTAATTCACATATATTGATACCCTTTCACATGTCTTGGTCCCCATTACCCTCCTCCCCCCCCCCATCTTGGTTTTCCCCCCTCCCCTATCCAATTTCAAATAACCAAATACAAATAAATCCAATATATCAGATAACAAAGTGTCGCTCCCCTTCTCTTAACAGAAGACTGTGGACCAGTGAAAATTAAATCTTCTCATGGGAAATTCTGGTGTGTCTTGCTATATAAGAATCAACAAACAAACAAACAAACACATCTTTTATGGGACCATAAAATAGCTCACTGCTGGAGAGAAGTTGGCCTCCTGAACCAGAGCAAAATGTGTTTCACTATGCTGGGTAAGTTGAACATATTATTATCTCTCTTGGCTGGAGCCCATTGATCCCAACTGCACTAAATGCATTTAGTAAAGGAAAACAATCTTTTAGTTGCCAACTCCTCTTCACAGCGCAAGCTCACTTAGGATTCCAGTCCAGTAGAGAGCAGTGTTCTAGATATGCTTACTGTATGTACCCAAGAAGACAGCCAATTGTAACCCAGGGGCATATTACCTTTAATGATTTTTGAAGTTAACAAGGTTTGCAAAAGCTTCTCAGCTTTATTATTACTATTTATATTAATAGCATTAGTGAGTTCTCTTATTCTTCCAAGACTTACCACTACTAATTGGCATCAGTATAAACAGAGGTATTAAATGCCATCATTTGCTTGCAAATGCAAGCAAAGCCAGCTCTGGCAACGTTTGCCATCTAATGAGGACACAAAATGTTAATCTGCAGAACAAATTGTATTTATAGAAAAACTAATCATCATATGCAAATGTGACACACATCATTTGCAAAATTCCCGTTGCTATTGGGGGGCCCTCTTTGACCTCTGTGAAAATCAGCACTTTGAAGCAGTAGCTAAGAGTTTCACGCAGTCAAGCTGATTAAGTTCATTTTCATACAGAAATTAGCTAAGAGGGAGGGGCTCCTGCTACTGATACCACAGTCACAGCTGTACCCAGCACACAAGCGTTTACAATTCAGAATTCTTCTGCAGCTTTTGCTATTCACAAAAAGCTGTAGAACAGTTTCTTGAAGCAAAAGATGCTTTATCTCTGTTAATAAGAGAATTAAGACTGCCTGGTTGCAAAAAAGCTCTATTGGGTGAAGGAAAATTTGATGCTGTTGTCCTAATTATTTTGATAATTATTTTCATGTTTTCATAATTCTTGTTTTCTTACTCTTTTCTTCTCTCTCAATTATATTCTCTAATATGAAGTCTCGCTACTTTGTAAAAGATTGGAATTTTACTCCCTTAGACTATCTGCAGTGAATCAAAATATTTCTCTTAACAATGAGGAGCTTGGCTCAGAGAAATCATGTAGGTTGCCCACCATCACACAGTATATTTGAAGCTCCTAGAAATCAGATGTTCTCTCTGTGTGCATGAAATTATTAATAATAATCAATCTTCAGTGGAGCAATGCTAATGTTAAAGCTACATGAACACTAAATGGCTTTTGCAAGGAATCTGAGGCTTGCTAGAGAGCCTCAGGCAGCTTATGGACATGGAGTTCTGCTAATACGCTGAGCCTAGGGATCTGATCTGATGTTCTCCAAATGCCATAAGTTCTGGAGGCAAAAAGGCAAAGGAAACTTGGCCTCTACTCTCATGACATTCAGTTTTCTCAGAGACTAAGATATAAATGGAGTACTTCAACTTAGAAAAAACATTTAAGTGCATTTTGTAAGCATACAGAGTTTTGTAGGAGCACAAAAAGGCCACTTGAAGAGGACAAATAGTGTTATGGCTAGGAAGCAGATTACTCCAAAGTGGGTGGCTCTAACATCATGTACTTGAGCCAGCTTCCTTCTAGTGGCTTGTGTCTGTAATTCTAGCTACTCCAGATGTTGTGATCTGACAATCTCAGGTTGAAATTAGCTAGAGCAGGAAAGTCTGTGAGACTTTTATCTCCAATTAACCACGAAAATGCCAGAAGTGGAGCTGTGGCTCAAGTGGTAGAGTGTCAGTCCTGAGCATGAAATCTAAGGGAGAGTGTACTGGCTTCGAAGTTCAAGTTCCACTGCCTCCACACACACACACAAAAACAAAATTTATGCATTTGGGTTTCCTGTGGGGCATTATGGCATAACTGAATCTACAACGAGGCTCAGCGATACAGTCAGGGCGCTGGCCAAGCTACATTAGTTTTTCCAAATGGAGATGGATGCTGGCAGAATTAAGTCCTGTGCAGCAGAACTAATATCTTCACTTTCTTGCTGGCTGTGAGTCAGAGTTTCAATTCCCAGAGCCCTCATGTCCAGTCCTTTTGGCAGTCTTCTCACTGTGGGGTACCTCCCTTCAAATTTAGCAGGCCATCTACTCTCCACATGACTGGCCCAGCCCCCTGTAGGACAAATTCTATTTATCAACTCCACATAGAACAGCCCTCCTTTAAAAGGCTCACCCCAAATCAAAATAATTACATCCTCAAAAAGTCGTTCAATCTGGTCAATGTAAGGTCACTTAACCACAGGGGCAAAGGCCCACTCAGTCTCAATGGGAGAAAATAGGGACAGAAATCTAGAACCTGGAAAGCCAAGTGGGTTTTAAAACAATGAATTATAAAATCCAAGTAGAAATTATTCTTTTATGTGATATTTATACACAATGGAATACTATGCTGCTGTCAGAAAGAACAACATCACCCCATTTGTAAGGAAATGGAAAGACTTAGAAAAAAAAGTCATATTCAGTGAAGTAAGCCAGACTCAAAGGAACATGGGCTCAATGGTTTCCCTCATTTGTCATAATCAGTAGAAACCTTAGGCTCTCCTAGCAGAGATTTGCAATAGAGCAAAACCTAGATACTTAAGGCCATATAGTATAATGCTAAATGTAAGGACCTCCAGGATATAGAAACAAAAGCCATATAATGAGTGATTGTTGTCTTGAATGTACTATGTCATCTCTCACCTCTTTTGCTGTCCCTTGGTTATCTCATATTGTTACAATATTTCACCTTGTTATCTGGTGTATTTTATTTTATTTTATTTTTTTACAAGTCCTGGGTTTGAGCTCAGGGCCTGAGCACTGTCCTTGGACTTTCTCAAGGCGAGAGCTCTACCACTTGGGCCTCAGCACCACTTCTGGCTTTTTTTTTTTATCATTTCTCGAACCTAAAAATGCCTTAATTATAAGAATCAGGAGCTGAGTAAAGAAGAAACAAATAGGTAGCAAGTTTATTAAAGTGCTCAAATTCATTTGTAAAGAAAAAATGATAATGATAATAATTAACAATGAAAATATTTATTGATTATGTGCTAGGCATCCTTTGGTTTTCTTTATGTATATTATATTATATAATATGCAACCATGCAGGGAAGTTCTTAATAAAGGCTCCATTTTCTAAGCAGCTTCTAATAAAGGCTCTCAATTCCAGGCAGGGAATCTAGGCTCAAGTGGCTGATTTACATTATGTTGCACTGCCTTGAACTTTTTCAAAGAGTCCTATATGATTTAGTCTACTTGCTAAGATTATTAGTGACCATAGGAACTAATGAATCTTCCTGTAACTGCTCATCTAAATCTAAAATCTTTTTCAAAGTACATAGCCTTAAATATAGCATGTCTTTCCTATTCTTTTATTCCCTCCCAGAATTACTAGGATTTGAATTAAGGACCTTGAACCATGCCTGAAGCTCTTTTTGCTTTTTATTATTTTGTCTAACAGGATTTTGTTTATGACCAGATGGGCCTGGACTACAATCCTCCTGTTTCTACTTTCCACATGGATGGATAGTTAAAACCAACAACATCTAGCTTTTATTGGTTGAAATGGAGCCATGTAAACTTTTCACCACCATTCTTTCAATCGCCACCATTCTTTCAATCTCCACCTCCCAGGTGTTATGAACTACAGCTTCTCTCATATGCGTATATACCAATGAACATAGTACCTCTTTATCTATAGCAAAAAGTAAGTGGAAGCTATTGAAGAGTAGAGATGACATTAATGATTTCCCCTACTGTAGATACTAAGAATATGACTATATTTTGTTTTAGAATATGAGCAGGATAAGTTGCACCATATGAACAGCCCAAACCAAGTCACATAATATCACATTTTGTAGGGGTGGGGTTCAAAGAAAAACGTGTATATGTCTAACCGCCCCCCCCAAAAAAAGATAGAAAAGAAAAGGAAAGCAGCCTGGAATTAACTATCAACTGTACTATATTAAAAATATAGCATAATAATACATGAGATGTATGGTTTTATTATTATACTACTGGTCATTTTAAACTTGGGTCCTCACACTTGCTAAGAAAACACACTACAAGTACTAGAGCCATGTCCCCAGTCCTCCAAATCCCTTTTGCCATTTTAAAAAATATTATTATTATTATTATTACTATTATTTCATTGGGAGGGGTAATAGGGCTTGAAGTTGGCTTGGGTGCTGTCCCTGAGCTCTTCAGCTTAAGGCTCTTCAGCTTAAGGTAGCATTAATGTTAAACTCAGTTTAATAATTCCTCTTCTGCAATTGACTCAGTTATACAATAAGTCAAAACTGGAAAGATCTTAGAAATCAAGTGATCCAAAACCTTTCCTTCTTAAAAAACCTTAGGAAATAGGTGACTTATCCAAGCTCAAGAAACAGTGTATGACAACCCAGATTAGATGACAGTCACTTTAACATACCTACCAATTTCCTTTCCTGAAACCCTTTGGGTTTGCATGCTGTTAGCTATAAAATTAGAGCCCTGAGTTAGCAATGTCTTGGGTCAGAGCACAAGGGTCATAAAGGTCCAATTTGGGATCAGGCAGCCCACGTTCAATGCCAGCTCTCCTTAATAAAGAGGCTTTAAGCAAGAGGATTAACTTGTTTGCATCTCATTTTTCTCAACTGAAAGATGCCTTAGGCTATCCTGGAATAATTTATTTTAAATACTTAGCTCAATATCTGGCATTTTAAATGCTTCAATAAATGTAAGTTATTATTCTGTTTGGTATTGAGGGCCATGGAACCATACACTGACTCTACTGTTGTCCTATGTTGGCAAAGAGGACTAGAATGAAGCCATGACCATAGTCCAATTTCCTTGCATTTGCAGACAGCTAAAAGCCTCATACATCTTTCCAATGAAGGTGGAGCTACTTTCTGTCTACCACCTGCTCTCTGGGGAAATCACTTTTGCACTGTCAGAGTGGCCAGCCAACCAGATTTACAAGAAAGGAACATAATTTATGAGCAGAGGAATGTCAGCTCCTCTTGTAAATAAGTAATAAGGTTGGCTCTGAAAATAAGCAGTGATGGCTGGGCAGCCTGCCTCTATAGGATGCTGCTCGTGTGTCAGCCCATATTGCTTGGGCTTCAGGCAGAATCACAGAATTCATAGATGGTCCAGGTGAAGATCACAGTGAGGTGGGGAAAGGAGGCAACAAGACATCATGCTGAGTTAGTTGGGGAAGCGAGGCACCAATCAGTGACCACCTTGCTCTATTATGCACCTTTGGGCAAATCTTTTAACTTCTCTGCAAAGCAAGAATTGGGCCAGATGAGGAATTTTCCACATCTGACACCTCATGAAGTTAAGATTAGGACCTATATTCTCCTTCCTGGTGGACTAAAGCCAGATTATTCTTATTCCAAGATACACATCTCAGCCTACTTGGAAAATAAGTGCATGCTTAGAGATTTGCTTCCTCATAGAACTCTCAGGTCTTTTATAAAAATATATATTTATTCTAATTAATAGAAGGGTTACCTTATATTCATCAGATAGAAGGTGCATTACTTCACAAACATTGCTACCCCTTCTCATGTTTTTGTCCCCGTTTCCCTCCCCCCACCTCCCCTCATCTTGTTTTCCCCCTTCCCTCTTCTATTTCAAATAAACATATACACAATATATCAGATAACAAGGTAAGATACTGTAACAATATGAGATAACCAAGGGACAACAAAAGAGATGAGAAAAACATAGTACATTAAGAACAACAATCACACATTATATGGCTCTTGTTTCCATATCCTGGAGGTCCTTTCATTTAGCCTCATCCTATATGGACTTCAGGTCTTTTTTTTTTTTTAACCTGTGATCCAAATCTCTACTTTTCTCCCAAGAAAATAAGTGTCATTCATTAGTATTGTGAATTTCCTAATCCTGCAAGTTATCTGCCTAAAATCATGGCCTTATTTACCCATTGTTTCATGTGTTAATCAGCTTTCCATTACTGTGATACTTGACAAAGCATATGATTTAAATCAACTTTTATATGGACACAGTTCATTTTGGCTCACAGTGTGGGAAGTTTCAGACCATGGTCCCTTGGCCTTGTTTTCAATTGCTTTAAGAGCCTTCGCCCTACAGATATTAACCCTCACACAATTAACATCCTAAAGGCTCTGCCACCTCCGGATAGTGTCATGGGCCTGAGGGCAAGGTCTTTGAGGATGGTGCGTCCAAACCTTAGCAACATTAACATATTTTGTGGAGCGATTAAAATTAGTATTAATAGTTGTACAAAGCGGTTATAATTCCATAGGTCGGGTTATAAGTACAAGCTACTTCCCCCTTCATTTTCCCATCCTCAAGTTACACAGTTCAGTCTTTACATAATGTATATCCAATATAATGTCCTCATTTGTTCATTCTTCCTGCATTTGTGTTTCTTCTTTTCTTTTGCCTTTCCTCTGAAACATGTTTTCACTTCTTCGTATTTATTTTGTTCAAAGCACAGATGGTTGTTCACAAGTTGTGTTCATATGCACAAATTATGGAGCAAACTAAAATGAGGATCAAAAAGAACTCATCAAGCTGGGCACTGATGGCTCATGCCTAGCTACTTACAAGGCTGAGATCTGAAGATGGCTGTTCAAAGCCAGCCTGGGCACAAAAGTCTGTGAGGCTCTTATCTCCAAATAACCACTAGAAAACTGGAAGTGGTACTGTAGCTCAATGTGGTAGAGCTCTAGCCTTGTGACTGAAAAACATAAGGGCAGTACCCAACCCAGAGTTCAAGTCCTATGACCAACAAACACAAAAACAAAACAACAGCAAAAAACTCATCACTTTCGGTGAAGGCAGGTTGCAAGTATTTAAGCCATTCCTTTGTACTTCATATTTATGCTCAGAGAAGCCAAGTGCTTATTCCCTTCTTTAATGTACCTGCTGAAGAGGAAGGAAAATGTGGCTGAGCCTGAACTTGTGCGGCAGGCAGTTACTATCCCCTGACTTCCAGAAGAATTTCAGGTGGCATTTTTATTTTTTGCCAGTCCTGGGGTTTGAACTCAGGGCCTAGGCACTATACTTGGACACTTTTGCTCAAGGCTAGCGCTCTGTAACTTGAGCCACAGCACCACTTCCAGCTTTTTCTGTGTATGGAGTACCAAGGAATCAAACCCAGAGCTTCGTGCATGCTAGGCAAGCACTCTACCACTAGGTCATGCTCTCGGTGCCACACATGGCATTTTTAATGTACCACAAAAACGTCTGTTTCCATTATCATCTGAAGTTGATGCTAAATCAACAGTGGAACACTTGTGTTTTAGAGATGGAGAGAAATGAAACATTCATCAAGGAACTCATTCCCTTAACCTTCAGAAAACACAAATGCACAATCACTGAAGGAAGCATTTTTCTGGATTCATAGTGAATTACAGTTTGGTTCAGCTACAGAAAAGCAAAGATAATGGACTTGCACACACACTGCAGAGCCCAACAGAAGAGAAAAGGAGGGACTACCTGAGACAATGTTCCTGCTGCGAGACTCAGGGACGCAAGCTAAACCTTGCAATTCCCCCATCCAAAGTCACAAAGATTCTAGAAGAACAGACTTAGCAAAGTCACCCATCCAAGTGTGAGGAAGCAGACAAACAGGGTTTTCAAGCTGGCTTAGCCATTAAATGGTCTAATGAAATAAAATAATTAGAGGTTAGCAAGTTGTACTCTCATTGAAGAAATCCCAAGGAATGGCAAGGAGCCAAAATTATTCAAGTCATTTCTTGTTTGACTCAACCATTGTAGTGTTCAGCAAGTGTTAAGTTTAAATATGTGTAAAGATTATTACTGCGAAAAACTGTCAGGGGAGAAGTATGAATATGCATACACTGGGCCACACATATAGGTCAAGAAAGAAAATGGTGTCAGGGATATTTACAGGTTTCACTTTTAGCAAAAGTCATTTTTCTCCCTCTAGTAAACTGGGTGAGCTTTTAATAGCCACTCTCCTTGATTGCCTTCTACATTCTGGTTTGTTGCCAAATGCCCCATCATGAAGGCAGAAACACTGGTTCTTGGGGGTAGGGTTGGTTTGAAAGGACCCTCACACAGATTTCCGACAGGGTTCCCAGGCTGAGTCCACCTTGAAACTCTGGAAATAGAGTTCTCAAGTAGAGGTTTCCAGCATCATTCATTTTACTTTTGCATTCTGGGAAGGAAAAAGTTTGGAATAATGGCCTCATTCCTCCTCATAGTTCCTTATATGTGTCTAAAGACACTGTGATAATTTTGCAGTTGAAATACTTTTTAGAAACACTATAAAAGAGAATTCAAATTATTAAAATAACTTATTATTTTGAAATGATCCCAAGTTATTCCTCATTTTCGATTTAGTGTGCTTTTTAGTGCTTTTGTTGTTTGTTTGTTTATTTGTCTTACTGATAGGTTTGACCAGATCACAGTGGCTGGGTTAGAGTTAAGAGTGGAAGACTCTTAAGTCTTTGTTTCAATACAAAATTGACCACAAAACATCAAAGAATATACTCAAGGGTCAAAGGTACAGTTGAAGGAAAGTAAATATGGTACATGAGTATGACAATATGACCATGCTTGTTGAGATTGGTTTGGGAGAAGGGGGTGTGAGAGAGAGACAGAGGAGGTGAATCTCAGCAATGTATACTGTATACATACATAAACATGTCAAAATGCAACTGCTTTGTACAAGTAATCAATGATAATAAAAATGTAAAGGATTATGAAGATTGAATATGTATTCCTAATAGTTCCTCCCCTTTTTCCTCTATAGGGCACCATTATCTACACGGTTATTTACCAGGTAAGATGCCAGCATCTATAGGTTTATTGCCATTAAAAATATTTAGCCTGTTCCACACACTCCCTAAACTTCAACCATCACCCAGAAGTGGACCTAAATCTAAAGGAAATCTTGCTATGCCATTGTCACAGACTTACCTTGTTTCATTTTTTTATCAAGATGCTATTAGTTTTTGTTTTTATTTTAATGTATTTTATTGTAATTAATAGAAGGGTTACATTATATTCACCAGAGAGAAGGTGCATTACTTCACATACATTGATACCCTTTCACATGTCTTGGTCCCCATTTCCCAACCCCACTTCTCCCAATATAAAATACTGTAACAATATGAGATAACCAAGGAACAGCAAAAGAGATAAGAGATAACATAGTACATTAAGGACAACAATTATTCATTATATGGCTTTTGTTTCTATATCCTGAAGGTCCTTACATTTAGCATCATTCTATATGGCCTTATGTATCTAGTTATTGCACTATTGCAAATCTCTGCTAGGAGAGCCCAAGGTTTCTACTGCTTATGACAAATGAGGGAAACCATTGAGCCTAAGTTCCTTTAAGTCTGGCTTACTTCACTTAATATGATTTTTTCTAAGTCTTTCCATTTCCTTACAAATGAGGTGATGTCGTTCTTTCTTACAGCAGCATAGAATTCCATTGTGTACAAATACCACATCCTGTTGATCCACTCATCAACTTAGGGACATTTGGGTTAGTTCCATATCTTTGCTATGGTAAATAGTGCTGCAATGAACATCGTTGTGTTAGTGGATTTAGTATGTCCTTGTTTCTGGACGATTGGGTAATTGCCAAGTGGTGGAATTGCTAGGTCATAGAGGAGCTCTATGTTTAGTCTTTTGAGGAACTGCCATACTGCTTTCCACAGTGGTTGAACAAGTTTACACTCCCACCAACAGGGTAGTAGTGATCCCTCCTGGCCACATCCCCTCCAGCATCTGTTGTTATTAAATTTCTTGATAATGGCCATTCTAACTGGAGTGAGGTGAAATCTTAGAGTTGTTTAGATTTACATTTCTTTTATGACTAAAGATGTCAAGCATTTCTTTATGTGTCTATAGGCCATTTTTATTTCTTTTTCAGAGAAGACTCTAAGTCTTTGGCCCATCTTTTAATGGGATGGTTGTTACTTTGCAGATTAGTTTTGGAGTGATTCAATTTTTTGAGCTGTTGATATATTTTAGATATGAAGCCTTTGTCCGTTGTATGGTTAGTGAAGATTTTTTCCCATTCTGTAGGCTTCCTAGTTAATTTACTAGCTATGTCCTTTGCCCTACAGAAGCTCTGCAGTTTAATACAGTCCCACTTATCCAGCCTTTCTCTGATTTGTATTGTTTCTTGGTCTTTATTGAGAAAGTTTCGACCTATTCCAAGGAGGCCTAGTGTGTCTCCTATTCCTTCTTGTAAAGTTTTCAGTGTGTCGGCTTTTACCTCAAGGTCTTTGATCTATTTGGAGTTAATCCTGGTGCAGAGTGACAAAGAAGGATCCAACTTTAGTTTTCTGCAGGTGCTTAACCAGTTCTGCCAGCACAACTTGTTGAAGAGGCTGTCTTTCTTCCATCCTATTTTTTGGCTCCCTTATCAAAGATTAGGTGGCCATAGGTCTGTGGGTTGATTTCTGGGTCTTCAGTTCTATTCCATTGGTCCTCAGGCCTGTTCTTGTGCCAGTACCAAGCTGTTTTGGTCACTATAGCTCTGTAATAGAGTCTAAAGTTTGGTATTGAAATTCCTCCAGCGCTGTTCTTTCTGCTAAGAAGTGTTTTTGCTATACAGGGTCTTTTATTATTCCATATGAAATTTTGGATTGCCTCTTCTATTTCTTTGAAGAATGACATTGGGATATTAATGGGTATTGCATTGAATTTGTAGATAGTCGTTGTCAAGATTGCCATTTTCACGATGTTAATTCTTCCAATCCAGGAGCATGGGAGGTTTTTTTTTTTATCTCTTCAGTTCTGCTTTAATTTCCCTTTTCAGGATTTTAAAGTTTTAGATTCTATTAGTTTTAAAGGAGATTTTTGTACAACTGATTGTTTCAGGCATATCGTGGTGGCTGAAAATGATGACCTTTTAGTTTCTTTGTCTTCCTCTGGACATTATTAATTTGCCTATAAAGACTTACAATTAGGAATAGTTTACAGCTCTGAAAAGAATGTCAATACTATGATCTATACCTAGTCATAGTTACTGAATACACAAGTATTTTCCTTACTGGATATGCTGAATGAAGACAGAATCCTGTCCCTGGGTAGAGTTAAGAAAACCAATCACTGAAACTTCACTACAAACAAATATTCCCTTTTGCATTAACCACATTAGAAATGCCAGAGCCAGGCGCTGGTGGCTCATTCCTGTAACCCTAGCTGCTCAAAAGGCTGAGAACTAAGGATCAATGTTCAAAGCCATTGCAAGCAGGAAAGCCGATAAGACTTTTATCTCCAAGCATCTACCCTTAAACCAGAAGTTGAGCTGTGGCTTAAAGTGGTAGTGATAGCTTTGAGCAAAAAAGCTCATGATCAGTGACCAGGCCATGAGTTCAAAACCCATAACTGATCCCACCCCCCAAAAAAATATAGTGCCAGGCACATATTATATATTTTACTTAGCATTTTCCAGTAATTCTTCCCAGGAAGTTAGAGGACCATAGAATATTATTAGAGCTCAGACTAAGAGACTGTGTCATGTCAGATACTGTATTGATGACATCCTAGTTAGAATTGGGAATATTTATTCCTAAACTGATATTTATTCCATTACAAAATCTTGCTCAGAACAGCTATACAGGTCTCCGATTCTCCCTCTTACTTGGCTTGTTAAAAGACTCAGATAATATCATTAGGCTTAATTATTTAATTCAAAAAAATAAACTTTTGTCAATGTACAACCAAATCTATTGCATATTGTTGGGTTTCAGGTGAAGTTCCTTAAGTAATTATCTCTGTATTACCTTAAAGTGATAGCAGCTTAGACACCCTGAAATTGTTCAAGTGAAGAGCAACCTCTTGTTGCCAATGGAAAGGAGAGGACACTGGTGCTCACAGTAGCCTGTTATGAATATTATACTTGTAGCTTGGAAACTGAATAATTGAATTGCATTTATTTATTTCCTTAGTGGAGTGTGTGTGTGTGTGTGTGTGTGTGTGTGTGTGTGTGTGTGTGCATGCACTGATCCTAGAGTTCCAATTTAGGTGCTGAGTGATTTTCTTAAGCTTCTTTGCTCAACGCTGGCTAGTGCTCTACTATGTGAGCTATACCTTTACTTCTGGTTTTATCAGTGATCCATTAGACCTAAGAATCATATAGACTTTCCCATCCATGCTGGCTCTGAACCACAACCCTTAGTGCTCAGCTGCCAGAGTAAATAGGATTTCATCCATGAGCCATTGTCATCTGGCTACTTAGAGGGTATTGAATTGTAGGCTAAAACTAAAGTGAGCAACCATCCCAAGTTCAAATAATAGATATATAGAAAGGTAGATAAATAATTATATCATATCTATATGAAGCTGAGGTGTATACTCAGATCTTTATGTTGATTTTACATATGTGTTTGGATGATAGAACTCTGTCAATTGTTCCTTACTAATTGTTTATGGGCTTTATAAGAGTCAATCAGATAGACATACTAGGACTGAATCACTTTGCTATTGCTTATCTTTAGCTTACTTATTCCCACTATCATAAACAAATGTTATAATAAGCTGAATACATCAATCATTCCCATACATTTGCCATATACATATCATTAACTCATCAAACTGGAAACACTAGGATCAAGCATGATGATATGTGGCTTAAATCCCAGAAACTTGGGAGGCAAAGATAGAAGGATGGTGGTTAATCCAAGGTCTGCCAGGTCAAATGCATAGGAGTCTATTTGAAAATGAGCAAGTAACAGCAACAACAAAAACTGAGGTATAAGAGGGCATGCCTAAATTTAACTTTCAGTGTTGCTAAAAAGTAAATAAATGAGTAACTTCCCCCCTACATACATACACATAAAAAATAGAAATTAATGAATCAAAATTATGGACTTATTTCATTTGACAGATTTACTGTTGCATTTAACAATGTATTTCCTGAAAGTTAGTGCCAAATTCTTTGCAGCAACAGTTGCAGTGTCTTTTCAAAAACATCATTTAAATATGCAACATTACCAATTCTAAAATTACTTGACAAGGCCAGGATAGTATCAAGAGAATGTTTGTTTTAGATTGTATTTCTTGCCTTCCATATTGAGACTGGAATATTGTTTACTACCAACTTGAGAATTGTAAATGCCTCCTCTTTCCATTTTCATATATTTTTATTTTAATAGCCTTACTATGTTACTTTGCCTACTTTTTGCATTTTTTACATTTTATTCTTCAGTTTTTAACCTACTCATTTTTATTTTCATGTAGTTAAATATTACCAATTTCTCTATGTGCAGAAAATTCTTATTTACATTTACAAGTTAAAATCATCTTGGTTTTACTCCTCTGCTTATTCAATTATTTTTTTCATGAATGAAACTAGAATGTTTTGAATTTTATTTTCTAGCTCCAAAGAATATTCTTTTGATGTTGATTTAAGGCATTTGATATTTTGGATAAGAATGAGAATTTTTAAATAACATGGCTAGATATACCTAATGTCTCAGTTCAGACTGCTATAATAAATTACTATAGACTAAGTAACTTAAACAACAAACATTCATTTCTTATAGTTCTGTAAGACTGAGGAATCCATTTGAAGGTGTCCACAGAAAATATCTAGTGGATTCTATTTCCTGGGATAAACATAGAACATCTGTTTGCTAGGTATTTTTGAGGAGGTGGCGACAAGTGCTCTTCCTCCACAAAAGAGACTCCACCTTCAAGACCTACCTGATCACTTCCCAAACATACACCTCCTGATATTGTTCCATTGAGGTGAAGTTTTAGTGGCTGAAGTTGGGTTAACACAAACTTGTAGCATCAAACATGTAGAAAATACTTTATGAATTCATTTAATTTTATTTGATGTCTAAGACCTCTAGGATTCATCAATGCTAAGGATTTTTAAATAGTTTTCAATAGTTGTTTTTACTTTTTTTTTTTTTTTTGCCAGTCATGGGGCTTGAACTCTGGGCCTGGGTGCTGTCCCTGAGCTCTTCAGCTCAGTTACCAGTCTACCCCTTAAGTCACAGCACCACTTCCGGTTTTCTAGTGATTAATTGGAGATGAGTCTCACAAACTTTTGGACTGGGGCTGGTTTTGAGCTGTGATCCTCAGATCTCAGCCTCCTAAGTAGCTAGTATTACAGGCGGGAGCCATCACACTCATTTTGTTGTTGTTCTTGTACTCTCAATACACTTTTTTGGGGGGGGCAAAGGGATGCATAGAAGGGTTACAGTACAATTAAGGTACATTACTTCTCAAACATTGTTACCCTTTCCCTTATTTTTCTCCCACTTTCCTTCCTTGCTCTCCTTCCCAAGTTGTGAAGTTTATTTTCAACAATATTGTCTTGTCTTTTGCCTCATCATCTTCTTGCTCCCTTTAATATTGAAAACCCTACTCTTGGAATAACTTCTAATTTTCTTGGTCTGTAAATGATACAAGTAGTAAAACAAGTTTTCTTTCTAGATTAATTAAGTATAAGAAGATCATGGAAGGTTAAGTGTGTGCTAAATATCTAATAGCAAATGAGTGAAAAAGTATTATAGTTTTAAAATTAATGGTTCCATTCTAATTATTTCAAGTAGACTCTCTTTGGAGAGCTTCTTGCAAATTAGACATGTTTCAATATCATCTTCCCTGATGAACATAGAGAAGATATTTAAACCTTCCAAAACAGACCTACATTCTAAACTGACTCAAGTTTATAGTCCACTCTTCTCAGTAACTAGGTCAAACCATCTACATTACAAAACCTAACCGTTAGTTCAAGTTGGATGTGGTTGTACTTGCCTGCAGTTCCAGTCCTTGTCCCTTCCTAAATGTCTTCTCAAAAATGGAACTTTAGGTCCAGAAGTACTTTGTTTAATGTGCAAGTTTTATTTTATTTATTTCACTGTAACCAAAGAAAATGTAATAGTGCCAAGTAGTGGAATTGCTGGTTCATAGGGGAGTTCTATATTTAGTCTTTTGAGGAAATGCCGTACTGCTTTCCATAGTGGTTGAATGAGTTTGCACTCTCACCAACAGATTAGTAGTGATCCCTCCTGTCCATATCCCCTCCAGAATCTGTTGTTATTAGATTTCTTGATCCTGGCCATTCTAACTGGAGTGAGGTGGAATCTTAGACTTGTTTTGATTTGCATTTCTTTTATGACCAGAGATGTTGAGCATTTCTTCAAGTGTCTATAGGACATTTTTGCTTCTTCTTCAGAGAAGACTCTCTTTAATCTTTGGCCATCTTTTAATGGGATGGTTGTTTCTTTGGAGATTAGTTTTGGAGTGATTCAATTTTTTGAGCTGTTGATATATTTTAGATATGAGGCCTTTGTCTATTGTATGGTTAGAGAAGATCTTCTCCCACTCTGTAGGCTTTCTAGTTAATATGAACCAGCAATTCTACTACTTGGCATTTACCCAGTCATCCAGAAACAAGGACATACTAAATCCACTAGCACAGCGATGTTCATTGCAGCACTATTTACCATAGCAAAGATATGGAACCAACCCAGATGTCCCTCAGTTGATGAGTGGATTAACAAGATGTGGTATTTATACACAATGGAGTTCTATGCTCCAGAAAGAATGATATTGCCCCATTTGTAAGGAAATGGAAAGACTTATAAAAAATCATATTAAGTGAAGTAAGCCAGACTCAAAGGAACATAGGCTCAATGGTTTCCCACATTTGTCATAATCAGCAGAAACCTTGGGCTCCCCTAGCAGAGATTCACAATAGAACAAAATCTAGATACATAAGGCCATATAGGATTATGCTAAATGTAAGGACCTCTAGGATATAGAAACAAAAGCCATATAATGAATTATTGTTGTCCTTAATGTACTATGTTATCTCTAATCTCTTTTGCTGTCCCTTGGTTATCTCATATTGTTACAATATTTCACCTTGTTATCTGATATTTTTTATATATGCTTAATTGGTTATTTGAAATAGGAGAGGGAAGGGGGGAAATCAAGATGAGCAGGGGGAAGGGGTTGGGAAATGGGGACCAAGACATGAGGAAGGGTATCATGTATGTGAAGTAATGCACCTTCTCTCTGGTGAATATAATGTAACCCTTCTATTAATTACAATAAAAATATATGAAAAAAATAAAAAATGTAATAGTATGGCTATAATAATTAAACAGTCCTGGTGAAGCTCTAGCCTTGAGAAAGTCCGGACAGGGCTCAGGCCCTGAACTCAAGCCCAGGACTGGCAAAAAAAAAGAACTTTAGAATGATATGAAATTTAGGGAAAGCAATGACACACACATACACACACACAGACATATATATATATATATATATATAATTTGTAGTGAATGATAAAAAATGATTTGTGATTTTGTGATGTTGATAATAGGCCATTAAAGTAAAAAGATTAAAATTAAAGCTATGGATAAGAACCTCAGAAGAAAAATGCTTGTGGGCAGTGTTGGCAAAATAATATGGTGCATATTCCAAAGATATTGTGTTTATTAGGAGAATAATTGCTAATGCTCTTAACTTTACTCCTAAAAATAGGTTAGAAGTGTTCATAAGCTTCAGGAAAGCCAACTATGCACACAATGTTTACAGGAAGGTGACTTGTGATCAGAGATGTGTGTGTATACATATACGTGTACATATGTATTTATACATATGTGTGTGCATATACATATCTACATATGTATATGTATATACACAGACCTGGCTGGTTGAGATTCCCTAATCTAAGAATTTCAACTGTAAAATACTCTAAAATTGAAAATGTTCTGAGCATTATCAATGCTTAAGAAATATTTCAGACCATTTTGAATTTCAGATTTTTAGCTTATCAGTGCTTGAGATATGTACAACAGAATGATGACAAATAGGTGTATTCCATTGTACATGTACAGAAGGAAAAATAGGCCCTGGACTATGAAACTGGGTCAGAAATCCTGGTAGAATCCTTAGGAATAAAGAGAAAAATCTACCAGACTAATAACAGATAGAAATAAAAGTCACAGAAAAATAAATCAGAAGGGAAGTCATTGGTTCTTCGGCTTAAGAAGAGACTTAGTTCGTGCAAACAAATCTAGCTGCAACTAAAAATACATTGATTCAATTATTCTGAGTGTTGAGAAAATAAATCAAGCAAACCAAAATAACCAAAAAACAAAAAGGCCTGGAAATGAGACTAATGCAAGACGAGATGGAGCCCATCTGTCAATAATCTTCAGAGATGTTGCTTGAAATGCTTGCTTTTATTGTTAATGTGTTGAGTATGGTGGATAGAATTTGTTGAGAATGATCATCTTTATTCCTAATTTACTTAATAATTTATTCATCATTTATTTTACTTAATAATTTCTAGAATAATCCTTGAGTTTGATGTTTTGTACATGTTACTGTGTGGATAGAAATGTACTAATGTTATCTGTGGACATTCCATTCTCCCTCATTAAAAAAAGACCTGGGCCTCTTTGGCTCCAATACTAGAGCACAGAAAAACATCTCCTAAATATCATTTGATTACAACAAACACTTTTTACTCATTCATGGTCCTGTGGGATGGTTGTGGCTCCCTCCTCTGCTTCATTCCCTTTCTTATCCTAGGACTGAAGTTGAAGAAGAGCCTATTGGCAGTGTGCTGTGATTTGAACCCAGCTGAAACACAAGGGAGCTGCAAAAATGTCCAACGCCTCTTAAAACTTTTCTTGATAGCTGGCCAGCTGTCACTTTCTCCTATCATCTGCTTGACCACAGTAAGTTAGATAGTTAGAGGGGCAGAAACAGAGCCAGGCAATGTTCTCTTCTATGGGATATGTGGAGACAGTAAAGACTTACTGAACTTTACTCTGTCGTGGTATACACCTTTGATCTCAAATTCTGAAGTTCCTCACCTCTGTAAATAAATAAATTCATACCTTTCCTATGCGCACACTCCACAGGACATCAGATATGAAAGTCTAGGACCTTGTTTAGGAGAGCCATACATTATCATTCTAGACACCTGGGAGCTGAACTAGAAAGCTAGTTATATCTTCCCCCATCCCCCACACACTATGGAAAAGTGAAGCACCTGAAATAGTTATTCTATTGAGCAATAGATAAACCTGAATTCTCATGGGACAGATATGTCCCCTGGGAAAATACTTCTTATCAACCCCAAATCCGAGAGGCTTACAACTATGAACATTTGTTTTTATAACCCTCCAGTCTGCATCAATTCTGCTGTCTCTTTCCAGGCAATGTCTGGTTTAGAAGCAGCTCATGTATCCTCTTATTCAATGTCCCAGGATGAAAAAGCAGTGTTTACATCTCACATGCAAGGAGGATGATAGAATACTAACCAATTCTAGAATCTATAGACAGAATGAGACATGTGCTAGACAATATTTTCTCATTTAAGAAATGCTAGTGAAAGTAATCTTTCCTAATATTGGTGGTTCTCAGAGCGTAGTTAAATGTCCCCCTTGTAAGTTATTCTGCAATCACAGGGATAAGTTATGTACGCTCAGTATATAACCATGGAGAGAGTATGCAGAAGTACATAAATTCCACTTTGTACAGAGAACTGAATGCCATAGTGGAATGGATAATTGGATATATTTTACTCCCAGATAAAAAGGAGAATGCACAGGACTGAGTGATACAGATGAATGTCATATAAATATGCACAAATGCAGTAAAGAAATCTATAATTCTTTCTTTACTTGTGTTGCCTTAATGAAAAAAAGAAGGCATTTCCTTGGAAACTTGAATACATTTATTTGAGAGGTTAAAATTGTATGTAAACTGAAGAATTTGAGCAAAAAATATTACATGCCACAAGCAGACTAGTCAAAAACAAACAAAAAGCACAAAATGAGAACAGGAAAGCTCCCGGCAAAAGATAAAAGGTAAGCACCTCATAGTATCGTAGCTACTCAGGAGGCTGAGATCTGAGATTATGGTTCAAAGCCACCTGGAACAGGAAAGTCCATAATACTCTTATCTCCAATTAGCTGCCACAGGGCTGAAAGTGGGGCTGTAGCTCAAGTGGTAAAACACTAACCCTGAGCACAAAAGCTCAGAGGCTGTGCTCAGGTTCTGGGTTCAAGGCTCATTGACTGGCCCAAAAAAGAAAAAGATAGCTGGGCACGGTAGCTCACGTTTGAAATCCTAGCTACTCAGGAGGATGAGATCTGAGGATCGTGGTTCAAGCCAGCCAAGGTACTAAAGAACGTGAAATTCTTATGTTCAGCTAACAGAAAACTGGAAGTAGCACTGCGGCTCCAGGGGTAGGGCAGTAGCCTTGAGCTTGAAGAGCTCAGGGACAATGCCCAAGCCCAGACTCATGACTGACAAAAAAAGAAAAAAGATAAAAGGTACAATTTACTTCTTTTTTTTTTTTTTCCAATCCTGGGGTTTGAACTGAGAGTCTGAGCACTGTCCTTAGGCTTTCTCAAGACTAGCATTCTACCACTCCAGCCACAGCACCACTGGCAAACACTCTATCACTAGGCCATGCTCCAGGCCCACTTCTGTTTGGGGTTTTTTTTGCCAGTCCTGGGGCTTGAACTCAGGGCCTGAGCACTGTCCTGGGACTTTCTCAAGGCTAGAGCTCTACCACTTGAGCCTCAGTACCACTTCTGGCTATTTTATTTTTTTTTATGTATGTGATACCTAAGAATCCAACCCGGGTCTTTTTGCATGCTAGGCAAGCACTCTACCAGTAGGCCAAACTCCTGGCCCTCCACTTCTGTTTTTAACAAACAGCTTACATGTACAAAATTCTGTGGTACCTCTACATGTGTACATTGCCTGACAATGTTTCCATCAACAGTAAATATATTCATAATGATAATCTAAGTTGGACATGGTACCAATCTTAATTTATGGGGTATAGTCTAGGATGTTGGCACAACGACAAAGTATCTAACAAGACTCTTCTCAGCATGAGTGTTCCTCATTAAGTGGTACATGACAATACATGAATCAAAATGCCTAACATGTAGCCTCCCCTCGTGAACTTTCACTCTGGAAAATATACACATGCTTCACACACACACACACACACAAATACACACATACACACACACACACACACACACAACTCTATTACAAGGTAAAACAAACACATATTTAAAAAGTATTAAGTCATTTCAAGCACATGAAATAAGACTAGGGAGAAAATGTTCTGGATGAAGAGTATTATTAATGTAATATCTTGAAAATGCAGAAAAATATTAACTTGTAATAGGAGGCTGTCACCAAAGAGCAGAACCAAGGAGGGAGTATTGTTGTCAGTGTAAAAAAAAAAGAAATGAAGGAAAATATTGGAAAAGACATAATTTTAACTATGCAAGTATATAGATACTTGATGGTATTTTTACATATTGACTAACATTAATGAAATTATCAAGACTTGACAGTATGATAGGCCCCTTAAGATAATTGTAGATTTGATTACAGATACTAGAATGGAATCTAGTTTCATGGAAAGATGAAGAAAATCAGTCTAATAACAAATGCATGGAGTATAAATAATTTTGCCTGTTTTGTAAATGTTAGTTGATACCAATCAACATGAATGTATATAAATACGTATCCAGGGAACATTAGAGGTATTGGGAATACTAGAGAATCTGAGCAGTTGGAGATGAGTGATTCCACCTTTGGAAGCTATGTTTGCTAGCACACTATGTCTACTAACTTGAAATCATTTTAAAGAAAAGACAATCTAGTATGGTGAATAATACTGACAGTGTCAGACCTGCACAAATGACAGCTATTTAGAAGTCAACAAGGCAGAATGTAATCATACGGTGTAGTGTCAGAATTAGGCTTTTGCTCTTGTCCTTCAACGTTTCTATCCTGTTCCATTTCATTAGGAGGAAATGGCTAAAAGTTCACACTAATCAGCACATTGTTTCCAAAGAGAGCTTCAAGTTTATGATGTCCCTAAATGAAATAGTTTAGTATTGCAATTATTCTTATTTAATTAGTTATTTTATTGCAGCAGTATTGACACTTGAATTCAGGGACTGGGTTCTGTCCCTTAGCTTTTTTCACTCCACTACTTGAGCTATAGCCCCACTTTCAGCTTGAGTCTCATGGAAATTCCTACCAGCTTCAAACAATCGTCTTTAGCTCTCACCTCCTGAATAACTACAATAACAGGCATGAGGTACGAGTGTTCGGCTTCAATTGCTTTAAATCTTTCTCATAAGGAAAATAAAACTTTTATTTTGCCAGTCCTGGGGCTTGAGCTCAGGGCCTGCATACTGCTTGGGGGCTTTTTCTGGGCTAGTGTTCTACCACTTGAGCCACAGCACCACTTATGTTTTTTTTTTCTGTTTATATGGTACTGAGGAATCGAACTCAGGGCTTCATGCATGCTAGCCAAGCACTCTAGCACTGGATAATGCTGCTGACCAGGAAAACAAAACTCTTGAGGTAAGATTTTAGTAAAGGAAGTACTCGCCTAGTTGCATGTCTAAGTATTTTTTAATGTTCAGCCTCTATTTTCATTGCATGACAAATAGTCTAATTCTTTTACCATTCTTTCTCCTAAGTTTTACTGGGTTTGAGAAAAATCATCAGCTTGCTCATATTATGAAAATTTGTTGCTTTTAAGTTCTGCTATCATCAGTAAATATGGCTCACATAATTTTTGCCTTTCAAGTTTTATTTGTGGCCCAGTTCTGAACCCATTCTGTGAATGTCCTGCAGATGCTTGAAAGGATGAACTCTTTTTTTGTACATTGCTCATAAACAAAGTTTAGATTATACCAATTCTCTATTTTCTTGTTTATTTTTTGCTACTTGAGTATTAAATATATAGTTAGATTAAATTCATACCCTAAATTCGCTATTGTTCCTTATATTTCACCATAGTTAATCATACAGATTGAGAGCCTCTGTCTAATCCTGGTTTCACATGCACCAGCTGTGTCGCCTTTGTTAAATTAGCTGATGTCTCTAAAGCTTAGCAAAATGGAGATGATTTTCGACTTCATAAGAACAGCCTTAGATTAAGTGATAATGCAAATGCAGCAGTTAACACAGTGTCTGGCCTATCATATGGTCAATAATCATTAGTTTTAATGCTCTCAGTATTATTATGCTCCATATATTTCTACTGCATTATTAGTTTGTGAACTTTATTTTCCATTTTACTGATAGGCATTTGCAGGGAGATGCAATGATGGGCCTTCCATCAAATTGATGGGTATGTTTCTCTAGAAAGAAAGATGGTATGACTACCATTTATTCTAAAGCATGGATTTCCTGGTCTAATCTTGCAGACCACATGGTCCCTCTCCTGTCATATCAAAAACATATAAGCCGGTGCCAGTGGCTCCACCTATAATCCTAGCAGTTCAGGAGGGTGAGATTTGATGATTGTGTTTTGAAACTAACCTAAGCAGGAAAGACTGTGAGGCTGTTATCTCTAATAAACCACCAGAAAACTAGAAGTGTAACTTTGACTCTAAGTGTGAGAGTGCTATCCTCGAGCAAACAAGCTCAGGGACAATGCTCAGGCCTTGAGATCATGCCCGAGGAATGACAACAAACAAATAAACAAAACCCCACATTTTATCTAAGTTAACTCCTGCATTCTTTCTCTGATCTGATGGACAGACTGCCAGAGGTAAGCACTGTAAGTAGCAGAAATAGGAATGGTGATGGGCATTGGATTCAGGGTGGGAAAAACACAAGGGAACGAAAACCAGCCTTCAGTGTTGGGAAATATGCTTCTTACATTAGTGCTCATCCATCAGGTGATGAAGGTAGAAATCAAGCCTTAGTACAAAAAGCACATTTTTCTATGTCTGGCAAAGCCCATACTTTATCAGGAAAGACATATGCAGGCTCTTAAGAAGACAAAGATGTTGGGAGACTGACTTTCAGGAAGGCCTCACAGAAAGTTTATGACTCATTTCCACCATTGCAGGGAAAGGACTAGGGGAATACCTGGAGAAAGAAAAAGCAACCAACCAACCAACAACAGGTTGAGTTTGAATTATCAGCAAATTAAAAACAATGAACTTTTATGAATGATGAGTAGGAAGCAAAAATGTCAGCCATAGACATGAAGGAGCCAGGCTTCCTCAGTTCCTGTCTGCTCCATTGTTAATAAGACCTCACTGAAGGAGACGAGAGTGATAAACAGTGTGCAGAAAGTAGTCCATTGCAAGTAAGCAGTCCATAGCAAGTACTCAAGATTAAGTTTCACCATTATATTATCTTTGGCATTTGTTGGGGGAACTTTTGGTTGTTGTTTTTTAATATTGTTAAATTTCACATCCAGATGCAGCAATGCAGCTGTAATTGCCACACTCAAGAGGCTGAGGCAGGAGGATTTTTTTTTAGTTCAGTGACAACTAGGGAAGCATAGAGATCCAGAATCTTATAAAAAGTAGTCTACAAGCTACATGTAGCAGCTGATGCCTGGAATCCCAGCTACATTGGGGCAGAATCTTGGTTTGAGGACAGTCTGGGAAACAAGTTTGAGATATTTTATCTCAAGCAATAAGCCAAGCAGGGAAGTAAACACCTCCAGTACCAGTTATGTGGGAGACTGTTGGTAAGAGGATCATCTAAAGCTACCTTAGGTAAATGAAAGATCCTAACTGACAAACAACCAATGAAAAGAATGCTAGTGCACCTGCCTAGCCGGTTCAAGGCCCTGGGTCCAAGCCCTTAGAGTCCCCAGAAATAGTTCACAAATATGAAATTATTAATTAACTTCTAAAAAATAATACTTTACTGGGCCAGTGAAGGAAGAATGGAAAAGACTCTAGCATTGATGGTAGGTATGTAATTATTTAGGGAGAAAAATACCAACTAAGAGCCTTAAAAATTAATATTTATCCATGTTAGCCAACTAATTTTTTTTTTGCCAGTCCTGGGCTTGAGCTTAGGGCCTGAGCACTGTCCTTGGACTTTCTCAAGGCTAGAGCTCTACCGCTTGAGCCTCAGCACCATTTCTGGCTTTTATCTATGTATGTGGCACCTAGGAATCGAACCCGGGTGTTCATGCATGCTAGGCAAGCACTTTAACCACTAGGCCAAACTCCCGGCCCCTAGCCAACTAATTTTATCTCTGGGCATCTCACTTAATGATCTACAATATGTTGAAAATATTCTATACATGAATAACAATAATCTTATCATTTATGATAGTCAACAAACAGAACAAAGATATTTTAGTAAAAATACTATTAAAAAGATGATTGTCATCCCATCCTTTCACTATAAGTCTATGTGCGCCTTAGAGGTAAAAATGAGTTTCTTATAAGCAACATACAGTTGGGTGTTGCTTTTCTATACACTCAGTCATTCTATTGGGGGAAGTAAATCTATTTATGTTCAAGATAATTATTGACAAGCAAGATCTTACTCTGGCCAATATGTGATTCATTTCCCAGTTCTGTTGTAATCCCTCTCTCTCTCTCTCTCTCTCTCTCTCTCTCTCTCTCTCTCTCTCTCTCTCTCTCTCTCTCTCTCTCTCTCTCTCTCTTTCTCTCTCTCCCTCCCTCCCTCTCTCTCCCCCTCCCTCCCTCCCTCTCTCTCCCCCTCCCTCCCTCCCTCTCTCTCCCCCTCCCTCCCTCCCTCCCTCCCTCCCTCCCTCCCTCTCTCTCTCTCTCTCTCTCTCTCTCTCTCTCTCTCTCTCTCTCTCGCTTGAATTCAGGGTCTGAGCACTATCCTCGGGTTTTTTTCCTCAAGGAATTCTGCCACTTGAGCCTTGGAGCTTGAATTCAGGATCTGAGCACTATACTTGGGTTTTTTTCCTCAAGGGTAGCATTCTGCCACTTGAGCCACAGCACCACTTCTGGCTTTTCTATGTATGTGATACCAAGGAATTGAACCTGGATCTTCATGAATGCTAGGCAAGAACTCTACCACTAGGCCAAACTCTTGGCCCTCCTCTCTTCTTCCCTCCATTACAGTCTTCCTTAATGTTTAATGATTTATACCAGTATACAACTGCTTTGGTTATTTACTTATGTTTTTTGTTTGTTTGTTTTTTGTTTTTTTTTGTCTACTAGTTTTGGCCTTGTGGTTACCATAAGGTTTACAAGTATATCAAGCTATTTTGAAATCATAGTAATTTCACATAAGTGTAAAGATAAAAACAGTAGCAAACAAACATATATGTGAAAAATTTCCAGTGGTCTCATTTCTTTCCACATTTTGATATCCTATCTTGATGTAAAAAATCTCATGTCATGCTCTTCTGGCCCGTAAGATTTCTTTTAAGGATTCTGCTCCTTGGAATACTGGAATATCCGATATTTCAGCTGTTGCTTTCTTTGCTCCTAGAGAATCTCTTTCAGCAGTGATATCTTGATTATAAGATGCCTGGCGGAGACTTGCTTAAGATGACTTGTGACATTTGACCTCCTTACACCCGGATATTTCTGTTCTTCTCTAGGTTTGGGGAGTTTTCTGCTATTATTTACATGAATAAGCATTCTCAAATCCTTCTTGAACCCCAATAACCAAAATATTTGTTATTTTGATACTGTTGCAAATTTCCATGAGCTTCATCTATTGCTGTTCATCATTTTTGTCCTACAATTACATGCTTTCTCTCTCTCTCTCTCCCTCTCTCTCTCTGTGTCTCTGTCTCTGTCTCTGTCTCTCTCTCTCCCTCCCTCCCTCCCCTCTCCCTTCCTTCCCTTCTTCCTTCCTCTCTCTTTTTCTTTCTTTCCTGTGGTACTTGGAACTGAACCTAGAGTCTCTTGTTGGCTAGGCAAGTGTTCTACCATTTGAAATGTGCCCTTAGTCTCAATGGTATATTTGCAAATAGCTTGTCTCTAAGTTAAGCAATTCTTCTTATGATCCATTCCATTACAGACTTTAAAAAAAGAATTTTGGAAGGCTGTGGGCTCAAGATATGACATAGGAAATAAAAACTTGAAGATTTTTTTTTTGCCATGACATTCTGTCCAGAGTTGAGCAGAGTCCTGCTGTGTGTGGCCAGAGGTCCATAACTGTAGATGAATGAAAAATAAATTTTCATCTCAGTTTCTGTTTACTTCTTAACTATATCTATTTCTTTGTTAATATTTTTATTAAAATATCAAAATGTTTGTATTTTCTGTAAACTCATAGGATGCTTTTAAAGCTGTTTTTGATTCTTTAAGTGTGCTCCAGAGTCTGTTTCTGACACTTTGTCTTTGAGAGTTAGGTGAGGTTATGGTTTCCTGAAAGCTAGTTGGTGTGCAACATCTGTGTGCATTAAAGGATTAGGCCTTTGTTCCAGTTCTGCTAATCTGGTTTTGTTGAGTGGACCTGTTTAGAACTACTAAGCAATCTGCTTATTTTCTCAGGGCCTATGTTTATTTCCACTATTTTGGCTTTGAATTATGCCCAGATCTAGGTTTGTCAGAACAGTTATCTGGAGCAAGGGAAGGAGTGGCATTGTCCAAAAAGAAATGTACTCATTACTTGACTATAACCGATTATAACCACTTGGTATACCCCCAATGGGTACCAAGACATGTGAAAGGGTATCAATGTACGTGAATTAATACACCTTCTATCTGGCAAATATCATGTAACCCATTTACTAATTACAATAAAAAATGCAAAAAAGATAACAATTAAAGAAATTAAAAATTATAGAAATTTAGAAAGAGTTACCTGAGTGTATATTGTTACTGGTTTAGTACTATGGGTAATCCAAGACCAAGTTTGCCTAACATATATTCAGATATCATTGTTCAGTGCAAAACAAAAAATAGAGTAGTCAGTCCTTATGCATATGCCTCTCTCTAGGACTAGAATCAGCAAGATTGGTTCTCAGCTGGGCCACACCTGAGTTTCATAGCTGTAGGAGGAGGGATATAGTCTCAGGAAGAGGGGTGTTGTCACCTGTGTTTACTCTAGGGCTATCCATGGTGCAGGCATTCACCTGATGCTTCCCCTGCTTGAACTCTGGAAATTGTAGCAAGGTAGGAAAGATTATTGGATTCAATATGACAAAATTAATGATATTCTGTTAAAGATCTGGGTTAGGAGTCAAGAGAGGTGCTTGGTGCTATCACTATACAGCTATGTGAGCAAAGCAGAGACAGGTGCTCAGTGATTCCAAAGCCCTTTTCTGGGAAGAAGGGTATTCTGATTAGATCTCTAGGTAAACATTCCCCCCAATCAAGGACTCTATCCAATTTCTAACAGAATTGGAAATGAGAGCCAAAGGCAATATCGAACTTGTTAGGACAGCATAGGGAATTTCTAGAGTCCAGCAGTGTGACGTTTGTTTAGGCCAGTTCTCACTGGAGAAAAGAATGGGCTGTGGCCTGCCACTTCCCAGAAATTTTACCAGGTGGTTGAGTTCAGAGCAACAAAAAACTTTTTGAGAATTTCCATGATTTTCCCTCAAACATATATATGATTACCTATTGGATAAAGAAAGACATTTGTTTTCCAAGATAATTTCCCCAATTTAGAAGTAACACATATTTCATATAAAAGTTTTCATTCATAATACCATTACCCACATAAAATGCCTAGTTCTAGTCAATATAAACATCGCATGGCTGAATATTATTTCATCATCTCATAGGCCTTAAGTATTTCCCACACTGACATATTTAAATATGTAGATGATTGCCAACCATTTGCACTGTACACCATATCATGTTGTAATGTTGTTAAATGCATATTTGACCTTCCTTATGGCTTATGACACTCAGTTCTTAAACCTCTTGGCATCTCTGGAATAAGTTGATGGAGATGATTAGTGGCCAAGGCTCTCAATCAGTTTTCAGACATGTATAAGAAAGAACAGAGTTGACTAGAACATTGAAACTCTCAGCCTTATCTTTCTGACCTCCCAGGAAAACTAGAGTTAAGTAGATGGCCAGTGGCCCTCGGGCTTTCAAAATGAAGCTACATAAGACCCACAGATGACTGGGCTCAATGGGCTTCTACTTACAGCAACACCTCTGTTACAGGAACAGCATGTGCACCTAGCTATCTGAAGGGTATTGCACCTCTAGAGAGAGAATAGAAACTCTATACCATTCCCACAACCCAGTCCTACCCAACTCTTCATCTGAACTCTTTTTGAGATCCTTAGATAGGTAAACTTGAGTGAAGTGCCTCCCTCAGTTTGTAAGCTACTAGCAAGTCAACTCAACCAAAAAGGGAGTCGTGATAGACCTCATTTATGTCTGATGGATCAGAAAGTGTGAATGCTTACAATAAGCATCTGAATTGGGCATGGAGCAGCAGATGAGTTATCTGTGCTAACACCAGACAGCTTATAGCAGGAGTAAATTGAATTATGGGACATTTAAGTGGTATCTGTTAAAAAATTATTTGATGCATGGAGATAAACCCCCATAAATAAGGTCACTGAAACATTCTATTGTGTGAACTCAAGGGAGCAGAATAAACAATCGAGCTTTTCTCACCCCCTCACATATATGCTGGTGTCCAAACTGCTAAATGGTCAAAATATGAAAATACTTTAGTTTTTCCCTGTGTCTTAAGATAGGATGACTATCCTCATTTTAATTCTTTGTACTTAGCATTCTTTTGTTAGGCTAGATTTTCAGATATAAGCCAGAATCTATGAACATATGGTACACTTAAATAAACATTTATTGAGTTTAATGTGCACAAGGCAATGTGTTAGAAGCAGAGGCAAATGACATTGTGTAGGATAAATTATTCATAACATTAGAGACATAATCTCTCAATCATCAGGAAAGATAAGTGGTAGTTTGGGGAACCCCGAGGGGGTGAAGTAAGTTGTGCTAATGGCCATTGTTTAGTAAGTCTTCATTTCCTGTCACCAGAGATAGTTACATTACCTTGGTATCAGAAAACAAAGAGTAAGGCCTTTCGCTCCTAAAAGCTTAAACATAACAGATTTATTAGTTTATTCATAATTCTAAACAGGTGGTACATGGCACAAAACAATCAAACCCAGAAATACCTCTAAGACATGTAATCATTTTTATATCATTTAATCCATACCAGGATGTATGTTAATGTAAAAAATTCAGGACCAAGGAAGCAAAATCATCTGTGGATAGCAGCAGTTGCCTTGTTAATGATTCAGAGCTCATTTTTTCTCATGCAAGCCAGCTTTACAGCAAAGTTTTACTATGTTAATCCTTCCCCAGACAGGGATGATCTAGAGAGAAATGTGTCACTGTTTGCTATTGTAGGGGTAAAGCTGGAAACTTCAAACTTCTACATAGATTTATCCTCATTGTCAGGCTGTTCCATGAATCTTCCAAGATTTCTTGGTTATGTCTGCTTTGTTAATTTATCCACTCAGTTGTGTCTGTCTTCTCTCACCTGCAACGAAATGACCACTTCCATTTCCTAGGTGTCATTAGGAAGGCAGCGATAATATCTATCTTATTCATGATACAAGGATCTACAGAGTGACAGGCTCATAGCAGGTGCTTCATAAAGGATTAGTGATTTAAAAAACATTTAATATTCGGGTTCTTTCAGAAATCTGCATGTTTTTCAGGCATTTAACCTTCTGAAATTTCCTGCTAAAAATTTATTCATGCCTACATCACCCGCCCACAGACATTTTACCATAGCTAGTCTGTAAGTTAAAGGGATGAGAAAAGAGGGCCTTTCAGGTGTTTTAAAGGTCACATTAAGAGATATTGGAGGGCCCTGCCAAGGTGGCTCAGATTTGACATCCAAGCTACTTGGAAGACCAATGGGAAAAAAAGTTCATTGGTTCTCCATCTCAACAGAAAAAGATGAGCAAAATGCTTCATGCCTTTTATCTCATCTATAAGGGTAACAATAAAATAGGAATATTGCAGACCAGGTCATCCGCTGCACAAAACAAAGACTCTGACTGAAAAGATAGCAAAGCGAATGTCAGACAATTGGTAGAGTGCAGGCCTAACTCCAGTACTGCCAAAGACAGAAACTTAAGAGAGAGTGAAGGGAGCAAGGGAGGGAGGGAGGGGGGGAGAGAGAGAGAGAGAGAGAGAGAGAGAGAGAGAGAGAGAGAGAGAGAGAGAGAGAGAGAGAGAGAGAAGAGAGAGAGAGAGAGAGAGAGAGAGAGAGAGAGGAGGGGGCGGGAGAGGGAGAGGCAGAGAGAGAGAGGGAGATATTAAAGAGAGATAATTGGGGGGCAGAGAGAGATGAGAAGAGTGATGATTTGCTAATTTTCTATCCTGCCCTAGGTACCATCTCCATTCAGTTGCCAGCCTGAGACTATCCACTATCGAGAGTCTGGCTCTCTGCTATGTCATCTGAATTTTGCTCCCTGGACCCAGTGTTGCTTTTTGAACCATGAGAGTAGCATTTTGAAGAAAAGGAAAGTTAAGACTTAGGAATTTTTCAGGCAGATTAGGAAAGCAGTGATGCCAGCCTTAGAGGTTGCTGTCCCAGAGAAATAGTGCACAGAATTTCAGGGAATGCTCAGGGGCTGAGGTCCCAGGAATGAGATGAATGGCAGGCCTCCAGGCCAGATGGCAGCTTTGGTTTTCCCCTGCTTCCAGTGTACTGATGTTGCATCTCTGAAGTTGTGCATCTTATATATGTCAGATTTATTTCTTCCTGGGGTCAAAGAAAGATAAAGGGGGATGGTTGTCTAGACTAGTTGAAAAAAAATATTCACCTTGAGTTTCCCAGCATGGGAAAAAAAAAACCAAAAAGTATTAGAAATTGTGTCAGTTGAAATTTTGTCATTAAGTCTTTCCACATCCTTACAAATAGGACAGTTTCATTCTTTCTGCTGGAAGCATAAAATTCCATTGTGTACATAGACGAAGTTTTCTTGAGCCATTCATCTACTGAGGGACATCTGGGATGGTGTCCTTATCTATGGATAGCTGCCATAATGCTGCCATTATTCACATAGCTGTGAAAGAAATTCTGTATAAGCATCTAGACACAAACAAGTTCTCTAAAGGGTGCTATAGGCTGGAGAGGGTTGCGATGGTGTAACTCCTTTGAACACTGACAGTTTAACAAAATGAAGACCATATAGCTGGAACATGTGTTGGTGGAGGAGCAAAGCAACAAAGAGACAGGAAGGATGGGTGAGCACCATCGTAATATTCAATGAACATAATAGAAATTCAACAATTCACTTGAGGGGATGGATTGGGATAGGTGAGATGGGGGAAAATGATGAAAACGGTGATATTGACTATGAAGCATTGTCCTCACAAACAAATAAGGTGAATGAAACCCATTTGTACAACTACTTAAGACTAATTTTTAGAAAAAAAATCTTTAAAAAAAAAGCCTTTTGGGGCCGGGAGTTTGGCCTAGTGGTAGAGTGCTTGCCTAGCATGCATGAAGGCTGGGGTTTAATTCCTCGGTACCACATCCATAGCAAAAAAGCCCAAAATGGTGCTGAGGCTCACAAGTGGTAGAGCTTTAGCCTTGATAAAGTCCAAGGACAGTGCTCAGGCCCTGAGCTCAAGCCTAGGACTGGCAAAAACCAAACCAAAACAAAAAACCCCTTTAGTATTAGCTATGTAGCAACCTGGCCAACAGCACAAGCTGGCTACAAGAGAAATTGTTTGTCGGCCCTCTTACCCTCAGGGAGATATTCAAGACAATGGTACCTACTGTCAGAAAGCATTTGCTTCCATTGCCTTTAATCCCTCCATCCGTGCCAGGCTGAATTATCTAAGGTTCTGATGCTGACCAAATGTATGGCATTGTGCAAGCTGCTTCTGGGAGTCCACCTGTGCTCCTTATCATTGCTCTTCTTTCTTCAATCATTTAAATCCTAATTGGGAACTGTCCACCTGTTGCTAGTCTCCACACGTGAATAAGAGAGAGAAGTCTGCTCTCTGCAGCAAAGGTCATAAACTTATGAGGTGTTAGACCAAATTCCACAACTAAACATACTTAGACTAGATGGGCTTTTCCATAATGAAATGCTTACTTTGATGAATAACTATCTATTTTGTGAAACATTTTAAAATATTCAAAACTATAAAGAAGTATCATTCTGTCCCTCATGACAATTCAGAAGCAACATCTTGCCATCTTTTTTCTATGAATTATGTAATATAAGATTATTTCTTTGTATATATTGTGTGTATTAAGAACAGGCACATATATCACAGGTATTTTACAATATTAAAATATTAGCAAAATATTTTACATTAAATCTTTTTTGTTTTTTATTGTTATTACAAAAGTATGTGCAGAGGGGTTACAGTTACATAAATCAAATAATGAGTACATTTCTTTTTGGACATTTCTGTCTTTCCAGGTTTTGTCCTCTCATTTGCAGCATTTGTTCACCTTTTGTGTTGTTTCATTTTTGTGTGTGTGATGTAAGAATTAAACCCATGTGCTAGGGAAGAAGACCATCGATGTACATGAGGCATGTCCCCAGCCCTATGTTAAACTCAAAATATCATGATTATTTTCTCATCTTATTACAATTACTTCATATGAATAGCTTAATAATTATATGTAGTTTATTATTCTCCAGTTGCTAGACACACAGGAAAGAGTTTTGCAGAGCAATGAAATTTTGATAGAAGTAAGTCTTACACACTTAGGTTGTCAGAATTAAGTTGAGTCCTAGAAGTGGAGCTGTGGCTCAAGTGATAGAGTGCTAGCCAGGGACAGCACCCAGGCCTAGAGTTCAAGCCCCAGGACTGAAAAAAAGACAAAAGAGTCCCTAATTTTTCTGCCTGCTTTATTTTCTCTATGTAATAGATGTAGCAGAGATTCTGGCAGGCATTATATCTTAATTGGTTTGTAGGGAAAGATGGATCTGTTGCCACATGCAAGAAGGTGGTAACAATTCACCAAAATAAATAATATGAAAGTATCTATCTTTGCTTTTATACTTAAATAAACCATTTATACTGCTTATAAAACACAAAATTAATTTAGAATTAGAATTACTGATAAAAATAGAACCAGTAATTCATTCAATGTTCTTAATTTACCAGGAATACACATTATCATTAGCGAACTCACATTTCAACAAAGAATTTTAGTGATAAAATGTTGTCTTGTCCTACCCTCCCTCCCTTTAATACAGCATGACCAATATATTTATAATCATTATTCTCAAAGTCATCAAAAAAAGACAATAGATTAGTGTGCCTGTTAAACTCAATGTAATTTAATTCCTAATAAGAAGAGAGAAATAATCAATAAGCCACTATTTCTTTGCTTTATTAGTACTATAATAATTAAAATGGGTTTTGCTACACATTATCTTATTGTGAGGAATGCTGTCTCCGGTAGGGAGTGAAGTTTATGCATCTCTATTTTTTTTTCAAATATAGAAGAACACTGAAAACTCACTTTAGACAAACCCGACTTGACAAAGTAAATGCTTAAGTTTTCTCAATTTTAGGCATTCTATCTTCTATCTAGGCTTATGTTTACTTTTTCTGTAATTCTTGGATATAATAAACAGTGTCATTTTGGCTCTGTATGAAATAAATCCAGTTTCTCTCAAATCATGCTTGCCTAATCTTTGCTATTATAAAAACATAAGCAATACAAGAGCGGTACTCACTAGACACTATGTTGAAAATAGATTATACAACTTGTGGTTGGAGATGGGAAGGAAGACAATGGGGAAGGAGTGAAAGAAAGAAATAAATGTACTCATTACTTGACTTAGGAAACTGTAACCCCTCTGAATATCATAATTATAATAACTATAGTTTATATATATTAAAATTCATACAGAAAAAAATTGTAATCAGTAGGCCATCAGATCCAAGAATAGCAACCACATGTGTATAGCAAAGCTAGGCTAATGATGGACCATTTAGTATTTCTCTTTGATAGAGTCTCCACAGAAACTTCCAGAGTCCTGTGGACTCCTTCACACATCTGCTAGCCATGACATACCAGCACTAAAACAGCAACATCAAACAAACAGTATTTGCTGTCAGTGCACCAGCATCTTCCATTTGCTTACTCTTCAGCTATAGCTGTGCTGCTGCAGAAGATTTGGATTCAGAAAAGAGTGTCCAGAAGAACTCAGTCAGGAAGCTACAGAAGCAACTAAGGTAGGAAAAATTCAAACTGTGGCCATGAAGCCCCAGCCTCAGCCAAAAGAGAAAGCCAGTGTAGATGCAGCCTTGTAGACTGCATGGGCTATTTGGTCATGTGGAAGTTGACAGAGATGTCATTCCTCATTAGGAGTAGAGGGTAGGAGCACAGAGCCCGAAAAAGTAAAACGGAGAAGCAATGGACAAAGCAACTGGTATCTGAAGTAGATTTCTGGCCATACATGTCCCTCCCTACTGTGTTGTTGTCTGCTGGTGGAGGAAGTTCATCCACAATCAAGCTGGGAACTTCTAAGACACAGAGTCTTCCAGGGTGCCTGTTACCTACCTAATTTGTGGAAATCCTAATTCTCTCCACTTTTTCATTGTACCTGGTTCTTGAGAATGGACATATCCCTTGTCATAAATATGCTGTGCTGCAGGGTGTCTTTCTCAAAGCTTGTCCCTTTTAAGCCATTAATTATTCTGCAAAAAATTGCTCCAACCTTGAAACGATTATGAAGATCCTGAAAAGAGAGTTTAGGATTATAGTAATAATTAACACAATCAATTCTTAGTGTTAAACTTTGTCTTCCTGGTTTGGAAGTCACGGACACACATTCTCACGGTCAGGGTTAGCTTTTGCAAATTCATCGTACCTTTCTTAGATGAAAGTGGAATCTATCTTCCCAAAGAATCACCCCGTATGGCTTCCACATCTAAGCTGTGTAAACTTGAACTACAACTCATGAGTCTTATAGCTGCATTATGGAGAAGTACTACTTGGAAACTAAAGGAGTAGCAATGCAAAGGGAGCCTTCATATCAGCTATGCCAAAAAGGAATCACAGTGCATGCTCAAATTAATTTGTTAAAGTTCTTTTATCCATTGTGCCTTTTCTTTCTCTCATACCTATGTCAGAGACTTCATATTCTCTTTCCATATTCATCTCAACCACTCCCATACTTTCCTTCTCCCAAACGCTCCAAAAGAAACTTGCCTCACAAACTTGATCCTGAAAAGCTCTCTGTATCTTTCTGTTTCTCTCATTCTACATCTCTCTCTCTCTGTGTGTGAGAGAGAGATAAGAATGCTTAATATGAGATCTACCCCTTTAATCTATTTCTAAGGGGACAGTATATTATTGTTAGATATAGGCATAATGCCACACATTTCTCTGGAATTTAATCATCTTGCATAACTGAAATTTTATACCTGTTGAATAGCAACTCCCAATTTGCCTCTCTCCTGCCTATCCCTGGCATTCATCATTCTTCCTCATCCTCTTCTTTTTCTTAAGACAGCATTTTCCTGAGCACCTAGGATGGCCTTGAACACTTGATCTGAAAGCCTTTACCTCCTGAGTGCTGAGGTTAGAGATGTACATCTCCAAGTCCAACAGTCATGGATTTTCAAATGGGAAAGTAGATGTTGAAGAAACATGACTTATGGACATATAAATATATCCCTGGAAAATTTCCAGAATACCTGGGCAGCCAAATCACTGAGTAAAACTAGACTTTGAGTAATCAACCAGCTGAGAGCACATGCCAATAAGTAAGATCTGGTTTATCTCTGAGGTAATCCGTGTGAAGTGATTAGCAGGGTTCCTGGCTTATGGCAAGCACTGAGGAAGTTCAGTTATTATTAACACAGATTAGTTGTTCTTGGTGCTGCCAGGCTGCTAAAACCCCAGAAGCACATGTTTCACCTTTGTAGTCTCCTCACCCAATGAATGCATGTATTTATTGTAGATGGATTTCCTTTTGGAAAATTTTCAAATTTACAATCTTGTTGAATAAATAGTATGTGGTGGTTCTGAATCTCCTTGATCCTCACAAAAGCCATAAACCTGGGTGTTAGCCTCCTCATATTTTGGCAATTTGGAATTTAGGCTCAGAGTGTTAGAGTGGTTTACCTATAGTCATTCAAGTAGAAAACAATGAAGGTGTAACGGCAAAACTGTTAAGATACTAATGAGCTGTATTCATTAAAATGAAAGGAGTTAAAAGTATATATTATATTTTAATGAGATGATTTGATTTAGAAATTTCTTAGAATATCAAATGTTGTAAATAACTTATAAATATTGAGGTCACAGTGAAGTTTTTTTCAATAATTTTATTTTTATCTTTAGGTAGTTATACAAAGGAGTTGACTTTCAACAAAGTAGTATACAAATACAATGGATCTTAATCATTCACCCCTTTCACAGTGAAGGTTTATGGTGAGAGTTTCTAGTGTTTTGTTTCTATATTTCACCTTCATCTACCTAACATCAAGAAAGGAAGACCTCCAATCCAGGATAGCCATGTATGTGCTACAACACTGTACATGGCTAAGGAAGTTAATATGCCTGTGAATGAGATGACTCCATTGCCATTTGTCTGTGTTGAAATAATATGACTGAGAGATTGGGGAAAGAGGAGAGAATGTAGCACTTCTGAATATAATAGACAAGATTTAGATTTTTAAATTAATTTTCATTTTTATTTTCTGTATGGGAGCACTTGCATAGCAATTATTATACTACTTGAGCAAATTTTGTTACTTTCTTTTTTTCATTTTTCTTTCTTTCTTTTTTTTTTCTTTCTTTGTTTTTTTTTTTTTTTTGAGTCACGGGGCTTGAACTTGGCTTGGGTGCTGTCCCTGAGCTCTTCAGCTCAAGGCTACTGCTCTACCTTGAGCCAAGCCCCACTTCCCGTTTTCTAGAGATTAATTGGAGATCAAGAGTCTCAGGTCCTTTTGTGCTCAGGCTGGATTTGAACCTTAATCCTCAGATCTCAGCCTCCTGAGTAGCTAGGAGCTACCGTGCCTGACAATTTTTATTATTTTCTAGATCAATCCAACTTTTTCCCAGGACTGGCATTTGACCATGATTATCTTATCTATGCTGCTATATCAGAAACTTCCTCCCAGAAGAACTTATTGCTAAAGACTGCTTGAAGTTCTCTATAGGTGACCTCTTTAAACACACACACACACACACACACACATACACACACACACACACACACAAATCTGGGAATTTGACTCAAATTCTTAGGCAGAGTATTGAAATCAGAATCTGGATATATCTAGAGAACCTCAGTATTTTCTAAAGTAAGCAAGAATAGCTATGCCTCCTGCCTGTTCTTATTTAGCCTCACACCTTTCTTTCGATCCTGACTTCCATTTGCAGAACAGAAATTGGTTTTTCTATTACTAGATAGTGGGAATAGTTAATTTGAATAGTGACACACGTCTAGAATAAGTTCAAGGTCAGACAGTAGCCTTCATAACAACTTCACTGTAAGCATATTTAAAAATTATCTTGTCTGTGATATGTGAAAACATGTCTAGGCAGTTAGCATATTGTAATATAAAGAGTATGGCTTTAGGAATTAAATACAGAAGTTTGAACTTACATTTCAATGCCCATTAGCTATGTACCTTTGACCTCAGCCACCCTTCTGTTAATTCCATATAGTCTTGACATTCTTCTTAAAAATCATTTTATTTTTATGTTATTTTTGCTAGTCCTGGGGCTTAAACTCAAGGCATGAGTTTAAAGCCCACTGTCTTTGGGCTTTCTCAAGGCTAAAGCTGTACCACTTGAGCCACAGCATCATTTCTGGCTTTTTCTATGTATATGGTTCATGAGGAACCGAACCCAGGTCTTTGTGCATGCTAGGCAAACGCTCTACCCCTAGGCCAAACTCCTGGCCCTAGTCTTGACATCCTTGAAGAGACCTTTATGTATAGTCAAATTTTAAAACGCTCCTAGGGTCAAGAACTTACATTGTAAAATACACTGTGAATGTAAAGGCTACAATTCCGCTAATCTCACTCATCAGCAGAAGGGTTTCTGTAAGGCAGCCTCACTATGCTCCCCGGTCACATTTATGCTTCAAAAATTACCATGTAGTACACATATCATCAATCTATTGTTTATGGTGAGGTAAAATGGTAAAGGTTACAATCCACTGTACAAGGTAAGACAATGCATACATTATTTATGATACAGAAAAAGGTCATTTATGTTGTTCCCTTTCGTTTCTATTACTCATTTTATTTCTAGATCTAGCATCCCATGGCGGACAATAAAGTGTGCAACACTGCTAAGAAAATACAGTACATTGATCTGGCTCCTGTTTTTCAGATGGATAAGATTTCTCCTTCAGTAGAAAGTAATTCAACTTAGGTGCAAAATCCTGGCTTCCAGGATAAAGCATACTATCCCTCTTGTAAGGATTTGGAGCTCCAAACATGCTTAAGTTTCAGCTTTCTTACTATTCTTAATATAATTAATTTCTCCTAACTTCGTAAAATTCTATAATCAATGTGGCCACTCACAGATACATGCTCTGAGCAGTTCATCACTTCCTTTCCTGGCTCAGGCAGAGATCTATCAATTCCCTGGGGTGTACTGAACACTCATTGGCTGCAATGAAAGCAAAGCTACATCTCAATTTACCGTACTGACTTTGTATTCTTCGATCAGGTAAAAGAAAAGAAAAAGAATTCTTGGTACAATGTAGATAAAACATTGTCTTTCTATCAGCACTGATATTTCAATCTTCTAAATTAAGATTGTATTATTTTTCTCTCCCAATAGTGTGATCATAAGAAACACTCTACTGAACAATGAAGCAATGGTAACAAAAAAAAATAGTCCATAAATTGGCACTGTGGGTATAATTGAAACCTCGATTTAAATTTTAAATAAAGGGAGATTACAGTATTTAAATTGTTGCATTTATTCTCAATTTACTATACTTTATTCCAGTTTGGGCATTCTTTCAAGAATTATTTGTGGGAACACATACACACATATACACAAACACAAAATTTAGGGTTCCTTACTTCATGCTAAGATTTATTTAAAATACTTTGTTTAGTAAAAAGTAATTTAGGAAAGCAAATGCAACTAGCAATGGCTTTTCAAGCAATGTCTTAAACTGGCCAGAAATGGTCCCATTAAGTCTAGTAGCAGTTGTGTTCTGATTACATTTATGCTAGAGCTCTAGATTCTCTGACAATTCCTATTTATCTCTGGTACCACTGATTTGTGTTTGGGCAGTAGTGCATTGGTTTTAATGTTTTCCTATTAGAAGGGATTTCTTAGTACTCTTTTCACTCTGTATGCTGAGACATCTCAGGAACAGCCATATTCCAATGAGTATCATTAGGATACTGTCACATCCTGCAGATCCTGCAGGCATTGAGTCAAAGTTTCCCTTGGCTTCAGGATTTTCTTCCTGTACAATCCCATTTATTATCATGAATGCTTTGGTGACCTTAGCATATCTAAATTGTTAAGAAACATATGTGTGGGGAAGAAGAATGCCTCCTTGTCATGTAGCTTTAGTCTACTATGTACGCCCATGCTTTAAAAGTATATGCTTTCCCACTTTGTACATTCAGGCTCCCCACTCAGCATAGCACATAGACATATGTTCACGTCATCCAACTGAAAGATGGATCTAGATGACAGACACCACAATGTACTCAGGTTTGCTTCTCCTGGGTTGGGTAAGGCAGTCTCCATGGGTCAAATGCCTTGTTGCCAGGCAACTTCTTCCTTCAAAATGAGAGCTCTCCCAGAGGACCCTCAATTCATATGCAAACAGGCTTCTGGCAGCTGCTCCCACAATTCCACAGACATGCCCAGGCATGACTGAATCTCTCTTATAGCCAAATTGAGATTCCTCATTACATTAATTGAAAGGACCAAAGATAATTCTTTTTACTTTTCTTTTATGAGATTTTTATGACATATTGAATATATAATAAAAAAGAAATACTCTAATACTACAATCCATCTTCATATAGAAAAACCATCCAGCCTACCCTACTTCCAAAGTATCCTCCTTTACCATGTCTCTTGGGTGTGACTATTGCAGAAAAGGATCTTGAAGAAATAATTTTCTTTGTCAAGCCTTTTGATTGTCCTTGTCAATAGAAATGGGAGAAAGAAGGGAACCGTTATGCAGATAGGGATAAAAAGTGGTGCACGTACTGGGTGGCAGATGACATGTGGTGATTTGTCATCATGCTTCCTGTTCCTTGGGGTCCCACATCAATGCTTTCATCCCACAGTACAAGCCCACACAACCAAGGAAAAGAGCTGGGGTTGGACATACACAAACCATCGAGCAATCAGCTCAAGGAATGGGAAATGGAAGGAGCTCCACAGTACAATTTAATAACTGCCCTAGGAGAGAACTCCATCTAGATTCCTCCTTGCGATTCCATCGCTCTCTGAATCGAGAATCTGGTTACTGTCTTGTCATGCCTTCTTTTCACTTTTAAGTAAACTTGTTCTATCTGCTTTAAACACTTTCCTGCCTTTTAATTCTTTAATGGGCAGAAAAACACAAATCCATACCCCTAGATAGCATCATTATTACCTAGAAAAACATTCATGAAGGACTTTTGAGGATCGAAGCCCTATGCTAATATAACAAACAGGTAGTAGAAAAAATGTTGAAAAGCATTGCCTCCTCACTTGGACTCACAAAGTAATTAAAAACAGGGAAAAAAAGCCTGCAACCCTGTCCTTTTATGCATGTCTCTTTTTGTCTGAAAACTTTGGGTCAGAGGAACATGGAGCTGTGGGTCAAGTGGTAGAGCACCAGCCTTGAGATAAAAAGTTGGGGGATAGAACCCTTGAACGCCCTGAGTTCAACCCCAACAGCTGAGACAAAACAAACACACAACAATAACAACAACCCCAAACATTGTACGAGACTCCTGCTTTAAACTTGGCACATAGGCATGTTAATTGCTTAGGAGGCATCTATCTAAAAACCAGTGATATCTAACCTGCTTCATCCCCCTTTAAGGCTGAAAGCACAGATATAATATTTTCATCCCCCCCCCCAAAAAAGTAGTTGCCTGCCATCTCTATGGATTTTAAGAGTAGCAGAAGCTTATAGACAGATCACCCACCCCAAGGAGCGATCACTTGAAGGGAGTCAGATTGTTCTCTCAAGTCCTGAGGGCTTCTTCTAAGGACCTTGAGGAGCCAGAAGTGAGGATCAACCTCTCCCCGCCTCCTCATTCTTCCTCTCTTTAAAACTAATGCTCATCTTAGTACTCAAAGGATAAGCCGAGATACTTATTCAAGTTTCTTTTTAGATAGGCATGTTGATTATATTCCCTCCCTGTCTTTTCCTTACCATTTTTGTTTGTGAAAAATTGCCACACATGACACATTGGACGCCCCCCTACCCCATCCCCAGAGCTGGGCATGAGGCTTGGACTCAGGAAATACTAAATGTGGGATGTACAGGTGAATTCAGCACAATCCTTTATGTCTATTACCTCACAACTCTTTGAAAGCCAGCCCTGAAATTAAATGTTTGTTCCTGTGATCCAGCATATGCTACAGTAGATAATTTGCAAACCGAAGACGAAAGTGAGAAGTGAGGCAAGTTAGCTGCAGGGGAAGAATGCTGAAACGAACTCCCTCTCCTAGTCATGCCTTTGAAGGTATCCATGATTCCCATCGCCTCCCTGATACTTCTCCAAGCCACTCCTTGGTGGTAACTAGCCATCTGGTTAGATTTCTCCCTTGAGATATGAAAACTCTAGGGCACTTTTTCTATGCATGCTTAGCTTACCTGACCTTTGCACAATAAACTAAAGGCATTTCGTACATGCACTTAAAACTAAGGGATGGCACCTTTTAAATAAGCAGATATACCAAAAGTCTACAAATCTTGATTCTTGATTCTTTATTTCCCTTAGATCAGCCCATTATCAAAACTACGAACTCCTTCCACACTCTTCAAAGCTGAACATTTCTTAACCTTAAAGTTTCTGGAAGCCGAAACTTTCCTAACCATGTGTTTTCTCCTGAGGTACTTAGTTTGAGCTTGCTGTTGCTTTTAATGATATTCTCTCATTTTCTCTATGTCTCTCTCCCCTCCTTGCATTGGCACTTGTGTGTGTGTGTGTGTGTGTGTGTGTGTGTGTGTGTGTGTGTATGTGTGTGTGTATGTGTTTCTTTCATTCAATTCTTTATTGAAGAAATCAAGAATTTGGGATCTTCACCTCTTGGACCACCCACTGGAAATACCAATAGGAGGCAGGTAACTGAGTGACAAATGCATACAATTATAGAAGGTGTGAGTTTCATGTCTGCTTTAATCAAAGGATGCTTCCATAGTAAATAACAAAAGCAGGAGAAACTAGACTTCAGTCTGAATTTGCTGTTCCATGTTAAAGCCAAAAAATAACATATTATAGGAAGAAAGTTTCAAAGAGGTATTTATCTTAAATGATATTCCCTTACCAGTCCTGTGAGCTAAACATCTCTGTAAGACAAACAGTTGAAGGAAGTGGTTACGAGCACTTACTTCTTTGATCTTAGACAATTTTCAGTTGGTTCTCAGCTCCCACATTTGCATATTTAAACCATATGGCAAGAGGATGAAGACAATTGGCCTTCAGTTTCCCATCTATAGTTTAGAATATCTATCTGGTAGGGTTGCAAAAATCATATGAGGATATCCACACAAGTGTTAGCACTGAGCAGCACAGTGCAAAGCCCACATTTATACCTGGGATGGGACTTCATGGCTGTGGGGTGTTGGGTTAGTCTCTTCTCCATGATGAGATCCTCATGCACTTCGAATTCCCTAAGTGCATGAAGAATAGTTTTATCAGACTTAGAGGGGAGTGATGACAATATTTCCAGTGCCCAAGACCAGTGGCATCCCTGGACCTTCTCCCAATTCATACCACATGCCAACTTAGTCATCAAGTCTGTGTCTATCTTCCTCATTAATTCTCAGCTCCACATCCAACCCCAGTTTCCTTGGCAGCAACTCATCTTGATTATCATCACTCATCTACAACCTTTCCCTTGTCTCTTAAATCCCACCCCTCCCCACCTCTCTCTCACACTCTCTGTCCCCAGCATCTCTCCCTCTCCCTCTCCCTACTACATTGCTTTCACATTCTGATCATCAGAAAAAAAATTATAAATCTCAATTCTGAGCACATCACCCTCTCTATTAATTTATTCCATGGCTGACACAAAGACCACAGGGACAAAATGACCTTACCTCAAATTTAGTTCCAGCTAGCCCCAACAACATTATATTTGAATTTATCTGCAACTCACCCTCATTTTCATCTTTAATACAACTTGAAAACTCACCTTCTTACTCTTTTCTGGACATTTTACAAAAAAGAATCCATAGTAGTATATTTTACTGCATTTTCTGTTGAGTGAGCAACAACTCTTTCGAACCTAGTAAAGGATTATATTCAGAGGGCATTTGTCTTCCTTGGGCTCTCATGGCAATATTTTTGTCACCATACCTCAAACTGATTACTGTAAGAAGTGATTGCTAAACATCTGCTCTGTCCAAACACACGCACAAGATAACCTTAAGGCACTCAGCTCTTTTTCTGTTTGTTGTTCCTGTGCAGGTATTGGGTCTTGGTACTATTTTCCCACTCATGGCTGACACTCTACCACTTGAGCCATGTCTCCACTTCTGACTTTTTACTGATTAATTGAGATAAGAGTTTCACAGATTTCTCTGCTTTGAGCCTTGATCTGAGGATTTTAGCCTCCTAAGTAGTTAGAGTTACAGGCCACCAAAGCAAACAAATGAGCCTCCAAGATGTTTAGTAATATGGCAAAGTTTACTCAATGCCTGCATGGTAGAATTGGCAGTGATTTTATGACAAGAGCCTCAGCCCTGTACTCTTTGCCCCTGGGGGCTTGGCCTTATCACAGGTATCTCTAGAATGTGTTCTCTCTGAAGGGTTAGGTATGAGGTGTCTTACTCTTCATGTCACCAGTGTTTAGGCTTCTGTTGCACATCTTTTGTATACTCAGTATTCATTTGTTAAATGAAAGAATGAACTTTATGGAAAGGAATCAGATTCGATTTCCATTTTTGAAGATTAATTCTGGAAGGTCCAAAAAGAAGTAAGTATTGGGATGGGATATCCTGGTGGCCCTGGCTATGCATGTGATCAGAGAGTCAGGCTCCCTTTACAGCCTTGTCACGGGAAGATGGCTTTATCAACTGATCACATAGCACACACTTATCATACTGCTTCCTAGGCAGTATGGGATGCCAGCTTATATGTAGTCTCTTGAGAAGTCAATTACCACTTGTCTAAAGCTGCTATCTTAACAGACACTATCTGCCATATCATCTTGTTCAATGGGACCCAGCTCCATCTTCTTCTGAAGCAACCAAGTGAAGTGGAACCAGATAACAGCTCTGCTCTCCAGGGGTGCCTTTCCACTCAGCCTGGGCAGGGTTGCCTCAGTTATGTTGGGTTTGGAAAACAAAACTGCTAGTATTTAGTGCTCACAATAAAAATAATAAAGGTCAGAGTTTTTGTACATCTGAAGCCATGTAGAACTGTGAGATACCTGGGCATCTGCCAGAATAAGAAAGTGAATATCAGGCTTCCTAGTCCTCTGTCTGGGCCTCAGACCCAGAAAGGCTACTGCTGATGGAAGGAGGAGCAGATGTGACTGATCAAAGGCCCAGACAGCTACACTTAACTGCATCCATGAGTGCCAGCAAGATCCAGTGGCTACAGAATAATTTCAAGGTCAGGCAATGGTTTTGCTAATTGCTTCCCTGTAAGCATATTTTAGAATGAGCTTGTAGGGACAAATTTCCCTGGTGTCTATTCCCAGGAAAGCTTTCTCAGTCACCTTGCTAGATCCTGAAAAATTAGAATTAAGTGTAGATACATTTTTCCAACAGCTGATGAGTCACTCAGCACATTTTCTGTTTGGCTTTGTTTTTGCAGTTGTCTGTGGGCACATTAGAACTCATTCTACAGTGCAATTTGGCTACCCAGCTATTACAGGATATCTAATTAAATCAAGCCACAAGGCAGGAGAAAATCGTCCATAGGTTTCATCATCTGTAAAACCTTTCATTGTTTGCCAATCACCAATTTCCTAAGAATCGGGACTGTTGCATTTCACCAGGAGACCAAATCCTAAAATGGCAATCGTGATTGCTTGCAGTGTTTGTATGGATGCTGAGCCACAAAATCAGGGAGGGAGTGAAGCCAAAGCACTGGGTACATGCAGGAGGACACCGTGCAAAATGACCTTGAAATCAAAATTAGCTGCTGCTAATTGGATGGAGTGAACTATCATTTCCTTTTCTGGATGTATAAGGTTGTTTTCTCCGCAGGGAAAGAGAAACATCTGTTTTACTGGACAAATGTGGTTCGGCAGAGTTCTGAGTAAGTTTGTGCTCTTATGCTTTGGTGTAACTGGGTGAGAAGGTGATGGCACTCAGTGGTAGAGCCTGAAATCTAGCTTTTGGAGGTCACAACTTTCTCTGGTTTCTTCAGAGGAGTTATTGCTCCATGGGTATGAAAGATGAACAAAAGCTAGCGAGATTACTATGCTTGGGACACTGGTAGGTTTTCGTGTGTGTGTGTGTGTGTGTGTGTGTGTGTGTGTGTGTGTGTGTGTGTGTGTGACACGGAGAGAGACAGAGACATAGACAGAGAGAAAGAGAGACAGAAAGACAGATGGATAGAGAGAGACAGAGATGGACAGAAAGACAGTTAGCTTGGATTGAAGGTCTTATGCTCATAGCTGGAACTCTACCACTTGTGTGCTAAAGCTGTACACAATGATTATCTCATTTAACCCCACAACGACAGTGAGGATCTGGGCTGTTAACTGGCCAAAATTGCCCCCAGTGAAAGAGGAAGGGTTGAACCCTCAATCTCATGGGTTTACTCTGATGTGGGCAACGTCTAGGGAAAAATATACAACGTTTGTCAGCTTCCAGAATGGAAGGTAGGCAGAGGAGCCTGGGCAAGAAAGAAAGAGAGAGGTGAGGGCATAGTCAAATGGTAGGTGCTGCGTTCTAGACATGAGGCCCTGAGTTCAAAAAAAGGAAAGAAGGGAAAGAGAGAAAGAAAGAAGGAAGGAAGGGAGGAAGGGAAGGAGGGAGGAAGAAAGGGAGGGAGGGAGGGAGGAAGGAAGGAAGGAAGGAAGGAAGGAAGGAAGGAAGGAAGGAAAGAAGGAAGGAAGGAAGGAAAGAAGGAAGGAGCAGGAAGAAGCATGAATTGTGACTCTGCATTTTCTGCCAGGAGCTTTAAAGCATATCTACCATGACTAATATCAGCTGAGGAGTTGCCATTTTCTCTTCCGGTTCACATTTCATCTGTTGGGTGACTGTTGGCGAGCAGGATCATTCTATATACTCAAGTTGTGTATTCACAGAGAAGAGTGACAATCAACTAAGTGGTGTAGTTTGAATCCCCTGGATATTGGATTTACAAGAAAAATAAACCATGGGGACAGTCTTAGAGCACAGATCATCTGACCTCATCAGTTTAGCCATTCACAAGTTCTGGAGTTCAGATCTGAGAGTAGGCTGAGACTGGCTCAAGAAAAAGTGTGAGCTTCTATCTATAAAACAAAGCAAAGCAAAAGGGCTGGGCCTTTCAAGTGGTAGAGGGCCTTCCTAGGAAGCCCAGGGCCCTCCGTTCAATCCTCAGTTTACAAATTGATAATAGCAGGAAGAGTCATCATAATCTCTATTGACTAGCAGGTAGCCCCCTAATTGGAATTCCCCTCTAGACACTCATTATCTACCGTGGTCAGGCACTGTGCTACGCACATTCAACGAACAGCATCTCTGGTCTCAGAGGCTGCCTAGACAACTGTGGGAGGAATTTTAGGTAACAAACTATAGGTTGTGGGATAGGTGGAACAAACACATTGTGTTGAAGAAGACACAGTATACTATGTGAGAATGAAAGACAACTTAGCATCTAGAGAAGGTGGAGCATTCTTAGAGATGAAATCTCAGACAGGAGATTGTTCTTTTCCTAGAGAAAAGATAAAATCTCTGAGGAGAACAAATGGAGAAGAAAATAGCACCAAGCAGGAACATTCAGCAAGCATGATATTCTGTTTCCTATGATACGGGGGTTGTTGTTTCCAGGAAGATTTAGAATGAAGCATTAAGTGACATTAAATAAAATAAGAGCAGTAACTCACTCATTTCCCTCTTAATCCTAGCTAATTTAAGGAATAAATCTTCCCATGTTTTCCAAATGTATTTCCAACTCTCTAATGCTTACTCTTCTCCCATTTTGTGAAAGCCCACACAAGCTTTCCACAGAGACTTTAGCAGGCAACAGTATCTTGTTAGAATATAATGACATTGGTACATGTTTATTGTATTTACTTTTTACACTCTTAATTATAGCAACTGATTGCAGTTTTCCATTCACAGCATTGATACAAACTTGTTTTTGAAATGACTTTATTTTAGTTCAAAATGCAATTAATTAAAAAAAAACAATATGCAAAAGAAAATACAGGTGATACATGGCATTCATATGAAGCAGGTATGCCAGTGAGTAGAGTTGGATAACACTGCAGTGGTATGTTTGGAAAACCCAAGGTGGAATGAGTGATGAGGAGGTGAGATGAACTAGTGATAAAGATGCCGACAAGTGTGCTTGCAGAGCCAGGCTGTGAAGAGCCTCCTATAGCAAGGTGAGAAACTGCAGTCTGTGAAGAGCCAAGGAGGATGCTAGCCAGCGCACTACAAGGAAGGGTTTGCAAATTAAAACTCATCGACAGAATGTGAAGGGCAGCCCGGAGTAGCTAATAAAGTAGATCAGTTAAGGAGCGAAAGAGCCCTGTGAGAGACATGAATGAGACATGAATGAAGGTAGAGGTGAGATTGGGCTAGTGGAGGTGAGATATTTTACAAGTCAGTGGTACAATCGTCTCTGTCAATTGGATGGGGTGGGAGAAATACAGAATATTGCTCAGGTTTGACTTGGTCGATGAGGGTCAGCTGGGTCTACTAACAGAGGAAGGTTAATTTCCTCACAGTATCTCCTTTTATAATTGACATGATTTTTGACCCTAAATGGGGCCCCACAACCCTTTAACTCTGGGTTAACACCTTCATAGAAAGAATGCAGGGTTCTTCTTTTACATAGCTGACTAGAAAGTAAAATTTTCAAACAGAATAATGTCATACAATAGAGCTAGTATCACGTTTATTTTTCTTGTTGTTGTGAAAGAAAAGTCTAGGAACAAAGACAATAATGGAAAAGATATAATATCATGCAACTGTCCAAAGAGCCTTCCTCCATTCAAGGAAGCCTCCCTGTTAAGTAATATTACTTTAAGTTCTCTTTATATCCAATGGTTTCTGATTGTTCAAAATATGAAGTCATAGGATTTGATTTCAGATTTCTGAAATATTTAACACATTAATTCATCTTTATGGGCAGTATGAGAAAACAACATGTATGTGTCATGTGAGATGATCCGTCTGCATAATTTACATATCAGTCAAGAATGAAGAGCTGGTAAAAGAACTCAGCAATGGAGTTATTCTGGGGTCTTTGAGTGGGACTTGGGTGAGAATAGAATCATCTCATACTTGGCAAGACATGGTTCTAGGGAATTGGGAAGCTGAGAACAAGTGGATAAACATGTAGCACTTTTTATTTTCCTAATTCAGCATGGAGAAAGACTAAGATCCAAAGGAAAATTGTGTGACACCTTATTAGCTGCAGAAGTGTATGCAAATAAGGCCTCCTTCCCTGAAGGAGATACAAAGTTCACTGTAGGCTCCACTATAAGGCACCAGAGGATATCTGGATATCACCATCTTATCTGAAATTTCCCACATCATGCAGAAGCTATATAATTACCATGCTTCCCAAGTTGTCAATCACCTCTATCATGAAATCCAGGGGAGACAACTGTTAGCCAAACTCCTAACAATCATAGCCAGAAAGATACAACATTTTAATGCATTGTTTTATGTTATTTTTATGGTGGGTTGCAATTATTCTCAATGAAAATTATATTTTAATTCAAAATTGAGACAGTATATACAAAAGTATATTAGGCTCTTGCTATAAACACTGGTGATACCCCAAGCCTGATGATTGATATCATGAAACTAAATCAGCTGCTACTCTTTTTATGAAGGACTTTTTAAAGGATTGAATGTAAATAGCTCAAATCCAAAGTAAGAATCGCATTCATAAGAGAATCCTGCTTTCTGCATGGAGAGAAGAGTCAGTAAGAATTTTAATAATTATTGAATAGTGGGAGTGAGTGATAAACAGCCACAAGTGATGTGCAGAACTTTGCTTGAGAAATCAGAATATGGTCGGGGCCAGGAGTTTGGCCTAGTGGTAGAGTGCTTGCCTAGCATGCACGAAGACCCGGGTTCGATTCCTTGGTACCACTTGCATAGAAAAAAGCTGGAAGTGGTGCTGAGGCTCAAGTGGTAGAGCTCTAACCTTAAGAAAGTTCAAGGACAGTGCTCAGGCCCTGAGCTAAAGCCCAAGACTGGCAAAAAAAAAAGAAATCAGAATATGGTAACATGAGGGGTGAAAGTAAGGCAAATGGAAGTACACTGATCACAGATACTAGCAGGTTAGTTTCGGAGCATTTTTTGAACTATCCTACTAGGTATTTGCAAAGAAGTTTGAAGGTGGTATGAAACTCTATGAGGAGTCGTGTTTCAGTGAATTCCTGTGACATTATAAGGAATCAGTAATATAATAATCCATTAAAATTAGAAAATTGGCATGAAATGCTATGGCTATATCAAAGCAAAATATTATACTCCTATCTCATTCTAAAAACACAGAGAGCTTAGTATTTAAGCTATAGTTTTAAATGCTATTTGGACTGATTATAGTTCTCCATATAAAACCGTTGTCAAAATGAGTATGCTGAATGGCACCAGATTGAAGAAATGGTCAAATATGTATACTGGATCTGCTTGTGTATCATTGGAACTGAGAAACTTAGATTCCTTAGTTTAAGAAACTGAAAGAGGAGTGAAGAAAAGAAGGCATTCGGATACTCACATGATGTGTTAGAACATTTTTATGTTTCTTTACATGTGTTCAAGTTGAATCCTGCCTGCAGCACAGTTTTGTAGTTAGAGCTTAGGAAGTGAGTCCAAGGAGAAAACTGCCTAAATTTACAAAGTTGTCTAGGTGTAGGGATAGCCCTCTACCTCCACATTTTCTCTTGACTAGAGTTTGCAGTCTCTCTATTAAGGGTTGTAAAGTCTCTCTCATGGCTACAGTTTATTTCTTTAGAAAGCTAAGATCAGTGAAAGATGCATAGAGCCACAAAGCCAAACAAATTGGGTTCTAGAATTTCTCTGAACCAAAGCCAGAATAGCTCATGTTCTTCCAAAAGGAAACTTGATTTTAGAGGCTACTTATTGCACTGTATATGTAAAGGAACGAAAACTCAATCTGAAAGACCTGTTGGTGCTTAGGAGATGGGCAGGAGAAAGGAGTTTGAGAAATGATATTCAGAAAACCTAGACACAAATATTGTTGCTATAACTTACTTAATATATAATTTCAAGAGGGATTTTTTTTCTATCACTCTGGGCCTAAATTTTCCCCATCATTTACTGTCTCATGAGGTAAAGAGAAAAGATATAAAGAATGATTTCAATCATAAGATATTATAATACATTATTTATATTTAAATAGTTCATTTTCCTGTGCATGGACCAATATATGCATAAGCCAGTAAAGATGTTGAAAACTACAGAGGCAATTCTTCTTCCTTGTCAGTATGCTATGTAATGAGAAGAGATGTCTTTTTTTTAACTCTACCACGTTCTGTTCCCAATAAGTAAATTTGAAGAAGAGTTAGAAAAAGATCCTAGGTGTGACTATTATTCTAGTCTCTGCCTCATTTTTAGGAATCACTGGTCTTTTGTTCTCAGTCTGTTTGTAATTAGATCAGATAGACTATGATGGATTATCTCTAGGTAACAAGTCATTTTTCTGTAGTAAATGATGTTTTTAAGCTCGACATTCAAAATCAATAGCTAACTAGAGAGGTCCAATAGATGCAATATGAGGATGCTTTTGAGATGCTAAGGATTCATGCAGGAAACCACGGGACTATCTTACCCAACAGTAATTCTAAAGATTAGGAATATTTCCATTTCTGGTACCAACAGGAAGATTTTTCTCTTTCATAAATGAAATATCTTTCTATTTCCTACAAAATAAATATTTTAGGGGTAATAATTTGTATAACTTGAGTAACCTATGTCATAGAGGACAAACCAGAGATTGAGTACAAAGTGGCTTTTAGCTTGGCAAAATTGTTCATTCTTTTCAGCCACTTACTATCAGGAGTACAAATTGACTTCATTTATCCCCAAATTTCTGACAAGTCCTCCAGCCTGTTATCATGAGAATAGGGAGCGAAGATAGCTAGTAGGAAAAACAGAGGCTTGCTAGTTTGCACAGATGGCCTGGATTCAATATTTAAGAGCTAACTGTGAATGAGGTGCAATGATTATCAAGTTGCGTCACCTGATTAGAAGTGAAAGCTTCTGCCTTGAAAGAATGGCAACCTAGGAAAACAGTTCTAACCTGAGCTACTGAAATTGTTACTTGCAATGTTCAGTTAGGAGTGGGGATGAACAAAACATCAACGTATTTAAATTTTCACCTTTAAACATTCTATACTTTCTGGTCTGCTACATGGCAGGTTGGCTGAGAAACTAATGGGTTGTGAATTGGTTTTGTGGTCTCAGGATGTATTCTCAAAGGCAACAATTTAAGTCTCCTAACCATCTATGGTGTCTGGAAATAATTCTGGTGGAGCTATTCCTAGGTACATAAATTGCATACACATATGGAGGTAGACTTGGGTGGAAAACTTCAGGTGTGGTAACATTACAAAGGCAGGCATTTGGTATGCCAAAGGATTGTTAGAAGCTCTTCACCTTCCTGACACTGAATAAAATGCACGAAATATAGTTTTGAAAGTAGCACAGAAATATCTATTTGTCCAAATATGGCTTTCATGTAGGTTAATTTCAGTTAAGAAAAGTAATGTCTTCATTTCTGTGACAAGCTGAGAGCACGAGAGACATTTCATGCACAGACCCCTCCCTGAGCAGTAGTTTGATTTATTGATAGAATGAGGGGAATGAATTCAGTTGGGCTTTACTCTTTTTATAGAACCATGGTTCTGATGGAAAGCAAGTTTACTGAAAATATAAGGATGCCTACTTAGCATGACTGCATGTTAGGGATTGTAGCTATTGGACCATTTATTTTTCCTCTTTCTTGATTGAATGGGATGGGCACAGTGACATTTCCAGTAATCTCAAGAAATTCCTGGCTATCAGTAGAGAGCATAGCAGCAAGCAGAATACGGGCAGCTGTTCCACGAACCATTTCTCTCTGATGTCATTGTGTATGGGAGGTAGAGTAGACAAGGAAGGAAGCCTCCCACTGCTTCATGGCCCTTTCAACAAGGAAGAAGGTAGGTAAACAGAACCAGGAGGCAGATGACTCAAGGATGAATTGTGTGGCAAAAGCAACAGATAGAAAAGATGATGTGAGATCCAAGAAGCACGTTTTCACTGTGTTAGTACAACTGTAACAGCAAGACAGAAGGTGCTGGTCTAACAGACTGAAACATTAGTCTGCTGAGCAACACAAGTCTCCACAGATAGTACTTGTTTTTTTTTTTTATTGCAGTATGACTTTCTTGGGAAAATGAACAAAACTTTAAATAAATCACAATTATACTTATTGCTTAGTATTTTGGATCATAAATTCTTTTATCAGTACCTCACGGACTTCAAATGTGCATTCTTCAAATAGTTTCAATTACATATACATTCTTTCTCCTAAACAATAAATTATTCTTTTCAAACACCAAAAAACAGGAAAAGGTACATAATTTTAAAGCAAAGAAAAAAAACATATATTTTTAACATTTATCTTAAACTTATATGAAAACAATTCTCTCTATGTTAGATGCTTAAATATAAATAATAAAGGACATTATGTTATTTACAATGTTATACAGTTAAGTTGACAGAATAAAAACTGACATGAATTCATAAAGGCAGCAAATGATTAAAAAATTGAAGCAATGTACAATATGTATTTACAAAAGAATATGAAATAGAACTTGTGATATGTGGCCATTTCCTTTTTATCGAATTTCTGTATAGTGTTTCATGAGTCTTTGAAGACAGAAATTTCTGTAGCTGGTGGAATGCAGCCAGCACTAAAAGGCCTTCCATATTTTTGCCAGTATGAACTATGTGCCCTACAATCTCAGGCCAAAAACAAAAAAGAAAAGAAGAAAAATTCTGAACAAGGTACCCTGGATCCACTCCACCTATATCAAGAGTCACAGTGAACAAGGAGATGGCATATTGCTAATTGGGACACATTTTCCTACACAGGGCATACATTTGTAGAAATCTGAAGGCTGTCCACCAGGCACTGTGGGGAATAAAGCAAGGAAAGAAGGGAAAACAGAATAGAAAAATGAATCTAATGTGATAAAATAAGGGAATTTTGTACATTTTCTGCTTCACTTCATACCCCTTGGGGAACTATGATTTCAGACCCAGAATAACACATTGCTGTCAAACTTCTGGGTAATTTCCATGACCTTAAGACCCAAGATAGCTTTCTATATGCCAGGAACATAGGTTTTCTATTCCTTTGGGTTATCAAGGCACTGCCTGAATTTATAAACAGGGATGAGTGCAATGTCCCTATGAACATAAATTTGGTCGCTGAAACAAGTAGCTTTGAGCAGCCAGCTGGCTTTTCTTATCAAAGGAATATCTTGCTTCATAAGGAGAAAGGTGTCTTGACTAACATGCCACCTTTCTGAATGACCAGAATCAGGCTGGAAGTGAACATTTATATATATTTGAAATGTTAGCATTTGTAGCAATGTTTATACTGAGGGAAAAGCTGCTCATGCTCCCCCCTCCCCTCTCTCTCTCTCTCTCTCTCTCTCTCTCTCTCTCTCTCTCTCTCTCTCTCTCTCTCTCTCCATATATATATATATATATATATTTTGTTAATCAGAAGACTTTTGTTCATTTTTCCAAAGAAGACAATTTTCAGACCCTACTGCCCAAGGAGTTTGAAACAAGATGTTTTAGGATCTTGAAATAATGATAGAGATTTCTTTATTAAAAGGCTGAAGAAACATCCAAGACAGTCAAAGGCAATATTAAAAATAATTTGGAGAACTTCTTCGAAGCTAACTTCTTTTCCTTCCAGGAGCTGCTTCATTTCTCTGGAAGTAGGAAATCAGTATAACTTCAGGATGTGCCTCCTCCATGTAGGTTAAAAAGCAACAAGGTCAGTGTTGACCACAGAGAAAGTGGGGTGCACAAGTGGGACAAAAAGTATGGAATCCCAAACATTAAGTATAATTTCAAAGACTTGCAGACATGCCTCTCTGTGGAGTACAGGAACATATAGGAGTGACATTAACATATGCCCAGCCAACACTTTGTTTCTAAGATCTACTTGTATGTCGTTTTTCCCCTTTCCTCTGTAACGTAGGATTTGGTGGAAGAAATAGATTCATTTCACTTGTGAACTAGATACATGGATTCTCATTGACTTTGTGAACCCTCTATTAACTGGTTTTCCATTTTGTTCCATGGATCCTAGGAAGCCATTAGACCATAAGCAAAGCTCCAGACCTGATGCGGCAGATACCAGTCAGAGACCAGAAAGAGAATTTGCAAGTTTTGGGATTTGTTTTCCTGCATAAGCAGTGAGTTCAAATATCAATATCTGTAGGTCTTCACTGGATTTTCAGTCACCAAAGAGCATACCAAATGCAGCTCCATCTTAGTGCTGCTTTTGTGGCAGTAAGGCAGAAACGAAGAGAGAGGAAAATAGGTGGCACAGCCTGTCACCGGAGAGGGTCAGTCCAGAGGTAGGGCCTACGTCTGTAAGTAAAGGTGCAATCTTTCCAACCCTATTGCCATTTCCCAGTGAATTACCACTGTGGAAGATTCTTGCTCATCACAAATAACATGCACAATGGCCATTTCTGTCATGCATAGTAATGATTCAATCAAGGCAATGTTGAAAAACAAGAGAAACAGAAAGAGAAGAATGGAGAGGTTAACTACATCTTAAAATGTCATCCGAGTCACACAGCCACTTCTCGATCTGTGTCTTCTACATATTCAGCCCCTTCTAAACATGCTACAGTGGGAACATTTTCCTATGGTGGCAAACCATAGACAACAGACACTTTCTGCATCACAAGTGTTGGAAACAGGTTGGCGAGTGTGCTATTTGGGCCAGACTTTTTGTGCCATGATCTGCGTCTTCCAGAGCTGAGAAGACACAGCCAATCAATAGTTTCCACATCAGTGAAGAAAAAAAAAGACATCAGAAATGACTACACCTTTATCAGTTGTGGTTTACTGTTCTACTAGATGAGCTGCAAAATCATTTTCCTAGAGAGAAAGTGGAATTGAGTCCTCTTCTATTGAAGCTGTTAGATTTACCCTGATAGCAAGCCAGAACCCATTTTCTAAGCTATCCCTAAAACAGTTGTTCTTTTCCAAGAAAAAAAATAAGTTAAAATAAAGTTAGTGGTAGCTCCTTTTAGCAAGAGCAAGCTGTCTTCTGAATAATAATATAGGTTTTTTTTTAAATCACAGTATTACTCTCTTCCTAATATTTAACATTACTTAATGCAGTTTCCTGCTGTATTTAATAGTAGCATGCTGTTGGATCTACTATTATCTCAGAGCCCAGTGAAGCAAACCTTTGGCTGACAGAGTAGACAGAACTCAATTCATATTCAAAAAGCAAAGAAAACTTCTGACAAAAGAGAAGAGTACTTGGATGGATGTGCCATTACAAGACATACTGGTTGGGATGCTGCTACAAGCAGACAGACAGACAGTTGCAAGTCTTGCAAATCATACATCCAGTCCACATTAGAATGCAATGCATAAGAAGCCAGCAAAAACTGAATATCTGGAAGGTTTTGCTGAAATACTGTGGAAAAGCAATCACTGGACATAACATAACATAAAGGCACCATTGATATCTTTCTCATTTTGAAATACTGTAAAAAATTGCTACATATGGCACATAACACATTTTTACATACATATATTTAATTTATAAAAGTTTTTTTCCTGTTTTCTATTTGCAGAACTGCTAAAATAAAATAAATTGTTTAATTTAAGGTGAATACTTTATTATATAAAATAAAGTTTTACAGGTGAATCTATGTGTTTATTTGGGTTTTATACAGCGATAGGGTCTTGATTAGCAACGACACTAGACAGCCTGGCCTGTAATTCTTCCTGGGTAGAGAAGCGGCCTGCTGGGTTAGTCCTGTTGTCAGTCAGGCGGAAGGCAGGTGTCACCTCAACACTGGCTGCCAGGGGGTTCTGTATGCCCAGAAAAGGTGTATCTTCACCTACTCGTTCATCTTCTGTTTCGCTCTCTGAGTTACTGCTCTCAGAGCTTGTGTTGCTGTCCATTTCCAACCTGTTGGCAATGTGGCCATTGGGCTTGGTTCTTTTGGCCCGCCGGCTGTTGGTGAGTTTCTTAACAGGCTCTTGAGCTGGCTCATACTCTTGGGTTGTTTCATACTCCTCATCCTCCACTATCCTCAAGGGGCTAGGGGGAAGGCTGCTACTTTCATGTGCAGGGTTGTGATGGAAAGAGTTGAATGGCGGAGGGTGGTGATCGTATTTCTTCTCCCGCAGCCTTGGTGGCGTCACAAGAAGCAGGGGTCTCTCTTCTTCTATGAAGGGGCTGAGTGCCATGGAAGGCATGGATACCGTCATACTGGATGCGGGTGGAGACATTTCCGAAGGGGGCGATTTGGGGGAGCTTGGCGTGTGGAAATCTACAGGTGACATACGAGCCGGGGTGGTCATGGCTGACACATACCTGTGTGAGCACAGAATACCCTGCATAAGTGTGGTGGAAGAAAAGCACATAGCAGGGAGGGTAAGGGGACAGAGTTCATGAGAGCGAACAGTTTTCGTTGTATGTGTCTCCAGTTTTACACTAGGAAATTCAATACCCTTGGAATCTAAAATTATGTAAGCCAAGAGTTGCCTCACAGCAGTACATGCAAAGAAAAGGATCAGTAAGTTGTCTAGTTTGTTCAAAGCTTTGGGATTTTTCAATTTCATCAAGAGTTTACATAAGAGCCAAGAAAAAAAGGCTCTAGATCCTCAAAATGTTTCAGCTTATATGAACCAAGGCTCAGGGATTTGGAAGGGAAAAAAGTATACATATATATATTACTTAAATACTATACCTTCCTAAAGGCCAAAGGGTCTTAGAGAATGAAGCCCAAATGGGGAATGGAAGAAGATCTAAGATGAGTTGCTGATAGCTGGATCTGCATGCATTTGGCTCTGTGTGCCTTGTTTCTCCTTAGCTCAGCTATAAGGTTATGTCTTATGAAAGAAAAAGAGCATAGTAACTTAGATTTATTCCTGACAACAATGGAATACATTTGTGTGCTTTTCATTTATTTTTTTTCTCCATGAAATGCTTCTAGTTAACAATCACTCAATTTGCAACTACCCATTCAAGGGTCCAAGACATACAAAGGAAAGGAAAGCCTGACAGAACCAGTCTACCAGTCTACCTCTTTTCTGACTGTTCTCCCTCCCTCTCTCTCTCTCTCTCTCTCTCTCTCTCTCTCTCTCTCTCTCTCTCTCTCTCTCTCTCTCTCTCTCTCTCTCTCTCTCTCTCTGTTTTAGTCCATGGGACTTAGACTCAGGACTTGGGTACTGTCTCTGAGCTTTTGTGTTTGAGGTTACTGCTCTACTACTTGAGCCACAGCTTCACTTCTGGCTTTTTTTGTGGGGCAGGGGAGTGGGGTGGGTAGGGATTACTTGGAGATAAGAGCCTCATGGCTCATGGGCTCATGGACTTTCCTGCCTGGGCTGGGTTTGAACGGCAGTCCTCAAATCTCAGACTCCTGAATAGCTAGGATTATGGGCATAAACCACCAGCACCCTGCCTCACCTCTCTTCTAAAGCCTATGGTTGCATTAGCCCTATGCTTCCTCACAGGTGTGTATGCAAACATCAGCTCAAATGCCTAGCCACCTCTGGGGGCTGCTCAAGAGTGGGCTGTAGTATCATGGTACTTGACGATATTCTGTATTTGATATTGCTCAGTGAATACTACCATCAGGAAACTGAGAGCATTTTTTTTCCCATGTCTTTCCCAAAAGAAGACAGGATCAAAGAGAGTGAGTCATATTTCTCAGGCATAGCACTAAGTGCCTTTTCTTCACCCTGACATTCACAGAGTCTAATTTGATGTGACCTGTGAGGACACAGGACACCACTAGCTGAACTGTAGCTAACAGGAAGAACAGGTCTAGTAACTTCCTTGCTTTTCTATGACTCAGTGATATGGATGTGAGATCCAGCTGTGCCTAAATGGGAACACGTGTCAGAGACAGAAATATATTGAAGCATTGAGTCTACAGATTGTTTTGAAAGATTCTTAAATTACACTCTCGGAGAAATGCTCATCCAATTCAATCAACACACAGTGACTTGTCATTTCTCCATATGATCTTTACATTTGAGGTACATTTTTCAGTCCTAGATAGCATCTTGGATATGTAAGAAAGTCCACCCAGCAAGGATAGGTTAACTTTCAAAGGTTACCATCACAGGTCATCAGGACAACAGATCTCACCCCAGCCTCCTTTTCATGTGTCAAAAATATTGAACTACAATGGGTAGACATTGAAATGACATACATTTAAGGCTAATGCTTGAAGCCAATTTAGGACTCTTAAGTTTTCATAGGTGGTTCTTGGGAACTGTAAATGCCATAATTTCCACACAGCTATAAAATGCCATTTGAGGAGAAAGATAATAAATGCGTATCAGGCTCCATTTATGACCTGAAAACTCCCAAAGTACCTTCCTTCATTGTCCTTTGTGGAACCCTATCCATACAGCCAATGCATCTGTTGCAACATCTCCATCTGCATAATTATCAAGTAAATATGGTATTCTTATTATGCCAACATCTTAGTAAATGATCAAAGATTAGACTGAGATTTCACTAAAAAAAAGCCAGATGACTGGAAAATAATTAGGTAACAGTTTGTTTATGGGCTAGAAGCCCAAGTGGGTGGAAGTTTCTTTCAGCATACATGAAAATGGACAAAGAGAATATGGTTGAATATTCTTATTTAACATATCTTCCAGTTTGCCTTCCTCCATTCTTTATTTTACCTTTGTGGTTATTCTCTGAAACATGACCACATTTCCCCAAAAGAATGGCAAGAAGAGTTTGAAATATAGAGGCCATGACAAAGGTAGTATCTACTTTGAAAATCACTGGTGAAAACTGCCAGATGCAGCATACAAAAATCTCTCTTTGTCCCTTCTAGAATGGTCTATGATATGAAGGGATGCAAGTATGTGTTCCCCATGACCGCCAGCAGTGACACAGCCCATGCTTTGATTTAACTGAGGCTGGAAGGTAAGACAGAATGTAGGAGGACATGAGGCCAGCTCAACCACCAAATTATACTTTGGACAACTGCAAACTGGAATTAGAGAAGGGTCATTATTAAGCATTGGTGCCATTTCTCTAAACATGAACGACTGAGGAAACTGAGATCTCAAGTGGGTCTGAGCCTAAGGACACGTCTTGGAATTCCAAGTCTGCTGCACCTTCCATATCAAATGACTCCAGCTCTTTAAAGAGTCTGATGCCTGGTCGGCCACTGGGACGATGTAAGCAGCTCAGGAGAAAGGAGTTCAGTCAAACAAAAGGAGGCCTTCATCAACTAGGAGCACCACAGAACTGCAGCCCCTTATTCTGATTGGGTAGATTTCCTTAGGTGAGACTGCAGGTGTCACAGGGATTCTCTTACACAGGTTCTCCTTGCGGTAGCATTGCTTTTTCAGTTTTACCTTTCACTATGAGGAGAGTCTCGGTAGGAGTCAGGGGTTTCTCTGGCATGCCTGAGGAAGCTGTTACATTCTCGAGGGCCTCCCAAGCCATTAAGACGTCCTCTTGGGCCCCCAGATGGGCTGCTGTGCCTACTGTTTTCTACTGATGACATCATGATTACAGAGTGGCTCCCTGAAAGGATGCTTTCTGTGTGTCCATTGCTCCAGCTAGGAATGGAAGGAGAGAAACAAGAAATGCAGTGAGATTAATGTATGTATATGGATATATATATATATAGGAAAACATTGAAATAAATAGTAGTAATTCTGTCAAATATTTAAAATGACTCATGCCCCAAAAGGTCACCACATCACTCATATTGTTACTGTATCTGACTTTGATACCTGGTATATTGTATATACGTTGATTTGTTTATTTTAAATATGGAAGGGAAGGGGGGAAAACAAGATGATTAGGAGGGAGTGAGGGGAAGGAAAGTGGGAGCAAAACATGAGAAGGGGTATTAATGCTTAAGAAGTAATATACCTACTACCTGACAAATGTAAAGTCTTTATACATCATCCCAGCAATAAAATACAATAATTTTTAAAATACACATTAAGTTTAAAAAGAACACTCTTATAAAGGTATTTGTTACAAAAAGGATCATGGCTCAGACTCGTTCTGAAAAATTTTGTTCACTCATCAATATAGACTTATCAAATATCACTAAGTCTCTCTGTCTTGGAATGGCTTGGGCTAAAGAAATACTTTATTGCAGGAGCTGTTCTTAGAATTCTAGTGCTGTTTTTGGTAGACTGTGGTCAGTTTGAGATCATTAGGGTATGTGAGAATTGAGCATTCAGCTATACAGTGCACTGCTTCTCATAAGCATTACCCAGAGCCATTCAAATATTTATGTATTATACAGAATCTATGAGAGGGTAGCAGTTTAGTGAGTAATAGAGCATATGTAGAGACAATTTTTGGAATAAAAAAACCCAGAAAACCTATTAGGAAATGATGTCTAATCCCTATTTTGTTTTTTGGTAAAGTAAAAATGAATGCTCAGGTTTATAAACAATTTAGGTTAAAACCACTGATATCCCAAGTTGGTTTAGGCACAAAGACTGTTCATTTTACTGTCTCCTCAGTGTTTCATGTCTCTATTTTAGGCACAGAGTACAAAAGATATCGTGAAAAGTAATGCTAGCAAGTTATTCCTTTTTTTTTTTTTTTTTTTTTTTAGTCTTGGGCCTTGAGCTCAGAACCTGAGCACTGTTCGTGGACATTCTCAAGGCTAGAGCTCTACTACTTGTGCCACAGCACCACTTCCAGCTTTTTCTATGTATGTGGTACCAAAGAATAGAACCTGGGTCTTTGTGCAAGGACTCTACCACTAGGCCAAATTCTTGGCAAAGTTTGTTTTTTGTTTTTCTTTTTTCCATACCTGTGACTGGGAGTCTGAGTGACAGTAGTGGAGTGGTGCGCTGTTGAGGTATAATGACTGGTAGAAAAAGATGTCTCTGCTTCTCTCTCGACGATATGCTCACTGGAGATGACATTCTTAGATACATATTGCTAGACAGATAAACACAATTCAAAGCTCAGGGAAATCTAAATACAAACATTGACGCACACACGAGTCTATTCTTACATCTTCATTTCCCCACGGGCACCTGGCAAATGGTCTCTTGTCTACTTTGGCTTTCAAATTAGATAAATGGAAATAATAAATTACTCTTTAAATGTGTGTTTAATATAGGACTATGATGACAATAGCATTTTATTAGAAAGAACTCCTTCTTCCCTCCATTTCAACAGACTAGATTCAACACAAATTAGATATAATCTTTATTTTAAAGACAGTTGCAAGTCAAGAAGACTGATATTTGAGTGAGACAGAATCATAGAAAAAGTTTGTCTTGTTTCTAATTTCTAACCGGTATAATAAAAATGTGTGTGTGTGTGTGTGTGTGTGTGTGTGTGTGTGTGTGTGTGTGTGTGTGTACACTTGCACTTTAGGCTTCCTGCATGCTAGACTAGTGCTCTACCACTTAAGGTACAATCCCAGCCTCCTAAATTTGTTTTAGTTCTCTTTCTCTTTCACTTTCATAATGCCCATGCTACCTTATCATTGAAGATTTATTTATACCAGTCCTGAGGCTTAAACTCAAAATTTGTGCCCCTGAATTTTTGTGCTCAAAGCTAGCACTCTAACACTTGAGCCACAGTCCTACTTTCAGCTTTTAATTGAAGGTGAAAGTCTCAAGAATTTTATTGTCTTGGCTAGCTTTGGACCACAATCCTCAGATCTTAGCCTCCTGTGCAGCAGGAATTACAAGTGTGAGACACCAACACTCCGCTTCCTTGAAGTTTTTAACTTTCAGTGATAAGACTTAACAAGACTAATTTGAAGGGCTTCCAATAGCTAATCAATCATAAAAATATAATGGGATTTTATATTTAATGCAATTAGAGTCTTTTATTTTTGTCAGCAAATCAAAGTTGATTTTACTGCCTTCTATCAGTGAGAAGTTGTATTTTAAGAAGTCGACTTAAGGTTTTAAATGCTGTAGGTATTACCAAAAAATGAATTTAATAACAGAGACCTGGAATGGAAAGGAATCTTTTTGATAGAGCACTTTATTCCATACTGGGTAGTCTAATGAACTTTATATCTTCATAAAAGGCCCCAAATGCGCCACTTGAATTATTTTTGAAACTCCAGCTGGTTCTGTTTATGGAGACTATTCCACATGGACTTTCCAGAGAAGGTTAGCTATCTTTCATAAGGAGAAAGATACATAGTGACTGGTCAGTCCATATTCTGTTCTTCCTTCTTGAGAGGCAACTGAAGCCCAGTGATCCTAATGAAGACCGTATTTACAGCTACTGAACTCTCAAGAAGAGTTACTGGACTAAGTGGTTCATGGTCTGTTGCATAATGCAGACATGAGGTTGCAAAGGAATATAGCCTAATGTCATACTATTTGAACCATAATTAAAACATTGGGCAATCAAGGCAAGAGGATAGTTATATATTATAACATACAATAATGACATATTGGTAGTCAGTAATTTATCAACCCCACTGAACATTTTAATAAACAACATCAGGGAAAGAAAACAACAGAGCATGTTAGTTAGCATATGGCTCCACCAGTATTTAGGTATAACTTGGAAGTAGTTTAGTAATAATAAGTGTAGACTGGGGTCTACAATATATTTGCTCCATTAGCAATACAGTTTTTCATAGGATAAGAACAAAGAAATGGTATTATATACAATTTAATCTCCAAGCATGGCTTATTAACAAACCATACATCAAAGGGAAATGAAAAGAAAATACAAGGCTTGCACTAGAATATAAAGAGCAATACTTCAAAAGCCAGGCAAGCTGAGTGCAATTCTGGCCCTACTCTATCATAAACAGATTTAGAGGAAGAGCTGTAAACAGTTTCCGGAGTTGATATTCTATAATCTAGTACAATTTAAGAGGGAAGAGCTCAGTAGAATCTTAACAAAATATTTTGAGGATGAAGGATACATTTAATCGGCTGGGCTTTACATCCCATAGATAGAGCCAGGGAATGAGCAAGCATTACTGTCTCCTTGCATTGCTACGGAGGAGCAGCTTTGATAGGTCACTATACCTTTCCATGTCCTGATGTCTCTCCTTGGAAATCAGGCTTAGCAAATCGTCAGGGACTATTACATACCCTGAAGGATGATTCTTTAAAGGTCTTTGCTCAGTTATCTCAAAGAGACTGGGGAAGCCTGAACTACCAAATCATTAGAAGTAATTATTTCTGATCCTGATTTTTATTACTTTTCTTTATTTTGTTTTTCCAGTGATAGCCTCTTTCATGAACAAACCCACCATTATTATTCTAGCCCTTAATAAACACTTCAGTGGAGGAAAATTACTGGCTCTACAGTAACCAAACCCATTATTTTTCCTGGTGAAAAGCATGGTTTCCTGAATGCTAATGATGATTGATAGTAGCAGCTAAGAACCTAAGAGCTTTAGAAACTAAAGTTCAGGGGGCCTGAAGAGGATAGCGATGCCTGGTATAGCCCACCAGGCACAGTCAACATACGTTCACCAGCTGGACGTTCTCAGGGGGCGGATGTGGGTGGTGAGGCCCGTTGGCTATGTTCACCATATTGTTCCTTTCAGACCGAAGACTTTGCCGAAGCCGGTCATGAAGCTTTTTCCGCTGTTTCCTGAATATAAGAAAAGATAACATTTCTTATTTTTCCTATTCTTAATAATTTCTGTACAACCATTTTTTTTAAATTGTCATTATGCTGCTGAATTATTGGAAGTAGTAGACTGGTGGTGAGGAAGAGACAGAGAGCATATAGCACTCAGAACAAATGCAATCACTTGTGCAAACAGGTTATAAGAATTGTGTGGGATAGCCAGATGCTGGTGTCTCACATCTGTAATCTTAGCTACTCAGGAGACTGGGATAAAAGGATCGTGGTTCAAAGTCAGCCCAGGGAATGAAAGTGTGTGAAACTCTTATCTCCAATTTACCACCAGAAAACTAGAAGTGGTGCTGTGGCTTAAAGTGGTAGATCACTAGCCTTGAGTAGAAGAGCTTAAGGACAGCACCCAGAGTTTAAGCTCCAAAACAACAACAACAACAAAAAAAATTGTATGGAGTATGGAAAAGGGCAATTTTACTGAGGGAAAGAAAACACAGAAAGGGGGAGAAAAGAAAAGAAATATAGTGATCCCAACTTTAAAAATCAACTATCTTTGCGTAAAATTACAAATCATCATGTGTCTTATATAGCAAGTTGTGAAGCAACATTGATAGTTGATTCTACTTATGGCCTCCTCCCCCTCATGGGTTTCTTGAAAAAATAAACTTGGCTTTAAGTCTGTCCAATATACACTGCTAGATTAGATGCATATAGGAGACCTAGGACACATTTTGCCATTAGATATTGGCACAATTGCCACATGATCCTATTCTTTTTTAAATTGTTGGCAAGACGTATAGATGGGTTACATTACATTCATCAGGTAGCGAATACATTACTTCTTGAATATTGATACCCCTTCCCATGTTTTTCTCCCACTTTCCCTCTCCCACCTCTTGATCCTACTCTTGTATAAGAGTATTTATATAAGAGCTTTTTTTATAAGGTGGTGAATCCTGAGACAGAAACTCAGAAGCTGTATTAGAGTCAGTTCCATGAAGGCATGTCTCCACCATTTACTCAATTATGGCCACGTGTTCATTCATGGGGCATTTGGGAATACATCATTTATGCCCTTCACTTTGTAACATAAAGCTCGTTATTTATATTCCTCAGTGCAACATTTAGAACCATGATAACATTCCATGATCGCAGAGTATCATGTCCTGAGGGAAAAATCACATCCTCATGAAAACATTGCTAATGTCACATTATTTCCAACAAAGCTGAGGCTCTATGTAGGAAAACAAAGTGTGGTGAATTCATATCAAAGAGTATTTGCTAGCGTGGATAAACTTTAAAAGTCCAAACAGAGGGACCATGTATCTATTTCCAAGCTTTCACTTTAATTCCACCAATGCAAAACTGTCCTTGATTTTCCTCCCATGGAATTTCCCTGTGCACCTCACATTCAGAGAGTATTTTATATTGGCAACCCAATTAAATAGAATGGAGCCCTAATAACTCTTGACTATTAGAAAACTGTACTTCCGAGACCACCAAACATTCCCTTTATCTCTTATGCTAGTGTGCAAACTAGACCTGTCTTTGTAGTGATGTGTCAATCACATGTATAGCACTTGCTCACTCCTCTGAGTAACTGGTTACAGGCACACACATACATGAATTCTGGGCTTCTCTACATGGCTGTTCCTTCAAATCTTTCTCCATTTCTACACCTGTGGTCACTCAGAAATCTCCTAAACACTTTCATCCACCCAAAACAAAAGAACACAAAAAAAAGAAGGCAAAACTTTCCACTCTATATTCAGAAGAGTCAGAAGTAAATATTCAGCAATAAAACCAAGAGGGAAAAATCCCTCCATCACTGTCTCCCCAAGACCTGGGTGCAGCCTGAGGGATTTACAGAGCCCTATCCACCTAAGCCGGCTTTGTACTGAGGAGAGAGGAGGCCCCAGAGGAGGAAGCTTTACTTGGTTTTGCAGTAGGCCACCACACACATGATGCCAACCACCAGCAGGGCAATGCAGATGCCAGTTATTGTCAGCACTCTCTTCTGGTAGAGCTCCTCCGCTTCTGGAAAGGGGTGAGAGCAGATGTTACCAAGGGCCCTTACAGTCACAGGGGCTCACAACAACATCAGCATGCGGCATGACAATACTATGTCCACAGGAAAGTAAATACTGGACAATTCTCTAAATGTGTAGACATATCTAAGGCACAACATGCTTTGTACTACACTGAGCATAAACAGGAAAGCCAGTTTTAGCCATCGACAATAAAGATATTATACTCTGTACTATATTTATGGCTATATATATTATACAATATTAAATTGGAAAACATGAACAATAATTATAAAAGAACACTTTGGTTAAAAACCATATTTCTTTAAAAGAAATCTCATATAAAAAATAAAACCATAAGAATCTCTTGCAAAGACAACAGGAATCAATCCAGTGAAATGTTTTAGAATGGTATGGCTGAAACCCTCCCTTCTTCCTTTGCCACTTTCCCACCCTCAACCTGGAAGCCTCTTTGTACTTCCAGCTATTTTATGTTGTCATTTCATATCCAGTGGTCTTTACAAAGAGACATGTCTAACTTAAAAAAATTAAATACAAAGACATTTGCATACATGAACTTGGCTTGTAGTTGGCAAGTAAATTAAGGCAAGAGTCCTATGATTTAACATTAAGTTGTGAAACAACTGAATAATTTGAACTAGCAGCACACTGTACCTAAGAAAATCCAATTTGATGGGTGGGGCAAATAAAGACCTGTTCTTTAGAGGACAATGGTTATTAAGTCATCAGCTGAACTTAGATAACTTATTTGTTTAACAATGTCATTCACTGGCATAAATGGTATATAATTTGGAATTGATTGCACATTCCTACACTGGCCAACATGGCAAATTACCTAATGAATATTCTCTTCAGGAAGTATGAGGCTTAGAACTTTACTCCAATGGCAATCCATCTCTAATTCATGAAAAAATTTCGATTTGAAAATTAGTTTCTTTGGAGGATAACTTGATTATACAAAGGTAGGTCAGGTAGTTAATGAGATTTGCTGACTCAATGAGGACCTTGATCCCATAGGAGCAGAGCTTCTGAGAGTCTAATTACATTTATTGGAAGATCTTCGTGAGTCCACTCAGAAGGGCATCTCAACTGGTACACAGTGTGTAACACAAATGGTATTTACTTGCCAACACTTAATAAGCTGCTTGAGAACTGAGGCATGTTGAACAAATGAAATTGTATTATATGGACAACTACAAGGGGCTATCAATGAATATTTCCATTATAAACTCCCACTGTCATTAGCAACACCTTTTTCTCTACTGACAGAGGGCAATCCACAGGAAGTTTTCTTGAAATGAAAAAGTGAATTTTGATTTCTAGGATACAGTGAACCTTATCATTAAACAAAACATTTCCTACAAGCCAAGCCCATGATAATCAAATTCCAGTTAACAGGTCAAGAACATTGTCAAACCAAATTAATAGAGCATTGATTATTAACAGGAGAAGGAGAAGAGAAGCCAGTGGGTAAAAGACAAGAATGCTGCACAGATTATACAAAAACAAACCAAAAGAGTTGGAAGTGGAAAGGAAAAACAAAGGGAGAGGACAGACAGACTGACAGAATGACAGAGTAAGGAAGTCAAATACGAGGGAAAACAAGGTTAAAGGTTAGGGAGCCATCTGAAGTCCCTGGCACAGCATGCCTGATACTAAGGGAAGAAAAAATAAATAAATAAAAGAAAAACCAGAAGGAGGAAATGCTTGGGTTGGGAAGAAAAAGGGGATGCAAAGTTGGAAGGGTTATTCCATACAGCATAACTCCTAACTTGGGCAGCAGTCACGTGGAAGCCACAATTAGAAAGCAAAGCAGCTGGTGCATTGCAGTGCAACAGTGTTGGGAAGACGCAGAATTGGCGTTGTGGACTTTTGTGTCGCAAAGGTCAATCAAGGACATGGAACATGAGCGCTTCTGTTAATTGCTTGTTTGCTGCCTCCTTTCCTTCACAGCCACAGGACAAGGAATTAATTTTTATGCAATGTTATCTGTGGGCTGATGACACTGGAACCCTTTCTTCCTAACCTTGGCACCCTGATCAGGTTTTTTAGCATAGGTATTGAAGAAGCTGTTCCTCCTCCATGAGACCCATGAGTCAGAGCAGAGCTTCCTCAGCTGAGATGCACTGATGAAGAAACCAAAGCATCAGTATTGTTTCCAAGAAGAGGAAGCTCCTGCTTTTCCCTGTCCAATCCCATCTACTCTATTTGGTTTTAAAAGGCTGGGGCTGTAGATGTTGCTTAGTTGGTGGGTGCTTGCCTAGCATGTGATATGTCTTGGGTTTGATCCCTAGCTCTACATACATACATATACACAAAATAAGCCCATTCTTCCTCAGGTAGATTGGAAGGGATGTGTTTTCCAATAGTATGATCTTTTCATAGAAATAAAGAGGTAGCTCTATAAAGGACAAGACAATGACAAAAGTACTTAAACTATAATGGCAGAGCCTATAGAGTTGCAGATACGGATTTAAATTCTGTATTTATCTCAACATTGACTACAAATTTCTCCGCTAAATTTCTATCTGATTTTTCTCCATGTTTGCTAGATCAGGTGATCTCTTACATATACAGGTATTATAGGAAAACTACTTAACAAATAGTAAAATTATTAGATTCCTTTAGCCATTTCCTCCCTTTACATCTTTCCTGGTATGATAGCGTAAATAATGCAAGAGGAAATAAGAGAGTATTAAAAATCAAGACTCAGTTTCATGGGTGGGTGTGTCTTTGTGAGTGGAAATGTTCCTGCCTTTGTGGTTCAGTTGGATATACATAGTGAATCAGACCTCGCACAATTTTCAGTCTAATGTTCAAGTTAAGAGACAGAACCTTTGATTCTCAGCTTCACTGACCTTTAATATTGGAGGAATTTTTTTAAAGAATGCAATAGATCTGTCTTATGCATCTTTTGAGGCCTGCAAATACCAGCACGTGTTTTTGATAACCTTGACAAATCTACTGAGAGAGAAGTCAGCTACTTGACTTCATTTTTTGGAAATGGAAATATCAAGCTCTATAATCAGATTCTGAAGCTATCAGGAAAAATAAGGGAAAACTATAAGGGAAAATCCTGGTAATATTAAAAGACAGGGGTGATGGTGGAATTTTTTTCTCCCTACAGAAAAGGGAAATACTGAGCCCCAGTCTTGGGAGATTCCTCTTTAAGGCAAAAAGGCCCTAAATTGGCTCTCTTCCCAAATCAAAGAACATTTTCTTCTGAAATGTTTTGGGGGAGAAATGCACTTTCCATGGCTAGTTTAAAATGGTTTCATTTCCCACAAAAGGAAGATTGTACATTGCAGGTTAAAGAGCAATGTTATCCACCAAAAGAGGGTTTCTTCACAGTACGATGTTATTCTATAATGTCACAGAATGACTGAGTGGGATGAGAGAGTCTTTTAATCAGGATATGACATTGTTGACTACAGACTCCATCCCTGAGCTTCAGGAAGAATTTAGCAAGATATATGGAGATTGAGCTAGGTAGCACAGCTGCCTGCTCTTCCCTGGACTATCATTCATATCCAATTCATTAGGACTAAGGTTTTGTAGAGCATGACACATTCTGCTCACAGGAGACATTAAAAAAATGTTTACAGTGTGAGACCTTCTATTGGATTATATGGCTGGATAATCTTAGTGATTCCACTTTAATTCCATTAGCACTGGAATTTCCACTGAAAATAGCACAAGGCTACTTCTTTATGCATAAGATAATGTGCTGACTACAGTCCTTCTTGAAGATCTCCAGCAAACCTGAGCAATTCAAGTCTGTGTATACAATAGCATTGGGTTCCAGTGTAACAGCTTGCTGAGCTATTATTAAGTAGATGAATTTTCTATTGTATATCAAACTTGCATTGGTCTAAACTGTGCTGTGTACGTGATGCATTCAGAACTTTGGTTTCCAGGTGCCTGGTTTGATCTGTTCTATACCCACTCACCAGTCCAACTAGCTTTTAAACAACAGCATAGTCAGGCCCAATCATTGAATCACACAATGTGGGATCTACATGAATTCATAGCATGTAAGAAAGATTTTGATCACTAAATAGCTTGGGAATTTAAAAATCTGCTGCAGTCAGCAATATTTCACTGAACTAGTCATAGATTTAAAGCAGAAAAATCATTGTTATAGCTGTATGATCCCTTCTAAAGGAAAAGGAAATTAGTCAGGAACTGAAAAAGTAAGAGTAGGAAGGGAAAAAGATTTCAGCTCATAGGCTCTAAATTCTGTAGGCCAAAAGGAATGATGATTGTTCCATACCCATAAATTCAATCCCAAGATGCTCTGCTAATGCAGAAAGTTGACAAAAAAAAGAAAGGAAAAAGTTTCAGAAAAGAGCAATACACTGCACCCCAAAACACATTACACACGACTATCACGGCTGTTTGTGCGTGCACACGGAACAGGACAAGTGACTGTGGTTAGGAAGCAGTGTTCAGGTATGCCTCCCCAAGTCCCCAGGGAACTCCTGTTTGCAAGAGCTGTGTAAATACCAGCATGTCTTTATTAACCCTTAAAAGACTACATTGAGGGAGGCTGTGGAGCTGCTCAAATGTCCTCTACACTCCCATTGATTGAAATTGGAAGCATTTTTATAACAGAAAAGGCATTAAAAATCATCTTTCTTAATTAAGTAAAGGAAAATTCCAAGGAAGAGGTGAATTTTTTTTTCTCCCAAAGATACACAGTGGCAGAGTCAGGAGTAAAAACCAACAGGATAGCAATTTGGTCTGAAACTTTTATAATGCTGGGCTTAATTAAGAGCTCTTTGGCACATCTCTCCATGGTATTGAGGTATTAAGAAGACTTATAGTGCAGCCCAGGCAAGGAACTCAAAATGAGGGCCTTCCTTCCAGCCATCCTGTGGCAGCACTGAGTCTAGAGAACTGCCCAGGATCAAATGAAGAGATGGAGGCTGGGGAAATGAGAGAAAGAAAGAAGAAAGAAGGAAAGAAGGAAAGAGAAAGAAAGAAAGAAAGAAAGAAAGAAAGAAAGAAAGAAAGAAAGAAAGAAAGGAAGGAAGGAAGGAAGAAAGAAAGAAAGAAAGAAAGAAAGAAAGAAAGAAAGAAAGAAAGAAAAAAAGAAAGCCCACCACCACCAATAAGTTTTCTAGGGTGGACATGTAAAAAAAATCCTATAGCAAAAAGATAAGGCAGAATTAAGATAAACTGAGGCCTACCTTTTCTTCACTTGATCACTGACCTCAGAGATACCAAGGTGATCTTATATGATAACTTTTAAAATGGTACTGGGGTTACTCTCAGAAAAATGAGAGTTTTGGGGCATGGGAATAGAAGAGAGAGGGACAGTCGAGGAAAAGTGTGCAGAATTCACTGTGGTTTCAGGTCCTGCCTCTGCCATTTACCTGTGTAAGGTTTTGGGACAAGGGAATTTCTCATTGACCAAATGCATATGGCATTTGTACCTCACTAGGTAACCTTATGGCATAGGGAAAATGTGAATTTAATGCCTTGGGAAATGTACGTCTGGACATGTACCTTGGGCTGTGTATACTACATAAAAGTTTTCTTTTGATTAACTGTATAGCCAGGAAAATTCCAAAAGCTCCTAGAGTAGATCCAGAAAACAGACTTTAAAAACTTGCAGCCCCTTAAAAAGAACTGAAGCTTCCAAAATTACAACCAAATAATGGGAGGAACTATGTAATTGTTTCCTCTGCTGCTGGCCCACTGTACTCAGAGAACTAGATTTTTTTCAAGTTAAATTAAAAGCTAATGGGTGTAGTATTAATTTAGTTGCACAAGATATTCACTGTACAGAAAGTTATTCTAATCCCAACAAATTTCTCCTGCTTCTGTGCAACATTCATTTTGTCAAACTAAGTATTTTTTTCTTATTTCTTTCTTCACACAAACTTTGGTACAACAATGTGAAAAGCTACATTTTCTAAGGAAATGGATAATAAATGTTTTATTCATTTCCTTGTTGAGGCTGTGACCCAATTTTCTTTCTAGAAGTTTCTCCATCTCTTGCTTTTCCCTCCTACCAGTCAGTAATAATTTAAGGGTTAAAACCAAGACATATCTAGAGAAACTCTTTCAGAAACTCATAATTCCATGCCTACATGAACACTGCTGTCTATATTAGTTGCGTAGGAAGCTTGGTTAAATCATCAATAAAATTAGTAGCATGCCCATGCATACATATCACTGCATTTACAGTTTTATAGGTAAGTCTGTGAGTCTAACTCTAATTGCATTTCGAGGGAAGTCATTCATATCAGGAAACTCCAATTTCAAATAATTCAATGGGAAATTGGCACTTAAAACTGGAATCTCTTCTGGCCATACAGACTAACAAGGAAACAAGCAGAGGAAACATGCACCAGTCATTCTAGACACAGAGCGAATACCGCTCTAATTGATTTTTGCTACTGGTAGCCACATTTCTTTCAATGTGAGTCATAGAGGCAGAATATGCAAACACTTTCTCTTTTAGGAAGGGCTTGTTTCTTCTATCTGTTCTGTTTAATCTAATGTTGGTATGGGCTCATTATGTATCACATGCTTCCTTATTGAACTTCTGCCTAGCCACTACATTTTTCAAATTAAATTAATAATTCAAAAACACAAAGGTTACTGTAAACAATTTAGTTTCCTTTTCTACATGTGATTTCCTGCCATGCCCTAAGCAATATAAAAAATTAATTTATAAAGAGTCTTCAGAAATGATTAAATATTGACTCAGTAATCCTATGCCTTAGGATTTTATAATTGCCTGAAGATAATTGATTAGCCCAGAGGTTAATTTAAATTTCCAATTATATTAGGAAAAAAAGAGAACAACTTTCTTTAAATACATATGTATATATACATATACATTAAAATTATAGTTTCTGTTAAAATTTGAAGACATTGAGGATTTTATCTTTTAATATCATGGGCCTATTTATGTAAATAATCTCAAAGAGTTATGGGATAAGTTGATTTTTCTTTTCCTCAGAGTTCTAAAGGAGTTGTATCAATGCCAATTGTAGGAAGGACCAATTTTGGGTCTGGTCTTTAATTTTGGACTTACCTTTATAAATGTGGATATTGTTTTGTTTTCACATATGCCAATCCATAGAATTACTGAGCATTTGGAAATGTCTCCTTATCCCCAAAATTTCATGTGTTCAAGAATACACTCAATCACGCATACAGTAAAATCTTCCACTCAGTTGTAATATTGGACAAGTTTGTCATACATGATGTGTCTTTATTCTATTATCAGCAAAGATACATATATTGGATAAATACATTATTTCAGCAGGTTTGAAAAACATTTAGAAATGCACAAAATACCTGATGCACTAGTAACCTAGGTCTCAAAAATGCCTGATAAGGGGCCGGGAGTTTGGCCTAGTGGTAGAGTGCTTGCCTAGCATGCATGAAGACCAAGGTTCAATTCATCGCTACCACATGCATAGAAAAAAGCCAGATGTGGTGCTGAGGCTCGAGTGGTAGAGCTCTAGCTTTGAGAAAGTCCAAGGACAGGGCTCAGGCCCTGAGCTCAAGCCCAAGACTGGCAAAAAAAAAAAAACAATGCCTGATAAATTTTCTCTCAGAATGGATCTAAAAGTTCTAAAATTGTGATTGTTTTAAAAATAACCTATAACTCAAGATAATTCTTGCTATTTGTTAGTCTTTCTAAGTATGAAACACTTGCTCTTTTCTTGCTTTTTTTGGTCCATTAAGTCTATACGCTAGTTATAGATTACTTATGCATGCATGTATACATGTACTCACATGCATGCACACATAAACATACACATGTAGTGCTTTACAACCTGAAGATGTGAAGCTGACTAAACCTGACAACATTTTCTTGGAAAGTAAAATAAATATTCTATATTTCAAGACAAATAGTTGTCCTAGGAAATATACATTTGTTTCTTTCATATTTTAAATCAGTTTTTACAAATAATACACATCTCAGAGAATATGCTGACCAGAATTTCTATATCAAATTCAATTAATGTGTATATTATGTGTTAATAAACACTTTAAACTTGTACATTCTTTTAGAATGTTCTTCTTTAACTCAAAATATGGGTTGGTATTTTTTTCAATATTTTAAGAGTAGGGGATACCGTTTCCTTTTAAAATTTATATGTGGCTTTCCAGACATGATGTCTGAAGACAAACAAATTTTAAAGTGAATCCCTGTGGCAATATCTTCCAGCTGTTTCTAGGCTTTATTATTACTTAAGTATATATTTTTTAGAGTAGCAAAATATTTTTCTGCCTTCTATACAGGGGATTGCATAAGTAAAAATAGAAAATTCCAGGCATAAAAGGTGAGACACTGAACTCTTGAAAGCCATGTCTGATTAGAAGCTCCTGTTCTTCTGACATGAAACATTAGTGATGGACAGTCATTACATAGTTGGATCCTAAATGTGCTGCTTATCAATCTTTGTTAAATCAGATTAAATAGGAATTTTAATTTCCTGGATGTCTTCCTAAAGTGTCATTCCAACTTTACTAAATGATTTATTTAAGGAATCACATTTTGAACTGCACAAATACAGAATGGCTATTTTAAAATAATGTCATATGAAGGGGAAAAATGGACTAAAATAAAATGAAAATATCTTCTTTGGTGATCACTGGCAGATGTAAATGCATTGTTGTTCTGAGAAATACCTTCATTTTTAATATATTTTTTTAAGTTGCTGGTTTGGTTTTGCCCAAACCAGCTATCAATATTGTCAATCAATATTGTCTATCAATATGACAAAAAATATAAGAATAACTTAAATGTTATATTTTGTTAAATTATAAAATATGATTTTATTGTATTTGTATTGTCACATGGGCTTGCTTAAATCCATACTGTTTGAATTCATATGTGCATTTTGAATAAAAGTCTCTGATGTATGAAATACAATTCTATTTTCCCTCCAGTTTTTACTTTTCATACTATCTGCTTTAAAATCATTAATCTATGCATATTAACTAAGTATTTATGCAAATAGCCATGACTGTGTTCAAGAGTGTAGCAATGTCAGTTTGCTATTTTTTTCTTTATAAAAGAAAATGGAGGGCCGGGAGCATGGCCTAGTGACAGAGTTCTTGCCTAGTATGCATGAATCCCTAAGTTGGATTCCTCAGTACCACATATACAGAAAAATCCAGAAAAGTGATGCTGTGGGTCAAGTGGCAGAGCTCTAGCCTTGAGAAAGGTCATGGACAGTCAGTGTCCATGACCTGATTTCAAACCCCAGGACTGGAAAAAAAAAAAAAAGAAAAAAGAAAGAAAAGAAAATAGCTTATGACATTATCTTTGATACCTAGGATATGTAAATATGTATCGATTCCTTAAATAAGTAATTATTATGTGTGTAATCTCCCTATAATATACTATAGAATTTGATCTTTTAAACTTCCTTGACTGTTGTTGATATAACCTGATTCTAAGCAAGTAGCACAACAAAGGCCCTTTAAACTGATTGGGTCATGATTTCTTAATGTGATAGAAATTTGCAGTGTAATAGCTATTTGAAATATTTTTCCTGGGTTAGTAATTGACAGGGCTTGAAAGGTATAACCTAATGTTTCTTTCTGAAAATAAAAGACTTAGATTTTTAGTGGAGAGCAGCTATGCATATCAGAAAATACATCAACTGTGACTGTTTTTATGGTAGATTTATTCTTATCTGAGTGTTTACAGTCAAGCTCTACTAACCCTTGATCTAAATGCGTAACTAAATGGAGTCCATTTCCAATACAATGTTCTGAAAAATTCAGAACCAAAGGTTGTATTGATACTCTGCAAGAGAAGGACAAATGGATTTTTACAAATGCATGGTTGATTTCTCCTTTTAATTAAATACAATGTACAGTGGGTATTTTAGAAATAATCTTCAAAATGTCACAAAGCCACAGACATCTATTTGATTTTCCCAGTTTTACATTAAAAATGTGTACAAATATATACTTATTTGCACACATATATATTCTAGAGTTGAGTTATGTCTCAGTAAAAATATTTTCAAAAGTAACAGTAACTCTTTTCTCCTAAAATTACCTTTGAAGCTAACATGAAGAAATATTCATATAAAGAAATGCTAACATAAAAAAGATTGGTTAGGAAGTAGACCTATGGCCTAAGTGTTAGGGCAGTATCCTTGAGCTGAAGAGCTCAGGGACAAGGCCCAGAATTCAAATCCCATGACTGACAAAAAACAAATTAACAGAAAAACCCCAATTGATTAGGGCCAGGAGTGTGGGCTTGCCTAGCATGCATGAAGCCCTGGGTTTGATTCCATGGTACTACATGCACAGATAAAGCTGGAAGTGGTGTTGTGGCTCAAGTGGTAGAGCGCTAGCCTCGAGCAAAAGTGGTCGAGAGCAGTGCTCAGGTCCTGAATTAAAGCCCCTGGACTAGCAAACAAATGAAAACAATTGGTTAAACTAGTCTCAAATTACTTAGAATTACTTGTTCCCTAAACAACATAAATAAAAACCAGGCTATTTTCTTTGCTGTGAAATGTTTGTTTTTAATTTTCCTTACTCAGTGACTTTTAAAAAAATGCCTACATGCAAACTGTTTGGTTAATGAAGAGAAACATCTGAACTCTTTTTATGATGTTTATTTTTTTTTTATAAATTACACACTGGGCCAAAATGAACTTACCATCATTTCAAGTGCATAATTATTACAGTGTATCAACAGCCCTTTCAGGAAGTTGACATTAGATACAGAAGATGGACTGTTCTGTGGAATGATTTTTATTTTACCAATACAAGTGAGACTTTTAAATGCTTTTATTATATAATTTCACTTCTTGATATGGACTGTCAGTGTGCATCACATTATGCAGTATCAATTCCAGAAACATCCGGAGCCTTACACACCTATCAGTTATCTCAAAGCCAACTAGACACGAGCAGAGGAAGTAATACAATGGTGTTGGTTAATGTTCTCATGCGACAGGCAGAGGCAGTCAATATTAGACCTGGTAAAACACATCTAGCTCTAGGTGAATCTGAGGGACGATGCAGCAACAAGAAAGCAGCACCGACTGAGCATGCTCCTATTCAGGCAGAGACAGAAAGGGAGTGGACGTACTGTAGAAGCTGGCCATTACGTAGTTTTGGCAGCGATCACCAGTAAACTCATTTGGGCACCTGAGAGAAGAAACAAAAAACAATGGTAGAAAAAAAAACAGAGAAAAAAAAGAGAAGAGGTGAATATATGCTAGAAAGAAGGTCCTTCAGTGTCATTTGACTGACCTTGGTGAGTTCACCCTCAGGAAGAGAATCTTTGTTCTAATCATGGCCTTTCAAGATCACGGCATCCTCTCCAAAATGGAGATAAATGTGGACAAAATGGAAGGATCCTAGCATTTTAAATATTTGTTTTCTTTCAAAGGGAGCGTGTTTCCTCGTTCTAGGGTTCTATTAGATCACTTTGTTGAGGTATTGGGAGGAGCCCATGCTGATTGGCCACTCTCCACTTGTGTGGAGAGACAACATGAGCACCTTGGGGAATGGGTTGATGCCGTGAGTGGTTAAAACCATCATTAGCACAAAGGGATTCTATTGCAACTGAGTTGTAAAAGCACCAAGTGGTAGTGATGGTTGCTGTAGTTTGGGGAGAAAGCAAGTTTCAGATTATTTTTAACATACTTTCTTGGTTTTGGATTTTCATGGGCACATTCTCAGTACATCTTGCTCCAGTGAATCCAGGTTGGCACCTAAAGGGCAAAAATGTGATAAGCCATAGAATGCCAAAGACACTGAATTTTCAGACTGGCATTTTTTTTCCTCCTATGGAATATGAAGTTTCCTAAAATTGACCAGGTACTGAACAACATAAAGAACAAACGAAAAGACACGACATTTGAAGTAGCCATGTGCCATGAAAACTGTTGGAGACCAAGTTTTGGTGTGTGTCTCAGTCTTCAAAAGATTCCTTTGCTGAAATCTTGCTAGAGTGAGGCTGGATGTTGAGTCGCAACCTCCCTTCTAACTCTACCTATCCTTGCTGCGTTCAAACAGTGACTAGGACAAGAGCTCCTGTGATTCTGTCACTTTTCCATTACATGGTCTTGAACTTTTATTACTTGACATTGCACTTGTTTCCTAGCTACTTTCTTAAAATAATAAATAATAAAAGTCAAGGCTTTTTGTACTCTAGAGATTACTGAGAAGAAATTTACAGTCCTTATTTTTTAATAAAGGTATTATATATTCAGCCTTATTTATAATGTTGAAAGTTGGTAGGTTTTTAATGAGTACAAGTCTTATTTTATCCACCTGTTTCAAATCAAAGACAAGCACATTTTTAAGTTTTAGAAGTTAGTCTTCAACAAAAGTATTTAGTGATGCCACTTTGCATCTAAGTTAAAAACACAAATGGAAATTATACAAAATTTACATTTTATTTATTCACATACATTTACCTGCCATAGTACTATTTTTAAGGCCATGTAGTGGGGCTTTGTAATAATAAGTCCTTTAGGTTACTATTTTTATGTTGTTGTTTATTCCAGTATCTAAAGCATTCTAGATTAGAGTCACTTTACCCAATATCAAGGGTTCTAGAAAGCAAATATACTTCAGGTGAAAAAACTTACTTGACTAGTTCATACATGGCATTTTTAAGAATTCATCACAACCACTGAAAGGACCTATATGCCCATAATTTATCTCTGATAACAACAACCTCCTGGGACGGGAGTTTGGCCTAGTGGTAGAGTGCTTGCCTAGCATGCATGAAGACCCCGGTTCGATTCCTTGGTACCACATACACAGAAAAAAAAAAAAGCCAGAAGTGGTGCTGAGGCTCAAGTGGTAAAGCTCTAGCCTTGAGAAAGTCCAAGGACGACAGTGCTCAAGCCCAGGACTGGCAAAAAAAAAAAAAAAAAACAACAACCAACAACAACAACCTCCTATCTCGAGTAAATAAGAACAAGAATATCAATCTGACATCAAAGAGGAATGGATAAAACTGGTTTAGTTTTTTCCTAATACAGAAGCTACTTCTTTCCTGTTCAAGCCAAACTCAATGCCAAAATATTTTATTATGTGATTTGAGCAAGAAGTATCTCACTTCAAGCAGAATATCTATGACATAAAATATTAGCAATTTCAGCTCTTTTGCCCCACAAGAAATATGCTGTACAACTATGATCATAAACAATTATAATTGAAAAGTTTAAACAACAAACATCTTTCATTGGATTCTTTTAGAACTCTTCAAACTGGTTTATTTTTTCTTTCAATACATTTTCTGAAGGAAACAGAAAAACATCTATCTAGAAAAATAAACAAATATGAAAGATGAGATAGGATATTAGCTTGACTCAGGTCATATGCCATTTAATTTTATCTCTTATTCTTAATAAAATTAAAATGTTTACTGAGTACATAGTTCCTATGAACATAATGTAAAATATATAAGGAGACAGAGGATGTAGTATAAGAGAGAGGGGATGATAGAAGAGAGAGAGAAAAAATGAGAGGAAGGGATACAAAGACTAAATATATATAAATTATATATCAATACGTATTTATTTTACATATTATATAATACATATATGTATCATATATTTATTTATACCATGTACTATCTATTACATATAGAACACAATGAATATAATATATAATTTATATATTTGTATAAATAAAACAGATAAATATAAATTGTATATGTGTGTATATTTATATATATGAGAGAGTGCACTTGAGATAGTAAATACCCTTATTATTTTATTTCTGGACCATGAAATCTTAGGACTCACAAGATCCTTTAAAGAAGAAATACATTTATTAGGAAACTGTCATTCTGGTACTCTTATTTGCCTGATCTGTGATTAAAGGGCACATGTTAACTACATAAATTGGATCAAAATAATTTTCTAATTATTTTGAACTTCTTGTGTTTCCTAGGAAACTAGCATTATGGAGGTAGTGGTTTATAAGACTATGGGGAAAATGTGGAACACTAACACTCAAACAATGTGGGGTTCACAAATGCTTGTCAGCAGTGGTATCTGATCCCAACCTAGCCTTTAGCTCAGTTTTACCTTCACTTGGGTGATAATTATTTTTAGTTATTTCCTGCTGCTAAAACCCTACAAGTACTCGAATTGTGACTGACATATCCATACTGTCGGCAATCTCCTTAGAACATGTGGGGAAAATTCAGACTCTCAAGTGTCAGTTCAGAATGACAGGGAGGAATCCTCATTTTAACAATAAATCTGTATGTGTACTGAAGCTTAAGCTGTAAGGGATCCTGAGCTAAGACTATGGAAGCAAACACTCTCTGTTCTTCCACTACAGTATCTTGCTGTTTGGATTTTAGGTTCTATTATGCTTAAAGTTTTCCTCAGTGAAAAAAATTAAACATGGGGGAAAACTGAAATGGAAAAAAACCCCAAAACTGATTTCCGTTGCATGAGCTGCAGACTTCTCTGACCATATTGAAGCTGGCAGAAAGAAAGAAAGAGGTTCATCCAGAGATGTTATGGAATTCTACGTAAGTGTTCCTTACAGAATAGGGAAACTGGGTTTTGATTTGTATATACTAGCATATGTAAAACATCTAATAGATCAATTTCCTAGAAGACAAGAATATGACCAGTTTGATCTCTCCTTACTTTTCTTTCTTTTTTCTTGTTTGAATATAAAGAAGTTTTCCAGAGACCAAAGAATGAAAACTGAAGTACTCAGAAAGTGCTTTTAGGTTGATAGATGGGCTTCTGGGCACCAATTTTAATCCTTTCACCCTCCTTACCTCTCTCCCTACCTCCTTCCATCCCTCTCTGTCTGTCTTTGCTTCTCTCTCTCTCTTGTTCTCCTTCCCTCCGTCTCTCTCCCTTTCTTGTCATTGTAAAGTTGATATACAGAGGTTACAGCTACAAGAATCAGATAATTGAGGGAAGGGGAGATATGGCTGTTGTCTTGTTTGAATAAGATGATTTTGTATGAGTCTGAGCAAATTTGAAGTTTGTTAACTAAATCTATAGACTTGAATGAAAACCAAGCACCTGTTATAGTTTCAAAAATATATATATACAAACAGCTTGGTTTCCTTGTTCATATTAGAAGACAGAAATTCTCTTTTAAGTTACATTCAAACCTGGAACTAGTGGCTCATGCTTAGAATAATGTTGTTACTCAGGAGGCTGAGCTTTGAGGATCATGGTTCAAAGCCAGTCTATATGCTGCCATCAGAAAGAATGGCATGGCCCCATTCATAAGGAAACGGAAAGACTTGGAAAAAATCATAGTAAGTGAAGTAAGACAGACCCAAAGGAACATAGGCTCCATGGTTTCCCTTATTTATAAAAGCTAGTACACATCTAGTATTCTTCTAACGGAGGATCACAATAGTTCAAAAGCTATGTACATATGGTCATACAGGATGAAACAAGAGTTTTATCTTTATGATTGTTGTTCTTTTTTTTTTTTGCCAGTCCTGGGCTTGAGCTCAGGGCCTGAGCACTGTCCTTGGACTTTCTCAAGGCTAGAGCTCTACCACTTGAGCCTCAGTACCATTTCCGGCTTTTTTCTATGTATGTGGTACCGAGGAATCGAACCCGGGTCTTCATGCATGCTAGGCAAGCATTTTAACCTCTAGGCCAAACTCCCGGCCCCCATGTTTGTTGTTCTTAAATATGAGGTTATTTCTTTTCTCTTTTTTCCCTCTTATAGTTTACCTCAAGTTGTTACTGTATTTGACTTTGTAGCCTGGTACATTGTACAAATATGTATTTGTTTATTTGAAATAGGGAAGGGAAGGGGAAAAACAAGATGATGGGAGGGGTGGGGAGGAAGAACACAAGGAGGGTATCAATGTTGAAGAAGCAATGCACACACTACCTGATGAATGTAACCGTAACCCTTCCATATGTTCCCCTGACAATAAAATACAATTTAAAAAAAACAGCTCAGGCAACAAAGTCTGTGCGATTCTTATTTCTATTCACTTTTTAAAAGGCTGGAGGTAGAATTGTAGCTCAAGTGGTATAGTGCTAGCCTGAGCAACCAGACTCTCATTTCAAGCCCTAGGGCTGACGCTAAATAAATACATAAATTAACAAATACGTTCAGTATTTACTCTTGATGAGATGATCTTTGTTTTGCATCCATTCTCACTGGATTGGAAATTCAGTGTGTGTGGACTTGCATGCATATTTTCCTAGGAACACTTCATGTCTCCCTCTTCCCAGGCTCTGGTTGAGGACTTCTTCCAAGGTTCTTATGCTGCTCCCTCCCCGATCTCTCTCACTGTACTTCACTGTGTGAAACTGAACCTCTCCTCAGACTGCAGTGCCATAAAGGTCAGTACAAAAAGAATGGAATGGTCAAGAACGGGTCAATCCTACCCATCTGTCTTTTATCTGTATAGTTAGGGACAAAGCGCTCTTCTATAGACTTCCAAAAATGTTCCATAGCAACTCCCTGAACCTTGCTCACAAATTTCCTTCTTCAAGCAAAAGCTCTTGACATTGTGTTTGCAATTAGGAAAAAAGATCATAATTCTCTAAGGGTGAGTCTATTGTCTCACATTTAAATCTTGTTACTGAAACACCAGTTGATCTAGGATTCCATAAAGCAGTACCATATATAAATCAGGAATTCTGCCCAGGGAGAAGTGATGTGTTTTTAGGGCCTAACCACTCCAGTCACAACCCTAACTCATTTTTACTTTAGTGATTTCTCAGGTAGGATCCAACTTTGTGCCTGATCTAGCCTCAGACATCAATTCTCTTACCTACTCTGTGTAGGTAGTGACAACCACTCCTGGTTTGTTCTTTAAACAGGATCTTGCTAACAGTTTTAGGATTTATTTTCTTTGTCTGGGCTGGCCTCAACCTGTGATCTTCCTATCTCTGCCTCCCAAGTAGGGACTATACTTAGGAGTCACATACATAGCACACTGCTATGTTTTAAAATACATTGACCTCCAAGTGCCATTTGTTATTACATGAAATTGATTATAACATGAAATAAAATTCATTTCGTTTTTTTAGTAAAATGAGGAATGTTCAAATTTACCTTATCCTAGAATCTAGGTTTTAGTGACCTAGTATATGTGTCTAGCTTATATATGCATGAATCAAACCGTGGCATTAGTTGTAAGATACTGTTTTTATTTTTCTTTCAGCAATTAGGTAATACTTAATAATTAAGTCCTCTATAACCTTTTAAATCATGATGACTTTAGGAGTGCTGGCAATCACATTCTATTGTTTAATTAAATTAACAAATCTAATAACTTAATCCACTATAAAAATCATTTTAATATCAATGATACAGTGTGAATAATCAAATATGCTTACCATGAAATCAATCATGGACGCATGTATTTTGAGAATTGGTTTCACGTCTGGTATATTTTTATACTCTAATTGAAGAAATTATTTACTAGTTTTTGGTGGAGACTACAGTCATATTCAGATATATTCACAGACTTCTATAAATACAGAAACTGCTGGTTAAACAGGATTGGCTTTTATAAATCCTTCGTCACTTAATGGCTAACCTATTAACTATTAGATTTCCTTTCTGTTCTTTAAAAACAAGCACAAAAAACCTTCTTGATTCTTCTTTATTAGGCCATCCTTTGATCAAGCAAGGAGCAGGGAGAAAGTCTACAGATGATACTTTCTCTCACTTTGGTCTTGAGTCACAATGAAATATTTGGATAATCTTAAAAGTGTTTCATCAAAAAAAAAAAAAAAAGAGTGAGAGAGAGTACCGATTGTCTTTTGGCTTTTCCTCAGTAGTTGTTGTACTATTTCTATTGCTAACTGCACAGCAGGGCTGAACTTATACTTGTTATCTACATTTACAAATATCAAAAGATAGAAATGTCAACAAACATACTGAGAAAAAGGGGTAGGTTTGTGTTAGATGTCAAAGGCTTGCACTGTCACTCTATAAACTTGAGTTGGCAAAGAATACAACAGCTCCAAGAGCTGGCTTGCTTTTCTGCTGTATCCTATTGCAAACACTGTCTTTTCTCAGCCCTCAGCTAGCTGAGCACTCTGGCCAGAACTCGCCTACTCTCTGGCTGATGATCTGTGTTGCAGATTATTATTTTTTTCCCCAAATGTATTGTTACTATTAGTCTGCATTTTTCTAAGATGAATCTTATTCTATTATCAACCTTTAAGCAAAATTATGGAAGACTTGTATATGCTTTTCTAATTTGTATTTTAGGGTTCTTTACAGTGTCACCTGCAAAAGAAATTTGGTCCCTCAAGAGAGCGCCCTTTCCAACATCATTAAAGAAAAGATGAAATATAAAAATGTTCCAATAATGTTTCCTTCAGATCCAACTATCCTTCCTTATCACTATTCAGCTGCTATCCCTCTTCCTCCTCTTTCTTTTTTGTTATGATCCCGAGACTATTTTTTGATTCATGAGTCAAGAGGATACATATAGTAGCCCCACAGGATTCATGGATAAACATAAAACACACAGACACACATTTGTCTTGGATCTCAAATATTATGTTCTAGGACAAATAAAATAATCCTAACTATCAAGGGTAGCATTTATAAACTAACTCCTCTTGCTTTGAACTTGGGTGCCCTTCCCAAAAGCTCTATTTGCACAGCTTGTTCTGAAATGTAGGTCTGCAGACAGAAACCCTCACCTGTGTTTATCCAACATGATGTATCCTTAAATTGGGGGTCAAACAATCTCATTGGATATAGAATCAATCCACATCCCATACATCTCTCTGCCATTGTGACACAATGACATATTGGCTGCTAATTTGTGTTAGGCTCTTCCTCTCTGGAGGATGCCCTGTCTTGTTGCTTGGAACAGTTTAGCATTTCCCAGGAGCTTTGTCATCCTCTCTCTTCTACCATCGTGGTTTTATGGCTAAGCATTTGAATGGTTTCTTTCGCCTTAAGTATAAACATTTCAAAATGGTGCATTTTATTGAAAAATAGATAAGTGTCAAGTTGAAAATTACATACCCTTTCATCTGCCACAAAGTCTCTGAGTACATGGTGTTCCCCCTCGTCACTCCCTTAGCTCCCTAAATATCCTTCAGAGCACGGAGCACATCAATAATGTATAATGAAGTCAATTACTCGAAATATGACTGTTATGTACAATGGCCTGTCCCTACCGGACAGAAATCAGTAATGGGTTTCTTCATCTTTTGATCCTCAACAAGAAAACACAGCTTACCTCGTGAGAACTCAATAAATGAATCTGGTTGCTGTCTGATTTTGTAATGAAAAGGAAATGAGTTATTCAAAACACTTCATCAATGTATCTGTCTGCAGGCAAAATTGACCCTAAAGTGGTTCCTATAAAAATTAGAGAACTTCTTTCAATCTACCTTGGTGGACGTTTCCAAGTTTCAATGAGCTCATCAATAGTGAGCTTAGAGGAGAATTTTATATACATGGGGAAATTTTAAAAAAGAAATAGAGGCTCAATGGTTTCCCTCATTTGTAATAATTAGTACACTTCTAGGACTCTCCTAGCAGAGGATTACAATAGCGCAAAACCTAGATACATAAGGTCATATAGGATGACTAAAGGTCATCCTTTAGGTCATCCTGTAGGTCTCTAGTATATGGAAACAAGAACTTTGTCTTGAGTGATTGTTGTTCTCAATGTACTATGTTACTTCACTTCTTTGTTGCCCTTTGGTTAATCTCATATTGTTACTGTATCTGACTTTGTTACCTGGTATATTGTCTATTTGAAATAGGAAAGGAAAAGGGAAAAACAAGATTATTGGGAGGGGTGGGGAGGGGTAAATGGGGACAAAAACTTAAGAAGGGATATCAATGAGTGAATTAATGTACCTATTATCTGGCAAATGTAACTGTAACCCCTCTATACATTACTTTGATAATAAAAAAGTAAAATAAAAATAAATAAATAAAAACAGACACCTCACAAGGCAAAAAAAGAAATAGAAATAATAGAAGATATGGTTGTCGATGTCTAGATCCACAAATGTACCATATTTACAAGTGCCATTTGATTTTGCCAAAGAACAGAGAACTGATCTAGCTAAGTACAGTGTTTTTGTGAAAGAAACAGCTCTTTCAGGGCTAAAAATGGAGAGATGTTTGCAGGATGTTCTTACACCCTAGAACAAATTCTAGTGTAATATCGAGAGCTATTTTACCTACTTCTAATTTCTTTCAACATTTATGATGATGAGTTTGTAGGACATAGTTGTGAGTCTGCATCTTCACTCCTCTGCTTAATTATGTGAATCTAGTTACTGGTAAATATTGCAAATAACAATATTTTATAAAATTGTAACCTCAGCCAGCATCTCTGACTTTCTTGCTGCATCTTAGTCATGAAATTTCTCCATATGGTATGGCTAAATGCTTGTCTGGTTCATGGTGCCACTCTCTCACTCTAGAAATGACGGCTTCCTATGAGACATTGCAAGGTACATGGAACTCATAAATTGGCTCCACCATCTAACTTAGGTTTTATGTTTTGTCTATTTTACATCCTAGATTGGAGCTGCTAGCCTGGGTAGGCATGCCACTGCATTTCACACAGAGAATTACTGCCATGTCAGTGTATGACTGGTACATTGGAAAGATTCCATGGATGACAGATATGTTTATAGTCTTCTTAACTTATTCCAGTCTTTTCTCTTTCCATTCTTAAGTTCTTATTGCTTTAATAACCAGCATTGTGCCATTCAGAATATATTCACTCCTATTGCTTTATCACTTTAACTATTCATTTCCTTTAGCAGAGTAATTTCCCAGAGACTGAAGAGACTTCGTCTTTTCTCTGTTTTTACAATAAATCTATGCATCTAGCTAATCCATAGATAAATATTAATTAATATTTCATTTATCAAGTTTCATTTATTATAACGTGTTAACTATCTCCTAAAGTTACATGTTATTTGTGACTATCTCTGTTCATTTTAATAATGTACAATACAGGGCCCTGGAGTTTGGCCTACTGGTAGAGTGCTTGCCTAGCATGCATGAAAACCCAGGTTTGATTCCTTGGTACCACATACACAAAAAAGCCGAAGTGGTGCTGTGGCTCAAGTGGCAAGAAAAAGTACATGGGCCATAATTTCATATAGTAATTATAACAAATCAAAAGTGTATGTTTGGAATGCCCTTCAAGTGTGGCTTCCAAGTATAGTTTGTTTGGTTTGTTGTTTTTGCATGTATGGAAGGTAATGATGAGAGATTTTAAATCGTCTGTCATGTGATAAGTTATAAAGCTAGCTGGTGGCCTCAATAAATTGAAAAACAGTGTTAGTTTGAAATAAAACGAAATATTCGGGATTAAATATCTGTTAAGACAGATGTATATATTTTTCCAATGTTTACAGAGGGAATGTAATATTACCATTTCCTTTTTATCACAGGGGGTGAAAAAAAGTCTTGCCTCCCTAGAGTTATAAGTTTTAAGGTAGGAGTGAAGTCATTTAATTTCGCTGATTCCTTGGGGTAAGAAAATTGGAGAACCTATATAAGTCTCTGTTATGAAGATATTGTCTAGAGAGTTGAAAAAGAAGGGACCCAAGAGAATTCATCAAAATAGGTGGTTAAAATCCTAATCTGTTCACAATAAAGCCACATCAGCCTACTGGACAATATATCAGATTTATAAGCATAGCTTGATTAAAAATGATTTTTTGATTATAAAAATCACATCTAGATTTTTTTCCAAAATAACTCTCCACTGAAGCTGTGCAGAACAACACATGTAAGAAGGAAAACAAAGAGGAAAATCTGGACAATTTCAGGTTTAAATGACCTTGTTTCTTTCAAGCACACGACTAGACACAGCTTCAGTGGTTCAACACTGCAATGGTTCTTTCCTCATGTTTATATAATCTGGACTGGTCACTAATGTTTTTCCTCTGGATAAATTTTAAATTACTATGGGGAGAAGAGAAGTATAAAAGATGAGAACTACCGCTCACATTTCTACCAGATTCCCAAAGAGAATCCAAGTAACCAGCAAACCTCTCCTCCGAGAAGTATTTAACTGTAGTATGGTTAATCCATTTGGAACACCCTATTTTAAGTGGAGAGACAAAAGAGATTTTCTGTAAAATTTTCTACTCTAACTCCCAAGAAGACAACAGTGGATTAGGTGACCAGAGAGACTACTTGGAAACTTGCAACCTTGTGGGGTTTCTGAGTCATGTCTTTAGTCAGGGATAAAGTTGGTTTTGAATGATGTGGCTCATGCTTCAGAAATGTTTTTGCTCTAAACTAAGGGGCCATATGGAAACTATGAACTGGCTTCTCAGACAGTACTGTGGTGAGCCAAGGCAACATTTTTATACTTTCTGTTTCTAGTCAAGTGGTCCTGTGAACAATATATTATTATCATAAGAAATGGCACATTATACAACTTTGTTTAAATTCTGAGTAGTGATTATTTTTAATGTTAGTAAAGTTTTTAATATAGGGACCTTCCCTTCTCTTTCCCCCCTCCCTCCCTCCCTCTGTTCCTTCCTTCCTTCCTTCCTCCCTTGTCCTTTCCCCTTCTTTTTTTCTTTCTCTTTCCTTCCTTCCTCCCTCCCTTCTTCCTTCCTTCCTTCTTTTTCTGTTTCTCTTTTCTTTTCTTTCTTGTACTTTCATTTAGCAAAAATGATTTAAATTGTTTTGTATATTAAACACACTCTAATTCTTCCTTCTGGCTTACTCTGATATAGCAATAAAGCCATGGTCCAGGAAAAAAAAAGCTATCGAAATCATAGCTGTCCAAAAATTCCCTTTCAAAAACATCCTATAATAATTTATAAGAGTTCCTTAAAAGCTTCTAATTACAAAAGAGGGAACAAAAGGATAAAAAGAAAAGGGAAAAGAAGAAAAAAAAATCTGTAGAGAACAGATATAATTTGCTGAGAACTAGGAGGTAAACATAATCCACTAAACAATTATTCTGTTGGATGTAAGATTCTCATCATAAATTTGCTGCTTTATTAGAGACATAACACATATTTTGCTTTAAGATTTCAGAAAAAACAACAACAACAAACCCACCTAGTTTTCTTTCCTGGATTAGACTTAACATTTAATGAGAAACTGTGTGGGTGAAGAAAAATTGCCATTGTTGGCCCAATACCAACATGGAACAAATGAACAACATTTATGTGATTGCATGTACTGTACAGCACGTGGGAGGGCTACAGAAGAGCTGAAATTAATATTGGACGATAACTGCACTAGTGGGCTTCTTAGAGGTACTCAGAAATGATTGTATGTACTCACTCAGCTTGTAAATCTTTGCAAAGACTATGATGAAAAATGATCAGATTTCATTATTACAATTAAAACAAAATGGTCTCAGATGCCCTTCTTAAGAAGTAAAAAAAATAGGGGACAAAGATAATATGGGTAAAATTGTTTAAATGGGGGAAGAAATAAAATATATAACTGAAATGCTTTTTAAAGCAAATTTATTAAAACAAATTACATTGTATGCCCACCCATGATTAGGAAAAATAACGTTTTTTCTATATAAGTAAACCTCATATTTTCTGTTTTGATCAGAAAAACTATAAAATCTATTCATCCCAATTTATCAAAATAAATATGTGCTCAATATTCACAGCCAATCAGCGGAATCAAAGATGAAAACAAAATGACTTTTAATGGGGCTGGGAGTTTGGCCTAGTGGTAGAGTGCTTGCCTAGCAAGACCTAGTTTCAATTCCTCAGTACCACATACATAGAAAAAAAGCTGGAAGTGGTGCTGAGACTCAAGTGGTAGAGCTCTAGCCTTGAGAAAGTCTAAAGGACAGTGCTCAGATCTTGAGCTCAAGTGCAGGACTGGAAAAAAAATGACTTTTAAATGACTGCAAGCAGAGAGATTTGAATAATTTTAATGATTAAAATTAACTGTACAATTAATTTTAAAATTAAGGAAACATAATCCCTACGTGAAACAAATCTGGCATTTGTTCTATATACTCTTTCATTTGGATCTTGCTTTTAAGTTTTTGCAATGCTTTGAGTTTGGCTTGAATTGTTACCTGTATTCAAAAGAGAGATGTTTAGTAAATGAGATTCAATTTCTACACTTTGGTTCTGGTTTTCTTTGTACTCTCACCGTACTATTTGCTCTTGCAAAACTCTCTGCCTTCATTGACAAAAAATTAAACTGTACTACCACCAAAACATGTTTCTTTAGTCACTGCTTCCTTCTAATTTTTAAGAGATACTCCAAGAGCAAGAAGGACACTTCTCTGAAGGGCCAGGCCTACAATCGAGAGGCCCTGTGGACTACCAAGCAGCTCACTGCACGGCCCAGCGCTCAGCAAACCATTTCCTCCAACATGCCATTTGGGGTTTAGGATTCTATTTTGAAATGCACATCTTGTAGGATGCACTTGGTTCCTAACACATATAATAAAGGCTTTCTTAAGACTGGAATGCTAGTTGTATAGTGTTCTATATATTTTTAAAGCAATTGCTTTTAAAATACCTTGCTTTGGACATAGTGATTGGTAGAGAACGAAGTCAATGCTATGGTTTTCATCATTTCAATATGATATGAAACATCTCTTACAGACACCAAAAACTCCAGGTCGAATAAGTAAAAATCGTAAACTCAAAATCCAGGAAATTAAAAAAAGTATGCACTTTAATGTTTCTATTAAATATTTTAAAATATTTAACATGCTGACACTATGACTGTTTTATGCTGCCTGATAAGGGAGAATACATTTAATAATTTTCTATTCTTTTGTGGTATTAGGGTTTGAACTCAGAGCTTCACACTTGCTAGACAGGTGCTCTACTTCTTGAGCCTCACCTCCACTTCTTTTTATTCTGTCTATTTTTGATATAGGGTTTCAAACACAGACATGCACTTCAAAACCAAGATTTTTCAATTGAATTGGATATTGTAAATTGTTTTGTTTGGGCTGGCCTGGAATTGTGATCCTTAACGCCCCTATATAGTTTGGATAAGCACAGGCCACCTCACATACAGTATTGCCCTTAGAATTTTGTGTCTAAGTTGGCCTTGAATCTTGATTCTCTTGATCTCAGCCTCAGAAAGTGCTAGGATTATAGGCTTGAGCCACTGGTGTTCCACGGATTTGATACTGCTTTCTAAGGCTTGTGGAAAGAAAAGGATAGTCTAGACTCATAGATGTCCATAGTATATGAAAACACACTGCCTTCTACACATTCTGGTGTTGCATACACTAAATGCATTTTTGAACACATGCAACTTGCATTTTTCTGCTGTGTGTAGTATCAACCTAAAGTTTCTTTTTTGTCAGTGGTTGTAGAACAATGAAATGATCCCAAGCATGATAAAAACATCAAGAATCTTCTGTCCTTCTGCTTCCTTTCGTTGTCCTATTCACTTTTTTGATGATCACTGGGGTAAGAGAGGAATATTATCTTATAGCTCAATTCATACACTGCATAGAGAGGAAAGTATCTCTTCTGAGTAACAATAAAGGAAAACCATGAGGACAACAACATTATAAATATGAACGCAAAAAAGCAAACCAAATGAACCCCCAAACAACTCAAGATAAAAACCAAAGGCAGCCAACAATAACAACAACAAAACAAACCACATATGGAAAGGAGCAAAAAAGAAAAAAAAATTACAGAAACCACAAAGAAGGTGATGACTATTGGTATGAATGTTTTAAAACACTATATAAATAAAATAGCATTATGCAACGGAATGCAATGAAATTGGAAAAAGTAACAACAAACCACCTCACAAGACATGGCAGAATCATGAGGAATGAGCCGTTATGGATATAAGCTAAAGAAAGGATTTCTTTTCTTACTTGCACAAGTATCTTGAAGGGTTGGAAAGGTCTTTCACCATGAAGCACTCCCCTCCATTCACACAGAAAGTTTTCTCCTTCTCTGCACACTTGACAAGATGACTTGTGCCAGTGGTAGATGTAGATGTAGCTGGAGAAAAGATAAAGAAGAGGAAAGGTTCATATTCATTTTTAACCCTCTCCTTTAAGGCTTTCATTTTATATTCTCCTAACAGAAGGAGCTTATATAAGTTACATTGGACTTCAATGCTTTAGATTTGACAAATAAGAGCAAGGCAGTAACTATATAGATCAAAATTATAAACATGTAATTCTAATTAATTTATTAGTTTCTTTTATGTGCTAGCCTGAGGCTGGAACACAGGGCCTTGGTACTGTCCCTAAGCATTTTTACTGAAGGCTAGTGCTCTACATCTTTTTTTTTCTTTCATTTTTTTGATATTTTTTATTGTAATTAATAAAAGGGTTACATGATATTTGCCAGATAGAAGGTGCATTAATTCACATACATTGATACCCTTTCACATGTCTTGGTCCCCATTACCCTCCCCCCTCCCCCCCTCTTGTTTTTCCCCTTCCCTATTCAATTTCAAATAACCAAATACAAATATATCCAATATATCAGATAACAAAGTGAGATATTGTAACAATATGAGATAACCAAGGGACAGCAAAAGAGATGAGAGATAACATAGTACCTTAAGGACAGCAATCATTCATTATATGGCTTTTGTTTCTATATCCTAGAGGTCCTTTCAATTAGCGTCATACTATATGGCCTTATGTGTCAAGGTTTTGCTCTATTGCAATTCTCTGTTAGGAGAGCCCAAGGTTTCTACTGATTATGACAAATGAGGGAAACCATTGAGCCTATGTTCCTTTGAGTCTGGCTTACTTCACTTAATATTTTTTCTAAGTCTTTCCATTTCCTAACAAATGGGTCAGTGTCGTTCTTTCTGACAGCAGCATAGAATTCCATTGTGTACAAATACCACAACTTGTTGATCCACTCATCAACTGAGGGACATCTTGGTTGGTTCCATATCTTTGCTATGGTGAATAATGCTGCAATGAACATTGTTGTGCTAGTGGGTTTAGTATGCCCTTGTTTCTGGATGGTGGGGTAAATGTCAATTGCTGGGTCATAGGGGAGCTCTATGTTTAGCCTTTTGAAGCACCGCCATACTGCTTTCCATAGTGCTCTACATCTTAAACCAGAGTTCCACCTATAATTTTCGGTGGTCAAGAGGAGATAGTTGTTTCACAAACTTTTCTCACTGAGCTAGTTTTGAACCTTGATCCTCATAGCTCAGTTTCCAGAGTAGCAAGGATTATATGAGTGAGCCACCAATGTGGGGTTTCAATTTACTTTTTATTAAATAGGACAGTGGACTCAACCTTTTAAATAATCAGTACTATATCTTTTGAGGTAGTTGAAATGAGGTGGTCTAGTAAAATTCTTTTCCCAAAGGGTTTCAAAGCTGTTGGTACCAAGTCACATTAGTGAAAAGCAATTTGGGTATCAATGCTTCAAGAGGCTTATCAATTTTATTATTTATTTTTAGCAGTTATGCTCATGTGCATATTCACTTTATGTATTTCAGACAATATACAGAGAAGGAAAATTCAACATGGCTTATTTGTTCCAAATGGGAAAGATATATACTATGATTGAATATATACTAGCATACAATGAAAAAAATATATTATAATTGAGTTTCTTATTTAGCATACAGTTCAGAAACCCTTTGCTAAATCATTCTAATTTCTATTGTTGAAGATCATTATTGAACATCTAATTCCCAACACACTTCTGCAGAAATGGTAAGACTATTAAATTTCTAGAAATGTAAAATACTAGTCATTTTATTTTTATTTTGAATTAGGAGTACAGAAACAAGACTTAATTCTTCTTGTCAATGTCTGCACGTGTAACTTGCTATTCATTTGTTAAACTTCACAGTAACGCAAATGATCTCCCCATATACATGGCTCAGATATCAGAGAACAAGACTCAAACTAAACCAGAAAAGAAAAACCCAGCTTACACAATGCTTACTAATATTAGCAGGATGAGAAGCTATGTCAGTATCTAGCCAGTGAAAATTCTGTGTACTCTTTCAGAAAAATAAAATCAATATTGAGATTAAATTAATTTCTTGTCTATTGCATCATTCCTATAGATGTGAATTCTTAGTCTAGCCCATCCATCTCTTTCTTATGTTTGTTGCTGGTCATGGGTCTTGAACTTTGGGCCTGGGTTCTGTCACTGGCCTCTTTGCTCAAGGCTAGTACTTTGAGCCACAGTGCCACTTCAGGTTTTCTGGTAGTTTATTTTGGATAACAGTCTTATGGATTATCCTGCCCTGGCTGGCTTTAAACTGAGATCTTCAGATCTCAGATTCCTGCATAGCTAGGAATACAGGACTGAGCCACCAGCTCCTGGCTCATTCATTTCTTTGGTATTATTATTGTTGTTGTTATTGTTGTTATTATGGGTCATGGGGCTTGAATTCAGCCTGGTCACTGTGCCTGAGTTCTTCAGCTCAAGGCTACCACCCTACCCTTGAGCCAAGCCCCATTTCCTGTTTTCTAGAAGTTAATTGGAGATAAGAGTCTCAGGTCCTTTTGTTCCCTGGGCTGGCTTTGAACCTTGATCCTCAGACCTCAGCCTCTCCAGTAGCTAAGATTATAGGCATGAGCCATCGTGCTGGCTCTTTTTAAAAACTCATCTTTTGTTGTGGCTTATGATCTAATTTTATTTTCCCATCTTGCCTTTTATTCTATCAGATTAGACTTATTGTTTCCTAATTCCTCATAGCCTTTTTTGTGTCTTAATCTCATAAATTACTCCTCAGTTTCTCCATTTAGTAAATAGGCTAATGTCATTTTTTGAAGACTTTTGCAGCGATTATAATCCTTGTGAAGAAACTTGCTTCAAACCAGAATTGGACAAATAATTACAAGTATTGATATGCAAGGAGGGAAGAATATCAATTTTGGTAGTGAGCAATCAGATAAAAACCTTGTACCCTAGGTCCCAGGCTAACCTCAGTACCAGGCTAATGCCTGGAATCCCTGCCACTCAGGAGGCGGAGATGGGGAAGATCTAGGGAAGCTAGGAAGGAAGTCTGCTAGACTCTTTCTCAACCAGGCAAAGACTGGGAGGAAGATCAGTTCTAGGCCAGCCTGGACAGAAACATCCCTAAAATTCCATCTCCATGAACAGAAACAGGGTGTGCCCTCATGAACCTGTCATCACAACTACGGCAAAAAGAGAAAATTGGACAGACCATGGCTCAGGCATGTGCCCAGGCCCTTATCTCAAAACCATCCAGCACGTAAAGAAGCTGAGGGTGAGGCTGGGTAGGAGAGTGTCTATAACTAGCATAAAGGCCCTGAGATCAAATACCAGAATGTCCCAAATAAGCAAACTTGACAAAATAAAAATCTAGGGATTTTAAACTTCAATATTGAATTGTCATTACAGCTAATTAAGTATTGAACTAATACTTTCCCCTTTTCTTGAGGTGCTCGGGAGATTTCACGTGCTGAGCTATAAAACCACAGAGTAGACAACACTTCTATGCATTACACAGTGTATGGCTGAGAGAACTCTTTGAATGAAAAACTGATCACATATATACAATAATGAGTCAATAATAATATTTCCCTCCATGGCAATTCTTGGAAAAGATCTTGGGAAGAATACTTGTCTCAGTTGTTAATGATTTTGTGCTTCAGACTTTGAACTGCTGACAGCCTTCTAGGCAGTGATAAATTGGGCTGGGTATCTTTGCTACCCCATGCGACAACCTGGGATGGACCACCTGCAGTGGGCTGTCACCATGCTCTCCTGTAGATCCCAGTGGTGTTTTAATCCCTGACAGGTTGCTATGGATTGAAGCATCACCCAAAGAAGCAACAGAACTAATCAGATTTCCTCAGAATAAATACCAGCATGCTCCCTCCTCCCAAAATGCAAGTTTACCACACCAATGGTAAACACATGAAAAAAAAAGTAGCCACAATATAAGCTGGAAACAGACATATCAACTTATTCCTTAGACAAACAAATCTAATTCTTGTGGGATTGTCAACATGAATTAAGATGAATAAATATGTATTAAAACTGGAGAAAAAGTTTTTTGGTCTTCAAAAAGATATTTCTCCCTGAGGTAATTATCCCTTTATAATGCTATGCTAACACACTATGCTCTCAGATGTTCCACTGAGAAACTCTTAGATCATTATTTGAAAGCATTACTGGGGTATTGATAGAGAATAATTCTTAGAGGAAAAAGAAGTGGCTGAGATCTCACAGTCAAGGACTATTGTGCTTAGAACTTTTATCTCTAGCAGAGAAAACCCAGATCATGAATTGCAAAGTAGCAATTAACTCCCCGTTGAGAGAAAGCATGAACTGACTGGATGTGGCTGCTCAGAACCAACAGCCAAACACAGACTGGGGAAGGGAGAGATACTGCTATCCACACACTGCAGCTTTCTCCCAGGTTTTCCGTCACTCTCCATGGTGAGCACAGTATAGTTAGTCCCTAAGCAAGCCTATGCATTTTGCAGTGATGTCCTTTCTCAGCTTCCATTTGGAAACTCTTTCAGACAAAGCAGATCATGCACCAAACCATGGCAACATCAGTCTTTCTGAGTGAGTGGGAAGGAGCTGACTAGAGGTAGAGCAGAAGACTGTGTAGGTAGAATGGAGCCCCAAGAGCAGTTAGGGAAGAAAGTAAAATAGATCTCACTCATTCAAAGCTTAAGAAATCCTATCTCCTGCTTGGTGAATGGATTGTCACAAGCTGGGTGGTGCCTTCTAAGGAATGCTAATTAGGAGCCTTGCTCGCTATGACTTTATTACCTTTGTTTGCCACTTACAGAAACTTCATTCCAGAAGTCTAAGATGGCCATGTAGGGGCTGTGAAAATCCTTTGCTATACAGAAAGTCTAGATTTTTGCTTCTTTCTAGTTGTGCTGTTTGCTCTTCCCTCTCCCTTTCCTCCTGTCCTCCTTTCCTTCCTCTCTTCCTTCTTCTCTCCTTCCCTCTCTCTTCCTCCTTCCTCCCTTTATCTCCCCCTCCCTACTTTCCTCCTCTCACGCCTTTTTTCCTTCCATTATGTACCAAAAAATAACTGGAGTTAATAAAGTTAAAACTTCTGAAAACATGGACAACTCGCCTAAAAGGAGACTTCTATGGATAAGATGCAGTGAAATGAATACTGAATCAACAGCAAGTCAGGTCTTAGCTCTGACAGCTATTCTTTTCCAGGATCTCTGTCAGTAAACCCAGAACCTGAAGTGAAGCACCCAAGAGCTAGTGAAATGGTGAGAGCTATGCCTATGACTGATGATGTAAATACTGACCAAGGAAAAAATAATGGTAATAATAACTGCTGCTCAGACTCTGGAATTTAATAACTCAAGCCTTATGTGCTGTTTCTTAGGAAATAAGTGTTCTGAAATATGTGAAGCAAGATGGCCAAGCTTGAAAGTAGGATCAGAAAATAATCATACAGTATGTAGTGTCAATAATCTGCTTTTACTATAAATCAGTATCAGTAATTTATAACCACTAAATTCATTTGCACAGGAAAACTGATGGACAATTTGAGTGAAAAGAAAGAACTCAAATGAAAGAAGGAGTGACAGTGATCAAGCAGCACTGTGCTCACAAACGGATTTATGGATCTGTAATCTCCTGAACAACTATTTAATAATAGTATTAAAAATAACTTTGAGAAGAACTGTTATATTAAATACATGACTATTTTCAAACTTCAAGATAGGCACAATTTCATAATGTTTTTATAATGTTAAGTAAATTTTAAGTTGTGTGAATTGGTACAGTACTGTATGCTCTTGCACTAGTTCAAAAAAACTACACAATATTTTGTTTTTATTGTGAGATGAGGTTTGGCTTCATGGCTCATGTGGACCTCAAATGCATGACCCTCTTGATTCGCCCTCACAAGGAACTGGGATTGTACATGTGTGATACCATGCCCAGCAGGTAAAATGTTTTAAAATAGTGCGATGCTGATCTATTATGGGACAGAATATAAACTGGGTTTTTCATTGAACACTCTAGAAAATATACTATTACACACATATATGTAAACGAACTAACAATTTTCTGCTTACTCTTAAATTGTTCCTCAAGGAACAACACTATTTCCTGCAGAGTGCCAAGCCCACTGAAAACTAATACTAAGAAGGACGGCTTGCTTTCTCTCTTGTTTAAACAATGTTTCCTCATCAATGAAGTAGATATGACCAATAAGTGAGGGTCATTAAACCAATGCAAATTGCTGATAAAAAAATCATTCTATTCTTTGACAATTAGCAGAAATTAGCATGAACATACACTGTGTTCCTCACAGAGCAGTCATTAGATTTGGTCTTTCTGAATGAATGAGGTTTTATGATAATTCTTAGTGGTTTCCAAGCAGAAAATTACACCAAATTAGATATAAGATTTTCTCAATGAAATACACAAACTTATAACACTTCTAACATTCCAATCCATAGTAGGCAGCCAAATGCTAAAAAAAATTAGATTTATTTTTCAAAACCTTACCTGAGTTATCTTCAGTGTCTATGTATTTAGAAATCGGCATGCTTTCTTGATCTTTGGGTTCCCTAAAGTTGATATTCTTGCTGAGAATAGAGCTCCACCATTATTGGAGACTCAAAACAATTGGCACAATTGGAAAAAAAAAAAAGGTCATTGACTCTTGAAAGTGAAGCTAGACCTTAGAAGCCCAACAGTTAAGACTGTGCTACCTCAGGACAGGTGTAAGTGGGTGCTGAGGCAAGTATGATAGATAATAATTATTTGTTTTCTACAGGAAAAGTCAGAGTAGACTGGGGCTAAAGAAGCACTGTCATTCTGGGTTGGCATTTTTTTTCTTTTAGCATAGCAATTCAATCCTTTGCTGAATAGCAATTAAGTACTCAAAAAGGGGGAGGTGACAGGAAGAAATAAAAGACATCCTTCCATACTTGGAGGTTACCAGATCCAGTAATGCAACTGAAAGTAACATCCCATTTCTTTCGATTTTTTCCTTTCCTCATCACTACTGAAGAAACTTAAATGGGTAGCAGAGGAAGGATGGAAGGAAAGCAAGAAATGGGGGAAGGCAGGCAGGAGGAAAAGAAGAAAGTAAGGAAAGAAAGAAGGAAGTAAAGGAGGAAAATAAGGAAGGGGAAGCAAATAAAAACAAAGGTGGTTCTGTAGGTAAAACTAGAACTTTGGAAAGTAGTGTTAAGATATCAAATTTCATGGACCTTAAGGCTTACCTAATTAGCAGAAAAGCAGACAGGGAAATGGTGGGCTACACAGCTTGCAGATAGATGGCAGGATAAACTGATAACCCAAAACCTGTCTGACAATGACATGGGAGCTACAAAAGAACCAGGAAGTAAGGACAAAAGAATGAGGAAATGAAAGATAAGATAGTAAATCTTTGACATCACAACCTGATAGAAACCACCAATCAGAGAGCCATCTTCAAGGACTGTAGTTCTACCTGAGTAACTCAGTGTCAGCCTCCATAATGAGAAAGATGCCACAGAATGGCTAAAATGGAATAAATGCTGTTTTCCTGTTTTCTTTGCTACATTTCTTAATTAACAAACTTTCCTATCCTCTTTACTCTAGTTGTGTCTTTCCTGAATTCTTCTCATCAGACACAAATACTACAGTCAGTTTAGCTGCCTTAAATTTCTGGTAACATATTTGATGCGTTGGCCAAGAAATTAGGGATTAGTTATGCCTTTTTCTGACTTGGATTCATTGGAGGTTTGCATACAATCTATGATGTTGCATGGTTTGTTTACAGTACAAGTAGACTCCAAAGGGCAATGGAGAGTAACTAGTTTAACTGCTGTATTAGGTTTTGTCACCATTGTAACTAATTATAGAATGATGGAACTAAAAGGAACCATAGCACATTTTTCCAGTACATCTTTTGTTTTCAAAGCGAATACAAATGAATCGCCTCAAAAGATCAACTGTTCAGTATTTAATAAACTACTTCCAGTTAAGAATTAAAAAATGTGCATGGAGATCCCAATCATCTGCTTTTTATTTTGTGAAGTGAGTTTTGGGGCTAAAGTACATTAAGAAAACCACCTTTAGATATTTCTCCCCCTTGTAAGTACTCTGGGTAGACCTTGATATTATTTCTTTGCTTCAGCAGAATGGAAAGTGACCTTTGAGTGTTTCTCCTCATAAAATAAAATTATGATTGTTTTGATTCTAACACTGATGTCATTTGTAGAAAAATAGAAAGCAGATTCCAAGACCCAGCTGTGGCTAAACAAATGCTTTGTTATCATCAGACCACCATTATCCTGACAAAAATAAAATTGTCAGCAAAGGTTATTTTTCAAATATATAAGTGGCTACTTTTTTCTTTTGCTCTGGTAGCATGTTTTATTTGTGACATAATCTTAATGATTTTACTGTATAACTTTTCAGTGATCAACATTTCAGTGACACCAATGTCTCCGAGAATGTGACAAATATTTTAAAGAAGATGGTATATTTAATATTTAACTGTATTTTTAGCAATTGACTGGCTAGAGTTAAAGGAAAGCTACATTTTCTTCCTCACAAAGATAATAAGCTTTTCTTAGTTAAGAAGCCAAGTCCAATCGTGCATTCTTGTAATCCCAGTACTACAAGCTAAGAAAGGACAGCGTGAGCTACCTACTAAGCCCAATCTCAATCTATAAGACCTCAGACTTTCCATTTGTTTGCTACATTGTTTTTCCTCATTCATACCTGTCTGAAGGAGTATAATCTGTCTATCTTGCAAAAAAATACTAATAATCTATTTGAATGATTTAGCATTATTTATTTATTTATTTTGGTTGGACCAGCATTTGAACTCAAGATCTTACACTTGGTGGGCTTGCTCAGCTGGTACTCTGCCACCTGAGCCATGCCCCCAGACTACTGTTGGCTGCTTGTTTCAGAGACAGAATATTGCAGTCATTTCCATCTGGGAAGCTTTGAACTGAGATCCTCTGGGTCTCAGCCTCCTGAGGAGGTAAGCTTACAGGTGTGACCTATTGGCACTCTGCTTAAAGAAATATTTATAGATCTATCCAGGCTAAATGTTGAAAGTACACATTATTTACTGCATTCCACATTTTCTATGAAAATCAATTTGGTTGGGAGAAGGTCATGGCAGTGTCCAAGCTTTGAACACCGAAATAATAATTTAAAAAATAGATCCCCAGGGCCGGGAGTTTGGCCTAGTGGTTAAAGTGCTTGCCTAGCATGCATGAAGACCCGGGTTCGATTCCTCGGTACCACATACATAGAAAAAAGCCGGAAGTGGTGCTGACGCTCAAGTGGTAGAGCTCTAGCCTTGAGAAAGTCCAAGGACAGTGCTCAGGCCCTGAGCTCAAGCCCAGGACTGGCAAAAAAAAAAAAAAAATAGATCCCCAACTCCAAGCAATGCTCTGGTTTCAGTTATTCAGATAACTGGTGAAATTACCATGTAACATTTAATGACATAATTTATTCATAAACTAAAATACCTTTGGAAATGAAAATAGATGACAGGTCAAAAGAGAGAAACTATTCGACAGGTTTATTATCTTATTCAACAACTTAAACTACTCTGGTATATAAAAAAAATTAAATATCACATGTCCATTCCAATAGATCCAAATATAGCTGAGGTATTCAGTTGAAAAAAGTTGTTAGTTTCTATAAACATATCTAACAAGCATTACCCCCATATTAAATCCTAATTTAACTAAACATCTACTTAGAAGTTCAAATGTACACGAACTAAAGCAAAGAAAGGCTGAAACAGGTATTGATTCATGGTTTTAAAAATGTACTCCTAGGGATCACTACTACACTGTTGGTGGGAGTGCAAACTCATTCAACCACTATGGAAAGCAGTGTGGCAGTGCCTCAAAAGGCTAAACATAGAGCTCCCCTATGACCCAGCAATTCCTCTACTTGGCATTTACCCAACCATCCAGAAACAAGGACATACTAAACCCACTAGCACAACCGTGTTCATTGCAGCACTATTCACCACAGCAAAGATATGGAACCAACCTAGATGTCCCTCAGTTGGTGAGTGGATCAACAAGTTGTGGTATTTGTACACAATGGAATTCTATGCTGCTGTCAGAAAGAATGACATCGCCCCATTTGTTAGGAAATGGAAAGACTTAGAAAAAATCCTATTAAATGAAGTAAGCCAGACTCAAAGGAACTTAGGCTCAATGGTTTCCCTCATTCGTCATAATCAGTAGAAGCCTTGGGCTCTACTAGCAGAGATCTGCAATAGAGCAAAATCTTGATACATAAGGACATATAATGTGAAGCTAATTGAAAGGACCTCCAGGATATTGAAACAAAAGCCATATAATGAATGATTGTTGTCCTTAAGGTACTATGTTGTCTCTCATCTCCTTTGCTGTCCCTTGGTTATCTCATATTGGTATAGTATCTCACTTTGTTATCTGATATATTGAATTTATTTGTATTTGGATATTTGAAATTTGATAGGGAAGGGGGGAAAACCAAGATGGGTGGGAGGTGTGGGGGGGGAGGGAAATGGGTACCAAGACATGTGAAAGGGTAGCAATGTATGTGAATTAATGCACCTTCTATCTGGCAAATATCATGTAACCCTTTTACTAATTACAATTAAAAAATTAAAAAAAAATGTCCTCCTAAAGCAAAATTCAAATTAGAATGATACTCTATATTATTGAAAATTATCTACTTTTGATCAATAATCTGAATCACATAGGGGTTCCACAAATGTCAAAAACAAGCCAAATATGTTAAGTTATTACTATTATTAAATATTAATTTGAGGGTTGTAACCAATGTGATAAAGCAAGATTGAAAAAAATCCAGTCATATAACATTAAGAAATGGAAGATTTCTCTCTCCCCTGATTTGATGATAATATATCTGGAAACTAGTATTAACAAAAAGGATAACCTGATGAAATAAGGGAGTATTCCTAGCAGCAAAAATATACATCTAATAATACATGTGTGGACCGGGAAATATTTTCAAAGGTTGCTATATAAAGAAGGAGAGAAAAAAAAAGGAGAGGAAGGCCTGTGACTCTTAATAGAAGACATCATAAAAAGGAAAAAAAAATAAGTAGGAAAAGAAATGTCATGTTCAGGATAGTTATCTGCTCAGTTTGACTAGACCAAGAAAATTATGTATAAATAAGGAGGTGAAAATCCTGAGAAGCTGTAAAACAATGATATATTTAGGAAGCTCTTGGTACCCTGGCTAGAATGCATGTTTAATAATATACCATAATCAGCAGAGCCATGATCAATACCACTAGTATCTCCTTAGCCATTAGAAGAGGAGAAAACAAAGATGAAGAAGTAAAGAAGCTTTCCCCAGAGGTTTAGATGAGAGAGGTTAAAGTAGCAAAATAATAACAGGAAGTAATAGAGCCCATAATCAAGAAATAACACTATTTTGTATACATTTTTTGCCCTGTTAAGGATAGGAACCAGGGCCTTGTGCATACTTTTCATTTGTGTATAATAAAATCAGTCAGGAACCCAAAGTTCACATGCATTTCAAACCTTGTATTGTACCTCTTGCTAAGTCCTTCAAACTGTCTAACACACATTTTCCCATTACTTTTATGTACTCAAAGAAATCATCCGACACATTGACAAGGAATTGACACCATTCTCAATATTCTGGCAAAATTCAAACATCTGTTGCCACCAAGACCACATAACTGATGGACTCTCAGATCATGTGTTCTAGCTAGGTGGTGGCTACTCAGGAGACTGAGATTTGAGATCTGAGCATCGCAGTTCAAAACCAGCCTGAGCTGGAAAGTCTCTGAGACTCTTATTTCCAATTAACCACTAGAAAACCAGAAGTGACACTGTGGCGCTAGCCTGGAGCAAAAAAAATAAAATCTCAGAGACAGTGTTCAGGTGCTGAGTTCAAGCCCAATGACCTACAAAGCAGACTGTGTATTGCTGGAAGGTCTGACACCCTGCTTTCCATTCCCCAAATGCATCCAAAAGCAGAGGGTTCCATATCTGGCCTGAAATTATGATCGTTGCATAAGTAATTATGACAATCATTTTTTTTAATTTTTAAATTTATTTATTTTGTATTAAAGAATTTATTAACATTGATTTTTACATCATATTTCAAATGACCTGTTTAACAAACAAGTATTCAAGAAGGGAATCTCTATATACAATCACTGGCACTTAGATTTTAGAACATAATTAAAATTAAACTGAGGGTTTGTATGCATGACAATCATTTTTATCATTATGGGAGCATTGTCATAACAGAAAATGTTTTCTGACTCATGTTTCAAATAACTTAAAAGTTCAGTGCTTTTGCATCAAGGATCTTCTGTTCAAATGTGATAAAGTGGTTGCATGAGCTGGCCACTGGTGGACCATGCGTATAATCCTAGCTACTCAGAAGAATGAGATCTGAGGATCATGGTTCAAAGCCAGCCCAGGCAGAAAAGTCTCGAAGGGACTCTTATTTCCAATTAACCACTCAAAATCTGGAAGTGGCTTTATGTATGGTTCATGTGGCAGAGTTAGCACTCTGGGCCACAAAGAGGCTTAGGGACAGGTCCCAGGCCCTGAGTTCAAGCCCCATAAGCGGCAAGAAAGTTAAAAAAAAAAAAGTGGTTGTAGGAAACACAGGCAAAATTCTCCAAGTGATTTTAGTTTTGGTCAGGTCACTCTGAAGAACAGCTTTCGAAGGAAACAAGCCTGAATAAATTATTCCTCCAAATATCATCCTTCCAGCTCAAAATAGTCCTTTCTAAAACCCTAAACTGACTGCACATTGCTCCATACTGTTTAGCCAAATTACTGCAATTCTGTGTTTGTTGATTGCTAAGGACATAAATAGGCAGTTACTGTTTCTACAAGCACAATATTTTCCTCACAGAGGCCAAAGGTTACTGTGTTTACAGGAAAGAAGTAGTAACAGCATGCTGGAGCCTCTGAATTCTGCTCTGTAACACTTGGCTAATTTCAGACAATGCATTTTCCCACAGCTCCCAGGAGTTCCTTGTTCCCAGGTTTGTGATCAGGGTAGGAAAACCTCCATTCTGTAATATGATGTGTTATTAAATGTCTATCTGCAGTGTTTAGGCTCACAATACAAACTCTATGTAACCAAGGAACACATGGAAACCTCAACAGAAAAGTCTCAACAAGGTTTCAAGAAAACATAATTTTAAAATGCTTCATTTCCACAAAACTATTTTCTATTTGTCCTGCCTCATAAAGAGGATTTGCTGGCCCAATACTATTTAATTTATAATGGCTCCTCTTTTTCTAAACAGAATATAGATTCTAGGTCAGAGAAGAGGGCAGTTGGCAGTGTGTGTGTGTGTGTGTGTGTGTGTGTGTGTGTGTGTGTTTGTATGTGTGTGTGTGTGTGAGAGAGAGAGAGAGAGAGAGAGAGAGAGAAAGAGAAAGAGAAAGAGAGAGAGAGAGAAAGAGAAAAAGAGAAAGAGAGAAAGCAAGAGAGAGAGACAGAGAGACAGAGACCAAGAGGGAGAGAGAGAAGAAAAGAGAGAGGGAGTTGGAGGGAGAGAGGCGAGAGACTGTGAATGTGAATATGAATGTGAATGGATTACAGGTCTCCACAACCAAAACAAACAGGCACCTGTTTTTCTACTGTTGGCATTAAGCTTTATTTCATGGAAAGGAATGAGCAGGTGCACATGCTGAAGTCCTTTTCCAAATTGCACAACATTAAGAAATAAACTGGAGCCATGTGTTCAGTGTCTTGTTATCATCGCTCGGCCTGGCTGTTGTGTGCACGTCACTCGAGTATTAGAAAAGCAACATTGGTCTCCCTGGTGACAGTAAAACAGAAACAGAGAATGGGCAAGCATACCTAAGAAGCAACCATGAGTAGGTGCCGGGATTTACCTCAGTTTGCCTGGATCCTTCCTGTAATGCCATAAACAGAGACTATAAAGAAGGTGCACATATTGAGCCTTTCTTGTAGCAGTACCTCTCTCTATGCACATAGGCTAATGCAATTCTTTTCAAATGAAAACCCATTTTGTAAGTGTTGTGTGAGGGGTTTAGTAGATCTCTCTGTTCTTCCTACCCATTTTTTTCTACTCTAATACTGGGCTAGAAAGAAGCATAGATGGGGAAGGGGATGAATCATGGCTGCTTAGCATGCTAAAGGAACCACTGAAACCCAAATCATATGCTTGGTCCAGTGTTTTTCAGTCTCATCACTTATATTCCCATGTAGTTTCTGGAGGAGAGTCAAGTGCCTTCAGTGGAGCTCTGCTATTTATTTAAAGTACTGGCAAATACTTCTTAATGATACGTGTTGTGAGAATCTGCATTTCCAGTTCAGCTCACATGGGCCTAGCCATGCTGTGGATCTGATTCTCTAAAGCAAATTAATAGAGCCATGAAGAGAAGACATGGGCCAACCCATTAGGGAAAGAGCGACATGACAAGTAGGCTCGCTGATTTGAGGAGGGGAAGGGGAAGCACAGACACAGTGGGACAAAGGGACAAAAATATTATCAAATATCTATCAAATGGGCACATGGATATATCATAACCAACAGGTTGGGTCCATGGACCAAGCCTAGGGAAGCTAATTTCCCACTCACTATTTCTCTTTCTCTCTCTCTCTCTCTCTCTCTCTCCCTCCCCACCCCGCCGCTACCGCTGCCCCGTGTGTGTGTGTGTGTGTGTGTGTGTGTGTGTGTGTGTGTGTGTGTGTGTGTGTGTGTGTGTCCTTTCCTTTTCTTTTCCCAGACATTTTTGTCTCTATGTTTCTGTAACAGTACCAGGGCTTCAACTCAGGGCCCGGCACTATTCCTGAGTGAGCTTTTTTGGTCAAAGCTACTGCTCTAGCACTTAAGCCACAGATTTGCATCTGGCTTGCTGGTGACTAATTGAGATAAGAGTCTCATTGTTTTTTCTGCCTGGGCTGGCTTCAAATCCTGATCCTGAGATCTGATCCTCCCCAGTAACTAGGATCACAGATGTGAACCATTGGCATGGCTTTAGTTTGTTAAGCTCTAATCAGTTGTGGTTAGGACATCTTAAAGCCAAAATAAAGCAACTCTAAGAAAGGTTATATAACAATACTAATAAAACATGTTATTCTATAACATGTTATAAAGTATAATTTTAATCACTGTCAATTCAAACTTTTAAACACCTTTCTTGTTTTCTTCCCTTCCTCCTTTCCTTCCTTTCATTTCTTTACCCCTCCCCTCTCTTTTTGGTGTTAGTAGAGTTTGAACTTGGGGTCTTTGGCTTGCTAGGCTAGCACGCTACCACGCTCTACTCTACCACTCCTCAGTCCTGACTTCATTTCTGTTGCTTAGGATTTCAGAGCTGGGATCTGTGAATTATTTTAGCTATCCATGACTAACTCATCCTCTTGTATCCATTGTGTCCTGCTTATTCAGCTTGAGTTAGTTCAGTCATGATGGTCTCAGATGCCAGCCACATGATTTATGCTGTACTACCTTTAAGAAGCTAAAGTTGTAGAAATTCAGGAGAGCTTATTACAACTAGAAGTGTTTTTGATGCCTGGAGCTGGTTACTTTATTTTGTTCATTATTGAATGTATGTACAGTATTCTCTGAATGGACAGACTAGAAGCTGTTGTCTTTATGGAAAATTCTAGCTTAAACTCTGATGTGAAGTTGGATTTTCCCAGGCAGGGCTGTACAAACAGAAGCAGTGCTACAAAGAACAGTTTAGTTGAAAAAGTCCAATGAAATTTAATCCGCTGATTGGGCAATCTGGTCAGTGTTGCTGAGTCACATTCTGGAGACAGGTAACGTCTCTAGACAAGGTCAAAAGACAAGCTGTGGGGAATGAATTTTGTTCTGTGGTCTTCAAACATGCAGGGATAGAGAGGCCAGGCTCTTTATGATAATGGCATGACCATTCAGTTAACTCTCACAAAGAATTCATGAATGATCTAATTCTAGAGATAAGAGATGTGTCAGAGTTAATCAAATGTTCACTCTATTTTATAAGCAACTCTGTGACTCAACATAGCATGAGGTCAGAGCAAAGTTCCAATGGCGCTTAGATCAGAGAACCACAAGAGCAAAAACCCAGACAGAAGGAATCCATTACTATCATAAGTAATTACAGGAAACTTCAGAGGTGGCACCGGAGGTTTAACTGCAGCTAGCCTAAAGTGACCAGGACCATTTTATAATCCAAATAACAAGGAGAACACATTCTGAATGCTCAGCTAAACTTGATGACTTAATAAGGTAAAAATGACATGTTTGACATTAGATGAAAAGTCGTCATTTTAATGAGGCTGACATTGATCTTTACCAATACTAAGAAGACAGAAGTTGTATGTAACATTACCAGTTCCCTGGGTATAATTTACAAGAAGAGACAAGCTCCCTAAAATTTATTTCAAAAGATGAAAACCAGGCACAGCTGCCATCAAATAGGCAGTCTTGCTAAACCTCACTTCACCTTTCTCTCACTCCCAACTTACAACTCCTTTAGTTAAAAAAATAACAACCAAGCCGGGCATGGTGGCTCATGCCTACAATCCTAACTACTCAGGGGCTGAGATCTGAAGATCATGATTCAAAGCCAGCCCAGGCACTAAAAAGTCTGTGAGACTCTTCTCTCCAATTAATCATCAGAAAACCGGAAGTGGTACTGTGGCTCCAGGGGTAGGGCAGTAGCCTTAAGCTGAAGAGCTCAGAGACAACACCTAGGCCCAGAGTTCAAGTCCCATGACTGACAAAAAAGTAACAATCATAAGTGCACATTATAATGTATAGGCATCCAGGATATTTGTAATTTCTACTATTAAATTTTTCCAAAGTAGAAGAAATCAAGTATAAATTAATTTGAATTATTAATTAATTCAGAATGATTTGCAGCAGGCTATTAGTCATTACCAGTGATTGCCACTTTCCTATCTCAGGAAAATAAACATCAGAAAGAAACACAGAGAGAGAGAAAGAGAGAGAGAGAGAGAGAGAGAGAGAGAGAGAGAGAGAGAGAGAGAGAGAGAGAGAGAGAGAGAGGGAGAGAGAGGGAGGGAGAGAGAGAGAGGGGAGAGAGAGAGAGCGCGCGCGCACCTTTGCTCTTCTATGTGCTAGAACTGGTGTCTAGAAAATACTGTCTGGGATGTGGGTTCTCCAAAACAGAAATCAAATCATCAAAGTCATTACTGGCTCAGCGAAGAAAGCACAAAGTAAAAAAACAATTTCAGGCTTGATACTTCCTTGGGTGTTTCTGACTTATGAGTTTGAAGTCTTAGAATTTGTGTTATGTGTTTGAGGTGGCACTTAATCCTTTGTTATTATGGAAGAAATAGAGTTGCTCATTCTTAATATTTCTTAATACTCTAATGTTCTTAATATCCTTAACATTCTTAATATTACTAGAACATAAGCTATCACAAGTTATATACCAATGAAGTTGAGAATAAAAACAAAGACCACTGTAAGTATGCCCTCAATTTCCATTTCTTCTGGGCATGCTATTTTTTACTTTCTGGCCTTAAGAAAATCTTCAAGGTAGGTCAGGAGCGGAGCAAAGAAGAAATGAGAAGCAAAGAAGGTACTTTGTGATGGCAAAACTGGAGATGCTCTCTGAATGTTCTATTTTATTGTTAAACGTTTTCTGCCCTCTCTGCAGCATAAGAACCTTACATAATTGTGTTACAGCATGCCTTTAGAGTGTAACAGTCATTTTCTACAGGAAACTTGTCTTTTGGAGTAGCATTGATGTCAATGGTCAACTAGAAAGTTTTGCGCTTGCTTCTATTCTTTTTGGATTTTTCTCCCCTTTGGTGGAGGAAAAATAAAAGTGGATGAATTTCAAGAGGTACCTCTATAGAGGCGCATGAAATTCTTAGCTAAATAAACAGGTCTCTGCCGAATCCCTACTATGTGCCAAGCATTCTAGCCTTTGTATAACTTAATCTCCTGTGGTAATGTGGTGAGGCAGGCAATACATCCTGTTTTCCATAGATGGTTAAACTTAGGCTCATGGTGGTTCAATGGCATGCCTCTGTTTTCAGTACTAAAGAGGATTTTCTTGTGAGTGAGTATGGTAATATTGCTTCTAATTTCAGCAGGACAGAAAGTTGAAGAAGGAGGATCATGAGTTCTAATTCTGACAGTGCTACATATTTCAAAGTTAACCACCCAAACATTTAGTCAATCAACAAATCAACCAAATAACCAATCAAAAAAGGCAAATCCAAGACAGGCTGATAGCAAGGCCAATAATATATCTAGTAAGGTATTCTGCCTCATGCCTCTGTCATTACAAAACCATAACTCCTAGTTTATTCAAGAGGTTGAGATCTGGAGGATCACAGTTCAGAATAAGTCTAGATAGAATGTCCGTGAGATTCTAATTCTAAAGTAACCAGCAAAAAGCTGGCTGGAGGCCTGGTTCAAGTAATAGAATATCTGCTGGAAATTCAGAAGGTTCTGAGTTTGAAGTCAAGAAAGAAGCAAAACATCTAAAAATATGAAATCCCAAATCTATAAGAAGGCTTGAAAATTAATTTTTGTAGCAGCTTCTCTTAACAAAGTTTAATACTGCCAGCCAAGAAATTTAAATCAGCAACTCTTACACAGCCTGTTGAAAAATAACTATTATGTGGCCTAGTGTTAAGAGTGTTCACCTGGCATGCACGAAGCCCTGGGTTTGATTCTTTGGAATTGGAACCATATACACAGAGAAGCTGGAACTGGTGCTGTGGCTCAAATGGTAGAGTGCTAGCCTTGAGAAAGCTCAAGGACAGTGCCTATGACTTGAGTTCAAGCCCCAGTACTGGAGGGAAAAACACTATCATTAGGACACTGTTTAAGGATATATGTCCTGGGGCTTGAACTCAACTCAGTGTTTGAGTGCTATCTCTGAGGTCTTTGCTCCAGGCTAACACTCTACCTCTTGTTCCATAGCTTCCCTTTTTGTTTTTTGGTGATTAATTGTAGATGAAAGTCTCATGGACTTTCCTGCCTGGACTGGCTTCAAACTCTAATCCTCAGATCTCAGCCTCCTAAGTACAGGTGTGAGCTTCCCATGCCTGGCCTTACATGACATTTTTGTTTCTAACAGAATTCCATAAATCAGAGATTGGGATGTGAAAAGGTTACTAAGGGCATTGTAGTTGTAAACACACAAGCAAACCAACACTACACATTTTGCAGGCTATTACAAAAGTCATATTCTTTTCCTCACCAGAAAATATCTCTTGCTGACGCTTTGCCTGTGTTGGCAAACTCTGCTGTCAAAGAATGAGACTGAAAATATTACTTTTAGGTTATGTATTTTTAGCAGAAGCCTGGAGTTTAATGTTAGTCAGATCCATACTATTTTAGTCTTAACTCAAGGGAAAATTTCAGTCCACGTTACATAGTATTCTGTTACCTCTTTCAGATTAGAAAGGTTATCTGTTCTTTTAAGCTTCCCTACACTGACTGGTTTGGTTTAAATTGGGAAAGCTAGCAGAAATGTAGTCAGATGACTTCTTGTTACCATGTATCATAATAAATTCAATTAAATTATCATCACTTGTCTTGTAAAAAATTCAAGAAAATAATTTTCACTTTGTAATTATTTCAAAGTCACAAAAAACTACCTCTTTTATTTCTTTAAGAAGCAAGACTTATGTTTGTGTAAAAGCTTAGGGAATATAAATATGCTGAGTTATCACTGTGTTTGAGTTAGGACAGCAGAAACTATTCCAAATGAAATGCTAAATTTAGTTATGATGCCTGTGCAATATCAAATATTTGCATATGATCTCTTTTTGACCTCAATGCAAAATTAATACCACTAGATCCTTTAAAAGCTGATTATATGCAGGAAAGAGATAACAGGAAATAGAAAAAAGGTTATTTTCTAGAAGAGAGGCAGATAAGTTATGTAATCACACTCTTATATAACAGTACCATAAGAAGGTTCTATAAAAGCAGGTTCTTTGCTAACACCTCTAATTGAAAGTTAAATCTAACTGCCCCCAAATTGAAATGAGTGGCTCTTACAAACTGGCTGTTTTAAATTGCTAAGATGTCTTTCTTTTGCTTTGGTTACATGTAAAGATCATCTAATTGAGCTTGCTTTACATATTAATTCCTAAGGAAAAGAATGTTACATAGCATGTTATGGAAAATGATTGCAATATATGAGTAAATACGTTTAAGTATAGCAGGGCAGTGGTGGCTCAAAGCTATAATCCTAGCTAGTCAATAGGCTGAGATCTGAGGTTGTGGTTTGAATCTAGCCCACACAGCAAAGTCCATAAGACTTTCTTCTCCAATGAAACATCAAAAAAGCCAGTAGAGTGCCAATCTCAAGTCAACAAACTAAAGGACAATGCTTAGGCCCTGAGTTCAAGCACCAATAGCCAGTACACACACACACACACACACACACACACACACACACACACGCACACACGCACACACAATGTATAATACAGTGTTTATGTGTGTGATATTCATCAGTCCATTATGTATCAGTTAATCTTTACTGATTAAAAAATTCAAACTGAGTTTATTAAAATTGTTTTCTTAATTTGAACTATCACAGGGTCAGTTATACATTTGCTTAAAATAAGTTAAAGCTACAGAAGAAATTTGATGATCATGGAATTTTCTATTTATGTCTCTTTCTATTTCAATTTCAGACAATTGAAGTATATACCAAAATGGTTTAACATTTTTAACCTATAATTCCTACAAGAGACATGGCTAAAATATTGGACTTTGAAAAGCACCATTAATGTTTTTAGCTAAGCATCCTTTGTTTCCTAAAAATAAGCAGTCAATGTTGAGCAGAAATGTCAAGAAATCAATAAAAAGTAATTAGGCAGAGAGTTTAATGTCCTTGAGAAAAGCTAGGAAGGCAAAAAATGGAGGCTTCAGCTTGGTGAACAGTCAACAATCTTGTGTTTTCTTCCATAATAAAAAGAAAAGGCAATAACTTAAATTATTAAAAAATGAATATATAAATGTCAAGTGTTACCCTGGGCCACATTACATTTAATGCGGTTGCTTTTCATTACAAAAAGCCTGAAGTCAAAGAGGTCCTGGAGTTTGGACACCTCTTTCCAGTCAGGATCAGGCATACTCTACTTATGAAATCAGCCACAGGAGAAGAAAGTTCATTTTAACTCTTGGGTGCTTAAAGCTAACCACTTCTGTCATTTCTGAAGACATGGAGAAAGATTATTATGTGGCTTGTTGTGTTGGGAAAAATATATATGAGATCTCATAGAGTTCTTCCAAAATAACCTGTAAATTCTGCATTATTTCTCCCCACTTACCAGAAAGGAAAATATCTCAGAGAGATTAGGGTTTGACAAAGTCTTACAGAGGGAAAGGATCAGAGTTAAAATTTCAACTCAGAACTCGCATTATAAAGCCCCTTATGTTTTTTTTTTATTGTGATTAATTGAAGGGTTACATTATATTCACCAGATAGAAGGTGCATAACTTCACAAACATTGATACCCTTTCTCATGACATGGTCCCCACTTCCCTTCCCCCGAGCTCATCTTGATTTCCCCCCTTCCTTATCCAATTTCAAATAACCAATTAAGCACATATTTTTTTTTTAAAAGACATTACTGAATTTTCTCAGTAGTGGTTCCTCAGGGCCAAACTCTCCTTTCAGAATTGGCAAAGTTATGAACTTCACATGTACAAATAAAAATATGAGCATACCATTTTGAAGTATGACTTCTTTTTCTGAAGTCAACTGACAGTTATTTTGCGGAAGTAAGGTTCAGGATTATTATTTATGTAGCATCTGACAGTAAGACCTTTCACTTACTTTGTAGTTCAAAATACTCAATAATGTGAACCCATTAGCAAAAAGAGAAAAAAACTGCTTCCTTGTATTCATTATTTGTATTTGCTTTACTTTATTCAATAATATGTTTATGATCTTAGAAACTTACTTAAAGAATATTACCTACATAATTGTCAAACATGATTTGGAGATCTTAATTTTTTATTTCTAAGACTGATCAAGCATTTGTTATTCAATGTAAATACCAGTATAACAATGCAACAATGTAGTTCATTTTGTAGAAAAATGACAGAAAGTCTGCTATATCTAATGACTCCAAAGCTAAGTTAAAGTGTCATCTATTAAGTAATGACTAAGTATTACAGTGAAATAGAGAATACATTTTTAATTATTTTCTCTTGCCTTTTTACTTTTTTCAAAATATTAGAATAAAATTAACACAAACTTTACTAATAAAATTTACAAAAATTTTAGTAAGAGGACTTTGCAAACTTAGTAACTGAAATTTTATTAACTGATTATTATAAAGTCTGGAAGCAAAACTTTCTTTCTGTGGAAATCTTATCCTACAGGATCAATTCTGATGGTGAGTTTTAAAGACCAACTGGATCGAAATATATACCAGTGTTGTTTAATATTTGATGAACTATTATTTAAGACAATGCAAAATTCTGAAAGAAAACCACCATGATTTTCTTTTTCCAGATCCCAGGAAATTATTACAAAGGATTAAAAAAATGAAAAAATAAAACCTTGTGTTGAGTTTTTACAATGTTTACCACATTAGAAGCTCAGAGTTCTATGAAAAAAATAGTAATCAAATTTTCATTAAAATAAATTCGTTTTTATAAATATTCAATCGTGGAAATAAAATGTATATGCATATATCTTCATATATATACTACATATTGCTTTTACAGTTCTTAAGGTAACTGATCATTCTGCATGCAGAAATTATTCTCCCATATACTGTGCCCAAGCTAGTTTATTTGATTTGCATCATGTATTGCACAATAACTCAGACAAAATAAGAAAAATAGACAGATATTTTCTTATCTTTGGTGTTAGACTGGATAGACATGCTGTGGACACTTTAGGTGTAATTTCCCCTGGCCTCTATTTTTTTTTCCAACTGATGATCACATTGTAAAACTTTGTCATATGTCACAGCCCCTGAAAGAGAAATTCTAAGGTCCAGGGTTGCACGAGACAAGACTTGTTCTGCTAATTAATATTAGCCAGTGGTAATGTTCACTTTTAAAGAGAAGAATCTCATCATTCAGGAAGACTTTGGTACCCTTACTAGACCAAAATCCACAGATGGGACTGGAGACATGGATCAACAGTAGAGGACATGCATACAAGACACTAGGTTCGGTTACTAGCATCGCCGGCATATATGCAAGATTCACCAGCTGACATGTCCAATCTGACAGTAATATTGACAAAATTAGTAAATATAATTAAATATAGGTTTCTTATAAACAATAATACCTATGAGTACAAATAGTTTCCTCTGCAAAGAAAAAAAATACAGATATACATTCTCATTGTGTTGATCACACACACACACACACACACACACACACATCATAAAAACAAACCATGGGGCTGTATTGTTTTTCATCAATCCTGGAGATGATTTTTTTCAACTCACAGAAAGATTAGAAATACACTATTGCATAGTGGCTGTACCTGTGGGATTTCCACTCCATTTCTGTTGTGATTGAACCGAAACCGGCCTGAGGAAGCTTTCAAATTAAAGCTCAACTTCAAGTTAACAAAACCTGCCCCTTCCTAATACACTGTTTGCCCTTTTCTTTGTCCTCAGAGGGTCTCCAAGTTCAGATCCAAATGAAATAATAACCTAGCAGTCAATGGCATTGTCAATGGAAGGGCTTTCTTTGGGTACTAAGAGGGACAAGAAGAAGCTTTGTACAAATTCTTACAGTCAGCTTTTCAGCAATATTTCTTTCCTGTAGGCAACACTATAAGGAGGAAGTGAATGCACTTGGCACGCTCAAATTAGAATGAATTTGCAATAAATCAGCCATACTTCAGTGTCAAAGAGGGGAAGGCAATTCAGGAGTTGCGGGCAGGCAGGAAGTAAATGAAGGTGAGCTGACAGAGATAACCCTTCCAACTACATGCTGCTCACACCCTACCAGGTTGCTTGAACTGCAGGGCAGTAGTAGAACTGCTGTCTTAATATCCCTCTTCCCCAAAGCCACCTTCTAGCCACTCCAGAAACCATCTCCAAGCAGCAGAGCAGGAAGTTCTGCCAAAGCAGAACTTGTTTAGAAGATGTCTAAGCCTCTGAGTTTACCCTATGAAAAAGACAGATGTACTTGGTGTTATTGCTGGAAAATGTACTGGTCTAATGCTGTATCCAAGTCAAACATATGGAATCTTCGTTTCTAACAGAAGAAACTGAGTCCAATTCATGAAAGCTCTAAGGAAACCAGTTTTCTACTGAATATTTGCAAGTATTTGTAAAGTGAATAAAAAACATAGGCACATCTTAGCAGGTTGGATGTTCCCCTGTACTAGAACGAAGTATAGACTGGTTGCCAGGTAATATGTAGAAAACGTTCTTCCAGTATGGACTGGGGTTGGACTTTAAACTATTTAAGATAGTTCTTACTTTTAAAGTTCTGTTATTCTATAGGAGACTTAACATAGCAGTGATGCTGGATTGGACTAAGCTCTGCAATTCTAATATTTAAGCAAGATCTGATATGATTTTTATAGGTCACAGGATGCTACAGCTAAGTCTTAATTTCAAGCCATCATGATTCTAATTACTTAATCAATAACTAGGTCCTAAGAAATAAATAGCAGAGTCCTCTCTTGTAATAGAGAAATACCTAACGGCCTTCACAAATTTTTTACTTTTGTAATGTTTAAGATAAATTTTCACAGTTTAAGTAGTTTTTTATGGCAAGTATAACAGAAGCTGGTTATAAATATGTGGCTGCTTGTCATATGCTGATTGCTATTCCCGAAAGCCATACTTTTATTAAATATATATTTATTTCAAATGGCAACCAAAGGACTTTTTTGTGCTCAGAATTTAATAAGTGTATCTAGCAATTCAAATAACACTATATTTTATTAAGTCAAACCAATATATTCAGTAGCCATAAAATGTACATCTCAGTGACCACAAATCTAGAATGACAGGCATTAACTGAATCTCTGTCCCCACAGATTACTAATTTCATTGATGAAACTTTCTATAGCTTTTATTGGCCATCAGCAGATGAATGGGGGATGGGTGACTAAATGCACTAGGACCAATAAAACCTGCCTCTAAGTGATTAATACTTACTTGCTTACGCCACAATGTGAGTATTGTGTTTTCCATCCCAGAAATACTTTGGACATATTCCATTAACTTCATGACAGTGGTGGCAATATAAAGTATGGAATAATCCAAATTGGTGCACAAAATACTGCCAAATATTATTTTTTTCCAAATGACATACTGATTTCAACCTGGGAAGTAGCTGTTTTTAATACAGACTTGAAATTGTTTCTCTTGCTTGTATTTAGTTATTTTTTATAACTTGATGTGACATGAAAATTAATCTCTTAATCCATTAATCAAAAGGTTTTTGGTTTGTTATTGTTGTAGTGGTGTTTTTTTTTCATGGTGTTTTCTGCAAAGCTATGGAGCAAGTTAATAACCTTAGGAAACATTAGCCTAATAGTATTTAGTGGTCCAAAAATGAGAATATCCAGATTACAAATGAGCAGTTATGGGGGGGGAAGGCAATGATTACCTTGAAGAGTTAATTCTAAATCCACCTATTTCAGCTCAGTAAGTCACCATAAGAGCTCAATAGCCTGCTTATCATCTACAGTCCCTCCCCAAGGGTACTGGGAGACAGGAGGTAGAGGGGAAACACAAAAAAGGAAGCCACATTTTTAGCACACCTTGCATACATTATTCCTCTGCTAGGAAGTCTGGTAGGCAACTGGCAATTTGTTAAATTAACTCATTTCCTCTGAATCATTTTCTGTTCCTGAAAGGGCCACAGCTCTGTTCTATAAAGTGCCATTCGTTTATACAGTGCTTGTTCAGCATATTCCTTTTTTTTTGCTGATGGTATCTAAAATTAATCAATGTACTGAAATATAAGCAAAGATAAAAGAATGAGAGGGAACATGGATGGTAAAGGCCACCACTGTGGGAGTGATACTGTCCACGCCGAGTGTTTCCCTGAAGAAGCCATTGGCAAAGACTAAGCGTACTGTTAACAGTACATCAGGCAATCAGTAGGATTACGTCTGTTAATCACCTTGAAATATCTCCAAATTAAAACTAAGTTATGGGGTCTCTTTTATTCCAAGTCCTTAGGAAATTTTTCCTATGATATCTGAAAAATTTTAGTAGATTTTCTTTTTTAACCATGAACATGTTTGTCAAAGAAGACATGTCTTGTAGAAAGGTAAGTATAACAGGCTTCTATTTCTCTTCTCCCTTCTTGTGAATAGACTGACCTGGAGAAAGTAAATAATACATACTTTTTACCTACAGATGGATCAAAAAGATATGAAAATTCAGTCTGAACTGCCTCTTAATGAAAAGTATCATCCATGCCAAGCCTAAAGTCCTGAAAGAAATTGCTTCAGAAAAAGAAAAATGCATTGATTAGAGGGAAAGTAATATACTGCAACCATTTTAATGTAAGTTATAAGATATGTGTATATGTGTTTACACAGCAGGAAAAATCCATTCACTCATCCCAAGAATTGTTATTCCAAGAATACTGCTACCTCAAAGATATATACAAGTGATTATCCAGCTGAAATAATTTCTGTCTTCATTATATCTTTTAGTATCATTTGGAGATAGTATCAAATATACAATACAGACTACTGACTTAAGAAATTGACTTCACATATGTCTTCATGAATAGAACATTTTTTTAATGAATTAATGTTATTGCGGAGGGAACTTTACATTCACTTGATCCTGCTATTGATTTTCTGCCTGCCTCCTTGGGTCCCACTGGAAAAGCCTCAGGATCAAAACAACTGTACAGCTTTGTATATAGTTATCAATATGGCATGTTAGCCTGGGCCCAATACTTGGGAAAAGAAGACAAATGATAAATGCCATCAACAGGAAATTTCTACAATAATCGTTAGGCAAAAATAATTAGGGCATTTCTGCATTTATTTGGAAAACCAAACCACGGGAAGGACAGAAGTAGTAATTCACCTTATTGCACTATTCAATTCCAGAGGGGTCCCTGTGAACTCCTCTGATCTGTGTGTTATATTAGAAGGCTCTTGGGGTTTCAGGCTAGATAATAAGAACAGTGGTGGGGAATGGGGAATTCCCTACAGTCTTCAAACATTATTTCCACACTCCCTTCTATCTTTAATTACCAGTATTTAAGAAATTCAAATAGGAAAAAATCTGTAAACAAATATAAAACATAATTAAACAACCAGTTAACTTTAAACCCAAACACATTTGCAGTTGGTTCTGGTTTTGTTTCTGTTTCATGATTGTTTTCTGGTTTGTTTGTTTCTGTTTTTGTTTGACAGCACTTGGGATTGAACTGGGGACCTCACACTTGAAAGGCAAGTGCTCTGCTACTTGATCTATCCTTGCTCCTTTCTATTATTTTTGTAACTGTATGCTTTATATCTAGGCTGTGATCATTTTTAGACTTCTCCCCTATGTCACAAGGAATGACAAATGTACACCACTGTGCTCAGCCATTGTACTTGCAACATAGCTTGTATGAACAGGTGTACTGCTGGCCTAGTCAATGAGTGAGATGAAATTATGAACTTCTTTTTGTCCTGATTGACCTTGAACACTGATTCTCCCAAGCTCTGATACCCAAGTAGTTAGGATTACAGGATTGAGCTCCCATACCTAACTATCTTACATTTGCACCTTTAAAAGGATAACTTCCATTCAGTATGCTTTATGTTCTCTTGTATTATGACTGAAAACCTAGTCCTTAGAAGAAAGACTACGAAGCTACAAAAGCAGGACTGCGAAACAAATGCAAATAATCTAAGCAACCTTGTTTTCACCTCATTTTCCCAAGTCTTGCCTTTCTCAAGTTAAAAGAGGTAAGCAACAATTTCCAAAGTAAAAATTCACAGGGATGCTGAAAACAGAGTCATACGCTAATCCACTATGCTTCAAAAGCTAAACTCTACTGACCAAATGCTCAAACACATTGCCCTTAATTCCAGCTGAAAAAAGTTCAGTTGTTCATATGTATCTACAGTTGTATATGTAATTATTATGTACATATGAAGACTACTGGCCTGCTTGGCATAAATCTTGTTTCCTCACAAGATTCTTCAGAGTGAAATCCTCATTCAGATCATTTTTTAAAGGTGTAGTTTCCACTCAATGCCTTAAGGCACTATTCTGAACATATAGCAACATTCTGAGCTTTCTATTTTTTGTGAGTTATGACAATTGTTTTTTATTATTTTTAAGTAACTGTACAAAGGAGGTGCCATTTTAAAAGTCATTTATGAATACAGTATTTTGATCAGTGTCACTCAACACTCTTTCTAAGCATACAGTTGCTATTGATCTTTTCTTTACATTGATGTTTTCTTAAGTGACTCACATTCCTATCTGAAAGAGAAGTGAAAGATTTTTCATTTCTGATATTCTGCATGACCGTCAAGTTTCAAAGATAAGCCATTCTAGAAGTACACTTTATGAGTAGGGAAGTAGTCAATAAGGCTCCTAACACTTGGACTTACTTTGTGGTGAAATGTCAAAGGAACATTGTTCTGGGAACTCACTAGTGGTATCGTTGTCAGTTTATGAACTTTCAAGTGCCGCTGAGAATATACATGAATAAATTTAAAAAGTGATATTGATCAATAGTCTGATTTTTTTGTTTTGTCAAGCTTTGAAAAGTAAATTGTCTTTTAGTTGAACACATTCCTTTTAGCTATTTATTTAGTAAGTTGAGAAATCAAGAGTAGAATAATATATCAGACCTGATGACAATGTAGAACAACTCAAGTTGAAGATCACAGCAGTTAATATTTAAATATTACCATTATATAGGGTCAGGATTGTGGCCTAGTAGTAGAGTGCTCATGTAGCATGAGCAAAGTCCTGGGTTCAATTCCTTGGTACCATAAACACAGAAAAGGCCAGAAGTGGCACTGTGATTCAAGTGGTAGAGCACTAGCCTTGAGCAAAAAGTGTCCAAGGAGAGTGCTGAGGCCCTGAGTTCAAGCCCCAGAACTGGAAAAAAAAAATTACTGTTATATATAGTGGCCATATAGTGTTTATACCTTTCTAACAAAGAGTGCCATTTAAGAGAAGCCGGTTGGGCTTTTTAAGAGTGAAAACTAATCAGCAGCTATCTCTACTGATATTCTTATCTCTTGCTTTAAGCACATGGAATGAATTCTTTTGTTATAAATCCTATGTCATAAAAAGTAATAATGAAAATTCTGGATAGGCAGAAAAGTTAAAGTTAACCTAAAAAGTATGTAGGTAGTATGTAGGCACAATATAAGTAATTAAAAAAACTGTGCCCGCTCACCTCAACCTTTGTTACAGCTTAGAAAACAAGGCTAGCACAAAATCACAGATGCTACTTTGAAAATCAGGGATCTCCAAGAACACTAACAGTGATCTGTCTGCACCTGAAAAATGCATCCCAGGGAATACCATGCAACACTGGTCTGAAAGAGAAGTACCTTAGTTGGAGAGCCACTGATATGTGGGAGATGGGAGGACTAGATATCCACTTGCAGTAAAGTAGTGTTGCTTCCCAATCCAGAACTAAGAGGGATACAGCCTGTTCAGCAAGTGAAGGCAGGCCTAGGTGATTGGAGTTTACAGTGAAGGCAGTAGGAAGAAGGGACTCAGAGGTACAGCAAGAATACACAGTGTCCTACATCAACACATTGTTTATATTAAAATATGTTCAGTGTGCTTACTTACAGGTGTGTGTGTGTGTGTGTGTGTGTGTGTGTGTGTATGTTAATCTGGTGTAAAAATGTATTCCCTTGTTCTTCTATTTCCATGATAAATAATTTACAAAGTCTTTTTGTTCCTAGAGATAAACTTTGACTCAATTCTTTTATCTGATGTGCAGGATCCACTTAGCATACAAATTTAACAAAGGTAACTAGAATAAGAATTGGATCTATGGCTAAAGGAAGTACTTCCTGACTGAATACAAAAGTTACAGGTTTGATTGTTTGTTTTTTTAAAGGATTCTGATCTAAGTCCCGTGGATTCAATTTATTTGGTGGACTTGCACCTTTAGTAAAGAATTTATTTTGTTTCTTTAGAGAATTACATAGTTCATACAACTGCAGTTTCTTCTGCCTGATGTCAATTAGCATTGATATAACCATTTACTGTATCCCTTTCATTTCATTCCATTTACAATAGGAACCAATTTGCTTCACAAGTTATGTATATTAAAGCATTTGCTATTTCATTCGAATAATGAAAAACAACTAATAGAGTATATGTAGTCATACATATTAGGAACCACCTTCTTAAATTCATTACTTCTTTTGATAACTGAAAACACAAAATCAGATCATCTGCTTCAAAAATAACTAGAACAATTGGAAGGAAGAATGGGAGAGGATCTGGGGTAAAGCTTGTTTTAGAGTCACAGAAATGTCCCACAATTAAACAGTGGCAAAAAATATGTCACAATTTTGTGAATATGCTAAAAATACCCACCAAATTGCATGAGTTAAAAATGGCGATTCTTATGATTTATAGTATTTTAATAAGTTCATCAAGCAAATTTTTAAAAATAAGCTAAACCAGCTGCGTGCCCGTGGCAGGAGTTTGAGATCTGAGGATGGCTGTTCAAAGCCAGCATGGGCATAAAAGTCCATGAGACTCTTACCTCTAATTACCACCTGAAAACTGGAAGTGGAGCTGTGGTTCAAGTGATAGAGTGGTAGCCTTGAGCTTAAGAGTTCAGGGAGAGTGCCCAGACTCAGAATTCAAGCCCCATGACAAGCCAAAAAATAAAATAAAATAAAATAAATTGGAAAAGAAGAGAAGTAAGCGTGTGAGTATTATTTTAATTACTCTTTGTTCTGTTGATAGCCAAAACTCTAAATTTTATTGAATAAGGATTTACACATTGACACAGCAGAAAACAATAAACCATTAGTTTGAACTACTAGCATGTGTAAAAAAAAAACTGAATAACTCTAAACCGCTGCACCAATCACAAACACATAGCACCAAATAACTAATTTTAAAAACAAAAAATCTGTTCCATTCTATTTCAAATCATATTTCCACACATTTTTTCAAGTCCTACTGTTAACGCACATCTACATTCAAAGCTAGCTCACACTATTGGACAAGTGTCACATAATGACATTCCATGGAAGGTTCACTTCTGTTTTCTATTGAAGCATATTTCACTCTGTACAACTGCATTAATCACTAACCAAGGCAAGCTGTTTAGCTAATCACAATTTGGGTCTGAACACTGCCTCTAATTTACTGATTCCCATTTTTGCTTCACTGTGGGCAAACCAAGCCTTCAATCATTGTCAGCTACAGACTGGGAGGAAGTAGACAGGTTTCATTTTTAATGATTGCTTAATTAAAGTTATAGTTGCATGATAGTCTTATCCATGCAGAATTGTTCATAGATAGTTTAAAACTAATTGATGATGTAACAAATGCACTCTTACACAGTGCAAACGGAAATACAAATTTACAGGAATAGAATGTATATCATTACTACAGGCAGTGAAATATTCTTGGTAGAATAACAATGAGTTAGCCTTAGCGTCACTAACAAGCATTAATGAAGCTAGCTGCAAAGGTTCATGCCTTAGTTGTGAATAGAGGAGGCAAGTAATCTATTTCTGTTAGTATGTCTAAGGGATACTCTGTGTAGAGATAATGGTAAGATATAACGTCTGAAAATCATTCTTACCATTAAGATTATACTATTAGATCAAAAGTCAAACCAAAGTAACAACTTGATTGCGAGTATTTTATCATGTCTACAATATATTGGATCCAGAAAGACAAACTGGAAATTCTCAGAGAATGGCTGAGGTATCCTAGTTATATAAGCCAGGCAGATGGCAGCTGTTTGTTCCCACCATTCCTGCTGCAGAAGGCCTGCTGAAGAGCGTTGAGGTGGAAGCCTCTGCCCCTTGCCAAGATCCAGAGGGCCTGCTCCCTTCTAGACCTTTATTTTGTCATTATTCCTTCCTAAGGATGCTTGGTTCTCTTTTATGTAACCTTTATTGACCACACCCTTTACCATCTGCAGTCTCAATTGCTTTCTTTTCACTGTAGTCAAGGACAGGTCAAACTGCAACAGTACCATCTTAGAATTGTATTTATGTCTTAGAAGACTTAGTGCAATGTGAGCAGGTACACACAGCAGCTTCTTAAAGGTTAGAGAACCCAATGTTCTTCCTATCAACTCTTCTGTAATGAACTTTTCCTACAGTAAAATTGCTAATGTGCCTCTCAGGATGCTTCAGTACCTGTACATCTCTCATTTTCCAGCTAGTCTTGAATGCTGTATTACAAAAGCAAAATTTTATTCGATGAACTTCCCTTATGTGTTTATTTACTAAGAACAGTGCTTATCTTTTCTACATCCTAATGTCTAGCAAATTGTTACATAGTATACTGAGGTATCACTGACAGCACTGGAATTTGTCTTCACAATTCTTAATAAACCTAAAGCTCCAATTCTGAGGCTATAAAAAGTAGCAGCCATATTTCCCAGATTTATGAAAAACATATCTGCTTTTGCAACTATATCTCTAAGTAATAACCAGGTCCTTTGGTTGCCATTCTATTACTATTACTATCACAAACCAGCCGTGTGTGTGTGTGTGTGTGTGTGTGTGTGTGTGTGTGTGTGTGCATGTTGGAATAGATCTATTTTCAGCCCTAAATTAACTCTCTTTTGGGGAGCTAAACAACTGAGTTGAAATTTTCTGCATTTACATTTAGTCTAGGAGCTCTATCACCTGAGCAAAAAGGCCAAACAGTTGAGGGGTGTATGTATTTGTTATTTGATGTTGGTAGAGATAGAATACAGGGCCTTTCACATGCCAGGCAATCATTCTACCATTGAACTATATCTCCACCCCAAGTGCTGACGTTGTGTAGATCAGAATCATCACACAGGAAATAAGAAAGCTTTATCAATCTTAAAGTTGCAGAACAAGGGCCAGGAGTTTGACCTAGTGGTAGAGTGCTTGCCTAGCATGCACGAAGACCTGGGTTCAATTCCTTGGTACCACATGCATAGAAAAAACCTAAAGTGGGGTCCCGGAGTCTGGCCTAGTGGTAGAGTTCTTGCCTAGCATGCACAAAGACCCAGGTTCTGATCCTCAGTACCAAATACATAGAAAAAAAAAGCCGAAAGTGGTGCTGAGGCTCAAGTGGTAGAGCTCTAGCCTAGAGAAAAAAAAATCCAAGGATAGTGCTCATGCCCTGAGCTCAAGCCTAGGACAGGCAAAAAAAGAAAGAAAAAAAAAAAGAAAAGAAAAAAAGATGCTGAACAAAAAGGTAATCACTTGGCACAAGCAATCATCTTGTTGTTTGCTCAAGTCAGAAAAGAACAGTTGATGTGAATAAAAGAGGGAAATATTTCATAATCGAAATGAGTTTCTCAGAATGCTCTAAGATACAGTTGTATGTGTGGCGTGTGTGTGTGTGTGTGTGTGCACATGTGTGTGTGTGTGTGTGGGTGTTTGGGTGTGTGTGTTGGCCCCAGGGCTCAAACTCAGGGCCAAGGACCTGAGTGATTTCATTCAAGGTTGGTACTGGTTAGTTGGAATGAACTGTCTGCCAGATTTGTCTGCCCAGGGTTGTCTTTGATCAAAGATTCTCAGATCTCAACCTCTGGAGTAAGATTACAGGCATAAGACATAGGCATCCAGGTGACATAGCTATGTGAGGGATCAATGACTGATGAAAATGACAAAACTCATAGCAATGGCTGAGGAAGGATTGTCTGCTCTGAGGTGATGTAGTAATTCTTGCAGAATGGGTTGACAAAATACCTCTACTTTAAAAAATACATTTCTTAAAGATCTTGTACAATTCAATACAATAATAAGTTTGTTTTGCAGATCAATTTAAATTGTGGGCAATACCAGTGCAATACCATAGCTTAAACCACTCCAGTTCTATTTACCTACATCAAGTATACAATGTAAATAAATTCTTATCTTGGGGGTCTATTACACATCATTTTAAGGTTCTCGCATAAGGATCATGAGGCTTTACTGATTTCCATTTTCAATGGACTTGTGACACACACACACAAAAAGCAAAGTAGGCAACAGCGACAGAAAGTTGTGAGGCTACCTGATGAGATTGGGGCTCTAATATGTACCTCTGTAACGTGAATCAACCCAGAGACAATTTTGTTGAAGGAAATCAAAAGCAGCTTGAGCAATGGAGGAGGGAAGAGATACAGTTTTCAATTAAAACAGTGCTATGTGCTATGCAGATTTCTACCACATATATCTTTCCCTTCTCCAAGGTAATTAAAGAACTTTGCAAATGAAGAGGGTCATGACATTATTCAATATGATTCAACTCTTGAGAGACCTTCCCTTATATCTGTGCAATGTTCAGTTCTTCTGTCTCCCTGAGAAGGATGATTGTGGTGCGAATGTTTCCATTCATGTTCTAAAGCTCAGTAATGTGAAGCACTTTCTTACAAATAAAAGAAAATGGAAAGCCATCTTCATATCCACCTGGGGCTGGGATGAGGAGCAGAAATGGAAAACTGGCAAACATTCTTGGAAAGGAGATTAGTGCATTCTTCTGGGTCAAAATCATCAAGTTTTGTGGTCACATTCATTGACGAGTCAGTCTGGATTTTAGCATCCAGACACCATCTTAAAACACTGTGGATGTGATGTTCCTTTGCTTTGTTTTTGAAATATGAGTTTGTTTGATAGTAACTTTATTTGGATATTACATTTTGATAAGGGGCACAGAAAAATTTGTTCCTTGTTCTTCTTTAAATAGTTTCATTGGTAAGCATTTTATTTTTAACAGATGGCAATGACATTAGCCAAAAGAAGAGGTATGTCTGACCATGTGACATTTTTACCCACTTGGATGTTCCTGTTGGAAAGTGCCATAAGCCATATGCCAAGGTCTCAAACAATTAGAATTGTGATTTTTCACAATTGCTATTTGTCATCTGACCAAGAACATTTTACCATAGGAAACTGTTTCCTGAGGTCTCCATCAGAAAGTATCACTCTTTGCACTCTTTGCTGTTTATCTAGTTCTGTACTTCCCTATAAAACCAAGATCAAGATATACTGATATTCTATAGTTCTGTCTGGAAACTCCTGAATTCATAACCCACCTAATAAATCTGAGTTGCTCAAGATTGCTTGGTATGCTACAATTTCCTTACCCTTTCCTTCTGGATTCTCAGTAGCTGTAAAGCATTTAATTACTAGACAGTACACCAAGTCCTACTCAAAACTGGTTCAAAATCAAAAGGCCTGAACAAGGTGTATCCTGGAAGAAAACAGTTCAGTTTAGTTGACCTTAGCTGTGGGATTTCAGAAAAATCATTTATTCCCTTTCGGTTTTTAGTCTTAATCTGTAAAATAAGTATTCACTGCCCACCAAAGCACTTTCCACTTTGCTTGAACACAAAGAAGAACTGTCTAAGGAAATACTGTCAGTGTCCCAGGCTGTGTGCAAAGCAAGCTCTCTGTCAATACTCATGTACACACACCCACACATTTTGCTCAACTCATCAGATGATTTCTTTGAGACATGACCTAATCTTATTTAGGCTCAGAATCTTGTCAGTGTGAGTCTTCCTAGCTGCTTTATATAATTAAAATATGGAATATGAGACCGGAGCTCAGACTTTATTATTATTAGTCATGCTCAAGAAACCGACTTAGTACCAAGATGGGTCAGGATGAGAAAACACAATAAAAGAATATTTTCAAAAAATGAAGCACCTCACGAGACTAAATATTAGAATATCACAATCTCTGAAATGTCAGAATAGTTACATATAGAAAGCTTTGGGAGGCCAGGAGTTTGGCCTAGTGGTAGAGTGCTTGCCTAGAAAGCTTTGGGAAAGAAAACATACTTAAATTGGAACACTCTTCTATGGGAAAAAGATATAATCCTAAGAACATTGGCAAAGTATTACAGTGCACATCTGCAATCTAGACTTTAAATTATGATAATAATTGATACTAACAAGGGTTGGATACAATTTAGGAGATGCATATTTTAAATGCAAGTTTTAACCGGATATTTGCTAGAAGTGAGAAAGACAGAGCTGAAAACTGACTTTAGAGATTCTACCTTTGTGAAAACAGTAGTTGCTTGCTAATGGGAGATATTAGATGTATAGTAGATAAGAAAGCACAATTAAACCTAAGACAAAAACCTACACCTCTGGCTATACAAGAAAAAAAAAGAGGCAAAGAAAAAACATACAAGCATGGATTATGCATCATCATGTCCCACTGAACAGAATCTTGTTCTCAAAAAGTGAGTATATAATTTAACCGTCTTTTTATGTCTAGTTAACAAGTGTATCCTATGGCCAGTGGGACATCAACCATTCTCAGCGACAGGAGCAGAAATTTCCATTTTCTTTTTTTTTACAATGGCTCACAAGATTGTTATTTTACTGTATCAGATAGAAGGAAGTGAAGAAAAATGTAAATCTATTTTCTCTAATGGGAATAGCCCTACTGAGTTCTTTGTAATGAAAGACTAGCTTAAAAGGCAGAGCATACTGTTATTGTGTTTACCCTTGATGTCCACACCCTACTAGGAAAGTGAGGGGGGGGGACAACAACAAAGTATTCACTTAAAAATAAATGACCTACAAAGAAGACAAATTGGGCTGTCCTTGGAGCCACTAAAAGCAAGCATTGTTTTGCATAATGTAGCTCTGCAATCTCCTCTAAGATTATATGTAGATGCAAACATCAGCCCCCATGCCAGTGTCTTCTTTAAGAAAAATGACTTAGTTGTCCACAATCAATCAAGACAGTCATTAAAACAGCAAAAGCATCACCAGCCATACAACAAAGACTGCATATCTAAAATGTACTTCGAATTTAAAAAAATTAACTCCCCCCAAAACAAATCCTCAAAGAAAAGACCACCTCATTAAAAAGTAGGGTAAAGACTTAAAGACAGGCTTCTCTGAGAAGAGAATAAGAATGGACAAGAGACACATGAATAAATGCTCAAGATTTCTGGCCATAAAAGAAACGCAAATTAAAACAACATGGAGATTCTACCTTACCCCAGTTAGAATAGCCATTATCAAGAAATCAAATAACAACAGGTGCTGGCAGGAATGTGGCCAAAAGGAATAACTCCTGTTCAATTGGTGGGAGGGTAAACGTGCACAACCACTATAGAAGTAGTATGGAGGTTCCTGAAAAGACTAAACATAGGGGCCGGGTGTGTGGCCTAGTGGTAGAGTGCTTGACTAGCATGCACGAAGACCTGGGTTTCATTCCTAGGTACCACATACATAGAAATAGCCAGAAATGTGCTATGGCTCAAGTGGTAGAGTGCTAGCCTTGAGGAATTCCCAAGGACAGTTGTCAAGCCCTGAATCCAAGCCCCAGAACTGGCAAAAAAAAAAACCCCTAAACATAGAGCTCATAGAGCTCCCTTATAATTCAGCAATACCACTTCTGGGCATTTACCCAAATGAATACAAACAAGGCCATACTAAAGCTACCAGCACAATCATGTTCATTTCAGCATTATTCAACATAGCTAAGATATGGAACCAACCCAAGTGCCCCTCAGTAAATGAATGGATCGGGAAACTGTGGTAGTTATACACAATGGAACTATTCTTCCATAAGAAAGAATGGTATTTTCTCATTCATAAAAAAATGGAAAGGCTTGGAAAAAATCATATTAAATTATCTAAGCCAGATCAAAATTTCTTAGGTGCCCTGGTTTCCCTAATTTGAAATAATTAGTACACATCTGGGATTGTCCTAGAAGAGGATCACAATGGCTCAATAGCTATGAGCACAGGGCCATATAAAATGATGCTAAGTGAAATGAACTCCAAGATATGGAAACAGGAGCTTTTTTCTTTGTTGTTATTTTTTTTTCCATCCGTCGTTGGGTCTTGAACTCTGGGCCTAGGTGCTCTTCCTGAGTTCTTCAGCTCAAGGCAAGTGCTCTACCATTTTGAGCCACAGTACCACTTCCTATTGTTGCTATTTTTTATGTACTGTGTGAAGCTATTTCTGTTTTCTTTCATTTTTCCCCTTTAGTTTATTCCCTGTGGTCACTGTATTTGATTTGGCTATGCTTTGTATTGTTTATATGTTTATCTGAATTGGGGAAAGGAAGGGAAACAACAAAATGGTGAGAAAAATGACAAAGGGTGAACCAATGCAACATAAATACAATATGTTAGAAATTATCTTTACAGCTGGGGGTGGTTAGGGGGAGGGAAACTGGGAGGAAAATGAGGGAGGGGGCAACAATGTTAAAGAAATATACTCATTACTTATGTATATAACTGTAACCCCTCTGTACGTTACCTTGACAATAAAATTACATTAAAAATAAAAAATAAAAGCTATCTATAGGAAGTTTGAAGAAAAGAAAAACAAAACAAAACAACAAAAACAGCAAAAGCACTCTGTGGCTCTGTGGTTAGAGTTTCCTCTATCCAAACTATAGTAGCTGGCTTGTATTGAGAAAGCTTTCCCATAAACAGGTGATGTCTTCCAGCTTCCTAACTGGACTTAGATATGTCAGGTGCAAGGAAACCTGGCAGAAAATTTTCAACTACAGCAATCCCCGTGGAGGCATTTGTAGAGAAAGTGTGGTGTTTCATTCTCTGGTGCTGACTTGGCCCACTAAGCTCATGCACTGAGCAGATTCTCTGAAGATAAAGCTAAACTTAACTTTTCTGGAGCAGAAAACAAATCAATTGGGCCTGAAGTAACCAAAAGGCCAATGCTACTGTCCATTGTCCATGAAAATATTAATCCAACTTAATATACGGACTTTTTTGTTCCTTGAACCACTTTTGCATATGGATGATTAACTGAGTCTAGTTAATTTTTGCAAGAAGCTTTTATTATATTATTTTTCTTACTTAGTAATGAATCTCTGTGATTCCCTAGACTGGTGTTCTAAAGCCAAAGCCCTGTTGGAATCTAGGAAAGCAGAAATAGTGTTTGTCACAGCAAAGACCCTACATGACAGAAAACTGTGTTGCTGGACAAATGGACTTTGCTAAGAGGCAGAATAAAACTGACTCACTCATGATCCATTAGGCAGCTGGCTGAAATCCAGCCGGGGAGGAAATAGCTATACAGAATAAATCTCTGTATCTCTTGTCAGAGGCTAAGTATGCTAAATTCTCAGAGTGTATGTATGTAAATAGGTAGTTTTGACCAGGTTCTGAGAACAATAAAAAAGAACACTGGTTGTACTTGGAATACACTTAGGTCATTATGTATATTAGAATTGGGCTTTGCGGGGTAATTAAGTTATTGAAATAAAGCAGGGAGAAGGGTAAACAGACCTCTTAGGTTGCTTTTCTTTGTTCTAGATTAGAACACTTTACACATACATAGATGTTCAATACAGGTATTTTACTGTTCTGAAGATTATGATAATATGATAAAGTCATTATCATTTTCTCTTCAGGGAAAACATGAGCACTAGAATCTGATTTTAATTATCAGGACAGAAAACAGTCTAAGAATATAAAAAACTAAGAAAAAGATGTTGTTAAAATACCTCTGTAACTCAATACAATCCTCTAATTAGCAGGAAAAAATTACAAGTTTTACAAATTAATCACATCAACAATTTTCATAATGTATTGGCTATTGTTCTTTTATCTAACTTCAGCAAAGTGTTATGATTTTAAAAGTTGTATTTTTTCAAATATTTTTATTTGCCAGATAGAAGGTGCATTAATTCACATACATTGATACTCTTTCACATGTCTTGGTCCTCATTTCCCTCCCATCCACCCCTACCCCTCATCTTGTTTTCCGCCCTTCCTATCCAATTTCAAATAACCAAATATCAATACATCAAATATATCAGATAACAAAGTGAGATACTGTAACAATATGAGATAACCAAGGGACAGCAAAAGAGATGAGAGATAACATACTACATTAAGGATAACAGTCACTCATTATATGGCTTTTGTTTCTATATCCTAGAGGGCCTTTCATTTAGCATCATACTATATGGCCTTATGTATCTAGATTTTGCTCTATTGCAAATCTCTGCTAGGAAAGCCCAAGGTTTCTACTGATTATGAAAAATGAGGGAAACCATGAGCCTAGCCTATGTTCCTTTGAGTCTGGCTTATTTCACTTAATATGCTTTTTCTAAGTCTTTCCATTTCCTAACAAATGGGGCGATGTCATTCTTTCTGACAGCCGCATAGAATTCCATTGTGTATAAATACCACATCTTGTTGATCCACTCATCAACTGAGGGACATCTGGGTTGGTTCCATATCTTTTTTATGGTAAATAGTGCTGCAATGAACATTGTTGTGCTAGTGGTTTTAGTATGTCCTTGTTTCTGGATGATTGGGTAAATGCCAAGTAGTGGAATTGCTGGGTCATAGGGGAGCTCTATGTTTAGTTTTGAGGAACTGCCATACTGCTTTCCACAGTGGTTGAATCAGTTTGCACTCCCACCAGCAGCATAGTAGTGATCCCTCCTGGCCACATCCCCTCCAGCATCTGTTGTTCTTAGTTTTCTTGATCCTGGTCATTCTAACTGAAGTGAGGTGGAATCTTAGAGTTGTTTTGATTTGCATTTCTTTTATAACCAGAGATGTTGAGCATTTCTTCATGTGTCTATAGGCCATTTTTTTTTTTAAAAATTTAATCTGTTACACGGGAGTACCTAAAGCCAGGTGGCAGTGGGTTACACCTGTAATCCTACCTACTCAGGAGGCTGAGATTTGAGGGTTGTGGTTCAAAGTCAGCCTGTGTAGGTAATTCTATGAGACTCTTATCTCCAACTAACCACTAAAAATATGTAAGTGGAGCTGTTGCTCCAAGTGGTAGAGTGCTAGCCTTAAAGCACAGGTATAGTGCCTAGGCCGAGTTCAAGCCCCATGACTGGCAACTACTTTGTAAGATTTGCTACATGTATCAAAAGTAAATAAATTTATCTATTTATTATGCATACTGTTTGCTGGATACAACTGGAATCTTCTTTCTTCCATATCAGTTTTAGATTCTCTGTTTCTTTGTCTAGGCTTAGTATGTAGAGGAACTTGAAGAGATAAAGCACTTAGGAACGTAGCCATGCTTTTGGTATATCACAATCAGGAAAGAAATGCCTGGGTCTCTATATGATTTTTAGGAAGCTACCACTAAGATAAAAGTTGACTAATCCCAGAAACAAGAAGTCATCTTAAATTTCTAATTCTTTTGCAATCATATCACAGATGAAATACCAAGAACTGATAAAAGCTCATTTTACCTGATGCTAATGGTGGTATGACCTCCTTGCTTCCTTTATATGCACAGGAGGTTTATCTGCGCTAGGAAACTTACAGATGTTCATTTTAGTCGTTTAAAGTCCTTGACTATTATACATTACTACTGGGTAAAAAATAAAAACTGATCAGGAGGTAACACTTCAAACTAGTAGTTTCACTAGTAGTGAAACCGAGGGCATCACCCAGTTTACAAATGTGTGCAAATGGTGCATTCATGCTGAATTTTCAGATCTAGTAGACAGGTCTAACTGGAGAAGAGCAGACATTATCCCAGGGTGCAGTGTGAGGTGAAGTCACTGAAGCTTTTCTGAAGGCTGCAACTTAGACCAAATATATCATGGAACCAGTGGAATTACTACTTCCACAAGAGGAAATCTGATAATATTATTGGAGTCTGACCTGCTTTAGGTCATAAGAAGTCCACGATTTCCACACTTAGAGTGTATAAAAATTTAAATCAGGTAGTTTGGGCACCCCAACAACTTAAGATAAACCTAAAGACCTAGATAGATCCCAGGAACAAATCAGCTCCTGTAAAGCACCTGTCTCTTGACCAGGCCAGGCAATGGTAACAGGTTCTTGAGATGAGCAAAGAAGCCAACAGGTAGATCACTTTATTGCTATCATGGCATGTGGCATTTCATACTACCTGGGATTCAGGATCATGAACCGTGTGATAGGCTAAGAGAAAGATGGGAACTAGTTGTAGAAAGACATAAATTGAAACTCAAAAGTTAACGTTGGAAGGTTCCTTTGTTAATAGAGAATTAAGCCAAAGGGGCTTAAATACAAGCTGGGCACCAGTGGCTCATACCTATAATCCTAGCTACTCAGAAGATTGAGATCTGAGGATCATGGTTCCAAGTGAGTCTGGGCAAGAAAAGTCTCTGTGAGAGTCTTATCTCCAATTAACCACTTAAAAAACTAAAGTGGCACTTTGGCTCAAGTGATAAAGTGCTAAGCCTTAATCACAAAGAGACTCAGAACAGCGCCAAAGCCCTGAGTGCAAGCCCCACAAGCAAGCAAACAAACAAAAGAAGTATCTCTGCTTACTGCAAAAATATAAAAAGGAATCTTGTCAGGAGTGGGGAAACAAACCCACAACAACTGGAAGAGAAGTTTTAACATAATTATTTCAATCCAAGTTCAATTCTGGAAGCAATGTCCATTCTTCGTATGCTAGCAAGTATTAGGAAAGGAAAAGACCCTTTAATCATGTCCCATGTATAAAGCAACAACATGTTTCTATGAAATCTTTCTTTTTTGGTCTTTTTTTCTGTTGCCACAATCCTAGTGATATCTCCACACTGCCTAATACCTCAGTCCACATTACAAAAGCAGATATTATGAGAATCTGTGAAGCAAATGATCTTATCGTAAACATTTTTTTTCAAAATTCTACTATTTGATCATTGCAAGCCCCAACTATACAAATAATAGGCTCACTTTTTCTTGGACAGCTGCACCGTTGGCTGTAGCATTGCTTTTTCTTCCTATCAATTCCTTTGGGTATTCAAGATACTATCTTGCTTTTCTTGGCTGCAGATTTCCCTCTTGGAAAACATCTGGGCCACAAGGCACATGTTGTGTTTGAGATTATGGTGTGACGACCCTAGGAGGCCAACCAGGGCCCAGACAATACAGGAACAAATGTGATGCAAAGTAATTCAACATTTCCAAGGCCTAATAGATGAACCAGCAGCAAAGCTATGATTTCAAAAGAACAATAAAAACCAGAATTCACAGATGTATATTGAGCTAGAGATGGAGGACGTTACTTTTTATGTTTAGTATTAACAACCTACAGGAGCAATGGTTTACTTAAATAATTGTGGAAATCACTGTTACTGCTATTACACTGAGTCTAACTGAAGTGTGGGAGATGTTGTGAAAATTTAGTATGGAGTGGAATGTTTCAAAGCTCTTCTTGATGTTTATATATCATCCAAAACATTAATTGTGCCTCTACTGCACACAGGGTTTAGCACTGGAGAGGAAGGCAGGTAAAAGATACCGAAATAATGATGACATGATATGATTTTATGTACAGTTTGTAGTTCTAATTCTTTTGAAAAAGGTAAATTTAAAAGTACCCATTATGAAAAAGTTTGACAAATACTTGCAGCTGGGAATAAAGACAGTGTGTTATCCCACATTATCAACAGTGTGTTATCCCACATTATCAATATAAGTGTTTTAAGTGGGGTGAAAGGCACAGGTGAGAAAAGATATAGGGACTTGGACAATTTAAATAAACACAGAAGGACCAAGTGGTCCTAAGGGATGTAAGAGATATATGTAGGATCCTAAGGGATATAATTTTTCTATGTTTTTTCAGTCACTTAATTCTTCCTCTTTTTTTTTTTCATTAAAAATGTTGGTAGCCTAGGCATGATGATATCCCAGCCTTATGGAGGCTGAGACAGAAGGATCTTAAGTTTGTAGCCAAAAGTATAACTCTGTCTCAATCTCTCTTCCCAAATATTGGTAGCATTAGGCTCTGTTTTTACCATTTTACAGCTTTCTATATTAACAAAACTAATTGTTATGTGTGTGTGTGTGTGTGTGTGTGTGTGTGTGTGTGTGTGTGTGTGTGTGTGTGTGACAACTAGCCGGGAAATTAAGGAATCCCATTTATCTCCAACTGCAGTTGTATCCTACATCAGTCTCTTCCTAGAGACCAAAACCTTTGCTGCTTGTACACATCTCCAGGAGCAAACTAAAGAAAGTGTGATAAACTGTCTAACTGCTTTACAAAGTCATCGTTTTGCAACTCTGTGATTTAAGTGCTGCTTTAAACCTGTTTTATGGGCCCAAAACATTATGCAAAATAACCAAGGTTGCTGATCTATTAGAAAAGTAGAGGAAGACTCACATTTGGGTACGAGGTGGTGGTCTGTGCTTTTAAAACATCTTACTACACTGTCTCAGGCCAGGAAGTTGGAGCTAGTGGAGTCAGGAAGCATGTAAAAACACCATTTCTAAGAGCCATGAAGCCAGCTCCTCCTCCTGACACATAAAGTCAGTCACTGTTGTGACATTAAATATCTAGCACACCTACCACTGTTGTACACAGGTCTTTGTAAGTAACCCTGGGTTGCATACTCACTACAGCTGTGGTTACATTCATTGTAACTATTTGTCTTACCTTTCACAGGCAAAGTTTATGTTTTAGACCATGGGATGTTCTCCTGATACTTATGTACGAAGTAGCAACCATTCCTAGGTGGATTCTGATTGTCTCCCTAGACAGCGGGAGCCTGGAGTCAGTCCCTGCGTGAGGGGCTTACATCTTCCGCTAATGGTTTAGAGCTTCTTGATTTCTACTGGTAATGGATCATCTGTCTAGTTTGACAACCTCCTTAATAGCTCTTCCTTCTTAGTACATTCAGGCTCTGCTCAGCTTTGCTAATCCCATATGTGGTTTCCAGTTCTTCCTTTATTCTTCCAGTTCTTTCTTTTGCCTTCTGGAACAACTTTATACTTCAGATGAAAGCATCATAATATCTTCATTCAATGCACATATTCAATTAGCATCCATCCATCTATCCATCCATCCTCCCACCCATCACCTAATTTGTATACTTTCCTCCTCAAATAGTCCATCTAAAATTCTCAAAGAATATACCATACAATCTTGTTTCATTCTTTACTAAAATATTAGTAATGAAAATACATTGTGTGTATTATGTGTTCATACCTGTATTAGGGCTTGAACTCAGGATCTGGGTGTAGTCCCTCAGCTTTTTCTGTTCAAGGCTGAACTCTACCACTTGTGCTTCACTTTTAGCTTTTCAGTGGCTAACTGGAGATAAAGGACTTTCTTGCCTATGCAGGCTTCAATCTTTAATCTTCAAATCTCAGCTTCCTGAGTAGCTAGAATTACAGGTGTGAACCAATAGCTCCCAGAATAAACTCACTTTAGCTTATTTACTCATTTATTTAGATGTGGGAGACAAAAACCAGGATATCACACATGCTAAGCAATACATTACATTCTACCACCAAGTAACATTCCCAGCCCAAATAATACAGTTTAGATTTAATAATAATTTGGAACTTGTCTTATCACCCCCTTTTCTGTTCTATTAATATAAGTATGGATGATTAATCATTATGAGGCTTAGGATCGTAAAAAGAAACAACTCAAAGACTTCTGAACATGAGCTAGATTTTAAAGAATTTATTAGTTGGCAGCACAGAGTTCCTTACTTTAGCACTAACTGACTCCATTTCTCTGGGCTTCATGGTATCACTTGTAGCATGCATACAGAATGACCAGTCTTCATGTACAACTCTGCTTCTGGCCCATAACAGGCTCATTCCCTTCCCCTGAGCCTTCAGTGATGTTCTCAAACATGGAGCAAGTTGGCCTTCACAGGCACTGGTCTCCTTTTCTCTTCTACCACTCTGTAGGTGGCTGCCACAAAGGCAGCAACTCATCACCAAGGGATTTTTTTTTCCTCCCATCTTTTAAAATCAAAAGATCTTAAAAGCATGAATCCGCATTTTATTATCACCTTCTTGCAGCTGGAAATATCCTTAAATTATAACCAAGTGTGCCATAATTAATTCCCCCACACACAAACTATGATGTAGTTTTCCCAAATCCTCTACATTATTCTAATCCTGAAGACTGACATGCACATCTCCCACCACTCTTTGCATCCACTTTCTCACTTTCCTGACTCAGCTCATTCCAGTTTGAGCCTGAAGACCTCATTTTGTACAAAGGGTTATTTTTTATTCTCTCCAACTTTTTCTTTTTTCTTTTTTTTGCCAGTCCTGGGCTTGAGCTCAGGGTCTGAACACTGTCCTTGGACTTTCTCAAGGCTAGAGCTCTACCACTTGAGCCTCAGCACCACTTCTGGCTTTTTCTTTATACGTGGTACCAAGGAATCGAACCCGGGTCTTCGTGCATGCTAGGCAAGCACTTTAACCACTAGGCCAAACTCCCGGCCCAACTTTTTCTTTTATGTACCATTCTTAGTAGAGTATAGAAAACCTTGCTCTCTCAGCTCAGACTCATTTCTTTGTTTCCAGTCTATGAGTTAGGTGTGTATTTTGGAATTCTAGACTTTATTTTATTTGGTCACAGACTTTTCCTTCTCAAAGGACAAACTAGAAAGGAGTCATGTTGGTAACTTGAATCTTCCACAATCAGGGGATAGCATTAACCAGAAGTATAAAGTTAACAGGTTTAATAACCAATACTGGACCATAGGAAGAAATATTGAAAATAGTGAGGATAATGACAAAACCACATTGCATCGTGCTTTTATGTGCTATAATTTTATAATAAATCTTTTAGATCTAGGACATTGAAATGACAGTGAAGGCTACCTATTTCTAAAATAAGAAAAAAACCCATAAATACTAAAATTTGCTTGAAAGTAGCCATGCATCAAGTTCTCATGCTGGGTGAGTAATTTCTTTAGGTTTGCAAGGTAAAAGATTCAATTTCTTCACTATCGATCCCTGGTGGGGCTGGATTTCCTTGCATCTCCTTTTTTTAACGCCCCCTTAGAGGAAGTCTTTCCCAAGTACCACTCTGAATTTGGCACACAGATGAAGCACATTTCCCTCCTCTCTTATTTATCATCAACTACAGATGTAAAGCAGAGAACTCTTCACTGTTCTATATGTGTGTCTCATTGTTCAAAAGCTATAAAGAACCTTAGTTATAAATGCCCTATCCATGGCTCACTAGTAATTCATGTTTTCATAAGCATCTCTCAATGGAGGATGAGAATAGAGAAGCCTCGAGGCAAAAATTTAAAATTTATGAGTAATGGTGGCCTAGCTGGAGGCAGCAATATGGAGGAAATAGGCAACTCTCCATGAGAAAAGGGGACACCCATTCTTTTCATTCTAGTTGAGAACCAGCATCTTAGACTCCCCATAAAAGAACCTCCTAGGCACAGAAAAGCTGTGCCCTTGAAAACGTGATTGAACCTCTCAGAGTAGGAGCTGACAAGTGAACCGAGTCTCATCAATACCTTATCAAATTACTTCTCCTATAAACCCAGTGTAAAATTGTTGCCCAGATGTACGAATATGTAGTGCTAATAATTCAAAGGTAATCAAAAAATATTTCAGAGGTAGAATAATCCTTAAAATCAGTTTAATTTTACTATAACATCCATGTTCCTTTTGGCGATGGAGCTATTATTCTGTACCACGATGAAATCAAAGTCCACACACTGTACTGTAAATGTGGAGGCCATTGCCGGTAAAAGAACACCAGGGATTGTTCCATATGGTTTCTCACAGCTGCATGTGCATCTACAAGTCACTTGAAATGCAATAATCTAACTATTCTTTTAAAAAAATGTATTTAAATTATCATCTACATTCATCTTGAACTAGAATATATATATATATCCTTGAAAATGTCAGTAGTGTCGAAATTCTCAAAAACTTACAATACTTATTTAATTATCTCTATGCTATCAAAACTAACTTGCTAGTTAAATTTCAGTAAAATGTCCAAATGTATGAGTCGTGAGCACCAACTAACATTTGAGAATTAAGAAGCACCAACTAACATTTGAGAATTAAGAAGCTTCTTCCTAGGCATATTTGAAAAAAAATCAATGAAAAATGGCATTATAAAATTGTTTCCTTAATAACATACCTAATAACTTTTCCTTTATTTTTCCTTTTCAGGAAGGGTCTGTTTATAGCCCAGGCTGTCTTGAAATCATGTTTCCCCTATCTCAGTCTCTCTAGTGTGGGAAGCACATTTGTGTGTACCTAGTTCTAACTTTTTCATGGTATAAAAATATGTTAAAAGAAAGAGACTATATATGGAAGACACTGATAATTCTATTCCACATAAATTATCTGTGCAGATTTATTACTGCAAGTGAAAAAGTAAATCCTTGCTTAAGAAAAAGCACACTTTATTCCCTACACCCTATTTAAAACTTGGAAACTTCTTTAGAAAGAAGAAACAACTTACTCTGCTCTGATGAGACAGGTCATGAAAGTCAAAATTGTCACAATCCAATATTCTTATCCTCTGTACTAACACCTTAAGTCAAATAACTCTACAAATGCAAATCTTCTTTAAAGAGGTCTGAAAGTAAAAGCATGACAAGAATTTAAAAATGATATATAGCTTCTGGCTTGTTCTTCTTGCCTCTCTGCCCAAAGATCTTTAAAATTTATGTAGCTTTGCATAATAGAAATTTAGACCAGGCTCAGGCAAATAACACATGAAGTACAAAGGTAACAAAAGAGATTAAAGGCATCCCTTTCATCTTAACAAGTGGGGAGGGCAGGAAGACTTCCCTTCTCCTTAGTAGGAAGGAAGAGGAAACATTAAGATGAATTAGAATGAGGCAATCTTTTTCCTGGGAGAATTTCAGGCTCCAACAGACACTGGATGGCAGAATGTCAAGTCTGAATATCTACTGTAAATGAACAAATGGGAACCTATTTTTGTCTTCATGAGAGCTGCTATGCCTAAAAGTACATTGCACTTGTTTGGGGGTTTCTTTTTTTTCCATCTCTTTGGCTCCAAAATTGAGGCCAGTGTGCATTTAGAGTCAATTTCCAAACACTGATGCTGAATCTTTCTACAACTGCTTTTCTTGAAATTGTGTTGCTGTGCACTGTAGAGTTGCCTCAACAGCTCCACAGCCTGTGTTTCTTTGCTTTATGGCAACTTTCATCAACATAGGCCCAAAATGCCATCGGCTCACATGGCACATCGAAACAAAGAATAAATAAACATGGAAATAGATTTGACTGGCTTCTGATGGTAAACCTAGCAAGGGCGAGCTCTTAAGTTTATCTGCATTGACCAGCAAGGTGCTGCTTTGTGGAGCTTCCCTGAAACATGTTAGGCTAATATTAAGAGTTAGTATTCTTATATAAAGTGCAGCTAAAATCTTTACTATAAGGAAATAACAGCTGAAATTACCTCTTACATAAATAAGATGTAAACTCAAATTATCTGTCCCAAATAGCTGTGATAACATTTATTATTACAAAGATAAAAGGTTCTACATAAGTTATAGTCTAAGTATAGCTGACAAAGTTTATCTTTTAACTTCTTTAGCTATTTGTCAAAGTAATATGTTCTCTATTAATCAGTTTAGATAAGGCACATATATTTATTTTGAACTATGTTATTATAAATGACAGTCACTTAAAAGAGGATAATATTTTTCATAACTACACTTTCTATGAATTATAGAGTTTACAGCAGTGTACATTTCTAGAAGTTTTATTATAACTACTTGCTACTTTATATTTTGCCCAGTAGTCTCCCTATCTTAGAGGCATGCATTTTAATACCTCCAGGGGTGCCTGAAACAGCAGACAGGACTAAACCAGAGTTATACTATGCTTTTTCCAACACATATATAACTGATAAAAGTAAAATTTATGAATTAGACAAAGAGATTAACAAATGGCAATAAAATGAAACATATAACAACTTAGATAATAAAAACTTTGAAAATGTTTCTTCCTCTTATCCCCACCCCCCCAGCCCACTGCTCTCTCTCTTTCAAATATCTTACTGGACCTTTTGTATTTTCTGACTGGACTTCACCATGAATAATTAAACTCCTAGAATAAAGCTCACACAGATGTGTCAGGGTCCTGTACTTGGAAAACAAAACATGTGTATGGGAAGCAGTGCCTGCTGCCTGCTCCTGACAACTGTCTCTCCATCTTCAATATGACTCCGAAGATCATCAGCACAGCTGACTTCTAGAAGAAACTGCCATATTCAGAATGGAAAGTCGCACCAGAAGCAGACACTACAGAACCAGTAGCCTAGAGAATTTTACTCATCACTATGGTTTGGTAAGCACATTACATTGTTAATCATCATAAAATTTCTGGTTCAGTAAATTCATATTGAAAACCCCAAGCCTCTCAAATGTATATATTAAAAATATCTAATGGAGGGACTGCGACATTTGCTTTGCCCAATTTTAAGAAAAAAAACATCTTTTTTTTTACAGGAGCAGAGATGACATAGAAAATATCAATCAATCTCTGCATTTTCAAAAAAATAATTGAAGCCCCAAAGCTACATTGCCTCCATTCGAGTCCTAGAAACACAAATGCAAGATGAGGTATTACAAGACTGATTTGGAGAGGTGGGGTGTGGTAGCTCGTGCCTGTAATCCTCACTAATCAGGAGGCTGAGCTCTGAGGATTAAGGTTCAAAGTCAGCTTGTGCACAAAAGGACCTGAGACTCATCTCCAATTAACCTCTAGAAAACGGGAAGTGTGGCTTTGCTCAAGGGTAAGGTGGTAGCCTTGAGCTGAAGAGCTCAGGGACAGGGTCCAGGCCCAGATTTTAAGCCCCACAACTGATTAAAAAAATTCTACTTCCAAAAAATGAGTATGAGAGGAAACAAACAGAAATACATGTGTCAATTATCCTTGGAGCCCTGAACTTAAGTAGGTTAGGACTGCAGTAACTCAGTGGTTTGTCACTGAGCCTGTGGGAGGACCTGGGTTCTAGTACTCTCAACATCAGTTCCAGGCTGAGATGCACCAGAAAATCTTCTTGTCTCTTCCCACATGGTCCTTCTAATAGCCAGCAACATGTCAGCATTTATATGCAGGTACGGATATTTCTATTTAGTGCCCCCAGCTCATGACTAAAGACTGATAGTATTTCCATTGCATCCAAAGCTGAAGTTCAGATTTCTCCATCAGGTATAAGTCATTATTATATGGAGTATTTTTTTATTAGTGCAACAATTCTTGGCTGATGTTTAGTGTAAAATTTCATTTTTCTTTTTTGCCAATCCTGGTGCTTGAACTGAGGGCCTGAGCACTGTCCTTGGGCTTTCTCAAGGCTAGAGAGCTACCACTTGAGCCACAGCACCATTTCCAGCTTTATCTTCTATATATGTATTACTGAGGAACTGAACTCAGGCCTTTGTGCATGCTAGGCAAGCACTCTACCACTAGGCCAAACTCCCAGCCAAAAATTTCATTTTTAAAATTTTACTTTGAGATCAAAGTTACTTTATAAATGTAATCTTAAATACCTGCATCATACTTTCCCAAGAAGCATTAACATTCAATAATACTAATACAAGTGCTACAAAAGGAAGTCATAATTTTTCACAGTAATATTAGTTTTTTCTCAGGACAACGATCCTTCTACCTCTGCCACCTTCATAACTGAAATTATAGCTGTGAACCACTATGTCTAGCTTGAGTTAAGACTCCTTAACTTTATTGCCTTAGTTGGCCTTGGACTTAATCCTTCCATCTCTACTTTCTGCTGAGCTACGACTGCAGATATGAGCTATCAAGCCAACACCTAGATAGTTTTTAGAATGTATTTTGAATTGGTACAAAATAGCAGAATGCTAAGGGACATAGTCTGACCACGATTTACTCACTTCAATGCCATAGGTCAAATTCTGGCAAATGGAAAAGAAAAAACAAACCAAAAAAAAAGGGGGGGGGGCCGGGAGTTTGGCCTAGTGGTTAAAGTGCTTGCCTAGCATGCATGAAGACCCGGGTTCGATTCCTCGGTACCACATTTAGAAAAAAAGCCGGAAGTGGTGCTGAGGCTCAAGTGGTAGAGCTCTAGCCTTGAGAAAGTCCAAGAACAGTGCTCAGGCCCTGAGCTCAAGCCCCGGACTGGCAAAACAACAACAACAACAAAAAACAACCCTCACTCTGTTGGTGCTTCCAGTCACTCATTGGGATTTAGTGAATTGAGTCTTCTTGAGTATACTCTATCTTACTGAGTATTCATTACCCTGGAAGATTAGAAAGAAACTAGACAAGCTCAGAAACAAAATTATTTAAAAGGTAGAGAATATATTCTTTGGCCTGTTAGTGCACCGTTCTTTTTTGCTCTCCCATGAGAAGACACAATGACTGAAGAATGAATAAATACCTATAAACACCTGAAAGGTAACTGGAAAATAAATGAGCAGTAAACAGAGCCATGAGAATGGACAATAAATGAAATATCAAATCCTTTCTCCTGATAGAATAAAGTACACCATTAGTATATTAAGTTAAACATATCTTTTCTGGGGAATAATTTCTATATTTATGATCTGTAAGTAGATAGTTTGTGTGTGGCCTTGTCCAGCTCAGCCTCCATATGAATCATATCACCCCAATGTGTCCAATACTTACCTAACAAGGATCATATCCTTTTTACAATAGTGTCCCAACTGGGCTTCATTACTATTTCCTCTCTCCCCCCACACACTGTTTGTTTCACGTTATGGATGTCTTCTATCTCGACAGCTGATGGAAGACTTCTTTATCTTTGAACTTTGAAAGGCTGCTGGGTTTATTTTTGTACTATCCCAATTTTTACTTTTCAAAATTCTACCTGGTTTCCCTTGATGTATCTAACCAGATATGAGATACGATGCTAAGGGCCCGGCACTCACATTCTCTCCTACTTTGTCTCCCCTTTGAGAGTTTGGTACACTGACTTTCAAGTCATCTAAAGTCTGAAGGCATTAAGTACATATTATGTTTCTCTGGAGGGTTTTTGTTTTGTGCATTTAGGCAGAGGGGTACTGGAGACATGCTGCCTCGGAATCTACTGCCAAATCTTAGGCAAGTGTATTTGCTCATCTAAAAGAGACAAAAAGGAGAATAAGATGAGTGTGAAGCAGAGACTGGAGAGAAAAGGAGTGGATGAGGAAGGGAGGAAGGTGAAAGGAGGAGCAACTCTGCTGGAAATACTTTAGACACACTTAGGCAACAGAATAAGGATACTCATTAAAACTGGCTAAAAGTTAAGAAGGGGGCCGGGAATGTGTCCTAGTGATAGAGTGGTTGGCTACCATGCACGGATCCCTGGGTTCAATTCTTTGGTACCACATACGAAGAAAAAGCCAGAAGTGTTGCTGTGGTTCAAGTTGTAGAGCACTAGCCTTGAGAAAGCTCAAGGACAATGCCTAGCCCCTGAGGTCAAGCCTAGGACTCACCAAAAAAAAAAAAAAAAAAAAAAAAGGTGGGAAGGGGGGGTAAGAAAAGACAATAGAGTAGAAAAGGTAAATTTGAATAAAGTGCATTATGTAGATAGAAGAGAGACAGAGGGAGGGGTGGAGGAAGTGTGAAAGTGGGGATAAAGATAGAGAAACCAGACTCCAGTGGCTTGTGCCAATAATCCTAGATACTCGGGAGGCTAAGAATTGCTATGGGACTTTGATTGGAGGTATTTCTGGCACAAAAGTTCACCAGACCCCTTCTTAACACACAGCTAGGTACAGTGCTCCACACCTATCATCCTAGCAATGGAGAGATGAGATTATGAGATTGGGAGGATCGTAGTTCTAGGCCAGTCCAGCAGAAAAGATAAGACTTTTTTTTTTCTCCTCAGAGGGAATTGTACACAAAGGGGTGAGCCAGTCCTTCTAAGACAAGAGAAATCCTAAAAACTGGTGGATGACCACAGAGGCCTATGCCAGGGAAGGAAGCAAGAACCTATGCCAAAAAGAACCAGTGTGAAACAGGACTGGAGGCTTGTCTCAATGTTATCACACTATGTTCAAATCTCAGTGCCAGAAAAAAGATAAAAGTTGAGTGGAATAAGAGAAAGACAGAAATACCTAATTCCTGGGTGGTTAGGCAAATGAAATAACAGATTTCAAACACCTAGAATGAACTTGACATGTATATACATATACACACACACACACACACACACTCATACACACACGCACACACATACATGCACACATGACTACATGTATGCATGTACACAAACATTTAGGGTTTATTAAGTCAAACAAAATCAAAAAGCATTTGCTATATGCGTAGTTACATTTCAGCCTTGATTTTCTGACATTTTGACAACTTCGTGGTCACTTTGTAATTTTTATGTGTAACTGAAAATCTAACACACATACATTAAGTGGGATATAGTCTGGGTTTTAAAAAGCTAGCAATATAAGCAGTTTTGAAGATAAAGGGCAAAACATAGGCATCTCAGTAACATGCACAATTTTATATTTTAAATATCGGTTAAAAATAAATTGTAAAACTTTAGGGGTTGGGTTTAACTCAAGTGGTAGAGCATCTGCCTAGCAAGAATAAGACTCAGCTCAAACACCAGTACTACAAAAAATTAAAAATGCATACATATTACAGAAATATAGAATAAAGCTTTGATAATAAATGTGAAGGTTGGCTTAGAGATTTGATTCTAGTGAGCCTACTACAATTCTAATGTCTGACTTTTGTATGTTAAACTTTGAGACCTATTTTCCCATGAATATAAAATACTTCCTATCTATATTTATGGGCCTAACAGAAGGATTGAAATAGGATGCTATCTTGGATTTGTTCCAGGTTTAATATATCATGTGACAAAATAAAACAGAGTTCACCCTCCAGTAGCTCTCAAGTTTTTGCATTGTTGGTAATTTTATAAGAAGAGAAAGGGTCACAACAAAGGTGAGTTAAAAAAAAAAGAAATAAGTTGATTAATAGCAAGGATCTGTGGGAGAATGTGTGATTATGCTAACTAGATCATAAGTTTCATTACCCTGCACCCATCACAAAATAGGTAAATAAAGCAAAGACAACAGTGAACTATTAAAGTTATTTTGTGGCAATGATTCTGTGATGCCTTTAATAATAAATGTGATGTCTCAATAAATGTGTCACAGTTTGTTTTCCATGTCATATAAATTAAAAGCATGAGGTATGTTTACTTTCAAATAGCTTCCTATAAATGTCCAAAATTTGCCTGAATTTGTAGTATTCATATGGGTGACAATATCCCAAGAATTAATTACAATAAATTCTGTTTACAAGAATTTTCCCACAGTATTGTAACTGTCTTGTTTTGCTCATTTTTTTGGTTTTGTTTCACTATCAGTACATTACTACATAAAAAACAACATGCTAAAATATTCTCCATGTAGGCTGATGCTGTCTAATATCAACATTTTACTATCTGAATTCTCAGTTATTAATTTTGAATCTGTGATGAGAGACATAGAAAAGGATATAAGAGTAAGACTGAAGAGATAATAAAGAATTACTACAGGCAGGAATTTCATCAGGCTTAAAATTTTTTTAATGTTGATTACCAAGAAGAACAGATGCAGAATTCTTTGCTTAATTTGTCAGAGTGGAGGCATTCATTCTGACGAACCTCTTTAAATATATCATCCCTGATCATATTTTATATGTAGTTACTTATTTCCCACATTAGTTATCTATGAAATCTACTCTGCACATTACCAGAAAAATCTTAATCAATATCCACAACAAGACGATCATGTTGTTCATTTTCTCTCTTCCCTGAAAGGAAAGGGGCTTTCACATTGTGAAGTGGGGCAAGCTTTACTTAACGCAGGTAGTAAGAGAATTGTCATTGCAATCAGACAGATCTGATTTTGCATCGTTGGATTCATCACTTATTACCACTGCACCTTGATTGTTGTTACACAGACCTTGGATCCCTGAGTTCCTCATTAGTAAAATCGAAAGAATAAACATAGTATATTTTCCTGTACGACACACACACACACACACACACACACACACACACACACGCACACACACTGATCACTCATTCACTGAAAATAGTCTAGTGGATGGAGACAAATGAATATGGTATTCTATACAGACTATAATAAACTTTTTTGCAAGGCATACTGAGAATATAAAGAGAAGGAATACAATTCTGTTTGTGGGAAGGATATTAAGTTTTCTTTAGCTATGTCTCAAAAAATCAATTTATGATCAATAAATGGTTACTCTATTGCCATTAACATAATCTTGGACATTCACACCTCGGTCTCCTTCGCTGAACAAAATTCCTTAACTTAGGTAGCTATGGCTAAGTTTTTCATGTTCTCAAAGGGCAAAACTGAGTCATGCTTCTAAAAGTGGATTTATGTAAGCTGCATTCAGAATTAGCTGAACAGGAATCTATAAAGTGATTTACTCCAAGTCCTTCTAAAATCTTTCTGGTTTTACAACTGACTTTCTAACCTCCCAGTCACACTTTTGCTCTAGCTGTCCCCACACCCTACCACAGGTCTTGAGCGAATGGAAACAACCGGTCACCCAAGATTTATGTTATTAGTTAACATGGTTTAAATGACTACACTTGCTAGTCTACTCACATTTTGGAAATACAGAAGTGGAGACAATTTTTAGTCAACCATCAGATATGCTATCTGTTAATAATAACTTTTCATAGAGTAATTATATGAGACACAATACCTAACTCAATTCATTACCATAATTCAGAATTAAATGCAATCAAGTATAAATCTGTGGGATCAACTGAAAGGTAAGCTGTCAGGTTAATTGACAAAATTATGTCTTAGATATCTGAAATAATGATATCTAAATAATGAAAATGAAAGATGATTGAATTTTTATTATTTTCAAATCACATTTTCATTATTTTTAAGTGATGAAAAAGGAATACGAAGGAAATAACTTTCAAGTACTCAAACTAATTCACAGGAAAAACATTTATAAATATATTAGCAAGCATTCCCTTTAGTCTTGTCAAGAAGAGGATGTTTCTACTTAAGAATACCAAAACTAATTATTTTGCTCTTGCATCTCTAAGACCAGAACTTCTAATTGAGACATAACATAGTACATGTGGAAATGAAATATTTCCTTCTTGTATGAAGACCCATTTTGTAGTCCAAGTTAACCTTGAACTGAACGATCCTTCTGCCTCAACCTCTCCAATGGCGGAAATGAAACCATTTTTTTTTTTTGCCAGTCCTGGGCTTGAGCTCAGGGCCTGAACCCTATCCTTGGATTTTCTCAAGGCTAGACCTCTATCACTTGAGCCTCAGCACCACTTCTGGCTTTTTTCTATATATGTGGTACCAAGGAATTGAACCTGCATCTCCGTGCATGCTAGGCAAGCACTCTACCACTAGGCCAAACTCCTGGCCTGAAATGAAACCATTTTTACTGATATGAAGTTCAAGCCCCAAGACTGTCCAAGTCACAAGAAAATAATAAATAAATAAATAAATATATATGAGAATGTCTTTAGAGAAATAAATGTTTAAATTTCCTGAGTAAGACAGCTACAGCTATCATGTTAAGATGGGCAATCGAAAAATGTTTTTTCAGTTTTTAAAGTAAATGTTGTTTAAAATATTGAAACTACTCTAGAAAGAAACATGTATTATAAAATAAGTTATGCTATTATTTAATACTTTAACATATGGGTATCATAAACTGAATGCTGAACATTATAATTGCTAGAGGACCTTTAGTTTTTTTAAATTTTATTTTCTCTTTTTATGTGGCCTAGCTTGTCTTGAAACCTTGACCCTCCTGCCTTAGCCTCTTACATGTTGGGATTAAAGCCACCTTCCTCATTTCAGGACATATGTTTTCTGCACAAGTATTGTCAGAGCAAATATTAATCCATATTATTTCTCATAAATAGGTTATTATCTGCATACTGATGATTATACCTTCTTTTCATACCATTCTATTACATATTATTCTCAGTTTTCATCTGATCTAAATAGTTGTTGGTATTTTAATAGGCAACCTTTACCACACTCAAATCATCCACAAATTGAAAACTCTTTTCCTTGAGCTATTAACATGGAGAAACCTCTTATATGGTTACCACATTCAGCATGAATTAAGCTGGTGTTGGGACTGTGACAATATGACTTTCATGCAAAGTAATGAAACCTGTTATCTACTTTTTGTCCCTGCTGGTGAAGTGGTATTAATTAATTTCACCAAAGCCCGGAAGTCCAGTTTCACATCCTTTATTATGATGCTAATTGCTTTGAAGAACTTGAAGCAATTGATGGAGACAGCATCTTATTTTTGAAGCCCTGTACATAATAAGTATCTTCCTGAACACTCATTAAAGCTGGCCACCGTATAAAGCTCAGGATGAGCCCTTAATTGGACTCAGAGTGAGACAGTCAGTCTACACTCATCATTTTATACAGGACTAGTAGAAAAAATGATCTGTCTTATATAGGCTATGGGGGCAATAACCAAAATATCTGAAATTGATTGAATTCTTAGGTCACAGGTGATGCTGATATAATTATTAGCTTTGTTTCTCATACTGGTGGTATTTTCTCTGTAGCTTCTCTACCTTGTCAGTTAAAATTCTTCCTTTCAACCCAGTGGGCCAGGATATTGGCTAAAAATAACAACTCCTATGAGATTTCTATAAGGATTGGTAGAAAGTGTGAACTGGTATAAAATGGTACTAAATCTATAAAAGACTGCTTTCATGTCCATCATTCCAATTAACAATTCATGATTTATTTAACTAGGACATAAAGACTTATTTTTCAAGGACAAAGTATCATTAAACATAACAAGGAGCATGTGAGCTTAAAAAGGTTCTCTAAAGAGAATCAAAACCAAAAGATGAAACAACAGAGCAGAAGGTAAAGTCGATGTTTATTAATAATAGGCCTGAGTAAGTATATTCAAGGCAGGGAAATTATAGCAACTAAAGGACATGCAGATATCTCACATAACAACCAAACTCTTGCCTTGTTCTTTAGATAAACATTAAACATATAAGCCATTTAAAAATGTTTCCTGAGAACATAGCAGAAAGAAAGCACAGCAAATAATGATTTCTGAAATCTTTACATTTTTTAGGACTTACAGTAGAATTAATATTGACTTGGTCATCCCAGCTCAAATAGTGTCATCAATAAGGCCATAAATATTATGCTCCATTTCTCCTCAGGGTCATAAATGGAAGAGATTCTGGGCAATGTTGGAACAAACTTAAGTGTTCACTACTGCTGTTTTTCCTGTCAGCACTTTACAGAAACTGACTTTGCTGCACTGTATCTGGATACTGAACCTTCCTTGGGCATACAGGACGAGTAGGAAACAGAAGCTGCATAAGCAATATTTAAGCATCAGATCCAATCACAGCTGAAAGTGTTGGAGAACCAGCTGAAGTACCCAAAAAAATCACTCAACTGCATCATGTGATTTATCCCTTACAATTAATTAGGCTGAGAAACAATGGTGATTTTATAGGTGAAAAAAACAAAGACAAAAGAAAAATTCTAACATTTGAATAAATCCATACAATGCATACAATCTAAACCTATATGGGAAGGATATGAAATTGAAACCTAGATGGATGAACTTTGGTCCTTTATAGATCCAATCAAAACTATCAGGTTCCTGTGCCTTATACTTGTAATCCTCACTACTCAGAAGGCAGAGATCTAAAAAAAAAAAAATCATAGTTTGAAGCCAGTCCAGGCAGGAAATTCTATGAGACTCTTATTTCCAATTAACCAGCAATGCCCAAAGTGGAGCTGTGGCTCAAGTGGCAGAGCTCCAATCTTGAGCAAAAAAGCTTAGGGAAAGTGTCTCGGGCTCTGAGTTCAAGCCCCGGTATGGGCACACACACACACAAATTGGGAAAATGACAATTTTATCAGCAATCTGGCAGCTGGAGAACAAGATCCTGTACAACCAGATGTCACCCCCATTCTGAAGCAAACACAGATCCCCTGAGTTCAGAACAGAGTCACCTGAATTGGTCCTCAGTGACTGATAACTCAGGAACAAGTTCCTGAATCACTTTTCTTGGCATTTTCCCCCAAGCCAGTGGGGCCACCTCACAGAAAGAACAGGCATTGACTCCTCTTAGATCACCAGATAGTATTAGACAGGTAGCAATTACAACACCAGAGAGAGGCAGATGGGCGTTTCTGTGTTGCAATATTGATCTTCATGCTACATCTATTATGACTATGGAAATAATTGCTACTAATACTCTCATTACTTATAATTATTATCATGTTCGCAGGTAAAGAGACCAACTAAGTGAAAGGTCAGTGAAATATGCAAGTGTTTTTTGATTCTCTTGATTTGTGATTAGTTCCACAATTTTCTTTTTACTTAGTATATTGACACAAGCTCAAATTATTGTGATAATTAACATGAGTATATTATATCTGATAGTATGTATCTCACTTAATCAAGTAACAATCAAATTATTATTTCATTCATTAATTTTGTATCTTCATTTAAAGCTACAATGTAATTGTGTTTATTGTAATATTTCTCTCTTCACCCTTGTAGGAGCAACAACCTCACCTCCATATCATACAAGTAGCAAATTATTGCTGTCATTCCCTTTTTAAAACAACTCTACAACTGGGGGAATAGATCTGGTAAAAAGTATACTTAGCATATGTAAGAATTTAAATTCATTTTTCTCAGCATTCTCTGACCCTACCGCCACACACATATACGCCAAAAGAATAAAACAATAACATAGCAGTTGTAGAATTTAGCTATTGTTCAATTTTTTAAAAAACTGAGTCAAAAATGCTATAGCTAAGCAGAAACAATAAAATTCAGAAAACCCAGATTTGGATTGTGCATTTCACTCTGAATGTAACCAAGATTTTTAATCTGAAAAATGTCAAGTATCATCACTCAAACCTCAAGGTTAGAGGCATGGCTCAGTGGTAGAGCTAGTACCCTGCCATGAGTGGATGAGAGGATGAGGCGCCAAGTTCAAGCCTCAAAACCAGCACGAACCTGATCAAAAATTATAAAAAGAAAAAAACAGAAATTTTAGGAAACAGCAGATTGGTGAAGGCAAGAACTAACCATGAGAATAGCCATTCGTGATTCTTTAATGTACAAGGTATCTTAATTCACATTTAGTGATACATTTTTTAAAATATCATGTCAGGTACTAGTGGCTCAAGCCTGTAATCCTAGCTACTCAGAGGCTGAGACTGAAAGATCATAGTTCGAAGCCAGCGGAGGCAGGAAAGTCTGTGAGACTCTTATCTCCAACTAACTTCCAAAAAGTTGTAAATGGAGCTGTGGTTCAAATGGTGTTAGAGCATTAGCACCACTGAGCACAAAAGTTCAGGGACATCAGTCAGGTACTGAGTTCTAACCCGAAGAGGAAATAACTCAATAGGGAATTATGGTGTTCTTCATCACTGAACACAAGAAACATAACGCTTTCAAGATTTTCACAGAGAAAATACATCTTGGCTTAGGTGGATAATGGAAAAATTGCTAGAGAGTAATTTAAACCAAAACATATGTAGATGTGATCTTGCTTGGTTTATGGCTAGTAACCTGAGTACCATATGACTTTGTATAGCATCTGACTCGCGCTACAAATGTTATTCTCCTACCGCCCCATGCTCTAAGAGAAGAATAAGCCCCTGTGGGGAAGCCTTCATGCTTGCTCTTTGGCACTGAATCTTCTATAACACCAGAGCTAACCCACCTATGTGTGGCTCACAGGCATGACAGAGAAATACCTTAGTGTAGAAGACAAACCTCTTGATTGGTGAAAACATTTAGACTCAATCAAAATGTGTCTCTGACTGTAAGAAGAATTAAGAGCAAGTCACCCAATGCTTCAGAATCTCAGTTTCATGGCCTTTAAAACTCCAAGGGAGGGGTAGGGGTAAGAAATCATTTATAGTAAAGTTCCAGCTGTAATTTCTATCAGTCTAAGAAAAGAAATTAAATTCATCACTGCTTTTTGAAGTATATTTTCTAGAGAACTTATAAGGCACGAGTCTAGGATCGCATTCAGATATTTTGTTTTGTCTAAGTTTTCTGGATGAATATAAGACATTATTCCTTTTGAAGTAATTGCTCAAAAATAATTTTGAGAAGAAATTTTCTGTAGTCTGAATGAAATGGTCCCGAACTCATTTTAGTATCTATTATTGTCACTCTTTACCCATTAATTGCCTTCAAATTAATTTCCTGAAATTCGTTAAAGCTGAACACAAATCAGAAGGAGTTCTATGTACTCATGGTGGGAGATAATTCAGATAAGAAATTCCATGAGCGTCTTAGTTTGACTGAGCTGCGATGATCACTGATTGGAATTAATAAACATTATTTTTACTTTCTTCTCATTCCCTAGACTGAATAAACTATAGGTTTGTTTCATAAAATCAATTTGTAAAGCTTTGATAACTCCTTGTGTGCCATGGTAAGCTTTTCAAAATATGCTTGTACTGCCCCGATAAAAGACATACATATAAAAATGTATTTATCCTTTCAAACATATTTCTAAAGGGTAAAAAATAAAGGTAAATAATATAGATTGCCATGGATTCTATTATATTTTGCACATTAAAGTTAGAATCAGACATGGGTAAAATACTGTAAGAGAAATCAAGGTTGTTCTATTCATTTTTTTTCAAAATTATATAGCAAATTTTAGCCCCATACATGGCATGTGCAATTTTTCCTGCCACATAAGAACCTTCATATATAAGGAGAAATTTTCATCTCAAGCTGTACAACCCTGAACAAGAGCAGCCAGCTCAAATGTCATTCTGGGGCAGTATCAAATAACCTCAGTTTGGAAACAGGATATCTGCAGTTCACTGCAGGATTCAAGGGGTCATAGGAAATGTGGAGCAATGCAAAGATTGCCCAAATGCAAACACAGCTCCCCATTCACTGCAGAGTTGGGCCTATGGCACATGCTTTTCTTGTAGATGTTTGACTTACCTGCACTATATAACAAGAAGTTTCTTTTAAATCTACTTTTCACTGTGAAAAAGTCACAAATTAAGAAGAATCAAGTTCACAACTTGTTATTTATTCTACTATCATATTAAAAGAAAATAACAGGAAGTGTAAACAATAGAATACAGTCATTTATTAAAGAATAGTATTAAAATTACTTGTTTTAGAGGTTTTTCTTTGTGATTGTTGTTCTTAATGTACTATGTTATTTCTTTCCTCTTTTTTCACCTTCTGGTTAATCACATGTGGTTACTGTATCTGATTTTGTTACCTGGTATATTGTATAGACATTTGTTTGTTTATATGAAATAGGGAAGAGAAGGGGGGAAACAAGATGATTGTGAGGGGTGGGGGGAAGGAAACGGGGGACAACAACTTGAGAAGGGGTATCATTGTGCAAGAATTAATGCACCCACTACCAGACAAATGTAACTGTAACCCCTCTATACATTATCTCAACAATAAAATATAAAAAATTACTTGTTTTATGTTATCATTCCTTGCACATGTATTTAATCCCTAAACTACAGATAAACTAAAAGGCTTCAGAATATCAGATTTTGTGATCAGTACACTGCTGATATAGGCACTTCATATCCTCTTACAACAATACCACATCTATTATTATAATAAACTTAATTAAAACCCTTGGAAGATTCTATTTGATATAGTGTGACACATTACTAAATCACAACGACTAGACAGGCAGTATTTTATCAGTTGGTGGAATCATCTGAGTGAATTAAAAGAATTCGCTTTTGTGGTATGACACTGAACATTTTGAAGGATGTTCTGGGATTTTGTTTTAATTACATGTCTAAAGACTGGCCAGGAATGAATGGTTACTCTTAATATACTTCAATTTTAACTTTTCAGTACAGTGAAAATAATTTGCATATACCTGTTCTCTCACACAAATAATAAGTCTTTGTGGCTATTTAAAAAAGAAGAAAAGGGCCCGGAGTTTGGCTTAGTGGTAAGTGTGCTTGCCCAGCAAACATGAAGACCCAGGTTCTATTCCTTGGTACTACATAAACAGAAAAAATGCCAGAAGTAGTGTGTGACTGAAGTGGTAGATCTCTAGCCTTGAGTGAGAAGACCAAGGACCATGCACAGGACCTGAGTTCAAGCCCCATGACAAAAGGAAAGAGAAAGAAAGAAAGAAAGAAAGAAAGAAAGAAAGAAAGAAAGAAAGAAAGAAAGAAAGAAAGAAAGAAAGAAGAAAGAAAGAAAGGAAGGAAAGAAGGAAGGAAGGAAGGATAGAAGGAAGGAAGGATAGAAGGAAGGAAGGAAGGAAGGAAGGAAGGAAGGAAGGAGGGAGGGAGGGGAAAGGGGCGGGGGAACATCAGGCAGGAAAACAGATCTTATTTGGACCTGTAACAGAAGAAAAAAATAAATCTTAGGAAAGAACAGATTTGGTGAAGGCATAAACTAAGCGTGAGAATACAGCCACTCATGATTCTTTAATGTACAAGGTATCTTAACTAACATTCAGTGATACTTAAAAAAATATTGTGTCAGATACTAGTGGCTCAAGCCTGTAATTCTAGCTACTCAGAGGCTGAGACTGAAAGATCATAGTTCAAAAAATCATATTAAATGAAGTAAGCCAGACCCAAAGGAACATAGGCTCAATGATGTTCCTTATTTGTAATAATTAGTACAAAACTTGGACTCTCCCAGCAGAGGATCACAATAGTTCAAAACCTAGATACATAGGCCATATAGCATGAGGCTAAATGAAAGGACCTCCAGGATATGATTATTGTTCCTAATTTACTGTTATTTTTTATTGCTTTTGTTGCCCCATGGTTAATCTCATATTGTTACAGTAGCTTACCTTGTTATCTGGTATATTGTATATAGGATTATTTGTTTATTTGAAATAGGAAAGGGAAGGGGGTAAAACAGATGAGGTGAGGGGGTGGGGAAGGGAAATGGGGCAAAAACATGAGAAGGGGTATCAATGTGTGTGAAGTAATGCTCCTTCTATATGAAGAATATAACTGTAATCCGTCTATTAATTACAATAAAAATAACATAAAGAAAGAGAGAGAATGGAAGGAGGGAGAGAGAGAAGGGAAAGAAAGAAAGAAAGAAAGAAAGAAAGAAAGAAAGAAAGAAAAGAAAAGAAAGAAAGAAGGAAAAGAAAAAAGAAAAAGAAGGAAAGAAAAGGCCCTGTGCAGGTGGCTCAAGCTTGTAATCCTACGTACTCAGGGGGCTGAGATCTTAGGATCACGGTTCAAAGCCAGAACTCTTATCATTAACCACCAGAAAAAAAAAATGGAAGTGGAGTTGTGGTTTAAGTGATAGAGCACTAAACTTGAGCTGAAGAACTCAGAGACAGCTTCCAGGCTCAGAGTTCAAACCCCACAACTGATGAAATGAAGAGTATGAGTTCTCTATCTTTATAACCTTTTTTTTTTTTTTTAATGAGAGGACAAGGATGTCAAGGAAACCCGAGCACTTTTCCATTAAGTTGTAAGGGATGATAGCATGATGATGATGGTGGTGGTGGTGGGGATGATGATGATGATGATGATGATGGTGCTGATGCTGTTATTATTTTAATAAAAATAACAGAAGTATTGGGAAGGTCAACATTGTCAGACCTTTTAAAACCTTAATTTGAAACACACTATGGCCTACAGAGTAACTCATTTTCATTTACAGTACACTCTTAAATGTTTTGGCTATAAAAAATATCCATTCTACATTATACTGATTTAGCAGATTTACAGTTAGGCTTTTATTAACAGTAATGAAAATACGAACTGACTTGTCTACGTAAGAATTTGGGAAGTTTCAGGTGATTTTCTCAGTGGACAGACAGGTGATGTTAATGAGCTCAATACATAAAGACAAAGAAGAAAAACAGGCTCAACAATGGGAAAAAAGGAAGAGATGTAAATCACACACTTGGGGCTTCAATAGGGATCAGAAAGAATAGCTTTGTTTCAAGGCAAGCCCAGTAGTTAATTTAGAAAGACATGACAAGACATAATTAGAAAGGGCAATTCAATGACAACAAGCAGTTTGGAAAAGTAATAAGGAAACTAATACCTTTTTCTGTAATTAAGGAGTATAGAATGACTTTCCACAAATAATTCATATCAGTTTACTTTTGAATCTATGGACCAAATTTTCATGTGAACTGAAGTACTTTAAACTTGTTTTTGTAGATTTTTCAGAGATCTATCTGAAAATATTTTTTAGAAGTCCATGAAATGCTGACATTATTAGTGTCTACATTTAAGTTTCCTTCCTTCCTTCCTTCCTTCCTTCCTTCCTTCCTTCCTTCCTTCCTTCCTTCCTTCCTTCCTTCCTTCCTTCCTTCCTTCCTTCCCATCCTTCCTTCCTCCTTCCTCTCTGTCTGTCTCTCTGTCTCTCTGTCTCTGTCTCTCTGTCTCTGTCCCTCTCTTCCCCCCTCCTCCCTCTCTCCCTCTCTCTCTCTCTCTCTCTCTCTCTCTCTCTCTCTGTCCCTCTCTTCCCCCCTCCTCCCTCTCTCCCTCTCTCTCTCTCTCTCTCTCTCTCTCTCTCTCTCTCTCTCTCTCTCTCTCTCTCTCTCTCTCTCTCTCTCTCTCTCTCTCTCTCTCTCTCTTCCAGTATCCCTACTTATCCTCCATTTTTCCCTCTCTGTCTTTCTATGTGGTACTAGAGTTTGAACCAGAGCCATTTGAGCCATATTCTCAGCCTTGGGATGGATATTCTTTATATTTAAAAACATACATTTTAAAAATGATCTATGCAGGGGGGGAGGGAAATGGGTACCAAGACATGTGAAAGGGTATCAATGTATGTGAATTAATGCACCTTCTATCTGGCAAATATCATGTAACCCTTTTACTAATTACAATAAAAAAAAGAGTAAAAAAAATAAAATGACACCTAAAAAAAAATGATCTATGCAACTTGTTGGCAGGGATAAGAGAAATGGGAGCAAAGATTAGGAAGGGATAACATTTTCCCAGAAGAATTGTACTCATTGTCTTATACATGGAACTGTAACTGTTCTGTATAACTCCTTAATAATAACAATAAGTTTTCAAAAAATTATATTTAAGCATCAAGCTAAAAAAGATAATAAAAATTGGTAATGGCACACTGCTTGACATTTTAAATATTTTTATATTTAACTGAAAATCATTTTGTTGCTATGAAGATAACTACATTTCATATATTCTAATTAATATATACCTTCATAAGTTAAGGTGAAGATTTTTCTACAATGTGAATTAAAACATATTCCCGGACACTCACACCCCTCTTACTGTTACAAAGCATTTTTGGTGCCAGATTCCTGGAACAAAGACAATTCTAATCAAATCAGACTTTGCCTTTCCGGGTCAGGCCCACTTGTCAATCCTGCTAAAAGGCAGAAAGACTTGGGAAAGAGAATGTAATGTGAAAAGGATGAACAAAGGAAGAGGCAGCACAAACTAAAACAACTGCTGGTTTTCCTCACTGAGCTCTCTTCAAACACCCATTAGTCCAAACACTAAACTGAAATCATATAAATACCATTTGTTTTCAATTTGCTAAAGAATAAAGCTATATGAAAAAAAGCCCAACTGAATACTACAGACTTGAGAGGGGCACCAAATAATAGCTAAAGCTTCTTAAGGAAATCATCTGCTAGTCTCTTAGCCAGCTTTAATTCCTGGGGTTAAGCAAAAGATTACCAGTCTCTCATTGTGAAGCAATTGCTTTAGTTAGTCACTGATTTTATCACTGTTATTTTCAACGGATGTGATAATTGTAGACATCTATGGGCTACCGAGAAATGCTTTGACATATGGACACATATGCAATGATGAAATTAAATGAGTTAACATATCCATTACCTTACTTATCTGTAGATATGTGATTTTTAAGCCAACCAAGGAATCTATCCAAATATACATTCTTATATCTAACACTTAAATTAGTGTTTATCACTCAACAAATGATCTCTGAACACTATGTGCTATGAAGTAATATCTGTGAATGTAATTAATACAGATTTTAAATGTTACACAATTTTAATTTACTAAACTCATTGCTTTTTCACCGTTTTAACATGCCTATCACATTGACCTTTTCTAATACTATGATATATGTGTCCCTTTCCTTTTACTAGAACCAATACCTGACATAAGGTTAGTATAAAGGTATTTTGGCTCTCAGTTTTAAAAATTCCAATCCCATAACTGGTTGGCCCTAATGCATTGTAGTTATGGGGGCCAAAAGCTTGAGGCACAGAAAAACCATTTACCTTATGGTGAGGAAAGGTAAAGAGAGGGAGAGAAAGGAACTAAGTCCCACAATCTTCTTCAAACCACAGTAATATTTCCCAGCAAATAAAGATCCCAAGTTTGGAAGGGGAGACTTGAGGAAGGCATGGATAAGACTAGAATAACTTCCCAAATATGGCTAATAGCTCTTCAACCCAGCATTTGCCCTGGAACATGCAAAATGAATTGAATGTATGAGGAGTTATAGAAGAGGAATAAGAAAGGCAAGCAAGGAAGGGCCAGGAGTTTGGCCTAGTGGTGGAGTGCTTGCCTAGCATGCATGAAGACCAGGGTCCATTTCTAGGTACCACATACATAGAAAAAAAGCCAGAAGTGGTACTGAGGCTTAAGTGGTAGAGCTCTAGTCTTAAGAAAATCCAAGGACAGTGCTCAGGCCCAGAGCTGATGCTCAGGATTGAAAAACAAAACAAAACAAACAAAAACAAAAAAAATCCAAAAAACAGAAAAGAAAAAAGAAAAGAAAGGAAGGAAATAAATAAGTCTTGAGCTGTGTGTAAAAGTACATTTAATTGGCTCAGAATTTATAGATTCTAACCTGTCCTCTTTTACTTTTTTTTCTTGAAAACTCTTCATCTCACATCCTAAATATTATTTTTACTTGATCAGAGAAGCCAAAAGCGCCCCCTATTTATCCTGGAGACCAGTGGCAAAATGAGTACAACAAAGATGAGAGAAAGCCTCAAAAAATAGGTTAATTGAAAAGCAAGTTCTTAAAACTAAAGAGGAATTATTGGGGTATCCATACCAAACCAAATATAAAAATTTCAGGTGTCTCAGCACTAATAGCATTAAGATGCTCATAATATAATGTTAATTTTTGAACAGAAACTATGAAATCAAAAATTCACCTAGGCACCAATTTGATAAATTCATATGAACCAAGAAGAAAGGAATGAGAAACAATAGAATTCATATTCACTCTCAGCTTTTGCAATTTTGACTTCTAAACCCCTCTTTAATGACTATGAAAACAAAAATAAAGCTTATTTCCAATGGCAGACTTAGGGTTCAATTAGGAAATACTCTTGTTTTAGCACAGTTCACAAGACAAAACTATAGACTTTGAAAGCACTGACCCAATATGACCAACTCTAATCATTTCTTCAAAGTTAAGTAATGAAATACTTTTTAACCAAATGTCAGATGAACTGTAATATTTTAAAGAAATCCATTAGAAACCACTCTATTAACTTAAATGTCAGGACACAGCAGAGAAAAGCTGCTTAACTCCAAATGCCAGACTTCAATTTGACTTTACTTATCTGATCTACCCTCTTTGCAAACACTGTTAGCCATCGGCTTTTTTTTATTGGATATTCAGAACAAGCAGAAATAGATTTAGCTTTCAGCACTCACATTTTCCTTTATTATTTTTATAAGAAAAATTTCCCTGCTTACAGTGTGTGGGATTGACTAGTTATAGAATTCTTCTCTTCTTTCCCTTTAGGCCATAGAGCCATATATGAGAAGGTTAGACTGGAATTCAGGAAAAAAGGGAAAAAAATCTTGTGAAATATATAATAACTATGATGCACTGTAAACAAATCCAAATAAACATACTCAAGCAAAAAAGTCATATTACATATGCTTTATCTTTTTCTATTTGTTTTCCCCTGTAATTTTCATGTCTACCTATAAGCAATAACATCCTTATCATGATTGACAGACAGCAAGAATCTATCTATAGCAATATAAAATAACCAGCAAGACAGCAAAGGTATACTGAGGCAAAAGAACTCCCAGAAAGAATTCAGTATCAAATATCGCATGAATTTGTATATGAATCAGAGGTTTATCCAGCGTTGCAAAGTTTCGATACTTTATGTCTTTTATCCAAGGGAATATTCTCTATCAAAAGCTATCAAAGAAAAGATTTTATTCTGTACATCTAAAAGAAATAAATTATTAGATGAGAGAAGAAAAGACTGTCATTACAAGGAGAAATTAGATCCATACTGATCATAATACATAGGGCAATTTATACAAACATAGCTTCACCTTTGAAAGTCAGCATGCTTACAGAGAGGCTTGCTTTTTTCCTATTTCTTCAAAACAATAGGAATCGTATAGAATAGGATTCAAAAGGAAAAGCAATGGTTTACCTCAGTAACTAAAAAAATAATAAATAAAATGGTAATATAAGACTCTTGGGCATAATTAATCATGCCAAAATACAACCTTGGAATTTAGACCATCCCTTAAACATATAAAGCAATAAACATTTACAACATATACAGTGAGACAGCTGAATAGGAAAACTGACCATCAGAAAGTCTAAGATGAATCTTTACTATACTCTTTTAATCACGGTGCACACATAGTTGAGGTCAAAGTAGCTCCAACACTTCAGACATCTATACCTTTCCACTTGTATTGAAATTTACTGGATTGTTTTCACAAGCTCAATTGGAGAAAACAGTTTACTGACAATGAAAAAAAGACTATAAATCTTATTAGGAAATCCTAGTTAGGACTTCCTAGAATTAAACAGTGGATGCAAAGGACTAAGGACAGAGACCTCTAGTCAAAATCTTTGTCAATCTTTTTCCTCCTACACCACCACCATCATCATCCATGAGGAACTTCCCTTTTGAAACTAATAATCTGTTTGAATAAGTGTGTATGTATGTGGTCAAAAGCAATCAGTTCGTTTTTTAGAGTCAGAATAAGAGATTTTATAAATTATTAAAAGAGAAAGAGAAGAGAAAAAATCAACAAATCTTGGCTGTAGTGAAAGGTTCCTTCTAGCCATTACTGCATCTTCAAAATCTATACCTCTGTTAGAGGTAGTATTTTCCCAGAAGAATTTTTAATGTATGATAAGGAAAGTTTATCCATTATAAGTTTCCACAGTACATTCACAAATCTGAATTCACTAAAAGTAATACCATTGTTTAACTTTCATACTCCATGAACAAAAATAGTCTGTTACCTAAGTTCATCTCTGTACTATTCATAATAGGTAAAGATAGATGGTACCCATGTTTGCCACTTGACAAATTGAAGATAAATGTGGTATATGCAAATAATAGTCTCCAGCCTTATAAGTGAATGTCATTTGGACACATGCAGAAACATGAATGAATTATTAGAGCATTCTGCTGTTAAAATAGGCCAGTTACAAAACACAAATACTGTATCTTTCCAATTATGTGAAGTATTTACATAGAAAGAGAAAGCAAAATTCTGAGAGCCTAGAGCTGAAAGGTGGGTGGAAGTAGAAAATTATCCAATAGTTGTAGAATTTTAGATCTTCAAGCAAAAAAAAAGGAGTTCTAGAAATCTCTTTTATAACAATGTGACTAGATCTAACACTAGTATATTTCATAATCATTAAGATTGTAAATGTCCTATTATGCATTTATGCATTTTTCACAATTAAAAAGTAGATTGAGTAACAGACTCCCAGAATTAGGGTGTTCCAGTGTTTCTGCTTCTGTTAGGACACCTTGGAGGAAACTAGAAGTGATACAACTGAACCAGGGAACCAAGCACGTCTTTATCTCTCTCAATCTCTCCCCCCATCCCTCTCTTAAAAATATGAAAATGAGACTTCTATTTAAAAGTCTGAAAACCAAGTTTGAATGATAATGGAGATAACTGGAGATCTTCCATGATTAGAAGAGGAAATTGTCACTTGGAGCTATGCACTAGTGACTGCCATTTCTTTTCCTGGAGAGCACCAGGCTGCAGACCCAGAAATGCCAACCACAATCAGATCTCAGAACAGCTTCCTTTTAGACTTATAATTCTGAAGTCAGAGGAGAGTCCTATAGCCATAGAGGTACTTTCACCATGCTATAAAAATTCTGATTCTAAGAATAATAATATTACTTAACCCAATAAGAAAATTCCAACTCAGAAACACGAATATGAATGAATTTGTATACTACATGGTATGTTATGCATATATTATGAGACTGTATTATCACATGCCAAATAAGAATTCAAGATACAATTCCATTTGCAATTTCCATACTAAAATAAATTTCAGTGCATAAATTACTGGAGATATAAACCCCATCAAAGGGACATATATTCTAAAAGGATTTTGATTCATCAGCAATAATAATGCCTGAAAGTAAAGTGAAATGTCTACGTTCTCTCTTCCATTGGATTTAATTTTTGTACAGTATGAGGGAAAGGATAGTTAATACTACTTGAGCGACTCTATCAGGAAGAAGCAAGCAATGTATTCTTCCTGAAATTTCGAACACAAATTGTTTCCTGTCATAAATGAACTGAATATATATATATATATTCCTAAATACTTAGTAGGATCCTCAATAAATGCATGTTGAATAAATCCATGGTGCTGCCATTCAGATTCATTAATTGAACAACCACTAAATCGCTAATGTGAACACAAGCCTTTCCTTCCTTTCTCACATTCAATTAGAACTGAGTAATTCTTCCTTTACGATCTATCTTATTCCTGTGTTTTCCTTCCTACTTATCTTCTATCAGTTAGATTATCACCCAAATCCTCACCACTATTGTTACCATCCATATTATTTTAATGTCTAGACTATCCTTTTTATTCTCATGTCTGGACTCCCTAGTTGCTCAGTTTATGAGCTTTCTCAAACAAAACAAAACAATGCCTACGTCATAGCTTTTTGGGGAAGATTTCACAATACACTTAAACCACCAAGCACATAATACACGCTTGGTACACATTTCATATCAAATCCTTGCGGAACAAGTCCATCCAAAATGCACCTAACACATGTTTTGTTATTAGCCTTGCTTTCACATGAAATACCCATATTCAGCAGAATCAGATTCACTTCTTTCAAGGCTCCAGTCAATACCCATCTGCACAAAGATGCCTTTACTTTTTTCCATTCCTTCTCAACAGCTATATTGTGTATGTGTGTGTGGTTGCCTATCCTGCACTTGAACTCAGGGCATGGTGCACCGTCCTTGAGCTTTTGTGCGTGAAGCTAGTGCTCTATCATTTGAGCTACAGCTCCACTTTTGGCTTTTTGTGGTCAATTAGAAACTAGAGACTCAAGGACTGACCTGTCTAGGATGACTTCAAACTACAAATCCTCATGTCTCAGCCTCCACACTAGGTAGGATGACAGGCATGAGCCATCTGCACCCAGAACAGCCACTGTTGTCTTAAAACTCAATTATTTAAGCATTTACTCTTCATACTTCTTATATACTACTTTGTTCCCTAATGAGAATGTGGGATTTTTGTTTGTTTGCTTTTGTTGTGTTTTGCTTGAGATTTTGCTAGTGTGGAGAGGTAAATTAAAAGCAATCATGTGACTTACAACCTATTTTGGACAGGAAAGCAAAGGGGATGGAAACAAATAGTGGCAAGAGGAAGATGTATAAGTATACATAGGAATATTAAAGGCAGTACAGGCTGCTGGAATGAGAGGGAGTTTGATGGTACCCACAATAAACGATGGCACCTCTACAGAGTTACCTGCATAAAACCTTGCAGGACTACTAAGTATTGGGAAATGGAGGAGACGTACCTATGGGTACAGGCTAGCTGAGTGTACTGTGGGACTGCACGGCCACCTCAGGCAGACAGGGAAGGAGGCTGAGGCTCTCATGCAGTTGAGAGCTCTGGAAAATCCCTTCCATTTTTTTACTTTCCTCACTATGGTCCAGACACATTGACCTATTGTTCTTCCTGCCTGTCTGAGAATCCAAGCAAAAGTCTTCTTTGCTGAATCTTCCTGGTGCCCCCTCTTACCTCTCCTGGGTCTTTCATTAGGTTCTCACTGAAGTCTAAACCATTCTATTTAAAATGTTCCTCCCTCAGTCCTACCAACTATCTTGTGTTTCTCTATATTTTCTCCCAATGCTATACTGCAATACCTTCAAAACTAATATATAATTTCTGCATGCATCGTTTGTTTCCTCTCTTTATAGGTACACTCCTGGACTTATTTACTGGGCATTCAGAGGATATGGGGCAAAATGAAGTTTATCCAGCTTTAAAACAGTTATCTAATTTGTGAGAGTAGCATGGAATATTGAAAACACACTAGGGAGGGAGTAACTGTAAGTATACAAATTAAGGCCCCACAATTTTACATGTCTAGCTCTTGGTTCCTCATGAGTAAAAATTTAATTTTTACTTGCTTCCCTGTAAAATCTTCTCTGCCTTTAAATGTGAATAATTATTTTGCAGTCTCCCTGAATACAGTTCAGATATGTGAACACCACTATTACTTTACTGGTCACAGCACCAATCATCCTGTTAACCTTTTGCATGAACTTGGATAATGAGATTTGCAACTTGTGAAAGTGAGCATTATCAAATTCAAGACAGTTGCATGTATTCTCCCACAACTAGGAGAAGTTACTTATCTCTATCTGGACTTGTACCCCACCCCACACAGCCTATCTTATGAAGCTAAAAATCATAGCAACAAGTTTATATACTATCACATTGATGTCAGTAGATGCATAACACTTTGCCAGTTAGGGTTCAGACAATCAAAACCTTCAGACTGACAGTAAATTGATACATTATGACTCCCCACTTCTATCTCTCACACTTTCCTCCCGCTTCCACAGAACAATGGAGATATGATGACCACACGAAGTATACAGAGAAACAACCACATGAAAACCCAACCGCAACCAAAATGGTTTTGGAATCAGATGGCTGAAAAAACTACTCTGCTTAGCAGGGATTAATATTTCTGTGTTATAACAAACATAGAAAAATACTAGAACTAAAGAAATACTTCATGATTACTTTTGCATTTTTAACTACTATTTTGACTAAATATACAATATTCTTTTTTCCTACTCCTTTTGAAGAACTCTAAGAATCCTTGCTTTAAGGATTATAATAAGAAGAGGTCAAAGTAGCAAGCCTGTACTCTGCTACTAATCATTCTTACGATTTGCTTTGTAGGCAATTCTTAGCATCATGTAGCAATCAATGGCTGCGGATTTTTTTTTTTTTTTGCTCCCAGAAGATCAAGCAATTATGACCCAGGAAGCTCTACCAAGGGATTGCAAACAAATGCTAACAAGAGTTCAATTCTACTATCCGTAGATCATTCTATTTATTTATGGAGCTTTTATTGCTGTGACACCAACATATTTTATAAAACAAATGCTTCCTGCTACTTAGCAAAGGAAGAGACAACACTGAAAGTCACTAGGCTAGTAAGTGGTCAAGTCTGTGGTTAAGAGTTAACCCATGTACTGAGAAACCACAGTAGGCCATCTGCTCCCCAGCTCCCATCCTCAGAGATTCTGGACTCAAAACATATTAGGAGAGAGAAAAATGAAGAAGGAATTTTGGGGGCAGACTAGTGGAGAAGTAATATTGGGGCATGAAATAGCAAAAGAAAAAGAAAAGTAACTGGGATTGTAAGTAATAACAAAGACAAAGAAAAGAAAAGCTAGAGAAATAAAATTCTATCAATATCTTACACCAACATAGACAACTCAGTTAAGACCCAAGAAATCTGCATTCTAAAAATAAGTTGTTCTTTTTTTGTATTCACTGTTGTTTTCTTTTTCTCTTCCAATGCACTTGTGTGTACAAATGTGTTTTAATTTTAAATGGCAACATTTTGGACTAAAATGAAGTACAGAGGAGATACTTTTGTATTAGTGAACTAAAGTGTATGGCAAATCTTTCACTAAAATTTGTTTAAAAACTAGTCTATAAATTTCTCTTTTGCTAAGAGAACACCACTGCTGGAAAGACTGTAAATGACAGAAAGTCAAGTATTATCTCATTACATCACATGTTCCTGATTAAAAAAAATAGTTTACTTCAGGAAGATTCCATTATTTCCTGTCAAATTTTATTAGATCTATTTACTTGTATGTATTGCATAGTCAAAAAGTTGATACCCAGGTAAAATCTGCCCCAGATTGTGACAAATGTTTTCCCCTACAAATGGCTGCCTCATTGCTCCAATACTGATTCAAAATTCAGTTTCTGTACCAAATCCGTTTTACCTGAAATAGCAACAATTAAGATAGTCAAAACATAAAAGTAAAAATTAATATAATCACAACATATGTTTCTAGTCCAACATTAAAAAATAATGGCACATTTTTATGCTCATTACCACCCATTTTTAATACATGCCATGCTCTTTCAAAATTGCATTTCTCTGTAAGGAAGGTCATTGTACAAAATAAAATATTAAACACTCTCAAGTATGCATATCCAGAAAAGTATTACCTTACTTTCCCTTTTGGTAGAATTATGACTCCAAAAATCCAGTTAGTAAGATTTCAGTTGAAGTTCATTGCAACAGAATTTCTAATATGTTTAACATATAATTATTTCTACTGTTAACAGATTTTTTTTCCTCTCTCTTTTAAAAAAAAATAAAACTCATATGGGGGGCCGGGAGTTTAGCCTAGGAGTACAGTGCTAGCCTAGCATGCACGAAAACCCAGATTCGATTCCTCAGTACAACATACATAGAAAAAAGTCAGAAGTGGTGTTGTGGCTCAGGTGGTAGAGCTCTAGGCTTGAGAAAGCCCAAGGACAGTGCTCAGACCCTGAGTTCAAGCCCCAAGACTGGCAATTTAAAAAAAATGCACCTTCTATCTGGCAAATATCATGTAACCCTTCTATTAATTACAATAAAAAATATATGAAAAAAAACCTCATATGGGACTGGGTTTTTTTGGCCCACCACCTTGAGACCTACCAATATCTACCTTTTCATACATGTTTTAAACAATTTCTATCTTATTTCATTCATTAATTATAAAATAATTTCATTTTATTTAGGATATTATATGTATGACATACATACATTCATACATACACCTCTACATGCAGAGCTACATGTATTGTATAATTATTTCAGTGTTTTTAACTAAAAAATTCTTATGTTTGATTTAGCTCATGTAAAATTATTCTACATGAAATGATGGTTTTGTCAAATATTGACAAATCCCATTTTGGAATAATAAAAAAGTTAAATGGATATAATCATTTAAAGCAAGGATTCATGATCTTTCCAGCCAAATTCTTTCTTTGAGCTACATTTCAATTGTAGTTTTCCTATACTGTAATCTCATTACCCTCAACAAACACAATTTAGTCAGCATTCTTTTTTTCTTTCTTACAAGAAACTTCGATCATTCTTACTAGCATATAATGCCTTTGCTTACTAATTTTTGGCATTACCTGAGGAATAATAAATATGGTATTATGAGGTAAAATATCATTTTTATTATACTAGGGTTCAGTAACTACTACAGCACTATATCATACTGAGACAAATGAAATTAATTTACTTGTAAAGGCTCTTACAATTTGTTTCTAGGAATGCTGACAAGCATATATACATTCATATATGAATTCTCACTGAAATAGGAAAGGAGATTAGTATTTCACATTCCTGTCCCAGTAACATGTTTTTCTTCATACCGAGTTACTTATTTTGTCCTCATCGTGATTTCTTGAATATTCAATTTATCAATATCACCATTTGTTCTGATATAAAAATCAAATCTTCACTGGTGAAGTTTATTGCTCAGTCACACAGCTTGTCAGTGGTAGAGCTGGTGTTAGCTCTCAAATTCTTCAACCCTAAATCTCAGGTTTCATAAACTTCCCCAAACTTTAAGTATCTTCTTCAGACACTAATATACAATCATTATTGAGATCAAAGATGGAAGTTAAGATAGAAAGTAAGAAAAAGAATCAAAAGTACAATGAGGGAGAAAGTTGGTACTAGATTTGAATATGCATGCTGTTCAGTTAGTCTTCCCCAAAAGCAAGGCGTTTTTATCAGATAGCAAAAAGGAAATAGGTTGAGTGGGGTAGTTCTACTTGCCCTGTGAGCTAGGGCAAGTAGGATGAAAATCAGAGTCTCCCATTTGGAAAGAGACCAAAACAAGCAATCAGTAGTAAGAGACGTCAGAGGTCAAATATTTAATATCCCTCCCTGAGTCTCCCCTCAGCAGTGTCACTGCTTGAATACAACCTGCCATAATAAGGAACTGACTAGTTTCTATATAAATGACAAATTTTTAGCTGGGATAACTTGGATGGTAAAATATTCTCCTGCATTCTAGTCATTGAGAGATAGATGTCCAGTCTCTACAAGACCACAGAGCAGCACAGATTGCTCAACACTACTGAAGCAGCATTCTCTTTTCTGAAGAAGATAGCTGCAATTGAGTAACAAAAGGTTAACAAATCAGGACTGAAAAATAAATAAATAAATAATATTTGAAATAGAATAATATTTAGTATTTGAATCGAAGCTTCAAAAGGGTTTGGAGAAGAGCAGCCAGGAGCACATAGGTTTAGTGTTCACTTCGGTCACCAATTAGAAATTGTGACCTTGGGCAAGTTACTTCACTTCTCCAATCCTGTGTTCCCTTACTTGGCAAGTAACTCAGGGATCTCTCTGTAAGTGTTCGACATTGTGTTATTCTATAACTGCAAGACATCAGTAATATTATTCAAATATCATTTGTAAATGTTTACACTCACACACACAGTGTGCCAATCTCATTGCAGTAAAGATGTAAGGACTAATTTCATTAATTTCTAGCCAATCAGTCTTCATCTAAGTGGCATATAAGTGCATACCTTTATATACTTCAGGAACTAATCATGGCAGAGTCTAGCCTTTTTCTGGATAGATAAAGAAAAATTTCTGCAAGTCAAAACAACACAGCAAATACAATTAAAATGTAAAACAAACAAACAAAAAACAACCTACCAAGCTTTCTGAAATTTGAAAATAAACTTAAGAATTTCACATTCTAGAAAAACTATGTACACATTTTCTACATCAAAAGAAAACCCCTGAAGGGCTAGAATGATATTATTTTCAGAACCAGTTCATTCCAATATCTTGATTACCTTGTATCTTATTTGTCAAAAATGAATCATTCAAGGTCACCTGGCTTGTTGGCAGAAACGTAAGATTGGTGTCACAATATAATAAAGGCCATGTTTTGGACAGTATCAGAATCCAATGGATGAAAAAAAGAAATATACTGAAGGAAGAATAGGAGTGGTAGTCAAAATGAATGTACAGAGAAGAAATGTTGCATGCTTCCAGAAGGTATACATGTGTGTATGTGTGTATGTATGTATTTGTTGCAGAGAAATACCTCAAATAGAATTATGCAACTAGACTTTTAAGTCCTGCCAGAACATAAACTATGACAGCAACAGTCCATAGGTATCTGCACCCAGTCTGTAACAGTGGCTGGCATATTGTAGGCATTTAACACACAGGTGCACAATGAAAAAGGCAATAATCTAATAAAAAAATAACATATTGATCTAAAGCCTAAACAAATATGAGCATGTTACTGTGTATAGTTTTCTAGAAAGTTCAATGGACTCAGTGGGTAAAAGATATTTACGGGTTCTCAGTAACATACACATAGATATATGTATTATGCATTCTCCTTTAAAAGATCCTATCAAATGTTATTAAAAGGAAAAGGGAAGGAGAAAAAACACAGATATATGGTTTCAAATTTAATGATTTCCTGAGAGTGCAGAAATGTCTTAAGAACAAACATAAAACAATGAGCAGTGTAACCTGCACAGGCACTCTCAGAGAAAGGAGGAGCCAGAAAAGAAAAGCAAAAGTTCAGATTAATTATGTCAATAAGGACTTGGTAGTTTTCCATTTTTTTGCTAGTTGGAGACAGTTTTAATATGTGTTTGTAATATGTGTAAATAACATTCAGTGTTAAAAGCAATACATGTAATAAAGTGTGAAGAAACAGGTGAAGATATTTTGGTGTTTTAAAATGAAATGAGATATGCAAAGCCAAAAGAGTATAATCATATTAATTAGAAAGATTCCAAATGTAACTGACAAGCAAGATGACTAATTTGGGTATCACAAAGGAAAAAAGAAGGGAAATCAAAGTGAGATATGTAAGGATGAGGAGAGCCATGGAGCCATCTGCTGTGTACTAGGGAACAGCTCAGCCTGGTCAACTCGAGCTGTTTCAACAAGCTGAACAAAGGGTGGAAGATCCAGTAAAAAGGAAAATAACAAAACAGAACACTCTTACTGAAAAGTTAATAAGAGCAAAATGGGAAGGGGAGAAAGAAGCTTAATTTTAGTGATGTGAATTACAGATACTTGACCAACAGTCCCGCAGGTACCACTGCTACCTGTCTATCAGCCAGGTGCCACTTAAACCATTCAGATTAGTTTCCAGCTTTAATCCTTTAGAACAGAGAGGAGGAGATATCAAGGTGTGTGTGTGTGTGTGTGTGTGTGTGTGTGTGTGTGTGTGTGTGTGTGTGTTGTGTGTGTGTGTGTGTAGTTACTGAAATTCTGCTGGACAGGAAACTGCTATTTTTTACTTCTCTATTTTCATCTACTTTGGATTTCCTAAGATTTTCAGTTTAGTGAAATAATTTCATTCATTACTTCAATTATTCATTTCTAACTGAAGATCTTTCACGTTCCTCCTGCTTTGAATGTCTTAGGCTTTTAACAAGGTGAGAGGTTATTTGCAACTGTCATTCTAAAATACCTTCAAGGGCAGTCATAGGAAAAGATCCACTGACACTGAAATAGAAACGACTTTGGAATCAAAGGAAAGGAATGTTTTGGTATATTCAGTCCATCATGTTGGTCCTCTACAGATGGCAGTGTCTTATTGTCAGTGTGGAAACAACTTTTTTTGCTATACAACTTCAGAGATATTGAAGACAAAGCAAAACAAAATTTGGCCTAAGATTAAAATATCAATATATTCTTATGCCCAAGAGTCTGTTGTCAAGCTGGGCCTTCCATAACAGACGACATTTTCCTTCAGATGGTACCATAAGATTCCTGGCTACAATCTAATTCATCAGATGCTTTCCAAAGGAATCTAAGCTTGAAATTTCCCAAACCTAGTCTCTCCAGATTACTTTCCAATATACATAAAATGTAGGGAAAAAGAAATTAAAACTTAAGTGAATAAAATAAATTAATGGTATAGGCTGGGGACTTAGCTCACTGATAGAGCACTTGTCTAACATATGTGTGAGGCCCTGGGTTTTATATCTACCCTCCTCCCAAAATAAATAAATAAATAAACAAACAAACAGACAGACAGACAGACAGACAGACAGACAGATAGATAGATAGATAGATAGATAGATAAAATGATTCAGTGAAAACCAAAACCTTAACTCGTATCACAATTCAATCATCTTCATATTGGGGAAAATGGAATCAAGCAGACAAAAACCAGAATAATTGTATATATACACATATTTTCATTCCAGTTTGTATTAAAGGTCTAATGAACTACAAATATGCCCACATGACATTGTAAACACATGAAATTATATTATCCGATGAAAGGAATCATCATTTTTACAAACTTGACATAACCACCATAACTGTAGGCCATTTCAAACATAAGCTATTGCCTTCTATTATTAAAAAAAAGCACAGAAAAGGTTGTATTTTGACAAGAGTTAGTGAGGAAGAGCATATTTCTAATACTTATAAAACAAAACCCTAATGTACAGTGGCGTTAGGTCTGAGGACTTAAGGCAGCAAAGATTACTATGTCGCTCTTCTACTCTCTCAGGCTCTAGCATAAAGAAGAATCAATTCATCTTCAACAGACTATGGTCTTGAAGGCTACAGCCCTAACCATGATATACAGAATCAACTGATAGAGAAAGAAAACTAGAAAGGACAATAAAATCCTGAACCCATTACAAAGATGAGAATGTCACTTAAAAATATAAGCCATGACAGGTTAGATCACATCAAAAACAGGCACCAGGAAAAGAAAGCCCTACTTCTTTCTGTCACTTAACAATGCTTGCTTAGTCAAAAAGAGTAATAGGATACAAAAGGATAGCTTACAAAATAACTAAGCTTCTCTTCCCCTTTCCTATTATTTAATAGTTACAATCTTTTAACGACAAAAATAACTGCTAACAATCCTCTTGTTAATCCCTTTCCCCATCATAAAGAAAACAGATTCACACATTTTCATTATACTTTGAGGTACTAGTCCAAAATACTAACAGTGTTTCACACAAGCTGCTAGCTACTGTATACCTCTAACTTTTCAGGAGAAAAGCACTTTCCGACTGCTTATCTCGGATGCACGGGAAATGCTACAGCTGTGTTGCTGGCCAAAACTGGGCACTGAGATGCTTTTAGGCACCAGTAAATCTTTCCCACTTATTACTAATGCCACAAAATCAATGCCTGGCTTGAATAAAGGGGGGGAGAAAAAGAAAATTAAAAAAAAATCCACCTCTATTTGGAATGCACAGTGTATTAAAAACCCTTAGTAGAAGAATTTCTTTAAAAATGAAAATAGAATTTCACTACTACTTTTAAGCAGGCTCTAGATGAACAAAATGCACTATGTGTTTCTTTGTCTACTTGATTTTATCAGTTAAAAAATATAGAATTTAGTTATGAATTTTTATTTAAGAACCATATTTCTTTACTGGCTAACTCACCTATTTAGGCAGAGTTTTAATGAAAGGCAAGTATAAAGTAATCATGTCTTCATTGGAGCACTCTGCCTCTGTATCTGCAGGGTGTGCATTTGCTTTTTATAGCCTGTCATTTCATCTGGGTATTAGTTCCCGGTCACTTTGCCAGGTGGGAAGAGGCAGCGAATGCAGTTTGCCTGTCAGACCTTAATGATGCTTCAGGGATTTGATAAATATACAAAGCAGTGTCTGTGTAAAGACCATTTTCCTAATTGCACCTGAAAAAACAAGCCTCTTTTTAAATCTATGTACTGAAACGTGTGCGGCAAGTGTGTGTGTGTGTGTGTGTGTGTGTGTGTGTGTGTGCAAAGATCTTGAAACAAGTTTTTCTGTGTTTATTTTTAATACCGAGCTACCGCATACTGAACATAAATATCTATAGGATGTCTTTTTTATTCTTTATCATGGTCTAGAGGGAAATTGAAAGGGGTATTTCATCACAGTTTCTCCACTTCTGTTTTAACTCCAAGAGGATTTACACACCGTATTAAAAATCTGATTATCTTGTCTTTTACTACTATTTTACTAAGTAAATACTCAACAGTGGTGAAGAGTACTAGAAGACAGTATTAGAAGAATAAAAATACACTACAGCAGGTTAAGACAGAGCCATAAAAACCCCTTGTTAGCATTCTACAGTGAGACCTGGAAAAATCTGAGGAGTCATGGTTTCATTCCTGTCAACTTTCCAATCTAAAAGGATTGCAATGACCCAGTGCATAGAGCAATATTGAGTCCTGAGCTGTTTTAAGAGCTTGGAGTCTCTTCATTCACAGTCTATTAAACTGGGCTTCGGCAACCTGACTGGCTAAAATGACGCGTCTTAAAAACAATGCAGTATCTTACTAATGGATCTTGTACTTTTTAAATTGACTCGCAAAGAAGCTATTTAAATGTATGGTTACAGAAGACAAACTAATTTTGGAGACCCCTTCATGCATAATTGTAGGATGTTTTGAACAAAATAAAAGTGCTCCCAGTCAATGCTCAGTGCTCAGCAGTATAAGCTGGGCAGGACAGTGAGCGTCTAGAGCTAAGGAGAGGAAAGGTCAGTCACTGTAAATGTCTCAGTACTTGCTGTAATTATAGGGAGGGAAACAAATTACAAAGACGGGGGGGAAAAGTGATGGAAAAACAGGAAGAAAAGATGGAAAAAGATAATAATGCCAACTGGGGGCTTAGGTTAATCTATACCAGAATAACCAAAATGCAAACAAAGTCTCTTGTGAGAAAAAGAAAAAATAATGATACTCATTGGTATAGAGAAGTCCCATTCGCACTAATGTATAGTTTCCATTTTCCTTCTTGTTTTTAACATTAGAGATAAAGTGAAACAAACTGAAATTCAGGGATGACTTGCAGGCTGAAATTTGACATCCTCCACCCCACATTTAACAATCTTTTTTTTTAAGGAGTTGCTCTTAAAAGACTGATTCATGCTAGGATTTCACATGATTTTTTTACTTGTCTCTTCAATGACACCCTAAGCCTTGCAGTCACATGATCTGCTCAAACAAAACCATGTAATTAAAGCACAAGAAGAAAAGAAGGAGCTTAACACCCTAGAGAATACCTTTTGGGGAACTCGAGCCCACCCTTTCCTTCATTCAATGTCATCATCATCATCATCTCTCTCTCTACTTACAAAGTTTAGGAGCAGTTTGCAGATTAGTTTCTGTTGTTTGTGGCAGAGTTGCTGACTTGGGTGTTCTCACCTCAGGGTTCCGAGTGGCTGAAGGGAAGAAAGGTGAAGTAGAAGGCCGGAAAGAAAAGGCAAAAATATGATGCTTGGGGGTTGGTGCTGCTGCAGATTCAGGGGACACAGCAGCATTGTCAACTTGCAGTGTAACTTGAACCTCGGTTTCAGATTGAACCCTAGAGACAGGTGAGGTGTATGTCTCCGACGATCCCCACACCGCTGAGGAAGCAGTTGGATCTCCAGCTGTCATAGGGTCCTGGCCTAACCCCCCAGGGTCAAGGTGAGTAGGTGAGTCATACTCAAATATCTTGTCCACAAACACCCACTTGAGGCCAGCAATACACAGGCAGAGGCTGACAAGGCAGGCCAGGATGGGGACAATGCAGATCTTCTCAGAGTTGAGGCAACCTCTCAGGCGCTCAGCTTCCAGGCACACGCAGCAGGGCCCAGCCAGGCCCACAAGTCCAGGGCTTCTCCCATCTTCTGTCTGGGTCTCTGGCATGTCTTCAGCTGCCGGAAGCCCATCAAGAGATGGGTCTTCACTTAGCTGAGTGGAGGGGCTGGAAGACCTCTGGCCAACTACCTCAGACATGTCTGGGGAATAAATCTCCATCGGCTCACCTCCAGAAGGTCTGGCCTCTCTGGCAGTCCATTACCATGCAGAGTTTCCCCCAACCAAATGATACAGCATCTTACAGGGGAAAATCGATAAGTCGTCCAAGTCCAAGGCCATTATCAAAAGCAAAGAGGAGTTCAGGAGGAAGAAGAAGAGAGAAGGAGAGAAAGAAAGAAACAAACAAGAAAGCAAGAAAAAGCTTCGAGCAACTACAAAATCAAAGTGGATCGCAATAATTCTTTAGTTGTTTCTGGGCCACTTTTTAAAAAATGTATTTTATTTTTCCAGTTCTTTTAGATGCTTCTCCAAACCATCCCGGCAGACAAGGTGGCAGGGGGAGCTAAACTAGAATCGGAGCGGATGGCTGGTTAATTAAGTAAACCAGTATCCCAAACTGAAGGGCATGTGGCTCACCTCAAGCATCTGAAGCTGGTGTCTGCTTAGATGAAGAAAACAACTGTCATGCAGAAGGAGTAAAAGCAAAAGCAGGACCAGCGGTGGTGGCGGCGGCGGCAGCAGCGGCGGAGGCAGGAGAGGCAGCAGAGACAGTAGCAACAGCATCCTGTTGTGTTATAGCGCTGGTTGAAAGAGGCTGAATCATTACAGAGCAGCAGGTGCCTGCCCTCAGAGCATCTCTGCAAACACTACCAGCAACCCAGGGAGGGATCTGAGCGCAGCGTGCGGCCAGGCGGGGCGGTAACTCCCTTCCCCGCCCTGCATCCACCCCCACCCCCAACCACTCCTCTTTGTCCTTCCAGAGGCTCAGTCACTTTCTTCCCCTGCAGTCTTCCTTCTTCGCAGTCTCTTTCTCTTGTTTCCCACTCTCTATCCCAAACATCTCCCTCCCCTGTCTCTTTTTCTCTCTCCCCCTCTTCTCCTTCCTCTCCCAGCCTCCACCCTCTATCCCCACTCTAAGCTGCTGTCTGGTCTGAATGAAATCTTTAGTGTACACCCAGCAACACAGGACTGCCAGTGACTTCCTATTTTATCCAATTAGAAGGAATAAAGGCCATCAAATCAAAGAGAAGCAGGCAGGCACCAGTTAAGCTGGGTCCCCACAGCCCTCCCCCCTTATTCTTTCCTTTCTCTGGCATTCTCTACAAAAGCCACCCCAGCCCCCCCCCCACCTCCCCAACCTTGCTAGCTTTCAGTCTTGCTGGCTCTCTTTCCTTCACCCTCTGTGGGGTCAGAAAAAGCTCAGCGATCGATGTTTGCAATCTAACAAAGCTGTGATTGGGGAGGGGGGAGTGGGGTGTAGGTGGGACCTTATGGTTCGACCTGAGGCTTGGCAAAGTCTGATATCTGATTCCTCCCCAGAGAGGTAAGCCTTTCAACAGCAATTTCTTCTTCCCTAGCTAGCCCTCTAATAAGTTTTGTTCACCGCCAGGACAGTTATTACTTGATTTTCAACCAACAGAACACTGTTTTCCAACCATGGACAGCTCTGTCTCCAGCGCTTTCTGTAGTGAGTGTGTGAGATTCTGTTGGAGGAAGGAAATGCTGGGGCAGGGAAGAGGAAACACATACATTTCTGATCTTTCCAAGTCCAATTCCTTATCCCACCTTGAGCACAACTAGACCAAGGTCAAGGTGACAGGACACGTGCCAATAACAGAGTTGTGTGAAGGGAACAAACTACACTTTTAAATTAAACACTTCAGAGGTCTGAAATCTCAGGACTCGATAATGTATGCCACATGTCCTCAGCTAAAGCCACACTGTAAGTATTAACAAGAGTTTTTCATCAGAGTATCTTTGGGTTAGATTTCAGTAGCATTACCTTACAGAGAGACTCCATGCTGATGTTTTTTTTTTTTTTAAGAGCAGCAGCCTTTAGAGAACTAAAAGAAACTCTGTTCGTAAGAGTTCATAGACTCCTCCGGGGAAGTATCTGTAGCATGGTAGAGCACACTCTGTGCATCTGAACCTTTAATCCACACTTCACTGTGATTAGATGCCCAAATGGTTTCTAAGGAACCATTCTGTTCACCTATGTCAATAGGAGTCTTAAAAAGTCTCTGTAAATCTATACTACAGATCTATCCAACGGAGTCCCAGAGCAGTAAAATTGAGAGCCAGAGTCCAGAGAAAATCTGCTGTAAGCATGTGATATCTTGTACCGCACACTCTTCAGTGCTTTGAAAACTATTTAAGCTTTAAGTGTTAGGAGATAAGCATATCATCATTTCCTTCAAGATGAAATTACTACATAATTATACATTATTTAATGAATATTAACATCTTAAACTGTGTTTTCAATACTATCACCAACAACAAAAGCTTGGACCAATTTGCATAATTGTAACCATGACAATGACAAAGTTATAGGCAAAATGAATTACTTTTAAGTTCACCTCTGTATAACCTACATGTATCGATCAGTGACCAGTATTTTAAAATAATTTGCATGCTTATTTTCTAGCTTCATCTCTTTGATTTTAAAGCAGTGAGAGCACTCTTAACAAAGATTGTAGTGATGGACATGAGATTTTACAGAGCAGGAAATTTACTGAAGCATGTAATATTTCTTAATATCTTCATTACCAAAGTAATTTAAATATCTTAAAATTATATAACAGGTACATGTTTATGTTCAATTGCAGTAAGTTATACTTTTTACCCTCAAGATCTCTCAGGTTAAATATACTACACTGGATTTTTAGTTCTGCCAGAATGTATTACATCCAAATCTAATTACATTGACATTTCATCCATGTCCAAGTTCATCTAGATAGCAAACCAAAATGGAACTCAGGTGGCCTTATGTCAAATAAGAAGTGCCACAAACAATAACTCCTAGTTTTGGAAGACAGTGGTTAACGTCTACCAGCAATAATTGTCACATAACATCAAATACTTTCGGCAGAACTCCCCCCCCCCAAAAAAAGATTACCAGTATGACTACTCTAGTTGTCATACTAAAATATCTCAGTATGTACAAAGAAGTAGTAGAAGAAGAATGTTTTATTCTGTTATTCTATGAAGGCTAGGTTAACAGAATCCTACTAGCTGCCACAACAACTCTGCCCTAGAACATACATATCAGACACTGGGATGTGTATGTTTCCTCCCTGGAAATATATTTCAGGAGTTTTGCGACATCTTAGAGTTAAAGACAGCTTGCAGAGAGCATTTTTTCCTATAAAATTGGCTTTCTGCACTAAATTGGAAGATGGATCTAATTAGGAGAAAGGAATAGGACAGGAGCTAGGGATTAAAAGGAATGCTCCATTAGTTCTGCCCTGGGGACTAAGAATCAGAAGTTGCCTTTATCCCTTAATCAAAACCTCTGGAGCAATAACAGCATGAAGAAAGGTGCACAGGGTGAAGGTCAGGATTTCCTTGGGATGAAACACACATCTTTGCAGAAAGGGATGCATGTGTAGGAAGAGCTGTAAGAACATGTCATTTTTAACCTTTAAAAACTACCTTAAATCTACTTTGTATTGCCTTATGAAGACCAAATTCTTCTTGTCATCCCAGTCTTTATCCTCTACTTTCATGGAATGTTGTCTTTAATTAAAACTTTTTTAAACACTGGCTTGTTTGAATCATACTGTAAGTTTGGGTTGTGGTCAGCTTTGACTGCAAATAAGCTGCATAATTCTGTTATTCATCACCTGTTGATTTTGAAACTCAATTGCAAATGTTGAGTATAATGGAATGTAAGGGGCATTTCTGCACATGCTTTCTTCTAAGGTGAAGGTCTTTGTCAATGTCTGACTATTAAATGAGGCCATTTCTCAGAGGAGATTCTTTTCTATAGATGTTTATATGTGTACATATATATATATGTACACACATATATGTATGAAGGACTATTGGCTTTTAGGAGTTTCTTTTATATATACATTTGTCAAATACTGAAGACCAATTAGATCATTAATGGACACATAGTGCAACCTTTTATAATGAGAATAATGCTAAAAGTAAGAGAAAAGCCAGTATCATCACTGAAATTAACAATTTCCAATATGTTCATATTTTAATTCAAAATGAAAAAAATATGCTCTACAACTGGAAACTCATAGTACTTGTGTAAACCATGGGGGCTTTTAAATGTGGTATTATTTTGACAATGTTTTAGTCACATTTTATTCTGATCAGAGTTTTTATTAAGATGTTGAAGCTTTTGTTTTTCTGAAGCTGCTTTGTCATAACGTTGCACATAATCACAGTATTTATTTTATAGGATTATTGTGAATATGTAGACTTATGTTTACTGCTAAGAGAACAATTATTTATAAAATAATATTAAATTCAGTATTAGCTGCCTATTTCAGACACTTAATACTCACAGAGAGCCATGTTACATTTACCACACTGAAAGTTTGTTTTTTAAGAATCACCCTCCTCGTTGAAAGTAAATGTACTCATAGGGTGCGACTATTAGAGTTCCAAAAAGCATGTGATTATATTGAAGCAGGGGTAGCAGGGAGGGAATCTTGATTCCATTGGGAATCATAGGTTTTCGTAAATTTATTGGGAAAATAGTTTTTCCTGTACTGCTGAAGTTTCTTTTTGGTAAATAGTGTCTTTCTAAAAGAAACAGTATGAAGAGAACTTGAGGTGTGTATACATTTCCTCAATGACCAGCATTGTATTCGTGAATACTGTGTGTCTTCTCAGAAGCATGAGACATTTACAAACTACTATGTTTTAAAAGTCCATATCCCCATAAGCTTTGTAACAATAAATGCTGCATTTATTGAGTTCTACCTATACACAAGGCACCCTGCTAATAAATTAAACCCACACATTATTTTGAATCCTCACCAATTCTATACAGTTCATATAGAATTCTATGCTGCTGTCAGAAAGAACGACATCGCCCCATTTGTAAGGAAATGGAAAGACTTAGAAAAAATCATATTAAGAGAAGTAAGCCAGACTTAAAGGAACATAGGCCTAATAATCTCCCTCATTTGTCATAATCAGTAGAAACCTTGGGCTCTCCTAGCAGAGATTTACAATAGAACAAATCTAGAGACATTAGGTCAGATAATATGACACTAAATATAAGGACCTCCAGGACAAGGAAACAAAAGCCATGTAATGAGTGACTGTTGTCTTTAATGTACTATGTTATCTCTCATCTCTTTTGCCATCCCTTGGTTATCTCATATTGTTACAATGTTTCACCTTGTTATCTGATATATTTTATATGTGCTTAATTGGATAGGGAAGGGGGGAAATCAAGATAAGCGGGGAGAGGGTGGGAGGGAAATGGGGACCATGTCATGAGAAAGGGTATCAATGTTTGTGAAGTTATGCACCTTCTATCTGGTGAATATAATGTAACCCTTCTATTAATCACAATAAAAATTATTTTAAAAAAGCATACCTCACATCATCAAACAAAAATGTTGAAATTTCTCTGCTAACTCAGTTCAAGCCAGACTGCTTACTGCTGCATTTCTTTCTGTTATTTTATCATCAGAAGATATAACACAGCTCCAGCCAACAAACATGGATTATAAATGTCCATTTGCTTTCAACTTTTACTCTTATATTTTTATTTTGTTATCCGAATAAGTTACACTTTTTCCTAAATATTATAGATGAGAAGGGACAAATTCATTTCTTAGTATAGATGATAATATGAAGGCAGTTATTTCATTTAGTGGTAAGTATGTGTAAATTATAAATTGTGTATTTATTTGCTAGAAAACTATAAGATCATGGTTTTTCAACAGAAAGTTCCTGGTCTAAACTTTAAAAACTTGCAGCACTCTCAGAACATAAGTACTGACATGTCTGTTAGATGTTTCTACATATCCATAATCATCTTCTTAATCTCCACTGGAGCTCTCCATAATTTTCCAAACCACAGATTTCTTAATTGTTCCATTTGCTAAGCATATTTTCACAGTTATATGTCCCTATTTAATTACATTTATATATACATGACTAAAGAATGTCATTTTTTATAAGAAAAGACTGCCAATATCTTCTTCCCCAAGCCTAGAACTACAGAAATGTACATTTTCTACAGTCTACTTCATTAAGTCTCCTTATGGAGTAACATTAGACATTTATTCCCTAAGGTATAAAGTCATTTCATTTTATCTTCTATGAGATAGAAACATTAAAAAACATTTCCAAAGACTATAGCGTACATAACTAAAAATGTCTATTTCCTAAATCATTTAGTGATTTGTTATTCAACTACTTAGGTGATTTAAAGTTGTAGGTGTTCAGTTATAATAGTAAATGTACATAAGTAAAAATGGAACTTTTTGACTTGAAGGCATGGGTGAGATGGAAAGGACTGGAGACGATGGAAATGGCAGTGATAGAGATGCATTGTATTCTCACATAGATATGTTAAGAAGCCTCTTTGTACAACTACTTGAAGATTATTTTAAAAATATTTAAATAGGGGCTAGGAATGCTTGCCTAGCATGCCAAGGTCTTGGGTTCAATTTCTGTGTATGTAGTCATATCACATACACAGAAAAGGCTGAAGTAATACTGCAGCCCAAGTGGTAAAGTGATAGCCTTGAGAAAGCTCAAGGACAGTGCTCAGACTCTGAGTTTAAGCTCCAGGACTTGAAAAAATACCCATCTATCCATCTAAAACATCTTGTGGTTGGGTGAAGTGGTATATGGTTATAATCCCAGCATGTGGAATGTTGGATTGAGAGGACAATAAGTTTGAGGACAGCTGGTACTACATCTCAAGACCTTATCTACAAACAAGCATGTCTGACATCAATTTAGTCTATCCTAGTGAAACTCAAGTTATTTCAACCATGCTTCATTCTCAACCATCACAGATCTTTTCAGTGAAGGAAAGATTTGGAATAAAGCAATTTTTTTTTCTCCAACTGAACAGTTCTCAGTGGACAGAGTAAATATACGGGCTATTTATTTATGATGCTAAAAGGGTAAAGTGAAAGTCATTTCGCCTATCTTCTCTCCAGTTTGAGGAGAAATCCAAGACTCTAGCTTTATTATTACTTAAAATGTTGGCAGACGAGGGCTAGGAGTTTGGCCTAGTAGTAGAGTGCTTGCCTGGCATGCATGAAGACCTGGGTTCGATTCCTTGGTCCCACATACATAGAAAAAAAAAGCCTGAAGTGGTACTGAGGCTCAAATGGTAGAGCTCTAGTCTTGAGCAAGTCCAAGGACAGTGCTCAGGCCCTGGGCTTAAGCCCAAGACTGGCAAAAAAAATGTTGGCAGACAAGAACATTTTACTTAATTTTGAGAATTATTTTGTGAGATGCTATAACAAATGCTTTATATTGATTATGCTTCTGTGGTCTCATTTTGTAACACAATGATCAATTTACTCTGGCATAATTTGTTGTGCATGAGTTTCTAACTCTTGCAATTAAGAATACAGTAAATGATCTCAAATGTGGATGAGAATTTTACATTGGAATGTATTTTCATATATGACAGTTATAATAGATCTCTTTCAATTTTGTAATGAGCTTACTTACAAGCTATTAATTTTTTATTCTCAAAGAAAAGTCCCTATTTATGGACAAATATACTTTATTTCATTTGTTTAAAGATTTCTAAATTTTCTTTTTATAAATGGATATGTATGCATATTTATGGGCTGCAATATGATCATTCAAAACATACCTATATAATGCATACTTACTAAAAGGATATTTAGCAGTTATATTATTGCTCTAAAAGAGCTTATTTCTAATTTCATGAGTCACTTTCTTTTGAAATTATACTGAAATATGCTTTAGAACTGGATGGGGGTGGGGTTGCTAAAATGTGATAAATGTCATTGGTGAGGTTGTTTTAAAATGGTTTATTTTATGACGCAAATTTCAACTCAATAAAAAATATACTAGGCACTCATCCTGTTTTAAGCTTCTCCAACACTTAATTTTAAAAGGTAATCACATTCTATGTGCACAGTTTTACTAGCACGATGCAGTGAAGTAATAAGGCTTCGCAATTTGAAGGTTGCCCTTTCTCCTACACACAGATGTAGCTCAATGGTAGAGCAATTGCCTAGTGTGTATGAGGCCATAGGTTTGATGCTCAGTACTGCAAAAGAAAAAGATGAAGGAACAAGTAAAACAGGAAGAAAAAGGAAAGCAACAGGGTGCTTTACCACTGACAATTTAGACTATATTGTCAGGGACCTCAAAAACTGCAACAAAGTTATTGATCGATAACTGATAGTCTCAATTCAAACTAAGTTTATCAGAAAACAAGTAAAGTTCTACTCTGTCCCATTTAAAATCTTCCTGCACCATCCTGTTCTTCTATTTAGAATATACTAGAAATATGAACAAAGGATGAGGGGGAGATGAAAGACATTCTGTATTACTGTGTTTGCCATACAGCATGCCTGAAAAAAAGTCATGAGTCAGGATTCTCTAGAGACATAAGGACAAGCCCTGGGGTTTGTTTCCACGGGTCCATTCCCAGTACCTAATATGGGCCTGGCACGAACAACACATTCCATGGGTATTTTCTGAATGAATTCATCAATATGAAAGCCTTCAGGATATAGACACTACAAACAGAGCTTTTTCTGTATAAACAAATAAATGGTAACTGATGCACTGTGTGTGTGTATATGCGTGTGTGTGTATGTGTGTGCACATGTATGCGAGAAAAAAAGAGAATTCTGATACATGTGATATGGTTGGATGGACTTACCTAATATTTACTGGAGCAAATATGTTGGCTTAGTCACTTTCCATAGAAACCTTTGTTTAATATCATTAATATTCACCATTACAGTGAAGTTCAGGGCACAGAGAAACATTAGATAATAGACATTTTCTGTCTTTCTTTCCCTCAAGTATTACGGCAAATGTATCAGGATTACAAGCGATAGGGTTTTTAACATAGGGGTAATTTTATTTCATAAAGTTAGTAATAGAACTGTTTTATCAGGAGAAGTGATGACTCAATATTTGGGTACCCAATGTTATGGACATGGTCTTGGAGAGAAAAACATAACTGCATAGACATAAAAATCTATGATGGACTATAATCTATAGACATAACATTTTATTACATAGATTAATATGTATCTATGACATACAAATCTTCAGCTTAATTTAAATTATGTTCTCAAACCTAAGTGCCAGTGATTGTATACAGAGATTCCCTTCATGTTTGTTAAACATGACATGTGAAATATGATGTAAAAATCAATGTTAATAAATTCTTTAATAAAAAAAAAATAAGAGGAAAGCTAGGCACTGGTGGCTCAGGTCTATAATCCAAGCTACTCATGAGGCTGAAATCTGAAGATCATGGTTCAAAGCCTGCCTGGGCACAAAAAGTCCACAAGACTCTTATCTCCAATTAACTGTCAGAAAACCATAAATTGAGCTGTGGCTCAAGTGGTAGAGTGCAAGCCTTGAGCTGAAGAGCTCAGGGACAATGCTCATTCCCAGAGTTCAAGCCCTAGGATGAACAAAAAAGGAGGCAGAAACACCACTAATAACCAGTATCAGTTTAATATAAGTTCAACGTGATTTCAAAAATGAATATAACTGAACTTGAGTTACAATTTGAACTTATTGTCAACTGACTCTAAATGGATCCCTAAACATTCTAGAAATGTGAATCGTATATAGCATAGCATAACATAGCATAGCATAGAATTTATAGTGAATGCTCAGAAATATGTGTTAACTTGATTTAAAAATCTTCAGCTTAAAATAGAAGCTGAGCATGAAATTACAAACATTTGGAGGTAGTTAGGCATTATCCTAGGATTCAGTGAGAAGATCCTTAAACTTCCTGGAAATGCATCTGTGTAATAAGTCCTTGTAAACTTACTCAAAACAAAGGAAACCTGGTGAAAGGAATTACCTGTAATGTTTTTACATTGAAACATCATCCACGTTTCTAAATCTGAAAAGATATGGGCCAAAAGACACAGCTAACAGTACATATTTTCCTTAAAGCAGACACCGTTCTTTCTCCTTATTGCTGAGCCAATTGAAAACATAAAGTTGCACCATAGTACAGGAAAGAGAGGGATAAAAATACATGCCGTTTCCAGAACTGATTTGCGCTTTCCCAGTGAGTCACTTAACTGGCAACGTCTTGGTAAGGCCACAGCCTTATGATGCTCATAGAAATTGAAATATCCTATTTAAAATGAAATGCTAGCTTCACATTTTTCAGCTGTTTCTCAGGCCAGGAAGTGGAAACTTTCCCTACATTGTTATAGTTTTTATTACTTTATAAAAATATGAATTTGAAAGATTATAAAGGTATTTTCTGATTTGACCTCCAACTCAGAACTTCCTGTTCAAAAACCATATAAGAGATTCCTAGCATCATAACTCTTAAGAATGATTTATTTCTGCTTAGAAATTATTTGGAGTGAAAGGATTTGGATTTAGTGCAAAGCCCAACTGCAATCTCAAGAAATGGATTTACATTTTTATTAACGATAGGTTGGAGCTTATCTGTATTTTTAAAAAATTTAGTAATAGAAAAAAAAATTCCAAGGAGGTTAAAAAAAAGAAGATTTCCCTCCCAGAGATAACATTAGAGTTAAAGGAATTCATGTCAAGATCAAGACTAGAATTCAGGTCTCATGGGTGGGTCTTCCCACTTCAACTCATTTCTACCAAGGACAGCTCTTTAGTCACCTACTGCCAAGGCCAATAGAAGCACTTGCTTAGAAGTTTAGATTTGTCTGTAGATTTGCTACACGGGTGATTGCCCCAGAAGTGCCTCACATTGACCCTTCTCAAGGACTGTTCTACTTGAAAGATCACTCCATTTAATGCCCTCTAGTGCACTTATGGTCACAGCACTACTTAAGGGTCCTCTTTCAAGAAGATACCCAGAGACAAATCTTTATACTCAGATTCAGTTGTTGAATGGCATTCCATCAAACTAAAGGAAGTTACCTATACTTGGCTACTTCCCTTCCCTTTAACAACTCCCCCACTTCAAAGCCCCTCCACATCCTCCTCCCCACTCCCCTCAGCCTTTTCTCATACTTTGATTTTAAGGAATAATTGACTTTAAGAATGAACTTCAAAATTATGCCAAGGACAGAGGATTCATGGAATTTGGACCGTCTTCTAATGCGATGAAGAATCTTTATGTGACAAATGGTTAATTGCTGCAGAAAATTAAGAGCTTTGCCTGTAGTCCTGTCCCCAATGCCTCTTATATATTAAGAAAGGCCGTTCCTTAATGCTAGCACTAGGGAACTGGAACTTCTATGAGCAAAATGGATAGGACAATCTACTGGTCAGCTAGTCAACGACCACTAACAGGTCAGATATTGTGATGTGAACTTTCTCCCCTGCTCTATTCCCCTCCCTATTACCCATTTTTATGAACTTTTGAATATGTATGATGCAATATAAAGCCCCTTTAAAAGCATCTGTAGTTAACTAAATCATACCACTGACAGCAAGAGGCATGCAAAGCAATTTAACCTAGCAAGAAAAGTACTTCTTTTACATATCACTGCAGTGCAGAGAGTTCTGACCATATGCTCCTTTTCCATCTCCACATATCTCCGGTAAGAAAGGAAAAGCTTAGCTTAAATAGCTCGAAATGCGTTTAGACAGGTTTCTAAAATGACACATAAATCTCTCAAAGTAGTGCTCAAAATCTTCCCTGCAGCTTTGACATGTCTCTGTCACTGGAAGCCAGAAAAATAACCTGTCTTCAGATGAAGTGTGCTTAACTGCAGGCTAACCACTTAGACCCAGCACATTCTCTTCTGTGACCTTTCAAAGGTCTACTATACTGTTTACTAACAGACATTCAAGTATCTAAAAGGTGGGATACCATCCAGTTTTCCTCTTTTACCTTCAAGAAAATTGACAGGAAAAAGTTTGGGGATCAGATAAATAAGGGTCTTTTAAAAGTTATTGCTACTCATTCCCAAGCTTATAATTATCCAGGGAGGAAAGTGTTAATAAATGATTAAGCAGTTTTCCATAGTGCTGAGGCATTTAGTGAGACAAAGCATAGCTGAGAGCCAGGTGCCAGTGCCTAGAATCCTAGCTACTCAGGAGGCTGAAATATGAAAATGGAGGTTCAAAGTCAATCCAGGGAGGAAAGTTGGTAAGACCCTTGCCTCCAATAAACTACTTAGAAGTAGTGCTGTGGCTCAAATGGTTAGAGCAGAAGTTCAAGGACAGAGCCCAGGTCTTGAGTTCAAGTCCCAGAACTGGCCAAAAAAGAAAAAATTTGCAGAGAGATTGCTGATTATTTTTAAGTAGGACAAACATTTTAGTCATTTCATATACAGAATTAGGTATGCTCCTTGAGAGGAGATTTTTACAATAACTCTGGACTGTAGAGGAAAAATATATGTTGAATTGGTACAAAAATCATTATGTTACTGTCAGAAAATCAGAACTAAATTCTTGAGCTGTCCACGTCAAAATGAAATGGCATTCCTGTAATTTGGCCAACATATAACAACCAAACAGGAAATTTGCTGCTCAGCATTTTTGAACTATCTTCTTTTCATAAGTTTTCATAAGTTAAAAGGAAAAAAAAACTCATGATGACCTGCTATTCAAAAATAATAAATTTAAATATTTAAGGCCTATATATTAGATATAACAAGATAGCCAGCATCCATAAAGTCCTTAGCTAAGTACTGCACTAACTTACTTTGTTATCCATTCAGCTACCCATTCCCAAAACATTCAGTGGTTAGTTATGTATGAAGTATTGTTCTGAAGATTGTAGATTCCATAGTAGGGATTAAAATTCCAGTCTACTTTCTGTTCCTTGAAATAAAAATAAGAGGCATTTTTCAGAAAATAATATATATATATGTATTACAGACTGCAAGTAAATATTTTCCTATTTTATGGATGGGTGGATAGATCACAAGACCACTTGTGAAAGTCCAACTAGGAAAAAGACTTCAGGACCTATTTTTTTTTCTATTTCATAGTGATTTTGGAATGTGTTAAATGGAAAAAAATACTTTCCTATAAAATCACTAATTGCATGAGATAAGGATTTTAAGGATAATTTTTATTGAACACTATAGTAAAATTTCTACTTGAAACTATATGGGAGGAAATAGGAAGAGAAAACAAATACGACAATGAGAATGTACCTACTTACATCCACATTCCTTAGATGGATATGTTTCTCTGAGCATGGCAGCATGAGAATTTAGTACACAACACTAGGCTTTCTATTTAATTATTCTGTGCAATTTGAGTCTGACCACACTGAAATCAGCCCTAATGATGTTATCAGTAAGTATATGAATCAAGGCAATTAACATATCAAACCATATGACAGACCCTATTGTCTGCATCTAAGTGTCCTGGACACATTCTTGCTAGATGTTGTCCCTGCTGCCTTTGGTATGTGCTTCTCATCCTCTCTCTTGTCACTCAGACTCAAGTCAGCTGCAACCCAGGACAAAGGAAGGATAATTCATGAGACAGAATTTCAGCCACTATGAATGTCCTTCCTTGATAAGTTCATCTCAGAATTCATAGAGAAATGGTCAGAAGTTGTCTTTTTTTTTACAGAAAAATGTGATGCAATATATCCTCTCTCTCCCCTCCTCTCTCTTTCTGTCTCCTATCATGTGCCTAATATGAATGTATGGATCAAGCCTTATATAAGACCTAGAGAAAAAAGAATGGGATTGAGGAAACAAAAACTGCTAGGTTCCTAGTTACAGGATGTTTATATTTTAATAGAGAAAAATATTTGTCTTTAGGGTAAAATCTTCAGATGTGATAGTCCACAGACTAGTAGTTACCATAGATCCTGTTTGTGTGGTTGACACACAAATTAGCTCCTCACAAAGCACTGGTTATTATATACATATGCTAGATATTTGAGATTTTTCTTCACTGGGGATGAAACATAAAAAAGCTTTCTTCTAAAAGGGTTTTGTTTGATCTAGAGATAGATGAATGCAAATATTCAGTCCCTAAGACAAGGCCATACCTGGACAAAAGGCCTTTGGAGGCAAAGGAAGATTAGAGGCCAAGTAACAAATCTATCCACATGTTTCCATTCTCAGAAACGATCCAAACCCAAAACCCACCAACACAGACTTGGCTATAGTAGAAAGCTGATGATAAGTTGGTGACTTAAAGAGCTGTTGACTATTTTGGAGGCAGGGTTAAAAATATGAAAATAAGGCATTAATGTACTTTTATTATTTTTTAATTTAAATTCTATTGTAAAGGTGGTGTATAGTACTTTATTATTATCTATTTGGTAAACTATTATAGAGATTTCTTAATTTCATAAAAACATTAATTTGTGTGTGTTTATGCATGTGTGTGTTAGTACTCTTGGTCGCGCACTCTTACGTGGCTCTTTTAATCAAGGAAGATGCTCTACTATTTGAGCCACACCTCCATCTCTGGCTTTTTGCCAGTGAACTGGAGATAAGTTCTCCTAGATTTGTCTACCCTGGCTAGTTTTGAATCTCAGTTCTTAGATTTCAGTATCTAACTTGCTAGAGTTATAGATATGAGCCATTGGTACCAGCTTGAAGTTTGAGCATACACAAAATTTACAATCAAAATCGAAGAGTTTACATGATATTCATACAGATAAATATTTAATGATATGACTTGAAGATTGCTTGCTTATAGCAATCTTACATGATTCAGAAAAATAAGCATTAGAGATTTTGATTAAGCATTAATTCTAGTGAGGTTGATAGCTCAGCAAAGCCACTCATGTCAAAGGCAAAAGATAATCAAAAGAAGTTTGGCTTCTAGAGTCACAGTCTTATCATCTTTCTAAACATCTGAGCTGCTCAGAGATGAGCCTGAGAGTAGTTAAAGAAATCAATAACAAAACAGATTGCATATTATTTTTCTAGTGAGTAACATGATTTTTTTCCTTCTTTTAATAAATGAGAATGTACATGGCTCTCAAGCAACATGTTTGACATAAACAAATACAAATCAATTTGAAGTCTAATTCCTACAATGTAATCATTTTGTGGGGGGCATGGAGAAGAGGTTCTTCACTTCTGTTATTTTTGAAATGGAGTATTTCTTTACCTACTAGTAATGTTTGGTAGGTTCTTAGTTTGCAGATTATCATTATAAAATTTCCAAATTCCATCATTTTCAACCTGCTCAGTTCTCTACAAATTGTGGTTTGCTCTCTGAGACCCTTTTACTTTCTATTATTTAAAATTTGATTGCCAGGCGATGTACATAGAGGTTACTATTACATATATAAGGTAGTGAATACATTACTTCTTGAATATTGTGACCCCTTTCCATGTCTTTCTCGACCCTCCCCTCCTCCCTCCCAAGTTGTAAAGTTCATTTCCTACATATTGTCTTATGAATACTGCTGGAACATTGGTTCACCCTTTTTCTTTTGTCTTATCATCTTGTTGTTCCCCTTCCTTAATTCAAATAAACAGATAAACATATACACAATATACCAGGTACCAAAGTCAAATACAGTAACAACAGGGGATTAAACCATAAGGGGAGGAAAAAAGAAATAACTTCACATCATATGTCAGAAACAACAACCACAAAGATAAACCTTTTATTTCCATATCCTGGAGTTCATTTCACTTAGCATCATCTTATATGCTCATATGCACCGTATTATGCATATATTCACATTGTATGACATGTTCAATGAGGTGGGAGTTTTTATTTCCATACTATTTTTCAGAGATGTTATTTCCAAATGGAATTAAAATTATTTTCATTAAATTTATTTCCTCTCATGCTCAGGGCTAACACATTAATCTTTAATGACATAAATTTACAAACATCTGAAGGTAAAAATAGAAATATAATGAGACATCAATGGATCAGGGCTGTACTCGTAGCTACTCAGGAGGCTGAAATCTTTATACCCAAGGCAGAAAAGTCCCCAAAACTCCAGTAAAAAAGCTATACCAGTGGTATGGTTCAAGTGGCAGAGTGCCAACCCAGCAAGTAAGCTAAGCTGTCACCAGAACCTGAGCTCAAACATGAGTCATGGACACACACACACACACACACACACACACACACACACACACTATGCTATTCACTTACCTATCATATTAACATGATATTTTTCCTCCAGAATTACAAATCCAACAACTTGCAATACTACTGAGCACCTTGGCACATTAGATTTTATCTGTAACCAATATCTCAATATTATCATTTAGAATCACCAAGCAAAAAATAATTTTTACATATCTTGTTTATATCACTATTAATACCCGAGGCATTCTATTAGGATTAACCCCTATCTGGATTAATGAATGCATCCAGTGTGGAGTCAAGTCATTTTCTAATGAGTGTCTAAAGTTGCTTAAAACTATTTCCACCAAGGTTCATCTCTCAGCTCTATTACCCTGACTAACAAAGCAATGCCTACTGAAGTCTAAGGGTTCATGTAGTTACAGGAAAGTAGATGCATTATTTATAAGGCTGTACAGGCTAGAAGGTTCGGCTCTGCAGCCTACCCTTGCAGTAGTATGCTTGAAGCTGTTGGCAATAGGAACTTTGCCAATGCATTAGAAGATGAGATAGAAGGGATTTGTGCCAAACAAAATAGCTAAGTAATACCAAATGTTAAAGAAGAAGAGCCTCGGAGATTGGGTTTTAACACTATGTAAGAGATCACCAGGATTTGTATCAATGCTGAAAGGAAAGCTGTCACTCCAATGAATTCTTTGTGTTTTATCATTTTTAACTGCTTGCTTTTGAATTATAACTATGCACCCTTTTTTAATGTTACTGAAGTATCTGTTCACAAAGGATAAAAGATAACTTGAATAAAGAGAGTCAGGTATAATGAAGTGTGGTTTGGATGGGCCACCCTACTTTAAAATCCATAATATGATATTAGTGATCCACTAAAAAAAAAAAGAAAATAAAAATTTCCCCAATGATTTCCAAGAAGAAATACAGCCACAAAAAAGCTGCAATTTCTTATCCTTCATATGTTCAAACTGATATGTTGCTGCAGACAAGAAACTTGTCATGGCTTTAAGTCAATTTGAGATAATGCCAGTCAGCTTTCATTTTTGGTGTAATCATAGTCAGTCACTTGGAATTTACACCACAACAAAAGAGGCTGCAAATGTTAACTTCCAGGGCATGAATGCTATTTTCCCTGGGACAAAAATAACCACAACACTCTAAAAACTGACAAAAATAAGTCGACCTAAATACATTAAAAAAGAAATCTTGTTGTCAGGATTGTTGAAAGAAGATAACTTTCCATATGAATCTGAAATTTAAATGAAAAGTTCTGATTGTATTCTGCATCTCAAACAGTTCTGAAAGGGCCCATTCAAACCAATATGAAGTAGAAGAGGCTATGCATCTTGTATTTATTCTGTTTTTTGAATAACCTATGCATATTAGATATTTAATGCATATACTTTTCATCTACCACAACACAAAATGCAATTGTTCCCCTTTCCCAATGCATGTGTGTATGGTGGAGGTGGACAGAGGAAATAATTCAGGGATTTTTTTTTCTAAATTAACCAAGAACCAAGAAAAGATAACTTGGTGCCAAAATGTTCTGACTTGAAGAGCTTTTATGGTATAAAACTATGCATTTATTTTTGTATCTTGTTTCAAAACTGACTTACAGAGTTAATCTGGTCCAAGGAATCTTATAAAGGAAAAAAGACCAAAAGTAGCTGCAACAACTGTATGCCCTGTGGGCTAAAGTGATAGACAGCACAAGAGGAGCCCTGTGAGGGCTGCTCTTTCACCTCTACCTTCCACCTGACTTTTCAGAAAGGCTAAGGGTGGACCTGCCTCCGATTCCACTGTGACCAAGATGGTAATGTTGAGCCTGTCAATCTCCTCATATCTAATATCTATTTTCAGATGAAAGCATTTTACATATGGTAGGTGCTTATTAAAGGTACTATTGTTTCCATTTTTTTATTTGCTCATCTTAATGACCACAAAAGAAAGAATCCACCAGATCAACAGGATTATGGCAACCGCCTCTCAAAAAGGTGGCTCGTTGGCACTATAGAGAACAGTGATAAAAGTTAATAGATTCCCAAATAATTTTTAATAATCCCATCAAGAAAGACACATTCTTACAAATCACCACGAAGTCAAGTATTCACCATAAAATGACAAAACCTGGCAGAGGTAGAATTGAGAAATAAATGTAAAAATAGGTATACACGGTGAGTGAATGCTGCCCCAGATGCTACAAGTTCTTGTCAGTTTTATTGAAGGCAATTTAGATGAAAATAAATGTTATTTTGATCAAAAACTATTTTTAAATTTTTTTTTTTAATTTGAGACTAAGGCATGCATCAGCCGGGAGAATGGACTAGTGGTAGAGTTACCTTCCCAGCATGATGATACCACATACACATAAAAGCCATAAGTGGTGCTGTGGCTCAAGTGGTATAGCACTAGCCTTGAGAAAGCTCAAGGACAGTGTCTGGGCCCTGAATTCAAGCCTCAGGACTGGCAAAAAAATCCAAAAAAACAAGATTAAGGTATGCTTTTAAATTTTATGTAGAAATAATCTAAAAGAAAATGATAATTTAACTAAAAATTAGATACTGAATTCACTGATTCATTGCTCAGCATTTAAATGCACTGGGAACTGACACAGTGAAGTGTCAGTAAACAAATAAGCAAAATTTCTATACCATGCTCAGTTCTTATGTGAGAGCCAATGTACACATGAGTACAGACAATCAGTAATTTAATGCAACAGTTATAGGACCAACAATAAGAAACTGCTGGACTGGATGATAATCTAACATCTCAGAGTCAGATCAAATTTTTAAAAAGGAATGTGTGCTTTCATTTCTTAATTAAACAGCAATATATTTTCCAATTGTGGATCATCATTTTAATAAATCATACTGAGACTGAGGAGGAGTGGCTCAGACCTGTAATCCTAGCTACTTGGGAGGTGAAGATCTAAGGATCACCCAATTGGTTATTTACAATTAACCATTCCAAAGCCGGAAGTGGGGCTGTGGCTCAAGTGGTAGAAAGGTATCCTTGAGAAAACAAACTTAGAAACAGTATCCAGGTTCAAGCCCTAGGACTGGCAGAAAGACAAATATTATATATATATATATATTATGTACCTAAATGTACATGTACATTTAATACATGTACCTAAACATGTGATTCTTTTTCTAGACATACGTACACTCAGAACTTTCAGTAAAAGGATGGAGACAGCTAAGACATTTTGAAAATAATTGAAATGACAGCTCACCCTATCTATTCTCTGTGAATAGTCTCTCTCCATTAAAAGGTTTTATTGGACTCATTCCTCAGTACATTCTTTACACAAATGATGAGTCAGCTTCTCAAAAATTTTTTAAAAGAAAATTTTATACCTTCTACCTCTAAAGAACACATGCAGTATTACGCATTTTTACTCATCTTTTTTTTTCTAAGAGGAATAATTTTAAATCCCAGTCATCTTCACCTGTACTGTAAAAATAAATAAATAAATGTTCTACTAAACTTCTTATGTGCCCCTGAGTCATCTATGTCCATTCTCAGGCTTACCAACTTTTACATACACATCCACATTTGCACAGAGAAAGCAACTCGCCCTGGTAGGGAATCTATCCATCTTCAAACACCCATAGACTGTATGTTTTTTTCCCCAAATACAGCTTACAGAAAGTTTAAACAAAGACTCATGTATGTTTTGGAGAATTAAGGAGGTGATGTTCAGATGATATGTAGACAGCATAGAAAAATAAACCTACTTGATCAAGTAAGAAAAATAGGCACATTTTGCATAAACTCATTTAAGATTACTACAAAAATTTTCTTTGATAAATAAATATTTATTAAGAATATTCATATATATCTACCTATATACTCGTATATATGATACCTCCATATATATATATGAGAAGATTTTTGAGTATATATATGTATATATAATATAGTTGAGATCTCCATCCAATTAAACTTTGTCACAAAAATATCCTGCCTGACAAGGTGGATTCCTTCTTGTACATTTCTACAGAGGACTATAATTTTATTTTTATAATGTGGAGGGGCAACGGTAGCAATTTATAACTTTCTAGACTAAGAAATAGAAATAAGCAAGGTATGTTTTCTCAAAGACACATGGCTTATGAAAGACATGGGTTTTTACAGGCTGACTGAACAGTTAGATTTATGGGTTGAATTGTGGGATAACATACATATATAACATTAAAAATAAATGTTAAATACTGTTCTTACATTATTATTATTATTTTCTTAATCTACCTTAATTCCGATATGGGGAAATGTGGTGGAAAACTTATGAAATGACATGGAAGTTTGGTGTTCATTAGTCACTATTCTCAATAAATAAATTTTAAGAATCAAGAGAGGAATTACACTAAAGGCACATTTTTGCTTTCAACTTGATTATTATAATTAGTTGATTTGCTTTTCTGTGTGTGTGTGTGTGTGTGTGTGTGTGTGTGTGTGTGTGTGTGTGTCTGTGTGTCTGTGTGTGTTGGTACTGACTTGATATTTAACTTGGCTGCTTTGTCCAAGTCTAGAACCCTACAGCTTGAGCCATTGTTCCAGTTTCAGTTTTTTGGCTAACTAGATAAATATCCTACAGATTTTCTGTCCTGGCTATCTTTGACCCATGATTCACAAATCTCAACTCCTTAAGTATCGAGAATTACAGATGTGTGCCACCAGCAAATGGCTTACTACACTCTTTAATGTTACTGTAGTTCAAAATTTAATTATAACCAGGTATATATATTAAATTATACAGATCTCTCACTTGTGGCCAATTCAATACTTTGATAAGAATAGATTTCAAAAATGTCTAAATATTTAATGATGGTAAACTTATGAAATTACAGCATCTCCATAAACATTTTCATGTAACTTAAAAAATATATCCTCAGATACATATCATATTTTTTATAAAGCCAAATATGTAACTAGAGTGAATTTGGGGTAAGCAATAATGTTTCAATTTACCATACTGAGATTAAACTCAAAAACTTCTAGTTAAATATTGAAATTCCAAAACTGTTTTAAAAACACTAGCATGAACTGATTTCTATTACCTCTTAATCTTCAATTGTCTTTTACATATAATGCTTAATTATGGAATTTAATTATCTTAAATAATAAACTACAGGATTATAATTTTTCAGTACACTATAGAACTCTATTTTTTTAGCAATGAAGTTATTTTACTGGGCTGAGCTTTACATATGAAATGAAACAATCAGTTAATCTCTCTCTCCCTCCTTCCCTCTCTCCCCCCGCCACCCTGCTCTCTCTTTCTCTTTATTTTGCAAGTTGTGGGGCTTGAACTCAGTGCCTAAGCAATGTCCTTGGGCTCTACCACTTGAGCTTCAGCACCACTTCTGGCTTTTTCTATGTATGGGGAAGCAAGGAATTGAACCTGGGTCTTCATGTATGGTAGGCAAGCTCCTTACCTTCAGCTAATTTTTTAAAGATGATAAAGTCATCACTCACTGTTTTGTTTTAAATGACACACTACAAACAGCTTTTCTCTCCTAAGTATATTACATGACAAAACCCTTAATGTAAAAATCTGCTCCTGAGGAAGGCACAGTGGCTTTGAAGCAGGCAATCATAGCCACTGGGAAGCAGAAGTTTGAAGCCAACACAAGCAAAAAGAAGTTATCTGATATATTATATATAGGTTTATTTGTTCATTTGAAATAGGATAGGGAAGGGGGAAAAACAAAATGAGGGGAGGGGGAGGGAAATGGGGACAAAAACATGAGAAAGGGGAGCAGTGTTTGTGAAATAACGCACCTTTTATCTGGTGAATATAATGTAACTCTTCTATTAATTACAATAAAATATATTAAAAAAAGAACTTTGAGAGACTCCATTTCAACCAATGGCTGAGCATGATGGCATGTACATATCATCCCAGCTATGAGGGAACCACCATGGCTGGGTGCAGTGGCACATGCCTGTCATTCTCAATGACATGGGCAAGCCCAAGTCGGAGAATTAGAGCCAGGGCCATTCCAGGTAGAAAGTAAAACTGTTACTTTTAAAACAATTTATGGGGGCCAGGAGTATGGCCTAATGGTAGAGTGCTTGCCTAACTTGCACGAAGACCCAGGTTTGATTCCTTGAAACCACAGACATAGAAAAAGCCAAATTGGTGCTATGGCTCAAATGGTAGAGTGCTAGCCTTCAGAAAGCCCAAGGATAGTGTTCAGGCCCTGAGTTCAAGCCCCAGGACTGGCAAATATATATATATATATATTATATATATAATATTATATATATATAATTTATGGTGCACAGGCATTGATAATGCACCTGCCTAACAAGCTCAAGGCCTGAATGTCAATCCTTAATATCATCAAAAATTGAAGGAAAAAAAAAGAAGAAAGAAAACTGACGCTCATATTTTATATCATAATTACATATAATTCTGCATGATCACCACAATTAGCCACAATTCTACTTGACTGCAAACTTCTTCAGTCCAAATTATTTCCTGTTCACCTCCCCTGACTACTCACTCCCTTCCACCACCTGACACGTGTCCACATTTTCCAGCATCATGGTAGAAGGCAGTGGGAAATACGTATTCATTTTGATTAAAGACAAAGAAATTTCTAGAGATCTCAGGAACAAAGAGCAAGAGGAGCCATCAAGATGTAATCCTAAATCGACTGTTCAACTTACTTGCCACTTTGCCTATCCCATGGACTGTTTACATTTCTTACTATGAAAGTGAAGAAGTGGATGATCAAATTCCTTCAAAAAAATTTGTTTAAAAATTTTTGTTTAAAGACTGATTGAACAAATTCAGCCTAAATACCAAATCTCTTGGCTATAAGACAGCTACAGACTTGGAATGAAGATGAACACAGCCTTAGGCTGGAACCCTAGCCAGCTGGGATAATTGGTTTTCAAGATTTTGCTGACCTTGGGTAGAGTGAGAAATAAAATGAAAAGTGCCACTCCAGCACTTTCTGTGGTGATCAGTTACACTGTGAATTCACAGTACCTTTGTTAAGGAAATTAATTAAATAGCCAAGCTCATTTGGGACTGGATGCAAAATAAGGGAGGGTCAGAGAAAAGTGGGATGTGTGAACACATGAACTGCAAAGGTCTTGATTTCCTTAGTTTCAAGTGGTGATATCTATGGTGCTGAGAAAGCTCAAGTCAGTATTATCTTACATTTCCACTGCACCTGGTGAACACTGTACCATATAAAAAGAAAGGGCTAGGTATGTTCTTTCTTTTCCAATTAAAATAGCAACAGCTAGTCAGCATGCCAGTATTGTGATAAAAATTTGTAACATCTCCAGATCTCCTTAATTGTCCATTTTTAAGAGAATAATCCACCAGGTATTAGGGAAGGGGGAATTAGACGAATGAGAAAGAGAGAAAGGGTTGGAGAATGCAATCATAATATTCAGAGTATGTATATTATAACAAAACTAGAAAAACTGAGGGGATGAATGGGGTTTTGAGAAATGAAGGAGAATGATAAAAGGCATGACACTGTACCCACAAAATGGCACGTTGACTTGAAACCTCTTTGGTACAACTACCTGAAGATAGTTCATTTAATTTTTTTTAAAGTAAATGAATAAACCATATATAGAAAGATAAGTACCACATGGTGATGTGATTCATTTCATTTCTTTTCTTTTGGTCAGTCTTGGGGCTTGAACTCAGGGCCTGGGCACTGTTCTGGGACTGTTTTGCTCAAGGCTACCACTCTATCACTTTCAGCTACAACATACTTCCAGTTTTCTGCTCATACATTAGAGATAAGAGTGTCACAGACTTTCCCGCCCAGGGCTACCTTTGAAGTGGGATCCTCCTGAGTAGCTAGGATAAGAGGCGTAAGCCGTCTGCACCCAGCTGTCATATTTTCTTATATATTGATTTCAAAGATGTTAAGAGTAGAGGATGGTTACCAGGGCTGGGAAGAGTAGGAAGAGATGAGCTAGGGAAAAGTGAACCAATTGGGACTCAGTGATATTTCAATAGCAACAATGAGATCCGGTGTCCTACTTGCCAGGTAGATCAACTGGAAATCAGTATCGTGCTGCCCATTTTAAAAAGCTAGTATGTTCTAAAAGCTAAGTGCCAGTGATTGTATATAGAGATTCCCTTCTTGAATACATGTTTGTTAAACACATCATTTGAAATATGATGTAAAAACCAATGTTAATAAATTCTGTAATAAAAATAGAAACAACAACAACAAAAAGCTAGTAGACCAAAATGACAAAGGGTATCAATGTTTGTGAAGTAATGCACCTTCTATCTGGTGAATATTATGTAACCCTTCTGTCAATAACAATAAAAATTGTATGAAAAAAATAAAAAGCTCATAGAATGAATTCTGATGGTGTCATAATAAAGAAATTATTCTTTAAGGAGATATGTTCAATTATTTATTATCACCAATTACTTCTAATTACTTTAATTATTAATTGAGATGCTTAACCTAATATATGTTTATATATATTTAAATATAACTATATATATTTAAAAATACCCATGGGCACATGTATCAAAACAACTCATTGCTCCATTTTTAATTTTTAAGCTTTAACGTATAAGTTTAAAAAATAAACACAATTTAGCAGGAGGATATGACTCAAGTAGTAAAGCATTTATCTAGCAAGCCTGGGGTCAAGTTCAAACTCCTTTATCAAAAATAGATAAATAAATAAACTCAATTTAAAAAGAAAAACAATTAACTCCATGATATGGAAATGAGGTTTATCTTTGTGGTTGTTGTTTTTAATGTCCTATGTGAAGTTATTCCTTTACTCTTTGGGTTTTTTTTCCTTTATAGTTTATCTCCTGTTGCTGTACATGACTTTGGTTCCTGGCATATTGTATACACATTTACTTCTTTACTTGAATCAGGGAAGGGAAGGGGGGAAAACAAGATGATGAGACAAAGGACAAAGGACAAACCAGTGTAACTGCCACAGTCACAAGACAATACCTTGGAAATGAACTCTACAACTTGGGAGGGAGGGAGGGAGGGAGAGGGAAAATGGGGGGAAAAACATGGAAAGGGGTAACAATGTTCAAGAAATAATGTACTCACTACCTGATGAATGCAACTATAACCCCTCTATACATCACTCTGACAATAAAATAAAATTTAAAAGAAAAAACTAACTTTCTTGTAAAAAGGATCTGAATGAAACACATTTCAGCTTTTCTCATCAAAGTAAATGATTTTTACATGTTTTTAAATGAATCCCATGCTTTTTAAAGAGATATTGTCAATTTGCCATTGTTTTCTCACTCATTATTTTCTTCAGATTGGTTACCCACTTTAGTTATAGCTACTCAGTTAAACAGAACTCTTTTTATTTAATTTCCCTTCCAAGTTCTCAGCCGTATCTATTTTCCTAATTCCTCTGATGTGATCAGGGATGTGTTCCCCCTCCCCCCTCCTCCCTCCATCCTTTCCCCCTCCCCCCCACCTAGCTTTCTCTATCCATATTCTAGTATAGAACTCAGCTCTGTTAATAAGCCTATACTCTGTTCCCCTGGGGGGTTCCCATCTGCTCTCTTTTTCACCCCAACACACTCTGGGTGGATGTGGTACAGCCCCACTGGAGGGCTGTCATTAATCTCCCTGGGGGTTAGGGATAGGCCTATGATGCAATCAGGGCCAATCAGATATGGTTCTAAGATTTGCAGTTTTGATATGAAAGAAACATTCTCTCCATTTTAAACTATGAGGCGTGTGTGTGTGTGTGTGTGTGTGTGTGTGTGTGTGTGTGTGTGTGTGTGTGATATAAGTTTGGAGTTGCCAGCAAGTATCTTCCTGTCAGGCAGAGAAAACCTCCCAGAATGTAACTAACATTTATAAACAAGCAACAGATAAAGATGAAGAAACATGTCAATTATATTTATTGACTCTCTGGATCAAAGCAGGCCCACCAGGTAAACATACACACTCTCTTTACAGTCACATCATTTGGAATTAAATTTCACACACTACTGAAAACTCACACCCTAAATCTCATCAGCACTTCTTATTGAAGTATTGTTTCAGAGCCTTTCCAGTTTTTATTTTGAAAGTCTCTTTTCTCATTGTTGTATTTCTCAGATCCCTAGGTGAGGGGGGGGAGGGAAAAGGAAGAAAAAGAAAGAAAGAAAGTAAGAAAGAAAGAAAAAAAGAAAGAAAGAAAGAAAGAAAGAAAGAAAGAAAGAAAGAAAGAAAGAAAGAAAGAAAGAAAGGAAGGAAGGAAGGAAGGCAGGCAGGCAGGCAGGCAGGCAGGCAGGCAGGCAGGCCGGCCATGAAGTTCATCATGTAATATGGAGATGTATCACAACCTTGCTAGCTCTGTTCTCCTAGAAGCCACTTGGGTTTACATTTCTGTCACTATTCTTCTGCTTCCACTTCATCATTTAATAAAAGAAAAATCTCGCTGGATGCTGGTGGCTCATGCCTGTAATCCTAGCTATTCAGGAGGCTAAATCTGAGGACTGCGGTTTAAAGCCTGCCCAGGTGGGAAAAAGTCTGTGAGATTCTTATTTCCAATAAACTACCAAAACTACAGAAGTTAAGCTGTGGCTCAAATGGTAAATCACTAACTTTGACCAAAAGAAGCTCAGAGACAGTGCCCCGGCCCTGAATTCAAGCTCTAGGACCAGTAAAAAGAAAAATCTTTTATTTGAAGTTTATTTATTGTTTTATCTTTAATGATTAAAAACACTAAAGGTTTAATACTTCTCTGGAGACAGGCAAGATAATAGAGCAGCAAGTGCTCAAGGCAGGGAAAGGTGGTAGGTGGGAGTAAGGTGTTGAGAAGTTGGTTGGATAATGGAACCATTAAAAATAAGCTGTGTGGGACCGGGAATTTGGCCTAGTGGTTAAAGTGCTTGCCTAACATGCATGAAGACCCGGGTTCGATTCCTCGGTACCACATACATAGAAAAAAGCTGGAAGTGGTGCTGAGGCTCAAGTGGTAGAGCTCTAGCCTTGAGAAAGTCCAAGGACAGTGCTCAGGCCCTGAGCTCAAGCCCAGGACTGGCAAAAAAAATAAAAATAAATAAAATAAAATAAAATAAAAATGAGCTGTGGTACTCAAGCACCAGAAGATAGCTTCAATTCACAATAAGGTTTCTATATTTTTTTAAGAAATAAAAGGGAGGAGATGAAAGGGTTGAAACATGAAGTAAGGAAAACCAGAAGGAAATATGAATTGCCATGGTATGATCTGCATACATTATACACTTGTGCTAAAACAGTACACTGTATACCATAAGTAGGATTATCATGTGTTCATTAAAAGGAGTAGCAGTTTGGCGAACAAAAGCACAATAACGATTTGTTTTAAAATGTTCAAGAAACTATTGCAATGAAAAGAGCCTCAGAAGAATAAAATAAAGAAATCAGCTAGAGGGAAATTTAAGTCACAGAATTGATGACTTCAACTAATAAACTTTATTTCGCTTGGAAAAAGGCAATGCAGGTGAACACGCAACTACTAGTGTCAGATGTGCATATTCAATGACAGCAAGGTTCTGCTTAACACATGGCTCTGTAATTATTCTCATCTCTGTAAATAGCATGTACCTACAATTCAGAACCGGCCTGGGCAGAAAAAATCCATGAAACACTATCTCCATTAACCAGCAAAAGCTAGAGTGAAGGTGTGACTCCAGAGTCAGAATGGCATCCATGAATAGAAAATGCCAAATAAGAATTTAAGGCCCTCAAAGACTTAAAGAGAGTCTTCTCTGAAGAAGAAACAAAAATGGCCTATAGACACATGAAGAAATGCTCAACATCTCTGGTCATAAAAGAAATGCAAATCAAAACAACTCTAAGATTCCACCTCACTCCAGTTAGAATGGCCAGGATCAGGAAAACGAATAACAACAGATGCTGGAGGGGATGTGGCCAGGAGGGATCACTACTACACTGTTGGTGAGAGTGCAAACTCATTCAACCACTATGGAAAGCAGTGTGGCAGTGCCTCAAAAGGCTAAACATAGAGCTCCCCTATGACCCAGCAAGTCCACTACTTGGCATTTACCCAACCATCCAGAAACTAAATCCACTAGCACAACAATGTTCATTGCAGTATTATTCACTATAGCAAAAATATGGAACCAACCCAGATGTCCCTCAGTTGATGAGTGGGTCAACAAGATGTGTTATTTGTACACAATGGAAAAACGACATGGCCCCATTTGTTAGGAAATGGAAAGTCTTAGAAAAAAATCATATTAAGTGAAGTAAGCCAGACTCAAAGGAACTTAGGCTCAATAATTACCCTCATTTGTCATAATCAGAAGAAACCTTGTGCTGTACTAGCAGAGATCTGCAATAGAGCAAAACCTTCATACATAAGGCCATATAGTATGAAGCTAATTGAAAAGACCTCCAGGATATTGAAACAAAAGCCATATAATGAATGATTGTTGTCCTTAATGTACTATGTTATCTCTCATCTCTTTTGCTGTCCTTGGTTATCTCATATTGTTACAGTATCTCACTTTGTTATCTGATATATTGGATTTATTTGTATTTGGTTATCTGAAATTGGATAGGGAAGGGGGGGAAACCAAGACGGGGGGGGGGGGGGGGAGGAGAGGGTAATGTGGACCAAGACATGTGAAAGGGTATCAATATACGTGAATTAATGCACCTTCTAGCTGGCAAATATCATGTAACCCTTTTATTAAATACAATAAAAATATAAGAAAAAAAGAATTTAAGTCCCTGAGTTCAAACCCTGCTAATAGCAAAGTAAGGAATAAAATTAAATTTTAAAAAGACCATTATTAAACAAAATCAAATTATTTAAACTAATTCTAGACTAACAGTTTCAGCCTTGTTTTATAGTGAGAATGCCTTGAATTCTATTGCTGCTCATTATTCTCCTGTCCATTTCATTATTTTGAAGATTATTGAAAACAATTTTTTTCTATATACAAGCTCCTCTACACGAACTAGAATAAGTGCAACCTTTTTCATGACTCTTCAAGAACTGATCTGACATATAACATAAAATCAAGACCCACAGTTGAATGAATAAATGTATAATATATAAAAGATTGCCTTATAAAAATAAACACTACTTTTGGTGTGTATAAATAAAATAGATACTATTGTTAGGTGTGTATATTGATCATGTTCTTGTGAGTCTCACACGTGTATATACATGATTCAAAGGAATAAATTTGCACAAGGCTAATTTCAGCCAACTACAAAAATGGTAAAATACAGATCAAAAAGTTTGGAATTAACTTGTTCAGTAGTGGAATGCAATGAGACTCACCAAATGACTTTAGAAAGGTAAGGTAAGATTGAAAAATTATGTTCTATCTGCAGCCAGTGCTGTAAGTAAAAAAAATAAGGTATCTTCACTTATAAAATGAATGAGTAGAACATGAAGGAACTTTCTTGCACACAGGAATGACCTTGACAAACAAGTTCTAACTCCTGCTCTAAATCATTCCATTGCATTAATCTACAATTAACTCTCTAGGCAATCAGGAAGAAGGAAGCAGTATCAGACATAGCAAATCCTATTTCTAAATCATTATTATTGCTATTTGATGCTTGATCATTTGTTATTCTCCATAGAGGGCAGTGTCTCACACTCCTGAAAAGGCCTTGTTTATATAGAAATCTGAATACAGTCTACATTCAATAATGATTCATTCTCCAACAGTGAGTGGCAGGACAGACTCACATTTAACCATCACTAAAGAGTTGAAATTGAAATGCCATTTTTCCAGCAGAAAATCATTTAGCAAAGGTCTCAGAAGTTTCCTCCCCTCTTAAAGCAGATAGGGCAGTTAGCTGGTGGTGGAACACGAGAGCCAGGAGCTCAGAATCTCCCATTAAACTAGCCAGACCTGGTTTAGTATAATCAACACATCACTGTGCTATTCCCAAGAGCCAGTGCTATACCTCATTATGACTGAAAGGTTGCTACCAACAAAAGACATTATTTCCTTCAGCTAGCTGTTTTAGGTAAAGCATTCAAGATTGAATTCTTCTTTTCATTTAGAGATGTCAAAGTGGAACCTTGGATGCCTTCTTTAAAAGTCAGACTTTGCTGAGAATATATAATATTTTGAAAATACCTATTTGATTTCCTGGCAAATAATTTTCAACAGCATCCTTTAGGCTGAAAGTTATGAACTCATTTACTTCTCCACCAATAATTTTCTTTTCAATCACATTCAAATAAGATAGAAAGACTTTGATTCTCACTCTTTCTTGCTTTATAGCCATACCCCTTTTCCATCATCCAGCTCTCTCTCATCAGGTTATAACTTTTAAACAAACCTATGCTCTCATCTATGAGGCTTCTCAATGTATGACTGAAACACACAAGATACACAAAGACAAACTTAGTCTCAGGAAATTGAGTACGTTGGCTAAGATCACACAGTAATTAGCAGCACCAATATTTAGAATTAAGAGCATAAATCCATCCAAAGTCTGTGTTCTTTTCATTTTATTAACCGGTCATACTTTGATGTGTATCACTGAGATCATACAAACTCTGTTGTGTAAGACAACTCATTGGCTTCATAATCCCAGTCTACAGTATTACAGGCTATTTTCTAAATCCCTTCACAGACTCTCATTGCTTTAAATATCAAAGGCTTCTGCTTTGAGGCAACAAAACCTTATGCATCATAGCAGGGCAGTCCTCCTTATGTGACTCTGGACAGCGTGTACCAGTTTCACATCTGTAAAGGAGAGCAATGTTTTATGAAAACCATGGCTCATCATCCATGTAAAATAACTCACACATTACTTGGCATCCAGGAAGCCTGCAAAAACTTTGCTGGTATTGTTACTTGGAACATACATTAGTACTTAAAGACTATTTACCAGAAATGGATCTTTATTTTCTTTCCTATTGCTGATCATTAAACTTCTCATTTTTCTTTTCTTCATTTATGTATTATATTGGAATGGATGGTGATTAATTCAGCAAAGTAGTTTTTATAACAATTGTATTTTTTATAGCATTCAAAAGAATTGTCTATAAAATGGGGTCACTAGCGGCTGGCACTTCTGGGAGAAGTCATTATATGTTTTTTTTTCTAAACAATCCATTTATATTTTTGCTGATTCTATGAAAGAAGGAACTAGATAGTCCTATGGTCTGTTACAGGGCACAAAATCTCCTTCCAAAAGCTGCCACTTATGTGTAATAAGATGCTCATTTGACTAAGTACTTAAGATTGATTTAGCCACAAATACATCATTTACAAAGAAGGAAACTAACGCTTATCTTTACTAGAATGATGATTATAAAAATTGTCAAAAGTATAAGTCACTCTAAAGATAGTGAATGTATAAATTCCCCAAATTGAAAAAGGTCACTTTATAAAGTTCCTACAAAAGGAACAGTAAATTCAATCTTTTACCAATATTTTAAAAATGCTAGAAAAATAAACAGAAAGGAAGAAAACCTGGTAGAGTGATTGTGATTGAAAATAAGTCACTTAAAAATCCATATCTGGAAATCCATATTGTTATAATGATTTTTAAAATATCTTTCTAGAGGGCTGGGAATGCAGATATCTATGACATAAACTCTCAGCTTAATTTTAATTTTGTTCTTGAATTTATATGCCAGTGATTGCAGTTTGTTAAACTCAACACTTGAAATATGATGTAAAAAAATCAGTGTTAATAAAATCTCTTAATTAAAAAAAATATGCCTGGAGCTCAAAACATTAATTTCCCCCAATAACAAATCCTCCAAGAAAAACCACCCCATTTATTAGTAGGTTAAAGAATTAAAAAGAGACCTCTCTGAAGAGGAAATAAGAATGGTCAATAGACACATGAAGAAATGCTCAGTATCTCTGGCCATGAAAGAAATGAAAAGCTAAAGTACATTGAGATTCCACCTCACCCGAGTTAGAACGACTATTATCAAGAAAACTAATAATAACAGATACAGGCAGGGATCTGGCCAGAAGGGAACACTTCTGCACTGTTGGTGGGAATGTAAACTGGTTCCACCACTCTGGAAAGGGGTATGGAGGTTCCTCAAAAGACTAAACATAGAGCTCCCCTATCATACAACAATCCCACTCCTGCCCCTCAGTAGATGAGTGGATCAAGAAAATGTGATATATATATACATATATATATACATATATACACAGTGGAATTCTGTTTCTAAAAGAAAGTATGTCATTGCCTCACTCACAAGGAAATGGAAAGACTTGGAAAAAGTCATATTAAATCAAGTAAGCCAGACCCAAAGAAACAGAGGCACCATGGTTTCCCTCATTTGTAATAATTAGTATTTGTCTCAGTCCTAGTAGAGGATCGCAATAGCTCACTAGCTACGTACATATGACTATATAAAATAATGCTAATCAAAGTGAACTCCAAGATATGGAAAAAAAAGTTTATATTGTAAAATTCTTTCTTTTTTTTCTTTCATCCCCCCCACTTTGTGTAGCCCCTATTGTCACTGTTTTTTATTTTGGTACTCTGTGTCTTGTATATATGTTTATCTGATTTGGGGAAGGGAAGGGAAATCACAAAATGGTGAGTCCAAGAACAAAGGGTGAACCAATGAAACAGCAGTATTCGCAAGATGCTATGTTGGAAATGAACTTTACAACTTGAGGGGAAAGTGAGTGAGAGTGAGTGTGTGTGTGTGTGTGTGTGTGTGTGTGTGTGTGTGTGTGTGTGTGTGTGTGTGTGTCAGGGGCCGGGGGAGATGGCAGGAAGGAAAGTAGGAGAAAACTAGGGATAGGGTAACATTTTTCCACAAGAAATCTACTCATTATTTTACTTATGTAACTGGTAACCTGTCTGTGCAACACCTTTTCAATAAAATAACATAGTATTTTAAAAATAAAAATGAGAAAGTGGTCCATTTGTACCTACAGAAATAAAAAGGCACTGGGCTGTCTCTTCTTTTTCATAGTGATCCCAAATGTCCAAGGAACTTAGTTATAACACATAAACAGCTTGCTGAATCCATACTCCTCGAGAAAGACTTTTCAGAATGTACTTCAAAACACCAAGGTCAATAGTGCAAAGAATGTAACCCACATAGGCATGATTACATTACGAAAGCACAGCTCAATTTCCAAATGCAGGGATTTACTAGTGTCTCCTTTCTGGCTGAAAGAAAGTGGAAAAGAAATCTAGGATTTCTTTCAGAGCTGATAATTTCTGACCTATGTGAACTTCTCCAAAGCCTTTGGCTTTTTCATATATTTTGAATTTCTAAGTCTGATTTACTGGTACTTCTAATTAGTCATATTTCACCTTTATCCTGTTCTAAATGCATAAATTTCTTTCTCGTGACTCTTCAGAAACAAGAGTTCCACACAGAACTGACTTCATGTGTCATGCACTTACAATGCTTGCATCCGGAGCCCAGAACTCTTAGTTTACATTTTCAAATTACAAATATGTTTTCATGTGATTAAAAATGTATTTACTAATCAGTTCAGATATATTGAAATACTTCAGGAAATAATGTATAAAAATGACTCAAAGAGAATACTTTAACTAAATGGTACAGTTTGCTTTTTTTTAGTCTTCAATATCACCAAATACCAGGAACTAATCCTATAGAGTAAGAGAATAGAGCCAGATTTCAAAATTGTTTCTCTCTCAATAAGTATGGTAATAACCACTTCATTTCAGTTTCCTAAGCCTCTAGCAAGCCAAAGGAAGGTTTTTTTTCCCCCTTCCAAAACTGATCCTATTTGCTTAAAGACAGAATCCATCACCCATTTAATGATACCACAAAGAGCTCTAATTACAAGACATTTGATAACTTTATTCAGTGTAGGGGACAAATTACTCTCAGACAAAACGTCAAAGAGAAAAACAGTATTTCCTTTCTAGAATAAATACTTATTAAAATTCAATATGATCCCTTAAAGTTAATTGCATAATAGGCACATAATTACTGTTATCTTTTTATAACCAGAGTTAGAAAATAAATATTCTAATTTTCCAGCTGGGATTAGCATTTTGGAATATGTAAGAAGGGCCCTTAGAACACAGAGACAGATCATTTAGCTCTTCCTGGCATCTCATTGCCTGGAAGTAGTAGTTGCCATCAATCCTATTAAATGATATTTTATGTAGTTAAAACATGAAACCTCATGTTATCATAGAGTTTTTGTAGGTTTGGGGTGCTGAGGATTGAACCCAGGGCTTCACACATGCAGAGTACATGCTCTACCACTGAGTTCAACCCCAGAAAATAAAAGGTAATTTTACACCAGATAGTCCTAGCCTGGTTCTATGAATCTGGAGGGGTAGATGAAAAACTCATGTATTCCAGTAGATTGACCAGGAAACTTAAATTAGCAAAAAGAATAGAATTTTTTGGATTTTCTACCAAGCTCACAGAAAAATAATTTTCCCTTAAACCTTCATTCCAGGTTAACGTTGGATAACTGAGAACACGTATTTATTAGAGCTTATCGAACTGAGAAATAAAGAACTACAAGTAAAGAGAAAGATAGCAGCTCTAAGTTGAAATTGTCAAGGTCTAATAAACATCCCTGTATTTTATCAAAATTTAATATCATGCTTTCAATTTCTAAGCACCAAAAACTATTTTTACTCATCTTTGCTAATTTCCTAAATTCCCTTTATCTGGCACAATGCACCAATCAATCTAATAGTTGTAGAAGTCCATAAGCTTGGAGCACATTTCACATTAAACAGATGAAAATTAATCTGACCTCTTACTCAAGGATTTTCTTTCAAAGAGCCCACAATTAGTAACTTACTATCAGATCTGAACTAGGGGCACCTATCTATGTTTTTCTCATTCCATCAGTTTCAGACTTCATATGAAAAATGAAGAGCTTTGAAATGGAGGTACACAAATGTCTGGGTATTGAGCTTTAAATGGTTGATAAAGGCATAAAAACAAACTGGAAAAAAAAACCAAGGCACACAAAAATAGGCATCAGAAACTATGCAATTATTTTTTTCAATAACCAAAGATACTAGATTATCCTAAAGTTCACACACATGAGGTCATTTAATGTTCTTATAGATTTTTGGTAAGGTTCATATGAAGCATAGCAGACTATTTATACTCTAAGCAGTCAATGCTGTCCTGATTCCAAGTCTAATATGCTGCCCTTCAAAAAGGGCAGAGGATATTGTATAAACTTACTCACTGGAAGAAGCTATTATATTGTGTTTAAGAACTACTGAGCAGAAATATGTAAGTATACTTACATGAGGAAGTATTTGCTCCTTCTGTTGATACTGATATTCTAATGGGAGACTCTATAAAACATAAAAATGGAATGAAGCTTTATTGAGTCAGGCCACTTGGACTCTTATGTCAAAACTTTGCCAGGTTTGGTTCTCATCCAAAAAAGTATGCTAGAATGCAGTGTAACAGGAAAGTGGAAGAATTTCTAATCAAAGGAAGGAATGAGCAATAGACCACAAAGGAATAGGATGGTTATACAACTCTAAAAATGTTTGGAAGAAAAGAGAGTGGAGGGGTTCATCTGAAAAGACAGTTCACACCCCAACCACCAAATAAACTTCAGACAAATATTATCCTAAACAATATCCATGAGATAAAAATTCATTCACTTTGGCATAGTCTGGCTTTACCAGGAACATAAAAATGAAGAGAAAAACCTCCGTGTGCAGAGAAAATGGGAAACACCCATGCATTAAAAAGCGGAGGACTAAATATTTTCAAGCAAGTTGGATCTGCACAAAAGAAGTCCATGCAAGGCTTACCAGAGCTATTGCATTAGGTGTAAAAAATGCTAAGTAAAACAGTAGTTGGAAAGAAGATTCTCTTAGGTAGCAGAGCTAAAGAAAGGAAAGCCATTAAGTATAGACACAGCATGAAATATAACTTGCAGAAAAGAAGCATTGGACCTAAGGGTTTTCATTTATCAAGAAAAAAGTAGTATAAAAGAAGGATAGAAATTCAAGTCATATACCAGAAAACAATAAATTTGATCTATAATCCCTAGGGAAGAGCCATATAAATTTAAAATCCAAGATTCCTAACACCTACTAGTCAGATAATCATAATCTTATATTACAAAAATGTCTGAATGAAAGGCAGAAATTCAGATATACTCACTAATTGCTTTTTTAAAATATATTTGCTGCTTGCCTACCTCCATTCTTCCCTCCTTCTCCAGTCCCTCCCTCCCCCTCTCCTTCCTTCCTTCCTTTTCTCAGAAAGGAAACATCTCCCCCCCCCAAAAAAAAAGATTATAGCACAAGCTGGGTACCAGTAATCGTAGTTACTCAGGAGGCTGAGATCTGAGAATTGAAGTTAGAAGCCAGCCCAGGCAGGAAAGTCTGGGAGATTCATCTCCAATAAATCACTCAGAAAAAGTCAGAAGTGGTGCTGTAACTCAGATGGTAGAGTGCTACCTTGAGCACAAAAAGGCTTAGGGACAGCACCCCGGGGCTCTGAGTTTAAGCGCCCCAGGATGGGGAAAAATAAAATAAAAGAGATTAGCACAGTCCTAGCCCACAACATACAGAACCCAAATGTGAGAAAAGCAATCAGGATACAAGTCTAGCTATCTGTTCTGATTTTGAACTATGATTTTAAATTGAAACAGGAAGCAATAGTGGAAGTGAGATAGAAGCAGTCTATGTTGGACCATAGCACTTCAGGCCACAATGAACATTAACAAAACGAAAATATTAAATAGGGAGCAATGAAAAGAACATTGAGTTTGAAATTGAAATCCTTTCTCTTCTATTTTCCAATATATATGACTTAGCATTTCTAATGCTTCATTTATATCACCTATAAAGAATGGAAAAACAATGTTCAAATTTCATTATTTTGTTTCAACTATGAAAGGAGTTATGAAAATCTTGCAAGCAGGGCAGGGGATGTGAACTAGTGGTAGAGTAGTTCTTTCCTAGCACACATGAAGCCCTGGGTTCAATTCCTTGTTACCACATACACAGAAAAAGCTGGAAGTGGTGCTGTGGCAAGTGGTAAAGTGCTAACTTTGAGAAAGTCCAAAGACAGTGCCCAGGCCCTGAGTTCAAGCCCCAGGACTGACCAAAAGAAAAAAAAAAGAAAGAAAAATCTTACAAGCACAATGGCATGAGTTGAAAACAAGTTATTGTAATACCTTGGAAGTGAGTTTTCAATCTTAATGCTTGAAAGCAATGCTTCCAAATAAAGATTAATTTTTAAATTTTCTATGGTGCTAGTCACTATAAAAGCATAAAGAACTATGGGAAAAATAATAGAGAGCCAGACATGGTGTCATACACCCCATCACACAGGAAGCTGAAGCAGAAAGTTCACAAGTTCAAGACTAATCTAGGCCACATAGCGAGAACCTATTTAAGAAAATACATATATACATACATACATGCATACACCACACACACAGTCACAGGGGAAACTAATTATGGTTGTACATATATTAGTAGAGGTGAGTTATGATTAAGGTCTATTTTATTGCACTAATAAATACTATAAACCAGTGAGAAACAAGCAGAAATTAACAAACAAAAAGGAAAATTGTAAAGAAAATAAAGTAGAAACATTTTTGAAATGTGTTGATTTGTTTAGTAGTTTTTATTTAATGAACTACAATTGGTCATTGGAGTCTCAAAGGTCAGAAATAAGACCCTGAAACACTGTCTAAGAATATTCTCTTAGTGACGGATGAATGAATGAATGAATGAATGGATGAATGAATGAACACAGGCAACCAAGAGAATCATCCAGAAGATTGAACAACTGAGCTGGGAGCCCTAATGTCTCCTTGATTGGTCTAATGATCACTAAGTAGTATTTCCATTCAGATTTCCTTCCCTCATTCAGGTTTCTCAGGCCCCAGTTGAAACATACAACAAGAACCATCCTCTTACATAAAATCCAGAAAGGCAGAATGTAATGGAGAGAAAACAGGATCGGCTAAAATGTGGATGCAAAAGGGAATGTGATTAGTAAGAGGAGTAGCCAGCAGTTAGATAGGTCATTCTGGTTAGTAACACTTGCCAGGCTTATTTTCCTTACCTGAAGATACAAATGTTCTTTCAGTTGAGGCTGGCATGCCAGTACTGATCTCTGCAAAAAAGAAAAAGTGATAGGATATTATGATGTATAATCAGGAGCAAGCTTGGAGCTGAGGCCTCAGCCTGCTTTCAAACTGTGAATGAGACCAAGGAAGGAAGTTTTGCAAGAGAGTAGAAGTATACACAGGGGCCCCACAGAGTGAGAAGTGTGTGTGTGTGTGTGTGTGTGTGTGTGTGTGTGTGTGTGTGTGTGTATGAGAGAGAAAGAGAGGGGGGGGATCGGAAAAAAATAATTCTTTCCAGGGGGAAAAGCACGAGATAAACTGTACTCCAACTGTTAAGAAGAATTCATGGCGGCCCTGATCAGTGAGGATGGGAGGATGGATGTACAGCAAAGAGAGCGTGGGTTCCTCAGAAAGGAAAGTAAAACCATGGAAATAAGAAAGTCAAAGGCATAGGATCACAAAGCTATAAGGAGATTTTGGTTTTATGTTCCAGATCTTGAGGGCATTATAGTTTTTGCTAAAATAAATAAATAATGTCTTTGTGATGAAGTAAAAGGGTTGCTGCATTGTCTCATTCTGCATTTAGTTTTAAAAGGAACTTGCTTGGTACACTAGTATTTTCTGTTAGCTGTATCTGTTGAAGCCTGGAAAGGGATGTGATGAGTAATTTTCAGCGTTGGTTGTATGGGTCTTCTCAAATGAGGTTAATTATGTCTCACATTCTCTAATTAAAAGATAATTTCAATCTATCGTGATACTAGCGAGCAGACAAAAATGACCAGATTGGACTGACAGTCCTAAGCAGGTTGTATATTTACTAGCAGCTGATGTCTGAACTAATGCCCTGCTAATTGTGGAGCTAATTATCCGTGCCATCACCTTAAAACATAGATCTGGTTATTGAGCATTTTCATGATTGGTCTAGGCAAGTGGGAAAAGGAATCTATTTAAGTGGCAATATTTCTTTAACCTCTAGTTTCTCTAGGGATAAATGTTTTATAGAATTGTAAGAGATGAAAAGTCAGGTGAGAGACATCAAGGATATATAAAAATAAGTACTGTGCTATGAATATATCAATATCAGAAATATACCTTTATCAAGATCAAGTGTGTTTTTCTGTACAAATTAAGTATAAATGGTCCTTTCTCTTTTTTTGGATTAAGAGGGAAAACCATCAAGGAATAACATTGTTATCAAGATTTTGCCTATATCAGCTCTATAGCTATCAAAAATGAGATAAATGAAAGGTAATTAGTTGTCTGTGAAGCTGTATGAAATCCTTAGGACACTGTCCAGAGATTGGCACTAGGGAAGGTATTCTGAGCTGATAGTACAGACATAATCTGGCTCTGAAGCAGCTGATAGAAACTGAAAATTATTCTCTAGAAATATGTACTCTGAGAGAAACATTTTTAGTGAGGATTCATAGTGTTTGTCCTTCTCTAGGAAGACCTAGAAGCTACAGACTTCTGAAACAAATGCTCACGTTATTAAGAGTGAGGCCCCCTCATTGTGTATCAATGAAAAGATGGTCAGATTGCTGAAGGAGACTTAAGCTGCTTCATGAGGACTGGGCAAAAGTCCCAAGGTCAAGTAAGTCATCAAGATTCCCTTTACATTTATTTTTAACCAACTGTGATCTTCCAGGACAAGAAAGACCATAGAGCTTTTCTATCTCTGACCAAAACAAAAAACATAAAAACCCTCAGATCAAAGGAACAATTAAACACATATTTCCTTTTTTACTTGAATTATACACAAAAGATACCCAAAGCGGATACTACAGTGCTGCGTGTACACAGCGGGAACTTAAAATAACCTCCCCTCTTAAATTAGTTTATCCTGGAGACCTCGGAAGTATCTTTAATGATTATGGTTTCAAATAAAAACTTGCTGAATTAATATTGTGAAAAATTCAAGCCCAGAACTTGTAAGTACTTCACTTCACACACACACACACACACACACACACACACACACACACACACACAATCTTTTTCAAAGAAATTTTCCTAATAAGAAAGGCTAATCTATTTTAAAATATGAAGTTCTGTATAAACATTTTTCTGTGTACTATGGACAGAATTCACAATTTTAAACCATTGCTTAAATATGACTAAAAATAATTTTACATTACACTTGCAGATCAAGAGTTACCCCCAACAACCTCCATATTTATTTAAGGCACTCCTACCTACAGTGAAAACTACTGAAGATTTGATATCAGGAGCCACTTAAGTAAGCAGACATGAGAATTTAGGGAACATGAGGGTATTTATAATGTTTGAACCTCATCTAAACACAAAGTTTTAATAACTTGAAACAACTGCGAAAAGGAAATTTCATAATTATTATGAATGCATGACTTATTAAATATTTGACCATGAGCAGATATACTAAATAGAAATACTTAGCAAAATATTTATGCAACATACCTATGACACATCAGTGTATTTCAACACTTCAACATTTATATGATTCTTTTACTTTTCAAAAGTTATACATTACCATTGTATATACAAAAATTAATGCACTATTTTAATGAGAGATTTTTCAAGAAAGCACATTCATTATTAGCAATGATAAAGAGAAGGTCAGGATGATGCTTAAGTATATAAAATATTCCTGCTCATGATGAATGCTTTACTCTAAGCAATAGTATTTAGACACTGCCCATTCTCAAACACATTCTCTTCATATTGTTCCTTCTCATTAGCCTTCATAATCATCCTACTGAATATAATATATATGGAGACTGAGATAGAGATTATAAGACCTATTCTGTATGCCACTTAGTTTACAGTATAGATTTTATCATGGCATTTCCAACAACCTTGTCAGTTTGAAAGAAAGCAATAGGTTAAGCCTATTGCCCACTTGAGCCAGTTTTTTTAATCATTAATTGATAATTCAATCAAAATTTCTAAAAAGACATCTTTCTGCTTTTCTCAAATGAATCAACTATTTTATTGCTACTGACAGCTCCTGTGTGATCTTGAATCGCATGAAAATCATTTTTCCCTGATTTAAAACACAATCTTAGGAGAAGATATGATTGATGAGTCATATAGTCTCATGTACTAATCTTTAGAAAGAAAGAATTACCTAGTCTGAAACCAGCCAGATACGCACTCCAGGAGTTTTCATAGCACTAGTTAGTAAGAATAAATTGCTAAATGAAGGCTTCATACAGAAAGATCAAGCCAAATAAACCAAGCTAAAATTGAATATAGAGTGCATAAGCTGTGAAAACACAGTTTATGTGGATTTTCTATTTTCAAATATAAATTCATGAAAGGAATCACTTGTAATTTTTCACATAATAACACCTATGGGATCCTTCTTTACACAAAAATTCAACATAAGATTTTGACAGTCCTAAATATTATGAGCAGAGGGCATGGCTTTATACATATTTATACATAGCTCTCTATGACAAATTCTCTTTCCAATTCCAAACATAAGCAGAAAAACAGAGATGATGGGGGAAAAAAACCTAAAACAAAGCTTATCAAAACTTTTTTATCAACAATGTACATATTTACTAAATTCTTGTAAATACTGCAAGTATTCCATTGAAGCACATTGACCTTTCATTAATAACAAGCTGCTGATCTAAGTAGGTCTAAATAGTAAAGTTTCGCTAAGGAAGACATTTATGATCCAATCTAATTTAGTTCAAATAATTATTAGTCATCTTAATGGAATTAAGCAGTGCCAAACAGCAAGGTCATCCAAGGAGAATGAAAGGGCCTCCCGGGAATGTCTCTTCCCTAAGTCTTTGTCAGAAAAATGTATGCAAATATATTCTAACCATCTTAGCACAAAGAAGGTACCCAGGTACGAACTTAAGTAAATCACAAGGAACCATTCCCACAAGAACTAGAATAACTAAACTACAGCAATATACCAAATCATTCCTCACAGCCATATGCAAATCACAGTCATATGCAAATCACAGCCAGATGCTCTGGGCTTTAGGAAGAAATGTAGACTATGTACAATAATTTATATTTTGTACAATATGTTAACTTCAATCTCAAAAAGTGATTCTATATAATGTAATTGACATGCTTTTTATTTTAATTTTATTGTCAAGGTGATGTACAGAGTTGATATTGTCTTTTCCTAGGCATTGCCTAGGAAACAATTCCTTCAGATTCTCACCTTCTATCAGCCTATCAATAACAAATACAAAATTAGTAATACATAGTTTGGCTATACAGAGTAGTTAGCACACTTCTCTAAGAATTTTTTCTTCCACCTTGCCTAAATCCCTAGGAAAATAGAGATGTATCAACACAAAGCAGTGGATTTGAGCTCCTGAGGGCACAGGACCCAACTAAAACTTCTTTGCTATCTTTATGTTTATAAACTAAGGGGCAGGGGAGAGAAGGGACAGGCCAAGTGCATATTTTGCTTTCATTGCAGCATATTAAAGCCCCTGAAGTATCAGTAGAAAAGTCTCAGGGTGTCTTCTAATAAGCGAAGTACAGTACACTGGCCTTGTCAATCATCTGCCAGTCAGGCAATACAGTGTACAGCATGCTGCAACCACAGAACTAAGAGAAGATATTTCTAAGCTGCCTCATTTCAGGTTTCACCTTCCCTAACTGAGCAATAGTAGAACCTAAACCAGAGAAGCTTTGTACACCATCTTCTAATGTAATATGACACTAGTCCTGATTGTTGTTACAAAGACTTTGATTGGAGGACACAATCCACTTGGTGTTCAAGCTAAAAGAAGACTTTAAAGAGTGGCTTGGAGAAAATGCACACGTAGTACTACAACTTGGTCAAAGTGTGGAATGACAAAGATGCATAGCAGAAAGCAGGAATAGCAAAAAGATGAAGTAAGTATGTTAAAACAAACAGAAGGTAAAATATCTGAGACACATTAAAGTCAGAGAGCCTGGAAATAAGAACCATAACATCTCTTTACTTAAATTCATAGTCTCATTTCGTTGAGGCTTGTTTAAGTGAAGTTCCAGTTCTTTTCTCATGAAATCTCTCTTCTTATGACTCACCATGGCTTTGGTTCTGTTCTTTGCCAGTAAAACAGTCTGCCTTAAAAACTTGTGGACACACACACACACACACACACACACACACACACACACACACACACACACACATTTAGATAAACTGTAGTGTGTTAGGAATTTGAGAAATTTGCATTTATGTTCCATTTTGCCACTAAGAATCTTTGTGATCCTAAATGAATCTGATTACTGATTACTAGAATTACCCAAAAGGATTTTTGTTTTTTTCTCTGACAATGGCTCAGTATAGTCTAAGAACTTCTCTTTATTCTGATTTAAACTCATTGCTAATAATTCCTCAGCTTTCATTGCTCATCACTACATTTTCCCAACACCGTATATTCAAATTGGAGCACTAGATTGAGACTGAATGAAATATGGGTGAGTTGGATGTGTGAAATGTGTGAAACGGAAAAGGCGTATCATCAAATTCTTAGTACTCCTGATTAATAATTTTAAAATTATCCTTATAAAATCTTTTCACCGAGGACCACCGAGGTGAATAATCCAATGCTTAATTATGTATATTAAAAACCATGAAACAACCAATAGAATATTACTCTTTGTAAGCATCCAGTAAAACCAGAGAACTACAATTTTACTTCACTTGGGCTTGATAGAATACAAAACTACATAAATCTAATCCAACTGTCAGAATCATAATTCAAAACCATTTACCCTAAGGAAGCACACTAAACCAAAACAATGACAAAATGAGGTGACCATGCCTCAAAATGGAACAGAAAACAAAAGTGAAGAATAATCCACAGAAGTGAATTTTAAAATTTGTGTCTCGAGTGGCTTTCTATGAAATTCCTTGTGGGGATAAAGTAATACTAGCAAAACACTATTCAATTCTGATTAAAAATTAAAGTGATGTTGTAATTGCTCAGATAAACCTTAAAAATATCATAAGCAGAGCTCCTAGACATAGTAACAGAAACTAGTTTTCTTGCTCTTTACTCTCTGTAGAGGGAGATAACTGAGATGAAAGCATGGATTTTGATTACACTGCTATAGAGCAGTTCATTGAGAAGTCTAGAGACGACCAGGGATCGGCATGGAATACCATATTTTTGTCTCCCTCACTTTTCTCCCATGCTCTCACAAACATCAGTCTCCCATGGAATTAACTCTGAGCCATTTACTCTTCCACAATGCTGAGCTGGCATTTTCATTCCTTGAAGAGACCCATCCTTACAATGAATACTCTTTCTAATCTTCTATGAAGAAGAAATGTGATTAGTCTTTGTTTTATAAGTTAATGGATATCTCTGTATTGACATTAAGTACCACGGCTCAAAATGTGGTTTTTTTAGCCTCATCCTATATGATTGGGAGGGGGCAGAGGGAAATGGGAACAAAATCATGAGAAGGGGTATCAATCTGTGAGAAGTAATTCACCTTCTATCTGACAAATATAACTGTAACCCCTCTATATATTACAATAAAATTTTTAAATCTTTAAAAATATATAGGAAAAAACTCATGGCTTTTGAAACACCATTTGACTATTCCAAAATAGTTGAAACAAAAATTACTAGGGTATCACCCATTCCTCCAGATGACTCCATAAGTTGATGAACAGCTAGGGCGGTAGGAAGTAGAGACTATCACCTAAGATAACTCAGGGAAGCTGTAAGAAGTTAGGCAGCAATTTCTACTTCTAAGTCAAATAGTTCCAGGATAGCCTCTAAGGAAATCTGAATAAGTAGGCTATATATTTAGTAGGAATTTCATGGCCTCTAATATTTTAATAATTTCAAAATTCATACTAGCTTATTCAGATGAACTCACTTAAAATACGTAGATCTGCATTTTACACACACACACACACACACACACACACATACACAATATAGATACACTGATACTCATATGTCTATGTGTAAAATACACATACAATGAGCATATACACGCATATAATACATAGAATCTGTAAATATATAACTGAATTCTATGGCTGATAGCCAGTCACTTGACTGCTCTTCCTATCCAACTTGAAAATAGAATTACAACCTTTTTCTTTTAGCAGCCCATTCCTTCCCATTCATAACCTTATCTAAACCCTTTTTAAGAAAAACCTATACATCGATCCAGTCTGTATCATCTCACAGAGTGAAGACTTATGTACAGGCACCTGTAATATTTGGTTCTATTTTCACATAGTTTACGTGTACACAAGAAGTCCCCCACCAATTTTTCACAAGTCTTACCATTCATCGGCATCAGTTGTCTTACAGATTAGGAAACAGAATACAGCAGGTATCTCTTACCATTGGAGTCCACAATGGTGATGTTGGCAGAGGTACTGTCATTTCCTTGTTTGCTGATCACTTTGCACATATATTCTCCAGAATCCGCCAGTGATGCTTTGTTAATTCGAAGTTCCGACTTTCTATAAGACCAGAACCAAGGTAGTATAAGTATTATCATAAAAATGCAATGAGTACTAAAACACATTTTCCTAAAGTTTCCAATTTTTCCAAATCTCCCATACATACAATTTAAAAAAATAATACTTGCTATGATAGCAGGTGAGATTTATGATTTACCTAGAGTAAATGGGAGCTATATAACATGCAGGTTACACTACAGGTACAATCTTAATTTTGTTACATAAATCAATAAAGAACACTTTTTCATTTTATTATTCTTCCATCACCACTAACCATGTTGTGTCTTACATTTTTATTAACCTTTAAGAAGTTATACAAAGATGTTTCAGTTCAACACACCAGTTTTTGAATATAATGCAACTTGATCAAAATCATCCCTTTTATCATTCTATGCCCTCTCCCCCAAGTCAGTAAATTTTCTTTCCTCCCTATATCTATATCACTACACACTAGGAAAAGCGAAAAGATGAAGTACAAAGCAGTAAAAAAAATCATGGTATACAAAATAGAAAAAGTAGGGCTGGGAGTTTGGCCTAGTGGTAGAGTGCTTGCCTAGCATGCAAAAAGACCCAGGTTGAATTCCTCGGTACCACATACTTAGAAAAAAGCTGGAAGTGGTACTGAGGCTCAAGTGGTAGAGCTCAAATCCACGACTGGCAAAAAAATAAAAAAAATAAAAATAGAAAAAGTAAAGTATAAAAAAGTAAAGTTGGGGAAAGAAAAAAAGTATAAAATCATTTCTTACAAGTCTGGTAGGAAAGGACACTTACCAAGGTCTAGAATAGATAAAAATAATAATAATTCCTACTTCTCTTCCCAGTAATGTCAGGAGAGATCTTCCTTCCTTCCTTCCTTCCTACCCTCCTTCCTTCCTTCCTTTCTTCCTTCCTTCATTTCTTTCTTTCATTCTTCTTGTCAGTTGTGGGGCTTGAACTCTGGGCCTGGGCACTGCCCCTGAGCTCTTCAGCACAATGCTACCACCCTACCTCTTGAGCCACAGAGCCACTTCCAGTTTTCTGGTGGTTTATTGTAGATGAGAGCCTCACAGACTTTTATGCCCAGGCTGGCTTTGAACTTTGATCCTCAGCTCTCAGCCTCCTGCTGAGTGGCTAGGATTACAGCATGAGCCACAGGTGCCTGGCTTCATGTTAATTTTTAATGAGAGATATTTCTCCTTTTGAAAAGAAAGGGAATTGGTGTCATTGCTAGGAGTATAGTACTATATGAATGGTTCTTAAAACTGAAATAAATCAAAGAGTACAAGAGCGAGGACTCAATAACTGCATACCCAAAGCTATGGACATGGTAATGGAAATATAAATATAACTATATAGACATAAAAACCTATGACTCTATAGACATAATGTTTTATTAATTAAATTAATATGTTTCTATGACATACAAACCCTTAGCCTAATTTTGATTAAGTTCTAAATACTAAGTCCCAGTGATTATAGAGATTCTCTCCTTGAACACTTGTTTGTTAAACTTGTCATTTAAAATGTGATGTAAAAATCAACATTAATAAATTCTTTAAAAAAACTGAAATAAATATTCATGTAAAAATAACATACACTTTCATAAAACTGTGAGCATAAATCAATAGTCACCATTTTTTTAACAAGGTCAGCATTGTAAATGCTTCTTTTTTACTGTTGAGCGTGGCCTATAATTTAAGCAATCTCCAGGATACAAAAATTTAGAAGTACTGAAAGGAACTGAGTTTTCAAAGGTTTTTTTGTGGCATTATTCTATTGCAGCTTGGCAATTGATTCCCTGGGCTGTCAATAGGTGAACAACAGGGAAAAAAAACAAGGAAAGAAGAAAACAAAAAGGAATATTTGTGGTTAGCTGTATTCTTTGCCATGATACAGTTTTTCTGATCTCCTAATCACATATTATTACTTAGGAAGGATAAATAATTCCAAATTTCATTATTTTTCTTCTCCAGTCTATCAGACTGAATCATCCAGACTTCCACAGGTAACCCTGTAAGCCTTCCATCTTTTTGCTTCTGGTTTTGCCATTTCTACCACAAAAATCCCTGGTGACCTTCAAAGACTGTTTCCAGTTCCAATTCTTTTATCAGGCCATTCATGGTCCTATGGCTGAGGCTGTTCTTTCCTGATCTATTGACAGCCTGAAGTCCTTCTGTCCTTTAATTAGTTCCTTTCCATAGGTCTCATCCCTTTGCTTCTTCAAGAAGCATGTGCCACTGGTTTGTCCTTGCTATGTCCTCAGGCATTACTAGCAGAACATATGGACAAATGATAAAATGTGGCTGCTACCACTTATGCCCTCAGTGGGGTTCTATCAGCATCCCTAATATACACAGCAGGAAGGCCTATGCAGTATGAAGAAGGTAGAGACATCTGATGGCGGGCCAGACCAAGGGCAGTGGTCAGGTCAATGTGCTGAGTGAAAAATTACCTTCATTACCCATGACTCACAATGAAATCAAAAGGTAAATTTGGTAGAAAAAAAAGAGAAACCAATACAAAGTGTTTCATACTCAAAAAGGCTTAGGAAAAATTAAGATGAAGAAAAATAGGTAGGCTGTCACTTTTTTCTTATTCCTAGACAAGATTTCTCAGAGCCTTCAATATGCTACCTCACTCTTCCTATCCAAATGGAATATATTATTTAATTTCTCTCAACTTATTTGGCTATAACATCCTTTTCATGCATGCTAATATTTTTCAGGATATAATGACTCACAGAATAAAAAACTAGCAGAAAGTAAATGGAAAGTGTACTGTGGTAGAAAACTTGATCATCTATACATGGAAACAACTATGTACTATTTAAGAAATATTCATGCATTAATCAGAGAGAGTGTTCATAGGAGAGTTTTCCCAAAGTATACCCCTATCCAAAATGGGCCATTTTGGTGGTTGTCAAGGATCTTGGAAAGCAGTTAATAATATTAACTAAATGTTAATAAATAATATGTAATAACATCTCAAATCATAAAACCCAATGTGAAGATGTTATGCTGGTTAGTTCTGCCTACCTTTAAGCTCTGAATTTAGAGATCTCAAATATGCCTGATGATAGATTATCAGGGTTTATTTTATATTTTACCCATATGTGACAAGTTTCCTCCATGATAGATCCCTTGAAGAACTGGGAGAAACCAAAGAACAAATACTAACCCAAAGTATAGTATACTTTGCTGAAAGAAGTTTCATGCTTGCCCATGAAACCATCATAAAGAATGATGCAGTAGAGGATAATATTTAATATCAAAGAGTAAACCCATAAAATAAGAAAACAGCAACTTTTCTTATCAACTTCCCAAAGATACTTCTAAGATAAAAGTATTATAGTACATCCCAATAATGTACAACCACTAAGAATACATATTCTTCTCTACTTCCATAAATATAGTTTTTTTCTATGAAAAGATCCTTTCCTTGACCTTGTGCAATTTCATATTTTAACTATTGAACTAGGTAGAACTATAAGATGCACCATAATCAAATTTACAGTTAGCATAATCTTTAAACAATACTTCTAAAATTAAAATTCTCCTAATAGCCTTGGTCAATATTTCCTGGAATATAATTATAAAGTAATGGAATAATATATTATGATTCAAGGATAGAGAGAGAGAGACAGACAGACAGACAGAAAGAGACAGAGAAAGGAACAGAGACAGAGACAGAGACAGAGAGAATGAATGTTCAGTGTTTAAACAAATATTGTATTAACAAAGTTAGAGAAGTTTCCTTCCAACAGAATTTCTAGACTTTTTTAATGCAAATTTATATGGTGAATTTCTAAATTGGGCATTACATGTAACCAGGAATCATTACTGCAGAGAAGAAAAATATCTGTGGTAATCCAGGCAAGACAACAATGGACCTGTACAAGTGTTACAAGTGTAGCAGACACATTAAAGCTCAAAAACACAAGAGGTGAGAGAGAAATATGACAGCTGTAACAGAGAGGAAAAAAGAAGAGGACTTCACTAACACTGAAAAAAACATTAAAATTAAGTGGGAAATGAACAGTGATGGCACATGTCACTTAGGAGGCATAGGAAGAAAGATCAAAGCCCAGGCAAAAACACAAGAGCGTATCTAAACATTAAAATTAAAAAAAAAATGGGCCAGGAGAGTGGCCTAGTTGTAGAGTGCTTGCCTAGCATGCACGAAGCCCTGGATTCGATTCCTCAGTATCACACCACAGAAAAAGCCAGAAGTGGTGTTGTAGCTCAAGTGGCAGAGCGCTTGAGAGCCATGAGAAAGTTCAAGGATAATGAACAGGCCCGGAGGTCAAGCCCCAGGACTGGCAAAAACAGCAACAACAACAACAATAATAATAAATAAATAGAAAGAAAACAACTTGAAAACAAGATTCAAGAAGTAGACTGTTAACCTAACAAGAATGATGCCCAGAGTTCAATCTTCAGTACTCCAAAATAAATAAGTAAATTATTCCATTAAAATAAAAAGATAAATGGCTAAGTCTTAATATACCAAAAAAACCTCTAATTTTTGGACTGGTATTTGATGAGAAATGTCAATAAAAAAAACAGTACTGATCAGAAGACATCTCATAATTGAATCATCAGGCCTAGAAATCTCAATAAGGGACAGAATTCAGTTAAATAACACAATCCCCACTGGTAAGTATCTACACAGGAAATATGAATAGAAATTTAAGCATATTTCATAACTATCCTTTTGCACAATAAGCCACTTGGGATTTTTCTCTTATAAGAAGACAACTGTAAAAAACAATATAGAAAACTAAGTCTTACAGGAATAAAAAAGGTAAAGTAGAACTAAATCTTAGGTAAACTAACTCTTAGGAAAAAAGGGGTTATGGCAAGTATGATCTGGAGCATGCAGAAAATGGTGAGATGTCTTGTCAAAGACTTAGATTCATGTTGGAAACATCCATTCATTCATTGATCTTTGTCACTCCTTTCAATGCTTTTACCCACCCCTTTCCACCCCACTCTAGTTTTCTTATTTGGCATAAATCTTCCTTATGGCTTACATCTAAGGTATGTTCCCAGTTTATATAACTCCATTTGTCTGATCCCTCTGAATGATCAAATGAATTGTGTGTTTGAATGCCTGCATATTGGATATTCAGTACTGTCAACCTGCTAATTATGAGGACAGCACAAAGGAAAAAGAGATTTCTTAGGCATCAGAACTGGGACCTGTAAGAATGCCTCATATAACCAGTTGAGGATCACAGTTTATAATCAGCTCAGGTACAAAAGTCTGAGATACTTATATTTAATTAACTATCAAAAAGCCAGAAATGCAACTATAGCTCAAGTGCTAGAATTCTAGCTTTGAGCACAAAAGCTCAGGGACAGTATCCAAGCCCTGAGTTCAAGCCCCAGGACTGACAAAAAATAATAATAATAACATAATAAACCATACAAAATGGTCACTGAGAGTTTAAATGGCCTAGCAGAAATGCAGCTAATAAGAAAGAGCATATGAATAAACTCTGTTATAGAGCCAAAACAAAACAAACAACAAAAAAACACAAGCATTGCCAAAGGAGATCTTAATTAAAAAGCAAATTGAACAATCAATTAGAGCCACTTTTAAAACAAATTAAAATATATAAGAGGTGAAATGAAGGGTGAAGACGAAGAATATTCAAAAGTATATAAAACAAGCAAAAGTCTACCTTTTATAAAACTAATCCAGAACAGATATTCAAATAATATTCAATTTCAAAATCCCCAAAGCTCTTGAACTACTTTTCTCGATCAAAATCATCCACCAGGCAAAGAAAACAAGAATAAGGGGATAAACATACATGTAACACGAGGGTGGTTTCCATTTCTTTTAATTAGTCCCACACACTGCAAAGTCAGATAAAGCAAACAAAGGCTCAAATGGGAATTTAAAATCATAAGAACATGTTGGAATGTAGCTTATTAGTAGAGGCATATGCACAAGAGGGGTGAGATTTTAAACAATAGTAGAAATTGCATATTGGTGTGAAATCTTTTCATAACAATAAGGGATTAAAAGGAAATTCTGGCTGCTCTTCACAATCTAGATTATAAAATAGGGAGAAAAGACTACATTTAAGATTAAAAGAGGATTAACATTTTATTTAAATAAAGAGGGTCCCTGGGACATTCTAAACCTTAAACTAAAATTGACTGTTGATTGGTTGGTTGACCATAGCTCTGAGATAAATTTAAAGTCAAATAATCAACTAGAAATGCAATATATTAATAGTGTGAATGTTTTAGTGACAAAGTGTTTTGAGCTTGAAAAATAAGAACTGTTTTAATTAAAAATCTGAGTAGGCCACAAGCCCTGTGATTCTGAGTTTATATAATAAAAGTCCCATGAAGGTGTGAAGTAACCTGCATCACATATAAGTTTAAATACTCATGATCATCAAAAATCTATAGGGAGGGCCGGGAGTTTGGCCTAGTGGTAGAGTGCTTGCCTAGCATGCACGAAGACCTGGGTTCAATCCCTCAGTACCACATACATAGAAAAAAGCCAGAAGTGGTGCTGAGGCTCAAGTGATAGAGCTCGAGCCTTGAGAAAGTGAGAAAGTCTAAGGATAGTGCTCAGGCCCTGAGCTCAAGCCCAGGACTGGCCAAAAAAAAAAAAAAATCTATAGGGAGCCTGGAGTTTGGCCTAGTGGCCTAGTGGTAGAGTGCTTGCCTAACATGCATGAAGACCCAGGTTCAATTCCTTGATACATACATAGAAAAGACCAGAAGTGGTGCTATGGCTCAAGTGGTAGAGCTCTAGCCTTGAGAAAGCACAAGAACAGAGTGCTCAGGCCCTGAGCTCAAGCACAGGACTGGCAAAAGAAAAAAAATCGACAGGAAGATATTTATCTTTATTAAAATGAGTACAGAAATATTATTCATTCTACTTGTATTAAAGGATAAATTGAAATAGTAGAGCAACTTGCAGGTGTTAATTAAATTTAAATTCTGTTGAAACCATTTAGCCTTAAAAAAATCTGACATCCAGGGCTGGGAGTTTGGCCTAGCTTGCACAAAGACCCGGGTTCTATTCCTCGGCACCACATACATAGAAAAAAGCTGAAAGTGATGCTGTGGCTCAAGTGGTAAGGCTCTGGCTTTAAGAAAAGTCCAAGGATGGTGCTCAGGCCCTGAGTTCAAGCCCCACAACTGGCCAAAAAAAAAAAATCTGACATCTCTATCTAGAGAGAGAGAGAGAGAGAGAGAGAGGGAGAGGGAGAGAGTGTTAGAGAGACCTTTAAAAAACTGACAAAATGTCCAGGTCTTAGTGGTTCACACATATAATCCTAGCTACTCCGGAGACTCTCATCTGTAATTAGCCAGCAAAAAGCTAGAAGTGGAGCTGTGGTTCAAGTGGTAGAGAGCCAGCCATGAGTAAAGAAGCCAAGCAAGAATATGAGTTCCTAAATTCAAAACCCACTTCTGGCATACACACACAAAAAAAAGAAAAAAATGCCAAATTTTGAAAGATGATAAAGCTGGTCATTTTCTATGCAGTGACCCATTGTACACATAGTATGTTTTATTTTTAGAAAAAATTGCTAAACCTTTTGCTAAGGATAATTTACAAACATATATTCTGAAAAAAATTCTCATTTAATTCTTCCCAGTATTGCTATTGATTTAGAAGGAATATTCTGAATGGTTGGCTTTTCTGGAACTTGAATGGGTTTTATTAATATGTAGACAGTGCTCTTAGCTCTCTGCTGCTATGCAACCAATATGAGAATGCTTTTCTGAATGCTAATGATACTTTTATATGTGATCCAAGCCATGTAACAAACTCCCCTCTTTAAGGGTACATGGGCTCTCAAGGTATACTCAGGAAGAAAGGAGCTGAGGAAAAGTGAAGGGAGAAGAAATGAATACATTATCTGAATCATGAAATGGCAACCCTTCTGTACCATATCTTAATAATAACAATAAGTCATATATAGCATACACATACAAATCAATATATATGTATGTATATATATATATATCATACTCTGGTTAGTCAGCTCACTTTTTCTTACTCCTTTATCACCTATTGACACAGCTTTGCTTCCTTCACACCACATACTGTCATAATGAATATTTGCTGTATTCAAGAGCTCTTTGCTACGACTCAGCCTATATCCATCTCTTCCTCTTTTCTCCCCCCAACTCTGTTATCATATATTCATAATCTACATAATCTCTGTAGAACCTTACGATTGCCTGAAGACAGAGATGTATACCCTATGACGTATTTCTCCATCTTCCTGGTCTAACCCATGTGTGAACACTTAAATATTACTGAAATAATTCTATAAACTGCTGAGTACTAAATGAGTTGTTACCTTGCATATATACAAAACCTAGTTCTTTACTAGTTTGCCTGACTGATAAAAAAAACCCAAATATCTCTAATCTAAGTACTGTTGTGTCTTATTAACCTTCTTCATAAAGAAAAATTATGTACAAAAGCACCATGTATTTTTTTTATCATACTTCCAAATCAACAGTTCTTGCTGACATGACCAAAAACAAGAGTTAGTGAAGTAATTAAACCATGGAAACTAGGAAAGGACCCTAATTGTAGTTATCAGAGCAATTAAACACTTTGATATAAGATTCAATTAAATTTTCATTATAATCTGTCTATTCTCACTTGCTCATGAATGTGTGACAATATTTTGGTAGATAGCCTGTAATATTGAAGGAGAGGAAGCATCCTTCTGCTATTGCTTCTCTAATCAGACTTGGGGTTCACAGGAAACTTCATAATGAGGTTGGAATTTGACATCAGCACTCTACAGTGTGTTTTCTTATCTTAAAGTTGAGTTCTTGTGTCTAAGATTATTACGGCAGCTGTCACTAGTATCATCTTCCTTCTTCCCTTACATGTCTCTTACGTCCTATAATTCTTTCTCCATTCAAAAGTGGTCCAAAGCAGAAACTCTACATTCTTTCCTATATAATATCACAATTTCTGGCAAATATAGAAATAATGGATAGCATATCGTGTTTTTGCGGGGTTTTTTGTTTTGTTTTGCTTTACCTCCCCCTCTCCCCATCCTGGAGCTTGAACTCAGGGCCTGCTCCTGTCCCTGAGTCCTGCTTTATGCTCAAGGTTAGTGCTCTACCACTTGAGCCACAGCATCACTTCCAGCTTTTCTGAGTAGTTTACTGGAGATATGAGTCTAATGGACTTTACTGCACAGGCGGCTTAGAACCTCAATCCTTATATCTCAGCTCCTACATAGCTAGGATTATACCTGGCTAATACCATGTTTTTGTCAGTATATTTACTTACCAGGGTCTAAAAAATGTTTATATTTTGTAACATCCTATTGCTCTAGGTGCAGACTATTATTATGTGCACTATACTTACCCTGGCTTTTTTTGGATCTTGATGTTCTGTGGCTTATTTTTTTTGTTTAACTCATTCCCATTCTTGAACCATTTGAATCTGAGGGTGGAGTATTCAGAACTGGTTTCACACCGAAGTACTAGTTTGGAGCCCGCCACTGACTCCTGGCTTTTCATTTCTTTCAATCGGGGAGGTGAGGCTAAAACAAAGAGAAAGAAGGAACAAACATTCTGATCACCAAGCAGTCTTACAAAAAGAATTAGTTTTGAGTGAGCCTAATCAAGAAACTAATCTGAAAGTTTTACTGAGAATAAAAATAGTGAAAATGAATAAGCCCAAGTTAATACACTGATGTCAACTTTAAGAAAAGCCAGATGCTCTAATAAAATATCTCAGAAAAAAATGTACTGGGATGGGGGAAATAGAACTTAAATTATAAATTAACCACAAAAAAATTCTAAGTAGTTGCTTTCCTAAAATTTAAATTATCTGGTACAATTAAAAATCCTAGACATTATTCATTTTAAAGAGTTGATGCCAAAGGAAGTACGTGTTCAACACATTATCCTTCGTTCTTTATCACATAGAACTATTTGATAAAAAATTCATTTGGGGAAAAGCTAGTGGGAGCTTCATATCCATTTTTCCATCAGAAACTTAAATTTCAGAGTTAACTGTAAGAGATTGTCATATCTACAATTACAAAGTTTCACCTACTAAGCTTCCTAGATGGCAAAAACCAAAACAACAATAAAAAAAGAATGATAAACCAAAACCAAAGACAACCCATAAATCTTAACATTCTTTCTTTCTTCAAGTTTGGAGACCTTTGAGAAGTAATGCACTCACTGTCCTATAAATGTAACTATAACCCTCCTGTATATCACCCTGACAATATAATTAAGGGAAAAAAAAAAGACTGCAGACTTTTGACAATGTGGACCTATAGTTAGTTGTTTTCCTAAAAGCAGTGAATAACTACAGGTAACCACCACGGTCAGGTCACTTGGATTTAGCATCAACAAATCTTGCCAACAGAAACTGTGAAAATCTCCCTTGTATGTTAACCATGTAGAATACTGTATTTTAAACTCATATAGTCCATCCTTTCATGACTGCTCTTTAAAAACTGTGCAACAAAGGTTGAACTAATGCAGCAGTGGTACTCACTAGACACTATGTTGAAAATGAACTACACAACTTATAGAGTGGGTGGAAAGTAAAATTAGGAGAGAGAAAGCAAAGGGGTGACATGGTTCAAAAAGAAATGTACTCATTATCTGACTTATATAACTGTAACCTACATATAAGACCTATGTAATAAGAAGAAAAATGCTTGAAGCAAAAAAAAAGAGAATAGCGGTTATTTACTGCAACAGTTTTGAACAAAATGCTGTAACAGCTGAGGTTTATTTCAAAATAATATGGTTGAAGGGGTGACGGACATACCAAGGTAATGAAATTACCAAGAAGTATGTCATTGTAGAAGTTGAGCAATATATTCATGTTGTGGTTTTTCATGTAATTCTGTGTAGTATATCTGATATTTTCACAATAAAAGTGTTTTATATCAAAGCACAGATGCATGGCTTTTCCTGTACACACAAAATTTGCTTAATAATCAACATCACAGAACCTCAGATCTCAACAGCTCTCAGTTTCTGCTGAGTCTTAGAAAAGTCAACAAAAAAGCCCACTTCTGTCTCATTTCAGTAATTAACAGGAAATCCCAGAAAACAAACCTTGGCAAATAAGACTGAATCAGTTCATAATTACTCATTGGGTAAAGACCAAGAGTCCAAGGACAGCAATCAAAGTCACCTGAGATGTGAACAGGAATTGCAATACCTTGCCAACTAGAGCTATTTGTTTTTCTACAACTCTGCCCTTACCAGGCAAAACTAAAACTGTTCAAGAATAAACATATAAATTACAGCAAAAAATCAATTTGGAGGGCACAATTTCCTAGTAATACTTCTATATTATATATCACTTTATTTTTGGGACTATTGAGGGAAGACATGGAAAAGCACTCACTTAAGGGTTTTGTATTAATCTGTCTGTCTATCTGCCTGGCTGTCTGTCTGTCCCTTCCTCTCTCCCTCTCTCTCTCCCTTGCTCTGATCGTATAAAGATAAAATTTGCTTCCTGAACAACTTCCACGAATTTAAAGATTTTTGATTCAATGTGATTTATGATTCTGTTTTGAACATTTTAAAAAATCAGACTAAATGATAATCTACCTATAACTAGATGTCTATATATTGCTTTCAGCTTCTTTCTATCATTTAATTTGTGAATCTGATGAAGAGTTCAGAGGAAGCAAATAAATATTAGGGAGCTAAATGGCACCAAAGAAACTGGTTTACACATATCAAGAATCATAAAATGCTTCATATTTTAACTCTTCAGTTAAAGGCTACCACCCTAACCCTGGACCTGGGCGTTGTCCCTGAACTCTTCAGCTCAAGGCTACCGCCCTACCCTGAAGCTAAGCCCCACTTCCCATTTTCTAGAGGTTAACTGGAAATAAGAGTCTCAGTTCCTTTTGTGCCAGGGCTGGCTTTGAACCTTGATCCTCAGATCTCAGCCTTCTGAGTAGCTAGGATTACAGGCATGAGCCACCATGCCCGGCTAAAATGCCTCATTTTATGTATGAAATAAAAGACCTATTTTCCTCCACTTGATTTTTCAAATTCAAATTTTCATTTTTTATCTCTAAGAAAATTGCACTAAACCCACTCACTGATTTCAGATGTCACAAAATCTCAGATGTCACAAAATCTTAGAAAGTGTCATTTTCTCTCATGCAGCACTCAACCCTTTTGCTTAACAACATCTGAACTTTAATTTGAACACAAATTCATGTGCCTTTGTTTCCTCTAGTTTCTTTATAAAGCACTTTGTTATAAGACTACTGTGTATCACTTTTCTTCATTCTCTCTCTAATCCTCTCTCCGAATTCCTCTTCTGCTTTCATTTACATATGTCTTTTTGTTTTATTAAGAACCTTGATTTCAAACATGAGGAATCAGACAAATCTGGGAAATAAGCCATCTGCTGATGGCTCACAGCTGTAATCTAAGCTACTCAGGATGCTGAGATCTGAGGATCACAGTTCAAAGCCAACCCAGGAAGTAAAGTCAGTGAGGCTCTTATCTCCAATAAACCACTCAAAAAAGCTGGAAGTAGCCCTGTGGCTCAAAATAGTACAGCACTAGCCTTGAACAAAAAGAGCCTTAGGACAGCCCTGGCTCCAAGTTCAAGCTCCATTAACCCCACCCCATCCTCCACAAAAAAAAAAAGGGAATAATCTACAAAACTGAAGGAAGCTTTGAAAGTGTCAGTATTATGAATGCCAAGTGAAGACTATGATCTAAATTAAAGGAAATCAATCAAAATAAAAACCATGGGCAGTGGTAGAGGGAAAAATCATTTATGTAAGATACTACTGAGACTTTGGGGAAATCTGAATGGAAACACTGCACCAAAACTCAATTTCTCAACTTGAATGTTGTACAGTGGATCTGAGGGGAATCTCTTTAGTCTTGGGATGTAATGCTGACATATTCTGGAATAAAATATCATGGTATCTTCAGCCAAACTACAGATGGTTTAGCAAGTAGGAAATTTATACCAATGTGCAAATAAACACACAGAGGGAAAGGGAAGTGGGGGGGAAGGAAACTCATTTTGTATATTCCTGCCCTTCTGATCTAGACTTTTGAAATTAAGTAAGAAGACCTAGGCTTTCAAAGATCTCTCTTTCCCTTCCTCCCTCCCTCCTTCCCACCCTCTCTACTTTCTTTCCTTCCTTCTTTCCTTATGCTGGGGATTGAAAACAGGGTCTCACACATCAAGGCTAGTGTTCTACAATGGAGCTATATTCCAGCAGCCCTAGTTAGGATCCACTCCCCCCCACACACCTTTTTCCTAACCCTTCCCCCTTGACTGGAACCTGCTATGTAGTTCTAGGGCCTGGAATCTAAAATCCTCCTTCCTCTTCCTTCCTCCAGATTTCTATGACTAAAAGCATGAACCACTATTCCTTGCCCTTGTGTAGGTACTTTTAAAGTCCTGATTAAGTTTGTAATCATTAAGGAAATTGTCGCATATGCTTGAGTTATCATTTGAAACTTTAGTTAATGCATTAACTTAATTCTGTGAGTGGTGTTGCACTGAGATGCTCGCATGGTTCAAGTCCATAGCCACAGCTTTGAGGCTGTTACCAGCAGATTTCTTGGTGGGGTCATACCAATCTGTCATCTGGCATCTAGGTCAAATGGTTCCTATCGTACTTGTGTTGCTGTATGTGTGTCTGTTTCAATTGGTACATTCAAATATCCAAACTGCTCATGGGAACAGATGGAAGATACAGAAAATCTGGGGAACCTAAAGCAGGACCAAAATGTGTGATGAATTCTGTGTGTAAAAGCACCTGGAATCTATGATATAAAAGACCTCAGGACAAAACCTGATTCCAGAGCCCAGACTTATATTCTTTTTTTCATATATTTTTATTGTAATTAATAGAAGGGTTACATTATATTCGCCAGGTAGAAGATGCATTACTTCACATACATTGATACCCTTTCTCATGTCTTGGGCCCCATGTCCCTCCCCCCACCCCCACCTCTCATCTTGTTTTCCCCCCTTCCCTATCCAATTTCAAATAACCAAATACAAATATATCCAATATATCAGATAACAAAGTGAGATACTGTAACAATATGAGATAACCAAGGGACAGCTAAATAGATGAGAGATAACATAGTACATTAAGGACAGCAATCACTCATTATATGGCTTTTGTTTCTATATCCTAGAGGTCCTTTCTTTTAATGTCATACTGTATGGCCTTATGTATCTAGGTTTTGCTCTATTGCAAATCTCTGCTAGGAAAGCCCAAGGTTTCTACTGATTATGAAAAATGAGGGAAACCATTGAGCCTATGTTCCTTTGAGTCTGGCTTATTTCACTTAATATGCTTTTTCTAAGTCTTTCCATTTCCTAACAAATGGGGCGATGTCATTCTTTCTAACAGCAGCATAGAATTCCATTGTGTACAAATACCACATGTTGTTGATCCACTCATCAACTGAGGGACATCTAGGTTGGTTCCATATCTTTGCTATGGTAAATAGTGCTGCAATGAACATCGTTGTGCTAGTGGATTTAGCATGTCTTTGTTTCTGGACAATTGGGTAAATGCCAAGTAGTGGAATTGCTGGGTCATAGGGGAGCTCTATGTTTAGTCTTTTGAGGAACTGCCATACTGCTTTCCATAGTGGTTGAACGAGTTTGCACTCCCACCAGCAGTGTAGTAGTGATCCCTCTTGGCCTCATCCCCTCCAGCATCTGTTGTCATTAGATTTCTTGATTCTGGCCATTCTAACTGAAGTGAGGTGGAATCTCAGAGTTGTTTTGATTTGCATTTCTTTTATGACCAGAGATGTCGAGCATTTCTTCATGTGTCTATAGACCATTTTTATTTCTTCTTCAGAGAAGACTCTCTTTCTTATAAGACTCTACTGCTTGAGGGACCTCTGGTAATACTTAGTGTTTCTATTCATTATTCAGGATGAGGATTCTTATACTGACCTAATAAAAATGAAAGGAAGCCAAACTGGAAGATGGTCAAATATTACTGTTGTCTTTACTTGTTCTAAACTTCTCCTAGCTGGACACCATCATAGAAGTACGTAGCCCCTGCCTCTCAGCTAAGGTCCCACTCCTGTTTCTACCTGTTGTTCATCTCCACTGGCCAAAGCCTGGATATAGCAGGATGACTCTTCGCCCCCACAGGAAGAGCGTATGCCTGTCTCTCATATCCTGTTTGTCATTGGTGTCAAATCCCCTCTCCTCTCTTGCAGTTCTGGTATGTACACTGTGACATGCATGATTTTTATTTCCATCTACAGGTGAGATGAAGTTTATTATAGAAGCTGGGCAGTGCCACAAGTCTAGAAAGCCATGGCACCAAGATTGAAACTCAAGACTTTTATCCACACCATGGTGGCTTTGCTGGGGTTGAAGTAGGTTCAGAAAGAAAAGAAAAAGACAGAAAGAAAGACAGAAAACTAAAAATCTTGTAAGGATCACTTTATTTCATAGCCAATATGGTAATCTTTGGGTTATATGAGGCTATTTAAACAAGATCACCTCTTCGCATTGACCTCCAAGAGATTTCCAAGAATGCAAAATTCTCCCAGGAAAACAGTGCAGACTTACTACGTAAGATCAACATACACCCTGAAAATCCACACTATGCTTATTGAAATTAGCTACCCTATTTTTCTACACAGTTCTTTTATTCTTTGCTCAGTATTTCATAGTTAAAGGCCTAAAGATAAGATCATGAAACTAGTGCAATAGCAATTTTGGAAGCTTAGGAAAAGAGGTTAAAATGAGGTCCTATTGATACTTTTTCAACAATAAATCATTTAGAATGATTACAGCTTAATATATACTGAGTTCCTACTCCGTGCCAAGCACTGTCTTAAGAACTTTATGATCATGAACTCCTGTAAGTTTTCTCCTTCATCAGGTATATGTTACTATAATTATGCCCAATTTATAGAAGAGAAAATGGAAATGATCAGAGGAACTTTTTTTTTTTTGCTTTACTGAGGGATAAACTCAGGGCTTTGCACTTGCTAATGAGAGCTCTCCTTGTAGTCCCATGGCCCCAGAAATTTCTGCTGCTATGTTTCAGATGGGGTTTTACATTTTGTCCCGGATTAGCTCCAGACCAAAAATGTTCCTTCATGTAGCTGAGATTAAGGCCTGCATTGCCACAACCTGCTTGCTCTACCATAATCTGCCTGCTACCCAATAATTTTGACTGGGCTGATTTTGAACCACGGTCCTCTTGATATCTGCCTCCTGAGTACTTGGAACTACAGGTTCAAGCTACCATGCCTAGTTGTTCAATAGCCCCTTTTATCATAGAGCTCTCACTTTAAATTACCAAGCAAAGAAGCTGAGTGCTTTGTGATTCTTTCTATAGATGGCATGGACTCAGTTTAGACTGTTAGTGTATCAGTAGTGACCACATTTTCCTAACAAACCTGAGGTAGGCCACAATACAAATCTGTCTGACTACATTTCAAGGAGAAAAGCCAGTCTGGAGGGGGAAAGAAACATACATGCAAAACTGCTGAATTTTCTGAGTTAATTTGATGATTCATGAGGAAATAAAACAAGACAGAGTACTTGAAATTGATATTATACCCAAACAATTCTTTTGAACTACGTGGTTGTCCATCTGTCACAAAGGCTAAATGCCACTAGGGGTCAATAGTTCGATATTCCATTCTTGTGCTCGCTGTGAAATGTGAGAGGACCCAGGTGAGGATCCAACCACGAAGTGTCTGCACAGATTAATGTCACTCCGTCAGGTGTTAATGCAATACACCGTGACAGTGAATGCTGGTGTAAATCATGGCCCAGTTGAAGGTAACTGTTCAACAGGCTGCTTAATTAATGCTGTCACCACAGCTGCCCCCAATTAGAAGCACATCTTACTCATGTTCATAAAGAAAAGGTCAGGCAAGCTTCAGAACAGGCCCTGAGTTCACAGGGTGAAAACAGACCCCATACATATTTACCCAGTGGATGTATAGCAAAGTTCAAGTAGCGTGGTCTTCTAAACTTCATTCTTTCTGAGTTCCCCACCCACCAACCAAAATTCCCTGACTATTTGTTATGTATACCTTTCACATCACTTCCAAAATGCTGACAAGTAGAAAAAATTAAGAATGATCTAGTTAGTAAAAGTATGATATTTGGTCATTTCCTTATTATAGTGGTATTTCCCTACAATGGTGTATTTTTGCCTATGGAGTATCTTACCACGACTTCAATATGTCAATATTTGGCTTTGTAATGATCTTAGCATTATCAGCCCACCCATAAGGTGTCAATTTCTGTCTTTATAATCATTTCCTTGTTCAGAATGAATGACATTTAGTTAATTGGTATTACTAAAATGGTCTTTTTTTCATTTGATACAAGAAATTCATTTACGTGACCTAAACTGGATAAATTCCCAGCTAAGGGGAGTTAGGATTGGCTATAATTAGTTTTAAACATGACAGAGACATGAGAGCTTTTAAACATTGCAGATAAAAGCAGGTAAGCTCTGAGTGATCTATGGATATTAATTCCTCATTATCTAGATTTCATATAGGGTCTTAAAACTAATTCCTTCTGTGAGAGCTAATTATAAAAAATACAAATATATTTCTCACTATTGAAGAAATCTATTTTCCTAGCAGACATGGCCTGTTTTGTTTTTGTTTTTCTGTTTTGGCCAAAGCTAATTTATTAATCCAAATAACTTATTAAATAATATAAATGCATATACCAGGATTGGAATACACCTGCTTTATTCACGGAGCCTTATCCAATCAAAGTTAAATTTCTCTCTCTTTAGTTTCTTATAAATTAACCAACACTGTAATCACTCATATAAATTCTAGTTTCGATTTCAGAAGATTATAAAAACTGTGTAGCTCTTCATATTATTAAGCAGCCTACTAGTATGATGAATAGCTAGAAAATGACCAAGTTAACCATATCACTGACAGTAAGAAAATTGGAGCTGGGTATGGTGGCTCATACATGAATACATGAAGTTCTACCTGCTTAGGAGGCTGAGACTTTGAGTTTGTCCACCAGATGTGAGCCATATATATCCTCTTCAGCTACATGATGTCTTTGCCTACCCCAGCATGAGTAAGACTCAAGGGGTAACATCCTGGCATTAACACCACCACCCTCATCTGACTGGACTTCAGACTGGAGGGTATAGCTCAGTGTAGAGTGCTTTTCTAGTATGTGAGGGCCCTGGGTTCAATCCTAGCACCATACAAAGAACAAAAGTAGATTCATAGGAATTAATTTGATTAACGGATGGAATTGATCATTATTTATGCTTACTTTTGTGTTGTTTGTTTGCTGATACTGGAGTTGGAATCTAAGGCCTCAGATTTACTCAGCTTGTACATACAGCTGACATTCTACCACTGAACCCATGCTTCCATCATGGCTTTTTGCTGTTTTGTTGTTGTTTTGAGACAGATTCTTACCAAGCTTTCTGTTTAGTATGAACTTGAGCTCAAGTATCAAATGGCTAGAATTCAGCTTGTTTATTCTTTACCATCATTCAATGGGCATTAACACAAAAACTTCATAACTAGGCTGTCAAAAACAGCCTTCAGAGGGTTGGGAGTTTGGCCTAGTGGTAGAGTGCTTGCCTAGCATGCATGAAGACCCAGGTTCGATTCCTCCGTACCACATACATACATAGAAAAGCTAGAAGTGGTGCTGTGGCTCAAGGGGTAGAGCACTAGCCTTAAGAAAGGCCAGTGCTCAGGCCCTGAGTTCAATCCCCAGGACTAGCACCAAACAAAAACAAACAAACAAAAACAGTCATTGGAGCATCAGTAACTTTAAGCAGCACAAATACAATTGCCACTTCTTATACAACTATTATTAAATCCAGTGCTGGTGAATAACAAACACAATGAAATCTAAATGTGGTCTGTTGTTTACCTAATAGAAATGTATCCGTAGTAATCTTTTTCTCACCCCCCCCTTAGTTTCCTTCTCATAAAGGATCATCTTCCATGCCACTAAACTCCAAATCAAGTCACATAGATCTATTCACTTTGTTTTTGTACATACACTGTACTACTAACATTTAAGAACAGAGTCACTGACTTAAGTTTTAAATTCAAATATGATCACTTAACAATAGTGTCCAAATGGCCAAAAGTTTCCAGGGGGAGGAAGAAAGAGAGAGATTGGGGGGAGGGAGGGAGAGAGTGAGGGAGGGAGGGGGGAGAGAGGAAGAAGAAGAAGAGGAGGAGGAGGAGGAGGAGGAGGGGGAGATGAAAAGAGAGGGAAGAAAAGGAGGAGAAGGAGAGGGAGAATTGAGAGGACAATGAAAAGGAAAAAGGACAGGAAGAAGGAGGAAGAGAAGGAGGAAGAAGAAGAGAGATTTGTAAGTTATTACACAAGGTTATAAAAGTTTTAGTCTCATTTACAGAAAAATAGATGGACCTGTAAGAAATTAAGTGATGTAAGTAAGTCAGGCTCAAAGGAAGAATGTTTTCTCTCATAGGTAGAAATGAGATATAAATTTTAAGTATATCTAAACATACAAAGCCATTTGCATTTATACATAAATATGTTAACTGAAGTATGGTAAATTCAAGGGAGGAGTCCAACAGTGTGACTCTTGAAAATTAGCTTAAAATTTAGTAAAATAAATAATATCAGGAAGCTGGAACATGTGTTGTGGTTGGGAGTAAGGTCAAAAGGAGGATGGCAGACAAATGGAGGAAGGAAAGGTGGGCGAATTCAGTCATAATATTCAATATACAGATTTGAAAGTGGAAGCAGGTAAACTAAAGGGATGAGTGGACTTGGGAGGCAAGAAGGAGAGATAGGTAGAAGAGACGACATTGATCAAGATACACTGTACTAGCTGGCTCCCTATGGCTCACACCAGTATTCCCAGCTACTCAGGAGGCTGAGATCTGAGGATTACAGTTTGAAGCCATCCCAGAGAGGAAATTTCATTAGACTCTTCAGTAAACTACTCAAAAGCTGCCAGAAGTAATGCTCTGACTGAAGTGGTAGAGCATGAGCCTTGAGCCAAAGAAGCACTTAAGCCCTGAGTTCAAGTCCCAGGACTGGCACCAAAAAGCTAAACCAAAACAAAACATACATTATACTCACAAACTGACATGCTAAATCAAAAATCTTTTATACTTACTACTTAAGGATAGTTTTTTTAATTAATTAAAATAAAAAACAAAGAAGCCTAACCTAAATATTGACAGGAATGTTATTAAATCTAACAGTTAAAGCAACAAAAAATTTACTTCTCTAGAGATTATCCAATTTCCGTAGCAAGACTAGTTTTGGGTTTTGAAAAATAACACAGCAAAAAATTTAATGGAAAAGTCTAAACAACACCCTGACATGCAGACAGGGTAGCTGCTTTTTGGTTGAAGTTAATGAAATGTCTTACAAATTTCAGTTTACATTCTGTTTCTCAAAGACAGCTATTTTTTGAATAACTTTAGTATACCTCAAATCTGTCACACAACACTGGAGAACCTTGTCTATCAGGACAAATAGTGCTCAATAAGTCTGTTGAGAGGTGCAAGCTAATCCAGCTGTGATGGGAGCATCCTCCTGAAATTCATGAAAGGACACAGAATGTGACATTCAGGAAGACTGCTGAGGAGCAGGACCTGAGGCCCATTTTGTACAGTGGCAATGCAACATCATTGTTGATGACCAAACCACCAGCCACACAAGAAACCTTGCCGATTTAACCATCAGAATCGTGCTTGCAAGAACCCCAATTCTAAGAATTTTACCAAGAGAGGGACAAATACAAAAAAGGATACAAAATGTGTGTAATGAGTCTGAGAAAACAGAATGACTCGATGTAGAAACTGCCAGCTAAGGACAAGAGAAGGCCAAAAGCAGCTTCACCTCCTAGTTTAGAATAAGCTGAACATTGCCAAGTTTAGTATATTTCTCACTAGGACATTTATTTTTTTTGTTTTATTTTTTATTTGTATTTTGATGTATTATTTTAAATTTTTGTTTTGCTCTTCATATTCTTTTTTTATTGTAATTAGTAAAAGGGTTACATGATATTTGCCAGATAGAAGGTGCATTAATTCACATACATTGATACCCTTTCACATGTCTTGGTACCCGTTTCCCTCCCCCCCCCACACCCCCCACCCATCTTGGTTTTCCCCCCTTCCCTATCAAATTTCAAATATCCAAATACAAATAAATTCAATATATCAGATAACAAAGTGAGATACTATACCAATATGAGATAACCAAGGGACAGCAAAGGAGATGAGAGACAACATAGTACATTAAGGACAACAATCATTCATTATATGGCTTTTGTTTCACTATCCTGGAGGTCCTTTCAATTAGCTTCACATTATATGTCCTTATGTATCAAGATTTTGCTTTATTGCAAATCTCTGCTAGTAGAGCCCAAGGTTTCTACTGATTATGACGAATGAGGGAAACCTAGGACATTTATTTTTATCACTTTATATCTCTTTCCTTGGCAATCTATCCTTTGAGATGCAGACCTTTGTCAGAGTTGCTTTATTCAGAAACAGCATGAATATTTACTTCAAAAGATCTAAAACACTACTTACCCATATATTTGCCTATCTCCAGTCCATGCACGTGATAGTTAATTTTACTCATCCCCCAGTCCTTCCAGGAAAGGAACTTATATAGTATTAGGCAATAAGTAAATGCAGTAAGAACCAGTTAACTAAAAAGCAACCACAAATGTAAAAAAGAAGAAAAAGGCGAAGTAGGCCAACTGCAAATGCAATTGGACATTAAATAAGCTGAAACATGCATCCTAGGAAACAAAGGAGGAGCTATAAAAGAAATGCCATTGTGACATCTGTGCAAAAGAGCATGCCCATCCCAACTGGACATGCGTTCAAGGCCAACTATGAAACTCCAGAAGCTGGCCTTGGAAGGGAGAGATTCCGAAGAAGGCAAAGAAATGAACATCTGCTGTTCTGCTTTCTTCTGAGTTTGCATTTACTTATTGTAAAAGGGCTCTCTTTTCTTCTTTTTCATCTTTTTTTTCCCCTACAACAGAGAACCCAGTGTCTTTAAGGTAGAAATCCTGTTGGCTCTAACTTGATAACTTAGTATTCTGAACAGAAATGCAGGGGTTCTGCAATCCTGTGTACAAAATTTATAGCATGAAATGTGTGAAGCAGAAATTGTATGGTGATCTGATTGCCTACCAAGTTTGAGAATCTGTAGAATATCCCATTGGTAAGTTTACCAAAAGTCTTTAGAGAGTCTGTTGATAACTCTAAGTGAACCCACATTCCCAATATAAAAGAACTCATTAAGGTGATAATGCTTTAAGGTGTGCAGAAGTGAGAAAATAATGGTACAAAAGCCAAATCCTGTCTCTCCATCATATGTTTTGTTAAATAAAGTTATACTGGAAATAATTCAAATTAGCTTGCTTTTAAATCATAATTGCTTTCATGCTGCAACCACATAATTTGCTCTTCTCTGAAATGTTTGCAGATCTCTATCCCCAAGCATCCACACATTAGGTCATCATAGCACATCCACTAGCAATCAGAAAGGGGCTATTTAATAAGCTCACAGCAGAACGAGGGTGGTAATCCATACAAGGTCTACAGCTGGATGAAGTTGAATGAGTATATACTATGAAACAATCACAGTGCTAAAGGACCTCAAATTTAAGCCAGATAAGGAGAGGGAGCAATGATGAGATTTTGATAAATGCTAAGTTCATAAGAGCTACTGGAATAGGGAAACTAGAAAATAATGGTGGGAAAAAAAATCAGCCTCAAAGTCAGAAAATAAAAGTCATAACTTTACAAATCAACATTTCCTTTGAACTACTCGTATGGTGTTCCTCCTTCCATTTGATGATGATTTCCTCCTTAGCAAGGGGGGCGGGGGCTGATTAAGGCAAGAACCCCCTGGGTGTGGATAATGACCAAAGTTGAGAACTGAGGGCTGCAAAATATAAAATTCAAAATGTAATCTTGTAATGCCCCATCCAGTTGAAATTAGAACAAAATAATCTACCAAAACACAGAAAATGTTTTTGCTAACAAACTGGCATGTTAAAAAAAAATTCATATCCTGAGTAAATCTGGGAGGTGACAGTACTAGGCCACCAACAACTGACAATGATTATTCACCTTAAAAAAAATGTCTGGGAGCCAGGTGCCAGTGGCTTATGCTTATAATCCTAGTTACTCAGGAGACTGAGATCTAAGGATCAGGATTCAAAGCCAGCCAGGGAAGAACCGTCCCATGAGACATTTATCTCCAACTAACCCCTCAAAAACTGGAAGTGGTGCTGTGGCTCAAAGTGGTAGAGTACTGGCCTTTTGCAAAACAGTTTAGGGATAGCACCCAGACCCTCATTTCAAACCCCACAACCAGGGTGGTGGGAGAGAGGGAGGAGGATCTGGGATACAAAGTAAACATAAATTGGAATTAATGCGTTATGTTCAATCAGAATCTATGCTGCAATGAGAAATGTGACAGTGGATTACTACTGTACAAAGAATGGAACTATGACATAGTAACCCAAATCTATACAGTAACAACACTAGAATCTTAAAATATTTGATGTTTTATCAAATTTTAACAGGTATGATTTTATTTTTATTTTTTATTTATTTTTAACAGGCGTGATATTATACTTTGTGCCTTATAAATGATATTTTGTGTAATTTGTTCCTATGAAAGTTTTGAGATCACATTCATTGTTTATAACTTATTCTGAGTTTTTGTGGTGGGAGTTAGTAGGAAAAAAAGTAAGTAGCTTTCTATCAAAATTGAGAAACTAAGGGCCTGGAGAGTGGCCTAGTGGTAGCGTGCTCGCCTAGTATGCATGAAACCCTGGGTTTGATTTCCCAGTACCACATACACAGAAAAAGCTGGAAGTGGCACTCTGGCTCTAGTGGCAGAGCACTAGACTTGAGCAAAAAGTGTCCAAGACCCAGGACTGGCAAAAAAAAAAAAAAAAGAGTAATTAAGGACAGTAAGTTTCGGAAAGACATCGAAGAATGTCACATTATATGAATTTCTAAAATATGACGCAATTATTTCTTTAAAAAGGGGAAATGAGAATAGAAGTGTAGACTGAAATGAAATACTTTGGAAAAGAAGTCCGATCTACACAAATTTTAGAGACAATGTTTTGTTGTTTGTTTTGTTTTAGATGATCCTAAGGCTTGATCTCAGGGCTCACACACTCTCCCTTGGCCTTTATGCTCAAGGCTAGTGTTCTGCCACTTGAGCCACAGATCTACTTTTGCATTTTTGTTAGTTAACTAGAAATAAATGTTATATGAACTTTCCCATTGGGCTGGCTTCAAACTATGATCCTCAGATCACAGCATCCTGAGTAGCTAGGATAAGAGGCATGAGCCACCGACATCTGATGGTCAGATAAGGTATTTTAAAGATAAAAATGAACATGATTTTGTTTTTTGTTTTCTTTTTAAAGACTTAGTAATGAACAGCATCTAAGAATTACATAAGTTTTGGAATCAGGCAGATTAGGAAGTGAATTCTAGCTCAGGGTCTGAATTTCTATGGTCACAGGTACTTCAGGTACTTCGGCAATTAAAAAAAATGTATGATTGCTGTATAAAATAGTATTTCTTGGGCCGGGAGTTTGGCCTAGTGGTTAAAGTGCTTGCCTAGCATGCATGAATACCCGGGTTCAATTCCTTGGTACCACATACATAGAAAAAAGCCAGAAGTGGTGCTGCGGCTCAAGTGGTAGAGCTCTAGCCTTGAGAAAGTCCAAGGACAGTGCTCAGGCCCTAAGTTCAAGCCCAGAACTGGCAAAAAAAAATAGTATTTCTTGCTGTGAACTGTTTGTTCTGGTATGCTTACATTGTGAAACACTTAATTCAGGCATCTTGTTAATCATAAGAAAGGTTGAAGCCAGAACTTTGAAATAGAAGTACAAATAATGACAAAAGGAATGCAGGTATGTGCAAAAAAAAGCTTGAGGAAAGAGAAGAGTAAACAGCAAATCTAAACCTTATAAACTACTCTGCCGGGCACTGGTGGCTCATGCTTAGAATCCCAGCTACTCAAGAGGCTGAGATCGGGCAATCCTGATTCAAAGGCAGTCTGGGCATGAAACTCCTTGAGAAATTAGCTACAAAAATCCCGAAGTGGAGCTATGGCTCAAGTAGTAGAGCACTAGCCTTGAATACAGAAAATAAGGGAGTCTGTCCAAGGCCCAGAATTCAAGCTCAAACTATTCTCCACTGGTTCATATGAAGGCAAAAAGAGTGTAAAACTTGCTTCTGAAAGCTGTGGGGAGAATGAAGTGAAGGACTGTGATTGTAGTGAAGCAAGAAGAAGGCACAGACAGGTCAAAACCCTGAAGCCAGGCCCGAGCACTGAACATCCATTCACTCAACTATAAAATTGTCATGGCACTGGATATGAATGGCTGGTGTTGAAAATCTCCTTTGCACATTATTTACAACCAAGCAAAATGAATTTATAAGCATCTCAAACTGCCAAGGAACTAAGATCCTAAAACATTTCCAATGAGTAAGGGATGCTAAATGAAATTAATAATAGATCCCAGCACCCATTATTACCAGTTTCATGTAGAGATGTCATTGTTGTATCTTTAATTAGGAACACTGTCTTTACTGATTCATTTTATTGTCTATAAAAATACTAAAAAGACTATTCCAAGTTTACTCCTAACTTCAGTAGCTTATTACCTTTCCCACCACAGGATTTTCTAGTATCTACCAAATACAGCTTGTGTGAGGATCTATGTACATTTTCCGAATGGAACTGCCAGAAATTATGCTTCTTTCATAAGCAATAATAAATAAGGAAAGCACTACATTGTTTATGTTAACATATAAACTACATGGTTTGGATATACTTTCTGGATATGATGATGTCAATGCATATCTATATCAATCTCCCATACTTCTCTCCATTAACAAGTCCCTCTACTTATCACTCATATTACTGTTAATACCTAAACACTGATTGTCCGAAGATTCATGGTCATCAACCATCCAGTTACGTATGGGTAGCCTTCTTTTCCCAACTCTTAACTGTTATGGATATAATAAATATGAACCAAAGGCTATAAACTGTAGTACAGTAGACTTCATAAATGATTGTTGAACTTAACTTCTTTCAAGAAAGAGAACTTAGATTCCATACATAATCGTTACTTCAATACTTTCATTCTTAGAACATTTAGAGGGATTTTCCTTCATTTCCTTTCTTTTCCTTCCCTTTCCTTTCCTTTTTCCTTTCCTTTCCTTTCTTTTATTTCCTTTCTCCAGTGCTAGGAATGAACCCTTAGAAGGCCTTATGTATGCTAGGCCCTACCATAAGCCACAACCCAAATCCCAGCTCATGGAGATTCTTTCACACACACACACACACACACACACACACACACACACACACACACACACAATGTATGAATGTATGATGACACTGATGGGCCTCATAGCAAGAGAAGGTGGAAATTTTTTTAATTCATCGAAAATAAGCACCATAGGAGAGCTATAGCAGAGATGGTACTGAGGAAACAAGAGGCAGGTGTAAACTGTGCCAAAAAAAAATGTAGATAAGACTCCTCTCAGAGAAAAGATGTAAGCTCAGGAGCTGAATATGGGGGGAACTACTCCAATGGCACCCAGCTATTATGTGATGTGAAGGAGTGAGGAACTAATGGTTAAACCACAAGAGTGTCGTGGAAAAGAGGTACAGAGCAAACTCGACTCAGTCCACGGGCAGCTCATAACATGAAGGTCACATCTTACTGCCTCAGTCTTAAGGAAGAAATGGTTAAATGGAAACAAGAGGGATTTGGGTTTTTGTTGCTGCTGTTGTTGCTGCTGCTGCTGTTGTTTTTTTTTTCCTCTTTTCTCACTGTTTTGCTTTCCATATTCTGTCTTGTATGTAAGTTCATCTGTTTGGGGGAGGGTAAGGGAAGCACAGAAATGGTGGGATGAAGAGTGAACAAATACAGTGGTGACACTCACTAGACACTGTCGAAAATGAACTATACAACTTGTGGGGAGGGTACAAGAGGGAAAAACTAGGAGAAAAGGAGTGAAAAGGTGACACTGTCCCAACAGAAATGTACTTATTACCTGACCTATGTAACTGTAACCCCTCTGCACAATAACAACTTCAAAAAAGAAAAGAAGTAAAGGTAAGTAGGCAAATGGAGTTTAGAATGAGTTTCAAACCAAAGGATGCAATGGTCCAATTTAAATTTAAGAAGTAACTTTGAGCTGGGTGCCAGTGGCTCACATCTGTTATCCAGCTACTCAGGAGACTGAGATCTGAGGGCCAAGGCTCAAAGCCATTCCTGGAAGACAAATTCCAGAGAGTCTTCAATTAAGTAGCACAAAGCTGAAAAGACTTATATAAGAGGTATGGCTCAAGTAATGGAGAGCCAGCCTTGAGAAGGAAACTCAGATTGAGATTCTGAGTCGAAGCTCCAGTACCAGCGACACACACACACACACACACACACACACACACACACACACACACACACGGAGGGGGGGAATGAAAAGGAAAAGGTGAGGAGGGGAGGGAAAGGGTAAGGTAGTCAGGGGAGGGGAGTAAAGGTGGGGGAGGCAAAGAAGAAACATTCTCATCAGCATCATAGAGAAGGAAGTAGAAGTAGAGAAGATGGAAGTACAGCGAAATACAGAAGGAAATTCGTCTAAAGAACTAAAGAAGAGCTTAGGCAGAGGATGGAGCGTAGAGGTCTTCCCCCATTAGAAGGTCTTTCTGAGGTACCAGACAAAAGTCCTGGTCTATAACCAGATCTAGAATTGAAACAGAAAGAAAGGCAGTTTTCTTCTCTTAGCAAGTCTAACTTTATCTGTTTACAATACTTAATGTAACAATCTATTGTCACATTTCATATTTTCTGGGCTCTAATATACAAGGCACAGTTCTAGAAGTACAGAGCTGTATGAGCCGCGCCATCACCACAATGCTTATGTTTGTTACCCACACTCTGTCCAACAAGGAAGCTGTTTCTTGGGAAATAACTCTCAAATATTGCAAGCAGCCCCAACATGGCATTTTGCAGATACTTTGATATGGGGTTGAATGAGGGAAAAGATGGGAAAGACAAAGATCACACACAATTATGGGATATTTGAGGTCCTCCAAATCCAATAAATACAAGCCAAATATCCATTAGTAAGAAAAAATATTCCTATGCTACTAAAGGGTGTCTTTCTATACATATAACAAATCTTTTTCCACCTCTCTTCCATACTATTATTTCTCTAACCAGTAAAAGTCACTCCTATAAAATAGTTCACAGTGTTCCTAATCAACCAACATTTGGAACTATATGAGATTTTTAAAAATAAGCATACTCATTTTTCCCAATTGATAATTTAACTTAGGAAGTAGTGGATACACTAAAACAAAGTCCAAATTCTACTTTGTAAGGAAAAAAATGCTCAAAGAGGCCTGGTGGCTGAGGATGCCCTTGAAGACAAAAGTGGTAAGAGCTTTCTTAGAGGAAACCTGGCTGTGAAAATAAGCACAGGGAGGTATAGAGTGTGCTTTTAACACTTAGGAATAATTGTCAAGAGAGAACAGGCTCTAGAGCAAATAAGTAATCCCTGAGGAGTTAGTGACCAATTCCTTCTCATTCATATACTTAAACCCTTTTTGGATTTTGCTTTAATAATACTTCAGGCTAATGGAAACACCCGGAGTTGATTTGCAAGTCCAGGGTGTAGTTTAGATCCCATGACGTAAAATCTCACCCTCAACCTGCCAAATATGATTGCTGGAGACCAGGCAACTTCTCTGGGTCTTGCGGCTATTCCTGCCCCTCCCTTTACAGTCATCGCATCTACTTCTCTGCCCAGAACTCTAGCTATAGTTAGAGAACGTATTGCCAATTCAAATGGAGTAACAATTTATTTCAATGACACTCCAAGATGGAACTGCTTGCATTTACCTTGCTGACTGCTGATCTGTGCAGTACAGATGTCTCAGGAAGTTCCAAGAGCCTTAGTATTGGTGATGGCCTTACGAGGGTCACTATGGGGTAAACTAGCATAGTAAAAGAACTGGAGCCCTTGATGAATAGTTTCTTAATGAAAGAATTAAAGGATATCCAAAATGATCAAGTCCCTAGCAAGGAAGGAAGAACAGCTCCAAGCTCAATAGTGCAGAAATCCTATGGCACCAGGTGAGAGACCACTGGGTTAGGACACCCCTCAACGCCCTCATTATGAGGCCTCAGCCAATCTTTTCTCACCCTCCCCATAAAGACTAAACGTTGGACAAAGCCAGAAAGATTCTTTATTTTAACCCAAAGTTAAAATAAAGAAAAAGTGTTGATCCTTCTTTTCTCTTACAAACCTGGTAGGAATCAGAGCAATTACACTCAATCAAACTGGTTCTTTGTCAAATATACCTTGAGCCACATTTGCCACTGTTTACCTCTAATTTTTAAGACTGATTTTTTTGGAGCTTATAAACTGCATTCACAACCATATATCCAGGAAAATATACCTTTTTCATAACTGATCAGATAGAAGCTTGTTTGGCTCTCCCAAGCCAACAAAACCAAGATCACCTTCAAAAATGCCTCCTTTTCAGGTCAAGATATCTTTTCTGAGGCAATACTACTGCTTTAATGTTTATTAACTTCTTAGTGATTCATGGCTCCCTCTTCTAAGTTTGTCACGATAACCTTCAGGAAACAACTGAAATGCTGGATTAAATAATGACAAAATGAATAAACATAATAAAAATTAATAAACATCACCTTAAAAGGATCTGGCCAAATAGAGGACTTTGAGGGAAAAAAAACCTTAAATCTTGATGACATATGAAGTACATCTGGATAATGCAACACATTTTTTTGTTAATATTATCAAGGGCATTTCTCCATCCTGTGGAAGCCGATAGAACTGAAAGACTATGACTTGCTTCCAGTGAAGAGTCTATAGCAGATGCTCCCCACAGTAAATCAGGACTCTCTTGAAGCACAAGTAACTAAAACAAATTCCACCCATATTCTAACCCTAGACGGGTAAGGGACATTGTCTTGACTTTGAGTAAAGCTGGAAAGGAAAGCTGAGACCATAAACAGGTTCTTTAAAGCCCACGCAAGGGCTGGAGGCCACAGAACTTTAAACCATGAACTTGGTATGGCTCTTGGTTCCCAGGAGACAGAATACAAACCTAAGTAGGAATGTGTTTTTAACCTATGACTTGAGGAATGCCACAGATATTTTTTTAACAAAGAAATGAGCCCAGATTTATACACAACCAAACACCCAAGGAAGAGAAACAGGCAAGTAGCAGAAACTAACATATACACAAACTGTCACACACAACTCCCCGCAAAAGTTTGCTCGTTCTGCTGAAAGAAATAAATACTATGCATGAAATATCCTCAGAGTAGGAAAATAAATAACCCAGTGTCCACTTGAGGGGGGAAACTATAAGCAGAAAGAAACAATAACAACACTAAAACTACTTGAAGGATGGACTCAACAATAAATTCCATGTGCAGAAAAAAATGAGAGACATCAGGAGAAACATGGCATCAGAATAAAAGCAAAGAATGGAAAATTTAAGAAAGAGATGGAGAAAATTTGTGACCACATTGTGTAAGATTATACAATATATTTTTAGTTAAAGTTCTGGTAGAAGGGAAGAGAAGAAGATGCACAGGGAAGCTCTGAAGATACATGGATGAGAATTTTGCAGAATGAAGCAAATTAAAGTTCAAAACCCCAATGGTTGGGAGCAGGTCTTTAAAAAAAGAATCCACACCTAAACACATCATGGTGAAACTATGGGTACAGAGAAGGAAAAGTCTTGAATGAATCCAAAGAAGAAAGGCAGATTACCTTCAAAGGAGTGGCGGTCAGACTGACAGCTACCTTCTCAACCAGTTTCTGATTGATGAAAGCACCCTGGCGACTACTTGCATCTTCATTCTATACCAAACTATATGTTTTACCTAATACCATAATTGCATGCTGACTAAGTCCTTTGTCTGAACTCTTTCTCAAGGTAATGGCAATAAAGAGGATATAAATTTCTGAAAAGAATTCTGAAACCTTCGGCAGCTTTTAGCTTTATTACCCAATAATGTGGTAAGGCCACTATAGTAGAAATAATGGTACTTGGCTTATAAGTTTTGTGTGTTAAAATCTTCCCACCAATCAATTAAAATACCTTTCTGGAGCTGGGCCACAGAGAAAAAGAAAAAAAAAGTGGAATTGATTCTTTCCTAGTAATAAATGGACCTGGAAATGATACACTTAAATATATCTCTGGGTTAGTGATAGAACACCTGATACTCGCTAAGTATTTTTCATTTGGATTCAGTTTTTGAGAAACCAAGTGTTTCTTTCATATATTTCTCCTTGGATCTTTCAGGAGAACACATGCTTAATGAATTATACTAATGAGAGAAAAAGATTATAATTTTTAGGGGGAGGACTCCATGATTTTGATGTTAAAAATGGTAATACAAATTATTAGGGTTCAACTGAGCATTGTTGAACATGCATCAGACCCTAGAAGGAAAGGGATGTGGAGAAGGACTGGGAGAGGGAGAAGGAATGGGAGAGGGAGAAGGTAAGGGAGAGGGACAGGGAAAGGAGAGGAGAATAGGAAACTTCCCATATAGATTCATGGTAACAATCATGACAGCTTAATATACGTGACTTAAAACGCCATCTGCTACTAGTCTAATAAAATACTTGTTCTATCAAAAGGAGAACAGATACATTGAAGGTTTAGTAATGGAAAATTTAAGAGGTATTTTTTCAATGAATAGCTTGATAAAAGTTCAGAGTTACTGCAAAGTAAAAAAAAAAGTATGGTCTTGTAAATCATCTTAATATTATGTTCGTTCCATTAATATGATTAACAGAAAGCAAGAATAGCTCAGTAGTAGAACCGGTACGTAGAATGTGCAAGGTTCTGAGTTCGGCAAGAAAAAACAAACTAAAAAAAAAAAAAACGTTGACAAATTCAGTGAGAGACAGTATCTCTCATCTGGAAAATGAACAGAGGCAGGATTTAAAGAAAAATAATAAGAAAGGAAACATCTCATATGGAAATTACGGATACAATATCAAGACTAAATCTGAGCATAAACAATGAGGGAAACAATGATATAATGATATATCTTAAGAATTTCTTGGACTTGTAGATGAGACTCAGTGATAGAGTTCTTGCTTTTTACTCATGCATCCCCAGATTCTATTCCCAGTACCACAAAACTAAGCAAGCAAGTAAATAAATATTAAAAGGCTCAATTTGACCTGCATTATTTTTACTGTACTATAATCATACTTTATCATGCTCAGTAAAGGCTAATCCCATAAAATTCTAAATATATCATTTGTTTAACATATGATATAACCTAAGAGCATCTGAAGAACACAATTACCCACCTTCTGAGATCTTCATTAAGAAGATTTCTACACTAGGAATTTTAAAATATATATTTTATATAGAAAAGGGGGGAAAACAAGATAGGGGTGGGGGTGAGGGGAGGGAAATGGGTATCATGAGAAAGGGCATCAATGTGTGTGAAGTAATGCACCTTCTATCTGGTGAATATAATGAAACCCTTCTATTCATTACAATAAAAATATATGGAAAAAAGATATTTTATAAACATGTTCTGTATCTCCCCTAAGTAACTCAGGTACCTAGGTAAATCTTCTAGGTGTTGGCTAAGACAAACCACATTACTCTTTACAGCTCATGCCTATAGAACTACTCAGGAGACTGAGATCTGAAGATCATGGTTTGAAGGCAGCCTGAAGGAGGAGACTCTTATCTCCAATTAACCACCAGAAACCAGAAGTAAGGCTGTGGTTCAAGTGTTAAGAGTGCTAAACTCAAGCACAAAACCTCAAGGACAATACCCAGGCCCTAAGTTCAAGCCCCAGGAGAAGCAATCTCTCTCTCTCTCTCTCTCTCTCTCTCTCTCTCTCTCTCTCTCTCTCTCTCTCTCTCTCTCTCTCTCTCTCTCTCTCTCTCTCTCAGAAATTCACTGTTTCCTACATAAAAATTTATTATTGTCTGAGACTTTATTTGACTTATTTCACAAACAATTTAGGTTCTCTTACAAAATACTACCTTAAAGCCTCACCAGAAACTCACCACAAACCTGGGAACCATTGGGCTCATAAAATCAGATGCTTAATTTTCTCCTACATTTACATCTGTGCCTCTTTAGTTATTAAACAAGGACATATAGTCCAAATATTTAAATATTTGCCCAAATCACAGATATCATTCCCTTCTTGAATGCTGTCTAGAAGAGCATACAGTAGGCCATAGGATTTCTTCCCCCCAGGAAATGACTGCTTATTGCACATTCACACATAAACACCCGCACACATGGACTCCCAGGCTTTTACCATCCAGTACTCTTAAGCATGGCCAAGCAGTACGGGAGTACTTCCTAGCTATGACCCAGAAGAGCATCCAGTCCATCAGTGGCTGGGAATCAGCAGTTGTCTGTCCTCCCAGCTCCTTGGATGAGCTCCCAATGGAATCTTTAGTTCCTTTCTAGCCACTGTTTCATTCCCTGATTAATAGAGCCAGTGGAAAATGAGTCAGCAAACTTTATGAGTTTCTGCCATCCTCAAAGGATCTGCCTTGTCCTCAAGGCAAAGCAGCTCCCTGCTACAACCCATGCTGTATCCTTCCATAAGCTCTAATCTTCAGATGGTTCCCACTATACCAGAGAAAACCTTCAATATGTGGAGTCTTCTTTATTTTTTTATTTTCAGCAGATTAGCCAAAACCTGCAAATTAATACATTAAAAACTAAATCATCACCCTATAAAGGGATGAAAAATAACTATATCTCTCATTCCTACTGGCTTCCTCTCTTTCCCCCTAAATATGTCCTCAAACTGCGTGATGAAAGCATAGAAATCCATCTCTCTTAGAAGCCTAATGTACCCAAATCACTAGAAAAGTGAATTCATACATGATGGCTTTCTTTTTTTTTTTTTTTTTGCCAGTCCTGGGCTTGGGCTCAGGGCTTGAGCACTGTCCTTGGCCTTTCTCAAGGCTTGCACTCTACCACTTGAGCCTCAGCACCACTTCCGGCTTTTTTTTTTTTTTTGCTATGTATGTGGGGTACCGAGGAATCGAACCCAGGTCTTAGCGCATACTAGGCAAGTACTCTACTACTAGGCCAAACTCCTGGCCCTCTCATGATGCCTTTCTTATATTTGAAAATAGAACATCACAATGATCAATATCCCTGCCCTGAAATCTACAGGCCTTGCTTCCATTGACTGCTAGAGTTTTCTGTTTCAAGAAAACAGATGACCTCTAAAATGACCTTTCAGTTCTAACCCTATAATTTTTTGAGACATTATTTAGTTTGCTATTAAGATATTTTTCATTATTTATCAGGAAACAATTGTCATGTATTTATGGCACAGCTTTACAATCACATATTTAATTATATAAGAACCTCTTGACATTGCAAATGTTAGCTGCAGGCTATGGTCCAAGTAATCTGTGAATATTAACTCTTTAAACGATATTCATTTAATTAATTTCTCAACTGCTCAGATGTACCTGACAAATCATGACAAAAATGTTTTAGGCTGAACAAGAATTATTAACTGAACAAGATTCTACGTCTATATCATCACTCTAAATAATTAATCCCTGGTTAATGTGCACTGAGAACTTTAACTTGTGTATTATCAACTTGTGTATTATCAATGAATGGCCCATTCATGAACAAATCCATGTCATTGGTGATCTGTACTTACACTTACTCATCAGCTCACAATGACATCACAATAAACTGCTACCCACGACTTCCCCACAACTCACTGTTGTAGGCAAAGTGGTAATATTTCTTTATACCATCACTGAATAAATTCTTGAGAATGAGCACTACTATGTTTCCAGCACCGTGCTAGTCTCCGGAGACAGCAAAATGCACCAGAAAGACGTGGCTTTGTGGAGATGGTGCCTTTGTGGCCTCTGTAAAAGACTGTGGAGATACAGAATACTGAAAGGTACATTCATTGAAAATTTCATCTGGATGGAAATAATGGTTTACTTCTATAAACTAAAATTATATGCCAGATGATAAAAAAGTCATGCTCAAAACTGAGGTAAAATGATGGCTCCCTCTATCCTGTAATATGTAAATAATATATTCAAGGCACAGATGATAAGACAAGTCCAGGTATCTAAAACCTATCATTTGAGCTACATGAGAGGCTGAGATCTGAGGATTGTGGTTCAATGCCAGCCTGCGGAGGAAAGTCTGTGAGACTTATCTTCAACCAAACAACAAAAACCCAAAAGTGGTGCTGGTGGCGCAAGTGATGGAGCGCTAGCCTTGAGAAAAAAAAAAATCTCATAACTCAGTGCTCAGGTCCTGAGTTCAAGCCCAAGTACTGGCACAATAAAAGAATAAAGATAAAAGTGAATTCCTTTGAGGTCTAAGTAGCGATTTTTTTTTTTTGCCAGTCCTGGGCTTGAGCTCAGGGCCTGGGCACTATCCTTGGATTTTTCTCAAGGCTAGAGCTCTACCACTTGAGCCTCAGCACCACTTCTGGCTTTTTCTAAGTATGTGGTACCAAGGAATTGAACCCGGGTCTTCGTGCATGCTAGGCAAGCACTCTACCACTAGGCCAAACTCCCGGCCATAAGTGGGGAATTTTTTATGGTGAGTTGTCATAGTAATATGACTAGCAAAATACTGAGACTCTTTCACAAGACTATATCTCTTTGTGAATTCATGTGAGAATTCTTAAGACTCGTAGGTGAATAAAATTTATCCTCAGACAGTAACAGCTTATCTTGAACAAGAACAACAGGACTGTGGGAACTGAGCCACCCAGGTATTGAATTTCAACAACACAAAAATTCACATGGGCATTTAAATTGACAGTATCAAAGTTGACAGTAACTCAGTGAGATCACATCTAAAATGACAAAAAGAACATTTGGTTTTTCTACAGTCACCTTTCACAGGGACCTGTGTTGTCAAGAAATAGTCAGGCACCTGGAAGTGTTTCCCAAATGGATCATCAAAACGCATGTTCTTGCAGGACAGTGGCCACTGCTGTGATGGGGAAATGGATTCCCATATGCATCAACTCAGGGAAAAGCAGCAAGACAGTTGTTTACTGCATTCTCATCACATTTTCCAGAGTAAGAATGAAGTCCTGAGGGTTTTGTTCTTTACATGTTGCTCGCTGAAAGGTGCAGACAGGCATTGGAACCTGCCTTTCCTTCCCAGTGGAATCTTATGCCCATGTGGGACTTTTGTTGAGCTTCAGTTTAGTGAAAATCTAGTACCTACTATTTATTCTGCAATTGGTAACATATTTTATTGGTCACATCCCTTCTCCCATATCTACTATCCAGTTTAGGGCTTCTTTTGCCTTGGTTTGGCATGGATTTCACTGGAGAATATAATGCATCTGTACAGCCATAAGTTCTCTCCACTTTGTCTTATCCTTTCTCCCTTTCTTTTTCCTGCCTTCCAGAAGTGGGTCAGTCTTTTCTCATAGGATATAAATAGGGTATACAACACTTAAAGCTCCACGGTCTCCTTGCCAATATAAAAATAGAATAATAAAGATTTCTACACATACTTTTCCTTCCTGTCAGGTTCAGGACAATTGGGAACACACAACATAGGCAACATGTTTAAAAACAAAACACAAGACATAAGTCTTCCATTTCCACTGAATTTAATATATGGAAAATCATGTATTTCATTTTCCATTCAACTCAGTATTCAAATAATTGGTTTTTCTCTTGACAAACCCACCAGTTCATTTCTATAATTCTTGTAAGTATAACCCTTTCTCCAAATGGATAATGCATGAGTCCCCTCAGGGAAGAAGATTCCAAGTACATAGCAAGGTGACCTCACTAAAACAAATTATAATCACAATCTATTTTCTGTATTTGATCTAATCCTTTTGGGGACAATATATAAGCCTTCAATATTTTCCCAGAAATAGATGACAATAATTTCCAATATTACTGCAATTAGAACTATTTATTTAAATCTACCATTTCATGGGCTCAATGCATCTTTTTTAAACCAATTTAAAAACAATTTAAAGTAGAGAATGTAAACAAAACCCTATAATTTAAAACAATGAAATGCTGTGCTTATTGTCAGTATTATACTTCTATTGTGCTGTTGGCAATGTACAAAAATGCTTAAAATAAAAGCAAATTTGATACATATGCACAAATATAATACCTACTTACTATATAAATGACAGTGTCTCAGACAATTAACTTATATACTATAACATCATAGGCCCCTAGCAAATGGATTTACCAACTATAATCATCTGTCCTCCAGGATCAGGAAATAAAATAGTCCATATATATGTGTTTATATAAGGAAAGAGAGGGAAGGAACAAGGGAGAAAAACAGAGAAAGCAAAAGAGAGAAAAATATTTCTTGTTAATTTATTCTACAAGTATCCATATGCTGTAGCCCTATGTATAAGACAAAATTACCCAATAAGCCATCCTTGACTTCAGGACATGGGAGGATAAGAATAGCTACGCAAGTAAGAGACATTTTAAAAGATCATGTGTGTATGTATGTGTATGCGTGTGTGTGTGTGTGTGTGAATGAATATTTAAAATACAAAAACACTGTTTTACCAATCGGGTAAAACAATATCCACCACTAGTATATTTCTATAGGCCAAAGTTTATGATAGATGTCAAGCTAACAATGTACAGCTGTTCTCTTTATGAACGTGTTGTATATTTGCTATCCAACTCTTACCAGTATTCCAGGGCTACAAGGGGTATGTCAAATAACATTTCATACGTAATACCAACATAATCATTATTTACCAAGAACCTCCATGATAAGACCCCATGAAAACAGGTACCATATTGGAAAAATTATGTTTTGATTGCTTAAATATTGGCAACATATTGGTGTAGTCATATGAAACCAGACAGGAACATTAGATGAACAGAGTGAAAAAATAAATGCTTTCGTAGGCATTATTCATAAAGCTGGTATTTAAATAAAATTGACATTTGTGTCTTGAGTTTATACCAGGCACTCTCCTATCTATCCCTCTCTTATAGCTAGGATAAGAGATGTGAACTACAATGCCTGGAAGACTTTTTAAGGGAAAATAATTTCTAAGAATAATCAATATTCAATTTTTTCTTCACATCAAACTAAATAGATGGATTTCTTTTTTTTCCATATATTTTTATTGTAATTAATAGAAGGGTTACATGATATTTGCCAGATAGATGGTGCATTAATTCCCATACATTGATACCCTTTCACATGTCTTGGTCCCCATTTCCCTCCCCCCCCACCCACACCCCTCAAATAGATGGATTTCTTAAATCCTAGAATGGGTGGGAATTTCAAAGTTCAATTTTAAAATCTTTCAATATAAGGCATTCAGTATTCAAAACATTTACTATATTTATAAAATAGTCTTGTACTAAAAAAATAAATCATTCCAAATTGGAATTTAGACACTCCTTGTAAAGACTGGCTTCAAGTTCTCTATAGATTAGATAACATTATGATATCCTTTAAAAATGTAATTTTAGGGCCGGGAGTTTGGCCTAGTGGTTGAGTGCTTGCCTAGCATGCACGAAGACCCGGGTTCGATTCCTTGGTACCACATACATAGAAAAAAGCCAGAAGTGGTGCTGAGGCTCAAGTGATAGAGCTCTAGCCTTGAGAAAGTCCAAGGACAGTGCTCAGGCCCTGAGCTCAAGTCCAGGACTGGCAAAAAAAATGTAATTTTAGTTTACAAACTTACGAAACTCTCTATAACAATAAGAAACATATGCACTTTAAAAAAACTAACTTTATCTAAATTTTAATTTTATGTAAAATGTAAGTTATCTATCAATGAGATGCATTTCCCCAGGACATAAATTCTACACTTAATGAAACTACTAGAAAAATTGATTTGATATAGTTCTAGCACAGTGAGTAAAGGACTTTGCTCATTTTTCCACAAAATTATTGCTATTTCACAGAATAAAGCCAGTATTCATAAGTTATATATCAATCTTTTCTACTCACAGCTCTGTAATTTTTGTGTAGACATAAGACTATTAACATACAGCATGAACTGGGGTGGCTTATATTTATAATCTTAACTATTCAAGAGGCTGAGATCTAAGAACTGTGGTTTGAAGCAAGCTGAAGAAGATGAACCCAAGAGATTTATCTCCAACAAACCAGCAAAAAACCAAAAATGGGAACATAAGCAGCCATGAGCAAAAACACAGAGTAAAAACAGGAGGCCCTGAGTTCAATGCCCAATACTAGCATGAACATGTGCGCATACACATACACACACACACACACACACACACACAGCATAATCACAGTGGGATAAAGCAAATTCAGAAAGTTATATTTTATGGTAGATATTCACTACTACTCTTTCCAAAACTAACTAACAAAAACCCGGGTGGCTGCCCTGACCCCTAATTTTATATTAAATCCAATTTATATAAAAAAAATCTTAAGAACTGAAACAAATGCCAAGGTTTCGGGTACATCATAGTTCAGATTCTTTTATGCTACTATTACTTTAGCTCCACTAAGCACTAAAACTCCTAAGTACTTTTTTCATAGTTGTCACCATTGCTATGCTATTTTAAATTATATATTATATATGTACATATACATGGCACCAAGTCAAATTCCTAAAGAAACCCAAAATATTAGATTAAAGCCTATGACATTTGACAATACTCAGCCATGTGTGACCTATAAAACTGACAACTTCAGGTGGCTCAACCTAATAAAACATTCTCTGACGTTCACATTATTGAAACTAAACCTAACATCTGCCCAGAAGAAGCAGCTGTGTGCCACTGACAAAGCAAAAGATTCAGAACATTGGTGGCAGAGCAAAGGCTATGCCCAACAACAATAGCTTCCTTGAAGCAAGAAGCCATGCTTCTCTCTCTGCAGCGAGAAGGCAGGTAAGATGAGGAGAGCGGTTCCGAATGAAGTGTGGAGTGGAATACAACATCGTGAGCTGGTAAATGATAATGGGTGGTGGTTATTTACAACATTAGCTCATGATCCAGGTGAATTTGTTATTTGAGTCTGTGTTCCCTGAAGCACAGCTCCAAGTAGGTGCTCTTAAGGAGGATATCCAGGGATTGAACACACAGAGCAGAATAAAGAAAAAATTTTAAAAAACCTGTTTGGCAACAACCTTTCGCCAATGTGGAGGCTTTCACATCTCAACTTTCCAATGGCGAAATGAAAAACTTTAACACTGACTAACCTCCTCTTTGCAAGTACCAATTGCATTTAATGGGGAGGCATGTATTTGCTTCCCAACATCCTTACAGATGCCTGCTTCTGTGAAGAAAGGTACGATTCAAAATACACTGAGCAGATGTCCTAGGTGTTAACATGAACATCCTCACCATCAGAGCAATGAATATTTCCAGGGAATTCTTTTTTCATTTAGTATTCCTAATAAATTGCAGACTAGTTGTTGAGATGGGGAAAAAAATATACCCATACAAAGGACCTAACTTTACTGGAATCTGGTCTCTATGTCCTTTCAGTAGATTGCTCAGAATTTTACAAGAATGTTTTTTCAAAAAGAGGAAAGACAAAAGAAAAAAAAAAAAAAAGGCATCTTTGGGGAATAGCAGTATGGTGCTCCTGCAGCACCCTCTGGAGGCCAGACGAAGGTGACAAGGTGGAGAGAGGAAGAAAGAATTCTGATCATCCTCTAAGACCCAGAATCACTGACAGCTGCACAGGTCTCACCTGACAGGGGCTGCAAGTTTCACTTCACTAGTATCCAAGACAATGTAAGAAATACCAAAACTCATTTGTAGTTTAAAAGGAAAGCCAATATGCAACAACATTCTCAAATAATTTTACCTTTTTTTTTTGAAACATAGACTGGCATGCATTCTGTCTACACTCTGAATTCCTTGGGGAAATTAATGCAGAAGTAGGGTTTTTTTTTTAATATTTAGAAGAGAGGGATGTGAACCTGTGATATTTTCACTTTAAAAATGTAATTTTGTAAACAAGGACATCCAGTATATGATTTGTCACACCAATACAAGTAATCAACTCCATGCTTATTAAAACGGAGTATAGAGTAAGCTGCTGTCTTTTTTTTTAAATCTTTCCTAACATCTCACTCTTCTGAAGCAAGTAACACTGACACCTATTGGCATTTTAGTAGCTTGCTTCCCCCCCCCCCCCATGCCAAATCCTGGGGCTCAAACTCAGAGCCTGAGCACGGTCCTTGGGCTTTCTCAAGGCTAATGCTCTACCACTTGAGCCACAGCATCACTTCCAGCTTTTTATATGTATGTGGTACTAACAAATCGAACCCAGGTCTTTGTGCACGCTAGGGAAGCACTCTACCACAAGGCCAAACTCCCAGCCCTGTGTTTTTTTCTTAATCTATTAAGATTTACATAAGAAACCATATAGACTAAAACACAATTATGACAAACCCAAAATGTCTGTTTTCCCTTTAGGAATTAAAGTACAACATTCTTTAATAGATATACTTTCCCACAGCTAAAATAAGCCCATTTTAAGTCATTTTTGTGGGGATTTAGATCCCCCAACTGCCATTTATCTAAAAGAGGGCTCTGGGGTTACAAGTCTATTATGTGCTTCTTTGAGCAAATAAAATTACTGAAAATATTGAAATATGTTCTATTTTACTTCTATCAGAAACAAACACAATAAACTACACTACTATTGTGGTCAAGGTTAGCTTGTTAATTTGAGAAAGTTCATTAGGAACACTAATGAACATTCTTTTGGTGAAATTCTATCATACTCTCAAAACTTTAAACATTACCCATAGTCCACCACTGGAGTGAGGAGAAAGAGAAAATGTCAAAAGTAAACCCTATGGATTTATGATATTCATACTTTTGCTTATATTTACAAACTTCTTCAGTGTCACTACACTGTCACTCTGGATATGAAGAGAAAGAAGAGCACAAGTGCTTTTCAATTGCTACCATTTATCCTAGCTCCCAATGATAGGACCAAACTTTCTACAAAAAGCAAAGTTTAAACATCCACTCATAAGTATTGCCAGAAAAGGAGTCATGTTTCAAAAGTCTTCTTGTGGCTTGAAATGTCAACATTTTTCTGCCAGAGACAGAGTTATGCAGCACCTTCACTCTACTCTCAATATTTAGATTAGATTCTGTACTGTTTTTATAATATATATATATGCCTTTATGAAATCTGACATGCTTATCTATTTTATCTTTTACAGGTAGTACACATTAATATTTACATTCACTCTAATCTCTGGTCAGCATTGGGATTTTCTTACCATAAAAGGTAAATTTTGAAAATTAGATGAAATATCCTTGTCATGACACTGGCAAGTCATTCCTTAAGTAATGTTATAAAGAGAGCTTCTAGTTACATGTTGTTCAGTAGTCAGTATGCTTTCTTCTTTGTGCCTCGCAAAGTTCTCATGTAAAGATAATGCTATAAACGTGTCTATTTTGTAAGAAAAAAAGAAAAAGAAAGATTAAGTAACTCTCCTATGACTATTGAGTTAAAAAAAATGGTTGAACTAGGATTTTAATCCAAGGAATCTATCTGGAGAGCTAAGTACTATGTCATCTCACCTTTTGCTGCCTTTTGAGGCTTTTTCATATTTTCTAGCGTCAAGTAGTACAATACACAAAAAATGTGTTTTAATCACCTGGAGCATAGTAAAAATTCAATAAACAGTTTTTTTCCCCATACAAGAACAAAACTAGTCCATAGGTCAATAGGCAAAGTATTTGTTTATTGCTATACTGGTCCAGTTATTCCCCTCTCTATTTCTTTCATCAGTATTATTTTATCATTTGTATATGAAAGTAGTACCCTTGCTTCTCCCAGCCTTTCTGATGCATTAATTCTTTGTTAAAAAACAGTCCTGCTTCATTGTGTAAATAAACTCTAGTGCCTTTAATAATTACATAAGGTGGGGGGTTACAAGTTTCAGGTCGAAACAGATCACTGGACATTCCTCCTGCTCTGTAAACACATGCCGGACTGTTAGTGACAGGCTACTTTAGATCCAAGAATGTTTACTGGCACTTCAGCCAGAGAGCCACTGGGCTAAGACAACAGGTGGGTGATATCACTTAAGAAACATACAGCCTGAATCTACTCATTGATTTAACTTTTTCATCACCTGTACTCATAACCACCCCTCTGGTCAGGCATGGGCTGACATAACCCTTCTAGAATTGGGGTACATATGATACTTACTTTTTTTTCCAGATCATTTAAGAACAATAACCACAACAACAAAGAAGTATTTGCAGAATAAGGAAAACACACCAGTCAATAGAGAATCCTAAAGGGGGCTTACAGTGCAATTGGCAAAAAGGGAAAAGTGTGTTGAGCCCACTGAATCCAGCAGAAGACTAGGACCCAGGAGGACCTGTTTGTGGGCAGCTCAGGATATAATAAGGCCCTTGGTACCCGGCTCAGTGAGACACAGCCCAGGATGGTGCTGAATTTGCTTATTTTGTGGAGAGAAGAAGACTGAATCTATGGTTCCAAGGACTTGGGACCTATTCGAACCATTGTAATGGAATAGATAATTCTGTTGAACATCTGCAGCCCCAACAGTGTGCAATCCAATATTCAGTTAATTGTATAAAAATGCAGATGCTCTGAAACACAGCCATGGATGTATCGTGTATCCGCCACACACGTCATATTAAAGTTTCCCTTAAAAAATTTCCCTCCAACAGATGTGTTTATGCTTATTCGTATAATATAGTACACTGTGGGACTGAGTCGCTAAGCTCCCTCAGCCTTATGTCTCCCCTGACTGTTGTGAAAGAAGATTGTTAACATCCAAAGGGAGGCTTGTCTATTACACACACCTCCAAGGATGTACAGCTTTGGTGTCTTGTTTAAGAAAGGGGCAAAATTTGAAACTGAAGGTGACAGTAACATCACAGGCAGGACCAATTCAAGAGATGATTGCCTACTTAAAGTTCTGATCTAGGCTAGCAGGGAAAGTGAGATGAGACACTGAGGATGCTTAACACCTACAGACTGAAAAAAAAATCAAGAAGTAAAAAAAGTGTGACTTCCCCACAAGCCATTATGGCTATCAGTTATTTATTACTCTGGGGTAAGGAAAAATACAGGAAAGAGAAAAGGAGAGCAATGTTGATTTCAAAGCCGGTGTAATTTAATAGCATGTGGTTCTCTATAACCTCAAGTTGGCCATCCTTTTCTGATTAAATGAAGAACATATTGTTAATTAATCAAGCAAATGTGAAGTGCTCTGGAAGGGGTTAAAAGTCCTTCCTCCGGGCCGGGAGTTCGGCCTAGTGGTAGAGTGCTTGCCTAGCATGCACGAAGACCCAGGTTCGATTCCTCCGTACCACATACATAGAAAAAAGCCAGAAGTGGTGCTGAGGCTCAAGAGGCTCAAGTGGTAGAGCTCTGGCCTTGAGAAAACCCAAGGACAATGCTTATGCCCTGAGCTCAAGCCCAGAACTGGCCAAAAAAAAAAGTCCTTCCTCCAACAAGGAATATTGCATGTCAGGAGAGTGGCACAAATATATCAAATACTAGCCTAGAGACAATTTGACAAGTCCATCAAATTTTCTGGGAAGATGGGTGAAAGGTGGATTTAAAAGGAATGATTGCTGTGAAAGGGAACTTAGAACCAGAGCCACAAAGGAAGAATCAGGGTCACCAAAGAAGCGCTATAATTCATTGTCTAGAGAAAACATGAAGCTGTTACAAAACAGCTGTACCTACCTGGTAGGTATACTCTGCAGGATGCAGAGATGCCAGTTCACTCCTAATCTTTCACCCATGACACCAGAAAAGCACTATCTTGTAGAAAAGGCCTGTGTAATGGTATTGTTGCTACTTTAAACCCTTGCTAAGAGGCAAAATGACTTACGAAAGGAATGCAGTCTCAGTCCTCTGTCCTTCCTTCACTTACTACACCAAGCAAAAGGACTGCACAAAAGTTCTTCAGGCAATGAATGGACAGGTAAAGTCACCACCATCCTTGTCAATTCTGGCTTAGGTCTAGATCTCTTCACTGTACTGATGATCGTAGGACAGTAGAGAGTAATCATGTAGATAGATTGCTAATCTGACTGGACATTTCAACTTCTTTTGAATAACATACGCCATGATCCCCAAAATGCAAGGTTAAGAATAAGATTTTCTGTCGTCCCTTTTGAGGGCTAATGAGTTGTCATTACAGTGAGCCTGAGGAGCAAATAGCTTCTTTAAGAAGCTTGCAAGCAAGTGGAAGTCTCTGTTTAAACACTGCTTAAGGTGTCTGTCAATAGCCTAGGTTCAGAAGTGCTATTGGTGGTTCCAATAAGAATACCAAACAAATGTAGTTGTTTTTTTTTTTTCCTGCAAGGAACAAATAGGCTTGTTTATCATGTGTTGGCACCGCTTTACCAGGTGCCATTGAAGTAATTCCTCAGAGGCGTTTCACAAACGTGTGCTGGAAGTGTGCGCCTAGGGAGTTAAGCATCTGATCAAGTAACAATTGGGGATTGCAAAGTCAGAGGGGCGTCCCACTTTAAAACAGCTACTTCACTTAATCACTCATAAGCAAGTTTGATTCCCAGAAGGCTCCTCTCATCTAAAGTCTTATTTGTTCTTCGGCACTATCTCAGGTCCTTCGGACTGCTTTCTGATAAATTGTTTCCAGAAAGCCTCCACTGACCACTTCATTCTAAGTCTCTCCAGTAAGCAACGGGTACAAAAATTCAAGCAAAGGGCTACTTTCCAGTGTCTCCGGAGAATATAAACCAACCGGATTTTTGTGGAGGAGGCCCTGAAAAAAAAAAAAGTGCCATTCCCAAAGTCTGAGCAGACCTGATTGCTGGCACTCTGCTACAGTTCATCTGCTTTGCTAACCTTTAGGAATTCCCCCGTCCGCTCCTCTCACTTTCCCAGAACTCAGGACTGGCGGCACAGGGCGCATAGCGCCGCGAATCGGCCTTCCTCGGGCGCCCCCGACCCAGAAGCTCCCCGGTTCAGCTCAGGCCTCCCGCCGCCGCAGTCTCCATCAGACTCTTCTCAGCCAGGCTCTGGTCAAAGGGACCAGGATCTCGGTGCCCGCGGCGCGTCTCCGCTTCTCTCGCTAGAGGGCAGCCGGGACCTGCGCAAAGCCCTCCGGCGCCGGGGCCCGCGCGCACCGGGCTGGGCGCTGCACCCGCAATCCCACTCCTGAGCTCCGCTCCGCAGCTGGGACACTAGTATAAAGGGGAGCCAGGGAGGGCCGCGGACCCCGGGAGGCTGCACCTGGGAGCTGTCGCCCTCGCTCTATGCCCAGGGCGTCAGCGCACAGGTGACGGGAAAATCCTACCGGAGTAGCCCGCCCAGCTCTGCGGACACCTGGGTGCAGGCAGATCCGGCGCCCTGAGCTCCGGACAGGGGCGCACGGAAGGCGGCCAGGCGATGGCACCCGAGCAAGAACGACAATGGGGCTCGGGCCATGCTGCGCCCTTACCTGGACTCAGGGAGCCTTGGGCGGGATCCAGCTTCTTGCCGGAGCCCCGTTCCTTCTTCTTGCCTTTCCCCTTCCCTCTGCCTTCCTTGCGCTCGGACATGTTGCTGGAGACTCGGGGGCTCTGCGCGGACGGTTCCCGGCGACGGAGACGCACGGCAAGTTTGGCCCAGGCGCTCGGAGTGGGCGCCGGGGAAAGTTTGTCTGGGGCGGAGAGCAGCGCGCTCTCGGGGCGCGAGGGGGCGGCGCCCGGCACCCGCGGGGAGCCGTGCGGGCGCGGCGTGCGGTCCGGGCCACCGGGAACGAGGCGTTCGCCCTGGCTCTCGGCGCTGTACTCGTCGTCCTTGGGTCCCGCCGCTGCCGGCTCCGGTCGTAGCCTCTGGTCCGGGCAAGGTTCGCAGTCCGAGGAACGGGAGGCGGTCACTGTCCGGTCCGCACTCCCATCGCCCAGCGGCCGCCGCTGCGTTCCGTTCCGCGCTGCTCCTCGCTGGCACTCGGCACGAGTCCGGAGTTCCAACAAGTTTTGGAGAACTCCTCGCCGCCTCTTTTTCAATTGCCCCACAGACACCCACCTCCCGCCCGCCCGCCCGCAGGTTGCAAGCTGGCGCCTCCTCCTCACCCTCCCCTGGCCTCGCCCCCTCCCGCTTCCCCACCACACCCCCACCTCGAGGCGCGGACTCGCCACTGCCACCGGGAGGAGTCTAGGCCGGCCGATCGCGGCGCAGCCCCTTCCCTCCCCGCGCGCCGCCTGGCAGGGGGCGGGGGCGCCGGACGACTGCCGGGAACCCCCGACAGGGGTCGCTGGAAGCCGCGCGCAGCCCAAACCGGAGGCCCGCAGGGCTGCGCGAAGGACCCCGGGGCGTCCGAGCTTCCCCCTCGCTCCCCTCGCCGGCGCGGGCAGCGCCCGCAGGGAGGGTCCGGCCCCTCGGGAATGGAGCGAGAGGTGTCGCTTCAGACAAAAGTGTGCACTTCTTGACACCTGCGCCCCCAGACGAAGGCACCCGGGAGTCCCGGGGATGGGGTGGCACACTTGATTCTTCTCCCAGCGGGGTTCGGCGATCTTGGCTTCCTCCCAATAGTGAAAAGACTAAACCTCCCCCTTTCTCCCTGCACGAAGGGCCAAGGTAAATAAACGTTGGGTGGACGGAGTGTAAGGCGGCGAGACGGTTCTGGGCACACGGGCCGGGCCCGGTGAGCGCCGGGGAGTACCGGGCAGGCGCCGCGTCCGTGGCTACGCGCCTCGGGTCTGCCGGGTCGGCTTTCGTGCGGGTCGGACTCCCGCTTCCTAAGCACCGACCTCTTCCACAAGGCTGGTTTCTATTGCACCCTCCCTGCAGCTTTCAGTTTTCCAAGGAAGTGAGAGCCACGGTTCACCATGGACAATAACTAAGCTTCTGAACAATCACCAATAACCAATCCAACCTGCAGAGTTGGGGGGGGTGGAGACGGCAGTCCAACTCCATTAACACGAGTGGGCCTTGGAGTCCTAAGAAGCGCGCGTGTAAAGTGTGCCTTTCCCTGCCGGTCCCCCACCTTGGGTGAAGAATTAAAGCAGGGAGATCTAGAATGCTAGTCAAAGGCCCAGGACATCCATCCATCCACCAGGCGCAGAATGATCCAGAATGATCGGCATGGACAGACAAAACAAACAAACAAACCTACTCTCCTCATTGCGCCACAGCTGTTACCAACTTAGACTGCCCCTGTAAGGCGACATTGTCTCACGTGGTCGTCGGGGACGAAACATAATCCACAAAGACCACTCCACTTTCCAAACGAATGGCTCCTGCCTTGCTCTTTCTTTTCTGGAACTAATACTAGCCGAGCCTTTGTCTACCTATCTGTACTCTTGAACTGCCTCAAGCTAAGTAAAGTTAATTTACAAAAGGAAAAAAAAAAACGAATCTTAGAGCATCCTTGAGGTGCAGGTGAAAAGGCAGGCATGAGAAAGTATTCAACTTACAAGTGGCTAAGAGACATTGTCTACTTTAATTTGGGTTGAAACAAGGACTAAACTGTTAGGTGGGTTAAATTGTTAAAAGTTTGCATAGAAAGTCCAGCACTGGTGGCTCAGGCCTGTAATTCTAGCTACTGAGGAGGTTGAGATCCTAGAAGAGCAGTTCAAAGCTAACCCCAGAAAGGAAAGTCCATGGACTCTAGTCTCTAATTAATGAACAACAAAAATTCCAGGAATGAAGTTGTGACTCCAGTGGCAGAGCAACAGCCTTAGAACAGCACCAGGCCCTGTACAATATCTTTGCTTAAAAAATAAGTTTGACTCCTGATAACTTTGCAACCAACACCAAATATAACAGTCTCTATGTGGTAGAAATAGCAGAATCACACAAAAGATGAGGTATATGTGTCCATGGCACTGTAATAGTTCACGGCATAGACTGTAAGGTGGACTTCTGAAGGTTGGATGAAGTACTTCTACCTTCCCAGGAGAAAATTCAGAAATCAAGAAGGAATCTTTATCTCAAGGGTGTGAGACAGTGCTAAGGGTAAAGTGTACCACCAAGCCAATTGTTATCAAATGTCATTATTTTAAATGTAAAGCAAAATGCATATTTTGAAAGGTGAATGTAAATTAACATTTAATAATTTCTTTTCTTGCTTTGGGTGTGACAGATGGGGGAAAGGAGAGAAGAAATTGCAAAGCTAAATGTTGCAGGAACTTTCTTCAGAAAAAGATAATACAACAACAGGTACAAGTGAGGCTGCTTCCAGGTTCTACAATCACAGCTGAATTGTCAAGAAACCACAGCAAACAGCTTTCTTCCTTTTTTATCTTCTGCAAGGCTCTTTTATTACATTATTTACAGCTAGTTGAAAGAGTAACCAAGTGAAAGTAAATTCAATGCTAGTTTAAAATATTTTTGAAATTCGTCAAAAGTTTTCAATTGTCTTTAAGTTCCATTCTGTGGTCGGTAAGTGGCACATGAATCTTTTTCAGCATTGAAAAATATAGAATGGACTAGAATAAAGGAGAGACAAAGGAAAGATAATTTTCTCTTCAAAAATTATAAAATGGAAGTGAAAGAAGGGGTAACATTGTCCAAAAAGATTGTACTCATTACCTGACTTATAAAATAGCAACCCGTCTGGAAAATACCTTAATAATAACCTCAGTTATATAATTTATAGTTGTAATTAAATTCCACTAATTTGTTGTGGTTTGTTGAGCTCTTAGAGCAACTATTATATACAATATCTTAGTTCCCATATGTTACATGCCAACCTATCACCATATGTCAACTGAAAAAAGAAGAGTAGAAAATTCTGAATAAGCACTCTGAGAAATAAAGGCAAAAGGTAGATCTTGCATAAAATGACAGCTTAAAAGAAGTACAATCATATACCATTATACTTTTCTTTGTCCAGGCTTAAGTTTGAGAAGTACTCTTAGATTTTACAAAGCTGGTTGAATATACTTTTTCAGCAATTCCTTTTTTTTGGAATTACTCCAAGGGAAACTTAAAAAATGGGCAAGAATGGAGGAAAAAAAAGACTCACATGAAGATATATTACATTTTTTGAAATATTCTCTGCATTGTTGACAGAAATGAGAATCCAATTCAGAATTCTGAAAAGACTTTTACAATTTAAAATAAAGTAACTTCAGAGAATTTAACAAATGATACATTTTAAAACAGTGCAAAGTTGACATTAATAAACATACATGAACATACAAAGCCCTGGGTTCCATTCCTTGGTACCACATACACAGAAGAAAAAAAAAACCAGAAGTGGTGCTGTGGCTCAGGTGATAGAGTACTATTCTTGAGGAAGCCCAAGACAGTGCTCAGACCCTGAGTTCAAGCCCCAGGACTGGCAAAACAAAAAAAAATTGAAATTCATTGTCTTCTTTTGTTTGTTTTGCCACAACTGGAGTTTTAAACTCCAGGGCCTTGTTCCTGTTAGAAAAGTGCTCTCGAACCATTTAAGCCTTCCTTTAAATCCACAGAGTTGTTTTATAACAAAATGATGAGTTATAATTCTAGAGAAATATGCTAGAAAGAATGTTTATGCTTTTCTTCTTGTAAGACATTACTACATCCCGATGAGAACTACTGTAATTTTACCTATTATTACCATCTGTGGGAATATCAGTTATGATTATACTTTGAGAACTAGTATCTTTGATTAAACACAGAGAATATAGCTAAGTATTGGCTCTATGTATGTATATATATATACCATTGATAATCAAAAATAATTTATATTAAGGGTACCATCCTATCCCATTTTGCCATTGTCCATTCTTACCTCACACTATTTATCGTTATCTTCTCAACTCCTTTACAACACACCCTTACTTCAATTGCCTATGATCAAATCTTTCAGATTTACATACAGATGCATGCACATTTGTGTATACAAACTTGGGCATACATAGGTATTTACCTGTGAATACATCCTTTTGTGTGTGTGTGTGTGTGTGTGTGTGTGTGGATTCTCTAGTTATCTTTTCTGTGTAAGAAATGAGAAAAGGTGTGTTTTCATGTGAGCAGACCAAAGTAAGTCAGACATCCTTGCCTCCCTAGTTTTTATATTACTTTTCCTTAGAGGTCCTATCTACCAGTCTGTATACCTGGTTAACACTAAGCATTTTTGGAAAGAATAAATTTGAATAGAATGGAATGAACTTTAAAAGTCTAGTTTCCTGATAAAGACCATTTTTTTTTATCCATCTACTACTAACTACCCACTCTGGCAATCATTTTTATCCCCCCTCCCCCCCACACCATATCCTTTTATCTCTCATTTCCAGGCACCACCCAAAACCTTGTCATTATCTTTTCTTTGCTTTGGCTATAATAAAGCTCTCTACCAAGACTGCTTCTTCCAATTATTTCGCCACCCAGAGAAAGTTGGAGCAGTCTTTTTGAAATGCAAATCGAACCCAGTCACTGCTTCCTAGAATGATAGCCTGAGCCCTTGTAGGCTTTGTACACCACAGCCTTCTTTCTAGGCATCCCTAACACTTCCCATTTAGCCCAGCCTTTGTGCTCTTGCACTGGCTGGTTGTTCCACTTGTTAACTAGTTCCACTCATGGTTCAGGTTCCATTAAAGTTCATTTGCTTGGAAAAGCTTTTTTGTTGACTTTCAAAACTGTTTAAGCTGATCCTAATCTTCCATCATACATTTTGCATCTCCTTTATGCCATGTCTCTTAGTTTATAATTCTGCTTTTTGTTTTATTCTCTTTTGCAATACTGAAGTTTGAATTTAGGGTCTCACAATATACGATTTGATTCATGCCCCTATATTTTATGCTTTTTTCCCCTCTCTTTCAAATAATGCTCTGTGCTAACTTTGCCTGAGCGGACCCTAGGAGGGTCAATATTTTAATCCTATCATTTCATTTCTGAAGTGATGACAGAGCAGGCCTATTTTACAAGAAAAAAGATTGTTTCTTACCTAACTTCTCATACTTTTTAAATGATATTGATTATGACACCAAACATGACACCGAGAGAAACCTCTGTTAAAATAAACCTTTCCATAATTACCAGATCTCCTGACTAGCCAAGCAGATCTCTCAATACTTCCGCTGGGAGGGTAACAGTAACTTTCATGAAATGATAAAAGTACCAACAATATTTTCCCCCTAAATTGCCTTTACAGATTTCACCTGTTGATGGCATTTATTGATTTCATTTACTCTCTTGGATTCTTGAGACATATGGATGGATAGAGAAAAGTCTGAAAGCACAGCATTTTGGGCAGGGTTAATATGCCTTATTCTAGGCATGATAGAAAGTTCTTGTCTATATAAAAATACGTCTGCACTTCACAGCCCTAGGTTGTCCTGAGTAGCCATCTTGGAACGGTCGTAGAGATTAGATTTAATTCCTCTTGTACTTCACTTTCTTTCTGTTGTCCACATTCATGTAACAAATACAAAATAGTTTCTCTGTATGTACTTGGGGCTCAGATCCTATGGGCATTGACGGTATAGCAAGAGCGAGATCAGTGGCAGCACTGCTGGCTCCCTCCTGTCATGGTCGTTATGCAGAACACTGAGATCTGAGGATGGTGTCTTGAAGCCAGTCAAGGCAAGAAAGTCCATGATGTCAATCAACTACAAACACCTGGAAGTAAGGCTGCTGTTCAAGTGGTAGAGTCCTAGCCTTGAGCAACAAAGCTAAGGGACAGTACTTGTGCCTTGAGTAAAATCCCTGGGATTCCTGGGATTAGCATAAAGAGAGAGAGAAAGAGAGAGAGAGAGAGAGAGAGAGAGAGAGAGAGAGAGAGAGAGAGAGAGAGAGAGAGAGAGAGAGAGAGAGGAGAGAGAGAGAGAGAGAGAGAACACACACACACAAACACAGAAATCTGATTTTTTTTCTTATGGCTTTTAAGAAACAAACAGCAGGTTCCCCTCAAGGATACCATCTCTTTTTCCTTTCATAGACACTGTCTTCATGACTAAAAAGATGCACCTCTATGAAATGTATAGTGATGCTGAAATTCAAGTTAAATATCATGAAAAACGAATAAGTACATCAAATATTTGAACAGTGACTCATTTAGCAGCTAAACTCTCCTCAGTATATGTTCCATAAGAGACACTTGGTAGGAGGCATTTCCCAAACAGATTACAGTATATATGAAATTGCTTCGTAATATAAATAGAGTGACTGAGCTGCATGGAGGAAATGCTGACCCAGGATATTTTGTCCCTGACCCAGATACATAATAATTGCACAGTTACTTTTTATTTCCCACATAATTTCTTCTAACTTCTTTACGAAATCTTTATGAACTCTAGCCTCTCTCTTCTTTTCTTTTCCAGTTCCTCCGTCTAGTAAAGTACACTTCATATAGTTGACTTGACCAGGGAGTTTTAGTTTCAAGTGAGAGCCAAGAAGGAAGGTCTCCATGGAATGTTAAAATCAGCTCTACCCCTGGATCCAGGCCTAGAAGACAGCATACTCTGCAACAGGCCAACTTTCAACACATTATATGGTAGGGAATTCTTGTATATGCGTGTGGTGAAAAAAATATATATATCTTTTGATCCTCATTCATTTGAGGAAAGAATTTTACAAATATTCACAACTCAAGGAGGTGAGCTATCCTGTGAAGATATTTGAGGAGAACAATTAGTTAACTTGAAGAGAACCAGATGAACATCCCCAAAATAACTAGTAACCAACCATGCAGAAGATCGCATGCTTATGAAGAATGTTGTCTTTTCTACTTAGTCTTAAAGATTGAGTTCATTCCGAGTATTTCCCATAGGTGCAAGGTGGAAATCACATAATTTAAATAGCATAGGGAAAGCTAAGGGTATTACTCTGTATGTAGAATGCTTTGGGGCGAAGAGAAAATGTTGGGGTGGTCCTAGGTTCTAAATAATCAAATTACTGTCTAAAAGTATCTTTAGAATTATTATTTGTGAGTGAACTTTGCTTCATCCTAAAAATGTACTGTCATTTCTTCCATGAAGCAGTTAGATCCCGATTGTAAAAATATTTCAGTCTTGTTAAAATTCACATTTATTTTTTCTTTTATTTTTTTATTGTAATTAATAAAAGGGTTACATGATATTTGCCAGATAGAAGGTGCATTAATTCACATATATTGATACCCTTTAAAATTCACATTTATAAGACTAACCAAACCTAGCCCAACCGGTGCAGAGTAAAAACAAAGACACTTTTACTTAGGTGCTCTTTTATTTTTGGTTTGGGATGACATGACAATCTTTCTCTGCCACTGATGTTGTGTTTATGAGACAGTCCAATAGAAGGACACAGAAATCATCTTTATTTTCATGATAATACCAGACTCCCAAGTCAGAAATAAGCACTGCATGTTTATTCTGAGTCCCAGTGCTCTAGTTCTAATTTGAGGTGGCCTGTAATGAACTTTACAATTTCTTTTTTGACTCATTTTTAAAGTTTCCTTTTCTTCTTCCTCTTTTATCTAAGATATTTGTATTAAAATATCATTACCACTTCTTTTCTTCCTCTCCTCTTCTTCAATCCTCCCTGCCAATCTCTTTAACAACAGCTGACCCTGATATTCATTCTATCCATGAACACTGCATTTATTGTCATTTTGTCAGTTTCATTGCTTAGATACGCACTGTCTGTTTTTCCTATAAGTCTCTCTAAACCTGATTTATTTCACACAATCTGATTTTTAAAGTCTATCTATTTCCCTATAAGTGACAACATCATTCTTGATGGAGGAGTAAAATTCAGTGGTTTGTGTGTTTGTATATGGACACATGCATGTCATGGAATTTTATGTGTGTATACACTAACGCACACATATCTATCACATTCCTTGGTCCATTTGTCAGATGTAAGGCATGTGTGCTGTTTCTGTGCCATGCTGTTGTGATAGTGATGCAACGAATGTACCTTTATTGTATGATGACTTGTTATAGTTCAGATAGATTCCCCAAAATGATTTGGTTTCTCGAATCATACTATAGCTGTAGTTTTAGTGATTTTGTTTTGTGTCAGTACTGGGACTTGAACTCAGTATAGATGTAGTGAGCTCCAGGTCTCTATTTCTAATGGCCTCAAACGTAACATGTCTTGACTATAGTTTAATTCCCATCCTTCCCCTTCAAACAAAACCATACTCTGCTCAAAAGGATAATCCTATTTCTGAGCACTCACCTTGACAGCTTCCATTCTTATCTCCTGTCTACCATTTCCTCCTGGCCTGGTCCCTCCCTCTTCAGGGTTGCTTGATTGGATTTATAAGCACTCATTTTGCTGCTTCAGTTTTAGTTCTCACACCCAACTATTCTCCCTCCTGCCATCAGAGTTAATCTCCCAAACTACAGTTATTATCTTGTCACTCCTTAGAGTAACATCTCTATTGGATTCCTAATGTCGTAAAGCTGAAATTTCTCTATTGAGAATGTGCAGATCTTTCCCAATCTCACTGCTGCATAAATATTCAACTCCTCTCTATCTGCCTTTTTCTGTGCATTTGGTAGTCTGCCCACACTGAGCAATATATTTTCTTAGCTCTATAACTTTAACTGTGCTTTTCCTCCTTCCCAAAATTACCTTCTGTTTTTCTGCCTGTAGACATATGCCTTCCCTTCTAACTCAAAACCTAACATGAAATCTAACCTCAAAATTCACCTTTTCTATTTTCCCCCTGATATTCCTAAGCCAATTATTGCTTAATATGTTTTCTTTATGTGTATCTTCAATTTAGCACTTGCATTATTATACTTACTTATTTTCAAGACTCCCAGTTCTACATATCCTAAAAGCACCCATCCAACATATACATATTATAACAGACTATGTATGCATGCAAAGAATCCATAATTTATACTTAATTAAATCTCAGAATGACTGGACAGCAGTTGGCGAATTTAACTTTGTACTATAGCTCAGACTACATGTTCATAATATAACTATAGCTTGTATAAGCTTTGAAGCTGTAAAAGTTATAGCATTTACCCAAAATTATAGTGTGTTGAAGAAAGTTAATGATATTTCTATCAGCATGTTTCCATATATTTAATTTCCCTTCACCCCTTTGTTTATCTACTCTATGCCTTATTTCTTCATAATAAAGAAAATATTGGTATAATAACATCAACACTATTATTTATGAACCATCAAAATTAGGCATTGTAAAGTTCAAGTGAAGTTTTATGTGTAAATTCTTCTATAGGGAAAATTAATTTTATTGTATGTAGATTTAATCTTCATTTCTGTAAACTGTAATTCTCAAAAGGAGAAGCAAAGGGCCACTTTGTACAGTTGATACTGCTCAAGATAGTCTCTCTATCAAAAGGTGTCCCAGACCATGCCTCTATACCCCAAGAAATTGAAAGGGGCTATATTTCTACCATGCTCTCTTAGTCAATGTTTCCCTGGCCTTGAAAAAAAGTATCAATGAATCATATAGAGCTTTGCATTCTGATTCCACAACTTCATAGCTGTTTCCTTGTCAGTAAAAATAATTTAAGTCACAGAATTGTTGTTCAATTCATTGTTGTAGAAGTAAACAGTCCATCAATGGTACAACACTTTTCTTGTGGCCTCTGTCCCTACAAATGGCATAGGTGTCCCTAACGTCTCTAATTAAAAAAAATGCATAGAACAAAGCTAACTGAACAGCAATAATGAATCATCCCAGGCTAGTGGTACTTATGGCTACAAAGAATACTAAAACCAATAACAATAGTTGCATGAATTTGAAAATTTCACCACCTGTTTGTTCTTAATTCACCTCCTTTATCTCCTTTTCTTTTCGGTGCTAGTTCTGGCACTGTTCTTTGCTCAAGGCTATTGCTTTCTCCCTGAGACACAACAACTCTACTTTAAACATTTTTGAGTGGTTAATTGGAGATAAGAGTCTCACAGACTTTTCTGTGCCCAGATTGGATTCAAACTATGATCCTCAGATCTCAGCTTCCTGAGTAGCTATGATTACTGCTTAAGCCAACAGCTGCTAGCTAACCTATATGCTCTTATTATCATGATTCCACAAACAGTGCAGCAATATCTGTTTACATAATACATCATATTAGGCATTTGTAAGTAACTTAGAGGTGATTTGAAGTATGCTGAAGGATGTGCATAATCCATGCAAACACAATACCATTTCTTCCAATTCCCAGGAGACATCAAGGAACAGCCATAGTACAGAGTGGGCCAACAGAATTCTAAGATTATCCACAAGATTTCTAGTTCCACTTTACACAGACTATATAATATCCTCCCCATGGAGTATCACCCCCTGAGACTAGGTTCTTATCAGTCCATTTTGAGCTGATCAAAGAGTGGAGGTGATGCTGGATGATCTGACCTAGTCAGATGAGTTCCTAGTAAGAAAGTGGGTCCTTCTTAAGGGAAAGTCTCTCCTATTGGCTTTGAAAGCATTTCATGCCCGAGAACTGAGGGTGCCTTCTAGAGCAGATAGCTATCCACAACTGATATTTTCCTAAAGGGAAACATGGAACCCTTAATCCTACATTCCAGAAGGCACTGAATTCTCTCAGAAAGCTAAATGATCTTGGAAGAAATCCCTGAGCCCCAGATTAGAACACAACCTAATCAACCATTTGAGTTCAGCCCTGGGAGACATAGACAGAGGACCCAGTATCTCATCCTCTCATCTGCAGACCGATTTTGTTTGTCAGATGTTAAGATTAGATGGCACTTGGGCTTGGTAATCTGTTAACAGCTATACCAAACTGGTAACATCACATAAACATTTTAAGTCTTGCTAGCCAAGAGTTCAAAGGGGAAAAATGACAAATGAGGAAGAAATTTTGGACTCAAAGGTAATTGTCCATTCTTACATTCTTTATCTCTATAGATGGACATCCATGTCACCTATCCAGCCCTGACTTTCTTCATCTGACCAGGAGTCAGGTCACCTTCCTAGTAGATTCCAGGTTCTGGAAGTCCTCTTACATTGTATTTTTGCACAGTTGGCTTATAAAACTCTTATTTTCCAAAAGAATAAGCCCATATATTCTTGGAAAGAATTTGGACAGCATCACAGATAGCAGAAGATCAAATCTGATTTGCAGCTCTTCCTCTGCGAATGACAGACCATCTTGTCTTGTCAAGAATTTCTCTGAAGGCCAGCCAGATACACGGGGCTCCAGATTCAATGGGCCCCGCTGAATTTATGAGCCTTGTCTCCAGGCCCAAGCTAGATGTGAAGGCCTATCGCTTTGCTATTTATTTGCTAGGTTAAGGTTTGATCCTGTTTCTCAAAGGGATATGATGGGAATATTTGTTTTCTGCCAAAATAAGCAGTAAAACACCTGCTATGAGGATGAGCTCCATAGAATTCATGATAGACAAAAATGACATATATATATATATATATATAATTGAGGTCCAAAATATATCACACCCCAAGGATTTCTTGGGAAAAGGGTACACATTCCTAATGAACATCCATGGTCCTGAATCAGCCCCAATCTGAGATGGTCTTGCTCCAGCAAGTAGGTTTTTAATGTGTGAATCTGTACAAATAGCCCAAACAGAACCTTCATAGTGGACAGCAGACGCAGGATAGAATGTTTCAAGCCCACAAAATCAGCTGAAATGGAATGGTCTTAAGCAGTTCAGCAAAAGGTTCCTCTGAAAGATTAGCTGTGTTACTCTCAGCAAGGAAATTTATCTCCTCTCTCAACCCCATTAAACCATAAAACATGTCCCTAAAGTCACATTAGCTTGCATGTGTGTTTCAAGGAAAGCTGTGGTATGTGTTCAATAATTTAAAGAAGCCAAAATAATCTAAAATTTTCAAGTCCTGGAACACTCTCACAATACTCAATAAGCTTATACACTTTACCCAGCCCACAGATTCTAGCTGCATGGACAACTTAAAAATGGATAATAAAGGAATATACAATCTAGGTATGGTAGCTCATACCTGTAATCCTAGTTACTCAAGTGGCAAAGAACAGGAAGATAATGGTACAAGACCAACCTGGACAAAAAGGGCTTAGGACTCATTGCAACAGAAAAAGCTGATCCCTGAGTGCCATGTACTTGCCGAATCTGCCAAGGCGGAAACATAAATATCAGTACAAGTGGGCCATGGCAGAACATGAGACCTTATCTCAAAAGGTAACCAAAAAGGAGGCATGGTTTAAATGTCATACTATCTGCTTAGAAAGCAAGAATCTCTGGGTTGAAACTCCAGTATGAGACAAGAAGATACTGAGCCCAATTCTGGCAGACTCAATCCTGAACGAAATTTTGCCACAGAGTTCTGAACAAGATCCACGGGGTCTAACCTCTTAAGCAACTGTCTATATAGTCAGATATCAGTGTTACTAATCTGAGATTATCAAGAAAAGTTAATGATATGCCCCTATTTCAAAATCTCACCGTCTTGTTGTGCTAACCGTCTTGTTGTGCTAGAACACGTGGGTGTGTTTAGTCATACTTCCCATGTTTGGAAAATATCTGTGACTTAAGGTGGAATTACTGTGACCCCGATGAAGTGTCAGGGTCTCACACTTACAAGAGCCCTGTTGAAAGCCTGAAACTGGTTTTGGGTTTTTTTTTTTAATTACAACATTCTTAAAGTTTTTTCAGAAGAGTATCCAAAATTCACTCCTGCATCATAGAGCCTATAAACACATAGTTTTGTTTGTTGTCAGTCCTGAGGCTAAAACTCAGAGCCTGAGCACTGTCCTTGGGCTTTCTCAAAGCTGGTGCTCTACCACTTGAGCCACAGCACCACTTCTGGCTTTTTCTGTGCATGTGGTACCAAGGGATTGAACACAGAGCTTTGTGCATGCTAGGCAGGCACTCTATCACTAAGCCATGTTCCAGGCACCTATAAAATGTTTTATACTTTGGGAAATATAGTAAACATAGCTGGGTGCTAGTGGCTCATGCCTGTAATCCTAGCTACTCAGGAGGCTGAGATTTAAGGATGGTGGTTCAAAGCCAGCTGGAGCAGGAAAGTCTGGTGAGACTTCTATCTCCAATTAACCATCAAAAAAACCTGGAAGTGGTACTGTGGCTGAAAGTGCTAGCCTTGAGTTGAAGGGCTCAGGGTCAGTACCCAGACCCGGAGTTCAAGCCCCAGAACAGACTATATATGCACACTATATATACACACACAGGAAAGTTTACAAGTTAGAGGTTGAAAAATTGACATTTGATTAGGTTTTGTTGTTTTATTTTCTAAGGTACTGCTTTTTTTTTTGCTAGTTCCAGGCATGAGCTGAGGGCCTGAGCACTGTCCTTGGGTTTTTTTTTCTCAAGGCTAGACCTATACCACTTGAGCCACAGCACCACTTCTGGCTTTTTCTATGTATGTAGTATTGAAGAACCCAGGTCCTTGTGCATGCGAGGCAAGCACTCTACCATTAGGCCAAACTCCTGGCCCTAAAGCACTGCTTTTACATTCACTCTGCTGAGTGATTTTGGCCACCCTTCCATACCTACCGTTGGGCACTGTCCCTGGCTCCGGACTGACAGAGCTTACTGATCTAGAGACTGTGTACAAGGTTTCTGGGTAAGGGTGAGACAGCTGGGTTCATTCTCTGTGATCATGGGTGTGATATCTCCTTCCTCATCAACATTGTGGCAAGTGCCAAAATTACAAGTCTATTTTTTAGGCACGTCTTATAAAATAATTCATATTTTAAACATTGTCCTTTTCTAAACATTTCTGCCTTGCATTCCAAATCTTCAAAAATAAGGATCAAGCTGGATGATTTTGCCACGATGTCTGTATCCTAAACCCTGTCTTCCTGATGATCAATAAAACTAATTTGCCTGTGAATATGCACATTTTTAGTGTAGTCTCTGAAAATATTGGAGTCTTTCTGTCTCTCTAGGTACTTAAATGGCTGTTATTTTTTAACCTGCTAAGAATGATGAGATAAATAAAACTTTTGTGTGTTATCAATGAGTCTTTCCAAGTTTAGCTAACGTACAGTTCATTTTTAAAGCAATCATAATTGTGTTCGCTTTATATTACTAAATGTTTTGTTGTTTTGTCCTGCTTTTCTTTTGAGATATGGTCTTACTGTGTTGCTCCGACTAATAGAACTTACTTGAATCTAAAAGTTTGAGACCAACATAGGTAAGAGAATGTAGTTTTGGAATAAAAGACCTCTGTGTGTGTGTGTGTGTGTGTGTGTGTGTGTGTGTGTGTGTGTGTGTGTGTGTGACACACATGTCAGTACTGGGGCTTAAACTGATGGCCTGGTTACTATAACTCAGCTTTTTGGTTCGGGGCTGACATTCTACCACTTGAGCCACAGTTCTATTTCAGCTTCATGCTGGTTAATCGGAGGTAAGCATTTCACAGACTTTCCCACTTAGGCTATTATTCAACCTATTATTTCAAAGGAATAGTTGATATAATTATTCAAATGAAATTCATCAAAAAGCAATGAATCTTGTGAAAATATTTAACTTTTAATTCAGTACAAACCTAGACTAAATTATGATTTAGAGGTCTTGTATAGCTGCATCAGTAATTCTGATCAATTTTTAGAGTGCTCAAATGTCTACTGCCATATCCTGATTACATGGTTTTCCAAACAGAAGAGACAAAGATTATACTTCTGAGAGCAAGCTCTCAACAGCTGGGATGGCTTTTGTTGTAGGGTAGTGCTAATGACGTCTCCAAACCTTGCTGTCTTAAGAACTTGCGCATGTCTTCTATTGTTTGTATATGTGCATTTTTATATATACAAGAACATATTTGTCATTTCCCCCAAACACTATTTACCTCACTGTAACCAATCAAGAAAGCATAGTAAATGTGGCATGGAAGAATTCTTTCTTTTTTTTTCATTTATTTTTATGATTTTGAAGGGAAGTCATGTGATACATAGTAAACTGAGGGCATAGGTTACAACTACAAAATGCCAAAACATACAAATAAAAATGGGGAAAATTTAGTAATATGCAGAAATGACTCTGTTCCTAGACTATTATCTGCTCATTTTGCCTTTTAGGAAGGTTTAAACAAATGTATGCAGAAATTACTTCTTTCTTAAGGCATTTTGAAAATTAAAATTTTAGCATAATCATTAATAAATCATATCTAATAAGGAAATTGTTTTTTGGTTGGGGGTTTCTATATATACAACCTTTGTAAACAATTTTCCATGGGTTAAGAGATGTAGCTCAGTAGTGGTAGATTGCTTGTCTGGCATTTGAGAAAGCCCTGGGTTTGATCCAGCACTACAAAATAAAATTTTAAGCAACTTGTCATAAACTCTCTATTAATACAAGATCAAGCAAGTTTGCCATGAGCTTTAGGAATGAGGATTTTCCTGTACAACTAAACTGAAGCATCAAAAAAATAATGAAAATGCATTGTCTTTTGTGTCAATTATAATTTTGAAAATCATGTATCTTAAGTAAAACAAATGTTTCAGGAAGAGAAATTCTAATATCATTAGAGCAAGTTGATAAACACAGCTGCTTTCCTCTAAGTTAGGAAAGTGCTGTTTCTCTCAGTTGGCTTAATTGCACTTCAAGTAAAAACATGTTTTGTTCTCATTATTTGGTGTTTTAATTTCTGAGAGGAAATCATAGCCACTTTGAAATAACAGCACCTCAACTGCAAGAATATTTTTTGGAAAAAATAACTAAACAAAAAACATATGCAAATATTTTGAAAACACTTGAAGCACATATTAGTTTTAATCAAGCAAATGGCACAATCTTAAGAAATTTTCTGATTTATAAAAATAGTGAAAATTAGCCAATTTAGGTTGTGGACATATTTGAAAAAACAAAAGTGGGTTTTATTCTGGCCAGGTGCCAGTGACTTGCTCCTGTAACCCTAGCTGCTCAGGAGGCTGAGATCTGAGGATAATAGTTCAAAGCCAGCCTAGGCGGAAAATCTGTGAAATTCTCATCTCCAATTAACCACCAAATAAACTGGAAGTGGAATATTGGCTCAAGTGGTAGAGCATTAACCTTGAGCACCAAAGCTCAGGAACAGTGCTCAGATCCTGAGTTCAAGCTCCAGGATGAGCACAAACAACAAAGAAACAACAACAAAACAAAAGTAATCAGTGATTTTTATTCTGATTTTTTAAAAAAATGCTCTGGTTAATCCATAGTCCCAATAACTACCACTTCTTTGTTCTAGATAAGATTCAACTTACACTAGTGGATCAAATAACTGATCTTGAGTCTATAAGCTCTTTGAAAAAGACAACATGTATTGTTTCCAATCGCAACGGATTATTGCTAAGGAAGCCATAGATCCTAGAGTGTGTAGGATCATCCTGCTTCATAATTTTGATTCAGGCATAATTACTAATGAACTCAAATTCATTCTGATACTTGCCTATGTTGGTCCATCTATTAGAATTGTTCTTGTTATATTTTTGGATGGGACTTTTCTTTCTTTTTATTGTCACTTATTTAGCTTTGGCTTGTATGTCAGGCAGTGTGCTTTCTCTTGTGTCACTTAGCCTTTTGTATGTCATTTAACCTTTGCAATAATCCTGTGACACAGTATTATTTTACACTTTATTATTTTATGGATCCATAAACTAAAGTTGAGAATTTCAAATTTTTATACCCTAAAAAGTTACAGAAGGCAGCCTATACAATACCCTAAGTAATACTAAAAATGCCATTTTTAAAAGTTTCAAAAAGTTTCAAGGTATTTTAGCACACAATATCATTTTACATGCCCACAGTAGTATTTGAAAATGGATATTTCATTCAACTTACATCGTTCCTCCTTTGCAGATTCTTTTATTACTTGGGCTGAAAAATCTTTGGCAGAGAAAAGTTTAAAAAAAATCATGCTTTGCTTGACTTCGTATCACAGCAATCTCTCATTTAATAGTAATGAATATTTAACTACTCTTTAGGAAAAGAAAAAAGAGAAACATAAATGGATATTTTAATCCCAAGCTCAGCCTTCCAGCTCGTCACAGAAGCATCTCAGTTTCACTCACTTTTTGGTCTTTCTTTACCCCCAAATATTTTCCTCGCAATTTTCCCTGCATAGCATTTTTGTTTCTTGTTACACAGTGTGTTTCTAGCTTTCTCATTTCCACTAGTTCACCAACAGCATCTCCCAAACACAGTGTTTAAGCTCCAGGCACTCAATTGTTATGGATAGTTTGTCGCTGAAAGATGAGAATAAGTACACACTAGAATACAATGACTAACTTCTGCTTCAAAATATTATTTGTGAGCCAAGCAGATTCAGTGGCTCATGCCTCAGACACTACCTGCGCAGGAGGTAGAGTTCAGGAGATCATTGTCAAAGGTCAGCTCTGACAAAAATTAGTGAGATCTCATATCAGCAGAACAAGCTAGACATAGTAGGAAAATCTTATCACTCCAGCTGCTTTGAGAGGTGGAGGGAAGAACTGTAAATAGAGGAATCATGGTCCAGACCAGCCTAGGCAGAAAGCCCGAGGGTATCTCAAAAATATCCAAAGCAAAAACTGCTGAGGATTTAGCTCAAATATTTAAGTATCCGTTAACAAGTAAAAGGCCCTATGTTCAAATCGCAATAATGCAAGAAAAAGTTTTATTTGTTTTATTTATCTGTGAATCTAGCTATAAAACTCTTTGGCTATGGACCAGAAATGGGACTAAAGGAAAGGAGAAAGGCAGGGAAATATAAGCAACCCTAAATGAGACAGTAAAGACAGAAATCCATCTACAAACTTATTGAAGCTACTCTCATCCTAGAAGTCAAACATCTTTAAGTTACTATTAGAAATCCGGTGTGAAAACACATGTTCTGGAATATTCTACAAAGCTACAGTGGTTCCACTGAAGCAGCAGTTCATTTCTTTATTAACAACTTGACTCCTGTGTTTTTATTCTGACTGTAGATTGAGGGAGGCCTGGGTTGGTGTAACGACATAATTCCCAACAGAGGTGATGTCAACAACAACAGCTTACACAACAATTTACACTAGTCACGTGCTGAATTAAAGCCATGGTATGCTGCTTGAAATGGGCTTTTGTGTATTCCACACATGATGCGGTGAAACCTATACATGTACAGACATCGAATGACTTCTCTACAACCTGCCTCTGAGAGTAGAGAGTGAGAATTCCTTCAAGAAAGAAGGCAGATTAAAAACAAATTAAAAAGAAAACATGACATGACTGACAACCTGAAGGTAGTATATAGCTGACTGGGCTTTGCAAAATGCTGAGAAGGACCTGATACAAGTTTGAGTTAAGAAGAATTTAGATATTGCTGCCCACCAACCCCTTGAAAAAATGGCTAACTTTGTTTGTGGAACAGGGAACATATTTAGTCTCCCAAGAAACTGAAGCAAGCATATGAGCTTGAGAACACTACATGACAAATGTAGCTTAGCCAGGCCTGGTGGCTCATAGCTGTAATCCTAGTTACTCACTCAGGAGGCTGAGACCTGAGGATCACTGTTGAAGACAAGCCTGGCAATAAAAGTCTGTGAAGCTCTCATCTACCATTAAGCACTAAAAAGCTGGAAATGACATTTTGGCTCAAAGTGTTAAGAGTACCAACCTTGAGCACAAAAGTCAAAGACAGTGCCAAGACCTGGAGTTCAAGAACCAGGATTGGGGTGCGCACACACGAGCACACACACACACACACACACACACACACACACACACACACACACACACGAGGAGCACCTACACAAAACACATAATACCCATTCTCCTTCCCTTCCCTTTCCTTCCCTTCCCTTCCCTTCCCTTCCCTTCCCTTCCCTTCCCTTCCCTTCCCTTCCCTTCCCTTCCCTTCCCTCCCCTCCCCTCCCCTCCCCTCCCCTCCCCTTCCCTCCCCTTCCCTTCTACTCTTTCTCCCTTCCTTTCTTTCTCTTTCCTCTCTCAAAAGTATTAATTATTTCCATTGATAATCGGGTAAATTGAGCAAGAGAAATACTGTTGGCAGGAGGGAGAGAGAGAGTGGCAACTGAAATAGCTGATTTGGTAGTGACAAGCTTCTAAGAGACCCAGAGGAACAAGCAGAACCTGTGTGGTTCATTGGATATAGTGATGGAAGGATTTTTTTTTTTAAACCACTTTGGAATTATAAAACTGCCTAAGAGAACTGAGCTTGCAGGGCAGACCCAGTCATCAAACAGGCCAGAGGTACTGGAGAGAGCCTGGAGGCTGGCTTTGTACCCAGTGACAGTGGATGCAGAGCAATCTGCCGGTAGCTGAGAAACTTCTAATCTCAAAAATGCTTGGAAAAGAATTACAAGAAACATCTTTTGAGGACCAGCATATGAAGACACCCGAGGGGGAAATGAAGAGAGGAAGGAAGGGTGCAGTAAACAGGAGCAATGGGAGAAAACCAGAATTCATGTCTTCAGAAGGAAAGAATCCTAAGAAGGAAAAGAGACCTCATTTGTTGAGAGTAAGCAGCACAGTCACAGTGTTGGAGATAAGGAAAATTATCTGGGGGTGGAGCTAAGGAGATTGATGGGTAACAGAAATGGATGCAAGCTGTGCCATGCTTAGGCTCCCTTCCATCCATGCCTCTGTGTGTGTGTGTGTGTGTGTGTGTGTGGTACTTGAACCCGGGACTGTGCTGTTTCTGAGTTTTTTATTCAAGATTGGCTCTTTACCACTTGAACCACACCTCCACTTCTAGCTATTGGTTAATTGGAAACTCTCTCTATTAACTTCTTTCCATGGGGTCAGCGAAGGAATTTTCTACTTCTAACATTATACTCTATGACTCTCCCTCCAACAGCCCATTCTATGACTCTTAGCACTCATTTCCAATATGCATGCCTTCATTTTTGCATGTTAAATTCTTGGTAACTTAACATCTGCATCTGCAAAATGAGACACTAGGAAACTGATCAAGAGTAGTATGGTAAGGCCAGGTCTAGGCTCACACCTAATATCCCAGCTATACAGGAAGCAGAGGTGGGGGGAGGGGTGTGGTTTAAATCCAGCCTGGGGGAGTGGGAAGAGGATTGTCCTGGGCCTTGAACTCAGGGCCTGGGCACTGTCTTTTGGCTTTCTCAAGGCTAGAGCTCTACCACTTAAGCCACAGCACTATTTCTGGCTTTTTTCTATGTATGTGGTATGGAGGATTGGAGCCCTGGTCTTCGTGTATGCTGGGCAAGCACTCTACCACTAGGCTAAACCCCCCCAGCCTGGGAGGTTTAGCAAGCCAAGTTTAAGGGCACACACTAATCCCAGCTACTCAGAAGGGAAAGGTAGGAGGAGGATTACACTCTAGCCAGACCAACACAAAAAGCACAAGGCACTACCAAAATCGAACAAAGAAAATGAAAGCAAAAAGTACTGGGAAGTGCCAGACCAGATACGAATCCAAAACCATAGTTTGGAAAGAAAAAAGAGAGAAGGGAGAAAGAGAGAGAGAGAGGGAGAGGGAAAGAGAGAGACAGAGAGAGACAGAGAGAGACAGAGAGAGACAGAGACACACACAGAGAGACAGACACACAGAGAGCGAGACAGAGACACAGAGACAGAGAGAGACAGAGAGAGACAGAAAAAGAGAGAGAGAGAGGAGAGAGAAAGGAGGAAAGGAAGCGGAAGCGAGGGAAGGGAGGGAGGGAGGGAGAGAGGGAGGGAGGAGAGGGAGGAAGGAAGGAAGGAAGGAAGGAAGGAAGGAAGGAAGGAAGGAAGGAAGGAAGGAAGGAAGGGAAAGGAGAGAAAAAATATCGAGCTGATGTTAAAACCTAAACTGTGTATTGTTGTAGAATTATATTATATGATTTAGGATTTAAACATTTGCCTTTCTCCTGTAAGACCATTGTCTCTACTAAAACTCTATATGAGTTAATACCATATAGAAAAATGAATTTGTTATTCCTTACCATATTGCTGTCCCTGGAACAAGAGCTTTAGACAAACATCATTTTGGTGTTTGGAGTGCTGTAACACTGCTTCTGTAGCAGAAGGGTCTGTCTCTAGTCCATAATGAAGCCAGTGAGTTTAGAATAGCATTCCAGTTCACAGTAGCCCACACCAGTAATGCCCAGTTCTGGCCTCCTCCTCTAAATACTCCATTATCTCCATCCATTTTCATTTGTTTGCCATTTATTATTTCTTAACTTTTAAGACAGAATCTTACTATGAAGCCCAGACTGGCATTGAACTTATGATTCTCCCATCTCAGCCACCCCAGTACGGAGATTACAAGCATGGACCATTATACCTGGCTCCACTTTTTTCTTTAGAACGTTACTGCTAAAGATTGAAGGTGTTTGTTTTTATGTGTGAGTGCATGGGTGTGTATTCACTAAAGGAGTGTCGCCTTCCTGACAACATAGAAAATTTGAATCTCCATGTTTCACATTTCACTTTTGTGTCTCCAAAACACAGAATGCCTGGTGGAATGAGGATGAAGATATAGATTTGAGGATTTCTGACACAGTTCCTTTGATTAAGTAAGGTTTCAAAAATACATACGAATCACAGATTATAAATCTCTTTTAATGAAAACATTCTGCAAGATTTGCTTTGGATTCCATCTCAGCATCCTCCTGGCTTCTCTGGCAGAATGCTTTGGGCAACCTTCTTAGCAACCAGAATGGATATTTAACTCAGTAAATAAAATAACACAAGATGTATGCAACATTGTGGTTGGTTTATTTTATGGTGTAAATTTGTATCCAAGTGTGAAAACCATTTCAAATCTTACCAAAATTTCATTATTAGGATTCTTTTCATAGATAGTATTACCTGCAGCCTTTGCATCTAAAATTAATACCTCTCAAAAATTTATTTATAGAGTATTTTTAGCTTAGTTTAATAACAACTGTTAAACTGTTGTGAAACGATTCACCAAATATGTTTATATTAAGAATTATAGAACATTATGTTTAAAGTAAAACTCTCCATTGAGCATATCAACTCAGAGAGTTGCAGGTGCTTACAAGCCAGGCCCAGCTCTTTTTTGTGTTATTTTTTTTCAGGTTCTTGAGCCTTTGTCCTGGCAAAAGATTTTAGTTCTATTTTAGTTCTAGGTAATAGATAGATGAGATTACAAGCGTATACTACCATACTTGGCCCCAAATCATGTTATGGAAAACATACTATTTTTTTAAGTAAAAAATGAAATGTGGGCCAGGTGCAGTGAAGAGCAGTTGTTATTCCAGTTGCACAAGAGGCAGAGATTAGGACAATCATGGTTTAAGGCCCATAGAGAAAAAAAGATTCCCCCCCCCTCCAGTACTCATGGGGCTTGAACTCAGGTCCTGTGTACTGGTCCTGAGGGTAAGAGGCTCAGGAAGAGCATAAAAAGCTTCTTATGCTCAGGGCCAGTATTCTACCACTTAAATTACAGTGACACTTTTGGCTTTTTCTGTGTATATAGTACTGAGGAATCGAACCCAGGGCTTCATGCATACTAGACAAGCATTCTACCACTGAGCCACATTCCCAAGCAGCAAGACATAATCTTAATAAACAAACAAAGCATGGTAGTGGACGTCTAGTATCCTAGCTATAAGTCTGTGATTATAGACTGGAGGACCATCACCCCAGACCAGCCTTAAACAAATTGTGCCATCCTTCCTAAAAATTAATTAAAGCAGAAAGGACTGGAAGCATGGGTCAAGTGACAGGACACTTGCCTAATAATTTTGAAGCTCTAATGCCCTGAGTTCAAATTCCAGCACCATTTTTTATTTATTTATTTATTTATTGTTTCTTTCTCTTCTTTTTTCATATATTTTTATTGTGATTAATAGAAGGGTTACATTATATTTGCCAGACAGAAGGTGCATTAATTCACATACATTGATACCCTTTCTCATGTCTTGGTTCCCATTTCCCTCCCCCCCACCTCTACCCCTCATCTTGTTTTCCCCCCTTCCCTATCCAATTTCAAATAACCAAATACAAATATATCCAATATATCAGATAACAAAGTGAGATACTGTAACAATAGGAGATAGCCTAGGGATAGCAAAAGAGATGAGAGATAACATAGTACAATAAGGACAACAATCACTCATTATATGGCTTTTGTTTCTATATCCTAGAAGTCCTTTCATTTAATGTTATACTATATGGCCTTATGTATCAAGGTTTTGCTCTATTGTAAATCTCTGCTAGGAGAGCCAAGGTTTCTACTGATTATGACAAATGAGGGAAACCATTGAGCCTATGTTCCTTTGAGTCTGGCTTACTTCACTTAATATGATTTTTTTCTAAGTCTTTCCATTTCCTAACAAATGGGGCAATGTCATTCTTTCTGACAGCAGCATAGAATTCCATTGTGTACAAATACCTCATCTTGTTGATCCACTCATCAACTGAGGGACATCTGGGTTGGTTCCATATCTTTGCTATGGTAAATAGTGCTGCAATGAACATCATTGTGCTAGTGGATTTAGTATGTCCTTGTTTCTGGACAATTGGGTAAATGCCTAGTAGTGGAATTGTCCAGCACCATTTTTAAATGCCTTCCAGCTATGTCAAGTTGCTTAAATATGTGTATAAAATGAAAGTAAATGCTATGTAACTCAAAAATTGTATCTGAAAGTGGTGCCACAACTCAACATGATAGAGCACTTGTCTTGAACTGAAGAGCTCAGGGACAGCATCCAGGCCCAGAGTTCAAGCCTCACAACCAAAATAAAACAAACAAACAAACAAAACAGTCTTTTTGTGTGTCCACAGTATACAGCTACTTTCAAGGGTGCTTAAACATGGTTTATGGAACATCTGAAAAAAAATTCTGTCAAAATTTTCAAAGATCTCTTAAATGTGGCTATTATCATTGCCACTTCAATTCATTACATCACTCACTGGTATTATTTTGTATGTGTGATATTGGAGATTGAATTCAGAGTTGGACACTCTCTGGAGCTTTTCTTTGTGTAAGGCTAGTGCTCTAACACGTGAGCCACCACTTCACTTCTGGGCAGAAGTGGAGATAAGCATCGCACAGACGTTTTTTGTTTGTTTGTTTGAGCCGTATTTAACCACACTTTCTCAGATCTCAGCCTTCTGAGTATCTAGGACTATAGGCATGAGCCACCCCACACCAGCTGCTTCTTAAAATGTTCTTATTCTGCTGTGACACCAAATCCCATGTTATTCTTCACAATACAGGCACTTTGTTTTCTTTCAGGAATCCTCTACACCTCTTTGTTAATGAAGGCTGCAAATCAGAATCTGGGCAGAGTTGGTGGGTTTTAAGATGCATTTTTTTTTAATCTAGGAAGACAGCTCCAGAGTTTTACTTCTACTGTCCCACACAGTTATCTATACACAAGCTATGTTCCATGGGGGCAAGCCCTAAGCTACACTGCTCCCCACCATTTTATTTTTCTACTCTATCTGGTCTAGACATTGGACTTTCAGAGACCTGCAGCCTGTGTCATCCAGGCTCAGATAGTTTTTGGAGGTGTTAATAACAAGTAATGTGTGTACTTTGTGTGTGTGTGTGTGTGTGTGTGTGTGTGTGTGTGTGTGTGTATGTACTAGCACTAGGGCTTGGATAGACTCAGGGCCTGGGCACTGTCATCTAGCTTTTTAACACAAACTCTACTTCATGAGCAACAGCTGTACTTCTGGCTTTTTGCTGGTCAATTGGAGATAAGAGTAATGCAGACATTCCTGCCCGGTCTGGGTTCAAATCTTGCGCGATCCTCAGATTTTACTTTCCTGAGTAGTTCATATGGCATGCATGAGCTACCAATACCTGGCTTCTCTCTTCACTTGAATGGGCTCCAAATGAGCATAGAAAACATACAAAGAGAAGGATCTGAAATAGCTCACCCTCAATGACAGAGGACCAAAGTGGAAAAACACAAAACAATATCTACAGATACATACCTACATGTGTACATGCATTTGTAGCCAGCTCTGGCAGCTTCTTTCTTTCCTAGTCACCTTCATTTAGTTATTGGCACCAGATGGTTTATATTATACAGTGTTTTCCTATCTTGAATGCTGTATCCAAACATTCCCTATTTTCATTCCTTCACATCTTTGTTCTAAATTTGGTCTTGGCTATAGAACATTAAGACCAACTTGTGTTTACAGGTTAACATGTTCCTGGATTTGTAATTCAGCTGCCTTATGGCCAATTTAGTAAGTATAACATATAGGACCAAGCCCAAACTCAACAACTTGTCTCTCAAGTTTCTTCACCCATGGAGGCCGATGTTAGAGAAATCACGAGATGTACCCAATTATATTACATCCAATGAGACTCTAGGGGTCATATCTGAGGTCATTTTCCCTAAGTCTCAAGCATGGTAAAGCAGTAATTCCCAGGTACCAGTGGCTCATACCTTTAATCTTAGCTATTCAGGAGGCTGAGATCAGAGCCAGCCTGAGCAGGAAAGTCCTTGAGACTCTTATCTCCAATAAACTACTTAAAAAAAAAAAGATAAGTGGAGCTGGGGCTCAAGTAGTAGAGCTCTAGCCTTAAACAAAAATGCTCAGGGACAGTGCTCAGGCCCTGAGTTCAAGCTCTAGAGCCAGCACACACACACACACACACACACACACACACACAGTAGATACTGCCTCTTCAGAGCTAGACATGTTGCTAAAAACATTCTATATGCACATTAGGAATACAGACTCATGACTGGAAATTCTTGTATAAATGGGTATATTAATTCATACATAAATATGTTACTTGAAGAGCTATATATAAATACATTCTTTGCTTGCTTGATAAAGCTTTTCCCATGAAGTCTTCTTTATTTCCTATGTGTTTTCTAATTCAAAATCTTCCTTTTATCTGACACATGGAATTCAAAACCCCTCCTTTGTCCAAAAAGAAATATACTCTCTATTTAACTTATGTAACTATAACCCCTCTGTATATCACCTTTATAATAACATTAAAAAAATTTAAGCCTCCTTTTTTAGATGTCTAAAATGTAGAGGTTCTATTCTTCTATTCTTGATGTTAAAGGTGTATTTAACAAGAGCAATAAACTTAGTCTTTTTAAAAAGAAGACTTGGGGGACCGATAGTTTTGCCTAGTGGTAGATTATTTCCTAGCATGCACAAAGACCAAGGTTTGATTCCTCATTACCACATGCACAGAAAAAGACGGAAGTGGTACTGTGGCTCAAGTGGTAGAGTGCTAGCCGTGAGAAAGCCCAAAGAGAGTGCTCAGGCCCTGAGTGCCAGGACTGGTACACACAAAAAAAAGACTTGGTTGAAGATGTGAGACCTAAAATACTATTTATTAAACAAGCATGTGTATGAGGAAAGACTCTAGTCAGAACCCTAGGACTGGTACCCCCAAGGAAAAGGAAAGAGAGAGATAATGGCTGAGAATGAATACCTCCCTGGGTCTCCCTCCTGTGCCATTCAGGGAAACTACACAAATAGCTAGCTCAGCCTTAGATAAATAAGGAACAGGCAGAGGACAATTAATAGAGGTCTCCGCTCATTCACAATCCTATCAGAGGCTACAATTACCCAGTTTAAATTGTACAATTATAGTTATATGGCCCTTTTGCTACAGAGCTGAACTTTGAACATCCAGGTCTTTTGGTCAGTCTCCTTGAACTACAAGATGACAGGTATACAGTGAGTTGCTCACCCACAAGTCTTGAGTGGCCACTTTGCTCACAGGCAATGTTGATGAGCACTATTCTTCTTGGCTAGGTTCTGGTGGCTCACACCTGAAATCCTAGCTGTTCAGGAGGCTGGCATCTGAGGATTATGGTTTTAAACCAGTCTAGTCAGGGAAGTCTATGAGATTCTTATAGACAACTAACCACCAAAAAGTTGAAAGTGGAACTATGGCTCAAGTGGATGAGTACTAGCCTTGAGCAAAACAGCTCAGGGGCTGCACCCAGGCAATGAGTTCATGCTCTAAGATGGGCACACATATACCTATATACATACACACAACTGACTTTTCCTACATATTGGTATAAGTAACCAATCATATATTAAGTAATGTTTTTATATTTAGAGATATATATTTGGGTAATATTTGAAAAATCCCCTTTATGTGGCAATAAAAACAATGACCATGAGCTATCTCTGCCAAAAGTATGTAGCCTATATATTGAAATATAATAAAATATTTCCATATAACCATAATCAAAACATTTGTTATAAATCAAATGCACCATAGAAATTTAACCATCAAAGGTTTCAGATCAAATGACATTACTCATATGCAAGCGTTCTGTAAATGATACAACATGATAAAATCTATCAAGGAAGGTATGAAAGAAATAGACACACATAATAGCAGAAACCAAATGTAACTGCATTCTGCAAATGATGTAATGATTCTTGTTTGTCTAATTTACATTTTCGGAAAAGACTGCTCATATGTTACAACAGCAGCTAAGTTTACAACAATTTTTCTTTGTTCTTGGCAAACAAGAAAAGGTTAAGAATTTGCAGACAAGTCTTGGCAAAGAGGTATTATGATTCAGCTTTGCCAGTCCCTGAGAGCTACAGTATACAGCTGGAAAATGTATGTAGGTTATGAACTTGTTAAAAAATCTTTTCAATTAGCATCACTAATCAATCCAACCTCAAGTCATAATTGGACCTGGAAAAGTTTTGAAATTCTTCTAGAACAAATCTCACACCGTGGTTCTTCCTTGCTTCATTTGAATGGTCTCTTTAATCCATGCAGAATTCCTATTGGCTGAAATGGTAACAGCATAGTAAATACTTCCTTGGTCCTTCTGAATTTATCCATTGACTTGGCATGCCACTGTTTATACTGTCAAAGATCTGCTGGAATATTTCAGTTATTATGACCTTTTATTTTCTGATACTGTACTATATAATAGTCATAATATATGATAGATAGGTAGATGATAGATTGATAGACATAGATAATAGATAGAATTTGGTATTTTATCACCAAAATTTGATCCTTTTTTGCCAGTCCTGGGGCTTGAACTCAGGGCCTGGCTGGACATGTTTTTGCTCAAGGCTAGTGTTCTGCCACTTGAGCCACAGGGCCACTCCTGGCTTTTCCTGTGTATGTGGTACCAAGGAATCAAACCCAGGGCTTCATGCATGCTATGCAAGCACTCTACCACCAGGCTACTCTCCCCACCCAAGATCTTTATTTTTCCTTCTTTTTCTTTTCTCTTCTCTTCTTTTCTTTTCTTTCTTTCTTCTTTTTTTGCATTCAATGATACTTCTAGTTAGATTTGCCTATCCAGAAATTCATGCAATCACAGAGCTTTCTCATTTCCCACATTTGACCAAGACTCAGGGCAGGGAGACTAATGGAGACTAATACAGGAATGTTTCAAAGCCTTTAATTTAAAGTGACAAGTCAACTGCTGCTGCAGACATGATGTTTACCTTCTTCTTCTTCTTCTTCTTCTTCTTCTTCTTCTTCTTCTTCTTCTTCTTCTTCTTCTTCTTCTTCTGATCAAAATGTTGCAAGAATTTTTTCCTCTTTTCTTTCTTGTTCAGACAGGATACATTTTCTCTTTGTAAGCCTGACTTGCAGCACCAAATTCTTTGCCCCTTATTTGGAAAGGCAACACTTGCTTAAACATGCTGAGAAGCACAACCAGAAAAGGAGCCACTAAATCAGATGTATGTGTGATACACACACACACACACACACACACACACACACACACATATACGTGTAAATATATACATGCATATTACTGTGCACACATGCAAGCTTGAGTGGACCAACCAATATAAAGAAACTATCCTCTATCACCCATAATAATAGACTATGACTTGAATCTAATTTCATTTAAATGGCCTAATTTATATTTCTTGGTCTATATAGAAAAGTTCCTAATCTAAAACTGTATCCCTTCCCCAACATACCCACCAACCTCGTAGGATTTCATCAACATGAATGACTTTCTGCCAATGTGGTAGTGGAGTGATGCAAAGCAAGCAAAACTGCCCCTTTTGGGGGACACGCAAATGACTTCATATAAGACTGGCAAACACATTCCCCTCGAGGAGCCCCTGCTCTGCCATCTGTTCTTTCTACCTCTTTAAATGGGACAACCAGGCATTTAACTAGGAATGTTACTCTCAATTCTTCCCTTTCTCCCTTGATCTCTCAGACTACTTCAACACCAAGTCCCCTTCTACTTTGCCAGTGGCTTTTCAAGTCTTCCTGTCCCCCAGCTAGGTTGCTTTCATCCACACTGCAATCATCTTTCTTTTAAAAGTCTTAAATGTTATTTATTTATTTATTTAGCCAGTTTGTGGGGCTTGAACTCAGGGCCTGTGCACTGTCCTTGGGCACATTTGTTTGTTTCTTTGCTTATTGCTAGCGTTCTGCCACTTGAGCAACAGTGCCACTTTCAGCCTTTTCTGTGTATATGGCACCGAGGAATTGAAACGAGGTCTTTGTGCATGCTAGGTGAGCATTCTACTACTAACCTACACTCCCAGCCCCTTAGGTATTGTATTTTAAGATGACAAAGTAATATAGAATAATATCAATAACTCAACCTGTGAACTCAAGGCTAGCGTGCTACTACTTGAGCCAGAGTACCACCACCAGTCTTCTGAAGGTTAATTGGAGACAAGGGTCTCACAGATTTTCCTGCCAGGGCTGGCTTCAAACCATGATCCTTAGATCTCAGCCTCCTTGAGTAGCTAGAATTACAGGCATGGCCCACCAGCGCCTGGCAGACCAACATTCTTTTTAAATGATGGAAAAGAATTTATCATCTTAGTAGCTTTATCATTATTTAATCATGTTGTGTTGGACATACTTATCAGTGCATTACTATCATACATATATAACATATCACACATATATGTATTTTACATTACATGTATGATATACTATAAATATAAAATATATCACATATCATAAATTAATAAGCAATTCTAAATTACTTCCAAAATGTCATTCTTTCTTTCATTCAGCAAGTGTATAAATTGTGTCCTTGTTACTCTTCAACATAATCTTAGTTTTTCAACATAATCTAACCTTCAGTTTATGTTTCTGCCAACAGACTCTCCTCTTCTGAACTGCTTGTCATTTTTCTCAACCAGCAAAGTGTTTTCCTACAATAAAAGGAAGCCGATGCCAATTTTTAACTGCCCCTGGCAAATTTCTGAAGTCATATAGCCTTAACCTCTATGCCACCCAAGTCTTTGGACTTTGTCTCCTTCAGACTTGACATTTCTGTAACTGAGGACATTAGGCTAACCAGCCTCATTCTCTACCTTCATTCTCTGCTACCCTCCCTCAACCTGACCTCCTAAGGCCTAGCTCCTAGTCTCCTACTCTGTACAATGGTACAAGTTCTGTTCTCACCTTCTGGAGTCTTTTTGTCACTATGCTGATTTACTGTGGATATATTTATAAAAATATAAATGCACACAACAGAGGCCAGGAGCATGGTCTAGTGGTAGAGTGCTTACTTAGCATGCATGAAGTCCTGGGTTCCATCTCTCCGTACCACATGCACAGAAAAAGCCGTAAGTGGTGCTGTGGCTCAAATGGTAAAGCATTCGCCTTGAAGAAAGCCTAAGGACAATGTCCAAGCCCTGAGTTCAAGCCCCAGGACTGGCAAAAAAAAAAATACAAGCAATAGGAATCTGCCTATAAACGTGGTGTCAGCCTTGTGTTTGGTTGTTTTGTTTCCCCCACTGCCCTCAAAATCTTGAGACAAAGCAGGTAGGTAATAGAATGTTTGTTAAAGTAATGAGTGGTTAATGAATTAGAGCATAAGAGATTTTACAACTTTGAAAACCTACTTAAAAAAATTGGCCAGGTTGGGCATGATAGCACATGCTTGTAATCCTGACACTCTGGAGGCGGAGTCAGGAGGGCTGCTTGAGCAAAAGAAACTCCCAATAGTAAGACACTGCTTTAGAAAGAAAGGGAAGAAGAAGAAGAAAGGATGAACAGGAGAGGAGGGAAGGGAAGGAAGGAAGGAAGAAAGGTCTAGTCTAAATTATTTTGGATCCCATTCCCTACTTTCTCTCAAAGGTCTACATCTGTAATTCCACTCCATCCTCTGTAAATGCTTCTGGTTTGGCATCCTGCAGGAAAAGAAAGCAGGGAAACTAAAGAATAGCTTTTTTTTTTTTAATATAAAAAAGAAGCCATATTTGTCCCAACATAACAGCCATGGAAATCAGAATGAGTTGAGTTCATCCTGAAATGTCACCAATGGCACACCACTGAGATAGAACTGATAAGGAAAGAGTCCATTCAAATCCTCCACGCCTCAAAGCAGGGTATAAATACCTTCCCCTTCGCTGTAAGTATTCTCTTTCTCACCACAGGAAGAGAAAAGCTACTCTCACTAACCTAGCTTGAGAGGCAACACCAAGATTAATTTGCATAAACAGACTTCCTTTTCCCTAAAAGTCTTAGCCTTAGTTTTATTAGGTATTTCCCCTGGAAGGCAAACTCTTTCCTTTGTTTATCTGCTTCTTGGAGTTTGGATTCTTCATGTGAACTCCCCAGATCAAATAGATTAAATACGAACTTTGTTGCTTTTTTAATTTTTTTTGCTAATCTGTCTTTTGTTATTCTAATTTACATGTCCCTAGAGTCCAAACTTCTGTTTGTGAAGGGAAAGGTCCTTTTCCTCTGTAGCTCTTGTCTGAGAGAGATAGGTTGGGGTTCCCTGCCCCCTGAGGCTGTAGCTGAGTTCCAGGACTTCTGGCAAAAATCAGGAAAAACTAGAATTCTTACCAAGTCAGATCCCCATGTTTCTGTATGGCGTCCAGTCAACTAAGGGCAGTGAGTGCCTTTCTTTGTTTATTCCCCTTTCCAAAATTTGATTGTCAGGAGAAAATATTTGTAAGAACTTGTTCTTTCAGTACTGGATCGCTTGTGATTTTTGGCTAGGGGCTTTTGTTTGAATTCTTTCCCTCCTGGAGATAGCTATTGTTTTTCCTTCATCTCTACCTTTGTGGTTTGTTTGCCATAGGAGGCAAATCTTGGAGTACAGACTTGAGTCTAGAAGCATATTGATGAAGCCAGCTTCACAGAGTGGTGAATCTTAGGTTCTCTTTAGACTGATTTCCTCTGGACAAAGGATATTTGTGCATCACCAGTAGAGAAGTCAGATGGGATGATCTTCTTCTCTTCTTCTTCTTCTTCTTCTTCTTCTTCTTCTTCTTCTTCTTCTTCTTCTTCTTCTTCTTCTTCTTCTTCTTCTTCTTCTTCTTCTTCTTCTTCTTCTTCTTACCATGGACTTGGTTTAGGCAAAAGAAGCACATTCTGAGTTTTTTGCCTTCTGGTTTGGGGAATGTTTTGTTGTTCCTGAATCTAGAAGTTGCAAGCTATCAAGTTAGGAAATAAGCACACTGTACTAAAGCAGCTGAGAGATTAAGATGGCCTCTGGAAGACCTGAAGGCTGCCATTTCAAATGAATTTACAGATGTAATGGTGTCTGTGTGAAATACCTTAACCTACTCAGCTTTTCAACTGGATGTCTAATACGATGTGAACTTCTATTCCAAAGTAACAAAACCAACCCCACAATTTTGTTTTAAGCAGGGAAACAATGATTCAACTACAAGTATAAAAGGTAGTTGTTTGGGGAACGTCATTTGGAGTTTTCTATTCCCTGAGACAGGGAGTGACCCTCAGCAAGCGGTCCTTAAGCTACTCTAATCCATTTGCCTTCTCTGATCTGTGGTTTTTAGAAGATTGCTAGGACCTGATTAAAAAGAAAAAAGACTCTGAGTTACAAAAAAAAGAGAGAGAGAAGAAAAGAAAAAGCTGCTGCTTTTCTTTTATCGATACCCTAATTTAACACAAAGAAAGACTCTTAATTACCTCCAATAGGTAAAAGTGACTTCCTCACCACTAGAAATCACTTGGAATAGGACTTGCTTTTAAAATAATGCAGCAAATCAAAGCCTTTTAGTCTTTTTTCTTCTATCTTGGATAGAAAAGCTGTGTTTTAATTAGAACAATGTCTATATCTTTTAATTTTTTGCGTGTGTTACTATGTTTTCAGAAGCTCTTTTTGTTAACGTAGTTGGCTCCAGGGACAAAGAATTTAACCACTCCACTATCGCTGACCTCCTGGCATACATACAGATACACATACGCACACACACTCAAAAAGTTGGTTAATGTTTTGTTTAATGTTAATGCCTGGGACAGGCTGTTCTGAGTGCTAGGACTGAAAGACTACAAAGCTCACTGAAAGTTTCAATAGATGGAAACCCTGGTGCTCATAGAGATGTTAGAACACAGGGACAGGAAATAGGATTGGTTTCGAATGCTTCTTTGGTTCATGTACTTTCTTGTTACCTTAGAAGTCTTTGTACTTGAGAGTTTTTTTTCTTAAAAAAAAAAAAGGAAGGATCTGTCCTAAGTTGCTTAAGGAAGTTTGTCTCTAGTACAGTATCAATCAGCTCTTTGAAGTAGTAAGTGCTACAACTCAGGTCTGTGGGTCCTGGCAGAGATCTTGTATGTAAACATGTGCTTTCTCTAAAAGTAAGAGGTGGAAGAGGAAAAGAGCAGAATCCTAAGAGTTCAGATGCAAGAAAACAAACCAAAAACAGAATTATAAAACAAGTGTCAAGCAGGCCAACTGGAAGTCAACCTATAAGCATCCGGCCTCCAAAAATCCAGCACTGAGACAAAGCTAGTGACTTGCACGAAAGGCACTCCACGGGATTTGTAGGATATCTGAAGTACAATACTGTGTTGGGCTCTGGTAAATAACAGACAATCTGTTCACCAAGCAGTTTGGGAAAAGATTGCTCTTCTACGTCTTAATTAAGGATTTTGTGTCTTGGTTGAATAAATGTCTCTGATGAGTGAACCAAATGATGGGAAATCCATACAAAAATGAAGATATGTGTAGGATTAATGATATTTTGTGGTGATACTTTTTTATTGTGTAGCACATCTGTCTTGATCATTATAATAATAGAGAACTCAGTGTATCTTTGGTCTTTTTAGGAAAAACCAGTGACAGAAGTGTATCAGGGTATATGATGCCTCAAGTTATTCTCAGGATAAAAACAAGCTTAGTTCCTGTGTGTACTCTTTGTCTTCAAAAACCTCAAAGAGGAAGTAACAACCCAAGTATATTAAGTACATCTTCCAAAGGACAAGCAGGCACTCTAGAATATAGTTGCCAGAGTTACTATAGTGAATATAGTTCCTAGAGTTACTTTATCCAACAGAGGAAAGTTTAGCCTTCAGCAGTGGTACAGGTAGCCAGGATCTGGAAGTCTTCCTAAGCTTGGCTACTTGGTAAGAATCTTGTACCTAATATCTATTCGTTAACAGAGACTTAACTGAAATAAAAGGGAATGAGGCTTTGTTTGCACAAGTGAACATTTTGTTTATATGTCCTTGGTCTCCAAACCAAATGAATCTTTTTGTTTCCAGCCTCTTTAAAAATACCTACAGAGTAAAGCTTCTTGTTCTGTGTGATAGTCATTATTAAGAAACTTGATCTAAATAATAATATATATACATATTCTAGAATAAATGGCCTGGCTAAGTATGCCTTTGAATATATCCATGATAAAATGAGACTGATTGGGCTGGGAGTTTGGCCTAGTGCTAAGAGTGCTTGCCTAACATGCATGAAGACCCAGGTTCAAATTCCTTGGTACCACATACATAGAAAAAGCTGGAGTGGTGCTGTGGCTCAAGTAGTAGAGCACTAGGTCTTGAGAAAATACCAAGGACAGTGCCCAGGCCCTGAGTTCAAGGCACAGGACTAGCAAAAAAAAAGAAAAAAGAAAAAGAAAAAAAGAAAGAAAGAGACTGGTTTTCTTGTGGTTTCATCCTTTACGATTAGTTTCAATGGTATGAATCTAAGAGAAACTAAGAGAAATGTCAACTTTAGGCAAAATAATTGCATTGGAACCAAAGGATTGACCATCTCTCTCTATAGATCAGAAAGTAAGCTATTGCTCTTAGGAACTATTTTTACAATTCCTCTTCCCAAGATGGATGCAACGTAAGTGTTCACTTCATTATACAGGTGCTTTAGGAAGTTTGGTAACAAAGAGAAATCAGAGACCTCCTGAAATTAAAACAAGATTAATTCCCTCAGACTATAAACTTTGGTTTTTGATATGTATTTTTCTCATATCATGCACACAAGCATGCCCAGCATGAACAAGACTAAGAAGTGAGAGCTCAGAGACTGGGGGTGAAGTCTCAATGGGAGTAAAAGATGGCAGGGAGCCAGGCAGACATCAGGATAAGACAGAGAGGTGTATCATCCTGAGAGCATCAGGGATGGCCGGTACTCCCTCTTGTCTAAATATGTGGGAAACAAGGAGATAAACAGGCAGTTTGGGTAAAGAAATAGTCAAATGAAATATACTTTGAAAGACAAGAAGTTATTAGGAATCTCTCAAAACAAATGAAGCTGGTCTCTGTAGGACTTTGAGCATTTCCGGTCACTTGTGGACATGTGCAAGAGGAGTTATCTGCTTGTGCTCCATCCTTCATATAAGTGGTGCCAGCAGGATGCTTCATGCCTATGAATACTGAAATAATGTTGATTAACTATTACCTACTTCAGAAATCACCAAGATTAAAGGATCCTGCCCTATCACTTTCTAACTGTCATAGAGCAATAATTCTATAGGGTACATCATAATCAAGTGGAGATCTCAGTAGACTGTAAGCAGGGCCACACTCTTACACACTTCTTATTCTTAGATATGTTGTGTGGAGTCACCCAGAACTTACAGTATCGGGAGAGGTTGAGATAAGCCACGTTATATGGCCCAGGCTGGCCGTATGTAGGCAAGACAGGCCTCAAACTCAGGATCCTCCTGCCTCTGCCTGTCTTCTCTTCAAATGTAGGTTTGCTTTACCACTCCTGTCTAAGAATTTACATTTTGAACAAATTCCCAGGGGAAATTCATACGGCTAGTCTCCTAAGACCATAAAGAATCATGTCCCTAAATATGAATACAAATGAAGTGTACTTAGAACTCTGAGTTCACAAGTGAACAAAGCACAGTGAAAGACAGAGGAGTGTTTCAGTCAGACTCCAAATACAATATATTTTGGAAGAATTTTGAAACATTAATCTCTTAAATATTAAAGTGTGGTGATGACAAGATCTTGAATGAGCCAGAACTTGGCTAAATTTTCTATGGACAAACTATTTGCCAACTATTATTAAATAAAAGCTTTTTTACAGACATTTGGAGAACTATTATGAGTTATTAATTTAAACATTTGTCTTCCATGACTTAATATTTTTGACTATCTGCAGTTCTAAGCTAACATACTGTTTTAAACATTTCTCCTAAAGAAGGCTTACTGTGGCTCCCTAGAAACCATCTACCTGTGCTCAATTTGGGGCCAGGTCCTGACATTACTTTAAACTTTGAAGGGTTCTTCTAGCCAGGTGTTAAAAATTTCTGCTTCCTGAACTCCCATCCCCCTCCCACTACCCATCTCTCTCTGCTTCCACTTTCCAAATTCATCCTACACGCCAGAAAACCTCAAAGCCATCTTCTCGGGTGTTTCCCAAATGGTATCTCATTTGAATAGCATCATTTACTTGCACATTTCAGTTCATATGTTACAATCACTATTCCAAGAGAAAGATTACTTTCACATTCCCAGTCTTCCATGAATTCCACTGATTTTTCTTTGGCAAGGTACTTGATCAAGCAGAACTTCCAAGCAATAGACATTGCTGCATATTTAGTCACGATACTGAATTTTTTATCATTTAGTAATGTTCATATGGGGCGTTGAAATAAATGACAACCAAATTAATCACATTGTATGTTCTTACATAGTCTGTTAGACAATTGACTAAACTACATCTTCCAAGGATTACAGAGTATCTCTTAGTAGATATTGAAAAGTGAGCTGAGAGAGCTTGAATTTGGGAAGAAAATCTTTATTATGGATTTATCATACTGAAAAGTAACCTGGAAACAATGAAACCAAGGAGAGGATTTGGTTAAAATTCTGTCCAGAACAAAATATTTGGGTGAAATAATAGAAGGCTCTGTTAGCCCTACACCAAACAGGGTCTGAGATTAAGACAAAAGAAATCAGGGTGCAATGGAAAAGAAAGTTCTGTGAGTTAATTAGTCAGCAGGATGCTTTTCATTGATGCTAGACTGTGGTGTTGTAAAAAAAACCCAAAACAACAACAAAAAAAACCAACAACAACAACCTCAAAAACCCCTCACAGTCTCCAGAAAGCCCTCTTTCTAATGGAGCCCAACAATTAGAATCATGAGCTGTCTTTGTATCCTGTTGCACAGTCTCATGCCTTCAAACCAGATCTGTCACTAATGACTGAAGGAAGGCTGTGTGCAATTTACCTCACCCTTCAACCATCTGCTGAGGATTCCTACTTTGACTACAGTTGAAAGGGACAGAGAATGAGTTTCCTGAGTAGACTCCCTCTATTTAAAAAATTCTTTAGATGCTAATGTCTAGAGAAATGTTGCTGCACCAACCCAGAATGTGCTTCCCAGAAGGTGCCTCATGCCTGGCTTTTGCACCGTCAGAACAAGTGCAGTGCAGGGGCACAAGAACAGAGACAAGGGACTAAAAGAATTCTGTGATAAACTGTTCCACGTTTCATTTGTTCGTGGATTTTTAAAATCAGTTGGCTCTTTTCTCTGAAATGGCTGAATATGAAGACATTCCCTTTTGCAACTGGAATGAAATGCTTCCTTTTAGCAGGAAAATTGGGCTATTGGAAGGGACCTTGAGAAATTTCCAAGCTCCAGCTCTACCTTGGGGGTGCGGGGGAGGGGGAAAGCCTCCAAAATCATATCTTTTCTTTTCTTTATTTTATATATATATATTCTTTTTGGACAATCTGGGCTTGAGCACTGTCCCTGGGCTCTTTTATTCAAGGGGTAGTGCTCTACTACTTTGAGCCACAGTATCACTGTGGCTTTTTTGAATAGTTTATTAGAGATAAGAGTCTCAGTGACTTTCCTGCCTGGTCTGGCTTTGAACCATGATCCTTTTATTTCAGCCTCCCAAGTAGTTAGATTTCAGGCATGGGCCACTGGCACCTGTATATTATATCTTTTCTGATCAGTTTATCTCACAGTAATATATATGAAATGAAATGTATACATGTTGCATTCCATTCCCATAAAAAGACATGGGCTATGCATTTTCTAGCATATTTACTAACTAGCAGCATTGGATAATCAAAATTTTATCTCTCAAATAATGGAGATATAAAACAGTGTATGAACTCATCATTTGTGGAGCTCATGGTGAAGGGAAAGAAGGCAAGCAAACATGTAAACTGGTAAGGAAGAAAGAACATAGTATAACTGCAGAATATACATAGGGATCAGGGAGGGCTCTTTAAGAGGAAAAGATTTGCTATGATGTCAACTCTGTAGGAATGTCAGTCCCAAAAAGAAGTCATAGATGAGCTGGATCCTGAAGAATGAATGGAAGGTTACTACTGTTCAGGTGAGAGAGGATGCAGGACGTGATGGAAGTGAGTGAAAGCAGGTATTGGGTTGAGCACTACAGCAGGTGCATCAGCCAGAGAAACCCAGAATGATCAGAGTACTCCTTGAGAGACCTTTTCAAAAGATTGGTATTACTGGAATATAAATTTAATGGTGATTAATTTGGTCATATAGAGTGACAAAACCCAAGACCTTTTGAGATCCTGGGTAGCATAAGAACTCTCTGGATGCAAGGTTAATGTTGAGGATTTTAACTCTGCCTGACTTTCCTTGGAATTAAGACCTAAGTGAAAGGAAAATAATGCCATTTCTGAGCTCTGTTCAATTTATAGGCTAAATTTTCACTTAATAGAGCTACTTTCATCAACATTAAGGAAGGTTTTAATTAAAACACAAATCCTAATGATAATATTTTGTGATTTCAGTAGGGCACAAAGAAAAGTTTCAAATTTCATAAGAAATAGAAATAAACCCAATGAACAAATAATGTCCTTCATCTGAGGTGAAAATTCACTTACTGGTCTACAGAAAAAGTGTAGTGAATTCCTTGAAAAATCTTAAACGGCTTAGAAAGTAAGAAACATAGGACAGAGAGAAGTAGCTGGGTATGACTCCAAATTCTATACATACTGGAACACACCATCTGAATTTCATTGTGACCTCGTATTACCTACAACTGAACTCAACATGTTTTCACCAGAACTCAACTCACTATCTTTTATTTATGTTATCATGTCCATCAGTGGGTTGGTCCTGAACCAGAGTTAACAAAACTTCTCTCATCCTTCTTCCTTTCTTCACGTCAGACTAACCTGAAACCCAGGCTAATGCCAGATGTTTCTGGAAGTTTTTGACCACCTGCATCTCCTTTCCTCAGCAGTGAAAGGAAATTGACCTAACACAAAGTCCCCATGAGGCTAGGGATAGGGAGAAAAGAATTGTAGAAAACAGCATATATAATGAGAATGGGCTTTCCAATATAAGTTAAGTGTGGTATACACTGAGCACAAGATGCTGGGCTACATTTTTTGCTCTCTATTTTGGGTAATGAACAGCAAAAGGGGATCGACACAGTGGTGGGTGAGGCTGGAGTGGAAGCACGGGTCACATGACTAGCACGACTCTCACTTTAGTTTCTTCTGTTGGCATGTCCTGGGAGACACGGAGATGCCCTGTTCTCAGGGAATAAATTACCGCCAATGAAGAGAGGGCACCTGGAGCCAGTGAGTACTTCAGATTTAGTCTGAGAATGAGGAACAAGAATTATAAAACCTGAAAAAATCTGAGAGAAAATGATCTGCCTCATCTCTTTGGCCAACAACCCTCCCTACACAGGCGCACACGGTCCCACACAGTTATAGGCACCCTTGGGTCTTGTGGATCAGGGTGGTGCTGACATGAATCCAGGGTGTAGCTCTCACCAGGCTGGAGACAGTGGGAAGACACTCACAACCTGAGATTCATGCTGTTCAGCACACTACCCCAGAGATCAAAGCTTGCTTAAGTTAGTCATTTTGTACTTGGGTGTAAATGAGCTTTAAAATCCAGTTGTTCCCTAACACTGACCTCATTTCAAGAACTTTTGGTTGAAGGAGCAGCGTCTAGAGCATTAGCTCTGCTTTTCTATTGGCAGACTCTTCTACCTCCTCACTGAACTCTCCCTTTCCCCACTGCCCTGCCCTTCATATGCCAAAGAGTTGTGGAACAGGGAGTTCATCAGTCTTGCCTGCTCTGTATAATTGCTGGTCAGATCCATACCTCTGCTACTTGCAATGGAAGATAACTAGGTTTATCCCATGAAGTAACTCAGCACGGAGAGGCCTTTGCAACCCTAGCAGAGCAGTGGAGAGAGCTCAGGAAAGGTTGCTCCAGGCAGACAGGAACTAAGGGTCTTAGGCTTCAACTGCTCAGGTGACCATGAGACCTTTGGTTTTCTTTATGTTTCAATGATGTGCAAAGAATGCATGGAAAAACACTAGCATTGATACTACTTGTGGATAAGGGTAAAATACCCAATTGGAATCAGGGTTCAGATTAACGTATGAATGTCTATCTGTGTGTGTGTTGTGTGTGTGTGCGTGTGTAAGACCTGTCACATATACACATGGCCATGTACCCACTAGGTGCCTGGTGTTGAAGAGAGAACTAAGGAAGACAAGGTGTGGCCATGCTTTCAATCAGATCACTCAGTGATCATGGTGACCAAGTGCAGTGCAGTAGGGTGCTGGAGGCAGTCACCTCTGTTACTCATACAACATCGTTATTTGTTTGTCTTGGAAGAGAAAGATGGAACATTGTCCTAGAGCATGAAAAGTAAGCTCCCATCTTAGTGTTCAAGACAGCCCAGTGTGTCTCACCCTCTTCAGAACCTTCAACCCCAGTTAAGTGGTTGTCTCATCAGCCCGCAGACAAGCTGTGCATCCTCCACCCTGCTTCCTACTCACAGTGAACCTCACTTGATGGAGGAGTGTGATGCTACCCCACACCCTGTCTAGACTGGTTTAATCCATTCCTTAGAACATCCAGTTCATTCAGAAATGCCACTGAATACCATTCTAAACCCTAACATCAAATGCTTTCTAATTGTTATAGTAACTATTCTAGGCTACTATCGACTATATATCCAAGATGTATTTCAATGATTTATTCAAGACACCGTAGTTGTTAGTGGTAAAGCGAGGATTTGAACCTGTGGTATCTGAATTCAGGATCCATAAACTTACCCTCTGTGCCATACTTCTTCACTCAGAGATCAGGCTTAAAATGCTTTATTTACATATACTATAATGATAGCTGTGGTTTTGACTTCATACTTGTGTTCTTGTTCATCATTTACCATGTGTGCCTCTAATGGAATAGTCCATTTTTTTTGTCTATTGAACTCAGGGCCTGGACATTGTCCCTTGAGGCACAGCACTACTTTTGGTTTCAGATGGTTAAGTGAAGATAAGAGGCTCTTGCACCTTCTTGCCCAGGCTAGCTTCAAACCATGATCCTCAGATCTCAGCCTCCAGAGCAGCCAGGATTACAGGCATGAACCCTCAGCCCCCAGTGGAATCTACAACTCTTTGCTCTACGTTTATTTTCTTTTTGTTCTAACACAACTTTCATATCTACCTATCATCTAAATTAATTTCTTTTATAAATTGCCAAATAATAATTTAGGGTACACTCTAGTATTTTAGTGTATGTATACATTATAGAGAGCTTTGATCAAACTAGTTAACATGTTTATTGCCTCATCTTTTCCTCATTCTCATTTTTATTATTGGCAGTGAGTACACTGAAAATTTCTTCTTTTCAAGATTTTAGAATGTGTCCATTATACAATCCATTGATTATAGCCATCATGTTCTACAATAGAAAACTGAAGCTTGCTCCTTCTCTGTCACTGATTTTTTTTCCCTTTGATCCTCATCCCCCACATAAATCTGGAGCCTCTAGTAACTTCCTCATTACACTCTATGTCCATGAGATTAGCTCTGTTAGATTCCATATATAGTGAGATCATTATAGCTGTTTCTGCCATCTCCTTTTGTCACCAAGTGGTTGGGATCTCTGCCTCTCTGAACCCTCCCTGTGGAAGTACTTAATGAGTGTTAGTTCAGTGATTCAGATAACAATCTGAAATTCCATCTTCTCCTTCCTAAACCTACCAACATTTTGATCAATATTTTTCAGATCCTCCTGTGCCCTTGACTAACTCTTGAGAGTGCACAAAGTTAAATTTTCTTCTTCCAAAATGTAAGCAAGAATAAACACCATGAAAAATGGAAAGAACTACAAAGGTGACAATCCTGAAACCTTTGAAGACATGATCACTTGCCCCTGGCTCTACCCTACTTTTTTCAAGTAAAAAATAACAATTTGAGTTCAAATCGGTCAGTTTAATGGGTCTAGTTCTCTCCTATGACTTACAGGAATCAGTTATCTGTCTGAGATTGCCTCACACCCCAAAATTATAAAATTATTTTTCCTTTGAAAAGGTTCATATGAACTAAATGTAGATAGATACATGATATAATTCAATAAAGCAGAGCTGGTAGGCCCAGTTCTATCCTGGTAAGTACACAGAGGCACTCTCAAGAACAATCCCAGCATAACTCAATGCAACAGTGTTCAGGTTGCTGAGATGACAAGTCTAAACAGGTAGCCCTGGAGATAATTTCCAAATTCAATTATATTCTTTGCTGAGGTAAATACACACACCCCAAAGAGGTAGTTTCAGCTTGTGGGCGTCAAATGAAACCCAAAGTATATTGGGAATTACAGATTTCCTTTTTTAACTCGAACTCACGAAACTTTTGCATCATTTAAATGTCAAAGGACAAGTTAGATACCCTCATTCTCAGCTCTCAACTACTTTCTCCTTTGTATTTATTCAGTCATCACCATTCAGTTTTCACTTCTGTCTTTTTAGATAACTCACTTTCATGTTCTGGCTGATGAGCGATGGTTGTTACCAGGACTTTGCTATTTTAAGTTTAGGATTTGATGATTTGTTCTTATTTTATAATTAAAACTTGGGAAAATGTCTTCTTTGTGGCCTCAAATAAGTAAATAATACCTAAAAATGTGCAGTCATGACCTCTTAGCACAGGCATGTCCTACATAGTAATTTTTATGGTTATCCTATTGGTGTCCTAAAACATTTTGAATGCAGCATGAACCTTAAGGCAATCATTGAACACAGTTAGCTTATTGCAAAAGGACTTGGCCTGCAGAGACAGCTCCTGCTGAGAATCACCTAAAAGGGCCCCCAGGCTACCAAAAGGCCCCCCACACAGATGGAGTCCACTGGGCAAATGCCTCCTCCCTTGAGGGCCAATCCCAGCCTGGCAGCTCATAAACACCATTAGCAAAGCCTACTGCTGAGTTATTATGCAGCAGAAGGATACTTGAAACTGCTGGTTGGTATTGTTGTTTTCTTTCTCATTTGCCTGGGTCAAAGTGGCAACACTCACTTGAAAAGACCAGGCAGTTTCAGCGACTCAATTGTTCCACAGGTTGAGAATTATAGGTAGATTTATTACATGCTATGAGTTTTCCAAATCTCTGCTACTGTGCACTGCATTTAGACTATGATACTTGTGAAGAAACCCTAACAGTTGAGGAACAGAATGGACCTAAGTTGTTTCTCTTAGAATCTTTCCCAAGATGTGAACCAGTAACAATATTCTAGGTGCTAAATTATGTATGAAGTGATATTGCATATTGTGAAAGAACAGATGGAAAAAATTTTATGTGTCTGGAAAGATGCTCAATGAATCATTCTTACCATTCAACTCTACTTTTTTGAATTTAGTTTCTGTCTCTCCTTTCTTCCTCCAATACTATCCTACTCATGTACTCTCAGAAGTTGTTAAGGGTTAAGATTTGTATCAAAGTGGCAAAACTAGGCAAACATCTTAAAAGACAAAAAAACACAAAACAAAACAACAAACCAACACACTGAATGGCAGGGCTCGGGTGGCTCAACTTGTAATCTTAGTCAGGAGACTGAGATCTGAGAATCACAGTTTGAAACCAGTCCAGATTGACAAATTAATCAGTTGTCTCCACTTAAACTCCCAAAAAAGTTGGAAGTGGAGCTGTGACTCAAATGGTAAAACTCTAGCCTTGAGTGAAAAATGCTAAAGGATAGGACCAAGGCCCTGGGTTCAAGTCACAGTATTCTCTCTCTCTCTCTCTCTCTCTCTCTCTCTCTCTCTCTCTCTCTCTCTCTCTCTCTCACACACACACACACACACACACACACAGAATAATATCATACTGTCATATTATCATATTCTAGTGTCTAACTTGCCAATAAATTTTTCCTATCACTTGATACATGACATTAATATATAAAAATTTAAACCTGCTATTTAAGACCCGACTTTCGGGCTTGTTTCATATTTAAGGAGAAGGTTTCTGAGGCAATGATCTGTAATTCTAAATTGTCCCATTCACTCGGGCTCCTCAATGCTAAGCAAGCCAAGTCAGGCCTCCTGACCACTGCTGGGGTCTATTCATTATAGGGTCAGATGCGATGAACTCTCAGTGGTAGTTGCTGACCTCTCATTCCTGCCATCTTGCAGCCGGCTTTCCGGAATGAGAGCATCCTTAGTAGCTTTGTTCTTTTCTTGTGTAGACCTTGAAAAGCTGAAAAAACTTTGTAGACGGCTGAGTCTCCATGAGAGGATCTGGCTTGTGGCTAGAATGAATATTTAACTTGGTTGGCCTTCTGCTTCCATAATCATCAATCCTTCTCCTGGAATTGTATTCACATTTTATGAACTCTCTCTCTGCCACTGGCTCCTTTGATCTGTAGACATTGTCTTCCAGTTGGGCATTTGCCTGCCTCCCAACTCATCAGCTCTGGAGTTCATCTAACTAATGCCCTACATAAGAACTTCGGGTTTCCCAAGTAACAAAAGCTAGATCTGAACGCTTGAGTGAACTGTGAAAGGTTGTTGAAACCATCAATCTTGTTGGCTCTTGTAGTAGTCAACAGACGATAGGGCCAGCTGGCCAATCAATTAACCACAAAATTCAGTTTGGACCTTCAGAAAAGCTGTCTCTGTATTATACTTTCCAGCAACATAACTGTCAATATTAACTGCAGGCCATAGACAAAGACTCAAGGAAATGAGGAAAGTTACTGTTGGCCATCGCCAAGGCTGAAAATTCAGGGAATTCTCATGCAGAACATATAATTCCATGGATCATATTAAACATGAAAAGTAGTTTTAAATTCTCTAGAGCTTAAAGGAAAGGAAGTGATAACCACTCCCAGAAGGTTTAAGCCCATCTCCTCCACAGTCATCTTAACTGTCTCAATGTAAGTAAAAGCCTTCTCCTTTAACCTCCTGGAAAGAAACTTTTCTGTAATTGTATGTGATCAATTGCATTCTTAATGCCTATGAGCACATACAGGAGAAAAATAAACAAATGAATGAATAGCTGGTGTCAGGAGATAGTATTACCAGAGCAGAGCCCCTGAAGAATGAATTTTCTCTGTCATCATGACTTTTGGCTCCATCTCTGAGAGTCAACTCTGGCATGCCATAAAACGCCTTACACGTATTTCTCATGTCATTGATTTTCTATTTGTCCTTGATTCCATAGACAGAAATTCCCCAACACAATCCTTCCTTCCTTCGTTCATTCCTTCCTTCCTCCCTCTCTCCTTCCTTCCTTTCTCTCCTTCCTCTTTTCTTTCCTTCCTTCCTTCCTTCCTTCCTTCCTTCCTTTCTTCCCTCTTCTTTCTTTCTTTCTCTTTTTTTTTTTTGCCAGTCCTGGGCTTGAGCTCAGGGCCTGAGCACTGTCCTTGGACTTTCTCAAGGCTAGAGTTCTACCACTTGAGCCTCAGCACCACTTCCGGCTTTTTTGTATGTATGTGGTACCAAGGAATCGAACCTGGGTCTTCATGCATGCTAGGCAAGCACTTTAACCACTAGGCCAAACTCCCAGCCCCCTTCTTTCTTTCTTTCTTTCTTTCTTTCTTTCTTTCTTTCTTTCTTTCTTTCTTTCTTTCTGTCTTTCTTTATTTATTTATTTATTTATTTTTTCTCTTTCTCTCTTTTTTTCATCTGACCTGTATGTTTATGTAATAGATTCCAACTTTCCTTATATACCTGCATCTTTTTCATACTAACATGCTCAGATACTCGATCCTCCTGTTCTGCAGGCTACTTGTCTAATGTTTACTACTCTCCAGAGAGATTTGACTTTGATTTTTAGGGCAGAAATTTAATAATCATTGTAATGACATGCTGGAGGTGTACTTCAGTGGTAGAATACTAGTCTGTTATGCACGAGGCCCTTGGTTCAATTCCCAGCGCTGACAAGAACAAAACGTCTTGAAATATAAAGAGGCTGGAGAAACAGCTACTGACTCATGGGCTTTTTTGACAAGGTGATGAGTAAGGGCCAGGAAGTAGGCATGCAAATCATAAAGATAGTAGATTTCTAGAGAAGGAAGCGTTATTACCTATAAGAGTTCTCAGTGTTAATTCTCTGCAATGTCAGCGAGAAATCTTATATACTTTTGCATGAATAAAACAATAAACCTCACAGATAACCAAATGAGACCACAGCGGCAGAGCACCTGGCATTATTGGAACCTGTCACGCAGTATGTTATCCCAGCCATCACACAGGATCTACTTTGAGCCCCAAGGGCAGCAGAGCTGGCAGAGGACCTTGGGATTCTTCAACTGGGCTATTCTAAGGGAATAGTATAAAACTGGAGTGTCTGCTGAGACTCCCAGAGAGAGGATGTATCCAATTGCAATAGGTCTTCCCAGAGCCCAGAACAAAATAATAATTCTTCCTGTAATCTGTCCTCAAGTCAATGATGTGAGAGGTTTTCTTCCTCCTCCTCCTCCTTCTCTTCCTCCTCCCGTCTCCTCATCCTCCTCTTCCTCTTCTTGCTCTTCTCTGTCTTCTCTTCCTTCTTCTTGTCTTTTTGCTGATCATGGGTCTTGAACTCAGGGCCTGGGCGCTGTTCCTGAGCTTTAGTGCTCAAGGTTAGTGGTAGATCTGCCACTTTGAGCCACATGCCACTTCTGGTTTTTCTGTTGGGAAACTGGAGATAGGAGTCTCACAAACTTTCTTTCTGATGCTGGCTCTAAACCACAATCTTCAGGTCTCAGCCTACTGGGTGGCAAGGATTATAGGTGTGACCCACTGGCACCTGGCTGCAATTCTTATTTTCATGTAGCATTACTCTTTTATTTTTCAGTATGAGTCAACATTTCTGTGTTCATTAACACCTACATGAGTATTGTAAGTATGTTAGAAATGTACATATATGTGTACAGATATAATATATATATATAATGATAATAGTCCAATTGGAAATAGCCCTGTTTATCCAGTTCCTTCTGTATACTTTGTGCTGCATATATATATATATATATATGTTCTATGTGTTTATATAGATATGCATTCTCTAATCCTTTTAACAGCAAAGTTTTAGGCTTAGTCATTAAGGAATTTGTTTAAGGCCAAAGAAAACTCAAATTCATCTGCAAAGGATTTTTTTTTTTAAATTTTCTGTACCTTAAAATCTTCCAAATGCCAGAAATCCAAAACTCAGAGAAAGAGCACTATCAGAATTCCATGCAAAGTCTGGCAGAAATTAAGAAAATTTAAGCTTAAGCAATTGAAGAAGTAGATAGGAAGATTCTTTAAATACACAGGGATTTAGCTTTCCTTCCTCATCTATTGATTTCCATCCTGCTCCACTCATCCTCAGCAATTCTCTGAAGTACTGGAGATGAGGGAACACACACGATGAAGATCTTTCCAAGTCCCAAGCTACATCACAGATACTGTGCACAGGCTCCTGGGATAAGGGATGATGTAAGGAATTGGTCAAAGTTGCATAAGCAGGACTTGAAAGAATGTGGTCCGTAACGTACATGATTTTAGCATTTCATTAAAGGGGGACATCAAGGAAAAGGGTCAAGAACTCAGAATTGTTGAGAGTCATTTCCCATTCTTTCCTATCACAATGCATATCATCATGAGCCAGAATGGCAGTGGCTTTCAAATGAAAAGTATTCAGTACAGCGTGGGCAGATCTAGACATGTAACTATGGGATTTGGTCAGAACCCAGTTCTGGCTTCTACCTGTTTGAGTGTCCATGGACACCTATACTCAATTCCAACACTGTCTTCTAGTCTCCAGATGTTTTGAGTCTCAGCCCTAAAGTTGGCTAGACATGAGTTAAATCAATAACTTATCTTAAATCAATTTGTTTTTAAATGAGATAATGTTGAAGATTGGTACTAAGAAGTTAGATTAACTCAACACAAGACATTGAAAAATAAGATTTATCTTACTTTTAATATTTAAATACTATAAGTATTATATAAATCAACACTTTTATAACAATGTTTATCTTAGAGATACGTTTTCACTTTTCTTTTTCAAATGTGTCTTTTTCCCCCCCAAATGTTTAGAATTTCTTCCTAAATCTAAGTAGATTCTACTTGAGACATCGATTGTATGTAAAATACCTGTTCTCCTAAATGAAATAGGAAAAGAAACATAGCAAGAAAAATGGTGATAGACCTATAACCAAACTCTTTAAAAAGAACAGTCAGGGCTGGGAGTTTGGCCTAGTGGTAGAGTGCTTGTTTAGCATGCACGAAGACCCAGGTTCGACTCTTTGGTACCACATACATAGAAAAAAAGCTGGAAGAGATACTAAGGCTCAAGTGGTAGAGCTCTAGTCTTGAGAAAATCCAAGGAAAGTGCTCAGGCCCTGAGCTCAAGCCTAGGACTGGCAAAAAAAAAAAAAAACAGACAAACAACAACAACAACAAAACCCAGTCAATTTGGAACCCACCAAAATGCAAATAAGACAAACTACAAAATGTATGGGGAGAAAAAGATCCACTTGGGTCAAAGGAATACTGATTATCTATTTGATATTTTGTTGTTGTTACCGTTTTGTTTTATGTAAAAGAAGCAGCATGCTAGAGGATGGTACTTCTACCAATTAAGCCACACAAATGAAGAATCCCTGAGCTGCTGAAAAGGTAACTGGGAGAAGCAAAAGTCCATTGATGTGGCTAAGTAGACACAGAACTGGTGTCTCAGTCAGTGGAAATAGACAGGGAGGAAAGCATTTGTTGGTAAGTCAATAGACATCAGTTGCTCCAGTGTTGCTAGCTTGTATAAAGAAGAGCCAGGTGGGCAGGGAGTCACTTGACTTGCAGCCATATGATGAAAAGCTAAGCATTCTGACTGGTAAAACAAAGGTTCTGAAATAGTTTAAACTCTTTCCTTTTTCTTTTTGTCAGTCATGTGGTTTGAATTCAGGGCCTAGGCTCTGTCCCTGAACTTTGTCACTTAAGACTAGTGCTGTACCATTATGAGTCACAGTGTAACTTCTTATTTTTCTGCTGGTTAATTGGAGATGAAAATCTCATGGACTTTCCAATCCAGGCTGGCTTCCCATTATGATCCTTAGATCTCAGCCACCTGAGATCAAGCCTGAGCCACTGGTGCCCAGCTACATTTCATTATCTAAAGAGTCTCCTTATTAAAATTAGAGAGAACTATTGCGAGTCATTGTGGTTGGTACATCCTTCCAGAAAATGATGAGAATTAATTTTAAGTTAAAAAAAATCGGTCCTGGTGTTTGAACTTGGGCTTTCTCAAGGCTAGTGCTCTATCCTTGAGTTATAGCACAACTTCTGGCCTTTTCTGTTTATGTGGTACCAAGGAATCAAACCATGGCATTGTGCACACTAGGCAAGCATTCTACCAGTAGGCCACACTCTCAGCCCCCCCCCAAAATTTTCTAAGTAAATCAATAACTTGTGAGGAAAATAGGTGAAAACAGAATTTAATAGAGATATGATAAGCAATGTAATGTCTTATGCAAAAGGAATTAATTCTCTACTGTGGTCCCCAAAATTAGTTCCAGGAAGGATCAGAATACACAAGTCTGAGAGGTTAAGTGTCGCTATGTTTCCCTCAGTTCCACTAAGTGTTCGATTTACAAGGAGAGAACATGCCTAACGAGGCATGTTTCAGGATAATTAGCATAGTGTTTAGTAGTAGAAACATACAACTAGTAACTTCCTTTCTTCTTTGTTCCTCCCATCTGGAAGTAATTCTACTTACTATATTGTGTTGGACAAGAAGGGAGAAAGGATGTTAATTATGATAGAGTAAGAATTTCTTTTGCCAGTCCTGGGGCTTGTACTTAGGCCCTTAGCACTGTCTTTGGGTTTTCTCCAGGCTAGAGCTCTATCACTTGAGCCATAGTACCACTTCTGGCTTTTTTCTAAGTATGTGGTAACCAAGAAATTGAACTCAGGTCTTTGTGTATGCTAGGCAATCAGTCTACCACTAGGCCAAACTCCTGACCCCTAGAAAAAGAATTTAAAAGATTGAAATTCAGAAGGGAAGAACAAAGAAATGGGTGGCATTGTTAATAAGCATTGCACTCATAACCTGAGTTATGGAATTATAACTCCTTCATATAGCTACATCATTGTCATCAGAAGAGGAGGAGGAAGAGGGGGAGGAGGAGAAGAGGAGGAGGAAGCTAAAGAGGAGGAGAAGGAAGAAGAAGAGATTCGTAGTTAACATGAAGAAGGAGTTAAGACAAGTCCTCTAACCAATCTGAGTGGATTAAACCATTTCAATCATTCACATTTATTTTAAGTGGGTCATGGGGCTTGAACTCAGGCTGGGTGCTGTCCCAGAGCTCTTTAGCTCAAGGCTACTTCCCTCCCCTTGAGCCAAGTCTCACTTCCCATTTTCTAGAGGTTAATTAGAGATAAAAGTCTCAGGTCCTTTTGTGCTTGGTCTCGCTTTGAACCTTGGTCCTCAGATCAGCCTCCTGAATAGCTAGGATTACAGGCATGAGCCACCCTGTCTGGCTTTCCATCATTCACATTCTTATTCTTTAAGTCGCACTCCCTTCTCATACTTCCTCTGTCTTTCTTTGGCCTCTCTATCTCTTGAAGATTAGAATCTTGGAGAAGACTCATTATAGCCTCTGACAATTTATAGTAACTCCCAACTTCTACTGATTTTGCTAATTGTCAAGCTTTCTACTAACCACTAAAATGGCATGCTTACTTTCCTCAGGAAAATAACATGAGTACAATTGCAGTCTCTCTTTTACACACAAGGATACATTCAGAGCTTCAAAGCCTTGTCTGCACTCGACCACTGGTGGGTGATGGTTTAGTGATGAGCTGGATCGGGGGGCCGAGAATTTCAACAGTGCTGCTGTTCACAGCCTGTACATGCTGTCCCAGAAACACAGCACAGGTGTTCATGTTTCCCTGATCCACAGGCTGGGTTTCACAGCAGAATTCAGAGACTGGTTCTGCAGCACCAGTGTTTTCTCTTACCCTCTTCTACTCTACCCTCCTTCACATTACTCATTCCATTCCATTAGGAACAAACTCCTTCTGATGAACATATACTAACTTTTTTCCCATGTCTGTGCCATTGTAGGAAGTGTGTATTCCATGTATGCTATATCACTTCTAAATCTCTACCTATCTAATTTTCCCAAGAGTAGGTCCATCTTAGTCTTTCCTGTCCATATTCAGACTCCTAAATTATTCTCCTCTTATTTTCCTTGTGACTTATGTGAAGGGAACTGAAGAGAGCTATACATAGCCCCCTGAAAAATCTGAATTCCTATTTTTTGTTTAAATTTATTATTCTGATTGAGACATGACATTTGTACATGTTTATGACATACAACACATAATCTTACTCATACATCAGGCAGTGATCAACTCAGGGGAATTAGCTATGATTTTACTACTTCATGGGATCATCTTGGCTTTGACTATCCCTAACTCGCTCTTTAAGTCCTAGCTCAGTCCTCACAGAAATACACGTTGAATGAGTAAATGAAGGAATGACTTTCTCAAAGGCATCGGTACCTTGTTTATAGTCTTCCTCTCCTCTGAAGTTCCTACCTAATAATCTGAAAAAGAAACTTCTAAAACTGAAGGAAATAGAAGTAGATTTCATGGTGTAAGGTAAGTCTTTCCCAGGGTGTATTGTTTTTGGTTTTGTTTTTGTTGTTGGTCATGGGGCTTGAACTCTGGACCTGGGCACAGTCCCTGAGCTCTTCAGCTCAAGGCTGAAGAGCCACAATGCCACTTTCAGTTTTGGGTTGGTTAATTGAAGAGTCACACAAACTTTCATGCTCTGGCTGGCTCTGAACTGAGATCCTCAGATCTCACCTTCCTGAATGCTAATATTACAGATGTCAGCCACCAGCACCTGGATTCTCAGGTTCTTAATGTGTGATGAAAATGCTTCTTGCTGTAAGGAAAACTGTAATGTAAGATTATTTGAACATCAATGTTTGTAGACACCTATCATTGACCACATATGGGGAGAGCAGAATGAATAGAATGGAGTAGTATATGAAGAACAGCAAAGGCTTTTTTTCTGTTGTTATTTTGTGTGTGTGTGTGCTAGTCCTGGGGCTTGAACTCATGTCCTGAGCTCTGTTCTTAAGTTTTATTGCTCAAGCCTAGCAGTTGATGCACAGTTTCATGTCTGGTGTTTGTGATTGATTGGAGATAAGAGTGTCATGTGCTTTCCTGCCTGGGTCATGAACCTCAGATCCCCTTCTAAACAGTCATGATCACAGGCATAAGCCACTGCTACCCAGTTCAGAAAAGTTGTTCTCCGATGTGACATGAAGTGATTTTTTTTAAAGCAATACAAGGAAATTCCCTACGAGAAGTTAAGAATTAAGTGAAATTTAAGTTATTCAGAGAATTATTACAGATGCTATGAAAGGTTGAGCTGCTTTTTCTACTTTAAGGACAATTATGGGGTTGTCTTAGTGAGGAAGGGAACATCAGGAATGCAGCTGCGAGTTAACGGGGTTGAAGTCACTCGATTTTTGTTGTTGTTGGAATGAAGACTTGTGCCTGGGAATATAGACTGAAAGTGTTTTCTCAAGCACTAACTAAAAGAATTAACTTCTGTTGACTCCAGGTTATAAACAGAGAGAGGCAGGGAAGAAAAACAAAATTTATCCCTTAAATGAAGGCAAAGCTGGACTCTAATTCTCCTGTATCCTGGTAACCCTCTAACCCTCAGAGAGCAAATCCCCAGCCACCAGCACTTTTCACAGGAAAATCCTTCCTTAGACTCTAATGATTGGCTGAGTGTCATGCTCATGACAAGTCATTAAGGAGGGAAAGCACTGAAGGATTAGGAGGCAGAAGAACTGCAGTCCCAGGAGCCTTACACACTATTGAATGTGTTCTGTTTATTACCCAATCAGAGGTGCTACCCACAGGACAGCTTCCTGAAGGCTTCTGTGTTGGGTCCAGATGTTTTGTATTGGTTTGCAAAGTATGGAAGGGTGTTATGGAAGCTCTCAGTACTACAGAATTGTAAGCTCCAATGGGCAACCCTGAAAATCTGGACTGTACAGAGAAAAGGAGGCAGACTGTAATTGTTTTTCTGGCTGTAATTCAGGCTGTATCTCTTCTTCAGTTCTTACTTATTTGTAGGTTTTTTAAAAAAATTATTAACATTTATGTTGAATATATAGATTTCTCCTACACTTGAAACAGAGATTGGTTTATATCTATAAAAGTACATACAATGGGGCCGGGAGTTTGGCCTAGTGGTAGAGTGCTTGCCTAGCATGCACGAAGACCCGGGGTCGATTCCTCAGTACACCACATACATAGCAAAAAGCCGGAAGTGGTGCTGAGGCTCAAGTGGTAGAGTGCTAACCTTGAGAAAGTCCAAGGACAGTGCTCAAGCCCTGAGCTCAAGCCCAAGACTGGCAAAAAAAAAGTACATACAATGTAATATTATGTACATAATATGTATAACGCATACTATGCATACATAATATGTATACTAATAATATACAGAACATGTATAATAATACATTCATTCATTTGTGAATGAATGAATTTCTTCTACAAGCTCTATGGCAGTATTTCTTATACGTTAGAAAAAGCTGTGCCACAGCCTCCAAGTTTGTACCAGGCATGAAGTAGATAGAATGCACACAGACTACCAGATTCAGGGAACAATCCTGCACTGCTGTGAATTTTCCATTGGGTTTCTCCAGCACTAAGAGGAAGGTGCAGAAAAGTGATGGTGGAGACAAGCTTTCTACCTCCTTAGCCAGACAACCATTTTGAAAAAAAGAAAGCCACAAAAACAAAATGTTAATATTGTAAAAATAATGAACATGATGATATCACATATTGGAACTGAGAAAGCTGGAGGAATCATGTTTAATTCTTTCATTTCACTTGGAAGAAATGCAAGTCCTGTGTGGTTAAATGATGTCCTTTTGCCATCTTGTAATATCAGGTGAACAATTACATGCAATGTTTGATGCTGTTGGGTGATCATCCTCACATACTGAACTTTAAAAATGGTCAAAGTAATTCTATTATTAGCAGACATTTGTAATATAGCATAGAAAAAATCATCAAACTTTCCTAAAGATTCACAATCCCTGTTTACAGTTCCTACTTCCATTTATTTGTTTTCTCACAAATTACTTCACATTTTCTTCTGCTGTAAGCATACTCTTTTTGCACCAACATAGTCTTTAAAATGTTAATTACTTGTCAGGAGTATATTCTTGCATGATTACAGGACTACATCAAAACAAAGGAGCTTGTTTGCTATATTTTATAGCCATTTCCATAATATCTGAGAAGCAGATCATTTCAATCTTTTTCTATTTATAAGCAGTACTGTCCTGAACATTCCTGCTCAGAAAATCCTTTGTATGAGGAAGTTAATATCCTTAGAATGGTTTCCTAGAATTGTAATTGCTGGATTAGAGGGCATCAACATTTTTGAAAATTGCAATGCATATGCAAAGCAGCTTGCTGGCATTTAAAACATATTATTAATGTCTTTGCCATTGGCCTATCCTCACAGAAATAAGTTGCCTTGTGGAAGTCCTTCTTTGTTTTTGACATGCTTGCTAGCAGTCTATTCATTGTGGGCCCAACAACTCTACTTTTTTTTCCAGTCCTGGGCTTGAGCTCAGCGTCTGAGCACTGTCCTTGGATTTTCTCAAGGCTAAAGTTCTACCACAGCACCACTTTCAGCTTTTTTCTATGTATGAGGCACTAAGGAATCGAACCTGGGTCCTTGTGCATGCTAGGCAAGCACTCTGCCACTAGGCCAAACTCCTGGCCTCATTAACTTTTTTTTTTCTTTAAATAAAATGGTCTTCTTCAAAGAGACATCAGACTCATTAGGCATTGATCTGCTCCTATAGCTATGACACACAACCTCTTGTAGTCTCTAAACTATGATGACATATTTTATGGTAAATGGTGTGATGATGAGGGTTGTCCTGGAAGACAGTGTTATTGATTTCACAGTGGCTATTGTGGACAGGTGCGCTTATACATTTTGTTAAATATGGCAGGCTTTTCCCTACTTTAGATTACCATGTCACAAAGGGTGAGGTAATTTGATAAAATAGAGCACAAATAGGGAATAAATATGCAAAAGTTGAAAATGATATAGGTGGCAGCACATTTTTGATCGGTGACAGCATTTAATATAATTCACAAACTGGAAGATGTAATGGTTAATCACTTAACCTCTTCAGAAGAAGTTGCATCTGGGTATGAGTGCATGGCTGTGATCTCAGCAACTCAAGAGGCTGTAGTAGGAGGATCATGAGTTTGAGGCCAACCTGAGTTACATGGGAAGATTCCGTCTCAAAAGAGCAAAATCAAAGAACAAACCGAAGAAAATAAAAAGCAAAAGAAAGAAACAGAAAAGGAATCCTCCATATTTTATAAAGGATAAACAAAATAATTGCTATAATGTTAAACTGGCCTATGGAAGCCTTGCTGTCTCTGTGCTCACAAACTTGGAATACTAACTAACTTTGTTTTGTGTCACTGTTAATTTAGAGATGAGCTAATTCTTTAACTCCCCGAAAGCACACCACACTGGGATTCTGGATATGGATGAAATCTAAGAGCTCAGTTTCCTCATCTGTCCGACAGTCCTATCATGGCTATATTATAAAGATGAAAAGAATGTTCATGTGGATGCTAATGGTTCACACTTGAAATCATAGCAACTTAGGACACTGAGATCTAAGGATTATAGTTCAAATCCAGCCAGGCAGGAGAGTCTTATCTCAATTAACCATCAGCAAGCCAGAAGTGATACTTTGGCTCTAAGTGGTAGAGTGCTAGCCTTGAGAAAAAAGAGCTCAAGGACAGCATGCAGAACCCGAGTTCAAGCCTCATGACTAATAAAAATAATAACAATAAAAATAATAATGGTGATGATAATAATAAATCTAAGCCAATTGGTCCCCTCCTCCCTCCCTCCCTTCCTTTCGTTTTTTTCTTAGTTAATGTCCTTTTCTACAGTACTTAGGGTTAAACCCAAGCCTTTGAACATGCTAGGCAATTGCTTTACTACTGAGCCACACCCTAAGCCCCTAGCCCTATCCTTTTTTTTTCCCATAGGTAATCCAAGCCACCTTGAAATTTATGATCCTTTTCCCCTCCTTGCTCATAGTGGGATTACAGTAACAGAAATTCTTTAGATAATGTTTTAAGTACTTATGATGAGTCAGTCTGACTCAGCGTGGAAGGCAGGAGATTCAAAGGTTGTCATCTTTAATACTTCTATCACCTATTGTTGGAGCTAGAATTTTGAAAAAGTTCTATTTTACTACAATGGAGAAGATGAAGAGTTAGATTATGAGACTAAAATATAGAGCTTTATAGTAAAAAGCTTAGCAAGTAATGCATCCTATGGAGGTATGTGAAATTTGTATATGTATGTTAAACTTATTGCATCATATATACATATAAATCACTTTTCTTAAACTATAAAAGGTTACAGCCTGAAACATTAACATTTGTTAACACCAAGACATGATTTTCTGCTTATGTATGTTTTTCCTACAAAAATACAAAGTAGTAATATCTGGCCTTTAGGTTTTAGATAATTCCTAAGGTATGGGCGAAAGATTTGAAAAGGAAAGAAGTAAAATAGGATGTATTTTCTACTCAGAAGAAGAGCTGAGAAACAGTTAACACTCACTTGGATCTTGGAAATTACTTCAAAGTGAAACCCTTGCTAAAGAACTTGTTATTCTGTAGCTTTCCTTATCCCCTTTACTCCAGGCAGAGTAAAATGCTGACTTAGTTTATGTACACATGGATTTGTAGAAACTTATGATTAAGCCCTGAAACTAAGAGATAAATGAATCCTTCCAGAAAAAAAAAGATAGAAAAGAAAAGAAAAACAAGTGATTTTCAGGCACCAAATGTTTCATGTTGCAAGTTTACATTTGCCCTTAAATTGTGAACTCTTTTAGGTACTTAAAAGTCCAGCCCAGAAAGGGCTTGCTCAGATCATTTGTATTTAATACAGTCTCCACTTGAAGATGGCCTACTGCTCAATTTAGTTACCTTACACTCCTTTACTTTCATCTATGAAGGTGGAGCATGATGTTTTACCATCTGCATAACTAATGACACAGTTGCATACAAATGTGCACTCAGGCAAAGTTCTTAGTTAGCACTTGCATGCAAAACCAGAAATATTGTATACCTGACTTATTTCAGATCATCTTTCCTAATCATTTTCTTCATTTTCTCTCTTATGTGCTTGGAGTCCATGCATGGGCCCAGCTCTACACCAAGGTCTGCAGTTCCCACCATGAACTCACACTTGCGAAAAATCTGAGTTTTGAGGCGTAGCATGGACAGTCATCCATCTAGAATCTCTTCTAAGAGAATTTCATAGACACACAAACTCTTGCATGCCCATATCTCTCATATAAAGTGGTGTAATATTTGTGCATAGCTACGCACATCCTGTTGCACACTATAAACTATATCAAATAGTACCATATAAACATCAGTGTATAAGCAAGTTTCATATTATATTGGTAAGGGAATGATGGCAAGAAAAATAAATACCTTGCTTATATACTTTGCAGATGCAGTTTTTTTTACAAAGGTATTTTTGATCTGGTTGATTCCATTTTGGTGTGAAATTTGTAGATATGGAAAGGTGTCTGTCATCTCTTCTCCAATGGGGACAAAACCCAAAGACCTCTGTGGATACCTGGAACTAGTAATCACGAACCTTATGCTATGTATTTTCCTATCTATACATGTTTAGGCCAACCTTTGGTTTCTAAATTAATCATAGCAAGAGATTAACAACAAAAACTAATACTCAAATAGGATGATTAGAATGCTATACTGCAACAAAAGTCAGTTAACTATGACCTTTTGCCACAAATATCCTCATTCTCCATATTCTTGAGACCATGTGAGCCAGCGCACACATGGGGAGATGAAATAAGGCACACCATGTTGTTATTATCACACAGCACCAGGCCACTACATGAGGACTACTTGGACACAAGCACTGTGATGTCTCTACAGCCCCTCTGATAACTGCCAATGGACATTCAGGGACTAATGTAGGTGCTAAGACAAGTAGTCATGTAGCATAGATAGGTCCCACAAAAGGATGGTTCATGTTACTTATGGGACAAAATCGGCAGGCAAAAGATTCATTACATTGCTCAAGATGGCAGTTTAAAATTTATGAATTGTTTATTTGTGGTCTTTTCTCTATTTTTAGCCCCCATGTAACTGAGTCACTGGGTACTGACTTGTAGATAGAGGAGAACATGGCTCAAAAGTCACATGGCCTGAATAAGCTACAGGACTAGCAATAAATATAGGTAAGTGACTTTGAGATGTAATAGACAAGTGTGTGTGAGAGAGCGAGCTAGGGAATAAGACTAAGGAGAGACAGGACAGGCGCTCACCCTAAATGGGGTACAAAACCAATGGAGGATTTCAATAAGAGACTAACAATTTAATTCATGTTAACAGACCACTCTGGCTACTCTAAAGAGAATTTATGTATAGTTATTTATTTTTTTTTTGCCAGTCCTGGGCTTGAGCTCAGGGCCTGAGCACTGTCCTTGGATTTTCTCAAGGCTAGAGCTCTACCACTTGAGCCTCAGCACCACTTCTGGCTTTTTTCTATGTATGTGGTACCGAGGAATCGAACCCGGGTCTTCATGCATGCTAGGCAAGCACTTTAACCACTAGGCCAAACTCCCAGCCTATGTATAGTTATTTTATTAATAGAAATCATGTATTCCAGTTTCTGTTGTTAGGAATGAGGAAAAAAATAATGATGGGTTGCAATATATTTTTTCTTATTGCTTGATATAGAGTCTCACTATGTATCTGGTTGTTCTTAAATGTATGATTCTCCTATCTTTACCTCTTAAGTTCTGGGAACACATGTGTTTTCTAGAAGAATATTAAAATAGGAGCAATGACCAATGCAAAGCACTTACTGGTAAGAAGATAACCCACAGGTGACCGAACACTACTGTACATGGGCAGGGCAGGAGTTAGGCTGTTTTTTTAAGTGCAACACATTCTGGCAGACAAGATTTGTGGATGCTCTATGAACAACTCAGCAGTGGATGGATGGATAAATGAAGGATATGCTATGGATAATAACCAACATGGAAGAGACCGGCATATTGAGGAGAGAAATCAACTTTTCTGAGAGACCATAAAGCTTATTTTCAAAAACAGCAAGGGCAAGATGCATAGTTTTTCACTTAACAAGTTTTGTTTTATATTATGAAGAAGAAATTTCTGCTATGCATACATAGAAAATAATTCTAAAATTCAAAAATAATAGCCCCATGAAGAAAAGATTCTCTAGGGACTATCATCCAATGCAATAATTAGTAAAGAGCCAAAGACTGTAGTCACATTTCCCTGCTTTGCAGTGACAGGGTCTTTCAAGAGGTCCAAAGAAGCCCATTGTAATCCAGCTGATTTGAGTTGCTCAGCTCTGATTATGTCTCATTTGATTATTAGCCTAATTGCTATTGAAATCAAGGAAAGCGACTCCGTGATTGCTTCTTGATTTTTAGAAAGTATATTGACTGCTTAATGTGGTATTTTTTTATTATTTATCGGGTATGTTAAGCAGTGAGTTCTATATTGGTGTTTAACTTTAACTTGGGAATATAGTTTATTAGTAAAATGATTGCAATGAGCAGAATGTTGGTTTTTCTAGGTCAAAATGGGCTGTGATAAAATTTATCACTCTAAGAAAATTAATGGATCACTGAGAGGGATTTGATTCCCTGGGGAAGAATTTGGAATTACTTGATGGTAATTGAATTTTGGAAGTGGAGAGGCTCTTGATATGGTACAAATTCTTCATTTTATAGATACAGAATGGTGTTATCATATTGAAAATGTACTGCATGGCAGGACCCTGCATGCAGGGACCACAGTAGTTTCATTGTCACAAGAAAGCTAATGAAGAATGTAGGATGGTCATTTGTATGTGTGCTGGTAGAGGGACTTTACCTCACAGGGCTTCTCTCCTCCTTAGCTTACCTGCCCACATTTGAGTCACACCTCCAATCCAGCATTTTTCTGGTTATTTGGAGATAATCTTTCTGCCCAGGATGGCATTGTACCATAAGCCACTGATCTCAGCCTCCTGAGTATCTAGGCTTACAGGTTTGAACCACAGGCAAAATTTAAGATTCTTAAAGCAATATGATTTGCTGGTAATGGTTGATGCTGTTGTAATTAGTGCACTTAGGGCCTGAATTGTTTCTCTGCCTCCTAATGCAGTGATTTTTCCCACTGCTACCACACCATTTGTATTTGTTCTCAAATGGAAATCTAACCAAGATCATAAATAATTTTGGTCGTTCTTGTTGTTGGTTGTGGGCCTTGAACTTTGGGCTTGGGCACTGTCCCTGAGCTCTTCAGCTTAACTCTAGGCTCTACCACTTTGAGCCACAGCATCACTTCCAAAACGCTTCCAACTTTTGACCAAACATTTCTTTCTTAATATGATGATTTCATACTTGAAAAAAACAGTGTTTATTAAATCAGAGAACACATATCACATTAAAACAGACTCTTGGCATCCAAGATTTTCAACCAGTTTTTCATTTATGGGGGTCTTTGCAGATAAGCATAGGAGAATGTAGGACTTTCCTTCACTGCTCAGACCCATCTTGCCCATCCTCGGTCCTGCCACTCAGGGCTATTTGCTCTCTGAATCTTCTGACAAAGTGAGCCTGGCCATGTCTCAAAGTTCCCCAGGTACAGAATCCATGACCATGGAGACTCATAAACGAGTCATTTTATAGACAGCAGCTACAGTACTTTCGATTTGAATCTTGAACAGAAAATAAGGAGGAAAGGATAGAAAATTAGTGTTGAAGAGCAAGAGTTTTAAGTGGGCGTTTTGGTTTTTCTAACGTATGCATTCTCTACATTTTCTAGATATTGTTTTCCTACTTTTTTCTCTTTGAGACCAAACTCGTGCTCATAGCCTTCTTAAAGGTGACCTTCGTATGAATCCTTCTTCATTCGTGTCTCCACACAAGTCTGAATGAATATTTCTTTTTTTTTTCTTTTTTATTGTTGGGGTAATGTATAAGAAGGGTTACAGTTGCATTCACCAGGTAATAGGTGCATTATTCTCCTACATTGATACCCTTTCTCATGCTTTTGTCCCCAAATATTTCATTTTTCTTTGTGCTTTCAGGTGGTTTCCTTTCATTCCTGTCACATTAAATATATCTCATGAATTCTGCCATAATACTATATTGATATAACACTGCTTATGTATTGCAAATATCTTGAATTAAAAGGTGACCTAATTTGTAATCTTCTTATAACATCTTCCCACAAATAAAGAATGAGAGAGAATATAAGTGGGGTTTTGGTATGTTTGGGAGTGGAGTGTGGGCTGTCCTTTTTTTTGTCAGTCATGGGGCTTGAACTTGGGCCTGGGCACTGTCCTTGAGCTCTTCCACTCCATGCTACCAGCCTACCCCTGGGCCTGGGTGCTGGCCCTGAGCTCTTCAGCTCAAGGCTACCGTCCTACTCCTTGAGCCACAGCCCCATTTCTGGTTTTCTAGTGGTCTTTAGTGACTGGGCTGGCTTTGAACCGGGAGTCAGAATGCTTGGCTTGGGATGTCATTTTTTGACTGAAACAAACTAGGAAGGGTCAACGCATCTCAGTTAAGAAAACAGCAAAGGATTTATTTTTCATTGTTCTAGTCAATAAACTTTGGGAATATATTTGAAATTTAATTGTTCTGAAAGGATTTTACTATCAACATAATCATATAAATAAATACACATTCAAAAAGGCTCTCAGAAGCTCTTGCATTGGTCTCTGCCTCTGATTTTCTGAGGCTTAACTAAGATAAACTTCATTCCCATCGTTGTAAATGAACTTGAGAGAAGAGGACAAATCAAAGGCTTGGGGCCATTCTTTGGCTAAACTCACTCCCTACTATTTCAGTAGTATTTCAAACCAAGAAACCCTCCATGCAATCTCATTTGAGGGCCATTTCCAAACCAATGCTGGCCATTTCATTCCTGTTGAGATCATTAGCCAGACCTGGGGACATTGAACATGTTTCAAGCTAAATTATGAAATAGTGCTAATGCCTCCAAATGGTAAAGTTTTCCGCCTCTGAAATTAACCCCCCACCCAAGTCACCGAACATGCAGACTAATTTTCTTAGCGAGAATTGGAACTCACAAAGCCTCCATGTGGAAAAACTCAGGTGGATTGTATCCAGTGTTTGTTTTGAGGTCTCTGAACTGCAGTGTGCTACCCAGAGCTACACAGGCCAGGTCATCTGAGCGCAGCTGACAGAGGATGGGGGGGAGGAAGGGGGAAGATGTGGGGTGCAGCTGGCTCCCTGCAGTGCTAAAATGAACCTCATTGCTTCACTTATTATAAATGTTTTAGGGTGGTGTTATTTGTTTCAGGAGTTGAATATCAACAACAGTGTTTGAAATGACAAATAATTGCTGTGGAGGGACCATGTGTTGCCTAAAATTTAACCAAACATTTTATCACAGAAAAGCCTTCTGAGCCATATGGTCCTCCCCATCCCCCGAAAGACATTTATAGTTCTCTCTCTCCTATAAACAGTTTAAAGGAACCATGATAAACATTGTGGGGAAAAGCTAAACTTGCATTTGCTATTCTCCTGTTGATTATTTGGGATAATAAGAAAATGTTTATTCATGCAGAGGCTAAGTTTATGTGGGAGGACCTAATGCATATAGCCCCCTATGTAGTAATTTATTGCTCGTTTATGTTGAGAATGACTAATAATGAGCATGGTTCTCTGGACTGGCACAATATTGCAATAACTCCTGTGTACTACGCACTAATGCTTACCTCATCAATAAGACGTTAATTCCAAACGGAATATATTCAGGATGAAAACACATGTTGCCCCTATTTTTCCTCTTTTTTTAAAAAAATAAATTTTCCTTTAAATGTTTAGTCAAATATTTTTTCCAAGTAAAACTGTATGTCATGCTTCCCAGTTACCAGCAGCTCGTACCTGAAATCCCAGTTACTCAGGAGGCTGAGATCTGAGGATCACAGTTTGAAGCCAGCTCCTGGAAACTCATAACTCCAATTAGCCACCAAAGAAAAGCCAGAAGTGGAATTGTGGCTTAAGTAGAGCACTAGCCTTCAACACTAAAGCTCAGAGATAGCACTTAGTGCCTAAGTTCAAGCCCCAGGATGGGTACCAAGAAACTAAAACAAAAAAAACAAAGAAAATTAACCAATCTATCTATCTAACTATCTATCTATCTACTGCAAATTATCTTCCCAAAAGCATTCCAAGTTTTCAAACACCTACAACTCTGGCCAACTTTAAAGCCATGATAAAATGACAGATTACATAATGAGAGTAGACATGAGCAGACAGTCAAATTCAGACAGTGAACAAGAAGCTCATATAAGCAGACCTACTACCCTCATCATCTCAATCAATTCTTGGTCACGAGAATGGTGTTGATTTGGAGAAATAAATGACTAAAGGGAAATTCCTAGAGATTGACATCCAAAATGTAATTATCAGAAAACCCTGTTGTTTCTTATTGTGACTAACTTTAAGTAGCCTGTGCAGAATATCAGATATGAGCTGGACTTGGGCTACTAGGAGAAGAGTACAAGTTAGATTATCTACATTTTTGTTCTATGTACTTAAAGACCACTGGGAAAATGATAGTGATAAAAACAAATTTAGAGAGGAGATAAGAAGTCATGATAGCATTCTCCAGGAGAAAAGAAGTTTTTCCCTGCTCATATACTGGATGCTAGAAAGCAAGGGTCTGAATTAAGATTTCCTTGGCCTGTCTCATTGGCCTAATTGGCCAGGACCATGAGATGTGGTACCTACTTTGAAGTCCATGAGATGTTTGATTGTCAAAGCAGAAAAGGAGGCTAGGCAAAGGAAAGGTGCCATCAAGCAAGGAACCTGATGGCTAAAGATCGTGAGATAAAAAGTGGGTTGAGATACAGCTCAATGGTGGAAGGCTTAAGGAGAATGCATAAGGCCCTGAGCTTGATCTCTAGCACAATCAATCTATCAACCAATGACTCAGTCAATCAATAATAATAAAAAAATCTAATAAGAGTCAGGCAAGTGTTTTTGCCATAATGTCAATTATGAGTTAAAATGCAAAGTCCATGCCATCCTCACAGCATTCCATTCAGGAGAAGATGAAGGAAGGTTATAATGATACCAAGATATGGAGTGCCCCCCACAAATAAAAGGATATGGAATGATCCCAAGAGGTACCACAGTATGAAAGATCAAAACAAAAAGATCTGTCTTTTCTTGTACATAAAAAAATAACAAAACACCAAAACTTTTTTTTTTGTCAGGTGCAGTAGCTACACCTGTAACCTTAGCTGCTCAGGAGGTTGAGATTTGGGGGGGTTTGCTTAAAGGCCAATAAAACACGGAGTGACATTTTAATTCAATAGAGAAAGCTGGGCCAAGGTAGTACATACTTTTCACCCCAGAGAGGGGGGAAGTGTAAATAGGAGAATCATGGCACAGGGTGGCTTTAGAGATTAAAAAACAAATGAGACCCTATTGGGAAAATAACAGAAGCAGAAAGGGCTGAGGGTGCGGCCTGTGTGGTAGAATTCCTGCCTGACGAGCACAAGACACTGAATTCAAACCTCAGTACTCCCTTCTCCCAAAGTACTTGACTATAACTCCTATAGCAAAGGCCCTCAACCTTTATCCAGATGATCAGGGAGGCCTCCTCTCCTCTTCATTATCCAAAAAACTGGCCTTTAGTTCAGAGCCTGCTCAGGCATACAAGATGTGAACAAAGCTCTACCACCTGTGGGCCCTTCTTATTGTCATCCCTTGTCTGTCACTCTTGGTCATACCAAGGCCAAGATTTTGGACACCATTATTGAAATCGATGCCTTTATTTTATTTTGTATCAATCTTACCTCACAAGGTTGTGCTGAGAAAAATGGAGAGGAAATATGTAAAATAATCTTGCAATGTATCTACTCCATGGTTCATGCTGGAGCATATATTCTAGTTCTATTTAGTCGTCAAGAAAGCCTAAATACTCTAAGTACTTCATGACAGTCACCTGCTGGCCAGGTTGCCAGATTTCTGGTAAATATTATCATATCCAAAATTCAATCACAATTCCATTATTTTGGCTCCGGTGATCTTTTCTTGTGCCAACCTTTCCCATTCCAGAACTTTTTGTGCCAGCCATCTTGAACTACCTGCTCTCCCCAGGCTTCACTCTGTCGTGACTCTGTCATTACTTCTTCCAGGAAGAACCAGCACTCCTTTCCATTCATTTATTCATGCATGTGTGCATTCATTCATTTATTGTTTGCTTTTGGTGTTCTGTTTCCTTCTTTATTTTCTGTGGTACTAAAGCTTTGGAATTCAAGGCCTTAACTGTTGCTAGGTAGGTCCTTATCTTTTTGCTTTTGGCTTGTTTTTCTAGATTAGCTTTCTCTAACTTTTCTAGGCCTCCAACCATGATTCTCCTACATTTGCCTTTCAAAGGGTTGGGTTATAATCATGCACCATCATACTGAGTGCCTTTCTTTTTCTCAAATGACACTTGGGAATGCATGGCTTTAATATGTAGCTAAAATATTCTTACTGTAGAAAACCATTCTGTCTTCATCTTTATTGCAAGAAGACATTTCCACACTCTGTTTTTACAGTTCTTTGTTAGGCTGCAAATGTCAACACAATTACTGCTCATATCTGATAGTACCTGGTGCTTTATTTGGCATATAGTAGATCCTCAATGAGTAAGTAAATTTTTTTTCTGTGAAGTTCACTGTCAATGGTGTGTATGTGTTTGTGTGTGTGTGTGTGTGTGTGTGTGTGTGTGTGTGTGTGTGTGTGTGTTGCTTTTCCATGGTAGGAAATACATTCTACCTAGACTTTTTTTAAGTCTGGAAAGAAAACCCAAATCCCCAGTGAATTTCTGTATGTTATTTCGCTCAGCAGTTGATAACACTTTACACAATTTTAAGCATCACTTTCTCTAATACTCTCCTCTAAAGTTGTTAATTTAGAGACTCACCACTCCTCATCCTTCTTGAATACACACACACACACACACACACACACACACATACACACACACACACACACTACTGAGGAGTCTCCCAAGATAACTTAATGTGACCATAACCTTTAAGAAGCAGCCAGGGTAGAGTAAACAAGAAGCACTTTGAAACAACTTTTTTTTAAGTCAGCTAATGTTGGGGAGTGAGGGGGGATGGTAGGGCAGAAAGGCACTGTGGGGAGTTTGGAGACAGAGGAACATCTAGGTAAAAGCTCCCCCTTCCCTATTTCCCCCCTCCTCACCTTCTCCCTCCCTCCTCCCTCCTTCCTTTGTTTACAAAGGAAAAAAAATAGCTAATTGACATAGGATGTGGGTGAGCTTGGTTTTCTTCACAATCCTGCTTTGCCTCATCTTGCGGTAACTTAGGATCACATTGGGGCCAACCATTTCCATTGCTTCAGGGGGTAGGAAAAAGAAAAAAAAACTGAGACTTCAGTTCCTCCTCTTGCCATATCCAGGCAAGATCAAAGAGTGAATTTTGCCTCCTGGAGCTACTATTACATAAAAATTATGAAAGCATCAAATTCAGGATCTTGAGAGATTACACTCATTTAAGCCTTAATAATTCATTTCATTGATAAAATAAAGGACCTGTTAGAAATCTTCCTGAAACCAAATTCTCAAACATTTATCATTGGCCCTAAGTCGCCAACAGTCCTTTTTCTGGTTTTGAACTTTCACTGAGTTTTTGCCAGAGTGTATATGTCAACCTAGCTTAAACCAACTGTAGTTGTTTCATGATACATTAATGTAATAATTTGCTTCTTCAATATAACATTTTAAAATATGCCGGAGAGTCAAACTAAAGTGAATGTATATAGCTAAGCCCATGAACACCCAAGCCATGTAATTTAATTATCTAAATGTTAGAATTCTATTGAAAATAGAATATTAAATATCTACAGAAATTTCCACCCCACCATTCCCACTTTGAAATAAACCTTCAGTGACTAACAGTAAGAAAGTCAGTTATGTAAATCATTGTAAACCAACTGCTATTATTTTAAAACTCAGTTTTGATTGCACACGTTGTTAGGTAAAGTGTGATGTTTAGAGTCACTTATAAGTTTAGTAGTGATGAATTCAAGATAATTAGCATATACAACATCTTCATCTATTTATCAGTGTGAGTGTGTGTGTGTGTGTGTGTGTGTGTGTGTATGTGTATGTGTATGTGTGTGTGTACGTACTTATGTATCTAAGCTGCCACTGGGGCTTGAAGCCAGTCCTGGGCCTTAACTCAGGGCCTGTGCACTGCCCTTGGGCTTTCTCAAGGCTAGAGCTCTACCTCTTGAACAACAGTATCATTTCTAGCTTTTTTTCTCTGTATGTGGTACCGAGAAATCTTCATCCATGCTAGGCAAGCACTCTACCACTAGGCTGAACTCCCGGCCCCACTTTCAGCTTTTTTTGCTCACTTGCTGATGCTCTACTACTTGAGCCATACCTCCAGTCTGGCATTTTGCTGGTTATTTTGGAGACAGAATCTCACAAATTTTTCTTCCTGGATTCAGACTCCTGAGTAGCTAAGATTAGAAGCCACAGGTGCCCGGCTCATCATCTCTTTATACTGAGTACACACAAATTCCTTTTTCCCATTTTACAATACAGAATGCATCATTGTTAGTTATTTTCACCCAGCTGTGCAATAGAATACTACAATTTATTCTTCTTATCAAATACATTATCCAATCATACCCATTGTTCATTGATTAGCCTCTCTAGCTTCTGGCAACCATTATTCTGGTTCTTAAGATCTATGATATCAACTATTTTAGATTCTGAGTCAGAGGGGAATCATAAAGTGCTTATCTTTCTGTGCCTAACTCACTTTACTTATTATAATGTTCCCCACATCTGTGTATGCTGCGCAAATGACAGGACTTCATACCTTTTGTGGCTAAATAATAATCCATGGTGCATATATGACATATACATTTACACATTTATTAGCTGATGAACATTTAAGTTGAGTCTGCATCCAGGATATCATGAGTAGAGATACAATAAATATGAAAAACGTAGGAGTCATTGAACCATGTTAATTTCATTCCTTAAGGCATATTCCAAACGCTGGTATAGTTGTATTGTATTGTATTGTGTTGTTGGGTTACAATGGTTATTATCTTCAGCCTTCTTTCCCAGTGAAACTTGGAAAGGACTATGAGGATATATAGAAGTAAGCATAAAATAGAGGTACAGTTATCCTACCTTATTTGGTTTTTTTTTTCACTAAGTATGGTTTAAAAATACGTTAACAAAAATCAAAAGAAATTTTGAAAACACAATTTAAATGCTTTTGCAATGCAGCATTATGCAGCTCAGTTGATGTGAAAAAGCCCTCGTCGTATATGTCTTCCAGTTGTACTGAAATTGTTATAGGACCTACTGTTTCTCGATCCTTAATTTTATGAAGAAACTAAGGGTGCCCCCCCAAAGTGAGTGAAAGACAATGTGCTTTCTTGAACTGACACAGTGAAAATTTTAGATTTGGTGAAAGTTGGGCTGTCTTTTGCAGAAATTGGATAGCATTAGGGACAAAGTATTATAGATAAAGAGCATATTTGACTATCACCTAGGTTTTTGCTAAAAGTGACAATGTGTGCAACAGTAAACTTTTCAGAAAGAGATGCAGCCCCGTCCTTGGTTTACCTTATGAACTCTCAGGCTTACTGTCTGCACAGCAGGAAATTAGAGTAATTTCAGTGTACTCAACTCCAGGCATCCTGAGCAGGAGTGAGTTTGCCTCCGTGGTGGTCTCCTTGGAAACAGATACTCATAGATACCAAAAGTCTGCTGTGTATCTCTCTATTTTTATATGTTGGCATCTTCTTTATTTAACAGCTATATGACATGTAAATATTTCCTGCAGTGATTGGCTTCCTTGTTATTTTTCAGGACTGTCTCATTGAGACAGACAATAGTATTTCTAATGGAAACTTAGAATAGGCCTATTCTTCATGTTCCTTTAATTTTCTAGACTTTGGTGCTCCTGAGACAAATGCATAAAAGGCATTTGCAGTGTCCTGAGAACCTCTTCTCTATGACTATTAGAGTATACAACTTGGGTTTATCTTCTCTGATCTTCCCTCCTGGCTCATTCTTGGTCAGCTTGGGAATGCCAGACACAGGCACATGAGGCCTCACTGATGTTTATTCATCTCTCACTCACCTCAATTATTTTTTTTATCAACCCACAAGAAACACACATGAAGTATTCCAAAGGGTAAATCCAAAGGCCTGGTTTCCATGGCTGCTTCTTCACATTCAGAGTCCCTGGTATCTGTACAAAGATCAGTGTTTCTATGACCTAACAGCCCAGAGGATTCTCAACTTGTCCATACACATCCCAAAACAGAAATGGACATCAGCCTCTACAATTACTTCTGAAGACATCACATCCACATCTGGAAAACTGTACCAACTTTGATTGAAAGGGTTTGTCTCACATAAACAGTGCCCTAGAGTGATTAAAACCTCAATCAATATCTGTTAATACTGTTTTTTCTTTCCCTCCACTATGTTCTCTTCTTCCAATTTCAGTCTGAGAATTAAATATGTTGTAGGTCTCCTGCTAACTGTCTTTACAAGAATATAAATAAAGAAAAATAACTTTAGTTCATCATTTAACAAATTACTCTGTTTAAAAACTGATTTTCTCCCAATTCTCTTATTTTGTTGATCTAGCAATAAAAAGAATGTATTTTTTTGACCTTTATGGGAAGAAAATTGTTAGTTCCAGAGCAGTTGTCCTGAAGACATAGAACAAAATCAGATTTCCTCTCTGAGACTTAAGAAGAGAGTACCAAAGTGTTGGATGGCAAGTGACATTCTGGTCTTTTGAGTTGTTTAATTTTTGTTTGTTTGTTTGTTTGTTTTTACTCAAGGCTTCTATACAGACCTCATCTACTACATCCAGGACATACCTGATACCCAGAATGTGTAATATACAGAATAAGTCTTATCATGTGCTCAGTAATCTTGAGAAATGAGTGCTCGCTTGGTAGGGAAATTCATTTGTAAAGGAGTGATATGGGGTCCATGAGCCATCCTTGCTTTCTTCTCCTAGTTAAGTGACCAGACTTGGGATTGCCTTTCAACAAATATTGGGGGAAGCTCTATCCAAGTGAGATTCTATTTGGTTCATCTTTCTGTAAAGGCAGCAGCTAAACAATACTTTTGTTTCATCTTCCCCCAGAGACAAATAAATCATAGACATTTTAAGTTAGTCCTTCTTATTTGAGAGGTGGGCTTGGTAAGGTTCAAAAGGGAAAAAAGCTTTTGACATGTTAGACATGTTATTTTTGTTGGTGGATTTTCATTAGTCAAAAGTAACTCTTATTACTTTCAACAATCTGAGACTTCCAAGAACAGAATTATTTTCATCATAGCACTGGGAAACAGCAAAATAATTTGAAGAAGTACAAAATGTGGGTTCACCCTTTGGAAAAATGATTGAGTCCTGTCCACCTACTTACAAGTCAATTGGGTTAATGTCTTTTACTGATGCCATATTGGATCTTTTACGAATTAAGAAAAAGAAATGGTAGAGCTTGGCACTGGTGTTTCACACCTGTGATCGTAGTGACTCAGGAGGCTTAGAGTTGACGATTGTGGTTAAAAGCCAGCCTGGGCAGGAAAATCTGTGCGATTCTCTTCTCCAATTAACCACTAGAAAACCAGAAGTGGAGCTGTGGTTCAAAGTGGTAGAGCATTAGCCTTGAACAAAAAGAGCTGAATGACAGCACCCAGGCCCCACATTCAATCCTCACCACAGAAAAAAAATTAAAATAAGTTTCAACTATTAAGAATTCCATACGAGTAACAGAATTCATGTATGGAGCACACAAAAACATTTTCTTATGCACTTTCTTGAGCAGACAATTTTGAAGCATTTTGTCATTGATATTGATTTAAGACATGAAGAGACCCAAGGGTTATATTGTGAAAAATTCTCTAGAATATTTTCTGGAGTTATATATTTTTTCATATTACATATGTAATGAAAATGCATTATTCAAAAGTATTATTGTCTTGCAATTGCAAGACAATATTCATTTTTCCCAGGTAGCTGCTACTTTCTCCAACTTTACTCTTATTCATACTATTCCTTATCTAGGTCTTGCCTCATTGAAAATAATCCTCTTATCTCTCAATCCCACTATTAATTTCTTATGCTTCTCTCTCTATTATCAATAGAGGAAGTATATTACTAATTTCATGACCTACTTGGGGTGGGAGATAGATATGTGAATAAACTCGTAAAAGTCCACAAACCCCACAAAACAAAACAAAACAAAAAACAAAAACAAAAACAAAGAAGTTCACAAAGCCCACAAAACAAAACAAAACAAAAAACAAAAACAAAAACTAAAAAAAGGAATGCTTGGCTATTTAATTTTCCTCCTTTCTGAGATATACAGTGTTTCAACAATACTTCACTGATTCGTTATTAAACCTCGTAGAATATAAAGGATTTTTCTTCTCCTCAAGTTTAGAATGCACCTCCTACCTCCATCAGACTAGTTCAAATTGAGCTTGACAGTCCTCAGAGAATTGATTCAATGGAAACTCTTTTTAATAGTGTGTCCTCAACAACTTGATTTCTATTTCTTTCTTTTTCTTTTTTAGGCAAGTACATTATTTTTTGGTATACTCTGGAACTAAAACTTTTTGCTTCATCATAGGCTTTATGAAAAACCATCGAAGATGATTTTAGCAATTTCTACAAAAAAAATAAATGAGAGTTAAGCAACTGCATTTTAGAATGGCTAGCAGCAACTTGGACTTACTTTCCAAACCTCTTCTTGCAGAGATTTGACTTGTTCCCTAACAAGTCCTGAATTTAGTCCTGACTGAAGTGTTCCAACTTTTCCCTGTAGTAGAAATAAAGCAACAATAGAGTTTCTTTGTGAGATAGAAATGATGAATGCTTTCCAATGAGGAGGACATGCAAGGTGCCAAAATGCCAGAGGGGCAATGTGGATCTGACTTCCTTTAGCTCATAATGAGCACAATTCTTTGAGTCTCAGGTAAACCTTGCAGAAGGCGGAGCTTTTGGCTCTGTAAAGCAGACTTTGTTTAAAGTGAGAGAAGCAGGTATTCTTCTTTTTCTATAGCTGAACCCCAGATGTGTAGCAGCCTGCACTCACCAAGGCCATAGTGAGGTGGCCATGATAAAGAATTTGACTTCTGTGTTTCAGGAATAGGGAAATGTTTCCATCCTCTGCATTCAAACTATCAATAAAATAAGATCATTTTGATATCTATTGCAAAAGGAAAGGCCAACTAACATTTACTAAACATTAACCTTACACCAGCATTAAATTCTGAATTGTTATCATTACAATCCAATTAAAGAGTCTTTGTGCTTTTATAAAAAAAATTGAGTCTCAGAGCTCAAGGTCACAAAATGGTAACACATAGTCTGCAATTTAAAGTTACTGCTGCTTTGTCCATTGGTCATTCTTAGCAGGCTGACTTTTCAAATGCTCTCTCATGTCTCTAAAGTATAGTTCTTCTATAAGATACTTGCACAGGGCCAGGAGTGGTAGAGTGCTTGTTTAGCATGTACAAAGACCCAGGTTGGATTCCTCTGGTACCACATACAAAAAAAAGCCATATAGAAAAAGCCAGAAATGGTGCTGTGGCTCAAGTGTTAGAACTCTAGCCTTGAGAAAGCCCAAGGACAGTGCTCAGACCCTGAGTCCAAGGCTCAGAACTGAAAAAATAATCCTTGAAAAGAGAACTTTCTAGATATTGTTATCAGAGTGTCAGGGGAAGGTTTGCAAGTTCCCAGGTACATAAAGTGATTCATAGAGCCAAGAATGTGCTTCCAGCATCCTGGATGTTTGCTGCCACGGAGATGATACAAACAACAAGCAGGAAGGATGACTGCAAAATCGTTTGCATCTGGTTGTGTCATAGAAACCTTGCCTAAAGCATGTACCAACTAAAGCCATCAGGGAAAGTGCTACATTTCAAGTCTAAAACTATTGTCTTAATCTCAGTGCAGAAGAGCACTAAGATCTTCCTACACTTTCCTTGCCAATATTGAAAATGGAAAAATATGACCATGGAAGAGTAATTGACCCGATGAAAATTGTCGTCACTGAATGTGTTTTCCACAGAAAATATGATTATCACAAGAATTGGTTTTTCATACGAATTCAAGGTCAGGTAATTTTTGTTGTTGTTTTCTGGCATTTGGTAAAATGTCAATGTAAAACCAGAATATCCATGTTCAGACAAGTCAGAATGCATGTAAGATCTTCATATAATCTCTCTGGGAGAAATAGCCAGATCATTCATTTTTATTAGTGACACTATACTGTAAAGCAAGGATGGAATGCATGCGGAAGAATTGCTGAAGCTTTCATATGCTGTCTCAACAGCTCATTGAGTCATGGTCTCAATGAGTCCTGATGTCATGATTCGTCACTGTGGAAACAACTATGATGACATGCTATCTTGTCACTGATTGATCCTCTCTTCTGTACTTAGCCAAAGCAAATATACTTTACGAAATAAATATTCTCTCCATAATAAATACTATGATGCCCCAAAGTAACAACCACTTTAAAAAATCAGAAATTATCCAAAATTCAAAAATAAAAATGGTCATTCATAATCTCGCCATTGTGAAAGTCAATTCTGAATGTTCAAAGATCAATTCTGTTATTGGTCCAAGTATAAACTTAATTTTTTCTATAACAGTTTAGAAAAAAATCCACCAATTTATTTCAATGTTAGGAGCAGTTTTCTTGAATACTATCTAGTTATCATGGTCCTTTTTCTTTTTCTTTTTCTTTTTTTTTTTTTACAGGGGTCAATATCTGTGTCCAAAGAAATAACATCATGTTTGCCAAATGGAGTTTGGAAAGTTGAAGTCAAGATTAACAGAATTTTCTTACTGGGTTTTCATAGACATACACTTTATTTCATTTTTTCAAGTTTCAATATCGAAGAAGAAATTAAGAATTTATCTCTCTTTTTTCATCAAAAAGCAATGAAGCTAATGCCATGAGCTTACTGAAAGGAAGCTGGAATTTAAGTATAAGCTAGTAAAAATCTAACACCTTGAAGCAAAAAAACAGCAAAGTATGTGTTTTATATCCTTATTCCTTGGCATAGTTATTTGAGGTGAATTTACATTTAAGATTTTTAGTAATAATGGACAATTAATTTATAATTAAAGATTCTGTTTTGTATTATATTGTGCAGCTTAGATTTCGATAACATTAATAGATATGTATATGACTCTAAGAATATTTAAAATATGATTATATTAACTAGGACAAGTTTTTCAATAAGAAGAAACTTTTGATATCTTGTATTAACACATGCTTTAATAAAAATAAAACTTCATATGATGGGCCGGGAGTTAGGCCTAGTGGTAGAATGCTTGCCTAGCATGCACAAAGACTGGGGTTCAATTCCTCGGTACCACATACATAGAAAAAAAGGCCAGAAGTGGTGCGGAGGCTCAAGTGGTAGAGCTCTGGCCTTGAGAAAGTCCAAGGACAGTGCTCAGGCCCTGAGCTCAAGCCCAGGACTGGCAAAAAAGACCAACAACAAAACAAACAAACAAACAAAAAACTTCGTATGATATATGAATCCAGCAGAGAATGAAAAAAGGAAGTTATAACATTGTAGAAATAATTTATGAAACACATTAAGCAAAAGGTTGATATCAAGAACATATCCCCAGAGCTAAGCACCAGTGACTGCCTCCTGTAATCCTAATTACTGAGGATTCTAAGCTCAGAGGATCATGGTTCAAAGCCAGCAGAGGCAGAAAAGTTCTCAAAACTCTATCTCTAAATATAACCAACCAAGAGCCAGGCTGGAAACATAGCTCATGCATATGGCAGAGGGCCCACTGAGCAAGAAGAAAATCTAAATTCAAACACTAGTACCTATAATACAAAAAAAGAAAAGAAAAAGAATGTGTAAAAATTTCTCGAAACGCATCAATCATAAACACCTATTTAGACACAGTCATATGTCACAAAAGACATTTCACAAAAGAGGATGTATAGATGGCAAAGAACACATGGGAAGACATCCAACAGCACTAGGCATTAAAGAATGCACAAGGAAGTAACAGTAAGATATCACTGTCGGAACAGCTATAATAAACATAATAAACATAGTGATAACAACCAATGCTGATGAAGATGCAGAAAAGCTAAATCATGCCATCTTGTTGATGGGAAGGTAGAATAGTATAGTCATTTTGGAAAACGTTTGGTAGTTTCTTAAAAAAATAAAACCAAACACTATACAACCAGCTACCACAGGACCTAGAAATTATATCTAAGCACTTATATTGCCCCCAAAAAGAAAGAAAATTTATGCTGGACATTGATGGCTCATATCTGTAATTTCTAGCTACTCATGAAGCTGAGATCTGAAGATTAGACTTGAAGCAAGCTCAGGCACAAAAGTCTGTGAGAATCTTATCTCCAAGTAACCAACTGAGGTGGGAGCTATGACTGTGCAGATAAAGCTCTCAGTGCTTCAATATTTGTTTTTCTAAACTATTATGTATTTTGAACTCTATTAAGTCAGCAGAACCACCAACCAAAGAAGAGAAAATGGTTATTTGCACAGACATAGTTTTATCTTCACTTGATAGTAGCAGTTTAGCTTACAGCTTCTGGTCCAAAAATGTCCTTTGTATATATCTTTGAAGATTTAACATTCCATCTCAGGTTATATTAGTACAATTCTTTTCAGTAATCTAAGATAAAGTAGAAACGGGTAAAACATGAAACATCTGAAGGCTTTTTCTTTTCTTTTTGCTAGTCCTAGGGCTCGAACTCAGGGGCTGGGCACTGTGATTGGACACTTTTTGTTCAAAGCTAATGCTCTGCCACAGCAGAGCCACAGCACCACTTTTGGCTTTTTCTGTATAAATAGTACCAAAGAATTGAACCCAGGGCTTCATGCATGCCAGGCAAGCACTCCACCACTAGGCCAAACTCTGGGCCCTGAAGGTTTCTTTCTAAATTTTGTTTGGAGAAATTGCCAAGTCACTTGATAACTTCAAAGACAACCTAAGTTTTAATCTTTTACATAGCAAGTTATTTGCTGAAAATGTCAGATATGCAAATGGGGGAATGAAATGCAAGTGTAGTTAGCTATGCTTATTAAATAGTTCAAATGATAGAAAACATTTTTTTTTTTGCCAGTTCTATGCTTGAGCTCAGGGTCTGAACACTGTCCTGGACTTTCTCAAGGCTAGAGTTCTACCACTTGAGCCTCAGCACCAGTGCCAACTTTTTCTACGTATGTGGTACCAAGGAATCGAACGCTGGTCTTTGTGAATGCTAGGCAAGCCCTCTACCACTAGGCCAAACTCCCGGCCCCAGAAAACATTTTGTCAGTACAAACGCTGCAAAGTTCGGGAATGCAGCTATTTAAATAAATAATTGCTGAATTTTCTTATAGCATCGAAATCTATTTTACTACTAGTGTATTTTTCTTTTCTTGGCAGTAGTAGGGTTTTTAACTCAGGGCTCTTCTGATTAACAAAATGTTCTACCTCTTGTGTTTCACTTCACCCCATCTTTAGATCTTCGAAGTAACTTTTTTTCATATCAAATCAGTATAATAACTAGACACAGTTACAGACCTATCTTCCAAGTTTCACCATAAATATGATTGCTCACAATCACTTTAACAACAGCAGATAGGTCCCCCAGAAAATATCTAGAGTAAGCAGAAATGCTTAACTTTTCTAGGCTGCATAGAATTATTTCGATCCATCACGAGAGATATCTTCACAGTAAGTAGCCTGTTGATTTATGTTCTGTTGTCACATTGTGACCTTTATTTTTCTTTCAGTTTGGCATATGTGTTTTGGTTTGTATTAACAAATTCCTTCAGAAAACATGGAAACCTTGTCCCAGCCAACCAATAGGTAAACCCTTGAAACTCAGGTTAATGTGATGGCATCTCCCAGTTATCTCTGGGTTCTAAACAAGCCTAGACAGGATATGATTTGAGTGACGTTTACTGAAATATCTGCCTTCAAACTTGCTTGTTTGCTATCATTTTCCCCCACCCATTCCAAGTTTCGAATAATTAGAAAAGCTCACGGATATTGTGTATATGATGCACGTAAGAGAAGATGAAGGTTAGTGATAATTTCCTGTAGTTTTATCCCTTAACATAAATTCATCAGATTAGTAACTGTTACTTTTAGGAATCACAGAGCACGTGAAGGTGAGATTTGGGAGAATCTCGACTCCTGGGAGCTCACTAAAGAGGACTGTGGCTCTAAGAGTTTGATCCAAGTTTATGAAATATTGAATGCTCAACATCTCTAGCCATAAAGAAAATACAAGTCAAAACAACATTGAGATTCTACCTCACCCCATCTGGAATGTCCATTAGCAAGAAAACAGACAATACCTGGTGCTGGTGGCTCATGCCTTTAATCCTAGCTACTCAGAAGGCTGAGATCTGAGGATTGTGGCTCAAAGCAGGCCCAGGCATGAAAGTCCCTGAAATTCTTATCTCCAATTTACCACCAGAAAACCAGAAGTGGTGCTATGGCTCAAGTGATAGAATGTGAGCCTTGAGCTAAAGAGCTCAGGGGCAGCACCCAGGCCCAGAGTTCAAGGCCCGTGACTGAAACAAAAAGAAGAAAATGAAAAAAGAAAACAAGCAATAATAGATGCTGGTGAGGATGCTGCCAAAACTTAATACACTGTTGGTGAGAATGTAAACATCCCACCACTCTGGAAAGCAATATGGAGAATCCTCAAAATACTCAACACAGAGCTACTATATGACCCAGCAGTTCCACTACTGGGCATTTACCCAAAAGACTACAAACCAAGACACAATAAAGCCATAAGCACTGCTATTCACTATAGAATAGTGGAATGAGCCCAGATGCCCCTGTATGGACAAATGGATCAAGAAAATATGATATATATATATATACACAACGGAATTTTACTCATCCATTAGAAAAAATGATATTATGCAATTTGTAGAGACATGGAAAGACGTGGAAAAAATATGTTAAATGAAATAGAGTCAGACCTCGAGAGGGAATGGGTAAATGACTCCTCTTATATACAGAAGCTAGATTTAGCATACAAACTCCTAAGTAATGCATTGGGTGGCATGCATGTGTATACACATGTATTTACGAATATATAGGTCCAACAGAGATCTCAAATAGTGTAATTTTTCAGAAAGCCAAAATCAAAATTCAAAATACAACATCAGGAGGTGGTTACTTGAAGAGGGTGGGTGGGGCTAGAGGAAAGAGGTAGATGAATGAAAAGGAGGAGAGGATGAAAATGCAGTCAAGAATCTGATGTATAGTCTACAAAATTAAGAAGAAGGACTGGGTAGGCGAGGCATGGGTGAAAAAGTTGAAAGTGACATTGCTCAAGACATGCTAAATTCATAAATTACTTTGTTAAATGGCAACTCCTTTGTAAAATGACTTATAATAATAATGATGGTGATGATGATGATAATGATGATGATGATGATGATGATGATAATAACACATTTATTAAGTCGGCTTGGCACTAGTGGTTCACATTCAGAATTCAACCTACTCAGGAGGCTGACATCTGAGGAAGAAAGTCCAGAAGACTTTTCTCCAATGAATCACACAACAAAACTAGAACTGGAGGTGTGGCTCATGGAGTAGAAAGCCAATCTTGATCTGAAAACAAATACCAGGACCCAAGCCCTGAGTTCAAGCCCCAGTACCAGTACAGAAAATTAAAAAAAAAAAAGAAACAATATATGAAACAAAGTTCAGTAAGTGAAAGGACTCTAATCCCTTTGATTTGATTATGTTGCATATTAATTTGATGACATCATGCATGTTACATAACTTCTTTGAATCTCTTCCTTTAATTTGTAAACTAGAAATAGCCTCAGAGGCATTGTTTTTTTCCTGAGAGGCATTGTGACAATTAATATTGATTTTAGCACTGAAACACATAATAGGAAATACACAATGGCTATTAAGAAAATATATTTGGAATGAACAGTATATATAAGATGTTTATTTAATACCTCATACATTGAAGGTTCTCAAAAAATTAAAACTAGACATCTCAATTTCACTGTGAAAAAGATATTCCAACAACAGTATCCAACTAACATGAATATGAAAGACTATGAACCTCTTCATTTAAGAAGAAAAAAATGTAGGCTAAATTAAATTTTAGTGTTGGTCTCAGAAGACTCAAAATTTCCATCTGTAGAAGAATGAGGTAAATTCTAGAATCTATTTAGAGCCACCTAGGTGAGAATTGTTCTTCTGTGTTGCCAGGAACCAAAACAATAATTTACAAGACAGAACATTTCCCACTTACCTGCTACACACGTAGCATTTTCTATTTCAGTCCCTTATTAATCTATAATTACTCTCCTTCATGGAGTTGAGAAATCATAGCAGAAGGTTACATTGCTTAAAGAATTAATTCTTTCCTGAACAAGGGAAATTGGAAAAAATACAAACCCAAAAGGGAGAAGTACCTTCCCATTTCCTGAGGCTCACTAAGTACACTGCAATTAGCTCCGTTTCTAATAGTTTCCACAGATCTGCTACTGGACATGTGTAATTTTTCCAGGATGAGTCTGGCAAAGAATGCCTTAATTTATAATCTCTGTCTTGCCCTTCCAGTCTCCTATCATCCCTTTCCTAGGTGTGGGTGTTGGAGGGAGTCAAAACTTCCTTTGAGACTTGTATTTCTCCTTTACTCTGACTAGTCCTAATACCCCACCACTTGTTTCAAAGCTGCCTACTTCTCAATGATGATGGAGAGTCATGACATGCTGTACTCAGCTCAATTAGGATTACCAGCAAGCCTCGCCCCCCTCCTCTCCTCTTAGCGTCTACTCAGGAATACAAGCAGGATTGTATACAACAACTAAAACATAACAGAAACTCTCCCCCAAATATAGCCATCCCCCTCTGCTTTCCTTCATTGACCTACAATGGGGCATTTAATTTAATCATCATTTAACTGTCACTTAAGACTTTCCTCCCTCTAAGTGAGTTTTGCTGGGAATACCTAGGGTCAATCCAGGGAGGACAGACAACACTTGGGGTGTGTGTGTGTGTGTGTGTGTGTGTGTGTGTGTGTGTGTGTGTGTGTGTGTGTGTGATTAAAATAGATTGGGCTAGAGTAGAAAAGGACTTTGCTATCAGGAAAAGAAAATAGAAGTCTGATCTAAATTATGTATCTGTCTTTAGGATATTTGATCTTGAGAACATTGTTTTAATTCTCTTAGGTTTGAATTCCTTATTGGTAAAAAGTACATACTAATTAGTTGGGAGAAAATGAACTGAATTAATAATGCAAAATAAGTTTAAACAAGAATGACTACACAGTTAGCTTTTGATCTATTTTTATACTTCTCTTGGAGTCTCTAATTTTCAGTCACTACCTCATTTCAATCGCTACTACAGTCACCTAATGATGGGAATTGAATCAAGTGTGTTTCTCAGACTCCCACTCTCCCCATACTCATGGTATAGATGCCAGATCTTTGAATCTCTGCACCCGAAAACTAATACCATAATTTAAAACTCACCATTTGAATCTTGGATTTGGTTGCATATTTTTTTGTTTTTTTTTAAAAAAGCCCATGTTTGTAGGAAGGGAGACACACAAAGCAGTATGTACTATTTATGAGTAACATCAACCACCAAGACATTTCTTATCTTATCTTTGGCTGTTTAACAATTCTATAAAATAAACATTAGCCCAACCAACAATATTTAGACTTCGGGTGGTAATCAGAGCCAAAATAAATTGGAAGTCATCTGGCCAATTTTTTGTTTTTTGAGTAAAAGAAATCACTCAGTATAATTTATTTTCTTGGGGAAAAATAAAACCTGAGAGACTGAAAGAGAAGCAATTAACACAAAATTAATTGAAATGAATTACTGTTAATGAATTTGTGTTACATAAAATAAGCATAAACAAGTATAAAAGAAGTTAGCCTTTCCCAGGTGGGTACCACCCTGGAAAACAGATGTTTCTGAGGGACTCTGGGAATTTTAACTCCCCTTTGAAGTTACAAGTAGCATTAGGTGTTGAAGTTTTAATAATAGGGACAAAGGTCACCAACACAAGCAAAGGGATATATATATATATATATATATATATATATATATATATATATGGAACAATTGGTTGGATGTAGGTGAAGTTCCTAGGGAAACCTGAGTAAATGTCAGACTGAGACATGTGGATTCTTGTCTTTTTTTTTTTTTTTTTTTGGTAAGGTGGAGTAGGATAGACTTCCAGTGAAAGTTAGGAGCCTGCCCTCTGGTGCTTAAGTCCCTGGGCTAGTTAGAGTATGAATAGCTTATTATCACAATCACCACCTAATCCTGTCTCTGCAGAGCCCTTTTGTACTTCTATGTTCATTTGATAAAAGGTTAGTAGCTAACACCCTAAGGCCTAGAATCCTAAAGATCTTGGCTTAGATCTCAACTCTGTCAAATCATTTACTGGACTTATTTCCTATGTATTGCCTCTGTGTGTGTGTGTGTGTGTGTGTGTGTGTGTGTGTGTGTGTAAGAAAATATATTCATGTTACAACATCATTTGAAAATTAAATGAAGGAAGGACAATACTCAATGAGTGCTAAATTGTAATTATTTTAGAGTCATCTCTAGACTGAGCTACTGGGGATCATTTTTTACTCACTGGTACTTAATTTAAATTCACTGATCAGTCAATGAATGGGGGTTAAATGATGTTTAATTGTTGGGATAAATGTTTATGATGTGCCAAAAATATTTGTAGGGTAACATAAAATGCAATCACATCATGCATATCCATGGTAGCAAATGATGCTTTTTTTCTAGTAAATGGATGCCTTCTTTGGCCATTGCTTCTGTTGTTGCTTTGGCACTATTTGTCTAATTGAAAGAGAAGCACAAATACCATTTTCAGTGATGAATGTTATATGGTGGATACAAGTTGTCAAATACTTGTAAAAGAAAATTAGAGTACTAGAAGTCAGCTCATCCTTGAGCTTGAACACAAATGCTATCAGAATATTAAATTCTCCATTTGCCCATATTTAAATCATTCCATGTCCCCAGGTTTCTACCACTTGCCAAGCTCTTCCCATGTTAAGCAGTTTGGCAGGCTTCTTCTAGAAGAAAGAAGAACATGTTTTTCTTTTGTTTTGTTTTATTGTTCAGGAGTACTTTTATCTACATCCTTGGACATAGGAAAGCTAAGGGAGTATTGAAATATTCCTTTCTTCTTTTAAATAATTCTATATCCAGGGAATAGAGACCTCTCTCTCTCTCTCTGTCTGTCTCTGTCTCTCTGTCTGTCTCTGTCTCTCTGTCTGTCTGTCTCTCTCTCTCTCTCTCTCTCTCTCTCTCTCTCTCTCTCTCTCTCTCTCTCTCTCTCTCTCTCTCTCTCTCTCTCTCTCTCTCTCTCTCTCTCTCTCTCGTCCAGGGGCTTGAACTCAGGGCCTGAGCACTGTCCTCGGGCTTTCTCAAGGCTAGAGCTCTACCACTTGAGCCACAGTACCACTTCCTTTTTGTATGTTTGTGATACCAAGGAATCAAACCCAGGTCTTCATGCAATGCTAGGCAAGCACTTTGCCACTAGGCCAAACTCCTGGCCCAGGAATAGAGAATTCTCAAGGAGATTATGAAGGGTTAGGCTAACTATCATCACTAGAAAGGGAATTCTGATGGACTGAGAATTTGGCCCTCAGTGATCTTCTGTGATTCACTGAATGAGTCAAGATTAGATTTGCAAAATCTGCCCGTAATAATAGTAGCACTGTCCTAAGGCTAGAGACACATACATTTGAACATGCAATTTATGATAGCATAAGCAAGAACAGACTGTAGATTTTTACCAAACAATTTGTTTTCCCATCTCAACCCATAATACATTCAGTTTTTATTGTACACATTCCAATATCAGTATTAGCCCTTTTTGGACCTGTAAGAAAAAGAATCTGAAAAGCAAAAAAAATTACACACAAACACTACGTAGATATGTATCTTTAATTCATTTACATTTATCCTTTAAAATTCTTACATGGTTTCAGCCAACAAAAGATGAACACAGAATCCCAGCATGCAAGTGTAACAAGGAAGTGGGTGGATGGCCAACCAGAAAACAGATGTAGGATGTCCGATCTCTGGGGAGAAACAGTCACACCGAGTGCAAGAATTTCTTGTCTTGCCAGATTATGATATTGCCATGCATGGATATCAAAACAAAGGAACAAAAAGAGAGAGAAGGGGAGGAGGGAAATGTTTAAAACAAAGCTCTTATTTTCTCAGTTTGGACAACAAAGCATTATTTCCTCCTGATTATGAGCTGTGAATGTCTTGTCCAAGTCACGCTCTGATAATTTCCTAGTGGTTAGAACATGAGTATCTGCATAAGGTACTGCCAAAGCACCTAGGTAGTTTATAGGAATTAGTAAATGGCACAAGGCAGAAAAACACCTCCAGTGGGCAAGGTGCTTCACAGGGCTTGGGCCAGAGTGGTCAAGGAAGCCATGGTATCTATAAGGAGCAAAAACCCTGGTTCTCTAAAACTCGCCTCAAAACACTTACCTTTATTTGGATTTCCTGCTTCCATGTCTGAAATGATTCTTGTTTCTGGCTAAGTTCCTCCACCTGAGTCTCATCATTCTACAAAACACAGAAAAGTAACTCTGGATAAATACTCCATGTATCACCAAGCTCATTTGTGTTACAAAATTGACTCAGATCACTGAGGTCCAATATTGCATGAGAATATACCACGGTATTGGTGCAGCCCCTGCTCTTTCATGAAAACCTGAACACAAGGATGGACCACAGAAGTTCATGAATGGTATGCTTTTAAGCTTTTCAATAGTGGACTAGATATAACTAGGTTGTATCACAACAGAAAAACAAAAATAACCTCTTACCTGATATAAGAGAGTTTGCAGAAACTTCACTAGATCTTGAACCCACTGATCAGTATATAGGGCAGATTCACCATAAAATAAATCTTCAAATATGGTCAGAAGTCCAGGATGACCCATTTGGGGTTGCTGAAATAGAAGCTGGGTTTCCATCAGCGAGTGACATAATTATCAGGAATTAAAGTAGGCTGTCGTTGCATAGGTTCTCTGGCTGGATAAGTGGTGACATCTTTTTACCCAATGTCTAGTTGAATCACAGGTCAAAGGAAACCAAGAGGAAACTTTAGTCCTTTCATCCAAAATGAAAACCTCAAGCAGAAATATTTGTAGTCCTTTGGATAAGGTGTAGTCCTTTGGAGAAGGACAACCAAAACCAGTTTTCTACTTAAAACCTGTTTTTGAGATCTGCTAACCGAGTCAGATCATATATCCCGATAATGAGGCTTTGCTTTAGTGTTAATGAAGCTGATTTCTACTAGCACTTGTTTTCAGGCTTTTTTTTTTAAAGACTGATCTGTAAGGGAGAAATATGAAAACCCTCTCAAACACAGCATTAATACTAAGATCTAATGAGTTGGGAGATAAGATTTTCTCTCACATCTTCTTTGCCTCATGACATTGAAGTCAGACTTGGATTTACTTGCTTTAATATTAAGAAAGGGGTGGAAGGGATCTGTGAGATGGATGTACAAGTAGAAACTGAAGATATAGCTGGTGATTTACTTATATTGCTTTATGTTGTGTGTGTGTGTGTGTGTGTGTGTGTGTGTGTGTGTTCATGATTATTTTTGTTTTGTTTTGTTTTGCTTTGTTGCTTCTCACCTAACAGCAGGCTTGAGTCTCCCTCTACCTGCTTCATTTTTTCTTCTGCCTTTTCTGGGATCAAAAGTACATGTCACCAAGTACAGCGTCTCTCAACGGAGAGGGAGTTTTGTGAACTTGTCTGCCCAGGCTGACCTGAAGTTGTGATCTGTCCAATCTGAGTCTCCCAAGTAGCTAAGATGACAGGTATGACCCCCCCAATGCCCAGTTTTTCTCCATTTGATGGTGCCAACCAATACTAAAAGAGAAACTCTTTCAACACAATGGTTTCCACATGTGGAACAGACCCTCTGCTGAAGTTTATTTTAAAAAAATCTTTTGCTATATCAAATTTCCAAGACTTGAGAGGTAATGTATTACCACCAAACAACCTGAGCCTACTGTAGCTGAAAGAGCACCTTGGAAGAAAACAATGGGTAATAGAAAGTGCTTCCATTGACATTGTATGTGCATATTAGCCAATATAAGGAGTAACAAATTAAACACTGCTCCTTTCTTAATGTTGACCATCTTTCTATAACAGGCTACGAATTGAGAACTTGTTCATGTATTAGGAATATAATCAGTTGACAAACTGTGATTTGCCTCATAAAATGTGGTGCAATGTTGATTCCTCTCCTCCTGATGGAATGAAAACAAGTCTACCATTTTGGGACCGCCAAAATATACATATGAGAAAATCAAATCATATATGAAATAAAATCTAGCAGAGTGAAGGCTTATTGGTGACATGGTGAGCACTGAGCTGATTTGACTCTTTATCCCACTCATATATCTCTATTGCAATGCAGAGACACTCACTGGTCACTCACTGGAGAGACAGTTCAAACATCTCTGTGACTAAACATTATTAGAGGTTTTCTGAGTTGGTAGGAAGAGGCTCTGAGTGGCTATATCCCAGGGGGTAGAAAAAAATCAGGACAATGAAATCAACAACCAAAATAGCAATAAATGTGGATAACACAATTATGTTTAATACTCCTCCCCAAAGGTTGCCATTTTGAATTATTTTCTTGTGATTTTTTTCCAGAGGAAATACAAAATCAGAAAGCAGTTCAGGAGCAAAAAGTAATGAACCAATGTCATGATGACATTTCTAGTTTTGTGGCAGACTGAAAGGATAACAGATGGGTGAATTCCAATGACTTAAAACATTGTATAATAAAATGACCCAAGACTCTATTTGGAGAAATAGAACAGTTACTTGAACTGTTTACAGACTGAGAAATATCACGATAAGCAAATGCAGGGAGTTCAAAGGAATGATTTTTTAAAAAAAATAAAAGGGACAAGTGGATAAATAATGACCTGATGTTGTTGCGAAAATGTAGTGTAGCTCTTGCATGGTTAATATAAACAGAGATGACCTTTGCATTTGCTCAACTTTGGTCTTCAAGACAGGAAACAGTAACTGATCTTTATCAGAAAGTAGAATCTTCCACTTGCTTCTGCTGTAGTGACATTATGGTGTATGTCAGAGCATAGCAATGTTACTATCTTTTCTAAGCACATGCAGAAAGCCTGATAGGCAGTTGAAAGAGAAGCTTATCCTGGGCATATACATTATGTGTCACACAGACAGCTGCGCCGATGGGAGTGGGAAGGCAGTATACAGAGGCAGGCGAAGAGGGTGGAGGTAGTGATCAGAAAGAGCAAGAACCACAGCCATTTTCCATGTATGCATTCGCTAAGTCATCATTTTCTCCATTTAAGCATCGCTAGGGTTATGTTTATTACTGAACAAATAAATAAATAATCCTAAGAGCAATTGTTTTACGTATTAGGATAATGAGTGAGTCCTGTATTTTAAACATACTTTATAAACTAAAATATAAAGAATAGTTTACAAATTGCACAATACTTGGCGTCAGAAAAGATGCAGACTTCTGAACTATTGTTTCTCCATTTCCAATAAATGTAAATTAAGGATATTTTTTTCCCTTTATAACAAGAGGATTATATGAGGTCCTCTAAATCATTTGATCCATGATGCAACTGACCCCAAGAATTCTTCAGAGCCATCTGCCCCTATTCTATTGATAACTGTGTATGGTCCATGGATGATGTTATAAATACCTAAATGATAGTTGGCAGAACAAAGTTCCTCACTTCTGAAAGTACACACAGATTCTTCCATCAGTACCAACTTTTATAAATCTATGCATTGACAGACCAGTCAGATAGTTCATAGCTAGCCAGAGTAATTGATGAATGTTTTCTCCACTAATCAGTAGATATTTGTTCAGAGGTTATTTTTACCAGCTTTTCTCCTACAGGAAATCACCTAAGTGGACCTTTCATTTCTTGCTGTAATATGTAATTTGCCTGAGCTACGCTCCAGAATAGATCCTGATAGGGCACAAACTATGATTGTTCTTACTTCTTAAAAATTTCCGACTTTGAACAACATTTGCAGGAATATCTTTATGGTTCTTTGAAGCCATAATATAGTGCACCATAATCCTCTTTTACCGGACCTGTAACAAGCCAGGAAAACAAGTTCATGAAGAAGGACCTTGGGTTCCTTGTATGAGCTTCATCCCTGTGTACATCCAGTGGTGGTACTAAGGATATTTTTCTTCCTTTCCCAAATAAATGGATTCTTTTCTCCTTACCCTTATGACTCCAGTCAGTCCTCTAGTAGATGGCTTTAAATAGTAGAAACTTTACACAATGGGACCAGGTACTGCCATTTAATTAATTTAGTTAATACAATCTAATGTTACTATGATCTTAAAAGGGTAACAAACGTTTTAGTAAAGGATCAGCTAATCCATACTTTAGGGATTTGGGGCAATATGGGCTCTGTATTTCTGTTTGCAATTAAAGACCAAAGTAGTATGAAAGCAGTCACAGATATAAACAAATGGGTGTGTTCTAATAAAACTTTATTTATAAACACAGATGGAAAAAAGATGGTTTTGTCCTATGTGTAGGAATTTTCTAACCCCTGATCTAAAGCAAACTGACACTTAAGGTCATTGCAAATTTGAGTCATCTTCATGAAATATCACTTACAAAGGTTGTCCATTTTTTTCTCCTAGACTTGTGTGAAAATTAAATGAGAGATAATGACTATGTTTTGAGTAGGACTCTACTATAGCTATTAAGAAAACTGGCATTATTCCAGTCTTTTTTGCCCAAAGGCACTTGTTCTCTGAATACTGGCAATTGATGTAAATTCCATGCAGAAGAGATCTGTTTACATGGTGTTTTAAAAAGTTTATTATTTGTAAAGTAGGTATTGTGATTCCATGTAATCTTGCTTATATTCAAGAACTCAAAGAAACTCTGAAGCATACCTTAATGAACATTCGAGATAAGTGTGTTTTTCAGTCATAGTAAAATACCTTGAGGTAAGGCTCTCATGTACATGGCTGTGGGCATGTGTTTGTGTATGTGTTTGGCATTAACCTAAAGTTGATCTGGATCTTCTTTCTGGCCTGAGACTTCTTAGTTCAGACTAGATCTCTCTCCCACCGAGATTTCTCCTCCATGAAGACTTTACAGAATGGTATTGTGGATTTTCCAAGAGGAAAGGTCAGGGGAGAACAAAAGACATACAGTAGAAGAAAGAGAAGGTAGGCTGATATCAGAAGAAGGCTGATGACTCTACTATCCAGACCCAGTGACCATGGCAGCGAAGTAGGATAGCTGCTGGACTGTGGATAGTCATTGAGATAGATAACTGCTTTTAGTTGGCAGAACCCTTGAATTTCTAGACCAATTCATAATACCTGATTACCAAATGCTGGCTCCAGATAACATTCTCCTTTCTCATTATTCTACTATCTGCAAGGAATTTGAGGAAACTATGGCAGATTTCCAAAGTAATCCATCGACAACCAACAGAACACTTTGAGTAGATGAACTTGCCTTGTCACAGTAAGCCAGCTGTGTGTGTCTACTTGAGAAACAGCATGAAAAGTAAATGTGTGAAATCTGTCTGTCTGTCTGTCTGTCTGTCTGTCTGTCTGTCTCTCTCTCTCTCTCTCTCTCTCTCTCTCTCTCTCTCTCTCTCTCTCTCTTTCTCTCTCTCTCTCTGTCTCTCTCTCTCTCTCTCTTTCTGTCTCTACTTTGTGTGTGTGTGAGTGTGCATATGCGGGTGTGTATTGATTTACATGTGCGTGCACATGTGCTGGGGTCTGGCCTCTGGAACTGGTAGAAGAGGAGAAAGTCCTGACTTTTATGTGCAGATAATGCTGACTATCTGTGAATTATTTGAATCCTTGCCCAAACATGTGTTTGCTTTCATACAGCCCAGACCTTGTAAATCTTGGTATAATCCATCAGTGAAAGGAGAAATATACTGCCCTGTGTGTGGCTATACAATGCACACAGAACTCTGCTGATGAAGTGTGAGGTCTCTTCCATTACCTGTCTTGGAGACAATAACTTTCTAACACATCGAAACTGTGAGAAACATTATTGCTGATGGTAAAGGCATAGATATTTCCCAGTGCATGAAATGCCACCCAACGGAGCGGTGCTCCTTCTAATGTTTCTAAGATTCTTCTCTGGAGTACAGTCTTTGATGCAAAAAGAACTAACAACTGGTACTGGGTCACTTGAGAACATCTCTCAAGAACTTCTAAAGGACTTCCCAGGTGATTTAGCACGTTCAGAGTGTAAATGAGAGAGTAACTTGAACCATGTGGATGTTTGGCTTCTCTTTCAAAACTACAGGAGAGTCTCTTTATGGAGTTGGTTATTACAAGGATTTAAGCAGTGTATTGTGAGTTAAACCAGGTATCCCCTACACATAATAACTGCTTTCTGTAACACTGATACAACACGGTTAGAATGTAACATAAAAACGATTAGGCATTCCATTCCCTATCAGTTTGGCAAAGATGAAAGCCCTGACAACACTCCATGTTGGCAGGGTTGGGGAAGCGGTGCTCTCTTTTTACACTGCAGGTGAAACCTAATCTCAAGCAACCTTTTCAGTGAGTACATTGGTAATATTCTCAAAGGCACAACATCTCCAAATTTTTTGTTACACTGTTTCTACATTCAGTGACTCCATGCAGTAGAACATGGATCAAAAGCTGAACATTTTATCAGATCATTTTGATGGGAGCAAAACTATACAAATACTCTAAGGTCATCACTGTGAAGTTGTTTAAAATGGATTACATACACATCTATATGGATTATAGCTATAGCCATCTGTGAAATATTTTGCAGATGAAACTAATATTGCTATATTCATGGGAAATCACCCATGTAATTATTATTGTGAAGCAAACAGGAAAAGAATAAAAGTCCTAAAACATGATTAGATAGGCTAAAGCGGAGTATAAAAGGTGTTTGGCATCCTATGTACATGACACCCTATGGCTTTAGGCATATACTTGTGTACCATGTACCTAAGATGCTAAATCAGTTGCTTTAAAAAGGCCTGGATGAAGGCTGGGAGTTTGGCCTAGTGGTTAGAGTGCTTGCTTCGCATGCATGAAGACCTGGGTTCAATTCCTTTGTACTACATACATAGCAAAAGCCAGAAGTGGTGCTGTGGCTCAAGTGGTAGAGCTTTAGCCTTGAGAAAGCCCAAAGACAGTGCTCAGGCCCTGAGCTCAAGGCCCAGGACTGGCAAAACAAAACAAAACAAAACAAAACAAAACAAAACACAAAAAGAGACCTGAAAGAATGTTGTCATTTTTGTTCTTTCTACTTTTTGTGGTTTTGATTATTTTTCTCAAAACTGTATTCACTTTTACTATCAGAAGATAACAATAAAACTACAACAAATCAATTTAGATGATTTTTCTCTCTCTTGGTACTTGCATTAAGATGTCTCACAGCGGATATAAAATGATTTGCATTTTCCCAAGCAAAGCACCATCATGAAGCATGGGTACACAGGAAGAGGAAAGTTTGGGGTCTGTGGCCTGTTGCTACTTGCTGCATTAGCCGTTCCAAAGATAAAGGAATCAATAACTTGGCTCTAATAGCTTGTTAATCATCACTCTGAACTTCAGGTTTGCTTTTATAAAATGATCTGGAAACAGTAATAGCTTTTCTGTTGCATATTGCTTTGCTTTCTGAGGGTTTTATTAATGTAACCTCACTCATTATGGGTCATGGCCATAAGCTCTAACTGCTGGCTATTTCAAATGCAGAAGCTCCTGGCAGGGAATGGGGCAAACTATGGCCAGAGCCTACAACAGGTACACCTGAAATGGACAAGTAAGAGCTTTATTTTTCTGTACTTGGGCTACTGTTGGGTATTTGATATTGTCCCTTTGCTATAACACTGATGGCAGGAAGCTAATTTTTTGAGCATCTCATATTTGGCCTCATGTCCTAAGTGCCTCAAAACTAGCCATGTCAGCTCAGATCAAATTCTTTCTTCCTGTCCTTCAATTCTGAGATCCATGGCAAATGAGTCAGAGAGAGTTCTGGCTTGGTTCGGGATGGCTCTCGTACTCTACATGAGGAACTTGAGTAACTGAAAGTTCTTCTTGAGTGAAAACCTGACAAATTCTTACTACACCAGTGATCCTGCTTTGAGCTGGAAAAAGAAGTGCAGTCAACCATCATCAAGTGGCAGGAACTAAAGGAATGAAGGAACTTCTAAAAGGTTCTTTTTTTTTGTTTTTGTTTTTTGAGGTGGAGCCTATGGCTTAGGATGCACATAGTTCTCTTTTAGTAATTTTGGACAAGCCATTGCAAAAGACCTCTGATAAAAAACAAACTGAATCTTAAAAAGGAAATGGAGGAAAAAAGAAATTTGATGAGTTTTTTCTTTGTCTTCAGGCATCAAAACAAAGAAGTGTGCCCATAGAACAAGAAATAACAACCCTTTGAAAGGAAGTAGAGCCACCAACATCTACTAAGCCACCAAGGATCATGTCTTACCCATCCCTACAGGAGATGTGGGATCTTTTCTTCTTTCAGCACAATGGCTACATTCATAGTTTGTGGTATAGTGTGTACAGTATGTGCTGTTGGCTGGACATAAACTCAGCATGAGTTGTGATGGGGAAACCCTTGACTGTGACCCTTATATTCTTATTCCAGGCAGGAAGAGCACCAGAATCAGGCCCCAGGGACAGGGAATCATTCGCTGACTGCATGATCTTATTTCTGGCCTGTGCCTTTCACAGCTCCTCTGTTTATGAACGATTAAAATAGAGGAGCAATTTCTCTATAGATTTCTATGGGCTAGGAAGAAGAAAAATATTGTATCATGTTACATATGTGGAAAAGAATAGATACTTGTGTTGTAATGGGGTATTATTGTCAAGCTGTGCATTATAATTGACTTCAATCTCTTATTTACCATGCATGCAATCTTATTAGAACTGGGGTTTAAGAAATGTTCTCCCAAGACAAACATAACCCATGTGAAAATGAAAGGTTATTACCAAAAGAATGAAGAATTTAAAATAATTCATATAGATAAAAAAAAAGAACTATACACTTTGGTCTTTTCCTTGGGTCCCTTAACTTAAGAGCATTCAAGGAATTAATTTACTAGGCCAGTGTGACAGGGGCTCAGGTTCTCCTTGCAAATGATTTTTAGGCAGTCAATTTTCATGATGCTCCTAAGAAAGTGAGAGTGGTTTTGTTGTTTTAGGAATGCATTTACCATCTGAAGATTGCTATAAGAATGATGAGCTTGGCTAGAAGTGTAGCTCATTGGTAGAGAATGAACCTAGCCATGTATGAAGGCTGGTGTGAATTCTTACATAAAAATGAAGGTCACTTATGGCAGCAGATTCTACATCACAATACTCAGATATTAACAAGTTAAATGCTGCAGGGCCTATACACAGTTACCTCTTTTCCCTGCTGTGGTTGTAGACGAGCTAGGACAGATAAGTTCTCCTTTATCTCTCTCATCTTTGCTTACCATCCTATAGGACTGAGTTCACCCAATTTAAACATGGATGGTACAGAAGCATTTCATTGGCAGGGCACTGGTGCCTAACACCTGTAATCCCAGACACTCAAGAGGCTGAGGTCTGAGGATCATGGTTTCAAGCCAGACTGGGCAGGAAATTCCATGAGACTCTTATATCCACCTCACCCCATCCAAAAAAATAAAGCTAGAAGTAGAGCTCAAGTAGTAGTGTGCTAGCCTTGAGCACAAAAGCTGAGGGATAGTGCCCAGGCCCAGGGATCAAGTCCCAGTACAGGCACAAAAACAAAACAACAACAAAAACTAACTAAAATTGAATGCATACATTTGCTAATAGAATTGTTTATAAGAACATCTTTTGTAGTACTATAATCATACTGTGTTGTAATATAAGTAATTACTAAAACATCAGTTGGTTAACATTCAAACACCTTTCATTTTAGCAATAATTATAAATACATTGTTTACTGCTGATGATAAGCTAACTTTTAGGGAGTTTTTTTTTAAGAACATACCTTATTAGTTTATCCTTTCAATAAGCTTTAAAATGCCTGATAAATAGCGTATGGCAGAGTAGTCACAAGCCACTTGTGGCTATTGAAAATCTGGGTTATAGTGAGTCCAACTGAGATGTGCTATAAGTTTAAAATAATACTAAATTTCAAAGTCCTCATATGAAATATAGCAAAATACTTGTGATTTTTTCCCCTCACACACTCTCTCCTCCTCCTCCTCCTCCTCCTCCTCCTCCTCCTCCTCCTCCTCCTCCTCCTCCTCTTCCTCTTCCTCCTCCTCCTCCCTCCTCCTCCCTTCTCCTCTTCTCTTCTTCTCCTCCTCCTCCTTCTCCTTCTCCTTCTCCTTCTCCTGTCAGTCCTGGGGCTTGGCTTGGGCACTGTCCTTGAACACTTTTTGCTCAGGCCTTTAGCACTCTGCCACTTGAGCCACAGCACCACTTCCAGCTTTTTCCATGTATGTGGTTCTAGGGAATAGAACCCAGGGCTGCATGCATGCTAGGCGAGCACACTACCAATAAGCCATGCTCCCCCCTCTCTCCTTCCTTCCTTCCTTCCTTCCTTCCTTCCTTCCTTCCTTCCTTCCTTCCTTCCTTCTTTCCTGTTCTTTCTCTTTCCTTCTTTCTCTCTTTCTCTGGACAGAGACTGGGACCCAAACTCAGTGTCTTCCACTTTGGCTCATTAACTAACATTCTATGCACTGGGCCATGCCTTCAACCTCTATTTTTGTGATTAAAAAAATCATCACATGATGAAATGACAACTTTTGAATACAGAAGTCAAGTAGATTATTTTAACAATAAAATAAAACCTGTATCGTTTTACCTTTTACCTTTTACTTCTGTCTTGAAAAAGCACACTACTGACTCATAGTAAGAATGAGTAAGTAAGAATTAATGTGTCCAGCCATACTTCCACCTGCCAGGCAAGTTGAAACTTTTTTCTTTCACCCTGACAGGAGGTGGAGACTCACTTATTTCAGAGAATTTCACACCAGAGAATTTATTTCAGAATCATCTGGTGACCTGGGTAAAACACAGATTTTCTTGGGCACTAACCCCAGAGCTCTGATTTAGTAATTCTTGGAGATTTCAGAATTTGTGTTTGCTGCATGTTTCCAAGTGATTCTGATTCTACTGGCTATGAGGCTTCACCTGGGAGTCAAAGCTTTCGATACCCATCTGAGGAATTCTCCCAGCTATGCTGAGGAAGAGAAGAAGCAGAAAAAGATGGAGGAAGGAAAGGAAAGAATAGAAGAAAAAGGAGAGGAGAGGATCATGGAAAAGAGGTGAGGACAAAAGAGGAGAGGAAAGAATGGAAGAAGAAGGGTTTTCTTGTTCTCAGCTAGTCAAATCATTGCCAAATGCAAATATTGCAAATAAATACATTTCTTATAATATGTACTTTATTTTGTACACACTAGGTCTCTTCCTATCCCCTTTATGTAAATCACATCTGACTCTTTTATTCATATAAAAAGGTGAATTTATTGGGGAAGTGGATGGTGAACTGACCGGCCAGGAACACAGCGCAGACTCTGGAGCTGACACTGTGACCCAGAACGGTTCTCATGCTGTGTTTTTAAGGGCAAAACCCATGTGGTTAAACCTGGCCACACACAGGTGGCCAATGGGATAGTTACATATACAGAGGGACCATAACCAGCTCCAGCCACATGCAGGCAGCCACTACAGTTACAGCCTAGTGTTTGAATTAACCTATCACCTTAGTTGGAATTGGCAAGCAAATTTCGTTGATCTCCACACAAAGCAGCCCCCCCTCCTCCAAACCAAGGGGTTGGGGATAAGGTTGCTCCTCCCTAGAAGGGCAAAAATGACTAGGCTGCTTTACCATTGTTGGCCTTCTACAATGGGGTGGGGAGCTCTTAGCACATTTAAGATGGTGCCAGTCTTTGCCCCCCTTAACACTCTCCCCTTTTCTTTTAGCCTAGTCAAATCCTTGACTCATTTACCTCAGTACAAATGGGGTTATACCTGGTACATAGGATCATCAGTTTTATAACTCCCATCCTCTTTTTTTACTAAGGACATCATTGCATTAATTGCACATGGCCAATCAACAGTCACATTAAAATAATCACCAGTGGGCCAATCATGGCTGAGGTTTAGGGAAGTTACCCAGGGGACCAGTTGTCCAACCTCTTATACCATCCTTGGGACCCCTGTCTCTCCCTTTCTCGCTCATCTAGTCTCCCCTTTACAGCTGCCAGGCTATCTTTTATTACTCCAGTGTGGTTGGCACAAAAGCAATATTCTTCTCCCAGGGCGACACTCAAAACTCTAGAAGCAATATATCTAGTCCTCTTCTGTTCTGGAGGACAGCTTCAGCTAGGGACCCCAGTGAGTCAGTGAGCTTGTCAATTGACTTATGTGTATGTGTTAGACATTTGACTTTTATAGAATATGGTCCATGTAAAAACACACTGCAGCAAGCAGATTCAGTCAAGGCCAGCTTTGTTCACATGCTTTCTTCATCTGATTGTTTTCACTGGCTGAGAAACCAACAATAATTAGTTCATCTGCTACCTGCTTTCATTCCTTTGCCATTCACAGATAGTATGGCTTTGTGGTGCACAGATAAGGATATATAATTACATGATTTCCTATTGATGAAACTGGCTCAACATTGGGGAATGGATTCAAGGAACCATTCTCTGTTACAGGGTGACTGAGGGCCTAGGTGTGAAATATATCAAGACTCTGTCATTATACTTTCCCCATAATAACTGTCCTTTCCATGAATAAAGATGCCTAGGGGTGTCACAGAGTTTAGAAGAGGTCAGGGAGGAGTTCTTTATAAATCAGAAAGTTCCGGAAATTTTGGGTTCAAAAATGTCTCTAAGGTGAAAGGAGGTCTGTAATTGGTGACGTCCTAACATGTTCTAACAGGAGATTGGAGCACTTCCCTCCCTCACATTTACAGCCTTCCTGGGGTCTCTTCCATCTCTTTTCCCTGGCTCTTTGGCCTTGCTTCGCTGTATTCGAATATTCACTGAAATAGCAGAAGAAACACCAAACCAATCTGTTCAGTTCAAGATTGACTGTTGGGGGCTGGGAGTTTGGCCTAGTGGTTCAAGTGCTTGCCTAGCATGCATGAAGACCTGGGTTCGATTCCTTGGTACCGGTACCACATACATAGAAAAAAGCCGGAAGTGGTGCTGAGGCTCAAGTGGTAGAGCTCTAGCCTTGAGAAAGTCCAAGGACAGTGCTCAGGCCCTGAGCTCAAGCCCAGGACTGGCAAAAAAAAAAAAAAAAAAAAGATTGACTGTTGGTTCATACCACCTCAATTCATAAGCAAGAATTCCCTGGCTTCTGAGGGTGTTGAATTTTCCCATCATATTTTTTTCTATTTCTTGCCATTTTTTTCCTTTCATTTTAAACGTTCTAAGTACTGACTTCACAGAACAAGGTTGCAAAATCTTTGCACAGTCACTCAGATTGCTCTGGTCATTCACAAAGCAGCCTTGTTAGGTTGAAGGTTAGAAGAGAAATGCATCATGAATCATGCTGCAGACGCCTAAAACTTGCCCTCCCACCTCACACTGCAGAGAGAGAAAAGCACATTTCTAACACAATCTTGGTGGGGCTTTTAATTTAATTTTATTATTTTTCAGGCTATCTAAGTCTCAATTTGCTCTTTTCTGAATTTGTTTTACTCTCCTTGAACCAGGATAGTATTGACAGTGTGCTAGAAAAATAAAGTTCCTAAAATTTTATTTTACTTTTTATTACCATTTAGTCAATTTCTGAGTGCAATGTTTTTGGTCAATGTTATGTTACCCTTTCCATTGTTCCCTCCTATTTCTCCCAATCTCACTCATCTTTTCAATGGTACCTAGTTCAATTACCATCTATGTACATTGAATATGATGACTACAAAATATATATTTGAACCCTAACAGTATTTAAGCTATTACTCAGACTAGTAGAATCGATTCATATTAAGATTTAACAAATGCTGTCCTAAAACAAAGTTGAGTACAGAAGATTAATGATTTAAATGGGTAAAATTCTAAAGTTCAATTCAGATTAAGGGGACCAGGAAATATCACCCAAGCCTGACTTCTGCAAGAAGCTCCCTGAATGGAAGAGGGACTGTGGAAAATTATCCCACCCACAATTTTTTTTTTTTACCTCACAGAGGTCACACTGAAACTGTGGGATTTATGTTTATGTAAACCAGAATCATGTATATTTGTCACTCATGGGATAAATCTTAGATGTGATGTGCGAAAAATATTTTGTTAGTCTGAGTTCTCTTTTCACCAAGAATAAATTAAATCATAACTCCTACTTATTTCTCAGTGTTAGCCTTATTTTAGTTAAAGCAAGCGAAAGCCTTCTCATTTGTATTTAAGATGGTTTTTGGTTTTAAGCTTTGACATAGTGAGTGTCTCAGCTTAAAATTTTTGTTGTTTGCTCTGTAATCTTTCTTTTTATTATTTTACTTTTGAATTAGCACGCGATCTAGTTTTGTTATTAAAGTAAAGCATTGGTGGTGGCAGTTGGAGGGGGGTCTGGGTTAGAAATCAATGTTTTTCCACCGAGTTCAGTCACCATGACACAGTGCAGCCTAGTGAACAGGAGTGCATCATATAATTATTTTGCAAATGAAACTAACTTTATCACTTCTTGTCTGGGAATTCAACAATGGGGCAATCTCTCCCAGAAGTAGAAATCACCCTGCATATCTCAATCCTGTATGACAATATCCTATCTTGCCATTTGGTCACCACCAGAGCCTTTGAGTCAGAACAGATAAAAATTGGTACATGATCATCTTTCACTGCTCTTTCTGGTGTTTATCTTGCTCATGTTCTACTCTTTGAAGATGCTTTCCTCTGTTTTCCAAGATGACAGCCAATTTATCTGCCTCACTGATCCATGCAAATGAAATAATGTGGACAAGAAAGCTTAATGGGTTCCTCTTCAGGGAACAAACTTTCTAATCATCCTTAAATCAAAGGAACACAATAATGATCAGAATTTCAGACACTGAGGAAGGAAACAGGAGTGATAATTTTTAAATTGCTCATATTATTTTCTCTCTTGAATATAATTACTTATCATTTGTTTTAAACACTCTGAATTCGAGGACAATTTTAGATTTACAGAAAAATGTACAAATGGCTCCAACAGATCTCCAAATTAGTTTTCCCATTTTAAAGAACTTATATAACTAGGTATGTTTGTCACAACAAATGGACCGATTTTGATATATTTAAACACAATCTACGCTTTATTCAGATTTCCTTAGTCTTAATCTAATGTCAATTTTTTATTCTACAATAAGTATGAAAATAGTATATCACAGGTCTACAGGTACATCAAAATTAAAGGCAATTCCAGGATCTTAGCTATAATACCACTGTATAGTTAGTAGTATCTTCTTAATCCAGTCAGATGCTTTTGATTCTTATCAATATCAACATAGTTGGAATGAATAACCAAGTAAATAAGTTATTTTTCCATGATATGTAATGATTGTGTTGCTTATAACTGAGTTATTATAAAATATTCCAACCAGCAACCTACTGTTGAGGATTTAAGGTATTTATAAGTTTTTAGTATCATAAATACTTTGAGATGTAGCCTTACAATCATATGAACAATTGCTACTAAGGGGAAATTCTTAGAGCTGAATGGCTAGTTAGATGGCTGGATGTACATAGGTTTAACTTTTGAGACCCTTAGGATAGAGTAAATTGAAGAGATGGAGTATGAGGTCTCTGGAGGAGATACACATGGGTGAGCAACTTAATCACTTCATATAGTTCTAATATATTTTAAAGATAATAGGAAAACAATATCATCAGTGAGAATAATGCCTATGCATACACATAAGAGGCATTATATATATAATGTATAAGCATGTGTGTGTGCATATACACATTCTTGCATGTACACATGTGTATTGCCAGTATTTTCCACTGAACCAGAACCATTGAATGTGTGAAACAGTGATGGGATAGAGAATTATTATGAAGAATTAGCTCATGAGAATATGTAGACTAATAAGTTCACGATCTGAAGTTGGCCAGAAACTCAGGAGTGGATGATGTAGTTCTAGCCTAAGTCACTCCCGTGAGTGGAAGCAGGTTTTAAGGACTTTACTAGGTAGGATTCCACACATAAGCCATAAGTTCCTAGCTTTAAGTGCTTGCTTTTCCCAAGTGATAGATATTCTAAAACAAAGGAAAGGAATATTGTTATTAGTCACTGTCTTCCTCCATTTGATCCTCAGTAAAGCATTGTGGGAAGGTGTACCTAGTTGAGAGGCTGAGAAAGAAGGATCATACTTTAAGGTCAGCCTAATTAGAAAAGTTCTCAAGACAACTTTTCAATCCATAGCTAGATGTAGTGGCATGTACTTGTCCCAAGCTACATGGGAAGCTGAGAGCAAGATCTCATAGATTTGACTTTCAAGCCAGCTCAGGCCAAATAATAAAAACATTTTAAAGTCCTTAAAACCTGCTTCCACTCACAGGAACTATGTGGTGGCATGAAGCTATGATCGTAGAAACAACAGGAAGCTTAAAGGAAGCAGACTGCAGCTCTTGTAAGTGCCTACCTTGGAAGAACCTACCTCAAAAACAAATAGCAAGAAAATCAAAAAACAGAGCTGGAGGCAAGGCTCATTGAAAGAGTGATAACCTAGCAAATGCAAGGCTCTGAATTAAGACAAAACAAACAAATAACAACAGAACACCTAGAATAAATCAAGGTGCATGTCCCAGGCTTTAGATTACACAGAATAAGCGACCCTGTAGATTTGGTGGTACAATACTGCGTAATATAACCATTATTTCTTTTCTTACCTCATGAAGGTTCAACTACTTCTATTTTGTGCTCTTAGTTGAGCTTCTACAAGTTGGGCAAAGCCCATGCAGAAACTACAAGGCCTGAAGACTCATTTTATTCCATAGTTTTGAGTGGGTACAAATGCTTGAGGAAGCTACTTGTTTCCTCAGAATTTCATTCCTCATCTGAAAAAATGGAAAGTGTGGGTTGTGCTCATTCCAGTCTCTTTAAATCTTTGTTTCCATGGTTCTGTGCAAATACTTGATTTTCTCAAATTTGTTCATGAACCAGAGAATAAACAGCTTGTGAGAGGGCCACAGTCCCACGTGGAAGCAGGCTTTACAATCGCATAAATAGATGAGACAAGAGGACTGGCTAATTCCAAGTCCAAAGGTGGTCAAATTCCTCTGGAAAACCATTCACTGGTAGGAAGGGAAGAAGAAACAATGAGGAGAAGAATGGCTGAAAGTGGGCTACTTTGGCCAAGAGTCACAAACATTTCTGAAAAGTTTGAATGCATCTATATCTAGATTCTTTTCAAGAAAGTTCATGGAATGTATACCCAGGAAGGAGTGTGTGTGTGCGTGCATGTGTGTGTGTGTGTGTGTGTGTGTGTGTGTGTGTGTGTGTGTGTGTTTATCTTGCCAAGGTGGTTTCTTTAGGCAGAATTGGAGTTGAGTCACTGATAACTTGGCCAAATTATGGTTTTAGCTTCTCCCCATAAAAGCAGATGATAAGGCCTGATGTCTCGGACTTTTGGCAGGAGAAGTGAGTGATCCCTGTAATAGAATGGTACAAAGCCCACACAGGCAGGGGCCAAAGACAATGATGCCACATGCTGCCAGGAAGACCCGGATGAAAAGGGGCCTGAAAGGGGCCTCCCCTGGGAGGAATCTATCAGCAATTTTATTGAGCCCTTCCATCACCTCTCCAATCTGCTCTCATTACTCAGTTAATCTCCACTTAGAGTTTTCCTGTGAAGAGAGTCAATGTCATCACTCGTTTTACACAAGAAGAAACCAGAGACAGTGAGATTAACTCCGAAAGCTCACTTCTTAGGAAAGAACTAAACAGAGAAAAGTCCAGTAGGACATTCACAATTGCTGGCTCCATTCACTTTCCTCTTGCATTCTGGGAGTCAGAGAATGGCCTTAGCCTGCTCCCCTCAAAACAGCCTCCTATTCATAGAGTTTGTCTTTCCTGGTGTGATTTCAAGTATGAACAACCTTGTGCTGTGTAGAAATTATAGGAATTCTCCTTGTCTTAGAAAGTCTCCCCTCACCTTCACATAATCCTTTCCTATGGCTTTGAAGCCTTCTGCACTGGCCACCAGATCATGGAAGCTAATTTAAGGTAATGAGCCCAGCAGGGATCAAAGTGCTTTTTCTAGCCCTTCTTCGAACAACCAGGGAGCAGCAGAGTTCTGCTAACAGCTCCCATCTGCTAAGGCACCAAGGCATCTCCCCCTGAACTAGTCAGCTTGACTCTGTCTCTTGGTTGTCAACTCTTCTTGAACCTCTGGATGGATCTCTCCTGCTCAGCCTGTTGACTAACCCTCTGAGTACTGGGTTTGAAAGAGACAGGCTGAGAGGACAATGGGTTTAGTGCACAGCTGGCTACCATTGGAAAACTGGCCAGTGAGAACTGCCTATCATCTTAAGAATGGTTGTCCTTAATGTACTATGTTATCTCTCATCTCTTTTGCTGTCCCTTGCTTGTCTCATATTGTTACAGTATCTCACTTTGTTATCTGATATATTGGATACATTTGTATTTGGTTATTTGAAATTGGATAGGGAAGGGGGAAAAACAAGATGAGGGAAGAGGGTGGGGGGGGGAGGGAAATGGGGACCAAGACATGAGAAAGGGTATCAATGTATGTGAAGTAATGCACCTTCAATCTGGTGAATATAATGTAACCCTTCTATTAATTACAATAAAAATATATGAAAAAAAGAATGGGTTAGGACAGTTTTCACACATTCTGTTGGTTAGATCCATTCCAATGCCCACTTCTAGAATTTTCAATGACTTCTCTCAGAAGCAACCTAACCTCCTGGGTTATCTGTAGGGGGATATATCTAGGCTTTAGGACATACAGAGCACTCAGCATCCATGAATGAATTCCGAAAACACTGTGCTCTTAGCTACACAAAGGGATGACTCCTTGTGCTAACACTGAAGGTTTGAACAAAGTGACCTCTCTTGATTTCTTCCATCCTGATACTACCTGCAGCACAGCAGCAGACTAACAGCTATCCCAACAGCTGAACACCATCCACTGGGCCTCTTGTTTTTTGTTGGCTCAGGTTTGATATAGTGTTTCTAATTCCCTTGTGGTCAGGTACCACTTCATAGCCATGATTAAAGCTGGAGGAAGGAATGTCCACTTGCTTCTCTCCTTGTCTTGCACTTTGGATAGGCATGGCTGGAGAAATGAATAGAAATGGTCAGACTGAAGAGTATCAGGAAGGGAAGGAAGACAAGAAGGCACCTCCTCTTTCCTTCTGAAAACCCAGCAGAGCCAGTGGGGTCAGAGTACCAGCCCTTTCTCCTCTCTTTAATGAAGATATACCTCCTTTTGTTCTAAGGACAAATTTTTAGAATTATGTGTTGATTCACTCATTAGTTTCTTTATTCTAAATCATCAATCAGTTATAGTTGGATCTGTTAAGAAGAAATACATTTCAATGGATGTTATTAAGGTCATCTGTCTAAAAAAGAATGAACTACTGATACAGCATTGGCAAGGAAATCATTTTTTTCAGAATCATTGGATGTCCTCTTGGAACATAATATTTGCCCACTAGCTTTAGAGATGAATGAAGCAATTTTCTACATATTATCTCCATTAATATTTGAGCATCTTTGCAAAATAGGAGTGTCATGTTCTTTATGTTAAATGTGAGGAAATAGAGTTGCTCACTTAATATTGTGTCCAAGATTGTGAGATTCCAAGGCTAATGTCAAATTTCATCCCCTTTCCAGTATCTCATAGTACTTTGGGATTTCAAAAATTGAGTTTAAGCTAGAAGTTTGGGCACGTGATAGAATGCTTTCCCAGCATGCATGAAGCCCCAGGTTCAATTCCTCTATACCACATATATAGAAAAAAGTTGGTCCTGTGGCTCAGGTAGTAGAGTGATAGCTTTGAAAAAGCCCAAGGACAGTGCTTAGGCTCTGAGCTCAAGCCTCATGACTGGCCAAAAAAAAAATTGAATTTATACTAAACTCCATTGTTCTGTAAAATTCCTCTTTGACTGTCTTTGATCCCTTGACACAATGATTTAAGCCTGTATATTTGCCACTGGAGTTCTTTGAAAACTGGTGAACAATTTCACATAGTCAAGAAAAATTTATTACTTACTATCAGCAAGGTTGAGTACTAAGCACTACAAGATAACCAAAGATGATGACACTTCCTGCCTTCAAAAAAAACCACATAAGATGAGGCATGTAAGGATATACCTGGAGACACAGATGCTCAAGAGTCTAAGACAGAATAATTACTTGACCCAAAGTGTTGAGGCCAGCCTAGGCACCATAGCAAGACTCCAGGTCTAATTCTTTAAAAAACTGCATTGCCTTATAAAATATGACTAAATTAGTAGACCATAGTTCTACTAAATAAATATTGATCCAATGAATAAAACTCTGATAACAGGTAAGAAAGTATATTAGAGCTTATACAATGCTTGTCCATACAGCATTAGAAGGCTAAATATTAATTTACTTCATATTAATTTATAATTAGGTTATATATTATTTACACAAGTTATTTATATAGATAATACTTATATAGCTATTAGATTCGATATTTCTTAGACAGCTATTAGATTATACACTTCAGCAATATATATAATATTTTTGTATGGGTTTATATATTTTATATTAATATAGATTACATAATAATTATATATTAGTCCTATTGTATCTATTATCTATTATAACTATCTACATATGAATCAAATTCTAATTATTTCAATTTATAATTAGGGAAGACTATCATATTAATTTGACTTTGTAGCAAGGAACTTTCTGCACAATTCAAACCTGCATAGCCTAGCTCTGAAGGCTGTGATTTTTTAATTGTAATTAATAGAAGGATTACAGTTATATTCACCAGATAGAAGGTGTATCACTTCACACATATTGATACCCCTTCTCATGTTTTTGTCCCCATTTCCCTCCCCTAGCCCCTCCTACCATCTTGTTTCCCCCTTCCTTTCCCTATTTCAAATAAACAAATAATTGTATATAAATATACCAGATAACAAGGTAAGATACTGTAACTATGATAATAACCAAGGGACAACAAAAGAGATGAGAAATAACATTGTTATTCTTAAGGAAGGCTGTGATCTTAAACACACAAAGTATTTTATCCTGCATAATCCTTGTCTCAGCCCTATGATAGAGACATTGCTATCTCCTTATTTAGTAGATGAAGGCATTACAATTCACAGGAGTTAAGGTACTGAAGTAAGAGAGAACACAGAGCTTGTAAATTGTAGAACTAGAAAAGAAATCTAGAAAATAAAAAAAGGAAAAGAAATCTAGGGGTTACTTCTCCCAATCCTATGATTCAGCACAAAAATAACCCGTAAACTAAGCCCACTTTCTCTGGCTGAAAAAGTCTATTTATAATTACTCAAACTATTCACTTTGTGTTACTTCTCTACCTCTTGTCAATGACACGTTTATATCATGCCTATGAAAATTCAGATTCTCCTTGGGAAGAACTAATAACATATTTCTTCACTCTGAAACTACATTCTCACATAAACGTGCATTCATAAAAAGCATGAGAATGAAATTAGAACATAAAACGTTTTAATCTAAATGCCACTAAATTTAAGCAAGTATAAAGCAAACACAATCAAGAGAGCATTATGGAGATTATGGTACAGACCTCATCACTGTAAATGAAATTAGAAAATTGTACAGTAATAGCTTCACAAAGATTGCCTGGATATCACAGACAATAATTATAGAGGAAATGTAGAATCATAGATAAATGTTTTGTCTCTTATGAATGTCTAAGCATGAGCATCAGAGAAATAATCAGTTGTTTGAAGTGACAAAAATCAAACACCTGCATCTGAATTCTCAAGAAGGTTGTTTTGTCATCTGTCCATCAAAGTAATCAAATTATTCATCTATTTATGTAACAGTCACAAATTTTTCCCATCTGTGATGGGAAGGCTGTAGTTGGAAAGGACTAGGAAAAGTAACTGCATGAAATGTTTGCTTATTTAATATTGGACAGCCTTAATGGCTTCAGATAAATTGCAGAAATATGTGAGAGAGATTGCTCATAAACTCTTTAAATGGAGACTCCAGCATCAAATGAGCCCAGGAAAGGAAGAAAGACTGGGCACTGGCTTCCTTTGCAAAGGGAACCATATATCTTCCTTTCCTACCTGCTCTGCTGGACTTAAATCCTGCTTGAAGAAGTGGACTGGACAGTCTTGTCTGGCAGAGTTCAGTGGTCAGTCCAGACTCCAAGTGTCCTCTCTTCCATTCATTTGTAATCACTATGCTTTCTCTGTATTCAATATTTCAACTGTTTCCTGTTCATGTTTCACAGTAAAAACCTTAATGTAAAAACTACTTCCTGTCTCTCTCTCCATTTTTTTTAAAAGCTAGGCTCTGGAAGCTTATGCCTGTAATCCTAGTTACTCAGAAGGTTGAGATCTGAGTATCACAATTTGAAGCCAACTCCAGGCAGGAAAGTAAATGAGAATTATCTTCAATTAATCATCCCCAATCAAAAGGAGATCTGTGACTCAAGTGGTAGAGTGTTAAACTTGAGCTAAAGTTCAAGCCCTCTGGCATACACAGAGAGAGAGAGGGAGAGAGAGAGAGAGAGAGAGAGAGAGAGAGAGAGAGAGAGAGAGAGAGAGAGAGAGAGAGAGAGAGGGGGGGGGAGAGGGAGAGGGAGAGGGAGAGGGAGAGGGAGAGGGAGAGGGAGAGAGAAAGAAAGAGATTAGATTTTGCTCATCTTTATCAACAATAGGAAGAGAAATAAGGAGACTGTATCCCCAGTCACACAATTACAGAAGAGAAGTACGTCATGGAAAGAGGATAGTAGAAAAAAAAAGCACACCTGAAAAAGAAAATGGTCTGTTTCTGGACCATTATGAAGGAAGAAAGGAGATGACAGGAAGAGTAGGGTTTCAAGGAGGTGTGAGGGCTGACCAGTGGCAGAGCACCTCACCTGTGAGGTTTAATATATATCTGAAAGTGTGCTAGACACAAGGACACAAGGCTAAGCAAAGTTAGCAATGCTTGAATTACTCTTCAGATGTGGTTTGTCCCCAAAGATTCCCATGTTGGAGATCTGGTCCCCAGTGTGATGACACAAAGCAACTGGTGAGACCTTAAGAGGCAGCGCCTAGAGGAAGGTAGACAGGCCATTGAGGGGTTGCCCTCAGAAAGGATTAATGATGATCTCCAGGACTGAGTTAGGTCATTGGAAGTGGATTGCAAGTCTTCTCTTGAGATAATTAGGTAACGAGAACCTTTTCATCTCCCTGCAGTAATCTAGAATCTCTTGTCACAATTCCTGAAGTGTATTGATCAAAAGGGCAAGGGATGAGACAAAAAGGTATTTCAGATGGACAAAGATAAAATACCACCTAGGTGTCAGTGGTCCACTCCTGTAACCCTATCCACTCAGAGGCTGATATCTGGGGATGTAGTTCAAAGCCAGCCAAAGTAGAAAAGTCCCTGTGAGATTCTTATCTCCAATTAACCACTCAAAAACCAGAAGTGGATCTGTGGTTCAAAGTGGTTTAGCCCTCCCCTTGAGCTCTGGGACAGTGCCTAGCCCTTTAGTTCAAGCCACATGAAGGGAAAATAAGTAAATAAGTAGGTAAGATAAGATAAAATAGGCTGGAGGTATGGTTCTAATGTTGAGTGTCAGCTATGAATAAACAAGCAAGATGAGCAAGCATGAGAATATGGGTTTAAGCCTTCTTAGTACAGAAAAAAAAATAAGGAAGAAAGATAGGAAATATTCTCTATAATCTCAGAAAGGAGAATAAGAATCATTTGGGCTTTAAAAAAGAAGTATATAGTAGAGGAAGCAATAAGAATAGAAATAAGAAGGATTTTTTTTTGCAGTATTGGGTTTTGAATTCTTGCATCTACTACTCTGATATATAGGCACTATACCACTTGAGCCACACCTCAAGACATTTTGCTTTTGTGTTATGTTTTAGATAGGGTCAGATATAGTAACAATATGAGATTAACAAAAGGTCAACAAAAGAGAAGAGAGATAACATAGAATGACAATCACATAAGATAAAGCTCTTGTTTCCATATGCAAAAGATCCTTTCATTTAGTCTCATCCTACAAGACCTTGTCTGTCTGGGTTTTGTGTTATTGTAATCCTCTGCTTGGAGAGTCCTAGATGTGTACTAATTATTACAAATGAGGGAAACCATTATGCCTATGTTCCTTTGGGTCTGGCTTACTTCAATTAATATGATTTTTTTTCCAAGTCAGTCCATTTCCTTACAGATGGGGGAATGTCATTCTTTCTAATGGCAGCATAGAATTCCACTGTGTGTAAGTACCACGTCTTCTTGATCCAATCATCTACTGAGGGGCATCTGGGTTGGTTCCATATATCTGCTATGGTAAATAGTGCTGCAATGAACATTGTTGTGCTAGTGGCTTTAGGATGTTCTTGTTTCTGGACTTCTGGACAAATGCCAAGGAGTGGGATTTATGGGTCATAGAGGAGCTCTATGTTTAGTCTTTTGAGGAACTGCCATACTGCTTTCCAGAGTGGTTGAAAGAGTTTACACTCCCACCAACAGTGTAGTAGCAATACCTCCTGGCCACATCCCCTCTAGCATCTGTTGTTATTAGATTTCTTGATCATGGCCATTCTAACTGGCTTTGAACCATAATCCTCAGATTTCATCTTCTTCAATAGCTAGGATTAACAGCCTTCAGCTACCGTCACCAGATAATACATATTGCTTTCAGGTTCCTAAGTGCCAAAGAGAAAAGAAAAGCAGGGAAGGGATAAGAGGTGTGAGCAGAGAGAACAGCAAACATTGTAGTTAAGGCTCCCTCATGGGAGACAATGGCAATGGGCTAAAGTCAGCAAGAAAATGCATGTGAAAGGGTATCAATGTATGTGAATTAATGCACCTTCTATCTGGCAAATATCATGTAACCCTTCTATTAATTACAATAAAAATATATTAAAAAAATCAGCCCTGGCCCTTTTCACAGGGCAAAATGTGAATGACATATATGATGTGCCTGTATGCAACTGTAGACTTTAATTTCCAATTATATAGTCATTTCATTAGATATGAAGATTTTCATGGACCTTCTCAAAAACTCCAATTCAACATGTATTCCAGCATAAAATGCATGAACCTGTTACCTCAACACAATCTTCACTTTTCTATTTGCCAATAGAGATTCTTTGCTTGGCCAAACTTCAGCCCAGCTTTTAAAACTTCTCCAAAGCCTATCGGTGTAGGTTCTTGAGAAATCTAGAAGTAATGAAAAAATAGAAAAGAAAACAGACAAACAGGAAAATCTGCTATACAAAAAAAAAAAAACCCACATAAACCAACCAACGAACAAACAAAAACCCAGAAACCCTACTATTCTTTATTTTATTTTATTGTTTGCCAGTCCTGGGGTTTGAACTCAGGGCCTGGCACTGTTTTTGAGCTTTCTCAAGACTGGCATTTGACCAATTGAGATACTGCACCACTTGTTTGTGTATGTGGTATTAAGGTATTGAACCCAGCACTCTACCATTAGGCCTAGTGGTAAAGTAGCCTCCCTACTGGCTCCCCCTCCTACTTTTACCCAGCCAGGTGTTTCATTTACATTTCCCGCCTCTTACCCTAGAAAATTTGGAGTCTCCATGGCTTGTCTTCAGTAGGAATCCTGTTAGGTCAATGTTGTCAAAATTCCTTTCACTCCTAGCATTTCCTTTTAATTATTTCCCATCCATTGGCCCCATTTCCCCGCTTGGCTATATTTCTCACTTGCTATGCTGTATTTAAAGTCGAGCCAGTCTTACTGTTCCATTGCAAGATATTTATTGCAGTATCTTTCTATCTACAGTGATGGTCTTGAATTAAATCTCCCTTACCAAGTGTAGCAGCCATCATTGAATTCTTTTTATTTTTCTTTAACATTGGGAGCAGCTCAACTAATAAATACTATGTTTTGAAATATGTTCTTAGAATCCTTACAAGCTCCTGAAAGACTAAACTTCTTATCAAAAATACATTCATGAAGGTTATTGAACCTTAATTTCAACACTTAAGGAGAGTAGAATTAAACTGTGTGATGCATCCAAGCCATTGGACGTTCTGGCTTAGCAACACAATACAGTCTCAGCTACTTCTCGTTTTGTCTCAGTGGCTCACCAGGATCTGTGGCTACTGCCAAGCATCAGGGAAGATGATCAGAACACATATCACTAGACTGGAAGAAGACTACAATTCACAATTGTAAGTGCAGACAGAACCATTAGAAGTACAGTTTTGATTATGTACCCTTTTTATAGCAATATAAAGTGGAAGTCATGGTGAGTGGGGAGCCAAATATGTTAAAAAGAAAAACCTTTAGAAAACAGGCAAAATAGCAATCAAGAAATAAGAATTCACGTTTTTTTTTTAAAAAACTATTAACTTGACACAGATGTTCCATTGAATAATGTTTTCTGTGTAGCTCTCTGAAGTGCCATTACAAATTCACTCTAAAATTAATGTTGTATTTTGACAATCTAGCTTTACCTTATTAAAACAAGGACCACCTGAATACTTTTTTCTTTTACAAAAGAAATCTAAGAGTTTGGTCTTGTAGGCAGTGTGTGGACTGAAAGCACTGGTGTCATAAAAACTCATGTAGCATGCATGGTAAGGTGCAGGGAAGTGATGGGATTGGGAGGAGGGAAGCATACAGCAGGTCTTCTATAAAACAAGGTATACTCATCTAGGACTCTCCTAGCAGAGGGTTACAATAGCGCAAAACCTAGGTACATAAGGTCATATAGGATGAGACTACATGAAAGGATCTCTAGGATATAGAAACAAGAGGTTTATCTTGTGTGATTGTTGCTCTTAATGTATTATATTATTTCTCTTCTCTTTTGTTTTCCTTTGGTTAATCTCATATTGTTACTGACTTTGTTACCTGGTATACTGTATATACTTTATTTGTTTATTTGAAATAGGAAAGGGAAGGGGGAACAAAATAATTGGGAGGATGTGGGAGGGAAATGGAGACAAAAACATGACAAAGGGTATCAATGTATGAGAAGTAATGCACCTACTACCTGGCAAATGTAATTGTAACCCCTCTATACATTACCCCAATAAAAAAAAGAGAAAAAACCCCAAGGTGTACTTAGATGTACCTTCAGAATGAAAATTTTTTTCTACCCCCCCAACCTAGAACTCTTCAAATGCAAAAGATATGGAAATCTCAGCATTTGTCTAGCTACTGCTATACATAATATGTTATCCAATAATAAAAGAAATTGCAGGAGGAAACTGCTCTATAAAAATGCTGACTTCCTTCAACATTAAGTGGCTCGCTTAAAAAAAATCACTTTAGAACCAAATCAAAAGGAAAGATTATCATTCAAATAGAAAGGCATTTGAAACATATATCTCAGCAAACACAGAGGCGCTAATGGTATTTTTGAAGCCATATTCAATAAACTTGTTTGACTTTCTATCAGAATTTGAAAAGCTTTTGATATTTTCTAAGTGATTTCCCTTCGTTTCTTCACATGCTAATACATAGTCCTCAGCATAATAGATTTCAGTATGAAATTAAGCAAAAAACAAAGCAATCCATAAAAAACTAAATTTTTAGTCAGGTTCTGGTGGCTTATATTTGTAATCCTCACTATTCAGGAGCCTGATCCAGAGAATCATGTCTTGAAGCCAGCCCAGGCAGAAAAGTCTACAAGATTTCATCTCCAAGTAACCAGCAAAATACCAGAATAAAGGTACGATTTGAGTGGTAGAGTGCTAGATGTGAGCAAGAAGGCTTAACAAGATCAAGAGGTCCCCGTCCCTGTGTTCAATCCCAGGAGACTAGCATACAAAAAAAAAAAAAAAGAAAAAAGAAAAAACAAAATAACAAACCAAAAACACGACATTCATTTTGTGCGTTTGAATTTTAATTTTAGTAGGAGAACTAAGAAAGAAAACATTCAAGAAATATTATTTCAAAAAGACCCTTACATTCTACAAAATCCACCACTACAAAAACAGAAGTTATGAGAAAAATTGCTGTAAGGCTATGTCTTTTAAACCTATAGAGATTTATATTCAGAGTATAAATCAACACAGCTGATACTTAGGGAGATTTCAGGGAACATTTAGCAAGCAGTTAGCATAGCTGGAGGCTACCTTAGCAGAAGACATAGGAAGCATATTAGAGCAAGTATAAAGGAAGGTAACATTTTCAATAGAGGGACCCTGATGGTTGCTAAGACATGATCTAGAAATAGAGCCTCAACTAGTAATTCCACAACTGGAAGGTAGTGAAACTCAATAAACCATGACTCCCCAAGGCTACCCTGCTTTTAAAAGGATGCACTGACCTGAGGATTTTTTCTTTCCTCTTTTGTTGGACAATATAATTCATCTCCTCCAATCTGATTGTCTTAATTGGGGCAATTGCATATGAAAGCCAGAGAAAATTGTATGGTATACTAATAATCCTTGTTTAATAACAACATTTCTACTAATTATTGTGCATGTTGATGTTTGTGTGTTATAGGACAAGAGGTTGCACAAAGAGCCACATACCTCACAGAAAGTAACAGTTTTTTTCTGATTAAAAGAGATAAGAAAACAAAATAATATAATGTATATATGATTTGGCAGCACCCATCTTCCTTTTTTTGCAGGGGCAAGTTGCTTGTATTGCAAGTTGAACTCAGGGCCTTGAATTGTATGGTTATTTTCCTCAAGGCTGGCACTCTACCATTTGAGTCACACCTACAGTTCCAGAGATAATAGTCTTATGGATTTTCCTTCCCAGGCTGGCTTTAAAGCATGATCTTCAGATCTCAGCCTCTTAAGCAGCTAGGATTACAGGTGTAAGCCACCAGTGTCTGGCTGTAGGCACATATCTTTATTTTTTTATATTTTTTATTGTAATTAATAAAAGGATTACATGATATTTGCCAGATAGAAGGTGCATTAATTCACATACATTGATACCCTTTCACATGTCTTGGTACCCATTACCCTTCCCCCACCCACCACCCACTCCCCGTATTGGTTTTCCCCCCTTCTCTATCAAATTTCAAATAACCAAATACAAATAAATTCAATATATCAGATAACAAAGTGAGATACTGTAACAATATGAGATACCCAAGGGACAGCAAAGGAGATGGCACATATCTTTAATAAATTGATGTTTTTATTTCCAAATATGGTCAAATGAGTTACAATTGTAAGCATGTCAAAATTATGTTGTGTAAAGATTTGCACTAAGAAGGAAGGAACTGGTTTTCTTTGTAATTCCGATGGAACAGGAAGAAACTACAAACAACTAGTTATCCTTGAGATAACTCCTATCTGGAGAGGAGGGTGTACTTTAGAACCACAGTAATAGATGAAGACTAGTGTCCACAGCTCCCACCTAGAAGATATATTGAAGACCCATATGAATGCCTCTTTAAAAAAAAGTCAGCTAAGCATCAATGGATCATGCCTATAATCAGAGCTACATGGAGGGCTGAGATCTAAGGATCACAGTTTGAAGTCAGTCCAGGCAAGAAACTCTATGAGATTCTTATCTCCAAGTAACCACCAAAAAGCCAGACATGGAACTGTGATTCAAGTGGTTGAGTGTAAGACCCACTTTCTTCTTACTGTTTTTAGTAAAACATATGATGAAAAAGATACATCAAGGAAAAACCTGCTAAGTGGAATGGAATGACACTAGATGATTTAGAAAACTCAGTCTAGTCACAACATACAAGAAGAGAAACAATAACTTTGCTGGACAGCCATTTGTGAATGTGTGACCTGTGTATCCAATGAACCATCTTTTTTATTTGAATGGAAGAATGATGTCTCTTAGGAAAGATCTATCATGTAAATTCCGGAGAAGATGGTGCTAGTGGACTAGAGGCTGTGTTTCACTACAGATTGATATGAAACACATACTGAGAAACCAAATACTACCAAAGTAAATCTGGCAAAATATAGAAAGGAATATGGACCATAACCAAGTGAAAATTCATCTGAGAATGCAAGGTGGATTTACCACATACAAGTTATATTAATAAAACATCATGTGTGTTATTGCAAGTTAACAAAATTAACCCACAAGATTATCTCAATATATACCCAAACACATTTAAAAAGTCAAATGCTGTATTTGGAAAACATCCCCAAGTCTAGGAATTGTAAAGAACTGATAAAGTACATTAAAAAACAAAATCCTACAGTTGGAAACATAGCAGTGAATGTTTGAAAGCTAGTCACATAAAATCAGCAATAAAATAAGAATTTCTTACCAGTTTATTCCCTTGCTGTTATAGCTTTTTTTTTTTTTTTAATGCTGATCCTGGGGCCTGAACTCAAGAACCAGCCCTATAAGCCTTTGACAGGCTTAAACTCAGGACCTGAGTGCTGTCTCTGAGCTTTTTTGCTCAAGGGTAGCGCTCTACCAGTTTGAGACCCAGAATCACTTCTAGGTAGCTTATTGGAGATAAGAGTCTCCTGGATTTTCCTGCCCAAGCTGGCTTTGAACCATGATCCTTATATCTCAGCCTCCCAAGTAGCTAGCATTGCAAACATAAGCCATCAGCATCCAGCTCTTGTCAGTTTTATTTTATAGTGTGTTTTGTAATCTAGCTAGGGTAATTAAACAAGGAAATAAAATAAAAGGCATTCATTGCATATAGAAAATCCAAAGAAATGAACAAAGCAACTATTAGAACTTATAATTGAACTTCATTAGGATGAAGGCTATAAGATCAATATGTAAAAATTAACAGACTTTCTATATACTTTTCAGTAAGAAAGCAATTCAATTTACAATAGCATCAAGAAAAATGAAATAATTGGGAATAAAATACATATACTGAAACTACAAAATACCATTAAAAGAAATTAAAGAATACTTCAATAAAAATAAAGGTATCTTATATGCATAGATTGGTCAACTGTTTTCCCAAAAGACACTATGACAACTAACTGGGAAAAGAAATGTCTTTGCACCAGTGGGATATCTATATGCAAAGCAATAAAGTTTGATCTTTACTTTGAAATGAAGTATAAAAATTACTTTCAATCTATTTTTAACTTACCACACAAAAACTAATCTAAAATACAACATAAGCTTAAATATATTTAATAAAGCCAAAGGCCTTTAGGAAGAAAAAACAGAGAAAATTTAATGACCTTAGATTAAGCATACTTGTCAAGACATAGATCTAAAATATAATAAAACTAATAGAAACAAATGATTGATCATGTAGGTAGGAATCTATTTCTGGTTTTTCCATTCTGTTTCATATATTTTTATATAATAGAAAAGAACCATCTGAACTTTAACCTGAACAAGAAAAGAACAATTCGAAATTTACCTTAATATATACTACTTATAATAACATCAGAAATATGTAATAATTGAGTTTACTTCTGACAAAATATTCACAAAACCTATAAAATAATAAAATGCATTGAAAGTTTTAAAGAACAACAACACATTGATAGATATGACTTAATATGTTTTGCCTTCTTCAAATTGATATTCAGATTCAACTGAATCCCCACCAACAATTTTTCTTGGTAGAAAAAAATGGACAGAAAATACATAAAATGTACAGTAGTCCAAATAATTTCTAAAAATGAAAAACACTGGAGGGCTTTGTTCTGACTACAATATTCATTACAAGGCTAATGTCATGATAGCAGTGTGTTATTCGTATAAAGACAAGCAAGGGGATCAGTGAAACACAATGGAAAAAACACAAAGAGATTCATCCCTACATGACCAATCCATTACTTTACAAAGACGCAAAGGCAGTTTAGTGGAGAAAAGACTATCTTTTCGACAAAATAGTCTTGAAAACTTGAATATTCCCATAAAAACAAATCTTAAATTCATTTCATTCCAGAAATTCTAGCTACTGAGGAGGCTTACAACTGAAGGGTGGAGATTCAAAGCCAATGTGATGAGAAGGGTCTCTGAGACTGTTTTGAGTGTGTGTGTGTGTGTGTGTGTGTGTGTGTGTGTGTGTGTGTGTGTGTGTGTATGCTGGTCCTGGAGCTAGAATCCTGGGTGTGAGCATTGTCTCTGAGCTCTTTAGCTCAAGGCTAGTGCTCTACCACTTCAGCCAGAGCTATTTCTGGTTTACTGGTGGTTAATTGGAGGTAAGAGTCTTGTAGACTTTTGTGCTTCGGCTGGCTTTAAACTGTGATCCTCAGATCTCAGCCTCCTGACTAGCTAGGATTACAGGTGTGAGTCACCAGCCCCTGGCTTCTGAGTCTGTTCTTAATTAAGCATCATAGAGCCAGGCTAGAATTGTGGTAGAGCGCCAGGGCAGGGAGTTTGGCCTAGTGGTAGAGTGCTTGCCTAGGATGCATAAAGACCCAGTTCAATTCCTTGGTACCACACGCATAGAAAAAAGTTGAAAATGGTGCCGAGGCTCAAGTGGTAGAGCTTTAGCTTTGAGAAAGCCCAAGAACAGTGATTCAGGCACTGAGCTCAAGCCCAGGACTAGCACACACACAAAACAATAGTAGAGTGCCAGCTGGGCGCAAGAAAGCTGAGGAAGCAGAAAGTCTTGAGTAGGGAAATGGTAGAATAAAAACAAAAAATAAAGTGAATTATAAACATAAAGGAAAAATCTAGAAACACAACATATCTAGAAAGGTGAACAGAAAATCTTTATCTCGGCTATGCAGTTTCCTTATCTACCGAAAAGCCTCATCTACAGTGGGGGAAAAAACTTCGATACACCTCACTTCGGCAGATATAACATCTTGTCTGTCAAAGATAATGTAAAGTGCATTAAAAAAAGTAAGCCACAGACTGGGAGAAAACATTTGTATACCACACAGCTGAAAAAAAAATAACTTGTCTCCAGCTTACTTTTACAACTTAATAAGAAAATAACAGCCCAATTAAATGAGCCACAGATTTGCATGGACATTTTTACCAAAAAGCAGTTGTATACAGACAAATAAGACATGAAATGATGCTCAGCATCACTGGTCTCTAAGGAAATGCCAGCAAGGACCACAAAGAGGGCTGGTTCACACACACATCGTAAAAACAAAATCACCATAACCACAGTTGTGAATCCAAGGATTCCCTACAATTTCTCTTACAGCACTGGTGAGATTGTAAATGGATGCAACATTCTGAAAAATAGATTTGGTACTATCCGACAGTGTGACACATACATCTACCAAATAACCCATCCCGGCTCCAATACTTAACTAGTCAGTTGGTCTTAAATGAGTGGGTTATGTTAACTATTATTATCATTAATAATAAATATTCCTAAATAGTCTTTAAACTCATACAGGTTATAGTGTCCCTTAACTTGCAGTGGTATCTTCAAAAATCTCAAGTAAAAATGAGGATCAGCGTTATTCAGAAAGGAGGACTTAGGAAGAAGAGGCGGCTATCTGGTTGACATAGGTTGGAATAGAAATTCCTTTCATTCTCTTTTTGCTGATGGTGAAAGCAACGGCAGACTTATCTTTTATGGCCACTCTGCATCTCTGGTTTCATATGATCACAAACCATCTTGTTTGCCCTATTTTTTCCTCTTGTCTTACGTGTCATTCCGGAGCTTATCCATCATAAAGCACAACAGGGCAAAAGAATTTGTCTTCTTACTATTGTCACCCAAGGAAATTGGCACTTTTTTTTTTCTTCTCATTTTTCTTTTTTTGTTAAATGGTTGCACCAAATGGCATGGATGGGCTAAATCTCTCAGTCTTGCTTGAAGAGTACATTTTCAACCTCTAATTTTATGAAGAAGAAAGAGGAGGAAGAAACAGAGGAGGAAGGAAAGAGGAGAGAAGGAGCTTAAAATATCCAGTAAGCTTGGTCTCTGGGAAGGGATGCCAAGGTAAAAGCTATTTGATCCTTGAGGATTTGGAATGCTTTCTTGGTAAATCACTCTGGGAAAATACTCCCAGATTCCAAAAGAAGGACAAGCTGAAAGAGGAGACTTTCTCCAGTCCCTGATCTACTCTTAAGTCCCTCTCAAGGCTGAGCCAAGACCTCAAGGGACCTGCAAAATGTGTTCTACATCAGGGTCCTATTAGTAGAGTAGATATCAGACTCTTAGCTTTGGGGGGTTGTCTCAAATGACTAGAGGTTAGAAATGTAGAAGACATAGATAAAAATCACAGCACAGGTGATACCAAATTGTAGCTGGTGTGGAATGGAGACTGTGGACATGTATAACAGAAAAGAATTGCCACACATGTGAGAATATTAGGGGAGCATTCTATGCCCTGATTTACAAACCAGTTACTCATCATGGAATCCCATGCACACTGGGAATAAGGTGACGGGATACTATAGATTCTGATAAAAAAAAATGAGGGCTGCATAAAGGATAGGTATAGAGGGGCCGGGAGTTTGGCCTAGTGGTAGAGTGCTTGCCTAGCATGCACGAAGACCTGGGTTCAATTCCTTGGTACCACATGCATAGAAAAAGCCAGATGAGGTGCTGTGGCTCAAGCGGTAGAGCGCTAGCCTTGAGAAAGTCCAAGGACAGTGCTCAGGCCTCAGGGTAGACAATGGATAGAAAATTCTCTTTTCTGTCTTTCTCCAAATAATCAAGTATGCCAAATAAAAATTTTAAAAAGAAATTATAAAGGTAGTTAATATATTTTAGTAAGTCCTGAATGGTCAAGTGTTTGATCTGGAAATGCATAGACGCAAATATTAATGAAGTGAGCAAAATAAATATCGAGGCGTCCAGTCGCCCCTCACAATCTCTGGGCCGCTGGTTTCTCTGCCTATCTCTCCTCACAGCTCCTTCTGGACTTAAACAACAAGAACTTGCCAACTGACCATTTTCCTGTAAAAGCTGGTCCTTTGTTAACTTTAAATAAAGATTACTTTTTTCAAATCAGTAAAAACATAATGAGCTCAACAGCGGAATTAGCTAAGCAACGCTAAAATATACCAGAGGAAAAACAACAACAAAAACAACCCCACATGCTATCACATCCACACCAGCAAGTCTCTCTGTTAGATAAGAAACACAGAAGAAATTCTCATATAAAACAGGGCTTAAACAAAAGGAAATTTAAACCCAGCATCTGTGACTCACACCTAAAATCCTTGCTACTCAAGAGGATGAGATCTGAGATTCGAGGTTCAAATCCAGTCCAGGCAGGAAAGATTGTGAGACTTTTACCTCCAATCAGTTACCAAAAAGCTATAAAGTGGAGATGTGGCTTCAGTAGTAGAGGCTCAGCCTTGAGTGAAAAGACTAAAAGACAAATCCAGGACCTCAGTTCAAACCCCAAAACCAGCAAAAAAGATATACAGCAATTGAAAGCACTTCTTTGAAGCATTGTCAGAGAGCTGTCCAAAAGTATTGATCTTACAGCGTGTAGGAATCTCAAGAGGTTCTCATTTGCTCGTAAATGATTCTAAACTAAAGGTGTTCAGAGGAAGAATATGATTGCAGCCTTTCTCACTTATCATAATTCAAGAAGTCCTTGTTCGGTTCTGCACCGCCGTTTTCAGCATCTAATAGTGCTACTGGCTGCCATCCCTGCCATGGTAAATAAGGTTCCTAACTTATTTCAATCTTTCTTTTTCAAACAACCATTCTCTGCATTGTCCTTAGCATAATGTTTCATGCCAGTGGCTCCTGACAGCAAATGCCAGCCTGTTTTTCTTGTCTTTCACAGACTGTGACTGCTTTCCAAAAGTTTCCCAATATTTTCTAATGTTTGGTCAATTTGGTTTTTTTTTTTTCCAATTCACAAACTCTATTCACATGTTTAAATTAGTATTTTATATTGACTATTGTACTCTTCGGGCATAAGAATATTATACATAAAATCCAGCATATATATGAATTTCTCCCTTAATTATTCAGGCATTATTCTCAGTCATTTGAAAATAAATATACATACATACATATATATGTATATATTTACAGAATTAATTTTTTTGGGGGGGTCATGGGGCTTGAACTCCACCTGGGCGCTGTCCCTGAGTTCTTCAGCTCAAGGCTACCACCCTACCTTTGAGCCAAGCCCCATTTCCTGTTTTCTAGAGGTTAATTGGAGAAAAGAGTCTCAGGTCCTTTTGTGCCTGGGCTGGCTTTGAACCTTGATCCTCAGATCTCAGCCTCCTGAATAGCTAGGATTACAGGCCCAACTCAGACTTTATTTTATCTTATCACATGGCTTTTAAAATTTAATTGAGATAATATGCATGTGTACAAATAATCTAATTTTATTTTGCTTTTTGGGGCTTATTTTTTTTTTGACTCAGGGTATCACTAAGCAGTGTATATTGTCCTCCAAATTGAGTTCTCCTGCATCATGCTCAAGAATTGTGGGATCATGGAGCAGTTCTCAGTATATTCTAATGCAGTGCATCTTTACTATGGATTCACGAAATGTCCAATTCACTCTTCCTTTTTGTTGAGTATTTACTAAGCATTAGTCACTGGGTAGGAAATTGCCAATACAAATGAAAGCAAGAGAAATACAAGTTTTGTTCTTTATGAAGGCTTGCCCTGGGAAAGGAGTTGGACAGATAAATAGTCACCGAGTGACCACAGAGTATCAATGCCACGATGCGGAAGTAGACAGTTCAGGAACAGATATAGACAGTTGTCTCACCCCTACCTGGAAGGTGAGAGACAGCATTGGGGGGAAAGGCCTTCAGTTAAAGTGCAAACTCAAGGATGGGTGATCAAGCAAAATTCCCTCCTTTCAATTGACAATCCTCTTTAGTAGAGCAATATTATGAGCAAAGCATACCAAAGTTTACCAAAAGAACCATTACTATCTTTTAGAGTCTATTGAAATGGCACTTGATCTCTTCTTCTTAGCCCCTTTCCCTAAGACTTATGGAGCTTCGCTTCAACACACAATGAAACCTGTACTGATAGGGTCAGTAGATGCTGAAAAGAAAATTTTGCCATAGGAAAAAACTTTTCTTGGTGCTGAGAACTGAACCCAGGGCGTCAACTTTTTGTATGCTAAGCAGATACTCTGGCTATCATTGAGCTTCCTCTCAACCCTAGAGACAACTGTCTAATTCCAAGTAACTAATACACAAAATGCTTTTTATATGTTCAATTGCTAACTGACCATTGTCTTTTCAAGAGGGTCACCATCCAGTTATTTCCTAATAAGAATTTTCAAGTGGGTGATATTAGATTACCCAAATAGGAAGAGAGGCCCGGACATGTTTGCTTTTTCCCAGAAACCAGATGAGAACATTTAAAAGGAGTGGAAATTCCATCTGCAGTGTCTCCCCCTGCCCCGCCCTGTCCCATCCCTTAAAATAAGAATCACTTTGGTTTTCCAATAAAGACAACTTTATCTTTTTCATGGATGTTTATTATCATTAATTTATCACCTCAAGGTCATTAGGAGAAAAGTCAAAAAGCTGAAAATAGAATTGGTGAAGGAAAATCCAATCACACTGAATTGGTATTCTGAGAAATAAAGCATTGTTTGGGGGAAATGCCCTTTAAATGAACAGCCACATAGATAAACGGAAAGTCTCAGAAACAGAATGTGAATCTTGGTGGTTAGGTTTTTGTTTGTTTGTTTGTTTAAATCTGCAGCCAGAGTTAAAGGAGAACACTACATTCCTTCTTGAGGCCATTTTAGCCATTGTTGATACATTCATTCTCTATGTAGATGTACACAGGAATTACATTTCAACACATACGCTTCTGTGTACAATGTATGTTTGTCAATGTTACTCCAGTTAATCATTTTCCCCCATCTCCCAATCCCAGTCCTGCTCATCCCCTCAAGTTTCCCAGTTTCATTTTCACATACAGAAATTGAATATTATAACTGCATTTCCATCTTTTCCTCTCTCTCCATTTTTCTCTTGCCTTCTGATTTCTAATTCTCCTTCCCCCAGCTCCCATCAACAAGATGGTGAGTCGTTCAAAGGCATTACACTATTGGAATTTTTCCTGATCACACAATATTTTAGTTAGTGAATACATTTGTGTACTCGTGCATATGACCCTGTATATACACATACATTATTTATTTATAAGTTAGATCTAATTTCCACATATGAGAGGGAAACACGTATACTTTATCTTTCACAACCATGTTCATTGCTGCACAGTTCACCATAGCCAAGTTATGGAAACATCCCAGATGCCCTTCAATGGAAGAAGAGATCAAGAAAATCTTACAAGTATATATGTATACAAACGCATTGTCTGATGATATCAGATGATCTAATTACCTATGACCACAGAAAGTCTCATCAAGTATATTCAATCCACATTAATGCTTCACATTCACAGCCCTTAAAAGTTTAAGTGTAGCTGTCAGTGTAGCTCATTGGTAGTAAACTGCCTCGAGTTCACAAGATATGGGTTTATTCCCCAGCACAGGAAAAACAAAAGTATTATTATAGAGGGTGCGAGAGGCTAATGCCTATCATTTCTACTCAAGAGGCTGAGATTTGAGGTTTGAGGTTTGAAGCCAGCCCAGGCAATGTTCAGGCCCTGAGTTTAAGCTCCAGGACTGGTGTGCATGCGCACACATGCATACACACACACTTTTAGGGATGAGATTTGCTGCATTCATGTAGCTGAGTTGTTGTGGCAAAGACATCAAAAGGAACAATGCTGACTCAGGCTAATGAGAATTTGAAGTTGAAATTTCCTATTTCTCATTGACAGGCTGTACCTGGCTCCCTGGATCCACCGGGCATTTAAATGGTTATTTGGAAGTCTTAGCTTTTTCTTTCTTTCTTTTTTTTCCCTAAATGTCTGGATCAAAGCAAGCTCACAGAGACAGGTGTCCCTAATCCCAGCTCAACTTAGTCCTATAGAGCAACGAATGTCAGGAGTACTGACAGTTGCTGTTTCAGCACAAATGGTAAACTCTCTATCCTGCTCTCTTTCATCTGAGTTTACACAAGGCCTATGAGGAAATGTGCTGAGACTCTTCGCTCATGGGGTTGTCTTTGTTGGGAACTCTTTTTTTTTCAAAGCCAATGAGGGCATCCACCGCTTTTCTTTAAAATTATTTTTTTTCTTTCATCCTGTCACCACTGAAAGACTGGTAAAATGAAACCAACTAAATTGTTACAGGAACAGGGCGTAGGCTGGGCTGTAAGTGTCTTCATGGTAAAGGACCTGTAGGAACACACTTCAAAGTGATCAAGTAGGCGAATATCACTTAATCTAGGATGTGTTTCCTAAAAAAAAATAAACTTCCTGGAAATTGAAGTTGGCCTTGTGCATGGGGCTTTCGGGGGTTCATAGTGCATGGCTCACCACTGTTCCAATGGGCTTCTCACTTGAGTTCACATAGGTGTGGTCTGAGGAAAAGAGGTACCATGTATTCCATTTTACATCTTTTTGTTTGTCAGCTAGACACTAGTTAATAGTACATTAGAAGCCCAATCATCATTCTAAAAATGCAAAGGATCTCAAATCTTTGCCATTAGTTCTTTCTCATGTTCAGTATTTCAAAGCCTTTGATGATAATCCCACTTATCCCATCAATAAATGGTGTCAATAACCCATGTACAAAGACCACAAAACTCGTTTTTCTAAACTCTACTTGTATTATTGAGCCATCTATTTCCTAACATTTAGAAGGCACTGTCTTCTCAAATCTAGAAAATCTATATTACTAAAATTCAAGCTTTATACGCATTCAAATGTATTTGTAGGTCAGGCATCTCTCGCTCATCCCTGTATCCTAACTACTCAGGAGACTGAATCTGAGAATATCTGATCCAAGCCATCCAGGTAGGAAAAGTCTATGAGACTTACGTCCAATTAATCACCTAAAAGGCTGAAAGAGGAACTGTAGTTTAAGTGTTAGAACAACTAGCCATGAGAAAAACAGATCAGGGCCAGCATCCAGACATGGAGTTCAAGCTCCAGGACTGATACAAAAACAAACAAACAAAAACAAAACAAAACCTCAATACAAACAAACAGTTCTCTTAGAAAATTATTTCCCAGTGGCAACTACACTCTGGGGCAGTAGGCAAAAGAAAAGAATAAAGAAGGAGGCTGCCAGACAAAATTCAAAATTTTTATTAGGCAACAGGAATGAATGAAGCTCTATTATTTACTTTAATGACAATTTAGCACATGATAAAACTCATTCCCAATGGCTCTGCTAAAAAACAACGGGTGTTAAGTAGCTCATCTCACTTGTGAACACAGAAGCTACCTGAGCTGAAAGTGAGATGTTTAATTTGGTCATCTAAATTTTCATTATCTTTCTCAAAAAGAAAAGAAAAGAAAAGATGAGAGAGAGAGAGAGAGAGAGAGAGAGAGAGAGAGAGAGAGAGAGAGAGAGAGAGAGAGAGAGAGAACACAAAGCTTCCCTAATATGAGGGCGGAATGCAGAAAATGCTAGAGTTGGAATTGATGAACTAAACTATAAATAGAAGAAACATAAAAATTGCAGCAGTTTAATCAAAGACCCATTGAGATTAGGTCTTTTTTTTTTTGAAATTCTTATTGGGTTCTGTGGGTAATTTTCAAGTATAACATGGAGGCAAAACACATCGTAAGTGCCATGGTAAACTTGACTTAGAAGAGAAACATGGTATTCTTCGGTTTTGAGACTGTTTCCACAGTGCATCAAACTTGGTAGTTCTCATTTCTGCCTACAAAAAGAACACATTACATTTCAACCAGTGGTTTGGTAAAAGAGGAAGAAAAAAATCAGCTTGTCTCAGTGTTTATTCTAATACTTTCCAAGGTTACCATAGAGATTTCACCTGCGGGACTAAGATGTTAATCAGTAACCTCAGAGTTTGTTCAACAAAGCAAGCTAAAACTCAAATGGCAAAACTGTGGCCAGACCTCCTGTGTTACCTCATAGAGTTAGCTGTGAGACTAAGCTGGAGTTGTGGGCAGGTTTAGTCTATTACTTCTGTTGTAACACTGACTCAAATCTTTACTCTTGTCTGTAACTCATTGTATTTATTACTATTTGTCACCAGTATTACTCTATTATGCTTGTAGCATCAGGAAACCATTTACAACACAGTCCTCTTCATCTCTCTCTGTAGTTTAGACATAGCCTAGACATAGCTTGAGTTATTATGCCAGTCTGACAGATGAAGATAAGCCAGGCTGTACACCCTATCACATACCCACAGCATCCAATTGACACATGCTTGATTTCTCATCTAGAAAACTCTCCTCCATTCCGTACTCTCCCTGACGTCCTATGAACAATTCTGTAGACAGGTAACACTTGATGGCTCAATCATAGTTGGTATCTAAGACAATTTAAATGGTAGATTAAGAACATCCTGAATATATAATTCATGCTGCTTCAGCTTTCTTATTTATGAAATGAGAAATTCATGTGCGTACAATACAATTCAAACCCACCTGCACTTCAGGAATACCTCAAGGAACTTTCATACCACGTTGAACATCTAAACTAGTGGCTAGGGCCTAAAACTCTATATTTTAACAAGTGTTCAGTAGTTTCTGATGCAGTGGGTTGTGTAGTGGAGAGCCACAGGGGCCCTTTCAGATCTCACATGCTGTTCTGACAGGTTTACCATTCACCAAGCCATGGGATTATAAATTCTGTAAATCATCCGTGAGAATGCTGCCCAGCTTCCAAGAAGGAGGGAGAGTTACATGGGAACTGAACTTACAGAATAGGATTTTGTGATGTGTACAGGGGGATACCTGTATATATGAGATACTTCATGACCTATTTATGAAACATTAGAGAATTATTTCACTAAAGCATACTCTATATTGACAGGAATAGATGGATTAAAAATGAAAAAGAATATCGGTTATAAAATAAATGTTTTAACTACATGAAATAAATGTATATTGTTTTTTTAAATAAAATAAAATAAATGTTTTAGTATTAGTGATATAATAAATGTTTTAGTTCAGGTCAAATCAGATGGTTATTTTATGACAGCTAGCTTCCTCACTACCCAAGAGTCATCATCTCTAATGGATAAACACAAAATGGACATTTGAAAATCCTCACTACCCTTAATCAAAAAGAAAAAAGAAGAAGAAGGAAGAACAAACAAATCACATCAGCTCAGCCTAGGAGCAAAGAACTCATCTGACACAAAATTTCCTTTGAGTCAGATATATATTTTCTTTTAGAGCATCAACTATAATCTTTACAATAGCGACTTCCCTTGGCAAAACAAAACCAAAAAAACCAAATGTTGGACATCACATCTTTCTGATTTGTGGCTCCAGAGATATACTTTTATATCACTGAAAGGGAAAAAACGTTCTTCCACACAGGAACTCAAGGACAAACATGATAAATCTTAGTTGCTCTTAAGGTACTCTCAGTGCTGTCTCATGGTAAGTTCATAGATGAGAAAAAGAAGGAAGCAGGAAGCCTAGTATCTAGTTAGCTCTCTGGTAGTTACCCTCAGAAACTAGTGTAGAAAACAATTTAAGTATCAACCAAAACGAAGCCAAGAAAAACTTTCTTTACCTTTCATCTTTTTTTAATCCCTTCCCCCATTCTGATAGAAGTGTGCTTTTCTTTTTGAGTTCCACATGATTTATTATTGTTTGTTTATTTTTTTAATTTGTGTGTCCGACCTCAGTGACTAAGTTTAGGGCTATCCCTTAGCTTTTTTTGTTCAAGGTTGATACTTTACCAGTTGAGTCAAAGCTCCACTTCTGATTCTCTGGTGTTGAACTGTTGGTAAGAGTCTCAAAGGCTTTCCTGTCTGAGCGGTCTTTGATCCTCAGATCACAGCTCCCTCAGTAGCATGGATTACAGGCATGAGGCACCACTGTTTGGCCCTGAGTGCCACATGATTTTAATCCCACTGTAACATCTGTTCTTTTGATATAAAAGAGGTTGTTTACTCTTTTGCTTCAATTATTTACTTAGTTTGTCTTCATAAACTTTTTGATTGCCATCTATATGGGCTTCATGAGGGCAGAATATCCTTGGTTTATTACTGCTCAATTTTTTGGTATGTGCGTAGGGCACAGATTCAAGAAGCATCTGTGGAAGGAATCAAGTGCAGCCACTGCTTGGGCTTGGTCTCTTCACAACATCAAAAAAGAGCTCCACTGGTATTCAGGTTAAAGTTTTCAGATCAACCATGATCATTCTGCAACTTAATTCTATTCCTGGATAGCCTGATGTAGAAAATAGGTGACAAATCAGAATGTTGTTACAAGTGGACCACTCCTGGTCTTGAAATAGATTTATTCAAATGGATTTGCAGGCTTTAATCTTGTCATAAAGCTGATAAGGCAGCCTAATGGTTCTGAAAATATTGGAGATCTCCAATGATGTAATTTCACGGACATGATATGCTAGAGAGTTTCCATTTTATTCAAGGGGATTTTCAAAGATAAATTTAAACTCTATCACCACAAAAAGACTTTAATCTTTTAATTCCAGGTATGATACGTGTTATATCAATTATGAGAGATTTTTAACTATTCTTTAAATTTTAATGGTTACAATGTTTAGTTCCCAAGAGATCCATCTGCCTTTTCTATTTGCTTTTGCTCTCAGCATTGGATTCTGATGCTTTCATCTCAGAAATATTCCTTTTTTTTAAATTTCATTTTTCATCTGTAAAAATGGAAATGATAATGAAATCACATCATCGTAGCTTCTGTGAAAGACTATTGAATAACTTGTAAAATGTTTCTAAAATAGTGTTCTCTGAATTTGAAGTTAATTTACTGTTATTATCATTATACTTCCATTCCCTTTACTCATAGTATAAAGTGAAATCCCTAGGTAGTAGTTTAAGTACTCTAGAAAATTCCTTGTTTTTATAACATCTTTCACATTTAGATATTTATCTATACCATGTCCCATGTGCAGGTAATTACTATATATTTACTTGGAAATTTTCAATTGTGATACAATGTTTTAATTATTTCAATAAAGTTTAAAATAGTGCTGCTTTATATAATCCAAATAGATCATAATTTCAAAAGTGAAGGCCAAATTACAGGAAGAAATACCTGTTTTGAGAAATGTCAGGTATTAGTATAGCAACTGTAATGTAGCAAATCATTTAATAATTTTTTAAAAAAGAATCAAATATATATCATAAAATTAAGAAGTGTAAGGGAAGGGATAAGCAGGGGAGGGATGGGTGACAATGCTGAAAGGGTGACATTGATCAAGATATATTGTATTTGTAAATGGCTTTGTTAAATGGCAATTCTTTAAAGATAATATAATTAGTTAATTAATTTAAAAAGTCAAAGCCTGGGCCTGGAGTTTGGCCTAGTGGTAGAGTGCTTGCCTAGCATGCACGAAGACCCAGAGTCGAATCCTCGGTATCACATATATAGAAGAAAGCTGGAAGTTTTGCTGAAGCTCAAGTGGTAGAGCTCTAGCCTTGAGAAAATCCATGAACAGTTCTCAGGCCCCAATTTCAAGCCCCATGACTGGCAAAAAAAAAACCCTGTAAATTATTCATTATGTAATATTTATGAGAGGAATGGATTATCAGTCCCATCTCAGTATTGAGATTGTCTCAGTGATCCAGAGGCATAATTGCCCCCAGACTAGCATTTGAGATAATAAACAAACATATTAGCCAATAAAACATGACAAGTGGTGACAGGGATTCTGAAAAGTGTACATGTCTGCACCTTTTGGGCATTAGAGTACTCCTTTAGAACAGGTGCTTGGCTAAGTCCATTCTGACTAGAAGACATGGAACATAAAGGAACCAGTCCCACAAGAATCTAGAGAATGCTGTTGCAAGGAGTAGCAGTTAAGTAGGGACTCCACCAGGGAAAGGCCTATTTTAGAAGGAGCCAATGAGATTGAAGTTAGCGCAATCAAGATAGAACATAGAATATTGGGTCTACAATTAAACAGATAAACTAAAGATGTCACCTAGAGCTGGTACTTAGAAACGTAACTTGGAAATTTTCACATTTACTGACAAAAGATAAAAGAATCAATAGAAATATTTCAAAAGAAATCAAGAAAGATGGTACAGGAAAATCTTACAAGAGTGGTAAATGGAAGAGCCAGGGCATGTAATGCCACAGATGGAAAAGAAAAGAAAAGGTTTCAAAGTAAGGGAAATGACAGGTTATGTTACATACTGCTTGGAGGCAAAATAAACTGTGAAAACGAAGTGGTTGAATTGTTTGGCAAATACAGAATAAAGAGGGTAAAAGAGAAACATTCCAAGCATGGATGGGATGAGAAATAGCAGCCGTAATGGCCAAATGCTTTCTCAAGAATTTGTGAAAGAGGCTGGAGACAGAGCAACAGAGATTAGCAGTGCATCAAGAGAAGGGCTTTGGTGTTGCTCATTAAGATGAGGAATATTGGAACACATTTATAAGCTGGTAGGAATGATCTAGAATAAAGGGGAATTGTAGTAAGCAGCACAAATGCCAGGACTTTTTAAATGGAGAAACTGACATTCAATTTGGGGCAACATTCATTACAGACAGACTTGATGCAGGTACAAGTCCCAGCTCTGCTAATGATCAGAACAAACTCCACCTCTCTCACGATGGGAACTTCTCCCACGTGAAAGGACTTACTTTAGGGCTGTAGTCTAATAATAATCGTGTTTTTTTTTGCCAGTCCTGGGGCTTTAACTCAGGGCCTGGGCACTGTCCTTGGGCTTTCTTAGGGCTAGAGCTGTACTACTTGAGCTACAGTATCACTTCTGGATCTGACTCTGTTTGTGCTACTGAGGAATTGAACCTAAGGCTTCTGCATACCAGGCAAGCACTCCACCTGTAGGCCATGCTTCTGGCCCAGTCTAATAATTATCTAATAGTAAGAAACTAAACCCAGCAACACCAAGGACGATAATCAGTAAGAACTCACTAACCACTGAATCAAATTTTAAGACAATCTTTGGCTAACATCCCTGCTAGATGATTTTTTTTTTCTACTTAGCCTTTTGGGACACCTCTGTCATTTATTTTGATAGGCTGTTTCTTTCAAGATGCTCATGTGGCACAAATTCACTCCTTAGGATAAGAAGATAGTATATTCCCTTGATGATTGAGTAGCAGGATGGGCTGACTTCATATATATACTCTTAAGCAGAAACCATCAAGGTCTGAGGTGTTGCAACAGTGAGCTGTGACACTGATTTCCAGCAGGCCTGCATTACCTCAGAGCTGTAACCGACATAGAGACAAGTGGTTTTCAGCTGAAACCACTCTTTTATTGACTGGTGCACTCTCACAGTCTCTTACTTTATAGGGGGGAGGGGGGCGGAATCCAACATCAAGAAGAGCCTAAGGATAACTGGACAGTTTATTGATCTTTCATTGGCCTTTGATCAAGTAGATGCGAAGTAACAGTATTCCAAACTGAAGGATTTATGTTTTCAACTGCTAGAATGTTTCAAAATTTGCATCTGAAACAAGATGACCTTTTTTCATATAAAAACTCTTATCCATTTTTATGAAATGGGACTATATTTGTTTCCCTATTGGTTGGAAATTATATCCTAATTGGTGATTATGTTTATTTGTAAAATTGGGTGCCTACCACAGCTCCTGTCATTTAGTCATACACAGTGAGTAAATGTATGTGCCTCTGGCATAACACTGGAATGTTTCATTCTTAGAGTGTGGTTCAGATACATAAATAGTGTACAAGTGTGTACCTTAATTCTCTGCTGTTACTACTTCAGAATTCTTAATAATTTTGAGTAAGGGGTCAATTTTTTCTTTTCTCCTGGATTTCACAACTCAGGGAGCTACTCCTGTTCTATCTCTCCTCATCATACAACCTTCTAGCTCAGGTCTCTCAGTTTTATTGTTGTCCTAGTTCAAGCGAGAGGGTACTCGCCTCTGCATTATTTACATAGACACTTCACCTTGTCCAATATAGTTTCTATCATATATGCATAATGTTCATTTTGAAGTAGAAATCAATTCAAGCACTTCAGTATTTATTTTCTCTATTACTTTGAGTCTTTGTTTTAATTTACCTGGTGTAAAAATGGTATTGGTGGTTAAAACCAGAAAAAAATTCAGAAGCAGTTTCCAAAAAAATCAGTTCTGATTCAATAAAATATTGACTTGAAAGAAGATATTATTAATTAACCTGCATTTCTAGACAAATTCTCTGATTTCAGCACTTTGTTAGATGCATGGGTGTAGAGGTGCTATCAGGGAAGAGAAAACTAGGAAAACAAGCACCATTTGTAATTTTCTCTAGAAGGCACATCGAAAGGCCAATTATTTCATAAGTCTTCTCTGTTGCAGCAAATAATGACAAATTTTGAAAAAAACTAAAACAAGAAAACACTTGAGGTTAGCTGAGCAGTGGTGGCTCATGCCTGTAATCCTAGCTGTTCAGAAGGCTGAGATCTGAAGACCAAGCTTAAAGGCAGCTCAGGCAGACAAATTAGAGAGAATCTTATCTACAACTAACCAGCAAAAAGCCATAAGTAGAAGCAAGTGTTAGAGCAACAGCCTTGAGCACAAAATACAGAAAGAGAGAGCGAGAGAGAGAGAGAAATATAAAACCCTTGGTGTAAAAGTCATTTTGCTCTATGTCTCTAAGGATCTAGTTTTCATGCTACTAAGATAAATTAAAGTTGATGGATTAAAAAAAATACATCTTCCTGAGGGTGGGGCTTAAGTGATACAATGCCCTGAGTTCAATCTCAGTAGTGTAAAAAGCATGTTATATATATATATATATATATATATATATATATATATATAGTCAGGATAAGGTATAGAGGGGTTACAGTTACATATTGTACATATTGTAACAATATGAGATTAACCAAAGGGCAATAGGAGAGAAGAGAAATACATAGTACATGAAGAATAGCAATCACATAAGATAAAGCTCTTGTTTCCATATTCTGGAGATCCTTTCTAGCCTTGAAAAGCATTTTTTTAAAAGCAAGGAAAAATGGTACATTTTGTAGGCATCTTCAAGCACTCCCCAGGTCATTTCCATACAGAGACATGCAATGTACATGCAGACAAAATAGTACTAAATGTTAATTTCTGATTTTACTCAGTCTCCAAAGTGTTGAGATCTTGAGATCCATTCCTACTCAGCAACAGAAAAAGAAATATTAGTTGTGGTTGGAAATTAAAATATCTAAATATTCGTTATTCAACCCTGAGCAGAAGTTTGGGTAAATGGATAAGGGAAGGGGCATACAGATAGAATGCTGTCAGTTATTGTCTTCCTCTTCTTGAAGCTCCTGAGATGCAATTAGATCTGTAGAATGTTGACTGGTCTGTGTGCATTGGGACAATCTTTGAAGAGTTGTTTTAGCTCCATTTTACTTTAATGATATGCCTTTGGCTTTTATTTAAGATTTATACTAGAACGCATCACATGAAACTCACTTTTGCATTTACTGTAAAAGTGTGGCTGAGGGCATTGCCCGTTACATCATTCAATATGTTCTGTGAAGTTCCCTGTGAAAAAATGCTTTCAAAATTAATTTTAGATGATAAAATGGTCCTCCTTGCTAAATTGACAGTCTGATTATTTGCCAATAATGCCAGCTGAATTAATTATGGCTGTTTGCTGCTTTAGGTGGCAATATCCAACTCAGATTGGCTAATCAAAGAAAGGAATTAACTATGTTTCATTGCTGGGAAGAATTCTTAGATCAGAAAAAGAATTTAAGAAGGAAAATCAGGCGTTAAGTCTTTAAGGGGAAAAGTTCAAACTCAGGCCATACTTTCTTTACATTTTCTAGGTTTTGTTTTGTTTTGTTTTTCTGGGTTTTTTTGTTTTGTTTTGTTTTGTTTTGCTGCTTTGTTCCCTTTCCTCACTGGAGTCAGGGCAGCTCTCCAAGTTGGAAAGGATGGTCAATTGCCTCTCTGATCCATTATTTTCCACCTTATCATCTTTGGTGGGAAATAAAAACTACCCTAAACTCAATTCAACTACTTCTGGGATGATATGCGTTGGTTCAAGTCTTCTTGGTCAGAGGTTGGAAAATCACAATGTCAGGGGGTGGAGCTTCAGTGCATAAGGGCTGTGCATGCTGACTGACAGCTGAGACAGGATGGAAAGAACGTCATTACTGGAGAAAAAAAGAAAGCCAGGGGGCAAGTGAAAGGCCATGGCCAGAGTCATCCATAACTTTCACTAAGATGATCAATTTGTTTTCTTTTTGCTATGAATTTCAGGAAGATCATAGGCAAACATGAAGGTCAGTCTGAGGAATTACCTTTACATCTCAGCTCAGATGGTTTTTACCTTTGATTTTAGTTTCCCAATTTATTTTATAGCTCATCATTATGCCCGTTCTTATACGCTTTTGAGTGTCCTTTGGAAAGGAAATAAAATGTAGATATTTTAAATAAATTACAGTGATTGTCTCATGAAATAATTTATTGGGTTATTTTACTGGATCTTAGAATGCAGATTTAATAGCAGATATGATGTGTTTTTGAATATAAAAGTAGTAATAAAATTCAAGATGCATAGTATGTCTATTAAAATAGGTAAAGAAAGAATAAGCCAAGTCTTGTCCTTAAGGACAATGTTATTGTCAGCATTGATAGCCGATGATGGCCTTGAATTTGCACTTGGGACATAATGAAAGGAGAAACTCTTCTTCTTACAGGATGAATCATAACTTTTCATGTAAGTATTACCCTGTAACTTTGTCATTAGAAGACTCTTCAAGGAATGGAAAGACTTAGAAAAAATCATATTAAGTGAAGTAAGCCATACTCAAAAGAACATAGGCTCAATGGGTTCCCTCATTTGTCATAATCAGTAGAAACCTTGGGCTCTCCTAGCAGAAAGTTACAATAGAATAAAACCTAGATACATAAGGCCATATAGTATGATGCTAAATGAAAGGACCTCCAGGATATAGAAACAAAAGCCATATAATGAGTGATTGTTATCCTTAATGTACTATGTTATCTCTCATCTCTTTTGATGTCCCTTGGCTATCTCATATTGTTACTGTATTTCACCTTGTTATATGATATATTGTATATAAGCATATTTGGTTACTGAAATCGGATAGGGAAGAGTTGAGGGGCGGGGGTTAGGGGAGGGAAATGGGGACCAAGACATGAGAAAGGGTATCAATGTATGTGAAATAATGCACCTTCTATCTGGTGAATATAATGTAACCCTTCTATTAATTACAATAAAAATATATGGAACAAAAAGAAGACACTTCAAGGAGTAAGTGTGGATTCAAAAGGAGAGAGATAGGGCTTCTATCATTTTTTCAGTGGTATTAAAAGCTGTTGTGGCTAGGGCCGGGAGTTTTGCCTAGTGGTAGAGTGTTTGCCTAGCATGCATGAAGACCTGGGTTTGATTCCTCAGTACCACATACATAGAAAGAAGAAAAAGAAAAAAAAAGCTGGAAGTGGTGCTAAGACTCAAGACTCAAGTGGTAGAGCTCTAGCCTTGAGAAACTCCAAGGACAGTGCTCAGGCTCTGAGCTCAAGACCAGGACTGGCAAAAAATAAAAAAGAAGCTGTTGTTTAAAAACTTAGGTTTGTTAAATACTTCATATACTTCATGATAACATATGTTTTACTAGTGTTTTTTTTTAAGATCCTTGAAATTCAAATTTCTTTCAGCTACGACTAAGAGAAAATAAAATATCTTACCCTTTCTTAGGCTCAGGTTTAGAAGGGAAACAATGGAGCCATTCCATTAAAAGAATATCCCAGGATAGAAAAAGCCTAAGCCTATCCAATGTCCTTTATGCCAGGAGCTCGTTGTCCAGCTCTGGGAGGAAAGATGTGGCTCCTTCTGCAAAAAGGCTTGCTTTCTCTTTCTTTTCATAAAAGTTCTAGCTGGGCTGCTTACTAGTTTTGCAGTACAGTTGATAAGATGTCACATCAGTCATACTACATAAACATGACTTTTTTTGTGCCCAAGAACCATGATCTGTTCTTCAGCAAAGCTGGTTTGGTTTGAGTTAGGACAAAAAAATTAAAAGGAAAAGAAATGATAGGAGATGTCCTTGAGTGGAAATATTGGGCAACAAAAATGGAAACCACTAATCTTGTTTTGCTTTATTTTGTTTTCCAGAGGACTGCATAGTCATTTATTAGGTACTTCTTACACAACAGCTGCAACCTACACAGTCCCTTTTCTTTGCTAAACAAGGGACATCATTTAGATGGGTACTGAAGAAGAGGAGAACAATACCTTGACACCTATTCATTGTCCACAAGTTCCTCTCCTCTCCTTAAGCCATTTTGGTCCTGTATTCATTACGTACATTAGTCAATCAAGAGTAACAGGGTATTAGTGGAAAGCCAGGTGTGTGATTCTAGAGATACAGGCTGCATAACACTAGCATGTCCTTTTCTATCTCTCTGGAAAGTAACAAGGAGTCAAATGAGCATGTGGGTATGAGTATTGCTTAATCTTTCTCCTAAAATGAGATTATTTTATTCCGCACAAATGTTATATTCAATTACAAAAAGAGAGACTCAGATAAGTTTGATGTTTACCTCATAAAATTTCAATACTCTCTTTGGTCCTTTGTGTTGCTTCACTTAATTAGAAAAGAAGTAGCTTTGCACAGTGGCTCATGACTGTAATCCTAGCAACTCAGGAGCCTGAGATCTGAGGATCATAGTTCAAAGCCCAGGCACTAAAGACCATGAGACTTTTATCTCCAATTAACCACTAGAAAACCGTAAGTGGCACTCTGGCTCAAGGGGTGGGGCAATAGCCTTGAGCTGAAGAACTCAAGAACAATGCCCAGGGCCAGGAGTAGGGCAGTAGCCAGGCGCAGAGTTCAAGCCACACACACCAGAAAAAAAAAAAAAAAGAAAGAAAGAAAAAAGAAAAGAAGAGGGGGAGAATGCAGTAAAAATGTCAATGCCTAAGAAAAAGGGAGAGAAAGGGTGGGTTGGAAGGGATGGGTGAGAATGTGAAAAGGGGTAACAGATTAAAAATGCATTGTATTCATGAACTGCTTTGGTGAATGAACACTACTTTGTACAAGTACTTAAAGATAATAAAAATAAGAAATAAAAGTTACAAAATGTATTCGTATTTTTTTTTTGCCAGTCCTGGGGCTTGAACTCAGGACCTGAGCACTGTCCTTGGGCTCTTTTAAGGGTAGAGCTCTACCACTTGAGCCAAGAGCACTATTTCCAGCTTTTTCTATGTATGTGGTACTGAGGAATTGAGCCCAGGCCTTCATGCATGCTAGGCAAGCACTCTACCAATGGGCCAAACTCCTGGCCACAAAATGCATAATAATAATAATAATAATAATAATAATACTTTTAAAACCATAAAAAGAATACTACTTATAATGTGAAATATTTTCCCTTAAAACTGCAGTTAAAATAATTACATACTTGAGCCATCTTCTTTTTGACAAAAAAAAGAGATAAGAAAAAGTACACATTGGACAAAAGTAAGCCTTTTAACCAATAGAGTTAGGAAAACTGTATATCAACACTTGGAAGACTGAAACTAGACCCATCTTACACTGTGTAAGAAATGAATTCAAATGGATTCAAGATTGAAATGTAATGTCTGAAACTCCAAAACAAAATAGCATAGGGAAAATAGTTAAAGATAAAGGTTCAAAAAATGACTTTCTGAATAGGAATCAGGTGATCAGTTATTTAGAACAAGAATTGACAAATGGAATTACATTTACTTTAAAAGCTTCTGAATATCAAAGGAAACAATTACCAGAATGAAGAAACTACCCACAGAATGTGAGTAAATATTTGCAAGGTATTCACCAGAAATAAAGGTTAATATCCAGAATTCATGAAGAGCTCCAAAAATTAAATAGCAGAAGAATCTCCAATTAATAGACAAATGAACTGCGCAGTTCTCAAAAGACAAAGTACAAATGATCAAATAATACATAAATAAATATCCAATATCCTTAGTCATAAATGGAATACATTTCAAAACTGCAGTGAGATTGTATCTCATCCCTGTCAGAAAAGCAATCATCTAGAAAACAAAAAGTAACAAATGTTGAAGATGTATGTGTCTGCATAAACAATCTTAAAATCATGTTGGTGAGAATATAAATTAGTACAGCTACAAATTTTATTTCACCATAAAACTAAATACAACTATCATAGGAGCCCTCAATATCACTTGTGGACAGATGTCCAAAGGAATGTAAGTCAATATATAGTAAAGATACCTGAGCACTCATCCACATGAGAAGAGGTATCAATGTTGGAGAAGTAATGCACCCACTACCTGACAAATGTAACTGTAACCCCTCTATACATTACCCCGATGATAAAATTTTAAAAAAAATCCCTCAAAATATAGAATCAATCTCGATGCCCAAAAACCAATGAATGAATGAAGACGTATGATATACATATATATATATATGCACAATAGAGTAGCCACAAAAAGAATGAATTTTGAGTTTCTAGTGCTTATTTCCTGCACAGGGAACAAGAAATGATTCTCTTTGTTTATTTCTCTTTACTTTAACCCTGTTGTATTAAAATAAATCATTGCTAAAACTTTCCAAAGAACATGAAGATGCAGACCAAGAAAGAGGAGCAGGAGGAAGAGGAGGATCGGGAGGAGGTGAGGGAGAAGATGATGCAAAGGCCCTAGTACATGATAGGCAAGCTCTCCTCCACTGATGTATGCTCTCAGCCATATATGTATATTTGTGTTATTTCTTTAGACAGATTTCTAAGAGTTAGGTCACTAAATAAATAGATGAGCTTGCTTTTGTGGCTCTTAAACTCGCATTGTCATTCAAAAGGGCTAAACAAAGTGGTATTGTCAAAATAAAGAGGTGAAAAATCCAGTTTTACTATGGCTTTGTCATGTGAATTCATTTGAATATTTTCTTGTATTTAACTTTTTACAAATTAAGTAATTGTACAAAGAAATTGCCATTTAACAAAGCAGCTTATGAACACAACGTATTTTGATCAATACATGGAGTTTCATAAAAAGAATCAGCTGCTGAGAGAACACTGTGGGTTTTGTCTTCTTTTCCTTGCCAAGCTGGGCTCTCCTGCTCTTCCCTGCACTTCCTTTGAATCAAGTAATTAGTTCTCACACTCTCTTTGGTGCTAGCCTGACATGTACCCCAGGGCTTATCTCTGCTTGTCACCTACTCATGGGGATGAATTTCTCCTTCAGATGTTTGTCCTTCAGCTTCCTTTCCACTAGAATACCTCAGGATGTGGCAGTCTACTACCCCTGAAAGTGATCCAGCCCAAAGACATGCTGTCACTTGCTTCCCCCCCCTTACGAGTGGAGATCCAGAGCATAGGTTTTTTTCTAGTGCTTTTAGTTCCTGCTGACACCTGACCTTTCCCAGTGGAAACAATGTAAGCGACACTGACTTGAATGACTGTAACTTCAAGTTGGGCAGCAGTGAATCCACCCTGCCTGAGGCATCAGCCTGTCCTAAAGTGTTACTAAGTAGTGAATTAGGGAGGGGGTTTCATTTCCCTCAGATCAGCTGATATTGATGCCCAGAAAGCCTGAGCTCTATTTTACGTACAGTGAAGTTCTGAGAGCCTTGTAAATAGTTTGTCCAGCTTGCACCATCCTTTCCTCTCTCATCCCCCATGAATTTGCACATAATAAGTAAAAGAACCTATCAATAGTTATATCTGTTTTGTTTTGACATGACATTCTGAAATCTGATTGTAACTGTGTGTCAATATATAATAATGTTTTCTTCTTTTTTCATATGTAATCATTTGTTTTCATATAGAATGAGTCAGAAGAACATAGAAAGGAATAGCCAGGATGGGGGGGGGGGTTATAGAGAATAATGAAGTCATAATGATTATGACTCAGGTGTATTATATAACACTTTACCTAATACAATTAATATAAGTTAAAGAACATTACTTTTAAACAATTTTGAATAAACAATAACTTCATTGCTAGGTGGCATTCAGCTGCAGGTAGCAGAGATGCCTAACACAGAAGCTTAAAGAAATAGTGGTTTTCAATGTGGAGACAGAATGAGAAGTCTAGAGGCAGCTCCATAGTGCCCTCTGAGAACCTCTCCTAATACTCTGCTTTACTCTTCTCAACTGAACTCTGGTATCCTTATAGCCATCTCCTTGGCCAGGCCTGGCAAGAAATGCTGGTTTCAGACACAAGACACAAGAAGAGAGGCTAGTGTTCTGCTGGCACACTCAGTTACTGCTTCTAGAATCACAATGTCTTTTCCTACTCCCTTCTATATCTCTTTACTTAAATCTTGATTATCTGATCCTCTCTCCTGTGGTTCTTTAGGTTGATGGCATGCAATGCTACTCCAGCAAAATCAAGGATTATTTAGCAAGGTGTGGAAAATTGGTATTAGATAGACAGATAACAGTCTATATCACATTTGAGGATTTGATTTATTCTGCTCTTCTTTAAAAAAAATGATCCTACTAGAACAAGGATTCCTTATCCTGTTAAAGTTAGTATTAATCATGAAATGCTAATGTATTACAGAGGCTCATTCAGGGCATCTATCAGATCTTCTCTTAACTTTTACTTGAAAAGATTCTAGTGCCAAGAATCTAATCACTCCACCAAGAATCCCATTTTATTATGGCCTGTTTTAATTGTGTAAGATAATAATGATAATGATAGTAGTTTAATAGCACATTGATGGTATTTACTTCTATTGAAAAAAATACATAGCACACATCTTTGGTCCCAGAACTCTTTAACCAATAAAAGACATCTAGTGTAGCATTCTAAAAATCTAAAAAAATCATTTGCTCTTGTAACACTCCATTTGCTACCAATATTGCTTGTATACATAATCCGCCACTTAACTGTTTCAAATTCTCAATTGTGTGCCATTATTTGCATGAACTCTGTTTTAAAGTTACATGATTCTCCCATGAACTTGTTTTAAATATATCTTCCCTGAATTTTGGTTCCTTCTTCTATTTGCTCCTTGATTTTCAAGTTCATTAGAGAAAGAAAAATCAAGATCATAATAACATCCTCAACATTTCTTTTAAAAAAAAGTTCCACTCTCTAGAGTAAGCTGTTTCTTTTTTAATTGCTGGAACTAAGGGCCTGGGTGCTGTCCCTCAGACTCTCAGTGCTCAAGTCTATCTCTTGAGCCACAGCCACTTGCAGCTTTCTCTGAGTTTATTGAAGGTAAGAGTCTCATAGATTTTCCTGCCCAGGCTGGGTTCAAACTGTAATGCCCAGATCTCAGTCTCCTGAGTAGTGAGGATGAAACGCTCAAGATAGTAGTGTTGGGCTTTACAGTAAACTATTCTTATCTCTTGCCATATACAAATGCATGTCAATCCTTCTTCTCTGTGCTTGAAAAAAAGAAACATCTTTTCTATGCGCCTTTCATCTTTCTCCATGTTTCATGACGTTTTACCTCTTGCAGACCACTCTCGTATCTTTTTGTCTTTAGGTCTCTCTCTTGTCCTCTGGTTTAGGGTCTTGACCTTCAGTTCTGCTCAAGTACACTCTCAAGATTTCTAATTCTCTTCCTATGCACATGTGGTGCACAGTTCCATTCGGATACATAGCAAACACAAGCTTAATACCAAAAAGACACCTCTGAATGGGAATCTGAAATTCCACTAGAAAAAGTAATTAGATGGAAATATAGGTCAACAGTGTTATTGGGTCAAACTGGGTCAACTAAAAAATCAGTGATACTCAAAAGACAATATGTTGGAAATGAACTTTACAACTTGCAGGGGGATTGAGAGGGAGGAAAAGTGGAAGAAAAACAAGGGAGGGAGTAACAATGTTCTATAATAAATGAGCTCATTACCTTATATATAACTGCAACCACTCTTAACATCACCTTGACAATAGCACTAAGTTAAAACTTAAAACATGATTTTGAAATTTGAAAATAGAGCCAACAAAATAAATGAGATTTCCTCACATCATCCCTCTATTGCCAAAAGGCAGATGTGAGTTTTCTCTCTCAGAATACCCTCAGGGTACCCATTTTGGGCCCCTTACCGTACAAGAGAAAGCCAAGTAATAGCATCTAGAATTTCATAAAGGAGATACTTGAACAGGTTCCAAAAAGGAACCAGTCTTTTCTCAATATTTGTTCTTACCAGTGGCTTTCCAAAGGGAGATTGTTCTTTCTGAATTTTGGCAGAAGCACAAGAAGATGCGGAGGGAAATGCCATGAGACAAACATGGCCCAAAATAGGAAACCTGAGGACTGGCAAGATGCTTGCTTTCATCCACCTTCCCTACAACTCACAAGTGTATGAGTTCAGAAATGAAGTACTCCTCTGGTGAGGGGAACGGAGTGAATAGCTCCTCAAAAAGAAAAACCCAAACCCATGCCCAGGCAGAAAGAAGGGAGCCATGATGATGTAAGAATGGTTAAGAGTGCACAAGATAAGGACAAGGGACTTAACAGATTAAAAAAAAAATTCCAATGCTGCCATCTTATAAAATAGCACATGACACAATACAATGACAGCATGTGCATATGCCTGGCACATACCTATTGGATATGTGCTAGTAAGAGAAAGGGTATCAGCATCGTTATCTTTGAATGTGATGTTTTTGGTGATTTCAATGCTTTATTTCACATCTTTTTCGTACTCATCAAAATAATTAAATACATTCACGTCTCTAATTGAACTTCGAATTTTTATAACAGTAAGAGGGACAAATGAAGCTTAGCATGTACAAAAACACAAACTTTGCTTTAATTATTATTGAGCCAAGATAATGAGAGAAAACAAAATTGGCAGTTCTACTAGAGATGCTATCCTCCAGCCCATACGTTTTTACTCTTGTATTTAGCTATATTTTTTTTAACAAAAATGGTATTGATGGATAAAGCCTGTCATGTACAAGGAACCAAACTTTGATTTAATAAGTGTTGAGCCAAAAATGAAAAAAAGAAACCAAGAGATATAAATTGTCAACTCTGGTAGACTAACATGACAGCACTTGAAACCCCCAGAGAAGTAGGGGGAGAAATGAAAAAAGATTTTTGTTAATAGAGGAGAAATTTAGCCAAGTCCCTCTCTTCATTACTCAGAAATGAGCAATGTGAACACCATAAAACCATATGTAAACTAATACAAACAAAACAACCTGCCTTTTATTTCTACTGGAAGTATTTCTATTATTTTCCCAAGACGCACCTTATAGGTCTCTGAGTGTAGCTTTAATTTAGACAGTTGCCAACGTATACATGATCTCTCAAGTCTTGGAAGTTTCTAAAACCACCCAGAGAGAATAATGTTAGAAGGGAGCCAAAGACAGAATTAAAGATCAAGTAGAAGAGAATTTCCCATCTCATGTGAAGAAAAATACTTAACTTTTGAAGTTAGCAAGAGACCGTCTGCACAATTTAATGTCACAAACCCTAAGAAATCTGTGGGGAAGAGGAGCCAAGGCTGGGAGTAGTGTTGTTTTGTTTTATTTCTAGATATCGAAAGAAGGAACTGCTGATGTCAGAGTTCAAGGAGGGTGATGGCCTCTCTGTGAAGCTTTGCCCTGCGAGAGACACAGGTGGGCGGACTGTTCGTAAGATAATATTTACAAACAGGATGCTTCAACGTAAGCCTCTAAGATCCTCAGTTTCATTATTTGTAAAGTGCAGATCATATACTTACTTTTAGAGTTGTTTGAAGAATAAATAAGAGATGGAAAAGGATTTATAAGTAGTTAAGGAAGACAGAATAGAGTCACCAAGCTATTGCTCTTTATAGGAGTGGAAACTTAGCTAGAATATTATTATATACCCCAAATTAGATTGTCTCTCTGTTGTTAGAATATGCATTATCTATATAATACACATTGAATAAAAATGAAATAAGCCGGAGGGGAATGTGGCTTGGTGGTAGAGTGCTTGCCTAGCTAGCATACATAAAGCCCTGGGTTTGATTCCTTAGTACCACATAAACAGAAAAAGGCAAAAATGGTGCTGTGGTTCAAGTGGTAGAGTGCTAGCCTTGAGTAAAAGAAGCTCAGGGACAGTGCCCAGGCCCTGAGTTCAAGCTTCAAGATGGGCAAAAATAAAATTGAAGGAAGTAAAAAAAGGTATATTAATATACATTAACATTTCAGGGTTTTTATATTCCTATGCATTGCTTAAAATTGCCCTATTTCAAAGTACTATTAGAAGAACAAAACATTCCTGTGAGTTGTCCAGGGAAGCCTGGGGATTTGCCACAAAGTGAATAAAGTCGAAACTACCAAGTTCTTTACTTGCGTAGTACTCTCCAATGTCTTGAGGGGAGTTCTAACCGTGTGCTAGCATGCTTACATATTCATGTGAACATTACCAGGAGAGATTCTTAAACCACAATGAACTACAGTCTTATTCCATTCTGGATTTCCCTCCAAAATTCCTCTCATGTAGGTAGACTTGGAAATTGCCTGGACATTTTTGGAATCTGATTGAAGGTAACTTGAATTAGAGATACACTAACAGTCTTTGAGGCATACTGGGATGTTTTTAGGAAAGTTATAGCAAGGAGTCCCAGAGTGGGAAAGACTTCCAGAAATAAAATTCAAATTCCCTGCTTACTCACATAGTTTGTTGCCAGGAAGATGCAGAGGGCCAAATATTTTTACCTTGATTGGAGAGTGACCTAGTCTAGCAAGTACCAACAGCATCTGAATGTTGACAGAACAAGTTTGGAAATGGATGGTGCCAGAAACTAGCCCATGCAAAATTCAACCTGGCATCAGTCATGAAGATTGGTGACCAGAGGTAGAATGCTATTCCAATGGATATCTAGTCAAAATGGAAATTCACTTCTGTCAAGAAAACATATGACCAGTCAGTGTGCATTGCAATGCAAGTTGTTTTCACCATGAAGTGTAAGAAACTAAATTTATCAGAATCCTTTTGCCTATAGGGCACAGCCTAATGGTTCCAGAGTGTTTGTGTATCCATAATAACTAATATATTAAAGAACACATGATGTAAATTTTTCAAATTTGAGCAGAGTACACCCTGAATATTCACAGGTATTGCCAAAGTAAGTGACAAAGCTGACTGCTTGCTTACTAGGTACTGACAATACAAATTAAATCAGCTATGTTAAAGACTGATTCCCTATTTTGTATAGAAGAGACCCATTTCAAAATCATTATTAAATAAGCAGTTTAAAAATATGTAGCCAAAATCTTGATACATAAGGCCATATAATGTGAAGCTAATTGAAAGGACCTCCAGGATATTGAAACAAAAGCCATATAATGAATGATTGTTGTCCTTAATGTACTATGTTGTCTCTCATCTCCTTTGCTGTCCCTTGGTTATCTCATATGGTATAGTATCTCACTTTGTTATCTGATATATTGAATTTACTTGTATTTGGATATTTGAAATTTGATAGGGAAGGGGGGAAAACCAAGATGGGTGGGGGGGTGGGGGGGGGAGGGAAATGGGTACCAAGATATGTGAAAGGGTATCAAGGTATGTGAATTAATGCACCTTCTATCTGGCAAATATCATGTAACCCTTTTACTAATTACAATAAAAATAAAAAAATATGTAGCCAAAGAAAGTAAGAGGAAATGTATCATGAAAGTATTAAGTAATAGCATAATTATGCCATTTCTCTTAATCTTATAATGCTTGTGGCTTTGCCACTTTGAAAGGTTTTATAATTGGTAGAATTTACTCTTTTTAAATATTCATTTTGTTACCTCATAATTTTTGTTTATAATTTTCTATTTCTCTTCATATACAGGGCTCTTGAAATTATGCTCTACATAACTATTCCTCTGTGCTGTTTCTACTTTCTGCCCACAGTGAGGCCTAAGTCCCTTTCTAACCTTCTCTCCACTTCCATGAGCAGTTAACCCTGTGATAGCCTTTTTGTCTACATCAGGAATAGAAAATGAAAGCTAAAGACTATCATCCTTCGGAAGTTATGATTGGTAACATGTGTGACATACGCAAGAACTAAAAGAGTCAGCTTCAGAGCATCTGAGACTTGATCCCAACTGCCCCACATAAGTATGTAACCTTGAGAAATGAACTTGACTCTATGAGTCAAAGGCCTTATCCGTCTAACAGACCACTGAGTACCTATTATAAGAACAAAGTGGGCTTTAAAACATGCTGGAATGCAAGAGGTCCTTCACATATAGGATATAATTACTCCTCATTTCTCCCATCATTACCAAGAAACCAAGGACATGCTGTGATCTGTGTACCCTTACTGCAGAAAATATCCTGAATAGGCATAAAACCAACCCATTTCAGAGCTCCATTTTCAAATGTTGCCCTTGACAGTTTTCATTGAATTTGTTATTTTTAATAGTTGTCCAAAAGTGTTTCAGTTCAACATATTAATTAATAAGCACAATGCATCTTGGTTAATGTCAGTCCTTTCATCATGCTCCCTCATATATCCCAATCTCAGTTTTCCTAGTTTCTCTTACACACACACACACACACACACACACACACACACACACACACACACTATTATGTTTGCACTCGCCCATGATTCCTTCCTCTATCCACCACTATCCTTCCCCTGCAATTGACATTTCTTTAGCAGACAGGCAAGAAGTAGGGATGTGAGCACTCAGAAAGATCTAGTCTTAAATGTTCATATCCCATCAATTGAAACAGAATCTTGGAGTCATCAGAAGCCAGATGCTAAATGGTCTACATGTGTGTTTTAAGTGTCTCAAATATTCATCCTTTCAGCCAACCCAGCCTATTCCACGAAGAGATTTTCTTTCTCATCTCTTTAGGTTCCAAGCTACATTTATGCCTCCTTTCCTGACAGGTATCTTCTGATATTGTATAGCTGCCGTCAATGCAGTTCAGATTACAAAAGTCAGTTTTTCCTCCTTGGGTATTTGTATTGATGATACATTTCTTCAGTATTCCTAATCCTTCATTATCCTGAGGCTGTTGTGCTATAAGTCTTCTTTCAGGGCTCAGAATCATTGATTGTTCTTTTCTATTTAGCTTGGTTTAGTAACCTCAGTCAAAAACTTCACAAGGCTACAATGTCTGAGTGGACTCATCTACCCCTGATTCTCAAATTCTTCCCACACACTCCTTCTGTTATCCATTCAAGTTGTTCTCAGCTTGGTCTGGGCCTCTGTGTCTAAGGTGAGACACACTTTTGTTCAGACCTACCAATGCACCATCCTGAGACTATTTCAAATGTCACATTCCTGTGGATATCTATCCAAGCGACACTCTCCTCCAGGTCCCATATGACTCATCTCATTCCAGACTCATGTACACTGAGCCATATTGTATTGCTGATATTAAATTATTCTGACCTAGAAAATGTCATCAGTGCACATAGTTATCATAACTTCTTGACCAATCTCAATTACAATAAGGCAATTACTTGAGGATATGATGGCTCATTAGTGGATTAGAAACTGTCAGAGTGGACATCAGATCTAGCTTATCTGTTTCTATTCAACCCAAACTTAATACAGCCCGTTGAATAGCTATTGGGCATTTATCTATTTGGTAACACTTTTTACATTTTCTATCTATATATGTACACAGAGTATACAATGTTTTGGAGAAAAGAGCTGTTTAGCCAAATAGATCATTATAATTTTGTATTTTTAAGGCTTTGAGCATAAGATGTCATTATGTAGCCACTATTTTATTTCAATCTGTAATAGTTTTGAGTGGAAATTTTCACAATGATATGGCAAATAAACATACTTAGATTACAAAGCAAACAATTTTGCAAAATACTTGAAATGATGCTGTTTACAAAGCAGATGAGCTACAGCTGTCACTGAAGTTCTACAGAAAATTCAAAAAAAACCTTGCAAGATCCATGAGCTCTTTAAATGCAAAGAAACCACTGTACGTATTATGAGAGATGATAGAGAGGACTCGAGCCTGAACCTTTGCTTTCTAGCTAGGGAAGCACGGCAGGTCTCAGATCACAGCAGAGGGGCCCTCATTAGACCAATCAAGGATCACGCATGCCCTGTGCAAAGCCATGAGCACAGGGGGTGTGTGCAATTACCTCTGCCCACACAGCTAATGTTCCAGTCCATTAGTCTGAGTCAATCCTGGTCATTTGTATTCATCCTGGAGCCTCCTAAGCGTATGCCTTAGTATTTGAAGTTTCAAACTTTGTCCATATTACAGGAGAAGGTCTTCTCCAAGTCTCATTACGTGCTAAAAAGTGATTTCTGTTTACAAAGAGCCAAAATGGTTATTCACCTTAGTAAGTAGCCTGGCAGGGCCACACTTCCACAGATGGGCCTCTCCCTTCTCCATGTGGCTCTCGGCATCACTGTGATGCATAAGTGTATCAAAAATGCACCATCAGTCTAGGAATACAATGCTTTCTTGTAACCCATTTCCTAGGGGATTTTCTTCCATCCCAATGAGACTTGATTACTGACCTATGGGCCTAAAAATATGAATATAATTCCTTCCTGGGAACACAATGCTTCAAGTCACTAGTTTCAGAGTTCTTGCATACATACATGGGTGTTATGATAAATAAATCACCCACAATGTTCACTTAGCTTTCTAACCAGCCAAATAGACCTTTGTGGAACACAGCTAGCAAACAGCATTTTAGCCAATGATATTCTCTCTCCCCCCCTCCCTTCCTCCCTCCCTCCCTCCCTCTTCCTCCCCCTCCTTCTCCTTCTCCCTCTCTCTCTCTCTTTCTCTGTCTCTCTCTGAAAGATTGCTTGTCATGGGCCTGGAGTTTGGCCTAGTGGTAGAGTGCTTGCCTAGCATGCATGAAGACCCGGGTTTGATTCCTCACTACCAGCCGGAAGTGGTGCTGAGGCTCAAGTGGTAGAGCTCTAGCCTTGAGAAAGTCCAAGGACAGTGCTCAGGCCCTGAGCTCAAGCCCAGGACTAGCCAAAAAAAAAAAAAAAAGATTGATTGTCATTAAAAAAAATAACCCAGCAACTATTTTACCACAAAAAATAGTTCATGGACTCTTCAACTAGTTCAAAACAGTTAACTGCAAAGACATAAAGAAGATATAGATTAATTCTTCAGAGAAAAAGATCCATTTTTCCAAAGACTGAGAGAAGGAAGAGGTGGGTTTTTTGTTGTTGTTGTTCTGTTTTTGTTTGTTTTGGGTTTTGTTCTTGTTTTGTTTTGTTTTTGTTTTTTTTTGCGGATCATGGGGCTTGAACTCCGCCTAGGTGCTGTCCCTGAGCTCTTCAGCTCAAGGCTACCACCCTACTTTTGAGTCAAGCCCCAGTTCCCGTTCTCTAGAGGTTAATTGGAGATGAGTCTCGGGTCCTTTTGTGCCTGGGCTGGCTCTGAACCTTGATCCTCAGATCTCAGCCTCCTGAGTAGCTAGAATTACAGGCCTGAGCCAGCATGCCCAGCAGGAAGAGGTTCTTTACAAAAGCAAAGGAGGTAAGTCTGAGGTGCTATGGGCTTTCTTATTTATCTTAATGTATGTAGTTCTGAGTATTGAACCCAGGCCTCATGTGGGCTAAAAACATGCTCCAAACACGTTTCATTATTTTTAATAGAGGTATAGTATCTCTAAGGATGCACTATGATTTACTATATTATATTCATAGGAGTTGGTTCCAGGCCTCTGCATTATTTAATACTGCAGTATTATTTAATACTGAAACAAATAACCACACAAATATCACTTATTTTTGCATAGGTCACTATGGGAGGTCTCAGAATTGTAAGATCTTGACATACATTTAAAAAGTTAATAGCTAAGGCTCGGGGCAGGAATGTAGCCCAGTGGTAGAGTGCCTGCCTAGCATGCACAAAGCCCTGGGTTGGATTCCTTGGTACTGAGTACACAGAAAAAGCAGAAAGTGGCACCGTGGCTCAAGTGGTAGAGCACAATCCTTAGGAAAGCTCAAGGACAGGGCCCGGGCCCTGAGTTAAAGCCCCAAAAGTGGCCAAAAACTTAAAAAAATTAAAAATTAATAGATAAGGCTAAAGACTCTTCCTCAAAATCATGCCAAGTTCTGCTTAGTGGAAGTGCCACTGTTCTGAGTCATATTGTCCAATATTCTTAATATCTGGTTATCTGATAAATGAAAAACAGCAGTCTTACCAATTTATAATGCTCCATGACTTATTCTGACTTTGTCTCATGCATTTGAAAAGGAATGTATTTCCTTTATTTTTCATTTCCTATTCAATTCTTGCTTCTTTTTCTGCTTGATAGCCTTTTTCTTATCGATTTGAAGAAGTGTTTGAAAACATAGATTAGGAAAACTAGCTTTTAGGGCTATCCTAAGTTGCGAATGTTTCTTTGTGTTTGCACTTATCTCTTGTCTTTTTTTGTTACTTTTTTACAGTTTTACATTATTCACTTAACATTTATATAGTTGAGTTTCTCAGCTCCTTCATATATGGTATCTCCCACTCCATCGTTATTTAGGCAAAAGAAAACTTCCTAAACCAATGTATTCTTGTATACAGGTTTTTATTTTGATAATTTTATGCATCTGGAATTTATTTTGGTATAAGAGGCTGAAATCTGAAAATTACGGTTTGAAGCCAGACCAGGAAGATAAATCTGAGGGATATTTTTATTTTTCATTTTTTAAAATTTTTTGCTACTCCTGGGCTTTGATTCAGGGCCTGAGCATTGTCCTTGGGCTTTCTCAAGGTTAGAGCTCTACCACTTGGGCCACATCACCACTTCTGTTTCTTGTGATTTTTTTTTTCTATGTATGTGGTACCAAGGAATTAAACCCCTGTCTTCAAATATGCAAGCACTCTACCACTAGGCCAAACTGATGGTCCCTGAGATATTCTTATCTCCAAAAGCTTTTACAGCAAAAAGCTGTAAAGGTGGAGATGTGATTTAACTGGTAGAGAAATAGTTTGGAGTATAAAAGCTAAGGGACAGTGCCTAAGCCCTGAGCTCAATTCCCAGTACTAACAAGAAAAGCAAACCAAAACAACTATAACAACAAAAAAGTAGAATAAAACAAAACACTGTACTCTAGACTTCTGCCTTGAAGCCACTAGTTCATAACTTTTCAATGGTCTAATTTTTTTTTTTTTGCCAGGCCTGAGCACTGTCCTTGGGCTTTCTCAAGGCTCTTCCACTTGAGCCACAGCACCACTTCCGGCTTTTTTCTATGTATGTGGTACCGAGGAATTGAACCCGTGTCTTCATGCATGCTAGGCAAACACTCTACCACTAGGCTAAACTCCCGCTCCTGCTGTATCTTTTAAAGTGAAGAATCCATGCTATTTCTCAGCCCTGCCTTCATGTTTCTAATCTACCATCATGTTATATGTTTAGCATCTTGTATGCGAGTTCCTCTGTGTTTCAAAGCCTCAGAGGACATTCCTCCTTCCTTAAACACTTTCTTATGCATTTCTCATTTGTTCCCCAGCCTCAGTTTAAATGTTATTTCTTCAAAGGCATCAAATCCAAACCCTTCCCACCAAGAGAGAGTGACAAGCCATTCTTGTGTTTGTTTCTGTCTGATTTTAATGTGTGTGTTTCCATCTGGTTAGTTAGTATGGTTTTTGTCTGCAATGGTGAGAGACCACTGTGAGGGAGTCTTAGGTAGACAGAGGTTTAGTATCCTATGTAAAGGAACACAGCACAGGGCACTTTGAGGCTAATACGGTGGTTCCAGGATGTTACTGGAATTTTAACCTCCTGGCCTCCTAGGATTGCCTAACAGTCCAGAATTGTTGCTGTAGCTCCAGATGTTGCTTCCAAATTCTAGGAAGTTTTTTTTTTTTTTATACTCATCTTCTGACTTAGTCATCTCCCTTTACAGACCCCTGTTATTTTCCTCTTATTTTCACTTTGTGTATAGCTGGTATGACAGATAGGTAATCCTATATCCACTTTTTTATTATTATTATTGGTTAAGCTAGTCTTCTGAATACTTGGCCTAATCTTGAGACATGTTTCTCCCAACCTCTCCCATACAACTATCTGAAACTAAGAAGTGTGAGTTGCGAGCCACTGCCAGCTCTGTGTTTGGTTTTATTTAGTCTCAGTGCCTGAGCACTGTGCTTGGGCTTTCTCAAGGCTAGCGCTCTACCATTTGAACCACAGCACCACTTCTGGCTTTTTATCTGTATGTAGTACCAAGGAATCAAACCAAGGGCTTTGTGCATGCTAGGCAAGCACTTTACCAGTAGGCCACGTTCCTGGCCCCCAACAATATCTTTGTAAGTAATGTTTTATTGTCTGAACTTCTCACTAGGTTGAAAGCTCCTGAAAGGAAGATATCTTCTTCATCTATTTCCTACACCTGGCACAGTGGCTTCCAACTAGTAGGTCCTTGACAGGAATTTAGCAAATAGATGAATTAATTGCTGTGAGAAAATTATTGTAGCCATTCAGCGAATTAACATATCTTATGCAGCCTCTTAGAAGAAAGTTTCTCCTTTGTCAGAAGGAGGAAGAAAGGCATAAATGGACACACAATTACGTAATCATGTCAAATTAGATCTTGGTTTATAAAAGCAGGACATGCTGAAAAATATTTTGTTAGGTGAGCTCAATAAAAGGGAAATGAATTTTTAGACATATGTTAAGTCATGTCTATTTATGGTAATGATAAAAAGAAAATGGAAGAAGATACATTATGTACGTTCTTGAGCATTTATCACTGGCTGATAATGTGAGCATTTTATTTTCAGCTAACTTATCTTCTTAGTTGCTGCTCTATATAATTTAAAGTTCCTTCTTGGTGCTATTAGTTTGGAACCATGCAGCTTGAGATTTTTTTTTAAGATCATTTATTGTCTTCCACACTGATTGCTTACCTTCTGATGACTGGTAACTAATGCTTTTCAAGGACATAGAACCATAAAATTTCTATTCTGTGGTTTCTTTAAAGCATGTGTAGAAGTTATAGTTACCTCAGTTGTGCAGCAAGCAACATCAATGTCAAGCTCTTTTACTTCCTAAGCCATTGTTTTGAAGCTAAGCGACAGGCCATGCTTTTAAATTATAGTCATACAGGCTGAGCAAGAATTACAAACCCCAAGAATATATGTATATATATACATATATATATATATACAGTATTTCAGCTATTTGTACCAATAGAAATTCCTCTTGTGTTCTAAAGACCTCTGAGTGTCTTCCTAAATCTCTACTTTGCTTTCCACATTGAAAATACATGGTTCTTTGGGGGATATTTAGAAAGCATTCTGCCCCACAGTGACATGAATATGTAAGTTCCACAGACCAGGCTCAGAGGAAGAGACTACAGGACATTCCAATCCCAGCAGCAGTTGCCACTATCTTCCAATTCCACACTGATCAACAACTCTCCATCCCACTACATCCTCAAAAAGTGTTTCAGAGATGAGCTTTCTGTTAATTTGGTGTTTAGCCCTAAGTTCACATTTGTCCCATACTGCAGCTCCAAACATCCTCAGCACTCATCCAAATAAGCCTAGACCTATACAGCCTGTGATGGGCTCTACAATCATGCCAACATGGCAGGAAGCGCCAAGTACCTTCTGCTTTCAGCCCTTTTGATGGCTTCCTTTACTACCTGATTATGTCCTGAAAGGAGAATTTCTCAAGCTGTATTCTCAGTTCCATAAATGTAGAATGATGTTTAATAATGTCACATAGCCTGGTCATTGTGCATTCCAAATGCAACGTATGAATGCTCTTGTTCCTCTATGATTTTGTCAACTTTTGTAGTCAATCTTCTTTGCCTTCAGCACCCCAGTAAGTATGTAGAATAATCTCATTCTGGCTTTCATTTTCCTTTGTCATATCATTACTTCTTATGGAAGACTTGGGAAAAAAATCATATGAAGTGAAGTAAGCCAGAACCAAAGAAACCTAGATGCCATAGTTTCCCTCATGTGTAATAATTAGTGTATGTCTAGGTTAGTCCTCGCAGAGGATCACAATAGCTCAATAATTATGTACATATGACCATATAAGATGATGCTAAGTGAAATGAACTTCGAGAGATGGAAACAAGAGGTCTTTCTTTATGGTTGTTGTTTTTAATGTGCAATGTGAAATTATTCTTTTATCTTTCATTCTTCCCCCCACCCCTATGGTTTATCCCCTGTTGTCACTATATTTGAAGTTGGTACCTGGTGTATTGTATATACATTTATCTGAATTAGGAAAGGGGAACAAGAAAATGGTGAGACAAACTGTGAACCAATGCAGCAAGCGATACTCACAAGACAATGTGTTGGAAATGAACTTTACGATGTGTGAGGGTAACTGGGGGAGGTGGGAGGTGGGAGAAAAATGTGAGAGGGTATAACTCCCTCCCACAAGAAAGATAATGACTATCTTATGTATGTAGCTATAATCCCTCTGTATATCACTTTGACAATAAAATTAAATTTAAAAAAATGTGTTTCCTGGCTTATCCAGATACATAGAGACATATAGAAAGAGAGACAGATAGACAGATAGATAATATATTATCAACATCAAATATATATCTATATATCAATATTCATAATGCACATATTATCAATATATCTATAAATCAATACCAAGCATACATATATTTGGTGAAGTGTGTATATTCAAATTTGTCATGCAATTTTTAAATTGAACTGTTTCTTTTTTCTTAATTTTATAGTTACTGATATTATAAAATGATTAAGTTATACAATATTAGTAGTACTAAAATCACAGCTTTATTTTTCCTTCAGTCATAGATGATAATTTATTCTATTCACTTGTCTCCAGAATTTTGTTATCCCTTATTAAAATATTATATAAGGAATACACACAACTGTCCATATCTATAGATACATGCCCACCAGCCTGTAAATATGTGGTAAAGGTTTGTCATGTTTTCTTACTAATCTCAATTTTTTTGGCCAGTTTATGGGGCTTGAACTCAGGGTCTGAGCATAGTCCTTGGGCTTTCCTCAAGGCTAGAGCTCTATCACTTGAGCCTCAGAACCACTTTCAGCTTTTTCTGTGTATGTAATACCTAGGAATTGAACCCGGGTCTTTGTGCATGCTAGACAACTACTCTACCATGAGGCCAAAATCATAGCTTTATACTCATAAAATTCCTAGACTCATTGTATAGGTAATTATTTTAAAATTTAAAAGGATTAATTTTTTTAGTAATTTTTTCTCCTTATTCTTGTTGTAGTAATAAATACAAAATTATTGTATTTTATTATGACAAAAACTTATGAATGCTGTTTTGAACATTGAATATTTTATAAATTTTATGCATGACGCACATTATTTTATGTTTCACCTATTTAGCTTATTTTTTCAGGTTCTAGTTGCAAGTGTGTTATTCTGCTTTGTTATTTTGTGAGTGAGGAGGACTAAGCCTATTTTTGTTGGCTTATCAAAATTTATGAAAATGTAAGGTCATTTTCTTTAAAATTTTGAATCAACTTGTTTGTTGTATTTTTGGAAGAAATGGAATCTTTCATTGTTTGTTTTCACAGTTAATGTAAATTGAATTCAAGGCAACCTGCTTGTTGACTAATACTCTAATACTTAAACCATATCTCTAGCTCTGCTTTTTGCTGAATTTTTCTTAGCACAGGGGTTAGAGTAGTGTGAACTTTTCAGCCAGAGCTGGCCTCAAATGCTGATCCTTCTGCTCTTAGCCTTCTAAGTAGCTAAGATTATAGGCACAGGCAATTAATAGTAAATATTTGTGTCCATTAGAAAAGGGCTTATTTTAGTCAAGTACCCATGGCTTAACTCTGTAATCCTAGCTTCTCAAGAAGCTGAAATCCAGAGGATCACAGTTCAGAGCTAGTCCATGTATAAAAGTCCATGAAATTCTTTTTTTTTTTTTTTCATTCGTGGGCCTTGAACTCTGGGCCTGGACTCTGTCCCTGACTGAGCTGTTCAGCTCAAGGCTATCTCCCTACCCTTGAGCCACTGCACCACTTTCCGTTTTCTAGAGATTAATTGGAGATTAGTCTCTCAGCTTTGTAGTGCCCAGACTTGGCTTTGAACCGCGATCCTCAGATCTCAGCCTCCTGAGTAGCTAGGATTACAAGTGTGAGACACAGTGGCAAGGCCTTCCAAGAAATTCTTATCTTGAAAAATCACCATCAAAAACAGGGATAGCTGGGCATGGTGGCCTAGCTACTCAGGAGGCTAAGATCTGAGGATCATGGTTCAAAGCCATCCTGGGCACTAAAGAATATGAGACTCTCTTTATCTCCAATTAATCACTAGAAAATGGGAAGTGGGGCTGTGGCTCAAGACTTAGGGAGCAACCTTGAACTGAAGAGCTCAGGGACAGCACCCAGGATCAGAGTTCCAGCTGTTTGACAAATAAAAAATAAATAAATAACATGGCTGGCTGGCTAGGTGTCAGTGGTTCATCCCTGTAATTCTAGCTACTCAGGAAGCTGGGATTAAAAGCTAGCCTGAGCAAGAAAGTCCAGAAGACTCTTGTCCCCAATGAACCAAAAAAGCCAGAAGTGGAGCTGTGGCTCAGGGAGAGGACCCAGGTTCTGAATTTACTGACCAGAATCAAAAACGCAGGGTGGACGCATGAATCCTATTGTAGAATACCAGCCAATCAAGTGCAGGTACCTGAATGCAAATTCTAACATTGCTTAAACAAACAAACAACAAAGAAGTCACATTTTTCATTGTAATTTGTTTAGTTTCCTGTTCATTGCCTGTTAAAAGGAGAAATTCTGATATATTTAAGGTTTTAGGACTTTAGAATCTCACATTTTAAAGATTGCAGGTGCACGACACTGTGGATGATCCTAATGAACATAGAAAACAAAGTCAAAAGGGCTAAACAGCTTCTTAATATCCGGAATGCGTTTGTAGCCACCCTATGAATGATCCTGACTCCATGCTCCGTTTATAATATCCCTGCATCCCTTCTTTTCTCTTCCTATGATTCCAAATGGACCTTGACCTCACTAAGGTCTCAGTTTTGAACAGGCATTACACACTCCTAGCTCACCAGGGTAAAACAGTACTCTTGCACAAGTCACAGTGCACTCGAGGACACAATGTATGTGTCCAGTGACAGGGCAGTACAACTCTGGCACACGGCAAGAACACAGGTGTGGTCTGGTGGATATGGTTTACCAGCCTGGGAGAGTTAGGAGTGACACCCTTGGATGGAGAGATGAGAGTACATGCTTAAGCCTAAGGTCTCGCAGAATGATAGGAAGTAAGGTGAGCTTCTTTAACATCTTATAAAAGACTGGTCAAGAAATTGAGGTAATCTCTAAGGGGATAACGTAGGATTTTGTAAATGATCAGGCTTCATTCACTTACTTTAGGGGATGTTAACCTTCTATGGGTCATAGTACCCTCAGAGGATCTGATAAAACCACCAATTCTCTTTCCATAACAAGGCACAGATTTCATACAATATCAAGTTTATGGGTCCTTTGAAAACCATCTGTAAGTTTCACAAGCTCAGCCACAGTTTCATGGCCTCCTAGTTAAGAATTCCTAAGGAAGTATGCAGTCTGCCAACTGAAATAGCTTTACCAAGGAAGTATAAAGAGAAGAAATGAGTTATGTGTACGCATGTGTGAAAGCAGGGAGAAGGTCCAATCTGCAATATGTTAATCAATATGAAATCCTTTCACTAAGATTACAGCTGCATTTACCAGTATGAGAGGAAATATTTTTTGAGATGCCTGGAGAGATAGCTCAGGGGACCGCAATACATTGATAGTGGACACAAGAGCAAGAAAGAGGAGGCACAAAGACAGGCCATGAGAGGTTAAATGTTCTCCCTGAACACAAGCAACAGTGATTGAATAAATATTTACTGAGCATCTGCTATAGACAAGGCAGAACTGAGATGGGGAGAGCCTAGTGTGTGTGGGGACCCAGAAATCCCTGTTCTCATGGCCTTAATATTTATTATTATTTATTACTACACTATAATTTTTGCTAGTCCTGCCTTGAACTCAGACCTGAGCACTGTCCTTGGGCTTTCTCAAGGCTAGAGTTCTACCACTTGGGCCACTGCACCACTTCCAGCTTTTTCTATGTATGTGGTATGGAGAAATTGAACCCGGGTCTTTGTGCATGCTAGGCCACACTCCCAGTCCTGCACTACTTTTTTATGTAGACTAGAATAGCACAGGATTTGTAATTGTGATTAATGTTTATTTTTAATTATATAGATGAAGAAACAGTGGCCTACAAAGAACAAAGAGTCCTTTATCTGATTAGATGCCACATCTCCTCATCAGATTATTCTTTGAAGTGTCAGATACTTGAACTCAGATATTCTTGTTTTCTAGGCTAGGATAGTACCATTGAACCAATTCTGCAATCTTGTTTTTCACTGATTAGTTATTTTTAGAATAGGATCATATTTCTTGTCTGGATCCTGAGCCAGGCTCCACATACCTTGAGACTTCTAGAATTGCTGTATCACAGGTGTCTGCTGCTATAGCCAATTTCCCCTTCATGGAGTTTTTTCTGTCTGGACTGACCTGTCACCATGATCCTCTCAACCTCAGCCTCTATGTAGTAGTTTAGGATGACAACTTCTGCCACTGCAGAAGCTACTCATGCCTGAGAAGTGATCTTACTGACTTTTCTGCCTCAAACAGCAATCCTCCCACTCTTAGCCTCCCAAATAGTAAGGATTCAGATTTCATTAACGACTACCTGATATGTGCCAGGTCCTGTACTGGATGTTATTCTAGTAAATTTTTATCTTGTTAGGGAAATTCCATGTTATTTTAACTCAAGACAAAAAAATGTTTGTCCATTGTTCTGACTTTCTAATCAGAAATGGGATTTTTCTAGTTGTAAATGAACAAAGATAAATCACTTCCTTGGGAAAGAAGGGAAGAATTCTTCCAAATTTACCAACAAGAATTATGAATTTATAGAGAAAGTATTTGTATCCAGCTCATGATACCAGCTCACAAAAGCTCTCTATTGTTCTGGAGTTTTGCAAGAAGAAAAGGACAATGCTTGGATTTGGTGACTGAAATTCAAGTGCAAAATCTATTCTGCTAGATTCTTATAATTTATCACTCCATGTTTGTTTATGGCAATGTTTATTTCTATCCTCTGCAATAACACAGCAGCCTTGGGAAAGAATATAGGATGGTGTTCAGGAGCCACTTAGGATACATTTTGCAATCCTGTGTAAATTGGTCTTTCTCAAGGAAAGGAAGAGATCCAATATCGTTATTATCAACATCTTTCATTCCATTTGGACAAACTACTTGATCTTACTTCTGCAAACCCTAAGGAAAGAAGATTTTCTCCTACAAGTATTCCCCCACAAAAAGTGAAGGTGTTTCCCCATCTAGCCATTTAAAATTGATTGTGCATCTGGCTAGCTGTAATCCTAAGACTTTTAATGAAACCATCTGGGGAAGGTGAGGAATCAGAAAAGAGAAGGCTCGCCCATCAGAGAGCCAATGGAGGTCCAGCAATCCCAGTGGATCTCATGACAGGCGCTGCATGGAATCAGTCATGAGGTTGGTGCAGAGCAGCAGGATTACAAGATAAAACAGGGGCTGGGAAAATGGCCTAGTGGTAGAGTGCATGTCTTGTATGCATGAAGCCTTGAGTTTGATTCCTTGGGACAACATGCATAGAAAAAGCCAGAAGTGGTGTTGTGACTCAAGTGGCAGAGAGCTAGCCTTGAGCAAAAAGTGTCTAAGGACAGTGACAAGGCCCTGACTTCAAACCCCAGGATTGGAAAAAAAAAAAAAAGATAAAACAGAAGTAGGCCACTGAGTTTCTTCAGATAGACAATCCATCTTTAAAGTACTTAGGGATTCCCATTATGTTACCTTGATGTAGTCCTATTGAAGTGAACTCAGCAATCCAATGACTTTAAACTTGCTTACAAAGGCATCCCTACTCAAGACTGCGAGTTAAAGCAGAAAAAGCCACTTTATCTGATATTTACTTCATTCCCTCATGAGGCCATTACTCCAGTACTACACTCTGCTAGAATGTAAAGATTCGTTATATTGAGATCTAGACTTCCAATCTGTTGGCCTTTTGAAACTTATTTTTCCCCTTTCAATGCCTTAAATTAAATAGTTTATAAAAGTAGAGGTAATAAAATATATGAACTATTTTGATTGGAATATATACTCACAGAAAAAATACAATACACTATAGATAATCATTATATTCAGTCTAGGTTAAAGAGAAGTCCATTTCACCTATATACATGGCCAAAATCTATACAAAAAATCAGATTACATTAGCAAAGAATAATGATACTATAGTTAGAACATAGAAAAACAACTTAAAATTCAATTAGTAACTGGCTAGAAAGGATTTTTCTTTGTGTTTACTGGGTATAAATGTAGTTCACCAGATGCTGATGACTCATGCCTGTAATCCTAGATACTCAGGAAGCTGAGATCTCGGGATCCCGGTTCAAAACCAGTCTGGGCACTTATCCTCAATTGACCATGAGAAAACCATAAGTGGAGCTGTGGCTCAAGAGGTAGAGTGCTAGCCTTGAGCTGAAGAGCTCAGGGACAGTGCCCAGGCCCAGATTTCAAGCCCCATGACCAACCAAATGCATATATATATATATATATATATATTTGTACGTATATATATAAAATCTTCATCACGAAAAGAAATCAAACTTGGCTAATGATTTGACTAATAATAATAATACATTAATTGTTCCTGTTACTTAAAAATATTTCATGGAACATACAAACACAAAATTTTGTTCATGACAAATTTACTTTAATGGTGACTAGAAGAGAGACAAGATGTAATAGATCATAAAGTGATGGGAGGTTTTTCTGGAAAGATCCAGGAATTTGGTGGCTTGGCATAAAGAAAACAGAAAACAGAAGCAGCCTGGAGAAGATAAGTAAGCACGAAGCAGATATAAGAAATGATTTTTTTGTCTGTTTGTTTTTTTGGCTAGGATTAGATCTACAGTAACAATTAAAAAGAAGAAGGAAAGTGAGTGTGATAGAGTATTCAAATAACTTCACTGAAATAACTGGCAAGAGATTGAATCACAGGAGCTGAATCCAGTTACCCCTGTGACATCTTATATGCATAGTAATTGGGTTAGTGGCGATGAGAGGAGAGAGAACAATGTAGAAACATAGAGCTCAGCTTAGGTATTCCCTAAAATGGCAATTATGTGTCAGGGGACAGTCTCCATGGCCTCTTCTTTGAAAGGCCTTCCTATTTTCATGAACACTGAGCTTCAAGTTCTTGTTCACGTCGAGAAAGTGACATTTTAAAAACAACTGTAGTCACGATCACTTCAGACTCATTAATTTTATCCATCACTCTCATCACCTCACAGCATGAAATCTTACAGACATGATTTTGTCTAACCTTTCTCAACTTATCGAAGGCAGAATATGGAAAACATTTCCTGTCTGTTAAAAGTCTGGAGAGATCTTTGTGTTTTGAAAGTACATGGAAAAGCAACATATGCATTAAACTAGAGAGGAGTTCAACTGTATGAACTTACTATCATTTCATTTAATTATTAAGTGAAATTTAAACAAACAAGAGTTTAGGACTCTGAGCTGGCTAAATCTGTATGTTACATGAAGTGTATATGAAGTGACACTGCACTTTGTTTACTATAAAATGAGAGTATTTGGCACCTGGGCATATTCAAAGCCCTCCTATCCTTAATGAACTTGTCTTCTAAACAGGAATACTCAGAAGAGAGAGGTAAGTACATACAGAATAATACTAAGATAATGGAGTCACTTATTATGAGGGTGTGTTAGCTTTCTAGCATGAAAACAAAATACATGAGATAACTCATTTATCAGGTGAAAAGATTGGTTTGTCAAGTTCGCGGCCTGGAGTTCGGCCTAGAGATAAAGTGCTTGCCTAGCATGCATGAAGACCTGGGTTCGATTTCTTGATATCACATAAATAAAAAAAGCCAGAAGTGGTACTGTGGCTCAAGTGCTAGGGCTCTAGCCTTGAAAAAGTCCAAGGACAGTGCTCAGGCCCTGACTTCAAGCCCCAGGACTAGGAAAAATAAAATTAAATAAAAAAATAGAAAGTTAAGTTCATGATCAGGGAAACTCAGTTTTTTGGTTAGTGTCAGAACAGCATATTATTGGCAGAATGGCTGGAGCATGTGGCTGTAAAAAGGCCAAATTATGGTCAGGGAGCAAGAAAAGTAAGGAATCAGTGGAGAGTCTCCACTTCCCTTCAAGAACATGCCTGCAAAGATGTAAAGATGTCTCACCAAGTCCCATCTGCTGGAGGTTGTAACACTTTCCAGTAGCTCCAGTTTAGGGCCAAGGTTTTAATACCATGTACTTTGGAGGGGGGGGGCATACAAAATCTAAGCTATAACAGAAGGAAAAGATCAAATATGGATTATGCTAATGAGTGGAGAAGAGAATGAATTTAATTAAGAATTGTCTTCCAGAAGATGCCCAATAATGTTTTCTTCGAGGAAATTCTGATTGTTAGGGAATAGTTCTGTATCTGCTCAGGGGATCCAGTGAGCTGCCCTTTAGCAGCAGCTCTCCATATGTACATCTAAGCTTACTGTATCTGCCCAAAACATTTGTAGACATATATCTAACACCTAACAACTGTCCCCAGTGCTTTACTCAGTATAATTAAAGATAAAGAATAAAGGGAAAGATGGCATGAGGGATTTTATGTATGTATATTCCTATACTTTTGAGTATACCACATTGCTTTTTATTTCTTCCTAATTCAAACATAAATCACTCATAAATTGTGGTATAGTCAAAGTATGAAACCTTAGTTCCTGAATTTGCTTTAAGAAAACATGATATTCAGAACCCCTTTAAGATTCTGACGCCATTACCCACGCAGGAGCAACTGAGATTGTTCAAAACACTCTAATTGCTTTGATCACCACTTGTGCAGATGAGATTTTCCTTGTGCTTTTCATCTTTGAAGGACATAAATCTATAAGGCCACCACTTACAGATGAACCCCTTAGGAATTATTTACGGGTCAAATTTCATACCCAAAGAGCCAAGTCGAGATTCTTCCTTTCCTTCTTTTCCTTCTTCCCTCTCTCCCTCCCTTCTTCTCTTCCTCCTTCCTCTCTTTCTTTCTTTCTTGTGTTTGAACTTAGGATGTTAGGTAGGTGATATGGAACTTGAGTCATGACTCCCGCCCTTTGGAGACAGTCTTCCCTTTTTTTTTTGTGCCAGTCCTGGGCTTGAGCTCAGAACCTGAGCGCTGTCCTTGGACTTTCTCAGGGCTAGAGCTCTACCCCTTGAGCCTCAGCACCACTTCCAGGTTTTTTTGATGCATGTGGTACCGAGGAATCGAACCCGGGTCTTTGTGCATGCGAGGCAAGCACTCTACCACTAGGCCAAACTCCTGGCCCCAAGGAGACAGTCTTCCTTTTTTTATGTGGTGGTGTGAACTCTGATCCTTCTGTTTCACATTTCCCACTGCAGCTGGGATGGCAGGAGTGACCATCCCTCTCAGCTTCTGTTGGGATGGTATCACAAGCTGTCTCTTAGACTAGCCTGGAAACACAATCCTCTTGATCTCAGCCTCCTACTGTATACTTAGAATGACAGTCATGAGCCATCGATACCCACACACCAGATTTTAATAGCACTTCCAGCCATCAGAAAGAACATAAACTACTCCCTCAAAGCACGAGGTGCTTCGACTGGAAAACATTCATATCCAGAATGAAATAGACATTGTCAGCCTTTATTATCAATTTCTCTTTTCAGGATAGTTGAGATTTAGGTGGCCTAGAACTTCACCAAGATAACGGAGTTAATATCTAGGTTACCAGGAAAAGAAATAATGGAGGTACTACATCTAGAGCCCGGTCAGTTAAATGCAGGAGGTCTGCCTATGTCTGTCTCTAGCTCCCGATAGTTTCTACTTCTAGATCAGCAGGTCTCAGACCTTTCTAAGAATCAGAATCTATCATATTCATTGTCTGATCAATTTAAATGTCTCCAGAATTAACATACAGTCACACACTTGGCCTCTTACATTTTGAATTGACAACTTGCATTTCTGACATTGCTCTATAGAGTCACACTATGGCTCTTTTCCTATATAACGTCGAAGTGCCTAGAACTGGGCTTTTCCAATAAGAGGGAGGTCCATAAACAGAACATCTGCAATTTCTAAAAGTCCAGATGGGCCCAGTTAAAAATGAAAATAACACCAGCTGTGTAACTGCACCTTCATGTTCCTGAGGAAAGCCCTGACATTAAATATAAGTTTCATTAGTGATTTTGATGTGTGGTCAAGCTACCTCATGTTGAAAGAATTACCAGACTTTACTTTCTCTAAAGACCACCAGCACCCGCTGATCCTGAACATGGAAGATTGAGATTGTTTTACCCTTTTATTCTCAATTTCATATACTGAAGATGTCCTCTGATGGATTTCTTGTGGCCAGGATTGAATTTTCTTTTTCATATATTATGGAATCCAATGACATTATATAGTATAATAAGACTAATAAGCTTTTCAACAGTGTCTTATTTGGATGAAATAAAATCTAAACAATTTTTCCAATAAAGCAAAAATCTCTACATCTTTGGCAAACAAATCTTTCAGGGGATGGCAAAGGTTTCTCATAAAACCTCTGATTCATTATGATTAAGCACCACCTAATAAAAACAGACTCACCACTACCCTCTCCCTCTTACTTTGGCTGCCATAAGCTGGCAGGGTTACTACTCTGCACATTGACCTGCTGGGTCATTAAGACTGTGTGGGGGTCATGACTAAATGGATAGTAACAGTTTCTAAAGTTCATGGCAGACAAGATCGTTAGCAAATATATCAATGAAACTGGCACACCAAATTTCCATTATGAAAGATGAACACATACTAGTCTGTGTAAGACTGAATACTAGACATTTAAATGTTAGAACATGAAATTATAGAATATATTCCTGAGCTTCCCATATCATTGGAAAATTATGTCATTAGAAAATAATTGAATTTTCTAGCAAGTGTTAATGACCTTAACAGGGGCTTGACAAGGTACAATCACATATGTAAAGTGAAAGCTGACAACACACTAAACTTAGGACAATGATACAGATTGCTTTTTCTTTGCGATATTTTCTGAAGACTTTATTTGGAGGGTATATTTACAGATAGTTCAAACAAGCTGTCAAAATAGTTTTAAATGCTGGTGTGACTGACTCTTCAGAAGAATGCAGATGAAATGGTTGATTGAACTTTGACTCTTTGGAACATTGTGCTGGCATTGTAAAACTGTCAGGTCTACCCACAGCCTCGACACAGAGGGTTCAAGAAACACTTTCTGAGGACAACTTCTATTTCTTATTTTTCAAGATCTCATCACCATCAATTATTATCCATTAATCATCCAAGTCTGTGTTGTACAGCTGAGTTGCCTCCTGTTTGAATATGAGCCCAGGCACTGTTGAAGCACGCCATAACAACACCTCATTTATTTTGCATTTTTATGGAATGAGGTGGTCTATGTCAGGAAATTTTCTAGAAAACAGATGTTTGTTATTTTATTTGTATTTCTTCAAAGGGGATAAATCTACCCATCTATAGCCATGTTTAAGTGCAATCTTTCTAAAATGCATATGTTCCTGAACTGCGAAATTTGGAAAGGAAATAAATATGAGCTAAATTTCCAAGGTCATCATTAATCACTTAACTGCATTATCAACTAAAGGGAGAGGTGAGAGTGTATTGACTGAGAGGACTGAATTGTACTAGCCGCGAAATCTCACCTCTGCAGGGACTCTGTCTCCAGCAGCTGTGCTGGTGTGCAGTTATTCAACTCTGCACAGTTTCATCTTATAAGGGAAAACAACTGAAAAGTAAATAATTCTTGACATTTGAGACCATTCATTTTGCTTTTATTTTTAAATATCTGACAGTAAATGTGCTATCTTCTAAGAAATCGGAGATCAGATTTATTAAACTTACATAGACTGGACTAATGGCACTCATTATTGAAAACTACTTCAACTATCATATTTAGAAGTGGTTTTCACTTCAGTTAGAGATTCTTTTTTCCTTTTTCAGTAGTACTGGGCATGGAATTCAGAACTTTGTACTAGCCTGGAAGTTATTCTGCCACTCAAGCCTTACTTCTTGCCCTTTGTACTTTAGATAGTTTAAGGACAGAATCCCAAATTTGTTGGGCTGGCCCAGGCCTCAATCCTCCTATTTACACTTTTTACATATCTGGAATGACAGGCATATATCACTGTTCAGCTCTAGGTTGAGATGGGGATCTCCCTAACCTTTTGTTTAGATGGCTTTGAACTATGACCATCCGAATCTCCATTTCACAGCTGAAATTACAAGCGTTAGTCACAGGCATCTGGTGTAATTGCTCCATGATCTTCAGGTTCTGAATTCTTGGTTAGTAAAAGTTTGCTAACACATACATGCAGATCATTCTGAAAGAGACTTGGCTGAAATCATTTTTGACATCATTAATAAATAAAAAGAACCCAGAATAGGAAAAAAAAGCTATTGGTATTAAAATGAGAAAGCAGATGTTTGTAGTACTTGACACAGAATATCCTGCTTTAAAGTAGTTTTATATCAAATATTTAAAAATTAATGTGTCATTAGTGTCAAACATTTGTTCAAGCTGCTCTTGAATATTACATAGTATAAATTAGTTTAGTTAAATTGACAAGGGTTACTAAGAATAAAATAGCACTTCTCCAAAAAGTATTGCATAACAGTTTATTCATAAGCAGTTTTATATTTGTTCTTTGGAAGTGATCAAAATTTCTCCAGTATGTTTCTACTTTTCCTTCTATCAACTTGTAATGCATTGTGGTTTTACTAAAAATTGAGATTATGGGGCTGGGAATTTGGCCTAGTGGTAGAGTGCTTGCCTATCATGCACGAAGACCCAGGTTCAATTCCTCGGTACCACATACATAGAAAAAAAGCCAGAAGTGGTGCTGAGGCTCAAGTGGTAGAGCTCTAGCCTTGAGAAAGCCTAAGGACAGTGCTCAGGCCCTGATTCCAAGCCTCAACTGGCCAAAAAGAAAAAAAAATAAAAATAAAAATTGAGATTATGACTGTTATCCCAGCTACTTCGGAGGGGGAGATAAGATCAGCCCAGACAGAAATCACTAAGACTGTATCTCAGAACATAAGGAGAGGATGTGATATGTATGTATGGATAGATAGATAGATAGATAGATAGATAGATAGATAGATACATACATACATACATACATACATACACACTTCCATGTACTGAGATGTAGAGGAAAAAGAATCACAATCTGAGAAGACCTGGGTGTAAACATAAGACATTATCTGGGGAAAAAAAACTAAGGCACAAAAGACTCATATTTTCTGGAATTTGACAAAATGATGACTAGTTGCTAATATTTTTCACTTGCAAGATGGCTGAATTCAGCCAGAATCTTGTCATTATTCTTGCCTAAGGAGAGATGTCAACCTGAGACAGGACATAAAGTACAATGTGTGTGTGTGTGTGTGTGTGTGTGTGTGTGTGTGTGTGTGTGTGTGTCTGTGCATGCCTGTGTGCTGTCTAAAAGTTACACATTACAAAAACAATATGTCACAGATATTGTGTTAATGTTGCCATTGTGCATTAGTGCCCTATTTTCTTATTTCCCACCACTCATATAGGCAGTTCAAGGTCTTCACCATCAGCGATAGAGGGCATGCAGAAATTTCAATTCTTTTGAAATTAGTACTGTCTGATCTCTAAATGTCGTTATCTCAGACCTCACATAGAAAATCTTCAGATAACACCAAGTCCTTGTTCAGATCATAATCCACTTTGAGAACTAGAAAAGATCATCAAAACCTTTCTTATCTAGAAACTTTTCCCTTCCCAGGCTTACAAAGGGCTTCAAACCACCAGGTAAAGAATATAGAAAGATAAATTTTGGAGTCTGACTGAGTATGTTGGAATCTGTTTTTTATTGACTTGTAACCACAGGCCAGTTACAATTATTCATTTTGTTTGTCTGGAAAGTAATTCTTTCTGAAGATTAAAATTGTTAATGTATGTAAAATCTTTTTATTCCCAAGTTCCTGGGCTTGAACTATGAGCCAAACATTCTTACTTTGTGTTTTGCCTTTTGAGTCACAGTTCCATCCCTGATTTTTTGTGATGGATTGGAGCTGAAGTCTCCCACACATTTCTGCCTAGATTGACATCAGACTACAATCTTCTAAGTCTCAGCCTCTTGATTAGCTAGGGTTCCCAGGAGCTCAGAGGCTGCCTGAAGTCAGAGGCAACTATGGATGGGATAAACTTGAGGTGTTAATACCCTCTATAGGGCAGAGGGACATGGCATGTTTATACTTATCAAGTATAATTACACCTGTTGGCACAATTAACTGAATTAATTCAATTTAATTAACAATTTGAAGAATGAAAGCAACTATGGAAAGTGGTTTCTTAACATATTTTCTTCCCCTCAAACATAAAACTCCTCTTATTGAAAAGTTTAGGGCTCGTGGAAAACAGTGTTGCTACAAGGTCACAGAAAAATCACTACCAGGGTCTGGTATTATTCAGGAGGTAGACACTTCAGGATCTCATCCCAAATCCACCCCAGGCAGGAAAGTCTGTGAGATTCTTATCATCGATGAACTAACAGGAAACTGGAAGTGGAAGTTGTGGCTCAAAGTGGTAAAGGGCTAACCTTGAGTGCACAAGTGCAGGGTCCATGCCCAGGACCTGAGTTCAAGCCCCTCCACCACCCCTCCCCCCCCCCAAAAAAAACACTATCAGATTTGAAGAGCAAGGCCAAGCAGTGTGAAGGAAGAATTCAGACCCCACCTGCCTGCTTGTTTTTCCAACATTCCTTGCACATACACTCAAGTGTTTCATGATTAACATAGATGTAAAACATTTATCAAACACATTTTATGTCTGTAGAACATTCCATGTGATTGGCATATAGCAGTTAATAGGAAAAAATGACCCATTTCATCCAAACAGAAGAATTACACCAACTCTTCATTTAGACTAAGTCACAAACAGGAAGAAACTACCATATTTTCACATATGTTCAATATAAATAAATAAACAGATGGTTGATGATCAGATACCAGGCCAGAAAGTAACAACCACTGTGGAGCTAGTTCAAGGCAAACATGGTATGGAATGTTCTCCATTACCCTACCCTGTCCTTGCCTCCATTTTTCTCCTCTGGTCTCCTTTCTCCCTCAGAAGTTATACTTCACTTCATGCCCAGTCCTGCCAAGGAGCAGAACAAATGTGGGAAATTCAAAAGGTATGTTATATTTGTCCCACAAGTTCAAAGGGTAGATCTGATGTCTTAAGGCATAAAGTGAATGATCCTTTCATTTCTGTCATTGAGTATTCCAAGCCCATTTGAAGTGAATTCGGTTATGTGTTAAAATGTAATAGCAAAGCACACTGTTGAGGACCTGCAGACAAGACTTAAAATTAGATGGCACCCCTTCCTAGGTCTGTGCCATCGTATAAAGCACTTCAACCTCCTTTCCTAAACTCTTTTCATTCTGAGAAAAGGCATGACACAAGTTCTGCTGTTGCTTCAACCTAGTCACAAGAATACAGACTTCAGAGATTGGAGGGAGAAGAGGGAATATGATCCACAGTACGTTGGTACTGTTGTACGTGAGTGTCTTTATTGATAGCTCAATCTGCCCTTTCCTTACCATGTTCATTTCTTTGTTGCTGGAACTCAGAGTAGCTTTTGCAGGGTGCATTGAAGATTAGAGAATTTCGTGGTTGGTTTATCTGTCTTAGGGAGAGTAAGGGCCACAGAAATGGAAGGATGGAGGGTGGACAAATGCAGCAGTGGTGCTCACTAGACACCATGTTGAAAATGAACTAGACAACTTTGGATGGGAAAAGGAGGGATAAACTAGAAAGGGAACGGGTAACAGAATTTAAAAAGAAATGTATTCTACCTTTCTTACATAACTGTAATTTCTGTGTACAGAACCTTTATAATAGCAATAAAACAACTTTCTTTTTTTAAAGTAAAAAACTTAAAACGAGAAAGAATTCTCATGAATTTGTCTGCCTCGGTTGATTTTGAACCTTGATCCTTATATCTCAGCTCTGGAGTAGCTAGCTAAGATTACAGGCATGGGCAGAGGACTTTTTTTTTTGCCAGTCCTGAGGCTTGAACTCCGGGCCTGAGCACTGTCCATGGGTTTTTTTTTTTCTCAAGACTAGAGCTCTACCACTTGAGCTACAGCACCTCTTCTGGCGTTTTCTGTGTACGTGGTATCAAGGAATCGATCCCGGGTCTTCGTGCATGCTAGGCAAGCACTCTTACCACTAGGCCAAACTCCTGACCTGCATAAGGGCTATTTTTGACAATAATCTCCTTTATTTCTTTTTTCATGTCTTCCTCTGTTAGATTTTCATTCCTGGGGAGCAACAAAGCTAATCAATTACCTGCTAGTGGGAGGCTCAGTCCATGTGTCATATTGATTCAAAGATATGGAAATTCAAATCTGAACTCATTATAGGACTGCTGAGACTCCTATCAGAGCATCTAATGGCCCAAACAGGTGTTGGGTCAATCCAATTGCAACTATTTCATAGAACTGTCTTAGCTGCCACCATCATCCCTTTTCTGGACACTGCCAGCCACACAGCATCCTCCTCCAAACTCCTTCCATGAAAGTAAATGGATACTGTCAAAGTAGATTGTTTGAAACTATTCAAACAGAACAATGACATAGCTTGAAATTGTTTTGTGGAGCAGGAAAGGACCAGAGAGAGGTATAGAAGGAGTGAGATTGTTTGGAACACATTATCGGCATGATGTCACACTGAAATCCTTCTCACCCTGTATAACTAATGTAAGCTAAAAAGAAAGTCAGTAAAAAAAAAAAAGTAAGTCTTATGATTAAACCCCTCAAACAGTTCCAGCTATGATTAAAATAAAAGCTGAAACCTATCCTGGCTTAGTCTGACCTTGTTTCCTCATCAGACTGTTCTGTCTCTTCCCTTCGTTGCCTGTCCTTGAGCCATACAGACTTTCATTTTTTAAATTGATTTCTATTTTTCTGTGCCATCCCCAGGCTTGAACTAAAGGTGCGGGTGCTATCCCTGAGCTTCTTTCATTCAAAACTAGTGCTCTACCACTTGGGCCCCAGATATACTTCTGGATTATTTTGGTAATTTATTGGAGAGAAAGGTCTCACAAGCTAGATATAGGTGGCTCATTCTTATAATACTAATTACTCAGGAAGTTGGCATCTGATGACTGCAGTTCAAAGCCAGCCTGGGCAGGAAAGTCCATGAGACTCACCAATTAATCACAATTAATCTCCAATTAATCACAAAAAGCTGGATGCAGCACTGTTGCTCAAGTGGCAGAGTACTAGCATTGAACAAAAGGAGTTCAGGGACGGTGCCCAGGCCCAGAATTTAAACTCCAGGACTGGGGGGTAGAGTGAAGGGGGAGGAAGAGTCTCACAGACTTTCTCTGCCTGGGATGGCTTCAAGCTGTGATCCTCAGATCTCTATGTAGGTAGGATTACAGTTGTGAGCCACCAGTGTCTGACCAATAAACTTTTTAAAATGAATCATCCTCTTTCCTGTTTTAGAGACTTTTCATGTCTTTATTTTCTCTGCCTAGCTTCCTTTCTTTCCTTCTTTCTCACGTCAACCTGAGGGACTCTCAAGGATTCTTACTTCATAGGGCGTCTTCCCAACCACTCCAATCTCTTTTGCTCTGCCTCATTGCTGTTTTCTCTAAGTAATCACTGCTTTGTATGAAAGGCTTACACTAATTGCTGCACCCTTGTGTAGCAAAGCAAAGCTTTGTGTGTAGCAAAAAGCAAAGCCCTTGCCTAGTACTCTATTTCCAGTGTATATGTAAGTGTCCAGTACAAGAAGGCCTTCAATAAATACGTGATGAAAGATGGAGAGGGAGGGGCCTGGTGGTGGTGGCTCACACCTATAATTCTAGCCACTCAGGAGGCTGAGATCTGTGGATCACAATTTGAAGCCAAGCTGAGCAGAAAAGTCCATGAGATTCTTATCTCCAATTAACCACCAAAACTCTGGAAATGTAGCAGTGATTCATATGGTAGATTGCTAGCCTTGAGCACAAAATCTCAGGCCCTAATGCCTAAGTCCTGAGTTCAAGCCCCAGGACTGGCTCACAAAATATAAATAAATAAAAATCAAAGTTGGAGGATAGAGATAAGGCAGCATAGAAGAACAAAAAGATTTTTATGTTGAGTCAAATGAAGAGAAGAGTCTTTAGAAGTTCCTAGAACTTGATAAGACTTGTTGGCTGGTTGTGTGTGTGGTTTTCGTTGTTTGTGTTTGTTTTGTTTTGTTTTGTTTTTTTTGTGGGTCATGGGGCTTGAACTCGCCTTGAGAGCTATCCCTGAGCTCTTCAGCTCAAGGCTACCACCCTACCCTTGAGCCAAGCCCCATTTTCTAGAGGTTAATTGGAGATAAGAGTCTCAGGTTCTGTTGTACTCAGGCTGGCTTTGGACCTTGATCCTCAGATCTCAGCTTCCTGAGTAGCTAGGATTACAGGTGTCAGCCACCATGCCTGGCTGGTTGTGTGGTTTTCATGTACTGAGTTCTTCCTGGGAGGCAGTCATCTGCCATGAGCTCTATAATTAGTGATGGGCTTCTGTTTATATATTGTTTTCCTTTTGTTGGTGGTGTTGGCTTTGAGCTCAGGGACTCACCATTGCTTTTTTTCCTGACAGGGAGCTTGTGTACACCATGATGTGTCCATCTTTTGCTTCTTGGCCATAGCTGGAAGGATAAGTGCCTGCAGCCACTCCCAGATATTTACGGAGGAGTCTATGGAACATTTTATTTGTGGACTGGCCTTTACTTGTGATCTTCCTGACCTTAGCTTCCGAAGTAGCAAGGATTATAAATATGAGCCTCTGTTACTCAGTGGCAATGTTCTTCTTAGGGTGTACTTGCAGATGTGAAGTATACACCCATCTGTTCATGTATGTGAGTGGTGTTCAAAGAAAGATGTTAATATCCTCTGTATTTTCCTGGATTTATGGGGATTTCTTTGGTATCAGACGCTCAGAGACATAGTAAATGTATGCTTTGTGATGAAACCCAAAGCATAAGGATCACCTCCATCAAGCTTCATTTTTTTCAAATGCCATTGAGAGTGTAATGATCAAGGTTCAAAACAGCCCAGGAACAGAATCAGGATTGCCACTGACACAGCTCTATCTGTCAGTCAACCACCAAAGCTGTAAGTATAGACCTAAACTGTTGGGTAGTCTCTTTTTTCTATGTTTTTCTACTTGTTCCTTATTTGTAACTTGCCAGTACAGGAGAGACTTTCAGATCGGGGCTTTTAGCATGGTCTGCTTGTTGGCCCTTTACATGTCAAATAGTACACTCTGGAAATAAAATATAAGTGGCTCTATCTCTCTCACCAAAGGGAGAAATGTTGCCCATATTAGCAAGACTTATCCTGCAGGTTTGGGAGGTGTGCATGATGAAGAACAAAGGAAAATAACAATACTGGTTTGCATTCTTTCCTTAATCAATATTGTTTTCTGGAAAGGATTTGATTGGCACACTCACACTGGAGTCTAAGCCTTGAGTGAGTGAAGATTTCCATCAACAATGTAGAAAGACTTCCTCGTCTTAAACCACAAGAATAAAGAAGTAATGGTTGCATTTCTTATACTAAGAAAACAGGGTCAAATGCATAGAATCAAAGATATAATACAGCATTCCAGAAATTGTTCTTGGAAATTCGCCATCGTCTCTACTCAAGTTCAAAAATCCTCTTCATTGTATCAATTACTGAAAAATCTCCACTTTCTTATCTGTAAAGTGGAAATAATAACACCGAATTTTCAAGGGCCCATGAATGCAAGTGTTGGTCATTCTTCAAGTCCAAAAAACAGCTCTGATTATTGATATCAGAAGACTGTGCACTCAGCCTGTTGGGGAGATTTGAGCATTTATCTGTATTTCCCCCCCCCTTTTTTTCATAGCATTTACCCTACTTCATCTTGCTTGCTTGCTTATGCTAGAGAACAGAAAACAGATCTATCAAAGTATCAACACATTAATAATCCATTCTGACAATTACTCTGTTGGCCTTGATATACTTTCTGAATTCCAACCCGATAGCTAGCTCTTCTACTTCCTTCCCACTTTACATGTCTTGCTTTTACAAAATGGGGCCTTGTCAGCTACCAGTTTCTAAAGGAGCAATAACTGGCAGAGTCCCTGATTCTTGCATGCCTAACAGCCATGGAATGTCATGAGTTTTATTTTTCTTAGCCAGTGGAGATGCAAATATTTCACTGTGAATCATCAGAGGCAGGACTTCCTTCCAGTCATAGTGGCAGACCGTGGCTAGCCTTTCTTTTGTCAATGTCTTGATAATCAGGGACCTCCGAGAATATTTACTCAACTTGTGAGCAGCTCTAGCTCCTCCTTTTCCGTGGAAGTGCCCTCTGGAAAGTCTCAGGGCTCTCAGATTATTTTCTCTAAGATTCCACTGAGCATTTTTTCATATTAGAGATAACAGGACAACTTTCATGATTTGAATCCAGGACATTCTTTTGTTTCCTATTGCCAATTATTCAACAAATATTTTTGAACACCTTTCTATGCACCACACACTAAGTAGATTCATAGAGAAAAACATGAAAAAAAGATAAGATCCAAATTTTAATGAGTCTTAGACGTGATAGAAATGAGTTAAAGTTAAAAAGTAGAATTAAAAGTAAAAAGTAAAAACCAAGGTACTCAATTAGAAGCATGGATATAGATTAAGTTTATGGGATCAGATGGATGAAAGCCACTCATTCCATATGAAGTCGAGGAAAGGAGATTTGAGGAAGATTTGAGAGAAAATGGCACTTTACCACAGAAAAGATGAACAGAAATTGACAATAAAACTGCACAGATAAGCCAGAGGCTGGTAGCTTACATCCTAACTACACAGGAGGCTGAGGTCTGAGGATGAAGGTTTAAAGCCAGCCTGAGCAAGATTGTTCATGAGACTCTTATCTCCAATTAACAACCAAAAAATGAAAATGGGACTATGGCTCAAGTGGAAGAGCACTAGCCCTGAAAACAAAAGCTAGGAGACAATGCTTAGGACTGAGTACAAAAACAAAGACAAACAAATGAGCAAAATACTATAGACCTTAGGATTGACATGTACAAAGTCATAGCAGTATGAAACAATCTATTGTGTTTTCACTCTGGAATTTGTTTGGTATGGGTCAAGCACAGGTTTCTTACATAGGGGTAGAAAAAGGGGGCTGGAGAAAGATTAGATCACTAAATACAAGGTATCTGGAAATAGGCATGTGCTAATCAGACTCAAAGGTATGTGTGTTGAAACAAACATTCCATTTGTAAAATGATTTTTTCATAGTCAAAAAACAAGATAGGGAAGTGGCAGTCCCCTTGAGTTGAGGAGCTCAGGACAATACCCAGGCCCAGAGTGCAAGCCTCAGGACCGATCAAAAAATTAAAATACAGGCTGGGTTTTGGTGGGTTATGTTAGTAATTCTAGCTATTTAGGAGGATTGCTGTTTCAAGCCAGCCTGGGCAGGAATGTCTATAAAACTCTTATCTCCAATAATAGAAGAACAAGATAAAGAGAGAAAGAAAGAAAGCTGGAAGTGGAGCTCTGGCTCCACTGGTAGCGTTATAAATAAATAAATAAATAAATAAATAAAGCAAGCAAGCAAGCAAGCAAGCAAGCAAGCTCGGAGACAATGCTCAAGCCCTGAGTTCAAACCCCAGAACCACACTTTAAAAAAGTTTAACTTTGTCAGCATTTATTCATGAGTACTTTAAATGCCACACATTTGATATCATACATTTTAATCATTTCTTTACTTGATTTTTTATTTGTGTCTCTTTTTTTAATGCAGATACCTTGCTTTGAACTCAGGTCCCTTATCGTGTTCACCTTACTTACTCATGACTAGTATTCTACTACTTGGACCACACATTCAGCTTGGCTTTTTGCTAGCTATTTTAGAGATTGGACTTTTGAACTTTTCTGTCTGGGCTAGCTTCAAATTACAGTTTTCTTGAGCTCAGCCTCTTGAGTAACTAGAAGTGAGCCATCAGCACACAACACAATTTTACTTTCCAAAATCTAACTTCCACCTATTATTTTTTTGCCAGTCCTCTGCTTGAGCTCAGAACTTGAGCACTATCCTTGGACTTTCTCAAGGCTAGAGCCTTCTTGAGCCTCAACTCCACTTCTGGCTTTTTTTTTTCTATGTATGTGGCACTCTACCACTTGACCAAACTCCCAGCCCCTCTTTTACCTATTTTTAAAATTCCATTAAATATCTATTCAAGGGATCTCATTATACCTATCACAATCTCCAAAATTCAAGGACTAAAGGGGAAATTAACAGCTCTGAGGGGAGGGGGACAGATGATATCCATACAAAAAAGAAAGCAGAAAATGTTATCATTTGCTTATATGTATGAGTGTAAGTGCAGTATATTAACCCAAGAGGGCACTCATAAACACTTGAATCATGGTTATTTCAGAGTAGTGAGATTCCAGATAACTTCTTCTTTCTTAGACATATTTAAAGTATTGACTTACCTTTTACAGTGTCCTTTATGTAATAAAAGATAACTTTTTAGCCTGTGAAGCTAGGAGTTCACAATTGAATGGGTGCAGCAGGTAAGCTAACAAGTGACCAGATGCTTCAGGGAGGAGTTATTACTTATATTTGTTTTGGATCTAAAGGCTCTCAATTTTAATCTGAGCCCTTCTTCTTACTACCTACAAGGTCAAATAAGTGTATTCAATTCTGTGCACTCCAGTTTCCCTCTATATATTTAGGTCAAAATAGTAGTACTTATGTTCATGGCATTACTACTAGAATTCTTCATTTATAAATTACTTAGATTAATACCTGGCATAGATAGTAACAATTACACAGTAATTAATTCCATTAAATAAATCATTGTGATGGAGTGTGCTAAGTACTATCATAGAAGTCTCCAAGGAAGACTATGGAAAAATGAAGAGAAGGGCTGGCTGCTGTCAAAGACATTTAGAAGTCCTCTCAGGGTAGAGGAACTTGGCGCACAGGTAAAGTTATTCAGGGTTCAACTCAGATTCATGCAGGGAAAAGAAAATAGAAAAAAAAACAAAGCACTGTCCCAGGAAACCATAGAGCACAAAGTAATTGCATTATATCTGTTGGAGTGTTCTTCATACAGAGTCACTTTAGCATGTTGTTTGTGTCTCAAGAGTGAAACATAAATGTGGCCTTGGGCCTCTTAGGCGTTTGTATAGCTACTGTCCTTTCTTTCATCCTTTACTGCTTGAGCAAGAAGCTTCTCTATCCTCTTTCCTTGCCTTGTCTATTTCAGTTCTATTTGACATCGTCATCATTCAGTGACGGACTGGTAAATGGCTTGCCAATGGTTGGCAAAGCCCAGACACATGTGCAACCCCTAAGTCACATATTTGAGGTGAGGTCATCCAGGTGAGCTTTCATCCTGCTCTAATGTGTCATGATCACCCTTAATCATCTACCAGCTCATTGCTCACACTTCCTTTGGCTGCTTCAGCATTTATTCACATTGTGATGTAGAGGTCCCCAGGGCATAGGATTTTGAGTATAGATGAAAAGATAATCTCTTTGTAAAAAGAAATGTGTTCCTGAACATGAAATTATAAGGGGCAAGTTACTGGCAATCAGTTGATTGGAAGAATGATGGAAGCAACTTTCTCTGCGGAAGAGGAAATGAAAATTAGAAGCAGTTACAACTAAGAAACAAATGCCATCATGACTACTCTTAAAGAATTTTTAATATGTCTCAACATGGCCATAGGGGCCATGTTGAGAAATTTGCCATAGGGGTTTCCATGTACATATATGAAAAGGAGTAAAAGAAACTGCAAAGTCAGATCCCTTTTTCTTCAATAGAGAGCAAAGTTCAGAAAATAATTTCTAGATGTCTAGATGGAGCTAGAGATAGCATACTACAGAAAAGAGAAAATTTTATTGAAAGCTAAACTAGAAATTACTTGAATTTTGCCCGGTGTCAGTCTTTCATATCCATAATCCTGGCTACACAAGAGGCTGAGATTTGAGGATTATGATTTGAAGCCAACTCAGGCAGACAAATTCAAGACCAATCCTATCTCAAATTAACCTGCCAAAAATCAGAAGTAGAGGTATGGCTCAAGTGGTAAAGTGCCAGCCTTGAGTAAAACAGCCAAACAAGAGCTCGACCCCAAGTTCAAGCCCTAGTCCCAATACACACACACACACACACACACACACACACACAATTACTGTCAAATACAATGCTATGGCTCTGTTAGTAGGTATCATAATACATGGCCCATACCCAACCTTCACAGATACCCATATTCCAAACCTTATGATAACTCATGGTTACTTCTTCCCTGGACCTGACCGCAACTGAAAAGCACCCCCTTGCCAAGGCCACTCTTTTCCTGAGGTACACTGAGGTGATGACTAGCAAAGAAGCTTGTGCAAGTGTATGGGGGTGGGGGAATTGCAGACCGTTTGTAGTTCTAGGCAGCTCACAAGGGCATCACATTTCCAGAGCCTGTGGTTTCCTCTGCAGAGAACCCTTATGCAAAGGAATTCTAGCTGATCTCTCCCCTGTGTGTCTTCTTGCTCCTTATAGTGTTCCTAACACTCCCTGAGAACTTGACTCCTCTCAGACTCAGGCCTGTTTCCTTATGAACGCCTAATGCAACTCTCTAGATCCACTCTATTGCTTTAAGTGGAGAAACTTGCAATCCTCAAAGAGTAAGTGACAGATTCAGGAATGAAGCCGTGACTCCTGAAAAGCTGTCAAATGTTTTGTCCTATTTGCAAAGGACTAGGGGAAAAATATTACCAAAAGTTGAAGCTTTATTTTGTACCATATACTTTATACACAGAAATAAAATTCCAAATCAAGCCTGAAATATATTTGCATCCTTAATACTCCCCTTACCCTTGAAGACTACTTTTTTTTTGGTTGCTAATATTTGTTTGAAGCAGAGTCTTACTTACCCTGAACTGGCCTGAAACTTAATTTTGGCTTATTTTTTATTTGTTTACCTACTTGTTTTCTTCCTATTTACTGGTGAGAGAGGTGATAGTGAGGGTTGTTAATCAAAGTAAGATTTAGGTTTCTAAAACTTTAATTTTCAGGAATGAGTCCTTTGTTCAACAGAAGGGACGAACTGGAAATGAGACTCATCATCTCAAAATTGCTCATTTACTGCAGGGATCATTCATTCATCTAGACATCCAATTCTCTCTTTTCTCATCCCATAATACTTCAAGTTATCTAGTTTCATCATGAAGGTATTTCAATGTCTTTTTCTTTCTTTTTCCTTCCTTTTTCCTTCCTCTCTCTCTCTCTCTCTCTCTCTCTCTCTCTCTCTCTCTCTCTCTCTCTCTTTCTCTCTCTCTCTCTTTCACACACACACACACACACACACACACACTCCTTCCTTCCATCCTTCCTTCCTTCCTTCCTTCCTTCCTTCCTTCCTTTCCATTCAACTTTTCTGAATTATACTAATGTACCTAGTCTCATGGACAGAATTGCTGTGTAGATATAATCGTTATCTTAGAATCAAACTGCCATTTAAGGTTTGAGTTCTAACATAAATTTGACTAGAGAAAATGTGGCGCTAATCAGATCAGATGGGTTTCAATAAGTCAGAACCTTCCTGGTTCAGCCACGTGGCTTGATGTACCCCAACCCCTAGACTATAAGAATTCCTGATTCTAAGATGAACAACTTCATTTTTCCCATCACTCAGTTGGCCCTTATTCTTGTCCATTCAATTGAGTAGATTCTTGAGTCTCCTCCAGGACTCACTTTAGGAACCCCACTGACAGTCCTCCAAGAAATTGAATTTGTAGTCTAAAATTTACCAGCCATTTCTGTAATCTCAGCTCTTGAGATGCTCCTTCTGTTATTGTCCTTATTCCCCAGAGAGGGGCTTTCTATGAGATGGATTTTAAATCAAATAATTTGGTATATGGCTTAAAGCCCTACAGTTATTTTAAAAACATATCATGCAGAGTAATTTGGACCTCAATTTAAGAACGAATTGTTTTCCCTCTAAGAAAAGACTTTAAATTAGGGCACAAAATGAAGTACTTTGGTGACTAAAGTCATGTAATGTTGTGTCTTAAATATCTTTGACAATAGACATTTAAGAAATTTGAGCTATCCTATCCTTCCCAAGTGACTCATAAAGAATGCCTGCAAGATGCTGAGTGGCATGCACACTGGCATGTTTGATTTGAAGAACATCTGCAGTGACACGGTAACCACAACACTTATTCAAAGGCCTTTCTAACTGAGTCATGTGTCTTCACATGTCTGTGATCACATATCCAATACCATTATTCCCAATCATACATTCTCTCTGTGCGCTAGACATTTGCCCACTTCTCTTAAGTTGTTCGATGTTCAAGATATACAATGGTTTCATCTTTTTCATGTTAAAGATGAGAAGAAAGGTAACTAGCTTCCAAAATTGCCAGGTAGCACATTTATTTTCAAACACAACTCCTTCTCATCATGATGGAATTGGTAGTTCATCCTCCCCTCCAATGTCCCAGCACTGAAAACTGTTCTTACAGCATTATTGACAGGTATTCAACTTTTCTACTTCCTTCCCACCGATGGCAGGGATAGCACTGCCTTATAAGACCGCCTGCTCTATATTTATGACATGTTCATGGTGACAAATGGGTTCTGAAATCTGCCTTTAAGATTTTGCTTATTTTGCTTCCAGGACTAAGATCATTTTTCTTCTTTATCCAAGTTAAACTTCCTCAGAGGACTCAACTTGACCTATAGGTTGGCCCTCAGAACTACACTCCTAGTTACTCTCTTTGATTGAGATAATTATGGAACTTCCTTTGAAATATATAATTATATCATCCAATAATGAAACTACCTTTTTTCTTGCCAATCCTGGGGCTAGAACTCAGAGTACAGACACTGTCCTTGGGCTTTTCTCAAGGATAACAATCTACTACTTGAGCTGCGGAACCACTACCGGCTTTTTCTATGTATATGGTACCAAGAAATTGAACCCAGAGCTTCAAGCACACTGGGCAAGAACTCTGCCACTAGGCCCTGAAACCACCTTTTAAGATACTACATGTGTCAGTCAGTTTGTTTTTCATGGCTATAACACAAAACCTGAGGCGCAGTCTTTTTTAAGGAAAGAGGTTTGTTTAGTTCACAGTTCAGGAGATTCCAGAGCATGTCACAGCCATCTGTTTGGTTCTGGTGAGACCTCAAGGCAAATCAATCACATCATGGTTAGGAGCTTGTGTGCAAGAGGGAGAGAGAGGTAAGAGACTACAAAAAAAGCTAGATCTGCTCGCATAGAAAGTAATCCATTCTTACCAAACATGACCCAAGAGACAGTATTAATCTATTTATTAAGGTCCATGACCTAATTAAACTTCATGAAGCCTCACATGTTGTAGGTCCCCAGCACCTCAACACCACCTCAACACTGGAGACCAAGCCTTTAGCACATGAATCTCTGGGGGACAAAGCATATTCAAGCCATAACATGATCTGAGCAAATTGAGCACAGAGAGCCTGCATCTTGCCAAAGCAGAATCACTCCAAGACAAGATGCTAAAGGAATATTTTCTTTGTTGTATCAGAGGAAAAAAAAGAAAGAAAAGAAGCTATACAAGTCAAATTCCTGCTTCCCTGAGACTCTAGCATCTGAGCATAATTATACCATACAAGACAATATTGCTAGCATATGGAAGAAAACTTGGATCACACCATCGATTCTCCTTTTCTTTGCTTCCTTTCTATTCTGACTCAAGCTCAAAGATGTAGAAAGTGGGGAAGAGCCTGGACTCTCTTTCATCTCTGTGCCAGCACCATGCTGCCTTTAGGAGCACAAACTCTGAAATACGACAGGCAATCAGAAATGTTTTGGTCTAGCGCATAGTTGGAAAACTTCTATCTGCTTCATTATTTTATTCTATTGACTAGCAGACGATTCAAGACTGCTTTGATGAGGCTCTCACCATTGAAAGCAAACTCTCCGCACATTTCAACATTGTTGAGATTTCAAGTGTTTGTCTCATTGCCAGATTGTCTTATGATCAAAGATATTGCTCAAGCCTGGTTCTCTCCTTTTTTTTAACTATCTTTTGTTTATTTATAAAATTTTTATAGTGTCTAAAATGAAAATTGGGAGCTATGACACTGACATTTTGCTTTGCAGAAATTTGGAAATAATCATTTTTTTTGTTTTCTTCTCCTTCTCTGTGTTTCTAGCATGCTGTTTAAAATCTGAATTCAGAAATCACTGGTTTATCTTTGAGCATATTTTCTCTAGAAAAGTGCATGTGTTAACACAAGATAAGGGATAAGGCATACAAAGCATACACTTTTTGTATCCCTTATCTGAAAAGCTTGGGACCAGAAGTGTTTTGGATTTTAGTGTTTTGAATTTTGAAATGTTTGCATAGACTTTACCAGTTTGTGCATCCCCTTCCCTCATTCAAAATTCAAAGTTATGGATTTTAAAGCATTTCAGATATTTTGTAATGGCTACAGTTCTCTATAGGTCCTTATAGCACAAATAACAAATGAAGGCAGGGATTCTTGTGGCTAATGATGACAATAAAAGTCATCATCCTAAAACATTTAGAGTAATCCTTGCCTCTGAAGTCGTCAGTTAATATTAAACAGTATAATGTAATTTAAATATTAAAACAAGCTGATGGAATACCTAACATTATCATCTCTCATTTTATAATTGGTGAAATACAGATTTATATAATTTTCTCCAGGGCTCCCAGTTTAAAAGATTACGATGCTAGCATTGAATCAGGGATCGTACCCTCATCGATAGCCCAAAGTATGATGATTTTCTAGCAATTTTAATAAATACGGCTAGGAAGAAATTCCTGTCCTTGAAAGTGTTTCTGAAACTACTGAGACGTGTTCACAGATAATTTTTCAAACTTGCTTTCAATGGCTTAGTCTGTACCCTTCAAAAATTCTAGAGTGATTCATATTTTCTTGTTCAACCACAGGTATCAACGTATTATCCCCTTGTAGTATGCTGCGAGAAAGATGCATTTGATTCCCAGAAGTCTGGATCCACAACTCATCTCATTTCAAAGATGCCTTCCCCATTAGTTAGAAGGCTCCACCCATTGGTTGTGTTACACACCTACATCCCAATGCAGGAAAGCAGAATTCCTGGTACTCCAAAGCAAGTCCAAGCAAGAGACCGCGCTTCTCCTCAGGTAGAGGAAGCAATTTGCCATCTGTGGCTTCCCTCCTCCACCCTTTGGTGTTCTCTCACATTCTCTCAGGTTTATAGGACAGAAACCCACTCTGCAATAAAGACTAGCAGAACACTGGAGGCTCATGTTTTCCCAGGTACAGACCATTGAAATCTTCAGGCCAGGATGGAAATGGTATCCTAGCTTTGTATAGAGTATGCCTGAAGATGTGGGAGGCAAAGATGAGTTAACAGGGAGGGCTTAGAGCCCCACACTGGGATTATTCAAAGCTCAGCCATGCTGGCTCATTAGAGAGCATCTTCTCATGACCTATTCTCCACTAGCCATCTGCTTCTAAAGCTGTAACAACCATTCTTTGGGATCAGCTCAGATTCAGGATCTCCTATAAACTTAGATATCTAAATCAGAAAGCCAAAGGAGGGAAAGAGGAAATGAATCAAATTCCAACCTCTCAGGAAAAAAAAATGTCTTCGAAGCCCACAAAACAGAGGCCAGAGGAGCAACCATGTGCGTTGATAACCTATGACTCAATCCTTTATCATTCAGTGTTCACATCTCTCACCTCTTGGGAAGAATGGATACCCCCTTCCTCCCCTAGGGAGGTAACTTATGGAGCCATGGGTGGGTAAGCCTTGTCTCTGCCTTGCTGAGCTATGCCCTGTGACTATCTTTTCATGACTGGGATTTTCCACCCCGGGAACTCTAAATTAGTCTCTCTATTTTTTTTTCCAAAAGAAGAAAAGGGAATCCTTTCAGATCCATGTTGGTATCAACAGGAAACCTGGAGTGAAAACAAAAAGGAAAATCACAGAGGAAACCAAAATACACACAGAACTAAGAATAGGAATTTTGAGTACATGATAGTTGGAAAGGAAAATTCAAACTTTGATGAGTTCGTTTGTCTGGTGGGGTAGGGGGTACATAGAGTAGGATGAACTTGGAAAGAGAGGAGCCATCTTCTTTACACAGGAGTCAGAGGTGACTTCATACACTATTTTTTTTCTATTCTTTTTAATTGTAATTAGTAAAAGGGTTACATGATATTTGCCAGATAGAAGGTGCATTAATTCACATACATTGATACCCTTTCACATGTCTTGGTACCCATTCCCTCCCCCCCACCCCCCCACCCATCTTGGTTTTCCCCCCTTCCCTATCAAATTTCAAATATCCAAATACAAATACACTATTTTATGTGGCTTTTAAGAAAGCCTGGGGCTAAACTGAACGTATTTCATCAAGACTACTCTCAAAAAAGCTTGTTAAGTTAAATGATAGGAATGCAGGGCTATGCTAGGTTGTGTTAAGAATGGCCCTCACTCTTGGATTTCTTTGTTTCCAAGTGCTTACACCTGCTTGAATTCACTGGTGGTAAAAAGCCACCAGGATCTTCACTGTCTTCTGAGGATGGAATAAATTTTGAATAAATAAAGTCAGGATAAAGCACATTGTCCATTCTATTATTTATAAAAATGAACAGCAATAACAACAAAAATTCTACCCTAGGAATTATTATTCCAGATGAAAAGTGACATTAAGTGAAATTTACTCTGGAAATATTGTGATTATTTAGTCTTGATTATTTTGCTTAGCCTTCTGCAGCCAAAATGAGTTTGGTAAGGAAGAAGGCTACCCTTCTAGAGGATTCTTTCTTCCCTGGTTGGATTCAACATGATGTAAAGCTCAGAAGTCCACTGGCAAAGACCCTGGATCATGTTTCTCGGGCCTGAGACCAATCATTGACAGACAGCAAGTGAGGAGTAAGTACTAAGCAATGTATGGACCAAAGGAGTAAAAGAATGGCATATGTTTGCAGTCTTTATCTATTCTACCCTTATTTGCAAGTTATAGTCTGAGAAAAGAACAAAATGAATATAATCAAATTAAATAAGAGCTCACCCTATATAGTGCTCACAAAAGTATATGCTTATTTTTTAAAGTAAATCTCTGCTTTTATTTAATCAGAAAAAAAATCTAAGTGAGAGAATAATCCATCCATTGTTTTAAGGTATTATCCTGTAATGCTTTAATGAAACATTATATTCAGAAAACCTCTCTTTTTAGTCTTTCTAAAATTAAATTTATTTTTTTTATTATCAGGGTAATGTGTAGAGGGGTTATAGTTACTTTTGCCAGATAGTAGGAGCATTACTTCTCACACATTGATACCCCTCCTCATGATTTTGTCCTCATTTCTCTCCTCCAACCCCCTCCCAATTTTAAATAAATTTTAAATAAACTGTTGCCATTTTATTTAATGCTGGTAATGAGATATTTACCCCCATTAAATGAAGACTTGGGGTACTTGAATCACAGCTCCCATCAAGATAGCCCTTGCCTCTACCTATACTAAAATGACTCAGAGTAAAGTCTAGCTTTTGTCATAGCATAAAACAGAAACGGATCAAAGAAAAAGTAATAGTAAGAAGTAAACTCAATATGTCCACCAAGTAATCCATGATTTTAAAAGATAGATCAAAAGCCAAGCTACTTTGTGGTTGAATACGTTTTAAACATGGATTTATTTTAAAGGTCTTACACACTTGATCTACTATATTTAGCATCTTCAATGATTACTCAGTGTCTAAAGTGCCTTGAGGTTATGAGATCATTGGTAAAGCTATTGGTTTCACTTAAAATGAACTCAACAAAATATTCTTTCCTCATAGTATTTCCAGCCCATAGAAATCATTATCAGGATGTGGGAGAAAATGGGAGGGGGAAAAACCCCAAATTCAAAGAGAAAAATGCTGCTCTCTGACTTTTTTCACTAGTGGTAAATATAATGCCAATATCTGTAACTGGACAAGGTTAAAAAGAAGTTGGTAAGACCTAAGAGTATCAACTAATTTTCTAGATTGGTACATCCAAGGTAACAGATTTTCCTATTTTATAATATGGAGCTCCTTTTAATTATTTTCCAAGTATTACTATCAAAAGAGGAATATACTGACAATATATCTTGTAAGTATTGTGTTTTTTCATGGTATCAAATGTTGGCTATGTAATAAAGTCTACAAGACTATACATTTAGTAACATAGGTTGTTCCTAAGGAATCATTTTATCAAGAAGGGGAGAAGCAAGAGAGAACAAAGGAAAAGGTGACATTGATCAAGATACACTGAATTCATAATCTGACATATAGAGTTGAATCCTCTTTGTACAACTCTTTAATAATATTAATAATTATAAAAAAGTAGGCACTCTTATAATTCTAGCCATTTAGGAGGCTGAGATCAGAGGAGGTTCATAGTTCAAAGCCAACCCAGGCAAGAAAGTCTGTGATATTTTTATTTCTAATTAACCACCAAAATGCCAAAAGTAGCCTAGCATAGTTCCCTTAAACAGCAAAGCTCAAGGATAGGGCCCAGGAGCAGCACACATCCAAAAGAAAGAATACCACATGCTTGTGGTCTGCACCACTCCTTTCTCTCTCTTGCACACACGTATACACACACATACCACACTGTCAAAATTTTGAGGGGACCAGGAGTTTGGCCTAGTGGTAGAGTGCTTGCCTAGCATGCACAAAGACCAGGGTTCGATTCCTCAGTACTACTTACATAGAAAAAGCCAGAAGTGGTGCTGTGGCTCAAGTGGCAGAGTGCTAGCTTTGAGGAAAAAGCCAAAGGACAGTGCTCGGGCCCTGAGTTCAAGCTTCAGGACTAGCAAAAAATAATAAAATAAAAAATAAAATAAATAAAATCCTTTGAAGAAGGAAATTGATTTCTTGAGTGTTCTTCACCAATAGATAAACTATCTCATCTGCTTTTAAGCAAGTGTTGTATATAGCCAATGTCAGAATCATCCAGAAATCTTAACCAAGGTCATATGTGTATGCCAGGTATGGGCACAAGTGATATATCTCTCACAGCCTGAATAAGTAGCCTATTTATGTATTAATAGAGTCCTTGAGTATTCGATGGCTGACTTCTCAGTAAGAAATAAAGAGGAAAAGTCTAGAAACATTTTCAAGAGTTGGAAAAATTAATGAATAATTGTTATAAGATGGTGTGAGGACTTCTTGAACATGCAAGGAAGAGACAGATTCAGAGTATCTACTGTAGATTCATGGACATATGTTTTTAATTTTAAAAATCCTAACAATACTGTGGAATAGAGATTAGTGTTTTTGTCTTATAATGAAGGAAACATTATCCAGTAATTTAAAATAACTTACTCACAATCATAAATACTCAAGTGGCAGGGGTAGAGTTCAGTTTTCTCAAATATACCTGAGGCTCTGGGAAGATATGTTCTGTAAGTAATATATACATTAACGAGCAGGCTTACAGAGATTTTATATTAATATCATTTTGATATTTATATAAATAGGACACATTTTATCATATTTTATGTTTTAAACTTCTACAATTCCAAGAGTATAACAAAAGAGAGATAATGCAATTATTCTTAATTTCTTTTATTATCTCACTGGGATTTACATAATTAATTACTTCTACTTAAATAGGTTTTTATTATTATGTTCTTTTCTTTGATATACTCTGCTACTTGCCAGATAATGTATTACTTTTGGTTAAAAAACAAACAAGTTTTTTTTAAAATTTGTCCTTCCCTCAATTTTCTTTAGAAAGCCTTATGTGTGCATTGAGCCTTATGGGTTTTTCTGGAGTGATAAAATAGCATATAAGTTCCTCAACATTTGGTAAGCCTTCTGTCCCTTCTAGTTTTCCTAAGCAGGATAATTCTATCATTATAGTATTTTTTCACGAAGAAGACCCTCTTTCTGTCCTTTTCTGTGAAGGTCCTGCTAAAGTCTTCTGGTTCAGAAAGATCTGGACCAAAAATGGCTTCCAATGTAACTTTGTGAGGCAAACTTACGATGGCCATTTTCATGCCCTTTACATCCAGGAAAGGCAGCTGGAAATTCAGTCGAATTTTACATGGAATGTCCTTGGAAGTGACTTGTTTGTATCCATGTTCATTCCTACAGTCTAGCTTTATGTCGGGTTGTATTAGGCAATAAGTAACAAAAGGTCATTTGAAACACTGCCCTGAGCCTCCCTGAGTCACCCTCCGATGCTCCCAGAATCTGAAGGCCCTCCTCGAGTCTCAGGCTGGGACTTCTCTGGTACCTTGAACTGGGTGGCAATCTTTGTTCATCACAGCATCCTTGCTACCTGACCTCGAGTGGAGAAGGTGTTACACAACCGGGCTGATCTGGCTGAGGTTCCTGACTGAGTCAATTGAACTTTACTCCACTTGTTCACATGACATAGTGAAATCAGGCCTGGAAAAGGGAATTTACTGGTGGGATAAAAAACCAGGATGAAAAGACGGGAACTTGGATTGGCTAAGTGTAAATAGATACTGAACTGTAAACAGAACCACAAAAACATACTTAAGTTCTCTCTTACTTAAGCCCATCATAAAACCGTGCAAATCAACTAATGTCTTTTCAAAGAACATTTTGGTGTACAGGTGTGGGGTAATGTGCAGAAATTCCTTTGAAAACTAAGATGCTCTATAAAAGCATGTGCCAGAATCATGTACTAGCAGCATAAATAAAATAAAATGGTGAAACTCAAAAAGGGCAGTAAAACAGAGAAAGCTTTGGATCTGGTGTAGGGAGACTGGTTTCTAGGCCTCGACTTGCTACTAAAAGACTTCTAGGTTTGAACAAGTCATTATACCTTGTGTCTAAAGGTGGGCTAAAAATTTTGTGCTAATATTCCCAGGGCTTGCCTGCCCTAAAATGTGTGACTTTTAAAGAAACATGGGGTACATGTGTTAAAATATATTTCAAATCTGTGTGGGTACTATTTGGGCTCCCCTCTAGAATATTAAAAAAAACCCACTCAAATAGCAAGGAAACAAAAAAGCAATGAAATTACTTCATGGGTCCTCAAAAAAGCAGAAATTACCCTGTTCAGAATTTTCCCTTCTGCTTTCAGATAGATTAAAGTCCCATCTTCAGCTTAGGATAAAAATCTTAAGCTGACAGTTTCTTAGAGCTTCTTCCTATAATAGCTTTGGCTTCTGGCACATGCTTCAAAATACCAAGTTCTCCTAAACCCAGGTAATTTAGCAAAGTCCTTCAGTATAATCTTTATACTCATCCCTGACCCCCTAGTCTCCGTTCTCTGGGGAAGAGCAAGTGACTTAAAGAGAGAAGGCAAAGCCTTAGTCCCAGTCTTTTAAAGAAAGACAGCACTGCGTCACTTATGTCAGCACAGCACCCTCTACTGCTTCAGAGGAAAGAAAGCTTTGCAGCTGCTGAACACAAGAACCAAAGGACATCCCTTTGCCAGCTGAACAGTCACCGGTCATAATAGCATTTCTCACTAATGATCTTTCTAAAGATCTTAAATGGGGAGCTATCCCCTTTTCTAACTTTATACTATTTCCATGTTATTTGTGCTTTCTTTTTGCTTACCTTCTGTTGTCTCAAACTAGGAATTCTCATAATTTCCAACTCATACATAAAACAATTACATGCAGTATGAAAAGTAATTCGATGATATAAATAAATGCCTCTGAGGTCTGTGTATTAAGCTTAGTCATGGAGGGTGGATTACATCCCTTAGAACACAAAGTACCTAATATCTTTAGCAGAAAACTTCTGCAGAGCAGTAGAAAATTCTTCTTCCTTAGTTTTATTTAAATTATACCTATGTTCTGATTGTTATCCCAAAAGAAAGAACAGATTTCTTTTTTTAAAGATGCGTGTATATGCTCGTCTATTCACATGTACTTTCTCCAGCAAGCCTTGTTTTCCAGAGTCAGTAAGTTATTAAGAGTCAAATATTTCCCTGGGAAATATCATTTATTTTCTATGGACTCTTACACATTGCAGTTTTAAAAGAAGATGTTCTCTCTTCCACTCCGTATATCTTTCTATTTTTCCCCTCTGAGAAAACATGTTTATATATTTTGTAGAAGGAAGACTCATCATTCCCAGAAAAAGCCTGATAAATAGCAGACAGAAATTATACGTGCAACATTAAAAATAATATCTAGTTTACTTCTTTAGTTCAGAGTTTGCTACTTTGGATAGACAGTATGTGAGTTCTGTAACTCAATGCTAGAGTACTGCTTTGCACAAAATATACCATTTGATTCATCCAGGAAGCAAAAAGAATATTCCTTCTGGGATATTTTGGAGATTTCTCCTCCAGCATACATATTCTCCTATAATCTCACATCATTCCTGTCAGGTGTTCTCCTCCTGGAATATTTTAGAAATTTCTCCTCCAACGTATCTATCTTCCTGTAATCCTACACAGTCATCCTTCTGGAATATTCTAGAGATTTATTCTCCAACATACCTATTCTACTGCAAGCCCACACAGTCTCTGTTATGGATAACTATCTAAGATGATTCCTCTAATTCATATAAAGCTAGATGCACTTTAAAAGAGAAGACTTGATAATGTGGTAGAACAGTGGTAAATGAAGTTTCAAGCTGAGGATAAAATAAGGTACAACAAAGGTAAGGTCGAAATTGCATGTTTAGCCTTCTCTTGTAAACAATAACTTTTGGGGAAAGGAGAAAGGAGTCCCATCTCTTCAAGTATTATAATGAGGGGCAATTTGCTTGACTGTCCCCAAACTCTCATCCCTCAAGGACTCTTAACTTATTCAAGTCTCCAAGGTTTTCCACATCCTAGCTTCAGTTTCCTTCACAAAGTTTTCTGAATGAAAGAATGAACTTTCCTTCACGTTGGTCAATTTTTATAGTCAAGACAAGCACAGTGCATTGTAAACTTGTAGTCTAACTCTTCCTTACAGATTGATTGTGTTCTTTGAGGTGTGGAGGTCGAATCCACAATTCCTTTTCTTTTCTGTATACTCCTGGAAGCAACATACAGGGTACAGAGTAAAAGAGGTACTTCCATTTACTTTGGATGGAACACAAAAAAAGTACTTACTCAATGGTGAGCATGTTCTTAATTGCTTTGTACATGTTTTCTCCCTTGCTAGTGCGCGTATCAAGTCCTTACCAGTTTCTTAGCCGCTGTCATCTGCATCAGGGCTCACTCATTTGGTAGAGACGAAGCATGTAGAGTTGCATCATTTAACAAATATTTTTGGAGAACCTGTAGGGTGCCAGGCACTACCATATTAGGTGACAAGGATTCACGGGGTAAGCAAGACAAGATGGACTTTTCACAGCCTTTATATTCTTGGGGAGAAACCATGTAGCGAGCATATGGTGTGGTACGATAGCTTAGAGGGAGATCTGAAGAAGGAAAGTCAAGAACAGCTTCTTGGAAGAGGTAACTTCTAACATGAGATCAAAACAGAAGCAAAATTAACTCAGTTGTGGTGGAGAATGGTGGCCCCTCACCCTCAGCTCAGAGACTTAGAATGAAGAGGGGAGAGGGAGGGATATATATATCTATATATCTATATATGTATGTGTATATATAGAGAGAGAATAGTCATTCCTCATCCCGTAGGAGAGAAATATTCTCTTCCCACCCTCTCTTGACTTTTGGCATTTCTATAATGAAGCTAAATAAGGAGATGCAAAGAATTAACAAATCCGTTTGCTTGAAAAGACCAACAAGATGAATAATGTTTTACCACAGGGAAGTCCATGGAAGGAAAGGTTATACGGTGTAATTGTTTACATCTGTACCACTGAACAGAGGTCACCAGGCTTATTGCTGTAGGCAGCCCAGGAAGTTAATTGCACTTCTATGTACATTTTCACAGCATGCCAACCATTTCTTAGGTTATTTGGAAAAGTACTACATCAACACAATGCTAATAACAAATGTAGACTTTTCTGGCGTGAGGAGATCTTAGGAATATGTGTTTTTATTTTAGGGACAAAGAAATGTCAAGTATAACACCGCTTTTGTGAGCAGAGCTGGAGTGCAAAGCTAGATCTCTTGGTCTGGGGTGTAGCCTAATGGTACAGTGCTTACCTACCATGTAGGAAGCCCTGGGTTCGATTCCTTGGAATCACATCCACAGAAAATGCCAGAAGTGGTGCTGTAGCTCAAGTGGCAGAGGGCTAGCCTTGAGCAAAAACTGTCCAAGGACAGTGCCCGGGCTTTCAGTTCAAGCCCCAGGACTGGCCAAAATAAATAACTAAATAAATACATAAATAAATACATAAAGCTAGATCTCTTAACTCATGGTCCAGGGCTCTCACTAAACAACCACCCTGCTCTGAAAGGGACTTTATTTACTTCAAAGTGAGTCCAAAGGACACGCAGTCAAGGAGCAACCAAACAGGTCATGAATTTGAGGAGGAAATGCAACTAAGCAGAAAAAGGGCTTATTAATGTTTAAAGGATCTAATTTGTCCCTTGCTATTGATGAAGATGATGTGTATTGCAAATATTATAAGGAAACAGGGATTATGGGAAGCTCTAAACACCTGTCCATAACTTGGAGATGACACAAAATATTATAACTGCCTATGGGGAAAGATTAGAAAATGTTTTACTTCATATGACATACCAAAATGATACCAGTCTTGTTAAAGGAAGTATGTAAGCATAAACATAATGTATGGGCACACTGAGACACATTCATAGAAGCACACACACTCAGAGGGAGAGAAACTAGAAGACAGAGGACTGTAATAGAATAGAATTGTAATACAAAGAGTTCTTCCTTGGGAAGTTTTTAAAACCTGACTTTTTAAGAGAATACTAAAACCATTACAAAGAATAAATACTTTTTCAGCAATCTCTGGGAAGTGGCATTTCATTCCCTCTTGTTATCACAAATAAATACTCTCCTTGTGCTACTGAAGATTGAACTCATGGTCTCAGGCTTTATAGGCAAGTGTTCTCCACTTGACCACACCTTTAATCCTTTCGCTTTTAGAGTTTTATTCTTTTTCTGATGTGACCTCCTGGTGGATGATCCTCATGTCTCTGCCTCTCTTGTATCTGGGAAGAGACCATGTGAAAAGGGGGGGACCCGGGTTACACAGTAACAATTATAATCAGTTCTGTGAGTGGAAGTAGAGCTATGAGGCAAAGGCCAGGGGTTCAGGACTTGGGGTCAAGAGGTCAAGAAGATATATCTCATGGAGCTTCTTGTACATTCTACAAAGAAGCCTGGACTCCAGCCAAGGCTAAATGATTTAAAACAGTAAAAGCTAACTAACCTAAGCCCAAAATAGATATTATCGTGTACTTTGTCTACTATCTATGTTGGCTTATTTATTTACTAGTCTCTTTTTTTAGACACTTCAGCTGTAACAAGCCAAACCTGATCCTAAATTTCTTCTGAAACGAGGTAGCATGTAGGTAGTTTTCTTTTTTCCTTACACATGACATGGGATCAGCCATCTTAGTGTGTTTCATGCCTGTCCCAATGCAAAGCATGAGTGCCACATGGCTCAACTCTGTGCCTTTTCTGTATCCTAGAAAAGCTGCCAAAAACATTGAAAAAAGAATCAGTGCATGAATGGGATATCAGATAAAAGTTTTTGTTGAAACAAGTTCTTTTCTTTTTCTGTACATTCCATTCAGAACAAGGAAACCAAAAAGTCAACTCATCATGTTATCTAAAATTATTCACAAAATGTTTGCCTTGTTTCAGGGCATTAGCAACAAGCTCCTTGTCCTTTCTTCCCTCCTCCTGTTTCTTCATTCATGAAAATGATGATTCAGAACAGTGCCTTGCAGAGAGCGAGCAGCGGCCGCTCCTGCAACAGCCCACTTCTGCCACTTGTGTGGGAAAAAGCCCTGCAGTGAATCAAGTTCATTGAACAAAAGTAGGGGAAAATATTTGTCTGGAAATCCAACACGCCTCTCTCTGCTTGTCCGGACAGAGCTGGGGTGGACTTAACATTTTTCTTCCTTTTGGTCAGAAACGCGTGTATAACATTGTCTTTTCACAAAAGGGTATCTTGCAAAGTAGGGATTTTTCAAGCTGCAACAACAGTGTCACAACAGTTGGAACAATGACACCAAGTGGGCTGATAATGTGTCTCCAACTTAGGAACTTCATGTCAGTTCTCTGTAGATAGAAAAGGTCCAGTGGTTTCTGTATGTAAGGGCTGGAGGGCCTCTGCCCTGTGTATGCTGCAAATGGTTGGAACAGATAAACTTAAAAAAAGTAATTGGTTCAACAAAATGTAGTAGACGTATACAAGGGAACACACATCTGTCACAAAGAATAATACTGGGTCCCTAACAGGAAATGGATCCACCTAGAAAAAGCCATGTTAAGTGAAGTAATGGGCTCAGAGAGACAAATGGTGCGTGTTTGCTCTCATGTGGAAGTTAGATCTAAAATGTAAACATACATGAAAAGTATACAGTAGACAGATAGATACAAACAAATTGACTAACAGATGGTATAGTCATGGGAGGATTTCAATGCCGTAGCACTTCTAAACAACAATTGAACAGTGTACACATGTGAAAATGGAACCATATAACCTGATGGTATGAATGGGATTGGAAAGGATAATGGAAGGGGTAACACTGATGGAGATGCATCATACTCATAATCTGACTTGTTGAATTGAAACCCCTTTGTACAACTACTTAAAATAAAATGTATTTGAAAAAGACTGGATTCAACCCACATATCTGCAGCCCAAAGCAGCTATCAGAAGTGGAAAGCTATAGGGTACCAGGCATAGCAATCCAAGCATCATAGCTAATGTTATGTGATAGTGGGAGATGACCAGAGGCCAGAGAGAGAGAAACAATAGTCTAGGTTAGTCAATGAAGCCAAAGGAGCATTGCAAGTCATGAGGTTTCACTTCCATAGGTCATTCTCCTCTAGAGGATTAGCGTAGCTTCAAGCAGTTCAGTTTCCTTTCCTCCATGTTGTTTACTGCTATATCCACAGGAGAATGGCTGGAATCTGAATACTTCATGTGTGGCAAGCGACGTATTGTGTGAGTGATTGCGTGTGAGTGTGAATCTGTATGTCTGTGTGTTTGTGCCTTGGCAGGTCCACATAGACAAAAGTGACAGGGTATCAGTCAGTGCATGTGGAGCATTAAGAAGAGAAACAAGGGGCAGATTGAAAGGAGGCTCCAAGCCCAAGACAATGCTTTCATGACTGTTATTGGATTGAGAAATGTAAAAGGTCCAGGCAATGTGCAGAGCTGTGAGAATATTACAATGTCTTTGTATTTAAGGGAAAGAGGAGCTACAAAGGCATAACAATGAATAAAGCTAAAGTGTTGCGATGGGAGAATGTATGAATAATCAATATCTGGCAGAGGAGAGGATGAGATAGTGTCTAACAAGGAGCATGTTTTGGAGACAACAATCAGTAAAGTCAGATATATGAAGGAGTCATTAAACAATAGATGGTAGCTCATATGGATGCCTTAAAAGAAAAGATGGAATGACGAAAGCCTAACGAGGCTTAACAAATCATTGTTGCTACAAGGAAGCGCCAGTGTTGGAAAATAAAAAGAACTGGAATTTATTGATGCTTATGAAGGCAGAAAAATAAGGAAATCTACGTAGCAACCATCAAGTTTCCTGTTTAGAAGTGCCCATTTCAGTGGGTGTGAGCAAGTTGAAAATGGATTGTGGCTCCTGTTTTCCAGAACAGATTACAAAAGCAACCTCACCCAGCGTTGTCAGGATCTGCCAGCTGAGCGGCACTGATAACCCACACCTATCTCTGAAAAGTTTTGGGGCTGGAGAGGGTTTACAATAAGTGTCAGAAGGATTACACTATGAATGCTAGAGGTAACAGATACCATCACTCGGGAGGAATGTCAGTTCTACACAGGGTCAGATGTGGAGAGGTAATAAGAATGTGTGAATGTCAACATCACACTGGGACATGTTCCTTGCTCTTGTGACTCCCCCACTCCCCCCTCCCACTCCTCACACATTGCACTGGGCATCTACTTTATTCTTTAGGAGTCATCTCTTCTACAAGAAAGCAAAACAGAAGACAGAGAGGGTGCTGACAGGCTGACAGGAACATGTCCGCATACCAGGAAATGGCATGGCTAGTTTGGATCCCCGGTGGCTCAACACTGAAAACCAGGTGACTTTTCCATCCCATCTCTCTGAGACAGATCCTTGTGAATGGCCCAGGAAGAATGACTCTCGGGTGGGTAGGAGAGGTGTGGCTGCTTGCGTTCTCTTTGCTGACTCACTTGCACGTTCTGACTGTACACATTCCAGAAAATGCCTGGGGCCCCAGATTTTCAAGCAAACCACCCTCTTCCCATTTCTAATTGTCTGCAACTAGTCTTCTGATTTGAATCAAGGAGTGGCTCTTTTCCCATCAGCTAGACATGGCCTGCTGGTTTTCCTCCTTAGGATAAAGGACAGCCCTTGTGATCCCTGTTTCCAGGGACTGGTTTTTTTTTTTTTTTTTTTTTTTTTTTTTTGCCATGACTTATCAATGGATTTCACAAGGAAAAGTTGACCACACATGGACAGTTGAAGATACCTTAAAACATTAAAAAAAAAAAAAGAGATGAAGAAGAAGCAGCTAAAAATGGGTCTTGACTTAATCAGTGCTCTCAAGAGCACCGTGACAGCCATATGGACTCTTTAACTGGGAAATGAGGAGAATTGCTTTTGTTCCCCTATTGTCTCAAAACAGCTCCTTATTAAAAATCTGGTAGAGATTAAATTTGAAATTTGAATTAAATTGAAGTCTTTACAGAACACTCAAGGAATAGACATAATAAAACTTTAGATCTTGAGTCCTTTAATTTGGTTCTTAGATCAATGGCAACCTGTCTTACAGTGGCTTAAATAAGCTGGTTAATTAGTTAATATTTGGCTCTGCCACAAACAAAAACCAAAAACCATAAAACCTTCCTCAGAAAATACACAAACCCCTATATTGGAAGCAATGTCTCCTGTTTTCAACACACTGTGAAAAATAGCGTTTTCTTACCTCTTACCTCAGTGTTAAAATATAGAGCCAAAGCCTTAAAGAGACAGATGGAAATTCACCATCGAACACGAGAAGGGAAAAAGCATTATAACACATTTGCCATCATAACCCTTTAATAGACCAAAGCCTCCTTGGCCCACATCCCTGCTATCCAGACTCAACACAAAGCCCCAACCCCCTTAATTTCTTCAGAAGGACAGCTGAGACCCAGCTGTTTGGTAGCCCACTGTAAGGGACCAAACTCAAGAAGGGAGTTCTGATTTAATTAACCAACCAGTTTCCTTAGGTCCATTTGAATGCTAACAAGTAGCTACATTCTTTTCCTCTGCAATAGATCGTTAATTGCTATTTTTTTTTCTTAAGGAGATTTTTGTTTTTAATCCCAAGTTTGGGACAGAAAGAAATTGGCCTGGTCTTTTCTTCACCCAGCTAAATGCACCTTTTCCAGACTAGAACGTGACTTGAGTCGACTCCAGTGTTCCCATGAGTAACAAGCATTAAAAAGCACAGATCTCATTATGCATGATGTACATTTCTAAAAAGAATTGGAAATTAAATAGTAAATTAGCAACTTCCTGCTTCTAAAGTTGCTAAAAGAGAGCTGCAGTTCATTTTATTAATATTTATTGAATACAAGTCCTCTGCTAAGGGACTTTGGCTACATTACCCGAGCTCATTTCCACAAAAATACTCTTCAGTAGCTATTGTTCTCTGCATTTCACAGTGAAAAAGAAATAGGAGGCTCAGAAAAGTAAAGCAATCGACTGAACATCACACAGCAAATTGCACTAGAATGAGAACCAAGGACTTTCTAACCTTTTAAAAAACTATAGAGTATAATTTTACTTATCCATTATAGTTTGCCAAACCTGAATGGGCCAGGTAATTTTTAGAAAAAAACTCATTTTCTTTTTTTCATATATTTTTATTGTAATTAATAGAGGGGTTACAGTTATATTTGCCAGTAAATAGGTGCATTACTTCAAACACATTGATAATGCTTCTCATGATTTGATCCCCATTTCTTTCCTCCCACCCCCTACTCTCATCTTCTTTTCCCCCTTCCCTTTCCTATTTCAAATAAACAAATAAACATATATACAATAACCAGTTAACAAGGTCAGATATTGTAACAATATGAGAATAACCAAGGGGCAACAAAAGAGATGAGAAATAACACAGTACATTAAGAACAACAATCACACATTATATAGCTCTTCTTTCCATATCCTGGAGGTCCTTTCATTTACTCTCATCCTATATGATCTTAAGTACCTAGCTTTTGAGCTATTGTAATCCTCTGCTAGGAGAGTTCAAAGTTTGTATTAATTATTACAAATGAGGGAAACCATTGAGTTTTTGTTCCTTTGGGTCTGGCTTACTTCACTTAATATGATTTTTTCCAAAAGCCTCATTTTCAAACCATAAAAAGTAATTTCCATCTAGAATCCTAGATAAGAGCACAGGGTGTCAAGTTCAGGAGATAAAAGGAAAATACTGTCAAATGCAAGAACTAAAGAAATAGTCTCAGGGGCTGGGAGTTGGGCCTAGTGGTAGAGTGATTGCCTAGCATGCACGAAGACCCGGGTTCGATTATTCGGTACCATATACATAGAAAAAAGCTGGAAGTGGTGCTGAGGCTCAAGTGGTAGAGCTCTAGCCTTGAGAAAGTCCAAGGACAGTGCTCAGGCCCTGAGCTTAACCCAGGACTGGCAAGAAAGAAAGAAAAGAAAGAAAGAAAGAAAGAAAGAAAGAAAGAAAGAAAGAAAGAAAGAAAGAAAGAAAGAAAGAAAGAAAGAAAGGAAAGAAAGAAAGAAAGAAAGAAAGAAAGGAAAGAAAGAAAGAAAGAAAGAAAGAAAGAAAGAAAGAAAGAAAGAAAGAAAGAAAGAGTCTCAAGCCAGGTGCCAATGTCTTATGGGTTGTAATCCTAGCTACTTCAGAAATAAGATCTAGAGAAATGAATTCAAAGCCAGCTGGGGCAACAAAGATTGTAGGACTATCACCAAAATAACTACCAAAAAGTTGAGCAGGAGGCATGACTCAAGGGCTAGCCAGGCAAGCATGCAAGCAGAGTGAGAGGTCTTAGGTTATTAGTACTGGGGGGGGGGAAAAAAAAGGAAAGAAAAGTAAAGCTAATCCCAGCTAATTAAGCTTGAGTTCTCAGCTACTTGGAAAGCTAGTCCCTGATAAAAGGTGGCTCTGTGGCCATGACTTCAATCTCATCTTGTTTAAATGATTAACATCAGACTGGCAAGCAAGGTTGGTGAAGAAACTGAGCTCAGCTGACTCTGGGAAGTTACTTGTTGTTTGTTTTTGGTGCTTTCCTTAGAACAGGAAGATATATATTACTGGGCTTACCTTCATTTACATTTTTGTTAATTTTAGCTTGACTCCCTTCAGCACTGGTCTAAGAAGGAAACTGAGAGTAATGAATAATAAAATCATAATTAAAAATATAACTTTTTGGAAGAATTGCTTTTATTTGTGTATATATATTTACAGATTGATTAACCAACATTCTGGTTTTACTTTATTGGTGAATTTATAGTGCTTTATGTCAAAAGCAAGCTGAAATTATCTTGAAATTGTCATGTGACACATTAAGCCACAAAATCCCTCATAAAATTAGCCTGAACTTTATAATAATCTGAGATGAAATTATTTGAACACTTTAATCGAGTTTTAAAATTTTATCTGCTTTTACATGGCACAAGTTTTTCCTAAAGAATGCTTAAAAGTTGAGTTGGGTATCAATAGTTCCTGCCAGTAACCCCACCTACTCAAGGAGTCTGAGATCTAATGACTGAGGTTCAAAACCATTCTGTGCAGGAAAATCCATGAGACTCTTACTTCTAGTAAACAACACAAAAAAAACCCCAAAACCCATAATTGGAGCTGTGGATCAAATGGTAGAGTATCCAGCTTGAAAGAAAAGGCTAAGGAACAATGTCCAAGCCTTGAGTTTAAGCTTTATTACCAGCACCATTCTCTCCTCCCTCCCTCCCCAGCCAAATTAATATGTGGTAATAAATTGAATAGATCTTGTTCAAGGTTGCATACTATGATTAACACATTTGAAATTGTTAACCCTGTTAGCTGATGCTTGCATTAGAGATACTCAACCCAAATCAAACATTTGTCATGTTTTCTTCAACCATGAAGTTGGAACAAGTGGGGCATAACTACAAAACATGCAATTTTCTCTAGTAGGCATAACTTTTGTATAAATAGCTTGCACAAAACTCATCTTCCGTCAGTGTGAATTAAAGCAGAGTGTACAGCTATGCAATTGTCTCATGACTCAAAAATAACAAATACATTCTGTCAGTCCCTCGAGTAAGCAGTGAATTGTTTTCCTCAAGGAATTTGCATGTCAGGCCTAATATGTGTTTCCAGAGGGTATAACTCTAGCTATTCATACTTAAAGCCTTTACAAAACGATTATTTTCAGAAAACTACAGCAGTTATTTCTGACAATTTAATAGCACTCTTTAATCATTAATTGTAGCCACCATTCTTTTTCTACTGATGTCATATTTAGTGTGTATAGCCCGGAATTTCATTTTTGCATGTCCCTGGGCCTTTTAACTTTTCTGAATTATTTATTTAGTCTGCAGTACAAGGTGTCTTTAGAGATGTTCATGGATAAAAAACTAAGTTTTTGGTGATATTTTGAAGATTAATGTGTTTCCCCGATGGAGGTAATCATAGCAAAAAGCAAGAAAAAATCCTGTATTTCTTGATGAAATACAAAGGTTATGAAGGTAAAATATGGCTATATCAATTGCAACATAATCAGCTTCCTGTAATTAATTTTAAAAATCATCACTAGTTATCAGACTACCTAAAACAATATTAAACTTTGTTCAATTTCACATTTAGTCTTTTTGTTAGCTTCCTAAACAAAATCTCAGGGCTGTACTTAGTTTTTGCTGTTGTTTTTGTTGTTTGTTTCTTTTGCCAGGCTTAGGGCTTGAACTCAGGGCCTGAGCACTGTCCTTGGTCTTTCTCAAGGCTAGAGGTCTATGACTTGAGCCAGAGCACCACTTCTGGCTTTTTCTGTGTATGTGGTATTGAAGAATCAAACCCAGGTCTTCCTATATGCTAGGCAAACACTCTACCGCTAGGCCAAACTCCTGGTCCAGGGCTGTCCTTAGTTTAAGGACCCCCAGTAAAATGTGTGGATGGAGAGAAAGGAAATCAGTTAGAATTATGACATTACCATTGCATATAATCCCTTGATTGGTTCTCTCTAAAAAGCTAGTATCTATTTTATTCAACTATTTGTGTTTTCTCCCCCATCCCTAATGGTCAGTCTTAATCTTGTCTTTTCCCATCATCTGACTAATGACATGCATTTGTTTTTAAGAGCTAAATTGCTAAGGTTTCCTGTTTTAAGTTATGGCTCAAGTGGTAGAGTGCCAGCTTGAAGATGAGTGAAAGTATGAGTTCCTGGTTTCAAATTCTTATACTGACACTGTGGGTTCCTTTCTCCCACGTTTCTGTAGTACCATATCCTGTATAGCAATTATTCTACCACTTTAAAAAAGGATGTTTTATATGAGTATGTTTTATAGGTTTTATAGAGTTAATTCTAGAATGAGTTGGATAGCATGCAAATAAATTAGCTCTTAACTTATTGTTATACTTTATTTCTTCATCAAGGTCAAATTTATCCTCAATCTTTAGTTTGTGTTACTGGAAAATGTGAGCAAGTTTTAAATTTTCATTTTCTTTTGGTAATATTTAGGGAAACAATGGCTCCAGGGATTACTTTTCTAGAAAATACATTGGAAGAATTCTCAGCTAGTCTATTTACATGGAAAGCTAATTTGTGTGGGAAGGAAATTCAGTTTCTGCATGATCAATATGTCACTTCTTGTTAAAATGTTAAAGGCCCTGGAAGCTGCAAGGCTTGATGAGGATTTGTTAATCTTGTCTTCTAGTTGAAATGGGGTCAACTCTAGTCTACAAATAAGAAAAGTGTGGTTTGAAGAGAAAGGCCTTTGGTTCCAGAGGAGGAAGAAGCATCAAGAGCAATAACAATCTCCCAATCACCAGTCCATTGTGCTAGGTTCTGATTCCATACCCATTCTGACTTTAAGTTAAAACTTCTTTGCGTAACAGATTTTTCAAATTACAAATACCTTCATTTAATGTCAGGACAGTTTAAGAGACTGATACCATGTAAATTAGTAAATGAATAATAATTGCAAAAATAATTACATGTGGAAACACCAATGAGTCAATAAAATCTACTTAATTGGTCATAATAGTTTCTTTTGCTTTTTAGGATCTTATTGAATACTTTAACATCATTGCATATGCTTTGCACATTTTAAAATATTTTCATGCTGGCTGCCAGTGGTTATCCTAGCAACTCAGGAGGCTGAGAGCTAAAGCCAGTCCGTAATAAAGTCCATTAGACTCTTCTCTCTATTCACCACTAAAAAGCCAAAATGGAGCTGTGACTCAAGTGGTAGAGGGTCAGCATTCAACAAAAAAGCTCAGGGATAGTGATCAGGCCCTGAGTTAAAGTTTCAGGACTGAGGAGCACATGTATGTGTGCACCCATGTGTGTGCACACATGCATGAGTGCACACACACATGCACACACACACACACACACACACACGCACACACCAATATTTAAGAGGATATACTTAAAGATAAGTGCCTAATCTTTTTAGAATAAAGCAACGAGTTTACTCCTACTTCTATAGTTGGCAAAATATTCTTCTAATTAGTCGCATTGCATATGACTGTGGAATAATTTTTTTCATTATAAAATAGTAACATATGATTAACCCTAAGTAAGGATAATACAGTGAGTTTTTAAGGCCTTGCCCTTTTAGGTATTTCCACATTGTTTGGGACTGAGTGCTATTGTATAATTTCTTCCCAAGTCCATAAAATGAAATGTGGATTTTTGTAATCCTGGACCATCTATTCAGTCACAGAACAAGAATAAGTAGTAGTGTTCCCTATAAGAAAAAGACCTGACTTCATTCTGTCCCTTGATGTATTGAACTAGACAGATAGCCCTGTTTATTAAAAAAATATGAGTTTCTCATTCTTGAAAATGCTAAGAAGGCAAAGCAGGATAAAATATAAGCCCCCTGGTAACTGGACACACCATTTTTTTCTGCCCTAGCACCAAGCTTTGGGATTTAGATGAATGGTGCACGTTATCTGTAGATGCCATGAATGGCCTTTGCTCCAAAAAGTCTCCCTGCATTACTTGCAGAACCATGAAAGAAAGAAACACCCAATAGGCAAATTCTACTTGGGATTCCATAAAAGGCTGAAAGAACAAGAGATTCACTCCCAACTTTCTGCACTAAGAGAAGTAGGAACTAAGTTGTAGAAACTATGGCAGCTTCTCCTGTGGCTTGGCTCTTAGACTTCCAGGGGAGGGGAGGCGTGTACATTCACCTACCATGTCAATCCCAGGTCTTTCTGCGACATTACGATGGAGCCTAATTCAGTTGCACCTCAATTTTTTTCCTTACTCTAACATATTTTACTTGAAGATTTTTTTCATGTTTAGTAATCATTTCATAGTTTTTAAAAAGTGAGCAAATGATTTAAAGGTTTATGACAGCTTAATCATTTCTAGAAGTGGGATTGTTCTATCCCACAGTGATAACACTAGATATTTTCTTCTCCCTCAAACAAGATGAGTGTAAATTCACACTTTAAAGCATTTCAATGCAATTGTGAATGGAAGTGATACCTAACAGGAACCAGAGAAAGTGGAAGATGGGGAACAATTGTAAATTTAATTTTGAGATGTTAATGCTTTTTGTGTCTGAGACACATTAGGGGCATGATATAAGTTCAACTCTAAATAAATCCTAAGATTTTACGTTTGTCATTTTTGGAAACAAGTAAAATTTCCAGAAACTATTAACTGTTTAACACCATTTATCATCAGAGAATGTGGCTGCTAGGAGAACAAGGAATTAAGGGTCGACAAAGAAATAGAAGCCATTTGCAAATGATGCAAATCTACCCAGCGCCTCTCCTGACAATAATTGGATTTGGCTGAATGCAGCTAAGAGTAAAGGAAGCAGATGTTAGGTGATGGAGTAGAACTTGCTCTTTTCATATTAAACAACTAATTATGAGTGGATAATGATGTGTGCAACTGGTAGTCACTGGAAATGTTTCCAATAAACCAAGGAATAACACTGAATACTAAATATATTTGCTTCTCCACATAGTGCTTTTTAAAGCTACTTTAAAATAACAACAATAGGTGCAATGTTACTCAATTAGATTTTTCAGGCTTTAGGGAAAATAGTTAATGGCCAGGTTCTTGTTTCCTTTTGTAAATTATGATCAAATTCTTATATATTAAATAAATAAGATTTGAAGCTATTTGCACTCTGACCAGACAGAACCTCTTTCTAAGACCTTAATACTAGTTTAGACTCTTCATACAACTGTCTAAACTGCCTCTTCCTAGAAATCAAATGAGAGATGCTGTCAGAGTTATAAACATGTCTTTTTATTTTTCACAATCCTTGTGTCAGTATCATGTAGCTGCTGTAACAGATTGCAAGTTGGGTGGTTTTAAAACAACAGCAATACAGTGTCTCACTGTCTGGAAGACCAGAATTAATAATAATAATAATAATAATAATAATAATAAAATAAAAGGATCCTCCAGGGCCACAGTCCCTGTGGAAACTCTAGGCAAGAATCCATTCAATGGTTTCCTGCTTCTGGTGGCTCATGGTGTTCTGTGGCCTTCTTCCATTCTGCTCCTCTTTGAATTCCCCCACCTCTTTTTATAAGGGCGTGTGCATCTGCCACATAAGTTATACAGGATAAGCACCACCTCTGGAGAGCCTTAATTGCAATCACCATTTGACACATAAAGTAATAATCACAGGCCTTTCGAAGGCTTTGTTTTTTCTTGTTACACTTTCTTCTTTGTTTCTGGATGTATGCATCACTTCATGGAACTCAATATATTTTATAAACATCTCCTATCTCTTTCCTCATAGTCAGCTTCTCTAACGAGCTCTGACTAATACAAATATCCTTCTTGGTTGTCAGGCAGTTTCAATGGAGGGAGATGTATAACTCAATTAGATATCAATATAATATACATAAGAATAAAGTAGAATGGAAGAGATTTTACAAAACATAGGCATTTTACAGTAATTAAGTCTCCTCTGTTGATATGACTATTAAGATAGAGGGGTGGCTTCTGTGACTTGGCACGATAATAAACACCTATAATTTTAATACAATGGTACGTACGATGGTTTCCTAATTTTCAACTTGACTGGATTGAAAAATGCCTAGGAGATTAGTAAAGTATACCTCTGGGTATATTTGAGAGTATTTCCAGAGATGATTAGCTCATGAGAGTTCTGATGTAATGAAGGAATTAATCAATAAAATGAAGGTGGAGCCTATTGGGGAAAATGTATCACTGAGGATATGTCCTTAGGGTGATATAATTTCTTGGTCCCTTCTATTCACTCTCCCTCTCTTTCTCTACTTTTTGTACGTCTCTTTCTCTGCTTCTTATATTTCCCTCTCTCTGCTTCCTGTATACCATGGGGTAAAAAATCTTAACACCAGACACTCTTGCAACCACGATGCTTTTCCCAAGTGTATGGGAACAGGTGACCATGAACTCTTTGAAATCATGAGCCAAAGTACAATTTTCTTCCTTTTAGGTATTTCTTCCAGGTAAATGTTTTTCTTGGGGACAATAAGCTAAGTAACAAAATGGTCTGGGCCATTGTTCTATTTGGGTACACTGTCAGAAGCTCAGTAACAGGGATCATAATTGAAAAAGTTATTTGTTAGAGTACTGTATTCATTATAGACACTAGTTATTTTTTAAAAGGCTCAGAAAGAGCTGGGAGTTTAACCTAGCGGTAGAGTGCTGGCCTCGCATGCACAAAGACCTGATTTTGATTCCTTGGTACCGCATGCACAGAAAAAAGCCAGAGTGGTGCTGTAGCTCAAGGGATAGAGCTCTAGCCTTGAGAAAAGCCCAAGGACAATGCTCAAGCCCTGAGTTCAAGGCTCAGGACTGACAAAAAAGACTTAGAAAGCTGACAAAACAAGTTCAACAATTACAAATGTGAGCAATGAACAGGAGTACTGTCTTCTTGAGGACTACACATCTTTTAGACCTGATAAGATTTAAAATTAAGGAGAAAAGTGTTATTGCTTTTTAGACTTTTGGCTAAGATCAAGAAGAAAAATGTTTATGACAGTTTATAGTATCAAATAATATCATAATACAGAGGCCACACAGTTGATATTTTGTATGCTTCTTAATTTTAAGGTATTTTGACCAATCAAAATAATATTGAAAGTAGAATTTCCACTCCAGTTTAAAAAGTGAAAATAAGTAAATAATTTACTTCTGAGATGAAATTTTACTAAGTTTCACACAAATTTAGAACTTTAGAGGACTTAGTAATTATATTTATAAGTGTTTAACTGTTGACTTATTAAAACTCACAAGTATATCATTTGTTAAATTAGACAAGCTAGAGTACTTCAAAGGAAATTGAGTGTAATAAATTTACAAAGAAAACAAGTACAGAAAATGTTTAAGTACACTTGAAGATGAGAGGAAGTACTCATCAAATTTCCCTTAAGAGTAGTCCTTAACAATTTCACAATGGAACAAATATGTAAAATTAATATATATGAATAGAAAAGTCAGAGATTCTTGAAACTTGCTGGATTTTTACATAGACTAATGAACTTTATAGGCTAAACTTTTAAACGTTCATACAATTATTGACTCGTTTGTGAAACTTCAACAGCCATACTATCAAGTTTTAAGATCAAGCAACATCTAACTAGTCTTCTCTACTCCTAGATATTGCCTGCAGTTGACTTTCATAGACTTTAATATGTATTTGTCTCAGGACTTCCTGTGTCCTTCATGAGAACACGTGTTATTACATTTACCACACTGGTAGCGAGGATCAACTCTTCCTCTGAAGATTCCTTCTCTGTAACATCTCATGTACAGAACCTGGGCGCCGACTAAAAGATTACAATGGTGAAAGATCAAAAACAATTACTTTCTGAGTGTCTCCATGGAGATTTGAACAAACCTAAATAGTGAAACCCTGTCATTAGAATGCTCTTTTCACATGATTAGTATTATTTGCTTCATTTTATTTTATTTTTTATTTTATTTATTTTATTTTACTGTTATCGCGGTAATGTATAGCGGGGTTGCAGTTACATTCACCAGGTAGTAGGCACATTACTTCTCACACATTGATACCCCTGCTCGTGTTTTTGTCCCCATTTCCCTCCTTCTAACCCCTCCCAATGATTTTGTTTACCCCCTTCTCTTTCCTATTTTAAATAAACAAATAAATGTATACATACATACACCAGGGCCTCGATCTTGTAGGGTGACATCCTACCATTTTAGCCCTGCCCCTAACCCTGCTTTTTGCTGATTGGTTTAGAGATCATGTCTAGCAGCCTTTTTCTGCCCAGGCTGTCTTCAAACTGAGATCCTTTAAATCCTAGTCATCCAATTAGCTAAGATTAGAACTAGAGTCATTGATACTTGTTTTCTCTACTTGTTTTTATTTGTTCAGTTTTGGGGATTACACTGAAGGCCTGTAACATACAAGGCAGGTGCTCTAATACCGAGAGATATCTCCAGTCTAGGAAGCTCTTTTACAAATAAACTTTTTTCTTTATGTTCTATGGATTTCTTAGATTTTGTATTATTTAAGACATAACATCAAAAGATTTTACTTACAGTATTTTCAAATTCTTCACCAATTCTCAAAACATGTTACCAGTAAAATTGTTGTTCATTCCTATTAATCAATCATATTAGCAATTTCATTTCAATGGCAGTCTGTGGTTAATAACCTTATCTATTTGTGTATCTTGGTTTAGACAGATAACCATTTGGCATTGAATATTTGGTGTTATATACAGTGATTGGAATTAGCAATATGTTTATTTTGTTTCTAATCACTAGCAAATTATCATGAAACACCTAGAAAGCAGACACACCTCAAAAAAAAAAGACACCGCAAGTACACATGCTCTTTATATAGAGTCAGTGTAGATAATTCTGAATAGAGTGTCTCCTTCCTTCCTTTTCAGCTCTTAATCCTAAGAAATGGATATGATATATTGAACTGAAAGACAAAAAATGGAAATAGAGCTGTGGTACAAATGGAGTGCTAGCCTTGATCAAAAGAAGCCCCAGGACCATCACACACAAAAAATATGGAAGAAGAAAAAACTATATCCCAGAAATAAGAAGTACCTTAAAAACAAACAAAACAACACAAAATAGCACATGCTAATCTCTAAAATGAACAGGAATATAATCTGGTGGCAAGAAAATACAGGACATTCTTTAGACAAGAAGTTATTTCTTGCCTGACTGACCTGCCTTTCCCTCTACATTGCCTTATTATTCTGAGCCCTTTTATATCTCCATAGAGCCAAGGACCAGTGAATAGTTGACACCTAAATCCAGATACTTTAGTTCTCAGCTAATGTGAATCTGGTAAAAGGCCAAAAAGAACTTGAGAAGGAATGATGGGGGAATAGAATTTCAATCCCTTTAGAAGACAATGGATATGTGAAGGAAGCTTCTTCATTAAGAAATTGGCCTCTACGCAGGATGAAGTAACACATGCATGTAATCCCAGGTAGTGAGGAAGAGGAAGGAAGATGATTGCAGTCTGAAACTAGCCTAGTCAAAGTTGCATTGAGATTCTATCTAAAAAATAAAAACAAAAAGGCTGGAGACATGACTCAAGTTGGTAGACCATTGCTAAACAAGCAGGAGATCCCAAACTCAATCTCAGTATTACAAACAACCCCAAAAGCAAAAGGTAATCCCCTCAGTCATGGTGACTGGAATCTACCAGAACAGGTGTTTACCGCCACAAAGCCTCTTTAAGACTTGTAAATTTATTGCAAAGTGTCTCCAATTGTATCCTCTCTGTATCCATGACTCTTAGGGTTTGTATCTGTCCAATCAGGAATAGCTACCCTAAGAATTACTTCAGCCAATAGCATATGGCAGAAGCTACAGGTTCACTCTCTCTCTCCAAACGCTGCTCCCCTCTGTGAACAAACCTCATACGTCTGCTATGTCACACAGATCAGCCTTAGCCCCTGATGATTGCCCTTCTACTATCCAGACACATGAGACAGCCTGCCTTTGACCACCTAGCCCCAAGCTGTCCTCCTAGCTGGCTATGGTGGCATGAGAGGGCACCCAGAGCAGCAGAACTACCCAGCTGACACAGACATAGGAGATATAATGAATGCTTTTTACTTTTATATCACGGTGTGTACTATTTTTCTATCCACAGAACTACTTGGCTCTGAGTTTCATGGCTATATGGAATCATGAACGCGGGATTGATTGACAAGTGGTCCCACATTCTGCAACACTAAGCCACCAAAATTTGGACCAGAGTGTTTTCAGCACGAGCTAGCTGAGAAACGTCAGCAGAACAATGTCAAGGTCAAGTTGTATCCATAAACATTATCTCTGTGAAGATCTTTCAAATTTAGTCATGTCCCCAAGAGGCAACAAGTGAGAATATAATTACATTGTTTATGGTGTTTTTATATCCAGTGGCAGTGATTATAAAAGTTTTCATTGCTACTTTGTAGATACTCAGATTTCAGAAGACTCATGTTCAATTGGCAGCTTTGCTGCACACGTCTACGGTCTGCTAAATTTTCTTCTTTTCACTTCACTGACCTTAAAGAGCAGCTATCATTTATTCAGAAGCCATCACCAAGTTTCCCCCTGACTACAACCACAGCAATAAGCCAAAAAGCTGTATATTCACTGCAAAACAACAACAGAAAGCAACAACAACAAAACCACCTCTCTGTCAAGCAACGCATGCCTATAATCCTAGCTACTCAAGAGGCTGAGACGGGAAGGTTGAGGTTCAAAGCCACCAACAGAGAGCCACAAGTAGAGGTGTGGCTCAAGTGGTCCAGGGCCAGCCTAGAGAAAAATTGCTAAGGGAGAGTGCCTGGACCTTCAGTTCAAGCTCCAGTAGCAGCACCCACACGTGAGTGCCCCACCCCCAACAAACACACCCACAAATAGCATTGGATATAGCAAAGCCAGGACAAGTAATGAGCACAAAGGATACATGGATAGAAAATGGCAGAGCTTTTGTATGGCAAAGGACATAGCTAGTAAATTAATCAGGAAGCCTACAGAGTGGGAGAAGATCTTCACCAACCAAACAATGGACAAAGGCCTCATATCTAAAATATATCAACAACTCAAAAAATTGAATCACTCCAAAACTAATCTCCAAAATAACAACCATCCCATTAAAAAATGGGCCAAAGACTTAAAGAGAGTCTTCTCTGAAGAAGAAACAAAAATGGCCTATAGACACATGAAGAAATGCTCAACATCTCTGGTCATAAAAGAAATGCAAATCAAAACAACTCTTAAGATTCCACCTCACTCCAGTTAGAATGGCCAGGATCAGGAAAACGAATAATAACAGATGCTGGAGGGGATGTGGCCAGGAGGGATCACTACTACACTGTTGGTGGGAGTGCAAACTCGCTCAACCACTATGGAAAGCAGTGTGGCAGTGCCTCAAAAGGCTAAACATAGAGCTTCCCTATGACCCAGCAATTCCACTACTTGGCATTTACCCAATCATCCAGAAACAAGGGCATATTAAATCCACTAGCACAACAATGTTCATTGCAGCACTATTCACCATAGCAAAGATATGGAACCAACCTAGATGTCCCTCAGTTGATGAGTGGATCAACAAGTTGTGGTATTTGTACACAATGGAATTCTATGCTGCTGTCAGAAAGAATGACATCGCCCCATTTGTTAGGAAATGGAAAGACTTAGAAAAAATCATATTAAGTGAAGTAAGCCAGACTCAAAGGAACTTAGGCTCAATGGTTTCCCTCATTTGTCATAATCAGTAGAGACCTTGGGCTCTACGAGCAGAGATCTGCAATAGAGCAAAATTTTGATACATAAGGCCATATAGTATGAAGCTAATTGAAAGGACCTCCAGGATATTGAAACAAAAGCCATATAATGAATGATTGTTGTCCTTAATGTACTATGTTGTCTCTCATCTCCTTTGCTGTCCCTTGGTTATCTCATATTGTTATAGTATCTCACTTTGTTATCTGATATATTGAATTTATTTGTATTTGGTTATTTGAAATTTGATAGGGAAGGGGGGAAAACCAAGACGGGTGTGGGGTGTGGGGGGGGAGGGTAATGGGTACCAAGACATGTGAAAGGGTATCAATGTATGTGAATTAATGCACCTTCTATCTGGCAAATATCATGTAACCCTTTTACTAATTACAATAAAAAAAAGAAAATGGCCAAGAGAAAACATCAAGGCTATGATATACCTTGTAAACTATAGGAACGTCAAAGACTTATACCTCAAAGGTGAGGGATGATAAATACGATAAGATATCAAGGAAGAGAGGATTATTTTTAACTTGAGTTAGAGGACTTTTGCTAAGGCTGGTCTCAGAAAGGATGGTCACAGAAGCACAAGATCAAAACCTACTTAAGGACTCAGAAAAACTTAATTAAAGCTTAGTAAAGAAGCATTTTTTTTCTTATATAAAGTGGCCCAAGAAATGCCACCATATTATTCTATTTAAGTGAAGCTGAAATTTGAACATCAGACCCTCCCTATACTTTCTGTCATACACATAGAGACACAGATTTTTTTGTTATTGTGAGTCAGGGAGCTTTAACTGTGGGCCTGGGTGTTTTCCCTGAGCTCTTCAGCTCAAGGCTATTGCCCTACCCCTGGAGCCACAGTGCCACTTCTGGCTTTCTAGTGGTTAATTGGAGATAAGAGTCTCTCCAGCTAAAGTGCCTAGGTTGGCTTTGAACTGGGATTCTCAGATCTCAGCCTCCTGAGTAGCTAGGATTACAGGCATGAGCCACCATACCTGGCTTGAAGACAGATTTTAGAGCCACTAGCCTCAAGGAAAACAAAAATTACAGAATGATGCCAATTTTTCTAAACATAGACTTGGGTATCCTCTTCTGGAAACACCTCCCCAAGGCTTGGTTGCATCTACTTAGACTTAAGCTACCCCTAAAAAAATAGTAAAATGCCAGATGACCGAAAAGCTAACATCTTTTAGGGTATAACTATCACAATAATATAAATATATCAGTAGAAAATATTGAAGACCAACAAATGCCTCTACATTTCTCTACCTTTTTTATCTGGTTAACCCTACTTATTTTTCAAACCTTGTCTGTCTTCTATGGCCTTGTCCTGTCTAGGGATTTATGGAGGGGATGGATTATATTTAACTCTATGGTTAGATTCTATTTCATCCTTTTTTGGGTTACCTGCTGCTTTCCTTCAAATATACAAGCAAAAACCTACTTGTACTTTTCTCTAATAAACTGAAGCTCTGCCTTGCCTCAAGTGGCAACCTAGAATAACAGAGTTAACAAGTTTATGTGTCAGATTGCACAGATTGTGCAATGCACTAACCCAGTGGAAGTATTTGGAAAAACTTGTCTCCTAAAGGTATTCAAATAAGATGAGTAAATGAAACAGAAAAACAGTCTAACCATCACTAATATTATCAAGTTAGCAAGCCAATGGCAATTATAATAATAAAATGTCATTTTAATGTATCATATTGTCTGAGAGAATAATCTGTGATTCTGATAAGGGCATGGGGATACATTCTGTTGGTATGACAATTTGGAATTAGGTAATGGGAAGCTTAAAAGTTCACATATTTTAGCCCTGTGTTTTGTCTCTAACTCGGTGCTCAAATAGCAGAAATAAGGGCAGAGGTGGGCATGGTATGTCTTTGACAATTATTTATGATTTGGACCATATGTACCCCTCAAAAATCATGGACACCTGGACAACAGAGTATTATACAACCATTAAATTTGTTTGGTATTGCATTAAATAAATGTAAGTAGTGTATGCGTCTAGCATTTTCTCAATTGACTTATTTTAAAAATGAGATAGTCAGATACACAAAGTAATTAATTGTGGTCTTTCTAAATTAAAAAGTTGGAGGGGGTTTCATTTTCTTTCGAAACATTTTCTTTTTTGCTTTTCTTAAAATAATGAACATAATTTTTACAATGAATATCAATTAGTCTTAGACAAAAATTAAATTTTCTGTCAGGAACAGATTTACTCCGTGTGTGTGTGTGTGTGTGTGTGTGTGTGTGTGTGTGTGTGTGTGTGTGTGCCAGTACGGGGGCTTGAACTAAGAGGCCAGAATGCTATCCGTAAACTATCATGCTCAAGGCTAGCACTCTACCACTTGAGCCACACATAGCTCCAGTGCCATCATTTTGGTGCTTCCTGGACTGGCTTTGAACCATGATCAGCAAATCTCTCTCTTGAGTAACTAGGATTACAGGCATGAGCCACCAACACCTAGACTAAGAACAAAGCTTTTAAGGTCTTTAAGGAAGCCATTTAAAGATCAGATGAGTCAGATCTTTGAGGATCAAGTAAATTGAAGGAGATTCTTTAATCCCAGGATATGTGACCCGAGTATTCTTTGCAAATTTGGAAATGAGACCATTAGCACAAAACTGCCTTCCAGGCTTGGTGAGATTGATGAGGAGACCAGGGGCTCTGAGCAATACATCTTCTTCTGCCTCCTGCCTCTTACTGGAAGCAGTTAGGGGAAATTAGCTTTCTTGACAAGGAAAGCAACTGCATTCTTTGCTGGACAAAAATGCTTCAGAATGGAAAGCGTATTTCACAGGCATGTTGAACCACTTTGGGAAGGCTGATAGTAAACTGCCCTATTGAAGACAGCATATCCCTGAGACTGGCTCAACCAGTAGCTGATTTAGTCTGGATCCAAGAGGGAAACAATTCACTCTTCATGTTTACAATAGAAGGTCCTGAGTCACTGTAAGAAAAGTAGCTCAGATACTAGGTTGGAAATGAACTATACAACTTGGTGGGCTTGGGGGGAGGGGTGGGGCGGGAGGAAAAGAAAGGAAAAACAGAGAAATTGAGGAGGGAATGACACTGCTCAAAAAAGAAATGTAATTATTACTTGACTGATATAACTGTAACCCCTTTGTACATCATCTTTTCAATTAAAAAAAAAGAAGAAAAGTAGCTGCTTCTTAGCCTTTGTCTTCACCTTCGTCTTGTTGTGTCAGTACTGGGACTTGAACTCAGGATCTGGTCATTCTTCCTTAGCTTTTTGCTCAAGGCTGGTGCTCTACCACTTGAACCATAGCTCCACTTCTGATTCTTTTTGTAATTAATTGAAGAGACAAAAGTCTCATAGTCTTTCCTACCCAGGTGAGTTTGAACTAGCATCCTTAAATTGAAGTCTACTGAGTGGGTAGGGTTATGGACATTAGCCACTAGCACTCTATTTAAATAACTTCTTTTGAAGCTGAGAGAGAGAGAGAGAGAGAGAGAGAGAGAGAGAGAGAGAGAGAGAGAGAGAGAGAGAGAGAGAGAGAGAGAGAGAGAGAGAGAGAGAGAGAGAATCATAATGACACAGAAAGACAGAGACAGAGAAACAGTATGAGAATCTACTGTCTAGGCCGAGAAACAACTACTGTGGCCTGTGATATGTCTGTCAGAGGCACTGTGATAACCTGTCCAGAAATGTAAATACTACCTCTAAAGTCCTATAGTTCAAGGATGAGGGATGCAACTGTGTTATAAAATGCTAGCCTAGCCTGTGTGAGGTCCTGAGTTAGATCCTCAGCATCATGAAAATAATGAAATATTGAAACAAATGAGTCCATTCTTTTCTTTAAAGTTTTTTTCACTTTATTTTTGCCTTTTAACAAAGCAGCTAATGAACAGAATGCATCTTGATGAATGTCACGCCTTTTAACATTCTCATCCATCCTCAATATACATTAGATTCTTGATTACATTTCCTCCCTTCTAATCTTCATTCATCTACCCCTCTCCTCTTGACAGTTCTTTTAACCTTGATCCTTACTCTATCAAATTAAAGGTGGTAGCATGCAATGCCTTATCCTCAAGACTCAGAGTGGCAAAAATTTTTCATAAAAGCAACTGTTTTCATTTCCTTCAACCTGAGCATCCCTCAAAATTCTCCTTCAAGTAAACATTCATTAATATCCGAAATCAATGAATAGAAATGATACTTTATGCAGACCCCTCTTGGAACATTTGTCCTTTTCATCATCATTATTAAATTTTATATAGCTGTACAGAGCGGTTACAATTCCATATGTCAGGTTATGAGAACAATGCTTCTTAGTCAATATTATCCCATTTCCCCCTTGAACCATTTTTTTTCCTTACTGTGGCAAAATAAACCTTATTAAATGGAGCATCCTAACCATGTTTGTACTTGAGTCAAGGATAGTGAGTAAAATTGCATGGTCATGAAACCATCTTCATTACCCATTGCAGAACTTTCCATCATCTCAAACCAAATCCTGAGCACATTCAGAAACAACACTGCCCCCTTCTTCTTCTTCTTCTTCTTCTTCTTCTTCTCCTTCTTCTTCTTCTTCTTCTTCTTCTTCTTCTTCTTCTTCTTCTTCTTCTTCTTCTTCTTCTTCTTCTCCTTCTCCTTCTCCTCCTCCTCCTCCTCCTCCTTCTTCCTCTTCCTCTTCCTCTTCTTCCTCTTCTTCTTCTTCTTCTTCTTCTTCTTCTTCTTCTTCTTCTTCTTCTTCTTCTTCTTCTTCCTCTCTCTCTCTCTCTCTCTCTCTCTCTCTCTCTCTCTCTCTCTCTCTCCCTCTCTCTCTTTCTCTCTCTGAATTAGCCTATTCTAGTACCCTCCTACTGTGAGCACACAGTGACTGACATTCCATTTTATGTGTAGCTTATTTCCCTCAGCAAAAAAAATGTCTTAGAGTTGAGACAATTTTTTGGAATAAAAATCCAGTACGTAGATGATAAGCCATCAGGAAAAGTATTTTCTCCTTACATTCAGTTTCTTTTCTGTTGTTCTTTTTTTTATTGTCAGGATAATGTCTAGAGGGGTTACAGTTACATTTGTCAGGTAGTAGGTACATTAATTCTCACACATTGATACCCTTTCTCACATGCATTCAGTTTCTTGCCTGTACTATTTCCCAAGGTCCAATTTGACAAATGAAGCCTTTGGAATAACCAGAGTCAGTTGAAGAGGGAAAGTCTTCCTTATGAACTTTGTATGTGTATCTATCAAAGGGGGACAGACCCTTTGATAGATACCCACTTGGTGAGATATTGTAGAACTTTGAATTGGCCAGATTTCAAACTTTGATTCTACTCTAAGATCTTGTGACTTTTACACATAAAACTTTGGTTTCTGCATTCACATATCCACACAGGCCGCTGTCAATATTTCCTCCATAAAGAAATAAATAGTGGTGCCTTATAACTGATGATATTGGCTTTCTTATGAATTTCAGTGGTAAAGCCAGAAGTTTGGGCACAAACCTTGGTTTTGTAGATTGGCTTTCTTGTGGTAGATTCCTTAAATATGCCATCCTAAACATCAGTGAGGAAAACATTCTAGTCTCAACTGACTGACCTGTGTACTGAATGCCTACTTGGGAATGACTTTACCTAGAATATAATCTAGAACTATCACAGACCTTTGAACCTGGAACCACTATCCAAATGCTATCCAACACTTACCACTCATAGCAACTCACTTAAACTATCTGATAGTCTGTTTCCTCATTAGTAAAATGGACATAAAGTACCACTCATACCTCATGAATCTTGTAGATATTAAACGAGACATGAACATGTCTTGTAGACATGAAATGTAGACATGAACAGTGACTTGCACTGGGCACCACACCTAGAAAGCATAAGGAAAGTGCCGTCTCTTAAGGATCCCTGCCCTGACAATCCAAATACCAGGGATTTGTATGAATGAATCCCAAGACTATTGACTTCAGCTGCAACCTGCATAGGGGTGGATAGCTGAGCCATGCCTACCAATAAGAGAACTCACTCCATGGCTACAGGCAAAGGATCTTGGTAACTTCCAGAGTTCCACAGAATCTGCTCAGAGGGATGAGTATCGTAGAGGTCAGCAACAGGAAGCCGCTGGTTTGAGTGCTCCATGGAGATGTATATGCATACAGGACTTCTAACCAAAGATTACAGGGTGCAGCAAATATGCAGTGGGAACAGCTGCAATATTTGCTGACATGCTTTCTAAAGTGAGGAGCTTTTTGAAGATTCAGGAGTACATCTATCTGCTAGTACCCAGTGCAGGATTACAGGAGTGGCATGAGTGAAATTTGGAGTCCTACATTGAGTTGCTGCCAATAAGGTCTAAGTTGAGTATTAAACAGCTCATGGACCCTAGCTAATTCTTTTTTCTGTCTTTTTTTTTTGCAGAACTGAGCTATCTCACTTTGTTTTCTGCACCCATTTTTATCTGTCACTAATCCTGTTGCCTCTGGTAATAATTTAATGGCTGCATCTTAAAAAAATTTCAGACCCATTTGTACGTATTACACCCTTTGCTTTCTATGTTACTACCAGGTTCATATATTTGTTATTCTTAATTATATAATGCCATGTTATATTAAGACAGGCCCTTGGAGAACAGGCCCATAAAGTGGCCTGAATTTCTGGCAAAGATTTTATAGAGAAGATACCTTGAGAAACAACTGGCTTTGGCAAGGCTGGGAGAACCTGCAGACTGAGTTATTAGTCTGACTATAACAAAAGAGAGGAGGAAAAAGGAAGGATGGAAGCATTATTTTTCTTACACTTCAGTGCTGTGTAAGCAAGGTTGACAAGGGATGCTGGGAATCCCAGGACCAAAGCTGGCTTTCAGAGGAATATATATATTTTTTCAGAGCACCGATAGGGAAGATGCCTCTGTGCAAGGTGTGATGGATTTAGAAGTATGACAGCTGGATTCTTTGGTTACGTACATTTGCCATAGCTGAAGTATTAATGATCTCCAGAGAGGCTAGGATTCTGAGTAGTACTGACATTTTAGAACATACATATCTTTGTTGCAGGAGCTAACCTGGGTCTGCAGAAACAGTGGCAGAATCCTCGGTCTCTACCCACAAGAAATTAGTAGCATCATCCAAGTTTTGACAATTGAAACTGGGCATTTTGCCGTGAAGGATGAAATAACATATCCAGGTGAGAACCATGAAGCCAGAAAAATTATAAAATTAGAGGAAATGGATAAAAATGTAAGTGTTATGAGTTCTGTATTATGATTAGTCAAACAATAATAATAATAATAATTAATGTAATAACACAGTAGAAGAAGCCAAAGGGTTCAGTACCTCACTATAATACTAGGCTGAAGAATGGACATTAATTTCTAGTGCAAGTCAAAAAGTTGCTCGTTCGGAGATAAATTTGTAGATAAACATTTTAACTCAAATTTAAAGACAACAAAATATAGTTAAAATTATATTATATGGAGCTGGGAGTTTAGACTAGTGATAGAGTATTTGCCTAGTATGCACGAAGACCTGGGTTCGATTCCTTGGTACCACATACATAGAAAAAAAATCAGAAATGGTGCTGTGGCTCAAGTGGCAGAGCTCTGGCTTTGAGAAAGCCCAAATACAGTACTCAGGCCTTGAGTTCAAGGCTGGGGACTGGCAAAAATATTATATTACATGAAATAAGTTAGGGCCAAGAAAGAAAAAGTATACATGCATTCCTTTATATGTGGAAGCTAGATTTAATTTATAAACATATCCATAAAATGTTAGATGCTACACAACTGTATACAAATATATTGATTTAATTTATAAAGTATAAGTAAACATCTTATGCTATGCATGTGTATACAAATATATTGAATGTAATACAGCAGACTAAAGGGATAAACCACAGAGTATAATTCCTTAGAGAGCCAAAGTTCAGTAGAATAAAACACTAGGAAATAGACATTCAAAAGAGATGGAACAGGCAAAGGGAAAGGGGTGGACAAATGAAGAGGAGAAAAGGGGAGAATGCAGTCAAAGAATTGAATGTGGAATGTCACACTACTAGATAGTTGTTGAGAGTATAAACCTGCACAACCACTCTGGAAAACAGTATGGCAATTCCTCAAAAGACTAAACACAGAGCTGCCCCATGACCCAGCAATTCCACTCCTTAACTGCCCACCCTGTCCCACCCAAGTCATTCTACACCCATGAATCTTGCCTTATCTTAACCTACAGAATTTCCTTCCACCAACCATCTTGAACATTGCTAGATGTTCTTGATTTATATTCTGTTTTCAGATCTGTGAGAGAAGGGACTTTATGTGTTATTTTGTTCAATGTTGATTGACCAGATTCTGGAACAATGTCTGACACAAAGTAAGCTATGAGTCTCCAGTTAAATGGACATCATCAAGAACTCTAATAATAACAGATGCTGGCAGGGATGAGGCCAGAAGGGATCACTACTACACTGTTGGTGGGAGTGTAAACTCCTTCAACCATGATGGAAAGCAGTATGGTGGTTTCTCAAAAGACTAAACATAGAGCTCCCCTATGACCCAGCAATTCCACTCCTTGGCATTTACCCAAATGTCCAGAAACAAGGGCATACTAAATTTACTAGCACAATGATGTTCATTGCAGCATTATTTACCATAGTTAAGATATGGAACAAACCCAGATGCCTCTCAGTAGATGAATATATCAAGAACATGTGGTATTTATATACAATGGAATTCAATGCTGCCATCAGAAAGAATGACATCTCCCCATTGGTAAGGAAATGGAAGAACTTGGAAAAAACATCATATTAAGTGAAGTAATCCAGACCCAAAGGAACAGAGACTCCATCATGGTTTCCCTCATTGGTAATAATTAGTACACATCTAAGACTCTCCTAGTAGAGGATATGGTCATATAGGATGAGACTAAACAAAATAAACTCTAGGATATGGAAACAAGAGGTTTATCTTTGTGATTGTTGTTCTCAATGTACTATGTGCAGTTATTTCTTTTGTCTTTTTTCCCCATATGGTTAATCTCATGTGGTCACCGTATCTCACTTTGTTACCTGTATATGCATATACGTTTATTTTTTTATTTGAAATAGAAAAAGGGAGGGGGAAACAAGATGATTGTGGGAGCGGAGAGAGGGCAAGGGGGACAAAAACAAGAGAAAGGATATCAATGTGTGAGAAGTAATGCACCCACTACCTGATGAATGTAACTGTAACCCCTCTATACATTAAAATAAAATATTTTTTAAAAAGACTGTGAGTAGGGGCTGGGAGTTTGGCCTAGTGGTAGAGTGCTTGCCTAGCATGCACGAAGACCCAGGTTCGAGTCCTTGGTACCACATACATAGAAAAAAGCCAGAAATGGTGCTGAGGCTCAAGTGGTAGAGCTCTAACCTTGAGAAAGTCCAAGGACAGTGCTCAGGCCCTGAGTGCAAGCCCAGGACTGGCAAAAAAAAAGACTGTGAGTAAACCATTGCTGACTGAACTAATACTGACTGTTGCCATCCTATTAAATAAATTCCATGGAGAAGAAAGTGGCACCACAGAAACCTGGCTGTCAGAGCCATGGACTATCCTGGTTGCCTTCCCTGATGTTAACATCTTCATCCCATGCTGCTCCCTTCAAAGCCACCCACAAATGAACTGAGGCTCAAGACATGCCTCTGACTGCAGTGTAGATTCTCTTCAGTCAAAGGATAAGTCTGGGTCAAGCAAAAGGGTTCAGGAACAAAGCTCCAAGATGCTACTCCTCTTCTGGCACAGAGTTGGATCAAGATGTACATTTGGCTTAGATGAGGAGTTTTTTCCTGAAGAAAAAATAACCAGAGTTTCCAAAATGCCTGGGTTTAGTTTTTTTTCCAGAGAACAATTAATATTTACTTCTCTTTAAAATCAAGCTATTTATGTATTTTCTGGAGGATTTGTCTGGTGGGGGGTGAAAATAGGACTTGATTTGACACATCTGGAGCAGATGGGCATGTTTTCTTTGGCTTCCTGACGATGTTTAAATTGGGGTTAAGATGGAGAATGTGGTAAAACTGAAGACTCAGGTGGCTGGGAAAAGAAAACCAGTGAATGTAAAAGAATATACAGAGTAAAACCCAGCATTCTCCATCACTAAAAAATATTCCATTTTCTCTTACTGTCAAACATGTTAATGGGAACAAAGGTAATGACAGCTTGAAGATAGAATATATAAGTGGTTGAAGAATAATTCGTGTAATATCATTTTGTTCAAGCCTGCTCACTTAGGCCAAACAATATGTCCTGAAGGACTGTTACAAAGAAGACAGACACTCTTGCTTCCCACACACACCCTCGACTCAATTTAAATAAAAGCTTTACACTCAAAGCAGAAGTGTTCTGAGGGCAAGACCAGCCATCAGGGAATCTGCAAGAGAATTGATTAGTAAGGAGGAGAGGAGCAATAGCTAGGAGGTTTTCAAGCTGCCCTGAATATAACTGAATAGACAGAATGCAGAGCGTAGCATTCAGCAAGGCGCTCAGAGACCCCATTATATGTTTTAGTTACGAAGTACCAAAGATAACTAGTAATTGAGCTGCCATTGTCTTTTTGCAAGCTTCTGAATTTGGGCTGATCTTTTTCCTTGCCTTTTCTTTTGTTTTATTTTCTGTCTCTTTCCTTACTCCTTCCTTTCCCTTTTTTCCCCTTCCCTTTCCTTCCTCTCCCTTTCTCCTTCCCTTTCCTTTTTAACATTCTCTTTCCTTTTTATCCTTCCCTTCCTTACTCTTCCCTTCCTTTCTCATCCCTTCCTTTCTTTTACCTTTCTTTCTTTTCCCTTATTTACTCTACCCAACCATCTTCCACCAAGCCCCTTCCCTTCTCTCCCATCTCTTTTCCTCTTCTATTCTCTTTTCCAATAAGCACAAAACAACGAATCCATCCACTCTGAAGGCACGCTGCACAGAGTATCATGCACAGAGGATCAGTTACCCTGTGCATTTTTCTAGGGACAGGAAATGACTTTGAGTATAAACCACAGATCCATGTGTGAGAAAAGTACCTGTGTAAGGAAGTTTGAAGTAATAGCCACTAAAACCAACATTGTTCATGGAATAACCTTGAATACATCCCTCTTTAAAGGTTTTCTTGCCTCATTCAAGTTCCCAAGTTAGCACGAACTACCTAAATGGTCTTAGTCTCATGTTTACCAACTATTAGAATCAAATCATATTAAGAACTTCAAATCAGTGTCCATCACACTTCAAAATGCTGTTTGCTAAAAATGTATCCAATGACTCAGGTACCATCTGATTCATAAATCTATCAAATTGGGCTTTATTTAAAGAGACAAAACAACTGTTCTCTGTAATACACAGTCATACTTCTACAATTTAGGATGTTCCTTCTATCATCCAAATTTACCTCCACATTTTAAAGATGCATTAAATCACTGTTGTTAACAATAAATAAGAGTAAACAAATTGCAGTGTCCTGAAAATAAAAGTAGGCAGTAAGTTTATATCATCCATGGGAAGCTGTCCTGATAATTTGGTTCCATTTTGATCCTTCCTGAGCCAGAAATGAAAAGAAAAAAACAAACCCTAGTTTTGCAAAACTTGGGAGGGGGTTGGGAACTTAATCGTGTTTCTAAATTGCTTCCAAAAACTTTAAAAGATGAGCTTTGGGAACAGAAAAGACTTTGAAAGGAAAACAAATCTAAATCTGTGCTACAAGCACAAAGCACATATGTAAGTCATAGGGAAAGATGTGTGCGTGAATATATGAGGGTGGCATGTGGCCATAGCCAGACTGATAACACACGTCATCAAATGGTCCATCCTTCTGCCTTGGAGAGTTCTCTGTTCTGATTTGGGAAAATTTATGAGAAATGAACACAGATTCAAGCAGCTAATTCTGGACTCTGTCAACAGGTTCATTATTTTGTCAATCAAAACACAACACTCCAGCCCTCTGAACTTTAAGAAATATGTTTCCTTTCAATGGAAAGTTTGCTTATCAACCTTTTTCTTCCGCCAAATAATTGGATAGAAGTCCCAATAGGTGTTTCCAGTTTGAGCAAAGAAAACCCTGATTTATTTTCCTGGGAACCACTAATATTTCATTGTAGATAGCTAAGATAAGAGTTACCCTTTGAAACCTGATCCAAAAAGTATGCTGACATTTTGATCAATAATGGATGGCCTATTGGGACCCAGAAGCAAGGTGAGTTATAGGCCAAATTATTATAAGACTCTTATCTCCAACAGTACAGCACTGGTCTCTACATCTACTTCAATCTTGTGAACTAAGTGCCCTCAGAATTGTCTTCTTGAACTCACCTAGAAAAAAAAGGTACCCATCCCGTTCCTTTCCTTTGGTGTCCTTGAAACCAGCAATGCAACTGATCCTAAGAAAAATATTTCCAGGTAGTATTAATTCATAAATTCCTGCTATGGATTAGATACATGTGTCTGTCCTTAGTCCCCCAAATCTACACATTAAAGTTTAATACCTAATGTGATGTTTGTAATGTGGCCCTAATAAGGTAATTAGACTTAGATTCAGTTATGAAGTGTGGGGCTTTTATGATAGACGTAAATGTCCTTGTAGAAGCTGGAAGGAATTGAAATTATCTCTCTTTTCCATGGAAGGAAGCAGGAAAAAGGCAATTACATGTAAACCAGGAAGAAAGCCTTTACTAGAACTCCATCCAGGCTGTCTGGTACCTGGATCTCAGATATCCAGACCCCAAAACTGTTTGAAATAAATAAGTGTTTCTGTTTAAACTTCCTAATCAATGTCATATAGCCAATTATCTTATGCAGCCAGAGCTAAGACAGTTCTTATTCCAAGGAAAACTGAAGTAAGTAGAAGAATGAAATCATAATGGGTTAGCCTGAGTGAGAGTCTAAATGAATGAATGATTGAAGTTTTACTCATAAAGGCAGACAAACAGAAAAGAAACTAGTATTTTCTTTTAGCCTTTAAAATAATACCTCTACCTGAACACCACTGTAGCCTGTTTATGGTTCTAGAAGGAGGACATGGTGTACTCACAGACCCAGTTCTGAAGGCCCATGCAGAGAGAAGATCTGAAGCTCTGAGCATGGATTCATTTCAGGAAGCTGTATGACCCCAGAGGTTAGTGCAAACAAGAGAACATTTAATTAATGTGGCCTCTTTTCCTCAACCTAGAGTGAGTCTGAGTGCTCAAAAATGCACCAAAAAGTCCACCCACACTTTCAATCTATGCAAAGATCTGCACTGTGAGAGATCTACCTGTGCATGTACCTGTACCACACAAAAGTCACAAGGTCATAGCACTCTTTTCAACCACACATGATGCCCAATGAACTCTGGACCATTTTTCCATGTTTGGGCAAAGGAAAGAATCACAATGAACATCATAACTTGCTTGAAGAAGCATCATAAGTTGTTTGAAAAACAAGTTATGTGATAGAACCAGGAATGGTTTTACATAATCAAGAATTTAATCTCTCATTTTTGGGGACTGTGATGAGAAATGCCTTCTTACTTCCCCATTCTCTGCATGCTTCTCATCTCTGTATGAGATAAGTGATTTGAGACTCTTGTTTCTTAAATCATTCCTAAATAACTTAGGAAGGATGAATGCTGGGACATGGCTGAAATAAATGAGAAAGAAAAAGGAATTCTGATAAGAGGGGGAAAATGTGTAGGAAAAATGAATACTGAAACCCATTAGAATATTTTACCTATTTTATGTTTTCCTAGAACTGGTCTTAGTCCAAATATGTATACCTATTTTATTTTAGTGATGGTAGCTAAAGAAAGACATATATTGCTCATAAGGATGAGCAATAGACTATCACTGATAAAAATTCTTGATAGTATATAATGTTTAATGACTGGGTCAAAATTATTTACAAAGGAGAAAAAAGTAAAAAGATTTGTTGCATCTCTACTAGCAGAGATCTGCAATAGAGCAAAATCTTGATACATAAGGCCATGTAGTATGAAGCTAATTGAAAGGACCTCCAGGATATCGAAACAAAAGCCATATAACGAATGATTGTTGTCCTTAATGTACTATGTTGTCTCTCATCTCCTTTGCTGTCCCTTGGTTATCTCATATTGGTATAGTATCTCACTTTGTTATCTGATATATTGAATTTATTTGTATTTGGTTATTTGAAATTTGATAGGGAAGGGGGCAAAACCAAGACGGGTGGGGGGTGTGGGGGGGAGGGAAATGGGTACCAAGACATGTGAAAGGGTATCAATGTACGTGAATTAATGCACCTTCTATCTGGCAAATATCATGTAACCCTTTTACTAACTACAATAAAAAATGCAAAAAAGTAAAAAGATTTGTAGCATTGTGTATTGATTTCTAGTAGCTGCTGATCTCTGCAGTGTAAATGTTCCAGGCTGGTCAATTATCACCAGTGTAATATCAACGAATGTGAATTAGGAAGTGGTCTATGTATTCAGCCTTTTTTTTTTGCCAGTCCTGGGGCTTGAACTTAGGGTCTGGGCACTGTCCTTGGGCTTTCTCAAGGCTACCACTCTACCACTTGAACTACAGCCACTTCTGGCTATTTCTATGTATGTGGTACTGAGGAACTGAACCCAGAGCTTCATGAATGCTAAGTAAGCACTCTACCACTAAGCCTCACTCCTGGACCCTATATTCAGGTTTTGTGAGCCAATATCAAATCAATTCCAATGTATTACTCAAAACCAACTTGGGCCTTTACATTAAAATCTGTAAGCTCAAAGAAAAAGCAGATGGAATTTAAAGTTGACAGATTGAACCATTATTCTGCAATATCTTTTCAAATACGCTTCAAAGCAACGATCACTTTTTAGAAGATTAAATTTATAATTTCTCTATTCTTATTACATATGTACCCAAGTCTTTGCGTATCATCTCTAATATGGTTATGCTTCAAATTTATACTGCTATCTATATGATTTACGAATAAGAAATTGTAAGTAAGGAAGCTTAGGAATTCCACCAAGATGCTAATTGTATTGCATGCAGTTTGCAATTCTACCGCACATCTACTTACACAAATCCAAAAATAGCCTTTCCTTATGGTTTGCACATTGTTACAAATTTCTAATCTTCTACAACTCTGCACAGCCAGTAGATGGAGTCAACAAAATGTCTAATTATCTTTAAAGATACTCAACTTGGCAAGTAGACAGCATTTCCTATTACCTGGAGCATTGTCTCTACTCTGACACCTTTGTCGTATATTAAAATGCTCAAAGTCACTATGGCACAGCACATGATTAACTTAGGATTTTATCCCACTAAAATATTTTAGGATTGATATGTTCATGTATTTATGTACAAAAGACAATTTGAGAGTTTCTTTTTTTGTTGTTGTTCTCCCTTGGGCAGTACTGGGAATTAAACTTAGGGCCTTCGTGCTTGGCAGGCAGGTACTCTTGCCACTTGAACCATACCTCTATCTCCCATTTTCTCTGGTTATTTCTGAGAAGGGCTGGGGCTAAGCAGCAATCCTCCTGCTGAAAATGTGCTTCTCTGTGTGGCTGGGGATGTTAGGACCATGCCCCCACCTAGCCATTGTACTTCCTCTGTAGCTGAGACAACCAATGTCTTCTATGATGCTCAGCCATTGGTTGCAATGAAGTTTTGTGAGTTTTGGTTTGCCCAGGCTGTCCCCAAAGTGCAATTCTTGAATCTCTGCCTCCGAAATAATTAGATTTGCCTGGTGGGTATGTTCCCTAGTTGTTGATCGTTTGGGGGCAAAGGAAGAATACTCCGGATAGAAATGACATTCTAGCATTATTCATTCTCACATTGCTAAAGTAGATGTTACATTGGCTTTTATGCCAAAGTACATTTTGTTGATCAAACCTTTTAATGAGAAGAAGTAAGAAGTTCTTGACAAATCTTCTGCCTATGTGAGATTCCACAAAACAAACTCCTTCACTTTTCCCTTAAAGTCTTATTGCAAAATATTGCAGAGTAGGCTCTCAACCAAAGAGTAAATCTTCCTCCAGGTGACTTAGTCCTAGATCCCCAGCATTCCCTGCTTATACCTGGCTTTGGGGGCACAGGTAGTTGCTGAGTCTTCAGAAACACTTGGGCGCCCTAGCAGCTCCCATTTATATGACAGTGGGAAATGGCCTGCATGACAAAGCATTGCCTCTCAGAAGACAGCCCCCAATGATTGACTGAGGTGAAATCCCTGGCAGGATTTAGTGGAAAGCAAACTTAGTTCTCATGTTTCACAGGCTAGTTTTATCATTATGATTTTCAGTTGTAAAAGTGATGTACAGAGGGGTTACAGTTACAGAAGTAAGGTAATGAGAACATATTCTTTTGAACAGTGTTACCCCCTCCCTCATTTTCTCCCACCTCCCTCCCCATTCCCCATCCACTCAAATGGTAAAGTTCATTTCCTAGTGTCTAGTGAGTGACACTGTGTATTAGATCACTCTTTGTCCCAACATTTCTATAATTCCCCTTCCTCTCACAAATCAGATGAACTGTACAGAAATTAAAAAAAAACAGTGACAACAGAGCATAAACCAAAGGGAAAAAATGAAAAATAGAAATAACTGCAAACAGTACATTATAAAAACATCTTGTTTCCCTGACTTAGAGTTCATTTTATATGGTCATATGCACCTAGCTGCTATTAAACTAATGTGGTTTTCTCCTAAGAATATCGTAAATATGGTTTGGGAATGTGTCTTAGTGGTAGAATACTTGCCTAGCACTCATGAAGTCCTGGGCTCCATTCCTCAATACCACAGAAACAGAAAAAGCAGGAAGTAGTTCTGTTTCTCAAGTCTTAGAGTAATAACCTTGAGCAAAAGAAGCTCAACGGAAGTGCCCAAGCCCTAAGTTCAAGTCCAAGGACTAGAAAAATATCGTAGATTATTCTAGTAATTACAAATGAGAAAGACCATGCAACCTCACAGGCTGTTTTTAGAAACTGATCAGGGAGTCTTGATCTGTAGTTGCTAGACTTTGGAGCTATTCGATTATTACTAACTTTGATATCAAAACTTTGGCATTCTCTTTATTTACAAATAATCTTTTCAAATACATTTGCTAATCAGTATTTTGTGTGTGTGTGTGTGTGTGTGTGTGTGTGTGTGTGTGTGTGTACACCTGCATAGGTATATCTGTTCCAGGGCTTGAAATCAGGACCTGGGCGCTGTCCCTGAGGGTTTTTTGTTGTTGTTGTTTTGTTTTGTTCTTTTGCTCAAAACTAAATCTATACCACTTGAGCTATATCTCTACTTTCTGGTTTACTGGACATAAGAGTCTCAAGGACTTTCTTTTCTGGGCTGGCTTTGAATCTCAATCCTCAGATCTCAGCTGATTTATAAATAACATAATTCTAGCCATTAAAAATAATGTGTGTTTGTTATTCTGCATTCTTGTGATTTAGTATTGATACAGTTAAAATGATCATTTTCCATAAGAATCTCACAAAAATGCAATCAAGTTTCTACAAGGACTATGGTCTTACTTGAGGCTTAACGAGGAAAAAATCCTCCATACTTATTGAGAGTCTAGATAGAATCCCACTATGTTACCCAGGCAGGCCTCAACTCACACTCCTGCACCAGCTTCCTGAGTACTGAGTTTACATGTATGCTCCACCAGGCTCAGCTATAGAATTCCCTTTTTTAGTGACTGTCAGTTAGAAGCTTCCTAGCCTCAGTTCCTGGAGGTTACCCAGGTCTTAGTCATGTGGGGTTGTTTAAGATAGCCACTTTTCACAAAGCCATCAAGGAAAAAAAGATGCTCGCTACCAGTGTATGCAATATGACATATAATCACAACCCTGTACCCTCTTAGCAAGAAGCAAGTCAAAGATCCCCTCACAGTCAAGGGCAGGGCATCAAAGGGGTAAACACAGCAAGTTGAGAAGGGGAGACTATTTTAATGGAAGGAGATGATGTAGAACTGTCCCCTCCAATTCTACAGGCATATGTTTCATGTCTTACAAGGTGTGGCAAAATGAAGAGATGGATGGTGGCTCCATTTTAGGAGACTGGAGGAAGATGTTGTGAATTAACCATTAATAAAATGCAAACAGAAGCTGAACCCCAAAGCCCACTCTGCATGATCCTGACATAATCCTGTCCAATAGAAAGGTAGGCAAAGCCCCACCCCTTAATGATGGTGCCTAACAGGAAATCCTCACTTAGCCTTCACCTGAAACAGCGTTGGATTAATGTTCTGCATTCAAAGAGAGCCTCGTTTTTATTCTTAATGGTATTTGATGCCCTTTGTTGCCTTGAGAAATGATATGAGTCTTTTCTTTGCACTGAGAGTGTGCTTTTGAAAAGCACAACCAAGTCTAAGCGGGGAGAGAGGTTACTTATTCTAATTGCTTTGTTCTCAATAAACTTAAATGGCACACTTCTCTAAGGAGTAGTGGAGTTTTGAGTACTGTAGTCTTGCACACTATATTATCTCTCAAGGAATGATGAAATGTGAACACTGGGACATTTTCATATTACAGAATATGATCATCGTAAAGAATGTCTTTTTTTGCCAATCTTGGGCTTGAGGTCAAGGCCTGAGCACTATCCTTGGCCTTTCTCAGGGCTAGAGTTCTATCACTTGAGCCTCAGCACCACTTCCAGCTTTTTCTATGTATGTGGTACTGAGGAATTGAACTCAGGTCTTTGTACATGCAAGGCAAGCACTCTACCACTAGACCAAACTCCTGGCCCCAAGAATATCTTTTGTAAGAAGCACTTTTTTCCCCTAAATTTGAGCACAGAATGCTGTTCTTCAACATTCTTCAGGTCTATTCATATAGTCTAATTTTATCACCAGTGTTGAAATACTGTTTTTGTATGTTTTTGCTAATATTTAATGAGTTGCTTTGTATTAACTTGGATCTGCCTGGCTGACATCCTTTCTTGCTCAGACAGTGCCCTTTCTCAATGTTCCTTTTCCCAAATCAAGAGCCCATTTGATTAAAAACAACAATAAAAACCCTAAATTGTTTGGCCTAGTGATAGAGTGCTTGCTTAGCATGCATGAAGATCCAGGTTCAATTCCTCGGTACCACATGCATAGAAAAAAGCTGGAAGTGGTGCTGAGGTTCAAGTGGTAGAGCTCTAGCCTTGAGATAATCCAAGGACAGGGCTCAGGCCCTGAGCTAAAGTCCAAGACTGGCAAAAATAACAAAACAATAACAAAAAAACCCCTAAATTGTGAGTCTAGGAACTTACCCCAGGGACAATGAATGTGTGTTGCATGTATGAGGTCTTCGGTCAATTTCAAACAGTATCAGAAAGAAAAAAATAAACTGGGGGCTGGGAGCTTACACCTGCAGTTCTAACTACTGAGGAGGCTGCAAGCTGAGGATTGCAGCTCAAAGGTAGCCTGGGCAGGAAAGTTCATGAGGTCCTTTAGCTCCAATTTACTATTAAAAGGCTGGAAGTGGAGCTGTAGCTCAACTGAAAGAGCAGTAATCTTGAACAATAAAGATCAGGGATAGCATCCAGGCCCTGAGTTCACCTCAGAACTAGCACACACATTAAAGAAAGAAAGAAAGAAAGAAAGAAAGAAAGAAAGAAAGAAAGAAAGAAAGAAAGAAAGAAAGAAAGAAAGAAAGAGAAGGAGGGAGGGAGGGAGGGAGGGAGGGAGGGAGGGAGGGAGGGAAAGAAAGAAAGAAAGAAAGAAAGAAAGAAAGAAAGAAAGAAAGAAAGAAAGAAAGAAAGGAAGAAAGAAAGAAAGAAAGAAAGAAAGAAAGAAAGAAAGAAAGAAAGAAAGAAGGAAAGAAAGAAAGAAAGAAAGAGAGGGAGGGAGGAAAAAGAAAGGAGGAAAGGAAGAGAGAGGAAAGAAGAGAGAAACAAAGAAAAGAAAGAAGAGAAGAAAGAGGAAGGAAGGAGGGAGGTAGGAGGGAAGGAAGGAAAGAAGGAAGGAGGGAAGGAGGGAAGGATCTAAGGTTTTTATTGATCTAAGTTTTTTATTCACTGATAGTTTGGAGGAAGTTCTTAGACCAAAATGCAGAGGTTTGGCCTTATGACAAATTTAGATGAACCTGTCAGCTATTGCTTAACTCTTCTTGGACCTCATTTAGTATGGATTGCTCTAAGAGTATATATATCATTTGGGAGATAAGGAAGTAACTTCAGTTCCAGGGAATAAGCGTTCCTTTCTGTTATGTTGAAGGGATTTATCCTCTTGGTGCTAGTTTTATATTTCATAAGAAGGTCTTCAAATCAAAACTCAAAGATTTCTTTCCATCCGTAGACAGCAGTGTACAAGCTGTGTAACAATCTCCACACAGTGTTCAGAGTTTCCATCCAAAAGCTTTCAGATGGCCACAGACAAGAAACTAATATTTCCTTTACAAAGATCCTTTGTTTTTCCTTCCTTCCATCTATCCTTCCTGCTATCCTTCTTTTCTTTCTTTTCCCTCCTCCCCTCCCTTCCTTCCTTTTTATTTCTGCTAATACTGGGGGTTGAATTCAGGGTCAAGTATGTACAAGATAGGAACTCTACCACATAGGCCATATCCTAAGTCTTTCTAGCTTTTGTTATTTTTGTTATAGGATCTTAATTTTTTGTCCAGGCTGGTCTGGACCTGGATCATCTTATTTCCATTTCCTACATACTTAGAAGATAGGCATCAACTACCACATTCTACTATTGGTTGATGGTGTCTTGTTAACTTTTTTCTCATGCTGGCCTGAAATTTCAAGCCTTCCAATCTCCACCTTCCAAGTACCTGGATTACTGTAGTGAGTTATTACATCTGGCCAGGGTAGAGATATTTTTAATGTAGTACCTTATTTTTTCCCTAAAAGATCCTTGGAGTTCCTAAGTGAGACTGACACATATCACACAAACCCAGTGATTATTGGTGGTAATTTGTGGTAAAAAGAAAATATCAAAGGCTGTGAGCATAGCCTAGTGGTAGAATGCTTGCCTAGCATGCACAAAGCCCTAAGTTCGATTTCTGGGTATCACATATACAGAAAAAGCCAGAAGTAAGTAGCACTGTGGCTCAAGTGGCAGAAGCTCTATCTTTGGGCAGAAAGTGTGTCCAAGGACAGTGCCCAGACCCAGGGCCCAGGACTGGCAAGCAAATAAAAAAAAGAAAAAAGAAAGAAAGAAAATATCAATCATTGATACATGGTGATATAGACATTGTACTTATCAGTAAAGGAGTTTGTTGCATGATCAAATCACTGGATTCTTTCATTCTCCATTGCTTCTAACCTTTTCCTTTGCAAGCCTACACAGACTCCAAGGCCTGATTGTTATATTACTTCCTCCATGAAGATTTTCCACAATCATTTAGAATTGTTTGTCCTTCTGTAATTTCATAACATTAAACAGAAGTCTTCTATTATGTATAAAAACAATTCCTCACCTCCAGCTAATACCTAGAAATGTGGGTAGCATCAAGCCGTGGGTATATTATTTTTTATGTACATAAATTTTTATTTGTTCAAGTAGTTGAAGAGAGGAGTTTCAATTCAATATATTGGTTTGTGAGCACAATGAATGGTGCTCCTTGTGTTGTGCTCCTAATCCACCATCTTCTCAATTTACCTAATTCCATTTTCATATATACACACTGAATATTATAAGTAGAGATGCCCGATTTTGCTACTGTTTAATTTATAAATTGATTGCAATAAGGGATTAAAAATACTTCAACAAAAGAATCGTAACAATGCATTGATACTGTGGCAACCATTCTGATAAGAAGGTCATCTACTAATAACTACTGGATGAGGATTGCACACAGTATGGGTGCATTGGACAAAGGAATGAGTTGTGTCCTGAGCAGGACGGAGTAGGACAGTATGAGATTCGAATATGCTACCCAGGATTGCACCCAAATGAAAACTAACAGCTTTCCATCTGGTTGATTGCAGCGAATCAAAACTTCAGGGAGCAAACCGTGGATAAGGGATCCCATTACACGGGAACCACTGCTAGGGCACTGCTCTTACTTCCATTCACATCAAGAACTTTCCCGACCAACTTAACAGCTCATTGACTAGACCATCCACTTCTGCTTGCTGGTTTACCAGAGTGCATTGCAAACTCTAGATCCTCACATTAAAAAGAATGTCTCTGGATTGTTGAAAATTGGGTGGTGTGAATCTTGAAGCTAGGTAGACTTCTTCTTTCCTTTGCTTACTAGTAAGATTTCATATATAAACCTCTTCTAGTATTTGATGGTATTTTTGAGTGCTCATTGCCTTTAGCCTTTATGATTTATTTTCTCTCCCTTTTAAACTCTTCTTTTCTTATATTAATTCAATGAGTTGTAGTAACTGATGAATACATCTTTTTATGTTTTATTGTGACGTAATTCAAAGCAATGACAGAATATTCAACATTTAGGAAATAAGCAGACACTCCAAAATGATTAGTAAATTGAATTTATTTATGTCATCTCTCTTCTTTTTTAAATAATTTTTATTGTGATTAATAGAAGGGATACATTATATTCACCAGATAGAAGGTGCATAACTTCACAAACATTGATACCCTTTCTCATGACATGGTCCCCAAGGGAAATCTCTCTTCTTCTTGCATGAGAGTTGTTTTGTGGCTGTGTTGCTGTGTTATTTTAAGACATTGGTAATAAAAGATGTTAATCTTTTCTCTTTTTTGCCAGTCATGGGGCTTGAACTCAGAGCCTGGGCACTGTCCTTGGACACTTTTTGCTCAAGGCTAGTCTTCTGCCACTTGAGGGCCACTTCCAGCTTTTTCTGAGTATGTGGTACCAAGGAATGGAACCCAGAACTTCAAGCACTCTACCACTAGGCTATGCTTCTGGCCCAGCTGCGAACTTTGACAACTAAAAAAAAAAAAACAAAACACCAGTCTTTCTTATTCGTATGAATGCTTGCCCTTTAATAGACTGTTGTAACTGGAGTTATGCATACAACACACAGGCAAATCTGGTTTTATCCATAACTTTAAGTCCCATTTCCTTACATGTAAAATGAGGAGACAAGGCTAAAGATCTCTGGGGTCTCTTCCATTTCTAGCATTATGTATCCCCAAAGACCATTGAGTCTTCTGTTCTCTCTGTGTATGCGGACACAGCCCTCGAACATCAGGAAGGGAGGATTGAAAGCTGCAATAAATCCTGCAGACCCTTAGATTTCACAAATTATGGAAAAGCTGTTGGGGGAATTTAGCAGTACTGGAATTTATATGAGGCCCACCCAAGATACTGTGAAGGTTTTTCCTAAAGTGTGATACTCACATGACTATGTGCATGCATTTTATAGACATGAAAGTAAGTGTTAATTTAGAGTGGGTCAGTGAACCCCCAAATAGTTAATAATGTGTTTCAGGGAGATTCTTTCCTTTGACAGTCGTTTAGCTTTAAAGCTTTTGCACAACTATTGAGGAAAAGCTGAGGCAGATATGGCAGAAGCAAAATGAGACTAGAGAGAGGGAGGACTGACAACTGGGAGACGGATATCACGCTCAGGTGGTGAGAATTAAATTCTACTCCTATTACTTCTTCATTCTTCCAGTACTCCACACATTTCTGAACTTATCCAATATGCACACACATCCGCAGAATGGTCAGAGCGAGGAGAGTAATCCATGGCACTTAGTACATAAGTTTTAAAGTCACCTGTGATCCACTTACTAGCTATGTAACCTTGATCCTTTTCTAATTTACCAGTTCTTTTTTCCCAGTACTAGAGCTTGAACTCAGAGCCATGTGTTCTTTGTTGTCTCTTTTACTTAAGGCTGGTGCTCTCCCATTTGAGATATGTCTCCACTATCAGCATTTTTGCTGGTGACTTGGAAATAAGAATTCTGTGGATTTGTCTGCCTGGGCAGGTTTAGAATCTCTATCTTTAGATCTCAATCTTTTGAGTGACTATGATTATGGTCATAGACCACTTGTACCCAGCCTCAGATCATTATCTGCAACATATATAGATATATACATATTTATACTATGTCATGACTCATTTATGATATGGAGCATCATGTTTTACATTCATTCATATGCTTATTCAATATATATTTATGTGTTGAACAACTATTATGTGTAAAAGGTTAGTTTAGCACTGGGAATGAACAAAACAGAGTCCTGTACCAGTAAGGTTTCTTTTATGCAGAGTTAACAGGCTTCATTTATGAGTGGAAGAGGCAGATTCACTCCACATCCTTCCTATGAGATGTGGTGAAAAGTAGGTGCTGGTAAAAGACGTGTTGGAGATAAGGAGCTCCTCAGAAGGTGGAAGGCTATCGTATGCTTAGGCTTGACTTGGCCAGCTGATTCATTGAATTCTTTCTATCCTGTTTACAGGTCTCCTTTGTGTTTTCAAGATTTGAAGACAGAATAAGCAATGCACATGCAATATAAAACAAATTATTATATAAGAAGAATGCCTCGTCATTCAGAACTTTAAACCTCCTGGGACAGATGTGTTTCTTTCTATTCTTGAAGTTATTTCTGAGAAAATTCATATGCTTCAAATTCATGTGCATCATAATTCAATGCATGGAAATGTACACCTCAGTTAATAATCTCTGCTGTCATTTGGGGAATGCATTAGTTTAAAAAAAACACAGTATTTAAATGGGATGTATCCTCCATAAAACATAAATGAGATGTTTATACTGTGGCTTGTCATTTGCCAAATCCTGATAAACTCTCCTTCTGATAATTGCTTTTGGTTTGGGTGTGTTCTTGCTCAATAAGTGTAAGTAAAGCAGTCTTCTTCCTTACCCATAGACATCAAAGGACTATTTAATTGGTGGTTGTACTGGATGTTAATAAAAGGCAATCTTAACTACTGGTATGCATAGCCTATTTCACATGTTTGTGATTTTTAATAAATCTTCATCTTTCAAAGAGTTATATGTTTTTAGGGTTACAAAATAACACTTGGCAAATAACACTGTCCTAAGCCATCCATGAGTCAGGCACAAATCCTTCATATTAGTTATATTTTTTACAAGGATACTATATAACTTTCTCTAATCTATAAATGACATTGTAGGTTTGAACTTGAGGCCTTTTGCTTCCAAAGCAGGTTCACTGAGGACTTCAGATTCATGTAAGGCTGCAGGAAGGGCCCATGGGCATGAATTCCAGAGCAAGACAGACTTATTGATATTGGCAAAGACGGTACTATTCTGCAAGGTGAGTCTATTAAAACAACATTTAGCATTTATAAAAAATTATTACATGCATACATTCACACTTCAATATAAGTCCCAATTTGGGGGATGTAAAATCAAAAGCATGACTTAATTTCTGAAAGAGAAGTCTTAAAGGTCATCTTTGGACTGCCCTAAGCCAGTTTTATTGGGTACTGTATTTTCTAGAGATGCATCTGGATGGAGACAAAGCCAGTGTATTTTACAAATCAGTGTAAAAGCTTTACACACGGTGAAGCTTTTGTGTAGTCTGAATTAGAAAGCAAAAGCTCAAAGGTGTTTAGTTTTCTAGTGGTAAATTTGTCTCCTGCCCCATGTGTTAGTAATGCCTAGCTAATGGAGCTAGAAAGAAAATTCTCCCTGTTGAATTAAGTCTTTCTCTTTTCTTATTAAAAACATAGAAGCATACATTCATACACACATATGCACACAGCAACAGGAACATATTGAGAGATCATCTATTTTCATTCATCTACTTTTGTGGTGCAGGGTATTGAAATCTGGACTTCACACACATTTCCAATCCTGTTCTTGTGTTTATTATCTTTTAAGAATCATCCTGTAGTAACACAATATACAATGTGATATATCATCCAGAATGAAATTTATGAGCCAGAGTAACTTCCACTTTTTGGAGGTATGAGCCATAGCCTCAGATTGTCAATAAACATTACAAGTTTTCTTCTACAATTTCAAGTGTAACAGAGAGGAGGACAGGAACAAGGGAGAAGAGGAAGGTCAAATGGAGAAGAAAGATCAAGGAGATGAAGGAATACGAAAGAGCAATGTCTAGGAAAGGAAATCTTGACAATGAAGCTGATTTTCTGCTGATGCTGTGAGATTTCCCTCTTCCAAATGGTTACATGACTTCAGAGTTTAGGAAGGATGGTGGTGGGGTCTTTCAAGGACATGAAGAGTCAAGATCTGAGGTGGTTGAACAAAGTAGGTAGTTTCAGCCAATACAAATTAACTCCAGAAGTCGAGAAAGCCTCATCTACAATGCAAAAGAAAAAAAAAAGCGGCACCTGGAGCTCAAGAAAGGATGAAAAGGACACGTTAAGAACAAAAGAATGGAGGACTAAGACATTTGGTATTTTTATTCTGTGGGCTGATCCTGTTTGAAGGTGAAGGGTGGAATTATTGGCTTGGCCAGGTACTTTCTCTAAAGTTGCATATTTTGTCTATGACTGTTCCTTAAATTCATTAAGTAAACTTCAGTTGCCACATAGAATTTCAACAGTGTCTCCAATGTCATCTTCAACTTTGCAAAGTGCCTTCTGCCTCCAACAGATTACTTCTTCTAATCCCACAGTTTTTCTTACAAACTTTTTTTGTTGTTGCATCATTTATAATAATACAATCAGCAAGATGAGGATACCTGACTGTTCTGGCCCACACTGTTTCTTCCCGAACAAGTTTGGGCAGTGGAGGGTTCCACACCCAGGTTTGGGGGTGTGTGTGACAATGGTGCCACAGTATCACTCATTTTTATCAAGTTGGGGCAGGGAAGTCTACATGAGTATGACATGAGTTACAACATGTTTGCAGCTTAGGAACAATCTAATTACCAAGTTCAAGGTCTAGTTGGCAGCCAAGTTCCAGAACTTAGACAAGGAAAAGAAAAGAGAAAGAAAGGAATGAGATGTAACTCTTGTTAATAAAACTGATGGTGGAGGTAGGTGAGGGAGTCCTCATAAATGTCCACCTAAGTAGTTTGGAATGTGATTATGTAAACTGGAACAAGAGTAAAATCCATGGGGTTTTACAGTTGACAGAAAGGGAAAATTAAGAGAAAGGAAGTGTGAACTTGTTTATCTTTCTTATTTTGAATTCCTTCAAGTTCATACATATAGTGGTTGACAGTCTTGAACTGATTACAGAAAACAAAACCAAGTGGTTTTTAAATTATAGCAACTTAAATTTTCTTAGTATCTCTCCATGGTACTTTCATTGTGAAAGGTGTGTATCTGCACTGCCTCTGTTTGGAGTCATGTGAAGGATCCCATGTATTCAATATGATCTAGAGGCAAGTATTTTCTAATCTTGAGTAATAATAAGCAGTTACATCAGCTTCCATTTATTTCACTTTACACCTGTATATTTTATATTTGGATACTAATATTGCCCTTTAAAGTTTCTTACAAAGTTATGAACAATGCACTGGTTAATATCTTAGATTCTAGCTTCTAATGGCATTGAACTTTAGCATCACCACTTAATAGTTATGTGAGCTCAGAGGATACCTATTCTTGTTTTTACACTAGGAACAATAGGATTTATCTCATAGAGCAGTGAGAATAAAATGAGTTCACCGTTATAATGTTCATGGAATGCCTCTGGCATGTAATATGCCCTATATAAAGATCTCCTATTATCATTGTTGTCATTCATTTCAGGAGGGTCAAATCATTTTTTTCCCTCAACCATGAAATGTTATTTCTGAATGAAAGTAGAGCAGAGATAACAGCAACTGAATCAACTCCCAACTCCACCCTTGACTTTATGCATAAATGCCCAAGGAAACTGGAGAGATGATTACACATAAAGGAAGGCAAAAATCTGCTTTTATATGTTAAAATGAAATTTCTCTTGAGTTTTTCTTTCTGTTTATATGTGTTCTGCATTAGAAACCATAAACTGAGCTAAGGTTTTCAGCACTTCACAAATTATAGCCATTAAATCATCCTTTTGATTCATAAATGCTATAAAATATGGTTATACTTAGCATAGGCCAACATTCATGAACCTAATCTTTCATTTAAATGAGCCTTTTTGTTATTATTTCATATACAATGGCTTTAAAGCTGCTAATATTATTTTTCAAATCAGTTTTAGAAATGGGGATACTATAAGCCAGTAATGGCAGTTTAGGGATGGATCATCCTGCTTTCTTTCGGGGAGTTATAAGCAGCTGATAGATAAAGACTTCATAGCAGGATATGGGTTAGAAATCAAGTTACCTAGTATATTCTAGACCTATAGAAGTCACAAAGTAATTAAATGATGCTTTAAAAGTGATCATGAACTCAGTAAGCACATGCCTATAATACTTTCAGAAGTGAGGCAGGAGGATTTTAAATTTGAACCATCCTAGAATACATAGTAAAGATCATTCCTCAGAAATAATTGGGGTCTGATACCAAGTCTCCATTTATAATCCTAGCTACTCAGGAGGCTGAGATCTGAGGATCATGGTCCAAACCCAGATGGGCTACAAAAGTCTGTGAGACTCTTATCTCCAATTAACTACCAAAAAACTGGAAGTGGTGCTCAAGTGGTAGAGCATTAGCCTTGAGTTGAAGAGCTCAGGGATAGCGCCCAGGCTCAGAGTTCAAGCCCTAAGTCCAAATAAAAACAAATGAATGCCTTAACACTCTGATATACAATCAATACATTAGATTTGACATGTGAGTATCCTCAGAGGAAGTAATATAAAAAGGGGGAAAGCCCACACTTTTCAATGAAAGGGTAGAACTTCTTTTTTATTGGGATGTAAGAGTCATCTGGGCAGGAAATTTGCTTTTTTCATTTGTGTTTAATTAGCGCAAAAATTCTTAGAATAGAAAAGGAATTTGATATTCATTAAATAAAAGGATGCCTATACATGTCTTCAAACTATACCAACATTTCCCAAAACCTTTCATTACAGATTATCTCTAGCAAATTACCATGGAAATTCAAATGCAGCATTAGAAACTGTGTATCTTAAAAATTTACTGGACTCTCTCCTTCTAGTTATGTGAGAAGACCAGAAAGCAACATATTTGTTTTCTTAAAAACTCATGAAATTCCTGGTACCAGTAGCTCATGCCTGTAATCCGAGCTACATAGGAGGCTGATACCAGAAAGGCAGGGTTCACAGCTTGCCAGGACCTACAACCTTAAGAAATTCCATCTCCAATTAACCAGTAAAATGTTGGACTGAAGACATAGGTCAAATGGTACAGCATTAGACATGAGTGAAAAGGCCATGCAAGTTTTGAAGCCCTGAAAACATTACAAAATGAAAGAAAAAATATTTTTGAAAATGATTTCTTCATTATTTTTATATTAAGGGGTAAATTGAAAAGTTATTCTAGTCAGTGAACTTTAAACTACGCATTATGCCCTATAACAGGGAATCAATGAGTCACTACCATCTTTTAATAATTAAATAGAATAGTAACAGGAGAAAAAGTATAACAATTTATTAATGAGCATATGCACGAGAACCATACAAAATATGAAATTGAAGGGTTTGGACAGTTGAAACTTGAATATTCACTTCATAGTAGAGACTGAAGAGGGAGAATTGTGTGCAATTCCAGAGAGCTAAGGAAATGATCCCAGAGAGCAGAAAATGTTCTGGAATACCTAATGTTCTGATCTTAGCCCTAAGAGACATGGGGACATGTTATAGGACAGTAAAGGGCAGGTGTTCCACAGAACAAATGGAGACTTATGTTACTCATCACTTAAAGCCTCCCTTAGAAACAAACATGAAAAGAGTATCTGGGCATAGTGATCTCTTTCAGTCCCTTCTCTTTCTTGCTTATTTGAAGAGGTTCTTGGGGAGGGAGGGAGATAAGACATGAAAAATGTAGACCTTCAGCTCACCTGTCTGCTTCTGGAACAAAAATGATAAAGCAATTTCTGTGATCACCTGGAAAACAACTAATGCAAATAACCAATTTACCCCACATATTTTGAGATTAAAATCTAATTCCACGACTCCCATAAAATTTATGTGTAATTTATTAAACCCTATACCACTCTCTTTTCTAAGCCATTCACTATTGATGAATAATTTCCCCACTGCAATCATTTTGAAAAACCATCTCTTGAGTTATCTTGTGTACCTTGTCTTTGATATTGAAAACCTGAATAACCCCCAGAGTTCACTTGCTTTTCTCCTGGATTTTAGAAGAGTTTAATTAAAAAATGAAGTAATAGGCCCTTGCTAGCTTTACTATAGATGACATCTATGACATGTGGTCACCATGGTAATCCTTGTTTAAGCTGCTTTCATTGACTTAGAAGTAGTCTTGACTAGCACAAGCCTCTTAAAGCCTCAACTCCTTTATTTGGGCCCTCGTTAGTGTCCAGCAGACAAAACCAATGGAAATGATACCATGTTCTGAGCATGGGTCCTGTGAGGAGACGTGAGATTTGATTATGAATGTGCAGTCAAGTCTGTGTTGCCTTGTAAGCCTTATATCATATACAGGAACATATGCAGACACACGAAGCATCCCATATGTAAAGAAACATCAACATAGTACACCAAGTGACAACAACAATTTGTCTATTAGATATGGTGGTCAAATAAATTTGACTGTTGAGTTCTGTCAGTCAAATCCGCTCTCCCGAAAACCTTGAGCAGAAGTGAATGCCGTAGTTCCAGTTGCTGTAATGAAATACCATGGATGGGGTTTCTTTAACAACAAATACTAATTTCTCCTGATTCTGGGGCTTGGAAACTCCAACATCAGGTAGTGGGCAGATTTAGCACCTAGTCAGGGTCCTTCTTCTGGTTGGCAGGCAGCCACTTCTATGTTGTGTCCTCATACAGCAGAAGAATGGGGGTGGGGGAAGAGAAACAGAGGGATAAGAGAGACAAAGACACAGAGAGAAACTGAGAGATGGGTAAGAAAGGCACAGAAAGACAGAGAAGCAGAGGAACAGAGAAAGGACGATGCCAGTCTTTTCCTCCTCTTGTAAGGGCACTATCCCATTACTAGTCTCCACCTCCATGACCTAGCCAAATTTAATTACTTCTCAAAGGTCCGGCTCCATTGCATCACATTAAGTATTAGAATTTCAGCCTATAGATTTTACACAGCACCACCTATGAAGCTCAAATCTCAGCTTGAAAAAAGATACAATGGAGTTGTACATGCCAGTAACTTAGAATGACATTGTACCCCTCCCCCATACTAGTTGTGAACATAGAAGTTGAAAAGAAGAATCTGATTCTGGGACATGACAGTACCCTATAAGATGATAACCCGTGAGAATACTTTATTGCTATTTGACTTCTGGTTTGGAGGTTACCTGTTAAAGTAGAATTAGCACAAAAGATTACTGAGAGTCATCATCTCCACCTTCCATCAACAATAAATAGCTGCAGACAACTATTAATTGAGAGCTTAAGTGTCTGCTATGTTGCCATTGTTTTCTATATGTCCTTATTACTTTCCTCACAATCCCTGAAGCTGAGATATTTTTATCTTCTTTGTGCACATAGAAACTGGAGTTTACATTAGTTTGTCTTGAGAAATCAAGACTTTTGGTAAATAGTAAAATCAAAGGGAAATAAACATGAGTTCTTTAACTTCAAAATATGAGCAAGCTACCATCACACAGCTCTGCCTAGAAGGGGCATTGCTAGTTTAGAAACCCATTAAAGAAATGTCTAGCAAGGAAGCCTTTTGCGATCCCACGCTGGGCTGTAGGATGTATTCATTCATTTGGAGCTTTCAGCATAGACCACTTTTTGCACTTCACTGGTTTTTCCTTTCCTCTTACATGCCAATGGTGCAGTACATTTAGGAGCTGAAATGTTGTGTTGATGGATTTCTCTGGGATAATATTTTCTGGGAATGGACGATGTGCAGCCAGAGGATTTGTAAATTAACTCCATGACATGTTTTGAGGTTATGTAGATGAAGAACCAAAAATATACTTTTTGGAAGCAGCCAAGACATTAAAAGGGAAGAAAATGGTGCACATAAAATGGGATAGAAACACAGAATTCCACAGTCTTTTTATGTCATTGCATTTTATTGGGAAGTTTCTTGGATGAGTTTAAAATTGTTCATGTTAGATGTGCTGTGGCCATGGTTTTCACAGTGTGATTTCATGACTGACAGCACCCGGAACTTTGTTAAGATCACTTTAGAAGATCAGGCATAGTGGGGCACACTTGTAATCCCAGCTACTCATTAAGGGGAGAGAGGAAGCCCACAGTCTTAGGCTAGCACATGCAAAAGCACAAACGTATATAAAAAGCCAACTACCAAAAATGGAACAACAAACAGCTGGGAAGTGTGACCTGGAGTTCAAAATCCAATACCAACTCTCTCTTTCTCTCTCTCTCTCTCTCTCTCCCTCTCTCTCTCTCTCTCTCTCTCTCTCTCTCTCTCTTTCTTTCTTTCTTGCTCACACTGGGGAAAAAAACTCAGGCACCACAGAAGGAATCAGTTTTCAGTAAGTCCTCTGCTGAATCTGACAGATGATAAAGATTCAAAACTAGAGTGTTAGGGCACCACCTAGATTTCCATCATGTCTTCTTCTGGTCACTAATATTGCTACAAAAGAATGCTAAGCTAGGCATTGATGGCTCATGTCTGAATCTTAGCTACCCAGGAGACTGAGTCCTGAAGGATGACAATTAGAAAAGCCCTTGTTTCCATCTCTGAAATAACTGACCCAAAGCTTTACACTGTGGTCCAATTGTTATTTACTGGTGGTAATCCCCTACAAATTGGACAGATTTTTCAAGTCACAATTCAGTGTCCATTTTCTACATAACAAACAACTAAGGTAGAACTGATTGCTAGGTAAGAAATAGTATTGTCTGTGGTATAAATAATCACCTCGTATTCAAACCAGCCTGACTAGGAAAATCAGCTAATTGTATGTGTTCCGTATTAAAAAGAAAATCCAAAAATACCATGCATCACAGCATAATGTCTGAAGTAGTTAAGAAAGAGATGTTAAGGAATGTCATAAAATAAATCCATGAGAAGGTAATTCTATACTGGTATGTTCTAGATAATACTGGAAATGAGAGCTATAACACACACAAAATTTCAGAAAAATGTAGAATATGTTGCAGTCTTTGGTGAATACATCCAACAGAAAACACCTAGAACTTGACGGTATGTTTTGCTTACTTTCCACGACTTAGGAAATTGAAGGAGTTGCACCTTGTAGAGTTAATTATTTTTTAAGAAAGGAGAAAGAAGTGCAAGTGGAGACATCCCTTCAAAGACAGAGAAGGACTAATTCATGCAGAACACGTGTTCCTCCTGTAGTGGACATGAATGGTTGGGCAATTGTATTAAGTGTGTAAAGAAGAGATTCCCAAAGGCCAGGGTTAGAAGATGGCTGTTTGGTGTCATGTTTAGGTGTGTGCACTCTTCTCCTTTCCACTTCATTCTGAAGCACCAAGTCCTCAGTGTAGTCTGACAGACATGGTGGCCTTGTGATCACAGTACAGTCATCTTAAATTGTACATAGGAAACAGAAGTTGGAGCAAAAGCTTAGGTTGTATGATAGATGTTTCTCAGAGGACTGCATCAGGCTGCCAAACCCTGAACACTAGTCTATGGGGGCACCCTAAGTCATCCTCTAGGTTAGCTGTGAATCCCATTCCTCCCCTCCATTTCCTTCCTGCCACCCCCATAGCTCCAGCCCCACACTTGTGAAGGAAGACGTGTTTTCTCTTCTATGAGGAGGAGATGAAATCCTCTTGTTCTTTTGAGCCAGGAGTGGACTGTGAAAAAGAAGACTTTAATTGCTGCTTGGGGAGGAAGGTAAACTGATGAGCTAACAGCCCATTCCCCTCTCTACTCTGCACACTCCTATTCATGGCAGCCCACCCCATATTCACTTTTCTGACTGCTTGTCTACATCATTCTGAATGGTCATTACTTCTACTCAGTTTAACAGCACTCATCCATAAAGATCAAATTCATTTTACTCTATCCACTATGCATATTACTTATCTTCTGTTTCTAGCACAAATATGCAGCTGTATTACCGTATTTCTAGACAAATAACAGCTAGTAGAGAAGAAAATTTTAGAAATGTATTGAGTTTCTTTTCATTTCATTATAATTTCAATATTTTTATCAAGTGTGATTCCATGGTATAATTGCCTCAAAGATAGGAATGAGCTAAAAGACGATGTGAAGCTTTCCTATCTCAAAGGATATTACTTGTTCAATATAAATAAATAAAGCTAGGTTAATCATTATGAATAGATAGAATTCAAATAGTATGTTCTCTTAGAAATTTTAGAATGATTGCATAATAACTAAGAAAACATAGGTGCTTTTTGTTCAGATCTTGAATGTCTGCCAAAAGCCTGTGTGTTGAAGGCTTGGTCCTCAGTCCATGGCACTACTGGCAAATAGTGGAGGCTTTAAGAACTCTTGATTGGAGTGTGCTCTTGGAGTTGAGATTAGAGTGCCGATTCCCTGATGTCTTCCTCCTTTTGATTTCCAGACATTCTGGGCAAACAAGTATCTGCTGAAATGTACTGGTTTTTTTTGGGGGGGTGGTGGTGTTGTTTTATTTTGTGTTTGTTCTGAATAAGGCTTGAACTAAGTGCAGGGAAGCTTGCTCAAGGCTAGTGCTCTACCCCTTGAGCCACAGTCCCATTTTTTTGGTAGTTCATGGAAGCTAAGTGTTTCACTACTGTCCTGCCCAGGATGGCTTAAAACCATGATCTTCAGATCTCATCCTCATGAGCAGCTGGGATTGTAGGCATGAACCATAGACACCCAGTGAAATGTACTCTTTTGTGTAAGTGTGTCAGGGCTAACATCTGAACACAGGGTCCTGGTCTTCCACTCTCACTTGAGTGTTTTGCTCAAGGGTGTTTTGTTCACTTCGGGCTTTTTTCTGGTTAAATGAAGATAAGACTTTCACAGACTTTTCTGCAACGGCTATCTTTAACCCTAGATTCTCATATCTCAGCCTTCTGATTAGCAGTGATTGCAGGCATAAGCTTCCAGCACTGAACTTGGATTTGTTTTTGTTACCTACAAACTAGGCCAAATCGGTATTGTTAGAAACACAAACTTTGACCCCCAGTATTTGAATCTCAATGAGGAATTTGAATTTCAGCTGACTAAGCTGAATCCCAGCTTGTCTTGATCTGGAAGCTTCACATTCTGAAAATCCCCTCAAGCTCAGGTGAATTGGAGCCAGTGTGATTCTTCACTTCAGCACCTTCTAAAAAAATCTAGCTGGAGTCCTTTGGTCTTACCCTAGATGTACTATCTATAATGCATTAAGATTGGGTCCTGAGACTACATCCTAGAACAGATGCGATTTATCTAAGTAGAAGTCTGAGAAACACCATATTCTCTGTGACCTTTGGTTTGTCAGTCATGGGATTTATGACCACACAGATCTTTCTTTTTCCAACATCATTCAGAAGTTCTTTACTAAGCATCAAAAGGCTATATAGCATCTTTCACTTCCTCTGTCTTACTCTAAGGGCTCTCATGGGGTATGATGGCAGGCAGAAAGTAAAATTCCATTGGAACTACTTGACTGATTCTTAGCATATGAATGAATTTATATAACATCTATCCAAGAAAGAAAATGATATGCTAAGTAAAAGACCTCTTTTATACATGTATATGAATCAAATGGTGGTGTATGGAGAAACAAAATCTGGATGTATGAGAAACTATATAATTACTATCAGAAATAAAAGCACTTACTAAAGCATACAGTTGGTCTATCATGACTCTGGGAATAAGTATCACATTTCTTTACACAGTAAATTGTTTATTTCACAACTAAAAGAGAGTGAATTCTCCAACACTTATTTAGGGAACTCAGAATTTATGTTCCACTGTGGCGCACACTTCTTGCCTGAGTCATTCTCTGTTACTTTCATGGAAGGTGAGTATACCACAAAATCTGTTCCATTATATAAAAGACAGAATATAGAGCCTTAAATATGGAGTTGATCTAATACCACCCATTATCTAGAGTTGTACGTTTGAACAAATTACTTTTTTGTTTATGGAGCTTCAGTTTTTCTACATTAAAAATGAGATAGTGACCTGTTAAATCTGAAACTATATAAGGAATTGTTATGAGGGTTGAACGCAACACATATGAAAGTTTGCATATAACTGCAGTATATGTAAACCATGTCTGTCATTACAGAGGTTTTGACTAACAAGACTATTTTTCCTCTTTAGGGACTGGGAAAATAGCTAGAAGTTTTTCTACTCATTTTGTTCTTTTTCTTTTCTTTTGTTTTGTTTTTACAAAAAAAAATCTTTTTATGCTAGTACTGGGACTTGAACTTAGGACCTCAAAACTCAGAACCTAAGGAATTTTGTAGGGCAAGGCTAGAGAAAAGGAGGATTTTGAATAATTCAATGAATATTAAGTAAAACTATGAATCATTTCTCCTTTTTCTTTCATGATTTGGACAGTCAGAACGTCATGCCTGGATTAGTTCTACATATTCAACCTATGAAGAAAAATTTGAAGCAAAAGTTTTAGCAATCTATTTTAAAAATAACATAGATTCTGAATTTTGTATTAAAATGTAAACAAAATATCAATAGGCATTGAATCATGGGAAAAGGAAAAATATCAACTTATCTTTACATCCATTGAGCCACAAAAATATCTACAGGGTTCCACAAACTTTCCTACAGCTATCTATTCTCTGGTATTACAATAAATTGAAGGATTTTGAAAAATGTTTTTTATCTCAAATGTCTACTATAAACAAAAATAATTCACATCAAGGCAGAATAATCATCAAATATTTTACATTGTTATGCAAAATATATTTTTCTTTACAAGGTAGAATTATAATATACAATGCCCTTTTAAATTGCTTCCATCTTTTAACAAGATTCAGGTATTTCCTTCAAATTAATAGTGTCCCATTATATATAAATTTATAATGATTTGCAATTGAGCTCTGATATAATGCCTATGAATTCGATCAACTTAATACATCTAAAATAATTTTCTTTCCCAAATTAATCTCATCTGCTAGCTTTCCTATTTTATTAAAAGAAAGTACTTTGTGTGTATGTGGAGGGGGCACTGTCCTTGGGCTTTCTCAAAGCTAGTGCTCTACCACATGAGCCACAGCACCACATCCTGGTTTTCTTTTTCTTTCTTTTCTTCTTTCTTTCTTTCTTTCTTTCTTTCTTTCTTTCTTTCTTTCTTTCTTTCCTCCTCCTCCTCCTCCTCCTTCTCCTTCTCCTCCTTCTTCTTCTTTTTTCTATGTATGTGGTACTAAGAAATCATCATGCTAGGCAAGTACTCTACCTCTAGGCCATGCTCCTGGTCCAATCTACTACTTAGAAAAAAAAAAACAATTTGCTAGACAAAATCCCCTTTTCCAATTATGTCTTATCATTGAAATTTCCTGTCACTTAACTTTTGGGAAGCATCTTGTTGCCCTCTTGTTTCTTCTTCCCACTCTTGGTGCCATCTAGCAAATCCAGGCCTTTGACATGTCCATCTTTAGATTTTTAGGATAATCTCCTTTTGCTTCACTGACTTTCCTCTGCTCAAAACCTTGCAGTAACTTTTCAATTGCCTCGTTTATTTTCCACTCTCTTTAGTTTCTCCCCCACCCCATCTCCCCAGTAACCTCTATCCTCACCATGCCATATTTTAGGCTATAGCTGGGATAATGTGGGGAGGGAGGAATAGATTGAGGTTGGAATCCCAATCAACTATAGTAGCATTTGCAGGCATGAAGTACTTTTGACCCTCACCTCTATTTTATCATATAGAACTCAAAGGTCACCTTAGCATTGTTATTTGGAGAACTAGGGAAAGAGACCTGGTCCTTTCCTCTGTGTGCCATAGTTATAATTCTTGGTGTTCAAGTAGATTTAACTGAACATTGGAAAGAAGCCATTGAGTTTAACAAAATCACTAAGGTGCCTCCTGAAACTACTCAGTAGTTTCCTGTTTAATGACAATATACATCTATCTACTAGGTAGAATTCCACAATGTAAGAAAGCAATGTGTAAAAAGTGTAAGGCTGTGTTTTGGGGTTGGAGCCCCGGGGAGTACAGATTTGGAACCTGCTTGGGACAGGATCCTATTTGTACGTCTAGCCATTTGTAAGACAAGAACTGTCCTCCACCACTCCTCTCTCAATAATCTTGTGTGGTCTGATCAGGAAAACAAGCAATGCTTCTAGGAAACTCTAAATTGTATCCAACCTGAACTTCATCTTAGGAGTAATTACATAGCTGATGTCTTCATGATATTTTCCCCATGGGCTTGGTGTTTCCTCTCTCTTTTTGGTCAAGGGCAAACAGAGCCTTATGGATCTCAAGAAGGTCACTGGAAAAAGGCCTTAGTCCTGACAAGGAAGAGGTGAGAATTGTGGCCTCATCTGACTACTTGCCAGTTGGAAGCTGGAAAAATGCCTTGAAAACATTGGTCTGTCCCTATTTCCAATGTGGCTAGGGCTAAAAGCAGAAAGGCAGTGCTTGAAATTCCCACCGTCCCAGGCTCCCTCACAGTATCTGTTGCTTGCTTACTTTTCTTGTCCAATCATAAGTATGCTAGCTAACAATATTCTCACAATTCTAAAAGCTATCACTCTAAAGCTGCTCTTGATATATGAGTATTATATACACAGCAGAGACACAAAACCTTTCAGTATTTGCTTCTTCCTGCAGTTGCTAGTTTCTTGGCTCTCACCGTCTTACCTCCTTGCATGATTTTTAGGCCTTGGCACAGCACAGAGGTAGCAGCCTTCCAATTCTCTCACTTCTTAGTTGCCAACAGGAAATATCATGCATCTTTCCGGTATACTAATTGACTTGGGGATGCCAAGGTGTACTGCTACCTTTCCTACTGAAGATAATGCACTCTGGTAGAAAGACTTTTCACACTGAGTTGGCACAGACCTGGTCTGAGAATTTCAGTGTTGCTTGATATAGAAAGAACTAGGAAATCATCATAACCTTTAGTCAGTCATTTGAGTTATTTACCTATACTTGTATTTTGCCTTGTTTTGTTTTTGGTATTTCATTGGTGAGAATTTTCCTTTGGGTTCCAAATGTGTGTGTGTGTGTGTGTGTGTGTGTGTGTGTGTGTGTGTGTGTGTGTATAGACATATTGAATGGCCTGAGTACTGTTCTTGGGTTTTCTCAAGGCTAGAGCTCTACCATTTGAGCCACAGTATCACTTTCTGGCATTTTTTATGTATATGATACCAAGGAACCAAATCCCGGTCTTCGTACATGCTAGGCAAGCACTCTACACAAGGCCACATTCCCAGCCCAGATTTATGTATATTTCTAGAGAAAAGTATGTGAGCTAAGAGGAGATTTACTGTGGAGTGAGTGCATATGCAAAGGTCTCATATACAGGAAATATGATGCATATACATATAAATATTGGTGAATGTTTTAAAATATTTCTCCTACACGCATCTAATAAGATGTACTATATACAACATACTTCTCAATAAATAGGAGAATAAGAAGAGTGAACTGAATGGCTGTTTTACTGTAAGATGTGAGAAAATTAGAAACATTCCCTAATGCACTCATATGTGAAGAAATTAAATAAAAATCCATATAGCTGAAAAATGTTCTAGGTGGGTCTTTTGGGGAAATTCCAGGAGAATTGTCTCATTGGTGACAGTCACCCAGGCATCATTGTTCTTGAAGTCTGCTATGGAGACAAGATATGCGATGGATGAGGATTCCAACCGCATGTAAACCAAAGCTAATGTGAAAGTGTGTGCCTTGTGGGGTTTGTTGTCTTTTTTTGGTTTTGTTTTGTTGGTGTCAGTCCTGGGCTTGTACTCAGGGCCTGTCCTTGAGCATTTTTGATCAAGGCTAGCATTCTATCACATTCCCACTTCTGGCTTTTTGGTGGTTAGCTAGAGATAAGAATCTTGCAGATTCCTTTGCAAAGTCTGGCTTTGCATAGCAATCCTCAGCCCTTAGCCTCCTTAGTAGCTAAGATTATTTATACATAAAATATAATTAGATACAAACAGTACAAGAGCAATGACTTAATATGGGATACTAAAGGTCATTGACATGAACTTGGATATATAAATGTAACTATATAGACATATAAATCTATGGTGAGATATATATTCTAGACATAATGATAGATTATATAGATGATATGTATCTATGACATACAAACTCACAGCTTAATTTTAATTTTGTTCTTAAATTTATGTGCCAGTGATTGCATGTAGAGATTCCATTCTTGAATACTTGTTAAACCTGACATTTGAAATATGATGTAAAAAATCAGTCTTAATAAAATATTTTAATAAAAATAAATCAATAAAGTTCCCACAAGAAGTTTAAAAGGACAGGGCTGGAGTTTGGCCTAGTGGTAGAGTGCTTGCCTAGCATGCACGAAGACCCAGGTTTGATTCCTCAGTACTACATACATAGAAAAAAGCCAGAAGTGGTGCTGTGGCTCAAGTGGTAGAGCTCTAGCCTTGAGAAAAACCAAGGACACTGCTCAGGCCCAGGACTGGCAAAAAAAAGTTTAAAAGGACAAATAAAATATAATAATGCAATAGAATAAGCTGCACTATTTAGCTCAGGCATGCAGTAAGGTATCCTGCCGGTTTGTTTCATTACACTCTGATGCTCACACAATGACAGAGCCACCCAAGCACACATTTTTCAGAACTTGTCTCTGCTGCATGCATGACACATATGCATGACACACATGGAGTTTTAAGTTGAATGTACTTTGACTAAAATGCAGTGGTAACTTTTGGTTCAGAACTTTTTGTTGTGGTTGCTGTTGCTGAGTAAGAGCACTCATCCGAAGGGCCTTTCCCCTAACATCTATCACTGGAGCCACAGCTCTACTTCCAGCTTTTTGTTCATTAATTGGAGATAAAAGTTTATAGAGGTTGTCTGCCTGGGCTGGCTCTAAACTTTGACTCTCAGATCTCAGCATCTGAGAAGCAGGAAGGAGACATCTAGGTACATTTAGCAACTACTTAAGGAAAGGACAATTCGAAGGCAAATGCACCATTCCTAATTTTGCTTAATGCAATTCTGTACACATATTCATCTCATTCTCATAATTTGCCATGAGGAGACTAGAGCCATATCTTTAGCACTCAATTAAACAATGGGTCTCAAAAGAAATGTACTTAATGCAAATATTTAAACAGTTATTTATTTCCTTAAGTAAAGTGGATAGAATCTAAACTCCAATGAGAGATTGCAACTAGAGGAGGAAAAAAAATAATCCTAGATGATTGGGGGAAAAGGAAGAAAATCAAGGAACTATGCATTGAGATTTGTCTAAAAAGAAATATGCCAGTTAGTGAATTTACTTACAAACCCATAAAACCTTCTGAAAGTAATTGTTTTAATTTTCCCCATTTTCAGATTTTGGACACTGTTCTGTGGTTGGATTGAACTCCGCTCTGGCATCAGTCACATTTGGGGTTGAATTCATAATTGTGAATAAGGAAAGATTCCTTATTGCCCACATTTGTTTCTTCCTTTGTCTAAAGAATGTGTCTGAAAGAGTTTGCTTCAAAGACTATATGAGCCTTGAACCAGTAAAATTTAAAAATAATGTGACATATCACATATAATGGAATATTATTTGGCCAGAAAAAAACATGCATTTTTACATGTTACCATATGGGTAAAGTTTAAATGTTTTATAGTTGGGGTTGGGAAGGCATGTTTTCTGCCCTATTCGATTTGGATATTTGTAGCATAATTCTTGGTCCATATAAAATTATCAACACAAGCAAGAGTTCATTTTTGCTCTTCCAAAAGTCAGTTTCGAAGATGGTTTTCTTTTCAGGAGCTCCTGAAAACACTTCTATGCTCCAATGTCATTGGATCCCAATGTCACAACTTCCTCTGATCCTGAACGCATACTTATTCTGCACTTAATACTGTGCAGTGTTGTCCTAAGTTTCTTTGGCCTGCCTCAGCCTCTGTTTCTTTGACCTGAGAGCTTCAAACACCTTCTCTGTGGCCTCATTTCTGAACTTTCCTGGATTGCTGAATTTCTTGTAACTCTATGACCAAGGTAATGGTGACTAAGAGCTAAGAAACAAGCTCTGTAGAATCTGGCGACATATTAGGTAATAAATGTTAGGTAGTAAAGTGGCATTGAGAATAAAAAGACTTATGAGATAACTACTATCTACAGGATTTGGAGACTTACAATGTGTATTTTAAGAAAGATGAAGGGGTTGGGTGGGACAGGCGAGGGAGAATCTCCTATTTGGCAACCACTTTGTTCTCTGCAATAAACACTTTGATATCAACCCCCCCCCAAAAAAAAGACTGTATGAGATAATCAAGTATGCAAAAGAGAGATCAGAGAATCAGGCATTCCGAAATACTTCTGTTTCTCCATTAGTAGCTCCTTAGGTTTCCTGGGGTCTGGAGAGGAAAAACTAAAACCACTTGCCCTAACTGCCACCTGGTGGCTCTATAAAATAGTTATGGAATTCCTGGGCAGAAGAGAGGAAGGAGAGATGCCCCGTAGGTGAGACAGTGCATTGCAATGTCAAGGCTCATTTCCATTCCTTGCTGTGCAGACAGGTGCTCAAAGCCAGTAACCATGGGAATCATCTAGAAGTAAGAACAGTATTTGAATTGCAGTCTGTCACGCACAACTGCTTTGTCCATTTGTTAATGGAAAGCTTTTTGGCTGAGCTTGCACTGTGAAGGTGATCCAGGTTTCCCAGGGTACAAATATCTAGTACTCAGGTTAGTTCTAAAACTTCCAATTGCTGGTACCCAATGTAAGACTCAGTTTTAAATGCCACTCCTTAAGGCTGGAAAGTTCTTATTGCATCCCATTCCTTTCGGAATACCGAGTACATTACACTGTCACAGTGCCTAGAGATTAAGAGATACACCTTTGGGTTACTACATGAACCCAAAGAATTTTATCATTTCAAAGAGCCTCTTTTTAACTCTCATCTCATCGTGTTAAGGTGGGTCACAGAGGTAAGAGTTTAGGGTAACAGGAAAGGGCCTACAGCTGGTCTGGAACAAACATGGACCTTGATTCGTATTAGCCCCTGTACTCACCAGACTCTTGCACTTCCCCAAATACAGCTGTATCTCTGCTCTTTTCATCCTGTGTTTTTTCCTTTCTCTCCCTTTGTGGTTCCTGACACTTTGATTGGTGCATACTCTTAATTTTCTACCATGAACCTGGGCTCTCTCAGAATCCCTTGCATTCGCCCTTTCTTCTCACTGGTGGGGCCTCTTCCTCTATGAAATACAGTCACTAGAGGGCAACCTGATCCCACACAGTCGACAAGGACAAGGACGGAGGAACAGGATGAACTGCTCAGAAGATTCCAAAATACCTACCAAGGAACAGATGTGTGCATCACGATTTACAAAAGCACATTCGTTTATCTCGGCTCTACCGCAAACCCTACCAAACAATACAGAGAGAGCAGAAGAATTATCCTCTCCATTTTCAAACAAAGAACGAAAGCAAGGCTTCAAGAGGTGAAGTGGCTCAGCCAAGGTCACAGAATTAGACTGCAGTCTCCCCAGTAGTAATAACATAGCCCCTAGCAAAAAACTGAACAATGAATGTTTCTATAGTTCCTAGATTTGAAACGAATTACAATGAAACCCAAAGTTATTTTATATGCTACCAACCATGTAAAGAATTCCACTTCCAGGGAAGTTGCTTGTCATTTTAAGGGAAGGAATTTATTTAAACATGTTCATCATTTTCAGTGGAATTATCAAGTATTGTTTTTTTTCTTTCTAGGATTTCTCTCACAAAATAAATGCTTGCTATTGTGTCCCATTTCCTTCTGTTTATCTGATATTTACTATAAGAGAAAAAGAAAAGAGGTACTTAAAGCTGATCTTGGAGAAGACTGCCGCCGTTGCTTCTGTTATCTTTGTGATAGATTGGATATCTAGAATGTTGGCTGTTTCCTGTTCAAAAGTAATGCTCCTTTGCTTGGTACCAGCAAATGTATCTTGATTAACCACTCTGTGAGGCCATTGTGCTTATTGTGTCTCCTATTTTGGATAGAGTGGGTCCCTTCAGTTGTGACACTTGGTACCTGATGCAATCCTGTTTTCAGAAACCAGGAGATTTAAGAACCAAAGGTGATGTCTATCGTACTGATGGGGGAGAGAGAGGAGAGTTCTATAGAAAATGATGCAATCAACGGTTTGAAAACACAAAAGCTGTGAACAGATACCCTAAATAGCTTTGATGGACATGTGCCTGCTTAGGGAGGAAAGCTGGGGGCAAAAAATACAACCAGAACAGAGTTTACATGGCAGTAGAGATTTCTTTATCATTTGGATTCCAAGGGTTAACTGTTTCAAAGTTTCACATCACAAAATAATCCATACACTTAATGAAAATTTAATTTTAAGTGCTGCATCATTTTATAAATTCCAGTTGTTTTGTGGTACTCTTCCTAGCACCATTTGTAGAATACAGGAAAGCAAGGAGTTAAAGAAAAATCAAGGGCTAAGTTGCAAAGAGATTTATGGCACCTACTCTTCTATCCATTTTATTTTTATTCTGTCTATTTTTACCTAGAGTTCATGGTTTTACAATAATGTAAAATCAAAAAGGATTAGTCTTTAGTTCCAGAAAAATCTTATTCGGACACTCTTGTGTGTGTGTGTGTGTGTGTGTGTGTGTGTGTGTGTGTGTGTGCACGCACGCACACTGCCCACATGCTAATATACCCTTATTTGTATTTTTCTGCATACAAGATGTGTGTGTGTGTGTGTGTGTGTGTACATAGACATGTTAACTGTGAAAGCAATATTTAGTGAATGGAAATTTGTTTTCTAACAAAGACCTAAATGACAGAAAAGTAAAAAATTATAACTATGAAAATAAAAACAACCCTTTCAATACAAACAAAACACTATAGAGAAGAGCACAAAGTATCACAGTGTATATATGTATTTTTCTCATAGGCCAATCTTAAAAGAGAGAAAATGAAACAATGTGACTTTTACTAACAATACAAACGCAATAGGCTCCTAAGATTAACCATTCACCACCACCACAACAAACAACAAGCAACAAAATGGCCAAGCATCAGTACTCCATCAATGCATGCTGTAATCACAACTTCCCTTTGTTTCGGAGGCAACAAAAGACGATATATTAATTTCATGGGAATTCTGCTTTGATGTGATTCTCTGGCTACAAAGAGCAGGATGAGTAAGGCAGTGAGCATCTAGTCTTTGAATAAGGAATAAAATCTCTAAGAAGACTTATTTCTATCTCTTTCCCCCACCCCAGTACTCAAGCTTGTCTTATTTTACTTATTGCTTGACAAGCTTCTGAATATGTGAGTGAAATCGCACCCGAAAGCAACTCTTTGTCCATCTTTTCAGTCCTCTTTTTTTTTTCTTTTTTTCCTCCAGGCAAAACCCCTCATCCATCCATCCCTGGGGGTGATCACAGGAGTGATCTCTAAACCCCAAGCAAGTCTGTGCATCCCCGGGGGAACTGGGGTGGTGGTAAGGGGAAGCTAAAGCTCATCCGAATTTTCATCCCAATTTTCTGCAGAATCAATCATACGATGGCAAGAGAGAGAGAGAGAGAAGAAATGTTCGTTACCTTTATTTTTTAAAGTGGCTAAAAACCCCATTTCATTTCTTTTTCTCATGCACCCAGGATTATGTAGGTTACAACTCCGGAGGACAGCTTGTCACGCAGCCCCTGGAGGGCTAGCGCTCTTTTACAGATAAACCTCATCTGATTAAAAACAAAAAAATAAAAATAAACCATGCATCACGATTTAAAAAAAAAATGCTGTCGGGCACTGTGCTTTGTGGACTGTGTGCACGGGCTTTGTAAATTCTTGCTTGGTGGCCAAAGCCCCAGCTCCCCAGCCTCCAGAGCCAACCCTGACTGGCTCCACCCCAGGGACGCGGGTCCCCGGGATTCCCTCCCCATCAGCCGCGTGACGTCACGGCCGGCGCGGGGCGGGGCTGCCGGGGGTTTCCAGGGAAACACTGGAGCAGATGGCTGGCCTCACCGCCACTCATGCATCTGCAGCACGGCTGCTGGGAAGGGTTATTTTTGGAAGATCTCTGCTCTCTTGGGTCCAGCTAGCTCTAATATCTCCCCCGTATCCTCCCCACCCCCTCACCCCACACACGCCCTTCATCAGCATCTTTATTTCTCCCCAAATTCTTTTATTTCTGGAAACGAGGTTGTTTCTCTCTATTATTATTATTATTATTATTATTATTATTATTATTATTATTATTATTATTATTATTGCAGGAGACGTTATCAGAAGCATTCAAGCTACCAGATTCATGTTAAATCTATCCGTGCGCCCAGTGTGTGTGTGTGTGTGTGTGTGTGTGTGTGTGTGTGTTTTCCTCTCCCTCTCCTCTTGAATTTCATTATGCAGCTTGTCAAGGTGGTTGTGGAATGCAAGGGCAAATGTTGCTAAAGCAACAGGATAGAAGACCTGTCTCGCAGAAGCAGCTGCTTCATAACCTGGGGTTTCCCTCATTTACATTTAAAGACTCCTGAGCTGGAAGCCGCCTCTTAGCAAGCAAAAAAAGGAAAGAGACATTAAAAAATAAAATAAAAAAAATCACCTGATGTCATTGAGCAATTTGCATCCCTGTGAGATTAAATGAATGCAGGGAAAATATCGGGAGCTTGTAATGGGGTTAATGATTTTCACTGCATTGGCAAAAAAGAGTGTGCTCACGTCCCTTCCCCCTCCATCTTTAAGCCTTAAAGGAATTTCCTCTACAGTGTTTTTTTTCTTCTTCCCTTCCCCAAGAGCCCTTCACGGCTTTCACCAAGGTTAAACTTGGTTTCTGCTATTTCTCGGTGACCTGAGAATGCATGGTTGCACATTCACAACAAAGGCAACCAAGGTTGGTTGGTAGCACAGTTCCAATTGGAAGCCAGTGGAAAAATCTTTGGATAAATGAGTTTTAGGAATGTTGATGTTGCTAATGAATGAAACAAACAGAATTTTAGAGATGCCTTTCATGCACAGAAATACCTTTAAGAAAACAATTTCATAGCTCGGATCCCTGCATCCAAAGCAACCCAGATGACATTCTTTAGAAGCTATAATGACCAAGTAGCAGAAAACGTATTTTGGTCTTTTGTGTCTTAAAAACATAAATGAAATAAATACAAAAGGAAAGCTGCTAGATTCCAGTGGCTCAGACATGTAACACTACCTAGCTACTCAAGAGGATGGCATCTGATTATCACAGTTCAAAGCCAGCCCACAAAGGAAAGACCATGAGATGCTTATTTTCAGTTAACCACCAAAAAGCCAGAAGTGGAACTCTGGCTCATGAACTAAGGAACCAGCCTTGAACAAATAAAAAGATAAGGGTGAGCAGCCAGGCTCTGAGTTCAAGCCCTAACATCAGTGCATGCATGTGAGCAAGTACACACACACACACACATACACACACACACACACACACACACACACACACAGACAAAGATTTCATCACAATTGGTTCACATGTAACATATGAAGCATTTGTCAGTTTTTTTGGACCACCACTAGCATAAGAATGGCCAGAGACTCAATCATCATACCCCATACAAAAAGAAAGATCCATAATGGCTATCAGCAAATGTAGGAAGTGCAAAAAGGGTGACATGAGGCTGAAGGAAGACAAGCGTACATGATTGAACTTTTGGCCAGAAAGTGTAAATTCATGATACCACATTTCAACTGAGTTTTGAAATTAATGTATCCATTATCACTAAAATCTGAATGCAGATATTTATTCTTCCTTTTCCTCCTCATGTAGTTCAAGTATCCTAAAAGCCTATCATAAAAGAGTGAAAAGAGATGCTTTCTGTTTTTGGTGTGAGGGGAGTTGTTTATTCACACAAAGAATATTTTCTGATCTCTGTTTGTGATGGTGGAACGAAAAGTCACATTGCCAAGGAATTAACTCAAGTGAATCGCATTATCAAGTGTGCTCCACTGCAGCTAGAAATCATGACTTACATGAGATTAGTTGAAGTTCCACTAGGGTAAAAAAAAAATCATGAATATTTAAGAAGCAAAGGCCACTGCTGCAGTGTGTAGAGCCCAGGCTCTCAATACTTGCCTCCTGATTCAGAATCTGCAGTTTCCAAAGATACTGGCTTGCAATCTGATTGTGAAGAAAGACTGGACATTGAAAATCCCACCCTGGCATAAATGGATGGTGATTGTGCTGTGTCAAAAAATAATTATCATCAAAAATAGGCCTTAAATACTGTAATTTTTTGCAGCACTGGGCCTGGAACTCAGGGCCACCTGCTTGTTAGACTCTCATATTCAGGTCCTAAACTGAGCTTTTTTTTGTTTGAGTTATTTTGGAGAGTATCATCCAGGTATTTCCACTCCATTTAGATCACAGTTTTCCCATCTACAGCTTCTGCTAAGTAGCTACGATTACAAGTGTGAACCCATCAAGCCCAGTCAGTGTTGTGCTCCTCGGTACATAAGCACAGAAATAACTTTACAGGATGTTAACACTTTGAAAGGATTGAAGAAACCCACTGACCCAGAAAATTCACCTTACTAATGAGGATGCTGCATTTCAACAACAAGAAAGAGCCTGCTTGCTGGGCAAGAAGATGCACACCTGTGATGGCAGGCCTGTGGTCTGTTGGAGATGTGAGTAGGAAGGTCACGCAGTTCAAGGTCAGCTATGGGAAAAAAAGGAATGCAAACAGATCTGAAAAAAAAAATAAGGATAGCAAAAAGGACTAGAGGTAGAGTTCAAATGGGAGAGTGTTTACCTAGCAATGAGCAAAAGTTCCAAACTCTAGTACTGACAATTAAACAGAGTAGGAGGGAAGGGGAGAGAAAGAAAAAAAAAGGAAAGCAAAAGGAGAGGGTGGGAAAGGAAAAAAAGATAAGGGAAGAGAAGAAAAAGAAATGCACATGTTTTGCAGAGATCAGGGAGGGAAAATCATTCTCAAATGCTATTTCACTCAGGCTGCATAGACACAAGAGCTGATTCTTCTTATTAGCTGCTATGACTTGAATCGTGAATTGCCCTCAAAATTCATAAGTTAAAAGTTTGGTTTCTAAAGGTCCTGTAGGGAGATGGAGCCTAGGGGAGACTGAGGATATGCCCTTGAAGAGCATTGTGGGACCTTGGTCTCTTCTACTTTTTTTTTTGTTTTTATTTTTTTGTTTTGTTCTGTTTTATTTTGGTTTGGTTTAGTTTTGCTCCTGGCTTTTGCTCTCAGCAGATTCCCAAGATCTTGTGCTCCTGCTGTGATGCACTCTTTCACACAAAGCAGCAAAACTAATTGATCATCCACTGGAACTCCCCAAAAGGTAAGCCTAAACAACACTTTCTCTAAAATCTATTAGATTACATTTTGTAGCCAGTCTTGACAGAAACGTTCATAAAACTCCAACTCCAAGGTAGCAAAAAGACAGAGTGAAGTTATGGCTCAAGAGGTAAAGCAGCAGCCATACATGCAAACCAAACAAGTGTGAGGATCTGAGTTTAAAAACTAGCACCCGGCGAAACAAATAGCAGTGATGAAAGCTCACACAAAAAAAAACCAAAACCACTTTCATTGGAATCTCGGAAGGAAGAAAATCATATGTGGAATTTAGACCCAAAATACAACCTCCCAGGTGAGCATACTCAGAGGCATCTCCATATATACCCCATTAAGTTATAGCTAACTCACTCCATGGGCTGAAACTCCGTAAATACTTAGAATAATTATCAAGCAGTCTGACAAAAATGACTAACAGGAGGTCAAAGCACAGTTTGAATGAAGGGGTAGGGAACTAGTGTGAAGGGGGCATGTGAACGTAAGAGAAGTTGGGGACAATTACAGCCCCAGTGCTCAATACACATTCTTGATAAAGAAGGCAGGACCCAGAGGGAAGGCATAGAAAGAATGGGAGGAAATGACAGAAGGAGAGACGGTGGTCAAGACGCAGCAGACACATAAATCAACATGGCAACTTGTAATCATTTTGGACAACCTCATGAAATATTTTTTTAAAATACAAAGCCAAAGCCGGTCTCTTTGGGGTCTTGCTATGTCAAGAGATTTGGAGACCCAAGGGTTTAAATAAGGCTCCCTAGGCACATTCACTCCAGTTTACTTCCTATACTAGAAAACAACCAGAAGACTGGAAGGCTGCATCCCCATAGTACTCCTTTCTGCCTTCAGATGAAAAGTTACCTTAGAGTGAAGCTCCCGTGATGCCCACCTCCAAGTCTGACAACTTTTTAATAAAAGTAAATACGTTTTGCTTTCCCAAATAACTCTCTATCAGCATATAGACTTTAAATAATCCTTTGGCAAAACCACCCTTCTGTGTTTATTCTGTGCCCTTTTATGTGATATGTTATATTCATATGTATGTGCATGTTCATTTTGGAAAACTCAGATGCTACAAACAGGCATCAACATGTGCTTATTCAAATGTAACTATTGGTTGAGTTGCATGATGGGAAAATCATTATCACCAAACTTCTACAAAAGCACAACCAGGTATGCTTTACTTTGCCTTTTATATTTCTTATCATTTAAATTTAATGTTAGCATTGCTGTTTTAGAACAATAAATAATGATAATACATTAGGGATCATATGTTTTCTGTGAAGCATTTATTATCTACATAAAGGAACTCAGTTCATCCTGAAAACAGCTTGAGTATCTTTCTACTTCAGAGGAGAAATGTAAGAACAGAGGAAGAAGCTAAGTAGCTTCCTGATTTTTTTTTTTTTGAGGCAGTTCAGGGTCTTAAATTCAGAGTCTCACACTTTCATTTGGCTCTTTTGTTCTTGGTTTATGTGCTCTACCACTTAAGTCACACCTCCAATCCAATTATTTTGGTGGTTCATTAAAGGTAGAATATTTAGAAATGGTGTGACTAGGCTGGCTTTGAACACTGATCTTCAGATCTGAGCCTCCTAAGTTGCTAGGACTACAGGGGTGACCGCCAGCATCTGACCCTGAATTATGCTCATACCTTTCTTGCAAAACTGTGACCTTCACCTTTGTGTATTCTTGTACCATTCTTCCTGATCCTTTGTGCTACACATGCTTCTGATGAAAATTTTGGTCAATCCTGAAAGGTATGTATAGGGAAACACAAATGATAAAAATACTACTCTATAGACATAGTATTTATTTTGAGGACAGTTCATATTCTTCTAAATACATAGAGTATTTTATAATTCCCTGAGGTAATATTGTACATAAGTTTCACTTAACTCTGTACTTACTGTATTTCTCTTGGACATACCATTTCCCATTTCTATGTATGTTTCCAGTTTTTCCCTCTTATAAAAGGTATTGCAAAGAGCACTATCCAATCCTTTTCTACATCTGTGGTTATATTACTTAGCATTGAGGCTTTTAATGACTAAGTATATTTTCATACAATCAGCTTTTTAAAAAAAAGAAACCACTTTATATTCAAACCAGCAATGTTCAAGAACACCCAGTTCTTTACAACCTCTATTCTAATGAACAATTTGACTCGATCTGTCATTTGGAAGGTGAAAAATGATTTCTTAATTGATTCATCTCTTTCTAATACAGTTATGAAACCAAATAGGGTCATTTAAAAATTTCTCCAATGAGCACACAGACATTTCAGTTCTTTCCTCATGCATTAACTGTTGTGTGAAAAATCATGTCTCATTTCCTAAACCATCTGTTTGTCTTTACATTAGGTCAATTCTACTCCCTTAACACTCAAGGAGGGTACTGTGTGGGCAAATAAACGTGATTTTCCTTCTCATAAAGGAAGCACGAATGGCTGCTATTTAATGTGACATAATTATGTAGAATGCTTTAGGAGCAGTATAGGAGTAAAAAAAAAAACACTATATAATGGAGTACAGAGGAGAATTTCTCACCACTCCGATCCTATTTACCATGAATGATTGGCCTATAAACCACTCCCTGCTGTGCTGAGTCAAACAGTCAGATATTTTTAACTTTGGCTCTCTTTTTTCTAACTAATTGGATTTTTTAAATCTGTTATTAGACGGAAATAGCAAACTGGCACTACAGGAAAAGTCCCTGTATGCTATTTTGATGTTTCCATGGCTTTGCTAAATTTAATCACATTTCATTCATGAAGATTCGCTGAAAATTAAGAAGAAAACAGACTGTTCCCAACTGAACTGGCAAGAATACAGCAATAGCAGGGGAAGGGGGGTGACTGCAGAAACTTGACCGGGTAGAGCAGAAATATGCTTCTTGTAACCAGAGTAACTAAAAGTCCCTGGGGGAAAGCAAAAGAAGTTTTAAGCAGCAGCACCTAAACAGCTTCTAAAACCTGGAGGTGTATGTTTTGCCTTGTTTTTCTTCCTATTTTCCTCTCTCTCTCTCTCTCTCTCTCTCTCTCTCTCTCTCTCTCTCTCTCTCTCTCTCTCTCTCTCTCTCTCTCCTTCCTTCCTTCCTTCCTTCCTTCCTTCCTTTCTTTTTCCCCCCTCTCTTCTTCCCTCCTTCCCTTTCTTTCTTCCTTTCTGCCTTTTCTCTTTCTTTTTTCTAATTGTATATCCACTGCATTTTTGTTGGAAAAACAACATTTAAAATGACGTGTTGGAAGTTGAGCCTAGTGGTAGAGTGCTTGCCTAGTATGCATTAGGACCCAGGTTTGATTCCTGGGTACCACACACATAGAAACAGCTGGAAGCGGAGCTGTGGTTCATGTGACAGAACTCTAGCCTTGAGAGAGCCCAAGGACAGTACCCAGGCCCAGAATGGCTTGTGTTATCATAACCCAGACATCGTCATGTTTCAGTGTCATGTTTTTTATCAGTATCATGTTCAGTTTCATGTTTTTATAACATTCTTCGTTATAAAAACATTTCCAAATCCAAATGGTGATTTTTTCTTACATTGGATATCTATATAGTAAGTACACCAAATGAGCAGAACGGTATTTATAGGAATACAAGCGCTATTGAAATAGGTTCTATACATTGACTAGCTCTGGAAGGCTCTTGATCCAGGCATTTTAGTCAACTATATTTTTCCTTTCACAGCAATTCAGACATAAGATGATAATAATCCTGACGATGGAATGGCATTGGTGTGATAATAATAAAACTTACTAGCACCTATAGAGAAGTCAAAGAAAACAGAGATTAAGCCTCTTTAGAGCCAACCAAACTCTATAGCTTTAAAAAAGGTATTTTGATTCCCAACAATTTTCCTTTTCCTCTTCTATTCTTTGTCCTCTTCTTTTAATCTGACAGTTACTTAATATTTGCTTAGTATTGTTTTTGTTTTTACTTTATATTTCCTCAAACCATGATTTGATCTCTCAGTGGGTGTCACACTTGCTAAGCTGGCACATCTACCCCTGGAGTCCCACCTCCAGACTAGCTGTTAAGATGTTTTCTGAGTTCCTTCTATATTCTTCCCTTCTGTATGTTTCCTCTTTCCTCGGCTGGTTGTGTACTTTACTGTGCCAAAGCTGTTTGGTTTGAAAGAATCCTGTCTATTTTTGCTGTTATTGCCTATGGCTTTATCTAAAACAGCATCTGTGTCTATGTCTGAGCCAGGGCCCTTTGAATAGTTGAGAGTAGAGTGATGGTTACCAGAGGCTGGAGAGAGGAGAGTGGACCTGGGAAAGGTAGTAGTGGGGCATCACTGGATACTTCATTACTGTTTGCTGGGATTCAGAAACTCTCTTATACTATTGTACACCACAATGTAGATAATGGACCATGTATCTTACTTAGAAAGAAATGACAAATGAAAAGATGTATGTATCCTGACTTAATGTCGCACAATGTATATGCACATTGTGATATCATATGGCACCCCATAAATATACACAATTTTCATAATTTTTAAATATCAGTTGAACATAGGTTTTAATTTTAAAAAGCTTCAATTTATGCTGGGTGTCATAGCACATATTTATAATCGCAGTACTTAGAAAGAGAGGCAAGAGAATTAGAAGCTGGAACGCAGACTGAAGTACAAAGTGAGTTTCAGCCCAAACTAGGTATATAGTGACACACTACTTCAAGGGGGATAAAAAGACTTAACATTGTATCCATCACCAGGCTTTTCTTTCTGGACTGCATCTCTAAAACCTAAGGCCTTTTCCAAAGGTAAGATAAACAACAGTCCAGTTGGGATGGGAGCATGGCGTAGTGGTAGTGTGCTCGCCTCGTGTTCACAAAGTCCTGATTTTGATCCCTTGATACCACATACACAGAGAAGGCTGGAAGTGGTGCTGTGGCTCAAGTGATAGAGTGATAGCCTTGAGAAATCTCAAGGATAGTGCTCAGGCCCTGAGTTCAAGCCTCAAGATTGGCAAATTCTCCAGTCCAGTTCTCCAAGTTAGTATGGATGAAGGTAAGTAATTGGCAACGGCAGAGAGAGATCGTACGGTATTTAGATCATCTTTTAATAAAACAGGTTTTAATTCTTTTTAAATAACCCTCAATCATGTCTTTGTAACATATTTTATTTTTGCCTTCTTTACTTTTTAATATATTTTTTATTGTAATTAATAGAAGGGTTACATGATATTTGCCAGCTAGATGGTGCATTAATTCCCATACATTGATACCCTTTCACATTTCTTTGTTCCCTATCCCTCCCTACCATCATTAGAGTTCCCACATTCCCACAGTAGTCAGCCATTGCTAATATTTTTTTTTGTCAGTTCTGAGACTTGAGCTCAACATCTGGGCACTGTCCTTGAACTTTTGTTTGCTCAAGGCTACCACTCTACCACTTGAGCCACAGCTCCAGTTTTCTAGTAGTTAATTGGAGAGAAAACTTGAACTCTGATTCTCAGATTTTAGCATCCTAGGAGCTAGGATTATAGGTGCCAGCTGTCAGTGCCTGGTTGAGTTATTGTTATTCTGATTCTTCTTAGGAAAGCACCAAACGTGAATCACATTAACAGGCAAATTTCTCATCCTAATTATTCCAAAGACTCTGAAGACACAGAATAACTCTTCATGCCTATTCTTTTTCCAATTCACAATGTGGCTGAGGTCATGCTATTTTTTTAAACTAATATTGATGGAGCTGAAGAACAAGATTTTAGTGAACATGCATACATTTTATTTCTCATTAAAAATTCATTTACATTGTCATCTCAAATTCTCATTTAGTAGGCTTTGTCATTGTTACTGATCTCTCAGCCACAGTTCTGCCTCCCACATAGAAATATTTATGGTCAAAAAAATCACTGAAATAAAGGAAACAATAACTGAGCTATGATCTAGTTACTACATGAGGTTCTCTATATTAAAATTTTTTCAGCCATTTTTGATTATCAGTAATATAGAGTCAATGTAGGAATGTTTCTAAAACATTATAGAGTTAAGAATAATTTTTTAATGTGCCCTCTGAGACTTGAACTTAGCTTTTTGATTCAAGGCTGTCATTCTAACACTTCAGTCAGACCCGCACTTCTAGCTTTTTACTAGCTAATTGTAGATAAGCGTCTCATGGACTTTTCTGCACAGGCTGGCTTTGAATCTCAACCTTTAGATCTCAGCCTTTTGCGTAGTCAAGATTGTAGGTGTGAGTCATCAACACTTGACTTAAAACAAATTTCAACCAATAATATTAGTGTTGCTAGCATTTCAGAATGTGGCCTATCTCTAAACATCAGTATTTACTTTAATGACAAATCATGTTTGTTTTTCAACAGATTTGGCACTTATTCTATAAAAGAGTTTGAAGATTATCTTGCATTTCATTTATTTATGCATCACGAATCATTTATCATTTCATACTTGTTTCAATATCACTATAGAATAATCATCATGCTGATCATCTCATAGACATTTTTTCTGCGCAATTTTTGATGAAGGAAAATCATCCCAAGATTCTGAGAAGCTAAAGATAGAAAGACAGGAAGATCTCAGTCTGAGTCTTGTCCTGGGCAAGAGACCCTACTGAAAAGACAACTGTTTTCAGACAATAGGCCTTGAACATGCAATGAACTTTTTTTTTTTTTTTGCCAGTCCTGGGCTTAAGCTCAGGGCCTGAGCACTGTCCTTGGACTTTCTCAACCACTTGAGCCTTAGCAACATTTTCGGCTTTTTTCTATGTATGTGGTACCGAGGAATCGAACCCGGGTCTTCATGCATGCTAGGCAAGCACTCTACCACTAGGCCAAACTCCTGGCCCCCATGCAATGAACTTTTATGTGAAAGGAAGTTCTTCATCATTAGACTCAGTTTAAAGTCAATTGCTAGGGATCATCAGCTCAGTATCAGGAAGAAGAATGGAAGAATTGATTGCCAAGTTTCTTTGACCCCAATTGCAAGGCAACAGCTATCAACTATATCATGTATCTGCAAAAGCAATAGGAAAACCTACACTGTCTGGAGCTCTTGTGCCAGCATCTGGACTATGTCATCAGGAATTAGAAATGCTGTCTGGATTCTGGTTAAACACACTGCACTGACCATACCCTACATTTAATCGACTCCTAAAATGACATTGCAATGCTAATAAATGACTAACATGATTTTAAGCCTGCCAGGACAAAGAAAACACACACACACACACACACACACACAAAAAAAAAAAAAACACATGACAAGAACCACAACCACAATGAAATTTGCCAAGGGACGAGAATGTTAAGAATATTTGGGAGATACAAAATATTTAAGCGCTACCCTGAACTGGAGTCCCAACAAGCAGGTAGGATATTAACACAATATAATCAAGTGAGTCCAAGAAAAAAAGAAAGTTAAAGACAGCAGATTCCCCGGCAAGTATTTTTTTTGTGTGTGGAAAGAAGAAAGGTAGTTGACATTCTGCCTATGATGTAAGTAGATAACCCGTGCTTCTGTCCCTTACCTTGAAACAAGGTGGTCTACATGATCATCTCCTGGGAGAGGTTAGAGAGTTGCCTCTGAACAAGTGGAGATAATGAAGCATCTTCTGTCAAACAGCAAGTAAAAATAAAACAAAAAGCAGGTTGGGGGCAGATAATGAAATGGAAGCAAACAATTAGTGAGAATCTACATGCTGAATGTGTGTGGGGGGAGGTGTCTGCCTTGCTATAGCATTTTTATGAGCAGATTCAGAACCCTTACATAGGATACTGGCAAAATGAATGGTCTGAGAGAAAGACAAAAGAAACAATCCTGAGGGTGGCCTTCATGTTTATGTACACACATTCCCAATATGCTTTGTTCTTAAGTGTGAATAAACAGTTGGATAAGCAGTAACTTGAGAAAAGATTCCCTTATGAAATAAACTCAACTAGGGGGAAAAGCAGTTGAGAGAAAATTAAGGCAATATAAAAAACAAGGTAAAGTATCAACAAACTCTCAAAGTAACAAAAAAGATAGGGCTTTGGAAACAAGAAAAGCAAGCTACGAAACATGAATAATCAGAATATGACAGAAAGTGGTCTTGGAAAATAAATACACTGAAGTGACAACACCATGAGAAATAGTAACAGACAGCTGAGACTGCAAGAAATTAATACAAAAAGACATTTTAGAAAATAAGAGAGTATAGTGAGTATAGTACAGAAGACACAATGTCAAATGCACAGGAAACTTAGAAAATAAAAATAATAGAAGGGAAATCAGGTGAAATAAATTATCAAAGAAATAAAACAAAAATTCTTTACTGGCTGGACTAAATGCTTAAAGCAATGAAATGACAAAAGAAATCATTATTGAATTTCCAATAACTTAGAACATCCAAAATGTTTTCAGAAAGCAAAATAAACACAAAAGTTTAGGAATAAGAATGTCATTGGAAAGAAGCTCAGGGACAGAGCCCAGATCCTTGAGTTCAAGCTCCAGAACAAACACACACACACACAGAGATAGAGATAGAGATGGAGATGGAGAGAGAGAGAGAGAGAGAGAGAGAGAGAGAGAGCCACAGAGACAGACAGAGCCACAGAGACAGACAGAGATGCAGAGACAGAGAGACAGAGACAGAGAGAGACAGATAGAGATAGATACAAAGAGACAGAGACAGAGATAGAGACAGACAGAAACACAGAAACAGACAGAGAGACAGACAGAGACAGAGGAGGAAGAAGTAAAAAAGAATGACATTGGAAATCTCAAAAATAACAGAGGAAGCCGGGAGCATAGCCTAGTGGCCGAGTAAGTCCTGGGTTCCATTCCTTGGTACCACATACACAGATAAAGCCAGAAGTGGTGCTGTGAATCAAGTAGCAGAATTCTAGCCTTGAGCAAAATGTGTCCAAGGAGAGTGCCCAGTCCCCGAGTTCAAGCCCTAGGACTAAAACAAACAAACAAACACATAACAACAACGAAAAAAAAAACCAGAAAACGGAGGTAAGAAAAATCAGCAAATCAAAGTCTTAAATCCCAAAGGGTAAATGGTTTTCAACCTCTATCATATAGCTGCCCAACTATCCACAAAGGGAGAAAGATACTAAACAAACAAAACTTAAAATTTCCTGTACATATTCTTTTGTGGATTTCTTGTGCATACCTATTTTCAAGCTACTGAAGAATATTTTCTACAGGGGATAAAATAAAGAAGAGAAAGTCATGAGATACTAAAAAAAAAAAAATGAGTTGTGAAATGCCTCTGGATAACAAAGGAAGTACCAGGACCACAGTTTAACAGTAGGCCTAGGATTAACTGGTGGACACTGGAGCAGAAGATGAGACTCCTATTGTATGAATGAGGAAAACAGAAAAAAACCCTGAAACACAGCCCTGAAGCATGAAAGGAAAGTAAGTGAACTTTATTCATATGTGTACAACAAAGTAAAGTAGGAAAGTATAGATGGATTTATAGAGAACTAGACATATGAAAATCTGAAGCAATCACTAACTCTAGAAACAGTAAAGGACTGCTCAAGATAACAGGATGACTTGGCAGTGATTAATATTTTCATAGTCATTGCTATGTAAACACTACATGTATGTTAAGAAATGGTGTTGAATGGATGGAAGAAAAGGAAACTGGATTTTTATACAAATAAGATTATATATATATATATATATATATATATATACACACAGATGGGAATGGTCATCCATTTCTGGAATTAGGAATCAGAAACATGATAATTCAAAGCCAGCCTGAACTCCCTACAGAGAACTTATCTGGCAAAATAAAATAAAAAGTTGATATATACAAAACTTTCAGAAACATAATCAATAAGTACACATTTTCAACTTCCTTTTTTCCAATGTTCTCTCTCATTGTGAAAGGAAAGAAATATGGTTGAGGAAAAGGAACTCAGGCTTAAAAATTAGAAAGTATTTTCACCAATGAATTCCAGGCTGTTCAACTGAGAGCACTGGTGATAATACTGAACTCAGAGAATTCTGTAAACATCAAGTGACATAACATCTGTAAACATTCAGGAAGAAAATATGCATGGTAAATGTTTCTTCTTGTCCTTTCTTTCAACTTTCTATATATTTCTAGATGCTAGAGAAAGACTCATTATGAAAACATGACATTTTCAGGCAATTGTGGTCTCAAATATCACCCTAAGGATAGCTTAGTTATCTTGATGAGCAAACAATACCCTTCACCAAGCACAGGATGATCAAGCAAGATCTTGCCAAGACCCATAAAGATGAGCGTTGTTTAACTTGCCAGAATGTTGCCCAAATCCTCCTGCAAAATTTGGCCCAGAAATCTTCATTCATCTTCTGGAGGATCCTTGATTGTGTGAGTGTGTGTGTGTGTGTGTGTGTGTGAGTGTGTGTGTGTGTGTGTGAGTGTGTGTGTGTGTCTGTGTCTGTGTGTGTGTCTGTGTGTGTGAGTGTGTGTGTGAGTGTGTGTGTGTGTCTGTGTCTGTGTGTGTGTGTGTGTGTGTGTGTGTGTGTGTGTGTGAGCTTACTGACCTCAGAGTACAAGGAAGGTGTTCTCAGGATGTGGCAAGGTGCAGGCCTTTTCCTGGGACATGGCCAAACATCATGACAAGCATTTTCAACCTTCTGCTGAAAATGTCAGAGGGCCCTGCAAGTTCCAAAAATTTCAGCAAGGGAAGGAATTTGAGGAAATTGAATGATTGGATTTATGAAGCACCAAATATTAAGAAAGATATGCCTTGGTTCTGGGCCAGTTCTTATTTTTCAGTTTGTTTAGCCGAAATGACTGGTCCAAAGTTAGAAGAAAAGCTATCAATATATGTGTCCCAGATGTGGATGATTGTGTGACATTCTGACAAATGATTTAAAAGGAAACACCTCTGGAAGGATGAAACTGAAACTTACAGATGATTTGACCCAAATTTTTACTCTCTGCATAACGAAACGGAGGCAATGAATACTGTCCAAAACGTATCATCCAAGGTCCAGTCAGGCAAAACTACAGCACATTATTAAAAGTACTCAGGCTAGCCCAATGAGTGTGCAGAAAATATGGTAAGATCATGCTGAGAGCAATGGTAGAACAAACAGAAGAGGCTGTGAGAAGATCATCTTACCTGTATTTGTGAACAAAATAATCTACAGATGCCAGTATTTCTATCCCCAAGGATATTCTGTAATACCCTTGCACTAAAATCAGCTTCAGAAATGTAGACAATACAATGCAATCCCCATCAATGTTCCAATGTCATTCTTCATAGAAACAGAGATATCAGTCTAAAAGTGCATAGGGAGGTTAAAAAAAGACCCTGAAAAGTCAAGATGATCCTGAGCAAAATAAGCAATGCTGGAAGTATCACAATACGATTTCTAATTATACTACAGAGGCTTAGACACAAAACAGCATGATACTGGCATAAATATCTCACTTGATAGAAGGCCCAGAAATAAAGTCATATAGTTACAATCATAGAATTTTCAACAAAAGCGTAAGGAATATATTCTGGAGAAAAGACACCGATGCTAGAAAAATGTCTATCTACTTGCTGAAGAATAAAACTGGACTCTATCTCTCACTTTACAAAAGCATTCCAAATAGACTCCAATTGGATCCAAGAACTCTAAGATCTGAAACTTTGTAAGTATGCTATAGGAAAACACAAGGAAATCTTTGGATATTAACAGTAGAGTAACTATTTTCTGAATAAGATGCCAAGTATCCAGAAAGGAAGATTGATAATTGGATGAAGGGACTACACCAAATTAAAAACTGAAAGTACCACAACCAAGAGACAACCCAGGGGATGGAGAAATTCTTTGCCAGCTATTTGACAGATAAAAGATTAGAATCCAAATTATACAAAGACCTGGAAAAAAAAAGAACCTGAATAGTGAAAGACAAACATCCAATTAATGAATTTGACAGATGGTTCTCCAAAGACAAAATATAAGTGGATAACAGATACAGAAATAAATGTTCAATATCTTTACACAAAAGGAAATATAAACCAAAACCCCATAAGAGTCCATCTCATCCCAGTTAGAATTGCAACTATCAAAAAGACAAATAAAAATGAAATGAAGGAATCTTAATACATTGTACATAAATATAAACTAGTATAATCACCATAGAAAAATCGGCATGGAGACTACTTAAATGATTAAAATATAACCACCTTAAAACCCTGCCATGTCACTGTTGTGTATGTCTGAAGAACTATAAATCAAAATAAAAGAAAAGCATCTGGCTGGGTGCTGGTGGCTCAGACCTGTAATGCTAGCTACTCAGGAGGCTGAGATATGAGGATCGAGGTTCAGAGCTGGTCACTAAAGTCTGTGAGACTCTTATCTCCAAGAAAGAGATGAGCTGGTATATTGTAATGCTGGAAGGTAAAAGGAAAACTGTAAGTTTATTTGTCCATAGGCTTTGAGTCTATTTATTGAGACATGCTGTTTAACATCCATGGCTTTATTTAAATGCCTTTTCAAATGCCTTCGCTCCACAGTGGATCGAAAGGTAATGACTTCTCTTGGAATTTAGACTATTTTCTTGTTGGCATCCATCATTTGGAAACTGAGACTTTAATAAAACCTGCCTCTTCACTATTCCCAGGGTGATCTGCCTGACACATTTCTTCATTTTCTAACACCTGATTGATTCAGAGGCTGGACTCATTGTATATTGGGCAGCCTTATTGTTTTCTCATTCTCCTTTACTTTTGTTTTCATTCACCATCAATTGTTCTGGGTTTGAAGTTTGAAAACCAGGTGATGACCAAGTTTTTTTTCCTCAGAAAGCCTTCTGTAATTATCATGGGAGGAACCTGTGTATGTTCTTCTGCTCTGACCTTCTCCTCATTCTATCTCTACACATTCTCATGATGTCTCTGTATTCCCTCCATAATTATTCTAGGACAGAGATGTTTTTATGTTGGACCCCAGAACTGCTTGTTTCAGATATTGCAAGTATGTGTATAAAAAAAATCCCTGCTTTTACACACACACGCACACACACACAAACACTCACAATTCATTCTTTCCTCTCTGGGGTCAACTGTAGATTTTGTTATACAATTTTTTCCATATGCACAGTAACTCTTCACTCCTCTCATATTACCAGAGAATCAGAGAATGAGGCCTTCCATATCACTGATTTACTGTAGGAGTCCCTAACCTTTGTGTGTGTGTGTGTGTGTGTGTGTGTGTGTGTGTGTGTGTGTGTGTGTGTGTGTTACAGGGGATGGAAACTCATATGTGATAGGTAAATGATCTACTACTGTGCTACAAGCCAGTTCTATAGTCTCTTAATTAGTCATAGCAAGGCTAAAGCAATTACTTTGCCTGTAATATTATTCTCAAATACAGCATAGAATTTCTTCACTTCCAAAACATAGTCTATCCTAGGAATTCAAGGTCATGATTAGAATCATCTGATGACTAAACTCTGTCAATGGTATACTCAGACATGATTTGGGGTTTGCAGGCTATTTATACCCACACTTAATGGTCTGATATTGCTATGTTTTCATTCTTTAATTTCCTTTTAATAGATTTTCTGATTCTTGTTCCATACTGCTGGCTTCTAATGTGAATTAGGAAACCAAACAAGTCAATATATTAGAATTATGTCAGGTTTAAATAGGCACTGGCTAAGAGCCAATTCTCTTCAGTTTTAGTGTTGACCTATTATAACTGCTCTTGGGCTTTGATGCCTTCCTTGTCCTTCTGTGCCAGACAAGCTTTGTATCCAAAGAAATAACCTCACCATGTCAGAGGTGTTTCACCATAATGTTAAATAATGCTGTTAAATAATAACACTAAAACATAAGTCAAATGTTAAAAATTAACTAACACATAGGTAAAACCTGTAAATCTAGCCTATAGTCACTTCCTAGGAAGAAGCTACACTTACTGAGAAGGGATTTTATTAGAGAATTTGGAAACTTCTTTTCTTCTTTTATTCCTCTTTCTTTCTTTCATTCTTTCTTTCCTGTTGGTCATGGAGCTAGAACTCACTACCTGGGCTCTGTCATTCAAGCTCTCTAACACTGAGTAACAGCACCACTTCCAGTTTTCTGGTGGTTAACTGGAGATAAGAGTCTTATTGACTTCCCTGCCCAACCTGGCTTTCAACCTCCATCCTCAGATCTCAGCTTCCTGAGTAGTTAGGATTACAGGCATGAGCACTAGTACCTGGTTGAAATTTTTCTTCTTTTGTTCATTTTTTCCCCTAGAGAATGCCTCCCATGCATGCAATAGTCATCTGCTAGATATTATCTTTGCTCAGGAATGTAGTAAAGACCAAATCACAAGGGAAGTAACTTTTCAAAATGCTTCCCAAATAGCAGTGTGCTTTGGAGTGACATTGTCTACTTTCCAAACTGTGGAACAAAGACTACATCCACTGCCTGCTTTTACTGTCTATATCACTGGAGCAATGTAGGACAGTGAGTGTGGTGATTGGATTGTCATAATGCTGGGAATGCAAACCACGTCTTCATTCCTTTCTTTAGAGTGTCTGCTGGGTTGAATTTTCCATATCAAGTCCTGAAGAAAGCATAGATTTATTCTCCTAATAATATAGAGAAATATGGTGGGATTGGATGGAGCACAAGTAGATTCTACACAGGAAAGTAGAGAAGAGTTGGTTTATCACTTTATGGTATGCTATTATCCATGTTTCTTTTTATGGAAAAATGTTAAAAACACTTCAGAACTTCCCAAAGTTAGTAAAATATAAACTCTCAAATTTGAACAAAGCCACCTCTCTGAATGCATTGTGCTTACATTATAGATGATATGTAGGACTTTCTTTTTATGAGAAATTTGATTCAAAAGATATTATCATAGAGCAGTAAGGTTCTAATTGTACAGCTAATGACTTCTGTGTCTATCTTACAGATGAGGAATCAGAGGCTTGGAAATAAAGGAATTAAGTTACCAAGTGTACTAGCTTCTTGGGACTGCCATAGTAAATTGCTGTGAATGAGGAGATTGACATGACATAACAGGAATTTAATTCTCTGGTTGTCTCATTGTCTTGGAGACTAGAAGCCCAAGATCAAGGAGTGGCCAGAGGCTGAAGACTAGGGAAGGCTCTGTTCCAGTCTTCTCTCCTACTCTCTGAAGCTCTTTTTTTTTTTTTTGCAACAGAAGTTCAATCTTCACCAGGCATTTTCCCTATATGTTCAATTTAAATCTGAATCTAAATTTGCCTTTTCATTCCCAATACCAATCACATTGAATTAGGTCTCATCTAAACAACCTTTTAACTTGGTTACATCTCTGCACCAGCCACTACTGTCAAATAAAGTCATAGTATGACTCTTACGATGTCCTAGGATTTTAGTATATCTTTGATGGGGGGTGGGCAATGGGGAGGACACACAGCGTGCTCCACAGAATCCCACCATACCAAGTTTCCTTCCTCCAAACAAGGATTTGCTCTACTATAACTTAGCACTTCTGATATTTTAATGTTCTGTTCAGAATAGAAGTCTCTGGTTGCATCCTAAAGTCAAATATAAATAATTTGGGAATTATTTCTTTAGAATCAGCACTCCATTAGGGCAGATAATTAAAAGGGTATTGTACGAGGCATTATTTTTCATTTCTAAAAGCCTGCATTAAGATGGAATAGCCTTCTCCCCCAGAGCAATGGGGATAATCCATCACATTGACACTGAGGGGAATTCTACATCCAAAAAAATGTAATAGAAGAAAAGTACTATATCAATGCGATTCATTATCACCATCTTCAGGGTCACTGCTACTGTGCTTTATTCATTTATTATTATTTACCCCCCCAGATAAAAAATCCAACTCAGATTTTCCTTCTCTGAAATGGTACCTCAAATGGCTTTTCTTCCTGGGAACAAGGCAAATCAAAATAAAATGTCAATATCAATATTCACGCATTCATTCGTTCTTCAGCAAAAATATTAGGCAATATAGACATTGATCTAAATGCGCAGAAAACATCAGGCAATAAAGCAAAGAAAAATAAACCCTTCCAATTGAGCTTTTATTCTCATTAAATAGATGATACTGTATGTTGGAAGAAGGGAAAACTGAGCAGGGCCTAGTAGTTTGAATATTATATGGACGTGTGTGTGTATGTGTATGTTTGTGTGTGTGTGTGGGAGGGGGCATAAAGGACTACAGATAAAAGTGGAGCAATAAGATAACATTTGGAAAAGCCTGAATGACAGAGAGAGAGAGAAAGAAAGAAGGGAAGGAAGGAAGGAAGGAAGGAAGGAAGGAAGGAAGGAAGGAAGGAAGGAAAGAAAAAGAATAAGAATAAATAAGAATAACAATAAATATAAATGAATGAACAAGCTAGTGTGCTAGCGAGTTTTGGGCATCTCAGGAAAGAGTATATGAGAGCCAGAACAAAAGACTTAGAATGGAGTTGTTTGGCATGTTCCAGAAACATGAACAAAGCAGCATGGCTACTGAGGACCCTGTGTCTCAAGGCCCAATTGTGTTGTACCGGGGGCCAGGTCTGATTAAGTTTGCTAACTTCAGCCTCTGAGAGCTTCCTGGACTCTTAACTGCCTCCAGGTCTGAAATCTTTGCCACCTTCTTTGGCTCTCTTTCCTGGGTGCTGACCAACAACGTTACAACTGGGAACAAAGCAGAAGAGAAGACCCAAGCTTTGTTACAAAGCTATTCAACCTCTCCTCTGCCTTCTTCATCTTTATTCTTTGTCCAGTTGAATAACCTGAGCTGGTCCAAACAGGTCAATCACAAAACTGAAGCCTGGATTTTGTTTATGAAAACCAAGCAAATCGTTGTCTTCTGGGAACAGACAATATTATATATATGAATAGTAATGTTCCACTCTATCATTCTTACTGACATATGAATGGATTTATTCATATCAATGAAATCCTTGGCAGGGAGACAATTCTCTACGGCCTCTCACATTTCCATCTTACAATGAAACCAAGGCTCAACAGGAAGCTTATGGACCATTCAAAAAAATTGAGGCTTCCTAAATTCAGCTTTCCTTCCCCTATGAACATATGCAGCCATCATCTGCCTCTCTCTCATCACCCCATAGGATTTAAGATTTAAGGGACCAGCACAAATGCAAATATTCTGCTACAGCCATTGCTTTAGTAATAAACTTTCCTTCAGCTCTGATTCAACATTGTACTTTCTGCCATTGGTTATGTGACAGACTAACCGGCGAGCCTCATAATAGAGTAAAGCCACAGTTAGTATGTCCATCAAAAGGGAGGCTCAGAATATACGGAATAATAAATGTTTACAGCCCTTAGTGACATTTCAAAGAGAAACACTATCTCAATAGCTGTTTGGGTCATGAAATTCTATAGGCATCTGAAGGTTTGGCCTTTTGGTGCACTTAGTAAAAACAGTCATGAGTTTTACGAAAGTGTTAATTGCCCTCAACTTTGCTCAGCCAGTTATTTTAAGAGTTAAACCAAAAAAATGAACTGGGACCTCACAGCTGTTGACTTTATTTTCTCAAGAAAATGTCCAAGATTTTGGTTTCCAATATGGAACAGAGTGACCCAAGAGTGTCATTAAGAACACATTAATATGCTATTTTACCCTGGGAGGCTATCATGGTCATCACGAGAGACTGTTGCACAGTTAGAAGTATCTTCTCCTTTATTCTTAAAAAGTCCTAGGAGAAATGTCTGCAGAGGAGACTAAATTTATAAAAAGGGAATCTGTTTTGTTTTTTTTTTTGGCCACTCCTAGGGCTTGAACTCAGGGCCTGAGCACTGTTCTTGGGCTTTCCTCAGGGCTAGAGCTCTACCACTTGAGCCACTTCCAGCTTTTTCTATGTATGTGGTACCAAGTAATAGAACCTAGCTCTTCGTGCATGCTAGGCAAGCACCCTACCACTAGGCCAAACTCTCAGCACAAGAAAAATTTCTTTATACTACTTTTGTTTGTAGGATATAAAGACATTTCCACTGTGTGTGTGTGTGTGTGTGTGTGTGTGTGTGTGTGTGTGTGTGTGTGTGTGTGTATGTATCCTAGGGCTTAAACTCAGGAGCCTGGGTGCCATCTCTGAGGTTTTGTGCTCAAAGCTAGAGCTCTATTACTTGAGCTACAGCTCCATTTCCAGCTTTTTGGTAGTTAACTGGACATAAAAGTCTCACACATTTTCCTGTTGGGGCCAGTTTCAAGCTGACATCTTTAGATCTCAGTCTCTTGAGTAGCAAGGTTTTACATGATTTTCAAGAAAGGCCAACTGGCACCTTGCTTTCCCTAAATAATGTTGACAGATCTCTGTTTAAATAAATCAAGTAATATACTTGATCCATGCCCCCCTGCCTTACTGGTAGTTGAATCCAGGCTCTCATACAGGATAGAAGAGCACTCTATCTCTGAGCTGCCCATCAACTCTTTTTATTTTTTTAATTTTTGGTCAGTCCTGGGACTTGAACTTTGGGCCTAGATGCTGTCCTTGAGTTTTTGTCCTCATGGGTAGGGCTCTACCACTTGAGCCATGGCTCCACTTCCAGCCTTTTATGGTTTGTTGGAGATAAGGATCACTCAGACTTTTCTGCCTAGGCTGGCTTTGGACAATGATCCTCAGATCTCAGACTGCTGAGTAGCTAGGATTATAGGCATAAGCCACTGGAGTCCAGCAGTTCTTTTATTTTTTATTTATTTATTTTTTGAAGACAGTATTTTGCTGTCCTTTTGCTTTGTCAGGCCTCTTTCTGCCTCTACTTCCTGAATAGCTGAGATTAGAACTATGTGCCACTAAGTCTATCTGTTGATTTATTTTAAATATAAATGAATGGAATATACCAAGGAAAGGGCATATGAGAGGTCATTTATAATTCACAATAAATACTCTCACTTAATTGACATGAAGCATTGATAGAGTTCCCTGCTCTATAATGACATTCTTCTAATCATCAAGATTCAATGATAATCCAGTACTAATGAAAACTATAATGACTGGCAAGTGAATATACAGCCACTTGAAGTTCTCAGAGGACTGTGACGTAGGCAGTAAGTGCGGTAGTATTTCTAAAGATTCTTCCTGCATCAGTAATATCAGTACAGCAAAATGGATGCCTCACAAATTATAGGGGTGCCTAACTGAACAGGAAGTATACTTCACGTGAGCCATGATCAGAAACCAGGAATCAAGTCCTAACTCTGGAATCAAAGTTCTCAGAGGCCTCAGATTAAATATCAACACTGAAAAACTGCTTGCTCTTATCATTTAGATAAATAATTAAAGGTAAAATACCATATGGAATGGGTTCTTCAATTCCCAAGACTGCTGGAAATATTAAACATACCATATGATCTCATGCCACATAACTACATTATGAAAATCCCAAATAGCATTGGTAGACACATAAGCATCCATCTACTCATGAAACCTGTGTTTACCTCCTAGTAAGTGTTCATGAAAAAGGAAATTAAAATGTTTGGCGTGTGATGGGTTTCACAGTGGAAGTGACTGATTTAATAATCAATGTGCTTCAATTCTGTTGCTGTTTGAATGAACGCACACTGTGGTTCATTGGAAATGAAAGCCACAGATGTTTTGTCAAGTAATCAAAACGTTGTGACAACTTGAACATTCAGCCCATCAAGGAGCAATGGCATAATGTGGTAGAAAAAGGACTAGCTTAAGAGAGAAGGAAGGGCTTGAACAGAGCCCAACACGGTTAACAGAGCATTCTAAGATAGCCATACTGGGCATACGTGGACATGAACGGTAGAGATGAGTTACAGATGTAGTTAAGGTTCCAGCTATAGAATGCTTAAAGGAAAAAAAACTCAACAGAATGAGAAGTACCTATAGAAAAGGCTGAGATCAACACACTCAGCTTTAGACTGTTTCCAATTACTGTACATACATGGGCATCTCCAGGGAATCTTGTTAAAATGAAGATCATTAAAATTAATCTTGTTAAGGTACCATTCATTGTGAAAATGCAAACCATCTTGCTAAAATGCAGGTTGTAGGTGGAACCTGAGCTGTTGCATTTTCTAGCAAGCTCCCAGGAAGATCTACCCTGAGTGACAGAGTTTACATGTCTACACATCCATCCTCCCACAGCGGTTGAGATGAGGCTGAGGGACACTGTGTGTTAAAATGTGAGCTTTTGCCATCAAAGGCTAAGGATATCATTTTCCAAAGCAGAACAGAAAGAAATCAATTTCTGAAGTACATTGTTATGCAACAGCTGAGCAAGAAGTATCAGAACTAAGTATGGTCTCTCAGAGGCATTCCTTTTTAGCTTCTGGGTGAAGCATGACTAATCATTATACTGTGAGGGACATTCTTTGACTTCTTATTGAGTGACTTGTTTACAAAATGACCTTAGAACAATCATCATAGCACTAGAAGCAGTTTGAGAAGCCACCTAAAGAAGAATTTGCTTATGTTTATAAAGAAATTATTTTATACTACATTCAAATTACACTTACCATGAAGCTCACAAGATTTCCTAACACATCTATGAAGGGATCATTATTTTTCCACTGAGAAATTACAATGCAAATATATTAACAGCCTTGGTCATTAAAACATTAACTGTCCTCATGGGTTTCAATGGTGAGAGCTGGCCTAATAGTCAGTTTGTGAAAAACAAGACTCAAGGAGAAAGATGAACAAAGGTTGAATGAACCTTCTGTTAGACCTAGTGTTTATCTGAATTAAAAGTATGACTTCATTTTCCATTTATTTGAATTGGCAAAAAATGTTAGGTTATGTGGACTTCAGTTTTTCATATACTTAAAAGAATATAACTCTTCCTTTTTCATTTCCCATTGCTCTGATCTTAACCACGTATGAACAATTATACTACTTTGATTTTATTCCAAGGATAACTTCTGCTGGAGCTGAAGACATAAAGGGAAGAACACAAAAACAACATGTTCAGTCATATTAAAGAGAGAGAAGGCTCTACATGATTAGATACTGCAATCTCTCCCCTAAAGCAAGAAGCTATGCAGAGGTAATAGAGTAATACCAGTCTGTCATATTATCTGCTTGCAGAAACAAATGGCTTAACTGCTATTTGCACTGTGCTACTATTCTAGAACTTAGTGCCTCAGTGCTGAACATGTGTATGTATGTATGTATGTATGTATGTATGTATGTATATATGTATGTATGTATGTGTTTGTGTGCCTTTTCCACAGGAACATGGAATAAGAATTCAAATATTGTTCAGAGCAAATAGACTCAGAAAAAATGACAAAACATGGAAATTGTTCTTATTATTTATAGAATTTTTCAGAATGCTATTTTCTAGGTAAGGGTAGAGATTGTAAAATAGACACGTCCTTCTGAGAATTTCCCTCCTCGTTTGTCTCTTTTAATACTCACATCCTTACCTAAAGTAGATTTCTAAAGATGTCCCACAGAGTGTCCTTGGAAGCCCAGGGCCTCAGTATCTTACGTTAACGTGCAAGTAATTCTCACTGGCAGTTTGAAAATTAAATATATGCATATGCTTTAGGAAAGAATGTTAAGTCTTTAAATTTTAATCTATTTGGAATAAAAACAGAAATATATACATGACACACTATGAGTAGCTCTTACCATGAAAGAATGAAAAGTAAATTTTTTGAGAAAACTGTCCTTGACTCTGCTAGATACTTTTTTAGTGATGCTTTCCTTATTTTTCCATAAAATATAGCATACATTGAAATAGTAGTTATCAAAGTTTATATGTTATCATCTGGGAAGTCATGTTTATCAGCCCTCAAAATGTTAGCAACTGGATAGAAGTTTTACCAACAATGCAAGTGAATAGTAAATTCATGGTACTTGGGAAATCCATTGGACCTTGATTTTTTTTCTTAGTTAAAATGAAACATCAAAATATTAATAACTGAGATAAGATCTGAGGGTAAGTGGGAAAGTGGGGGGGGGAGAAGCATGTTACTTTCAAGCAATTATAAGTGTCCAAACAAGAATTCATATTTTGTGGCATGCTAATGTACTATTTCTACACCATTACCTGAAATAATTAAGACAACATAGAAATTGAAGATACCAAGCATACATATACACGTATATGTATAATACATAAAAATACAATATACACCCTACTTTTCCAAGAAAATCATTTCTTGAATCAACAAAACCACTACCACAGAAGGTTTCAAGGAAGCAACTGTGAATGGTTGGAGAAGAGAGATGGGCCATGTTCCTCCATCAACAGCCTCAATTCCGAACTTACTTTCTCAGGCATGTTGTCCAAATAGTAAAAAGCTGCCCAGCTCTGTCTGGAGTGGCTAATGAGAACCTTCTAAAGAAGTGTTTTCTTAGCACATCTTCTTCCTGATTTATAGGTAATAAGCTCTTTGTAGGTTAGGTGTTCCTACCCCAAATATGATTCTACACAAATACTCTAATTTGCGATTAATGAGGAGCAAATTTATTAGCCTGAACACTATGAATGGCTGGTATTCGGTTAGTTATTTGATTTTTGTTTTGTGAGAACCTTACATCAGGAAATTCAGTGATGTTAATGTCAATGGGAGACCCAGGAGACAATGTTGAACATTTGCTTGCTGAAATTTATGTGCGTTCACTGGCTGTCACTATCGATTTGACTTAGCTGTATCACCTTTCTAATCCCTGCAGCATTTTGCCTGGGGCAGAGCTGGAAGGCTTGAACAGGGAAGAAAAAAAAAAAAGAAAAGAAAAATTGGAATACATTGTCTGGTTAGAAGCAAAGAAGAGCCTAGTCCTCCATCAAGTCACAGCATGGAAAGCGCCCTCCCACGTGGACTAAGGATGGCAGTGACCCGTATGACTTCAGCATGCCATCATCTCCACGTTCAGTACTAATTACAGACCCTCTTGAAGGCAGCGCGTGTGTTCTGCAGAGAGAGAGCAGCATTGTCATGGTTCTAGTGTCCAGTGATTGTCATTTAAAGCTTTATCTCCCCTGATTTGCTTAGAATGTACTGGGATTCTTTCCTTCTTCTCTTAAAATGAGAAATTTCACTAGGGTGTTAGAAAAAGCCAAGATGAATCATTACAAGTATTGGGCTGGGAGGATGGCCTAGGGGTAGAGTGTTGGGCTAGCATGCACAAAGCTGCAGGTTCGATTCCTTGGTACCACATATAAAGAAAACGGAAGTGGTGCTGAGACACAAGTAGTAGAGCACTCACCTTGAGAAAACTTAAGGACTGTACCCAAGCCCTGTGTTCAAACTCCAGGACTGGCAAAAAATAAATAATTAATAATTGCAAGTCTTTCGCCAAATTTTTCATACCACTTGACTTCATTTATCCTCCCAGTTTTCCATTGTCATTTTCCCCTTTCCATCAACTTCATGCAAGAGAAAAAAACTTTAATGGAATAGAAAACCATTTTGAGATTTAAAAAGTGACGCAGAAAGGACTTGCTTTGTCAACATTGAATTTTTGAAATCCACCCTTATTGTTTCCATACAAACTAGTTTTTAAAATATAGGAGATTATTTTTTACAGGAAGGATACATTATGGCTTGGTATAAACATTGTTTCATAAATATTTTATAGTAATTAGAACATAATTACAAGAAATTTGTTACCAGTTGGGAATTAGCCCCAAGGCATGATAAGCAGGAAGAGGGCAAGATGGAATGAGCAAGAGAAATAGAGTTGGAGAAAGCAAGGCAGAGAGCTTGTGCACTGACCACAGGAGCCAGCCAAGAGTGGAGAGCTTCTGTGCAGCCGTCTGAGTGCAGTAAAGGAGAGGGCCAGGGGCTTTACATTGGGAAGTCCCCTTCCCTTTCCTTTGGTTGTTTCTTTCTGATCCTCTGTGCTTACTACTTCTGTCACTTTGTTACTTATCTGAGAATGGGTTTGCTTCCATTCTGTAATGTCTGAAACCTCATGGTCACTAACTTTGATGATTTTGTGAGGCTAGTTTTCCATAGAGCCAAATTATGCAATCCATAAAAATGTATAAAGTAAAAAATTATACTTTAGTAATAATTAACTCATACTGGTGCATTGAATACACTTAAACTAACTGGATATTTTTCATAAGCACCTTAAAAAATTGATAGTTAAGGTTATTTATAGTCGCCCAGCACATTTTTCAAAATGTGCCTTGTAAACAACTAATATCCCATTGCCAGTTATAAATAATAGTACTTATTTGCTTGCTGGTAATCTTTAAAATATATTTTTATCTAGCGGGGCAATTAAATTTTCCATTTGTATGCATAGTAAATATTAAAATACCTTGAAGATTCAGTTATAAACCAACCACTGAGATTTCTGGAGGGCTACAGGGTATACAAAGGCATAGTTAAAGGCCACAAAGATATCACAGGAAGCATACCTCTTCTTAAAGAGGTCTACTTGGGTATAGTGTCTCCAGCCAAAATGAATAGATTAGTTTCTTCTATCATTAGCATTCCAAACAAACTTATCAGAATTGCCTATAGTTCTAATTCACTTATTCAACTATCAAATGTCAGCCTCTCTCCTGAGTACCAAAGAAGTAAAAGGAAATTAAGCCATAGAAATATCCCCAAAGAGAAGAAACATACAGAAAAACAACTATTATTCCATAATAAGAATTAACAAGAAGCCAGGGGAATGAAGCAGGTAAAGCAGACCACATCGACAGAAGGAACGCTTTATAGAAGAGATGGGCAGTTGATTTGAGCCCAAGGCACCAGGGAGTAACTGTAAGCAGGGTACAACACTCCAGCAGGCACATGTGGACAGACCACAAGGTATCCATTAAGTTGGATCAAACGAAGTATTTATATTTCCATTTTCTGAACTCTAACTGAAAATTAACATGTCTACTGATTTGGAATATAGGCAGCAAGCTGTGGTAATAGTAGTAGTTCATTATGTGAAGTGAAATAAGGCAGTTCTAAGATGATGAATGTCGCTCAAAGTTATGAATATATGATGCAAAAAGTAGAGTGGTAGGTGACTGGAGTAGATTTTTAAGTATTCATACTGTAGAAGAATGGCAAACATGTAAATGGCAAACATGTATATCATCTTGATTTAGCCACAATGGACCTATTTTTGTAGGCAATAATCACATAAAATTTTGTCACATAAAATTAAATAATAATATTAAGCAAAAATGTCAATTGTGATTCTTGTCACAATCAGAAATCACAGATTTCCTGAAATAAGCAATATCCATGGTTGTTGGAATATTTTACAAAATGCATCAATTAAAAGTTTACTTATTACCTTATCATGCCTTTTAATATAATTAATTGTCCTTCCATTGAGTTGCCTTGGTTATCACATGTGTTTTACATATGAATCTAAAGGTATTATCTGAGACAGGGTCTCTAGGAGAAGCCAGTTCACCGAAAGGATGTCTTGATAGTCAAATGTTTATATCCTTGGATAAGACAATTTATCAGCTGGTAAGATTAAATAGAAAGATATTTCATGCAGTGATAAAACATATCTACAGAATTCTGAAGAAAATAAAATCAATAAGAGAAAAAATAAACGAAATAAACAATGAGAGAAAAAAGTTCAGGTAGAGAGAAATTGCAAAAACCTACACAAACACACACACACACACACACACACACACACATATATATATATCAATGCATCAGAAAGACTCAAGAAAGAACCAGATAGTCACTTTATAAATCACTTTATAAAGCAAAGTATGTTTTTCCAGATCAAGCTTAACAAACAGTATAAACAGACATGTAAAAAAAGTTTAAAGCAAAAAACCATGTTCTCAGATTTGGAAGACAGAACCATGGAAACCCAGTGCCATTTGAATGGAGACTGATTTGTGTGGGGATTGTATATATTGTTAGTTGTACATAGGTTTTCAACATTTCATGTGTAGTCCCTGAAAAAATGCAAAGAAATATAGAATTATACAAATGTTGGATTAAATGCAGAAACTAAGACCCAACTGCCATAACCAGAGGAGGACTTACTCATGGAAGGGAAAGCAAAGTGATAAAAAGCATTTGTGGCTGAAGGGAAGGGAAATTGAGACGCATGGTTAGTGTCACTATGCAGACAGTTGGACAGATTTGACTCACAGGCATCAAACACTTCCTGACCATGAATGGCAAGTTGTTCCATTGGGATTTGGTAGTAGAGAAACTTCCTGTTCTCTCACAGTCAACATTGAATGTTCCTCTCATGTGAAGAAAGGCAGCAAAGGCTACAGGGAATGGAATCAAGGGGTTTAAAGATCTGAATGAGTATGGCAACTTGTTAATAATAAATATTTAGGTATAAATAGTTTTGTAGCTCTTATGAGTTCCCAGCATGGAAACGTTGGTCATTTTTCTCAAGCAATCTCAATAGTAGAAGCAATTAGTGGTTGTTTCCCTAGGGATAATTTGTCTCACTAAACTAGATCAATGCCTTTACTGGTGGAGCTCTTTGGGGGGAAGCAAAACATCTTCTCTGTCCTCTTCTGCATCAGGAGTGGCTCTCTGTCCTTCCCCACAGCACAGATGAGTGTGTATCTTTCCTCCTGTATGACAGAAACTCCTGGGAAATACGATAAAGGAGAGCACCCAGAGCCCTACTGCAGAGGCCCTGCTTGTGTTCCACCCAACCTTCCATTCTCTCAGAACCTAAACCCTTGCTGAAGAGGATATAGGAAATCATAACTGAGGTATAAACTGAGTTGTAGAAATCAAACACAAACCATAGGATTAAAAATTAAAATTTGGATTCCTTTCTTATGTACAATTTCTAGTATGTCTTACAAAAGTGATCTTTTTTTTCTGGGACAGAAAGAAGTCTCATATTCAATATGTTGTCTCCTATGCTGAGTCTAATCTACTACTTAAATGTATCTTTAGCTCATATATATATATCTCTACCCCTCCTGTTCTTAGCACGTAGAGTAGCTGGGATTACAGGAGGCAGACTCTCCACCTGGCTAAATGCCCTCACCATCAGATTTCTACTCCAGACAGCATTCCTTTTGCAAGAATTTTGAGGAAGACTTACATTAAATCTCACGTGCTCATGAGTCTGTGATTCTTCTAGACAAGACTCATGAGGTCAAAGACTTTTCTCACTTCTCACTTCCCAGCTCCTGGTAGACACTCGATGAATATTAGTAAAATACAAACTTTATACTTTAAGATAAATGATATTGACAGAGTGCTACTGTTTTCCAGACTATGCTTTTATATCTGAGGTTCTCTAAAAAAAGTAAAATTAAATTAACCTATAGAATATGCCAAAATAACCCCATATAATGCCTTATTTTTACAGACTTAGAACTTTCAAACCTTCTTTTTTAATATTTGAATATAATTTTCCACAGTATTTTCATTTAAAACCACATTTATAGGGGTAGGGGGAAGGTAATGGGGAGCAAGACATGTGAAAGGGTATCAATGTATGTGAATTAATGCACCTTCTATCTGGCAAATATCATGCAACCCTTTTATTAATTACAATAAAAAACACATTTATTTGCAAGATATTTCTTACTATTTTCTCTCCCTTGTTTACTTTTTAAAATTTTATTTAAACTGTTTGAAAATAGATGGCAAGGCCTTTGAGTAACCAACACACATGAAATACTCTGTTCTTCTCCCACTCTCAAATCACCAACACATTAGATACACAGGAAGTCAAGAAAACCCATTGATTGACATATGTAAACAATACCAGAAGAAACTATGTGGGGATAACATAAGGAATGTAAAGTGTAAGAGATAAGTGGTTAATTCTCAGGGGGCTCCAGTTACCACAGAGAGGGAAACAAGGAAAGACCTAGTGCAGAATAAAACAAATGGTTGCCTTAGAAGCCTCAGATGAGCTGCTAAGTATCTCTAGGTCACTTTTGCATGCTAGAACCCTGCAGCATCTCTATCTTTGCTTGATTTTCATCCTATCTTAAAATAAATTAAAGACTATATGCCTTAGATATATAGCTAGCTGATATAATCTAATAAAAATGAAATGGCCTGGTTTTTAAACCATAAATATCATATTTGAAAATTAAGAGAATAGTTGATTCTTAGTCATGCATTTACAAGTAAATTGGGGATTACTTTTGCCCATATGTCCAACTCCTCTAGAGTCAAGGCAGAGCCCAACTTGTCCCATGCAAGTCATCCAATTTCTTCATTTAGGCAACAGGGTGCAATAGCACAGGCCCTTGGTGTTAGCTGCTGTTACTTTCCTGGTGAGATGCACTCCTACTCCCCTGCTAAGCTAAGCAGGGGACCCCACAGACGTCCAGAAAAATGCCAGCATTTTCCTCTGCTATTAGTTTATACATTTTACCTCAAGTAATGAGCACTTATTAAAATCTTTTGCTTGATTCCTTTTGCAATTTAACGTTCTATTTCTTCTTCATTTAGTTCTAGGAAAAGTGTGTTTGCCAGGGATGCTATAATAAAACATCACAGATCTGCTGGCTTAGAACAACAAAAACTTCTTGTCTTACATTTCTGGAGCATATAAGTCTGAAATCAGGTTTAGCAGGGTGGGCAAAGCATCCTTTAATGCTTCATGGGAACAGGCTGTCCGCATCCATGTCAGCTCCTAGCTTATAATCCCAGCACCTCTGCCTTCATGTGGTGTGTTCACCTGTGGGGCTTCACTTTCTCTTCCCTCTTTTTATAGCAGGACATCAGTAGTTATAGAATTATGAGCCCATTTACTTCATCTTCCCACCTCAATTCATTCTCCTGAGAAGATTCTATTTCCAAATAAAGTCCCATTCAGTGGTAGGGGAAGTGAATATTTTACACAAATTTTGGGAGAACTCAATGTAATACATAACAGAAGAGTAAGAGAAAGCATTCTGATTTGCCTTTGTGTTACCTGTACATAGTTGTGTGTGTGTGTTTCTGTTTTCTACATACAACTTTCATTTAGAGGACAAAGGAATTGTTCTTATTTGTACCCTTTAGTTCACATTATGGAAGGAATTGTCAATTAAGTTCCCACTGTGTTCCAATCCACCACAGTTGCCAACCACAACTGACCCACCAGCTTCAGTGACTTCTGTACCACATCTGCTTAATTCCACCTAATCATTGGCAGGCAACTCATCACCAAATGATTAACTTACAGAAACTCACCCTCAGAATTGCTGACTGTGGTGAATCCCTAATTATTAGTAATGTGGGAATTTATTTTTGTTTGGTCAGCTGTCCCCCCTTCTCAAATCGTTTTGTCTTCACCCTCACAAATCTAAAATGTGTTCGTGTTTCATCAAGGCAAACTTTTAACATTCTTTCACTAATGGTTCTAGGAAAAGGAAAATTACAGAATCAGCTTTGGGAAAACAAACTATGCCATGATTTTGGTATCTAAAGAAGGAAACCCACCAGACCCAGGAAGTCTAAATGAGAATGTCTGAAAAGAGTTACATACCACTTGGCCTTATGGCTTGGGACTGAGTCTACTAAACCTCAGTACTCACCTAAGCTGCTCCCTTATAGATGAGTATGTATTAGTCATTTCTAACATCTGAATTGACCATGTTAAAGGTTTAAATTATTTCCATTTCCCAGTCATCTATAACAATATAACCAGCATTGGCTATGAGAGAATCATAGCCAGGGTGATCACAGAGACAGTGGTAGAAAAATGTCAATAATTACAGGTTCACTGAGGGAGGGTGCTTCTTGGCCTTAATTCAGAAAGACCAACTGTTCGGGAGTATGGTCCTTAACACAGCAACGTTAACAGGTTACAAAGCCTTTATGAGGTCCTGGGACATTTGAGAACCTAGTGGATGATGTTTCTAGCCCTCCTTGCACACTGGAGATTATGCTCTGATCTCTTCCTGTTACGAGTACTCTCTGGTTTTACCATTTGCCCTGGGATCTTCACCAGGACTGCGCCAATACTTGCTCTATGACCTTGAACCTCAGGAAGTGTGAATAAGCTAAGTGTAGTGATACTCACAAGGAATCACAAAACTGAGGCCAAGGCAAGAAGACTGCCAAGTCAGGGCCAGCCTGGGATACATAGTGAGAACCTCGAAGAACATTTAAAAAAACAACTCCAAAACTGCGAGCTTAAAAATAATCTATTCGTTAAAATTATCAGCCTAGGTATTTTGTTAGAAAACAGATGAACTCTGAACAACAAAAAATAACCCTGCCTGGAACTGGTTAAGCACCTGCAGAAAACTAAAGTTGGATCCTTCTTTGTCACCCTGCACTAGAATTGACTCCAAATGGATCAAAGACATCGAGGTAAAAGCTGACACACTGAAAACTTTACAAGAAGGAATAGGAGATACACTAGGCCTCCTTGGCACAGGTGGAAACTTTCTCAATAAGGACCAAGAAACACAACAAATCAAAGAAAGGCTGGATAAGTGGGACTGCATTAAACTACGGAGCTTCTATATGGCAAAGGGCATAGCTAATAAATTAATTAGGAAGCCTACAGAATGGGAGAAGATCTTCACTAACCATGCAATGGACGAAGGCCTCATATCTAAAATATATCAACAGCTCAAAAAATTGAATCACTCCAAAACTAATCTCTAAAGTAAGAACCATCCCATTAAAAGATGGGCCAAAGACTTAGAGTCTTCTCTGAAAAAGAAATAAGAATGGCCTATAGATACAGAAAAAAATGCTCAACATCTCTGGCCATAAAAGAAATCAAAACAATTCTAAGATTCTACCTCACTCCAGTTAGAATGGCCAGGATCAAGAAAACTACTAACAACAGTTGTTGGAGAGGATGTGGCCAGGAGGGATCACTACTACACTGTTGGTGGGAGTGCAAACTCATTCAACCACGATGGAAAGCAGTATGGCAGTTCCTCAAAAGACTAAACATAGAGCTCCCCTATGACCCAGCATTTACCCAATCATCCAGAAACAAGGACATACTAAATCCACTAGCACAACGATGTTCATTGCAGCACTATTTACCATAGCAAAGATATGGAACTAACCTAGATGTCCCTCAGTGGAGAAGTGGATCAACAAGATGTGGTATTTATACACAATGGAATTGTATGCTGCTGTCACAAAGAAAGACATTGCCCCATTTGTAAGGAAATGGAAAGACTTAGAAAAAAAATCATATTAAGTGAAGTAAGCCAGACTCAAAGGAACATAGGCCCAATAGTCTCCCTCATTTGTCATAATCAGTAGAAACCTTGGGCTCTCCTAGCAGAGATTTACAATAGAACAAAGTCTAGAGACATAAGGCCAAATAGTATGACACTAAATGACTTCCAGGATAAGGAAACAAAAGCCATATAATGAGTGACTGTTGTCCTTAATGTACACTGTTATCGCTCATCTCTTTTGCCATCCCTTGGTTATCTCATATTGTTACAGTATTTCACCTTGTTATCTGATATATTTTATATGTGCTTAATTGGTTATTTGAAACTGGATAGGGAAGGGGGGAAATCAAGATAAGTGGGGGGAGTGAGGAGGGTGGGAGGGAAATGGGGACCATGTCATGAGAAAGGGTATCAATGTTTGTGAAATTATGCAACTTCTGTCTGGTGAATATAATGTAACCCTTCTATTAATCACAATAAAAATATTTAAAAAATAAAAAATAAATAAAAAATTTGCATAGAGAAAAAAAATAACCCTGCTTAATGGAACTTGAATCCCAGGGTGAACGGGCAGTAATAATATTCCTAATGTGTAGATGGTAGAAGCCAGACATAGAAATAAAGGTGGCAAGGAAGGCCTGCGTTGCAAGTGACTGGGTGATTGAAGGGGCCCTGGCTGATAAGTGGAAACATGAAGGAGGTCAAACCTTTATTTAGATGGTTTCTTATTCCTCTGAAAAAAGGATTTGATTTCATGGTTCTCTTTCTGAATCCCATGTTTGATAAGATTTCACTTCCCACAACCTAAAATGACAGATTCGTTGTCAAAATTTCTCCTCTTGCCAGGCACTTGTGGCTCACACCTATAATCCTAGCTACTCAGAAGGCCGAGATCTGAGAATTGAGTTTCTGAGCCATATTGGGTTGACAAAACCATGAAGGTTTTGTCTCCAGTTAGTTAGGCAGAAGTACAAGTATGGCTCATGTTGTAGAGTGCCAGCCTCCAGTGAAGAAACAAACAAAAAAACAGTAAGAAAGGCAGCCCCTGAGTTCATGCCCAATTACTAGCACCAACTACTAAGTCAAAACTAATATGTAAAAATTAATCCTTTTAGCCTGGCTCAGCGGCTCATGCTTGTAATCCTAGCTTCTCAGGAGGCTGAGATCTGAGGATCAAGGTTCAAAGCCTGCCCAGGCACAAAAGGACCTAAGACTCTCATTTCCAATTAACCTCTAGAAAATGGAAAGTGGGGCTCAGCTCAAGGGTAGGGCAGTGGCCTTGAGCTGAAGAGCTCAGGGACAGCGCCCAAACCAAGTTCAAGTCTCAAGATCCAGAAAAAAAGTCCCCTGAATACAGACAAAGGGGTATGATCTCAGATTTCATAGCAACATTCAACCAAGCAACAGACTTTAGCAAGAGAACTCTTACTTCTTACACATGCCAGCTTGTGGTTTCTATAGGCATCATGCTAACATGATAAAACAAACCTGATTAAACTAAACACATTTGCAGGACATCCTGGATCCAATCTACTGTGGCTTCACAATACTGTTACGAACATGCACAGTGGTTGTGAGGACATAGGCTCCAGAGAGCAAAGGGTGGTTCAGTAACATACCCAGAGTGCTTGTAAGTTTCCAGTGCACTGATTTCCCCAAATTTCTATTGCTCTGTTGGAGTTCGGTGACCACTGGGATTGCTTTTTCCATTTAAGATCAGTCTTTTCGACCATTATTAGAGTTTCCATTTTTCTTTGCTCTTCATGGTGCCAGCACATGCCCGACTGTGATTGTTCTTTGAGTGAAGTTGTATGTTAGATGACTATATGTGTCAGCAAGACAAAGAATTGGTGATGTAACACTGTAGGCTGTGCATGGGAAGGAATATTTTTCCCGAAATGGAATTGTTAGATTAAGGGAACTCCCAATGCATATTGAAATGCATATCTGGAGAGTTGGTGAAGGACAAGCTGCTTACAGGTAACAAAGCCATTTCCTATACATTTCCCTACTGATTTTAGCTAGTTCAAAAACAGGGAGGAAAGTCCAAAACAAAAACAGGGAGGTAGATACTGCAAAGTGGAGTGCATACCTTAGGGTGCTGGTCTCACAGGCTATGGAAGGCAGAAACATTTCACTTTGTCATCCAATTCATTCCTCAGTTTATAAAAGGATAGAATCATGGGGGTGGGGCTCACATTTTCCCATCATGTGTCCCTGTCAAACTTTTGCTGTTAAGAGCCATTATTTTAAATGCTATCATAAAAGGCATACACTCTCCTATTTAACTATTTTCTATTTCTTATCATATCCCAAACCTATCATTGAAAGTGACATCCACAAATCCCTATTGTTGTCTCTCAGGAAAAGATTTATGAGAAGAAAGGGAGGATGGAGAAGAATGTCAGCCAGTGCGGAATTATCTTGTACAGATGATATTGTCCCTTTTCTATTTTTTTGAAAGGAAGAACTTTCACTCACACAGAAAGAAAATAATGCTACCTCCCCCAAAATAGGTCATACATACATAACATCAACCACTTGTATTCAAAATATATGTATGTATGCCTAAATTTATACTTATATACATATACATACATGTTATTGTTATATTATGCAATTTCCTAGAGAATGAGAATAAGGATTGAATACAGCAGAAAAAAATCCTGTTCCATTGTACTTGTATTTTAAGTTATATAACAGAAAGTGACACCCTAACTAAAACTTTGTACCTTTAGTAGAAAGTTTGTTTGGCTTTTTCTGTTGGGCTTCAAGTTATGATATGATTTTGTTTTGCATTTAGATAAATGTAGTATTCCTTAATTAATCCCTACCACTGATTTTAAGAAAATAGTCTTAGAAAACCTGTAAAGTTCAAAGTCATTTAGTTTAAATTTTCAACCGTTCCCCTGAAATTAGAATTTACTTTACCTATATGCAGACCAAACTGAAAAAGACCAAAGGGAAGTTTTTCCTACAGTGAAATATGTATGCCATCATTTAACATACAGTATGAATGATGAGGGTACCCTAACCTGAACAGACCATGGATCTTTCTTTTGGTTATTTGTTTAGTTGCAACCAATCATTACACAAACCATTAAACTTAACAGGTTTACAACTGGCTTTGACTTCAATGCCAGTTAAGCTTCCATTACCTGTAGATACAGGCAATCAACTCTGAGGGTACATTCTCATTGTTTGTACAGGAAGGCATAGTCAGAAGGAACAGGATCCTTCCCTTCCATTTGGAAACAACAGCTTAATCCAACCTAGCGCCATTACCAGCCAGGGAGGTCTACATTGTCTTCCCAAACTATGGATCCTTCATCACTCAAGGTAAAAATAGTAGAAAAAATGCAACTTGTCACAAATCTGCTGTAAGTGGGCAATTCTTGCCAAGTGGACACGTGCAATTTTGCTCCCTCTGATGTCGCTGGCTAATATAACTTGCTGCTGAAACAGTGTTGACAGTAGAAAAAAGGAGAAGAAGAAAAGGAATCTGGTGAGCCAAGGATAATATTACAAAAACAAGGAATGACAATGAGGCCATTTCTGCATATGTCTGCATTTCCATTGGCAAAGCATAATCTGGAGATGTATAAATATCGCCAATGCCACTGTCTAGCCTGGATTCTGTTTCCAGGTGTGAGCTGAGCACTGTGCCCACAGAATTCTGCAAATAATTACTGCCTTCCAAAAGGAAAGAAACTAAAAAAAAAAAGACCAAGACAGATTGTTGCCTTCCCAGCCTCCCCACTTCCACAAGCAGCACATGCATACAGCAAACAAAATGAATAAAATCAGCCTTCTAAACAACTGTCCAGCATAAGTCATTACTTGGCATGTGGCTATAACATTTGTCTATAATGCTTCACAGTGTACCATCCCTTTCCAAGTAGATGTCTTGATAAATATGGCATCAAAATCCATGCCCAAAGGAGAAGCTGAGCAGGGATGAAATTATTCTACGTCAGAGTGAAATGAGGCTTTGTGACCATCTGTGATGGTGTAGGCAAGCAATTAGCTGACCTAACACATCTGCTCTGTATGGCAACCTACCTCTTTTCAGAGGCTTTAAGGGCAATGGGTGAAACTTGTGTTTCTTAGTATCATTCATCACACACGTTGTAAACCCTCATGTGGCTATTTAGGAGGTGTTTCAGGTCCCATACTAGTATCAAGCATACTGTGAAGTACTGAGTTATAGAGGCTGACAATCTGAGAGAGGGGACTGTCCTCGGGAACCTTAAAGCTATCAAAGGTAATGGTAATCAATTAATAACAATACAAACACGTGTAATTCCACACAAAACCTCCATCTCTCTCTCTCTTTTTAAATTCTTCCAGTGCAATACATTCCTCCTTTCTCTGTTCTCAGATTGAAGTAGTAGCACTATTTCTGATTCTCCATTTAGCATACACATAAGACAGAGGTCTTATGTCATCAATTGTCTCCATGTCTATTTGTTAGACAATAATCTACTAGAGGATCAGGGCCACATTTTATATTGATATCACCTAAATACTCTCCTTCCCTTCTGACACCTCCTCCTTCTTTTATCTCTACTACCTATCATGTCAAAGAACCACTCAATATCTGCGAGTATGTGAGGTGTCACAGATTATTTCCAGTTTATACATTGGAGTTTATAATTTATCATTAGACCCTTTGAAATATTGTAAGTCCAAATACAAAGTAGTGGAAAGGCAGAACAATCAACCAAAAGGCATACGCATTAGAACAGGAAAAGGAACCATATTGCTGGACCTAAATATCTAAAGTTGGATAAACGGTAATTGATACCTAATTTCAATCTTCGATAAAACAGGAAACTACAGGTAAAGCAGTGGGTTTATCACTGGCTAATGTCACTCAATTTATGTTTGGATTATCCTTCCTAAAATGTAACATTTTTCAAAGGTGATAATGATGAGAATACATAGGAAGTTTTTCAGCAGTGGTAAAGTTGGGAAAATGGTAGTTTAAAAAAGAGTTAAATGTTAAAGAAAAAATGAATTCTAAGCATTTTATTTCTCCCCTGGACATTTTATAGTCTCGTAAAATCTAGATATCTAGGAAACCCTTGCCTAGGGAATTTGCTTTCACTAGCTGGAAGAACTTGCCACAAAACCCAGTATTACATGCTAATGTCTTAGGTAGCTCATTGGCTGTAGTGTTTCATGAAAACAGCACGACCTAAGGAGTTTCAGGAGATATATTCGTGGTAAGAAACCCTCCTTTATTCAAACATAGAAATCAAAGGCAGGTAAATCCAGCCTCTCCTTTGGTTGTGATTTTTTTCCCAAATAGAATGAAACTAGCATTTCCCATATTGCCTATACTTAATCACAGGAAATATAAGTCAAGTGAAAATAGAAGAGAGAAAAAGCACATATGATATGGAAACATAGAGAAGAGATGGCAGCAACAGAATAAAGAGGAAGGACTAAATGGTGAAAGGAGACCTATCATAAGAACATAAAACTAAGAATTGAGTGCTTACATTTGTGAACATTCATAAACACACTCATATGTGAACACATACATGTACACACAGACAATTGACATGGATGTTATAGACACCTTTGAAGGCTTAGTTGCTCATAAACAATACTGCTCTTGACTCTACTTCAGTTGTCACAAGAGGCTTCTTATAATGAGAAGAAACATTAGATAGCTGTCTATCTCAAGGGCTGAGACTCTTAAAATGGGTTATATTTCTGACATATCAGTACTTCTACTTTTGCTAACAATGTTTTCCTCTTGGACAAAGAGAGCTACTTAAAAAAAATGACCTGTCTATTTAATTAAGGATTGTGAGGACTATGACCCAATTCAGAGTCAACCGAAGCCTGTGACCCCTAATTCTTGGAGATAAAAAGAATTAGATCATATTTCTGAAACCTTCTTTCCAAAGCTTTTTGTGTAGAATTGAGGTCATGTACAAAGCAAAATAAAACCCATACCATATTTGCTCTTGAGCTTTTTCCTCAACGTCTTTCACTTTTTGCCAAGGACAAAAGCAGCTGTCATCCTAACTTGTTGATTCTACTAAGTGTTTCATATAGATACGATTCCTATAGAAAACTCAATAAATTAAACACAAAAACATGCCTGTAAGCCATTTGCAAAGCTGCTTATCCAAGCATGCATTTTCATCTTGCAAATTCTTTAGCAAACAGCCCTTAAGTGCTAGAAGCTCATCTTTGGTATTGAAGTCAGTGCTCTTTGGTACTCAAAGAACACCTGACAGATGGAATATTCAGGGCATTAATGACCAAAGACAGCTAACCACCATTGGGTCCACAGCTCAAAAGGCAAACCCAAGGTTACTTTACCTTTAAAGGAACGCTTCCTGTCTTGTTTCCCTAAAATTGCTCAAATACCCATTTGGTAAGGATGGTGGATCCCTTGGTCCTTCTAAAACCCCTTCCTGTTAGATTTTCCTTTGGAGTACAAAACAAATAAGACTTATTTGTTTATAGGATAGGCATTGACTCAGCTCACAGTTTTCTGTCTAACTGGCACTGCATTTGCAAGTTATTAAAGAGACGAGTGAAGAGCCAAGAAGACCAGTGATGTGGTTGGGACACATCGCATTCCACTTCACCCATGGTATGATAGGAGTCAAGTTTAATACTCATGTAGTAAAGATTTTTCCCCAGCAGGTGGGAGTAATCACACACAGCTCATATTTCTATGAAACCAACTTCCTTCAATCTTATAATCCACAAGAACATAGTAGTATGTCGCACACAAGTTTTGAACTCTGAACTTACTGCCCCATTCACCAATTCCCAGGACACAAATGATGGGTCACAACTCCATCATCTTGAATTGATATCATAGCCAAATTTTACTGTAGATGGTATGGATTTCATTGCCATCTCTGTTAGGTACCCCATGTTTTGTATGTTTCTTCAATTTCATAAAATTAGAGTGATTTCATTGTTAGGGAGAAAATGTTTTTGTTTTTTTTTAATCTGAAGCTACAATGTTCTGCCAGAGTTAGATATTTGCTTCAATAATATCCTGTATTTTAGCCAAATTTATATCTGTGTTTATGAAATACTGACAGAACTGAAATCCAAGGTGAAATTTGCACACCATTGCGAAACTGAGACGAATGATTTGGATCCCTTTGGTCCCATACTTAGGCAATTTTCAGGTATACATTAGGCTGCCAACATTCCATGGTGATGGATAAAATATTTTCTGAGATCATGTCCGACTTAAATATCAATTTAATGCCATGTGTACATAGTTTGCCATCATATATATATATATATATCCTACTTTACAGAATTTATCTTGTAAAATTAAAAGAGCAAAATGTTTTAAGCTTTTTTTTCAATCTTTTGAACTAATTTTGCCACACAGATTGATGGGATGATTATTATCAGTGTTGGCTCTTTCTACACACAAAGCCAACTTGTATTTCCCAGCCCCTGTGAACCCAAATGGTGACTAAGAGACTGATTCTAGCTAGTGAAATGTGAGCAGAATTTGTGTGCTCTGTATGTGTGTGTGTGCATGTGTGAGTGAGCATGCATATGTGTGTACATACACCCATAAATGTGTGTGTGTGTGTTTCATTCTCAATCTTACTGCAGTCTACCGGCATGTATGCATATGTGTATTCCCCATTTAATTATATAATTTCAGTTTTATTTTATATATGTGAAGATGTGCTCCTAACTCAGATAAGATTGCTAGCTGCACCTGTGTCTCCAACCTGAATTAACTGACTCCCTATGTAGTAGCCAAAGACTGTACTATTTCTCAAATTATTTTTGAAACAGTAATTTACCTACTGATTTATCCATTTCAAATTATGTCAACTATAAATATATTTGTCACTGCCAATATATATGTGAGTAGTTAAAATATTTTCTAAAGAAATAATGCATGATGAGGAGAACTACATCTAAATTAGAACTCAGAGTTCGAGAATTTCAGATTGAACTAGAGTAAAAATGATGTATGCATATTTACTGTTAGATTTTCTTGATGGTAAAAAAGCCAGAGACTCAATGCAATTTTTTCTCCGTGATGAATCTTAGGAAATCAGTATAGTCTCATTAACGGAAACAAAGTACATATTTAAATATTTTCACTATTATCTTAGGCTTTATGTCTTGCGGAAATAATTGTCTCTATAAAGCGGTCATTATTTTACATGTAATCTATTGTCGGATGTGTTCTGGAAACCATGAAGCCACAAGACAATAATTATAATCAATGTAGGTCTTCAAGCCTAAAAAGATCTGGGTTTTTGTTGTTTTGTTTTGTTCTTTGCTTGTACTGAGGTTTGAACTCAGGGCCTGGGTACTGTCCTTGGGCTTTTTCCTTAGAGCTAGTGCTCTGTCATTTGAGCCACAACCACTTCTGAAATTTGCTGCTTAATTGGAAATAAGAGTCTCAAGGATTTTTCCTGCCTGGGCTAGAATTTAGTTATGGAGCTGTGTGTTTTTTAAAAAAATATATTTGCTATAAGAAGTTGGAAATCACTTACTAGATAAGAGATAATGATTTGTCTAATTGTACCATTGGGCTTATAAATGAATGTCTTCTATAAAATCAAACAAAAGAAGAGGAAATCTTACATGTTGTAATGTGATTGTAATACATATTAATGATATAAACACAAGAAATTTAATCATGGTAAAAAAGCTATTATTAAATATTAAAACCCATTGTTAATATTAAAATATTAAATTAAGCATTAAAACCAACTGTTCATAAAGTGACTTTTAAAAGAACACTAAAAGCTATTTGAAAACATTAAATCTATTAAATTAATAGTAAATTGAATTAAATTAATCTATTAAATTATTAAGACATATTGTTCATAAAGTCATTTTTGGAAGAATTGTGGCATTAGCACCAACACAGACTTAGGGCCTTGATGGTGATGATGGTGATGGTGGCAGTGGTGTGGTGGCGGTATTGATTTGTGTCTGTAACCTTGAGGAAACATTTTTAGCATTGCTGCCCCTCAGTTTCCTTATCTGGAAAAGGAACCCAGCCATAATGATTAGCTCTTGAGTGCTTTAGATTCAGTAAAACTTTTCTCCGGGGAAGCTTTGGAAAGGTGTTTGACACACAGTAAGTACTCATGAAGCATTAGTTCATTTTATAATTATTATTACCTTTGCATACTTGAAGGACTTGCTTTAAGTGAACCTAGTAGAGTCCCAGAGGTGAGCATAGCTCTGAGGAGAAGGTACTATGGGTATCTAGTACTCTGAGAAGACTTGCTTTACCTCCTTATTTTCTCTCATTTGGCTTTTCTAGGATGCACAGAAAGAAAGAAACACGGCCCCTTCAGAGGCCAAACATATATATATATATATATATATATATATATATATATATTCCCTAAGATATTTCTTAAGACATTTCTTCTCAATAAGACAGTTGATAAAATGAATTCTACTTAGAATATCTAATGTGTTAGTCAAAGTCATTGCTCTTTTCTTACCACATTCCATTCCAACACATCATGAAAAAGATGATCTCTTAAAGTATCTATTATTTGAGTCATAATTATAATATGGAATGATTCATTCCATTATGCTTACTGTGAGTATTATAATAAGACCACTCAGATTAATTTGCCTCTTAACCACTGGGCTTTTTTGGCAAAGGACATTACATAATATATTCATGTATTCTAACTACCACATATAGTCTAGTGTTTTATTGACTACATGTTTCTTCATTTTAGAAACACTGGTACTAGCCTTAGAAGGAATATTTCTATTACCAATTGCCACAGAAAGCTTGACTAGTATTATTATTTTAATTAATCAGTGAACTCTAGAAATTCAAGCTTAACATTCTAGGAAACCCTGGCTAAGTTACTGGGTTTGCTACTGCTAAATATAACATTTATTAGTGGATCATCAGTGAGTCTATTCCTTCTTGGCCAACTGAAAAGTTGATCCCAAGAAAGACTTCTGCTGTGTCAGGTGTTTGTCTCTGCAGGCCAGATGTGTTTGATGGCAGTTGGGATGACAATGGACCCTGAAATTCACGGCTGGGTGACATTGTCTCCAATCAATACCGCTTCTGGGAGAAGAGAGGTACTATCTCTTAGATGGATGACTCCCACAATTGGGATGGCTGTCATAGAACATCTTTGACTGGATTCCAACCCCCTTTTCTACAACCATGCTCTCCTCTCCACCCTCCATTAGCTCTTTACCCTTCCAGTCCAGCCTGCCTCCTGTGTTGCCTTTCTAAGTCTACTGTATCAGCAACAATCAGAATGTTTCTGTGTTTTCATCTGGGGAAAGGAGTCAGGGGACAAGGATTCCAAGGCTGACCCTTTACTGTCTCTGAAGATCCATCCGTGAGAATGTATGGGGTGGGAAGGCAGCCTTCTATTTTCTGTTGGCCAGGTACTTTCTACTTAGGGAAACACATGCCAGCATGTTTGTAATAACCAGTTTGAAGTAAGCCCTGCTTTGTAATCTGTTTTGAAGTAAAGCATATGTATTACTTAAACTAAACAAATAAGGGGAGAAAAATACAGTTATATTTTGTTTGAGAAAATTTCCACTGACAAGTTGACAGCTTTTTTTTTAGCTTAAAAAAATTCCTTTATTCTTGGCAGTGAACCCAGGACACACCCTGAAAGGATAAACACAGAGTTTTAAAGCACTCTACTGACACTGCATCCGAAAACCATGAGCACTTGAAGGGGTAACCTACCAAGACCCTCAAATGGGAGTGACCTGGCATTCCACAGGAACCAGGTCTCTGAAGGGAAATTAACCATCACCAACTGCAGCCAGGCAGGGAGGGACATAAATCTCTTATTCATATCTTGAGCTCACTCACATGGAGGGGAAGACAGTCCTGTTGTGGGTCCCATATCAGTGTCCCCAAATAGAGACTAGGAGAACAGGGTAAAGAGTGTATGCAAAAAATAGAGAATGAGCAGTATATAAACAAGCTTATCAAATTTAGTCATATTGTCTGCTATTCAAACTATAATTACTTTTCAAAACACAGTTCAAATTTGGCTTTTTGGGAGGTTTTCCCCCAGTAAGTAGGTTTTAACTGATTTCTTCTTTATAATTTTGTCTTGATATCTCTCATGGTATTTCTTCATATGAAGGAGTAATGTTTTAACTTGACAAGTGAGGTATTTCTTATGAGAGCATATTAGGAATTGGTTTAGGCTTTTATTGTTCAATAGTTATGGTATATATAAGTATGGTGATAGAAAAATAGCCAAGGTATCACAGAACTCACAATCTAGTCAGGGAAAAGCAATCAAATATAATTTTATTTTGACCAGTCCTGGGCTTGAGTTCAGGCTCTAAGCACTGTCCTTGGACTTTGTCAAGGCTAGAGCTCTACCACTTGAGCCACAGCACCACTTCCGGCTTTTTTCTATGCATGCAGTACTGAGGAATCGAACCTGGGTCTTTGTGCATGCTAGGCAAGCACTCTACCACTAGGCCAATCTCCCAGCCCCTCAAAATATATTTTTTAAAGTAGCACATGAGAAGCTAGACACCAGTGGATCATGTCTGTAATCCTATCCACTTGGGAGGCTGAGAATGGAAAAAATGTAGGTTCAAGGCTAGCTAGCCTTTAAAGTTCTTGAAAAACATTTGCAAGATTAGCTTTCAATCCATAGCTGGGCGCAATGACATGGACCTGTTATCTCATGCAAGAGGGGAGCGGAGATTGAGAGGACCAAGGTGCCAGTCCATCATGGGCAGAAATGTCCTTAAAACTCTATCTCCACAGAAGAGAAGCTGGATATGGTAGTACGTGTCTGTTAGCCTAGGGACAATGGCAATCCTAAAAGTAAGGAATCACACCTCAGTTAGATGCCCAGGTGCAAAGTGAGGATCCTAACTTTAAAATAACCACCGAGAAACTGAACTGACACTGGACCTCAGCAAGCCTCCACACGTGGAGGTGCACTGCTCAGTGTGGCAGAAAATAAAATAAAACACAGGATCACATGTGCACAAGAAAAGGAACACTAAGCACACAATGAGAAATACAGCAAAGGAAATTTTGCTAGGGAGGCCAAAGAATCTTCACAGAGAACATACAATTAGCATGAAAGCAGAAGACTAGCACTAACGAGGTGACTGTTGGTGCAATGTTTGAACTCAATTTATGCTTCCAAAGAGAGGATGGTGAAGAGAAGGAGCCATAGGTCAGTGAGATAGTTCATGAGTCAATGGCCAGAGCTACCTCTTCTAAGTCTTGCTCTGGAATATGGTTTTTATTGAGACTGGAGAAATGCTATTAGCAGTGGGACGACCTGGTCTAATGTAGCATCTGAAGTAGCCCTTTGGATTGACAAGTAGAGTTCCGTAATTTAGGTGATGGTAGCTTGAGCTATATTATACAGTGGAAAGAAGAGAAATGTAGATATTTGAAGGACATCAAGAAGATGATACCCATAAGGTATCATTTGGTGAGTCAGTGGGCATGAAAGCACAAAACTCAGTAATAAGTATCTGTTTTGGATTGGTAGAATAGGTAAGAGCCTAACGATTGAGAGAGATATTAAATAGGACCATATGCAAACAGAAAAATCAGTCACATACAAAGTTTTATACTATACAAGTCTGAGAGTTATAAACAGATATTTTAAAATATACGATGGGACTGAGAATACAGCATTATGGTAGAGTGCTTGCCTAGTATACCCTGGGTATGATTTCCCAGACTACATATGAAAACAGTATGACAAGAGAAAAGAGTAGTGAGAGTTGATAGAGTATTTTAGCATAAAACCTAAGCAAAGAACATTGCTTATTCTATGGACATGACTTTAATTTCTAATGGTATATATTGACATAAACATGTGTATGGATATGTAGGATTATAATGATTTGTAAAAATGCATGTAAATATATTGTAAACATATAATATATAAGAATATATAACTTGTAAATTATGTGTACATATATATATATATATGAATTTGGTGCAACTCCTAAAGATTGCCGTTTCAGGGATAGAGCATTTAGAATCTTAACACTGGGAAAATAAGAGAATGTGTTATTATTCTCTTTTTTCACTTGGACAAAATTGAGATTTATGATGGTAATAACTTGGCCTGGTTCTATGTCCTGAGTCAGCAGAAAAGTGACAAAAGAAAAGAGAAAAGTTAAGATTCAAAGAATTAAAGAGAAATGTAAAGACCATTTGACCTAGGCTCTGTGTTCATAAGGAGAAGTTTGGGTCTGCAGTGTGACATGTGGTTATTAGAGACCTGTGCCTCGAACCCGGGTGTCTTGTCTGTAAGACCTGCTTAGTTTTTGTTCAGTCAAACACATATACTGAATTTCAAGCTAATGTTACATTACTCAATATTTTTGCCCTTCCCAGTAGCCAGAAGTCTTCCTTCTGAAAGTAGTGCATAGCATGAAGTATTATGGAACAACTGAGGCCCAGACATGTTGGGTGAAAATGTAAACCGATGTGAATTTTGGCAAGTTGATACACAGCACATATGAGAACAATTATAACAATTCCCTGCGATCTCAGTTTCTTCATCTATGAAATGTGATGGTTGTGAATAATTATGTTCTTGCTCTATGAAATTATAGTTCTATGTATGACTCCTCCAACATTCAAGTATTCATCCAGGACCTAGGAAAACAAGCCCCCCCCCATTTCATTGTTTGGACTATGTTTCCTGATGAAAGGGGATATGTGCTGGTTTTTATCATGGAACATATTTTCATGTTTAAACTCCAGAGAAAGTGAGAGGAAAGCATAAAACAGGAAGCATCTGTATTTTTAACTGGCAGAGCAAGTGGAATTTGATGTGACTTCAACATTTTTCACTGCCTTGTATTAACAGATGGCTAGAAATCAAAAGTGCTTTACATAAGAAAATGGATAGAAATTTGGAGGAAAGCTTTGCTGAGGAAGGAAGGGAGAGAAAGAAGGAGGAAAGAATAGAAGAAGGAGGGAAGGAAGGAAGGAAGGAAGGAAGGAAGGAAGGAAGGAAGGAAGGAAGGAAGGAAGGAAGGAAGGAAGGGAAGGGCGGACTGTCAGGGTCTACTCACACATTAATACCCCAAGAGACAGTGACAAAAGGGAGGAAGTAATGTGTGTGTGTGTGTGTGTGTGTGTGTGTGTGTGTGAGAGAGAGAGAGAGAGAGAGAGAGAGAGAGAGAGAGAGAGAGAGAGAGAGAGAGAGAGAGAGAGAGAGAGAGAGGTGTGGAGGAAGAAGGAGGAGAGGAGGGAAAATTACAAAAGTGCCCAGGCCCTTTTCAGTATGATCTAAAGAGAGCACAATGTTTAGGGCTTGCTAAGCTACTGTATGTGGAAGTCTAGATCCTTCCACTGTTTGCTGTTTGAATGATCTAATTTATACAGACCCATCAGAGAGATAAAATATCTTCCCCATCAGAGAGATAAAATAACAAGTTTCCTTGAAAAAAGTTTTAGGAGATGAGTGGGAGGGGGTGGGGGGAGGAAAAATTGTAGAAAAATATGAGATGGGGTAACAATGTGCATCACTACATGATGAATGTAACTGTGACCCCTCTATACATCACTGCAACAATAAAATAAAATTTAAAAAAAGAAGAGTTTTAGTCAACACAGCTTTACCAAAGAACTATTTGGTTGTTCCCAGAGCATTGTCTCATTTGGAGTTTCTCCCAATGTCTAGATTGAAGCATGCTATCTATATTGTAGAAAAACTCCACAGCCAGGTACTTGTTTGATCACTGGAATAACTAGTTACTGAATCCTCCACCCCAGGTTTGGAGACCATCAATGATCCTCAGGCTCTTATGCCAAAAGTTCTTTTCATGGCTTAAAAGGAATGCAATTATCCATTTCTTCTCATAGATGACACTTTTTCCAATCCTGAGACTGCCATGCCAGAAATGTGTGGCTCAAGTAAGATCCTTTTATAAACTTTCACTTAAATTCTTTTTATTATTTGAAATGATCTTTAATTGTACAGAGGATTCGCCATTTAACAAGGCAGCTTACAAATCCAAGGTATCTTGAATGGGTCACCCTTTGCAATACCTTCACCCATTCCTCTTTTTTTCTACTCCTGCCCTCACTCTTCTTAATTTTGTAGAACAAAAAAAATTGAACTCTTGACTTCATTCTCCTCCTCCTTCCCTCTTCATTTGCCTACATTCCCTTTAACTTTGCCCACCATTTTCAAGAGCGTGTTTCCCAGTGTTTTATTTGCTGAGCTTTGACTTTGCGTTTCTAAGAAATTACACGATTTGAACTCTCCCTTGAATATACCATATTTCCACTAATACTTGCACATAGTATGCACTTGCATACTACCCAGTGTATTTAAATATAAGTTTGTAGGCTAAATATAGCTTTCACAGAAAAGGCAAAATATCAATCCTTTGTCTCTCCAGGCTAACTTCACTTTCCATTTCATTAAAAAATGGTATAATATAATATAATATAATAATGGATGAGCAAAATTCCATTGTGTATATATGCCACATTTTCTTGACCCATTTGTCCATTTAGAAGCATCTGGGCTAATTCCATACTTGACTATGGTGAACAAGACTTCAATAAACTTGATTGTGCTCTTAATTGACAAAGCAAATGGTACGCAATAGTTTTCTCTTAGTGAAAGAATTTCAGAGAAACCCTGTGGCTTCATAACAAATATACTTGTTTTGCACACCAACGATCACATATCGAATTATGACTGACCTCACCAACAGGTAGACATGGTTGCAGAAACTCCTTTTCTCTTCATGGAGGCAAGAACTCTCCTTTTTCCTTTACTAATTTTCTCAATAGTACAACTTCATGTCTGCCTCTGTTCCTTCCTTTTTATTAATTTCTGTACTTGGCCTTCCTTCTCTTAATTAAAAAAAAATCAGTCTAGGGCAGATCATGAAGGATAAGACTGATAGAGTCAACTGTGAAAGGAAAAGTGAAACACAAATGCTATCTCCAACCAGAAGCTGCTCCCTGTCTTTATGGTGCCAGCAGTGAATCTGTCCCTGCACTTTCTCCATCCATCTCTCCTCTTTCCTCCTTCTAAGCACCATGCATCTCTTCCATCTGCACCTATGGCACGCTTTGATGAGATCCCCCAAACGCTTTATTATAGTTTCACTGCAGACACTGTGCATACAGCATTAGCATCTCTCTGCACTTTCCTTCTTCTCCACAGAGTCTATGAAGAAGGGAAACAGAAAGCAATGAAGGCTCTTTCACACCTCATTGGTTTCTCATCGTTGCTAGCAGATGTATCCACTTATGTTAGGAAATAGAAAAGAGGTTCTTTCCCAGTGGACCAGGAAGGGAAACTATGGTTTAAAAGCAATGGGTGGATGGAACTGATTACAAAGAATCCTGTTTCTTGTTAGGAGTAACATCTGAAAAGGTGGTGGCCTTGGACATGTTTTAAAATGGCAACAGGCTTTTGGGAATGATCGACCATCCATTTGTTAATTCTACACCCCCTCCCGCACTGTAAATTTTTCTTCATTGTAAATTGAGCTAAATAGCTGATTGTTTAAGGCTTAAGAGAAATCCCTAACTAGAAGTCTCAGTCTCATGGGGGCTGGAGAATCTAATTTGTTAATGAATACCATGCAAAAATACAGCATACCTCTTTTCAAAGAACTATATGGTGTGTGTGTGTGTGTGTGTGTATACTTATGTAACAAGGCTATAGATATTTGTATTTGTATATATATACACACACATATATATACATATACTTATCCAACAAGGATATAAATATGTATATTTGTAAGAAGTACATTACTCATATAATTTCTAAAATATTTTTATTTGGGATGGATAGATCAAGTTGTCTTACAGATTTGTTAATTTAATGTGTTTTTTGTGGGGGTGACCATTGTTTCTTGGTCCTAAATCACTTAAAATCCACTTGTGACCCAAATTCTCTGACAAATTAGAGGTTGACAGCTATTGGAAACAGTTCTATATAAATTGATGCATAGATTATGTGCATTAAATCAGCTCACTGTTGAAAGAAATGTTCTAAGAAATGATTTCTAATTATTGGTCATTCCTATATTATCTGAGATACAAGTGTGAAACAGCCATAAAACAGCATTTGCATAAAACAAAAATCCATGGTTTTGAGTCCTTATTGGGCATATTTCATATATTCATAAATTTCATTTTTTAAAAGTTAAATCTAGGCTATGTGGCAAAGCCATCAGCCTTTCTTAAAATAGATCAACCACAGCCTTCTCTGCAACTTGCAAATATCCATTAAGAATAATATACAAAGAGAAGAGCTGGCACCCTTGAACACCTCCCATTTTAGAGCTATCTCTTTCTATTTCTATCTGGAATTTTTTTCTCCAATTGAATATCTGAGTAACCTTTGTGTAATTATGATGGTTAAAATACATAAAAGTACTCAAATTGTTATGGAGCTCTTAATAGCTAACTGATTAACAATGATTGACTTACTTTAAAATTGTGCTTTACTCAGCCTACCTTACTGAAAAAGCATTTATAGATTGGGATAGGTATTTCCTTCCTACTTTTTTCCCATTTCCCTCATTGGACATACCACAAAGAGCTTAATTCAAATACAGGTGCTCTCCTGACCACTTCTGAAATCCTCTCCACCACTGAGAATCTATGAATAATTTAAAGAGGCTTCTGGGCCTTACATATGGAAGTTTAGGGCCAACATGCAAAAGCCTGGATCCATAGTTACCCCATAGACGCCCAGATGGTAAAAGCTACCACCAGAATCTTCTGCTCCTTTCACTCCTGGCCTCTTCTACAGCAAGAACACACTTAGTTAGGCCTTGGTGTCTTCTGTTGTCCTGAATTGAGTAGCTACAGTACATCCTTGACCTCATTTCTATTCAAACTCTGACTTGCTTTCTGCATCCATATTTACCTTTGATTTACAATTCTGTCCTCATATTCCTGTTACATGGAAGATTCTTGATTTTACTTATTACATTGCTTGTTATGTTGTGCAACGGCCTTGCTGTTTAGTGAAGTGATTAAGTCATATGTCTTTTTCTTCCTTTTGGTATTTCTCTCAAGTATTTTAAGACTTCCATTCAGGAAGCCTCAGACATAACAAATAGTCTTCCTGTCTAATTCCTAGAGACTGATCTCAGTGACAGACATATTTTTTTTCCTTTGGTACATAGACAAAAAGATACTTTTAATTCTGTACCAGTTATCTTGCTTTCTGCTCATATGCATTCCAATTCATTTAGATCCTTCTTAGCTATTTCTTCTCTTCCTAAGACATTCATTGTTCATATTTATTTTCTATTTCTGATCACTATCCTTTTATTTACAACTTAAAAGGATGACCAATTCGATATAACATAGTCCATATTTCATGTTTATAAACATGAGGATAGTAGTTTGACAGATATTTATTTGTAAAGTATGCTAAAAGAAATGGCACCTTGTCCTGTGACTTCCAGTATCTCTTCAAATATACCTTCCTCTTTTATTTAAACATGTCTTTGCCTGTAATCCTTCAGCATCTTGGTAGACAGAGACAGGAAGACCTTGATCAGAGGCTAGGCTGGGCAAAAGTGTGAGACTTTTTCTGAAACACAAATGAACAAACAAACAAAAACAACGAACTAAAAGTAAAAGGACCAGAGTAGGCCCATGCATAATCTTCAGTGTATATATGTGAAAACAGAATGAGATGACTTGAAGGGATGAGTGGAATTGGGCGAGATGGGGAGAATGATGGGAGGTGTAGCATTGATCAAGATGCACTGTATTCATATGGATATGTTGAATTGAAACCCTTCGTAGAACCATTTAGAGAAATTCTAAAATAAAAGAAAAAAAAAAACAAGAGGAAATAGTCCTGGTTCAAGTGGTATAGCACTTGGCTGCTGAGTTCAATCCCTTGCACGCCAGAATAACATGATGAATTTGAGGCTTTTGATAGCCTCAGAGAAATCCAGAGGTGCTACAGAGCCTGAAGATCAATGTCTTAGTCCATCTGCACTACTTTCACCACATACCTTAGACTGGGTTATTCATGCATAATAGTAAGTTATTTCTCTTCGTTTTGCAACCTGAGAAATCCAAGACTTGCTGTCTGGGTAGAGCTTATCTCTTGTTCATATGTGGCAGAAAATGGAATTGTAACAGCACAAGAACTGTACCTTCAACCTCTGTCATAAGTTCACTCATCTGCTTGTAAGGAGGAACTCTTGATACAGTTGGTTGCCGAAATCCTCGTGTGTCTGTTCCTTCAGTCATGCTGCTGTTGGTACCAACATATGAATTTTGGAGGGACATGTTCAGACTGTGACCATCTACACAGAGGAGCTTTACCCCTTGCCACACTTACTTTTTATAGGAGATGCTCTGAAATTAGAATGTGTATTTTGTACTGAATTGCAACATTTATCACTCGAAAGGCTTTCAACTCTGTTCTTTTCCTTTAGGCACATAAAAATGGATAAAGATGCTATTCATAAGAGTACTGAAGCTTTGGTTACTCTGCATTATTTTTATTTATTTAATTGCCTCTTGAGATTTTGGTTTGACATATAAAGATGCCTTCTCCAAACAAATGGATATGGTAATATAGCATTTTAATAAATTCAATCAATACAAACTTAGGAACATTTTTTTAAAAAACAATGTAGCTTATGCCAGTGCTGCCAAGAAATCCAGCTTTAGTAGATGAAAGAATTTTGAAAACTGAACTCTATTGATCAGCCCTTTTACTTAGTATTCTCTTTGAATTTATGTGTCTAAAGAGCTTATAACCATTTTGAATGTTTCTATATATCAACGGTGGTGGACAAAATAAATGGCTGAACTCTATTTGGCAAATTGTAACTTTGAGCTATAGGAAAGGTAAACTTCTTCTATAGCTATTACAATCAATCAAATTAAGTTTTGGGTTTTTCTCTGAGATAATTATATGAAGTTCCTCTCACATCGTGTCCACTTTTTCTTATTCTCACTTCTTTTTTCTCTAAAGAAGAAATAATCATCAAGTATATATGGTTGTATCCTGCAAAGAGTAGTCAAAAAGGAATTATCAAAGCTGAGTGCCAGTGGTTCATACCTGTTATCCTAGCTAGTACGAGAATCATACTTTAAAGCCAGCCCAGTTAAAAACATCTATAAGATTTTATGTCCAGTTAACCATCACAAACCCAGAAATGGAGGTAAGGCTGAAGTGGTAGAGCACTAGCACTGAGTGAGAAAGCCAATTGAGAATGTGAGGCCTTGTGTTCAAGCCTCACTGCCAGCCTGAAACCAAATAAAAGATTGTTCAAACATCAAGAATTTTGTAACCCACTTTAAAATAAAACTGATACATTCACAGACACAAATGCTATAGAGAAGCTCTAAGGGAAGGGCTGACACAGGGATGAAGCTTGGTAGTAGAACTCTATGCTGGGGGCCAGGAGTGTGGCCTAGTAGTAGGTTCTTACCTAACTTGCAAGAAGCCCTTAGAACTACATACACAAAAAAGCCAGAAATAGTGCTATGGCTCAAGTTGCAGAGTGCTAGCTTTGAGTAAAAGTGCTCAAGGACAGTGCCCAGGCCCTGAGTTCAAGCCCCAGGACTGCCAAAAAAAATCAACCCTCTATGCTGGCATGTATGAGGTCTTGGCTTTGGCCTGCAGTACCACAAAAGAAAGAAAGGATGGAAAAGGAAACTCCAGAGAATTCCACATCAGGTGATGGATGGGCACTGTGGGTGTGGAGAGCGGACAGGCTCTGTCCAGGCTGGCATAATCAGGAAGTGGCACACTGAGGCTTCTGAGAGAGAAAGTCTCTAGGTACCAAGGCACATTACAGGAAAGACCAGATACCAGAGGCTTGGCTTTATTCACTGCATAGAAGAGACACTAGCAACGATAGAAAGGAAGCTTCAAGTGGAGAAAATTGGCTGCTGGAACTTTGAAAAGTAAGCATCTGATGATGGCACAGTTTTAAGAAAAGTGTAGCCCATCCTACTTCAAGGCCTTAATCCATTAGGAGTTAGAATTTTGGAGGAATTGGTATACATAGACTAACCAAGTTTGTTTTCCTTGCCAAATATGCTCTGAGTGAGAGAGATTCTTAGGTGAAAATTGTGTGCTGTATCATGGGCTGGAATCTCCCACTGACTGAGCCCCATCAGCAGGTGCTGTGAATACATGCTAATAAAATGTTAAAAATATTGATTTTGCACAAATTGTTGCATTTGTCACTGGAGAAGATTTTCTACTTTTGTTCTTGTTTATATGATGTTCTTTTTTTCCCCCAAAAGTAATTGAACACATAGAGTCACTAAAAAGACTGAAAGTCACTGAAAGAAATTGTGTATTCCTTACTGTGAAGTTGCAAGAACTGGGGCTCATGGTGTCACCTGACCATGTGCAAATAGTCAGTTCACATAATTCTGTGACCAGGCTTTGAGTCCCCAAATACTCATTTTCTCAGTCTTTCCTGGTTACTATGCTATAATGTATTGACTCTGGGCTGTACCCTGATGTGTCCTCAGCTCTACAACTTTATAGACCTGACTGGATGATTTAATAAGTTCTAACCTGAATTTCCTTACCCGTGATTGCAATTGAATATAATAGTGAGGATATAAGTATATAAATACAGTTTATATATTGCTTTGAGGATATTGGCTTTTCTCAAATTTTAGCTCCTTCTTTCTTTCCATATCAGACATCTCTAACATTTAAACGCATAATCTGTTATGTGATTTCCACCATGGCTTTATGGCTTGATATTATTTACTAAATAATTTGGCAGCACATGAAAAGTTTTCTGAATTAACAGAGGTGATAAAGAAATCTCTTCACAGTGGGATGAATCTAATCTGATGCCCCAAGCTAAGGTCTATGGCTGTCAGTTCTTTTGAGGTAAAATGATTATGGCAAAGTGATTTATGCTTTGAAGCTGGAGCTTGGGTTCAAATCTTTACTCTGCTATATTAGTTTTGTTTACCTGGATATGGATAAATTTCCTCATTCTATCTCAATTTCCTCACCTATCTCTGGAATGCAATATTAATGTAGTATATATTAATAATATAATAGGAATATGATACATATATTGGAATATTTATAGTAGTATCATAGGTTTATAATGAAGTTAAAATAAGTTAATGTAATCTAAACACTGGGTATATATGTGTGTTTATCTATCTATTTATCTATATGATACATATATATACATATATCTGATATATGTTTGTAACGTGTCATATATGATACATCTACATATTATGTGGTATATTCACATGTATCTACGTATACCTTCTATATATCTGCATACATATGATATATATTTACTCATACACATACACATGTGCATATATAGAGAGGGAGATGTAAAATCAATGAATATTTGGTGCTAGGATTGTTTACTTACTGTTACTTCTTATAGCTTTGGTTTTCTATTACAATGGACCAACCCAGGGAGAACACAATGGCAATGATTTTTATCTCTATAGTTCTCTAATAGCTAGCTTTAATAGCTTTAGTTGCAGAGAGGGGTAAATTGTGTATTATTTTGTAATTTTTTAAATAATATGAAGATGTTAAATTATAAATTAAAAATGATTAAAAATGATGCTGAGTCCTACCACAGCAAGATTTCACAGAAATTAATTTCCATAGAACACTATAGATAGCAGATTGAAACTTCTCTCCAGGCACCCATGTCTTTCCATATTTGTTTAACCGGTTAAGCAACTCTGAGATCATATTCAGAATTCATTTAATAAGGATCAACTGGATACCAAATTTGTGTTGTCCTCATCTCCCTGAAAATGATGTTCAGAATGATAAACTCAGCACATATGAGTGTTTCCCAATTACTGACAATTAATCACCTTCTTTGTGTGGTATTCACTTTAAATAATACAGAACTATACATACAACAAATATTTAATTTCTAATTATACATTTCAATAATTAGAATGTTTAATATTAGGTAATACCTCTTCGAATTCTAAACTCAGGTGATACTGTCATTTGAATATCTTCAGAGCTGAGCCAGTATAGTATCTTTGTGGGAATTAGAAAAAGGCACATCTTTTATGGTGGTCAAGCCCATATGTGTGTCACGAATTCCTTTTTGTTTCTTCATACAATTGAATTAATTAAAGTGGTTGAACAAAGGAGTTGCCATTCAACAAAACAATACGGGGGAGAATTAATACAGGAATACAATGACTCTTCATCAGCTTCACCTTTGTATCATTCTCCCACAACCCTTTTCTCTACCCCTCCCCTCAGTTTTCTTAAATTTGTAGAATATACATTGAATTTCATAACTGCATTTTCCCTGACATTCATTTTTTAAATAGTGATAACCAACACTCATTCATTTGCATTTATTTTATGCTAAATCTATTTTCGTGTCATAAGTGTTTGCTTCTTCTGTTTCTTTTGGGGTACCTTTTTCTTCTGTGCAACTTCCTCCTCTGGGTTAGGAACCATTTGCTCCTTTTCAGTTAGGACCATCTCAATGTGGCACCGGGAGCTCACGTATGGGTTAATCCTACCATGGGCTCTGTGAGTTCTGCATGCATCTTGGGTGCTTTGTTCAACTGGACGTGTTCAATGACCCGGGAGTCTACATCTAAACCCTCCAGCTCAGCATGACACTCTGTGTTCTTAAGTATGTGCAGCAGAAACTCAGCACTCTTTTTGGGCCACCGACCCTGTGTCCAACCCCACTGTTTGGCATGGGCACACCTGCCAACTCCACCATTGTAAGGCTGAAATGGCATATAGTGCTTCCGATATGCATACCTTTGATAGCCTGGGCTGTTTCTCTGGTATTCTTAAAGTGAACACGAAGATTTGAACCTCTTGACTTAACTTGCATGATTTTGTGGGGTTTTCTGGGTCCAGAGAGTCACAAACCATTTTCACAGGAAACCTTCAACTGGTTACAGGAAGAGCTGACATTAGTTTTTAATGAATGGATCACAACTGATTTCTGGCCATGGATGGCTACTCTCTGCAGTGCACAGTACATATAAGCATTTGTGACAACTCGCAGGCACTACACCTGAAGTCCTGTGTTCTGTGTGGACTACTGGCTTTACAAAACAAACAGCGAGCTTCGTGATTAACTGGAATTGTGCTCATATATTCATGAAAAAGAATCTTAAAATGTTTATATACAGGCCTACTTTATTTTAAAAACAAAATTAAGCACCTCAGAATAGCATTCATTTCACTGGGGCAGAGAAAGAAGTAATACCTATTAGGTTCCCCTTCAAGTATCCTAGAGAAGATCAAAGTAATTTGTTATTCCTTGATTTTTTAACCATTTTTCTGAAACATATTTTCTCGTACCTTCCTGGGACAAACATTGGATATAGTTAAGAAGATGAGAGAAGGAAAACAAAAATGAGGATTAAAAAAAGAAGAAGAAGAAGTCTAACTGCTTAGGCTTCCTAGCTGGTTCTCTATGCCAGGTCTAACTGTGAGGATAAAGACATCTCACAAAGGCTGTGGAACCCTAACAGTATATATAATCTTGGATGTCTTGCTCTGCTACCACTTATGTGCCAGCAGAGGAGAAAAATGGAAGGCAAGAATAATAAAAATCCATAGGAACAGAGGCAATATTTTCCCCTCAAGCTAAAACAGGAACTCTCTTTCTCTCCTCCTCCTCCTCCTCCTCCTCCTCCTCCTCCTCCTCCTCCTCCTCCTCCTCCTCTTCTTCTTCTTCTTCTTCTTCTTCTTCTTCTTCTTCCTCTCTCTCTCTCTCTCTCTCTCTCTCTCTCTCTCTCTCTCTCTCTCTCTCTCTCTCTCACTCTCTCCCTCTCTCCCTCCCTCCCTCCCTCCATCCCTCCCTCCCTCTCTCAGGAAACAATCAACACAGTTTATAGTGGAGTTCAGGAATGGCTGGCTGTCATAAGTACGTTATTTTCGGACGTGCTCATGAAACTATTTTAAGTGTAATGCACTTGTTTAAGCAGGTATTGGAGGATACTTGCCAACCTGGCATTTAAAAATGTTTCAAGCAGATCCTAAGAATAGAAACAGCCTTCGAGTCAATGAAGACATTGATTTGTGTCTACCATGGTAGTTCTCTTGGCGTGGGGATAGGTAACGACTTTTCAGGCAGCAGAGCCAGCCATCTTGGGAGTTATAAACTGGCAAAGATCCAGGCATACCTCTGACTGGATTCTGAATGATGAAACAAGAATTTCTACCCAGTGTGATGATTGGGTATACAGGCCTTCCAAGTATACACACACATGCATGAATACCCTCAAGCAAACAGTCTGGAACTCTAAGAGTGTACACCATGTATGCAGCTGCTCTTGACATTCAAACATTTCACTAGGAATTATCATGATTTGTAACCTCCACGACAAAGTGAGATACTGTAATACTGTGAGATAACCAAGGGACAGCAAAGGAGATGAGAGACAACATAGAACATTAAGGACAACAGTCATTCGTTATATGGCTTTTGTTTCAATATCCTGGAGGTCCTTTCAATTAGCTTCATACTATATGGCCTTATGTATCAAGGTTGCTCTGCCTCTTCACTATCTTTTTCCTCCTCTCTTACTTCTTTTTCCCCCTTTTAATCCTCTGCCTTATGATAACTGACTGTTCTTTCCTTTGTAACTAAAGAAGCTTTCAGTAGATTCTGCTCCACTTTGTAGTCTTATTCCTTTGTCTCTCCAGTTCTTGGATGCCTCTGTGTGCTAAGGGCCCACCTGCTTCCATTTCTTATTAGCTTGTTATTGCTGTTTTAGCAGACAGCAAGCTCCAAGCAGGCTTATCATTCCAGTTCTGTTTTCTCACCTCAGCACCTTACAGAACACATCATGGCCTCATGGCAAAGGAAATCAACACTAAGAAGAATGGTACATGCATGACAAGCAAGCTAAGGGAGCCTAGCATGCAAGATGGGAAATCACAGCATGATCAAATCTGCACTGATGAGCCAATTCAACAATCTCCATGGATTCTGAAAAGGCTACAACAATCCTAATTTCCTACTGCATTGGTGCATGTGTATGTGTATGCTTATTTTCAATGGATAGGACCTGTTAATCTTTAAAATAAGAGGACATTGCACTGGATGGAATGGCTGTGCGTGTAACCAAGCTCAAGGCATTATCAGCCTAACTGCTCAGCACATTTCATCAGCTTGTTCGGGATTTGATCCCATAGTGGAAAGAAATCCCAGAAACTAGTTTTCCAGTATTTCATGCAAAATCCAGATCATGTAATTGTGCTGCATTTCAATCCAATGGCTGGGGGGTGGGTGGGAGGGGCTCAGCAGAAATATGGGGAAATATGTTAGGCTCAGTGGAAATATGGGGAGCAGTGGTAAAACAGGCAACAGGGGCCAGCCACAGTGGTCTAATGAAGAATGGGTATTTCTTATGGCCCTGCTGTTAACGGAAGATATTCAAATAGATAAGAAACAGAGATCCTGGTTTTAATTATTTGATTTTTAATATACTGAATATTCTATTATTTATAGTACCAAACCTGTGGAATATTACTGCATATGCAACTCCATTTGAAGTATTTATTTCATTCCATAAACAAGCAAGCATGCACACAAAAACAACAGCTAGTATTCTAGATACGGACCATTTGCTCTATCATCTGCCTGCAGTGGCGGACAGATCATATGGCTTCAGTTTTCCCAAAGCTGGAAGAGGTTTCTGTCTAGAGCTTGGAAGGCCAGCAGACATCAGCTACTGACTGACCTGAAAGGTTGTACATGATACATAATGGGAAGGAGCCTCTGCCTGGGGACCTCAATGACATGAAAAATTCAAAGAACTTAGGCATGCTTTCTGTGTATTGTATGATGATCCTTCTTAAAGTACATGGAGAAAGCCTTTGAAAGACGAATAGACGTATTTCATTCATTATGACATTAGGAGCCAGATACATGTTTTAATACCCATCGCCTTCACTGAACTATCCATTTTATGAAATATATGCATGATACACTTCTGAATTTGTATGTATTTAACACTGTCTAAAAATATTTGTGGCCTGGTGCTAGTGGCTCAAACCTGTAATCCTAGCTACTCAGGAGGCTGAGATCTGAGGATTACAGTTCAAAGCCAGCCTGGGCAGAAAAGTCTCTGTGACACTCTAATCTCCAATTAACCACTCAAAAAGCCTAAGCAGCATTATGCCTCAAGTAGTAGAAAGCTAACCTTGAGCACAAAGAGGACAGTGCCCAGGCCCTGAGATCAATCCTAACTGGCTAAAAAATTGTCAGAAACTAAATTCTTAATCATGTCATTGGCGTAATGAATAACATGTTAATCCAAGGGAAAATAAAAACAAAACAAAAGAGCATAAACTGTGTTCCAGTCCTAGGTGAAGGAAAATGAACTGGCAAATGATTTTCAAGAGCATTTAAGATTTTGGTAGAGAAAGCTTCTCCGTATCAGTAGCTATTGTTTTCTGCCAAGCGAGAAATTCTCCCTACAAAACATGTTTAGCAACCCAATACTGATAGACTGGGTCTCTGTGATTTTTTGAAGTTTGAGGACATATGAGAGGAAAAATGACTATGCCCAATATTGATTTTTCAAAGCAATGATCCATTGTGCTCTTCAGGGAGATGGAAAACCTTGTCAGTGTAAGAATTGACATAGCAATGCTATTCATTCCCTTATCCACACATTAGGCCTATGCCTTGTGATTGGAAATGATGAAAATGCAGAAAAATGCAAGCATGCACATTTCCATAATCATCCTCAGATAATATCCTTGGACAATCATCCTCAGTCAAAATGCTAAGACAATTTTGCCATTAAACATGAAAACCTCTTGCATATCCATTCCCCTATCCATTAAAGCAACAAACAAAAAACAACTATTGGAATCAGACAAAGTAAGATTTCCTAGAGCTTTCGTATAGGGAAACTAATATATCTGTTTATAGTAAAGTTTGTTTTCATGCAGGGCAAGCAGACATCTAATTGCTGGCTTGATTCTCCTACCCAGGAGAGTGATGGAGGACAGTCATTTTCACGAAGGACAACAGAACCCAAAGCCTTCAAGTGGAGCTAGAGATTAGTACTACAATTCCAGCAGTGCGGGACTTCCTTGCATAGGTGTTTTTATGTTTTGTTTTGTTTTGTTTTTTTCAGAATTTGGGAAAATTAAGTGTAGAAGCCTAAGAACCATTCTTTATTTTCAACTAGAAAAACAATGTAGTGTATTATCTGAAGTAATAAAGACTTATTACTGTTTACTGTGCAGCTCACCTTGAGCTGGGAAAGAACGTTGGTCCAAGCCTTCATAGAATAAACAAAATATTTATGTTGATTTTTAGCCAAAAGAGATTATAATCAATTCTGGAAATGTTATATGAATATTTTAGGAAGTTGTAGATCCATTGTTCTTTTGGATATATAGATACACACACATATACACTAAACTCAAACAATCATCATCAGTAATATGTATGTGTAGAAACAGGCTGATATGTGATTCCAGCAAAGGGAGATATTTGAACATCATTCTCTTACCTAGAAAATTAAAGTTTAGAAAAATCAAAGAGGAGAACAATTGTAAGGACTGACTGAACAGTTCTTAATAAAAGTTAACAAAAACTTAAATGAAAATGTCTGGAATAAGCTGGATACTGGTGACTCATGCCTGTAATCATAGCTACTCAAGAGGCTGACATCTGAGGACTGTGGTTCAAAGCCAGGGTAGGTAGAAAAGTCTGTGAGGCTCCTATCTCCAATAAACGAAAGTAAAGTTAGAAGAGGCACTGTGACTCTAATAGTTCCAGCCTTGGGCACAAAGAGCCTCAACGACAGGGCCCAGGCCCTGAGTTCAAGCTCCACAATTGGCAAGAAAAGTAAAGAAAATGTCTACTACTACCTTCTTGTAATCCTCATGTGAAGTTTCCTCAAAATCACATGAGAAACAATATAAATTTCATATTTTGAAACTCTAAGGTATTAATATTACATTTAAAAATTATTTTAATGTATAGTCAGTTGTACAAAGGGGTCTCAATTCAACATGCAGTAAAATACATCTTTCTTTTTTTTTTCCAGTCTTGGGGCTGGAACTCAAGTCCTAGGCACTGTTCTTGAGTTTTCTCAAGGCTAGAACTTTACCACTTGAGCCACAGCACCACATCTGGCTATTTCTGTGTATGTGGTACCAGGGAATCTAATCCAGGGATTCGTGCATGCTAGGCAAGCACTCTACCACTAGGCTATACTCCCAGTCCCAGCATAGTACATCTTGAGCAACAGTATTGGTTACTATTATGTGACTACAAAAATAAAATGTGTATGGAGGGAGGAGAGAGAAAGAGGAAGAGAGAGAGAAGAGAGAGAGAGAGAGTGTTTAATACCTAAGGGTGTGGATCAAAATAGAGGCTCCATTCACGTTCAAGGAAAGGAGAGGAAAAATTGGGAGGTAATCCAGAGAAGCTTACTGAGGTGAAGACTATGGACCCTAAGTTGTGCCCTGAAGTGCTTGATTAGTTAGAAAGGAGGAGGGGGTGCATGCCAGGAGAAGGGAGAAGCATGAGGCATGAGAATAAAATGGGATGACAAGAAGGAGAGCTCCCTGAATGGAAGAGAAAATTCATGTAACCATCAGGAATATTCAAGTTGAATATGCAGTAAGGATTCAGATGATCATAGGTTAGGGATATAAATGGAGAGAGTTCAGGGAAACAAATGATGTATGACTGCCAGACAGTACTGCTGATGTTAAATAGTTGTCTAAATGGGCTGACAGAAATCCATCTCCATGAAGGATTGCCCTGACCTTTAGGGTTGTTGATACAAATTCCAGAATTGAAGAGTTCAAGTAATTCCTTCCCAGAGCAAATGACCACTTCCTGACACAAATAGCTGGAGTCCCTGGTCCCTAGGGCATTTTTCAACATTTCTCAGTCCTGAGCAGAGAGAGAAATATCACTAGCACACTCAATGTGTACTGCAAGAAAGCGAAACAAAAACAACAACCAAAAATCCTTAGAGCTACTGAATACTAGAGTTCTTCATGCATATCTGATGACATTCCTATCATCAAAAGCAAATGGTAATCACAAACATGCCTTTTCACCCTATGTTTAAATCTTACCTTTCTAAAGCCAAGTATGCAAATATTTTACCTTTTAAAAAGCTAGTGTACATATTACTGTGCTTACATAATTGGCTTCTCCATTTCAAAGATGACTCAAATATTTCTATAATCTGTATATATACACATGCGAGTGTGTTTGTGTGTGTGTGTGTGTGTGTGTGTGTGTGATTTCTCTTTTTAACATGAATTACCTTTTCAAGAGTGAAAGGTTCATACTACCCTGTTTTATCTCACCACTATCTATGATTGGTCAAGAAAAACTTTGGTTCCTGTCCATCTTGGCTTCATGACTATGACAGAAGAAATTCCTTGGTGATTTTCTCTTGTGTTTCATTCCCTGTCAACATCAGGTACTCAAGGAGATTCTTCTCCCTGAAGTTTATTTATTCTGACAGTTAAAGCACTGGAAAGTGGGAAGAGGAAGAGTGGGAATCAATAGGAATTTCCTCAAAGAGACAATTGCATTTGACTTTGAATGATGAATAAATTTCACAGGGTGGAATGGTGAGAGGGAACGTTTAATATGAGACATACAGTTAAGAGGAAGGGGTCTTTGGATGGGCCAGGAATGTGAAATGTGGTGAAGGCAGTTGCTTTAAATTGAAATGCCAAGAACTCTTTTATGCCATATTAAAAGTAAATCTACTCACTTGTTCATTCATTTATTCACTCTTCTATTTGTCCTTTTGTATGTATGTGCTTGTAGTGGGACTTAAATGCTAAGCTTCATGTTTTCTTGGCTTTTTCACTCAAGTGGTGCTCTACCATTTGAGACACACCACCACCATTTCTGGCATTATTTTTGCCAGTCCTAGGCTTGAGCTCAGGGCCTGAGCACTGTCCTTAGGTTTTCCTCAAGGCTAGATCTCTACCACTTGAGCCTCAGCACCACTTCTGGCTTTTTTCTATGTGTGTGGTACTGAGAAATCAAACCCAGGTCTTCCTGCATGCTAGGAAAGCACTCTACCACCAGGCCAAACTCCTGGCCCCACTTCTGGCATTTTTTGCCAGAGTCTTACAGACTTTCCTGCCTAGGCAGGTTTAGAACCCAGATCCTCAGACCTTAGCCTACTGAGTAGTTAGGATTACAGACATGCTCCACTTGTGCCCATGCTATTTGCCTTTTTGAAGAAGTGCCCAGCAAAGACTAAAAAGAAGGAATAAAGGGAAACATATATATCCAAATTTTTGCATGAAAAATTGCTGCTAGTCTTCCACCCCACAGAGCCCTAGAATTTGCAAATCCTCTGGACTAGCAGAATTGTGCACACCAATGGGCCTTCATTTCCATTTTAGGCTGCAGGCAATGGGAAAGCTGGCATCTGATGGGCAGCACGTCTTTGACAGGAAATCCTCAAGCTTTCATTTTGTGAGGAAAACACTGCTTATTACTCCTGCTTTCCAGATCTCATGCTGAGCTTTGGATGGCTGTCTTTTTTGGGTGTGGGGCTTAAATGAGGACCTCCTATGGAGAGCACAGACACATTCTATCCTTGATGCGACAGTTCAACATCCTATTTATCTCATGGAAACGTTGCCCCTGAAGTTTAAGTCCATGCACTATTGTCTACCCCTGACACTGTGGAGCTACTGTAGAGCTTTGCTGTGTCAGGCAGAGTTGTTGAATGATATAGAAGAGAAAAAAAGCAAGCAATGGACAGAGAGGAGTTTTGTCTTTTTTCTCTTCTTCAGCAAGAACTCTAGATATTATTCGACACTATTGCTATTGTCTACTATGTCTTTTCCTGGATTCATCAACATTGAAAGAATCCTTTCTGACACTAAATACATTGAGGTGTTCGGTAAACTTAAAAAAAGTTTCTATGTAAATACAAATGTGTTTTTGGCAAAAGGACTGCATATAAAACACACACTTAGGAATGAGTAAGGGGATTCGGGCTGGAATTGAATAAATACTGGCCTGCAGCAGTGCACAGAAAGAAGCGGAAGCAATTTTCTGCTTCCCAAAGGGAGACAACCCAAGCAGAACGTGAAAGTTGAGGATTCCTGGGAACATTGGGGAGAGAATGGGAAGAGGAGATGAAGGAGAGAAATACAAGCCTTGAGACTGGATTTTACACATGGCTTCGCCCTTGGATAGTAACTGCCTGCAGGTGAGGTAGATGGTCAAATCTTTGGATTCTCACAGTACATTACGTATGCATGCATTCCATATACACAAAGACAATTTTCAGCATTTTTTTTTACAAATGTGTATTTAATTGCTCTAGAGGAATGATTTGTTTTCGTATTATAAAATCCATTCCACCGTGTTTGTAGGGCTAGGAGGATATGACTCAAGTGCTACAATGCCTGCCTAGAAAAGCACAAGACCCTGAGTTTAAACCACAGTACCAAAGAGAAGTTAAGTTGTTTTTTTTTATTAAAAAAATAAAAGAAGTAGGTTGGTTCTCAATAAACCAGATAGTACAGAATAAGTAACTCTATAATGTAATGATCATTCTATATATCTAGAAACACATGATATTATTATTACTATCAATTAAATGGAGCTCATAGACTATGGCTTAGTAAAGTACTGTTAATATTATTAGGGTACCAATAATATTCTCAGCCTAAGAATATGAAATTTGAGGAAATGGTGCTGTGGTTCAAAGTGGTAGAGTACTAGTTTTGAGTGAAAAAGCTCAAGGACAGTGCCCAAGTTCTGAGTTCAGGCCCCATGATTGACAAAATAAAAGTGGAATTTAGTTTGACAAATGATTAAGTATTTGCTGTTTTATATCTTAGAAATAGGGCACATTTACCAGCAGTTCTCAGACTTGTTCAGGTGCTGGTCTTCTGGGACCTGAATACTCAGTACTGGAACTATCAATTACGAATGGAGCTGGGTGATCATGCAGTCATCAATTTATATCAGGAGATTTGTGTCATTAATCTATTTACCTATACCTGCCTACATTGAGATCACTGAATACGGCTACAGAAAAACAGGCCACCACAGCCAGAGGTCTCAAATACACTGCCAAACTATCAGTTCCCTATGAAGAGCACCGAGGGGGTTAGATTTCAGCCCACCGTACTTGCAAGTGAACCTGAAACTGTTTCATGAATGTCAACAGGGAATATGAAACTTTTTAAATCCAAGATCAAGGACTGTGTATATAAGAAAAGCCATAGTCCGAGTCTCAGCATTGGTGCTGGTTCCTCGAGTCCCACTTCACCAGGTAATGTGGAAGGGCTAGGTGACGTGGGCCGTGCCTGGCATTATGGGAAAAGAACCATGCACTTAGGAACCTGAATATTTTATCATGGTGGTAAGCCAGTGTGACTTTTTTTTTATTGTCCGAATAATGAATAGAGGGATTACAGTTATATTTGTCAGGTAGTAGGTCCATTACTTCTCACACATTGATATCCCTTCTCATGGTTTTGCCCTATTTCCCTCCCCCAACCTCCTCCCAATCCTCTTGTTTTCCCTCCTTCCTTCCCTATTTCAAATAAACAAATAAATGAATATACCAGGTAACAAAGTCAGATGCAGTAACAACATGAAAGTTTTTTTCTTTTTTCTTTTTTGCCAGTCCTGGGCTTGGGCTCAGGGCTTGAGCACTGTGTTTGTGTTTTCTTAAGGCTAGAGTTCTACCACTTGAGCAACAGAACCACTTCTGGCTTTTTTTTTCTATGTATATGGTACCGAGGAATCAAATCTGGGTCTTCTTGCATGCTAGGCAAGCCCTCTCTCACTAGGCCAAATTAATGGCCCTCCAGTGTGACATTTTCCCAGAGGGAAACATTATATTTATCACACACACACATAAACAAACACATACACACACACACACACACACACACACACACACACACACACACACACACACACCTGCCCCTTGCAGTCCTGGAGTAGGTGACTACATTTCCTAAGGTTGTTCATACTGGAAAAGTGTTGTAATACTGTAAACATAGTCTGATCATGGGCAAAGCAAAAATATAAAAGACTCACAGAGAATTGTTCCCACATACTATCCTTATGTCTTGGATTTCTCATTATCTTAAATGATCATTTCACCCTCACTTCAAACATCCCACTTTTCTATGCTCATCTGGAAATATTAGCATATGCATGGGGTTCTAATTTGGGCTTTTTTGCCTTTTCCTAACTACAAGTACATCCCAGTGATCTCAAGCAAGCCCTTATAGTTTTTAGCTTTTTTTTTTTGCCAGACCTGGGCTTAAGCTCAGGGCCTGAGCACTGCCCTTGGACTTTCTCAAGGCTAGAGCTCTACCACTTGAGCCTCAGCACCATTTTCGGCTTTTTTCTATGTATGTGGTACCAAGGAACTGAACCCAGGTCTTCCTGCATGCTAGGCAAGCACGCTACCACTAGGCCAAACTCCCGGCCAGATTTTAGCTTTTAAGTAATAGCTTTGTGCTACATGCTTACAAAATTGCCTCCTTATCCTATTCCTCTTATGAAACCACCACCACAACAACAAAAACGGTGTAACAAATTTCCCATATGACATTTCCACTTATATTTCTAATAGACATCTCAAAATGTGAAACATGGCCATCCTAAGACAATGAGTTTCTCTTTCAAATCTACTCTTCCCCTCCTTTCCTCCTCTCCTTTCACTAATCTTAGTAAATGTCAACATCATCTATTCTGTTGACAAACAGAAACAAAATTGGAGTTAGTTTTTAATTCTGTATTTCCTTTGTTCCTGTCCTCAGAGACAGTTCTTCAGAAAATTCCAAGTCATCCCTAGCTTCCTATGTAATCCCTTTCTACACAGCAGTTAGATAATTTTTTCAAAATTTAAAACAAGTCATACAACCTTTCAGCATAATTTTTTTTGGGGGGGGAATCAGTGGTGGGACTTGAGTTCTGGGCCTGAGGGCTATCCCTAAGCTCTTCAGCTCAAGCCTACTGCCCTACCCCTTAAGTCACAGTGCCACTTACAGTTTTCTGGTGATTAATTGGGAATAAGGGTCTCCAGACTTTTGTGCCTGGGCTGGCTTTGAATCTTGATTCTCAGATCTCAGCCTCCTGAGTAGCTAGGATTACAGATGTGAGCCACAAGCTGCCTGGCTTAGCATAACCTTTTTCTGTATGTTGTGTTGCACTTAGAGAATAAAATAAACTTCTTAGCCTGGCTAGGAAGGCCTCCATGAGCCAGTTGTGTCTCATTCACCAACTTCCCTACATCAGCTTTCCTTACATTCCTCATCTTCCAGCCTATGGTGCAGTTAAGAAACAGAAACTCAGGGTAGTCTTTCAGTCATTGTGCTTGCTATTTTTCACACCTGAAATGTTCCCCAAGTTTGTGTAGGTGGGGGGGTGGGTGTGGGTGTGTGATTCTTTCTTCCCATATACATATTTTTTAATGTTGTTTCATTTGTGTAAATCCAATCTATAACCAGAGATAGCTTTTCTCAGGTCATATCACCCTATTTTAATCACACACACACACACACACACACACACACACACACACACACACACACACACAACGTATCTGAGATTTCATGTATGAACTTAATTTCTTTTCAGTATGAGCCCTTGAGAATCAGTGTCTCTTGAATATGTCTTGCTTTCAACAACACTCAATAGACGCAACATTTAAATGGATGGATGGATGAGTGAGTGATTTAATCACATCTGTAGGTGAGGGGTCCTTGCAGAATAGTTAAAATGTTGGAATTCTTTGCATTATCTTTTGGCATGGTTAGATTAATGCACATTGATAACAGGTATTGAGCTTTCTGAAAGACTGTATAATGAATATATACTACTTCAACTTAGTTTTTCCATCAGAGAAATTTCAAAACCAGTTTTAGGAAAGCATATTTAACATGAAGTATTGTTACACAATAATGTATAGATTTGATGGTCCTGCCTTATCAATTACATTAAAATAATTTTTACTGTCTTTTATGTGTGGTCACTATATAGAGCCTGAAGTTTGGGCAGTGAACAAAGTGGAAACACTTTCACAGTTGTTCAAGTATCAAGAGGCAAGAAACAGAAACACCTAGCCAGAGGTTTGGAAGAATAGGAAATGCTTTTTTCTCATATTTAAACTTGGAAAGAAGCAAAGTGATATATATATATATATAGTATTACCTATAAGCCAATCCCTCAAGTAACTATATGCATTCATAAAAAATTAAAAACCAGCCTTTGCACTTTTTTATGGGTAGTTCATGAATAGATCTAAGAAATTATCATTTACTATCCAAATATAGAACACTATCTGACCTTGTACAAGAATAGACCAGAATAGACCAAAGCCCAAAATATAAAGCCTGAAACTATGAAACTATTAGGAGAAAACATAAGGAAACACTTCAAAGCATTGGTGTAGGCAATGATTTTTTAAATAAAATCTCAGAAGCTCAGACAACAAAAGCAAAAAAGAGACAAATGGGTTTATATCAAACTAATAAACTTTGGTGCCGTAAATTTGAAATAATGACCACAGTGGAGTGAAAACCTATAGAATGAGAGGAAATATTTGTCAACTACTTCTTCTGAAAAAATATCAATGTTCTAACTATATGACAAACTCAAAGAATTTTGACAATAACAATAAAACCAAATATCCAATTAAAATGAGCAATCTAAATAGACATTTCTCAAAAGAATACAAATAGTTTGTAAATACATAAAAATATTCAGTATCAGGAAAATGGCAATTGAAACCACAATAAGATATCATCTTACTCTAGCTAGAGTGGCTATTATCCACAAGATAATAAATAGCAGATATTGGAAAAGATGTGGGGAAAAGGGAACTCATATTATTGGGACTCTATTATTAGAAATAGAAATTAATACAGAATCATATGAAAGGAAGGAATAGGAGATACACTAGGCCTCCTTGGCACAGGTCGAAACTTTCTTAATAAGGACCAAGAATCACAACAAATCAGAGAAAGGCTGGATAAGTGGGACTGCATTAAACTGCAGAGCTTTTGTATGGCAAAGGACATAGCTAGTAAACTAATCAGGAAGCCTACAGAGTGGGAGAAGATCTTCACCAACCAAACAATGGACAAAGGCCTCATATCTAAAATATATCAACAACTCAAAAAATTGAATCACTCCAAAACTAATCTCCAAAGTAACAACCATCCCATTAAAAAATGGGCCAAAGACTTAAAGAGAGTCTTCTCTAAAGAAGAAACAAAAATGGCCTATAGACACATGAAGAAATGCTCAACATCTCTGGGCATAAAAGAAATGCAAATCAAAACAACTCTAAGATTCCACCTCACTCCACCTAGAATGGCCAGGATCAGGAAAACGAATGACAACAGATGCTGGAGGGGATGTGGCCAGTAGGGATCACTACTACACTGTTGGTGGGAGTGCAAACTCATTCAACCACTATGCAAAGCAGTGTGGCAGTGCCTCAAAAGGCTAAACATAGTACTCCCCTATGACCCAGCAATTCCACTACTTGGCATTTACCCAACCATCCAGAAACAAGGACATACTAAACCCACTAGCACAACAATGTTCATTGCAGCACTATTCACCATAGCAAAGATATGGAACCAACCTAGATGTCCCTCAGTTGATGAGTGGATCAACAAGTTGTGGTATTTGTACACAATGGAATTCTATGCTGCTGTCAGAAAGAATGACATCGCCACATTTGTTAGGAAATGGAAAGACTTAGAAAAAATCATATTCAGTGAAGTAAGCCAGACTCAAAGGAACTTATGCTCAATGGTTTCCCTCATTCGTCATAATCAGTAGAAACCTTGGGCTCTACTAGCAGAGATTTGCAATAGAGCAAAATCTTGATACATAAGGCCATATAATGTGAAGCTAATTGAAAGGACCTCCAGGATATTGAAACAAAAGCCATATAATGAATGACTGTTGTCCTTAATGTACTATGTTGTCTCTCATCTCCTTTGCTGTCCCTTGGTCATCTCATATTGGTATAGTATCTCACTTTGTTATCTGATATATTGAATTTATTTGTATTTGGATATTTGAAATTTGATAGGGAAGGGGGGAAAACCAAGATGGGTGGGGGATGTAGGGGGGGAGGGAAATGGGTACCAAGACATGTGAAAGGGTATCAATGTATGTGAATTAATGCACCTTCTATCTGGCAAATATCATGTAACCCTTTTACTAATTACAATAAAAAAATTAAAAAAAAAGATCCCTATAGGGGCCAGGAGTGTGGCCTAGTGGTAGAGTGCTTGCCTACCATGTGTAGAAAAAGCTGAAAATGGTGTTGTGGCTCGAGTGGTAGAGCCCTAGCCTTGAGGAAGCACAGGGACAGTGCTCAGGCCCTGAGTTCAAGCCCCAGGAGTGGCAAAAGGGAAAAAAAATCCCTAAACTAGATCTACCTTATAATTCATCTATTTCACATATTCAAATGTACACATAGTGAATGAAATTAGCATATCAACAAGATAGCAGCATGTCCTTGAATTTATTACAGCATTATTTACAAAAATCAAGATTTGGTATAAACATGGGTATTTGTCAACAGATGACTAGATGAAGATGGTTAAATAAACACCACAGAATATTATTCAGTCATGTGCAGCAAAATGGATAGAGCTAGAGGACATTAAGTGAAATAAATAAATCACAGAAAGTGTCTATGGATTTGTAGAAGCTAAAAACTGCTGATGCTAATGTAGAAGCGTGATTACTAGATGTGAGTGGTGGTGGGATTGGCAGAAGGGAGATCGGATAATAGGTTTACAGATAACAGGAATAGGGTTTAGTACTACACACCACAGTGATGTAACTAGTTCACAATAAAGATGAAATGGATCCAATCACAAAGCAATGATAAAGAGATGGAAATGTCACTTGACCTGATATGAGAAACACATGCTGTAATCACACGTTATGCCCATGCATATGTGCAATTATTATAGAGTAACAAAAATAATTTCCAAATGGGATAACTCCAACAACTCTACCATAAAAATTAGAAGGAATCCCACATAAGTATATTTGAAAACTCTCTATTATTTTTTATCTACTTAAACTGTGGTTATACACAGTTTATAACCACACTGTGTATAACCACAGTTTAAGTGCTACATAATAAGAAAAAGGAATTATCATTATCTAGTTTGATAATTTCAAGTCTACCATTATCTTGCCCTGAGAAAATGTTTCAGTAACCTGCTGTTTTGATTTCTTAAACAAAAAGACATATTAACAAAATAAACATCTCATTTTCAAATCAACAGATCATTTAATAATGAATTCCTTAGTCTTTTCAAAATTTAGTTTTATATAAAACATTAATGATGAAACACATGATCAAACAAAAACTAACATTACCTAAATTTTGTTATTGGTGTCTATTATTATCTTTTTAGAAAAAGTAAAAAATAGTATAAGAGATCACACAAAAGCATCCAAACTAACAGTTATTTAACTGCATGAATAAAGTGTTAGATCAGCTCCTAAGTCTATATCTGCTGAACCACAGGAACTCCTATTACTCTTTCCTACCTTGTAATTTTTATATGGCCCAAGTGAAATTAATAACCTTGAAGGTAGCCATGAGAGTATTCACACCACAGGATTTGGCACATACTAAATTCAAGTTCCATTTTTCAAATAACCTTATTCTCTCTGTACTACCCCTTCCCTCCAAAGATCTGGTTAGTAATAATAATAACCCAAAGACAGTTTCTTACCACGATTAATGCTCACATTCCAAAGACCCTCAGGATTGTGGTGTTAGAATTCAAATGAATCTCACTTTGACAGATGTTCTGAGATGGAAGCCAGATAATGAAATCATGTGCAATCAATAGCAGTTCCTAATTTGTACAGTAAGTCTTTGTAGAGAAGAAATGAGAGGGGGAAAAGGGACAGAGAGAGGGAGTAAAGAGGGAGAGGACAAGAAAGGAAGGAGGAGGGAAGAGAAAGGAGCAGAGGAAAGGAGGGAGGCAGGAAGGAAGAAAGAAGGTAAAGAAGGGGTAAAAAAGAAGACCCATTTCTTTTCTAGATTTCTCTTTCCATTTCTCACTTAAATACCCTAGAATCTGACAGTATTACAAGCCTCTAAAACTGCTTTAGCTATAAAGATAGATGATTCAACCACATTCCTGTTAATTAAAATAAAAGATAGTTTTAAGTGAAACTAGGAAGCAAATTCTCTATTTGAAAGTGCACTGGTGCATAGATTTGAATATTACAGTCCATAAAGACAGCCTATTGTGCTAACAGCAAAGCAGTAAATACTACATTATCTCTGATGGGTCCTTCCATCCACTCACACACAAGCATGGTTATTTATTACAAAGAGCCTCTTCCACTCATCCGTTAGTCAGAGAATTTGGATGGGACTTAGTAAATAGGAATCAAAAATAGAAAAACAAATCAAAATATTTATTCAATGGTTTCCCTCATTTGTAATAATTAGTATATATCTAGGACTCTCCTAGCAAAGGATTTCAATAGCTCAAAACCTAGGTATATAAGGTCATGAAGGATGAGACTAAATGAAAGAATCTCTAGGATATGGAAACAAGAGCTTTATCTTGTGCAATTGTTGTTCTTAAAGTACTATATTATTTCTCTTCTCTTCTTTTGCCTTTGGTTAATCTCATATTGTTACTGTAGCTGACTTTTTACCTAGTATATTTTATATATGTTTATTTGTTTTTTTTGAAATAGGAAAGGGAATGATGGAAAACAAGATGATTGAGGGGAAGTGGGGGAGGGAAATGGGAACAAAAACATGAGAAGGGGTATCACATGTGAGAAGTAATATATTTACTATCTGGCAAATGTAACTGTAACCCCTCTATACATTACCCTGACAATAAAAAATAAAATAAAATAAATACAGCACTACTTAAGTGCAAGGCCAGAGTAAATAAATTGTTGGTGTTTCCTTTGCCTTTTGCTAGGACCCAAGAATATCTCCCGTCATCCCCTTCCCTCACCATTCTACACTTGCAATTGTGAAAAGAATCAGTTACATATGTCAAGATCATTCCTTTTAAATAATTAGTTTGTGGCCAGATGTGATGGCATGCAGGATATAGGAAGAGAGGGAGAGAGGAAAGAAAGAAGGAGAACAGGCAGTATGATGTGGAGAAAGAATTTAGTTTTAGGAGGCCTTCAGTTGAGAGCATAAATTCTTTCTCCCAAAATTACCTTAGGAAGTAACCGGTAGAAGAGGCTTATTATGCCACCTATTACGAGCCCTCCATACCATCCCTTCACTTCTTTACTTCTTTATTGAAAGAGGAGAGAGAGAGAGAGAGAGAGAGAGAGAGAGAGAGAGAGAGAGAGAGAGAGAGAGAGAGAGAGAGAGAGAGAGAGAGAGAGAGAGAGAGAGAGAGAAAGGGAGGAAGTTCAATGGGGCTTTAGTGGCTTATAATCATAGCTACTCTGGAAGCTGAAATCTGAGGAAAACCAAACCCAAGAAACATCTATCTACAATTAATCAGCAAAAATCCTATGGTAGAGTGCTAGCCTTGAGCACAAAAGCTTAGGGATAGTGCCTAGGCCCTGAGTTTAAGTCCCAAGGACTGGTGCGCACACACACACACACACACACACACACACACACACACACACACACACACGCACACAAAGAGGGATCATCCCTGAACTTAATAGTACAAGGAGAGAATGACTGCAGACCAATCACTAAAAATTTCCAAATAATTAAACAAAAAAGATCATTTGATTTCAATATTATGTCTTTTATAATAAGCAAATGATTATGTGTGTTCTAGTAGTAGAGTTTGAACTCAGGGCCGCAGGAATTTGCTTGGCTTTTTCACTCAAGGCTGGAATTTTGCCAAGTGAGCCACACATTCACTTGATACTGATTATTCTAAAACAAAACAAATCCTAAACCCAAACCTACACAAACCTACACATGAAACAAACATGCCGCATACCTCAGGCTGGAGTTGAACTCCAGACCCTCCTACCTTTTTAGTTTCTTTTTCAGGGGCCTATTTAATCCTTTGTTTCTGTGTGGATTTGGTTCCCAGTATAGGAAAACAAAACAACACACACAAAAGCAAAGCCCAGAAGCCTTTTTAATAAGACAGCTACAGAAAAAGGTTCAGAATCCACAGCCCTTGATTAGTAACAAGCTCAGTATGAATGCATGAGGTAGAGGTCATTAGGATTTTACCTGGGTCTTTTTACACGTCTATGGACATTTCTCACCCTCTAATATGGATGCATATGAGACCCCTAATAGGGATAACGACACAAGCATTAGGCAAAAGATATACAACTTGTTACTTACTTCCATGCTTTTCTCTTGAGGATTCGAAGTGTGTTGCACACTTTGGTGAACCTAGCCTTAAAGAACTGAAAAATCTAATCAGTCACAGGTTTTCACAAGCAACAGGAAACTGACCTAAGGAGACAGAGTAGAACTGAAGATTCTTTTTTTTTTTTTTGAAACACCGTTCTTTTCATTAACCTAAAGAGTTGACTGGGTATTAGACTGTATGGGTATTTTAATCACCCCAGATAGTTTTTAAATGCAGCTTCCTACCCTTTAGGTTTATGAAAAGTAAATGAGGAAAAAGATTTTCCTTTGCCCAAATAGAATGTGAGCAGATAAAAATGCAGCCTAGGCTGGGAGCCCAGCCTAGTGATGCAGTGCTCACCTAGCATGCATGAAATTCTGGATTTCATTCCTTGGTACCACATTCACAGAAAAAGCCAGAAGTGGGGCTGTAGCTCAAGTGGTAGAGTGCTAGCCTTGTGCCTTGAGAAAGCCCAAGGACTGTGCCCATGCACTGATTTCAAGTCCTAGAACTGACAAAAATAAATAAATGCAGCCTACTTCTACTTAGCCCCAATTTCTAGTTGTTTAAGGATTTCTGTATATATTCCTTAGAAAATGAGGCCATAACTACATTTTCCTTAGCATGTTTTCTTTAAGATATGAATATTTCATCATTGGGAACCAAGATCAGTAAGAGTAAGTCTAGATCTCAACAGCTTTATCAAAGCAAGAAATTTTGGTAATAAATATATCTAGACATTGAGGTATCATTAGTACCCTGTTTAGAATTCTGTTAATTAATTTGCTCAATAGCCTCCTTCTTTGCTATATATGTTTGTAGCAACTCTCTATTGCCATATGATGGTATGTTAGCTCACACATGTATACCAAGAATATTAAGTATTATCAGAGGGATCCTGTTTAGACTGTAAAAATGTGAATGCGATCTACAAACTGCCTTAAGGCAATGTAGGGACAGGAAACCTATTTTGCCTTTTTTCCCCTTAATGCCTTTTCCAGTTTTAAGACCCAAAGCCCATTCAGCCACAAATATGTAGGGCAAGTAGAGAAAAGATAAGGGTAGTATTTGGTTAAATTTTTCTATAATTCTAAGGAACAGAACCCACAGGAATGGGATTTGAAAAAGTGCATTGGTCAGTTGCTAACCTATAATCCTTTTGGTCTGAAATAGGAATTGGAAGGAACTGAAAAGTCTGTTTCAGCAAAGTTAGTCTTCAGATTCTTGTTCATAACAGTCTGAAAAGTGTTTTTTTCCAGACCCTTGCAAGGATTGCTTTAACAGCTCTAGGACTGAAACTAGGCAAATATGAATTTATAGGATAGTACCTAGAGCCAAATGCTGACTCCAATATTACCACTAATTACAATGAGCATTGAAGAATAAAGTTGTTTATCTAATAGTTCGCCAAACCTACCACTTCCAAAGGTTTCAAAGGTTAATTAAAGCAAAGAGAAATTTCAGTCTTAATCTCTTTTATTTAGGGTTCATCAAGAAAAGTAGGCTTCCCTGAGTTTCCTGTTATGTTTCCTACTTGATTTCAGCACTGCTAAATGAAACAAAGGAGAGAATAATTTAGGGAGTAAGACCTAGTATATACAAGAATCCTGGAGTTCAAAACAGCAGATGACAGGCCTGAGGCAGAAAAGGTGAAGGAGGATAATTAAAGAAAGACCTCTAGATTTGAAATTCAGAATCAATAATACTGTTAAAAGCTGTCTTTTACAGACAGCCAAACTACTACCAGTCTCAGAGATCTTAAGTTTTAAGTAACAGAAAGAGTTTATCTGGTAAGGAAGCATCATAGTTTACTACTTTGATATTTGGCAAAGAAATAATTTATCTAAACATTTTGAACCTGAAATAGGCTGAGGCAGATGACCTTAAAATGCTTTAAATAAATGAAACAATATTTCCTACTTGGAATATAATTAACCTTTGGGGGTACTTCACAATATAATTTGTGTGCATATGTACATCTGTGCACAAATATATATGATAAACAAACATTACTTGTAGAGATAAAAGGGAAATAGCTTTTCTGTCCATAACAATTAATCATTTGTTTTATATTAGCAACTAATTAATAATTAAAATTCTGATAATTTATCTTACATTATTAACTAAATTGTGACCCCCATCCCTTCAAAAAAAGCTATGTTGAACTAACTTCCAGTAATGTAACCTAATTTGGAAATTCGGTTTTTGAAGATATAATCAAAATTAAGAAAAAGCTCTAGTTTGATGCTGCATCTTGTTAGAAAGAGCGATTGCATTTGGAAATTAAAATGTACAAGAATAGTCGGTAGCAAGAGAAGCACAGCAATCAGCGATGGCTGCTGCATCAGTTCATTTTACTCTGAGGACTGATGGCTGGCCACAGACGCCCTACAAAATACCCCATGCAACACTGAGCCAATATGTTTTGAGGACATTTAATAAGCTACGAATCACACTGACCAACAAAGGTACCATAAGGTGCTATCCAGAGAATAGCTGTGCTTTTGAGGAGAGAAACAGTCAGATAAAACACCTAGGGGAGTATGGTGGGGACACGATCAAGGAATTGCTAACGGAACTATCCTCCACTCTCCACTGAATGATTCTGTTGAGATCTGGTGGATGAATAGGAGTTAGCATAGACAGGAAGGGGGAAAATGGTTTCAACTGAAAAGGACCAGAGGGCCTGGGTCTGAACAGCAATAAAGAAAGCTTTGGCATTTAATGCACCATAACTGAGAGAGAGAGAGAGAGAGAGAGAGAGAGAGAGAGAGAGAGAGAGAGAGAGAGAGAGAGAGAGAGAGAGAGAGAGAGAGAGAGAGAGAGGTGTGTCTGTGTGTCTGTGAGAAAGAAAGATGGCACTGGATAGAGAGGAAGAGCATTGTGAGCCACTTAAGGAATTGCAATAATGTTGTATGGACTTTGGTATTTAGGATTTTGTTTCAAATAAGGGATTAATAGGATCTGATGTACATGGAGAAATCCTGCTCTAAGCATACAGTGAAGAAAGGATTGGAAAGGGATAAATAGTAAATATGAACTGCCTGCACCTTAAGAAACCAGAATCTAACAAGTATTCTGATTTGTGTTTGCCCATTGCCTTAATTCCTCAAGCACATATAAGATCTAATTTTACATTAACCTCCCACCAAAACTCAAGAGATATGTCGACCTGGGATCACTTTCTGTCTCTTATCTAGTCTAGAACGGTGGCCTAGAAAATAAGATAATTTACCCAGAATCACACAGATGGTTGACAGTAAAACTGGGAATGGAAACGTGTCCTCTTTAACTTCCTGCCATGTGTGTGCTCCATTATATCGGAATGCACATTGCCCGCTAATTAAAATTTTACTGCCATCCGGAGAGAAGGCATTGCTTCATGAAGCCAGAAAGATGCACTGGGAAATTCTTTAGGTCCTGAACAGCTGGAATAGCTAGAGGGATGCTTGTCTCTTATCCCCATAGGCACACATGTGCACAGCGCCACCAAGTGGTAGAAAATACCTCATTTAGCTGCTGAGCTCCAGGCGAGGAAAGAACTAGTACTACTCTTGCTTAACACAGAGCAGGGATTGAGGGGGAAAAAAAATAATCTTAACATGCCATTGTCTCACCTATATTATTTTGAAGTATGTTTGCTTTAGTAGACATACCATCACAATTTGTGGAAGCAAGGGAAGATGATGAGCAAGGGGGGCAGGGGATGTTGCTGAATCATCATTGTCTTTCCTCCTCAGGCTTGCATGGGAAGTAAAAGTAGGAATTTCCTCTTCCTCTTGGAAGGGTGGTTATAAGATTTAGTAGCTCTATTGCTGTAGCCACAATAAAGAAATACACATAGGGCTCAATCTAGACTGAAACTGTCCTGAGCCTTTTGCTTATTTAAGTTGGAGTAGTACAATCCAGACAGCCAAATTCAGAGTCTAAGAAAGAAAGGTGCATGAAAAAAAATTGGTCTTTTGTCATACATCCTCAGTTTCTAACAAAGAAGCCAAGACAGCTTCCTAAATACAGATTTTGTGATCTTTCTCTGCCTGTCAGAACAAGAAACTATATTGTATGTTTGGGGCCAAGCGTAATTCGTCACAAAGTATTTGTTTACCTGGAATGTCCACCTGGGCTTGGCTGTCTCGTGATCTAATAGGAGATCATTGGTAGAGGGATTAGGGAGGTGGGATTCAGCTCACCTTCTCCTTAGAGAGTTTTATTTTTTTCCTCCCTCCCTGGATTGGTTATAAAGCTCTTCTTCAGCTGCACACTAATTGAAAAGAAGCAGTGGAAGCTGGCAATGTATAGTTAAGAGTCTGGGATGTTGAAAATACACTGATTTGTACTTGGCAGAGAGAAGAGCAAAGAAATAAACATCTCACTAAGAGCAACCATCAGGACAATTCGTCTCCAAGTTTCTGCTGCAAGATTCAGTGCCACCAAGTCCTTGTTCGCATTAATGAAGGACTGTAGCTGAGCTTATGTCACCACTTGGATAGAGACACCAGGGCAAATATCTCATGGACACAGGACAGGCTGGCTTAGGAGGGTAGCCTCAGGGAATAGCCTTCTGTGCAAGGCACTGTCATTGGGAGGAGACAGAAGTTTGAAAACCTAACATCTGTGATGATGAACAATGCCTCAGTACTCTCTGGGAGGTGAGGAAACATTAACCTTGTATTGTGGCCAAATTCCCATTTTATTTTATTTTCTTCATCTTCCTTCAATCTGTCCTCCCCGCCCTCACAGCAACAGCAAATGGACATTATATGCTGTTTATTTTCAAACCTTGAGTTTCAAGATAATGTTGTTGCCTTATAATAACATAAAGGTAGATTAAATCTATTGTACTATTTCATCAGGGTTCAGTGGGGTATTAATTCTTCAATGGTTGTTATTATTTGGTAAGGCCAAGAGCAAAGATATAGAAGTTAACACTATCTCTGGGGTTTCTTTCTCAAACAAGCTCAGTCCTTTGGCTTCTGATAATATATGATGATGAAAGCATGGCTTCTGCTTGGGAGTTTGGACTCCAGGAGAAATGAACATATATACAATTAAGAAGAGCTATTACCACAACTTTTTGATCCACTCATCAGGGTATTTGTACACAATGGAATTCTATGCTGCTGTCAAAAAAAACGACATCGCCCCATTTGTTGGGAAATGGAAAGACTTAGAAAAAATCATATTAAGTGAAGTAAGCCAGACTCAAAGGAACTTAGGCTCAATGGTTTCCCTCATTTGTCATAATCAGTAGAAACCTTGGGCTCTACTAGCAGAGATCTGCAATACAGCAAAACCTTGATACATAAGGCCATACAGTATGAAGCTAATTGAAAGAACCTCCAGGATATTGAAACAAAATCCATATAATGAATGATTGTTGTCCTTAATGTACTATGTTATCTCTCATCTCTTTTGCTGTCCCTTGGTTATCTCATATTGTTACAGTATCTCACTTTGTTATCTGATATATTGAATTTATTTGTATTTGGTTATTTGAAATTTGATAGGGAAGGGGGCAAAACCAAGACTGGGGGTGGGGTGGGGAGGGTAATGGGTACCAAGACATGTGAAAGGGTATCAATGTATGTGAATTAATGCACCTTCTATCTGGCAAATATCATGTAACCCTTTTATTAATTACAATAAAATATATAAAAAAGAAGAGCTATTATTGAGCTACATCCAAAACACAGTGGATGCATAAACAAGAGAGGAATGTACCTGAATCAAAATAGAGGGTTCAATATGCAAGCTAAATAGAATCTCTTAATAAATCTAAAATATTGATGAGCTCTTAAAGTCTTTGGTGACAAGAATATTTCAAGAAAACATGGAAACTAAGTCACAATGTAATCATATACCAGGAAGGCATGATAAAGAGAGGAAAGACAGACTGTTGTTTGTTGAAATGGGTACTCTCTCATCACAGGACGTGGGTGAATGGAAACCTGTGTGCAAATAGATAAAAAGATCTATCTGTCTGGAAAACAACTAAGTCAGATTCAAAAGATGGGTAGGTAAACAGGAGGGGCTGAAATAGATGTGATCATAGTGGGTGTTTAATATCAGATGAAGGAGTTTGGACTTGATTTTTTTTGCCCGTCCTGAAGCTTGATCTCAGGGTTTAAGCACTGACCTTGGGCCCTCTCAAGGCTAGAGCTCTACCACTTGAGCCACAGCACCACTTCCAGGTTTTTCTATGTATATGGTACCAAGGAATCGAACCTGGGTCTTTGGGTATGTTAGGCAAAACTCCTGGCCCTGGGCTTAATTTTTCATAGTAGATTTCTATACAGTTTTTTAGTAGGGTAGTGGTGTGAAGTCTGGGTGACAGCTTCATTAGGTAACTTTTCTGCATATGTATAATTGTCAACAGAATACATAAGTGATTTCTAAAGTGGAGATTCCAGGCAGCAATGCTTCATGGAAAGATGATTTAGAAAAGACCCAAAGGCCACAAGAAAATATGATCTAAAGTGGAATCTAATAGAGCAATCTTGCCAATAAAAGTTGAAAAAGCATCATTTAAAATGATAAAGACAAAATGTTTCAGAGTGACTGTCTTATCCCATCTGTGCTATTACAACCACACAACACAACACAGATTAGGTAAATTATTTTTAACAATTTAGGAATTTTATTTGTCAGTATTCTGGAAAATACAAAATGCAAGATGAAGGCATCAGCAGATTCAGTGTCTGAGGGCTATCTTGCTGCATCTGAGCATGAGAGGAGTCAGAAGGTGGGGGCGAAGACCTAAGCTAGGCAGGCGCCAGTGACTCATATCTGTAATCCTAGCTATTTGTGAGGCTGAGATTTGAGAATCATGATTCTAAGCCAGTGAGGGTGGGAAAGTTCCAATTAACCACCATAAAACCAGAAGGAGAGGTGTGACTCAAATAGTAGCGCACCAGTCTTGGGCACAACAGCTGAAGGATAGTATTGAGGCCCTAAGTTCAAGCCCCAGAACATATGCATACACATATACACTCACTCTCATAAGCCAGTTCTTTCTAGGTGTTTTTTTAAAAGTGATAATTCTCTCTTGAAGATAGAGACATTCTCCGAAAGGTCCCATCTCTTAATTCTTGCATAAGATGGACAAATTTCCATGGGAATTTTGAAGGGCATACAGTCAAACCAAAGAAGTATCCATTTCTTTTTGTGTAATAGGGAAGAATATTAGAGATTATCTCATAAGATAATTAGATAAAGCACATTACTAATTCTAGTACATTGCGAATGTACAATAGATATCAGCTACTTTATATTGTTGTTCATTTGAAACATGAAGAATATAGAGGAGAGGTTCCGAGTACTTTGCTAGAATAGAAAGTTAATGGGATATGATGACTGACTGAAAATAAGGGTACATATTTACTTTATAGCTACAGCTCCGGATGTGAGAACGTGTTAGAGACACAAGGGCAGGTCAGTAGAAGACTGGAAGAAATCAGACTTAATGTGTCAGGCTTTGAGAATCTTCAATGAGAATTTTCAGTACACTGGGTACAACCAGGAAGCAGCAATTAATTGAAGGAAAATATTGAAACACTGTTTTTGGCTTTGGGGATTTGGCTCATCCTTGCTCCAAGATGGTACATAGCTAAAGAAATCTGTGAATGGACAAAAAGTAATGAAAGCATAAAATGCAAGAGCATTGAAGTTAAAGTATTACCAGGATCCCTAGCTTGTACTAAATTAAATTGCCACATGTCATTTGTACAAAATTTATTATATTCCAGCTTATGTTATGGAGAGTTTGTGGAATGAAGAATATGCATTTAAATGTTCCATCTTGTGCTCATAAATAATTTCTCATTTCTTTAGGGATGTCTTGTAGGTAATTGCATTGAGGATAAAATAAATAAATTCCCACTATTTTGTTTTGCCAGTCAATAGCCAATAATCAAACTTCTCCCTAGAGTTCAGCATTGTGAAATTCGTAATTCACTTGTCCTTTTAACAACATAACTCTAAATAAGCATAAAAATCTAGAACTGGTATAAGCGAAATTTCTTTAGCAAGAAGTGAAAGGAGTTGGGATACTGAAACCTTTTGGAGAACATTTTAGCAATAAAAGTGATCTATTGAATAAATTATAATTTATAAATTATACTATATAATAAGCAGCAGAAAAAAAGTTGCAAAAGATAATGTTTGTGCCTGTGTTTTGATAGGTACAAGTCTACCTTGATACAGATTTTTTTTTCTCTTGGTGACTCCATTTTCATAAATACCACTGTTATGCCTAGCATAATATTCCAATCCAGAAAGTAACTCTTACTAAAATTCTTAACCAAGCTAAACAAGTGATCTTCCCTCAATCTGGTAGTGGTATGTACTCTTGAACTCTAACTTATGTGGGGTGCTGCTGGCTGTAGTTGTAGTCAAAGGTTGCCTAGGCAAGAAAAAATCATCAGACAATATGTTGGAAATGAACTTTACAACTTGGGGGACTGTGGGGAAAGGGAAAGTAGGAGAAAAATGTGGGAATGGGTAACAATGTTCAAGAAGAAATGTCCCCACTACCGTACATATGTAACTGTAACTATAACTGAATATCACCCTGACAAAAAATTAAATGAATAAAAAAAGTCAAAAAATTCATAGCATATGTTTGAAACCATGAATATCTTTGTGCTTTCTGTGAGTTCCACAGGTGTGAGGCTTGGACTTTGAGTGTCCTGGATATATGACCAGGTCAGGTGAGTCCCTCCATGAAAAGACAGGGGCAATCTTAACCAGCATGAGTAATAACTCCTCATGACCTGTGAGCACCACAACCCTTCCCACCACTCTTTCAAGTCTCTTCGAAAAGCAGGAACACACTGTTGGGAACCAGTACCACAGAAACAGAGAGAAGAGTGTGATTGGGCCTGGATGGAAGTAAAGTCACAGAATATTGGCTACATTTTGGTATAGTTTTTAAATGATTTATATTTGCTTTTGTGAAGTTAAAGATGTCAGAAATGTATGTCCTTGTGCTAAATTCAAGGGTTATTAAGAAGAGCTTTTAAAACAGAGCTCCTCTAGGGGTTGGGTATATTGGTCTGTGATTAAGCATTAGTCTGTCATATATTCCCAAGATCAAACCCAAATCCTGGGATAACTTTCTAAGAGTAAACAAAGCCTTTGGGAAGTTTTGTCTTTTATATGAACATTTGTTATAACAGAGCACATATTTAGGATGCTAATGTCAAAAACAAACAAAGAACAAAAAAGGAGTTCTTTATACCAAGGGCTCTTTACTTTTGATCTATTATCCAAGGTTCACCTGTGGACTCGGAAGGTCTATAAATTTTATGTGAAATCTTTGTGTTTACCTTTCTGTTTCTCTGTCTTCTTCATTTGTGAAATTATCCCTAGCTCTTATTATATTCTCAAAATAGATTTTGTTCCAAACATACATCACACAAACAAATCTCCAAAGTTTTCAGCTACTGAGAATTAAATTTAACCCAGTAATTTTTTCTTAATAAAACAGAAAATTAGCTCAACAGTGTCTAGAATGATTTTTCACTCTCAAGATTAAATGAAATAGGCAATTCATAGTGACATCCAATAAAATAAAAGAGCAACTGAGACATAGCATTAAGTTGAGCTTAAGTTGCGATTTGCCTTACAAAGATAAACAAAACAAGGCACTCATATACACACATACACATCATCATCCTCATCATCATCCTTCACTGTTAATACAATTTTAGTGGCTCTTTTACAAGATTTGTGCCACCGTATTAAAATAACTCTAAGGAACTAATATGCTTAGTATATGCATATTAAGCCAAGATGTATATAAATACTGCAATTTATAACTGCCACGATATGAATAGGATAAGAAACCCAGAAAATCTAGTTCTGTACTAGATAAAATCTCAGCAGGTGAAAGTGGTAAGACGTCTGAACTTTATTTGCCCAGGTGTTTTTGCTAGGCAAATCTACATGTGTAGAGTTTATATAGAGTATGATGTGGATAGGACACATTCAAAGGCACATCATGCTAGAAATACTAGCTCACCTATGACATTTCTATTCCTCCACAAAATTAGATATCTTCTGTGTATCAGGATGAACACATTTTGTGCCCATTATTTGTCTGGTTTAGAAGTGACATAACCAATATTTACCCATTGCCTTTTAGCAATGGACTGATTTCTTTCCCTCTCAGGCCACTTTTAATCTATGGACTTATTTTTGAGATTCCTTGCAACATTTAAAATCCATTTCTAGAATAAAACAAATCTGTTTCTAAAGATCCTAAATTAACAGTTACCAGCATCTAAGAGAAAGGAAGGAAATGGTGAGCAGCATAAATGACTCCAGGTACTTCCTGCAGATTTCTGTCTCCTTTAACACTTGTGAGTTGAAGGCTCAGGCCTTAGCCTGCGAGGCTGAGGTGCTAGGATCTTGAGTAGATGGGAACAAAGTGGAGAAGCTCAGCTTGGCAGTGTGTGCCTTCCATCCTAGTTATAGCAGGAAGAATAAAATAGAAGAGTTGAGGTCCAGGCACATACCCAGACAGAAAGGAAGATCCTATTTCAGAAATAGCCAGTGTCCAAAAATGGCCTAGAAGCATGACTCCACATTGGAGCACCTGTCTAGTAAGTTTGAGGTCCTGAGTTCAAGTTCCAGTATTGTTGAGAAGGAGAGGGAGCTGTATGAATTGAAGAAAAATCTACGTATCTATGTAATTTGGATCCACTGATTTTTGAAAAACTTCCTGGTTAGACCAGCATGCATTAATTCTATTCTTCTACTTACAGTTCAAAGTTGAAGAAAGTAGAAAACCAAAGAAAGATCCTTTCTTAATATTCTGAATTTAGATTTGAGCCAGCTGCTTAGAAGGGAAACATGAAAGATTTTTCTCTGGCAGGCATGTATGAAGCACATCCTGACAGCTGAAGAAAGGTGAACCAATTAAACCACTTACTCCTGCTTAATACAGTCCTGTACAGTCCAAGCACCTGGTTTGAAGTAAACATTTACTTTTTTGCTGCGTGACATTTAATCAGCTCATCAGGTAGTGGAGAGTCCTTCCAGGAGTGTGGCTTTCTCTCTGACTTACACTTCTCTTAATTGAAAACATAGTTTAGTATTGGGTAGCCACACCCTGTAACTCAGCATTGCTTTAAGGGATTGAAGAAATGAGATTCAGAAAAGAAACAGATGGAAAAAAGCCCCAGTTCTATTCCCCAGACCTTAACACCTCTTCCACTTTAGCTAGAGCATAGGTTAACAGGAAAGATATCCTTCCATGGATTGTTGGGAAAGCAGTAACTAATCTATTCAAAATACTTTTTGGCAACAGGACATATCAGACAGATGAATTGCAACACTAAAGCTCAAAGAAACAAAGAAGTGCATAACAAATTGGAAAACATCTTGAGAAATTATTTTTTTTAGATGAGAGGAAAATATTGTAGCGGAATGAAAAATTGCTCAACTGATAAATATGCTCAATTAGATAAATTAGTTGACAGTAAAATTAGAAACTAGAACAAGTTCCTAGGCTGATAAAAGCTACAGAGAACTTACATACCACTGCTTTGTCTGGATTCTTAGATGAACTACAAATTGAATGCGCAGATTCAAACAAGTAAGTTATGGCTTTCTTTCTTTCTTTCCTCTGCTGGCAAATGAGGCAAATATCTATACACGGGGCTATTGTAAGTATTAAGTAAAATCTCTCTCTTTCTCTCTTTCTCTCTCTCTCCCTCATATATATATATATATATATATATATATATATATATATATATATATATAGTTGTTGTTGTTGTTTTGGGTTGTGGGGCCTGAACTCAGAGCCTGGGCCCTGTTCCTGAGCTCTTTTTCATAAGACTAGCCCTCTACCACTTTGAGTCATGGCCCTACTTCCTGTTTTCTGATGGTTAATTGGAGATGAGTCTCTTGGATTTTCCTGCCCGGGGGGGGGTTGTCTTTGCACTGGGATCCTCAGATTTCAGCCTCTTGAGTATCTAGGATTATAGGTGTAAACCTCCAGCACTCTGCTTAAGTAAGTATATATGTACAAAGTACTCTGTATAGTGCCAGGCTTAATGTAAGTCTTATGTAAATGTCAGTGGTCTCTGTTCTTTTTCTCACTGTTTCCAGACTGGAAAACACTATTAATAAAGTAGAACCGAATCTTTGTCTTATCCTTTTAAACATGGAAAATCAGCCACAATATGAGTGAGCCCATCGTGATAGCAAACCATCAGACAGCTTGGAGGGATTACTGTTTACCCCAGAGAGATTACTTGCTAGTCCTCAGAAGGCCACCAAGCAGTAAGCAGAGAAGCCTACCTTACCTATAGGTCTTTTCAGGTTCTCACACCCAGGTTCTCCCTGGAGCTGAATGGATTTCTGTCTCCTAACCTTATGAAGTAGACAAGAAGTAGGTAGGCAAGAGGGAAAAAATTCTTTTGCTTTTTATTATTGTTGTTTTGAGGCTGGGTCTGGCTGTGTCGCTAAGGTCGGCCTCATATTTGCAAACCTCTTCCCTCAGTCTCTTGAGTGATGCAATTACAGGTGTTCTTCACAAGGCCTGGCCTACAGATTCTTTTCTAGGCTGTATCTCTGACTGTGTGGTCACCAACATATAGTGGCAAGAGAGAAGTGTCCTGTAATATTTGAATTCTTCCATTCTATCAGCAGGTGCCAGAAGGCTGATAATATTTGTCAACTACCAATCTTGTAGCTGTCTGGAAGCACATTTATCTCCTACAGCCTTTTGATGCTTTTGAAAAAGAAAAATGCCCGAAGTTGCATTCTCCCTGATATGGTGACTGGGCACTGTTTTATCCTACAGCTTCCTGCCCGTCCTTAGTTTTTAGAGTAAGACCTGCCTGTTTTAAAGTGGCAGGGGAAGGACGTAGCAGGGACAGATTTGCCATGACTCATAGGAAAATGAAATGCTATTTTTAAAACAATTTCATTTCTTAGGACCTGGCGAGCTTTTTTCTTTTTTTCAGGCAAAGCTGGTGACTCAGGATGGGCCTGTTTAGGTATAATCAAGTATAAGGCAATGGTCTGGCCATTTCAGTACATAGTAGCTTGACTACATGGAACTAGTTTAATGAGCTCAAATAGGCTGGAATGGTAAACTGTTTGGGCTGTCTGACTGGATTGTGTTTATATGAAATAGTCTTAGATAGAAACAACAGTTGCTACAAACTGTTATGTGCCAGGAGCCTTTCCATTTTTCTTTGTTTTCCCTTTCATTTCCTCTTTTTTTTCCTTTCCTTTCCCTTTCACTCTATCCTTTTTATTTTCTTTTCCTTCTTGTGAGTCCAGTTACTAGAAACAAATACTATTATAGATCATGAACCGATACACATAACACAGATGCATAAAGACAACTCTACATTTTAGAAATCCATCCTTACCTTTAACGTACAAAATGCATCACAACCTCTTCTGTTCTGCTCTACACTGTTTTGAGTACTAAAATGTGGACTTTGACCCAATGCACAATTTCAGAACTCATAGATAGATTGCAACCAACAGGTGACTGAAAACTGCCACCTAACCCCAATTTATTTCTTGTAATCATTTTCAAGCAGGCACTTGTCTGCCTTGCTTGTAGGTAGCATAAAGAATATTTAATGAAGGGAAGCAGTGACAAAGGGACTAGCATAGCTGAAATACCAAATAAGGAGCAGTCATGATCTTTAGCAATCTTGGGAAGCTACTGGAGAAGTAGGAGGATCGATGTGAACCATGGAGGTATCAGAGCAGAGGAACAGGGTCACCTGCAGGACTGCCCCACCTCATGTATGGGTCAGGAAAATCATGTCCTGAGCCACTGGAAGCTAGATGAAGAGCAATGACCATTGGGTATACAATTAAAGGACAATGGAAAGAGAGGGAAAAAAAGGAAATAGTCTTTTCCCTCTCCCTTTCATTTTGACCTTCTGCAATTGCTTCCCATTGGTTAACTTTAGGTAGCAACGAGTGGAGTTGGATAATATTTGAGAGCCAGGCAGCAAATTACCAGCCAGGTCAGAGGCAGCTTTCTAGCTGGTGACACAGACTGTGCATGGTTAGCTTCTCAATGTTGATTTAGTGTTCTGCTCTCACAGGCTCCAATACATGAGGATGTCTTTTGAACAAAAGGGCCAGTATTTTAATTTTGTACTGGGTCCTCCAAATTATATAGTCATTTCAGTGCCCTGAATGGTTATTCTAATTGTGTTTAAGAGAATCCTGTGATTTAGAGAGTGGCTTGAAGTGGGTTTCCTAAAAGGGAATAAAAGAGAAAGTTGAAACTAGCTTGCTGTGTATCAGGTGAATGACCTTTGCAGTAAGCCAAGGACCCTTTCCATCCTCCTAAATGGTAAGCACAGAGAACTCTTCCAATACAGAGGAAGAGACATATACCTTCTACCATTGCTAAACTGGAAATTCTTCCTGTAATTCACATTGGGCTACCTCAGTACATAAACATTCATTCAGCCTTGGGACACACTGTGTGAGCAGAAATAGTTCAAAGTGGCTAAAAGGATATTAATATGATTTATCCTATTCGTCCTGCTGAAGAAACTCAGCAGTCCATTGAGAAGGGAATGCAGCACCCATGTGATTCCAATTTGCTTTGTAAAATGAATGAAAGGGGAAAAACAAAATGTCTGTAGCCATGACTTGAAGTCACTTCCTATGGCAATTCTTTGAAATTAATTTAAGATTCTTGGGCTGAAAGGTCCAACACAGCAGGCAACTTTACCCACGTTCCCCTTGTTCTAGTTTAGACACAAGATTTTCCTATAATAGAATCTTTGAGACTGTACTTTCTGGGATAATTCTGTTTGTTTTGTTTTGGGTTGTTTTGTTTTTTGTTTATTTATTATCATTTATTCATTTATGCCAGTATTGGGGCTTCCAACTCAGGACCTGGAGCTTGCTTCAGGCTAGTGCTCTAGCAAAGAGCCTTTAGCTCAGCTTCTTTTTGAGAGGTAGTCTTCAGCCTTGTAGAATCTTCTCCAAAAGCTGGCTTCAAACTATGATCTTGCAGATCTTAGTTTCCTGAGTTACCGGGATTATAGGCATGAGCCATTGGTACTTTGCTAGATAGTCAGGAATTAGGCCAGTTTGCCAGGAACCATCTCAGAGGGATTATTACTTAATGAAAAGAAAGCATAAATGCAATTGCCACACACTTTCTATCCCAGTAGTCCAATGAAGTACTGCTGTTCCCAAGAGGACATCAAGGGGTCTCTGCCTTAAATATTGCTAATGACATGAAATTCTTCAGAATTACATACAAGAAAATATTATCATTTTTCAACTTCATGAAAGATAAAAGTTAGCCATTATTGTCATCACCGGTTTTTCCAACTCATTTTTTTTAGCATTCCCTTCTGTCAAAGTACAAATATGATCCTGAATGTCAGAGGCTTAAGTATAGAACAGTACAGCTCGAATTGATCCCTGAGATCAGTTCTGCACCAATTCTAAGCAGATAAGGGAACTGAAAGCTGGAGTTGTGCCTGGATGTTGTACTCTGGAGTTGTCATCTCAGACAAATCTCTTCTCTCCATTTTCTCCATGCTCCCTTAGGTAATATTCCCTTCAGGGAATGTTCTCATTTTCTACATGCATCTTGTTAAGAGTTAACACTGGGCATTCAATCAACAATAATATATACTCTAAAGCCAGCAACATAACAGTACTATAGCCAAAGGCCAGTGGTTCTCACCTATCATCCTAGCTACTCAGAGGGCTGAGCTCTGAGGATCCTGGCTTGACTCCAGCCCGGACAAGGAAGTTCTTATCTCCAATACACTTCAAATAAAAGTTGGAAGTGTGGGTGGTAGATAGTTAGCTTTGAGCAAAAGAAGCTTAGATAAAGCACTCAGGCCCTGAGTTTAAGCCTCAGGACTGGCAAATAATAATAATAATAATAATAACAACAACAACAACATGATTGCAATTCTTACTTCTGGACATGACGTGGGGTAGGGACAGAGTAACTAGCAAGCTTGCCTAGAAAGATGCAATGAAGATGTTACAGGAGAAAGGCCTTTTGAGCACTGATAATGGGCTAACGGGTCATCCAAAAAGTTATAAGGAGCAGTTATAAACTAGCATGGCTAAAACTAGATATAAGTTTTTAAAGAGTATGGACATCAACCTCTATGTCAAACTGCCCGTGTCAATTACTGGGAAATAATGGTGTGGTACTCAGAGCAACCTGGTAATTAGGATAACTTGCTTTCCTCTAAAGTTTCTTCCTTTCTGCCCTATTAGCTAGCCATGGCTAGCTAGCCATTCAGAGTAGATATCTTTCCACTTCTTCATGCTTAAGTTTCTAATGATAAGATTCACCTTGAGGCAAGAGTCACAATCTTTAGAGAATCAAACTTCTGAGTAATTTTATAATCAGGCAAGTTTGGAAAATACTTCATTATTCTACGTCATCCAAGTCCTCTGAGACAGATTTTATACCTATGGAGTAGTGAGTGTGGAGACTGAGGGGAAGGGAAAAGCTACTGTAAGAACAGTGATTTGGGCTCAGAGAGTCTGGTTCTGTTCCCAGATGGAGCAGTTCAAAAGTATCTTTCAGGTTTGTCATTCAACTTAGGTCAGTCACAGAAAGCAGGAGGCCCTATTTGATCCCATTGTATTACTGCTTCAGACAGAAGAGAATTTTAGAAAGAGAATGTCCTCTTCCGGGTCATCTCTAGAGAAATCTCACCTTAATAGCACACAAAAGAGCCAAGATCCCAAAGTACTGCCCTTCAGAGATGAATCAAAATAAAAGAGTGACATCTTCCTTCTCTTCATCTACCCCAATTATTTATTGAAAAACAATGCTGATATTGTTCCACTTCTATTCTCTCTCCCTCCCCTTCTTGTTGACTTTCACTCAGTTCTTTCTCCTCTGATAGTTTTTTTTTCCCTCTCCTTTGACTCTAGGGCCATTGAATTTCCTCAAGTGCTTCCCATTTCCATGTAATGACATTTATTTCTCTGTCTGTTTCTATCCCTGTCTCTCTGACTGTGTCTATCACTGTATCTCTGTCTCTGTCTCTATTTCCTTTTCTGTTTTCTCCTCTCAACTTTTTCTCCTTGCTCTCCACTCTGGCTTTTAAGATTCCAAGAATCTTACTTTGGGTTTTCATCCTTTACTTTGCTATTCAGATAAATATTCCCTTTGGAATTTATAGCAACTTTTAGAGGAATAAAAAGACTAACAATGAAATAGCTACTATTTATTCAGCACCATTGTGTTCTGAATAATATTATGGAGTTTGCTAATATTTATTCCTTTCATCCTTATAAATGCTCTCTGATATAGGAGAGTCAGTTTCATTATACAGATGCGGAAGTCTACACTAAGCTGGGAGAAGACAAATAATTTACTTAATGCTATTCTGTAACTAGAAACTAAAAAGATAGGTTTAGCTATATTAATAGCCAAGGGAGCTCCAAGTGTTTTAGCAACACATACAGTTAACTAGAGAAGATGGAAGCTCACTGTTCTTTTTTTTATGACTTAATGGTTTGGTGATTCTTAGTGCAAAGAGGTCATATTATTAGTAGCTATGAATGATGTTGGCCTCAATTAACTCTTGGATATGGAATTTTTATTTTCCACTTGAGATTCCTGGTGCACTCAGGAAACTTGCTTAGGGAACATATGAAGGTGCTAACTACGGTCTTTTGGACATAATACTTTACTAGAATTTGGCTTGAGAGTGATTTTGTTGTGAACTATCCCAGAATTGAAAGTATGGCTCTGGGAGGAATTCATTAAAGAACATTAACTAGGAAAAAGAAACAGAACATCTGGATTCTGATCTCAGTTTTGCCACCTAGGTGTTGAATAAATGACCCTTGGTCTAACATTTCTCAGTGGTAAAATCAGAAGTTTTGGACATACCGGACTAAAAATTTCTTCAAGTTATTTTTTTTTCTTTTTTTCCCTTTTTCCTCAGTTGTGGGGCTTGAACTCTGGGCCTAGGAGCTGTCCCTGAGCTCTTCAGCTCAAGACTATCTCTACCACTTGAGCCACAATGCCACTTTCTGAAATTCTTATAATTGATGTTTAATGAACTTTCTTGGATCAATCTGTTCAAGCAGATAAAGTCAGTTCACAGCTGGGCTAGTCACAATCCAGTATCCTTCTGTATCACTATCAAACTGTGGGAATAAGGTCAAGAATGAAGGATATATGTGTACGGGCATGCAGTGGTTCCATCACGGTGGTGATTGCATTAGGCCTCACAGTTTCTAGCACAATTGTCAAAAGATTCATAAGCTATTTTGATAGAAATTGACAGACACTTAAGTATCCTTCTCAGTCTAATTCCTGAAGAATGTTTAATTACACTAAAGATGCTATAGTAGAAAGTATGCTGGATTGGTTGATTGATTTGTGTGTGTGTGGGTGTGTGTGCACACATGCGCGCGCGTGTGCACTGTGGGCATGCATACATACCTAACAAAACTCAGGGACTGGGTGCTGTCCCTTAGCTTTTGTGCTCAAGGCTGGTGTTCTAACACTTGAGCCATTCCTTCATTTTCAGCTCTTTGGTGGTTCATTAGAGATGGAGTCTTAGGGACTTTCCTGCTAAGGTTTGCTTTGAACTGTGGTCTTTAGTTTTCAGTTTCCTGAGTATCTAGAATTACAGGTGTGAGGTAGCACCTGGCATAGCATTGTATATTTAATTAAACCATATTTAATAGGTTTCCCAGGACCATAGTTCAAAACACATTCATTATGGTTTTAATTTTGTGTCCCCTACAGGCTTCTGTGGTGCAGCCTTGGTTATCAGTCTGTGGCACTATAGAGAGATGATAAAAGCTTTGGGAGTTGGTCCTGCTTGAGAAAATAGGTCATTGGGGACATATCCTTGAAGGAGATGAGGGGACCTTAGCCTCTTCCTCTTTCTCTTTTTTCACTTTCCTATTGCATTGAGGTGAACAGGTCTTCTCTGCCTTTCAATTCCACCAAGATATTCTGCTTTGCCATAGGCCCAAGGAAACAGGGCCAATCCATCATGGAAAGCCACCGCTGAAATCACAAGCAACAATAAATCTTTCCTCCTTGGAAGTCAGTGAGGGGGAAGAAAAGCCTCAGGGAAGCCAATCCACCATCCTGTGGCCACTGCCCAAGAGAGGATTTTGCCTGCTTCCAATCCCCCAATCATGCTCTGACATATGGCCTACAGGGAGGAGAAAAGGCAGAATAGTAAACTAAAGCAACAGCTCAGAAACTACATGGTAGTTTCAGGATCCTGCTGATCATTGTTTTTTTTTATTTTTTTATTGGAGGGGTAATGTATAGAGGGATTACATTTATATTCACTACATAATAGGTACAGTACTTCTCACATATTGATAACCCTTCTCAGGTTTTGTCCCCATTTCTCTCCCCAACCCCTTGCAATCATCTTGTTTTCCACCTTTCCCTATCCCATTTCAAATAAACATATATACAATATGCCAGGTAACAAAGTCAGATACAGTAACAATATGAGTTTAACCAAAAGGTAAATAAAGAAAAGAGAAATAACACAGTACATTAAGAAAAAAAATCTCAAAAGATAAAGCTCTTATTTTTTTTTCCAGTCCTGGTCTTGAGCTCAGGGCCTGAGCATTGTTCTTGGACTTTCTCAAGGCTAGAGCTCTACCACTTGAGCCTCTGCACCACTTCCGGCTTTTTCTATATATGTGGTACCAAGGAATCGAACCCGGGTCTTCATGCATGCTAAGCAAGCACTTTAACCACTAGGCAAAACTCCCAGCCCAGATAAAGCTCTTATTTTCATATCCTAGAGATCCTTTCATTTAACCTCATCCTATATGCTGCTGCTCTTTATTCTGAGTGGCCTTTATGGCCTGCTAGTTAAATAAACTCTCTAGCACAGTTACAGTAAGGTGGAAAGCAGTTTACTATTCCTGACTTTATTTCTGTACTGTCAGAGAACAAGAATCCATAGCACTCATGCATCACTAGTTTTCTCAGTTATTTTCCCACAACCATGGGGAGTTGATTAACACAGTTATTGTCTTGTGCTATTTGAATTAATTTTTATTCCTGAAATGACAAATGATCATCCATTTGGTGTATTAAGACATGAATCTATTATCTTATAGTTCTATAAATTAGAAATCTAAACGAGATCTGGAGTTAGAATTCAAGGCTGCGTTTTTTTCCAGAGGCTCAAGGGGAGCATTTCACTTTTTCAGCTTCTAGAGAATTCTTCCCTATTTGGCTAGTGGAATTGCTTGCCCAACTTGAAACCCAGCTTTGGCAAGGAAGTCCTTTCACCTGTCTCTTTCTTTTGTCTCCATTTCCTGTGTTTTTTTTTTTAAGAAAGTTTGGATCCAAATAGGGAAAGAGGAAGTAAAACATTCCCTCTTTGCAGATGACATGATTCTGTATTTAAAGAATCCTATAGACTCTACTCCCAATCTCCTTGAGCTGATTCAAAACTTTGGAAGGGTAGCAGGCTATAAAATTAACCCTCAAAAATCAACTGCCTTCCTCTACACCAACAGTGAGAGGAATGAGGCAACAATCAGGAAAGCAACTCCTTTCACAATAGCCTCAAAAAAATAAAGTACCTAGGAATTACCTTAACTAAGAATGTAAAGGACCTTTTTTGATGAGAACTTTAAAACCCTGAAAAAGGAAATTAAAGCAGGACTGAGGAAATGGAAAAACCTCTCATGCTCCTGGATTGGAAGAATCAATATCATGAAAATGACAATCTTGCCAAGGGCTATCTACAAATTCAACGCAATACCCATCAATATCCCAATGTCATACTTTAAAGAAATAGAAGAGGCAATCCAAAATTTCATATGGAATAATAAAAGACCCAGTATAGCAAAAACACTTCTTAGCAGAAAGAACAGCACAGGAGGAATTTCAATACCAAACTTTAGACTCTATTACAGAGCTATAATTATCAAAACAGCTTGGTACTGGCACAAGAACAGGCCTGAAGACCAATGGAATAGACCTGAAGACCCAGATATTAAACCACAGACCTATGGCCACCTAATCTTTGACAAGGGAGCCAAAAAACAGAATGGAAGAAAGATAGCCTCTTCAACAAGTGGTGTTCGCAGAATTGGTTAAGCACCTGAAGAAAACTAAAGTTGGATCCTTCTTTGTCACCCTGCACTAGAATTAACTCCAAATGGATCAAAGACTTGGAGGTAAAAGCCAACACACTGAAAACTTTACAAGAAGGAATAGGAGATACACTAGGCCTCCTTGGCACAGGTCAAAACTTTCTTAATAAGGACCAAAAATCACAACAAATCAGAGAAAGGCTGGATAAATGGGACTGCATTAAACTGCAGAGCTTTTGTATGGCAAAGGACATAGCTAGTAAATTAATTTGGAAGCCTACAGAGTGGGAGAAGATCTTCACTAACCATACAACGGACAAAGGCCTCATATCTAAAATATATCAAGAGCTCAAAAAATTGAATCACTCCAAAAGTAATCTCCAAAGTAACAACCATCCCATTAAAAGATGGGCCAAAGACTTAAAGAGAGTCTATACTGTAAGAGAGTCACATCTGTCAGAGAATAGCCATTGTTGCCTTAGCCTACTACCCTGGGCTTAAAATTTTGATATGACTCTATATTCATCAATATCTATGAGTATCTTTACATGTTTTCATATGTGTTTACATGTCTTTATAGATGGATAAATGGAAATCCTATTGCAATTTGAGAGTCTGAGACGGGGGCTCCAAAGTGTGAGGCCAGACTGAGCTATACAGTGGGTTCAAAGTCAGCCTGGGCATCTTACTGAAACTCTTTCTTGTAAAATGGAAATGAAAAGCATGGGATTGTAGTTCGGTAATAGAGTGCTTGTCAAACAGATGGAAGATTCTGGGTTCACCACCCAAAAGTGAAAGAAAAAGAACCTTTCATAAACAAGCACTGAAAGTGGATACTAGCATAGGGATGAAGGGATATTGCCATTTCTTTCCATAGCTAATGAAGCTCAGTTCCTCAAGTGAAACAAAAAGCAAGGACTTGTACATATTTAAGAGTTGTCAGGTTGTCTTTACAAGAAAGAGATGCTGGTACTTTTAATGCAATAGTTGTTTAAGACCATCTGGGGACCACCACTGAAATTTGCAAGGTTTAAACTCTAACTTGAAGATCAATCTACAAAATTAATTAACTTACTAAGTGTAGTCTATTAAAGATCACATATTGTATCAGTTATAAGAACTTCAGTATTTTCATTTATGAATATTTTTACCATAATGTTGAATATAGGCATGGGTCAAGCTAAGTAATAACTTAATATTCAACATTATATATAAGAAAATTTAAAATAATAAGAATGATTAACTCTAACTCTTAATGACTTTGGAGCAGATTGAGCCAAAAATCAATACACAGAATTCAAGGAATGTCAATATGGTTATATTCCCTATGAAAATTCTCTGGGAGTTCCACTGCTTTTTCTTATTGCTCTTGTCTTTTAAATGCCAGCTGAGAAATAGCTGTCATTTTTATCTCCCTGTTAGGTCAACTGAAAAGGAAATGCCAAAGTGGGAAACAAATTTTCTAATGACACCTAGAAAATTATCGTATGTTATTTTCTTATATGTCTGACTTAGAGACTAAAAATAAATCTTGATTTATTTCTATCACAAATTTTATCATTTTGAGCACAAAATGCAATTAAATTTCATTTGAATAATTATTTTATGTTAAATGGCTTTTAAGACAATATTTACAGGAATGAATAAAAGGGGAAGAATAAGAGCAGTTTTTTTTTATTTGTTTTTCCAGTCCTGGGCTTGAGCTCAGGGTCTGAGCACTGTCCTTGGACTTTCTCAAGGCTAGAGCTCTACCACTTGAGCCTCAGCAACACTTCCAGCTTTTTTCTAGGTATGTGGTACTGAGGAATCGAACCCCGGTCTTCCTGCATGCTAGGCAAGCACTCTACCACTAGGCCAAACTCCTGGCCCCTAAGAGCAGTTTTTATTTATCTCATCTGGTCTTTGTCTGACAGAACTATGTGCAACAGGGCAACCCAATTACAATTGTGTGTGTGTGTGTGTGTGTGTGTGTGTGTGTGTGTGTGTGTGTGTGTGTGTGCCAGTATGGAGCTAGAACTCAGGGTCTCTCATTCTCTTTAGTCTTTTTTTGCTCAAAGGTGGTGTTCTACCTCTTGAGCCACAATTCTACTTTGGGTTTTTGAGAGACAAGAATCTCAGACTTCTCTACTTCAAACTGTGATCCTCAGTTCTCACCCTTCTGATTACAATCCCAAATTTTTAGAAAGAGTATAAAAAGAGCTAATATGCTTTTCTAACAACCTTAAGTATTATTTATAATCTATCAGCTTCTCTTTTTTATATTACTTTTCATTACAAATGACTTAATAAAGTAAAAAAAAGATCTCTGTCATATTATCCATGACCCTAAAGGTTGGCAAGCACTTATTTTCATGAGCTCTACCACAAGGTAACCTAAAGGCTTTCTTAGAGACTTTAAGGTGGGTCTAGAAATGTCAGACTTGCCTTTCATGTAAATCTTACACTGAATTTGCTAGTCACTAGGTTACCTGAGACCCTCTGAGATGATTTACATATGGCAGAGAATTCTATAATCAAAACACATTGCATATGGTGACCAGTTGACCACAAAATAAAGCTGTATATAACTATCTGCTCAAGCTGTCTGGTTGCTATAAGAAGAAATTTTGGCTAGGATGATTAAACCAGCATGTATATTAAAATATAATGGCTCAATTCAAATTGTAAATCAAGTGTCTCTCCAATGAGCAAAAGCTGGAAAAGCTAAAGAGATGTACATAAGTTTCCACAGGTGTTTATAGACAGAATATGTCTGAAGCTGTACATACAATTTCTGTGCCTTTCCCTGTCAACTTTACTCTCCCTGCTGTAATTTTGTATCCTAAAAGTCAGTCTATTTGGTGAAATTAGTGAATATCAAGAACTGCTCTCTGTAGTGGGTGTGATTACATTTCCAGCTGAATGTCCACTAGTCAAAATGGAAATAAGAAACATGAAATTTGCTGTGAGAAGTGGTCCTGCACAAATGCAGGCACTCAACAGTTTTATCACCACCACACTTGGAAAAGTATTGCAAATAATACATTATGTGTACATTGTGCATATTAGTTGCAAATATGAATAATTAGAATAGTAATGGTTGCATTCCTTTGCAGTCTCTCCTTGAGGGCCTCACACCAGTCAGGCGAATGTTCTATCCCTTGAGCCGCGTGTAGCCCTTTTTGCATTTAGCTTGTTTTACAGATAAATTTTCTCCCTTTTGCCCAGTTATCCTTGGGCAGTGATCCTCCTATCTTGGCTTCCCAACTAGATGTAATTAAAGCCCTGAACTACTACTCCCAGCTTGCTTTTAAGACAGAATCTACCTTTTGCTTAGTGGTCTTGAATTTCAAGCTTTCCATCTCCAACTCTTTATTTATTTATGTATTTTTTGGGTTGGTCATTCAGGACTTGAACTCGGCCTGGGCATTGTCTCTGGGCTCTTCAGCTCAAGGTTATTGCCATACCCCTTGGGCCACAGGGCCACTTCAGATTTTCTGGTGGTTAATTGGAGATAACAGTCTCAAGGACTTTAGTGCCCAGGCTGGCTTTGAACCACATTCCTCAGGTCTCAGCCTCCTGAGTAGCTAGGATTACAGGTGTGAGCCACAGGGACCCTACTTATTTCCAACTCTTACGTTGTTGAAGTTATGTGTGTACCTGGCTGGTCCCCTTCACTGCCAGTGAACATATATGAGCCTTGCAAGATCCTTCACAATCGTTTCAGTGCTATTTTATAGAAATGACATGAAGGGGTTTTCCCCCTTTTGTAATTACTTAAGTGTTGTACTATTTGGAACCCACAATCACTTGGTTCCAAAGAATAAATAAGGACCACAACAATCACTTTAATGGTTTTCTTTCTTTTAGCAAGTTAATTCTTTAGATGAAATCTTCAGTATATTTCTGAAGAAATATTTCTCACCAACCATACAGTATTCTTTCTGTTTCCTACAGTGCTCTGGGGTAAGCTTGCAAGTGTCTTTCTGAACTCTTTAGCTTGGAAAATACTAGATCATACTTAGTTTCTATCTTCAGCTTTACTACACTTTCCATATGTTCCAATAGAATGAGGTTCTAGAAAGATACTAAGACATTATATTTGTAGAAAACACTACATAGGGCTTTGAGTATGTGTTTGAGGGAGGGGCAAAGGGGAGAGATGCACTGAATTCATTCATGAACTACCTAAGTTTAGACACAAAGCCTTTCTCTTAAAAGGCCTGGAAAAGATTAATCAGCTAACTGCAAAGCATATTTCTATGAAAAGTTATTTCATCTGCTTTCCACAACCCCAAAACCTTATATATTTTATACACACATATAATATAGTGACATATTAGGAAAAACATTAAAATCTCAGACCAGTTGAATTAGGACTCAACTAGAACTCTCCTTGGAGAGGATTACAATAGCTCAAACCCTAGATACATAAGCCCATATAGGATGAGGACAAATTAATGGACCTCCAGGACATGAAAACAAGAGCTTAATTAGAAGTGACTGTTATTATTTATGTACTATGATTTTTTCTCTTCTCTTGTGTTGCCCTTTGGTTAAGCTCATATTATTACAGTATCCCACTTTCTTACCTAGTATATTATATAGATGTTTACTTGTTTATTTGAAATAGAAGGGGAAAAATAAGGGTTGGAGTTTGGGGGAGGAAAATGGGGACAAAAGCATAAGAAGGGATATCAATGTGTAAGAAGTAATGCACCCTCTATCTGGCAAATGTTACTGTAACCTCTCTATACATTGAAATAAAAAATTATTAAAAAATAAAAAATCTCAGACCAGTTAAGAAGGAAAAATATAGATAGATAAGTAGATTTATATAAATGTGTATATTTAATTTATATATATATATATTTAATTTTGATAAGCATATGAGTAACTATTTGGGAGTTGTGTATATTCAGCTGGTTTGTTTTTAGTTTATTCTTTACATTAAGTACAGCTAGAATGTTATTTTCCAGGAGGAATGATGTTGGCAAACCTTGATTTTGCCTCTGCTTCAAACATTGCATTTATTGCTTCCTTTATGACTAATCAAGTTTATCTTCTAGAGTCAATGGTTGAAAAGCTCACTTCAACTAGACTATTTGTAGATAAAAGAAAAGAAAACATCAAAATCTAGGTCATTTTTTTAATGTTCCAAATCTGTTTTCACTCAAAAACTTTTTCTTTTTTTTGCTTCCTATAAATAAGAAGGCAAGGAGAGGCTGCCTACTTCCTTCCAGCTCTCTAAAGGCAAGCTCTTTTTATTCCTCACCACTGTTACCTATGCTTTGAGCAACTTGTTTTGTGTGCACAAGGTCTGAGCAGTCATAGATTTGCCTCGAAATCCTTTCTATGGCAGTGAGTGGGAAAATGTGATTGTTGGGAAAGATTTTCAGAATCATTTGGCATCTGACCTAAAAGACAAGCAGATTAGATGAAGAAGTCCAGAATTAGCAAGGCTTCTGGTTATTTTTTTCCACATATATTGCACTTAATGTCAACCAGAACAGACCGGCAACATGGAGTTACATTTTCTATTTGAGGTATAATTTAATAGTCAAAAGCTAGACACCAGAAAATGTCTGAAGAAAACCAATCTGTGAAATAAATACAGATTGTGGCACTGATCAGCAGATTTGTCCCCTGCCTTGCTGATTATGCTTCTAAAATGATGTCCTTATTTGATGTAACTGTAGGTTACCTCTTTTTATAAAATAAAAATGACATGGTAAATTATTATTTCTGTTCAATTCCCTGAAGTTTTTATTGTTGAGGATTCACGTCATCAGGTGTCACAAATAACCAGGCAATGTCATCGTCTCGGATGGAGCCTACATTGGCTGTCTCTCCATTCACAATGAACTTTGTCAATTATTCAGGCACTTTGACTCCTTCTGCTGATGGTCAGATATCTTTTGGTCTACAGCAGACAATAGAAAAAGAACTCAAATTTTCCCAATTCTCTCCTACCTAGTTAAAAAAAATAGTATATGTATGTCTAAATCCAAATACTAAAATGAAAGAAAATAAAACTTCTGTTTTTAAAATAGAAATAAGGTTGTGTCGTATGAAGAAAAGAATAGAGAGTTTGGCACCAGAAGCCTATGGTTCTCTGGACAGGGTTGGCTTACTTTGACAATGACTGAACCTCAAGCAGCAAATTTAACTGATAAGACTTCCAGCTTTTTCATCTCTAATCAAGTTTATAACTACCAGCCTCCAGCATTATTGCGATGATCAAATCAAAGCAGTTAATTACATTAAAGTGTTTTATGTATTTTAAAGTACAATATAATTTATTTTCCTTTTGAGTTTGCTCTCACTTAAAAATTCTACCTAGTGTTCTTGCAGAGGTGGCACTAGTAAAATGTACTGTTGCTCTCAGCATGGTTTAGGAAAATTTTAATGAAGAAAGAGTGAGTGGAGGGGGAGGAGAGGAGAGAATAGTCTCCATTTCAGTGGCACAAAGACATGAAGAAAGAGAGAGAGGGAGAGGAAGAGAGGGAGAGAGGGAGAGGGAAGGGGAGGGGGGAGGGGGGAAAGAGAGAGAGAGAGACAGAGACAGAGACAGAGACAGAGACAGAGACAGAGAGACAGACAGAGACAGAGGGAGAGGAAGAGGGAGGGGGAGAGGGAGAGGGAAGGGGAGAGGGAGAGAGAGACAGAGACAGAGACAGAGAGACAGAGAGAAACAGAGACAAAGAGAAAGAGGAGGGGGGCTGGTGGGGAACAAGAAACAAGGAACAGAGGAAGAAAAGGCAGGAAAGGAGGATGAAAAGAGAATTTGGGCTAAGTATCTGTAATTCAGATTCTGTCTCATGCCTTTTTCTGACATCCCCAGGCATTTGCATTCCACTTTTATCCACCAGGTGACACAAGTACATGTATTAGCTGTCATGATAATCATTCCTTTCTGCTGCTATCCAGAGTTGAGAAATCTTCCAACACAGGATCATGTTTAGTTTATTTTCATGCTCCAGACCAGCTGAGGTGAAGCACTATCTTGTACTATATGCCTGACTCTGTAACCACCAAACTAGCCTTGTCTTCTTTCCCATTTTAGGTTTCGCCTTCTCATCCTAGTCAAGGTCTTTGTATAGCTGTTTTCCATCCCTGGGATTTGAATTCTCCTCTGCCAATATCCAGATTGCTTCACTGGTTCACTTTCCCTTCCACCACTTGCTCTTCTATTTCTGTCCCATTCCTTCTCTCCTTTTTTTTTAAATTCTTTTCATCGTAGGTGAATGTGTCAGATTCTTTGTCTTCCATACCCAGGAAATGTTCAAATAATTTCCCACAGCTTCTTTCTCTTAATTCCATTATTTCTTTGGTGTACTGGGATTTGAACTCAGGGACCATTGCTTATCAGGAAAGCATTCTACCACTTGTCACAATTACAACCCTTTGGGGTTTAGTTATTTTTTTGATCTGGTCTAGTATTATTGCCCAACTTGGCATTGTACTCCAACCTTTCCACCCATGTCTCCTACATGCAGGTGCATGTCAAAATGCCTGGCCCTGCCAGACACTAATGCCTCATACCTGTAATTATAAATATTCAGGAGACTGAGCTCTGAGGATCAATGAATGGAGCCAACTTGGATAGACAAAACTTGGAGAATGAACTCCAATTCACCAGAATAAATAAGTGGAGGTGTGATTTAATGGGTAAAAGTGCCAGCTATGAGCAAAATAGTTGGGTTCAAGTACGAGACCCTAAGTTCAAGCCCCAGTGCTAGCGCAGAAATACAAAAAAATGAATAAATAAAAGCAAAAGAGAACAAAACGACATGCATACATTCTTCTTCCCCCACCCCCACCCCTTGACCTCTGGGCCTGGGCACTGTTACTGCGTTCTTTAGCTCAAGGCTAGCACTCTACCACTGAGTCACAGCTCCACTTCCAGTTTTCTGGTGGTTAATTGGAGATTCTCATGGACTTTCTAATGCGTGGGCTTGTTTTGAACCTTGATCCTCAGATCTCAGTCTTCTGAGAAGCTAGGATTACAACCGGTACCCAGCTCCCTACATTGTTTAAAATAAATGAGATTCTTCCATATCTTAAGATGAAATTCCTGTTTTTATAGGCTTGTAAATCTAATCTGCAGCATTTATAGATGTGAAGCTGAGGATTAATGAGGCTCTACAGCATGTGGAAATATGGGGGTGATTTTTTTTAATGTTCAGCAGGTTTCTAATATTATTGTAACTTTAGTTTTAGAATTGGCATTTACTTCTACTTATTGAAATTTTGGACTTCAAGTTAATATGATTTTAGCTCATCATCTTCCTGAGCAATTTTAAATTATTTTGTTCTTGGTGATCAAAACTTAGATGCATTTATTTTTCAGATATCAATGGTGAGACACAAACTTAGGATTTTTCTCTGATAGAGCTTTGGAAGCCTCAAGTCTTAGACGCTAAGCAGCTTAAAAGGGAATCTCAGTGCCAAGATATTTTATGTGAAAAGTGATCCATGGTACTAAATTAAAGTATTAAAAAATCACAGACAACTTAATGGAGTCATATTTCACCTAAAAGAGTTAAGGCTTCAAACACATTGAGGAAACAAGAACTAACAATAAACTTGGCTCACTTACTGCTCTGGGATGGTTTGAGTCCTGTCAGAGTCATTTATTTCAAAGACATTATTTCTGAGATTCTATTTAAAAGTAAAGTGCATCTAACGGAAAAATCCAAAGGATAAAAAAAAAACCCATGTGTGTTGAGCACAGCATGTGCCAGTACCTGAGGCTACTCCCTCAGCCAGAGTGTACAAAGTGTATGTTCTGTAGCTTGATGTACAATTTAAATGCATTAGTCTCAGAGACTAAACTGTCCAGGTCAAAAACGTGGTTTTCTTTGCCAAATCTAATGGGAATTGCCATTTTTTTCCCAGTTCTGAGAACTGAACCTAGGGCTTCACTCTGGCTAGGGAATGCTCTGCCATTTTAATGGAAACTTTTCAAACTTCTTGCTAAACAACCCCTCCACCTGCTGTATTATGACCTGCTGTCATAATACAAGACTCGCCATTGTCACTCATTGCTTTGACTCATTCTTGGTCACCTTCCTTCTTTACCAACTTTTAAAATTAAAAACAAAATATGTTGTAAAGCTGATGTACAATGGAGCTACAGTTACATAAGGAAGGAAATGAGTATATTTTCTTTTGATCAGTGTTACCCCCTCCCTCATTGTCTCCCAGTCTTTCCCCTTCTGGCTGCACAACCCCTGATATCGTATAGCTTATTTCCAACCTAGTGTCTACTGAGATTCACTGCTGAATTGTTTCACCCTTTGTCCTACCATTTCTGTTTCCCCTACACAAATCAGATAAATTGGATATAAGACAAATAAAACAATAACAACAGAGGGTAATCCGTGGCTTGTTTCCAGAAATACTTTGCCTTCTTTAGCTACCTTCTCTACTTGGGTGTTCTAATCTAGACAATTACTTTTAAGTGCAGCCATATTTCAATGGCTTCCAAGTTATAACTGTAACCCAGACTTCTTCATTGAGTTCCAGCTTTTTTTATGAAATTGTTTATACCTTCTATTACATGTATAGGCATCTTTTAATGGCCTTTATATCTCTTTCTATCTCTCTAAATCTTCCTAAAATCTTCCATCTTGCATTGCAGCACCACATCATCGAGTTACTAAAGGCACCATTAGGCCATAACTGTAGTTACTATCTTTCTCCAAATACTCTGAGTTCTGTTCATTCTAAGAAAAATTGCAATTGTTTTTCCTCCTCCTCCTCCTCCTCCTCCTCCTCCTCCTCCTCCTCCTCCTCCTCCTCCTCCTCCTCCTCCTCCTCCTCTTCCTATTCCTATTCTTATTCTTCTTTTCTGTGCTCACATCCTGTTCCTATTGAAATCTAACACTTTGGAGCATTCAAATAGTCCCTACCCAATATCCTTGGTTATTTTCTTTGTCTTCAGTTGAATAACAATTTGAAAAATCTTTTTCAATAATTGAAAAAGACCATGCTAGTTTTTGTTAATACTATCTATTAGTTTCCAATTGAAATTAAATGCAAACTCTTCCACCACCTCGCCACTGCCTGTGGATAATGCTGTCCAGCTACACTGACCACAGTCATTCCCAGGTGCAAGCCTTTGAGCTTGCTGTTCCTTCTTCCTGGAAGCTTCTCCCAAGTATGGCTGGCCCGTTCTTGTTTATCAAGTCTCTAAGCACAAGGGCATCCTCAGAAAGCCTTTTCATGAGAGTCAAACTGAAGTACTCCAGTACTTTGTACCATATTAACTTTCTAGATTCTAGAGGCTCCTATGTCTTCTAATTTGTTTCAGGCAGTGGAAAGGAAAGGTTTTAGGGTCTATAATAATATTTCTCCCTCAAAGACTAAAGGGGAAAACTTTCTATTTTTTATCTGTACTGAGTTGATATTTTTATAAATGTTGATATTACTATATTTGAGACATAATGCATGCACAACAATTATTTCATTCTGTTATGTTGTTCTTTGCCCAGAACAGAGTTAAAAATAACAGATATCAGGATAGTCTTGAAACATAAGGTTGTTTATTCTTTCCCCAATCTGCTAAAACACATCTAATTGGTTAGATGTTATCCTTCCAGACAAGACAATTTAAAAAATATGTCTATAAATGTATACCACACCTACAAGTTTTCAGATATTACTCCAAATAGTACTTCTTGCCAAAAGCATTGTGAAAGGAAGGATTCAGAAGCATTTCAATAATTAATATCCTGTAGAGAGAATATCTAAATACTTCCTTATTTTGGTTTCTGTGAATATCTGGAGTTATGTAGACATCCAGAGGACAGTGGACAGGGGAGGGAGAGAGGTGAACCATTCTTAATGAGATTCCATCACAGTGTGCCCACTGTAAGAAGCTGTCAAGGATCCCAGTCAATCATCACTCTCAGCCCTCTCCACACACTCCCCTCCAGACTCAATTGAAAACAGTAATCCCTACCCGATGCTACAGAATGCTAACTTAAAACTACAATCCAGAAAACACGTTGACGAGAAAAGGGAATCCAAGGCTATATTTTCTTTTAAAATAATCATGGTTGGAAAACAAACACCAGGAAGTGGGTACCTGAAAGGGGTTAGGTGGGCTCAAAGAGAAAAGGGTAGACAAAGAGGAGAGGAAGTGAAGAATGCAGCAAGAATTCAAAGTGTATCCTGCAAAATTAAGAAGAATGAGGAGAGAGGTGGGTAGGGGAGGGATGAGTGAGAATGTTGAAAGGGATGACATTGATCAAGATGTATTATATTCATTAACTGTTTTGGTAAATAGTGAGTGCTTTGTACAACTACGTAAAGATTAGGAAATAAATTTAAAAAATAAAAAATAATACTTGTAGTTGGACCTTATATGACAAACTATACAGAGTCGATATTTTAGGGGAAAGGATGAAATTGTTTTTCTAGACCAAAAAACAGAAAATAGATGTATGGTGAAGCTGATAGTTTTGAAGTAAGAGAACCAGGAAAAAAGATAGATGACAAACACTTGTTACAATTCTCAAGGAAAAGCCACAAGAAATTTGGACAAAACATGTAATATTTTCAGTGTAAAATTAGTGTCATATTCCTCTTGCCAAGGTAACTCCAAAATTGGGAAATAAGTCAATCTCTTTAGTATATTTCAGTAAATTGCTTAACAATTTTGACACTCCAAAATAAGTTTTGGGTTGCAGGGTATTTTAAGAGTTTTATGAATTTTGGGAAGCATCATTTTAAATTAAATTAATTTTTTTTTCAGAAGTACTGAATCTTGAACTCAGAGTCTGAGTGCTGTCCCTTACCTTTTGCACTCAAGGCGAGCATTCTACCATATAAGCCACGACCCCACTTCCAGCTTTTTTGGTGGTTAACTGGAGATAAAAGAGTACTGGGCTTTCTTGTCTAGGCTGACTTCCAATCCCAATCCTTGGTCTCAGCCTGCTGAGTAGCTGATTATTTCTAAACTTTAAAAAAAATTGTATGAGAGATTTTACTGTCTTTGTTTTTAAAATGTTGATTCTTGTTCAGTCTTGGGCTATCTAATTCAGACATCAAACTCCAAGAAACACACCTAACACTTCAAAATAAGCAATCCCACTACATGAAGGCTGTGGTTCCTCCTCCCAAAACCCTAAGAGACTCTACAATTAGCTGCATCACCATTTTGTCCTGACTCCACCTCTAGTTGTTGTTTTCTCTCATTCTAGCTCTTCTCACTGACCCTCTAATAGTTTACCGCTCTCTCGGATAAGGTTTCTAAATCTATGTGAGACCTTTACAGAGACTTTGATCAGAGAAGGTAAAAAATGCAAGAAATTTAGTGTTGAAACACAGCACTGTCTTTTAATAGAATGTCTAGAGAGAAGGAAATGGTGATATGATTTTTACTGTATTATGAAACTATATTATTAATATTATTTATTATTATTATTTGTGTGTATGCAACTACCAGATCTTGAACTCAAATTCTCACTCAGCTTTTTCCCCTGAGAGCTGCTGCTGTCCTACCTGAGCCATTCTACCAGTTCTGCATGATTTGAAGTGGAAGCTCTTAGATTTTTACCTAGGCTGGCTTCAAGTCTTAATCTTCTGACCTCAGCTTCCTGTGTAGCTAAGATTACTGGTATGAACCTCTATTATAATAACATTTCATAAAGTTATAATGCTGATAAGGATGGTGGTAGTGGTAATGAGTCAAATGAAAAGATTCCTGGATGGAGATTAAGAAGGTGTGAGCAGTGACTTTGCTTTGGCTTCTCCAAGGTGTGTTGCTGTCGGATGTTAGATTTCTTGACACTCACACTGTCTGTGGTGGTAAATGTATGTGACTGCTCGAAGACCCTCTAAACCCTCTTTCCTTCTCAAGTTCAAAGGTCTCCAGGGTAAGACTTTTGTTTCCTGACATATTCTTGCACTAAAACTTTACAAAATTTTAGTCCAGTATTAATTGATACATTTTCAGTCCTATGTAATTCATCAAATTCTTGAGGCATGTCAAAGTTAATATTAAACAACAGTTTAACCTCCTGAGCACCTGTAGCTTTTCTTCTGTCCATTTTATATGGAAGGTATCATTCTATCACCATTTCACAGATTGGAAAACTAGGCTAAAGAAGCTAGGTGATTTGCCCTAGTGTCTTCTAACTTGTAAGAGGTAGACTATGAGCTTTCTGATCATATATTTATTTGTCTGGTTCTATGCAGAAGGGTTTCTTCATAATTGTCTGAAAGATACTGACAAAAGCAACCACTAAAAAATAGTAACAGAGCTCACAACATATATTATGGAGTGGGATCAGAAGTTAAATGACAGTATGGGGTAGTGGCACACAATGTAATCTCAGCTACTCAGGAGGAACAGTTAGCAAATTGTGGTATCAGGTCAGCCTGGAAAAAAAATACCACCAAACAATATCAGAAAAAAAACTAAAAGAAAATGGACTAGAGGTGTGACTCAAGTAAAGTTCTGAGAGTGTGAGACCCCAAGTTAATCTTCAGTACTGCTAAACAAATAAATAGATGACTGGATGATGTGTGCATGCATACATGAATAAATAAATGAAACATAGAATTATGTGACTTGGAACACATATGACAGAAGATAAACCATTTTTTAAAATTCATAGTTTTTTCAATGTGAAATCCCTTGCAGCTTTCTTTCATAAATGTGATTTGTATTGCTCTCTGTCTCTCTGTATTTCCTCGTCTCTGTATCTCTCTCTGTTATAGTTATGTCCTCTGTCTCCCTCTCTGTCTCTGTCTATGTCTTTCAGTATCTCTCTGTCATAGATGTACTCTCTGTCTCTGACTCTGTCTCTCTCTCTCTTCTCCATTTTTAAACTCACCCAAGAGGTAGATTCTTCCATTTCTACCTACATGCTGCTGCACTAAGGTTTTAGTTTTTAATGCTTGAAATTACCTTCTCTTCTGCTTCCCAACCCCTTATAATTATTTAATGTCTTTTCTAAGTCATTTAGAGTGAGATGGTCCTGCCTTTATTTTGCTAGATGTCATTTGTATGAATTCAGGATTACACAAGATGAAAGTTGCTTGGAAAATATAAAGAGAAATTTACCCCTAATTTTCCCTTTGAAAACATTGTTCAACGTATTTAGCTGATATTCCCAGTGGAAATATTATTGCAATATTGCTAGATCTCAGAAAGAAACAGAATACTTCCATCTAATGTGTAAAAATTGCACACTTAACCGCCTAGTAAAAAACCTCCTTTGAATCACGTATGCACAGTTTTCTTTGTTTTGTTGTTTGAATTGTCTCTGTTAATACTATGTTGGCCTTGCACTCATAATTGCCCTTCTTCAGCATCCTGAGCTCAGAGATGACAGCATGTACCACCATAGCTGGTCTCATTGTACTAAGTATGGGTCTTAGGTAGGCAGTCTTCTTTACAGAAGTACATTCTTCTTTGGCCAAGGACCAATGTAAAACACGTGCCGAGAGGAAAACAGTCTGTCAGCATGTTCAAGTGATCACACTGTGGTTACTTTCCAGAACACTGAAGAAACCAGAGGTGGGTGCATGCAATGCAAATACAGAAATCTGTAGCTACCAGTGGTCTTTCTCTAATCTCTTTCAGGCAGGCTGGACACATGCCTAAGCACAGGCACACACCTTCCACATCTAGAAAAATACAAACATTTTGACAGGGAACTAGCATCTGCTGTCCTGACAGTGGAAAGCCCAAAATAGGTAGTGTGTAGGAGGTAGTGAAGTTTTGTGCAAGAAATTTGAAATAGGCTTAAAAACTTGGGTTCTAGGACTAGAAGCATGGGCCAGTGGTAGAATACATGCATGAAGCCCCGGATTCGATTCCTCAGTGCCACACACACAGAAAAAGCCAGAAATGCTGCTGTGTGTGGCCCAGGTGGCAGATTGCTAGCCTTGAGCAAAAGTGTCCAAGGACAGTGCATAGTTCTCTAGTTCAAGCCCCAGACCTGGAACAAGGAAGGGTGAAGACAAAGCATTTTGAAGTAGCAAATGACATTTTACCTCCCATTCCCCAAGCCAAGCACCAATGGCTTATGGCTGTGATCCCAGCAATTCAGGAGGCTGAGGAGCTAAGCAAGGATCAGAGTTAAAAGCCAGCCTGAGCAGGAAAATCCTTGATACCCTTATCACCAATTAATAACCCCCAAAGCCAGAAGTGGAGTTGTAACTCAAGTAGTAGAGAGTTAGCCTTGAGCACAAAAGGTCAGGGACAGCACTCAGGTCCTGAGTTAAAGCACCAAGAGCCAACAAAATTTATTATCATTTTTTTCCTGCAAACTCCAATAGAACAGTGCTAGTCTACAAAATCTTACCTTAAAACAAACATTGGAAATAGACCTATAAGTCTGGCTGTGTATAAGTAGCATAAGCTGTCATTTAAATGCATTAATATTCACAATCCAGCTCAGATGTCTTAAATCACTAACATCTAGTTTTGCTTTTGTACTTATAGATTTGTTTTCTGGAAATGATAAGTGTTTGCTGGGAAACTAAATGACTATGTTCAAATTATATTTCTGAGACCTCAGTTTGAAATCTCAGAAAAGTCTCCAAAATAATAAAATCTATGAGATAAAATTTTCATAAATAAACATAATTGAACATCTTTAATAAGGGTGACAAGTCTAAAAATAGTTATTTCATGTAAGCAGCAGGCAGTTATAGTATTAATTTTGAACACTCATTCCATTTTGAAGTTCCCAGAAGGGTAATGAGGATGATGACACTAAATTGGTATAACATTTCACATTTGTCTTGATTTAAAATGTCTGGTTTTTTTTTCTACTGTCTATGTGTTAAGAATGGGAAAACTCCAGAAGAAGGTTGCAAAGTATGACAAAATAATGATTTTGACTTTGTTCAAATGTACATTCTTTATTTCTCATTATCACTTGTTTACTTCTTTCAAGAATTGTCTATTCAGTTCATTTGTCCATGAAATGATTCTGAGTCTTCATCTCACACCAGTCAGAATGACCATATCAAGAACACAAACAACAAATGCTGGTGAAGATATTGGAAAAAAGGAACTCTTAGACATGATTGACAGAATATAAACAAGTGCAGCCATTAATGAAATCTGTATGGAGATTTCTCAAAAAACTCTTGGGCATGTATTAGAAAGAATATGTCAGGATACAATAGACTCATCCTGTTATCTTAAATGTAGGAAGATTAGCTAGTGAAGATTCTGGCACTAGAGCTAAGAAACCTAGGGATCTTAAAATTATTCTAGAGTCAATCAGGTACTGGTGGCTCATAACTATAATCCTAGCTACTCAGAAAGCTGACATCTGAAGAACTTGGTTCAAAGGTAGCCTGGACAGAAAAATCCTAGAGATTATTATTTCCAATTAAAAATAAAAAAAATCCAAAATTGGAACTCTACTTCAAGTGGTAGAATGCTAGCTTAGAGCAAAAAATCTCAGGCAGGGACCATACTCAGGTTCTGAGTTCATGCTCTAGGACCAACTTATACAATTCTGGTATGCTGTGTCGTGTATATATGTTTATCTGCGTTGGGGGAAAGGAAGGGGAATAACAAAATGTTGAAACAAAGAACAAAGGGTAAACAAATGCAACAGTGATTTTCACAAGACACTGAGTTGGAAACGAGGTTTACAACTTGTGGGAGGAGCTGGGATGGAGGGAAAGTGGAAGAGAAATGAGGGAGGGGGTAAGACTGTTAGACAAGGAATGTACTGATTACCTTACTTACATAAATGTAACCCCTCTGAACATCACCTGTACAACAAAATAAAATTAAATTTAATAAAAAGTAAAATATTTCTGTTCATGATCCAACTCTTCCATTGAAAGATAAGGTTTGGGCTTGAAATAATGATTGCCACTTTATCCCAGACCCATCTCATTATTTCGTTGGCACAGCACATTTTCTCTGTCTGTCTTTCTGTGTTTGTCTATTTTTCTGTGTCTGTCTGTCTTTCTGTGTCGGCCTGTCTACTTTACACACACACACACACACACACACACACACACACACACACACACACACACACACACACACACAGGAACATCCCTAGATCTCTAACTCTTTAGCCTTTACATTTGTAGCAGAAATAAGGTTGTAAGCTCAACCCAAAACACCAGGCTTGATGCCATTTTTTCCCCTCTACTTTAGTAAAGAAGTATTTTCATTGCTTTAGTGAAGCAATGAAAAGGGAAGCCTAGGAAAATCTGGCTTCAGCCCATCATCTGGCATTATCAATTCAGCTTTGTGTGTAGTATGTGCTTTAAAAAATCCTCATAAATACAAACGATACTGAGCTTTTCAACAGCTGTTGTTTTGATGTATTTGGGATTTGTGGTTACTGTTGGAGGCACACCTTGTCTATGCCCACGTCTCCAGCTGGAATACAGATTCGTGGAATTCTCAGCACCCCTGTTGACAGGAGGTCAGCAGTCTTAACACTTTTGTTTATTTATTCACTTGCTCTTTATTTAGCTTGTGGTAAGTAGGGAGAGGAATTGGGATGGGGTGATGTTGACATATGCATTTATTAATAATGATTATAAACAAAGTTTGACTTAAAAATTAAACTGCATTTGCATGTACTAGTTAAAGGTATAGAGTATAATATACAATGTAACTGTATATACTGCAACTGTTGAAACATGGAAGAAGTGACCTCTGTGGAAATAAGTTTATTTATATTTTATTTATATTTCCTAATCTTAAAAATATATCCTAGGGCTTGGAGTTTGGCCAAGTGGTAGAGTGCTTGCCTAGCATGCACAAGTACCCGGATTCGATTCCTCAGTACCACATGCATAGAAAAAGCCAGAAATGATGCTGTGGCTAAAGTGGCAGAGCTCTAGCCTTGAAAAAGCCCATGAACAGTGCTCAAGCCCCAGGACCAGCAACAAAAATAGGTCTTAAAACAAATATTAAAAGAGTAAAAAAATGCATGTGTGGCAGGGCATTCACAGCTCACACTGTAGTATTAGCTATGCAAGAAGCTGAGACCTGTGGTTCATGGTTTGAAGCCAGCCTGGACAGAAAAGTCTGAGAGATTCTTATCCCCAATTAACCTACTCTTGAGCAAAAAAGAAAACAAAAACAACAACAACAACAACAACAAAACTCAGGGACAATGCTCAGGCCCTGAGATCAAGCTCTAGTGTATATGTGCATGTAGGGGGGAGTGCTGAGGGGATAGACAACAACATTTTGGAAGATGAAGATTGCTAATAGGAAAAGAACACTTGCCATGCCCTCTACCTAGTCCTAGCTGAATGTCAAGGTTTGTATGCCTACTTTAGGATGTGTCTCCAAATGAATAAAAAGAATAATATGTTGAAAACCATATCTGTTCATAGAGATAGGGGGTCCCTGAGGATTATCACCCTTCAGTTTAAGCCTCGTCTTTTTTCAGTAATCTCAAACTGGATTTCAGAATCTTCCTAATTGAATCCACTGGCATCTGTCTTCTTTCCACGAGAATTCCTCCTCCCAGCAATACCACATCCTTTTTCAGAGTATGACCTAAATCTTTATTATTGAAGTAAAAAAGGAATCTGTGCTTCCAATTTGGATAGTCCAGAGGCTTTAAAACCTTTGGTGTCTATTTTGTTTCTCAGGTCAATATAGCGTGGCACTAAGAATAAAAGAGTCTCCCAGCTTACCAAAGATAATAGATTGTCGTTATTAACATCTGTATTTTTTTTCCAGATGGTTTACCATATTCCCAAGATCTAACCTCCAATTCTTCCTGTTTGTTAGACTCTGTGTCTCAAGGAAGACATTTTGGCTATACTTGATCATAAACTTAACTTTTCTAAGACTTGAATAAACATATATCTTTTGGAAGATAATGAATGGAGTCAGTTTTTCTATGTGTTTTTATCTTATGACTTCACAACTGCGTTTCAGATCTGTTCTTCCATTCTCTCATAACTCTGTCTTATACCACATTCTATTCTGTTTATATCTTCAATCTCAACCTCAGCAGTCTAGATTTTTTCTTACCTCTCTCTGAGGGTACTTGGACTAAAATAAATTGTCCTTTCACTCTCATTCTATGGCCCAATTCTCATCCTACTCTCATCTTTAAAGCTTTGGATGATACAGGACAATGAAATAAATAAAAGAGATTCCCCCCCTCTTTTTCCAATTGTCTTTGCCCACCAGGATGGCAAAGAAAGAAGACGATTGCCATAGTACAGACTCAAAGTGTGGCTCCCCAAAATATACCTGGTGAACCTTGAACCGTGACTTCCTCAGAACGTGACTACATGGGTAAAGTAAGTATGCTTAAAAGAAGTGTTTGTATGTCTGCCAAGTGGATGAGTGAGGGTCACTTCGGCTGGGTCACAGTGCCTAGATATTTGTTCAACATTCTGCATACTTCTGAGAGAGTATTTCTTGAATGAGATCTATATTTAAATGGGTAGATGTGAAGTAAATACAATTGTCTTCTAGAATGTGTTGGGTGTTACCCAATCCCTGAAGGCCTGCACAGAACAAGACTATTATCCTCTGAAATAAGGGAGAATTCTGTCAGCAGACAGCCTCCAGACATAACCTGCCATACTATTTCTTCCCCAAGTCTCCAGTCTGCCAACTCACTGTTATTGTTGGTTTTGCCAATCTTCATTAGAGTAATAAAGTAAATCATACACATAAACATATGTATGGACATGATATTGGTCAGTTTCTCTGAATAACACTGGCTATTGAATTTGTTCTGGCACATTCAGGCTTAGCATTCCTGTGACTATCTGCTGAAGTCAAGAAATGGCTATAGGAACTTTGCTGTTGTGGTAGCTTTTGCAGGACATAATCAATCTAGATGCTTACTTTGGAAGGATTGAGGCAAAGGAGTTTGTCACTTATGGCTTACTTTTTTATGTTTGTATTTTAGGGGTCTTTTTTGCTTTTTGGTTTTTTTTTTCCTTCTTTTTTTCAGAGCTGAGAACTGGACTCAGGGCCTTGCACTTGCCAGTCCCCAACCCTTTTATGTACCTAATTAAAAATAAGTCTGTCAAATACAGTATTCTGCAACTCCATTAGTTATTCTATATATTTCTCCCATGACATTTACTAGCTAAGTTTGGATATAATAATTGGCTCTTTGGCAGGTGAGGACAGAAGAAGAGGAATATAGAGTCTCCTGTTTCTGAGTCCATATTTCATCCTTCTCATAGGGCCTTTCTTTCAATGCCAGGGCACATGGATTGGTAGATATTGGTAGACGTCTCAAATCCATGGAGGTAAGACCATGTTGTCAGGATTTTTTTTTAATCTCCTTGCATGAAGATTGGACAAAATAAAAGAGAAGATTCTCCTTTTGGAATAGGATTGATGACTGCAATTTCTGTTCTATCTTCTGATAGTTAAAATAGTTACTGTAAACATGACCAGGTAGATCCATTTGAGCATCTTTTTTAGATGTCTTTTTGTCTATTTTCTCTTTGTTTGCACCACAGCCCTGCGTCTTATCCTCTTTACTAATTATTTCTTATAGCTCTGTTTACATTTCATTTAAACAAGCACTGTTGTTTCAGCCCTGTGTATACTTAAATGTTGCACACAACATGCAACTTTTCAGATGTTAAAATGAATAGATATTGAAAATTATTTTGAGTTACATCAAATATATAATGAATCCTGGATTGCTATTCCCACATGCAATATTTCCTGGATATTTCATGCAGATCACCTTTTCCCATGTGGGAACAAACCCATTGCCCTGCGGTTTTGACAAAGAAGAAATACCGTGTTTGCCAGTTAATCACCCCAGAGGTAAGGACCAGCTGCACCCTCTGCTTTGTTTATGAACACATTTTACTTCAGGTAAACAATGTAATTCTGGAAGAAAACTCTGCCTGATGGATATGCATGCACGATTTTTTTAAAGAAAATACACACTTATACAGGAAAGAATATTAAATTTTGAGAAAAGGAAACTTGAATTCTTGTCTTATCTGTGAGAGTTTGATTTAGGAAAGCTAATTAGTCTTAGTTTCCACATCTGTAAATTGGGATGCTGCTATTTACTTGATAGGTTGGTAAGGAAACTGGAAGAAAAATGTGGTGGTGGTGGTGTGTGTGTGTGTGTGTGTGTGTGTGTGTGTGTGTGAAATTCTACAGTACCTGGGTGTTTCTTTTATTCAGTTAATTCTTGTTGAACACATTCTCTTTTTTTAGTGAAAATATAGTATGTGTCTTAGCTTTTAAGAAAAATTTTATCTTTAAAAGAAAGGGTATTTTCTTAGCTTTATAGAAAATCATGAGGAAAACGTGACAGTAATCACAAATACATTTAGGTGTACATTTAAAAGGAATGAGCATGTTAATAATTGTATATGTATGTGTATGTGTGTATTCCACATGCACAAGCACTTCTGTAATAAATTTATCAGTCTTAGTTATAGCTATACTATACCAATGATCACAACCGATACTTCTTTCTTCTTCTTGGGTGCCTATCTCAGTGTTTTAGTCTAGTTCTCAAATCACCCTAGAAAATGTGAGTCAAAATGTTTCAGAAATGGTTGACATATAGTCAAGTCATGGTTCTGTTGATTATTCTCTTGTAGACCTGTTGATGGGATCTATTTGAAGAGGAAAGGGCTGGCTAGCAGGAGTAAGATCTCAGGTGGATGATGTGAATCATTAATTCATTTTCTGGGTTTAGGCAGTTGTAGTATAATTCAGTCATCTAACAGAAAGGAGGTCCTATCTGTCAGGACATGAAAAAGAACTGGGGCTTTTTATTGGAAAAAATAAAGTTAATGAACACAGCAAATAAGCAAAGCTCAGTTAGATAAAATCCATCTATTCATAAAACACCTTCATTTGGTCTTCTCACATTACATCTTTCACAGCCCAATATCAGATTTCCCTATGAATGCTCAGGAATACCTGAGATAACAGATCTAGGATAGAAAGACCTAAGTAGATAGTTCCTTCTAGGATTCTTAAGTTTCTTAAGAGGATTTGTGGTTGCTGTTGAATTTTCTCAATGCTATGAAAAAGGACAAGAATAACATTACCAAACACAATACAATCAAATTGGTGTAGAAAGTGGACTTAGTGACTTCCGAGTGAATTGGAGTGGGTCCTTATTTGCCATTGGCCTCTCTGATGGTTTGAAAATCAGTCTTCAGAAGACAGGAGGAGGTGTGATGCAACCTTACCACACACCCATTTACTATAACCCTTAACTATAGATCCAGCCACTGCCATTTTTGTAGAGACCTGAGCCTTTCCATCTGCTTTCATCAATCACTCTCTCTTAAGTATGTTGATCTGTTCTAGTATACAATATCGGCATTTGGCTCTTCAAAGTTCTTAATCTTTGAAGTTTCTATTTCAATGTAAATCTAATTTTTAAAAGCAATTTTATAGACTATTTTATGTCAGCTCTTGTCACTTTATTTGGCCAGGCTTATTTTTTTATTTCATAAGAAGTACATGATTGATGTAAAAATTCATAAGTGCCTCAAAGTACAAAAAAATAAAAATTACTCATAATCCTACGATGCATTCAATTACCCTATTTCTACTGCGTAACACTATGTATCAGTAATAGTAGAGTAAATTTTATCAATAGAGGTAGCTTTCAGAAAAGAAGGTAAAGTGATATTAATACCTTATACTAAATAGTAAATATTTTAGTTGTTTTAAATTTTCAAACAGGAGAATTTTATTAAGTTCACCCACAATAATATGACAAGGATTTTCAAACTGCATCAGAAGACTAGATTCTCCATAAAACTATTTCAAGGTATTTTGTTAAACTAGTCAAACAGCCTAGGTTTTCTTTGTTCCCATTAACACTTTCTATGTCTAATAGTCTATTAATTTTAGAACCAGCAATCAATATATTCAATTCCTTGCATTTCTAGTATTTCCAATGTTATCCAGGGTTACAATTTTGAAAATCAATCACAGGGTTTCTGTGTGAGATAACAATTTGCTTTTAGACTTGCTATTCACTTAGTTGTCCCTTGAAATATTTATCTACATGGCTTAATTTTGTCCTCAACCTGTTACATATAGGCAAATAAACAATCAAATGTAACTGAATAACATTCTTGAGGTTCTTCATGTATATTTTCATTTTAAAAAACATTTTATATTAACATTTACTATTTAACAATGATTTTCTATTTAACAATAAATGTGGCTTGGTGCCCATGGCTCAAGCCTAAAACCAGAGTTACTCAGGAGGCAAGATCTAAGGATCATGGTTCAAAGACACTGCTCATGGCTCTGGAAGGGAAGTCTACGAGACAGTCCCCTCCAATGAATCACCAAAATTCTAGAAGTGGAGCTGTGGTTCAAATGGTACAGTGTAGTGTTAAGCAAAATAGCTCAAGGACAGCACCTAGGCTTGGAATTCAAGTCCCAGTACCAATACAAAAGAGAAAAAAGTTTTACCTTTTACAAAGATCAAGCATAAGTATCTATATCTATATATGCATATATTTATATATATATCTAGTATATATCTATATCTATATATTATATGCAATATATTATTCTATATAAATATGAAATACAGATACAATGCATATGCAATAAATATACAAGATTATACAAACATATAAGACAATATATTTATATAATATATTACATATATACATGCATATACATACACATGTATATTACAAATATATGTGATATATTAATATAAAATAAGTCATGTGATAAATTCAAACCAAAAATGATCCATAAAAGCAATGTTTCGGTGGAACTTCATTTCTAATTAGTGCTTCAAGCTCCACAGGTCACTGAAAAAAGAATTGGTTCAGAGGGGCAAGGAGGCACAAATCACAATAATCTAGACAGTATTATCAATACCCACTACCTGAGCCATACAGTGGAGTAGTACAGTTTTTAGGGGAAGGAAAAAAAGGAAGAAAAAGCTCTTCAGAATTAGAATGTATATGCTTGACTGCAGTGGGGCAAAAAAAAAAAAAACACAGAGAAAGAAAGGTATTTGTGTGCACTAATTCACCATGGGAGCAAATTTGGACCTTGGTCCTCAGTGGGGTCATGTGAGAGGGGTGGGACCTTCCAGAAGTGGGGCTTATTTGGAGGCAATTAATTTGTTCATTAAACATTACTCCTGGAAGGAATTAATGTGCTGCTTGCTGGATCCCGGTTGGTTCTTTCCTGAGAGTTGCTATTAAAAATCCAACCTGGTTCCTCCCTTCCGGCACTGGCTTTGTGTCTTGAATGTGAGTTCTCCCACACAGTGTCACCATAATGCTGTAGCTATAATGTGACACTTCCAGCAATGTTTCAGGCACATCGGGCTATATTATAGTGCTTGGATTTTCAACCTCTGAAACTGTGTGCTAAAAAAACTTTTCTCCGAAATGCAAAGCAAAACAACTCTAAGATTCCACCTCACTCCAGTGAGAATGGCCACGATCAAGAAATCTAATAACAGATGCTGGAGGGGATGTGGCCAGGAGGGGTAGCTACTATACTGTTGGTGGGAGTGCAAACTCATTCAACCACTATGGAAAGCAGTATGGTGGTTCCTCAAAAGATAGATCTCCTCTATGACCCAGCAGTTCCACAACTTGGTATCTACTCAATGGTCCAGAAACAAGGACATACTAAATCCACTAGCACAACGATGTTCATTGCAGCACTATTTACCATAGCAAAGATATGGAACCAGCTTAGATATTCCTCAGTTGATGAATGGATCAACAAGATGTGGTATTAATACACAGTGGAATTCTATGCTGCTGTCAGAAAGAATGAAATCACCCCATTTGTAAGGAAATGGAAAGACTTGGAAAAAATCATATTGAGTGAAGTAAGTCAGACCCAAAGGAACATAGGTTCAATGGTTTCCCTCATTTGTAATAATTAGTACAAACCTTGGACTCTCCTAGCAGAGGTTTAAAATAGCTCAAAACCTAGGTACATAAGGCCATATAGGATGAGGCTAAATGAAAGGATCTCCAGGATATGGAAAAAAAAAGAGCTTTATAATATTTGATTGTTTTTTTGAATATACTATGTTATTTCTCATCTCTTGTTGCCCCTTGATTATTCTTATATTGTTATAGTATCTTACCTTGTTATCTGGTATATTGTATATACATTTGTTTGTTTATTTGAAGTAGGAAAGGGAAGGGGTAACAAAAGGAGGGGAGGAAGGGGCAGAAGGGAAATGGGGACAAAAACATAAGAAGGGGTATCAATGTGTGAGAAGTAATGCACCTTCTATCTGGCAAATATAACTGTAACCCCTCTATTAATTACAATAAATAAATAAATACTAAAAAATAAAAAAAACTTTTCTTTATAAAATATAAGCCATAAACATTTTGTTATAGTAACAAACAAGGCACTTAGTATAGAAAGAAGATATAATTGTAGCTTACTAAAAAATCAACCTGTCTAGTAATTTGTAGACCACACTAACCTTTTTATTCTTGAAAAAAATCTATGTTCACTGGTTATAGTACTGGTAGTAGGATTGCCAATGTACCTCTTTTTCTGAAGCATGCCCGATTCCAGTTATTCTGGCACTGATATTAACAACTTGTTGGTTTAGATGTAAATAAATGGTCAGTCATACAGGATTTGGTGAGCCCATTTTGGGGACACAAAAAGTTTCAGATGAGTATTTAAGGTTGTCTGTATAGGATATCTCTACCAGAACTCTATTTTTAATCAGGCTAACAAAGGAAACATATTCTGGCTTCTAGAACATTATGCGAAGTGACTCCTTGACTTACTTGGAATAACCCCTTGAGTTGGCCACTATTGTCACCTCTTTATTACAGAAGAGGAAACAGGGAATTTGACTATAGGCACACAGTAAAACATAGCACAGCTGAAATTTGAACTTAGACCATCTGAATCTAGGGACCTCCTTTTAGCTTTCAAATATTGTATAATTAAGCTTTTTATATGATTACTATTATGTATTAGAAAGAAAATATCGATTATTTTTTCTGATAGTAATCAATTCTTAAATCCTGCCCAATTATTTAACAAATGTGACAATGAAAGAAATTTATAATATTCAGCCTTTCCTCTATATTGCCATTTCTACTACAAGATCAAATGGCACAAACTATCTGCATTTGCTAACACTCTAGAATAAAGAAATGTGGTTAACAATCAAATTGGATGCTTATGATTCCCAGAAATATTTGGCCCGAGATATATCCATATTCCCATGAATTCTGAGGGGCAAGACAAAGAAATAGAAGCCTTTAGAAACACAATCACAGGACAAGAAAGAAATCCACTTTCATCTGGCCATTCTGAAATCATCTACTTTAGTCTACAATGAAATTTTTTGGATTCTTTTTTAAACATAAAGCTTGAAATATTTAAACAAGAGACTCAATAATTCTATTCCAACGTAAATGCCTAGCTTTCTTGCTTACATAAAAGTGTGGGAACTATTAGTGGGATCACTTACACCAGTAAATAGTGACAGCTGACTCTTGGAAAGCAGCCACAATCCACCTAAAGAGGAATATAGTAAAAGGCAATGACCATAATAAAGATCAATACTGAATATCCTCTGTAGCCATCAGGGAAAATATTAAGTCATAGCTATGACTTAATTATGATTCCTGGTCTAATGTAATATCTCTTACAAAAGTTACACTAACAACTGATGTTATTATTAACTATTATTGTTACTATGATATTTTGGTGGTTGTAGTTAATAATCTGGGTTATCTTAGTTAAATTTGTGGGAGATGTTTTATCTCCTGGGATTTTATTTTTATAAAATAAATTTATAAATTTAGGGTATTGTGCTTGCTATGTTAGTTCTGCTGTTGAGTCATGCTTCTAGCCTGTTGTATTTTATTTGGTGTGTGTGTGTGTGTGTGTGTGTGTGTGTGTGTGTGTGTGTGTATTGGGGCTTGAACTCAGAGTCTCACTCTCTTTGGCTTTTTCTCTCAAAACTTGAACTTTGCCACTTGAGCAACACTTCCACTTCTGGCTTGTTCCTGGTCAAATGGAGATAAGATTCTCAAGGACGTTACTGCCTGGGATGACTTTGAACTTCAGGTCTCATATCGCAGCCTTATGAGCAGCCAGGATTATGGGCAGAAGCCACATGTGCTAGCTTCTAGCCTGTTTTTGCACTGATTGTTTTGAGATGGACTCTTGCTTTTTGTGTAAGCAGGGCCTGGATTCTGATCCATGGCATGGCTGCCATGACAGGCACACCTTATTTCTTTGGCTGTGAAGGGATCTTACGAAGTATATTTCCTGTACATGCTGAGAACCATCCTCCTCCTGATTTGAATCTCCTATGTAGCTAGGATCATAACCTTGTGCCACTATACCCAGATATTCGTTGAGAAAGGGGTCTTACAACTGCTTTTGTCTTGAACCATGATTCTTCCCATCTCCATTTCTCTATAGCTATGATTACAGTCATATGCCATTGTGATGCCCAGCTGGTAATAAACCCTTGGTTGGTAATATTTGTTGTCTAATAACTCATCTATCTTGGTTGTGAAAAATATAAATGAGAATATGTAAAAGAGCCTGCATAAAAATAAGTAAGGCGTGGTAAGGAAAACCTTTCTGAGGATGTTTTGCATGGTGATAAAATGTCAAAGAGAAACTTATTTAAATTACCATTATGTGCCACAAGTAAATGAACTGTGTATTTGAAACACCTGGATCATCGAATGAATATCAGTCATTTATCCTTTCCAGTGTAGATGAAGTCTAAATAACTACTAGTAAATACTCAGATAAGTTTTTTCAGGAGGGCAGCTGTAGCTTTCTGCCTCAGGTTTCTCTTGTATAAAACAAAGATTGAATTAGACATATCTATCCTCTGCCTTCCTGTTGGGGACCGACTGTGGGGTCAATGACCTTGGACCTGACCTTGGACCTACACAACGGTATACACAAGGAAGTAACTCTTATCAGGATGACTTTAAGCTATGTCAATCTGATCTTATCATGATGACTTTAAGCTATGTCAATCTGATCTTATCATGATGACTTTAAGCTATGTCAATCAGTTCTTATCATGATGACTTTAAGCAATGTTAATCCTTTCTCAATTATCCTATATGTGATTTGTTTACTATTTTGTATGAATGTAGCCTCTGGCAACTCCCTAGTTTTAAGAAGAGTATTTAAGGTCGGAACTTAAAATAAACGAGAGAGTATGAGGCGGCAGTCTGGAGCTCACAGTCTTCTTGGACTGCTGACTTGGGCTGTAGTCCTCCCGAACTCCATCTGTTTGTCTCTCTTCTATTTTTTCCTAGTCCTTGCCCCTATTTCAGGAATCCCAATCCGCGAACCCTGGTTTGCTGCCGGCTGGCCCCGGCAACTGGCGCCCGAACAGGGACCTGAAAATCTGGGACAAGGTGAAGGACCCCCCCTGTGGTGAGTAACACGTCTTAGGACTATTAGGAGAGTGTATAGTCAGGAGAAAAAAAATTATGGGTCAAGTTAATAGCTATATGTCATATTTACCGATCTTAACAGGCCTACTTGAAGCCCACGGAATGTGGGTGGAAAAAGGGGCACTTCAGAGCTTCCTACAGTTTCTCGAGGAGGCATGCCCGAGGTCTATAGAGGAGGAATTCCAAAAAGCCTGGCAGGGGATAGGAAAAAGAATTAAAGATTATTATAATGTATATGGCCCCGAAAAGACCCCAGTAGAGGCTATTGATGTATATAATTTAGTAAGTGAAGGCATAGATCCTGAACATGAGAATGCTGAATTTGAATTAAGGGAACTTTATGAATTAAAGGACCCTTCTGAAAAACCTGAGACTGAGCCATATGCCGCAGCCCAAGAGAGTCTAAGTGAGATCTTGAAAAGGGAACAACAACCAGTAGATATTGAGTATCAGAATTCAAATTTTAATATGAGGGAGGAAAGTTATGATGAGCCGATGGAGGACCGGATAGCTACAATAGAAAAGAGGTTAGAAGAAATGCTACATCTACTATCTAAAATGGGGATAGAGCAGAGAGCCCCTCCAGAAGTAGGAAGGAGATATGACCCTCAGGCCACTATGGTTTCTGATTCTAAATCCTATCCCTCACACCCACCGCCTCCGGCTGCAGCCTTACGGCCTCAGTCCCTTTTCCAACCTTTCAAGCCTAAAGGCCCTAGCAATAAGTCCCTTTTAACAGGCACTACAACCAGGCACAGTGCATCGCAATTAAACCTGGCTCAGGCTGCTAGAGAGAGGGAAGTTATTTCAGAGCCTCGATGCTTCCCTAGTTTAGTTGATCAGGATGAACAAGTATACCATCAACCTGTTCCTGTTAAACTATTACAGGATTTAAAAAATGCCTGCTCCCAATATGGGCCAACTGCCCCTTTTACTCAAGTAATATTAGAGGCCGCGTGTGCTGGTATTGTATGCCCAAATGACTGGAAGCGGCTTGCCAGAGCATGCCTTAGTGCGGGAGAGTACTTATTATGGGAGACAGAGTTCACTGCACAGTGTCGGGCTAAAATTGAAACAAATAGGTCTAAGAACCTGCCTTACACTTTTGATCAGTTGTTAGGAGAGGGAATCTATAAAAACACCGAAGATCAATTGGGTTATGCAAAGGAAGCCTATTTACAAATAAATGCTGCGGCGAGAGAGGCTTGGAAAAGGTTACGTAATTCCCATCGTACAAAAAATTTAGTAGAAGTTAAACAGGGACCGAATGAACCTTATCTAGAATTTTTGTCTCGATTAATGGAGACTGCAGACCACCTAGTACAAGATGAGAATGCAAGGAATATTATAGTTAGACACATAGCCTATGAAAATGCCAACGCCGCCTGTCAGGCGGCTATCAGACCCCATAGGAATAAGGGAGGAATCAATGACTTTATTTCACTATGTGCTGATATTGGACCCTCCCATGTACAAGGCCTTACTTTAGCCGCCGCTCCTCAAGGAAAGACTGCTACTGAATTTCTAAAATATAGAGGCCAGAGGCCCGAGGCCCGGGCTGCTAGACCCCCAGGGCGTTGCTTCTCTTGTGGACAAATAGGACATTGGATGACGCAATGCCCACGCCAGGCCAGGTTAAAGAGAGAAAAATTACCTGGCACATGTCCACGCTGTGGTAAAGGGAAGCACTGGGCTAAAGATTGCAGGTCAAGAACAGATCGCAATGGCCGCCCGCTTTCGGGAAACTGGAGAAGGGGCCAGCCTCTGGCCCCGCAAAACCATGGGGCAGTCCCTCCCTCTTCTCGGCCACAAGTAAATCTTCTAACAACCCCCCAAAATCAGTCTCCAGCCTCTTCCGTGCCACCCCAGGCAGCGCAGGATTGGACCTCTGTTCCTCCACCTGCTCAGTATTGACCCCAGAGATGGGGACACAAGCTCTCCCCACGGGGGTCTTCGGTCCCCTTCCCCCGGGAGTGGCTGGATTGCTGTTAGGGCGAAGTAGCTCAGCCCTTAAAGGGATACAGATTACACCTGGCAAAATTGACCAGGATTTCACTGGAGAAATCAAAGTTATGGCCTCTGCCCCGAAAAACGTAGTATCAATCCCAGCCGGTCAAAAATTAGCACAACTAATACTTGTCCCTTTATCTCATGGGGAGACTGCTAATTCTTCTGCCCCATGCGGACAGAGAGGATTTGGATCCTCTGATATCTATTGGGTACAAAGCATAAAACAAGAGAGGCCTGAGATGACTATATTTATACAAGAAAAACCCTTTAAAGGAATATTAGACACAGGAGCGGATGTGTCTGTAATATCTAAAAAGCATTGGCCAGCCCAATGGCCCCTGACAACCTCTATGACTTCCCTACAGGGGATTGGGCAAGCAACTGACCCACAGCAGAGCAGTGCGATCCTTGTTTGGAGAGATGAGGAAGGGCACTCTGGTCATTTTCAGCCATTTGTCTTGGATCATCTGCCAATTAATTTATGGGGTCGTGATATCATGGAAAAAATGGGAGTGTATATGTTTAGTCCTAGTGCTGCGGTCACTAAGCAGTTACTTGATCAAGGCCTCCTCCCCTTTAGGGGACTAGGCCGAGCAGCACAGGGGGAGCTAGAGCCACTCCAACCCCAGTCTCACCCCCCGAGGCAAGGATTAGGGTATTCTTTAACGGGGGCTGTTGTTTGTCCTGCCCCTCATGCTGATCCCATAAATTGGCTCTCGGAAGAACCGGTATGGGTCGAACAGTGGCCTCTTTCTCTAGAAAAGATCATTGCAGTTCAGCAGCTGGTGCAGGAACAGATAGACTTGGGACATGTGGCCCCTTCTAACTCTCCATGGAATTCTCCAATTTTTGTTATAAAGAAAAAGTCAGGTAAATGGAGGCTGTTACAGGATCTGAGAAAGATAAATGCAACTATGGAACTGATGGGAGCCTTACAGCCCGGCTTGCCTTCCCCCATGGCAATCCCAAAGGATACTTATAAGATTATTATAGATTTGAAGGATTGTTTCTATACTATACCCCTGGCGCCTCAAGACTGTAAGCGCTTCGCCTTCAGCGTCCCCTCTGTTAATTTTAAAGAACCCATGAAGCGATATCATTGGCTTGTGCTCCCACAGGGCATGGCAAATAGCCCAACTTTATGTCAAAGTTTTGTAGCTAGAGCCATTTCTTCCACCCGTGAAAAATTTTCTTCTGTTTATATTGTTCATTATATGGACGACATCTTGTTGGCTTGTTCTGACCCTATCGTCGTACGACAAGCCTTTGGACAACTAAAGCAAGATCTGAGCCGCTTTGGCCTTATAATAGCAGCTGAAAAGGTTCAGGAACATCCCCCTTTTACGTATTTAGGCCATATATTAGGCCCACACTATTTTAAAAGCCAAAAAATACAATTAAAAACTTCACACTTAAGAACTCTTCATGATTTTCAGCAATTTTTAGGAGATATAAATTGGCTTCGGCCTTATTTAAAGCTGTCCACTGGAGAGTTAAAACCCCTCTTTGATCTCTTAAAAGGAGATACCAACCCTACATCCTTGCGCAATTTAAATCCCGACGCCGAGAGGGCCATCCAAATCGTAGAAAAGGCAATTTCCCAGCAACAAGTGAACTATTGTGACTACTCTAAACCATGGGGAGTTTACATTTTAGCTACTTCTCACTCCCCAACTGCTGTATTGTGGCAGGATGGCCCACTTTTATGGCTTTATCTACCATCAACACCCGGCAAAGTGCTGACCCCCTACTACGAATTGGTAGCTAATCTGATACATATGTGCCGAGTGGATTCCCGTAAATATTTAGGTCAGGAACCTCATTTTATCTGTGTCCCATATAATTCACAACAACAAGATTGGCTATTTGCCCATTGCGATTCTTGGGCCATTGCTTGGGCCAATTATACGGGAAAAATTTTGCATCACTACCCATCTAACAAACTCCTCCAATTTGCTGCGTGTCATACGTTCCTATTTCCTTCCATAGTACGGGCCTCGCCTTTATCTTCTGCCGCTTTAGTATTTACAGACGGATCCTCTAATGGAACGGCTGCTTTGACCATTAATGGGAAAACTCAATCTTGGGTTACGGGTTTTACCTCCGCCCAAGAGGTAGAGTTAGAGGCTGTTTTACAAGCACTCGTCCTGTTACAAGATGAGCCCTTTAACTTATACTCAGACAGCCAATATGTAATTCGTGCCCTTCAAGTCATAGAAACTGTTCCCTTTATTGGAACTACTAACTCCAATATCCAGACCCAATTTCGCCAAGTACAAACTTTGCTTTGTTCTCGCAACCACCCCTGTTTTTTTGGCTTCATTCGAGCTCACACTAATCTTCCTGGCCCTTTAAGTGAGGGTAACGCAATTACTGATTCTTCCACCAGAGTTTATTTAACTCAAGTTGAACTTGCTAAGCAGTCACATGCCATCCATCATCAAAACAGCCGAGCCTTGCGCCGACAGTTTAAATTATCTAGAGAAGCGGCACGTCAAATAGTTAAAACTTGCTCCAACTGTGTGCCCTTCTCACCAGCTCCTCATTTAGGTATAAATCCACGAGGACTGCTTTCTAATCACATTTGGCAGATGGATGTCACACATGTTCCATCATTTGGCCGATTAAAATATGTTCATGTTACTGTAGATACTTATTCTAATTTTATCCTAGCCACCCCTCTTGCTGGGGAAGCTACTAAACATTGTATTTCTCACTGCATTCGATGTTTTGCTGTGATGGGGATTCCCTCGCAAATAAAAACAGATAATGGCCCTGGCTATGCAGGCCAAGCATTTCAGTCCTTCTGCCATTCTTATAATATCACTCATATTACAGGCATTCCTTACAATCCTCAAGGTCAAGGCATCGTGGAGAGAGCTAATGGATTATTAAAACATCAAATTGCTAAAATACAGAAAGGAGAGTCATATCCCGCTACCCCTGTGAATATACTTAATCATGCTTTATTTGTTTTAAATTTTTTGAATCTGGATTCAAATAATTTATCTGCTGCTCAGCGATTCTGGGAAAAAAGAGAGCAGCGTGCTTTTGCCTTAGTAAAATGGAAGGATCCCCTAACTGGTGCTTGGCACGGACCAGATCCTGTTCTAACCTGGGGTAGAGGGCATGTATGTGTTTTCTCACAGGAAGAAAATGATGCCCGCTGGCTGCCCGAACGCTATGTTCGGATTGTGGAGAGTGACAGTGGTCATCCAAGCAGCGACCCACTGGACCTTCACCCCCAACCCTCCAGTAATGCATCCAGTAATGCAGAAAAGACCTGAATTCATGTTTTTGTGTTAAGTGTAAAAGTCTCTGTTTCTTTGTCTTGTTCATGTTACATATTTTTTCTTGTCCAGTTTTGTCTTTGAAATTGGTACCAGTTTTAAATATGGATCCTTATGTTTTTTCTAAAGTTTTGTTTTGAACCTGGTTCTCACCTGCAAGAGTAAAATTGGCAAAGCTCTCTTGACACAAACTTCCGGAAAATGAATGGCCAATATTAATTTTGTGCACTTTAAAATCTTTGAGTATGAATGTGTGTGAATGAGTGAGTGAACATGTTCAAGGTTTAATCAAGAAAATCATTTAGGTTTGAATTATTGCATTGTTTTAAAGAGGGGGGAGAATGGAATGTTAGATCAAAAAAAAAATGTACTTGATGATTGTATGACAGCTCTTAAGTCCCATTAAGAAGGTCGAATCAGTAGATTGGAGAGAGAACTCCGAGATCATAAAGGGAGGCACTTGGAGCAGAGAAAAGAGCCTCAAGAACCTACTAGTAAGGTCCCAGAACAGCAGAGACTGATCACGTTGAAAACGACTGCAGCTTCTGAAGAATGAGGAATTGCCAGCATTTCAGATCCACCAACAGCCAATATCAAGCCAACTGCTGTTGTTTCTACTCCAAGTAAAGTGACAACTGAAGCTATGGTTGGGAACAAATCAACACCTATGGCCAGTAGCCGTCCAATGGTCACATCTGCAACAGTCACCAATCGAACAACTCCGCAGATCTAAGCCCCAGATGGATGAATTCCCCCCCCCCCCGAGAGGAATCGCAGTCAAGGATGGGATAAGAGGGGACGCTCTCTGACCAACCTAAGACAGGGCCTTCAGCTTGATCTGAAGAAGTTCCCCATGACGGGTAAGGCAGAGTCAGCGATCCACCCAACCTAAGACAAGCAAGTCGCATCTTTTAAAAGAAAGACGGGGGAGATGTTGGGGACCGACTGTGGGGTCAATGACCTTGGACCTGACCTTGGACCTACACAACGGTATACACAAGGAAGTAACTCTTATCAGGATGACTTTAAGCTATGTCAATCTGATCTTATCATGATGACTTTAAGCTATGTCAATCTGATCTTATCATGATGACTTTAAGCTATGTCAATCAGTTCTTATCATGATGACTTTAAGCAATGTTAATCCTTTCTCAATTATCCTATATGTGATTTGTTTACTATTTTGTATGAATGTAGCCTCTGGCAACTCCCTAGTTTTAAGAAGAGTATTTAAGGTCGGAACTTAAAATAAACGAGAGAGTATGAGGCGGCAGTCTGGAGCTCACAGTCTTCTTGGACTGCTGACTTGGGCTGTAGTCCTCCCGAACTCCATCTGTTTGTCTCTCTTCTATTTTTTCCTAGTCCTTGCCCCTATTTCAGGAATCCCAATCCGCGAACCCTGGTTTGCTGCCGGCTGGCCCCGGCACCTTCCAAATAACTAGGCTTTATTAAAAAAAGATATCTTGAACATGTCATGATAAAGAATTATACCACCAAGAAAACCTGAATGGAAATTCTGCTTTTTAAGGATGATGTCGGCTACAAAGCAATCTGCCAAGATTTTTCCATTTCCATTCTCAGGTTCTATTTTCTCCATCCAAGCTTAGTAAGCTTGAGTCTATTTTGGCAGGGGCTAAGCTTTCTCCTTAATTCTAACTTCCCCTTATTAACCTGAAATGAAATTCTGTGAAGTTAGGCACAGAAAAAAAATTACAAGAGCAAATAGAAAGATTACATTCACTATCTTTTACCTCAACCTTCTGCTTAATGCTCTAACAACAAGATAGGGAATGACATGGAATGCCCAAGGGAGAAAAAAAAAAAGAGACTAAATAGATGCATGTGTTTCTTAATGGAATATCTGCAGAGATAGTAAGCAGAACTTTATTTGTATTAACTCCCTTAAATATCTGACCTCCTAAAAATAACCTCTGGCTATCTCTTTAACCAAATTCTTTTTCCCAGATCTGATGTCAGGCACCTTATTTAGGACAAAGGCTAGTTGAGGAAGTTTGCATCTCTTTGTTCAAATTTTCCCTTCCCCGAAAAACTCTGACAAGTCTTGAAATTACAGTAAATGAAGGGTCAGAGTTGTATTGAACTTGTGTGCATTAGTAGTGTTGTGATCATCATCTAAAAATTAATGTACCAGTTTTTTTTTCCATTTTTCAGTAACACATAGGGTCTTAAGAAACTGAAATTAGGAAATAAATATTCATAGTAGTTATGTCATTTTCTCTCCTCCTTATATATACTGCTAATTATATCTAAAAGAATTTTAAGTAGATATTTTGATTATTATTAGTAAATTATGTTAATCTATGAGTTTGATGCCATTGTTTTGGCAGTAGTGGGGTATGAACTTCTGGCTTCACACTTGTTAGGCAAAAGTTCTACCATTTAGCCACACCAGCAGCCCATTTTTGCTTAGTAATTTTTCCAAGTATGTCAGGTTCATTAAGTGAGAGGGATGTCCTCTAATCAAGATCCTCTACGTCTCAGTCTCAAAGATAGCATGGATTATAGGCACAAACCACCATACTCTACCACAGATGCCAGTATTTTATAAGAACAATCACATGGATTTTGAAACAACTATTAAGCAGAGTGAAATTATATATAGTAGAATTCTGGGAATGTTTGTTTTCTTTAATTGGTGTTATAGAATGATAAAAAATTACTTCTTAGAGATATAGAATTGGGATTAGGTAATTAGTTTGATGACTGCGACAATAGTTTAAAATTATTTTCCCCAAAGTAATAGACAATGAAAGAAACAGAATGATGAAGGATCTTGTTCCCTTTGTCTTTTAAATCACGGTTGTTTATTTATTTAATAAGCTAGAGTGGCTCTGTGGTATCCTTTTGCATCTTGGCAATGCTATATGAAAAGTGCTTATTCACAATGAAGTCTGAAAGAATTTCTTCTAGTGGTAGGGATATCTCACTGAAGTTTATTTATTGATTAAAGTTGTATTCCACTGGTTGTTTAATTGCCTGCGTGAATTATGGATATGCAGCAACTTATTTTTCATAGGAAAAGAAGATGTAATTTTTACTTTGCTATCTAAAAACCTTAATCATTAGCCATTTGGGTACACCGATTGTCACCTAACTCTGTATGCTAAAAGCAGCTACCATTTTTCAGACTCACATTATATAAATGATCTAATTGAAATGATCAAAGCACTTCAGAGGTCAGAGTTTTAATGACTGAGTTCCTATCCTTTATGAAAAACAGAACTGAGCTGGAAACCCAAGTTTATTCAATCTGAAGCCTGTGTGTACCCCTCACACACCATCCCATTGTCCCTGAGCTCTTCCTCCCTACACATATTTTTCAAAGTGGGAAAGTGAATTCCAAAGTATATATGATAGATGAGAGACAAGAATTTAACCCCAAAGTGGCCAATGAGTAATGTGAAATAGTAGGCAAACAGCGGTGATGACAAGTGATTTGAAGGTGGCTGACACAGATGGGGCACTGGTTCAGGTGAGGCCAAGAGCAGAAAGACAGGAGAAGGTGGCTGTGTACTGGAAGAGAGGGTAGCAGCTGCAAAGACCTGGAAGTGGCAAGAGCTGGGTGTGAGCTGGGAGCTGAGGTTGGACTGGGGTCGGTGGGAAGAGGAAGTCTGGGCTAAGTATGGGGAAGGGGTGTGGAGAGCAATGGGAAAGAATGAGAAAGGTCGGATTCTGACTTCAACTTCAGATAAACGGAAGTAAAATGGGAACCCATGGAGCACTTTTAAGCAAGACACCCTTGTGATTTGATGCATTAAAAACACCCCTGTGACTGCTACGCTGGTGGCTGTGTTGTGAGAGAGTTAAGAGTGAAGACAGGAGTCCAATGAAACACTTCTGCTCACATCAGGATAAGATTTGATGATGGCACCTTGGGCGAGATGTAGATAGGGGCTCAGAAAGGTGAGTGGAGCTGAGATCCATACTGAAGTTGCAATAACAGGACTTTTCCATAGGTTGGGTGTGGGAAATAGTAGCAGGAGAAAATCTGTACCAAGTTTAGTGGTGGATGATGATATGCTTTGGAAAGTCAGTGCAATGCTCCTTGATCTTCTTATGAGTTCAAATTTCAGTGGTTAAAAACGATCTGACTACTGATTAGTGAGTCTCTACCAACTACTTTGAGACACTTCGAAAGACTCTTCAGAGAGATTATATCATCTTATTGGCAGTGAGGAAAGTTATAATGACTACTTCAATGTGAGAAAACTGACATTCAGAAAAAAGTAACTTTTCCAAGGCACTAATCTGACAATTAGCAGAATCATGTTTTGTTTTGTTTTTTTAACCTTGAAAACTTGACTTTAAACTCCTCAACTGTGGATGTTATCTCTATCTGGATTCCAGTCACAGCTCATGAACATGTTAGTGATTACCTAACATGCCCACTAATTATTCATTAAGTAACTACATGGAATTTTTTTTATTATGGCTTGATGTTTCTTAGTGATTCCAAAGTAAGCTTCCTTCTATTTAACATCTTAACCACTGATACTATTTGGATAGATTCATAGGATTTTCCTTACACTGACGGCCAACTGGGAACTCTCCAGAACTTGATTGCAGAGAAACTGCTTTAATTCCATGCCTGTATCCAAATGCTTTGTGGAAAAAGTGTGTGAATACTACACTGACCAGGCTTAGGAGACTTCACAGAGTCTCAGCTAGGTCTTAGGTCTTCAAGACCACTGCAGGGAAGTCTAAGGGATATTTAGAAGAAGGCTGGATAAGTGGATTCAGAGCTGCCTTCCCTCTGTCAACACTCCTTACCCTGACACCTCTGGGTCTTTGGGATTTTTACTGGATTGGCTCTAGTGTCAAGTTCATGAGAATCCCAGTTTTGTGGTATATCCCTGCCCCAAGAGAATCTACTTCACTGTCAGACTTCAGCTGTCCCTTCAAATTTCTCTCTTTTCCAAGGATATGTCCTAGTTCCATTGCATCTCAACCAGCGTGTAGATTTCTGACACACAGTTCTTCAGCTATAGCTATAAGGCTCTATTTAATGAACAGCTTCACCTCCTTAAGATGTAAGTTTCTGTTTGCTTGTTTTCTTTGGACTTTCCATGTGGCAGATACTAAAATGAAAGCATTTTTTGTGCCTATCCATCAGATTCTGTGCTTCTGTACTCCCGGGTTGCTACAATGCTGGTTTCTCAAAAATCTATACTTAGTGATATCAATCTACCACCTGCCCATAAATATATGTGTTATTCCAACTAGGATCTCACCCCTCCTTTCCCAACAGGATCCAAATGGGTGACTCATCCACTCTTCTTTGTCTCAGTGCTGGGGATTGGACATCAAACTCAGATAATCCACTTGGAACTCTAGGAGACTTCCTGTAAGCACAGCACTGACATATGTTTGTGTTTGTGGGCAGGCAGGTTTAAAGGCACCCTTTCCCTCTTCTTCAAGAAGATTACATCCAGTCCTTTTCAGGACACTTCCACTTAACTCCCCACCCTTTCAGGCTAGACACATTTCCTAACAGCATTCCTCACAAACACCGTCCCTCAACTTCCCATGACAGCCTATACATTCATTCTTCACAAAGATAAACAGTGTTACGCGAGACCTTCACTGGTGTCTCAACAGCACAGTAATGAAGAAGATGCTGTTACCTCATGTGGATTGGATTGCTATAGTACTGGGTGCTACGTTTGTAGCCTCAGCTGGCAGAAAGGAAGTTGATTAAAGGACACACCTGGGCATGCGTGCTCACAGCAGTGTGATAGGTGTTCACTGCCATCATCAGGAAATCCCATGAAGCCCATGATCCATTGGGTCTTAAGAGAAAAACACTGTGTAACATTTATCCAAAGAACTGTTTCTTACTCCCAACAGGCAAGGTCTCATGCAGATCAATGTTTCTGGGTCTTAATGAAACCCTTCAGCAGTTGAGCAATTAAAAACTTCCTATCTTCCATTCTGCTAATCCTTTTGCTGGTGTATTCATTGAGACTGCTTGTTAGAGCTCAGCAACAGTCCCAGGTCCTTTCATACACAACTCTGTAAGATCTGTTACCTTGTCACTTCATCTGGCACTAACACAATGCCTGCTTTTGGCCACATTCCCAGGTTAAAGCTGACATCTTTTTCCATTGCTTTTGCAATGGCTATGTGGGTATGCTCATGTGCCATGATGACATTGAGATAAAACATCTCAAGCTTTAAAAATAGAAACATCTGGTGTCAGGAGTTGGGCCTAGTGGTACAGTGCTTGCCTAGTATGTACAAAGCCCTGAGTTCGATTCCTTGGTTACCACATACACAGAAAAACAAGAAATCTAATAACAACAGATGCTGTCAGGGATATGGCCAAGAGGGATCGCTACTACACTGTTGGTGCAGTAGTATGGCAGTTCCTCAAAAGACCAAACTAGAGCTCCCCTATGACCCAACAATTCCACAACTTGGTATCTACTCAATGGTCCAGAAACAAGGACATACTAAATCCACTAGCACAACGATGTTCATTGCAGCACTATTTACCATAGCAAAGATATGGAACCAACCCAGACACCCCTTGATAGATGACAATGGAATTCTATGCTGCCATCAGAAAGAATGGCATCACCCCATTTATAAGGAAATGGAAAGACTTGGAAAAAAAATCATATTAAGTGAAGTATGCCAGACCCAAAGGAACATAGGCTCAATGGTTTCCCTCATCTGTAATAATTAGTACAAACCTTGGACTCTCCTAGCAGAGGATTACAATAGCTCAAAACCTAGGTACATAAGGCCATATAGGACGTGGCTAAATGAAAGGATCTCCAGGATATGGAAACAAGTGCTATATAAAGTGTGATTGTTATTCTTAATATACTATGATATTTCTCATCTCTTTTGTTGTCCCTTGGTTATTTTCACATTGTTACTAGTGTTACAGTATCTTACCTTGTTATCTGGTATATTGTATGTAAATTTATTTGTTTATTTGAAATAGGAAAGGGAAGAGGAAAAAACAAGATGAGGGGAGGGGATGGGAGAGGGAAATGGGGAGAAAAACATGAGACGGGATATAAATGTTTGTGAAGTAATGCACGTGCTATCTAGCCGATATAACTGCAATCTTTCTATTAATTACAATTAAAAAATTAAAATAAGAAGTATTGGTCTCGATCAAGTGATAGAGTGCTAGCTTTGAGAAAGCTCAATGACAATGCCTGGGCCCTGAGTTCAAGCCACAGAACTGGCAAAAAGTAGAAGCATCTGTGTGCTGGTGGCTTACACCTGTAATCATAGCTGAGATTTGAAGCTCCAGGTTCAAAGTCAGCCAGGGCAGTGAAGTTCATAACAGTCATCGCCAATTAAGCACTAATTAGATGAAAGTGGCTTACATGGTACAGAGTACCAGCCTTGAACAAGGCCTGGTACCAGCATTAAGAAATTATTATCTTTTATTTGTTTTGGAAGATGGAACTTAGCGATTAAGTAATTCACCCAACATCACCCAGCAAACAATTTAATTTCTGACTTGTAAAATAATGATATTCCAAGAAACCCTGCCATCCCATTCTTGGAAAGCATGTTCAGCAAGGGAGGAAAATCCAAAGAGATTGTACCATTAAAATTCGAGTTTGGGAACAAATGACTCATTTTGTGGGTTAGACTCTGCTTTGGAAAACTATATGACAGTGGTAAAAGGAAGACAACAGCTAAAGTTTACAGAAAAATACATACAAGTGTTAGTATATGTAAAATTTTCTGCAAGCTTCAAGCTCAATCCTTTCTTTTTATTTACAGCCAATCAACCAGTGAGCAAATTTCTTCCTTCTCTCAATAATTTTGGGTAGGATTGAACACATGATTAATATATTTAGAAGAGTCATCTTTTGTGCAATTGGAATGCCCTAGGCATTCAAAGGGGAGAAAAGCTGTCTGGCTTTACAAGGAATCTTCTAAAAGTCAAGTGCCTGTCAGCTCCAAAGTTGAAGCAGGCTCTCATACTCTAATACTTATGGCCACAGAGTCCTTTCTCATCCAGAATACTTAGATCCATGAGAATCATCACAAAGAATCAGGAGTAGATGGCCTAAGTCAATTATGAGCGTTTTCATTCCTTTGCAATAAAGACCATTAAATTCTGCATATTCATAAAGCAGTTCAACAGGGAACAAAATTGAAGTTCACATTTCCGTGTTTTTCTTCAACATTGGCTGTATCCCATCCATTTTTGTTATATAGATATATAGGTACCTATGTAGATAACTATGTGTATATGTTAATCACATGTTTTTCATAGGATTTCGAATTTCCATAGTTGTCTTCCTATTTTAAAATGCCTGTGGGTAAAATATTCACTTTATAAATGGCTGTTATTTAATAAGTCCATACAATTGCTTGTGTTGTATACTTTACTTTTACTAGCACCTCTGACATTGTCATTTAAGAGTTGCCAAAGACAGTACAGGATTTTTCTAGCATGTCATCTATTTGCTCCAAATAGCTAAGGGCCATTTCCTATAGGATTGCCTTAGGGCTTAGCACATCATGCTCCTTGATGCCAACCTACATGATTCTCAGTCTTTTTTTTTTTTACTAAATTGCTTGCCATAAACTTCAGTAATGTTAAAACCAATCACTAAGCTAGAATGTGCCATATGCAGTGCAGCTGGTGACAGCTTCCCCTTGCCAGGACAGCTGAAGGGGAACCACCTTGTGAAGTTTCTCAGTCCCTGCTGACTTAGCATTGGAGTGACAGCAAACTACAGTTAAATCATACTGTAGGAGACAAATGGTTTTTCACAGCCAGATGAAGCTTCAAAAATCAAGATATTAGTTTTCCACTCCCTCGTTGTTCTATCTTTCTGGGGATACACTTACTGAGTAGCTAGAATGACAAGTGTAAGCCATTGGCACCCAACAGAATACACTTTTTTTTAAAGGCATGTCATTCTAGAACATCTTTCCCATACTCAAGATATAATGATTTCTTGCTAATTTATATTGCCTTGACATTCATTATGTATGATCATCCAGCTTAGATGCTAAGTTCCCACTGGCTCCTCAGGTAAACAGGTAGCTCTAGTTGTAGTCCCTCACACTCAACCCTGGGTCACACAGAGTTTAAGATGACTCCTTCCTAGGAAGGATTTTCATATGCATTTATTTCAAATTTTCTACCTGCTTGCTTTTAATTACCCAGTCATTAACCTGTTTTCCAGATTCTCTGAAGGACCCCAAACACAGCCAGTGTCCCATGTCACTGATCTCCCTCTGTGCTCCCCAATATCTCTGTATGGCTTCCTGGAATGACATAGACCTGAAAATAATAATCTCTTCATATCCATCATATCCATTACTGAACAAGTTAGGATATCTTTCTTAAATATTCTATATTAAAACATGAGCTATCACATCTTTACAACTTTATGGAAGCCTTTTAAATACACTTCATTTGAATATATTAATGTATTTGCTTGAATATATTTACTGTATTTATTTGAATGATTATTTGAATGTTTCATTACAAGATATTATTTGTGCATGTATAATACACATACTTAGTAACTGTGCTATTTCCAGGTAGTCAGACATTCTGGATTTCCCAACACAGTCCCTGATTAAAGTCTGTTGTCCCAGGATATTGTTAAGATCTCTCATTTTCATTCATACCACTTTGAACATACATTGTTTCTGTCCAAACACCTATTACAAATGACCAGTAATGTGGGATCCTTCTACTAAGTATTGGTGACACTAAACATCTGACCACTCAAAATGCTTTTTCTGTCACTTTGTATCATTTTGATCAGGCCCTCTTTCCATAAGCTACTAGCAAGCTATTTTCCTATGGAACTTGTTTTCTGTGTTCCATATCATCTGATCCAAGTTCAGTGATTCTCAATTAAATTTATGCAATTCTGTTTTCATCTTTGAATTCTTAATCAAATGAAAAAAAACCTAAAACACTGATAAACAAGAGCTATCCAGAGTTTGGCTTGCCTCAGCCTTAAATTAAGATTTTTGTGAAGCATCAGTCTGATAACTGAAAATAATTAATGAACATTTATATCTTCACAGCTTTCCTGTTAAAATTTCCCAAATCATCTTTCATTACATATAGTGTAGAATCTTTTTCCCTCTCTCACATGCATAGTATTTTTCTTCAGGCAGCCAATTAAAAAATTCCTTGTCCCCAAAGAGTTTCATCTTAGCTAATTCATAGTTTCAAAACTTAGAGCAATTTCAATCCTTAAGTGTTGGCAATAAAAGAGCATAAGTGTAATTAGGGAGTTTTCATTACAAGAGTTATCAAATAAGTTGGATAAAACTAATACAAACTTAACCTATGCTATGTATAGTGGCAGAAGAAGAATAATGAATCCAAACTTCTGATATCATCATCTAGAAAAGGCAACGAAGTAGTGATAAAGGAAAGGAGCTGCCATTTCGGGAGTCCCTTCCAATGTTGATAGAAGAAACCAAGCACATTTCACACAAATCAGAAAAAGAAACCCCAGAGAAATCCCAAGAACACACAGACGCCCCAGTAGATAAATGGTGAACCTCTCTGGCTCTGAAACTAATAAGACAGTCAGGTTGTAAAAGAGGAGGGCTCCATCAGTCATGTGTTGTCTTTATCAGAGAAATGGCTTATGAAGAGCAACGCACACGCACCCAGTGGATATCAGCAAAATTCTAGCACATTAGATCTCAAAGACAGGACAGGATTTACAACATTGACATATTCACACATCCTTTTCTAAAAATGTAGATTATTTCCTCCAACTGAAAAAAAGAAACAAAAGAATTTGAAAACATACCAAGACTACTACATGAAAATAATTATTTAGATATAACCATGTGCTATATAGGTATACATGTACTATATAGATTAAAAAGTCTTTATAGATAAGAACTTAAAACTATGATCTAGAGTCCAGGATCATGACTGAGTTGTAGTGTTCACCTAGCATGCACAAAGCCCTGGGTTCAATTCCTTGGTACCTCATACACAGAAAAAAAGCTGGAAGTGGTGCTGTGCCTCAAGAGTGCGAGCCCTGGTAAAGCCCAAGGACAGTGCCCAGGCACTGAGTTCTAGTCCCAGGACTGTCAATAAACAAACAAACAAACAAACAAACTATGGTATACATGGGTCAGTTACCTAAAAGATCAAGATGTTTGTGGAGAAAATGGCACCAAATGAGGAGGCAGGTATGGAAGGTTACACGACTACAATCTTAGGTTTGTATGTTATAAAGCAATTTTCTTCTGGTCAAGGATATATTTTGACACTGCCCTATTACACCTGCATGTTATGAAGCTAAGCACTGAAGAAGGAAGATTGCTGAGAAGTGTAAAATATGTTTGAAATTCTTTTAGCTAATATCAGAGATTCAACATTGGTGATCAATCTTTAAAATAGTTTCAAATGGGGACCAAGACATGAGAAAGGGTATCAATGTATGTGAAATAATGCACCTTCTATCTGGTGAATATAATGTAACCCTTCTAGTAATTACAATAAAAATATATGAAAAAATAGTTTCAAATCAGACCTTAAAGCCTTTTAGACTAATAACAATTCTAATGAGAATAGAGGTACTTTAATATATGACACTTGACAAAAGAACACATGTACATATAAGCTCAAGGACCATTTGTAGCAATTCCAAATTCCAGAGGCAGATCCTAGGATATAATTACAGTTCAATCTCATAACTGTTTTGACAATTTGTCCAAGAGAATTCAATTTCTGGGATCTTTGAGCGAGTGTTGCTAGCTTCAAAACCTAAGTTTTGATTATGATTGCTATTATGATTATTTAAGAAGTCTGTCTGTACTTTTTATATTATGAAAATGATACTGAGATATTAAGTACAAATTAATATTGTCTAGGAGCCAAAACCTGGCAGAAGGTCTGCAAGAGGTAAACATTTTCTTTTTTTAAAAAAGGTATGAGGCAGGTGCTAGTGTCTCACAGCTATATTCCCAGAAACTCAGGAGAGACAGATGTGAGGATCATGTTTGAAGTAGCCTGGAAAAGTCCATGAGACTCTTACCTCCAAATAACCTCCAGAAAAGTGGACAGTGGTACTGTGGCTCAAAGGGGTAGAGTGTCATCCTTGAAAAAAAAAGCTCAGAAACACCACACAGGGCCAGAGTACAAGCCCCACGACCAACAAAAACAAAAACTAGAAAAGCCTGTTTATGAATCATCCTGAGTGTACATGAATAGTCTTTTAGGTAACAATATTCATAACAACGTCATCATTTCATACCTACAACAATTAACTACATCTTTCATATAATCACTTATGCTGAAGAAATAATTTCTCCATTCTGTTGGAAACTTAGGATTTCCAAAACAAAATTAAACAAAAATGTATAATCTTTATTTAGTAACTTTTCTAATACCCAGAAGCTGAAATGTTTCATGCTTTGATTACATTACATTAAAATTAAAAGTAAGAAACCATTAGTTATGAAAATTATATTTTGGGACTGGGAGCATGGCCTAGTTGTAGAGTGCTTCCCAAGCATGCATTCAATTCCTGGATTCAATTCCTGGATTCAATTCCTCAGAATCACATACACTGAAAAAGCTGGAAGTGGTGCTGTGACTCAGTGCCCAGTCCTTGAGTTCTAATCCCAGGCCTGGCAAAAAATACTACATTTTGCGGCAGGGTACCGGTGGCTCACACCTGTAACCCTTGCTAATCAGAATACTGAGATCTAAGGATGGAGGTTCACATCCAATCAGGTCAAAAAAGTGTCTGAGACTCATCTCCACAAAAACTACAAAAAGAAAAAAGGAAAAGGAAAAAGGAAAAAAAAAAAGAAAACAGAATTAGAGCTGTGGGTCACATGGTAAAGCACTAGCCTTGAGCATAAAAGATGCTCAGGCATAGTATATAGGCCCTGAGTTTAAGTTCCAGGACTGGAGAAAGAAAGAGAGAGAGAGAGAGAGGGAGAGAGAGAGAGAGAGAGAGAGAGAGAGAGAGAGAGAGAGAGAGAGAGAGAGAGAGAGAGAGAGAGAGAGAGAGAGAGAGAAAGGAAAGAAAGAGAGAGAGAAATGGGAGGGAGGAAGGGAAAGAGGGAGGGAGGAAAGAAAGAAAGAAAGAAGGAAGGAAGAAAATTTATTTTTATTCCAAATTATGAAAATATGCTGGACAGAGAATAAGGTTAAACTGTAGTCGTCCAATCGCCACTAAAAACAGCAGATTAAAAGCAATACTCATTTATAATTTGCCTCATTTTCTAGATACAATACTATAGAAACAGAGCCAGACATTAGAGGATACCTAGAACTATCTGCCTCTATAAGCAACCAGATTTTTTAAACATATTTAATATTTTAAAGATTTTAAAGTATTATTGATTATAAGTATGCAAGTGAATTGAGGATATTTTAGTACATCTCACTTCTTTAATTCTCATTTATCATTATGTCGAATTTTACATAATGATAGCCCTATTTGTCATGCATTTCCAAATAAATTTACTTTCCAAAGTTTCTTTTTCTTTTTTCTTTTTTAAAAAAAAAATCAACCACTGAGGATCGAACCCAGAGTTTCGTGTATACTAGACAAGTAGTTGACTATTGAGATGGGTCCCCAGGCTCTGAACTACTACCTGTATTCTTTCAAAATTGGCCTGTCTCTCATCTAAGCCTATTATTCCTTTTAACTTAAATAATTTTATCCATAAGTCACTGTCGAAGCCATCTCTGTGACCTTCTAATTCATTTGTGTCTTTCCATATATTTTTCATCTCCTTTAAAGTATACACAATCTGAATTCTAACACATACTACTAGATACAGAATCAGAGACAGAGCCTAGACCTGACAGTTTGATGAGATTGTCTCATTTGAAAGATGAGGAAACTGATACTAAAAGTGGTATATTTCTTGTTGTAGCGCACACATAAGTGGCTGAACAGAGTTTACAAGCGGATGCTCTTTCCTCCATAACAATTGCTATACATCACACCAAATCATGATATTTATTTGCATGAATAGAGCCTAAGAGTTCTAAGACTTTGGTCTTCACAGCCAGAGTTCAAATCACAACTCCAAACTGCTTCATTTATTATTTTCCTCAAGGAAAAAAATATTTAGTACCATCTCCCAACTATAAAGAGAGCTTATATTTCCTTTATCAATTATTTATTCATTCAAACTTTTTTAAATGACCAAATACTATGGTTTAAGTTCTACTAGGTGCTAGGAATGCCAAGAGGTAGTCATAATTCAAATTCTCAGACATCCAAGCCAGTCATAGCAGTGCATGACAGGTTGTATTAAAAGTGGGTGCATCTTGTATGTAAATTTCTCTTTCCAGTGGGGGAAGCAGTGAGTTGGGAGGGGTGGGGAGAACGTTGGAAGAGGTGACACTGACAAAGACACGTTGTATATTTATATACTGCTTTGTAAAATACTTAAAGATAAAAAGTAAAATCAATTTATCTTTGCAAAGGAAAAAAAAAGAAGCAGATGCCAGAAGAACAATACCAGTGGGGAGGCAAGAAAAGTCCCCAGGCGCCCTTAAGTATAGAGATGCTTTTTGGAGGATGGTGCTTGCTATAAATGGTCCTGGGTCCAGCACCATTCCTGACTCAGATGAGCACATAAGGATATGATCACAAACTGAATGAACACAATTTGTCCTCGCTGGCTAGGAAAAGTAGACACTTGAGAGACCTGTAGGAGGACGGCAATCTTCTCTATGTGATGGACTCTTAGAGACCACTCTGCAGAACCCTCATGCATCCCACCACCATGTATTGAACTCTGTGAGATAGAGATTGCTTAAGGCCAAGTTCAGCCACCAGCAGATCTATAAATAATACTGAACACTATAAAATTAAACAAAACTACTTCCTACTTTCTCCTGAATTTGAAGTTTGAAGAATTATATCATAATATACTTTCCCCAACTCAGAAGATTCTACTACACAGCAGCAAGACAACTCTAGGCAAACCTTGTGGCTCGAGCTCAACAACACTATCCTTCCTCTGCAATGAAACTGGCTTTGCTCTAAAGAAAGCTCTAGGGTGACGTCCACACCGCCTGCCAGAAAAGTGCTATGACAAATTCGGGAATGAATTCAAAACATCTCACAAAGGACCTTTCTCTTGTAAAAGGTCACTGCACAAAACACAGTTAAACTGTCTCCTGTAGCATGCTCTCCTTCCATCTGACATGCTTCAGGCGTGTGAACTTAGGGGCTCCTCAGTGCTGCGTGCCTGGCCAAGAGGCTTCCAGAATTTTCATTCAGTTGGATACTGATATATCTGTTGTGTAATATCATTTTCTAGGAACTCTTATCTTTTCTCTATAATCTCCTCTTGTTTTCTATTGGCTGGACTGAAAAAAATTCCTCTTTGTGATTTGTATTTCAAAATGGCACAACGTGGAACATAGGATGTGGCTCATGTTGTGTACCAAGCAACAGATGTATTTTTTGATGCCAACCTTCTATAAAGCAAGATTCCTCCAAAATCTTACCCAGCTAACAACTATGCCTCTTCCTTTCATGAGCCTAGCCATGTGTGTTCATCAAGGTGAAGTTCACTATGATGGAACTTTCCTAGTTATGACAGCTGAGAAAAAAGTGAGTCAGCAAGCAGCAGATGACAAAGAACCTTAAGTCAGCTGTGATTTATGGACATATATGTATTGCATATTTTAAAATGTTACCACTGAAAGGCACCTGATGTTAACTAGTGTGAGTCTTTTCAGAGATCATAAGAGGATTGGGGTTGTCTGAATTTATTGTATTTTGGGGCAGGGTGAGGAATGTGAATCCACAGTGAGCTAAAGAAAGCATGGAAACAAACTGATATACTGAGAAATACGACTGTGAGGTAAGATTTTTATTACAAAAATAAAAAAAACAATAATAAGGAAGTTGATTGCATACACATGGATAGTATAATCTTAGAGATAAATATGATAATATAACTATTAGTTTGGTGTTTGAGGAATTCTCTTTCTATATATGCTAGACTATATACATACACAAAAATTCACATTCAATATTTGAGAATCCATTTATTCTCTTGCAGATTCTTTTTTATTTTTTATTTATATTTATTGTAGATTTGACATACAGAACACTTACAGTTACATGAATAGGTAATAAGTACACTTCTCTTTGAACCATGTCTCCCCTTCCCTTTCTCTCTACCAGGTTTTCCCTCCCATCCCCACCTACATATGTGGAGAACAACGTTGTATTTGTTCACCCTTTGATCCACCTTCTCTGTGTTTCCCTTCCTCTCCCAAATGCAAGCAAGCAAACAAGAGAAAGAGGAAGGGAAACAAAAATGGCAACTTAAAAAAAAATCTCATTTCCTTTTTTTTTGGAGTTCATTTTGTATCATTATCTGTACATAGCTATTGAGGCTTTGCCAACCATTCCTATGCCTAGCCTCCTTTGACCTCAAGATGGATGTCTAGAGTTCTATATAATTTATCATGGCCCAGTGTGTGTGTGTGTGTGTGTGTGTGTGTGTGTGTGTGTGTGTGTGTGTGTGTGTGTGTGTAATCATACAATGTGTTTACTAGTAGATTTATAGGCACATTCTTGTTATCACAAGTGAGGGAAACTATGCAACCTATTTTTCTTTGGCTCTGGCGTACTGCACAATATAATTTTTTCCAAGTCTGGAAGCAAAGCCTGTTTCACCCACAGGAATTTAGGCTGACAGTATGACACAGTTGAGACTCTTAGGTAACTTCTGGAAAGAATTGTACCAGGAAGGCTAGTCATAGATTAGAAGATGGGACCTCAAGGCCCACTCCCATACTTGCTGAGAGAACAGTGAAAAGCCAAGAACCGAGCCTACTCACTTAATATTAGTGATGCAATAAAGCATGCCTATGTAATGGAACCTCCATTAGAACTCCCAGATGATGGAGTTTACAATCTAGTGCCAGGTGCATGGAGTATCCCCAGTGCCACAGGGACCAAAAGTCTTGTGTTTATCACTTGCAGATGTAGTGATGGTTTAGGCAACTATTGCCATTTATAAAGGAATGATTTTTATTCTTTCAGATATTCTACTAAATGTTTATATACTCACATAAATTCTAATTTAAATAGGCTTGTTATACATAAAAATGCAATAGTGTTTCACTTAATATGATTTTTTTCTAAGCCAGACTCAAAGGAACATAGGCTCAATCGTTTCCCTCTTCTGACATAATCAGTAGAAACCTTGGGCTCTCCTAGCAGAGATTCACAATAGAACAAAATCTAGATAAATAAGGCCATGTGTGACGTTAAATGTGAGGACCTCCAGGATAAAGAGACACAAGCCATATAATGAGTGACTGTTGTCCTTAACGTACTATGTTATCTCTCATCTCTTTTACTGTCCCTTGGTTATCTCATGTTGTTACAATATTTCACCATGTTATCTTATGTATTTTTATATGCTTAATTGGTTATTTGAAATAGGAGAGGGTAGGGGGGAAATCAAGTTGTGCCGGGGAGAAGGAGAGGGAAATGGGGACCATGATATAAGAAAGGGTATCAATATTTGTGAAATAATGTACTTCACAATATATTATGTAACCCTTCTATTAATTACAATAAAAATATATGAAAAAAACAATCAAAAATGCAATAGTGTTATAGTTCATGCCTAGCTATTCAAGAGGCTGAGATCTGAGGACCATGGTTCAAAACCAGCCTGGATTGGAAAGTCTGTGAAAGTTTTACCTCCAATTAACCAACAAAAAAAATTTAGGAGAGCTTCTGAAATTTGAAAGGAAACTATTCAACTTAAAATTTTATTCTCAACCAAAACATCATAAAACTATGTATGTATGTGAACTGAAACATTTACTTACTTTATATAGTTTCTGGGAAAGCTACTTTGCAAAGTACTTAATAAAAGAAGGGAATATGTCTAGAAACTGAAAAATATTAAATAGCATATTTGATCAAGAAGAACAGTAAAACAACCCAGAATGTCACACAGCAGATAGAAGAAAAAGAAAGAAAAAGAAAAGGAAGATTCTGGAAGGAAATTTACATTAGGGTAAAAAGATACACACCTTCATGATATGGCAGGATATACAACATAGGAAGATGTTGCAAAGGAAAATGAAATGCAATTTAATTTTAAGCAATCTCTGAAATGTACTTTGGTTGAATTTGAATGCTAAGAATCTTCTTTGAGTGAACTAGAAGCTATGACACTGATTCCTTAAACAGTGTGTGTATGTATATGTGTAATCCTAACATACCTCTTGACCTAACATTAAATACTATTTATGATACTTCTGTGATCATAATAATGTAAATACTATTTGCTGATCTACTTTTAAATTTAACCTTAGGGCAAACATTGAGTTGCATTTTCAACACAAAGTGCAAATATCACAAACTAAACATGAAAGATTAACTGGAGTGTCTAATATAAGAGGTAAAATGTTTGAGCAAGTCTAAGATCCTCACCCTCTTCTCGCAGAAGAGTACAGTTAGGTTAGTAGAAGATGACTAATAGAGGAGCCGAGAATCAAGGAGCAAAATCCCCAGACTTTGAAACTGCAGAGTGAATTACCTGAATCTGGTAAGTTAAAAAAATAACTATTCTCTGAATAGCATTATGGAGGTTCTTCAAAAGACTAAACATAAAGCTTCCCTATGACCCAGCAATTCCACTCCTGGGCATTTATTCAATTCATTGAGCACCAGGCCATCACAACCATGTTCACTGCAGCATTGTTTACCATAGCTAAGATATGGAGCTGAGCCAGATGCCCCTCAGTAGATCAATAAAATATGGTACATATACACAATGTAATTATGTATAAATATATGTACACACACAATGTATATATACACACAATGGAATTCTATCAGAAAAAAGTTACATTGTCCTATTTGAAAAGAAATGGGAAGGGCCGGGAGTTTGGCATAGTGGTTAAAGTGCTTGCCTAGAATGCACGAAGACCCGGTTTCAATTCCTTGGTACCACATATATAGAAAAAGCCGGAAGTGGTGCTAAAGCTCAAGTGGTAGAGCTCTAGCCTTGAGAAAGTCCAAGGACAGTGATCAGGCCCTGAGCTCAAGCCCAGGGCTGGCAAAAAAAAAGAAATGGGAAAACTTGGAAAAAATGTATTAAACGAAGTAAGCCAGACCCAAAGACACATAGGTTGCATCGTTTCCCTCATTTGTAGTCACTAAAATGTGCCTATAAATCTACAGGTAAAAGACAAAAAATCTATGATTTATCTATACTCCATAGACATTAATGTTATATAGATCAATATGTATCTATGAGATATAAACTCTCAGCTTAATTTTAATTATGTTCTAAAATCTATGTGTCAGTGATTGCATACAGAGATTCTCTTCTTGAATACTTGTTTGTTAAACATGACATTTGGAATATGATGAAAAAAATAGTATTAATAAAATCTTCCAATAAAAAAACTTATACTTGCATATGATAAATTATACATTGCCACAGAAAGACCAAAGAAGGATATTCTTAGGAGAGGATCACAAGGGCTCAATACATCTTCGCATGTGATCATATAAAATGATGTTTATTGACATAAACTCAAAGAAATGGAAACAAGAGGTTTTTTTTATTTTACTTTTTGTGATTGTTTTGTTTTGTTTCCGTTTTTCCTCTTTTTTTCTGTTTTTGATTTCTGTACTTTTTGCTTGCATGTAAGTTTACCTGTTTGGGGGATGGAAGGGGAAGAGTACAGAAATGGTGGGACAAAAGGTCATCCCTTGTCTCACCCTTCACTCATTGGACAGTATTTTGCAAATGAATCTGCACTACGTGGGGGAAAGATTTCCAGAAGGGCCCAAGATTGGGAAAAAATGAGAAGTGACATTGTTCAAAACAAAATGTACTTAACACCTGACCTATATAACTGTAATCCCTCACCTGTGCAATAAAAATAAAGTTTTTTTAAAAAAATATCTGAGTTCTCATTTAGGCTGCCTAAGATAAACAGAACAAAATTTTTCAAAAAAAAATAGCATTAAAAACCCTCCCCTAGAGAATATCCTAGGGCTGGGTACCAGTGGCTCACACCTATAATCCTAACTACTCAGGAGACTAAAAGCTTCTGATCACAGTTTAAAGCCATCCTTGGCAGGAAAGTCTATGAGACTTTTATGTCCAATTAACCACTAGAAAACATGGAAATGGTGCTGTGGCTCAAGTGGTAGAGCACTAGCCTTGAGCTGAAGAGCTCAGGGATAGTGCCCAGGCCCAGAGTTCAAGTCCCATGACTGACATAAAGAAAAAAAAAAGAATATCTTAGGGTCAGGGAACACAGTGGAATGGAGAGGTTACTTCCCACTGGCAGCCTTTCACTACTGTTTTAACATGTGCATTGTCAGGCAATACTCAGATGAGAAGTATCTACAGGTTTTATTATAATACTTTTATAGTAATTACTGTATGCATTTTGTATATAATATGTGCTTGTACCAGGCACTGGCATGAAGCAGAGTCCTTAGCTATTTTTTTAAATTATTTTTAGCTAAAGTTTTATATATAGCTTCAATATATTGGCATTTCCTATGAGTTAGGCTTTCCAATTCCCTAAGATTTCCTTCTTTATTTTCCTATAAAAATTTTCACAATTAACTAATAAGGGTAAAGTGTAATTTTCCTCAATATTTTTCCTTCCTGTTTTTTGAATGCAAACTCTCCTAGAATGTGTAAATATTGGTATCCAAAGATGAGATCTCACTCGCTGAAAGCAGAATAAAGATGAGAATGGCCAGGTCAATATCTATCAGATACTTGGCTCACTTCACTAGTCTAATAATGTCCTTTATCTGTGCATACTTTTAGTTTTGGAACTCACCAAGTACTTAGCTTATACTTACACAGAAAGAGTGAAAAGTTCAAAAGGACTGAATGATCCTTAACCCTGTGACCTGGAGGACAAGTCGTGTTTATCAAACCAGTCTCTGGAAAGTTACAAAATTAAGAAACATTGGGAGTGGGGCAGAGACAGCAGTGGTAAAAATCTCTAACCATGAACATTTCACTCAGGCCTCTTGATATATATTGTTTTGACAAATTCATACTTAGTGGCCCATATAAAGGGGGTGACAAATCACAAGGCAAGTCAGAAGCTGAAGGATGACTTTAGGACAAATGTTTACCATTCTAGGCCATGTGCAAACCTTTGAACCTTTGTGAAGTTCAAACATGAAGCACTCAGAAGAAAGCCACAGGCCCTTCCCCAGTATAAGGCTTAAGGAAATATACATGAATGGGAAACGGAAAGCAATAAAAGATTATTTAGCCTGTCTTTTTGCACCTTCAAAATTCAAGATTGTCTTCATTTTTGCATAAACCACAGTCTCTCTAGAGATATCATACACTTATAAAATATACATAGGCAGATGGATATACATATAGATATGCTTATGAAATAACTCCATAGAGAAAATTAAAAGGGCTTGACATAGTTGGTTTGGAAAACATCATATTTGGTTATGAGTCAAAGATTAAGCATTATTGTGAAATTTTCCATCTTCATTGTAAAAAAGCTCACATCTTTGGAGGTGGGCACCCAGAAACTATAAGAGGTGAAACTTAGCTGTCTCTAGCTTTTTGGTGAGATGCTATGAATACTTCCTGGCATTGATGGAATGACTACATTTATTAATGTTAAAACATGCCCCACCATTCACATCAGCTCTTTATTATCTTTAACTCTAAAACAGAAGAATCTAATTTTCAGTCTCTTAGTATTTCTTCGCCTTCTTTTTTTCCCAAAGCAAGCCTTACATTCATTTGAGTTAGAAAGAGAGAATGTAATTTTACATTTCCCAAGCCCCCATGACTTGCAATCCGCCAATATTTACAATTTGGAGAAATATGAGTAGGTTTTAGTGGAAGAGGATATATTGATGCAGTATTTGAAAATAAAGGAATAAAGATTATGACCAAATATAAGCCAAACAAATAAACTAAAAATGCTTTTCTGTAAGTATCCTCAAACATGAATAAAAATTATAACAAAGTAATCTTGAGGTTGTAGATTTGGAATATGATATGTGCTGAAATAATAAAAACCCACGGTAGACCAAAGCCTAACTATATTATATTCTGTTTTGCAGGGAAGTAATTCATGAAGAAAACAGAGAAAAGGAAAGGCAGAAAACAAGTACTACATGACTCACTTCGAGCACAGGGAGTAAAGCAGAAGAGTTTTCTTGGTAAGACTAGCCTGACAGAGGTGGGAATGCTAAAACTATCTTACTTGGAAACAAAAACTAAGGATCGACTTATTCCCATTTTTTTCAATCCATATTCTCTGTAACTCTGAAAAAATATTGGCATCCTGAGCCAATAAATCTATGAAGACCACAGAAATTCGTCAGGAAATCCCGACTATATTCTCATTACACAGATGTATTTCTCATTAGGAATTGATAACTTGACATTCTGATTGTAATATAAATTCTCATGCCACCTGTGTATGAGGAGAATGTTGTGTGAACTGCTGTTGACTTAAGCATAAATCTTTTTTTTTTTTGTAACTGCAGCAAGTTTACTGAAGAGAAAGTGGAACACAGACTGTCGTCAGAGTGCTCCCAGAGCGGAAAGTCCCAAGCATACATTCTTTTTAAACAATTATATTGCTCTTTGTAAATTTAACAAAAAGAATCTGAGCATTCTGTTTGGTATTTATTGTAACATGTGAACTTGGTTAACATAAATTTGATTCTGAAAAGTGGGATCTGTCCCTACCTAGTGTGCTAAAATTACTGTAATTCTCACTCTAAGATTAAGGACTCAAGAATAAGGACTGAGATCTGCATATCACAGTTCAAAGCCAATCTGGGTATAAACGTCCATGAAACTCATTTACAATTAACCACTAGAAAACCGGAAGTGGCATTGTGCCTCCAAGTGGAGCTCATGGACTGTGCTCGGGCCCAGAGTTAAAGACATAAGGCCGACACAAAACAAATAAACGGAAAACAAACAAACAAACAAAAAAAAAAAAAACGCCACCATGATATGGGCTCTTGTATGTGCATCTAGCAACCTACCACATTTTCTCTGTAAGTCAACTTCTAAGTTAAACGATGTAAGAGAGATGTATTATTTTACAGTAGCAATTGACTACTCAGCTAATAATTCAAATCAAGAAAATTTGTCAAAATATGTAGTATGTATTCCTATAAGCTTTGTGACAAGGAAAAAGAGAGGAAAGAAAGAAATAATAGATTCAAATTATATAATGTGCCAAATATGGTTATAGAAACTTTAGATTCTTCTATATTTGTCTTCTTAAAAATGCATTGTTTCACTGTAATCTCTAAAACAGCATCTGTCTTTTCAGTGTAATTATACTTTAAGAACTAGAGTAGAGAAGGGCTTAGTCAAGTTTCTTAAGCACATAATAGAGCTATAATATTGATTCCCAAAGACAACAATGACAATTCTAAATAGAACTAACCAGAGTAAAACAGACAAATCTTGCAATGAACATATTAACTATCTTTTGAAATGTATTATGGAGACAGACTTTTATCATCAGAGTGTGAACCGTGCATATACAATTCACCTCAAAACTATCATGGAGGACTTGAAATGTAGTTCACTGTAGAACATCCAACCAAACATGTGTGCAGAGTTATATTCGATCATCAGAATCAGAAAAACACATGAATAAAAACCATCATTAAGTCTCTATTCCCAAACTTTTGAGAAGGAATCACAATATCATAGTCAGAAAATTCAAATCATGTGAGTACAGAGGGAGTTTTGTAACAATTTGTTGTGTCTGGTTGAAGGATAAAACATCATCTTCAGTTATAACTGGAGGAATATTCAGAGAACATAATCATATTTTGGTTTTGTGCAATATGGCATTTTAAATTAAAAATTTCTTTTAAAATTATAATTATAAAGGTAATGTAGAGAAATGAAAGTAACATAGGTCAGGTAATGAGCACAATTCTTTTGGGACAATGTCATCCTTCCTTTGCTCTCTGATAGTTTTTCCTTCCCATTCCCTACCTCTGCTCGTATAGTTCATTTTTTTTTTTTGCCAGTCCTGGGCTTGAGCTCAGGGCCTGAGCACTGTCCTTGGACTTTCTCAAGGCTAGAGTTCTACCACTTGAGCCTCAGCACCACTTCTGGCTTTTTTCTATGTATGTGGTACCGAGGAATCGAACCCGGGTCTTCATGCATGCTAGGCAAGCACTTTAACCACTAGGCCAAACTCCTGGCCCCCCGTATAGTTCATTTTTAACATAGTATCCACTGAGCACTACTGCTGCATTTATTCACCCTTTATCCTTCCATTTCTATGCCTTCCTTACTCCTTCTAGACAGATAAGTGAACAAACAAGACAAAGAAAATCTTTTCTTTCTAGTTCCTGGAATTCATTTTGATGAATATTATGGTCAGAGGCATAGAAGCAGCATATCTTTGGGTTCCTTCCCTAAGATTACCCTTCTTTAGTCTCACTGAATGTCTACAGTCCTGTATAGTTTCCCACGTTCCAGTGCATTTAGTTTCTGCATATGAGAGAAAACACGTGCTGTTTGTTTCCCTCCACTTGGCCTACCTCACTTAACATGACTTATTCTGGGTTCATCCATTTCCTGCAAATGACCTTATTCTATTCTTTCTAATGGCTATGTAAAATTCCATTGTATATCAGCCCATTTATCTCCTGTAGGGCATATGGATTGTTTCCATATCTTGGTTCTGTGAATAGTGCAGCAATGAACATGGATACGTACATATCTTTACAGCGTCCTGCTTTATTGACGTTCTAGGTAGATGCCAAAGAGTGGTGACTGGGTTTTAGAGAAGATCTATGTTTGGTTTTATGAGGACTCTCCAGAGAGGTTGTGCTAGTTTACATTCCCACCCACAGAGCAGAAGTGGTCCTTTTCCTCCACAACCCCAAAAGAATTTGTTGTTTGAATTCACAATGTTGGCTAATCTAACTGGGGTGACATGGAATCTCAGAGTTATTTTGATTCGCATTTACTTTATGGACAGGGACATTGAGCATTTTCTCATATTTTCCTTTGTTATTCTCAACTTGATATGTCTCTCCTTAGCTCCTTTTCCCACTTAGTGATTGATTTATTACTTTGGAAAAAGGCTGATTCTTGAGCTCCTTGTATATTTGTAAGATGTTATAATTCCTGAAAACATTTTTACAGTGTCTCTGTACTACTTTTATAAGAAAAAAATATAAAATTTAGATTAAAGATAACAATGAAGAACTTGTATTTTTGCTGTCCCTCAAGTAACCCAGACATAGTTTTTATCCCAACATTTAAAGGATATTCAGCCCAATGTGAGAAAAATAATCTTGAACAGCCTAAGATAACTTCTGCTCACCAGGATTCCTCATAATTCTTTTTGCTCATGTACCTAACCTACTAGAAACGGTTATAATAACAGAGATGCAGTAAAAATCCCTTTGCAATTCACCTTTACTCTTTGACCCTTGTTCTATCTGTCACTTTTAATACATGTGGGCTCTCTATGGTATTAGCTGACATGTTTGATAACTAAACACATCATGGCAGAGCCCACCCAGTTAGCTTTCATGATGAAAAGTGTCTTGATACTAAAAACATGACCTCCTCATCCCGGCAGTTCAGATCAGTCCCTGTGCTTCAGTGATTACAATGCTGAGTGGCTGAGTGACTCAGAGAATAAAGCTAGATTCAGAGTTCCCCTAGTTCTTCATGTTAATTTTAGCCTCTATACATGGTTACTAGTGGAAATTTTATTTTATTCATTTAGCCATTCATTTCTTCAGCACAGCTATGGGAGGCATACATCCATTACATATTGTAATCAGTCATAAAGATTCATGGCAAACAAGAATGAAATGGGCAAATGCCCTCATGTACTTTGTCATGCACACTCCACAGCTACAGAACATTTTTTTGCTAAATTATATTTTTATTCTCTTTAAATTGTTGCACAAAGGAGTTGTCATTCCACAAAGTAGTTTATGATAGCATGCAACTTGATTGGTTATTCCTTTCATCATTTTCTCCATTCCTCTCTGCTCTCCTTTTCTTTTCTTTTTATTCATATGTTTTATTGTAATTAATAGAAGGGTTACATGATATTTGCCAGATAGGAGGTGCATTAATTCATATACATTGATACCCTTTCACATGTCTTGATCCCCATTTCCCTCCCCCCACCCCTACCCCTCATCTTGTTTTCCCCCCTTCCCTATCCAATTTCTCCTTTTCTCCCTGAATTTTCGTAGGATATTATAACTGCATTATTTCCCTCTTTCTCCCTCAATTCCTCTACACCCTATCCCTTTGATCCTATCCCCCGCCTTTCAAATACCTATTTCATGGTATTTATTTTGTTGGACAATAAGTTAGCCTTTATAAGGAATTATACCTTTTGAGTTTGGTGGCCACTTCTCTAAATCCCTACTATAAATACAAATTTATTTCTCCTTCATTTAACTCTTACCCTGCAAGAATCAACTATGTGATAAAACTGCTCCCATGTCTTGGTCTTTGGTTCTGGATCCCTCTGATCATTCCCATGCCAAACATTCATTCCCATCACGCTTTCACTTCTCATGGTCCAGGAATATGTGGTTTTTTACAGTTTTGGAACGACATGTTCTCTTTTCCCAAACAGATTTCACACATGCACTCCCCTTTGAAACATGTCACATGGCTATGGTTGCTGACATGTAATGATTCTATTCAGACATAATTTGCTAAGATATCCGTACCTTGTCTTCCCTGTCACTGAATTAGATGCCTTCTTCTCAGCTTCCATATAGCCCCCACCTCCTTTTATCTCTCCTCTCTTTATTTCCTCTTCTCTCTCTTTATCATCTTTCCCTATTTTATTACCACAGACAAGCTATTTCAAAAAGGATTCCTAGACCCTTATTTTATGTACTGGATTGAGGGCTGAATATTACATTGTATATGTAGGTATGCATACATATACATATGTGTGTGTATGTCTATGTGCCAGTCCCTTAGCTTTTTCCCTCAAGAATAGTGTTCTACCACTTGAGCCACAGTTATACATTTTATGGTAGTTAATTTGAAATAAGAGTCCCATGGTCTTTCCTGCTCTGGTCTGGCTTTCAAACCACAATTCTCATATCTCGGCCTCCTTAGTGGCAAAGATTACAGATATGAATCACTGGCATCCATATATATATACATATATGTATATATGCATATAGAGCGAGAAAGAGAAACCTTTTATATTAACTATAGAAGAAATAAAGAAAAACAAAGCCATTTGAAGGCACAATGACGCTTCTTCTCTCATTCACTTACACTTGGTAGGTTAGGAGATTCTGAGATTTCTACAAGGGAGATGGAGATATTCCCCGCTTAAGCCATTCCAACACATTTTGGTCCTCAATAGCTTCTTATCCTCAACTGAAAACACACAGAATATTCTAAGAATAACATCTCCTAAAGCTAGCATTTATGAATTCAGTCATTCCCTGACTATCCAGAAACCTCTCTCTCTCTCTTTCTCTCTTGTATGGCTTTCTTACTTTGGAACCTATACGTGTTTTCTCTGCATTTTAAATTAGATGTCTTTATGTTGTACATTATACTTCTTCTTCACATTAGTTTCAGCTTTTCAACCATTTCAGTATAATTTGTGCTGCTGATTATTACAAACGTTCAACTTCCACCTTCATTGTTTTGTTCCTTTCAACATCAAAGTTTCCAAAAGATAACATATTTCTGTTTTCTGTGATCAAGCACTGCTCTTACTTCCTACGATCTTAAAAATATCACTTGTCAGTTTTTCTATAATGAAAAAAAATCCACAAGTGATAGAATTGCATTTTTGCTCCCAAGCAAAACCATAGTTCCTTTAAAGGGTGGTCTCCCAGAAGGCAAGCATAATGGCACCTCCAGCTGCCACCTGACAGTTTTCATTGGCTGGAAGGAAAACACATTTGTTCTTTTATCTGTTTGTTTATTTTCTGTGCTGAAAACAGATGCCCATGGACCTATGGGGCTTTTTTTTTATTTTTCCTTCAAATGCTTCCTTTCTTGCTGCCATTTTGGAGCCAATTACCCCACAAGGTTTTATATTCTAACTACTGTATGGAAATCCCCTTGTATAAGTTTTACTCTGCCTGTTGATACAAATCTTAGCTTCTAGATGAGGGATTTTTGTAATCTCTACTCTTGACTAAATACAAGCTCTTTCTTCCTATAACATCTGCATGGCAATCTTTGGATCCAAAACCATCTTTCCGTGTCATTAATATTACAAAGTCCAGAGAAGTCTCTGAGCTGATTAGAAGAGACTCAGAGACAGCTGATTGGAGGTTCTGCAATGACACTTCAACTAATATGTTCTCCACTCTAGTTGCTGGTTTAGATTATTATTCCCCTTTTATTAGCAAAGGTTCATAAAATCCAGTTATCTTTCTGAATCTTGCTCTTTAATTTTTCCCTCTGCTATTCTATAGATACTTTAATCCATTTTTTAAATATGGAATTTCTTACTCAAAATATCTAGAATTCACCAATTACAAATAGATGCTATTAAATGCAATTTCATGCAATCAAAATTTAGTTTTTATTTCTAATGATAATGAACAGAAGATTGCTTTTTATTTTCCCTGTAAGCTGCTGTTCAAATTAAAACTGATTAAACCTATAATGTTTCACCAAAAATTAGCCATGAGCTTAAAAGGGAAAATGCTCAGGATTTTCAGTTTTACTTTCTGCCTTTATCAAGGGCTTCCAATTCCCACAGAACAGACAGAAATCTAACATTCCGTTTGTTGGAGTCTAAACATAATGCATGGAATATACTGAATATATTATACACATTTTTTATGAGTTTAGAATGGTAATGCTTAGGGGTGGATTAAAAACAGACCATGTCTGATACTGAGCTTTGCAGAGTCGCATGAATAATCCATTTCTCAGGGTTTCCTTAGCTTTGGAGAAGCTTTTATAGCATTAAAGATGAGCAAATATTTTGCAAATGAATCTGGCCTAAGTGATCCAGTGTTAAATTCAGATCATTAGTGAACGAGAAGCTGCCTCTCATCTCAGGAGAAGAAGCTTTGCACTCTTCAAGTTCTTTAAATATTGACCTGGAAAAGAACAGTCTGATCCTGAAGAAAACATCCAGAATTCACAATGGAGCCACAGAACATTCTGTTAAGCCTTCCAATAGGCCTCCACTAAAGCATCTCAAGCAGTTAGCAATCTATCCTGAGGAAGAAGATATTTGCATACTTTTTACTGGAAAAGGATCGACATCCAAAATGTATAAAGATAAATTAATGTGCCAGAAAACAAGGAACCTGGTCAAAAATGAGCAAAGAACCTGAGTAGTCATTTCCTAAAAGAAAACATACAGATTATTAAATGTTCATTATCAGTAAACATTAGAAAAATGGAAATTAAAGCCACAATGACCTATCACCTGATACCTGTTAGAATAGCTACTTTCAAACAGGCAAATAATAAGAAATATCACTGATAATTTGGAAAAAGGAAAGCCAAGCATACTGTTCATGAAAATATAAATTAGTGTACTCTTATGGTAAAAATGGTAAGAAAGTACCTCAAAATTTTAAAATAGACCTACTACATGCTGCAGCAATTTCCCTACTGGGTTTATTTACCAAGGACCTGGACTGTACATTGAAGGGATATCTGCATTCCCACATTCATTGCAACAAGGTTCATAGTAGCTGAGATATGGAAATGGTATTATTCATGAATAAAATAAAAATGTATCCTACACATGCACTGGAATAATATTTACCCATAATAAGAGAAGCCCATATTTTTTAACATGGGTGAATCCCAAGGATATCAAAGTTAGTGAATAAGCCAGATCATAAAGAGAAATATCATACATTCTCATATATGAAGTAGAAGAAAATTGATCTATAAGTAGAGCAAAATAGTGGTTAATATGAGGGCCAAAATAGTTGGAAGAATTGTTGGAAAGATATTGGTCAAAGGATATAAATTTGCAACCTTATAGCACATAACTATAGCATATTCTTAAAAATTGCTAAGACAGGGACTGAGAGTTTGGCCTAGTGGTGGAGTGCGTTGCCCCAAGCATTTACGAAGACCCGCGTTCGATTCCTTGGTACTACATACATAGACAAAAGCTTGAAGTGCTGCTGAGGCGGAAATGGTAGAGCTCTAGCCTTGAGAAAGTCCAAGAACAGTGCTCAGGTCCTGAGCTCAAGCCCAGGACTGGCCAAAAAAAAAATTACTAAGACAGCGCGTATCTATAATCATAGGTATTCAGGAAGCTAAAATCTGAGGATTGCAGTTCAAAGCAAGCCCAAGCACGAATGTCTGTGAAACTTTTATCTCAAATTAACCACCAAAAATTTAGAAGTGGAGCTATGGCTCAAGTAGTAGAACATCAGCATTTAACAAAATAAAAAGCTTAAGGACAGAGTCCAGGACTTGAATTATACCCCAAATCAAGGGTTTAAAAACATTGCTAAGACAGTGGTTGTAAAGTGGTTTCATCATAAAATAATAATCATATAAGGCAGTGCATATGCTAATTAGCTAGGCCTGTCATTCCATATATATATATATATATGTATATATATGTGTGTGTGTGTGTGTGTGTGTGTGTGTGTCCTTTAAAGAATCATATTATGCACAATAAATAACTAGTACCTTATCACTGAAACAAAAATAAAGCAAATCTATCTTTGCTTACTGGAGAACCATTATCAGCCATGCTTTCCAGCAAGATACTTGGTCAGAAATTTTCTTTAAGCATTACTTAGTCTCTGTGCCACACTAGATAAATATTCCTTGTCTTATATTCTTCATTAAGATTTAAACATCTAGTCACCATTTATGCAAATGGTTTATAAATTGTTCTCTAAGGGTAAATACTCCCAATCTGCTTTCATCTTTGCACAGGAATATTAGAATCATGGGAAACTGTGGAAGACTTCTGCAGGAAGTCACAGTTGAAAAGAAGTCACAGTTGAAAAGAGTAATCCTTTTTAATTCTCTGAAACAAAATGTAACTTTGTTGAATACAGCCAAGTTGCATTCAATCTTGTCTGCCAGATTACAGCTGCAATATGAAGACGGTCTTAAATTCGGAGACACTATGTTGTTTGGGGTAGAGCTACCTAAGATTATTTTATCTTTTTGGGAAATTTTGCCCTTTGTCATGAATTATTTCCCTCTTTATACCTGGTAAGTATTTCTTTTTTTATTTTTTTTGTGCCAGTCCTGAAGCTTGAATTCTGGGCCTGGGTGCTATATCATACAATTTTTGTTCAAAGCAAGCACTCTACCACTTGAACCTGAGCTACACTTCTTGTTTTTTTCATAGTCAATTGAAGAGTCTTACAGTCTTTTCTGCTATGGCTGGCTTCTAACCACCATTCATAGATCTCAGTCTCCTGAGTAGCTAGGAATACAGACATTAGCCACATGTTTATCTTCTTACAATACTTGTACATCCTTATTTCAAAAAGAGTTTCTTGTACTCAGCATATCATTGCATGATATATTTTGTTTTTATTCTGATGATCAAAAACCTCAAAGTAGTTCTTTACATTGCTTATATTTAGGGTAGTCCTCAGCATGTTGGGATAAAGTGCCTCATTTTCCTTTCCTATTGTTTGTTCTTCCTGATTTTTGTTTCTGTTTTAATATTTCTGACTTACTTTGTGTTATTGCATCTTCTTTTGGTATTCCACTAAAAATTACCAATCAAAGATAGGTGTGTGTGTGTGTGTGTGTGTGTGTGTGTGTGTGTGTACACAGCAATTTCTACATACAGTTATAGATAGATGCATATTTATATCTATAGATAATACTTTCTATAGAATAGATATTGCTATATATGATTCCTTCAATGGTTATTTTTTAATGACCTCCAATCTTTGCTGAAATTTACCTTCAGTCTTTTCAATTCTCTTTTCAAGAGTTTTTTTTTCCTTTATTCATTGGAAACGTTTCATCACAACTGCTTTAAAGTCAGTCAGATTATCTCAAAGTCTGTTAACTTAGTGCTGCATTTTTCAATATGTGTTGAAATTTTCCTTGTTCTTTTCATGCTAAGTAATTTGTAAATGTATCCTAGACAGTTGAACGTTGTGATGAGACTCGTAAGCTTGTTTTAGCTTGAAGGAGAATACTGACTTCATTTTAAATCAGGCAGTTGGTTCAGGAAGGTCCAGTTCACTCTTTCTAACCAATTATGTGAATAATGTCTTTCATTTTATCATAGTGGTCCTTCCATAGGGTCCATATTAAACTCAGATGTACTTTTCCTTTATTGTTAATTATGGTTTTACTCAATATTTTTTCTATTTAAGGAGTCCTTAAAATTCTAACTCTTAAGTTTTGTCCAACTTTGAAACAGTCAGTCAGTTCATTCTATCATACCCAAAAGTAAACTTTTACCAAAGAGTTACAAGTAGACATGTGAAAGGGTATCAATGTATGGGAATTAATGCACCATCTATCTGGCAAATATCATGTAACCCTTCTATTAATTACAATAAAAATATATGAGAAAAAACATAAAAAAGGAAAAATAGCAACTTAAAAAGGTTCATCGTGCTGTTTACCAGTTGCTTTTGTGGACAAAGAGATGGAAAAGACACAATTATTTAGACTTCATTTTTGCCATCCTGTGTTAACTAAATTCATGGTAGCTGTTGCATACCTTTGCCACAGAAAACATTGCAAAAGGGATTCCTAACTTGTAAATAACAGAGTTATAGGTATTATAAAACTGGTTCTCAATTTCAGCCATGATTTATTGTTAGATATCAAAAAATTGCAAAACTATACTTCATGAGAATATATAAAGTAATATACCAACAGCCATAGTCAAAATGAGAATTAGTTTTAAAGTATCTGACATTGAACAGAAAAAAAATAACAAAACAAAGCAAAACCCCAATCCTCTATGATTATTTTCTAAATAAAACCCAGAACTACTAACATATTCAGTGCTGAAATAATCCACCCCCAAACAAATCTCTTAGGATTTAAAATTTAAAATTTAATAAACAGGATAAAAGAAGCAGCAGATATTATGCATATGGCCAATCCTCTCTTTGAAGTACACAAACATTCAGATGTTGAGTTTTTCCTTCCTAGTTGTCATTATTTGTATATAAAACACAGCTATGTGTTTGAATTCTATGAAATAATTAACCTGTGACTTGTGTAGCTATTTATGATAATTTAAATTAAAGCAGCATATAGGTAAATAGATGTTAAGTTTGTAAACTAAGGATCTACAAGTTCCAAGGTTATTTACAAATGCCTTAGGCTAGTTCTTAGAATTTATTATTAACATCATGCGAATTATGCTAGGGATTAGGAAATGTTTTCCTCCCACAACAGAATTTGTTACTCAATTCTGAACCCTGGTCCTTTCCCAAGTACTAGGTATTTGGATAAAATAAGCTCTAAGAGGAGTCTGAGTTTACCCTGGGGTAAAATTCAGGTTAAAATCAGTGTTTAGGCCAGAGAAAATGCTAAAAAGTTTTGTTAGAGTCAGTCACTTTCAAGAAGTTTGATTTCTGCACAAACCACATTTATGGATCGTAGGCTTGGTACACCTTCCATTCCTCCCTTATCGCAAACAATTGAAACCATCCTCATTTACTAAAGCGCCATGCTTCAAAACAAAACGCAAAACAAGACCTCTGTGTTTCCATCTTTTCTGATTATCTGATGGGGGGTGACTTCTAAATCATCTGAGAGACTGAAGAAATAATATCTAGAAATTTCTCCCTTAGCTTTCTTTTCTACTGATTTCATGAATTAAAACAAAACCCAATGATTTAGGATACAGTTTTTGAGAATCATGCTAGTAAAGGAATCACAGGCTAGGGAGAAGACTAAACATTAGTGGAATAAATTCACTTAGGTCAACACATATATTGGATACTATAGGGTATGGTATTTGATTTACTTCTCACAGTAAGCCTACATGCTATTTTTAATATGATTTTACAAATAAGGATACTGAGACTTAACTGAGATAGCACATAGCAAGTAAATCCTCAGAACACAAATAGAAAATTAATGAGAAAACAAATACTACCCTTGCAGTATTCATAGCAGCAATGTCACACAAAAGCAACACACTTTTCTGACAACTTGACAATGTTTTGTAAATACAGTTATATAATCCCAGCCCATTTTCTCAGTCAGTTTTCATGTAACACTCATTTCTAGATGTGATATTTTCCTCAGGCTGTTTTTCTCAGAGGATCCAGATCCCCCCCCCTCTCTCTCTGTCTCTCTGTCTCTGTCTCTCTGTCTCTGTCTCTGTCTCTGTCTCCGTCTCTCTCCCTCCCTCCCTCCCTCTCTCTCTCCCTCTCTCTCTCCTCTCTCTCTCTCTCTCTCTCTCTCTCTCTCTCTCTCTCTCTCTGTCTTTCTCTCTCTGTCTCTCTCTCTCTGTCTCTCTCTCTCTCTCTCTGAGTGTGTGTGTGTGTGTGTGTGTGTGTGTGTGTGTGTGTGTGTGTGTCTTTTGATGCTGCCCAGAATAGAACAGTCATCCACTGGGAAAGAAGCTTCTGGGGATAGCATTGAACTTACATGAAAACAAAATGTAGTTGGACAACAGGTGGGGCTAGTCTCCTTTCCATTGGCCAGTGGCTACATGCAAATGTGTTCTGCCAGCCTGACTGCTCACAGGAGCATCAAGACCTTCCATAGTCCTCAGCATTAGTGAAAGCAATACAAGTTCCTAAATTCAGGTCCCTCCAAATGCACATTGAATCATCATTTAAAAACTTGAGATGATGGGGCCGGGAGTTTGGCCTAGTGGTTAAAGTGCTTGCCTAGCATGCATGAAGACCCGGGTTCGATTCTTCAGTGTCACATATAGCAAAAAGCCAGATGTGGTGCTGAGGCTCAAGTGGTAGAGCTCTAGCTTTGAGAAAGTCCAAGGACAGTGCTCAGGCCCTGAGCTCAAGCCCAGGACTGGCAAAAAAAAAACAAAACAACTTGAGATGATATATTTTTAAGCCAGAAACTATACAGGGATGACTAATACTAAATGTAAATACTTTCTCAACAGTTCTTATTTCATCTAATTCCATTGGAAAGTAGCAAGTAGAGGCAACACACAGAAAAAGGCAACACTTTTGCACGAGGCGCTTCTCTGCTCAATTCTAATTTCAGTACAATTTGCAATACAAATGTTTACTTAGTTTGTGCAATCAAATATCAAGAAAGTTAGTGGATCAATACAAAAGAAGCCCCACAACACAGACCCCAGAGATTGCTCTGACATTTTTAGCCCTGTGGCTTCAAAAAGGGGAAAGGGAGAAACCAGAAGTGTTTGTGAGATGGCTGTTTAGAAAGATGGTTAGAAAGTACTCTTGAGCATTGAACCACCCCAATGAAGCGCTAGTGTAAAGTGACCAAGCAGTTGTTTGTTGCCTTTGTCATCCAGGGGAAAGGGTACATCTACTGAAGAAATCCAAGCAGCCGTATGCTCATCTTTCAAAAGAGACATAGACCTGACATTCTTGCCTGGCCTGGGCACAGAGCTGGTGCTTGTGATATCAGAGTTGATGCAACTGGAAGATAGTTGTTGGTAACAGAAAACTTACATTGATAAGATGCTGACATCAAGGTTTAGACCTTGCTGTTGCATCAGAGCTACCCAAATCAACCTACAGAGACAGTTGTCAGAAAGTAGACAACAACCGTAGAGCCAGAAGGCAGTTCATAGGCTAGTATCTGGGTAACCATGGAATCTGCTAGAAGTGCCATGGAATAGCTAAGTGTACATGGCTTATGTTTGTAATCCTAGGCGCTTAGAGGCTGAGATCTACAGATCGAAGTTTGAAGTTAATTTATGCAGGAAAGTCTGTGAGACTCTTATCTACTATTAGTCACCATTTTTTTTAAAGGCAGAAGTGAACAAAAAGAGCTCAGGCTGAGTTCAAGCCCCATGATTAGCACAAAAATTAAAATATAACAACAAGATCCTATGGAGTAACTGGTCTAAGCAGACTGATTGATCCTAAGAAATGTCTGAACTTTGTTAGTATCGCTGGTTGACTAATTTTGTTTAGAAGCTTTGCATTCTATTTAACAATAATTCATTAAGTTGAACTCTTTTTTCATTAAAAGAACAGATGCTCACAGAATTCTTTGTCTCTCTGTCTGTTGGGCTGTCTGTCTGTCCTTCTAATCTTAAATGCTGCAATAGTTTGATGGAGGTACCCTACGGGCTTTTATCCTGGAGTTCTCTCACCTCTGGTTGTCTTAATCCATAGATTTCATGGAGTAGATCAATAAGAGGCAAAGAGTTAGGAGCAATTTTACATATGTCACCCCAAAGTGGACCATAGAGACATGCTATTCCCTTCGCAGTTATGGAGTATCCTTTATAGAGAGCTACCAAAAAATTATGCTCAGTTATGAATGGATATTTCATTTTCTACTGGGAAAAGTCTGGGAAAGAGGGTAGAGTTTAAAAACTGTAAAGATGCTTTAAAATTAACTCATAGTTTAACAACCAGGGCAACACAGAGTTAGCTAAGTTTCCATGTTTGCCCAATTTTGTTCTTGTCTTCAGATTCATTTGGATAGTATAACAGCCAAATTCAAGCACTGCTGTTATTTCTGACACTCCCAAAGTTGATGTCATCATAAGATGATACAGCTCATCATGTTCATATCAAATCATCAGCATAACCTCAGTAAAATAATTTAGGATCTGCCAGAATTTCTATTAGTCTCAGAGTGTGTTCACAAAATATGAGAGACCTCATGAATGAGGATTATGGTATTTCCAGAAGTTTAAGTGAGATAAAGCATAGATTTGTTACAGTCATTATTCTAGTAGTACCAATGTGATAACAACTAATGGTGATTAGGAAAGCTGTTACATTAATGCCAAAAGCAATGTTTAAAAACACTTTCAATTAAGTCAGGGAGAAATTTAGACTATCAGTAGAAATGAATATAAATTGTTTATGTAAATAATCATAAAGTGAAAAATAACAGCAGAGTCCATTAAATAGTATCAATGTTATTTAAATAATACAAAGCTGAGTAATGGTCTATGGCAGACTTTAAAATTTTGTGATACTCTTTTTATGAGCTATAATTTATAATTTAAAATACAATTATCCTTGAGGATTGTACTCAGTTACTAAGATTTTTAAGCCAGCTAGATCATGAGATTTGCAAGAAAAAAATACTTTCTTATGAATTTGTTACATATGTAAGAATAAAACGGTTAAAGAGGAATGAGGTCAAAGGAAATGGGGTAGATGACTGAAGAGAGGAAGCAGGGAATACAATCATAATATTCAATGACTATATGCAAAAATGGGACTAGGTAAATTAAGAGGATTGGGTGGAGTTAGGAGAGATGGGGGAAGAATGAAAGGGATGACACTGTATAAGGTATTTTGTATTCATAAGTGACATATTGAATTGAACCCCCATTCTACAACTTCTTTGAGATAGTAAACAAATGAGAAAAAATTTAAATGCTCCAAAATTAATAAAAGAATTCAAATAAAAGAATGTAAACAATAATAAAATAATGTAAATAAAGTAATGCAAACTATGAAGTGGTCTTAGAAAATATTGATACAAATCTCTTACACAGGAGGGACCCTGAGTTTAAAAACAAACTCTATATGGTTGATCTGATGCTAATACTACTTTCTGTAAAGTTCCTCTCAGAATTTTAACAATAATTCATTTTCTTCTTTACAGACAGAAAGTTATTTTGAATTTTTAAAATAATTTTCCCATAAAAGCTTGAGTCACCTGTAACAAAAGTATATTAATTCTATCTTTCTTTTCATTAAAAACCACAACCCAAAGATTACTGCTTCCTAAAAGATATGATTGCAAAGGCAAGGAACAAAGTAAATGAAATTTTGTAAAAAGTGAGGAAAAAATCCTTCATTATGTTTCTATAATTTGGAGCTTTTGTTATGGTCTGTTACCACTGATAAAAAAAGTTCTAGACATGTGTAAGTTTATATATGGTATGAAAAGACACATCCTGAGGTGAAAGTATTATGCTATGATTTTGGTATATAAGAGACAATCTATCTATCTTTCTCAGTTTTCCCATGCATATGTCTATCTTTCCATGACTGCTTTTTACCAAGATTTCCTTAGGAATATATCATAGGTTTTTATCTATCTAACATTAGTTACAGAATTTCTGTGGTTTACTAGCACAACGATGTTCATTGCAGCACTATTTACCAAAGCAAAGATATGGAACCAACCCAGAGGTCCCTCAGTTGATGAGTGGATCAACAAGATGTGGTATTTATACACAATGGAATTCTATGCTGCTGTCAGAAAGAATGACATTGCCCCATTTGTAAGGAAATGGAAAGACTTAGAAAAAATCATATTAAATGAAGTAAGTCAGACTCAAAGGAACATAGGCCCAAGAGTCTCCCTCATTTGTCAAAATCAGTAGAAACCTTGGGCTCTCCTAAGAGAGATTTACAATAGAACAAAATCTAGAGACATAAGGCCAAATAGTATGACACTAAATGTAAGGACCTCCAGGATAAGGAAACAAAAGCCATGTAATGAGTGATTGTTTTCCTTAATACACTATGTTATCTCTCATCTCTTCTGCTATCCCTTGGTTATCTCATATTGTTATAATATTTCACCTCTTTATCTGATATATTTTATATGTGCTTAATTGGTTATTTGAAATTGGATAGAGAAGGGGGAAATCAAGATGAGTGGGGGGAGGGGGAGGGAAATGGGGACCATGTCATGAGAAAGGGTATCAATGTGAAGTAATGCACCTTCTATCTGGTGAATATAATGTAACCCTTCTATTAATTGCAATAAAAATTTAAATAAAAAAGAATTTCTGTGGTTTGATATAGGCACTTTTTTTTTAAAAAGATAATACAAAACATATTCTAAATAAAAAAGCAAAAATATGGATGAGCAAATACATGGATGGTAAGGTTAATTGTAAAAGAGACAGAGACAGGTGGGAGGAGCAAGAATGTAGAAAGGGACAAAATCAATCAAGAGGCACTGTCTTCATAAACTGTTTTGCTGAATGGCAATTCCTTCGTACAAGTACTTAAAGATAGTAAAAAAAAAAAAAAAAACAACTTTAGGCCAGGAATTTGACCTAGTAGTAGAGTGCTTGCCTGAGCATGCACGAAGACTCAGGTTTGATTCCTCGATACCACATACATACAAAAATGCCAGAAGTGGTTCTGAGGCTCAAGTGGTAGAGCTCTAGCCTTGAGAAATCCCAAGGACAGTGCTCAGGCCCTGAGCTCAAGCCCAGGACTGGCAAAAAAAATCTTCTAAAAAGATAATATATACAATATCACCCATATGCAAAAAAACCTAAAAAAGAGAAATATAGACTCATTATATATATGCATAGATGCATATATGTGTGTGTATATATACATATATATATATATATATATATATGGCAGCCCTGGGGCTTGAACTCAGGACCTGCACACTGTCTTTGGGCTTTTTCAAGCCTAGCCACAGCTCCATTTCTGGCATTTTCTCCAGGGCTTCATGCATGCTAGGAAAGCAGTCCACCACTTAGCCCATCCTCCATGCCCAGGACTCAGTATATTTTCATCGATACAAATTTCTACATCTTTTAGAATTCAGAAAGCAAAAGTAGAAAGTAAAGCTTTTGTATTCTCCACCATATCTGTCACAATCACTTTGGTGTATTGGTTTTGAAAATCTTGTATGAATGAATATACATATCCATCAGTGTCTTGGGGGAATTACATAGCCATCATGGATTCCAACATCCACTATGGATAAGCAAGTCATTTACAAATAATTGCATAAGACTATGCATATAACCCAGGTACATGTTTTCATATCTCTAAACTCGACTTTAAGTCACTTATAATATCTAATACAGTATAACTCCTGAGTAAATAATTAGGTTTGTTCAATAAAAAATGATTAGGAATAAAATCCATATATGTTCAGAAACAGTGCTGAATTTTCCCCCAAATATTTCCAAATGATAGTTCATTGAATCCATGTATATGGAATTTGAATTCAGAAGAGTGACTGTACAGCTGTGGACTCAGATATATCTTGGTTTTTTATAAGCAATATCTAACAAAACACAAATTCTTTCTGACATGTTAAAAATGACATGAACTGGCTTAATTTATGGTCCCTTACTCTTTACTTTTCCTACAATTTTTTGATCATTTTCACTTAGTTTCAAGGAAATGCTGGAAAATTTCTTTTGTATGTAAGAGATAATATGTGTATAAAAGAAGATTTTATTTCTTAGGGTTCTGTTTGCTTTGTTTGCTTTTATTTTTTGTCTTGTTTGGTCTGCAGGACTGGCTCTCCATTCCGATTTTTCAGTTATTTCTTGATTTCATGATTCTAAGTTGTTGGCTCCAGGCTTTGGGGTCCCACAGGAATCTCAGAGATGCCAATTAACTCTGGTGCTGGGTAAAGATGGAAAATCAAGCTTGAGGTAATCTTAATTTAATAAATCTCCATTGGCTTCCAACACCCTTTCACAAGTCTCCTCCAAAATGTACAGGGCATTACTTAACGTTCTTTCTATTCCTGATAATTCCCTGCCAGAGGACACAGGGATCTGCCTTCACTCCTTACTCTTCTTCCTACTCTCTTTGTATGCTGTATGACTTCCCTCCTTACTTACTTACTTTACTCAAAACTTAGTATTATGGCTCCAAAACTTCAGCTCATTTTCATCTTTTCTTGACTTCAAAGGCTCACCTTGGAACATTCCTTCCACTCCCCTTTCCTATAGCAGTGACGCTCTTATGGTTTGGTAGCAGAAGTGTAAGGTTATAGCTCTCTCTTTGCAAGGAGTTCCTTGTAATGGAAGTTTTCCATTAGAATAAAATACCCATATTGGACAGGATCACAGCATCAGAAGCTGCACAGGAATGACTGTGTGGGTGGGCAGTGAAGCAGAGCAGCCTGCACCAGACCACCTGAAATACCCTTCAAAATCAGGTGCCCCCTGGTGCAATCTCTTGGCCAAGCAGTGCAATGCTAAGTGCTCTTCGATGTTCTGTGTTTTCTATGTTCTGTCTCTCCTTAGTAGTTACTTTTGGTCTAAGATAACTCCCTCAGCATTCCAATCCAAATAGAGGAAGAAGTCAATGGTAAATCACTGGTGGTTAAAGGTTACCACTCACAGTTCATGTTCTTCTATGGAAAGGTTACTATCTATGGGGACACTGTTCTCTCAGGTTCTCGCATGTCACCTTAACTAAATGAAGCCTAAGAATCCTGTTTTAGGCATTTTTGCTTTTCTGGAGAAGTGTCTAAGGGTTTGCTTCTCCACTTGAAAGCGATTGTTCTTGTGCCTTTGGAATCTTAAAACCAATGGCCTCTCTCTGAAGGTACAGCTTTGCATTCCCCTAACCATCTGGAAGAGCTGGAGCAGGTGCAAGTTTGTACTCTCAGCAGCTGGGCACTAGAGGATTGACCTCAGTGATTAAATGCCAAGATCAGTTTCTGCAGAAAGCCTGGGGCCACATGGTCCATCCTACAGTCGCATACACTGCAGACAAAGTGCTAGCTCAAGGCCCAGCCATCCATCATATTTGCAGCTACTATCAAATTTGTACTCTTCCTTTCTGGAAAATTCCAGGAATTTTCTTGGCTGAAGTATAAATCAAGTCTTACTCTAATTTTGTGAAATTTGTGTCCTCTTTATTTTAAGGAAATAACTGGGTACATTTTAGTCTTTGCAACATTCTGCCACTTTCATTTCAGTATGTGACCAAGAAAAGAGCCATGTGATTCTAAAGGAATCTGAAGGGAAGTATCTTATGGCATGTGTAAAATTTGATTACAGAGTTAAAATCAGCTAAAATGTTCCAAATATATGTTTGAAAGATTCCTTGAGATGTGGCCTAGTTAAGTCATCCAAGTTCCTTGATATACATAACCATAAATGATTTTCCAAAACTGAAAATATGTGCAAGATTATATGCACATGCATCTGCCTCAATATAGTAAAAATATAAGGCACAGATGCAAAAAGAATTATCTTTTTGCATTATCTTTTGAGCCAAAAGGCTCAACCAAATCAACTTTGGAAAGGTATGCTCCTACCAGATTCAGCTGTGATTGCAGTCAATCTCCTTATGGTTGAGTTATAATGGATAATACTATTTAGCACAGACTCTGCTTTGTGGCTAAGTGAATTAAAACTAAATGTTCCAACATTGAGATTTTGTAGCCTTGTGCATGTCTATATGAAAATTTTGTACTATATCAATTAGAAGAAGGGCTACAGCAACAATTAATTTTTGAGGGCTGACATTATCCAGGATTTGTTTATTCCATATATCATATCAAATGGGACTTGAGTCAAATAATACACCAATAGGACTTTCAGATAAATAAATACTGTTCTATTTACTCTGAAGAGCTCTCTTTTCCCTGCTATTAGTATTTAATTTTTTTGAATTGCATGCATTGTAATATGATTGTACTTTAGATTACCTAATGATGCTCTCTGCTACTAGATTTAACTTTAAATGTCACAGTTTCTGCATTGCTGGTTTATCTGCATCTGTGTCTCTAGTTCAATAAATCATTTGATTTTAAGCTTGGCACTGAGGGAAACACAAAAGCCCTGTTAGTATGACTGACAGGCTGGCTAGAAGCAGTGTGATGTCCTAGGTGTCTTTATAAATAAACACTTTCAAATAAATTAGATTAAAAACTTTGAAGATATAGGCCACTTTGCAAATTAAGCAGTAACTAAAAAATGTCAATTCTCTTTTTACCTAAATGCTATCTTTGAAGTTTATTGAGACAACAATTCCCTTTGTGCAAAAGTTTTAAGACCTTTAAATATGATGGGGGCCACTGGCTCACACCCATAATCCTAGAAGCTCAGGAGTGTAAGATCTGAGGACTGAATTCAGAGCCAGCCCGGCAGGAAAGTATATAACATAAGATTCTTATTTCTAATTAACTGCCCAAAAGTCAGAAATGGAGCTTTGGCTCCTGTGGTAGAACATTAGCCTTGAGTGAAAGAGCTCAGGTATAGTGCTTGGCTCCTGAGTTCAAACTTCAGTACACACACACACACACACACACACACACACACACACACACACAGCAATAAGAATACATAAATAACATTTATGATATCAAATATCTTCACACATATATAATTTGAAGCAATAAAAGAATAAATAAATAAGAAAATCACATGGTAAATATAATTTTAAATGTAAGTATTTAGACCTAAATGTACAATGATGAAGTATCTTCAAAATCTCTTGTCCTCAAATTCCTCTAAATTGCCATAATAATCAGAAAAAAGTTAGTGCGTGGGTAAGGAGAGGGTAATAAACAAGGAAGGAAGAGTGGGGAGTAGGAATTGGGGGAAGGAGGATTAGAGAAAAGGGAGGAAAGAAAAAAGGAAGAGAGGAAGTGAGGAAGTGAGGAAAGAAGGAAGAAAGGAAGGAAGGAAGGAAGGAAGGCAGAAGGAAGGAAGGAAGGAAGGAAGGAAGGGAAAGAGGGGAGGAAGGAGGGAAGAAGGACATGGTAAGGTCTCCCCAATAGTAAACTTTATTTCCTCTATGTTGGAAAATTATACTAATGGGTATTAATTTATATCTCACTTTTATCTTAGAATAAGGTTCATAGGTAAGTGCTGTGAAGTAATACAAATTTGTGTTAATGAAAGACTGAGATTGTTATATGCATCTATTGAATATTCTGAAAGCTTTCAAATGTCTTAAATTTATGTATGTTCACATGCCTGGTTGCACATTACTTAGTTTTATTTACTAGACATTGTGAAAGTTTAGTACACCAGTATTAATGTGAAGTGTGGTGCCATTTGAATGATGGTTTTAAGATGCAATATAATTTTAAGAATAATCATAAATGTTTTATCTAAAGTGATCACCTTGTATTTATTCAAATATATGACATTGTGTGAGTTACCTTAAGTGACTCAATGAAATTTAAGACATGCCCTTCTTGTTGTTGAATTCATGCCCTAATGTGAAGGAGAAAAGCATATAAAAACTTTATAATTTAATGGTAATGTAATAACCTCTAATACATTAATGCACCTTCTATCTTGCAAATATAATGTAACCCTTCTATTAATTACAATAAAATATATGAAAAAATGGATTGGAATTAAGCATAATAGCTCATGACATATGCTTCTCTAACATAGTTTTATAATTGAAGGAAAATATAATATTCTTGAAATCTAAGCACTTACTTTTTTCATATATTTTTATTGTAATTAATAGGAGGGGTACATTATATTTGCCAGATAGAAGGTGCATTAATTTACATACATTGATACCCTTTCTCATGTCTTGGTCCCCATTTCCCTCCCCCCTGCCCCCACCCATCATCTTTTTTCCCCCTTCCCTATCCTATTTCAAATAACCAAATACAAATATATCCAATACATCAGATAACAAAGTGAGATACTGTAACAATATGAGACAACAAAGGGACAGCAAAAGAGATGAGAGATAACAAATAAAACATTTGTTATAAATGACTTTTCGAGGGGAGGCGATAAGGTAGATATCAATGAACCTAAGTAAAAAGGGTACCTGCAAGGGGGTGTGGTCAAGAGGAGAAGGGTAGAAGAATGAATGAGGAAGATGAGTAAAATGTAGCCAAGAATGCATTGTATATGCCACAAAACTGAGAAAAATAAGGGAAGGAGTAGGTGAAATGGGGGTGAAGATTTTGAAGGGATGACACCAATAAAGATGCATTGCATAAATTGCTTTGTGAAATGTTGAATTAAATCAATACATAACCAAAAATTCAAGAAAAGTGAAGGAAAGGCTGGGGTGGGAGGTGTGGATCTGAATGATGGATCTAGAGACACCATATTCATAAACATCTTTGTGAAATGGCAACTCCTTGCTACAACTACCTAAAAAACATAAACAATATTTTGAAAAATAAATTAGAAATAGCCAGAGTGTCTTATTTCGCTTTGACCAATACAAGCTGAGATTTGGCTACAAAAGTAGCATAGTATTTATATGGACAGGGTAAGCTTGCCATTATGAAAGCAAGTAGGTTGACTATAGCAATTTAACTTCATTGTGCAGGCCTTTGTGATGGCAAAATACAAGAAGGAAAATAGAGAGAAGTAAGTCAGGGATGTGTGGGACACCCCTGTCAGCTATTCAAGAAGCTGAAATTGGGAGGAGCATGATGAAAGGTCAGTGCCAGCAAAACATTCATGAGACTACCATGTCATGACTCTAACAATTCACCTTGCAGTTGCAAACTTGGGAAAACAATGGCCAATCCTCTGAGCAAATGAAAGTTGTTCTCTTTGCAATGTTCTTCTAAATTTTATTAGGGCTGTGGTTTAAGAAAGAAGTAAACAAGGAAATGGGGCAGTTTGGGTTGAAATATTTTTAAACATAGGCAAGCTGCACTACGAATACATGTGTATTATAAGGTACAACTTAGCATGTTTATTTTATGCTTATTCTTAAAACTATAAACATACACATGCATATAAGGCCTTCTATTTAAGTTTTTCTGCATCTCAGTGATAAAAATGACTGAAAAAGTAGCTGAAAGAGAATAGAGAGAGCAGATTCCAATCTAATATTCCCTCTCTCTACCAGGACAATTTAATACCTTCTTTTTAAAATTTTTTTTAATTATCTTTAAGTAGTTGTACAAAGGAGTTGCCATTGGGCAAAGCAGTTTATAAATACGACATGTCTTGATCAATGTCATTCCTTTCAACATTCTCATGCATCCCTCCCTTACCTATATTTTCCCTCCTTCTTCTTAATTTTGTAGGCTATTTAGCCTACTGGATTCTTGCTGCATCCCCAGTTTTCTCCTCTTCATTTGTCTGCCCCTTTTTATTGGTCCCCATCTCTTCTGTCAAATAACAAACTTCCAGGACAGTAGAGCCACCCGCACAACCATGCCCATTGCAGCACTATTCACCCTAGCCAAGGCATGGAATCGGCCTGGATGCCCTTCAAAGGCTGAATGGATCAAGAAATGTGTTATGTATGCACAATGGAATTTTACTCATCTATTCAAAAGATGGATAGTGTGCCATATGAAAAGAAATAGAAAGATTTGGGAAAAATTATGCTAAGTGAAGTCAGGCCAGGGCAACATTTCTTTTCTTTTATAGGTGGAAGCTAGATCTATCTTGTAAACTTATAAATAAACAAACGGTGTATGGTAAGCAAGTGTATACATTTTAATATCTTTTGGAGTAAGATTTCTCTTTTTCCCTTTGATTATTTTTATTGTAATTAATAGATAGAAGGAGCATTACTTCACACCCATTGATATCCCTTCTCATGTTTTTGTCCCCATTTCCGTCCCTCAATCCCCTCCCCTCATTTTGTTTTCACCCGTTCCCTTTCCTATTTCAAATAAACAAATAAGCAAATATCAGATAACACGGTAAGATACTGTAACAATATGAAGATAACCAAAGGACAATAAAAGAGATGAAAAATAACATAGTACATTAAGAATGGTTTCTCTACATTTGGAAAAATAAGTACAAAATTAGGACTCTTTTGGCAGACGATTAGAATAGTTCAAAACCTAGATACATAAGGCCATATAGGATGAGCTAAATGAAAGGACCTCCAGGACATGGAAACATTTGTATTTGGTTATTCGAAATTGTATTTGGTTATTTGAAATTGGATAGGGAAGGGGGGAAAACCAAGATGGGGGGGGGGAGAATAACGGGGACCAAGACATGTGAAAGGGTATCAATGTATGTGAACTAATGCACCTTCTATCTGGCAAATATCAAGTAACCCTTTTATTAATTACAATAAAAAAGAACTATATAATTGGTGGATGCTGTTCTTAATGAAGTAAGATATTTCTTAAGAGTTTTAAATGATATAAATAAAATGGGTGGTTGATTGTCCAGGATATGATTATGATTGCCTTTGATTGTGGTCACTTATTGTCATTATTGAGTTTAGGCATCTCCTATTCCTTCCTTTAAAAATCTATCTTATTTGAATTCAAAAAACAAGTCTTTAATTGTTCTGCTAATTATATCCAACATTAGAACAATTAATTTGGGGACATGATTCAGAATAAATAATAGGAAAGTACAAACTGAGTGGTCTAGAGAAATTCTCAAAAATAATTATAATCACAAGAGAGAATTCACAGATGAAAGATAGAACCGAATCAATTATGCAACATGTCTTCTACACCTTTTGGGGTAACAAAACTATTTAGGAATGCTTTGGGAATTTTTGAAGTAGAATCTGATTTCTACTGCTCCAAACAACTTAATAATTATTTTATGAAAATCTTCCCTAAATAGTTGGCTGAGTCATTTGTTTAAATAGAAAATTACGTTATTCCCATGGCACTGGCAGACAGAATCAAGAGTGGCAGGAATATTTTTATCTGCTTTTGTGACAATATGCACTGGTAGAGTTGTTTATATCTACAACAGGCTAGCTTTCAAAACATTCTCTCCATCACAACATCTCTGGATATAAAGTCTCACTTATTTTCATATTTTGAACTGGGTTCTCCCACAGAATGTAGAGTGGTAAGTGTTTCATTTTAAACTGCCCTTGCTTGACCCACACTTGTGTATATGACACGGAATTATGGGATTGCTGTTAATGAAGCATCATTTTCAGTTCAATTCTTAAGTTGTACTTCAGAACACAATGCAAATTAGTATTCAAACTGACTGACACAGTTGTGTAAGTCAGAATGATAACAATTAAAGCAAGAGGAAATTTTTCTTATTAGGTATCTGAAGAATCTCACCAGATACTTTTGGGCTTTTCATTGAAGAAGATGATCAGTCATTCCATGGAAAATTGATCAGATGAAGTTTGACCTTTGTCCCCCAAATTGAGGAATATCTGCTCTTTAGTTCTAGCTATGCCTAGTGAGCTTTCTTATCTTAGAACATCTGATACTGTAGCACCAAGAATTAGAAAATGATATATGCATAAATATCCATACAAGTTGAGGGCTGCATGATCATCTTATATGTACATCTGAGTATGGATTATGTACTGAATTTGACAAAGAACTATCTGTGGATGCATTTCCTCCTATACAACTGTAACGTTATGGGTGTACAGGAGGCCTGTAAACCTACCTACTTAAGAGGCTGTCATATGAGGCTAATATAGGCAGAATAGTCTATAAGATTTCATTTCCAACAAAAGCTGGAAATGAATTTGTGGTTCAAGTGTTACAGAGTGTCAGCCTTAAATTAAAAAAGAAAAAAAAACAAGAGCATGAGGTTCGGAGCTCAAACAGTAGTACCAGGGAGAAAAAAGAGAGAGCTATATCCCCAAAGTAAGGAAAATTTCCCTGCTTCCAATGGAAGGCTTTTCCTTTTTTCCATGTGACATGTTAGATTTCAGACTCAGTAATCAAACTTGTTCTCAAGCAATACGTTGATGCCTTTTCTATTTATCCAACAACCTCATCCTTATTGTATCTCACATCCATATTTTGTTTTCTGGGAACTTTATCCATGTTGTCTTTTTGTATATGATTAGACCAATAAGATACTATCCTAGTTGGCACAGACTTTCATCAGAGTTCATTAAAAAAACAGGCTTACTTAAAACTAAGCATAACTGCTGAACAAAATCAGATTGCATATAATGTCTTCTATAAATCCATCTACTTGAAGGACTATAGATGACTTCATCTGGCTCCCAAACCGAGCTGTGCAAGTATAGAGTGAATCCTCTGTTTCCTAGAGAAACAGAGAAGAGCAGCTCCCTCCTCAGTCATAAACGCTAGAGGACAGGGAGAAGGTGGCTCTGGAAAGCAGTCCATAAGCAACACTTTGTTGCTTTGGAGAAAATCATAGACATAAAGCAATTTTGAGAATATGATGCAACTTTTTGACAAGAAAAAAAGCCCCTCACCATAATAGTCAGTTGCAAAAGTGACAGGGAACAATGACAGAAAAGACTGAAGAGAAATATTTGATAGGAAGGGCTTTTTAGGTTTGTCATTCTGACATGTTGCTGAATACTTAACCTTACAGAATAGGCTAGAGGTTGAAGGGCTAATCATGAGATGTATAAAGGCTACTTGCCTTTGAGATTTGAGCATAAATGTGCAAAACAGAGACCTAAATCTTGAAGGGGGCTTTATTTGAACTTACTATCCATGTTTCTTCTGCAAGTTTAATGGTTGTGTGCTTATGGATACACATTCATTCCATACCATACAAAAGCAAAACAAGTTTTGGCTCTGCAGGAAAGCAATATACACCTTTTTACCAAGTTATTTTAATGGCATTTCTTAGAAACTATAAACAATTGTTAATAACATATAATTCCTACAAGAAGTATGTTCACTATATTCTCTATTTATTGTATCTTAGTGTTACAGTTTGACCAATCAACAATTTCAAAGATTATTTCCCCAATACATCTCCAAAATTCCTCTTTTAAAGCAAGCAGTTAAAAATATAACTGGCTGGGCAGGGGTGGGGGGAGGGAAATGGGGACCAAGACATGAGAAAGGGTATCAATGTTTGTGAAGTAATGCACTTTCTATCTGGTAAATATAATGTAACCCTTCTATTAATTACAATAAAATATGAAAAATATAACTGGCTGGGCACAGTGTCTCATGCCTGTAATCTTAGCTACTCAGGAGGCTGAGATCTGAGGATCAAGGATCAAAGCCAGACCATGCACAAAAGGACCTGAGACTTTTACCTCTAATTAACTTCTAGGAAATGGGATTTGGGGCTTGGCTCCAGGCTAGGGCAATAGCCTTGACTGAAGAGCTCAGAGAAAACACCCAGGCACAGCAGTAGCCTTAAGCTGAAGAGCTCAGGGACAAAGCCCAGGCCGAATTCAAGTCCCACAACCTCCCATCCCCCTAAAAATAAAAGAAAAACTGAAGAAGAGAGATATATTTTGCTAAAGTCAGATTCTCAGCTTTTAGTTGCACACAACTTTAACCATTCCTATGAGCCATTACAGGATCTCAAGATTAGTGTCCTTACAGTAAATAGAACCCTAATTTTTTTATATTTTTTATTGTAATTAATAGAAGGGTTACATGATATTTGCCAGATAGATGGTGCATTAATTCCCATACATTGATAATCTTTCACATGTCTTGGTCCCCATTTCCCTCCCCCCACCCCCGCCCCTCATCTTTTTTTCCCTGTTCCCTATCCAATTTCAAATAACCAAATACAAATATATCCGATATATCAGGTAACAAAGTGAGATACTGTAACAATATGAGATAACCAAGGGACAGCAAAAGAGATGAGAGATAACATAGTACCTTAAGAACAACAATCATTCATTATATGGATTATGTTTCTATATCCTAGAGATCCTGAACCCTAATTTTTATTCTAATGATTACAAGACTCTGAAAATAACACTGGACATGGCAAACGATGTCAGAAGAACATGGCAATGTTCAGGGATGAATTCTTTTCAAATACAATCAATAATCTAGAGATTATGTAGTAATGAGTAAATCACTGCAATGTAAAAGCAGATAGAGAAGCAACAATCCACAAATTGACATTTTGAGCAATACGGAAAAGAATGATATAAAAGACATGATGAAATGACTGCATTTTTCTTTTATACTATGTGGGCATTAAAAATAATCATAATATAACAAGAAATAGAACATGTAACAGGGCCCCACCTACCTGAAATTAATAGCTGCTTCAAAAGAAAGTGGAAGCTGTATATTATAGCATTCTTTATTGCCTTATTTCTAGATAGAAGAAAAATTAATGGAGAGAACAACATAAGAAGAAGATGTAGTATAAATCTACTCTGTCAGGATCACCACCATGATGCTGATTAACAATCTGAGGACTATGTGAAGCTATTTCTTGTCTCTTCTTTATCCCTTAATGGTTTATCTCATGCGGTTACTGTATCTGACTTTGGTATCTGGTATATTGTATATATGCTTATTTGTTTATGTTCAAAGCCAGCCTAAGCAGACAAATTAAAGGAGCTCTTATCGTGAACTAACCAGCAATGAGCCAGAAATGAAAGTGTGGCTCAAGTGGTAAAGTATGTTAGCCTTGAGGGAAAAAAAAAGCTAAGCAACAGCAAGAGGATCTGAGTTCAAGTGTCACTACTGGCAAATATATATATATATATATATCATAAATCAGATGAAAGAAAATTACATATTTGGGCAAATCTATAGAATCACTAAGATGTTGCATGAAGAGGCTAATGCAAGATCTGGCAACCCAGTGCACAGAATATCGCAAATCATTCCTGGAGGTCAGATAAGACACACTCCACAGATCATGAAAAAGAAACAAAAATGGCACCACACAATGTCCCGGGACATGCCTAAGAGTTTGAATTAATCAACTTTCATCAGTGCCATAAATATCTGAGATGATCAACTTATAAATCGGGGTTTATTTTGGCTCCTACTTGTACATTTTCAGCCTCTGATGAGTTATCCCCAGTGCCTTTGGGCCTGTGGCAAGGCAGAAGCTCATCGTCATGAGGAACACAGTGGAGCAAATTTACTCACAAGATTGGGGTCCCCTAACCACCTTGTAGGGTACACCCTCAATGACCTCAACCTTCTAATAGGTCCCATCTCCTCAATTTTTCATCACTTCCCACGACACTACTAGAAGTCCAACATTTTAACACATGAGTCTTTTGGAAGCACTCAAGACCCAGACTATTGCAGGGTTAAATTCCAAGTTAAACAATTGCTCTCGATACTTTGCATGGCCAACAGAAGGTGCCTTGAAGTCTTAGACCCAATCATGTTGCTCCTCCCTTCAAACCGTGCGACAGCTCCCCTATGTTCTATTGTTTTCTAAGCACATATTTAATCTAGCAACAAACCTATCCTCGGTTTCTTACTCTTCTCGCCCCCTTTCCTTCACTTTGCTGCAGTCAATTTGGTCTTCCTATAGTAATTCAAACATACCTTGCAACTTCCAAATCAAAGCTTTACTCTGTATCTGTATATATCCAACTGGATATAACATGCACCTTTATTTTCTGGAAAGAAGAGAGAAGATGGAATGATTGGTGTATAGCGGTCCTGAAAGAAATGAGAAGAAGCCTCTCCAAAGTACTAAACAATTAACTGGATGCTTCATTGTCTGATTATCCATTAAGAATCTCCCCAAGAATCAGAAGAAGTAGGTCACTTTGGCATCTTGAGTCGACAGGAGACTCAGAAAAAGCTCCTGGAATTTAATTAACTGACATCACCATATTCAGACCTGAAAGTCATCAACAGACTTGCCCAGTCTTGAACCATGGGCTGAAGTCAGTTTGCGTTGGAAAAATCCCTGCCTTGACCTTCTGGCTATTTGAATTCACATGGATAAGAAGAGGAGAGAAGGAATGAATGGTGAACCCATTTCCCAGCATGCATCAGATGTGATGACAGTGATGGAGAAAACCAGGACATAAGATTCACAGGCTCAAATAACAGTCAACTTGGTAGATTTTTCTGGCACTCTGAGTCACAGAAAGAGAAAAGCTTCTTTCAGAGCTTGCATTACTTTTCAGGAAAGTAACATCAAGTGTCCCATCTCCCTTTCATCCTTGAGCTAATTAGTATTCTACCCAGTCAACTCAGTCTATCTAGTCAATTATTTTCAAATAAATGGTGTCATTTCTGCATTCAGAGACACTGAAAACATTTTCATCATTTCCTAAACATGCATATAAAGACTAGAAAACATAGTTTACTACAAATAGCAAATTAATGCATATATATGTGCATACTTACACAGAATGAATTTACTATTGTATCAATAGATGCATAATATTATAATCAATAAGTATTCACATGGAGAAGTTAGGATCATTGAATCTTACAATCTCACAATGCATCAGTTTCTTTTTTGTTTCTAGCACACAAGATGAAGAAGTGGTTGTTTTTGTTCCTCTTCTAGTTAAACGGATACCAAACTCCCAAAGAAGTGTGAATGGAATGGTTATACCCTTATGACAGCTCTCTAGCACTGGGCGACCAGGAGTGCTCCTACTCAGTGAGGAAAATATTGGGGCTTAAACTAGTCTTTAAAAAGCCATGCTTTTTACACACTGGAAAAGCATGCTCTAATAAATATGTGAAAGAATAGAAGTGAGCTGACATTCATCTTGGTGAGGCAGCCTGTTCACCAAAGAAATAAAATATGTCTTAATGGTTCAGGAGGCTCAGGAAGTAGACATGTTCTTTAAGTACTTCTAAGTGGATGGAGAAAATGAGAATAGAAATGATACTAGTTGCAGCTACACTGATTCAAGAGAGGTGTTTTATTTCTGGAGCGTTTTCTTTGCTTTCATGATGTAGCATATCTTCCAGAAGATTTCCCTGATCTCTGTCAGGCTGGGGACTAGTACGAGAGTGGAGAGTGGGGGATTAAATCTCAGGTTTGTCACACATAGCAGGGCTGGATTCAGTCATTACAAGTACACATTACCATTCTTCAGGTATGTAGCCCCATCGATTTGCCTTCTAGCCAATTTTTAACACATTTCTGAAAGGCAGATCAATGCTAAAATAGCTCTTTGAAATTTGTAGCCCCAGAGAATATTACGGTCTGGCTCTAAGTCATGGGTATCCAAGCAAACAGGAAAAGGGATATGTTTTATATCTCAAACTAATCCCAGATCCAGTCCTTGCAGAGCTGTCATGTTGGTGCAATCCAGTGTACAAAATACAGGAAGTCAAGAGACCTAAATTGCAGTCTGTGTCTGTCCTGTCCTGGCTGAGAACATTTGAACTAATAATTGAGACTCTTTGGGTCTCTGTTTTCTCAGTTCCAGAGAGTGACCTTGAGCAAGCTGCTTATTTCCTGTGGACTTCATTTAATTATCCATTAAAAGCAAGCTTGCTCTGGTGTTTTATGGTATTATTAGGGAGACTCTTATTATAATATTGCTTTTGGAATCTACCTAATGTGTCTGCCTTCAAAAGATATTTAAAGATGGTTCTGAGGAGAATTAGCCCAGTGATCAAACAAGGTTAAAAAGACTTGGGATTATTTGTCTGATCAATTAAAATATGAAGGTCAGAGCCTGTGTGGCTTGCATGCAAAGGTCACTGGTTAGAAATTCTGCTTCTTGACATGTAGTGTTAGCTTTGCCTCCTACTACCTGTGTCATCCTAGCAGGTGGTAACAATTAGGCTATAGATATTAAGTAAGGGAGCTTGATTGTTTTGAATAACTTGGATTTGAACTCGGGGCTTTATGCTTAGAAAACATGTGCTTGGCTGGGAGTTTGGCCTAATGGTAGAGTGCTTGCCTAGCATGCACGAAGACCTAGATTCGATTCCTTGGTACCATATACATAGAAAAAAAAGCTGGAAGTGATGCTGAGGCTCAAGTGGTAGAGTTCTAGCCTTGAGAAAATCCAAGGACAGTGCTTGGTCCCTGAGCTTAAACCCAGGACAGGTAAAAACAAAACAAAACAAAACATGTGTTTGCTCCACTGAGTGATAGTCAGCTAAGGGTCTTGCTTCTTGCTTTTTCCCTAAGTGCAAGCTCAGACCAAAGCTTCCCATCAAAGCTAAGATAGCAGGTACCTTGCTACCATGCTCAATTTCATCCACTACGAAGGAGTCTCCTAGATATCTCTCCCTGTGCTAACCTTTTCATCCTCCCCTTCTCAGCCTCTCAAATAGCTACAATTGCAGGTCTGTGCCACCAACACATATATAATAATCAAATGATTGTTTTTAATAATATGCATTTCTTTTATGTATTTATGAGGTTTAGTTGTTGGGTATTTCCACATATGCATATAATTGGGATGAATCTCAGCCTCCCTTTATCCATTCAACTCCTCTCAACAACCTTCCTACCCTTAACCATTAGCATACATACAGTTCAACTGTGTTTAGAAGAGAGAAGATGCAGTATTTCTCCAAGTCTGGATTATTTCACTAAACATATTTTTCTTTGATTCCATCCTTTTTTTCTGCCAATGAGACCAAGATCTATATCGGTATCAGTTATAGAGACACTGTCTATATCATTTGTATCTATACCCATATATCTTCATATATTTATATACACATAAATATATGTACACACATATAGATACATAGATAGTCCATTATTCATGAGCATCTAGGTTGATTTCAGTTCTTATCTGCTGTGAAGAATGACACAACAAACTTAGACATGGAGATATTACTTTGATGTGCTAGTTTTATTTCCTTCAGGAAGCATGCAGGAATGTGCTAGTTAGATTATCCTATCGCATTTCTGCTTTTAGTAAATTGAAGATTCTACTAAATTTACATTTCCTTCAGCAGCCCATTCCATTTTCTGCACACACTCACCAAGCTTTGCTATTTTAGTTTTTAATAATCACTTTAACTAAGCTGAGATAAAAACCTCATTGTAGTTGGAATTTACAGCTCTGCTGATTGACTTTGTTCAGCATTTCTTCACATATGTCAACTAAAATGTGGAAAGAGATTTATAATCCTTTCTGTGTTTTTTCAGAGTGTCTAAGACAAAACACAGGTCAGGTCAATGACAGGTGAGAAATAAATGGCTTAGTTCTCCGAAATATCCAGTCCTAGGATGAGATTGTCATTGATATCTGAAGTCATAAGTAAGCAGCTACCTATTTGTAATACAACATTTGTTTTGTCATACCACATAAATATGAGAATCTGAGTAGCTTAATACAATACCTTTGTATTACTTCCCACTTGGCTTTGAGGCTCTGGTGAGCTCAGCTGGATGCCATCAAGGTATCTCATATCAAAGGTGGTGGCTTGCTGAGCTCTTCAGAAGAGGCTGTAGGAGGGATCCAGCAGAATTCAGCCCTGGGCAGTCCTGCATCTGAGCTCCAGTTTGCATTGTTGTATGCCAGCTGTACAATGTTCCCTTACCAAACTAGAGCTACTTACATTGCCTCTTATGTGGTCTCTCTGTCCCCGAATCAGCAGTAGCTTGTCATGTTCTTCCTCTACTTTTCTATTACATTTCTCTCTACTTTCATAGCACAAAAAAGTTCTCTGCTTTTAACAGTTCACATGATTAGATTAGGTCTATCAAGTTGACCTCTTTACTATCATAGCCGACCACACCATGTAACCTATTACAGTCCCAGGAGTGAAATCTCACTGCATTCAAATAATCCACATGTAAGTCATGTGAAATGGAAGGGCAAATTTCTAAAACTTCTACCTAAACATGGTTTAGGGATCATTCCATATTCCACTCAAACAAAGCCAATTCCTCCTAAATAATTTAGCCAATGACCACACAACGGAAATCAACTTGAGTTCAGTGACTACTTGAAAAATGACTGATGCGAATCACCAACTTACGTTAAGTACTGAGATAAAATTCCCTTTCCTTTCCCAAATCTAGTTATGATAGTTTGGATAGCAATTTAAACAATGACGTTAAAACTCTACTTTTTTCCTTGTGTGTAACTTGTAGAGCATAAAAAAAAAACCAAAGCTCTAGATTAAGGTAATGAACTTGATAGACAGTGAGGAAATGAGTGAATTCTAACATGCCAAGCAAAGTAACTAGAATAAAGAAACTTCATTTGAATGGAAATTAAAAATCAACACTCTTTTCATTCCTTCCCCCATGACCCACATTGCACTGAAAATTCAAGCACAAATATAAAGACTGAAATGGGAATGGTACCAGCTTATGGATTATATAAAAGGCACCGAAGAAACTGGTCCAGTTCTGTTTTCTACTAAATAATAATAATTTAACATTCATCTTGCTGAACATTTTGTTTCTGTTCTCCCTCTTAGAAAAGGCATTTGAATTACTGTAGAAAACTTTGTCTGTCAGTCAAGTGTCTGAAGCATCAATTGCCTCTCAAATATTTTAGGATAAATTAAATAAAAAATCTTGATGTGCAGAATTGCTTTTGATATCTATTGAAAATCATTGCTCAGTAACTCAAGAGCAATAGATGAAATAAACAGATATGCCAAAATTGTAAGATGACTGGCTTAGAAATTATCACTTAGAAAATTTTGAAAGTTATTTCTTTTTTAAAATTGCATTTTATTGTCAGGGTGATGTATAGAGGGGTTACAGTAACATTCGTCAGGTAGGTACAGGTAAGTACTTCTTGAAGCTTGATATCCCTTCTCATGTTTTTGTCCCCCTTTCCCTCCCCTCACCCCCTGTCACTCATCTTGTTTTTCTCTTTCCCTTCCCTATTTAACATAAACAAATAAATGTATATACACTACAACAGGTAACAAAGTCATATAAAGTAACAACATGAGATAAACCATAAGTGGAAAGGAAGAAAAAAGAAATAACTTCACAGAGTACATTAAGAACAACTATCACAAAGATAAACCTCTTGCTTCCATATTCTAGAGTTCATTTCTCTTAGTCTCATCCTATATGGCCATATATACATAGCTTTTGAGCTATTGTGATCCTCTGCTACTTTTTCTTCCCTCTCTCCCTTCCCCCTCCCTCCCTCCCTCTCTCTCTGTCCCTCCCTCTCCCTCTCCCTCTCCCCCTCCCTCTCCCTCTCCCTCCCTCTCTCTCTCTCTCTCTCTCTCTCTTTCTCCCCCCCTCTCTCTCACCTATGTTTTTTGTCAGTGGTAGGGCTTGAACTCAGGCCCTGGGTGCTCCCCCTCAGCTTTTCCTACTCAAGGCTGGTTCTCTTAAGCCACAGAGCCATTTCCAGGTTTCTGGTGGGTATTTGGAGATAAGACATTCAAGGATTTTCCTGCCCAGGCTGGCTTTGAGTTGTGATACTCAGATCCCAGGCCATGCCTAGGATTATAGGCATGAGCCACTGGTAATGACACTTTTTCCCCTTTCTTTCCCTCTTGCTTTTATTGAAGACCTCAAAGTAGCTTCTTCAGGTTTAAGAATTAATTATGAAGAACAAGGTCTGGAGGCTCACATTTGTAATCCTAGCTATTCTGGAGGACAAAAATCTTAGGACCAAGATTTGAAGCCAGCTTGGACATAAAAGTCCATAAAACTTATCTCCAATTAACCAGCAAAACAAACAAACAAACAAAACAGCAATGGATGTGTAGTTCAATTGGTAGAGTAGCAGCCTTGAGTGAAAAAGCTAAGTGAGAGCTCAAGGCCCTCAGTTGAAGCTCTAGTACTTGAAAAAAAAAAAAGCATTATACTATTGAATGTAACCTTCTTTTAGAAAGGCACTTGAAAATACTTGAAATAATTTCTACCAAAGTTTTGCATAACTTCTCCTCTACCTGTCCTAATTTTTTGTGTATCATTGAACCTAACTACATACCCTACCTCCACACCTCCACACGCCTTTCCCTGTTGCTTGTGTGAATGTGGCATACTTGTCACGATGGATGAGCCAATGCTGAAGTCTATACTGCACATTTCACTTCACTCTTTTTATGCTGTGCGTGTCATGGATTTTAACAAATGCAGGGTTTCATGTATCCAACATTAGCATGCCATACAAGATAGTTTCAATGCCCTAAGCCTCTGTTGTGTGTCAGTTGCTCCTCTCTAGCCTCCCTGTGCCACACCCTTGGCAACAACTGATGTTGGGCTGTCTTTCTCTTAAGTCTAGAGAATAGCATGTTGGAATAATTATGTGGTAGGTTGCCTTTTTAGGCTAGCCTCCCCAACTAAACAATTGATGTTTAAATATTCTCCATATTTCCATGGATTATGAACCCACTGCTATCTGCCACTGAATAATATTCCAGTGTATACGTCTCCACGACTGGTAGTATCTTCAAAGCACATTTTGAGACATAAAACCAGGATACATTTGTTTAACATTTATAATTGAATAGCACTGTAGTAAGTTCTATATTGAACTTTTAAGAACAAATTGCCTTACTGTATCCAGTGTAACTGCTGAGAAATATAATAACAATTTAATTCTTGTTCCTTTTCTACCTCTCAGCTATCTTGTTATATTCTCTTTGTCTTAAATGTCCTAAAATTCACAAATTTATAATAATGTGCTCAGGTTTGTGAACTTCGTTTTTGTTGCTTTACCCTATATGAAATCTTTCCATTTGAATTATTATATATTAATGTAATTTCAAAAAATTTAAGACATATTAGAAGACAATAGACTAGATGTTTCTTACCCTTTACTTATTTATTTTTCATTGCTTCTGGAACTTCTGTCTTGTACACATTAATATTTCAACATCTCCCCTCTAGTTCACTGTTTTTCAGTTATATGTTACATTTAGTTATCCTTCTATGGTTTGTAGAAAAAAATCCCTCAAATTTTTCCACTTTTTTGAACTTGCAAAGCTATATTTTATAAGCTAGAACATAGCCTAATTTGACTATATGAGCTGGATGAGAATGTGTATTCTGCAGTTAATTAGAATCTATACCATCAATCAGTTAAACTGACAGTGGTGTCCACATTACTTATCTTCTATTTCATTGTATCCTTTTCTATTTATTTTAGTAGTTTTTATTCCAGAATTTGTAATATACATTCATCCCAACATGGAAAGCAGACTGCTGACAGAATGTAAGTTCCTTTTCTTTTTTAATATATATGTATTTTTATTATAATTAATAGAATGGTTACATTATATTCACCAGATAGAAGGTGCATTACTTAACAATCATTGCTACCCCTTCTCATGTTTTTGTCCCCATTTCCCTCCCCCACCCTCTCCCCTCATCTTGTTTTCCCCCCTTCCCAAGCCTATGTCAAAGAAACAAATAAACATATATACAGTATATCAGATAACAAGGTAAGATGCTGAAACAATATGAGATAACCAAGGAACAACAAAAAAGATGAGAAACAAGATAGTAAATTATGAACAACAGTCACACATTATATGGCTCTTGTTTCTATATCTTGAAGGTCTTTCATTTAGCCTCATCCTATATGGCCTTATGTATCTAGTTTTTGCGCTACTATAAACCTCTGCTAGGAGAGTCCAAGGTTTATACTAAGTATAACAAATGAGGGAAACCATTGTGCAAGTTCCTTTTCTTATTTGCTGTTTGTTATTATCTGTCCGCCGTTGTACATAGGAGCCCAATTCAACATGTCAGTTTCTGAGTACAATACATCTTGATAAGTAATACCTCTTTCACCACTGGTCTCATTTTTTCCAACCCTGCCCATCCTCTCAATTTCCCAAGTTCCATTGAATGTTAAGATTGCATCCTCACACACTTTCTCTTTTCTTTTGTCCAAGTATATGATACAGTATCACTGCAAATGTTTGTGTGGTAAATCTTGCACCTGAATGTACTTTAGAAAGCATCTTATTAAGAAAAATCGAAAGGAACTGGACATAAACATCATGATCTACTTGTTAAAGGCCTTCTTTCTCACATCAATATGGGTTAAAATTTTGCTCCTGCTACATACTGGAATTCAACAGTTCAGTTATATGGGTGGAAGCAAGTGTAAATCAACTTTCTCACTTCTGGGAGAGAAATTTACACATAAAAAATGATAAAACAGTTGGGGATAGGAATATGAACTCATGTTCAGCTATAGATAGACATACGGTTACATATTAAATATTTGTATGGAGATGCCTGAACACATGGCAGAACACACACACACACACACACACACACACACACACACACACACTTTATTTTTTTTGCTCTGTCTACCTTATAATAAAAGCCTTCGGAAGCTTTAGCTTTGGAAGTTTGTTAGCTTACCTTCTAAAATTCATGTACAATTAAAGGAGTCAAGGTTCCTTGGAAAACTAACTAAATGGAGCAGGAAGTCTACTAGATGAGCTTGGGGGCTTAAAATAATCAACATCATTATGTCAAAGGGATAAACATTAGTTAATGGACACAGATAGACTAACTTCAGCTACAAAATAATCACTAAACACAATGTGACTATTAAGGAAGCCAAATTGATATAAATGTTTCTTGACTAAATGAATGAAGAGACAAATAACTCCTGGAAAGAGTTCCAGATAATAACTCACATAATTGTTCCTCTCCCAAGGAATCAGAAAATAGCTTTCAGATCCTTAAATGTAGGTGATACATAATAACTTACTTTTAAAAAAGTAGAGTAGAAACAAGATAAAGGAATATCTATTGACAGAGGAGAAATCTGACAACACTAGTCAAGTCCAGTGAACATCAGTAGAGTAGTTTCATGTTCACAGAATGGAATCTTGACATAAGGGAATGATTTTTTTCCTCTGTTGTCTCCATTCCATAACCCCCCTCCCCCTAGTTGTGTACTGTTAAAAGCATGAGACAAATTCCAGTAGAAAGGAATCTGCAATATAACTGACCCGGTGTTTCTCAAAAATGATAAGGTTGTCAAAACAAGAAAAGGCAGAGAAAACGTTACAGTCCAGATGAGGTTAAGGTAACAATAAGTAAATGCAATGTGGTATTGTGAATGAAACCCTGGAAGCAATAGTAAACTAAAGGACCTGAAATAAATTATAGGTTTTAATTTGAAAAATAGCATATCAAATATATTATGTGATCCTTAATATATTAGTAGGAGAAGAAAGTGGGTATATGGGTTATGAAATAACTGAAATTTTTCTCTAAATCCAAACTGCTTAAAAACATAAGGTTTATTGTTTTAAGTATCATTGTCAAACAGGCCAATATGTTATGTATAACAGCAGAAAAAAAGAAAGAAATCTAATATCAATATAGAAATTGTTGTTGAATAATGATGGCTCATCAATATGAAGAAAGCAAAAAGCAGTTTTGTAACATTTGGAAGGATCAACATGAATGATGTATTTGCTCAATGATGAAATTTTGTTTTCCCTGTGAACTAGAATTGGAAGAGAGTAGATAAAGAGATTTTTCTTTTCTAATATGCCCATGTGTATCATTTCAGGTCTTAATCATATTCATGTGAACTTGCTGTATATAAGATTTCTTAAACCCACGATAAGAAGTTGAGAATGTCAGGCTCTATTTGCAGGACACAGGGTCTTTAAGATATTTCTCAAAGACACAGTAGTGCTTGTTGATTCCTGGGAGATATATTCTGAAACTTCTGGTAGATAGCTATTCATAGATAGTATCTATTGATAAGTTACAATTCAATGTTTTTTCCATCTTTTTTGTTCTTATTTCTTATCTTTATAGTTAGATATCTTATTTATTTTGTCCTTATTGTTTTTGTGCAATACTAGTATTTGAACTCCAGACCTTGCACTTGTGAGATAAGCGCTCTCCCTCTCTCTCCCTCTCTCTCCCTCTCTCTCTCTCTCTCTCTCTCTCTCTCTCTCTCTCTCTCTCTCTCTCTCTCTCTCTCTCTCTCTCTCTCTCTGTTCTTATTGCTTCTAGGGTCTTCTGAGGTTTTTGTTGTTTCCACCACCCCCTTCCCTGCCCAGATTGACCAGCATACTACTACTTAGATCCCGGCCTAATAGGATTAGGGCCACAGGCAAACATTGCCATGCTCAGATTTTGGGTTCGATAAGGTCTCACAATTTTTTTTTCTCCCAAGCACATCATAAACCACAATCCTCCCATTCTCAGCCTCTCAAGTAATTAGATTGCAGGCACACACCACAGAGCCCAGCCAATCCTTTCCCACCTTAACTGTGCATTTATTTCACTGTCTCTGAACCTGCAATTTGAAGTAAGACAGAAAACTCATCACAGATGTTTTTCCTTCTTCATAATTCTGAGTCTTCTATATCATAGATAGCAGAAAACTCAGCCTTTGGCTTTGTTTTTCCTTCTTATTATAAAGAAATTTTCATTTAATGGAACTTTAAGACTTCTGTAACCTATTCAAATGATCAGTATTACTAGTATTGTGCTTCTTTACCATTATTAAGTAAGATATGAATTTTTGTATTAAGCACTTCAGTATTTCAACAGTTGACAACTGTTTCAACCTGACAACTCAGTGAGCTACTGATTCACAAGTGATTCCATATTCTTATTTCTTTTATTTTCTTGATTCTAGTCTTGGGCCTTGAACTCAGGGCCTGTGTGCTGTCCCTGGGCATTTTTCCTCAAGGTTAGCTTTCTATCATTTGAGGCACAGTTCTACTTCCATTTGCTGAGGATGCTTAAATGGAGATAAGAGTCTTGCAGACTTTTCTGGCCGGGCTGGCTTCAAACCATTATCCTCAGAGCTCAGCCTCCTTTGAAACTAGAATTACAGTCATGTGCCAATGGCACTCTGATCTTAAATCTGCTTTACCTCAGGACTTTATATCAAGTACTATCTATATTCCTCCTCTCTAAATTCCATGAGGGGAGATGTTGTCATATCACACAGGAATTGGAATGTTCAGTTACTAGTACCTGGTGTTAGTTATTGAGTACCCAGAAAGTATCCTTCCAGTTCTGAGCTGCACTTCATCTTTAATATGTGAAAAATATGTGCATGTATTGTTAAATGAAAGCTAATAAGTCACTTAATGTTGACTATGAAAACCCATACAGGTAAGATATATTTCGGCATGTAATTTAGGTTTATTTGCCTAGACTGTTTAGCTGACATGGGTAGTCCATGGAAGAAATGAGGTTTGGGTTCTTAAGTGTGATTGGAGCACTTAATGTGCAAAATAACTATAAGCAAAATTTTAAATATGATGTTTTTGTTTTATTAATGTTGTGATTCTTGATAGTCTAACACTAGGCCTTCTTTTTTATATCTTTATTTTTGGGTTCCCAGTGGAAGACAGCTTCCATTGTTCTTTTTCTTTTTAAGAAGGGAATTATATTTCAGCAAAAAAATCCTCACTCAAGATTTTACCAAAAGGAAAATTTACTGAATCTGCCTGGAGTCTTAAAATATCAAATATCACAGACCAAAAACCATCTTGAAGGAAACAACTAATATTCTTATCTGTATTGCTCTTAAATTTCTAGCTTAAAATGAAAGTCAGAGGAATTCATTCAGAATTTATATTGATACAAGAAAACTCAAAATGAATAGTGCATGTTCACAAAAAGTAGATGTAAATAACTGTAGATTTGTTAAGACATGAATGACTTGTTTTAAGATGCACAATTTATAGCAAGAAAAAGAAAAATGCAAAGCCAGCAGAGGGCTCTTTGATGTGTGTGTGTGTGTGTGTGTGTGTGTGTGTGTGTGTGTGTGTATGTCTGTGGTGGATTGTTGCACAGATTCCCAATCTGTTTCAGATGGATTCACTTTACTTTTACCAATACAAAAACAGTTCCTACTGACTGATAAGAGAAAGTTCTACACAGGTTATATTGGATGAGAAATCCGCAAAAAAAAAACCCATAGACAGTTTTGCTATAAGCAACAATTTGCCTTCTCTTCCCAGTCATCCAAATACTATCTCTGAAGCTACTGTTTCTGTCAAGCTTTCCTTGCTTATTTAATATTAAAAAAATACTTACCATTCTATAAAGCTTTGTGGCTTTTAGAGATTTGCCAGATACTGTGTTCCAGTAATTTTCCCTTTATTAGACTACAAAAGTGTATTGCTATTTTCAGGTACCATCACAGACTTTCAACACAATAAATGTTCCATAACTATTTGTATATATGGTTGAATTCTCTATTGTTGGTTGTAAAATTAGTATCTTCATGTCATTTTCACTATTCTTAAAACTTGGCACTATAATCTTTCACTTAGCTTCGTTAACTTCTTTTTGTCAAGTAGTTTACTACTAGAGTAGCTGTTTGGATTGCTGCTCATAGGGTGCCTATCTCTGGAGGATTTTACATAGCTGTTATCTTGCTCTATCTCTCCATAGGGATGTTCGATGCAGCCTTAGACTAGAAATGGTTTCTAACCAAGTATGTGCTTCATTTGGTTGTATTCAGTGGGAAATCATCCTTTAAAGGGAAGCATATCAAGAAAATAATTGTTGAAATTCTTATTAAGTAGATTGAGACACTCATCCTAGACACTACTTTTCATGAGAAAGTTGTTCACAAAATCTTTATAGGTTCTGGTAATATGTTCTATTTAAGAGGCACAGAGTCAGATGCAAGTGCTTCATACCTGTAAACCTACCTACTCAGGAGACAGATTTGTATATCTTAACATGAAGCCATACACTGCTCTCTTCTGGCAATATATTTTTCAAAAATAATAATTTTCAGAAATAAAATTAACTGAATCAGAAGTTGTTATTAAATAATCTATCAAATGTTTGGGTATTGAAACATTGCAAAAAATAACCTTAACTAAAATGAGAGCCAGTGATCATTAAGATTTTAATTTTAATTCAAGTCACTTAATGTATATTTTCAGGCAGACAGAGGCCTTCACACCTCTAAACAAACTTGGTTCTCTTGGTTCACGTTTTTTCCTCAAGGAAAATTGTGAAAATAAGTGTATCTTCAGCTGCAAAGTTAGTTTTACGTGATGGCATAGAATAGAAATCTAAGGTATTACCTATCAACCCTATTAAGGTTGCACCATTGAGTGTCACCATTTAAGCTGGGATGTCATTCCAGGTAATACTTACCTAGATTAACATCTGATTTTGCCTTTGGCATTCATGGCCTAGTATCCTTGCATGAACACCATCCTTTCAAAGTTTTTTGATAGTATCTTTTATTAAAACAGACATATCCAACATACATGTGATTTTGACATGTTCCATTGAAAGTTGTTATATTTCCCATCCTATATGTATTCTTTCTGGAATTCTTTGGTTTTTTTCATTCCATCTTTTCATTTTTATTTTATTCTCAGATCTTCCCATTTCATATCCCAAAGATAACATTGGCTGAAAAACACAAAAATAACATTTAGCTTCCTTTAGATGATCCTTGTGAATTTATCTCTCTTGTTGTTGTTGTCATTGTTGTTTCCCTTAGAACCCTGGAAGCCTTGAAAAGTACCCAATTTGGCTCAATTATAGTTGGAATGACTATTACATTTCCATTGTAGCATAATTCTAAATGCCTCTTTGATAGTTATGATTGATGGCTAAACAACGCTTGAAATTTAACATGTTTAAAATTTCTTGCTTATCCTTCTACTATCAGACTTTCTGAACCTCCTGCAGCTTTTCCATTTACTACATGATACTACCATTATTTGGGAGCCTAGATTAAAAATTAATACTGAGAAATTTCAAAAAATTAAAATATGTAAAAAATTTAGATATCATTTTGATTCTTTTCATTCCCTAAACCTGTAGATCCTGTAAGTATATGTTCCTAGAGACATCTAACCACAAAACATACCCTGAGTCTAATCACTTCTCTCTATTACTTCAATAAATTCTCCACATCTCTGTTACTCCTTTAAGAGTTCTTTTTCCATTTTTAATTTAATTTCATTGTCAAAGTAATTTACATATGTGTTACATTACCTTACTAAAGACATTTTTCACTAAGCAAACATATTCAATATGCATATCATTTCAACATGCTTCATTGAAAAATTTTTATATTTCCTATTCTATATGTATTTTGAATCACATTTTCATTTTCAGATTAAGTGTGCTGTCTTTGGCATGTATTTTTGTCTTTGTACTACATCTCCATTTGTTCTACCTACATTTTTTTCAGATTTAATAATTTTTATATTTTGTTACAGTTTTATTTTGTATTATAGCATTAATATGTATGTTATGGATTTGGTAACAAAACAATAAAACTCATTATTGCCATATAGAAGTCAATGCATTGAGAAAAATGTAGATTGGTATATACAATTATATAGTGACAAACAATGTATAATCACAATAAAACTATAAAAAAATCTACAGAAAATTAAGGTAGAGAGCAGCATAAAAGCCTTCCATTCTTTTCAAATTTAATCTTGAAGAAATTTCACCTCCCTGAAGGGAAGCCAGCCAACCGTTCCCCTCAGTCTCTCAGCTATTATCTACTGTTCCTTGTCTCAGGTTTTATTCTGCTACTCATGTCAATATTCCAACTGAAGTCTTTGAACATACAGTCAGTGTGACAAATGCTGGAGGAGAGTTTGATGCATGCTGATAGAAGACTATGAATATAGTACCACATAGCACAACAAACTGAATATCATTAACACAATCACATAAAATGATTTTCTAAGGTCAGATAATTATAATTGAGCTGTATAAATAATAGAAACAAAGAACACTGATTAATCTATAAAGCAATTCAGATCACTGGTATTACACACTGCACGTACTCCATCAACCCCCAAATTCTTTTATGAAAAAAATGTCAGTAACAGATCCCTGAGTCCATTCTTTTCCTGATAATTGCAGGTCTGCTGATGTCCCTGTAGTTTGGACCACTTCCCAGCAGCCTGTGACTTGGGGAGGCTCAGTTAGCCCCTGTCCATTACAGTAATACCATCTAGCAGGCATGCCTGAATGTCCCTGTAAGAAGATAGGTGCCTCACCTGCACAGCCTTTGCCCACTCTGCCCTCTCATGGTTAGGGCCTCAGGTAGCAGCACTGAGGTGGCAGGGACTGGGATGGCACAGCACACTGTGCTGGGTAGGGACTGGACTAGCAGGAGCAGAGTTGGCATGGACAGGGCTATAAAGACTATGGTGTCAGGAACATGGTGGGGGAAATGGGGTGTCCTAAGTTACAATAACTAGGACAGGCTGGCAGAAACTAGGTGAGAAGGACTGAGGGAGCATGGACAGAGAGGTAACAGGTCCAGGGTTGGAGGATCTGGGGTGTTCAGAGTTGGGGTTGTATGGTCCTTACCCTGACTCTCCAGGTTTGCCATCTGCTCTTTAGGGAAGCTGGACCACCTCCACCAGCTCATTCTCAGCCTGGTCAGGGAGGGCAGGGATGTCGTCCACCCTGTGTAGCCTGGGATTGTAGGATCTTGCATGGTACCTGAAGGATGTTTTCACTGAACTTCTTGAAGGCCAATCTCTCTGAGGCCTTAGGACTGTCTTCAAACAGAGAGGGCTCCTCATCTCCTTCAAATCCTCCTGAACCTTCTCAATGTCAGTAACCATGGAGCATGCACAATCTGTGGATGGACTCAGCAGGCATCAGAATGGTTTGCCAGCTACATGGCAAGGGACACCAGTAGCTCTGTCTCCTCTGTTATGGTGCCTATCTGCTCCAACTGCCACACCTTCTCCCTACATGTTGCACCCCTCTTCTTCACATCCTTTGAGTTCCTCCAACCAGGCTGTGGTGTTTGCACAGATTTTTCAGAGATTCTGTGTGTCTCTAGCTGTGTCCTCTACTCCAATGGCTGTTGGAACTGAAGGCTGTAATCTGGGGATTCAAACTCACTTAAGACTTGATGAAGTATTGATGAAGTCTTGATAATCTGTGGGATCATTGCCAACTCTGCAGTTTTTGGATTTTCATGTGTAAGTCTACATTATAACTAAGGAGAACTCACAGGGTCTTTTCATTTTTTCATATTTTTATTGCAATTAATAGAGGGGCTACAGTTATATTTGCAATATAGAAGGTGCATTACTTCACACACATTGATACCCCCTGTCATGTTTTTGTCACAAGGTTTTTTCTAGTCGACTCACTCTGTGCCAGAAAATGTGCACAATGCTGGAAAGATCTGGAAGCTGTGCATGCATAGGAAAGGTACCTGCAGCATGTGGTCCAGGGAAGTGAGCATATCTGATGGCTTAGGTAACCCTAGGACATTCTGCGATGCAGATGGCAGCTCGGGGTTATGGCAGTCTTTGGGGTGCCTTCTTTGCTAACTTACATTCCCTCATAGTGGTCTTGGGGTTAATGCCAGTTTGATAATTCTTTGTCTTTGTTGCTTCTTGGGTATCACCAGGGCTCTAGCCAATTTTCAGATAATTTGGGCTTGGTGAGGAAGAGTGCTGGGGCCACACTTCCAGGACCTCTGCAAACAACTCAATTACTGCTGCTCTAAAAAACACTAGGAGCTATATCTAACTGATCTACCTTCTGGTACAAGTGAGAGCCAGAAGAATGGAATACAAGGTGGCACTAGGCACCAGGAACATAGGCATGGCCTGAATGCTTCTATATCATTAGTTGGTGAAAGATACAAAAATGAAAGGGGGTATGGCCAGCCTTCCTACTCCAATCCCCATGCCAGAAGGGATGTGTGCCATCACAATGGAGTCATGTGCTAGCTGTTCTAGCATCACTGGACCAAACCCTGACTGATTAAGGACCCATAGCAGAATCACATCTGGAGAAGGACATGCCTAAGAACAGGGTTGAAGAAGACTATGGCAATATTCCATAGTGTTCAGCAAATGCACTAAAACTTAGTCTTCCCATAGCTGCCATTTAATTGGACACCATTCTTCATGGAGAACTCATCTCTCCTAGTCTCTTAAAGAAACAAGAATACTGAAGAGCCACATGCTATTCACGCGTTGTTGAGCCTCTCTTGTCTAAGGAACATGAGATGCCTACTCAAACCTCTTCTACTTCCTGCAAAATATTTGAAAGAGTAACTCAAGCCTTGCTTTAAGAAGGCGGAAAACATGGTCAAAGTGGAATTAATATATTACAACTATAGTGTACAGCTTGAACTTGTTAAGTGTAGTAAAGCAGAAACTCTGCTCTTTTCTATTTCTCTTGATTGGGCTACAGCCCTTAACTCTACTTAGGTTGTCCAAGAACATCTTGTGTTAGTGGAGTCAATCTGTCATTCAATTGAATGGGCATTACTAAGTATTCCTGCCATAGAACTGAACTGAAGGGGGAATTATGGCAAGACAATTGCATGGGGGAGCAAATGGTGCTTATTACAATTTAGTCAAAATATGGAAGGTGTTTAGAGGCAATGTCTTTATTCCAAAGGTTCAGGTTAGCATCGAGAGGAATTGAAACAGAACCAGGGGTCACAAATGTTCCCTAGAACCCAGGCTGCAGCAGGGACAGCCTTGCATTGGATCACTGAAATACTCTTGTCCTCCACTCTTCTGGCTTTTAAGCTTCATTCTTTCTTTGGCCAGTTCTTTAGTTATAAAATCTTGCTCATCTTAATTTCATAAAACCTTCACTGAGTGATGATCATAGACAAGCAATATTATACCTGTAACTGATTAGTTCAACCTAAGATCCCATACTGTATTGTTCCTCACATTAGAATATAAACTCCATTAGGGAGAATACAATTCTGTGTCCAGACAGCAGTACAATTTGAATCTAAGGCTTGGTATTGCTTACCTAGACCACTGATCTCGAGTCACACCTGCTCCCAGGAGAATATTCATACTTATCATCTTGCACATTTCACACCAGTTAGATCAAGCCCCCCAAATACATTAGCTGATCAATTGTTTAGTTCATCGAATACATTAAAAATGAGGCAGACAAAAATCTATTATTAGAGAGAGCTCACTTAGGTATCTCTGATTTAAGGGAGCAGTTTTTGGTTTTATTTTGTTTGGTTTTGTCTGTTAAGTAGTAGGGTTTGAACTCGGGACCTTGTACTTAATACAGTTGATTTGTTCATCTAATGCTTGAGCCTCTCCTCCAAGGCCATCTTTTATTTTTTTTTTTTGAATTTGCTCTTTTTTTTATTGTAATTAGTAAAAGGGTTACATGATATTTGCGATAGAAGGTGCATTAATTCACATACATTGATACCCTTTCACATGTCTTGGTACCCGTTTCCCTCCCCCCCCCACCCCCCACCCGTCTTGGTTTTCCCCCCTTCCCTATCAAATTTCAAATATCCAAATACAAATAAATTCAATATATCAGATAACAAAGTGAGATACTATACCAATATGAGATAACCAAGGGACAGCAAAGGAGATGAGAGACAACATAGTACATTAAGGACAACAATCTTTCATTATATGGCTTTTGTTTCACTATCCTGGAGGTCCTTTCAATTAGCTTCACATTATATGTCCTTATGTATCAAGATTTTGCTCTATTGCAAATCTCTGCTAGTAGAGCCCAAGGTTTCTACTGATTATGACGAATGAGAGAAACCATTGAGCCTAAGTTCCTTTGAGTCTGGCTTACTTCACTTAATATGATTTTTTCTAAGTCTTTCCATTTCCTAACAAATGGGGCGATGTCATTCTTTCTGACAGCAGCATAGAATTCCATTGTGTCCAAATACCACAACTTGTTGATCCACTCATCAACTGAGGGACATCTAGGTTGGTTCCATATCTTTGCTATGGTGAATAGTGCTGCAATGAAGATTGTTGTGCTAGTGGGTTTAGTATGTCCTTGTTTCTGGATGGTTGGGTAAATGCCAAGTAGTGGAATTGCTGGGTCATAGGGGAGTTCTATGTTTAGCCTTTTGAGGCACTGCCACACTGCTTTCCATAGTGGTTGAACGAGTTTGCACTCCCACCAACAGTGTAGTAGTGATCCCTCCTGTAAGGCCATCTTTTAAAAAATAAATTTAGCAATGGGGCCGGGAGTTTGGCCTAGTGGTAGAGTGCTTGCCTTGCATGCATGAAGACCAGGGTTCAATTCCTCGGTACCACATACATAGAAAAAAGCCAGAAATGGTGCTGAGGCGCAAGTGGTAGAGCTCTAGCCTTGAGAAAGTCCAAGGACAGTGCTCAGGGCTTCAGCTCAAGCCCAGGACTGGCAAAAAAAAAATGGCAATGGAGTTGCAGATTTTTTAGCTTTCTGAGTAGCTGAGATCTCTCAATGTTTCAATACTCATTTATTTTGTGAAAATGTATTTCAAGTCTGATAATATTGTACATTCAGTTTTAGAACTATTTTATAATGAAGGTGATGCAAAAAGCAGCCAAAAAATGATGGTATAAATGTGCTGTCTTCCTCAATGTCTTTTAGTCTTTACTAATCAGGAAAAGTATAGATGACTGTGAGCAACTCAAAGTGAGTGATGCATTAGAATGACATTCACAAGATCTTTTTAGCTTTAAGTCAGAGTCGAGTCAAGTATCAGAGATCTTTATTTTTTTTAATGGAAAATTTCCTGTCAACTTCAGTTCTCCTCCCACAGCATTCCTTACCTGCACTTGGCTCCTAGTTTTAACATCAAAGGATGCATTTCACTTATCCTCTATGATCTCCTACGTCTAGGAGCTCTTAAACCTGGTTAGAGTTCAGCAGCATCCAAGTAGAGGTTACATCACAGGAGTGTAGGCATCTTTAAATTGAACATTAGACATTTCTATTCTTGAATATCATTTAGAAGGGCAACCTGATCACAATCTCTACTTTTTTTTAGCTACCTCTTTTCCTTTTAGGAATCTAATACAATCAAGAAATGACTTCCTCCCACTTTCTTTTTAAGCAAATCATCTCTCTCTCTTGCCCTTCTTTGAACATTTAGAAGCCTTTAAATGAATTGCAAAATATCATGAATTTTGAGGCTCTTTTTTATGCTTTTTTTTTTTTTTGCTTTTTTATCTATCGAGTTCCAAAAAAGGAAGGGAGCAGTCGACAAAACAGTGTATTAGCCTGCATTGTATGGACCTATTTGTAAGTCTCTCTTTCCGTAGAATAATTAAAAACACTTCAAATTCATAGCCTATAAGTGGGAATTTATACTATCTATTTGATCATGCAGTCTAGGATGGATAATTATCATCTCTATGGCTCTAATTTAGCCTCGTTTGTTGGACAGTATGACTCTGGTAAGGATTCTAAAAATGTGTTTTTTAATAATTCACTGCCAATTATTTGCATGATTAGTTAAAAGCAAGCTAACCAGTTCTCTACTTTCCCATTGGTATAACAGTACTTTTAAAGTTCATCTTCAGAAACCCCCAGAAGCTTGAATGAAAGTAGATGTATGTGTATTGTGTACAACAAATAAAGCTCTTTGGAGGCACAGTGCTATACAAATCTCTCCTTACTGGTAGACAACACTGATTCGGATAACAAGTCAAAGATTGGAGCAGCACTGACTATATTTGCAATGCATTTAGATAACTATGAAGGTATAATACACAGTAAGTTGCTTACTAATATATAATATATACTGTCTTTGAAATGTAAAGAATTATTATAAGTACTGAGTCCACAATGCCTAATACATATATCTAAGAAGTAACAGGAAACCTAACCATATTCCCTTTTCCAAAAATTTTTCACACACAGCCAACTTCATTGGCAGATTCTGGTACATCATGAATGCCAAAGGTAATAAATGAGAAAGAAAGGGGGTCACAAAAGGTCTGGAAATAATAGTGAAGGATAAGGGCTCTTAATGGTACACTTAAGTTAGATTATTGTGCCTTCTAGCATAAATTCTTCCTTTTTTCCATTTAAAAATATTCAAGGGCCAGGAGCATGGCCTAGTGATAGAATGACTGCCTAATATGCAGGAAGCCCTGGGTTTGATTCCTCATTACCACATACATAGAAAAAGCCAGAAGTAGAGCTATGGTTCAAGTGGTAGAGCTTTGGCCTTGAGAAAGATCCAGGACCATGGTCAGGCCCCAAGTTCAAGCCCAAGGCTGGCAAAAAATATATTCAAGTCCCAAATTTTCTTCTAAATATTTGCCAAGAGAAACCAAGAAGGACTATACACAAGGAGGATGCACAGACGCTAAACGAAGGCCTTGATGCAAAAGAGCTTTGGTGAGGTCCTTGTAAAATATTCCAGAGATTATTCTCATCCCTATTGCCTTTTGCTGTCTGAAAGATGATGTAAATTCAATGGGCCTGGAATGAAGAGCTGCTACTCAGGATCATGGTACACATGACTGATGATCAGAAAAAAGCAGGCTTTAGGAATGCAAGAACCAATCTATCAAGGTTTTCTACTTTGTGTCCACTTGTTTTATTTAGGCCTGGAACAGAAATTCAGCTTAAAAACAAGGGAGCAATATACTACTACGAGGATAATAATATGTCAGTAAACATTAGAAAATTCAGATCCCTTACTGAAACATTAAATACACCTAAAGCATGTCAGATTTGTAGCTCACTGCAAATACATAATACATAATCAACATAGATACATTATTTTTCTGTTTTTGTGAGAGGCAACATTTTACTGTTTGGTATTCCCACAGCTTCCAGATTTAATTAATGCTATCTCCTTTGCTCTGCATATGCTATCCTGTTTCTCTCTTCTCACTCCTTTTTCCTCTCTCTCCTCTCTCCTCCCTCTCTCTCTGTCTCTCTGTGTCTCTGTCTCTCTATCTGTCTTTCTGTCTCCCTCCCTTCTACATTTTTCTGTGTGGTGGTAATAGGGCTTTCCCACAGGGCCTGAGTGCTTCCCTTAGCTTTCTGGCTCAAAGCTGGAATTCTACCACTAGAACCACAGTTTCACTTTGGTGGTTAATTGAAGCTAAGAGTCTTTGGTGGTTAATTGAAGCTAAGAGCTTCCCAGATTTCCTGTCTAATCTGGCTTTGAAACATCTAGTCCAGCATCCTAAATAGCTAGAACTACAGGCATGAGCCACTAGCTCCTGCTTCTTTTTCATTTTTATGACTAGGTAAGAGGGAATTTGAGTAGCCCAGGTTATTGTTCACTCCCCTGTTATGAAAAGAACAAAATCTAGATACATAAGGCCAAATAGTATGACACTAAATGTAAGGACCCCCAGGATAAGGAAATAAAATCCATATAGTGAGTGATTGTTTTCCTTAATACACTATGTTATCTCTCATCTCTTCTGCTATCCCTTGGTTATCTCATATTGTTACAATATTTCACCTTGTTATCTGATATATTTTATATGTGCTTAATTGGTTATTTGAAATTGGATAGGGAAGGAGAGAAATCAAGATGAATGGGGGGGAGGGAAATGGGGACCATGTGATGAGAAAGGTATCAATGTTTGTGAAGTAATGCATCTTCTATCTGGTGAATATAATGCAACCCTTCCATTAATCACAATAAAAAAGAAAAAAAATAAAAGAAGTTTATATTTTAAAACATTTTTCCAATCTAAAAGATGGCTGCCGTTGAGTCAGTGACCTCATCCTAGGTTCTAAGAGTCAGGGAAAACTACATGAGATGAACTCAGTAGAAGTTGCAGTTTGAGTGGCTCCTAGAAGAACACTTGGGAAGTAGATGGCACTTCAAGGAGATCATCTTTCTTCAGTTATGCTCAAATTCTGATCACAAATAAATGCCTACTAATTACATTTCACTCAACTGTTGGAGGTACATCTTATCTATGCAAAGAAATACACTTCAATGTCATTTGTTCCCATATTACTGGTTACCCCCAATTTATACTACTATTTCACAAACTAAAATATAAATATCTGGGAAAATGTGGAAGGAGTGCTTGAATAGTTATTATAATTGTTAAGAAACTATGAGGAACCAGTATTTAACCAAAAGTTAAAGATCAGGAGTTGGGTTTCCACTTACAATATTAAACTTCAAAATAAACTGGAAAATAAACTGGTTTATCTTTTGCCTTGATTTCTTATTCCTAAAATGAAGGAAGTAATTTAAGGGGACAGGTGTGTAATTCTATAATTCATTTGGTATAAGTATCATTTATATATGAATTACATAAAATAGAAGATATTATTTAAAATTCGGAGATTGTAGCCTTCAATAATTTTAAGCTAGTGTATTTTCAAAGTCTATTGCAATTAAAATATAATAAGGCATAATATTATAGCACTATATGAATTGGGTTCCCTTTATAATTTTTTTCCTTTTTTATTGTAATTAATAGAAGGGTTACAATTATATTTGCCAGCTAGCAGGTGCATTATTTCACAAATATTTATATCCCTTCTTATGTTTTTGTTCCCATTTCCCTTCTTTCCCTTTGTCCCCTCCCTTCCTCTTGTTTTCCCCCTTCCTTTTCCTATTTCAAATAAACAAATAAATGAATATACAATATACCAGATAACAACGTAAGATACTATAACCATATGAGAATAACCAAGGGATAACAAAAGAGATGAGAAATAACATAGTACATTAAGAACAACAATCACATATTATAAAGCTCTTGTTTCCATATCTTGGAGGTTTTATCATTTAGCCTCATCCTATATGGTCCTATGTATCTAGGTGTAATCCTTTGCTAGGACAGTCCAAGGTTTCTAGTGATTATTACAAATGAGGGAAATTATTGAGCCTATGTTCCTTTGAGTCTGGCTTACTTCACTTAATATGATCTTTTCTAAGTCTTTCCATTTCCTTACAAATGGGGTGATGTCATTCTTTCTGATGGCAGCATAGAATTCCATTGTGTACAAATACCACATCCAGTTCATCCAGTCATCTACTGAGGGACATCTGGGTTGGTTCCATATTTTTGGTATGGTAAAAAGTGATGCAATGGAATCACTACATATACATAGATCATTTCTCAATGTGTTCAGGCAATTTCATTTGCTCAATTCCTGTATTCTTCACAAGCTAATAATCTCTTCCTGATATACTTTAGACAGAAGTAAAACCTCGCCAAATGAGATATCTACTAAATTCCTCCCTACTTACATGGAATCTATTCATGATAGTTAAATGAGTGCTTCAGAAGCTGTCTAGTACTGCAGCAATGGCTATATAAAATGTTATGGAAATTCTATGATGACATGAGATCACTTATAAGGTAAGTTACAAGTGGGTATCTCATAATGTAATTTGTTAAAAGAGTTGATGCAATGGTATTATAGAGTTATTTACCCCAAAGTTTACATTGCAGAGTTCAAATTAGGAAGTGATATTTTCATAAGTGCTACACTGCAGAATAAGGGTAAGCTGTCAATAATCCCGAAAAGCATGAGAATATAAGTACAGACTCAACACTAGACAATATGAACACAGTCGTTATTTAATGTGTGTGTAAATCCAATATCTTCATTAAAGAAAACGTCAAGACAAGCAAGAAAGTGGATTTCTTGGAAATAAGTGTACCCAGAACCAATTACATATTATGAAATAAATTATTAAATATCATTATATTTTGTTTCCTCTTTGGCTAGAAGATATTCCCTAATGTCTTTATAAATATTACTTAAGTAGCTAATGTTAAAAAATCAAAGACACTTGAAGCTGCAACATATGCATATATAATTTCCATTTCTCTTCATCTACTCATCTCAGTAATAAATAGTAACACCATACATTTAGCCACTCTTTTCTTTTAAAAGGCCATGGAATGTGTTCTTTGTATTAGACCTCAGAAGTACTGAGTACACTCAACTGAGACAATTAATGCCTCTTTCTATAAATCCTTGCTCATTTTTGGAAAGGAAAATAAAACCTAAAATTTTGTAACTCTTATTTTTTAAGGAAAATACAAGATGAATAAAAGTGAAACTGAGTTCCTTAAGTGCATGGTTTAGAACCACCCTTCCCAACGCAGTAATCTCTGTGTCTCTTCTTTTCTTTTTTCATATATTTTTATTGTAATTAATAGAAGGGTTACATGATATTTGCCAGATAGAAGGTGCATTAATTCACATACATTGATACCCTTTCACATGTCTTGGTCCCTATTTCCCTCCTCCCCACCCCCACCCCTCATCTTGTTTTCCCCCCTTCCTTATTCTATTTCAAATAACCAAATACAAATATATCCAATATATCAGATAACAAAGTGAGATTCTCTTCTTTTCTTTGGGAATTAACCTTAAATATGTTCTTGTTTAAGGATCATAAAACTCACAATTCCCTTACAAACACTCTCTGACACATGAATATGAATGCTTTAATACTTTCCTCTCTGCAGTATCTGAGATCATGTTTTAGTAAGGAGAAAAATGAGTTACTTAGTCTTGCAGCCTCTGGAATGGGAAAATTCCCTAAGAATGTGTTGTCTTGGACAAGGTAAAACAAAAATCATTGCTTTCTTATCTCTCATCACTTCTACTGTCCCTTGGTTATCTCATATTGTTACAGCATCTCACTTTGTTACCTGATATATCGGATATATTTGTATTTGGTTATCTGAAATTGGATAGGGAAGGGGGAAAACAAGATGAGGGGTAGGGGAGAGGGGAAGGGAAATGGGGACCATGACATGTGAAAGGGTATCAATGTGTGGGAATTAAGGCACCATTTATCTGGCAAATATCATGTAACCCTTCTATTAATTACAATAAAAATATATTTAAAAAAACCCCGCATGAGAGCCGAGTGTCAGCTCCTGTGAGAGCCGCGTGTCTGCACTGTGTCCCTGGCCTGTCAGTTCACCATCTATTCCCCCTGGCCGGTCAGTTCTCCATCTACTTCCCCAATAAATTCACCTTTTTATATGAAAAAAATAATAACTTCTATGTATAAATGCTTTTTAACAGCTAATTTCTCAGGTTAATAGTCAACAAGAGCTACAGAAATTCCAAATTCCTTTAAGCAAATATATTACGTGCTTACAGTGCAGGATGTCAGCAGTCCCCTTCATGCTTGGTGGCCAAAGGTACACAGAGCCAGGTGCCTAATGCTGAAAGACCAGTGGACATTGTTGCTGGGAGCAAACGTATCAATCAGAATTTGCCTTCACCCCTCACATTCGTGACTCAAAGCGTTGGAAAAGCTTGGGTTAGCCATCCCTTGCAAGTGTCGGCAAAGCAGGGCACAGGCATCATACAGCTCCAGACCCTGAGAACCAACACAAACATCCTCTTGGGTGTCTTGATCCAGGAAAGGCAACATTTAACCTCTTAGTTCCTCATCTTCTGACCAAAGTTGTGTATTATCCACTATGCTTTCATTCTTTGACTTAGGCCTGCAGGATAAATTCCCAGTGTCCTAAGAACACCATCTCTCTACTTTAAAGATTATTCCATCTTTTAGTATTTCCGCAGGGATTTAGCAAATAGATCTTGAGGCAGGCAAACACAATCATTAACATCATTAACCCAAAATTACGCATCATTCAACTTATCTTCCTTGATATATGTGTCTAAGAAAATCTACCTTGTATTTTCTTATATGAGAAAGTTTTCATCACAGCAGTGTTTCCTTAATTGCATTTTATTTCTGAATGTACATACATTAATAGTAGGAAAGGACATTTTTTTATGAAAGTTCCCTAAATGCATATAGCTTACACTCAACAAATTGACTTCACCATTGTCTCCTCATATTCTCCTTCTATCCCGTACTTTTCATACAATATTTAGTGGGTTTCATTATGCTGTCATCTTATATAGGCAGCAGTATTTTGTCTTCTTAGCCTTCAGTTTTCTTTCATTCTATTTTCCTCCTGCTGATTCTCCCTTTTAATTTTATGTCTCATTAGCATCATCATCACCACCACCACTACCATTATCATCATCATCACCATCATCATTATCCCCATTTTAGGTCTAGACCCCACAAATGAGGAAAAACATATAAAATTTGGCTTTTTGAGCTTGACTTTTGTTCAAAATGATATCCTCTATTTCCATCCATTTTCCAACAAAGGACATTATTCCAATAATCAAAAACTGGACACTTTGCTGATTCTACAGGTTGGCTATTATGACAGAGTCACAAAAATGGATATTCAACTGACTGTCTTATTTTCTGATGTATACTTGTTTGGGGGTGTATGTATTGACAGCAAGTTCATGGTTGTCATATTGTTTAGAGCTTAAGAACATAATTTCCTGAAAATTCCCAAAGTAGATCTTATAATTCTTGAAAGTAAAATTTTTCCCTTCAGTTGTTATTATATTTCTTGATCCTAGCCATTCTAACTGGAGTGAGGTGGAATCTTAAAGTTGTTTTGATTTGCATTTCTTTTATGATCAGAGATGCCGAGCATTTCTTCATGTGTCTATAGGCCATTTTTATTTCTTCTTCAGAGAAGACTCTCTTTAAGACTTTGGCCCATTTTTCCAAGGGATGGTTGTTTCTTTGGAGATTAGTTTGGGAGTGATTCATTTTTTTGAGCTGTTGATATATTTTAGATATGAGGCTTTTGCCTGTTGTATAGTTTGTGAAGATCTCCCACTCTGTAGGCTTTCTAGTTAATTTGCATGTTCTTTGCCATAGGACATGCTCTGTAGTTTAATGCAGTCTCACTTATCCAGCTTTTCTCTGATTTATTGTGTTTCTTGGTCCTTATTAAGAAAGTCTCAACCTGTGCCAAAGAGACCTAGTGTATCTCCTATTCCTTCTTGTAAAGATTTCAGTGGTCTTTGATCTGTTTGGAGTTAATCCTAGTGTGAGGTGACAAAGAAGGATCCAACTCTGTTTTTTTGCAGGTGCTTAACCAGTTCTGCCAACACCATTTGTTGAAGAAGCTGTCTTTCTTCCATTCTACTTTTTTTGCTCCCTTATGAAAGATTAGGTGGCCATAGGTCTGTGGTTTAATATCTGGGTCCTCAGTTCTATTCCACTGGTCTTCAGGCCTATTCTTGTGCCAGTACCAAGCTGTTTTGGGCACTATGGCTCTGTAATAGAGTCTAAAGTTTGGTATTGAAATTCCTCTTGTGCTGTTCTTTCTCCTAAGAAGTTTTTTTGCTATACGGGGTCATTTATTATTCCATAGAAATTTTGGATTGCCTCTTCTATTTCTTTAAAGAATGACATTGGGATATTGATGGGTATTGCATTGAATTTGTAGATAGCCTGTGGCAAGATTGCCATTTTCACGATGTTGATTCCTCCAGTCCAGGAGCATGCGAGGGGATGTGGCCAGGAGGGATCACTACTACACTGTTAGTGGGAGTGCAAACTCCCACAACCACTATGGAAAGAAGTATGGCAGTTCCTCAAAAGACTAAACATAGAGCTCCCCTATGACCTAGCAATTCCACTACTTGGCATTTACCCAATCATCCAGAAACAAGAACATACTAAATCCACTAGCACAGCGATGTTCATTGCAGCACTATTTACCATAGCAAAGATATGGAACCAACCCCGATGCCCCTTAGTTGATGAGTGGATCAACAAGATGTGGTATTTGTACACAATGGAATTCTATGCTGCTGTCAGAAAGAACGAAATTGCCCCCATTTGTAAGGAAATGGAAAGACTTAGAAAAAATCATATTAAGTGAAGTAAGCCAGACTCAAAGAACATAGGCTCAATAATTTCCCTCATTTGTCATAATCAGTGGAAACCTTGGGCTCTCCTAGCAGAGATTTACAATAGAACAAAATCTAGAGACATATGGCCAAATAGTATGACACTAAATGTAAGGACCTCCAGGATATAGAAACAAAAGCCATATAATGAGTGATTGTTGTCCTTAATGTACTGTTATCTCTTATCTCTTTTGCTGTCCCTTAGTTATTTCATATTGTTACAAAATTTCACTTTGTTATCTGACATATTTTATATATGCTTAATTGGGTTATTTGAAACTGGATAGGGAATGGGGGAAATCAAGATGAGCAGAGGGGAGAGGAGGAAGGAAATGGAAACCATGACATGAGAAAGGTATCAATGTTTGTGAAGTAATGCACTTTCTATCTGTTGAGTATAATGTAACCCTTCTATTAATTACAATAAAAATATATGGAAAAAATTTTCCCTTCATTGTAAAATATTATTACTTTCAGATAGAATGGAGTATCCTATGTCTTTTTTACACACGTATGCGAATGATTTCAGTCATAAAGATCTAAAAGTGAATGGCTATCACAGATTCTTCAAACTGAATACAAAGATCTTTGAGAAAAATGTTCTCCACTCACTTCTCCAGCCTTCCATCCTCAGTAATTATGTCAACAGATTCTTTATTTTGCCCTCCTTCCCTTTCCTTTAGTCTTCTCTAAACATTATTTTTTCTTCTCTATTGCATGCTTATTTTCACTTCAGTCCTGAATATTCTACTTAGGTTAATGTTAAACTTCTGATTCATGGTCTTTTCTAAACCTGGCTGGATTTGAGATTTCCTTCTGTGTGCTCCTCGAAACAATATGCAGAGCCTTGCGACTGCAATACTGATCACTGCTTCAGCACTGTCTGATCTCTTTCTTGTCTCTCTCATGGGTGCAAAAGGAAAACAATTACATCACAACTCATTTTGTCAGGGTGCTACAGAACATACCATGGAGGAAGTGCTCAGATAGATGCATGGTGAAGAAGTTATTTACTGAGCCAAAGTAGTGGAAATGACTTAAGCTTTTAATTTTAATTAAACATCAACTCAAAGCATTGGTAAGGATATTAAGAATTAATGTACTCAATATAATGAGTCTGTAATAAAAATTCTAAAATGTAATAGTTCTGAGGTCAAACCAGGAATTGAATTCCATGGGCAAGAAATAGCCTTAGCATGCTATTTAAATGAATATAGCAACTTCAACTTAAAACACTTTTGAAAGGTTTCCAAAATATGACTAAATGACAAACATGTCAGAAAAATGACAGAAGGGCTAAAATATATATGATGATATCATTGAAAGAAAAAAAATTCTCCCGACTTTACCCATGAGACTAATACCATCTAGTATATTTTCAGCGTAAGCTGCACCACATCATTCACATTAGTTGATTGAAGGTATGATGTGCCAAACCTGAGTGAGTCACTGCATGAGGAAGAGAAAATAATGGCACTCTCCCCAACAAGGCAAAATACTGTCTTCTCCAATCTTCAAACACTCCCACCGGGTTGAAACCGGCACCAATTATTTGGCAGAAATAAATCTCCACATATCCATGCCCCACATAATACTATTGGTTACATACTAAATAGCTATGCAAATAGCCTCTGGGAACTCAATGAAAGATAATTTAAAGTTTTACATGAAAAATAGCAGTTTCTCAATTAATCTCATAAGAGACGTGGAGCAAGTGTTGTACACATCCTTTTGTTTATTTAAAAAAAGTCAATAGAACAACAGAAGAGAGACAAAATTGACTATATATTTTGGATAAGGTAAAAGTCATTTGGGGAAAGGTTTGGGATCATTTGGATTTTGAGAAAGGAAGTTAAGCAAAACCACATCTCTTTCCAATCCCAAACTAAATACTACAACCTCTTCCCTATCTCTTTGTCTTCCGTGAGAGTACTCATTGGAGTAAAACGGTGTTATCCCTGAAGGCTTGGCTGACACACAGCCAGGGATTCAGCAGTGCTAACTCTTTATCACTCCTTCTAGGTAATCAATGATCAAATATTAAGCATGTGACCCTTTTCATAACTACTCCATCAGTCCTCTCCTTTATCCCTCTGTCTGTGTCCTCCGGTTTGCTTGCTATTGTTTCTGCTTATGCCTTACCACACACTAACCATTTTCCCAAATAGTAATCTTATAGTGAACTCACAGAATGGAGTTGAGGTCAGAAATAAGTGAAAGGATTAATGGTTTCACCTGTTGTATAAAAGGATGAAACAGGAACCAAATTTTCATGTCCCTATCATGGTAAGTCACCAGTCAAGCCTGTTCATTACTTTATCTCTTCTTGTACTAACAAACCATAAAAAAACATGGCTTCTACTCTGTAGTTGCAGACAAACACAAATGTCGTATAAATTCCAAACAGAATTTTCTTTTTTCCATACCTTTTTATTGTAATTAATAGAAGGGTAACATTATATTCACCAGATAGAAGGTGCATTACTTCACATACATTGATACCCTTTCTCATGTCTTGGTTCCCATTTCCCTCCCCCCACCCCCGCCCCTCATCTTGTTTTCCTCCCTTCCCTTTCCAACTTCAAATAACCAAATACGCATATATACAATATATCAGATAACCAGGTGAAATATTGTAACAATATGAGATAACCAAGGGACAGCAAAAGAGATGAGAGATAACATAGTACATTAAGGACAACAGCACTATTTACCATAGCAAAGTTATGGAACCAACCCAGATGCCCCTCAGTTGATGAGTGGATCAACAAGATGTGGTATTTATACACAATGGAATTCTATCCTGCCATCAGAAAGAACTACATCGCCCCATTTGTAAGGAATGGAAAGACTTAGAAAAAATCACATTAAGTGAAGTAAGCCAGATTCAAAGGAACATAGGCTCAATGGTTTCCCACATTCATCAAAATCAGTAGTAACTTTGGGCTCTTCTAGCAGAGATTTACAGTAGAACAAAGCCTAGATACATAAGTCCATATAGAATGATGCTAAATGAAAGGACCTCCAGGATATAGAAACCAAACAGAATTTTCTATTCAAGAACAATGGTCCCAGTTATCTACCTCATAAAATGCTGCTCTTTGGATAGTTAGTGGATTAAAGAAACATTTCATCATGTATAAAAATATTTAGTAGGGGGGACAAGGTGGTTCATGTCTGCAAACCTAGCTATTCAGGAAGCTGAAATCTGAGGATCAAGGCTCAAAGCTAGCCTGGGAACAAAAGGACTTGAGACTCTTATCTCCAATTAACCTCTAGAAAATAGGAAGTGGGGTTTGGCTCAAGTGTAGGTCTTAAATTGAAGGGCTCAGAGACAATGCCCAGGCCCAGAGGCTGGGCGTTAGCCTTGAGCTGAAGAGCTGAGGGACAGAACCCAGGCCCAGTTCTAGCCTCATTACCCACAATAAATAAACAAATAAATAAATAAATATTGCTTTCCATTCATTCCTCCATGGCTATTTACATAGCAAATACATGGTCACATTAATACATAATTTGCCTTACAGAAAAACTTCAAGCAAGCCAGGAGTTGGTGGGTCAGGCACAAAATCCTAGCTACTCAGCAGGCTGAGGTCTGAGGATCATGGCTCAAAATCAGCTGGGGCAAGAAAATCCATGAGATTCTTATCTCAAACTAGCTACCAGGAAATTAGAAGTGGTGCTGTGGCTCAAATGGTAGAGCACTAGCCTTGAGCTGAAGAGCTTTGGGTCAGTGCCCAGGCTCAGAGTTCAAGCCCCATGACCAAAGGAAAAAAAAAAGAGAAAGGAAACTTAAAGCACTGATGGACTGATGGATGCTTTGTAGATGACTGTCCAGCAGTTCTTTGTTTTATTATCCAGAACTAAATAATCACTCCTTGTATGTGTGTGTGTGTGTGTATATATATATGTATATATATGTATGTAAGTGTGTATACTTATACATGTGTATATTCATAGGCATATACACATATATATGTATATATACCTAGATATTTATGGTTTATATTATAATGTGATGTTTTACATTCCACATAATATAAAGTAGAAAAATAACCACAATGCATTATGACTTCTATTATCATGATAATATGTATAATACTATAATTAAGTCCATGTATCATCAATATTAATAAATATGGAGCCTCATTTGTTTCCACCTTTCCAAGAAGATAGATCTATATTAATGACCTAATATAAACCTAGGCCTTTATGAAAATTTTATAAGAAACTTGGAACATCATTGGTAATGGAATAAAATTCATTTGGTGTTGTTATCACTCTAATTCTGCAAATAATACCCAATTTTGCATCACACTTTGCCTAAATATAGCCAGTGGGTATGGATGAAAATGTTTCCTACACCAAATTATTTTAGTAATTCCTATTTTAGTAATAATTGTGAATTATTATGAATCATACTCATAATGAGACTATCCTTTAAAGACAGAAAACCCAGTTTAAAAATTCAAAGAAGCCAATCAAAAAGGAAGGAGAAAAAAGTGAAAAATGGGATTCAAGAGAGTGTTACTAGTACCCTGAACTTAAATTACAGTATAATTATAGTATACTACCCTCCAGGACCAAGTGAAAGGACTAGGAAACCTGAACTGGGGATAGTAAGGAATGACAGAACACCACAAAAATTGCAAGTAGTACCCAGGAATAACTAATAAAAGAGAAGAACCTCTCCACCCATGACTATGGAAAATACAATCTATTTTATGCATGACTTCAAGGGTGTCTGATAAATATGTGTCTGATGAGAATGTGACCTAGGAAAATGCATTCTTATTTGAGCAATGATCAGATATCAATGTTTATAATTTTCCAAACTTCTCTTATAGGTTTCCACTTATATGTTTTCCAGTATTTTTTCTATAGAACAGCTAAGGAAATTCTCCCAAAGAGTTAGCAAGAACATGAACACATTACTGTGAACTGTTATGCTCCCACTCATTTGGGCTTTTGACATTTCTAGATAATTAACAGGTATAACACACAGGCATGCATGAATACACACACACACACACACACACACACACACACACACACACACACACACACACCAGATTCTTGTGTACTGACCCCAACAGCCCCAGCAATAAAAAATAGAGTAAGATAGAATCACAAATGAGAATAATTCAGTGAAAGGTTGAAGTTGGAGAAATGAAAGATTTTCTACTGGGTGAAGTGAAAAATTTTCTAACAGTTTTGCTGCATCTTCCTATAATTTATTTTATAAACTAATTTTGTCTCCCAACAGTGGAAAATGATGTTGAGTATGTTGGGTTTACAGTCTCTAATTCATCAAAGCACATGGTTAACACAGTAAATTAGCTAATCAAGGCATCTAGATAATGAGAAAAAATAGCTACTAAATCCACAAAGATGAAGGGCAATCCATATGAATTTAAAGTACAGAGAAGAGAATCAGTGAAATATTCAGGTATAATCTGTGCTGTGTTAACCTTAACCAAACAGTTGATGCCATCGACAACCAGCTCATTCTCTGTCTTCATTATGCAGCACAGTGGTAGTTAGCCAGAGCTTAGCCAGATATTGAGAGATGACTGACATGAAGATTCCTCAGCTAATGCTGACATTTTCAGAATTCATATCCTGATACAACACATTGCATGAAGCATACACAACATGTCACCTGACAGCAATTTAATCTCTAGCTGTGTCATATTCATTGTGTAAGCTTTCAAGGTCTATTAGCCCGCTGTGTGTGTGTGTGTGTGTGTGTGTGTGTGTGTGTGTGTGTGTGTGTGTGTGTTTCTTCTTTGTGAATAAATAATATGGATTTGATAATACCAATGACAGAGAAGTCCATCACAAAGGAAACTTTGTAAAAAAAGAGAGAAAAATATAAATAAACATAAAAAGGATATTGCAGATTCAACATAAATAATTATATTTATATTTATAGAATATGTACTCAAAGACACTTGTTTTTAACCTATAGTGTCATTGTAGGCTAGTGATCTACACATGTCACACTTATAACTAGAGGGAGAGAGAGGACATCCTTAAACAGCATAGTGAGAAATCCAAATTTATTGAAAGCTATGTTGTCTCATTCCTCAGAAGACAACCATGATTACTCTAGAGCAGTGGTCTTCTAGGAGTAGAAATTAGTTTTGCCATCCGTGGGGATGGCACTGCATAGAAACCCCAGCTGTTGGAAATATATAACACTAAACGAGTATATCTAAAGTTTAGATTTCATAGAGGTAGCTTTCCCTTAAAACATGACCCATCTATACACAACCTCACAAAAGTTCATGCTCTGGCTCTTACCAGTCAGTTCTCCTGTGATCTAGGGGTGTGCAGAGTAAGAGTTTGTGCTCCTAACATAAGATTTGGAGATATGGGGAAGTGAGATTCACGCTATCCTGTCGACCTTGTGTAGCTGTATCACCATGCAAATCATGTAAATCCTCTGAACCTCCATGACAGACCCTCTTTCTAAAGAGGGGATGGTGCTACCTGACTTGCAAGGCTGTGATATAAGAAAACTGCCTGGGAAATACCTAGCTGAGAATTTAAACCTTAATAACGATCAGCTTAATCTAAGATACTATAATTATTTGCACAGAAACACAGAGCACTGAAAGAAACAAATGATTATACAAAACAAAGACTCTGCTCATGCTTTTTCTGAACTGTCAGAGAAATACCATCCCTGGCTGAGAGCAATTTTTGATCCAACTGTCAGGTACTCTCCATCAAGAAAGCTCATTTCATACTCACTGAGCTGAGATGTCCCCTGTCGTGGGTCTTGGGAGTCTGTAGCACTCATTTTCCAATGAAATGATACCCTTCAAGGACTCTCTTTGGAGTTTTTGGAATGCATACAAAAGATCCAATCAGCTTCATAATCAGCAAAGAATTAGCTGGCTTGAAGGAACATTTGTTCATTTCTCGCTATTTTGTCAGTGAAGGTCATAGAGTCCACAGTGAATTTTCAAGAGGGACAAATATTTGGGAGAATCGGTGCTACATTTCTTGCCAGGGCTATAGGAGGCTCATGTAAACGCTCTCCCTCTCCCTTTATTTCATAATGAACATAGAACATGGCATGAAATAGGTGGATCACAATTATTTCATGAATCAGTGAATGAACAGTGGAGCCAATGGACAGAAAGGAAATCCACAAAAATCTGCTATATGTTTACTCCTGACAGAAACACCAGAAATATATCTGGTGTGTAAAGCTTTTCATTTTTGTTTTTTTTTTTTTCTGTGAAGACTCTTATTTTGCCACAAGTTTCAGTATTATGTGGAATAGATTCCTGGCATTCAATGCTAAGCATTCCCCACTCTGAAAAGAGTTCAGCTGGAAAGGCCTTTCCAGATGTGTTAAGCAGCTGGGGGATACTTAGTCACAACCCACTCAGAAATTCTCTGTGCAGTGTTGTGTGAAGTTGTTGAATGAATTTCACTATAGGCTGTCTTATATAGCCCTTCAATACAAATTTCCCACACTATTGATGTCCCTTTAACTGCTACCATCTTAATGAGTGTCTTCTGCTTGATAAATTTAGTTCAATAAAGACCATTTGGTCTATCTAACCAGCCAACAAATCATTACCATTACTTTCCTATATTCCTGCTCTTTCTTTCACTCTCCATACGTAAGGCTTGGAATTTTATCTTATACTTAAGTTGCAATTGTCAGAATAATTTTATACAAATATATGGAACTAAAAGGCTCGGTATTGATTTGAGCCAAGACATCTACTTAGGCATAAACTCAGGCAGGACCTTAATTTTATTACTTGTTCTTTAAGAGTGCTGGACAATATTTTAATTTTTTAAATTAATATTTCAATTTTTATTTTTATTTTTAATTTCTGAAATATGAATAAATCCTAGATTTCAATGTGGCATATATTAAATGTTCCACATGCCACACTAATAAATGTTAGATTATAAAAAGTATCAAAGTTAAAGATCTAATAAAATAATTTGGATTTACATGTTTGTTTGGAGTGATTTATTCCAGACATAATGAAAAACTATCAAGAAAATGTGTGCAGAACATTTTAAAATAATGAAAAAATTAAAAACAATGAAAAAATTCCAGCTATCCATTGTGGAGGTATGCATGTGTGTATTTGGATACATATGTATGAGTCTGTAGGTGTTTTTCAGAATATTATCTTGGAAGATAAAAACAAGGTGCATTCTAAATTCATGATTTTTTTTCTAGGTATGTGTTCATGACAGGAGGGCTGACATTGATATAGAGAGTAGGAAGAGAAAAATTACAAACCTAATTAAAATGGGAACAAGATCAGAACTTACTTTATATTCTCTCCACAAATTTGTGTACATGATTTAATCATAACTGCATTTTCTTCTTTCTGCAAGTTTTTATATAATGCATTTACATATAACATGCAGTCAGCGTGAACTTCCAAGGGCCTTCAAGTCATCTTGTGATGGTATGTGGGGGGTACCCAGCAATGTGAAGGACTTTCTCCATTGCTGTCATTCATTTTGTCAGCTGTTCTGATTGGCTCTAGGCAGGAAATTTGTAAAGAGAATGAATTCAATGGAGGAAAATAGAAACATGTAAAAGAGAAATTCAAGGGATCAACATTTGGGATCCTAAATTAATTCACAGAGACTTAAAGATAGTGACAGAATAGGAGGCTCACAATGACACATTCCAAAAAGGTCAAAGAGTAGGAACGGCTGAGAGGAAAGCGGGAGTATATGAGCTTGAAAAAGAGTAATAGATACAGCTCTATTTGTGATAAGTGGACAAAAAAGTAGATTACAGGGTATAAGTGGATATAAAAGTTGCCAGAAAAGTCAAGGTCAAGAAGCTGTTGAGCTGGCTTATATGATGGGTCATTTCAAGCAAATGAAAATATTATGCACCAGCAAAAGCCTGCCTTGAATCTGCTGACTAATTCACTTATGTCTAGTGATGGAGACTATCTCTAGGATTTTGGAAGTCAATTACAAGAAAGGGGATGGTCCTTGTCATGTGCACAATCCCTTCTTTCCCTATTCTATACATACACACTTGAAACAAACTGAATTGGGAGACAAATAGGATTTTCATTGGTGCAAGAATATCGTGCATATGTAGTAATCACGTAATTACTGAGTCATGTAAAATGAGCCCCTGTCCTTTCAGACAAGGTCCCTTTTGGAGACTATTAGCATCAAATATTCAAGGGTTTCTGGATGTTCAACCAGATCACTTATTCTCAAAGTAACTTGACAGTGTTATGGAATATCTTACTTCAATAAAAAGCCCCGTATTCTTGAGACATATAAAACAACATGAATAAACAGGCATCTGCTGCTTTAACAACTGTTCCCCAAGTGAAATCGGTATTAAAGTGTTAGGATCTAATGTTTCCTGAGGTCACTACATATCATAATACATAGTACTACTATGAGTTTGAGAAGAAATTCAGCATATGTTCATAGTCTATCTAGTTAAGTTACAAAAACTAAAGATAAACAGAGAGTAAACAGATGGAAGGGATGCCACATAGGGTAAACAAACAGCATGAGTACTCCTAAAATCCCATTATGGTCTCTCTCTCTGCACAGGAATTACAAAGGACTGCAATCAAGTCACTGATGAGGCTCCAGTGATGAATCTGTCATGGTTCAGAAAGGCATGAGTCTCTATATTTCTACATGGTAAGCTGTGGGGGTGAGGAGGTGACAGAAAGACAGGATTCAGCCTAAGCTACTGAAAGAAATTGGTCTTTCTTTCTAAAGGCATTTTTAAAGGTTAAACGGTGCAATTGTACAAAATTGTCGAGCACAAAAAGTGAATCCTCCCATTCCTGAATAGACCAATCATGGACAAGAACAAAGAGTAAAGGCTCAAGTCTGGGAGAATTGAGAAGTCAGATTACTGTAAGCTGAAGTCCTTATGTCCTAACATAGTGCATGCATTCTTGCAAGCAGGAGATGAAATCGGTGCTGTGTGCTCCCTGCTTGATAGTCGATGTCCATGCAAGCTGGCTGCAGAAGAGGTTCTCCCTCTAACTAAAAGCCAGAGGAACTCTTACACAGCAATAGAAAACTGCTCTTTCCTGAGCTTAGAAAACACAAGGATGAATTCTCATGTTGCCATATGATGCCCTTCCAAGGTTCAGAGAGAGGAGGTTGACTGAATGAGACTAGAAAGTCTGGTCATGTGTGCTATGGAGATATTCTATAGAAAAAAAACAGGTAGGGTCTTTGTTCTTGTTATAACTGTAGTTACATAGAGATAGATAATATATATAATTATTCTGATAATAATTGTTTACTACATTAAATAATTAAATGGTTATTTATATTGGCTCTTTGGAAAGGATGAACACCTACTTTTCCAGGGCAGCAAAGAAAGGACAGATGCATCAAGACTCTCCTTTTTTCTCACTAGGGCACACAAGTACCAAGCAATTATGGCATTGCCTTGCCTCCTTCTTCCCAACATAGAACATCAGGAATTCAATGAGAGTGTCAGCCTATAGTATCTGAAAATTTGTTGTGTTACATTTGACACATAAACTTCTTTTTACCTATTACATCTTTGTAGGTTTTCATTTTGATTTCCTTCTTAAGATTTATGGGAGGGGGTTAGGAATGTAGATTAGTGATAGAGTGCTTGCCTACTGTGCATTAAGCCCTGGGCTCAATTCCTCAGTACTACCCATACAGAAAAAAATCCCAGAAGCGGCATTGTGGCTCAAATGATAGAGAGTCCCCAAGCCCTTAGTTCAAGCCCCGGACTGCAAAAGGAAAAACAAAAACAACAACACCAAAAATGCAATGCCCTTGTTCTCTCTAGAAGACACAGTGAGTAACAGTGGGCAGCTCCTCCTCTGGCTACTGTTTGTAAGGGAATTAGAAGCATGAGGGGATTGGGACTAAGCATTTTACTTGAGGGAATTTAAATGGAAACAAGTTCCTAAAGGGAGACCCAGGGGCAGTTGTCCAAATATCACCATCCTCTGAAATTTTCATCCCTTGTGATATAATGGGTGATGTGGGGGGTGGGGGTGTTGAAGGTTGGTTTTAGCAGCTATAACAAGTACTTAAAGATTTTTTTAAAGACAGGTGGTGGTGGCTCATGCCTGTAATTCTAGCTACTCAGGAGATTGAGACTGTGGTTTAAAGCCACCCTCCTGGACAGCAAAATGCATGACACTCTTATTTCCAATTGGCCAGAAAAGAGCTAGAATGGAGCTATGTTTCAAGTGGTGGAGAGCTAACGTTGAATGAAAAAAGGTAAGGGACAGCACCTAGGTTTAAGCACTAGCACACACATAAAGAAAAAAAAAAGATGGCTCTTTAACACTTTCAACATTGTCATCTGTGACTGGGGTCTGTTGTTTTAGTGTTTTCTCTTTGAGTCTGCATACCTTCTAGCTGTGTCAATTTTCTTCTCCTTACACTGTTGGCTTAGAATCTTGCATTGGTAACTGTGCTTCCTTCTTACTGCTACTTTATGCACCGCTTTCTCATCTTTTCTCACCATGCTTTGTAGGTTTTAGGTGATGTCTACAAACAACGCTAATCCTTTACCAAACTGCCTTACTCAGACCGGTGAAAATTCTTTATGGAGGTATCTCTCCTTGTTTCTGGGCTCAGATCTACAGTCTGGTTCTGTCCCTGGCTCTTGTTAGTATTACAGCTCCAACTGCTCATTCTGATGTCATGATCTGAGGCTACACAGAAATAAGTTCTCATTACCCCAGGATTAGTTCTGATGTCTTTAGACATCTTCTTTTCCTTTCAGTTCTTTTCCATTCCTACAATAAAAGAAAAAAAAGGGAGAGAAGACCAGAAGCAAAAGAATATAATAATAAAGGAAGAGAGAGAGGAAAGAGAAATATTTGAATTTCAGGCAACTGAAGTCCAGCAGCTATTTGCCTACCAGTCAGACCTTTGAGCTTTTTTTTTAAAAAAAAGAAACTGTTTGGCTTTCCTTAGTCTAATAAATTATTGAGAATCACCCGCAGCCTGGTTTTCCAGGCTTCCGGGTCTGCTTTCTAACCCATCAGATCACTAAATACAAGTTAATTTTAATATCATCCCAGACAAAACATAATTAGAATGGCAATGTGCTATGGAAATTATTTAAAAAAGCATCCAAAGGCCAAGTCTAAATGCATCTGCATTATCTATGGTTTCAGGTTATTTGTGCCACCGTTCCTCTCCATTCGGGCAGAACCAAGGTTGACTTCAGCTATGATTTCATGGTCTGTAAAAACAACCACTGAGAATTGGGCATAGGCTGAAATTGTGTCCAAATATTATATGAGTTTGCTTCAATATCAACATTTACTTAACTTCTTTCTCCTACAATAGCCCACCTAGATTACTTTAGTGTGTCATATATAAGTGACTCTCTGTGGGTCCAGAATGTGCCAGATCCACTCAGTGGGAAAATGCAATTCAGAAATAGCTGAGAGAATCCTGATATTCTAAGATTGAAATGCATTAACTTACTTCCTTAAGAAGCACTGTGCAGTGAATTGCAATGGGGAAACTTTAAAAAGAGATAATAGGAAAAAAAATGTTTCCATATATACAGGCCCAATTCTAGTAATGAGGTAGAGCTAACAAGTACCCTACTGTGCAGCTTTCAAAAGCAGGTTGTCTCCTCGTGAATTGGAGCCATATACCATCTTGACATAGTCCCTTGAAGGAAACACTCTTGTGTTTTTTGTTTGTAACCTACAAAAAACATTAAGAACAATTACAAATGTGGCTTAGACTTTTGCTAAATTATTGATCTAAAATGCAAAAACAGATTTTGGAGACCTGATTAGGTCCCTTGATTCTTTGTGGCTCGAGATCCTAAATATTTCTATGTGATAAGATGGAACGGAGTTACCAAAAGAAATAAATCTTTGTCTCACAGTGCTTTATCTAAAGGTGAAATATGAGCATGAGAAAACAAATGCCATAAGAAAACAAATCTAGCATAAAAATGGAATCCCATTCCTAACTTAACTGGACATGGATATTAACATCTTCCTGGGATAATTTCAGAGATTCTTCTAATAAGCATTATCTTTCACGAGAAAAGTTTGGAAGTGATACTTCTTTGAAAGGGGATGATACTATATAAGATAATCACTTGCAGACATTTATGCAATGTCTTTTAGGTCATAGGCCTGACATTGCATCATTTCTTCTCATTTATTTCTTTAATTATGGTCATTGCTTCTCGTGGGCATCTAACCATTCACCATCCAGTTACAGCAGTGCTGTAAATGAGCAGGAAAGATTTTAGTGAATCTTATCTAAAATCTTAATCCAGGTTGCTCCAGAAATGTACTTGATCTGATCCTGTGTTCTGACTCTAATAAAGAAGCTTCTGTTTCTTGTGTATACTTTATCATCATTGTGGTGCTATCCTATAATCAACAGTTCTCTAACTTGTCCAGTAGAATATCATGAGAGTAGAGCATTCCCTGAACAGGCAGATTTGCTCTTGTGCTTGTTGGCTGGAGGACTACAGAGATGTGATTTCACTTTTGTTTGGCTTAGTTTCCTCATCTGTTAAATGAAAACACTATTAATAGCCTAGGCCCTGATGTCAAGTTCTTGAACTAATACCATGAAAAAAGAGAGAGGGGGAAGAAGGAGGGAGGGGAAAGAGAAAGTACTAAGTAATAACAATTTCATAGTTTTGGGACAACAGCATAAACTCTGTAAAGTTCTTAGCAATATGTCTACCATTCATTCCCTGTGAAAGCCTGAGGTCCAGCATTGTTCATGAAAACAAGGATGTTAAAATCCAGCTACTGAACATTAGTCCTATTGTGGAATTTTGGTGTCTTTATAAGAAGCTACTCTGGTCTCTGGTGAATGTTTAGAGTCCTGTTTATCATGTCCAAGTGTAATTTTTTTGTCTTTTACTATCCCTTGGATTCACTTGTAGATTTATAGGCACATTGTAATTAACAAAAATGAGAGAAACCTTTCAGCTTATATTTAGCAGAGGATCACAAAATGTATCAGCTCCCACTCATTTGTGAGATGGCCACATGGGGAGAAAACAAGAACATTTGAAAACACCATTGCTCTCGCACTGTCAGTTTTCACAATCTGATCTCATTTCCCACAAACAACCTGCCTACTAAAACACATGACTAACTTGAAATGACAAAGATAACTCTTCTTTCTGAGTTTTCTCAGCTTATCATATTCCCCAGATTTGGTCGCAGCCCGAGGTTTTCTAAAGCAATAGACCAGAAACTTCGAATAGTATAAAGCACAATAAAAGTATGAACTGTTTCATTTTATTGTGTTCAATAGTCAGAAAGCAAAATTACAAATTCTGTGATGGTTTTACCACGCTGCAAAGGACTGAGTATAACATGTTTGAGAAATGAAAGCATTTTGGCAAAGAGAACATAGATGATATAAAATTGTCTGTTATAAATAAAATCTGGCCCATCTTATATTGGTTTAGAGATACTCCATATGTGTGGTGATACTATGATATTTTATATACTGTAAGCTAATTTACATTATGAAGTCATAATTTCTTTGATTGTCTCACAAGTTGTTAATATCTTACTTGTGCCCAGAGGCAATCCAGAATAGAAAATTTAGATAATCAAATTACTGAAAGTAAAAAAAAATAATAAAAGTATACTTTCTTCACTTGAAATGGTAGAACATAGTAATTGAGCTGATTCATTTTGTTGATGAGACTATGAGAAAAATGAAATCAAAAGGCCATTTTATATCTTCTAATTGGCCTTGTAATTTTATTGACAAAAATTCTACTAGTCTAAAATCTGTGTCACCATTGGCCATGAGGGGAAATCCTCAGAGCACTGCTAACAGTATTGCAAACAATGTCAGAAAAACTCATCTCAGATTTTTTTCATGTAGAGAGAGAAAACACATCCAATTAGAGATCTAGAACATTTCTCCAAGACAATGAACAAGGTACTACACATATAGGAACCCGTAGAGACTTTTTAATAATAACTCATGTATTTTTCACTGTCTCTATGATATGTGATATCCATTCCTACTTTTGTCTTTCTCCTTTAAATATAAATGAGCCTTCCCAAAGTTATATTGATTCTCTTAGAAAAGGTTTTAATATGCTAGGCCTAGTATGTCACCTCTTTTTATATAGAGATATAGCATCCACACTTCAGGGAGAAAATAGATCTGAAAAGATGGCTCCTTTCCCAAGAAGAGAGATTGCAGCAACTCCAGGCAAATGCCCAGCAGGCCAACGAAGAAACAGGACTTAAATGAATTAGATATTGATTGCTTGGGTATTTCTGAAATTTCCTTTAATCCAAATTGGGTCTCTAGACAAGGGATTGGATTTGGACATTAAATGACAGCACAAATAATTCTTGAAAACACAAAAACCTCAGAGTTAGTCTCTTCTAGGACCTTTCTTCTATGCTTTGGGTCTCTCCACATGTCTGTTAGCATTATGTGTACTTCCTGGTAAATTGTATTAGTTCATTTATTAAGTAATAGAAGAAATTTACAAAGTTAAGAAACAAGACCCTTACAATTACTTATCATAATTCCAAGCTGCTATAATTAGAAAATTATACGTTATTTATTTCCTTTTTGATTGGTATCCCCTGTGGTCTGAAAGACAGTATGATTTCAAAACATCTTACTGAGTACGTTGGGGATTTTTTTTCTTCCAGATATACTTGGGAGAGTGAGAGTGTGTATGAGGGAGGGGGGAGAGGAACAGGGGCAGGGAGAGGGACAGGGACAGGGAAAGGGATAGGGAGAGAGACTATCTCAGAGCAATGCCTTCATAAAATCTTATGAATGGAAACAGTATGGATAAAATAGATGAAAACTCCAACATAATATTAGTAGGGGTCAATATTTTCCTTGGGAAACTTAAGGGCTTTTTTCAAACTTATGCATTATTCCATGTGTGCTTGATTGGTTACTGCTTCATCAACATCTTGGTTATTGGCACAATTTAAAGTAGGCAGATATTGCTGTAATTATTTTTAATCTTCCAATTTTATTGCTCCAAATCTTTTTAATGTTTCATTTCCTATATAATATTCAAGTCTCCATTAGAAAAATAAAGATATCCCTTGCTGTGAAGAAAACACATTCCTGATTTTATTCTGTGCAAGAAATACCTCTAGTGAAATATTTTCTTCTCCTCTTAGGTTTTGTAATGTATTGTATCATTTTCTCCTCAGTTCAACTTGAAAATGCAGGTTCCCTTGTAATTTTCACTGACTGATGAGAAAAAAGAGTCTCAACAAGGTCAAATGACCTGTCCAAGGTTATCCATCTAATATGCTGAGGTGCCAAGACCACAACTTAGTGTTCCTGACGATGACATTCCCTGGTGTAACTGATATTTTTCTATGGTTAATTGTGGCTCTGTCTCTCTATCTCTGTCTCTTTCTCACTCACATCCATACAAATTATATTTTAGTTTCCAAGCATTATGAACACATTGGGGGACTCTGCCATCCTATTCATTTTCCCCAATGCATAGCAATAAAAATGACCCAAATCCAAATCCTAGATTTATCATCGCCACAGCTAGAACTCATTCCACTATTTTTCTTTAACTTCACACAGCAACCATAGATGGTACATCTCAAAAAGCCAGAAAACCAAATGCGTCTTTCATTCTAACAGCTACATTTTCATTCTTAAAATGATTCTAGGGCAATAGGTTACAATGTTATTGTACTTTAGAGTGTCTTGTCTTTAAGATAAAACCTGTTACCAAGACATTATATTTAGACAAATAAAATTGAACTACGTATAAAATATCTGAATAGAGGGCCAAAATATTGGAGGTCTTGTCGTAGGAAAATGGCAATTTAATTCACTTTTAGTAGATGTCTAGAAATCTAAATCTAACATGAGGAAGAAGGAAGGATGGAAGGAAGGAAGGATGGAAGGAAGGAAGGAAGGAAGGAGGGAGGGAACGAGGGAGGGAAGGAAAGTAGCACTATCTCTGCTTGGCTCAGAAATATTGGATTAAAATTACCTAAATTCCAGTGAAGAAAGAGGAATACCTATTTTACAACAAATATTACAAGACCTTTTCCTTCATGGCAAGCATTAGCTGAATATATAAAATTGGTAATCTTATTAAAGAAATGGTGTAACGATACAGCTTCCATTTCATTTTCTTGCACTGTATACAAAGTGTTTGTTAAATAAATGATAGTAAGTTATTCATGGAGTAGTCTCTATGAAAATGTTAATGAAAGATTGGGGTAAAAACAGAATTTCTTTATTAGTTTTGGAGGATCTATTTCTTCCTCATACAGTGTAGAACAGGATCTTATAATCACATTTTTGCACATATTTTTATTATCTTTAAATAGCTGTGTAGTGGATTTCAACTCACCAGGCCAGTTACCAATACAGTGCATCTTGATGAGTATCATTCCCATTATTCTTTCTCATCTCTACCAACCCCTCCTACTCCTTGATTTCTCTAGTTCCATTTTAACCTATGTTCATTAAATATTATGCTTAATTCTTACAACCCTTCTTCTCTCATTCATCTTCATGCCCCTTGAATAGCCTTTTTTGCCTTTTTATGGAAGGTTCCCAATCTATTAAAATATGTAGTACCTTATATTTTTTGCAATGATCCAGTTCTTCTGGACTGCTTTCCCAACCTTCTGAACCCTTTAGAAAGGAACAGCAAGAGAGCAAAAAAAAATGTGCTCAAAAAATTGAATCACTCCAAAACATCTCCAAAGAAACAGCCATCCCATTAAAAGATGGGCCAAAGACTTAAAAAGAGTCTTCTCTGAAGAAGAAATAAAAATGCCCTATAGAAACATGAAGAAATGCTCAACATCTCTGGTCATAAAAGAAATGCAAATAAAATCAACTCTAAGATTCCACCTCACTCTAGTTAGAATGGCCAGGGTCAAGAAAACTAATAACAACAGATGATAGAGGGGATGTGGCCAGGAGGGATCACTACTACACTGTTGGTGGGAGTGCAAACTCATTCAACCACTATGGAAAGCAGTATGACAGTTCCTCAAAAGACTAAACATAGAGCTCCCCTATGACCCAGCAATTCCACTACTAGGCATTTACCCAATTATCCAGAAACAAGGACATACTAAATCCACTAGCACAATGATGTTCATTGCAGCACTATTTACCATAGCAAAGATATGGAACCAACCTAGATGTCCCTCAGTTGATGAGTGGATCAACAAGATGTGGTATTTGTACAAATTGGAATTCTATGCTGCTGTCAGAAAAAATGACATCGACCCATTTGTTAAGAAATGGAAAGACTTAGAAAAAAATCATATTAAGTGAAGTAAGCCAGACTCAAAGGAACTTAGGCTCAATGGTCTGCACATCTCCACAAACTTAAGCGTACTGGATTCTCCTCCTCTGAGGGAACTAAGTTACTTTTAATTTAAACCTACACTCAGTATACAAACCTCTTTTTTGCCATTTTTAGGGCTTGAACTCAGGGCCTGCACACTGTTCTTGAGCTTTCTCAAGGCTAGCACTCCATTACTTGAGACACAGCACCATTTCTGACTTTTTCTGTGTAGATGCTACTGCAGAATCAAACCCAGATTTTCATGCATGCAAATCAAGCACTCCACCACTAGGCTACACTCCTCGTTCCTACCTTTAACATAAATCATCTAAAAATATTACTTCTTGAAACCATGAAAAAAAATTCTGAAGACTGAAAGTCACAGAGAAATTGTATCAGAGAAAATTGCACAGAGAAATTGTATCATTAGATATGGTATTCCAAATAGAAATAGCTAAAGCTAATCCAGGATAAATGAGGAGACCTGGAAGCACAACAGACAACAAATTAACACTGCCTGCTGAGAGAACATCCCTTCTTTTATGATATTCATTGAATCTTACTGTGATTACTGTATCATTTAATAGCAGAAATGCTGCAAAAGTGGATTGTTGATTTTATAGAAGATTCCTGTGTCTTCTGAGAAGAAAAAGCAGACACTATGTTGAAAATGAATCTTATGACTTTAGGGGAGGGGAGTTGAGCAGGAGAGAAAATGGGAAGTAAACGAGAGATGGGGTAACACTGTTCAAAAAGAAATGTACTCATTACCTTACTTATGCAGCTGTTACCATGCTCTACATCAACATTACAATAAAAAATTAAACATTTAATAAAAAGAGTTCCAGATGTTTGGGTTTGAGCTCCTTATTTGGAAAGGCTCCGATCATCAGTTGAACTTGAGTCCAGTGCTTTGAGCTCTGAGAATTATTACTTCTTTGACAATTAACTGCTAAAATATAGCTCCATGAACTGGAAAGCAAAATCATTGGCATGTTCCCAAGAGATGCAAGGTTTGGCGAAAGGAAGTTAATTATCCTGGAGTATAACATATCAGAGAACAGAATCAAAGAACTTCTAGGTTGGATGATGAAGCTTCATGAAGGATGAACATTTTTTCATTTGAAACTGGACAAAGTCCGGAGGTAACCTAGAGATTTGTATAAACACCTTGTTAAATAAGTGATCTTAAGTACAGCAGCCCATTTCATATAGCATCCTTGGCATCCCCTTCTAAGTCCACATCTTTACTCACTCTCACGTGTTCAACAACTGTGAAACTCCAATTTCAGAAAGGCTTGAACTTAAAATATCTATATGATATTATAGTACATGTAGTTTCTTCGATGGTGATTTAAATCACCTTTGATTACGGTAATCCATGGCTGGTATGTAGTTCTATTTAAACTTCATAGAGGAATTGTGTTGACTGAATTACATAATATATATACAAACAAAACCCAAGACCTGCTGGGTACACTCCTGTAATCCTAGCTACTTAGGAAAACCAAACAAACAAAAAAACGTCTGAACTTAATCCCAGAGGTCTGGGCCCACCTTCTGGCTCTGTGGCTTATAGAATCACCATCTTTGGCATCATGTTCTGTGTTGATCTCTGTGAAAATTAGAGTAAGTCATTTATTCAGAACATAGGGACAAGTCCATAGAATATTCTTATTAAAGGTTAGCTCTTCCTTCCTTTTTTCCCTCATCATAAAGTTACTGAGTGCCAAAAGTGATTTCTGTTTCTTCTTTCAGTGATGTTGGGGCTAGAAACGAAGGCTTTCCACATCCCTAAGGGCATGCTCTACCACTGAATTACAATCCTAAGCCTTAACACCAATTGTCTTTTTATATACTGAGCTTGAGGAGGTCATTATGACAGGTCATCTCATCAGCTCTTTAGGTCATATAAGGAATGTGATTCTCACTATCATAGAATTGGTGGATACCAATTCATGGAATAAAGCTATGAAATGTTTCAGGTATCAGCTTTTCAATCTAAAAACATCCCCTGAGTAGCTGCCTCTATCCCTACACTTTGTTAAGCTGGGAAGGAGCAGCAAATGGTGGAAGAATTATTTATCTTTCTGAGGTACAAGGGCCTCCTGACTGACAAAGTACACACAGTGTGGAATACTCGATATGCAGTGCATCCATCCTCATTGCACAGGGCCTGCCCTGTTAATCAATAGTACTTTTTACAGTTGGCTCAACAGAGCACAAGCCAATATATTCCCCAATAAGTCACAGCTCTGACTATGTCTCTCCCATCCTTGCCTTTCAAAAAAAACTGGTTCTGGCATGTTTTCTAGTCTCCAGTTGTGAGAGTGTGAATCCAGTCTTCTAGTTCAAGCAGTGTTTCAGCTAAAGCACACTGCATCCTCTGATAGATTGCCTATTCCTTTCACTGACTTTCAACAGACTTATTCTGCTTTATACCTCATTTTATGCCATTTGTTTTAATAAAATGTAGCACAATTAACTCAACCATTTAACATGCTCTGCAACAGATTCTCATTTTCATTTCCTCTATATTCCTGTCCCTTGTATTTCTGTTTATATTCTTTTCTTCCTCTTCTTTCTGGTAAGTAATATAATCCCTTAGCATAAGTAATTTTTATCTTTGCTATGTTTGGAGCTACCTATCTGAAGTTCTTGAATTCAAAACCAGTGCAAGTCATGTTTACAAGCTTTAAAACATCAAAGAGACCTATGTTCTGGGTTCTGAATTAGCATCTGCCTAATCAAGAGAAGTCAAACATCCAATAGGATACAAATATAAAGACATTGCTAGGAAATGCCATCTTCTACAAAGAGGGACACAGCTGTTGCCATGTGTAACTATGTACATCTATATGGAGTTAAGAGAGAGGGATGCTAAGGATTACAGAATTAAAAAGATGGCTCATGGCTTTAATCCTACTACCCAAGAAGCTGAGGTCTTGGGATTGCAGCTGTAAGCCAACTTGAGCAAAATTTAGCGATTTTTACATCTCCAGTTAATAAGCAAAAAAAAACCTGGACTGCAGGCATGGTTCAAGCAGAAGAGCGCTAGCCACTCACAAGCAAGCTGAGCATGAGCACAACCTGAGTTCAAGCTAAAATATTGGCACACATTTGTTTTTAAACATGGTTTAGATAATGGATGTGATCTAAATAGCAAGAATACCACACAGTTTGGTAGGAAGTTTAATTAACATTTTGAGAAATGATTCAGAAAATCTTCTGGTACATAAATTTAGTTGTTCTATATATTATCTGATAATAATGTCAAAACATTTGTAAGCATTTCTCCTGCTTTCTAGGAAATTATAAACCTTATTTGTGAAGGAACCTCTCACGACAGTAAATGCTTCACTAGCTTACATGTTGCTCAGTTTGTCAATGACTAGCTATGAAACCGGAGACCTCTCAAATCCCTTCAGCATTCTCAGATGTAAGCTGTGGTTGGATCTGGGTATCTCCCCATCCCATAGCAGGTGCCATTAGGCCTCCATCTATGGAGGCAACTTCTGCAGCTCTAATATGGCTACAATGGACAGGGTAGTAAAGGAAAACCTGTCAATCAGATTTTATACATTATTATTATTTATGCAGCTATTACTGAACATTTATTAAGGCTTGCTATGTAACAGATGATATGATTAACAGAAATCGAGAACTAACCTTGACAACAAAAATAACTGAAACAGAGGCTAGGAGTTTGGCCTAGTGGTAGAGTGCTTGCCTAGCATGCATGAAGGCCCGGGATCAATTCCTCAGAACCACATACATAGAAAAAAGCTGGAAGTGGTGCTGAGGCTCAAGTGGCAGAGCTCTAGCCTTGAGAAAGTCCAAGGACAGTGCTCAAGCCCTGAGCTCAAGCCCATGACTGGCAAAAAAAAAATAACTGAAACACAAAGAGGATAATGTATCCAAATCACAGAGTAACAAACCCTGTTATCAATCCTTCTTCTTGGCTTTCAGAGCATTGTTGTAAACCTTCATTGGCTTTATCGTATCACCTTTCACCATTTCTAAATGCTAAACTCCCATTGCTTAGTCATATGGGGTTTGAGCATAGGATCTCATGTCTGCTAGGCAGGCACCTCCACCACTTGAACCACATCGCTAAGTCATTTTTTTTTTGCTTTAGTTATCTTTTGGGTAGTGTCTTCTTTTTGCCCAGTTTCAGACCATCGCCTCACCCTCTATTTATGCCTTGCACCTAGCCGTGATACTTGACTGATTGGTTGAGATGGGGGTGTCATTAACTATTTTCCAGGACTGGCCTTGAATCCCAGTCTTCTCAATACGACTCTTGAGGAGCTGGGATTACAAGTATGAACAATCACGGCTGGCCCTTTGATGCTAAAAATCTCTAAAGGGCTTCCTTGCTATGTTCAAAAGTTTTTTACTATGCCTGAAAAATGCAAAGTTCTCACTATCTTGGAATCACTACAGAAGCAAATATTATCTTACTTGTAATAGACACAGGTATTTAATATACAGACAAAAGCTCTTAATAATTTATTTACATATTGCTGAATGGGCTAAAGAGATAATTTTTTAATAAACTACTCATCTTCAAGAACAATTCATCTTACAGATTCATAAACTAATCATGAAGAAGACTGTTTTGGCTCTCAAACCCAACTACTTCCTTCTTTGTTATGCAGAAAAAATTGACTTCATCTTAAATGACGTCATAATTCCTATCCAAAAATGTATACCAATTTCAGTCTACAGTACCATAGCTTTTTCCCTTCAACATTAAACATACTATAAAAATCACAAACATTCCATAAAATTCAGATAATTTTAGAATCAGTACCTATTTTCTCATGCTTATAGTCTACAATAAATATTTTACTGACTTTGCTCTACATTCTTCTCATCCACTTATCTGTCCCATCAATCAGTAATCCATCAATTCATTTTAATTGTTGCTGCATTTCAAATAAGTTGTAGACATCTTTCTACTTTTATTTCAAAATAATTACATAAAGTTCTTTTAATCTTTCCTATTGAATATCAGAACTAAAGTGCTTTTTTGTTTTCTGAAGGTTTTATTAATTCCCCAAAGCCTCCAATATTCCAAGAAGAAAAGCGAAAAAACAGATTAAGAGGCAGGACCATGAGAATAAAAGATCTGAGTCTCTTTCAACACATATAATGGTATACAGTAAAGGCATAGACTTTGAATTCAGGGCCTCATGCTTGGTCAGCTTGCTTACTCAACAGGCACTGTACTACTTGAACCACACCTCCACATTTTGTTTTCCTTTTCCTTTTCCCTTTTCCTTTTCCTTTTAACCCTCTGCTCACAGGGCTTGAACTCATGGTCTGGGCTCTATCCATGAGCCTCTTTGTGCTCAAGGCTAGCACTCTGCAGCTTGAGCAACAGCACCATTTGTGGTTTTCTTCTGAGTAGTTTATTGGAGATAAGAGTCCCTTGAACTTTTTTTTGCCAGGATTGGTTTTGAACTGCAATCCTCATATCTCCACCTCCTGAGTAGCTAGAAATATAGGCATGAGGTACCAGTGCTCGTTTGCCCCAACTTTGTGCTGCCTATTTTGGAGATGGTTCTAATGGACTTTTTGTGTTCTAGACTAGCTTTAAAACACAGTCCTCTTGATTTCAGCCTCCTAAGGAGCTCAGATTACAGAAGAACCACCACCACCTGCCTCTACCCGTTATTCTTCATTAAAGGAGGATATGATCATGTTAATGGTTGCTTCTTGACTATATGCATACTCTAATGCTGACACGGCAAGTTTGATCATTAGAACATTACTTCAGAGATGTAAGTCCACAAGTCTATGTGAAGAACATGACCATGACCTTTTGTAGTCTAGGTCAAGCATTTGACAAGGTCAAACGTCTAAGCCTACCACCTGTGGCAAAGTATGACCCAACCCAAACAGTAATTTTTAAGGTTAAAGATCTAAAATAATGACAACAGATATAACAGTTATTTTTAAGCTGTTGGGCAGAGCCAAAAATGGGGGACAGAGGAGTTATTTAAACCTTTATGATAGTTGTAAGTCTCAGATTCAACTACTATCTCAGTACTAGCCAGCTCTGTTAGATATCTTCACCTCCATAGAAATTTCTAGAGCTAATTTCTTATAGCCCCATAAGTACAAACTTTACTTCTTCTAGGAAGACTCTCTGGTCTTTTCTCAAAGAATGTTTCTTCTGCTCATTTCTCATAGCAATTGTTCATGTACCAATTATTATGTTCATAATTTGATTTATAATGATTTCATTGGGTATGTGTCAGCTTGATTATCCATACACTGAAGTTTTGTCATTGAAAATGTGACTATGATACTTGATGTCTAGTGGGTGCTCAAAGGAAGCTGAATAAATTAAAGGTGAGCTCATGGTAAATTGTTTCAGGATAATCTGTGATACCCTTCTTAGAATATGTCACCAACCTAAGCTGGGGAAAAAAAAGTGGCATCTTAGCGGTGGATTACAACTCATATGTAGATTCTGGAATTTCAAACAAAAACACAGCAAGTTTATTTCCAATGGTGTATAAAAATTAATAACCTCTAATTTAATCACAGGTCACCATTGAAATGCAAGTCTCTTTAAGTAGGATTTTTCATCTTGGCCAAAAAGAAGTTAGTTAAACCAAGTCCCCTTTCTTGGTGGTAAAGCAAACTATGTAATAAAAAACAAGACTTAGTTTTGTGTCATGCCATCCTTTTTTATCCAACCAATCTTTTCTGCTATCCTTTGTATTCCCTTGCCTACTATATTTGAAAATGAGAACCTTGATGACAAGGAAAAACAGGCTCATTTTGCTCACTATCCCAGGAGACATGACACGCAGGGTCTCTGCCATGTTCAGCAATTTCTTTCCCCATATCAATTTATCAGAACAGGTTTCCTAGTGCGACAGTGACACTGCTTGCATTTCCCCAGCAAATTTATCAGCTTCTGTCATTATAAATCTGAATTTGGATATTTTTAGCTGGACTGGGAAGAGAGCAGTTCTCCTGAGACTCCGTTGTCAATGCTGCTGGATGAATCATCCACCAAGAGATGGGGAGCTGGAATCACCTCTCTGGCTCGCAACCAAAAATGCCTTGCAGGCAGCTTCAGCTCCTGGGACCAGAGCAGAGTTGTGTCTCCTTTCATGCTGTAATACACTGGATTTCTGAAGCAACCTGGGACATTCCCTAACTGGTGAAGCTCTCAGATAAAGAGAAAACCCTCTGAAGGGAATATGGGGAGGGTCACAAAGAGTGGATTCCCAACCTCAGAGCAAAGATGAAAACCAGGAGCAATCAGATATCTTCAGAGGGGAAAAGATGGGCTTCCAATGCAGTTCAACCCAGAACTCCTTTATTAATATAGCGCTGCTCCCAGCTTTTCCCAAAGACTAGAGGGAGACAGGAAATACACCATGCTCACGTAATCCCTGCAGCTGACAAATGAGCAAATGATTACCACAAAGTTAATAAGAGGATTAGCTGTCACCGAATACACTGTACCACTTTATCCTCATCACTACTCTATTCTATGACTCAGATTGGAAGCTGTTTCAATACAAGCCAATTTAAAAGTGATTTTCCGCACTATCCCTTTTTCATGTTTGTGTACTTTCTCTGTTATTTAAAGTCATTATGACCATCAAGAGGCCGAAAATCTGGTAGAACACAAGTTTTCAAAGACAGAAACAACACACAACCCACTTTTATCTCCTTCAGTGTCACCCCTGATGGCATATGCCAACATACTGTGCAAATTAGGATTTCACTGACACAGAATGATGGGCTTATTCCTGGTTCATCACACCTAACAGGCAGTCAAAAACAATACAGAAGAAGGAAGTAAAGGGGAAAGGAATGGAGAAGAGAATTGAAGAAAGGAGGGAAAAGGAAAGAAATGGCTAGGAGTTTGGCCTAGTGGTAGAGTGCTTGCCTAGCATGCATGAAGACCCAGGTTTGATTCCTCGCTACCACATACATAGAAAAAAGCCAACGTGGTGCTGAGGCTCAAGTGGTAGAGCACTAGCCTTGAGAAAGTCCAAGGACAGTGCTCAGACCCTGGAGCTCAAGCCCAGGATTGGCAAAAAAGGAAGGAAATGGAAGGAAAGGAAAGATGGAAGGAAGGAGGGAAAGAAGGAAGGAAGAAAGGGAGAGAGGGAGGGAGGGAGGGAGGGAAGGAGGGAGGGAGGGAGGGAGGGAGGGAAAGAGAAAAAAATGAAAAGACCTTACTAAAGTAGACTAAACGGAATATGAGAGGAGTAGACTAGCTAATTCCAGCTTTGCTTGTTCAGAAGTAAGACAGGGCTAGAGAGAAATCCTTGTTGAACTGCTTCTTGGTCAACCTGTCTGATTCTTACCAATTAGTTTTACTAGTTACTAGGGAGAAATGGCTGTACAGGCATCATCTTTGTTTATTAAATATAGCAAATAGGTCCTGTTAGGTTTTTTTCCCTATCCTCATCATTACATTTCCAAAATGACAGGGTGTACTGTCTCTGAAAGCTTTCCCGGAACTCAACATTTAAGGTGATACTATAAAAAGACACGGAAGCTTTTAAAAATGCAACCTACAGGAGCCCAAGTCACACTGATAGGCATGTGTGTATACATTACATGATGGAATTTTCCTCTTTTCTAGTGAAGGTTATGGCTTCTTTCTTGTGATTCGCCTTGAGTATTAATATGAGGAACAGTGAAGTAATGTCACTTGCAGCCAAACAGATGCAATTGGAAGACATCATAGTGAGTGAGACAATACAAGTCATGAATACAAAATATATGTTTTCACTCATATGTGTAAACTAGAGCTAAAAGACAATCATATTGAGTTGTATTTCTCTGTGGGATACTGAATATGAATCTAAGGCACTACCTAGTGGGAGATAGGAAAAGGAGAAAGGAAAATAGAGGTAGAATAATTTTAAAAGAAGATGGGTGTGGTGGAAAAAGATCATCTGCAACTGTGAAAACAGAAGAGTGAAAATGTTGAAAATGTTTTGGGACATAGGTAGTGGAGAAGGGACAGTGATATAAAGGAGTAAGTTGATTGGACTATATTGTAAATCATGTGGAAATGTACAAATAAAATTCCATTCTGTATTACAAGTATAAGCTATTTAAAAAAAGCAGAATGGGGTGTGGAGGTTCATGCCTGTAATCCTAGCTACTCAGGAGACAGAGATCTTAGGGTCAAGGGTCAAAGCCAGCCCAGGCACAAAAAGACCTGAGACTATTATCTCCAATTAATGTCTAGAAAATGGGGAAGTGGGGCTTGGCTCAAGTGTAGAGTGGTAGCCTTGAGCTGAAGAGCCCAGGGACGATGCCCAAGCCCAGGGGTAGGGCAGCAGCCTTGAGCTAAAGAGCTGAGTTATAGCGCCCAGGCTGAGTTCAAGCCCCATGACCACACCACCACCACCCCCCCACACACACACAATAAACTGAGCTCCTATTTTTATGATTCCAAGCCATGAAATACTCAAGCTAATAATGGCATTTACGTTTTTTTAAAAATTTATCTCTACGTGGTTGTACAAAGGAGTTTCCTTTCGGCACATCAGTTTATGAATGCAATGCATCTTAGTCAATGTTACTTTTCAAAATTCTCACCCACCTCTTCCAACTCACGTCCTCCCTCCAGACTTCTTTGCAACTACCATTGTGAATCAACTGGATTCATCAGACTGCGAAAAGATTTTAGAATCCCTGGTTCAGAGAACAAAATCAGAGACAAGAAAAAAAAAAAGATTCATGATCCAATTAAAATGTTCCTATAATGAGAGATGGGGAGGAAAACTCTAATAGATGGAAAGGGAAAACTCATGAGTTCAGAAGAAACAGAAAAATGTGTTACATGAAATCAGGTGAGATTCTTACTTTCAAGATAAAGTAGTCAGTTGGAGCCTAGACCTGCTGAGATATCTAATGAAATAAAAAATATTATATTTGAAAATATGAAGGGAATACTATCCCTCTAAGTATTTCATTTCATTGGTAGTTGCTGGTTCCACACTGAATGATTGAAAAGCAGATGGATGGCTGACAAAAACGAGATGGTTGGTGCAGATGACTGTTCTCTAGAAGTTTAACTGAAAAAGAGAAAAAGAAATAGGTAACAGCCAGAATGGGAGATTCAGCTAAGGAAAAATGTTATTAACATGAAGTTACTTAGGATATCTGGATCTCCATTGCCCAATCTAACATATGTGTATAAACACTGTCGGCATGTTGCCTCAGACCTCTAATCACAGCTACTCATTCAGTAGAGACAGAATTATTATGGACTGAGGCCAACCAAGTCAAAATTAGTAACACCCAATCTCATAAACAAGCAAGGCAAGATAAAGCACACCTGTGGTCTCAGGTACTCAGGATATGGTAAAATTAGGCTCATAGTTCTAAGCCAGTGTGGGAAGATTTCTGAGACTTCACAAAAATTTTTTAAAAAAAGACTAGGGGCTTACCTCAACTGATGAATTTAATATCTGGCACCACTGGTATAGCTGTCATTCTCCACTGGTACAATTGTCATTCTTTCTCATGGAAGCATAAACTCCATTGTATAAATATATCACATTTTTAATCCATTAATCTGCTGATTAGGTTGGTTCCATATCTTAGCTATGGTAAATAATGCTGCAAAGGACATAGTTATGCTGGTGGCTTTCCTATGGACTAATTTGTGGTCATTTGGGTAAAGGCCCAGGAGTGGGACTGCTAGATCATAGGGGAGCTCTATGTTTAGTCTTTTGAGGAACTTCCATACTGCTTTCCAGAGTAGTTGGATAAGATTGTACTCCCACCAACAGTGTACTAGCAGTCTTTTGGCGACATCCCCACCAACATCTGTTGTTATTACATTTCTTGATTATGTCCAATCTTATTTGTGAAATGAAAAGAGTTGGAAATATGTTAAGTGAGGTAAGCCAGACTCACAAAAAGTAGGTTGCATGTTTTCCCTCATTTGTAAGAGGGAAAACTATGTCCATGATATTCTTAACAGGGGATCTCAATAACCCAGTTGCTTAGTTGCATAGGACCATATATAACGAAGTGTACCAGCATGAACTCCAAGATATTGAAACAAGAGGATCTTATGATGTCCCGTATGTGCTCTTTTTTTTCTTTTTCATCTCAGTTTTTTGTACCTTGTATCTCTTACATAAGATTAATCAATATGGAAAGGAAAGGAAATCATACAAATAGCAGAACAAAAGATTGATACTTACTTTGATACATTGATACTAACTTGACACTATGTTGGTGCTGAGCCTTACATCTTGGGGTAGGGGAGTGAATAAGGAGGGGTAAGTGGGAGTAAATGGGAGGGGTAAGTGGGAGTAAATGAGGGACGGGGTAACAATGATTAAAAACTATAACCTCCCTGCTCACCACCTTTTCAATAAAAATAAAAATCAAAAAGGTATAATTAGGGCCGGGAGTTTGGCCTAGTGGTTAAGGTGCTTGCCTAGCATGCATGAGGACCCGGGTTCGATTCCTCGGTACCACATACATAGAAAAAAGCAGGAAGTGGTGCTGAGGCTCAAGTGGTAGAGCTCTATCCTTGAGAAAGTCCAAGGACAGTGCTCAGGCCCTGAGCTCAAGCCCAGGACTGACAAAAAAAAAAGGTATAATTACTGAGCTTACATCATGCATTTGTTGGCAAGGTGGAGTAAAATAATTGTGTGAGATGCCCAGTGTGTGCCTCATGGTAAGTGTCCCCCAAAGTTAACTGTTACTGTAAATGCCACTTTGTACCTTGTTCAGATCTGTGATATGATCTTTACCAAGTATTATTTAAGTTCACTTCAATATCTTTCTTGCTAATTGGAAAACATATAATAATAATTGAGCAAATGACCTTTTGTTGAGTTGTCACTGAATTGAGTTGAAAAAAGAAAGGTAAAACAGCATAAAGAATACACTATGGGAGCAAAATCAATAAATAAAAGTCCTCTGAGTTCAATAAGAAGGGCTAAGTCCTCTTAAGACTTTGTTCAAATCTCACCTTGTCTTAGGTCAGCCATGTATACCAAAGCCTGCTTGGGATAGGGAAATGTCTCCTGATGACATGAATCACCATGTAGGCAGCCAAGTAACCTTGCATTTAGATTTATGAATGTCATATTCTTTATTGACTCTCCGAGGACTTCTAATCACGAAGCCTCCAAACAGGTTTCAGCCATTTCATTAGGGCACAGGAAATTGGATAAAGAGGATCACCTCTGAAATCCTCCCTTAGTCATTGATCTTTGGGAAATTAGCCCTCTATGGGTTAGATCACTCTGTAGATTATAAACATGCACCATAAATATGACCTCCATCTAAATTTGCCCAGCAATTGCAACAGCATTTGGCAACAGAGAAAATTCCTGCCCAAGTTCCAAGCAGCTGTAGCAGGTGCGTTTAATCAATGCAGCATGCTTATATGGTTCTGTATTCCTCTGGGGCTCAAAGCCTTCCAAGTAGATTATCTGCATAGATTTTGGGGTGCCAATCTGGCATTATGAGCACACAATTCCCATATCCATTTTCTTTCCATTTACCTGGGATGTCAGTATTGTTCAGCAAGAAAACTACATTGTAGAAGGAAAAAGCCCTATAACTAAAGTGAAAGATATATTTCAATAAAACCATGTCCAGAAAAAAATAAAAGTGTGTGTGTGTGGAGCCATGGCAAGAAAAGGAAAGGAAAGAAAGGTAAAAGATGCTTAAGGAAACAACTTGAAATCACATTTACTTTATACAATTTACACTATAAATACACGATGACTTTATATGTGTATATACATGAAATATGTACACTCCAGTTGCCTTTAGAAATATCTAATAATATAAACTAAAAGAACCAAAGAAATCAAAAGAGTTGCTAAATGCTAATAGTTCCATAGTTCCTGGATGGAAACAATTGATAGGTAAATGAACTTAGATCAACTGTGAAGACAGTGAGAAAAACCTTATAGCCCAGTCAAGGGTGGTGGCTCTTGCCTGTAATCCTAGCTACTAAGGTGGCTGACATCTGAGGATGGAGGTTCAAAGCCAGCTGGGTCATGAAAAATTCATGAGATTCTTATCTCCAATTAACCACAAAAAAATTGGAAATAGAGCTGTAGCTCAAGGTGTAGAGCCTTGAGCTGAAGGGCTCAGGGACAGGGCCCTGGCCCACAATTCAAGCCCCATGACTGACAAAATAACAATAATAAAAATTTGATTTTTTCCAGTGAAAAGTTAGATATAAGCCCTCACTCAAAGTCAGAGATAACGGATTTCTATCTTTCTTAAAAGATCATTTTCATGTGTACATGTACATATGTGGTTCTCGGTATACATTGTGTTGGAATGACACAGCCACAAAGATCCTGAATCGATGCTTACTTTTTTGTATTCTCTTCCTATCTACAGTCAAGATCAAGCAATAATAAATCAGGGAGCAGGGGCATAAGGGTGGCATATACACCATCACATACAGCTTTTCCAATTTGAAGGATAATAGAAACTGTCAAAGTAAAACAAGCTTGGATTTAATAAGGTATATATGCTGCCAGATAAACCTGATGAACTGTTTAGAAAAGCATAAAGTGTCGCAGAAAAACCACACATTTCTGAATGTAGTCACTTGGATATGAGAACAGAGTGTTCACAGAACTGAATGAAACATTGCCCCCAAACAGATCAAGAAAAATAATGGCTATCATGATGAGGAGAAAGTCTAGAGAAATTCCACAGATGTCTGTAGAAGCTCTTCTTTCCTATGTATTCATCTTTATTAATGATCTATAGAACATAGTAAACAGCGTGCTAATGAAATCTGCAGATGATAGCAAGCTAGGGAATGTTGCAAAACATCAGTGAGAACAGAGAAATAATACAGATGGTCTGAGAGGAGTTACAGTTCTTAGGATCAAATAACAAAATGAAAGACAGATTGGGAAATGGGCAGGGTCTACACTTGCAGAAAATGAATGGAAATGCAGATATATGTGGGAAGCAAAAATAAAATAAGGAGACGTGGTCTTCTGTGAAGGACTGATTGGAAAAGAACTGAGGCTAGATGTTGTTCCCATCCAGGTGAGCTTGAGGTGCAAAATGGTAGCCTGGGTATAAGTCTTGCTTTGAATTAGAGAGGGAAGAAGTCAAGGTACAAAGGCGTGCAGGTGGTTCCCTCCACTCAATTCGCAAGTGGTTGCACCTGGAATACTGCTTTTGCGCTAGGAGAGTCTCCACACACAAATCTGGAACAAATTGAGAGTGTGAGGGCAGAGATATGAGTTACAGGAAGCCTGTTATAACAGAAGATTACGAGAGCAAAGTGTGTATGACTTGGCTAAAGGACTCTGGAAATCCCAGTGACAAGCTATAAACTCTGGAAATAAAGAAGGAAACGTATGGTGAAACTCAAAGCAGCAAAAATGAAAAAACAAACATATCAAGTTTTAAAAAATGCAGCCCAAAGAGTAGGGAAAACATCCAAGCACTTCAGCTAGGAAAAACAGGATCGTGAACTGTTCTGAAGAAGCCAAGGAAAAAGTTCAAATATTACTCAGAATAAAATGCTTAGCTTAATAAAGAGCATTAACTCTTAGGCAAAAGAAAACCCTCAGAAAATGCTATTTAATCTCTCTCTCTCTCAACATAAATCATTTCTGATCAATTATTTTCAAAGAAGTCAAGACATAAGAATATGTTGAAGGATCTGAGTTATGCCAAGGTTTTGATAAGTTAACCTTTCGGGTCTTGTTTTCTAGGCATTTTTAATTGTTATAAAGGTAATGTACAGAAGTGTTACATTTAAACAAGTCAGATAAAGCATGTTTTTAAAACAGTTATTCCTTTTCTCACTTTCTCCCATTTTTCCTCTGTCCCCATCCACAAGTTGTATAGTTCCCTTTCGATATGTGGTCTAATGAATACTAGACCCCATGCCTACCTTACCCTCCCAAAGACCGATAAACAAAGAAGACAAAAGAAAAAGGACACAAAAACAGCAACAAAGGAACAAAATCTCTTGTTTCCATTACCTGGAGTTTATTTTGATAAATATTATTTTATATGATCAGATTGCACATAAACATTGTGTGCTTCCTTAACACATTTGGTAATTTATTCATTACTTGGCTTGGAATCATTCTGCAACCCCAATCCATTCAATTAACCACAATATATGATTAGTTCTTACAAAGAACATCTATCTATCATCTATCTATAATATTTATCTATGTAATTGCTATGTTGATTCACTTCTTCCCATACAGATAAATGAATTCTCATATCGGCTCATTAATCATGCAGCATAACATCATTACCTGCTCTCTGGGGAAAGGGCTAGTGTATCAGGTAGGTTTACATGAGTAGGATCTGTCACATAAGGCTGACATTAAAAAATGAATTTCCTCTCTTCCTACATATAAGAATTACCATAGTACATGAGCCCTGAAATGGAGAGAAAAGTTGCTAGTTCAAGATTTAGTTCTAACTGTCACTAACTTGGGAAGTTAAGAGTGAATTTTGTGGCACTTACCACACTCTTATTGTCTGTGCACCACAGACAATATTGGTTACGTGTTCATGTCACCATGATCATTCAGTCACCACTTTTTTCCTTTCATTTTAGTGTACGAGTGTTTGAACTTAGGGACTTGGGCTTGCTAGTTAAGCACACTACCACCTGCACCATTCCCCTTTGTCTTACAGTACTATACTGGGAGTACTGCACTCAGGCCTCCTTCTTTCTGAGGAAGTAGCCTACTACTTGCTCCATCCATGTTCAAGAAATCTAATAACAACAAATGATGGAGGGGGGTGGGGATGTGGCCAGGAAGGATCGCTACTACACTGTTGGTGAGAGTGTAAACTCGTTCTTCACTATGCAAAGTAGTATGGAAATTTCCCAAGAGACTAAACATAGAGCTCCGCTATGACCCAGCAATTCTACCCAATCATCCAGAAACAAGGACATATTAAATCCACTATCACAACAATGTTCATTGCAGCACTATTTACCATAGCAAAGATATGGAACCAACCCAGATGCCACTCAGTAGATGATTGTGTACTTATACACAATGGAATTCTATGCTGCCATCAGAAAGAACGACATTGCCCCATCTGTAAGGAAATGGAAAGACTTGGAAACAATCATATTAAGTGAAGTAAGCCAGACTCAAAGGAACATAAGCTCAATGGTTTCCCTCATTTTTAATAACAAGTACACCCCTAGGACTCTCCTAGCAAAGGATTACAATAGCTCAAAGCCTAGATACATAAGGCCATATACGATGAGGCTAAATGAAAAAATTTCCAGGATATGGAAACAAGAGCCTTATCTTGTGTAATTATTGTGTGTAATGTACTGTGATTTCTCATCTCTTTTGTTGCCCTTTGATTAATCATATATTGTTAGAGTATCTGACTTTGCTACCTGGCATATTGTATATAGGTTTATTTGTTTATTTGAAATAGGAAAGGGAAGGGGTAAACAAGATTATTGGGAGGGGGTTAGGGGAGGGAAATGGGGACAAAAACACAAGAAGGGGTATCAATGTGTGAGAAGTAATGCATCTTCTATCTGGCAAATATAACTGTAAACCCTCTATATATTACCCCTACAATAAAATACAATTTAAAAAAAAAGAGTTGCATTTTCTTAGAAAATTTTTCAAAATTTCTTTCACTTCAAGCTGGTTTGTAGATTATCAGAATGGTTCATTTCCTGTGGTAACAAATGTTTAAGCCTTGTGTTTGAATCCAGTCCATGTCTTCTGACTAGGAATTTAGACAACTGATATTCAGGATTAGTTTGGGAAGATACATAGTTACTCCAGCCATTTTAATTGTTTAGTAGTGTTTCATTGTTTTCTACTCTTTATTTGATTATCTTTAATTTACAGAGACTCACTTTCCTCCTATTTTTATGTACGTATTTATTTTCCTCTTGTTTGTAAAATTACTTTGAGTATTTTCTTCAGTGCTGTTTAGTGCCTATAAATTGCTTAGTTTTTGGTTTCCATTTAGGTTTTTCTTTCTTAGAGTATGAATGATAGCTTCAGTTATAGCCTCTCAACACTTGAAATACATTGTTCCATGCCTGACTTGCTGTTAAGGGTTTTATTTATTTATTTATTTATTTATTTATTTTGAGAAATCTGTACTTATACTCTGCTTTTTATGTGTCATTTTGTACTTCTCCACTGCAGCTTTCAATTCTTTTTCTCCTCTATAATATTTTAACTGTAGCATGATAACAGGAATTGTATTTACTTTGCTGATAATTCTTGTCATTCTTTCAAGTTTAATATTTGCAGTTTTATCATTTAAATCCTTTGTGATACAGTTATTGATTTTTGAGGGAACATGTTCCCTTATTTTTCTTATATTTTCTTGTGTTTCTGTGTTGATGCTTGCTTATCTGAAGTCAACTCATTCTAAGTTTTAATCAAACAATGTCTTTTACTTGAGTTCCACACTGTGTCCTGGCAGACTGGTAAAGTGCCACTTCTCAGTCCGTTCTTGGACATACGACTGTTCAATTAATAAATTTACCAATTTAATATCAACCCCAATTATTTCAATGAAGTAAAAACCACTGTCTATATATACATTTATTTGAAATAGGAAAGGGAAGAGGAAAGACAAGTTGATGGGGAGGGAGGGAAAGTGGGACGAAAACATGAGAAGGGTTATCAATATTCAAGAACAAATGCACCCATTACCTAATGAATGTACCTGTAACGCTGATATATGTTCCTCCAACAATAAAATGGGATAAAAAAGAAAAATAACATTTCTGAGATAAAAATATAAGATAAAGATTAAATTTTCTGTTTTTATTACATTTTATTAACACTGTTTTCACATCATATTTTTTCATATATTTGTATTGTAATTAATAGAAGGGTTACATGATATTTGCCAGATAGATGGTGCATTGATTCGCATACATTGATACCCTTTCACATGTCTTAGTCCCCATTTCGCTCCCCCCCCACCCCTCATCTTGCTTTCCCCCGTTCCCTATACAATTTCAAATAACCAAATACAAATATATCTGATATATCAGGTAACAAAGTGAGATGCTGTAACAATATAAGATAACCAAGGGACAGCAAAAGAGATTAGAGATAACATAGTACCTTAAGAACAACAATCATTCATTATATGGCTTATGTTTCTATATCCTAGAGATCCTTTCATTTAGCATCCTACTATATGGCCTTTTGTATTAAGGTTTTCCTCTATTTTAAATCTCTGCTAGGAGAGCCCAAGGTTTCTACTGATTATGACAAGTGAGGGAAACCATTGAGCCTAAGTTCCATTGAGTCTGGCTTACTTCACTTAATATGATCTTTTCTAAGTCTGTCCATTTCCTAACAAATGGGGCAATGCCATTCTTTCTGACAGTAGCATAGAATTCCAATTTGTACAAATACCACATCTTGTTGATCCATTCATCAACTGAGGGACATCTAGGTTGGTTCCATATCGTTGCTATGGTAAATAGTGCTGCAATGAACATTGTTGTGCTGGTGGATTTAGTATGTCTTTGTTTCTGGATGATTGGGTAAATGCCAAGTAGTGGAATTTCTGGGTCATAGGGGAGCTCTATGTTTAGTCTTTTGAGTAACTGCCATACTGCTTTCCATAGTGGTTGAACGAGTTTGCACTCCCACCAACAGTGTAGTAGTGATCCCTCCTGGCCACATCCCCTCCATTCTAACTGGAGTGAGGTGGAATCTTAGAGTTGTTTTGATTTGCATTTCTTTTATGACCAGAGATGTTGAGCATTTCTTCATGTGTCTATAGGCCATTTTTGTTTCTTCTTCAGAGAAGACTCTCTTTAAGTCTTTGGCCCATTTTTTAATGGGATGGTTGTTACTTTGGAGATTAGTTTTGGAGTGATTCGACTTTTGAGCTATTGATATATTTTAGATATGAGGCCTTTGTCTGTTTATGGTTGGTGAAGATCTTCTCCCACTCTGTAGGCTTCCTAATTAATTTACTAGCAATGTCCTTTGTCATACAAAAGCTCTGCAGTTTAATGCAGTCCCAGTTATCCAGCCTGTCTCTGACTTGTTGTGATTCTTGGTCCTTATTAAGAAAATTTCAACCTGTGCCAAGGAGGCCTAGTGTATCTCCTATTCCTTCTTGTAATGGTTTCAGAGTGTCGGCTTTTACCTCCAGGTCTTTGATCCATTTGGAGTTAATTCTAGTACAGGGTGACAAGAAGGATCCAACTTTAGTTATCTACATGTGCTTAACCAGTTCTGCCAACACCACTTGTTGAAGAGGCTGTCTTTCTTCAATTCTATTTTTTGGCTCCCTTGTCAAAGATTAGGTGGCCATAGGTCTGTGGTTTAAGATCTGGGTCCTCAATTCTATACCATTGGTCTTCAGGCCTGTTCCTGTGCCAGTACCAAGCTGTTTTGAGAATTATAACTCTGTAATAGTCTAAAGTTGGGTACTGAAATTCCTCCTGCACTGTTCTTTCTGCTAAGAAGTGTTTTTGCTCTACAGGGTCTTTTATTATTCCACATGAAATTTTGGATTGCCTCTTCTATTTCTTTAAAGAATGACATTGGGATATTGATGGGTATTGCATTGAATTTGTATATAGCCCTTGGCAAGATTGTCATTTTCATGATATTGATTTTTCCAATCCAGGAGCATGGGAGGTTTTTCCATTTCCTCAGTTCTGTTTTAATGTCCTTTTTCAGGATTTTAAACTTTTCATCAAAAAGGTCCTTTACATTCTTAGTTATGGTAATTCCTAGGTACTTTTTTTTGAGGCTATTGCGAAAGTAGTTGCTTTTCTGATTATTGCCTCGTTCCTCTCACTGTTGGCGTAGAGGAAGGCAGTTGATTTTTGAGGGTGAATTTTATACCCTGCTACCCTTCCAAAGTTTTGAATCAGCTCAAGGAACTTGGGAGTAGAGTCTATAGGATTCTTTAAATACAGGATCATGTCATCTGCAAAGAGGGAAAGTTTTACTTCCTCTTTTCCTATTTGGATCCCCTTTATGCTTGCTTCTTGCCTTATTGCACTGGCTAGGAATTCTAATACAATGTTAAAAAGGAGTGGAGAGAGTGGGCATCCTTGTCTCGTTCCTGATTTTAAAGGGAATGGCTTTAGCTTTTCGCCTTTAAGTATAATACTAGCTGTGTTTGTCATATACAGCCTTTATTATATTGAGGAATGTTTCATGGATTCCTAGTTTCTCCAGAGCTTTTAACATAAAGGGGTGCTGGATCTTGTCAAATGCCTTTTCTGCATCTATTGAGACAATCGTGTGATTTTTGTCCTTGCTCCTGTTGATGTGTTGAATTATATTAATTGATTTGCGTATGTTGAACCAGCTTTGCCTCCCTGTGATGAATCCAGTTTGATCATAGTGTATAATTTTTTTGATGAGTTGTTGTAGACGGTTGGACAGTATTTTGTTGAGAAGTTTTGAATCGATGTTCATCAAAGAAATAGGTCATAGTTCTCTTTCTTTTGATGAATCTCTGTCTGGTTTGGGGATGAGGGTTATACTGGCTTCATAGAATGAGTTTGGTAAAGAACCTTCATTTTCAGTTTCGTTGAAGAACTTGAGGAGTATTGGTGTGAGCTCTGCTTTGAAGACCTTACAGAATTCAGCTGTGAATCCATCTGGCTCTGGGCTTTTCTTAGGTGGAATGTCTCTTATTGCCATTTCTATTTCAGTCATTGAAATAAGCCTCTTTACTTTTTTTAGTTCTTCTTGGTTCATTGTGGGTATGTTAATATTGGCAAGGAATTTGTCTATTTCTTCTAGATTCTCAAATTTGTTGGCATAAAGGTTTGAGAAGTATTCCCTCATGATACTCTGAATCTTGGTCATTTCTGTCGTGATATTACCATTTTCGTCTGTGATTTTGTTTATTTCGGTATGCTCCCATCTTTTTTTGGTAAGATTTGCTAAGGGTTTGTCAATTTTGTTAATTCTTTCAAAGAACAAATTCCTTGTTTTTTTTTATTGTAATTAGTAAAAGGGTTACATGATATTTGCCAGATAGAAGGTGCATTAATTCACATACATTGATACCCTTTCACATGTCTTGGTACCCGTTTCCCTCCCCTCCACCCCCCCCACCCGTCTTGGTTTTCCCCCCTTCCCTATCAAATTTCAAATATCCAAATACAAATAAATTCGATATATCAGATAACAAAGTGAGATACTATTCCTTGTTTTGTTGATTCTTTCTATAGTTTTTTTGGATTCCAAATCATTTAATTCTGCTTTGATTTTTAATAATTTGCTTCCTTCTAGTGGGATTAGGGTTGGTTTGTTGCTCTTTTTCCAGGAGCTTAAGGTGAGACATTAACTTGTTGGTTTGTGATTTTTCCAACTTGCTGTTGTAGGCACTCAGCGCTATAAATTTTCCCCTGAGTACTGCCTTTGCTGTGTCCCAAAGGAGCTGGTATTTTGTGTGCTCCTTATTGTTAGATTTCATAAACTGTTGGATTTCTGTTCTGATCTCTTCGATGACCCATTGGTGATTCAACAATGTGTTGTTCAGTCTCCCTGAGTTACCGGGTTTTCGTTGGTGGAGATGTGTGTTCAGTTCCAATTTGATGCCCTTGTGGTCTGAGAGAGTGCAGGGAATAATTTCAGTGTTTCTGAATCTGTCCAGGTTTGTTTTAAGGCCTAAAATGTGGTCTATTTTGGAAAATGTTCCATGTGTTGTTGAAAAAAACGTATATTGTGTTGTTGCTGGGTGGAATAATCTGCAGATGTCTGTTAGATCTAGTTGGTCTATATAGTTGTTCAATTCTAAGGTTTCTCTGTTGAGTTTTTGCCTTGTTGATCTGTCCAAAGGTGAGAGTGGTGTGTTAAAGACACCAACAATCACTGTGTTTCGATCTATATACAGTTTCAGTGAACGTAAAGTTTGCTTGATGAAGTTCAGAGCTCCGGGATTCGGTGTGTAGATATTTAGGATGGTTATGTCCTCCTGGAGGAAAGATCCCTTTAATAGTATGTAGTAACCTTCTTTGTCTTTTCTCACTAATTTTAGTTTGAAGTCTATTTTATCTGATATGAGAATGGCAACTCCAGCCTGTTTATGGGGGCCTTTAGCTTGATAGAGTTTATTCCAACCTCTCATTTTCAAAAGGTGTTTGTTTTTTGGGGTAAGATGTGTCTCTTGAAGACAGCAGAACGATGGATCCTATTTTTTGATCCAACTAGATAATCTATGTTGTTTAATTGGAGAGTTAAATCCATTGATATTGAGAGTCAGGATTGAGAAATATTTATTAGTTCCTGCCATTGTTAAAAGCTTTCAATAGGGCCTGTGTCTTGATAGTTTTTGTGGTACTTAGATGCTGTGAGTTTTAAGTGCCATGTCTTTCTCTGTATTACGTTTGTATTGGTTTTCCATGTGTAGAACATCTTTAAGAATTTTCTGTAGAGTTGATTTGTTGCTATATAATGTTGAAGCTTTTCCTTGGAATGGAATGTTTTTATTGTTCCCTCAGTTATGAATGAGAGATTAGGTGGGTACAGTATACTTGGCTGGTAGTTATTTGACTTCAGGGCATGGTATATACCATTCCGATCTCTTCTCGTTTGAATGGTCTCTGCTGAGAAATCTGGGGTTATTCTGATTGGTTTGCCTTTATAGGTGATTGTTCTCTTCTCCCTTACTGCTTTTAGGATCCTATCTTTGTCCTCTATTGATCCAGTTCAGATTATAATGTGGAGGTGGGATGTCCTTTTCTGGTCAGGTCTGTTTGGGGTTCTAAAAGCTTCTTGTATCTGGATGAGCCTGACTTTCTGGATATTTGAGAAGTTCTCTGAGATGATTCCCTGAAGTATATTTCCAATACCATTGACCTCTTTCTCCAGACCCTCCTCAATACCAATTAGCCTTAAATTAGGCTTCCTAATTGTATCTTGGACCTCCTGTAGTGTTTTCTCATATTTCCTAGATTTGAATTGACTCATTTTCTGTTCTTTTTCTATAACAACTAAATTATCTTCAACCCCGGAAATTCTCTCTTCTGCATTGCCTAACCTGCTATCAAAGCTATCCACTTTATTCTTCATCTCCTTTGCTTCTAATTGCTCTTTTTTGATGCCTTGCATCTCTTGTTTTATATCATGTATGGATTTCTTTAGCTCCTTGATTTCCATTTCAGCGGTTAGCTCAGCAGCTTTATTCTCTTTGGACATTTGTTGGAGTTCAGTCACCTTTTTGTGGATTCCATGAATTCGTCCATTTTTCTTGGAAAAACCTTTATTATGGCCTCCTTTATGGCTTCCCCTTTTTCACATATCACCTTGTTTATGGTTTCCTCTTGTTTAGCTGTGGCTTCCTCCCTTATCTCTTTCTTCATGTTTTCACACTTTTCATTAATGGTGTTTATCAATTGTATTTGTGTAGCACTTGGAATACTCTCCTCTAGATTTGCCACTGATGGCTCCATTGCCTGTTTATATCAGGTGGAAGATGCTATTCCTTGATTTGATAATTTTCTTGAGTTTCTTGTTCTGTCCATTTGACAATGGGAGCAAGATTAATACTAAACAAGGTTATAATTGTTCAGATATACCCAACCTAGACCTTTTTAGTTGGCTGACAATAGATATTAGCTCTTTTTAGATTGGTAATAACACTCTCTCTTTCTTTTTGTACACTTACATACAAATCTAATACAATCACAGATGACCAATTTATGACCAAAACAATAAGCCCCTCAATCCAATCTCTATTGTATTTAAATCTCTCTGGACCTAGAATATAATTGAACACCTAGATACACAGCATTGCTCAACAACCATCAAATGTGGATCCATGCATTATAAGAGTTAAAGGATGAACAGAGGACCAGAGATAGAAAAATAATATGAAAGACAACAAGGGAGGTAGGAAAAGAATAATACAGGAGTGTAAGAATATCATAGTAATGAAGAAAGGGTATCGTGTAAGGATAACTTACCTAAGGTGATAGACAGGTATAGTATTTGTGTAGAAAGTTTAGATGAACTTAGATAAAAATTTATCAAAATAAGAAGAGTAATAAGAAGAATATACAGGGAAAAGAGAGAGGTTGATATAGGAGATTTCAATGATACCCATTTAAGAAAGAAAAGAAAAAAAAAGAAAACAGCAACAAAATAAAAAAAAAAAACAGAACACACACACACACACACACACACACAACGAAAACAAAAACAAAAACAAAACAAAAAGAAAAAAGGTGGGGGGAGATTCCTCACTGTTTTGAGTTCTTACCTAAGAGATACTAGGGTTGAGAACCCGGAGTTTAAAAGGCAGGTGACTGTATCAATATGGATATGTTTTTTGTTCATACTGTACCCAGAGCTGTCACTTTGTTTCTAGGAATGACCACAGTGACAGCGGGAAAAGAGAGGAGAAAAAAAGAAAAAAAAAGGAATGAATCATAACATTAGGAAAAAAAAAGGTGTAGGTTAAATGGCAAAGAGAAAAACAAGAACATTTAAAAATGCAAATGAAGTGGGGTAAAAAAGATAAAAAAAAAAGGGTATTCTTCAGTTTTGTTTTGTTTTTTTTTTGGTGGGGGGGAGAGGTTAGGAAACTTGTGTCTCCACTAAATTCGGGATCTAAACACTTCACAAAGTCTTTTTCTGTTGTGATTTGGCTTTGTGGTTTTTCAGATGAGATTGCTTCTTTGGTAAAACAAAGCTGAAAGATCCGAGGGTGGTTTTTGGTTTACCAGGTCTTTGGCTGGTGCAGGGGATGGACTTCAGCAGCGCTGGGACCAGATTTCTGGCTAAGGGATCTCTGGGAAATCCTTTGCCAGTTAGGTGGCACCTCTCAGGCTCCAATTGCTTTGGCCTGGGTCTTTGCCAGCACAAGATGGAGCTGCTCTCAGTTGGTGGGGGAGGGGCTCCCTCCCAATGCCCTTCCTGGAGCACAAGTGGAAACTTCTCGGAGCTACTCACAAATTGCTGGATTCTCCTGTTCCATGAAGCTGGCAGGTCCAGTTGCACGGTCGGTGTCAGCTCTGGGCTTGTGCAGGCTCTGTGTGGCTCTGTCTGAAGCCGGCAGGTCTGCACTGCTGTGGAGCGCTGTCTCTGCTCTGATTCAGAAGATCCTTTGTCTCCCGGCCTCTCCACGCTCCCTTTTTGCGCTGGTATTCTTCCTTTCTTTCCTTTTTGTCCTCTCTGCCTCAGGTGGTCCTAAAGCTTACTTAGGATCAATTTCTGGTAGAGGACTGTCTCCTGCACTGCCAGTACATGAATCTTGGCAGGAGCTCAGTACGTCTCACCCTGAACTGCCACCATCTTCCACTGAATCATCAGTCTTTACATAATATTTTAAATGTCACGGTCTACAAACTAGTATTCAAGAAAAATATCTCTATTTGCAATTACTGGCACATAAATTTAAGTACATAATTGAAATTTAGCTGAGCCTTTGGATATCATACATATCAATCTATATAATATATCAGTATAGTCTATAGAATACATATCCCACCATAGACCTAATGTCTATATAGATATATTTATATCTCTAAATTCGTATCAATGACCTGGAGTACTTGAGTATAGAGTCATCACTCTGCTAATGTTTACATGTACCACCCACATGTCAAGGAGACCATGCATTTTTTTGTTCCTTTGGTCTTACTCAACATGATTCGCTCTAGTTTTGTCCACTTCCCAGTGAATGCCATTCTTTTATCTTGTCTGTTGGCTTTGTAACATTCCATTGCAGAAAAGTACCAGATTTTTTGTATCCATTCATCTGTAGTGGGCATCTGGGTTGTTTCCACTGCTTGGCTATTGTGAATAGTGCAGAGATGAACGTAACTGAGCAGGTGTCCTTATCATATCCTGGGTTACGATGCTCAGGATAGATGCCCAGGAGTGGCATGGTGGGATCATAGGGAACGTCTATTTTCAGATCTTTAAGAAACCTCCAAACTGCCTTCCAGAGTGGCTGTACTAGTTTACAATACCACAGGCAGTGCAGTACAGTTCCTCTTTTTCCACCAGCACTTGTCTGAATTCAGAATGTTGGCCATTCTGTTTGGGGTAAGGTGGTATCTCACAGTTGTTTCTATTAGCATTTCCTTTATGATCATGGATGATGACGACCTTTTTGTCATGTTTCTTGGCCATTGTTACCTCTTCCCCTGATAAGTCTCTCTTTAGTTCCCTAGTCCATTTAGCAATTGGTTTGTTGGGTTGGTTGAGGGGGAGGAATTTGTTTCTTAAGATCCCTGTAGATATTGGATATTAAGCCTTTGTGTGATGTATTGTTGGTAAATGACTTTTTTTCAAGTTAGTTGGCTGTCCTATTTTAGTAGCTATATCTTTTTTAAAGAATTAATTAACATTGATTTTTTACATCATATTTCAAATGATGTGTTTAACAAACAAGTATTCAAAAACAAAGACTAAATTTTATGAAAAAATTGTAAAAAAAAAAAAAAACACTGCCAACAGCATTTATATAACCAATCAGGTTATAAATGAAAGAGGACAGCATTTTTGTAGGGTACTGTATGGGGTAAGAATATAATTATGCACAAGTTACAAATCAAGTAATAAAGTTAGAGAAGGAGTAAAATGGTAAAAAAAAATATAAACAAATAAAAAGAAAGAAAATAGAAGAGGATATGAAATGTATCTGATGGTAAACAATGAAAGCGTGTAGAAATAACGTTCAATTATTACAGTAGAAGGATGGTATAGTCAGAGGTTGTGAAGGAGTTATAAGAAGGTAGCATAAACCATCAACAGAACAATTTGTGAAAGAGAAAAGATAAAGCTTGGTGTTTCTTCCTTATTAATGAAGAAAGTCTGCCTACCAAGTTCTGTAGGTACATTGTCTATTCAGCCTCTGACTGACCTTCAGCTTCATCTCTGGAGGCTCCTGATATTTGTTTATTCCTTAGGCTTTCTGGGCTCTGGATTGCCTAGGTGCAGTATGTGTGCTTTTCCAAGGTTGGTTAAGGTTCTGGGCCAGAAGCAGATTCTAGAATGAGGCAGAGTAGCAGAATTGTCAGGGGTTGCTCTGCCAGGGTTCTGGTGAGGGTTCTGGCTCTAGGTAGATGAAGCAGCATTTGGTTGGGGATGGATCTCTGAGCAGAGGCAATATGTGAGGGACACTCTGGCAAGTGCTTCTCTCAAAGCCCATGCCTTGAACAAGGGATCCAGTGGCAGCTTCAGTTTGTCCACAGTAGGCCTCTTCCTTTTTGACATAGACTTTTAATTTAATGTTTTGTTTGCAAAATGTATGGCAAATCGATTTCACCACACTTATGATTAGTTCTATCCAGGCCCTTTGTCTTGGGTGAGCACATCAATCACCCCTAACCACCAGGCTGAGTTTCTTATATAAAATTTGTACTATTTGCATCTCACTTGGAGAGGTGTGTGCTGGGACTTACCTCAGGTCTTCAAGCTTTTTCTCAGTTTGTTTACTCACACCTAAAATGCTATCACTTGTTTTATGCTTCCAGTCTGCCATTTTTGCTTGTTAACTGGAGCTACAGTTTCACAAACTTTTCTAACAAGTCTGGTTTCGATTTCAATCCTCAGATCTCAGCCTCCTGACTTGCTAAGATTACAAGTGTACACCATTGGCTCCCAGCTCATTCTCCAATAAACTTTAATCAACTCTAGATGAGTTAAAATATTTAGTACAATGAAAATGTTTTATAAATAACTTTTGTGCTATGATGTTCAGGGAATAATGAAAAGTCAAAGACTTGTTCAGAAACAAACATATTTCCTCAGCGGGGCATGGTGGCTCACGCTTATAATCCTAGCTACTCAGGAGGCTGAGATCTGATGATCAAGGTTCAAAGCCAGCCTGGGCACAAAAAGGACCTAAGACTCTCATCTCCAATTAACCTCTAGAAAATGAGGAGTGGGGCTTGGCTCAAGGGTAAGATGGTAGCCTGGAGCTGAAGAGCTCAGGGACAGCACCCAGGACCAGAGTTCAAGCTTCATGACCCACAAAAAAAAGGAAACATATTTCCTCAATATTTTCCACTCATAGTTGGTTGAATCCAATTATGATTCAACCCATAGGTGAGAAAGGTTGAATGTGCCATGTGTTGAGGATGTCAGTACACACACTACATGCTACACATGGAATATCTGTGAGCATTTGTAGTAATTCTCTTTCCCTATAACCAAGAACACATAAACCATATGAAATCAAAGAAAACTTCTCAACTTTACAACTCATTCCATGTATATATAAAAAAGGTCGATTAAAATTCTAATGTCCTAGAATAAAGTGGTTATCATCTAACGAAGCATATATGTATGTGAATATATGTATATATGTATATCTACAATTATACACAAACGTGTATATGATTTGTAAAAGTATACATGTGTGATTAGGTTACTGGCTGCAACAGCCATAACTCCTTATAGTTCTGTCCTCTTTGATACTTTAAAAAATAAATATTATGTCTTTTCTACCTGTAAACAAACTGATCTCTGCAGTTTGGAACTACATTCTTCTTGCTACAGACATCTTAAAATCTAACATTTTAATATTATACAATAATTAATTCACAGCTAATTACTTTTAAGTATAATTTAGATAGTTATGATCAATAACATACCTAAGATTTATATAGATATATATGAGATAGAAAATCAATTTATTAAGGTTTAATTTCATAAATTGTAAGATATGTCCAATGAAGCATGTAAGAGCAAAAGTAATGAAACTAAGTTGCTTATATCGGAACGTAGATCTTACCATTACTATTTTTGTGATTTTAGGCAACTTTCATTATATCTGAGACTATCTCCTCTTATTTTTCTCTAGTTTTTTAAATTAAAAGGTAATAATTACATGTATAGGATTTTATGATGTGATGATTTGATACATGCATATATGATCCAATAATTGAATCAGGTAATTACCGTATTTACCACATCAAAAATGAAACATTTTTTAAAGAAAGACAATTTGCTACTTCCAATAATGTAAAGTACATTAATTATACCATTACTATGATCATCTTACTGTATAACAGTATCATAACTTATTTTTCCTGTTATATTGTTTCTGATTTCCCTTTCCTCCTACTCTCTTCAGTCTTTCCTAATCACTCATCTGTATTTTTATGATAATAATTTTAATTACTTGTCTTTTAAATTGCCATAATAAACATCCCTCAAAGTTACTGAATAAGCATATGAGTTAATATCCATAAAATATAATTGGGATATCTATTTAGATTTTATTTATTTATCCCTTAACAGACAAATAGCTTTTCATAAAGAAAACTCAGGATGTTGAATGGTTTAAAAAAATGAAAGTTTCTACTACCATTAAGCCAGTACTTGTTAGGCAAAATCTAGATTTTTAAATCTTGTATGAAAATCTATATGCAAATTAAATTGCCTTTCAAGGTACAAAATGGTCTGAATTCAAAAGTGTCTGAATAAAAGTAAGAAGGGGCCTGGAGTGTGGCCTAGTGGTAGAGTGCTTGCTTAGCATGGAGGAAGCTGTGGGTTTGATTCCTCAGTACCGTATACGCTGAAAAAAGCCAGAAGCGGTGATGTGTTTCAAGTGGTAGAGACCTGATTTCAAGAACCTATAATTTGCAATACGTACAATAATTGGTAAGCTTGACTGAAAAATAAAACTTAGTTATCCTAAGGCTTTTCCTTAAAGCCAAGCAAGAAATGAGTAAGGGTTATAGCTTTCATCTTCATGTGCAGGTGTCTATGTAAATCTATGCTAGATTTAGAGACAGCAATATATGTCCTTATCTCTGGATGAGTTGATTGCTAAAGACTTTCTTACCTCAACTACATGACAGGTCTGGCAATTGTTTCCAAGTTTTCTGGGCTTTCTTTAAGAAAGAGAGCTCGTTTCCTTGAGAGCAATGCCATGTCACCTGAAACAGTTATGATGCAGTGTGATTGGGTAATGTAGTACATATAGCTAGAGACTAAGCTTTCACAAGCTCAACTGAGCTAATGACAGAGCCTACTCTCAATATCCTTTTGAATTCACAATAGGGATGGAGCCTGCTTCTGTTTTATAATGACTTTTGGAATGTCATTTAACAAGTCTTGACTGGGGACCCAGGGTTTGGCATAGTGGTAGAGTGCTTGCCTAGCATGCACGAAGACCTGGGTTCAGTTACTCAGTACCACATACATAGAAAAAGTCAGAAGTGAGCAGTGACTCAAGTGGTAGATAACCTTGAGAAATCCCAAGTACAGTTCTCAAGCTCTGAGTTCAAGCCCCAGGACTGGCAAAAAAAATACTAGATTGAAAAGAGGTTTTAACTTCCACAGTTAGATTACAACATTGTTCTTTGGCTTTTTTAATGTTTTTATTTTTTTCAGTTAGTATTTATTCAGTATATATGTAATATATTCTAGTTACCAATACTTAGAAATAATTGCTAATTATGTGATATTCACAACCAAAATAATAAGGCACTCACTCTTTTTTAGTGTTAATAATGGTGACCACAAATAATTTCCTAAGTTAGGATTCTGAGACCCCAATGATTTAAATAGCTTGCCACAATCACAGAGTTATTAGTTGATGGGGCTAAAACTCACATTCTAGTATATTTGTCATCAAAGACTAGACATTCATAACATATTATGGGCCTTTCTTTCTCCGTTCATTCCTTTTTGAGGGATGGGATGAAGCCATGAGATCTCACCAGAGAGAAGCATATGGAAGTAATCAACCAATTAAAAATAATCACCATTTCTCCCTTTGACCTAAGGTTTAGGTGAGGGGTCAGTGTATTCAATATATTAGGAGAGAAAAACAATGATAGTCCTCACCCTATCAGAGAAGAGGACAGAGTTCTAACTAGTTTCCACCATTCTCTGGGGATAAAGTAGATAAGCATGGGTCCTTTGGAAATATCCTCTGTCTGAAATCGATCCACACTCAAAACATGGAGCATTTATATAGAACCTTACCTCAGACAGAGAAATAATACAAATCCTGAGAAACACAGGGAGGAATCAACAATCAAATCACCAGAAGGAAACATGAGCCCATAACATCTGGAGAAGCAATTTAATATTCAGATAGAGCATTCAAAGCAAAGACCATTTAGGAAAGAACAATTGTCATAAATGATTCCTCATATACAGTGGTTCATGTTTTATACAATTAGCTAGCAAAATGTCCTGGAAAAAGCCATGCTATCACTGCTACACATTACAGAAAGCAAATTTCAGGTAAGTTGGAAGAATCATAAAAGGTCTCACAGCAGGTTGGCTCCAAAACAGATACCAATTTCTAAACTGTTCACCCTTAAAATGTCAGAGCCCATAGCCTCTCAGCTAAAATCCACTAGTAACAGAGTAATCATAGGGGTAGAAATATATATATATATATTATAATATATAATATAACATATATAAGTAAATAAAAAGGAGTCAATTATAGGCAATTCATGCCTGTAATTCTAGCTTCTCAGGAGGATGAGATCTAAGGGTCATGATTTAAAAGTCACCCTGGGCAAAAAAACCTGAGGCTCTTCACTCCAATTAACTACCAAAAAAGATTTTCTTAATGCAGAAGAGAGTCATCTCAAGTGGTATACCACTAGCCTTGAGCAAATAAGCTGAAGGACAGCATCCAGGGCCTAAGTTCAACTCCAGAACTGGCACAACATTAAACAAACAAACAAACATGAGTATTAAGCCAAACAGTTGTATAGATAGTAACAATCACAAACTAATGACCAAATGTGATTAATCAAGATAAAAAAGGAAGAAACCATAAACATTTAACATCTGGTGATCTACTTTGCTAAATGGTTGTATTTGGTGTTCCAGTCAATGAAAATTTACTAAATTCTAGAATCTGAAACACTTGCTAAGTTTTCTAGGTCCTATTATAATTCATAGTGATTAAAGTCAAAGAACTTTTTAATGCTAACCAATGAATAATTTCCAAACTTCTTTTCTGTAATGGGCAAATTAAAAAGGGTTTTGTCTTTCAAATTTTTTACAAGTTAGCTGAAGCAACATTCCACCTTCAGAGTAGTATTGGCACTTTGTAAAAATTATGGTATTTGTTAGGATTGTTATGTGACTGATCATCTCAAAAGAACCCTAATTATTACAGGCCCCAACTAGCCATGAACCTGCACTTGAACCCACTAGTCTACACATCTGCCCTAGTGACCTAGAAAACAACCAGTCCCAGTCAGTACAGAACATCAAAAGCCCATTGAGTGGAGACTATCACACAGCCCATCCTAGAGAGATGCTCTGCGGGAGAAGATATAAACCATGAAATATTTATCGTCAGGTCAAAAGAGAGCTGGGTTGTATATGAGGACTGTCTTGTGAGACCTGTCAAGCCTATAAATATCAATAAGTAGGAGTGGTGAAGGGATGATAGATGTCTAATGAGATATATACATAGGATTTAGAAACAACAAGAATGAAGAATATGAAATATAGTAAAGCAGAATTTTGATGAGTTACCAAGAGCCATGATGAGGTTACAGGAAGGTAAATGTCTTCATTTGGAAATTTATAGAAATTTTCCTAAAGAATGTTTTCTATACAGATTATTATTTATGATATAAAATAAATCCAAAAATAAGGGAACAGTGAGTTAAATACTTATCTTATGAGTACAAGTATGATTGAAAAATGTAACATAGATTATAGATACATAGAAGACATACAGATACATAGATATGATCTAAAATACTGCTTACTATTGTATATATACTACTAACATACAACTTACACAGAGACTATGATAAAAGAAATATGTATACATTTGAAGTAAAAGAATATTGAAAAATGGATACTGTGAACCACTAGTGAGCTCAGCAATATAGAAAAGTGAGAAACAAGTTGGAAACATTTATATTTAAGTAATTGTACAGACAAGTGCCATTTTACAGAGCAATTTATTAATGCAGCACAGGCAAGATAAACATTTTAAAATTCTAGCACATTTGTTGAAAGATGGACCCACAGGTCTTTCTTTGACTTTTTTCATATTTTTTCATAATACATATTGTTTGTATTAGGAGAAAGTAGCATGTTATTAGAAACATTTAAAACTAAAAGGAAAGCTGGATATAGTAGATAATGCTTGTAATACTGATTCCTTGTAAGGCTAAAGTCAAGATGATTATGGCTGAAGGCCTGTTCTGGCAAACACTTGTAAGACCCCATTTCAACCAGTAAAATATCTGTGTACAGTGACATTGCTTGTGATGCCAGGTTTATGGGAAGAATAAGTGGAGGATTGTGGTCCAGGCTGGCTAGCAAGAGAAAGGCCTTTAGTTCAAACTCCAATCTGGTAAAAATGAGAGGGCAGGGGAGAGGAGGAAGGAATTTACTGTTGCTGTAAGAAGTAACAGTACAGTTCTATTTTAGTTATTTTAGTTGATCAAGGAATCAACTTCTCATTTCAGGGCTTTTGTTGTTGTTATTGTTGTATTTGGAGTTGTAGTTTTCAGTATCCGAGGATCCCAAGGACCATGTCTGTCTCTGACCCAGAATCAAACGTGCAATTAAAATGCCTGCATAGTAGTTTAGAACACTTCAAAGTGGGTTTTAAGAATGTCAGAAAAGATCCCTCTACCCAGATATTCTTCTTCCTTGGACCCTAAAATACCATTTGGTTCTTTAACACACAGTCATATCCTGCTGACTCTATAAAGTGCACATTCTTTACAATTGGAGCACAAAGTAAATAGAAGCTTTTATCATTGGGGCAAATTTGTTTAATGGAATGATTATATGATGATATCAAGAGTTTCAAAAAGAGAGTCAAAAAAGAGAGGCTAGGGCCAGGAGTTTGGCCTAGTGGTAGAGTGCTTGCCTAGCATGCATGAAGACCTGGGTTTGATTCCTCGGCACCACATACCCACAAACAAAGCTGGAAGTGGTGCTGTGGCTCAAGTGGTAGAGATCTAGCATTTAGAAAAGTCCAAGGACAGTGCTCAGGCCCTGAGTTCCAGCCATTCAACTGACAAAAAAAAATTAAAAAGAGAGGCTAGAACATGATGCTTAATTCTAGATTGTTAAACACTCTACAAGAATAATGTTTAGGCAAATGGAAAAATAAACAGAGTGACAAGATTTCAGAGCTTAGGAAAGAAATGATGCATCTGGAAGCTGGCAAGAATAACAGGAAAAAAGTCACCGACAAGTCTGATAGTCTTCTTCATGGGTATATTCTTCAAGTCCTAGTCTCTCCTAATGTTAATTTATTAATACTCAAAGCTGTGGAGCTTTTTTTGCTTACTATAATGGCATCACACACTATTAATACTGTTAAGACATACAGAATATTTGAGCTGAATAGGGCCTTAGAGAACATTTTTCTCTCAAACTCATTGCACAGATGAGGATATTGATGCTGCAGGAAATCTTTCTAAAATGCAAATCATATCATATCATTACAATATTTAATATCCTTTTGTGGCAGCCTTTCTGCTTCTAGCTATAACAGTGCAGCTTACATCATCCAAATACAACAGCAACAACAACTTTAAATGCAGGAGGAAAGTGTTGTCTGAAGGCACTGAAGAATGATTAAGACAGCTGACACTTGACAGATCCCATCCAGATGCTGGAAGAAGGAATGCGCATTTCACTTGGAGTGATTGCGTGTTTATAAGTATATGGGATGAAGAATCTGAGCAGAAAGCAGTAGCTCTGGGGTTTCAGTAAAATCATGGAAATGAGGGACTAAAAATAGAATTTAGGACCAAAATGGAAAATAATCTAGCCTTTTTTATTAAGAGCCTTGAAGGGCAATGTACTACAAAATATGCCCTACAAAATAGGAGAAGCTCAAAAGGGCCATCTGTTATACAGACTGAAATATAGCTGAATCATATTGGATCAAGCTGACCTATCCAGAGTTCAACACCTTCCAGAATAACATGATAATCCTCTCACAGACAATATGTTATCATTCAGAGCCTTGAATATGTTTTCATGCTCAATGTCTGATAACCAATCCTAAATGATCAAGTATACAATTACACAAGTTCAAATAACCAAATCAAACAAAGAGAAAGACAGTATAAATGTACTTAAATAAATCATATAAACCAATTAAATAAACAAATGTATGGATTTTAATTTTTTTTCAATTATTGTTCAATTGTATGTCAAGTCAAGAATTTCACTAGATAACAGAGATCAATTGGGAAGAATGAAATAAAGGTGAATATGTTGATACATGCCTTATGGTAGTATGAGAGGCTAGGATAAAAGAGCAAGACCACATAAGGAAAACAAACTAAAAGCCAAAGGATTGGGTCATAGGTCAAGTCCAATAATTCTTGCCTCGCAAGGTTAAAACCCTGAGTTCAATCCCAAGAATAGCTTCCTGGAAAGAATAAAATAGAAATTGGACATATCCAACACTGGAGAGTTGACCATACCTTTTCTATTTGCTGAAACAATTAATATAAAAACAAAAATCAGTCTGGAGATTCCTCAAAAAACTAAACACAGATCTACCATATGATCCAGAAATATCACTATTTGACATTTCTCCAAAAGATAACAAATCAGGATTTAGCAAAGCCATTTGCACAAATACGTTCATTGATTAACTATTCACTATAGCCAAGGAATGGAAACAGAGAAGACACCCTTCAATACACAAATGAGTCAAGAAAATGTGGTATATACACACGATGGAATTTTCCTTATTCATTAGGAAAAATACTATTATTTTATGTGCAAAGAAATGAATAGACCTGGAAAAAGCTATGTTAAGTAAAATAAGGCAGATACAGTGAAAGAAAGTTTGCATGTTTTCTCTCGTATGTTAAAATTAGATTGAATTCATAAATACACAAATACTACTTTGTAGTAATCAAAGTATGGTATATGCAAGGAAGAACTAAAATGGTGTAACTGTTCGGAACAATTAATTCACTGTCTAACAAAATGAACACTAGGAAGCTAATACTTGAGATGAGAGGGGGAGGTCAAGGGAAGTGACATAGATGAATACAGTGGAGGGCAGAACACAGTCATAATATTCAATGTGTATTCTATGAAATCAGGCAAGCTGAGGTGAGTGGGTGGGTGAGAAGGATAAGGGAGAAGAATGAAAGACTGATATCTATCAGGATGCATTGCACTCATAAATGTTGAATACTGACCTGTTTGTATAACTACATACAGATAATAAAAATAAAAATGTAAAATGAATAAATTCATAATTTGCTTATCAATCATCTAGGTAGGAAAATTTAGAATACAGGTGCCAGGGTTATGTTCAATCAATGTAAGAATTACAATAGTGATCATATTCTGAAATTTTGCTCATCCACACTCATTTTTAAAGAATTAAAAAGTGAATAGATTTGAATGTTTTTTAAACAGTAAGCAGTGGCTGGGAATTTGGCTTAGTAGTAGAGTACTTGCCTAGAATGTAAGAAGACCTGGGTTTGATTTCTTGGTACCACAAATATAGAAAAAGCTGGAAGTGGAGCTGTGGCTCAAGTGATAGAGCTCTAGCCTTAAGAAAGACCAAGAACAGTGCGCAGGCCCTAAGTACAAAGCCAGGACTGGCAAAAAATAAATGAATAAAAAATAAAAATAAGCATATACAAACTGTGGCTACTATGTATGTTTTACAAACTCATCTCAACTATCATTCATATTTGTATATGTATCAACATTCAACTATATATTCAGCAACAATCAAGGCTTGTGTTCTAAAGTATCACAATCATATGATCTCTGATTACTATAAAATTAAAAATTACAGAAAAATAGCCCATTTAATCATCAAGTTTTGAAAATCAGACAACTGGCTTAAACAACTTAATATATTTTAAAAAATCACAATAAAAATTTAATTATTTTAATTCATATTAAAAACACACATGAAATCACAGTGTAGCTAGACTACTGGTTTGATAGAAATATATAGCTTTAAACACATATATTAGGAAGTCATAAAGCAGCTATATATTAATAATTTAAACTTCCAATTAAAAGAAAAAAAATAAAGTAAGTCTAAAGAAAGTTTTACTTTAGGGAAAAAATAGAGTACAAATCCAAAAACTAGAATGGAAATATAGGAGAGAAAATGAATAGAGGAGTAACTTGCTCTTGGGAAAAGCTAAAATCTTTTAAGAAGCCATGTTATGAAAAAATAACCATAGTACTCATTTTAACATCAGATATAAAAACAAAATGGACATTAGTAGACATCTACTATTTAGCTATTTTTCCTGGCCCCACCTGCCTCTTTACTGCAGCTAACCAAGGGCCCTGCAAAGGCAAGATCTACTTCCATCTCAACAATATGTTAACCCTTATACCATTGGATATATGATCAATTTGTCTCTTTCCTACTAAACATTAAGCTCTTTTAAGGAGACATCTGCCTGCTTACCTTCATCTTTTCCAATACCTGGAATATAGCAACCACTCAAACATTGATTTGTCCAAAATAGACTCGCATTCACTCCTCAGCTCCTTGCCTAACTACAGATCTTTCATCCCTCTTCTTTTTTCTTTTCCAGTAACACTTTCACATACAGATCAAGGGCATGAACCATAAAGGTAAACCCACAGGCTGAAGTATATATTCTAGCTATCATTAGTGACATATAGTGATTTAATGGTGTGCACGTTCAATTGTATCTCATTCTACAAGAAGAAAACAGTAAGGAAAATTTATTTAACCTACAGCCTGATGAGAGAACATTGTGTTAGGACTGTACTATGGATGAGCAGTACAGGAGTCAATTTCTAACTCCACATCTAAGTGAAAGCATACTAGGAGCTTGAAAATAACTATTAGACTGAGTCATACTATGGAAAATTCTATAAACCAGGAATTTTTGCCTTCCTTCCTCCCTTCCTCCCTTCTTTTCTCCCCTCACCTTCCTCTCTTCTGCCCTTCTATCTTTTTTACATGATCTAAATTATATTTTTCAATGTCAATTCAGACTGCTACCCTTTGTGACTACCTAGCATACCAGGCACATTGAGCCTTCTTCGCACTGCCCCACTCCTATTCTGTTTTCTCTGATTATCATCAGAACCAGCATAACAGCAGGACAATAACAAAGTGATTCTAAGTAAGTTAGCATTCAGGGGAAAACTTTCTCATTCAACATTGCAAAAAGCATGCACCAATTTAGATAGAGTTTGTCAAGAGGTCATTAGAACACTTTTAAAAATCAGCACTAAGTTCCAGGGCCCTAAATATTTCAGAGGAAATAATCTAAAAGACTGCTGCTTGACTCACTTTATAGATAGTAAATGGTCATGATGTATATTCAGAGAATCATTAAGTAAAAGAGAACATTTCTTCCTCTTTGTAGAATTATTTTTTAAAGAAAATTAGCAGAGTCTCAAAAGGGGAGATATGCATATTACATATGAGATGGAAATTAATCTATCAACATCTCTGTAATTGCACGCAATAGCACAGCGTCAAATGCTGAGTGTTCACCAATCATATTTTAGTGCCAAACACTTCACGCAAACAGCTGTTAAGGGTGCCAAAGATAGTTTGCACAGCATGCAAAATGAACTAATGACCGACCCTGCATTTTTTATTTCAGAGAATTTCTTTTCATTGGTGCAATTAGTCCTATATTTTTCAGAGATCCCAATACTGCTGATTCAAATAGAGTCCATGCAGAAAGATCAGGATGATGCTGAATGGTTATCTGTGTGGCTGTTCTGTTTCCAAAAGTAAAATAATCAAAACTGAGCTGTGTGGGGGGTGTGTGTATGTGCACGCGCACGTGTGTGTATGTGTGTGTGTGTGTGTGTGTGTGTGTGTGTGTGTGTGTGTGTGTGTGTGTAAGTGGATATGTGTGAACTACTTCAATCTCTGGAGGGTTTTTACCACATTGCCTGTGAGTGATTGTGAAAAAGACCCCTCTTGGGATTCCCCAGGCTGTGTTAGGAGTCAGCTGGAATGGTTCAGTGAACTGGGACCAATCGCCAAAGCAGTACAGTTGAGAACACAGGTGCTCATCCGTGTCATTCTGCTGACAGACATTATAAGCTGGGTGGATTTCATTTGTTATCCATTATATTATGGTAACATTCAGGAAATAGTGAGATTCACACTTAAATTAAGCATGTCTTCAGATTTCTGGAGCCGATGTACTTCACAAAAGCAATATTAAGTTATGACTAGTTGGGAAACTTTACTGCTTGCCTCAGTGGAGAAGTAGGTGTCACACATAATTTTGTACAAGATGCCACAGCATAGGGTTGACTACTAACTACAAAATATCCTATAAATTTAGTGGCCCCACTAAATTTATGCACTGTTACTATTTATAAGCCAAGCACCAGCCAGATCTCAGGAGGCTGAGATGTGAGAATTACAGTTCAAAGCTAGCCCAGGCAGAATTTCCTGACTCTTATTCCCAATTATCCACTAAAAAACCAGCAAGTGGAACTGGTAGCTCAAGTGGCAGAGTGCTAACCATGGGCACAAACAGGCTCAAGACAGCCCCTAGGACCCAAGTTCAAGCTCTACATCCAACAAAAAATAAAATACCAAAGAAGAGATTTTTGTAACTTGATGGGAAGAATGCCTTAGCAACATTTATTTTTAATAGCTATCTAGATCTCCAAATATTCAGTAATTGGGTGCTTACTGTTTATCAAATACTGTAAAAAGTGAGCATGTACCTGTCATGTAATATTCTCATAGCAACCCTATAAAATACATAATTTAGCATTCAGCATTGAGCAGATATAAAGCAATGTAATGAAACCTGCTGAGTCACAAAAAGAGTATATGGCAGAGTATGGATTTGAACCCAGGCAGTTGTCAAGCAGAGTCTAGTATTGTAGTTATGATAATGTAGGCATCCAACACTTCTGATGGGCATTTAGCAAGCCTAGGGAAACATTTGGAGTTTCTTAGAATAAACCTGGTTACAATGAATGCTGCATCATAGATTTGATAAGAAAGCCATGCACACAACTCCATGTGTTCTGCATTTGGGTTGCATTGAATATGATAGCATGTGTGCACTAATGATGAATATTTACAGCTAAAAAATCACTCCACTAATGTATTTTTTAGAATTAAAATATTCATGTCCCAAATGACTTTCATTATTCATTTATAACATAGTCATCATATGCATCATATTTTTTTTCAAACATCAACGTTTTGGTCAGTCATCGGGCTTGAACTCTGGGCCTAGGCACTATCCCTGAGCTCTTCAGCTCAAGGCTAGTGTTCTACCACTTGAGCCACAGCACCACTTTCAGTTTTCTGATGGTTAAACAGAGATAACTCTTTCATGGGTTGTCATGCCCGGGCTGGCTTTGAACAGTAATCTTCAGATCTTAGCCTCCTGTGTAGCTAAGATTATAGGCATGCCAGCTCACATTCAATTTTTAATTTAAAACACAAATGTAGTTGTAATTGGTAACAATAATTTTGAAATATTTACATACTTCAAAGAGTGCTGTTGCCACTGAAGATATCACAATTTAAATCTGTGCTAAGTAAAATGAAAACAAAATATAGAACCAAATGGAGTTCTTTTTCTTTTTTAAATTTGATTTTCAATGTCACCTCAACAATGTTTCCCAAGTATTTACTTACTGAAATAGTCTTCTTGGTTAGCTTTAATAAAAGCCTACTAATCTCATGCAAAAATAAAATAAATAACTAGGTATGTGTAACGTAATGGCACCAAGAGTTCTGACCATTCTAACAGAGCCCAGGAGACAAGGAAAATGTATATTTCTGTAGGTGGTTCATGTGTCTCTTCAAATATAAAATGTGTTTCCATATAAACCAACTCTCATTTCCAAAAAAACCTTATTCTTCTCTACCTATAATTTTACAGTAATGCTTCTAAGACATTATTCACTCCCTCCTTGGACTTCATGGGGTCCCATCTTGTGTCACCTAAATATTATAACTTTTTAAAGCAAAAATACTCTTATTCTTCTACCTAGCTCCTAAAGAAAGCATCAGAGAGCCTTGTGCCATGAAGACACTCCATGGGGTTATCCTGGTACCATTACAATCTGAAATAGTGACTCAGGCTGCCAACCAATAATCCATTGTTTCATTAGAAATATTTTTTTTAATTTCTTCTAGTAATACAACAAATACATGGAGAAAAAGTAATGTAGACCAAATTGTGATGGACCTACTATTTAATTTTCCACAAAAACATACTTTTAAATAATAAAGCCAAATTTGTGCTCACTTTTGTATCTTTAAGAGATATCAAAACTATTAGAAGAAAAAGAATGATCAGTTAATTCATGCTTTCCTGTTTTCTTGGGTATTGCCATTTCAAATGAAAATAAAACCAACTTCAGAAAATACTTGGTAGGGAGCGTGGTTCACTTAAGAAATGCTTACTAAAAACAGTTTTCATGGGCTCCTAAAAGGAAGCAGCATTTCGCAATGGGGTTTTCTAACAAGATCCATAATCATAGAGACCATTGACATAGTACATATAGTAAGAAAACATGTAAACTGGCAAAATCAGTCATCTCTAGTGATCTGCTAAACAGCATCACCTACTGTATCAATCACGTCTCTGGTACTAATGGCCTGTATACATCAGAGATCTATTAAACAGCTTGTAATGGCTATAAAATGAGCATATATTTACAGAGATGAATTCTGTATACCTTTAATGATTACCTTGCACCATGGCAAGATTAAGATTGGAAGATGTTCAATTTAAGCTAAAATGGCTCGGCGCTATTAATATTTAAGTTCTCTGTAACTATTTATTTGGCACTGTCTAGCCAAGCATGGCTAAGACATAAGACATCACTCCCAGCTTCAATCTGTTCTTTCAGGAACAGTATGGTCAGTGAGGAAAAGGTAAGCTGGCAGAATTCATTGTATGGGTATGTTTTTTAAAACTATAATTTACACAGAGCCCTCCCCCAAGGAATTAACATAGAGATGAATGTACCACAGCTGACCTGAGGATGAAAACAATATTTTACCAAGTTCTGTCAGCAAACCATGTGCCTGTCATCATAATTTATGATCTTAGCTATTTTGCCCTTAGCATAAGTAACTGTATGCAATGTTAGCAATTATTTGGGCATTGACCAGTATTTTGAGCAAAAGTGTTTTTAATTAAAATTAACTAAAAGCAGAGTTTTCAAATCACTAGGCCTTATGAATGACAGATATTATAATGACTTAAATATCCAAAACTTTCCATTTTGAAGTGACTTCAAGATATTTCATTAAATGAGCAATCTGAATGAAATTAATATTTTAGAAATTCAGTAGATTGTGAAAAATGGTCTAAATAAATGACTTTGACAGTATTAATATATAAATAACTGATGCCTCGGAGAAATCTTAATAACATGCCATTTGATGACTTTTTAGAGGGGAAAATTAATACCAAAATGAAAATAATATCAACCAAGCAGTCAAGTACATTTCATAATGGCAAAATTTTGACCATATTAATTCTTCCAAGTTTTAATCAAGAAATTGAATTGCCATAGGAAATAAAACTCTAGGGCATTTAACTTGCAAATGGAAGATAAAAGGTATTAAGGAATCCTAAATAAATAAACATCTGATGAAATGTTAAATATTCATTTTTAATAAACTGGCTCTATATTGAAATAACTTTATTCATTGCTGCTGCTTTCATTAAAGGAAACTCAGCACTAAGCATGGGTTCCTGGAAATCTCACTTTGTCTCAAATTCTAAAGAATTCACCACTCCCCATATATTATACCTGCTCTACAATACAGTTTGGAAGTCACGCTATTGTCCAGTCTAGACAGCTCCTGGCTTGTAACTACGTCTAATAACCTACAAATTGTAAGTTTATGCTCCTCCATGTTGAAATTTGGGCATCAGTGAGCTTCAAAAAACATGCTTAGCAAATATCATTGTTTCAAACATTCAAGGCCCTCTTAGTGTGAAGTCAGTAATGGACACAATTTTTAAGAAGCAAAACTGTGCAAAATTGATAGAGTGTAGATATGTTCTCCAAATATGACAGGGAACTCGATTATAGCAAAATCAAAGATCGAAAAAGTGTTCTCCATCCAAATGGGCCAGTGTAGAAGCATGTGAGTGGAAAATAAAATCTTTTCAAGAAAGTCTACCTTAATTATGAGCTCTCTAGGGGAGAAATGCAGTAGGAGGTAGGAGGTCAAACCTTTTCTGCCTGCATACAGTTGCTGAGAAAAGCAATGCAAGATGATTTAGCCAGACGTCTAATCAGGAGTTTTGTATGATGTTTTGCCGGGTTTTCACTTGTTTTCCTCCTTGCCTTTCAACCTTTTCTAAACAAAACCGCTCTCTACATTCAATTCCATCCCATGGTTGCTTCAAAATTCAAGGAAATAGAAAATTCTGAAAATTATCATGATATTCCCCCATATTGTTAAATGTTTAAGACAGAACTCTGTTTTATATTTTTATTGTGATTAATAGAAGGGTTACATTATGTTCACCAGATAGAAGGTACATAACTTCACAAACATTGATAACCTTTCTCATGACACGGTCCCCATTTCCCTCCCACCCTCCCCCTGTTTATCTTGATTTCCCCCCTTCCCTATCCAATTTCAAGTAACCAATTAAGCACATATAAAATATATCAGATAACAAGGTGAAATATTGTAACAATATGAGATAACCAAGGGATGGCAAAAGAGATGAACTCTTTTAACCAGTTTTTTTTTTCCTGCACAGTTAGACTTCACCATCTCCCAAGCTCCGATGTGTAGACCAGTCTTAATTCAGCTGTGGGGATTCAGTCTTAGAAAGAGAAAGTCTAAGTGTGATGACTGGTTTCTTTGGTTCAGGTTAGCATATGATTCTCATCCTACTCACATACAAGGTCTAGAAAACTTTTTAACATTTTTTGTTATTGTATTGTCTATTTTGATCTGGGTCTTGTTTGCTAAGCTAGAAGGACCTCAGGAAGAGGCCCTTCGTAATCCTGGATAACAAGGTTTCAAGAAATTAATAGATAGGAGAGACAAAAAGCAAATCTGTCAGTAAGATGATATTGGGCCAACTTCTCAATTTTTCTGAACAGTGTCTTTATTTACCACATAGGGGTAAAAACTCCTATGACTTTCCCTAAGACCACGTTAAAATACTTGCAGTTAAATATGGTACATGGTTAAGTGGCCAGTAAATGCCTTTCCAATCCCTTCCTCCTATTTAAAAAACACTCTCAATAAAGTGGGCAGATAGCACCTGCTCATTTATTAATAGAGCATAAAAGTAAGATCTTACTAAGGAACAAGGAGGGTTTGAGGTCACAGTAGAACCAAAGTCTGACAAACTTACTTTAAAACCATGAACCTCTGCAAGTTATAGGTAACCAAGTTTTTAAAACTCCAATTGACTAAAGAATAATAACCCCCAATTTGTAGATAAAATGCTTCAATTGAGAGAGTTAAGTGCTCAATAAACTGATGGAAGAATAATGGCTGAGTTGAGATAACAACTAAAAAAGGAGAGTAGAGAAACAGGTGAATCTGAGTTTCATGATGGAGTCATAGACCACAAAAAATATTCTATAGAGGAAAAAAATGATAGTAGTATATAAAAATCTTAAAAATAAAATCAGAATTACAAATGTGCATACACATTGTAACACCTAAGAAACATGATGGGGGAAGAAAATGGACAGAGTAAACCAATGTAACAGTGATATACACAAGACAATATGTTGGAAATGAACTACACAGCCTAGGAGTGGATGTTGGGAGGGAAAGTGGGTAAGAAAAAACATGGGAAGGGGTATCAAGGTTCAAGAAATGTATTCAAGCCAGACACAATGGCTCACGCCTGTAATCCTTAGCTACTCAGGAAGCAGAGATCTGAGGGTTGCAGTTCAAAGACAGCCAGGGCACTAAAGTTCATGAGACTCTTCTCACCAATTAATCACTAGAAAACCAGAAGTGGTGCTGTGGCTCAAGGGGTAGGGAGGTAGCCTTGAGCTGAAGAGCTCAGTGACAGTGCCCAGGCCCAGAGTTCAAGCTGCATGACCAACAAAAATAAATAAATAAAGTAAGGTACTTACTACCTGACCAATGTAACTGTAATCCCTCTATACATCACCCTGAAATACAAATTTAAAAAAAATATATATGAAGGGAATGGGGAGCCTGTTGAATATTTTTCCTTCTGGTGGGAAAGAATGGTACATAACTTGTTTACAATCATTTGCTTTTTCCTTGTATTCTTAAATATAGGACATCTTCTAACTTCCAGCCAGCCATACCCTTCCCTCTTCTTGTTCCAAATTACGAAAGAAACAGGTCTAAAACTCTGCAGGCTTTTCTGAGTTATCCTAGACATCCTGGTCTACATTGGCAGAGACAGGCCACCCTGCTTTGCCTGTGGATGCCCACTTAACACCCCCAGCAGTCCTCTTGGATTTTATCCTCCCAACAGCTGCCTCATCAGCTTCTACACTTCAGGTCCCAAAGTTCACGTTTGCTCTCTTGCTTAGGCTCTGCTAGCTGTCCTCATGTTTTTGTCCCCATTTCCCTCCCCCCTCTTCTTCCCCTCCCCACCTACTCGTCCACAACTCCAAAACAAATCAAGATGGTGCATCTCAAATTAAAAAGCTGGCCAAAGGATAGCTATAAATCATAAGCCTCTCTGTACGTTTCAGTTATAGAGGTTTATGGATATGAAAGGCTTTTCTACATGAATGCATTTGGCCCTCTTCCTCCTACCATTATCTACTTAGACCAATGAGATAGCAATCACTGTGCTTCTATTCTATGGCTTTAGTCATAGAAACCCTACAATGGTTTTCGATGTCATAGATATAATCTTTATAAGGGAACGTTTGATGTCAGGGTTACAAATAATGCGCCCACATTGGAGCAGGTCAGTGGAAATGGGATATTTTTTTAATCAAGTCTCTGCTTATTTAGTTTATAGATTTCCCTAACTAGAAAACAGGATATTCCACAGATCAACTACTGAACTCTAATCCAAGTCTTTACAAACTGAAAGATTCTTTAGATTCTTTGTTTAAAGTCTCATCCATGTTTATTTTTGAGATATCATTTCATTTCTTTTTGCACATTATTTTGTCTCATCATCCTAAAACCACAACAAATACCATTCCAATGTCTCCACACTCAGCTACTGGTGATAACCGGACAAAGGAGATGATATCCAATTGCTTCCATTTCTGGAGCCTGACTGGGCCTTCATATTCTTGCCTATGAAATGGAATGAATTAAGATAAACAGAACTGTACTGAAGAATAACAATGGAAACCAATGTGATGGCCCATGCCTAATCCCAGCTACTGAGAAGGCAGAAGTAGGAAAATTGCAGTTCAAGGTCCGTCCGGACAAGATTATCAGGGTCCAGTCTCAAATTCAAATGTTCTGGGGACATGGATTGTGTGAAAAGTACTTGCCTAGCACTAGGGCCTACTCCAATCCCACATAGCAAGATAAAAATGTGGAAACTACTTCATACTGCGTGAATGAAAAAAGAATTATGAAATTAATCCTGCCACTAAAACTGATTTTGTGATATGGGCTTCCCATCAGTATTTGTCCACTATTTTTTTTTTTTGCTTCTAAAGAATTTTCCTTTTCTCTTTGTTGACTTACTTCTTCCTCACGGTGTTATCTCACACTTTTATAAATTTTATATTCCATTATCTTTTAAAAACATATTTGGGGCTACGCGCATGTGTGTATGTGTGTGTGTGTGTGTGTGTGTGTGTGTGTGTGTGTGAGTGTGTGTGTGTGTGTGTGTGTGTGTGTGTGTGTTCTTAGGACTGAAGGCCTGGGCACTGTCCCTGAGCTTTTTATCCTCAAGGCTAATGCTTTGTCACTCTGCTTCCAGATATTTGGGGGCTAAGAGGTAATAAAAATCTCATGGACTTCATGTCTAGACTGGCTTTGAACTGTTATCCTCAGATCTCAGTTTCTTGCCTTGCTAAGATTACAGGCATGAGCCATGAGTGCTGAGTCAGTTTTTTAAGTGGCTTTTCACTGCACTTAGAAGTTAAACAAAGACTGGGAATGACAAAGCTCATATACTTTCTCTCATATCTATCAGATCCAAAATATGAGCAAGTGTAAAAATAAAGACATTTAAGACATCTAATATAAGATCTAAGATCTAAAATATAAGCAAGTATAAACCATACAAGATTGCATGTATATACATATACATATAATCTTATGTAACAAGAGCAGCAGAAAATGTCTATGCTTATTGTCTAAAGAATACTATATTCATTTATGTCTGGTGTGTAGGTAGTGGTAGGAGTGGGTGGATGGGCAGAGAAGGGTAGAGGAGTAAATATAGTCAAAGTCCTTTCGGTGTGCAATAAAGGAGAACAAGGAAGCATGATGGGATTACCTCAGGAAAGGGAATGGGGAGGGAATAATTTGTAATATCTAGTGTATGTCTAGGATTATCCTAGCAGAGGAACACAATGGCTCAATTCCTTTGTACGTCTGACCATAGAAGATGATACTAATCAAAATGAACTCCAAGATATGGAACCAAGAGATTTTTCTTTATGGATGTTATCTTTAAGGTACTGTGTGAAGTTCCTTCTTTTTTCTTTTGTCTTTTTGTGGGTTACCCCTTGTTGTCACTATATGTGATTTTGGTATCTGATATATATATATATATACATACATACATATATATAAATATATATAAATTAGGGAAGGGAAGGGGAACAACAAAAATGGTGAGGACAAAACACAAAGGGTGATCCAATGTAACAGCAATATTCATAAGACAGTATATGTTGAAAATGAACTTTTTAACTTTCAAATTAACTTAGGTATTTGGTGGATTGGAAAAGTAGGAGAAAAATGTGGGAGGAGGTAACAATGTTTGACAAGACATGTGCTCACTCCATTCTTTCTTTCCCTTCCTTGCTATTTTTCTAGCCAAGGTGACTAGAAGAAGGAGACACAGAGTTCTTTTGCTACCCATGGTTTTGTTTCTGTTTGTCTTATATCCTAGAACATTCTTTCAAGGTGTGTCATTTCATTCTTTCAATTTCTTCTTAAAATTTCATCAGTATCCTTCATGGTGTAGTAATCATCTACGTATAAGTAATTAGATAAAAGGTTGTACTGGAACATCCTGTCTTTTCCAACACAATATAATCTTGAAAGAGCCTCATATTTCATGTTCACCCTCTTAATCTGAGCAAGAAGGGACACTTAAAGGATGTTCACTTAAGGATGAATGAAGGAGTACCAAAGGGTGCTAGTGCCAATCACATGGATGGAAACTGCATAGAAAATATCATCACAAAAGCTTCAAGGTTCCCAGAATTCATGGCCACTTGAAGTCATTTGTGATGGCCACAGGTCTCTTGTTCCAGTCTCTATAAAAACAACCACAGTGTTAGTCCCACTTGTGGCTGTGTAGGAAGAATAGGACACCATGCAAAAAGTTCAGCCAAGAATATTATCAAAAAAGTTGCCATTCAGTGGAAGAAAGAGAGCCTCTTCAACAAGTGGTGCTGGCAGAACTGGTTAAGCACCAGCAGAAAACTAAAGCAGGATCCTTCTTTGTCACCCTGCACTAGGATTAACTCCAAATGGATCAAAGACCTTGAGGTAAAAGCAGATACACTGAAAACTTTACAAGAACCAATAAGATATACACTAGGTCTCCTTGGCAGAGGTCTAATCTTTCTTAATACGGACCAAGAATCACAACAAATCAGAGAAAGGCTGGATAAGTGGGACTGCATTAAACTGCAGAGCTTCTGTATGGCAAAGGACATAGCTAGCAAATTAACTAGAAAGCCTACAGAGTGGGAGAAGATCTTTAGTAACCATACAATGGACAAAGGCCTCATATCTAATATATATCAACAGCTCAAAAAATTGAATCACTCCAAAACTAATCTCCAAAGAAACAACCATCCCATTGAAAGATGGGCCACAGACTTAAAGAGAGCCTTCTCTGAAGAAGAAATAAGAATGGCCTATGAAATAGAAACAAAAGCCATATAATGAGTGATGGTTATTCTTAATGTACTATGTTATCTCTCATCTCCTTTGCTGTCCCTTGGTTATCTCATATTGTTACAGTATTTCACCTTGTTATCTGATATATTGTGTACATGCATATTTGGTTATTTGAAATTGGATAGGGAAGGGGGAAAACAAGATGAGGGGTGGAGGTGAGGGGAGGGAAATGGGGACCAAGACATGAGAAAGGGTATCAATGTTTGTGAATTAATGCACCTTCTATCTGGTGAATATAATGTAACCCTTCTATTAATTACAATAAAAAATATGGGGAAAAGAAAAATGGCCTATGGATACATGAAAAAATGCTTGACATCTCTGGCCATAAAAGAAATTCAAATCAAAACAACTAAAAGATTCCACCTCACTCCATTTAGAATGGCCAGGATCAAGAAATCTAATAACAACAGATGTTGGAAGGGATGTGGCCAGGAGGGAACACTACTACACTGTTGGTGGGAATGTAAATTCCTTCCACCACTATGGAAAGCAGTATGGTAGTTCCTCAAAAGACTCAATATAGAACTCCCCTATGCGCCAGCAATTCCACTACTTGGCATTTACCCAATCATCCAGAAACAAAGACATACTAAATCCACCAGTACAATGTTCATTGCAACACTATTTACCATAGCAAAGATATGGAACCAACCCAGATACCCCTCAGTTGATGAGTGGATCAACAAGATGTGGATATTTATACACAATGGCATTTGATGCTGCTTTCAGAAATAATGCCATTGCCCCATTTGTAAGGAAATGGAAAGACTTAGAAAAAATCATATTAAGTGAAGTAAGCCAGACTCAAAGTAACATAGGCTCAATGGTTTCTCTCATTTGTCATTATCCGTAGAAATCTTAGGTTCTCCTAGCAGAGATTTACAATAGAACAAAACCTAGATACATAAGGCCATATAGTATGACGCTAAATGAAAGGACCTCCAGGATATAGAAACAAAAGCCATATAATGAGTGATTGCTGTTCTTAATGTACTATGTTATCTCTTGTCTCTTTTCCTGTCCCTTGGCTATCTCATATTGTTACAGTATTTCACCTCATTTTCTGAAATATAGTATATATCTGTATTTGGTTATTTGAAATTGGATAAGGAAGGGGGGAAAACAAGATGAGGGGCAAAGGTGGGGGGAGGGAAATGGGAACCAAGACATGAGAAAAAGTATTAATGTATGTGAAGTAATGCACCTTCTATCTGGTGAATATAAGGTAACCCTTCTATTAATTACTACAATAGAAATATATGAAAAAAAAGTTTCCATTCAGGAACATAATATTGAATTAAAGCAAACAATTTTACACCTTTTATTGTAATGTATTGAGGGGTTACAGTTATATTCTTCAGATAGTAGGTCCATTACTTCTCACACATTGATATCCCTTCTCATGTTTTTTCCCCATTTCCCTCCCCTAACCCCTCCCAATCATCTATATCTATGTAATTATTAATCAAACTACATTTAAAATGACTGAATTTAACTTATTTTGGAGCTGTCTTAGAGCATCTCTAGTGAATTATAGAGGTCTCAGAAATTTGAGCCAGATGGTCTGGTCAGCATTTGTTATTTTTTAGCTGCATTCACTTGAACATCTTGAGCATCTATGTCTTCATCTCTAAAATATCTTCATTATCTCTTATAGAGAAATACTATGAAATTCAAATTTTTAAAAAAGTTGTACCTGAAGCACTCATGAAAGCTATACAATGTCCAAAATACTTACTAAGGAAAGTAAACAAGTGTTCTCTCACCAGTGGAATGTTCAAATATATTTTATAAGGCCATATGACAACTTGTATTTCCAAAACATAAGTTCCTATTTCATTTATTGTAAAAAAAATAATAGAAGGACACTGAAACTACACTGAATCAAGTAAGACAATGGATACCTAAAGTTTGGATCATGGTCCAATTGGTTGTTTACTGCTTCCTCTGGGAGAGGCAATACTCTGAGATGAGAACCAACCTTGTCTTCCTCTGTAATATAATCCATGAGATTTGAAATGATAGCAGCACAGTATAGTTACTCAATTCACAACTTATTGAATGGCTTGATTTGATACTTTCAAAAAATATTTAAAAGTATCTGTAAATGAAGGCATTAGTAAATAAATAACACCTAGATTAGACAATACAAATGCATAGTGCAAATTAAAATAACACAGATATGATTATACAGGTTTTGCAAAACTAGTTTCCAAGCAAATTTCGTTGGTATTTGTGAAATACATATGTAAGGTGAATCCCTTAAAATTTGGCAATGATTTGACAAACTTTCCATAGACAAAAGCTTTTGGAAATTACAAATAGGATTTTTGCATTTTTCAACATAGATATTAATTACTGACATCAACTCACAGTGACACACTCAAACACATCAGAATGCCTCTAAATTCTCAAGCCATAGCCCCAGATGGAAACACCCATGTACACCAGAAAGCCTTATTAGGATGAATTATACACATAAGTTGACACAATGAATTGAGACTTCTTGTACAACTATTTAAATATAATAATATCAACAACAACAACAACAATAATAATAATAATAATAATAATAATGTTTCTGTATTCCTAAAGTTTGCAATGTGGATATTTTCATCACAAGACCGTAAGTCTAGATATAATTAGGATGTTCCTATGTAATTAGAATTTAATTAATACAAATTAGGCACAATGTTATATTTCTATAATCATAGTACTCAAGAGGCTGTGACAGGGTGAGAAATGAGAAGACGATCTCACAAAATGAAAAAGTAATCAACCCAAAGCAGTTTACTGAGCATGGCTTGTTTCACTGCAGTTAGAGAAGAATTGAGTTTTAGTATTATTTATTCCACCCAAACAAGACATAAATTCATTATGGAGTCGAATTCCTTAAAATATGGGGCATCCAATTCCCCTGGAAAAAATATCCACTATTAATACGACTTACAAAGAACCTACTATGTGCCAGGATTTTATATCAAGGAAACAGGGGTTTTAAGAGGCCCAGCAAAATTCCTACACTGTGATACTTAGTGAGGATGAGACAAAATTGAAACCTGGTTTTCTATAATTCTCAAGAAATACATGGAACTTTTTTTCCTCCTGCAAACTAAAACACATGCTTTCTGGCAGAAGGAACCTGAAACTTAAAAAATGTACCATCTGCTTTGCCTAAAGGCTTTCTTGGTCTTGTCAATTTACTATTATCAATTCCTAGTCTTTTCCTTGAGGAAATGGCTGAGGGAGGAGAAAAATCAAGCTTGATCTTCCTGTGGCGACTCACACCAGGAGTTTATATTCTCTTATTGACACTTAAGTTGGAGATGTTTCTGTTCATGAGGCTCCAGAGAGTATACTCTGAAATCTTTCTCTCCATCATGCCCTGAACCTCTGCTGTGTACCTGGTTTTCCTTGCAGCTGGCCCCAAAACACTGACAATACTGTGCATAAAATTTTCTCTGAGGTTGGAGTTTTGTTTCCCCACTGGGATCCCCTCTTCTTTTGCTCCATATTTCATCCACTGACTTCCCCTAAAGTATTCCCTCCTAAAAAAAAAAAGAATCCTTTTCCTAGATATTCTTGCCATAGTTTTATTCCAACATGTATATATGTGTTTACAGACTCAGATTATAATTTCATTCTTTCCTTTCCCCCTTTAGCCTTTGAGCCATATTTGTGTCCATTGTGCTTGACAAATTTCAGAGATAGTTTTACAGTGTTGTGGTAAAAGCTAAAAGAATGTTTTTTTTTAAAAAAAAAAAACAAGTTAGCACAATGCTTGTCAGTAACCTGGAGAGAATGAGAATGGGCATTCACTTATACCAATGTTTGAGGAACCAACTCCCTATCAATCCATTTGTTCCCACCAAGTTCCTACTGTACACTACTAACACTGCTATTTTGTTAAAAAAGAAAAAAAAACAACAAATGACTTATTATTGAAAGCCCTGGAACACAAACTTCTTGCCTGTTAATAAAATATTTGCCTTCTAATGAGCAAATTGACACTTGCACTTGGAAAATACATTGCACCTCCAAAAAGGAGAAAGAAAAAATGCTGAATAACACTATCACTAACAGAGTGGCAACAATATATATAATAGCTTCATTTTTCTCCAGAAAGTTATGTCTCATTTGGCATTGAAAACAGTAAAGGTATTCATGTTCTCATAAGAAAAGACCAAATCAAGATTAATCTTGATGGCTCGTTCCTTCTCTTTTCAGAATATATTCAAGATGATAGAAAATCAGAACTTTCCGATTGTTTCTGTTAATAACGTGACTTAATCTGTTATATTTTTCTGAACACAAAGGATAAATCTTGCAAAATGTAAATGAACACTTCACCATGATATTTCAGTTTTAAGGAGAATAGTTTTAAAGGTAAGCATAGACTAAGGATGAAAAGATACAAATGTATACATATTTTCTCAGATGTATGGTTAATGCATAGCCTTTCAAAAAGTTGTGTTAAAATTCAATCACCATTGGGATGATATTCAAAGATGTGGTCTTGAGTAGGCCACAATGCATCCACCCTTCTGAATGGACAAATTTTGCAGACACAGAAATTGGCTTACCCCGCCCCCTTGTGTTCACACCTCTTCTCTCCTCTTTCTTCCTCTCCCTCTTTCTTCTGTCATTCCCTTTTCTTTCTCGTTTTCTTTAGTTTTCTCCCTTCTTTCCCCTTTTTCCCACTTCTTCCCTGTTTTTCCCTCTTTTCTGCCTTTCCACAATGTGAAGATATCTACATGAAGATGAAACCCATTGCTTTCTTCTCACCTTGATACCGTACTAAATAAAAACAAGCCTCAAAGGAACATAAAGAATGGAGAAGGGGAGTGGCTGGAAGCAGGCATTTCTTTAACATTTTAATTTTTACATTTTACCCATCCCAACCCAACCCATGAGAGAAAATATTAACAAATAAGAATTTTGTCTGTAAAGTTTGTTTGAAGCACTGTTAGAACACCCTCTGTAGTGTGTAAGGGTTGTTGGGTTATTGTTGATATTTTTTCCCATCTTCCTAATAAGAGCTCACTTGTATTCCCTTGGAAGTAGCATGCCCTTATTTGTAAGTATGGGCACTATTTCCTCTAAAATCAGGAATGAGATAAGGATGCCCACTTTCTCCACTCCTCTTTAACATAGTATTCGAATTCCTAGCCAGAGCAATAAGACAAGAAGCAAGCTAAAGGGGATCCAAATAGGGAATGAGGAAGTGAAAATTTCCCTCTATACAGATGACATGATTCTGTATTTAAAGAACCCTATGGACTCCACTCCCAAGCTGCTTGAGCTGATTCAAAACTTTGGGAAGGAAGTAGGGTATAAAATTAACTCTCAAAAATCAACTGCTTTCCAGTACACCAACAATTAGAAGAGTGAGGCAGCAATCAAGAAAGCAACTCCTTTTGCAATAGCCTCAAACAAAAAGTACTTGAGAATTATCATAACTAAGAATGTAAAGGACCTTTATGATGGAAACTTTAAAAACCTGAAAAAGGAAATTAAAGCAGCACTGAAGATATGGAAAAACCTCCCATGCTCCTAGATTGGAAGAATTAACATCATGAAAATGGCAATATTGCCAAGGGCTATCTACAAATTCAATGCAATACCCATCAATATCCCAACGTCATTCTTTAAAGAAATAGAAGAGGCAATCCAAAATTTTATATGGACTAATAAAAGACCCATATAGCAAAAACAATTCTCAGCAGAAAGAACAGATAAAGAGGAATTTCAATACCAAACTTTAGACTCTATTACAGAGCTATAGTAACCAAAACAGCTTAGTACTACCACAAGAACAGGCCTGAGGACCAATGGAATAGAACTGAAGACCCAGATATCAACCCACAGACTTATGGCCAGGTAATCTTTGATAAGGGAGCCAAAAAAATAGAATGGAAGAAAGACAGCCTCTTCTGGTGCTGCCAGACCTGGGTAAGCACCTGCAGACAACTAAAGTTGGATCCTTCTATGTCACCCTGCACCAGGATTAATTCCAAATGGATCGAAGACCTGAAGGTAAAAGCAGAAACACTGAAAACTTTACAAGAAGAAATAGGAGATACACTAAGTCTCCTTGGCACCAGTCGAAAATTTCTTAATAAAGACCCAGGAACACAACAAATCAAAGAAAGTCTGGACAAGTGGAACTGCATTGAACTGCAGAGCTTCTGTATGGCAAAGGACATAGCTATAAGTTAAATAGAAAGCCCACAGAGTGGGAGAAGATCTTCACTAACCATACAACAAACAAGAGCATCGTATCGAAAATATATCTACAGCTAATAAAATTGAATCTTTCCAAAACAAATATCTAAAGAAATAAATATGCCATTAAAAGATGGGCCAAAGACTTAGAGTCTTTTCTGAAGAAGAATTAAGAATGGCCTATGGACACATGAAGAAATGCTCCACATCTCTGGCCATAAAAGAAATGCAAATCAAAACAACTCTGAGTCCACCTTACTCCAGTTAGAATGGCCAGGATCAAGAAATCTAATAACAATAGATGCTGGCAAGTATGTGGCCAGGAGGGATCACTACTACACTTTTGGTAGTACTGTAAACTCATTCAACCACTATGGAAAACAGTATGGCAATTTCCCAAAAGACTAAACATAGTTTCCATATGACCCAGTAATTCCACTCCTTGGCATTTACCCAAATGTCCAGAAACAAGGACATACTAAAGCCACTAGCACAATGATGTTCATTACAGCACTATTTAGCATAGCAAAATGGAATCAACCCAGATGCCCCTCGGTAGATGATTGGATCAAAAAGATGTATTTATACACAATGGAATTCTATGCTGCCATCAGAAAGAATGACATTGCTCCATTTGTAAGGAAATGGAAAGATTTGGAAAAAATCATATTAAGTGAAGTAAACCAGACTCAAAGGAACTTAGGCTCAATGGTTTCCCTCATTTGTAATAATTAGTACACATCTAGGACTCTCCTAGCAGACGATTACAATAGCTAAAAACCTAGATATATAAGGTCATATACGATGAGGCTAAATGAAAGGATCTCTTAAATATCAAAACAAGGGCTTTTTCTTTTGTGATTGTTGTTATTACTATGTTATTTCTCCCCTTTTTTTGCCTTTGTCGTTAATCTCATATTGTTACTGTATCTGACTTTGTTACCTGGTATATTGTATATATGTTTGTTTGTTTATTTAAAATAGGAAAGGAAAGTGTGGTAAACAAGATGATTGGGAGAGGGTTAGCGGAGGGAAATGGGGACAAAAACATGAGAAGGGGTATCAATGTGTGACAAGTAATGCAACTACTATCTGATGAATGTAACTGTAGCCCCTCTCTATACATTATCTCAACAATAAAAAATAAAATAGGAAAATATAATTAACTACTTGATTAGATTTCTAAAAAGAAAGAAAGAAATTGCAGGCACTACGGAGCTAAGCCTCAACTTTGAGGTAAAATAAAAAAGATCCATGCAAGGAGATCAAACTAAAATTTTGTTCCCAGGTCACCTCCTCCTCCTGTCCCCTAGATTGCCTGTACATGTTCATTGTACCATTTTTGGAAGACAATAATTATGCTATTCATTTGATTGTTATAGCCAGCACAGTAAATAGCAGATGGTGGAAATCAATATCTTCCTGTACATAATGAACTTCCTTGCTCCCTGGGCCCTTTAGTGTCTATCCTGTTCTGCACACTAGGGCACCTTTAGAATTCTTTGTTTTCAATACTAAGAAGGTAAGGAAACTAGAGAGTTGTGGGGAAAATCCCTCCTGGAAGGTTTTTCTAGCAATTTCACAGAATTAAACAGCAAAATGGATACTAATGCTATGGAAACTTAACCATATCTCCCTATACTATTGTCTCTCAGTGAGGCTTCTTGCTAGACCAGCTTCTGCTCATTTGAAGCCTGCAGTGGCTAACTATTCCAACATTCCATGATCTTAATAATTTAAATGACAGCTACCCGTTACCAAGGTCTGTGTCTTTAGGCACAAAATTGTAGAAAGGTTTCTGATTGATGCCACAGCTGAAAACAGAACAGACTGCTCCAGTACTACATGGCACTAAAGTGGTCTTAAACAGTATTCACTTTATTGAGCACTTAAGAAAATTAAGGGAGAAGCACCACAAGTTGGAAACTGCAGTGATTTTCCAAAGATATTTGTTTTTAATCTCCCACATTGACAACTGAGTTTCTGGAAGTGTAGACATAATTTGGAAGTGGGAGTATTTTTCGATTCAAAAGAAATTTTTTTTGTTATTTTTTACATAATGACCAGTGTGATGGTTACAGTTACATTTGTAAGGTAGTGAGTATTTTACTCCTTGAACATTGTTACCCCTTCTCACGTTTTCAGTGAATAACAGAAGCCAGTATGAATTTAGGTATGAAAACCTGGGTAACATTTTCTAAGAAATAGTTTCTTTATGTTATGCTAGTATATTTTCTGAGTTAAAAATTTGGATAGAGCTCAGTGAAGAGTGCTAGTCTCTTCTCCATGATGTCTAATGCTTCAAATAGAATACTGAAGTCCAAGGCTCTAGCTGGAATGGGTCTCTTCATGAGTTTTCTCTACATAGGCTACGCTGGGCCTTCTGACGACATAATCACTTTTTTTCAAACTCACCTATCAGAGAGAGGGGGGGGAGAGAGAGAGGGAGAGAGAGAAAAGGAGAGGGAAAAAGAGAAAGGGAGAGAGAGAGAGAGAGAGAGAGAGAGAGAGAGAGAGAGAGAGAGAGAGAGAGAGAGAGAGAGAGAGAGAGAGAGAGAGAGAGAAAGAGGGCGCGCCAGTGGAAAACTCTACTGCCTTTTAAAAACTTAGGAAACAGCATTGTTTCTGCTGCATTTTATTGGCCTGAACTGAATCAGGAAGGTTGGCCTCTATCCAGACTCACAATGGCTAAATTTCACCAATCACTTATAGGAAACTCATATGGGTTAGGATTTATTGGTGTAACCACCTTTGGAAAATGTAATCTACAACAACATAAATTAGACCCACTACACTTTGTAAAAATAATAATAAAAAACATGTCTGTTACAATCCCCAAGGATATATATTTCTGGATTCTTGCCCAAGAATTATAATACTGGACGACTAAACTATATGAGAAGTATGTTTTAATTAGTTGTGATTTCTCATTGTGAAATGGTTATAGGCTCATCCTGTTCATGTTTAAGAAATCTCATCTTTTTTAATTTTCTTTAGTAATGACTGTCTGGTAAATACTTACTATTTGAAGCATTAAGACAATAGACGTTGTTACCAAAGTATTTTATGTATTGACTGGTTGCCTAGCAGCTCATACAACAGTTACTGACAATTGATTATTCTGAAATCAGAGTTGAGCTGTCCAAGAGGATCCAAGAATCTAAATGATCTCAAAGGATAAACTAACCCACCCTTATTACATTACCTGGGATGTATTCATTCTGAGCCTTAAAAAGACCCCCTTATTTGTATATCTAGCCCATTTGTATGTCTTACTTCTTTTGAAAACTTCCCAGAAAGAAAAGAGTTCACACTTTCTCTTTACAATTTATTTTCCTGTATTTACATGTTGTAGAGCTTACTTGCCTCTGAATATTTCTCTATTTTGGATTTAATTTTGCTCCTTAGCTGAATGCTTAGCATCCTGGTAGCTAGGATAGCTAATCAAATCCCTCATACTTTTTGAGAGAGAGGGGATATGATTCTGGTCCTCAGATTTGAACTTAGGTGCTGTCCCTGAGCTATTTTTGCACAAAGCTTGGGCTCTACCTTTTGAGCCACAGCTCCACTTCTTGATTTTTGATGGTTAATTGGAAAAAAAGAGTCTCATAGACTTCTTTACTTGGGCTTGGCTTCAAACATTGATCTGCTGAACTCAGCTTCCTGAGTATGAGCTACTAGCACCTGATTCCTTATATATTTTTTAATCCCCTACATTTTAATAAGTGGAAATTTGCTGGAATAACAAAAAGAAAACATTATTCTGTTACAAATTATCAGTGACAAATACATAGATTAGACATTCCATTTGGGTAACAAAAAAATTCTGAAAAACTCTGATAAAATAATATGTTAACAACTGGATATTGATATGGAGGAGAAAGTAGAAGTAACTTCATGGAGCTTTATTCAATCATAGGTATAAACATTCCATTGAGGAAGTAACTGAGTCTTTTAAAAGACCACACTTCACTTAGAAATACGGATTTTTTAGCAGACAGTCTTCACCTACCACTTTGTTGCTTTTATGCTCATGCATTTTGTTCAACATTGGACTACTGACATGTAAAGAAGCACAGAGGTTATTTAATAAGATTTTTCAGGCATCTTTCAAATGTGACCTTTGATGCAATTCTATATAGTGTAACAAAGGGCTGAGTTAGTTAACCAAATGAACGCTTTTTTCAACTTCATTTTCAGTGACTGAGAACAAATATTTGTCTTGTGGACCTTCATTCTTCCCTCTTTACCTTCTTTTGCATACACTACAACACACTTCATGCTAAAATCACACAGTTGTTTAAAACGACGTCTTAAGGAACAAATTTCATCAGCACTGAGCCATCATAAATTTACATGTAGACTCCCCAGCACAAAGATAAAGAATTCATCCCCGTGACAAGGATGTGATTTCATCTACTTTTCTCCATCCCTGGTCCTGAAAACATCAAAATCACAACTATACTTGATTGTCAGTTAAGGACATTCTTCCCCTAATGATAATTTTAAGCATAAAATGATTGACTATTATTAATATGAATGAATTACAACATATAACTTCTACATTTCTTTGTCTCCAAGGAGAGGCTCTGTAAAAAAAATTGTTAATTTTGTGAGTAAAAAGTGGGAAAAATATGTTTGGATCTGAAGATGACTATGGTATCAAATAACCTACGCTTCGCTAGCAAAATAACCTAGGCTTCCTAGCAAAAGCGTCTGACCTCTGTGAGTAAGGGCATTTACTCCAGTTGCTCTTATCTTAAATCTGTTTAGCAAAACCAGGCATTGAGAGATAAGAAGCTGGAAGGTGGTTTCTCTGATGGCAGATTCTTGATTGCTCTAGACAGGGATTAAAAACACCCAGCTGGGGATGGTGGCCTGCTTGTGAAGGGGAAAAGGGGGTGGTGTGGGAGCTTGTGTCTCCTGTGAAACAATCAAGAGGGGATGTGTTCAGAATATAGTTCCCCAAAGAGGATGACATCTGTTTCTTTTATTTAAAAATTTGGCATGGTCTAACTTGTTATATGACCTGTGCAATGTATTTGATCATGGCTGATAAAAACTCTGCCCTAGTATTCATGACAAGTGAATCACATGTTTTCGATAGGTTTCCTGACCTTTTTTTTTTTATTGTCGTGATAATGCATAGAGGGGTTACATTTACATTCATCAGATAATAGGTTCATTATTTCTCACACATTGATACCCCTTATGTTTTCATCCCTATTTCCCTACCTCCATTCCCTCCCAATCGTCTTGTTTTCCCCTCTTCCCTTTCCTATTTCTGACTTTTTTTTTAATATTTAAGCATTTATACCTCTTTGGTGTCTCAGAATAGTCCTATCTCTGAAGTTTATTACCATGTGAACATGATGCACTCCTACCTGCCTTAAAATACAGCACTTTAAATGCTCCCATTTTCTTGGTGACCTTATAGCAAATGCTACTGTACTTTGTGGGTTGTTGAAAATATATTGAGCTCACTTTGTGGTAGGATGACTAGCATCCTGTTACTCTCTGAGAATGACAGATGTGCATGTCGGTGTCGACAATTTATCTATTCTCACATGATGACAACATAGAATAACAATATTAGTGAATCTGTTTTCTCCTTATTTCTAATCTCAATCTTTTTCTTTCTTTTCCATCCAATATTCTTAGCAGTCTTATTGATTCCATGTTGAAAAATCACTTGCTTCTAATATAAATGTATTCTAATATAACTGTAATTTTAATACAGATATATCCAAATCATCTAAAAAGGCTACACATTTTTAAAAATCCATAAACAAAAATTTATGAAATACTGAGTATGTACTTGTCCTCCAATGCCCACTGGAAATAGAGCAAAAGATGTGGAAAATGCAAGGCCAGTCAACAAAAATAATACACAAAAAGACAAATTTGTCTTCTTCGTCTTTCTATTTTATCTCCAACAGATACATCCACCACTTGCCTTGGGGTAATAATTTTATAATGATGTGTTTTCAGAGTACAAAGCTGAAGCTAAGAAAATTAATGAAGATTGATTTTTATATTTAAATTTAAACTAGGAAATTTGTATTAATGAATAGGCCAAGTATAGACACAGAGTAAATGGAATAATGGCAACTGAGTAAATCCAGAAAAAAATTACATTACATAAATTAGCCAAGAGCCAACAATATGAAGAGCCCTGGGGTACTATAATGGATAATTCTTCTCAAATTGCAACCAGGTCTGTGCTACAGCTTAATGGAAGTCACAGGTACAGAAATTGAACCTGAATGCAAAGAACAAAGAAAGAGGAGAACAGGAGCAATCTCTAATAGTGCAAACACAAAGGTCACCTTTTATTTTAGCTGGAGGTATGCCACTGTCCCATCATCTTAACAAGCCAGAAGATAAATGACAGTTAATTTTAGAGGAAACAGAGTGGGACAGCATTGGAGAATGAAAATGCTGAATTAGTATATTTTTGGAGCTAACCTTCAGTTATTTGTTTAAAAATATTTGTTCAAAAAACTCATAACTTTTCTGAGCCTCAGTTTTCTTATACTAAATGGGAAATGTAAATACATCATGTAAAATGCTATGAGAATAAGATATTGATAAATAAGATAGAACAATATAAATTAATATCTATATAGCTTATATCTCTCTATAGAGACAGATACATAACATATAACCTAGAAAATGGTAGCTATTTGCCTATGATAGTTTCCCTAGAAACAGAAGTGTGATTTGGAAGCAGACATAAAAGGAAAACCAGTGAAGCAAAGAATCAACCTACACAAGCAACTTAGCAAATTAGTACTGAGTTCTCATTATGCTCTCCCATGACTATTTAAACACAACAGGAACATGTCTTGCCCATTATAAAGAAAGAAGTCTGTTAAGTAAGGACCACACTCATATTACCAAGGAAAAGTTCATTTTTCATAACAAATAACATGACAATAAATGTGGATCACAAATATGCCTTCCACCAGGAGAAGACTGCAATAACAAATTAGGTGGAATCTTCAAGAATAAATAAAGCAATGCTTCTGAAGTATAGTATGATAGGGGCAGCAACAGGAATATATGGGAAGTGCTTAGACATTCAGGGACCCAGCTTCATTGATTAGAACCCTGGAGGTAGGGCTCAAGAATCTGTATTTCAACAACCCTGTCTGGTGATTCTAGTAACCTGAAACTATGAGAACCTCTGAGGAATGAGCACTTCACACAGATGAGAATAGAAGTGGGGGAGTAGGGGGGGCAAAGAAAAATTCTGTGACAGTTCAACACTGGGTCAAGTGCTTGAAGGGTGAAAGGCAGCAGAGGAGAATGGTGCAAGAGCTTGGGGCCAGAAGATGAAGACTTTCATTACCATGATAAAGAACTTGGACATCTTTTATGATAAACAAGAGTTAAGAAGATTACAGAGAACCTGATGTCTTTAGCACTGAAGTAGGCTGAGCATACATATACCCTAAGGAATTCAGTTTTAAATCCTATTGAAGAAGTCTGACCAAAGTGTCAACAATATCCTTGGAATACATTCAGCTGTAAGTATTGTCCATATTGTCATTCAAAGCAGCTAGAATGCTGGACTTAGGTAGAGAAGCATCAGTGATTCCTGGCTTGGTAGCCTTGGGGCTACATCAGTTTGTTTTAGTGTGAAAAATAGGCAAAAAAATAAATTTTCCTAGTGCTAAGTAGGTAAATCAAAGTCACTAAGAACTTTAAAACATATATGTATGCAAGATATTCCCTTAATATACTTCAGCTATTAATTGTTTAAGTAGAATAGGTGGACATAAATATAATTCTAACTGGTGGGAAAATAAACACAGGAGAAACAATTAAATTTTGATCTATGTCAAAAAATATCTTAACTAGTGAAATTAAAACTCAGGATCTATCAACACTGAACAGAAAGAACGAACATCCAAAAGTCAAGCCCTCAAAGGGGAGAGAAAATCCAGATCCTACTCCCATGGACCCATGCATGTGTGGATATAATTAAGAACTGACTGCTTCTGACAGCATATGCAGATTTGAAGGGGCAAAATTCAGGATATTTCGCTGAGGGTGAAAGTCTTTGAGTTTTTTTACCTGGATATAAATAAAGATCAGACTAAATGCTGATCCTAGACACAGATAAGAGAAAGCCTTCCAATGAATTACACTCAGACTCCAGGATGAACAGTTTCCAATTTCAGATGCAAAAGCAGGATTTTACCCTTAACAAAGCCAAAGGGGAAATAACATTTGAAAACCAACAGATAAAGGATTTTTGTTTTTCCTGTCTTCTCCTGGCTAGAAACCAGGTGCTTAAGCCAAAAGGACAAGATTCAAAGTCAGTTAAAAACGGAAAGAGTAATTGCAGAGATTCTGCCTCCTGCCAAGGTATGGGTAACAACAACAACAACAAGATGGACCTCTTTGGGGACCAGCTTCAGCAGCAAACTACCTTTCAAAAGAAATAATGCAAATGGAAATGCAGACACAGTGAACAAAACATCGCAGAACTCCTTAGGCTTCTTAGTACAAATGGATTTTAATCTTCCTTTATATAAATGTTCTTCTCGGTTATTTTAGATGTAACAATAAATAAAGCAAAAAGCAAGTACTGCCAAAATATTGCAAACAAAGACAGAGCTGAGATAGTATTTAAATACTGTGGTTTTATTAACTACATTAACTATATCAATTTAAAAAAGGTTTCTATCCAGGCCTGGTGGCTCATGCATGTAATCCTAGCTGAGATCTGAGGATCGAGGTTCAAAACCAGCCTAAGCATTACAGACTGAGAGACACTTATCTTCAATTAATCTCTAGAAAAGGGGAAGTAAGTTTGTGGCTCAAGGCATAAGGCAGTAGCCTTGAGCTGAAGAGCTCAGGGAAAACATGCAGGCCCATAGATCAAGCCCCATGACCCACCAAAAAAAAAGTTTCTGGTGCTCTATATAAACTCTCAGAAAGTTTCAATCTTTTTTTGCTGTTGTTTTCTAATAACAGAGGTTAGAAACTTGGAACTTTGAAAAAGTAAAGGGAGAGAATGGAAATTCTGATTCTGCTAGCCAACAATAAACTCTGTAATAACTTATCATAATTTCCTGCAATATTTTAACATAAATTCCTTGCTTAATCACTTTACTTTAAGTGTTTTCCTTATTATTAAAATATCACTTCAAAGATATAATTAGAATGGCTGCACAGAATTCGGAGTATGTGATGGCAATTTAAACATTTCCCTATTGAGAAACACTTAACTTCATTATGAAGAATGCTGTAATTAATTTCTTTGTGCATAAGACTTTGACTCTTCTGCATCTTGTGAGATGACAACATAATAGTACTCTTAGCATTGGGGGAAGTTTCAGAAGCCTGCACTACCACCATCACTACTGTGAAATTAATTGTAAGATTTTTTTTTATATTCATTCTGCTTTGAAAAACAAATCAGTGCTATTGAATCTATAAAATATTTATAAAAATGCTAGATATTTCTATAAACCATCTAAAATCATTTAAAAACTTCCCAGATCAGATAGTAAAAGTTCTGTCTAATAGCATAAAATATTGTATTCTTTTATATTGTATTTCTTTCTTTATTAGTGATTATTTATTGCTTATAATTATGAGTTGTATTTTGCTTTTTCCTTAAATTACCTTTTTTCCATATTTGTAAGAGAATAGCACATACTAGATTTATTTATCAGTTTTCATATAATAGATCATGGATATAAACATCAAATACATTAAGGATTTTTAACATAACAAAACCTTTATCACTTATACAATGAATCTATTATTATCTCTTTACACTTTCTCCTGTATTTTAATGCTATGAAATATTTTTTTCTCCTAATTATAGGGAAAATATGTCAGCCTCCAGCCTCCATATATCTCTCTACGTGTGTGTGTGTGTGTGTGTGTGTGTGTGTGTGTGTGTGTGTGTGTGTATGTGTGGATGGGGGGTGTCTTTTTTTCCATTCCTGGGGCTTGAACTCAGAGCCTGAGCATTATCCTTATCCTCTCTCAAGGCCACATCACCACTTCTGCCTTTTTTCCATGTATGTGGTACCAAGGAATCAAACTCAGTGCTAGGCAAAGCACTCTGCCACTAGGCCAAACTCCCAGCCCAGGTATTTTCTTTTATAAGGGAAATTAAGCCCTTAAGTCTATTTGAAACTTACTGTTGTGTATAAAAAACAAAAGGAATTACAGTTAATATTTTAAAAAATAATTCTCTTGTCCCCCTAATATCTTTTGAAGAATGATTCTTTCCTACAGTATATAATATCATATGTTATAATCTATATTACATTATATTTTATTAAAATTCTCTAGTAATTATAAATTAGTATAGTGTCTCTGTGTGTGCGTATGTAGTGGTGTGTGTGAATGTGTGTGTATGTATGTGTATGTACTCACATGTTGGTCCTGGGGCTTGAACTCAGGGCCTGGGTTCTATCCCTGAGCTTCTCTGGCTTAAAGCTAGAACTCTACCACTTTAGCCACAGCTCAAACTTTCTGCTTTTTTGGTAGTCCCTCAGACTAGACTATGAGTCCCTAGACAAGTCCCTGGCTGGCCTTGAATCGCAATCCTCAGATCTCAGCCTCCTGAGTAGCTAGCATTACAGCCCACTGGTACCTGGCAGGTATAGTATCTCATACACGGACACTGTACAGATAAGTAAGCAAGAATAACCTGCAAAATTTATTAGACATTTGCCGTTAACACTTGCTATGTCTAAATTACTGCTCATTAAAACGTCAGGATGACATACGGTAAAAATAGAACAAGAAAGGGGCATTATCTATCCTAGAGAGTAATGCACAGAACAGTTAAAAAAATGTAATACAAGTAGCAAGCTATTTTTATTGGCATATTTGTACACAATAAAGGGTTTCATTATGACATTTTCTGTGCAAGTAGTGAGCTATATTGATGTTAATTCTGTTATACTCCTAATCTTAATCCAGAAGATAAATTGATCTGGGAACTAGTTTACATATATATTAACTACTTTTCCAGAAACTACTATACACTGATGGAAGAATTTTTTTCTTTATTGTGTGTGTGTGTGTGTGTGTGTGTGTGTGCATGTGTGTGTGTAGATAGCAAGTCATCTGCCCACACTACAATGTTAGCTAAATTGGGGAAGAGATATACAGATTTACTATAATACTGTATTGTTTTTTTCCCTAATAGGTCTAAGACAGATTCCAAGCAAGACCTGAACAGGAGCACAAGACAGATAATGGAGAACTTTTCAGATGGTTCATGGACTCATTAAGTAGGTCATTCTGAAATGGTAATTAAACTAAGAGCAATTTGATAAAAGATGAAATCAAGCAGCATCAAAATTTTAAATTAAGCTTTCAATTCGGAGGTAATTAGAGCTTCACAAGGATTATGAATCACACACACCCATAACAACTAACAGGAATCACAGGGACCTTTTTCCCAGTTCTCTCAGTGGAAACGCCTTCCAGCACTAGTGTGGGATTCCATCCAGAAGACTGTCATTCAATCTCATGAGCACCATCATCACTGCTCCCCCACTGTGCCAGTCACAGTCCGCTCCCTCCCACTACCATCCTTTAACTAACCCCTAGCAACCACGGATCTGTTTGCTATTGCTTCACTTTTGTTATTTCAGAAATGTTCTAAAAGTGTAGTAAACATTTGGGACTGGACTTTCTCTCCCTCTCACTCAGCACAGTTCTCCCAGCAGAGGCTAATTCATCTTAGTTGTTGCATGAACCAACATCTGTCCTTTTTGCTACTGAATACTATACTACTGTAGCTATGGCTGCATTACCATAGACTTAACTCTCACTTTCTGGAGGGCAACTGACAGTGTCCAGCTCGTAACTGTTATAGACAGAGCTGCTATGGATAGGAGCATGCCTGCCCAGGGTTCTGTGTTAGCATAACTTTTGATTTCTGTGTTAGGAGGTATTTGGATGCTTATTTTTGTATAATTAACAAGCTCTTTTCCAGGGTACTCTAATAGCAAAAATCAGATGCAGATGATGCATCTCCCCATCTTTGACACTAATTGCTTTTGTTACTTACCTTTTATATTTTAGTCATTCTGGGGCATATGTAATATTGGTCTTATCTCACTTTGCATTTCCCTAGTCAGTAATAATTTCATATCTTTTTATACTTTTTTTTTACCATTTAGAGCCTCTTAGTGAAATAGTTGTTCAGTTTTGAAAACAGATGGCTATTGGATTTGTTTTTTTTCCCCTTTTTGGTATTTACTGTTCAGCTTTCAAACTCTAGCCATGTGGGACAACCATGTGGATTATAAATATGCTTTTCTTACCTGTAACATTGTCTTTTCATTCTCTTTTGAAGGTCAATATTTCTATTTTTGCCAGTTCTGGGGCTTAAACTCAGGGCCTGAGCACTCTCCTTTGGCTTTTTCAAGGCTAGAGCTCTACCCTTGAGCTACAGCACCATTTATGGCTTTTTCTACTTATGTGGTACTGAGGAATCGAACCCAAATCTTTGTGCATGCTAGGCAAACACTACCACTAGGCCTACTTCCTAGGGTTTCCATTTATAGACTGCACTATCAGTGTTAACCCTCACCCAAGATCTAGAAGATTTTTTTTCCTGCTTTTTTTTAAAGATGTTTAGTCTGTGGCTAATTCTGAGTTGACTTTGGGGTGACAGGCGAAAACTCACTTCTTCCTTGACCTAGGGTAACTTCCATTGCATGGCCTCTGTACCATTATCAAAGGGCACTTGAGCATCTAGCTAGTTGGCTCTATTTTTTGGTTTTCTAGTCAGTTTCATATAATACTCTTGTTCCTTGAGAATATCATTTAGTTGAGAAAGTATTTTCATACACCTAACCTACCAAATATTCCAAGACAGCAGCACAGTGCCATCAAGGTCATGTCCCCATCCCCCAACCCCTCATCAAATGGCTGAATTTATTATTACCACTACCCAGCATGCAGCATTTCTAGACAGGGGCTTGCAGTACAGCATTAGGTCAAAAGTCACAGTGTAGTTTCCACCGACTGGGTATTAACTCTGTACTACAGAGTCGTCATATATCAGGGACCCACTCTATTAGGTTTGTTTGTATCTCTGTTTTGAAGGTTTTGTTTCACTATCATTTAGTATTTTGAGAAGCTGACTAAAATTTTCAGCATGATTTTTCAATTCTTATACATCATAGAATGTGTTTTTTCTCTTTTTCAAAAACTTTTGGATTTTTTAAGGGTCTAAAATTTTATTAAAGTATCAGATGTGGTTTTACTGAAATTCATTGCTCTTAGGAACTGGTGATGCTCTCTTCTAATCCTAAATACACGAAGATGGAAAAGATCCAGACTCTGTCTGAAAACTAAACTAAAGCAAAAATAAAGGACTAGAGGACCTGGCTTCAGTAGTAGAATACTTACCTAGGAAGTTCAAAGTCTTGAGGGCAACACCCCATCCCCATACAGCCAAGAAAAAAAAAACAAAAAAATCATTGCAGCATTATTTATGCTTCTTTGTTTTGAAGAAATACACCTATCTTCACTTTTAGGAAACATCAGAAAATTCTAATTACTTGAGCCAAGAACTGGAAAGAAGGAAAGACAGGAGAGAGGGATAAGAAAGAAAATGAAGGGAGGAAAGAAGGGAGAAAAGGTGGGAAGGAGGGACCTAGGTAGAGAGGAAAGGAAGAAAGGAAGACAGGAAGGTAGGCAGGAAAGCTGCATAAGATAATTTATCTTTCCCAGAACTGGCAAAGTCCCAGGCACATTAACTGTACCAGGCAGGTCTGCTGATTGGCAGAACCATGGATGCTGTCAGCAGAAAACATCTCCTGCTTTCTTTTGGCACGTCTATTTTTACCTATTGAAAAAATATATCTGCCAGCATAAGGAGCAGAACTATGGGTATCATTTTCTTGCTAACAAACTATGGACTGTTTGGGTAGTCAAGTGGAATCCTTAGCAGGAATTTATTAGTCAATCCTGTGTATAACAAAACCAATCTGAACAAAACCTGAATTCACAGTAAGCAGGTTTTCTTTCAGCCGTTCAAAGGTTTGTCACACCACCACCTCTCTGTATCTAAATACATTTTATAGACAACAGGACATGATCTCCTTTTCTTCAGATTTTCTTCTACTATCATATTCTCAAGTAATATAGACTGCTATTCAAACCACTATCTTTTCTGAGATATTAAAGAATATTTTAAAAACCAATTATCTGAAAGGCTTTAGATAGAATGAAAGTCTTATTATCTGAAAGTCTTTAGATAATTTTAAAGCACAAACTATCCATTTCTGGCTTGAAGCTTCCTCAGACCTTAGCAAAATCATGTGGTGCTCCCTGAGTCTGCCTCCACTGTTCACACTCGATTCAGTAGCTGAAAATTCACTCTAAAAAAGAAAATCACAACCCTTATTTTGTTAAGATTAGATCACTGAAAACTCTGCATGTCCCAAGCATTGAGTTTATAAAATTGATAAGCTGACCGGCACCTTTACCAAACCATAATTATTCTAAAAGTTCCCTTCCTTGTTTATATTCGATTTCTCTAGCCTCTCTCCTCTCTCCTTTCCCCTCCTCTTTTATCTCGCTCATCTTCTCACTCCTCTCTTAGAAATTGCTTGTATACTTTGAGTCCTTCTTTGTTCTCTTGGTTCTCTGAAATGGGGTCATTGACAAAGTAAGAAATAAAAATGTCTATTGCCATTATTGTAATGTAAAAAGTAAGTGGTAAATGTAGTAGTTGGTCCATATTCCATAAGACATTAAAACAGTTTAAATATTAAGCCATAACCTGAAAGATTATAAAATAAATAGGTGGGTTTCAAAGGATCTTAGGGTTTTGTTCTCTATATGTTCTATGGATGGTACTTGGAAGATAAAGGAAGAGAGTGGTCACATCACTGTGGTGGTGAAGTGGAGGGGGATGGTGGGGAGGGCATGGAGGTTTGCTGTAGGAATAGACGCTTGAGGAGAATCTTGTAACAGTAGGAGCCTAGGCTCCTACCAACATTTCCTCCAGGAGACTCTACAGCTCCAGGAGGATATGGATAGTTGTCGACTCTTTTTTAGTGCACTTCAGGAGCTATAACTACCAAATCTATCCATAAAAGAGACCTTTCATAATTTGAGTTATATTTTACTTTCAAGAGCCCAAAGTGTATCACAATACTACAGTTTATTTTCTACAAGGTCTCAGAACAACTGCTGAGCTTGCTGGCCTAGGAATTTGTGGTAAAATATTACTCATATTATTGAAAAAAATTCAAAATGATATATTATTGTTACTTGAGTATAAAAACTTATCATGCAGGCTAGCGCTCATGGCTCACACCTGTTACTCAGGAGGCTGAGATCTGAGGATCAAGGTTCAAAACCAGCCCAGGCAAGAAAGTCGGTGAGACTCTTATCTCCAATTAAACACCAGAAAAATAGAAGTTGTGATGTGGCTCAAGTGGTCGAGTGCTAGCCCTGAGATGAAAAGCTCAGGGACAGCACTCAGGTACAGAGTTCAAAGCCCCACAACTGACAGAGAACAAATTAACTGAAGTTTCAAATAGCTAATAGACAGGTAACTGCTCATTTCCAGAATCTAAATACAATCAAGTACTTTATACACATTTTGAAAATGTCATAATGCAACTGAATACTCTGTACAACAATTTGGGAGTTTTGTTTGTAGCGGGGTTTGAACTCTTGGCTTTGCATAGGCTAGGCTAACACTCTGCTACTGAAGCCATGTCTCCAAACCTGCTTTTTGCTGGTTATTTTGGAGATGGAATCCAGTACACTTTTTAGGGTGGGCTGGCTTCATACTGTGATTCTTCCAGATCTCAGTCTCTTCAATAGCTAGAATTACAGATATGAGCCACTAGCTTAATAATATTTTTTGCCAGTTGTAGGGCTTGAACTCAGGGCTTGGGTACTGTCCTTGGACTTTTCTCAAGGCTAGAGCTCTACCACTTGAGCCACAGCACCACTTCCAGCTTTTTCTATGTATGTGGTACCAAGGAATCAAACCTAGGTCTTAGTGCATGATAGGGAAGCACTCTACCACTAGGCCAAAGTCCCAGCCCCTAGCTTAATGTAGATAAGAAAATAGCATTTATCCATCAGTTGTTATGTATAGAAGGAGAGAACTTCCCTCTCTCAAAAAATTATAAAGAGTTTAAATAAATAACTACAAAAAACATTTCCTTGTTATGCATAGGAAAGAAAAAAGATTATGCATGTAAGTTTGACAAAAGAGAGGATAACTTTTTTGAGAAGTTGAGCTATTTAAATACATCTTCCTTTTATCTACAGAGTAAGCATAGTAGATTAGTCATTTTATTCACTAAGAATTACACGTTCTACACTTTTTATTGTAATTAATAGAAGGGTTACATTATATTCATCAAATGGAAGGTGAATTTCTTCACAAACATTGATACCCCTTCTCATGTTTTTGTCCCCATTTCTCTTCCCCCATCCCCTCCCCTCATCTTGTTTTCACCTTCCCTATCCTATTTCAAATAAACAAATAAACATATATACAATGTAAAAAAGAGATGAAAATAACATAGTACATTAAGAACAACAATTACACATTATATGGCTCTGCTTTCCATATCCTAAAGGTCCTTTCATTTAACCTCATCCTATATGGCCTTCTGTATCTAGGTTTTGCCCTATTGTAAACCTCTGATGGGAGAGTCCAAGGTCTATACTAATTATGACAAATGAGGGAAACCATTGAGCCTATGTTCATTTGGGTCTGATTTACTTCACTTAATTTTATTTTTTCCAAGTCTTTCCATAGACTTACAAATGGGGCTATATCATTCTTTCTGACCGCAGCATAGAATTCCATTTTGTAGAAATACCACATTTTGTTGATCCATTCATCAACTGAGGGGCCTCTGGGTTGGTTCCATAACTTTGCTATAATAAACAGTGCTGCAATGAACATCATAGTGCTAGTTGCTTTAGTATGTCCTTGTTTCTAGACGAGTAGGTAAATGCCAACTAGTGGAATTGCTGGGCCATAGTGGAGCTCTATGTTTAGTGTTTTCAGGAACCACCATATTGCTTTCTATAGTGGTTGAAGGTGTTTACACTCCCACCAGCAGTGTAGTAGTGATCCCTCCTGGCCACATCCCCTCCAGCATCTGCTGTTATTAGATTTCTTGATAATGGCCATTCTAACTGGAGTGAGGTGGAATCTCAGAGTTGTTTTGATTTACATGCATAATCTTTAACTATGCTTCCAGTACCCAGAGCCTGAAGCATAAATTTGAGTTTGTAGAATAAATGAAAGACAATTTAAAAAAAGAGTGAAGAATTTGCTAAATTGACTCATAGCTGTGACACTTCACTCCTTGTCTCCTATCCTTCTATCTTAATAATTTTTTTTGCTGTACAAAGTACTTACCATTTAATAAGTCATATACTGAGTACATTTTTGGTTTTTTGGACAATGTCACCCCTTCTTTAATTTTCTTCCACTTCTCTCTCCTGCCCACAAGTTACATAGTTCATTTTTCACATAGTATATAATGAATCGTATATTGTATTTTTTCACCCTTTTTCCATCCTTTCCTTTCTGTTTCTGCACTTTGTACCCACCTGGGAAAATAAAGAAAAATCAAAAGGAAAGGAAAAAAATGGCTTAAAGTTTGTCATGACAGATTTGTTTAAAATAGAAATGCATATATGTTCTACTCAACTGATTTTTATTGATATTCATGTATTTTCAAAAGAATATTACTTACATTGCCAAGCAGAAATACTCCTTTCAGTCATTTAAGTCTTTTGTTTAATTAAACATTTAGGATGTGCTAGTCATAGTAAAAATAATAAATTAAAAACCCTGAGAACTTATAGGAGATCATATAACAACACCAATAAAAACAAACTGCACATAACCAAAAAAATTGTGTCCTGGGTGATTAGTTATATAGTTTGTATTTATGACTTATGTGTAACTTTGTAGAACAGACTGAATAACAAACTCTCTCTTGATAGCTAATTTTCTAATGATCTGTTTTGCTGAAGGATAGGACTGGGTGAAGGGATTTAACAGTGATTACTCATGTGCACTAGATGTTTTTCAAATCATCCCCCAAACTCTGTGAGGTAGAAAATCTTATACCCTGTTGTCTACTTGAAGCAGTAAACAGTTTGGGGTAGAAAATCTTACGCCCTGCTATCTACTTGAAGCAATAAAGGATACAAGAGTACCGTTTGTGAGCTAAGATCACCCACCAGAAATATACATTTAATCAGCAGCTGTATTCTTCCAAAACCCATGTTTATTTCCACTGTCTACTCCATCCTTCCTATTGGAAGTCGCTGGATGATTGACATGATGACTAGCATCTACAGTATGCTGCATGAGGATAGAGATACTGTCCTCCGTCTATAACAACCGCTAGCATGCAGTACATGCTCAGTAAACATTCATTCAGAGAACCAATTTCATTCTGAAAATATTCTCTTCTCCCATAATATGTGATCCTGCTCAAACAACCTGAGAACTAGAAGGAGCATCGGGATGAAAACATTCTATATTTCCTGGACTGAGGATGACTCCCTCCTGTATCACAGCATTCTAATGCCTCAGAAAGCCATAACAGACACACAGGGAATCAGCAAGGCCTGTGTAGTCTAAGGAGTCTTGGTGAGCGGTTCGTACTCTAGTCAGACAATTTTTCCCTCTACTTTGAATACAATGGCCTTCAAAATCATTGACAAAATAACTTATTTGTAAATCCTACTAAATTCTTAGCTACTATCAGCATTCCCAAGAGCTCATCCCTTCCATTTAACACTGTCACTGGCAGCTAGTTGTGGTAAATGGACTCTGAAATATTCCCCAACTGTCGCGGCATTCTACTAGTGAAGTCCTAGAGCATGGATGGAATGTCAATTGTATGAGTATGATGTGTGAAACTGCTTGCCTTACTTACAAATGTCTCACTTGGTGGCTTCAATGAAAAAGAGACCATACTGGAAAGGCTCACAGAGAGGAAACAAGGGTGGCTTTCAGACAGTAATAAATGGACATCCTTTGTGCAACAGAACTCAACAATACAAATTCTATTTTCACTTAAATGTATTGCCAAGGTGATGTACAGAGGGGTTACAGTTACATAAGTAAGGTACTGAATATATTTCTTGTCCACCATTATAACCCCTTTATTTTCCTCCCACGTTCCCGCTCCCCACCCCCACCCCAAGTTGTGAAGTTCATTTCCAACATATTGTTTTGAGAGTATCAATATTGCATTGGTTTGCTTTGTCTTTTGTCTCACTATTTTGTTGTTACCCTTCCCTTTTCCTAATTCAGATAAATGTATATACAATACACAGGGTAACAAAATCAAATACAGTATCAAAATGGGATAAACCATAGGGCAAAAAAAGAAAAGAAAGAAGAAATAATTTTACATAGTACATTAAAAATAATTATTGCAACAAAAAACTTGTGTTTCCATATCTTAGAGTTAATTTTGCTTAGCATCATTTTATATGGTCCTATGAACAAAGCTATTGAACTACTGTGATCCTCTGCTAGAACTATCCTGGACATATACTAATTATTACAAATTAGAGAAACCATGGATTCTATGTTTCTTTGAGCCTGGTGTATTTCACTTCATATGATTTTTTCCAAGTGTTTCCATTTCTTTATAAATGGGCCAATGCCATTCTTTCTGATGTAAGCTTGGAATTCCATTGTGTATATATACAACATTTTCTCAATCCGTTCATCTACTGAGGGGCATCTGGGTTGGTTCCACATCTTTTCTATGGTAAGTAATGATGCAATAAACATGGCTGTGCTGGTAACCTTGTTTGTATACACTTGGATAAAAGTGGAATAAGTGGGATTGCTGGGTCATAGGGCTCCTTAATACATGTCAAAACTTTCATAATAAAACTTTCATAAAACTTTCATAAAAAAATCAAAGAAAGGTTGGACAAATAGGATTGCATTAACCTGCAGTGCTTCTGCATGGCAAAGGACATACCTAGAAAGATAAATAGCCTACAGATTGGAAGAAGATCTTCAGTATCCATACAATAGACAAAGACCGCATATTTAACATATACTTAGAACTCAAAAAATTAAATTCCCCCAAAACAGTTTTTAAAGAAACATTAAAAATTGGGCTAACAGCTTAAAGAGAGACTTCTCTGAAAAGGAAATAAGAATGACCAAGACACAGGAAGAAATGCTCAACATCTCTTGGTCATTTTTATTTCCTTTTCCAACTCACTCCAGTTAAAATGGCCATTATCAAGTAAACTAATAACAATAGATGCTGGTGCCACTAAGTACATGGAAATAGTATTACACACTCCATCATTATAGAGTTCTAATTGTGCTAGCTCGTGTTGTGAGTTTCTCTGCTCTCTGTGCCTGCTTCCCAGTCCTCTCAAGCACACCCCCTCATCCTATTACAATATCTTGTTCATTCCTCTAATGTTCTACAATAGGTTATCTCATCTACAAAGTTAAATCTATAGAAAGTATTACCTTCCTGGATGCAAGATTTAAAAATCAATATGTCATAAGTATGATATAAAAGAAATAAAAAGGGATATTCAATCAACAAACAAATACATTTCAAATGGAAAGTACATTACAAAACATATTGGCACTCTGACAGCCATAATCATAGTCATGGTAATGTAATAATATAGTTTGGATGCACACTGATAATCTAGTTGGCATTCTTAAATATTCAGACACTGTTACCTTTGGAAATACCATTTTCTGAAATATTAAGCATCTCTTGGAGAAGTTCTGAACACATCAAAGTAAGATGCTATCATACACGTTAGCCATCTTCTTGGAAACCCCCAGAATATGCTATTATTATAGAAACAGCACTTCATGGTTCTGTGTAAAATAAAATTAAATCTAGGATGACACCAGGTTTCTCATTCAAATCCAGTGAGTTGTTCAAATAATATTTCATGAGAAGCAGGGTGATGCTTCCTTGAATGAAATTGTTAAGTACATTGGCAAGGCATCTACCATCCTTGCCATTTTGCCAGTCATGGTACCAATGAAACTCTAATCCATATGCAAAACTCCTAGAATGGAGCACTGTCCCTGTTAAGAACTGTTCCTCTTAGACAGAAGTCGATGACTCACACATGTAATCCTATCTACTTAGGAAACTAAGACCCAAAGGATGATGTTCAAAAGGGTTGATGACATAGCTCAAGTAATAGACTACTGTTAGCCAAATAAGCACACTGAGCAAGCAAGAGGCCCTGAGTTCAAATCTAAGCATTACTAAAGGTAAGCAGTAATAAATGGAAGCAAGTTTCTGAGTAAAAATTTGCTATAAACATGACCCAGTATGAGTTACAAAACAAATTACAAGCGTAGGCTGCTAGAAGGATTTATAATAGAATTTTCTTGTAAGTCTAAAGGCATAAATCTCTTCTGCAATGATTAATATTTAGTATCTATGCTATAAATATGAGATAAACACATATACATATACACTTGGACAGAGAAAGAGAGACAGAGAGAGGAGGAAGAATAGTAAAAGAAGCTTGATATAGTTGTTTCTATTTATAGGATATACAGAAGACATTAAAAAATATATAATACCATATTGAAGTAGATCTCTTTTTTTTTTCTAGTCCTGAGGCTTTAACTCAGGGCCTGAGTACTGTCCTTGGGCCTTTTCCTCAAGGCTAGTGCTCTGCCACTTGAACCAAAGCACACTTCCAGCTTTTCTATGTATGTGGTACCAAGGAATCAAACCCTGGTCTTTGTGCATGCTAAGCAAGCACTTTATCACTAAGTCAAACTCCTGACCCAAACGGATGCCTTTTTAAAGTTCTTTCCCACCCAATACATATGTGTCTATATTCATATGTGTGTGTATATATGAGTGTTACTTTGCCTAATCATAAATTACATAGAGTATTTCACTTACTATACCAATTAATCAGTAAATGTTTTTAATCACTAAATGTTGGGCTATTATGCAAAAAGCCTGGGTTCAATTCTTCAGTACCACATACACAGAAAAAGCCAGAAGTGGCGCTATGATTCAAGTGGTAGAGTACTAGCCTTGAGAAAGCTTAAGAACAGTGCCCAGGCCAGAGTTCAAGTCCCAGAATTGGCAAAAAAAAATACTGTTTTCTTTTGAGTTTAAATGGCTTTCTAGAAAAAAAAATATATGAAGTGTATATAGAAAAATATATGTATGTATATTATTTCCAATGTTATATATATATATTTCTCAGTTTTTTCTTTTTAAACAGAATATATATTCTACTAAATAGGTAAGTGAAGATTATAGTGAATTATTTAAAGGTATTCAGACCTGTAATCCGAACTAGTCAGGAGGCTGAGATCTGAAGATTGCAACCCAGGAAGGAAAGTCCGTAGAAACTTTCATCTCCAATTGGCTATTTCAAAACGCTTGAAGTAGTGGTGTGGCTCAAGTGGTACAACACTGGCCTTCCAAAAAACTCATGGACAGTGCCCAGCCTGAGTTCATGACCCAGGACTGGCACACACAAACACACATACACACATACACGATAAAGTCTTCAGGTCTTCAACACTTGTCTCAATTATTCTGAGATTTCTTTGTTTCGTTATCATAACTAAAGAGTATCCTTCCCCCCTCCTCTTTCCCTTTTCCCCCTTTGCCCACCACCCTCTTTTGACTGATACTGACTTTTACTATGTAACCCAGGTGGTCTCAATTTTACTGCACAGACTAGGATGACCTTGAACTCATGATTCTACTGCCTCATAACCCCCTAGTGCTGGGATTATAGGCAAGCAAACTGGAAATTTAGACTGTCTCTTGAGGAGAATTTAGCTGTTTCTTCCCTCACTCTTGACCTTCCTCAAACCATTTTAAAATGACAAGAGAGTCAAAGTGTGGAAAGAAGTATAAAATAGTCTCACGCTGTCCTTGGAAAATATGCAAGCACTTGCTTTTACTAGCAATGGTAGTGGAGTTTGTCTTTATTTTTATATATAATCGTCAACCAAATGTCAAAAGACCTTCTTTCCAGCTCTAACTGAATTCATAATAGTTTTCCACCTCTAGCTGAATATATGATAGTTGTCCAGCCTTATCAACATGCTACTTCTCCTTCAAACAGCAGAATATAGAGAAAAGCAAGATGTGGAGGTAGAAAATGCTGACTATAAAACATTTCATAATTAAATTAGGTTGCCAAGAAATATGCATAAAGAAAACTTTTTCACCTTTTGATTGCTTTTTATTTCTTGACTGATTATAAAATTGGCTCCAGCTCCCTGTTCTAGTGTTACCCTATCCATACTTGTAACACCTATAGACACTACCTCTATTGACATTTTGAAACTCTCCCATGCATTTGTCCTTTGAACCAATGAAAATTTGGTTCAGTCACAAGCAAAATATCGAGTGTTCGAAATAGAAAAATCACAGAGGCCCATGCACCAAAAACATAAACAATAGCATATCAGAAAGATTTGTTTCATCCTCTGTTGAATAGAGATCTTTGGAACCAGTGGCCAACAATAAACCAAAAGAGCTTCCCTCATTCAATGTCCAAACCAAACAATTAGATAATTCTAATTGTCATCTTTTATCCAATTAGGTAATTCTAATTGTCCTCTTGTTATTGTTAGATGGGGAAGTTGGGATTCAGTAACATTAATATGTTGGAACCAAACCACTACTTGGTGATCTTAAGGAGATACGAATACAGGATCATTTTACTTTTTTTATTTCTAGGCAGTCCTGGGACTTGAACTCAGGGCCTGAGCACTGTCCTTGGGCTTTCTCAAGACTAGAGCTCTACCACTTGAGTCACAGCACCACTTCTGGCTTTCTATGTGGTACAGAGGAATCAAACCCGGGTCTCCATGCATGTTAGGTGAGCACTCTACCACTAGGCCAAACTCCCAGCCCTCATTTTACTTTTAATTGCCACCAAGAAGCAACAAGTCAAGATTGTTGGAAATCTTAAAATAGGTTATTTGAACAAACTTTTTTGGGGTTTCTAAGTCTTTGTTTCTGCTCTATTTTTCAAATAAGGTCTTGCTTTTTGCTTTTTCTCTACCTCTTCCACCTCCCTCCCCTCAACTGTGCAGCCTGGGACAGAGCTCCTCCTGTCTACACCTTCTATACAACTGCAGTGTCACCAAAGGTACAGTACTACACAAGGCTCATCACTTGAGTCAGGGCTCTTCCCAAATTTCTGCCTGAGCTGACCAGTAACTGCAATTTTCCTGTAGTCTACACCTAAGTAATTGGGATTACTATCACATAAAAGCATGCTCAGCTCCAAAAATGAATTTTTAATTGATCCAATTAAATGTTTCTGTACTCATTCATTGTTTTCCTCAAAGATTTAATTTTGACTGGCTTTGTGTAGGGCAGAGTTACCAGAAAGTATATCCCTATTTCTAGTAGATATAAATCTGTTCCCTACTATCACCAGAAAGTGACAGAAATCCAGAACAGAATCCTATATATCTTATAATATCTCGATGGCTGCTTCTTTCTTCTAGAAGCCCAGAAATCTCTTCTAAGAAAAGCTCACTGAGAGTTCAAGCCCCATGAGGAAAGATAGAAAGAAAGAAAGAGAGAGAGAGAGAGAGAGAGAGAGAGAGAGAGAGAGAGAGAGAGAAAGAGAGATAGATAAGTCTCATTGAGTATGACGTTCTTATCTCTAGTTCTCCAGGGGATTTTCTTGTAGATGTGTTAACTGCCTTCAGAATAAGAAAAGATTATTGAAACAAAGGGCAAGAAACATCCTTCCAAACTCTCAGGAAGCAACGGAAGTACTTACAGAAATTAGTTTGTATCAATATCTGATTCTATGCTTGACTCAGCAGAACATATACTAAAATCAGTCTAGTTCTGTCTTGCAGAGGCCTGAAGTATGGCAACAGGATATTAATGAGTAGGAGAAGAAGAAAAGCCACAGCTGGCATTGCCATGTGGCTGCCACATGGTCTCAGTACCCAAGCAGACCTGATTTGGGGTTTTGCTTAGGCTCCAGTAATCAATCAAGAAGTTTTCCCAACTCTTAATCTTCAAAGTGAAAGCTGACAGTCTACAAATTACAGATGTTCACCATGGTCTAAGAGAAATTCATGAAGGGCCCCTCCTCTCCACAGAATAGATATATTATTTCTTTCTTAAGTGCCATTTCTCAAAGCAGAGATCTATCCTCAATTTGGAGACAATCTGAAAGCAGAGATCTTCTCAGAAGAAAATGTGAGTGAACTCAGTTCTGGAAATATAGCACCGAGACAAACAGACTCCAAGGTCCTTTTTTAAACTCTACCATTGAGGGAATGTTGGAGAATGGACCTGAGAGGGACATCCAGAAACTATTCTCAAACAGAGGATTTCTCCCTATGAACTAGGCTCTTTGAAGACAGGAAAAGGACAAATACAGATTTCATTTCACCCCTCAAGGACACTGGCTAGATTGGCTGCTGGCCACTCTCGTGGTTTTCCTGGAAAAAGTCACTGTAAACCATGAAAATAATTAGAATCAGAACTACCTTGTCGCTTCTGTGTGCAGTGACTCTTTTATTGGTCTACAAGGACAATGCTGATTTAAAGAAAAATAAAAACAGAAAATGTTTACAAAGACCCACAGATCAGAGTGCCATCTGATTTATCACAAAGGATTTTCCATTTTGTTCCACAATGAATCACTTATATGCTGAAATTTGGGAGACATTTTAGTAAAATCAAGGAAAAAAACATTTTTGCTATTCAGCATGACTCAAATCTATAAAGTCAAATATACTAATAAAAATCTAATGAACCCAAATAATTTAAATCTCAGCATTAGCATAAAGAATTTTTATTTATTGTATGACTTGTTTATCAAATATGCTATTTAAATCCCTCAACTAAATTTTAAAGATTTATTTCCTTACCTGTTTTGGTAGAAGTGTAAAACATAGGAAGCTTTGTATTTATTTCCCTTTTCTCTCTCTGTTCCTTTCTTTTCTTTTCTTTCTTTTTTTTTTTGCCAATCCTGGGGCTTGAACTCAGAGCCTGGGCACTGATCCTGGGCTTCTTCTGCTCAAAGCCAGCATTCTACCACTTGCGTCAGGGCCATTTCTGGCTTTTTTCTGATTATGTGGTACTAAGGGATTCTTGCATGCTAGGCAAACACTCTGCCACTAAGCCACATTCCTAGTCCTTACATTTCTTTATAAAGTGAAAATTTCCCAAATTCCTTGATGGATTAAGGAGTTTAGGAACAAACAAAATGCAGTTACTTAACAAAATAGCAACACTTTTATTTAAAATAATATAGATCAATGAGTGAGGAGTAGATAAATGGAGAGTGAAAGGGCGGGCAATTGCAGTCATAATAATCAAGGTACAGATGTGAAACAGAACATGTAACTTTAGGGAAAAGGATGTGGTTGAGAGGGATGGGGAGAATGATGAAAGAGGTGATATGAATCAAAATACTTTGTACTCATATTGAAACTGACATACTGAATTGAAACCCTTTTGTATAGCTACTTAAAATAATAACTTATAAATTTTAAATAATAAAATAGATACAATTATTTTTAAAACACATGAATTATGCTATCATTTCAAACATTAGTAATGGTCTATAATTTGGTGCCAATTTGAACACATAGGAACTCTTCTGTACTAGTGATTCTAATCAACAACTTCACAAGTGTACAGCTCTGTCTTCTTACTCTGCTGAAAAATGGCATAGGCATGTATGAGACCTGACTGACTTTTGTGAGTATTCAGATCCATTTGAGAGTGAAAATATTAGCATTCTTTAAGTTTTTTTCCTCAGCTTTCCTTCCCATGTGGAATTTTGTACCCATGATTCCCCTTGGGTTTTGGTTTTGGTTTTGGTCTCTTTTGACAGTAATAAGGGTTTGACTTCATGAGCTTTGAGAACACACTTTATTATTTATTTACTTTTATTGTAAAGGTCAAGTACAGGGGTTACAATTATATAAGTCAAATAATTAGGACTTATTTTTTCCTTTTTTTGCCAGTCCTGGAGCTTGAACTCAGGGCCTGGGCACTGTCTTTGGGCTTTCTCAAGGCCACAGCACCACTTCCAACATTTTTCTGTGTATCTGGTACCAAAGAATCAAACCCAAGGCTCTATGCATGCTAGGCAAGTACTCTACCACTAGGCCATGCTCCTTGCTTTAGGACTTTTCTTTTTGACCAGTGTCACTGCTTCCCTCTTTTCCTCCCAGGTTTTCCCTCCCATATTCCTACCCTCACATATTACATCATTCATTTTCAACACAGTATCTAGTGAGTATCACTGGTGCATTTGTTCACTCTGTGTTCCCCTTTACCGTCCCCCCAAAAGACAATCTTACTCACAAGACAAAAGGTACAGGAATTTTTTTTTAAAAAAAGCCACAAAGGAGAAAAGTAAAAACAAACAAACAAACATAAAAAGCAAAATAAAAAAAAATCTTGTTTTGATTTCTTGGAGTTCACTTAGCTCCTTTAGTCTCACTGTGTGAATACTTAGAGTTCTGTTTATCTTATCCAAGTGTAATTTTTTTTTCTTTTGCCATCCATTGTGTTTACTTGTAGATTTCTAAGCATTCTAGTTACCATATTTGGGAAACCACACAACCTATTTTTCTTTGGGTCTGGCTTACTTTATTTAATATTACTTTTTCAAGTCTTTCCATTTACATATGAATGGTGCAATATCATTCTTTCAGATGGAGAATTCTATTGTGTGTATATACCACACAATTTTGTTGATCCATTTGTTCACTGAAGAGGCATCTTATTTAATTCCATATCTTGGTTTTATAATGCTGAAGTGAACATGATTGTGCTGGTAGCTTTAGTGTGGTCTCTCTTTTCCCAGTCTATTGGATAAATGCCCAGGAATGGGATTGCTGGGGCATAAGGAAGCTCTAGTTTCTGCATGGCAAAGGTCATAGCTAGTAAGATAAAGAGCACACAAAATGGAACAAGATTTTTACTAGCTATGTATCAAAAAAGGGCCTTATATCTAAAATATACTTCGAGCTAAATAAATTAAACCCCAAAACCCAAACCCTCAAAGAAACAACAACCTAAGCAATAAATGGACTAAAATTTAAAGAGAAACCTCTTAGAAGAAGAATGTCCAACAGACACGTAAGTGTCTGGCTATGAAAGAAATGCAAATCAAAACAACATTGAGATTCCACTTCACCCCAGTAACAATGGCCTTATCAAGAAAACTAACCAGAACAGATGTTGGCAGGACATGGCCAAAGGGAACACTATTACATTGTTGATGGGAATGTACACTTATTCAACCATTCTTGAAAGCAGTATGCAAGGTCCTCAAAAGACTAAATACAGAGCTTCTCTATGAACCAGCAATCCCATTCCTGAGATCTCTCTTAAAGCTGATGTTCTATCACTTCAATCCTGGCTCCACTTCCAGCTTTTTTTTTTTTGAGAAGTTTATGGAGGTAAGAGTCTCACAGACTTTCCTTCCAGGACTGCCTTTGAACCACCATCCTCCACAGATTTCAGCCTCTTGAGCAGTTAAAATTAAAGGCATAAGGCATGAACCACCATCAGATAGCTCTCCCCTTATTTATTTATTTTTTTTGCCAGTCCTGGGCATGAGCTCAGGGCCTGATCACTGTCCCTGGATTTTCTCAAGGATAGGGCTCTACCACTTGAGCCACAGCACCACTTCTGGCTTTTTGCTATGTATGTGGTACCGAGGAATCAAACCCGGGTCTTCGTGCATGCTAGGCAAGCACTCTACCACTAGGCCAAACTCCCGGCCCCTCCCCTTGTTTTTATTTTTGTTTTACTTTTGCTTTTAATTTCTTATCATTTTCAGATTTATTTATTTAATTGTTAATAAAGAGTCACACAAAGGAGTTTCAATTTAATATGCCAATGAACTCAGGAACTTCTGCTCTTACTCTACACTTGCTTACAGCTAGAACTCTACTACTTGAGCACTTCTAGGACTTTCCCTAGTTTAAATCCAATTGTATTTACTTTTCCTGAAAAATGCAAAACTGCAAACCTCACTGCCCTCTTTGCTCTACTGGTATTTGCCTTTCTTCTGAGTTGAGTCCTGCAACTCCCAAGACTCCTTTCTAGAATAAGTTTTACAGAGTATAAGTTAAGGTGAATCACAGATCTGCAAATGGCTAGGCCCTACAGTACATAAAAATGTTTCTAAACCTGTTTCTCATTTGAAAAAGTAAAATAATAATTTATAATGTCTGGGGCCAGGAGGGTAGCCCAGTGGTAGACTACTTACCTAGCATGCACAAAGACCCAGGTTCGACTCCTCTGTACCACATACATAGAAAAGCAGAAACTAGTACTGTGGCTAAAGTGGTGGAACACTAGCCTTGAGGAAAGCTCATGGGCAGTACTCAGGCCCTGAGTCCAGTCCCCAGCACTGGCAAAAAAAATGTTTATTACTTTATCAGCTTTTAGAAATATGATAAGATTTTTATATAAAGCCAAATATACTGACCCCAGTACAGAAAAGGAGAACATAAGACATTTGGTTTTGGTTCCAGAGTAATGAACGGCCTTACTTAACCTTAGCACCTTAGGGGGTGCTAAGGACATTTTCACTATTTGAACTGATGAGAAGCATTAACTTTCCTCTGACATTTACCACCCAGTGCTTATGCAGCTCAAGTTTTTTAAATGTGCTAGTATGAATTAGCTGCTATAAGAATAATCACTGTGGCCTGGAGTTTGGCTTTGTGGTACAGTGCTTGCCTAGCATGCATGAAGTCCCAGGTTCCATCCTTGGTACCACATCATAAAAAAGCCCGAAGTGGTGCTTTGGCTCAACTGGCAGTCTTTAGGAAAAAGCCCAAGGTCAGAGCTCGGGCCCAGAGTTCAAGCCACAGAAATAGCAAATGAAACAAAAGAATAATCACTGTATTTTTGTTTCAATACTTTAGGCTTCAATTGTACCAATAAACTAAGTCCAGCTTCTCCATTCTGCTTTCTTCACTCCCTTTCACTTGTCTCTTACTGGTTGATTTCTCCAGAGCAGAGAAAACACAGCTTATGAAGGTAACACACCAGCTTTTTACTTTATGTCCTACCATTTCTCACCAAACAGAACAGAAAATAGTTTGCTTTGTCGTAGTCAGTAATAACTATTTCTCTGGGAAATGCTGAGAACTTATAGTTGTCACTAAGAAAATGACTGAAATATTTTTAAAAAATGACTTGTATTTATTCTGGACCTAGTTTTGAAAGATGACAGTAATTGTTAGACGTCTAAAGAATGCTAAGATTACTGACTGCTTCTAATGTTATTGGAATGAGAAAGAGGGGATTTCAGCATTGAGGGAGGTAAACTAGGGGGAAAGGTGGCATAATTGTGGAAAGAATCCTTCTTTAACTAGAAAATGAATTAAAAACAAAACAAAATAAACCCTTGTCATCTATTTTCCCACACACTAAATCCATGCTGATAGAGAACAACAGACATGTAATTAAAATATTCACTCATTATCCCAACTGTGGCCAAGAATTCTCAAGGTATAAGCTCAGAACAATTGTGCTAAATTCTACATTGGACATAGTGCCACAAGCAAATGATGATGAGAAAGCTAGATAGCTTTGCTCAATACCCAGGCATTTTATGGCTGGGCATTTTTTTCCCATCTCCGGGCTTGAACTCAGGGCCTGAGTGGTGTCCTTGGGCTTTCTCAAGGCTAGAGCTCTACCACTTGAGCCACAGCAGCATTTTCAGCTTTTTTCTATGACTGTTTTTTGGGCTTTCTCAAGGCTAGAACTCTACCACTTGAGCCACAGCACCAATTCCAGCTTTTTCTATGTATGTGCTACGGAAGAATCGAACCCAGGTCTTTGTGCATGCTAGGCAAGCACTGTACCACTAGCCCAAACTCCTGGCCTATGGCTGGGCATTTTATGCTGCCCTGAATATGGCTGCATAAACAGGAAGAAAACAATAAAGCAACATTGCTCTTTTACATTCAGATGTCTTTGTCTATATGCAAATTTTATCAAAGCTGTCTAAAATAAAAGGGATTCATTTTTCATAGGAAAAATTATTAATCACTGGAATGTTCTGGGAATATATATATATATATATACATGTATCAACATGTATCAAACTGGATTTTCCTTTTAAAGTTATTATTTTAAATGAAGAACTTGAGTGTATATAGGAAAGGAAAAAAACTGCTGTCAGAAGAGTTTTGAGGGATTGACAGTATTTCGTTCACTTTGTTTTGATTTTTAAATAAGAGCCAAAGTTTTTGATTCAAAGTTACAAGATTAGAAAAATCAGGCTACCGACAGTCCAGGCCTGATTCCAGATGCCTATTCTGGGAGTGTGTCCTGCAGTAGAATTATACCATCTCCAACCAGACAACCCTGAAATCAGAACCGCTGAGCAAAGTTCAATACTATACAGGATCTTCGCATGCGTACTTGCTTCATAGGAAAGCTGGTGGTGGCACGATGATGGATTTTGTGAAATCTTTCCTGGGGGGGCCTCACAGCCATTGGGACAACAAGTAAGAGTTGAGGTTCAGGCCAAACAAGCTCTGTCTTCCTCTCCCTCTCCCTTTCCCTCTCCTCTCTCAACATTTCCCTCTGTTGCCTGTGCCACAGTTGACCTCCTGGAAAATTTACATATGCCTTTGATGAAAGGAAATAAGAGCATATGACTGATAACATAGGAAGACAACACGACCTTCTTCAGTTACTAACAAGCACTCCTTTGCATTTTTCTCAACCAATCACAAGAAACTGGTAACTTCAATTCTAACATACTTGCAGCATTGGACCTCACTACAGGAGGTACCGACAGGCCTTGACGGCCAGGTCAGGGACAGCTTCTGCAGCAAGAAACTGGAACACCTTGATGCACAAAACGCATGCCCTGAATTCCTGGTAAAAACCTACAAGAGGTATTTTTTTGTAATTAAAACATTTTATAAAAGTGAGTTTCTAGGGATCTGGATTTGGCCTAGTGGTAGAGTGCTTACCTCTACTACTAGGCCATGCACGAAAACCAAAGTTCGATTCTCAGTACCACATACATACAAAAAGCTGGACTTGGTGCTGTGGATCAAGTGGTAGAGTTCTAGCCTTGAGAAAGCCCCAAAATAATGCTCAGGCCCTGAGTTCAAGCCCCAGGACTGGCAAAACTTTAAAAAATATTTAAAACTGAGTTTTTATATCATCTTTCAAATGTCATATTCTACAATCTAGTATACAAGAAAAAAATCTCTCTATGCAATCATTGGCACATAAATTTAAGAACATAGTTAAAATTAACCTGAATCTTTGTATGTCACAGATACATATTGATCTGTGGAATATATCAATATTTGTCTGTCAAATATATATCCTATCATAGACCTCTATATCTATATAGATATATTTTTATCTCCAAATTCATGTCAGTGACCTGGAATATCTAAGGACTGAGTCATCGATCTTGTATTTTTTAGATCTGATGCCCCCCTATCAAGGAGACCATGTGCCTATAGTTCCTATGGTCTTGGCTTATCTCACACAACATGATTTACTCTAGTGCCATCCACTTCCCAGCAAATGCCATTATTTTATCTTGTCCGGTGGCTATATGAAACTCCATTATATGTATGCACCCCATTTTTTTTTGCAAGTCCTGGGCTTGAGCTCAGGGCCTGAGCACTCTCCTTGGACTTTCTCAAGGCTAGGGCTCTACCATTTGAGCCTCAGCACCACTTCTGGCTTTTTTTTCTATATATGTGGTACTGAGGAATCAAATACTGGTCTTCATGCATGCTAGGCAAGCACTCTACCCCTAAGCCAAACTCCCAGCCCCAATGTACCACATTTTTTGTATCCATTCATCTGTATTGGGGCATCGGGAATTTTTCCATTTTTCCCACAAGAAGTTTTGAAACAAACCACTAATTTTACCCCAAAATATATTCAAGTAACTGGGAAATGTTTGTTTGGAAAAGAAGTGAAAGAAGAGGGATATTTAAAAACATTACTTATTTATTTATTTTTGTGTGTCATGGGGCTTGACCTCGGATTGGGTGCTGTCCCTAAGCTCTTCAGCTCAAGGCTACTGCACTATCCCTGGGCCTTGGCATAGTCCCTGAGCTCTTCAGCTCAAGGTTACTGCCCTACCCTGAGCCAAGCCCACTTCTCATTTTCTAGAGGTTAATTGGAGATAAGAGTCTCAGGTCCTTTTGTGCCCGGGCTGGCTATGAACCTTGATCCTCAGATCTCAGCCTCCTGAGGAGCTAGGATTACAGGCGTGAGCCACCTTGTCTGGCTTTGAAAAAACATAACTGATTTTGTTTAGGGTTTATATTTTGCAATAAAACTCCTCCTTAATAATTCAAAATCTTATCATCCAGATGTACTCATAAAACTGAAAACTGCGAAGTCACTACTTCTTCACTCATTATGCAAAACTACTTTCGTTTTACTTCAAGACCAACATACCTCATCAAGTTTATTTTAATACTTTACCTTCTAAGTTTTTATCTTAAATGTGAACTCTAAACTCCTCCAGGATTAATATAAAAGTATTCCTATTTTTGTATTTTACTTGGCTGTCTGTGTTATCAGGCCTACCTCATAATTGGGTTCCTTGCCTTCTGATTACTTCAATCTGTCCCCTAGTATAATTAGATTCAATTTAACTTCAGAATAAATTCTCTATTCTTTCTCATCTCACAAAGATCTTTCCAACCTTTTGTCTTCTTCTCTTGCTTCTTCCTGCCCTTCAGTTTTTCTTTCTTAAACATTGTTTCTACCTTACTGAGACTGAGCTGAAGCCCATCCCCCAGCCCATCAACATATACCTGCTATCAAAAATTCATAGAAAAGCCCAAATTGTCCTTTCTCCTCAGTTCCATACAACAAAGTTCTCTGCCACCCGTTAATTTTTCCCTTAAAGCATTTTAACATTCACTTTATTAATTTTCTTATTAGAAAAGTCTAGGCACTGAGTCTAAATAGAGACAATCTTCTAAAGAGCAACTAGAAGGGATAGGTCTTAAATTGGATTATTCCTGTGTCTGATAAGGAGGAATTCTATAATGCCAAATATAGACTCTACCTAAAGCTTAGGTCTTTATGATAAGGCCAAAGAGCTATGACAGACATGACTTTAATAGAACATTAACCTCCACCCCAGCCTAATCATTAGAGATGTGGGCTTGACTCCATCACTTTAAGGTAATTTAAATGGAGTTGGTAATTGCTTCGCTGAAATTACATACAATATGAAAATGTCGTTAGCTCAGGTTAAAGAATCTCCCTTAACTCTCCAGTGAGAGCCCCAAAATACCTGTGAAGTAATGCCTGCCTTGAAAGAGATGAGTTAAGACAGTTCACAAACATCACAGGTGTACAGACCAGGGAGCCATCTGGACCTGAGTGAATTCCCAGGTGGCACAATTAGTGGGGTGACCATAGCTAACTAAACAGTTCCTCTAAACTTTGGTTTTCTTATATCAAAAATGTCAGTGATAATATTACCGATGCCACAGAATGTTGGTGAGATTTAATGATGGTGTGGAAATAGATCATGAAACTGGTAGAGGGTGGAATAGAACTATGGTTTCATGATGATCCAAGAAGGATGAATGCATCTCGTAGGCCAAAAGATAAAAAGCAAAAATGGAAGTGTAGAGAGAAATGGGGACCAAGACATGAGAAAGGGTATCAATGTTTGTGAAGTAATGCACCTTCTATCTGGTGAATATAATGTAACTCTTCTATTAATTACAATAAAAATATATGAAAAAAGAAAAGAAAAAATGGAAATTTACATAGGCTAGATGAAGGCTGGCTAGGGTATATATTTATTTAGGATAAAAAGATTAGCTCACTGACTAATGTAGGTCTACTGAAATTAAGAACTATCAGAGAAGTACCATCCACTCTGAGATAGAATTGCTTACCTTTCCTTCTCTAATGGATGCTTGAATTGTCTCAATGAAAATATGTATTTAGTGTGGTTGTCCTGTCATTTCTATTATGTATTTTCTTAGGGACGTTTCCCTAAAATGTTAATTTCATGCTTCTTTTTAACAATTGTTATAAAACCAAGGAACTCTTGGGATCTAATTCCAGATCTTTTATTAATTTCTAATAATTCACCTAAAAATTAGCTGAGTTTGTTTGTATGCTTGGGATAGTAGTATGTAGCTGCTCAGGTCCACAAGGAGTTAATTGGTGACACAATAAATTAACTATTTCTTCTAGCATACTACATGACTTTAAAATAATGAGATCATAAGAAAAATAATTATTTTAGTTAAGAAATTCAAGAGCAGCTGGTCTCATATAGTGGACCAGATTATCTTCAGTGGCATATGCATTTTAACATATGGCATATGGTTATTGAACCCATAAACCAATTTTCTAAGTCCCTAGAATCCCTGAAGTCTTAGAATAGAAATTAAAAACTAGAATTTCAAATAAAATTCTTAAAATAGGAATTAAAACTGACAATCATTTCCTAAAGGGCTCAAAACCATTAAGATCTGCCAATTTCAGTTTCTAATTTACAAGGGATGTTTTTCAGTACTCTAATATTTGGTAATATCAGTACACTCCCTTCTGAATTCAGGAAGCTGAACTGCTGTCATTACAGTTTTTATTCTAAAAAATAGTACAGAGTAATTCTATGCAAGGGATCATCCATTATCATAAAGCTTTATGTGATATAGGTAGAAATAGCTTACCTATAGTAAAGAAAGCATCACCAAGGTTAAAATTAGAGTGATCTATCAAAGGATTTCAAGAAAAAAAATCATTTTTGAAAGAAAAACTTAAAACAGTCTTAAAAATAGAAAACAAGAGAGTTATTTCTCAGGTGAAACCCTAAAGCCAAATTAATAAAAATAATAATAAAAGTTCATTTCGACATCTAATAGCATTATTCGCCTGTTCCCTTCACCTCTTCTCAAGGTTAATAGGAAAGAGACACAAATGATCTGGTGTATACTTTCCATTTTATGGCTTACCACATCCACAAAGGAAGCAATCTCTCCCCCCCCCCAGGCGCTTCTGAATGTAATAAAAAAAAGAAACAAAGCAGGAAGTATCTTTCTTATTAAATGATAGTGTTCTTTGTACTAGTTCCCAATGAAGAGAGGAAAAAGGATGAGGGTACAAGCAAGGCCAATTCACTTACATTGGAACTGAATATTTGCTTAGCCAAACAAGTTGAAACTACAACTCCAAAACTTGGCATCCGAAAATAATTATACATTAAAATAAAAACCTAAAAATTACTTTGTAATTGAATGGCTATTTATCTAAGTTGTGGGAAGAATGATGAGCTAATAGAAGACATCACTAACTAAACAGTTAAATACATTCACTTATCCTATGCTTTAAAAAAATCACTTTAAGCTGAGCACTGATGACTCACATCTGTAATCTCAGCTAGCTACTCAGAAGGCTGAAATCGAAGAGTCAATATTTGAAGCCAGACTTGGATGAAAAGTTCAATTAATTACCAAAAAGCCAGAAGTGGAGCTGTGGCTCAAGTGGTAGAGCACTAGCCTTGGAGAAAATAACACATACAATGAGTAGGCCGTGAGTTCAAGCCCCAGGACTGACATTTTATGACTACAATGGAATAAACCAACTAAAAGCTACTTCTTCATGCATACAGATAGCTATCATGTATGAAGTTTATTTTCATCCAGAGTTAACAACACCAGCTCTAGCTGTTACAGAAATGTATTAACATCATATAAGAAATTACAATATGTTCATGGACTAGACTAATATGCTTGCAGTTATAGCACATGACAGAAGAATTTTCAAAGATTCTCGTAATTTGGGAAAAGAAATAGACTTGGGCTTTTATACCCACTCCTATTCTCTGCCTCTATTTCTTTGTACAATATACACTAGCAAAAGCCTTATATAAAATAGCAAAGAAAAAAAGAAACAACAAAAAAAACTCCTAAAAGACCCATTTTCTATTTCAGACCTGACCTTCCTTTTCTATCCAATCTTAAGACAAATTTCTTTCTCTTTTGCTCAAGTCAAACCACAGAATGGTGCACAGTTCCCACCGCTGTACAATGTGCTGCCTCATTCCCTTTACACTTGCTTACCAGAAACGTGAAAGAAGTTAGAAGACCCTAGCTTCTGAGGAAACTTGGGGACTTGTGTGAATTGTCTCAACCGGAATTGAATGTGTGCCTCTGAATTGGGATCATACCAAAAGCACAAAGAACGACTCAATGGAGGAAAGTAAATTTTAATAGGGGCTATTCACAGCCTGTGCATGACTAAAGACTACAACCTGCTTTGTCGATATCTCCCTAAGAGCAATCACCCTAATTCTCTTGAACCTTCAGTAGCTGCTGAATCTTTCACATGGCCCTACATCGATAATAGAACGCTAGAACACTCCTTTAGGCCAATATCAACAGAAGTAACTATAGGCAAAATAAAAAATGCAACTGCATCCATCAAAAGTCTCACTGACCTTGGCAGACACTGGCCTCCAGAGGAAGGAGGGCTTGCTGTGCCATTGGATGATATACAGGACAACTACATGGTGTTTTGCTCAAAGATGAAGTTACTCTGGCTATGAGTTGGAGGACCAGATACATCACAGTCATGGTCAAGTAGAGTTATCAACAATAGCAATTGGGTAATTCTAAATGTGCCCAAGAGAAGGGGAAGATTGCAGGAAGAGTAAAATAGTCTAGAGATTGGGTCTGGTAAGCCTGGTGAGCAGGTGCATGAGAATGGTCTCATTACTATGCACTGTCAAAGAAGATCTCAAAATGACAAAGGTTATCCTAGCTCATATCTTTCTCCAAGATATGTATCTTTCTGATCACGTTACTGGTCAAATTCAACTCTGAATTCTTTCTAGTTGTATACAGATGGTAAATTCTCTGCAGCTCTGCAGTGCAGTTATCCTAACAAGCTGGATCTTTGTGATCACAGTAAACTTCACTGACTCCAGGTATCACAGCACTTATTTCACTACAGAACTTCCTGGAAAGAGGTGTCACATCTGCTCTCCAACAGGCCAGCTCCTCTGGTGCCTTAATGAGTGGCTCCCAGGGTAAGCAATGACTTCAGTTGCTCAGTCATTCACAACATTTCTGGGGTTCCCTTATATTCTTTGTCATGGTGTGATCTGTCTGTCCTCCAGGGACTAGATATGGGCTCCTTAAAGCAAAGAGCAATTGGGAGCTTGCAAAACAAAAAGTGTAGCCACAGGAAATGAGGATCATTAGCCTCTATTCCCTTTGTCTAGGAAAAGAGAAAATCTGCAGGAATGCACACAAAATTCACTAGAGAGGAAAGAAGAAAAGATGGAGATATCTTTAGTGTTCTCTTCTTTCCATGCTACCAGATTCTCTTGCATCACTTCTGGAAATTTTTCCTGTTTGGCTCATTCTTCAATCACTCTTCTGGATCTTGCAATACAACAATCTCTTCTTTAATTTGTTTTTCCCCAAAGGAATGTGCTGTTGGGCTACTTCTGCTTCCCCTTTGGCCTTCAGATATTCCTATGCTCTTAATGCTCTCAGTTACTATATAAACATTTTCAAATGGCTGCAAATCCTGCAGGAGCTGGCTCCAGATACCTCTCACAGTCATCTCCCCTGCTGTGTTCATTCTCCTTCACCTGCCCTTGCCTCCCTTCAGTTTCTTGAAATCATCCCATCCCCTCCAGCCTTCACATAGCTGGCTAGAGACCAGCAAGCTCCTCTCTCTCCATGTGCATGTATGTACCTGCTGGTCCTTTGCATTTCAGATCCAAGATCTCCTCTTTGAAGAAAGGACTTCCTGACCTCTAATTAAGCGAAATTCTCATGGCAATTGGCCCCCGTTCTTCCCATTTAACACAACTGAAGTGTAATCATGTCTTGTATGGTGAGTGGATTTCTATTTCTCTCTGCACTAAGCTGTAAATTCCAAGAAGGAAGGACTATGTGTCTGGTTTAAGTCAATTAACATTATATACTCAGTGGTTAGCACAATGCCAGGCACATGAATGCTAAAAATAATGTGCAGTCCAAGTGCACATGTGAATTAAGAAATGCACACTAAATAAAATAATTGTGTACTCTAGTTCTCAGTTTCTACAACCATAAACTGAGGACTCTGACTAATTAACACCAAGGGTTTAGACATGAGAAAACAAATAATTCTTCTATTTCAATATCTGTGTTGCCAATGATAGGTTGAATGTAAATGTATACTAGCAACACATTCATGTCAACAAATAGAGATAAAAGTTGGAAATTTTTTCTGCTTCAAAAATTATTGGAATTCACATGCAATTTCAGACACATTTTTTTTGCCAGTGCTGGAGACTGAATTCAGGGCCTGAGCACTGTCCTTGGGCTTTTCCCTCCCCCCCACCTCAGGGCTAGTGATCTACCACTTGAGCCATACCACCACTTCCAGTTTTTCTATGTATGTGGTACTGAGGAATTGAACCCGGGTCTCCGTGCATGCCGGCAAGCACTCTACCACTAGGCCAAACTCCGGGCCCAACTTCAGACCCATTTACTAGAATACAATGTGCTTGCTACTTTGCTGTGAGTGCACACATAATCTATGAGGACAGTCATAGCCATGGCATAGAAACCTGACCTTCAAGTTCTTGTTCTTGAGTTAAAAATACCTGTGTCAGGTCTTTAACACATGCCTCATGTACCAAAGGCCAAGGCTGTCTGGAATAACCTATTAAACACTTAATTGGCAAGTACCATTAAAATAAAAAACTATACTTAAGATTGTTGTAGTGATTTGCATTTCCCTAGTAAACATTACTATGACTTTCAGAGAAACTTGAAAGAGTCATGGAAATGAACCACAGAGGCAAGGGCAGGCCCTTTCCAGCAACTCCCAGATGATTAGAACTAATAAGCAGTATAATGCAAATGGGTGGCCACAAAATCTGCATGCATATTTTAATTTTAAAGTTTAGCTTGGGAGCTGGGCACCAATGGTTTGTACCTATAATCCTAGGTACTCGGAAGACTGAGATCTGAGAATCACGGTTTGAAGCCAGCCAACACATGTACTTTCATGAGACTCTTATCTCCAATTAACTACTAAATAAGCCCTAAGTAGATATAACTCAAGTGGTACAACACTAGGCATAAGAAAAAAGTTTAGTTTTGTCTCCTTGCCTTTGTTTTATGTACCAGCCGAACTAATGACAAACCAGAAAGCACTCTACTTATTAGCCATATCCCCATGTCTTTTTGTTTGTTTTAGTTATTTTTTAAATAGGGCTTCTTATTTTCTCCAGAACTAGCTTAGACCATGATCCTCCTGTTTTTACCTCCTGCTCAGCTGGGATGACAGTTATATGCCACCACCCACCTTGTAGATGAAGACGGGATAATGCTAACTTTTTATTGGGCTGCTCCAAATTGTCTTCCTCCCAATCTTCATTTACCAAGTGGGTGGAATTGCAGGTGCGTGATACTGTGTCTGCCATAGATACTTACTTCTTAAGCCCCAGCTTAAAAGAGCCATGGCTAGAGCTAATAACTGGGAAAGTGAAGTGAACAACTCTACACTTGTATAACTGAGGACAATTACCCTGCCTAGGGATAAAGCCAGTTCCTCCACAGGGTCTGCAGGTGATATAGTTGGCTTTCAGTAGATTCTGTGTTTTAGCCTCACTCCAAGGCTACATTAACCTTCTTGCCATCAGACATGCCATTTCTAGCTAACACGCAGCAGGTTTCACATCTTCAGAAAAGCTGCCAATTTGAAGTTGTTCTGGAGAGAGCAGATTCAGTTAAGGCCCAGACAAAAAGCAAGCAAAATTACTTTAAATGCTGATATTATTTTTAAAGGGCAAATCAATTTCCAAAACTAAATTAAATGGAAAAGTCATTAAAAAGTCACGGTAGGGCTGAAACATGCATTTCGGTATATCATGTAGTCACTTAAATCAATTGAAGTTCAAAACCAATGACTCTTTGTCTCAGAGCACATAGTTTGTAAAATAAACAAATAACTATAGTACAAATATCCAAATGAAAGTCTGAATACTCTCTCACTACACCGTATCAAGTAATACAGAATATTACCTGTCTGTTAAAAGGAATCTTCTCATACCTTTCTTATCTTTGCATTGATTATAAAACCTGTGTTTTAAAAATAATTTACATTGTGAAAGCTATCATTGGAAACCATGGAGCTTATTTGTACATTTGTTTCTTTGTACATATGGCCATATAAAATGATGCTAATCAAAATGAACTTCAAGATATGGAAACAAGATGTGTGTGGGAGGATATACTGTTTGCACTTATTTCTTTTTCCTTTCATTTTTTATTATATTTTACTGTAAGGATAATGTATAGAGGGGTTACAGTTACATTCATCAGATAGGGGATACAATACTTCTCTAACTTTGATATACCTTCTCATGTTTTTGTCCCCCTTTCTCTTTCCCCTCCCTCTCTCAGTCATCTTGTTTTCCCCTTTTCCTTTCCTATTTCAAATAAACAAATAAATGTGTATACAGTATACCAGGTAACAAAGTCAGATACAGCTCGGATACAGTACCCACATGAGATTAACTATAAGTGGGGGAAAAAGAAAAGAAATAACTTCACATAGTGCATTAAGAAAAACAATCACAAAGATGAACCTCTTGTTTCCATAACGTAGAGTTCATTTTATTAATCTCATTCTTTATGACCATATGTATATAGCTTTTGTAGTATTGTAATCCTCTGCTAGAAGAATCCTAGATGTGCACTAATTATTACAAATGAGGAAAACCACTGAGCCTATGATCCCTTGGGTCTGGTTTATTTCACTTAATATGATTTTTTCAAAGTTTTCCTATTTCCTTATGCATGGGGTGATGTCATTCTTTCTGATGGCAACATAGAATTCCTTTGTGTATAAGTACCACATCTTCTTGATTCATTCATCTACGGAGGGGCATCTGGGTTGGTTCCATATCTTTGCTATGGTAAATAATGCTGCAGTGAGCATTGTTGTGCTAGTGGCTTTAGAATGTCCTTGTTTCTGGATGAATGGGTAAATGCCAAGGAGTGGAATTGCTGGGTCATAGGGGAGATCTATGTTTAGTCTTTTGTGGAACCACCCTACTGCTTTCTATAGTGGTTGAATGAGTTTACACTCCCACCAACAGTGTAGTAGTGATTCCTCCTGGCCACATCCCCACCAGCATCTGTTGTTATTAGATTTCTTGATAATGGCCATTCCAACTGGAGTGAAGTAGGATGTCAAAGTTGTTTTGATTTGCATTTCTTTTATGGCCAGAGATGTTGAGCATTTCTTCATGTGCCTATAGGCCATTTTTATTTACTCTTCAGAAATTTTTCTCTTGGGGCTGGGAATTTGGCCTAGTGGTAGAGTGCATGCCTAGCATGCACAAAGGCCTGGGTTCATTTCCTTGGTACCACATACATACAAAAAAGCCGAGTGGTGCTGAGGCTCAAGTGGTAGAGCTCTAGCCTTGAGAAAGTCCAAGGATAGTGCTCAGGCCCTGAGCTCAAGCCCAGGACTGGCAAAAAAAAGGAATTTTTCTCTTTAAGTCCACCATGTAATATGATGGTTGTTTCTTTGAAGCTTTGTTTTGGAGAAATTCATTTTTTTAGTTATAGGTATATTTTAGATATGAGGTCCTTGTCTTTTATATGGTTAGTTAAAATCTTCTCCCACTCTGTGGGCTTTCTATTTAACTTGCTAGCTATGTCCTTTGCCATATGGAAGCTCTTGGTTCTGATACAAATATAGGTCTGAGGGCCAATGGAATAGAACTGAAGACCCAGAAATCAACCCACAGACCCAGGGCTACCTAATCTTTCATAGGGGAGCCAAAAAAATAACATGGACGAAAGAAAGCCTCTTTAACAAATGGTGCTGGCAGAATTGGTGAAGCACCTGTAGAAAACTAAAGCTGGCTCCTTATATGTTACCCTGCACCAGAATTAACTCCAAATTGATCAAAGACCTTGAGGTAAAAGCAGATACCCTCAAAACTTTACAGAAATGAATCAGAGAAGCAGTAGGACTCATTGGCACAGGATGAAACATTCTTAATAAAGACTCAGAAACACAACAAATTAAAGAAATCTTTCTTTCATTCTTTTCCTCTGGCTTATTCTCTATGGTCACTGTTTTTGATTTCCATATCCTTTGTCTTATACATACATTCATCTGATTTGGAGAAAGGAAGGGAATCACAGATATGGTCGGACAAAGAATGAACCAATGAAACAGCGATACTCATTATGCAATATATTGATAATGAGTTTTACAATTTGGAGGGGGGGAAGTTGAGTCAGGGAAAGGGACAGTGGCAGAAAACAAGGGAAGTCGTAACACTGAAACAAAATGTACTCATTACTATGCTGATGTAATTATAACCCCTCTGTACATCACCTTTGAAATAAAAAATATCATCGGAGAATTTTTATGACTTGATATCAAATATGCATATAATTAAAGTTAAAAATGTCCTTACTCCCATTTATTTTTCCTATATTCAAGCAAAATGATATCCACCCATTATAAATATTTGTCTTTGAAATCCATTGTTTCAAAATACGTATCTTCTAGTATTTCTTTTCCTCCATGTATAATTTCTAGGTTGCTGACATTCCAAACAAAAGCAAGAGATACAATGCAGTTCCATCATGACAGGGGTTCAGTGATCACGTGATCTCCTCTCAGGTTGGGAAATGCCAAGCCTGAAAAGCAACTGCTGTCAGCCTGGCTCACATCCTTATGGAACAAGAGGTGCCTGATTTTTTTCTTCTTCAAACACAGGGAAAATTGCCAGATTTTTCTTTAAGACATGTTGAAGGTAAAAAAATCTGTTACTTGAAATGGTTAGCAGATTAATAGAAGGCACTGATGCAGAACCAGATTATGATATGGCCATAAAGTCATTGGGTATCTAGTAATTATGACAGAAATGATTTGGGAAAATTTTTTGTCTATCAGAAAGAAAGAAGCCCTGGGGTCTCAAAGCACTTGTTCCAGGTTTCTGCTGAAGTTAGGTTCTGCCTGTATTCATCTCACTGTACCGAAACAGATGCATGGAAGCCAATTTTCCTGGGATAATAATAGGGGTTTTATGGTTTTCTCCCCTTTTTCTTCTGTCTTCCCATCCTCTCCCTCCTTCTTCTTTTTCTTCTCATCCAGATACAACAAGTTGAGATTAGGCCAGTAACTGATTTTCAAAACTACAGTAATATGTTCCTCCCTTTCTTAGTCTTTAAGAGGATGTGTTACTAATTATGTATACTGACATACACCATAAGAACATGACAACTGGTCTAAATAAGTTAGTAGTCTTCCTTTGTAAAGGGCAATGAGATCTTCTGAACAATGACATACCAATGTCAAGGGGAGGGGAACCTATTCTAGAGCAGAACTGGCTCATGCTGTAAGTAGGACAGCCCTTATTTCATCAATCTGTCTTCCTTTTCCCTCCCTTGATCTCCTGATAGACTACTTTGTCCAACAGAACGATAGTGACAGTGACACATTGGTGACACATTACTGGTATAGTCACTTTAATATTACTAAGGCTGACAGCTTTGCCAGAGGAAAATACCCAAATGTTTTATCTTTCTGTGGAGTAGAAGCAGTCAGTTAATTGCTCTGACTCTCAGCTTTTTAAGGGAAAAGAGGGGAGTGTGCAACTCCCATTTCCTTTATGAGCAGCTGGAAATGTTTCACTCTTTGATTCAGCCCTAGTATACCAAAATAAATCCTTGCTTAAAGCTTCGAAGAAAATAAAATAAAATAAGGGAAATGGAGTTGTGGCTCAAATGGTAGAGCACTAGCTTTGTGCAACAAAGATCAGGGACAGAATCCAGGCCCCAAGTTCAAATCCAAGACCAGCACCAAAGAATAAATAAATAAAATAAAAGGAAAAGAGGAAAAATGCTTCCCTCTTACCTATTTGACACTGTTGTTTGACAAGATTCAAATACCTTAATAGGTAGAAGTACTTTTTGAAATTTTCTCAGGATCTGTCACTAACAGGTAAGAACATTAGGTTAATGTAAATAGAGTAAAACTAGAACTCTGAGAAAATTATCTCAAGGAAAGAAAAATACAGCTGAAGGTAATGTTTGTTTTAACTTACTTAGATTGGATTTTTAACCATTATCAAACACACAAAGAAATCATGCTTTCCCCACACTTTGTCCTTGCTTAGGGAGAGAGAGTTCAAGCTAAAGATATTATTATTGTCCTCATCATTACTATGGCAAAACGCACCTGCTAGTCACAATTCACTAATTCTGGAACATATGGCAGTTGCTTTCCATGCTGAAAAATAATGGGCATATGTTGTCTGGTTAAATGGCACATCAAATAGGTTTGAAAGCTGAATCACAGCAATCATTAGGTACAGATTTATATTTTCACAATTAAATGATCACCAAGCATCCTCTTCCTCATCAACTTTTCTTCAATTCTATTTTGCTTCAGAACTATTTTTGGTATAAAAGAAATGTCCTACCATGGTGAGTTACTCTTACTGTGTCTTCAATCTGATGAGTCCTTCCCCAGTTACAGACAGTACCCATATGTTTCTTGGACTATAACTAGACTCTGGCATTGTTCTAAGAACAGGAAGAAAACTTTGAATCCATTAATCAACTCATTTTGAGCCCAGATAACAAAGCAATCTTCAGAATGTCTTTGCCTTTGCTTTCTCATCTTTTCATCATTTCTATAGAATTTCAATCTCTCCCACTGCACTATAAATACATTGAGATTCACTCTGATCTATGTTTTATTCCTCTGTAAGGCTATTTCTGTTTGTATGTCTTGCTCACAAACATCCATGAAAGTCTTGATGATACTGTTTTCCTGGGCACAGTTTTGCTAGAATGATCTGTTTCCATTGCTAAGTATTGAATTGGAAGAAGAACTAAGCAGTTTAGTCTATTCTCCAAACTTGTCCTCACAGCCCTACCCATCATAAAAATCACTATGGGGGAAGGGAAAAAGCAATAGAATAGTTACATATTTCACATTCTCTGTGATATTAAAGAACCAAGACAATGTTATAAAAGGGAAGTCATATACTCATTTGCTGATAGATGGAACAAGTTCCATTAGAGGTGTAGCCAAGCACAAGAGTTCATTTTGCTTGAGAGGCTGAATGTGCAGTGGATTCTCAAGTGCATTATCTTGTCTAGCTCAAAGCTCATACAATATCCATTACCTCTGAACAGCGGCTATAAAATCCTTCAATGATCAATGGGTAAGTTGTTTTGATAAATACAAATTATGCATAAAATATTGTGATTTAAGACATTATTGTAGTTCTTCAACTGCTCGATATTTATAGTAAGTTTATGTCAAGTATACACCCCTTTTCAGGGGAACCCATGAATGGTGAATAAGTGTCAGATGTGGTGGCAAGCAAAGTCTTGATTCAATATGGATCACTGTACAATTGTTCAGTATGGCAATAGATATAAGAGTTCCACTACATAGGCACATTGCATCTTCTGCTAGATTGGGAGAATGACAGTATGATTGGCCCAGGAGTTGTAACAACAATGAAATAAATGTTAGTGTGATTTTCTGCCTTTTTTCATTGATGGTAGCCACAGAAAGACACAGTCCCCAAAGACACAGTTAAATATTTCCTTTGCATTTAATACTATTCTCAGGACACCATCACGCATTTTTCTAATGTCCTACCACAGCTTCAGAAGAAAAATAACATCTTTTAATTGGTAATACAGACTGATAAATTTGGCTTTTTCTTTCTCCTCCTTTGTCAATACATAGTGCAGTAAAGTACTGAGTTTACTATTTTGGAGAACATGAGTTTCCAGTCTGTTCTTTCTGTAAGAGTGATGAGTCACCTTAAAGATTCTGCTCATGTGTCATAAAGTACAGTTATTAAGGTTAAAATGAAGACTCAGAGAGGAGAAACTTGAAGGAGGGAGTATCCAAGAACAAACACAGCAGAAGGAGGAAGTACTGATCAGACTTTGTAAGAGGATTGGTGCATGGTCCCTGAGGAAGCTCTTGCAGTAGAGGGCAGAGGGCAGGTGTGAGAGGGGCTGCCGCCTTGGAGGATAAGAAGAAAGCCTGACATGAAAGTGCAGCCTGTCTTAAACACGGGGATGAAGCTGGAAGGAACACTGGTGTTAGTTGAGCAAAGGAAGATTATCAGAAGCTCATCAGTAGACATCAGTCTAGCAACTATAGAAGAGAAAAATGCTAAACTAAATGCCATCCTGGCAAAAGACACTACAAAACAAGTGAGCAGGCTTACAGGACAGAAACCTAACAACAATGAAAGAAAAAGAATGACAGAACACAGAAGAGATTTATTGGTATGCCAGATGTTGTGGAATTACCCGCTGTCCCATGATCCTACTACCTTCTTCTTCCGCATGTGCTCCTCCTGAGAGTGCTCCCCTAATAAACAGAGAAATTTAAAAAGCACGAAGAGAGGGAGGAGGGATGGAAACTCTTGAAGACTGCACAGAAACCTCTTTGGAGGAGGGATATTTATGTGGGAAGGGTAGAAGTTTGAGCAAACAACTTTGTGATAATCAGACTTTTATTAGATTACTATAAAGCTTTGATATTTTATTACACACACACGTATATATATATATATATATACTAAACCCAAATTTTTTCCCACCAAATGCCTCAATGACAGAAAATCCAAAACACAAATATGCCCTACTGAGGGCTGAGGGTGGTGGCATATGCCTACAGTCCTACTTGTTTGGGAGGTAGAGATGGGAAGATTACAGTTTGAGATCAAGATATCTATAAACATCTGATAATCAGACCTACCTAATAATACAAGCCAATACGGTGATACTTGAAGCTACTAAATAGAGAATTCATATTCTTCCTCTTTGTTCAATACTAACACAACCAGAAAATCTCTGGTAACGATGATAGAACAAATATCCCATGGTCACTGGTGATGCAAAGTAAAGGATGAGCCAGCACAAGACCCCCTTAGGGATATGCAGCACTATTTCACGTTTTAAGGAGAATAATGAAATCCCCTGGAGCTGTCCCATAAGAATCAAGAGAAAAGAATCACATGGTAACCAAGAGCAAGCCACCCATGTTTTTTGTTGTTGTTGTTGTGGGGTTTTTTGCCAGTCCTAGGCTTGGGCTCAGGGCCTGAGCACTGTCCTTGGACTTTCTCAAGGCTAGAGCTCTACCACTTGAGCCTCAGCACCACTTCTGGCTTTTTGCTATGTATGTGGTACCGAGGAATCAAACCCAGGTCTTCGTGCATTGCTAGGCAAGCACTCTACCACTAGGCCAAACTCCTGGCACCAAAGACACCCTTGTTTAACAGGGACACTTAACTAAAGTTCACAAGACATATTCATAAGCAATTACATCGACACAATTCAGTGATATACCTCAGGTATAGATAGAGCTGTGCTGTACGTATGCCACAGTGAGCTATATTTAAGGTTCATATCCTCAGGTATAAGTGAACGAGACAGGTAACCTAAGTCTATACCACAGTTTCCTTCAGCCTATTGGCTCTAGAAGTGTACATATTTTGACTAAATGTGTATAGACCACAAAACAAAGTGATGTGAAAGGGAAACTCAGATTATCATTGGTCTCCTCACTTCATTCCTGTAGAACATGTTCAAAAGACAAGATTATACATAGGTCACATTACAAGGTTGTACCCTGGACCTGTCAAAGGAAGTGTATCTGCCCTGTGAAAAGCACCGATTCAGTTCAGCATGAGCCTCAGGGATTACAATCCACGGATCATCAGGCAGTGAATGTACTGGACAACTACAGGCTTTTCCTGTTTGGGAGGGGTAAAACACCATCTCTGTCATATAATCTTCCATTTTCCAAAACAAACCTGTTAGATTATTGGAGCAGTCATCGAGTTATGTGACTTTGAACTCTTTCAATGCCTAATCAATATTTAGAACTCTGAAATGTTGTTTTCCACAATGCCAAAAATCACCGAGTATATAAATAGATGAGGAACATCTGGTATTTCATTATTCAGAGCTGACAATTTCATGAATTTCAGATCTACTATTTATTTTTATATATAATAGAATATTCCTTTGCACTCTACTGTGAGTTCCAAGTGTCAAATGGCCTTTTGAGGTGACTTCTCAAAAGATCTCCTGGAGATTTTTCCATGTCTAGAATCAAAATATTTTATAGATTTAGCACTGATGTTAGCACTGCTGATTCTGAGCAGTTACTGAGGAATGAGGTCTTTTATAGCCTCCTAGGAAGCATCTTTATTATTCCAGAACAGGAAAGGTCTAGGTCCCTAGAACAGGAAAGGTCTATGGTTACTGTCCCCAGAATGAGGCTCTGCACTCACTGTTTTGGATTGACACAACAATGCCAAAGGCCTCACCTGCGTTCAGAAGGGCAGTATGAGAAAGTGAGAAAAATGAGAGGTTCACAAAGATGTCAGTTGAAATCAAAGACTGATGAGTGAGTCTTAAATGATACCACCTGTTAATAGAATTCAAGCCTGAATGGAAATGTGGACCTGGTAACATTTATATGGTCTCTTTGTAATGCATAAAATCTTGATAGCCAGAGATAAGAAAGGAGTGTTTAATCCAGTGAGCAGCATAAGAAAAGACTGGCAGAAGGAGATCTGAGAAAGTTGAGTAAGGCATTTCTTTCATTTTCTAATGAGTAAGGATGATTCATTAGCTATGGATCAACTGTGACCTGAAGTTGTAGATTGTAAGGTTTGGCAAAGCCAAAACTACATCGTTTGCATCCATCACCACTTAGCTAATGTGTAGTTCACAGCACAACCCAGTGACCTGAAGATCGGAAGAATGATAATTTGCTCAATAAATGTCTGTTGGATAAATAAAAATGTCTTGTTTAAAAAAAAAACTACTAGATGATTGGGAGAGGATGGGGGAAGGGAAATGGGGATAAAAACATGAGAAGGGGTATCAATGTTTGAGAAGTAATGCACCTACTACTTGGCAAATGTAACTGTAACCCCTCTATATATTACCCTGAAATACAAAATAAAATAAAATAATGGGAACTACAAAAAAACAAAAAAAAAGATTTCAAGGTTTGGGTGAAGCACAGGATATGTAACGTCTCCTAGTTTGAAAGGATGTTTGAGCTTGTTTGGGATAAGTTAGAAGTCATCTTGAAAAAGTAAGAGGGTAGTATAAAATCAACAACTTGAAGGTTATGTTTCATTAGCTATATAAGAAGAGCTGTAATATGATTGTTTAGGCCCTTTCTAAATCTCAGATCCCCTGTGTGGTTTTTCCTTCAAATAGTATACTTATTTAGGATTCACATAACACACACAAAAAAGTTAAATGCAGTGAGTTCACCAAACAGTTGTGACCCATAGAATCGTTCACACAATAGTCTGTGAAGTTCTTTAGACAGTGGCCATGACTCACTAGTGTCAGGCACCACGGTCTAGACATGCTGGAATTTTTTCGGACTCATCCAAGATGTAATGTTGAACATTTATTACGATCCCATATAGGAAAATACCACTAGAAAACAGTCCGTTGAAGTTTAATTTTCAAGATAGGCAAGTAAGAGAGAATACCAGAAATGACAAGAAGCAGTCTCATCAGAGTCCTATCAGCATGTGCACTGTGTTAGACCATGTTCCATTCTATTTTATGTTCCAATGAGTTACAAGCAAGAGATTTCCATGATTTTGTGAGCAACTACATGCAAATCAGTGACTTAGTTCCTCTATACAAACCTTAAGAAACACCTAGTAGAATGATTTAAATGGAGTACATATTACCAAAATTACTTTTCTCAATCTGAATTACTAAAACCAACTTGCAACTTTGGATTTTTCTCTGAGTTCAGAAGTTCTTGCCCATGATGAAACAGAGGTGGATAAACATTTGTGAGGCTTATTCACCAATTACTTCAAAACTTTGATGAAAAGGGTTGTGTATTCTCTTTGACCTGTCTGTCACGAGGACATCATTGGGTCTTTGTGACATGGATATCAGAACAGGACAGTTATATCTAGCATCTGCTGGAGATCAGTTCCAGCATTCCCTGTGGATATCAAAATCTGCAGATGCTACAGATTAAATATATGTAAAGGGATGTATATATGATATATACAAGAAGGGGTAAATCTGTATATAACCTACAAATACCATTTAAAATGATCTCTAGATTGTTTATGGTACTGGCATAGTGTAAATGAAGTGTGAGTATTTATGGAATTGTATTATTTGGGGACTAACAGAAAAAATAATAGTATGTTTTATACATTTACAATTTTTAAAAATAATTTTTGATCTATTATTGGCTAAATGCATGAATGGATAGTTCACAAATAGAGGGAGGGTTATCTATATAAAAACTCTTTTCTATTCACTAAGGAAAGAAACCTTTTGAATGAGATCCTGGATTAATTTTCCTTATTTTTAGAAAATACGACATAGTATGATCTTGTAAACAAGCATTAAACTAGTGCATGTTGTTGCATATAAAATCCCCTTGAGTACAGAAGTTTGACATTGAAACAGAGAAATAAAAATATATACTCAAGTCTGTCGTTTTTGCTTTATAAATAGCTGCCTTAGGGGGGGAAATGTGTCTTTGTTATATTCATTCAAATACAACATATGGTGATTTGCCCTAATGGACCCCTGGTCCATTTGGTCAGACTTCAGTGAAGGAGATTCTAATCTTCTAATTAAGAGCAAAGTGACTTTCTTGGCAAAAGAAAAACGAAGCCAGTCTTATAAATCCACAATCTTTATGCATCTCTGCTCTTCTGGGGCTATGAAATAGATTATTTCCTCTTTCTCTCCAAACCAAGATACAATCACTTTCAAAGACCTACTCCTAAATTCTAGATTAACAAATACTCAGCCAACCTCTGAAGTTCCAGTCGGGATGAACTGAACACCTCCCAAGTAGGAACAAAAATAATGTAAAAGTAAGAGTGATTTTTACCAGGCACCAGTGACTCATGACTGTAATCCTAGTTCTTCAGGAGGCTGAGATCTGAGGACTGTGGTTCAAAGCCAGCTCAGGCAAGAAAATCCATGAGATTCTCATTTCTAATGCTCAGAAAAAGCTGTAACTCAAATGGTAAACTGCTACGAACAGAGAGAGGCTCAAGGACAGTGCTCAGGCCTTGAGTTCAAGCCCCAGGACTGGTAAAATTTAAAAAAAAAAGTGATTTTAATGTCATAGAATAGAAATATGTCCATGACAAATAGACTACAGGAAAAGCTCATGGGAGAATATTCCATGATAGGGGTTGAAAGCTGGAGACTACTCAGAGAACTGCATCTAATATCCCAAGAGTTTAGTAAGTTTATACAACCATTAAACAACAAATGGCCTCTACAGAAAAGACTTCTTTGGAAAAATGGTTTAGAAAAAAATCCATGGAAGCCGTACACTTTTAAAAACCTGTTAGAAAGTCCCCCAAATGGTCTCCAATTTCTTTTCAAAAATTCATTCATCCCTTTGGAAAAGGAAAAGAAAGCCCTTCCTAGGAGCAGATCCTGCAGGGGTACTTTTATAATTTTATTATTTAATTCTATCACAATCTTTTGGAGATAAGCTTTACTATCTTCATTCACATATGAATAACTGAAGTTCAAAGACATAGCAGAAAAGACTGATGAGTGGAATAAGGTAAGACCATTCTGGGTAACTTGTTTCATAAAGATCCCTAATGGTGTCTTTTAGCTATGTTGGCTTGAGCTCAAACATTATTATTTCCTCCTTTTAGAATATCTCTTTGGGCAGGAAAATTCTGCTGTCATCCCTTCAATTGCAGATAGTGTCCAAGTTTCATGAGCTTATTTATACCTAGAGGCAAAAATGGAATGAGCAGCATACAGCACAAGCAGCAGATGGGGAAAGATCCTGCCATCTTGTTTGTAAGCCAATGACAGGAGACAGCTGTCCACAGCATGTGGAGAGAGGTCATAGGACATTCTGGACTGACAAGACTGCTGGTATCCCCTTAGTTTCTTAGATGAACAAGATTCAAAACAGCACACCAGGAGCCAGCTCAGCACCCAGTCTCACCTGCCAATGATGAGCATGTAGCTGGGGAGCACAGTTTAAGCCTGAATTCAGCCTGGCTGGGTTAGAATCTGGTCCCCAATCTGGTTCCCAATCTGTAATACTAGAAGTTGTTTAATCTCTTTCTGATAAGTAGCCCAGGGTTGTCAGAAGCATTAAATAAATTAATATATGTAAATTTCTTCACGCATTGTCTGATACACTAGCACTCAATGCTAATGGACTTAATATCGACTGTGGTCAATATTTATCATTTCTACAACTAATACTAAAAATGAAATCCTAATGTTGAGTCTTCAAAAGAAGGCTATAAATAAGAACAAGACTATAAACAGCTAAAACAGTAAAAAAAAAAAAAAAAAGAAAGAAAAATCTTCCCTCCATTGACAATTCTCGTGCATGCCAAGTAACCTTGTGAACTTTTTATTTTTATTTTATTATTATTATAAAGTTGATATACAGAGGGGTTACAGTTACATAAGTCAGGCATAAAGTACATTTTTTTTGGATAATGGCACCCCATCCCTCACTCTCTCCCAGTTTTTTCCTCTCATCCCCACCCACAAGTCGTGTAGTTCATTTTGAATATAGTGTCTCATGAGTACCACACTGAATTTGTTCATCCTTTTCCCTCCATTTCTGGTCAATGCATCTTTGTAAGGAAAATTTCAACTATATAGCTCCCACAGTATCACCATAGGAAGTGAAAAGTTAGAGACACTGGAGGTCAGTAATAAAAAGACTAAATTTCATATTAGTGTTATTTGCATGTAATTAGGTTCTTGGCAATTTGGATTTGACACATAAGAATGAATATATTATTTACCTACCCCAAACACTGTAAGGTAAGAATCAAAGATGGAAAAGATTAAGAAGCTATAGAATTACAAAATAGAAGAGGATGCACCCTTACAACTAATACAGAGGATCCAACTTTACAAAAGGCATCCTTCTGGAAGAAGTAAGCCATCCCTATGGTAAAAAAAATAACTAATTTCTCATCAGATTATGTGAACACCAGAGGAATGTGCATCCATATGGTATTTAGTGACCCTGCATATTTCTGTGCTCACCAAGAGCCAAAAGAGCAAATCATCCTTCTGTAGAGGTGAGTTTGGGGAGAGTGCTGACAATGATGAGAGCACACCCCTGCCCCTTTTAACCAGTATGACATGTGTTATGCTGGAAATGAACTTCACAACTTGGGGGTGGAAGGAGTGAGTCAGGGGGAGGGATAGCAGGAGAAAACAAGGGAGTGGATCACAATGTTCACCAAGAATTGTACCAGTTCCCTTACTTATGGAACTGTAACCACTCTGTACATCACCATGCCAATAAAACAAAATCCAAGACCTAAACCACACTATCCATGTGGCTAGCAAGTAGTTCTCATGTAGGAACATGACTAGGACAGATGCTAGCTACAAGGTTCACTGAAATTCAGTCTGAAAGTGCTTTTTTTGTTTTATAACATGGATAACAGAGATGTCCTGCTGTATACCATCTATAATCATGGCTGATTATATGACTGTAAAGTCACCTTTACAGTCTCTGTGTTAACATAATGATGTATGGATTATCTTAATATGCAGATATTGTCAGGAATATTCTTAAACTACAGAATTGGGTGGTGCCTGTCTTCGAAGGTAGCTGTGGGACTACTAATAATCAGAGGAAATACTTTCCCAGACAAGACAGAGAGACAAAACAAACCAAAAAAATGGAAAACTCAACTGTCCATATGTCCTGTTTGATAAGATTGGAGCTCTATGCATTCACATGCGCATCTAGTTACTCACTAAACTCTTCTGAGTGCCTAGTATGCATCATGTGCTCAGCTAAGTGTTGTGGATTAAAACACATGTGCCTTGCCCTCAAGAAGTACTCAGTCTTATTTGGGGAGACAGCAACTAGCAATGACTACTTAGAATAATATGTGCTAGGAAAAATGTGCAAAAATATGAAGGTCATCCAAGGACTCATGAAAGAAGCTAACAAACCAAAATCTTCATACAGAGAGCTTCTTTTCTATTGAACTAAATTTCCTAGAACTAAAATAGATGGATTATGAATAAGAAGAAATGGCTACACTGGGTGCCTTGACTTGATCCTTCTGTGTTAGAGTCAGAGGTAGGAAGAATACAAGCACTTAACATTAAGCTGTTTATTCATAACTTAAAACTAGCTTTTGTATAACAAATGTATGTAAAGCAAATATGACATGCACAAGTCAATGTAAGAATAGCTGGAATGTTCAGGACATTTAATGAAGTAATAACCTCCACGGGTAAAAATAAAATAAAACTAAGGAAGAAAAACTAATAATTTCCAAGCTGGATGCGGTGGCTCACACCTGTAATTCTAGCTACTTCTGAGGTTGAGATCTGAGGATCACAGTTATAGCCAGCTGGGAATTAAAGAACCTGAGACTGTTATCTACAATTGTGGCTGAGGCTCAACGGGTAGGGTGGTAGATAGCCTTGAGCTAAAGAGCCCAGGGACAACACCCAGATACCATGACCTACCAAAAAAAAAAAAGAATAATTTCTAAACAGTCAAGGGATCTAGAGATCTTTTTTCTATCACTCTCCAACTAATTAATCACATTTCCTTAGGCAAATCCTCTCTTCCAGTCAGTGAATCTGTGTCTCTGAAATGAAATGAGAAGGTTTAAGTTTAGGTTTTCAAATTACGGACAGCATAATTGAGAACTGAGCTGGAATAGGGGAAAATTAAGGGGAGGAGGCATAGCCAGTGATCCAACTCTACCTCTTGTACTTCTCTATATACTGGAATTGTAGGGAAGCAGTTGCTAGTGGAGAATGATCTCATCTTGAAAATCACTGAGAATCCTTTAATACTATCTGGGTGAGTGTACTATTCTATTATCTAGTAAATGCTAATTAGATAGCTAATTGTAATTAATGTTAATTTTGTAAATAAGGAACTGATATATTACATAAAATAGAATATTACTCTTATACCTAAAATTAAAGGAAATGAATGACTAGCATCTTCTTGTTTTATTACAATTGAAAGTCTACTGCCTGTTAAAAGTTACTTAAACCAGAAGTTGCTGAGTATATCTGGTTGGTATTCTTTTTGACCTACTACCCTGGTTTCAATTTTGTTTTTGTCTTATCTCTGAGAATTCTACCCTTAAAAATAGATGAATGGAGTTTCCTCCCCTCTAAACTCCCCTGTCTCTCCCTCTCTTTCTCCCTGCCTCCCCCCTCCCCCTCAATCCTTGCTGGTATGCAAGACAACCATTATCTAGAAATTTCTATGTTTCTAGTTTGGGTTCTTGTAAAGACTATTCCATCTGTGTTTTAGAAACTCCCTAAAATTGCCATGGTCTTGTAAGCATCTGCTCTGTCTTTCTGAATTGTCCCAGCTCTGCCTCCCCCAATAAAAGAGCTACTCATCTTTTAAAAACTATTTAATCTTCTTATCTTCTCTGACTTAAACCTTAGTCTCGGCATAAAAATTGAGAATTTCTACTTTTGAGATCCAATTCTATCCTTGGCTGACAAACTATAGTATCTTTAAAACTTTATTGCTAATCTATTAGCCTGGAAACTCTTGGAGAGAAGAAATTCGAATTTGTTTTTGCAACCTCATGACTGAGTACAATGTGTGACACATAGTAGGTCTTTCAAACTTTGGGAAACATGCACATCTATATGAATGAATGAGGGAGGTAGGAAATGCTAAACCAAACTGGTGTGGGAATAGAAAATACTCCAAAGCTAAAAGATACTTGATTATAGACACTGAAAACATTCTTCTTAACAATTCTGCAGACTATCTTTCTTCTGTTGTCTTTTCTAATATCTTACCCACACTTAGTGGCTTAAGACACAATTTTAGGTGCTCCTAAGATACTATTTAAAGGATACACACAGTGAGAAAATATGTAATCTCTTAAATCATAAGGAAAAGAACAGATCAGTGAAAATATTTCTGAAAGTGTGTGTGTGTGTGTGTGTGTGTGTGTGTGTGTGTGCCTTTTTACTGAGAGCTGGAAAAACCAATCAATGATCTAGGTCATTAGAGCAGAAGATAACAGATCAAGGGCCATGCAGGACTACAGGGCATGATGTCAGAGTAAGATTTCCAATTTACTACAGAGTCAAAAATATTCTAGAACAAAATCAAGGGACTCCAAGGAGGTGGAATAGTCAGATTTGACTGAGTTGGGAGGAGAATGCATTATTTTATGTGCCAATTTTTTTTGGATTGTTTTGGAAGACATTTTACTGTTTTCAACCAGAAGAAGAGAGGTATGGAGATAAACAGGGTGAAAAAGGAAGTTGATTGCGAGATAAAAAGAAAAAGAGAATTATACCAAACTTTTCCTTCACCACAGATGATTTATCTTGTTTGGAAAGCCTACTCTGTGCCATTCTCGTTAATATATCTGTGCTACTCTGTGTCTAGGGTTTCACTGGCTGGATTTGTCATTGAATTTACAATAGAACCATCACAAATTGGAGTAAGTCATTTTTTTATCTCCTGGGTACTAAATTTAGGCCACATACATTTTCTTAAATTGTCTTTTACTCTATTTGTACAGTCATTTGTCTTTTTCAAAATAGCACAGTGTGTGTTTATATGCTCTGCTTGCAGGGACACTAAGAACATTTGGCTTCAGAGGGTTCCTCCACAAAACATTCTGTTATTCTAGACTGTGCCTTACCATGGCCTTGGGAATTTGCTCCCATCTGGTTGGCTCCAAAAGGCCAGCTGTCTGGCTGCTTCTCCTCTAGGTCCTTCTTCAGAGAGTCACAATTGTGTCCCTGTAATTTCACAGGAGATGCCCAGTGAATCATGTTTTACTAATGAGAGCTGCAAGAACTAGGAATGTGACTACACACAAGCAGAATCAAGGAGAGCTCAAAGAGTGTTTCCAAATATTTCCATGCTTTAGACATGCTGACACTTTGCCTTTCTTCTACAAAAGCATTTTCTATTTTCATTTTGTAACTGAGTAGAATATAAATTGTAATTCCAATTATATATAATATCTACATATATATATATGTAAAATATACAACTGTCCATAGATAATATGTCACATATAATGTAATTCCAATTACACACACACACACACACTCACACACACAATTGAAGACAGAACTACTTTGTGACATAAAAGACCTTGCTTTTCTAGTTCGGGCACAGAAAAAAAAAAGATGCTCGACCCATATTCTAGCACATTTAGTCATTTTTATATGGCTAGATATTATCCTCCTTTTCCATCACCAGAGAATTTTACAACAGCACAAGTTGAAAAACAGAAGCACATATAGCAATGAAGAAAACATTTTCTACTTAGATATAGCTCAGTTTCTAGGTCATTAGCACTTGACACTGCTCTTTAGTGGACACATTTGCTTTGGCTCAAGGTAAAGGCAGAGGGTACCATGGAGCTTCCATAAAACAAGAATTGGGAAGGAAAATGGGACAAAGAATGGAGAGACTGACCAAAACCATAGGCTGAAATGATAAAGTAAAAATAATTACCTAGTTTAAGATATTAATAACCTAGAGAAGTCATATAAGTGTTCAAATAGTATTTGATAAAATTAAAATTCATTCCTGATAAATTTCATAATAAGATATCACCAATTTAATCAAAATGCTAGCCCATGTTTCAAAGAGAAAGTCTAGACATTTTCCATTTGATAAAGAGCAACAACAACAAACGTGCAAAGCATAGGAACCTGTTTTCCTCCAAAGGCTATTTGGATATTTATAAAATCATTCCTAAACCATAAAAAATTATCATTATAGGAAAATGGCCATGGGAAACCACCGAGAAACATGCTTATCTGTCCAGCCATATAGTAAATGATTCTGAGGTCCTTAGATGGCCTTGGGACCAATTATTCCCTACTCTTGCTAGTTAAGAAGGAAATCATGAATCAAATTAGACCAGAAAAGAAAAGCAAAAAATGAAGTAGATAAAGGTGTCAACTAACTACCATTTATAAAGTTATACTTAGAGGCTTGGAAAACAGCAAGGGAATTAATTGCTATAATTTATTTTATCTTAAATAAGATAATTTAGGAAGGTCCACAGTCACTATGCATATGTGTGTCAACAGTCTCCATCCACACAAAGATACATTTCAAGAGTATAAAGGATAATGTAAGAATAAACTGAATAACAGATAATAAATAAATGAGCCCCAAATCAGAATTTGAATTATTTTCCCCACATTGTCCAGTGCTCTATCAACCTTGCCATATGTCAAAGTCTCAAAGGTGAGATTTATGGAAAGAAAACTATAAGACACTAGCAGAAAACTGGTAACAAATGAAAACTTACAACACATTTTCAGACAAAAGTTTCAATATCACTTAGATATATAGAAATCAACCTTAAAATTTCACGAGTGCACCAAAAAATACCAACAGAAATTGTTTCGGAAATAAACTGAATTTTAGAAGGAAAGATGAACAAGGGAACATAGTGAGATATAGTCTAAAGTGTCATGATGAAAAAATGATTCCAAAATGCATTAAAATATGATATAAATTTAAATTCAAACAAGTCATACTGGCAAGAACAAAGTACATGTGAGAGACTACAATGTAAGATATAGACTCCAAGATAAGTATAAATGATTTATGTCACAAAAATAAAATCTGAAATAAGTTGGATTATTTAATAAATAGTTGATTCATACTTATATCTTTAGGATAAATTCCAGATTAACTAAAATAATTGTCTTACATTATCCAGAAATATATCTTTCAAATTGTGAAACTAAACAAATTTGGTACATCTGTGTACATAAAATGAAAATTTATAATTTCCCTATGTCATACATGACCAAAAAGTGAAAAAAACAACGCAAGGAAAATGCCTGCTTTCCATTATATACTATACTTTCATATTATATGTACCAATGTATTATATGTATACATGTGTGTGTATATATATATCTTTCTTAGGTGGAAAAGCTGATAGTTTTGTAAGCAAAAATAACTGTTGTAAAATGGGGAAAGTATGCAAACACATTTCACATAAAATACCATTGGTTCTTACACATATGGATGATCAGCTCATTTAAGATAAGGAGTAAACTCCATTGAGAAAGGTACAGGGTTCTTTATTGAAACATTACTTGTTGCTTTAATGTTGTCAATAGAATCCTGTGTGCGGGCCTAAGTGTATACTATGTGTTTACATGGAAAAATAAGAAGATACATTTTTTTCTTAATTAGAAAACTGATCCATGAACATACTATTTTATCAGTAGTACAAGAACAAGGAAATAATACATATTTCAATATCCTTCAAAGATTTTAGTTGTTTTTCTTAAGATAACAATAAAAGATGCTGGCAGGGATCTGGCCAAAGGGGAACACAATTATCTTGTTGATGGGAATGTAAATTTGTTCAACCACTCTGGAAAGTGGTATATAGAGGTTCCTCAAAGGCTAAGCATAGAGCTTCCCTATGACCTAGCAATCACATTCCTGAGCATCTCTCCAATTGACCACAAACAAGGCTACATTATAATCACTAGCACAACCATGTTCATTGCAGCATTGTTTACCATAGCCAACATATGGAATCAACTCAAGGAAACTATAATCAAGCCATTTAGCAAAGGTAATCAATGGAAAAAATTACATAGATGAGGAGAAAACTTTACTTTCAACACTTTCTTTCATGGAAAGTGTGAAAACATGTCATCATACAACTACCTAATAATTATAAAATTTACAATAAATACACAATGGAAGTCATAAGGAAATTCAAAGTTTACTTCTGATTTAATACATTTGTAAAAATAAGCAAATTCTACTTGAAATAATCTTAAAATGCTAAAGTTCAAGAAAATATTTTACAGCATTTTCAGTTGGCTGGTGGCTCGTTGCTCAGGCTTGTAATCCTAGCTGTTCTCGAAGTTTACAACTGAGGATCATAATCTGAAGCCAGCCTAAACTGGTGTGTTCATAAGACCCTTCACTCAGATTAACTGCTAAAAAGCCAGATCTGGAGCTGTACTTCAACTAGTAGAACATTAGCCTTTAGCTAAAAAACTCAGGGAGAGCACCCAGACCCTGAGTTCAAGCCCCCCCCCCACACACACAAGTTAAGAGTCAAGTATTCCAGTATTGCTCATTAGTTTTCATTCTGGCTCTAGATTTCTCTACAGTAAAACAATTATATTGCCGTTTGGTGAACTCTAAAGTTCTATTTGGTGCTAAATTCTAGATGTACACTTTTTAGTAATGTAGTCATTCAAACTTAAGCTAGTTAAATTTAGTTTTCAGCTGGAAGTATGTGAACTCAAATAAGCTTGAAATTCTGCTCCTTAGTGTCACCAATCCCAGTTACCCATCCTGTGTGGATGAAGACCGCCATATTGAACAGCACAGAAAGAACATTTCTATTAGTACCTTGGTAATCTAGATTTCTCTCATTGGACAGTGAGTGATATTATAGATGTCAGAACTGAAGTGATGAGTTAATAGATAACAGTATTTTGTACTAGATAGTTAACACAGACAGGGAGGGCATCTGTCTTCTTTTAACTTGTTTATTCTTATAAATGGGGATTATATTAAAATCAAGGGCAACTATAATGGCAAAAATATGCTGTTAGAAGGTAATATGCAGCCTAAGGGGTTTTCAAAGGGAAGACCACAAGCTAGGCATGGTGATGTTGATGAATCTGAATCCAGTTATTCACTCACCTGGGTCTAATAACCCAAGCTGTGAAATCACATTACTATCCATCATTATAATCACTGAAATATCAAACATCTATAGTATAGCTGTTTTCCTGTTTCCTTTTAGCTTACCAGATGTAATGAGGCTGAACATTGTTATTAGTCTAGGACACAGATAAACAAATGACAGATTCTCAAACCAGTTTACATGCTAACTAATCTTCAAAAAGACAATCTTTTCAAAGTGAAGAGATGTCCATGTTCATTGTCCATGAGCCACAAGCACCAAGGGCAGGCCCTGGGGTGGGGTGAGTAGATTCTATCGCTGATTAACTAAGAGAGTTGGTAAGTCATATCTTTTAAAATGTATTCATTGTTTCTCCTTCACAGATTTGTGGGAAATATAAGATGTCAACCTAACTGGCATCCAGTAAGTATTCAGTAAGTTATACTTCCTTAATCGTGACAATAGATATTTAAAAAACAGATTGTCTCCTCCTTAGGGCATCAATATTAAATAGCAATATCAATATACCATTATAAATAGACATTAACATCAAACCTTTTGTAAGGTAAAAAATAGTCTATATGGTCTTCAAAGACTTGGGGTTGGACAGAGAGAAAAAATTAGATGTACAGATGAAAATAAAAAAGAAAGATCTACTCCCTTATATTGGAAGAATCTGTCATAATGAGTAAGCATGGGACACAGAATAGCATTACTGTATAGTATTCATGTAACCTTCTATATATTTATTGTTTCATGCTAGGAAGCCTGTCGTTTTATCTCTAGCTTGCCCTTCTGAACTGTAAAAAAGACCTCTCTCTAGACAGATAGATAGATAGATAGATAGATAGATAGATAGATAGATAGATACATAGATAGATACATAGATAGATACATAGATAGATAGATAATGTGTATGTATATATTCATGTACATATTTGTATTGTATGTGTATATGTCTTCTTCCAATTCCGTCTATAAAGGAACAACCTTACCAGCTTACCTGGTCAGACAACTCATATGGACCTAGTGTCATATGGTTGGCTGATGCTTAGATTAACAGCATGCTTTGGAGAGAGATGGCAGATAAAATATATATTTGTCAAGAGCTCCCGAGTAAAATTATTGATAGTATGAGTTTAAGTCATGCTTGTTCACGGCTCTTCACATCATAGCACTTACTAAGAACAGGCAACCGTTTTTGAAATCGGCTCAGATCCAAGAGCCTACCTGCAAGCCAGACCAGAAAGGCTTACGTTTTATATGTGTGCCAAACAGAACTGTGCTGGTTGAAAATATCTCCCTACTGACTTGCCAAAATGCTTAAAATCCCTGCTGTTGGAAAATGCCTTTAATTTTGAAGCATACAAGAATTTTTGTAAAATGTAAATATATTTCCCTAATAAATTTAACCAATTAATACCTGCTATGGAATAAGTAAGTTTATATCCTACTTTTATATATTTGAAGGAGATTTTGGAACACAGTTCAAGAAACAAAGACTTAATCAGAAAGTATTGTTATAAGACAGAAAACGCAGATAAGAATTCAGCAGTAGGACACTGTTGGTGGGAGTGCAAACTCATTCAGAAAGCAGTATGGCAGTTCCTCAAAAGACTAAACATAGAGCTCCCTATGACCCAGCAATTCCACTACTTGGCATTTACCCAATCATCCAGAAACAAGGACATACTAAATCCACTCACACAACAATGTTCATTGCAGCACTATTTACCACAGCAGAGATATGGAACCAACCCAGACTCCCCTCAGTTGATGAGTGGATCAACAAGATGTGGTATTTATACACATTGGAATTCTATCCTGCTGTTAGAAAGAACGACACTGCCCCATTTTTAAGGAAATGGAAAGACTTACAAAAAATCATATTAAGTGAAGTAAGCCAAATTCAAAGGAACATAGGCTCAATGGTTTCCCTCATTTGTCATAATCAGTAGATACCTTGGGCTCTTCTAGCAGAGATTTATAATAGAACAAAAGCTAGATACATAAGGCCATATAGTATGACGCTAAATGAAAGAATCTTCAGGACATAGAAACAAAAGCCATATAACGAGTGATTGTTGTCCTTAATGTACTATGTTATCTCTCATCTCTTTTGCTGTCCCTTAATTATCTCATATGGTTACAGTATTTCACCTTGTTATCTGATATATTGTATATATGTGTATTTGGTTATTTGAAATAGGATAGGGAAGGGGGGAAAACAAGATGAGGGGCAGGGATGGGAGTAGGGAAATGGGGACCAAGACATGAGAAAGGGTATCAATGTATGTGAAGTAATGTATTTTCTATCTGGTAAATATAATGTAATCCTTCTATTAATTACAATAAAAATATATGAGAAAACATATCAAACTATCACATTTGAAAATGAAAAAAAAAAAAGAATTCAACAGTAGAGCATATTCAAGCCAGCAATTCCATGAGAAATTCAGCTTATACAAGTTGTGTCCTTAGGTGGACACCAGTGGCCCACGTCTGTAATCCTAGCTACTCAGAAGGCTGAGATCTGAGGATTGTGGTTCAAAACCAGCCCAGATAAGAAAACCCATGAGACTCCTATCTCCAAATAAACACCCAGAAAACAGGAAGTGGCCCTCAGGCTCAAGTGGTAGAGCATGTCTTGAGCTGAAGAGCTCAGGGACAGTGCCCAGCCTCACAATCAACAAAAACAACAAAAGAGTTCTGTCCTTTCAATTCTATGCTGCTGTCAGAAAAAACGACATCGACCCATTTGTTAGGAAATGGAAAGACTTAGAAAAAAATCCTATTAAGTGAAGTAAGCCAGACTCAAAAGAACTTAGGCTCAATGGTTTGCCTCATTTGTCATAATCAGTAGAAACCTTGGGCTCTACTAGCAGAGATCTGCAATAAAGCAAAATCTTGATACATAAGGCCATATAGTATGAAGCTAATTGAAAGGACCTCCAGGATATTGAAACAAAAGCCATATAACCAATGATTGTTGTCCTTAATGTACTCTTATAATATATAATAATATAATTATTAATTATATATTAAATATAAATAAATAAATAAGGCCATATAGTATGATGCTAAACGGAAGGACCTCCACAATATAGAAACAAAAGCCATATAATGAGTGATTGTTGTCCTTAATGTAGTATGTTATCTCTCATCTCCTTTGCTGTTCCTTGGTTATCTCATATTGTTATAGTATTTCATCTTGTTATCTGATATATTGTATATATGCGTATTTGGTTATTTAAAATCAGATAGGGAAGGGGGGAAACAAGATGAGGGATGGGGGTGGGGGAGGGAAATGGGGACCAAGACATGAGAAAGGGTATCAATGTTTGTAAAGTAATGTACCTTCTATCCGAAAATGTAATGTAACCATTCTATTAATTACAATAAAAATATATGGGAAAAAAAAGAGTTCTGTCCTTTCAATTTCCATTTTAATAAAAATGTCTTGGAACTCACAAAATCAGGTTCTGTAGTACACAACCATTGTGTAGTACATAATACAATGCACTGAAGGAATTCACAGTTCTGTTTGTATTTCACTTCAAAACTAACTTACTAAATATTTTCTTTAAAAAAAACTAGAACCGGCCGGGAGTTTGGCCTAGTGGTTAAAGTGCTTGCCTAGCATGCATGAAGACCCGGGTTCGATTCCTCGGTACCACACACATAGAAAAAAGCCAGAAGTGGTGCTGAGGCTCAAGTGGTAGAGCTCTAGCCTTGAGAAAGTCCAAGGACAGTGCTCAGGCCCTGAGCTCAAGTCTAGGACTGGCAAAAAAAAAAAATCAAAAATCAAAACAAAACAAAAACTAGAACCTTTCTGTGATCTACAGCCTCTAGGTCCAGGGTTAGTACTTCACACAAGGACCAAGAAAACTGAGGGCCCCATTGCTCCCAGAGATTTGTTTATATTAAGCGAAGCTGAACAATGACAGAGCAAATGGAAACAAGAGTACTATTCATGGTTTTCTAAGTCAAATACATGTACCTATTGAATTTAATTGTCCGTGTAGCTTGTGTGTTACCAAATAGTTAAGGTTTTTAACTTAGCCAATGAGTTTAATCACTCTCACTTAACTTACAATCCCACTCTTCTCAATGTGGCTTCTTTGACAATGTTCCTTCTAAAGTCAGGAGAGTTTTCACACTTATCTTTCATGTAGGGAATCTGGTTCTCTAGGTGGGTGAGACATGAGTTTTGCTGGGGTTTCAAGTGGGTTTTAACCTTTAGTGTGCCAAAGCTTTGCAAAGCTGGCTTTTACCCATGGTAACTTCTTCCTGCAAATATAAAGCTCTACAGTTCCAGTATTTAAAGAGTGTTTATTCCTAATTCCTCAAAACATATGCAAGAAGAAAATGCCCAGGTTGAGTCTTGCTTACCTTCATTCAGTCATCTTTGTATGAATCCAGTGGTTGTGGGTATGGTTTTTGTTTTGTTTTGGTTTTTTTTCTTTCTTACTTACTCCTATGCCTCCATTTTCAAATGGTTTATAGCTGACAAAGTGAGTACTTAGAACTGTGCCACTAATGGAAGGAAATCCTATCGAAGTACATGTCTTTACAGAGTTGTGTCATACCATCCTTTGGGCCTTCTGCTGGAAAAACAGAATCAAGTCTCAATAATACCTTTTTAATTGTATCCTCTAGTATTATAGGCGTAGGACAGTACTGTATCATCCCTTTGTGAATATAAAATACCTGTACCTGCTTTATGATACATAGTAGTGACTGTGCCTTATCAGAGCTGTTTTTAATGATGTTACTCAAGAATGTTTTCTTTCCAGATGATGATTGAGAAGCTAATTAAAAAAATGGTGCCAAGTACCACAACAGTAACAGAACTTTGCATTTTTCTGGGGTTTTGTTTTTTATCTCTTTCTTTTTATTAATGCGGTGTGCTGAATATCTAATTTTATTCAAATGACTACAGAACCTGGAAAAGGTGTTGTTGCTATCGATGCATAGCATACTATTATTATTATATTATTGATAAATATAAATATACGTATACATATATGTAATTTGAATTTTTTGAAACTTTAGCTGTGCTGTCAACTTTGGAAAAAGTACCCAGTTTACCATTTTGAGTTGGCATTGTACAGAAATTGATAGCCATATTGGTCTAGAAATGTTAAACTTAATTGTTTTTCATTTGTACACGGGTAAACACACTGTATTAAATATGTAAGGTCTTATCTATGTGGGTTTGATTACAGAAACTAATAAAGTATTCTCTAAATAATACAAAAAAGAAAATGCCTAGGCATTATCATATAATTTGGCTTGTGTAATTTTAATAAAAGGAGTTTTAAAACTATAGAGAACTTCAATTGAAGTGGTCACCTGTGGGCATGGCCAAAACTCCATTGTAATTATGAGAGATAATGCAGAGGAATCATTTTACCTCTACTTGACAGATTTTTCTCTCAGAAACAGAAGCAAAATGGAAAAAAAACCCACAGTACTAAACTGTACATGAGAAGTGAATGTGAAAGAATTTAGCAAAACCAATAAAACAGAGGCTACGCTATACTATCATGAATAAAACATACAAAAGTTAATGGTTAGTTTTATCTCCTATCTCAATGTAATAAATTCGGAAGAGAATAACACTTCAAAACTACATTAGACACACACACCACAATTGCATTATCAGTAAATTATATCTGCAGATAAACAGTGCAACCCAACCCAAAGCTATTTTATTGACTCGGACTTGAATATTTGGATTGTATGAGGTGAGAATTTCTAGTTCAGAAAAACTTTAATGTTATACCAAAAGCAAGTGTAAGATGTGTTCAGGAGAAATGTAGGTAATAAAAGATAATACCTTGCAACAATAGAGTAACATCAGATTAAAAAGATAATCATTGTCATCCTTTGTAAACTTTGTCTTTTGACAATACCAAGTCAAAGACACTCCCTAAAGGTGATGTTAGTTAATGGATATGTGCTCTCAGAATAAACACTAAAGATGGAGGTTTATATATGGATCTTGAAATGACATCACCACAGTGAGATGCAGTAAAGTGATATTTCTTTACAGAAAAGATTTAAAACTGCTAACAGAAACATCAATCACAGAAGAGCCACTCCCCTCCACAAAGAGGGAATGCCCAAAATTAACCCTGCCACCAATACCAGATGTCATTAGTAGGCAAAACTTTACCTGGTAAAACTGTCAGAATGATAAATACTGAAATTGCATCACATTGGTCTCTAGAACTGGTTTGAGGCTCTAGGACATTTTGAACACAGCTCAAAGCTATATGCCCTAACCTGTCTCTAGGAATCTCAGAGTCTAGAGACTAATGAGTAAACAATGTGCTCTTTTTCAAATAGAAGCTTGAAGAGGTCACTTGTACTGTGTATTCACTGTATTGTGCCCAGCCCTCTTTCAGTTCAAAATGATACACAAATTGGTCTTTATGGAGAGATGACACAAGCTCCAGGGTTAAAGGACAAGACAGTGTTGGCTGGAGGATCTAGTGTTGAGGCTGAGATGATTCTGTAAGCTTCATTTCCCAGTCCAGGGAGAACTGGTTAGCGCTGGCCACTGACCTAACACAGTCCAATCAGATGAAAGCCCAGAAATGTTATACACAGATAAAGAAAAGAAGGGTTTTACTCTATTCAAATTGGTTAGGCTCAGCTGCAAGAGATCTGTTTAGGAAGAAAAGGCACAGTTGACTGAGAAGAGAGTCAAGGCAAAAGGATATTGTCTGAATATAAAAACAGGGATCTAGGGCCGGGAATTTGGCCTAGTGGTAGAATGCTTTCCTAGCATACACAAACACCTGTGTTTGAGTTCCTCAATACCATATACAGAAAAAGAAGGAAGTGGTGCTGTGGTACAAGTGGCAGAGCTCTAGCCTTGAGAAAGCCCAGACTCTGAGTTCAAACCCCAGGATTGTCAAAAACAAACAAAGCAAACAAACAAAACAACAACAAAAATTAAAAACAAAAACAACAATGTGTTGTTCAATGTCCATGAGTTACAAGGTTTTCATTGGTGGGGATATGTGTTCAGTTCCAATTTGATGCCCTTGTGGTCTGAGAGTGTGCAGGGAATAATTTCAGTGTTTCTGAATCTGTCCAGGTTTGTTTTATGGCCTAAAATGTGGTCTATTTTGGAAAATGTTCCATGTGCTGCTGAGAAAAACGTATATTGTGTTGTTGCTGGGTGGAATAATCTGCAGATGTCTGTTAGATCTAGTTGGTCTATATAGTTGCTCAATTCTAAGGTTTCTCTGTTGAGTTTTTGCCTTGTTGATCTGTCTAAAGGTGAGAGTGGCGTGTTAAAGTCACCAACAATCACTGTTTCTATCTATGTATGGTTTCAGTGAAAGTAAAGTTTGCTTGATGAAGTTCAGAGCTCCGGGATTCGGTGTGTAGATATTTAGTATGGTTATGTCCTCCTAGAGGAAAGATCCCTTTAATAGTATGTAGTAACCTTCTTTGTCTTTTCTCACTAATTTTAGTTTGAAGTCTATTTTATCTGATATGAGGATGGCAACTCCAGCCTGTTTATGGGGGCCATTAGCTTGATAGAGTTTATTCCAACCTCTCATTTTCAAAAGGTGTTTGTTTTTTGGGGTAAGATGTGTCTCCTGAAGACAGCAGAATGATGGATCCTGTTTTTTAATCCAACTAGATAATCTATGTTGTTTAATTAGAGAGTTAAGTCCATTGATATTGAGAGTCAGGTTTGAGAAATATTTATTAGTTCCTGCCATTTTTACAAGCTTTCATTAGGGCCTGTGTCTTGATAGTTTTTGTGGTACTTAGATGTTATGAGTTTTGGGTGCCATATCTTTCTCTGTACTACATTTGTGTTGGTTTTCTATGTGCAGAACATCTTTGAGAATTTTCTGTAATGTTGGTTTTGTTGCTACATAATGTTGAAGCTTTTCCTTGGAATGGAATGTTTTTATTGTTCCCTCAGTTATGAATGAGAGCTTAGCTGGGTACAGTATTCTTGGCTGGTAGTTATTTGACTTCAGGGCATGACATATATGCTTCCAGTCACTTCTTGCTTGCATGGTCTCTGCTGAGGAATCTGGGGTTATTCTGATTGGTTTGCCTTTATAGGTGATTGTTCTCTTCTCCCTGGCTGCTTTTAGGATCCTATCTTTGGCCTTTATTGATCCAGTTCGGATTATAATGTGACTGTGAGATGTCCTTTTCTGGTCAGGTCTGTTTAGCGTTCTAAAAGCTTCTTGTATCTGGATGGGCCTGCCCTTCTGAATATTTGGGAAGTTCTCTGATATGATTCCCTGAAGTATATTTACAATACCATTGACCTCTATCTTCAGACCCTCTTCAATACCAATTAGCCTTAAATTAGGCTTCCTAATTGTATCTTGGACCTCCTGTAGCGTTTTCTCATATTTCCTAGATTTGAATTGACTCATTTTCTATTCTTTTTCTATAACAACTAAATTATCTTCAACCCCGGAAATTCTCTCTTCTGCATTGTCTAACCTGCTATCAAAGCTATCTACTTTATTCTTCATCTCCCCACTGTTGATGGGAGTGCAAACTTGTTCAACCACTATGGAAAGCAGTATGGCAGTTCCTCAAAAGACTAAACATAGAGCTCCCCTATGACCCAGCAATTCCACTACTTGGCATTTACCTACTCATCCAGAAACAAGGACATACTAAAGCAATTAGCACTATGATGTTCATTTCAGTACTGTTTATCATAGCAAAGTTATGGAATCAACCCAGAGGCCCCTCAGTTGATGAGTGGATCAACAAGTTGTGGTATTTGTACACAATGGAATTCTATACTGCTGTCAGAAAGAATGACATTGCCCCATTTGTTAGGAAATGGAAAGACTTAGAAAAAAAATCATATTAAGTGAAGTAAGCCAAACTCAAAGGAACTTAGGCTCAATGGTTTCCCTCATTTGTCATAATCAGTAGAAACCTTGGGCTCTCCTAGCAGAGATTTGCAATAGAGCAAAACCTAGATACAAAAGGTCATATAGTATGATGCTAAATGAAAGGACCTCTAGGATATAGAAACATAAGCTATATAATGAATGATTGTTGTCCTTAAGGTACTATGTTATCTCTCGTCTCTTTTGCTGTGCCTTGGTTATCTCATATTGTTACAGTATCTCACTTTGTTACCTGATATATCGGATATATTTGTATTTGGTTATTTCAAATTGGATAGGGAAGGGGGAAAACAAGATGAGGGGTGGGGGTTGGGGGGAGGGAAATGGGGACCAAGACATATGAAAGGGTATCAATGTATGGGAATTAATGCACCATCTATCTGACAAATATCTATTAATTATAAAAAATATATTTTTTAAAAAAGGGAAATCAATATGTGGGAAGCAATATACCCTCTATCTGGCGAATATAACTGTATCCCTTCTATACATCAAAATAAAAAAAAGGAAAAAGGTAAAAAAAACAAACAAACAAACAAACAAACAAAAAAACAAACAGAAAAAGCCAGTCATGGTGGCTTACACCTGTAATCCTTGCTACTTAGGAGACTGATCTGAGGATCAAGGTTCAAAGCCAACCCAGGCACTAAAGTTAGTGAGACTCTTATCTCCAATTAACCACCAGAAAACTGGAAGTGATGCTGTGTCTTCAGGGTTAGGGCGCTAGCCTTGAGCTGAATAGCTCAGGGACAGTGCCTAGGCCCAGAATTCAAGCCCCAAGACTGACAAAAAATAAATAAATAAATAAACAAATAAGGATCTTGATCACAGTTAGTTCTAAATCCAGGCAAATCCCAAGCCAACATAACTGCCACACAACTTTTTCCTTTGTTTGGGCCAAGTAACTGTTCTTCTATAACTTGCAATTTATTATGTATGAACTAATCCAAGTGCCAATTTGAAATGTTTTTGAAATACCAAATGTGTAGTATGGTAATAAGTAAACAGGAATCAATTAATCAATATGCTAGGTTAAAAAAAAAACAATAAAGTGTTTCAAATAATTAAGGAATACCTAGCAACTTTTTCTCATTTTTTTCTTAGTAACCATTCTTGTAATTTTATTTCTGGAAATTTTTGTTTGTTTTTAACTTTTTTGTTGTTGTTGTTCAGGCATGGAGCTTGAACTCTGGGCCTGGGCACTCTTCAGTTCAATCCTACCATTCTACCACAGCACCACTTCCCATTTTCTAGTTGTTAACTGGAAATAAGAATCTCAGAGTATATTGTATAAACATTTATTTGTTTATTTGAAATAGGGAAGGGAAGGGGAAAAGCAAAAAGATTTGGGAGGGGATTAGAGGAGGGAAACTAGGAGAAAAACATGGGAAGGTGTATCAGTGTTCAAGAAGTAATGTTCCCACCACCTGAGGAATGTAACTGTAACCCCTCTTTACATCACCCTGACAAGAAAATACAATTGGGAAAAAAAAAGAAGAAGAAAAAGAGTCTCGGGGACTTTCCTGCTGGGCAGAATTTGAACCTTGATCCTTAGATCTCAGCTTTCTGAGTAGCTAGGATTATAGGTATAAACCACTGGAGCCTGATTCTTTTCATTTTTTTGATAGTCATTTTCTATTTCCCAAAAATAACTGAAAAGGTTGATGTGATAAAATTCTCAGCCAAAGGTGGTTTGTGATCGGTAAAGACTGATTGTTCTATGAAGTGGAAAAACACGGATACTAGGAAAAGAAGTTTAGAGCTAGCAGTGTTAGCTAGAACTCTGGCCCACACAACCCTCCTCAGTACTTACTGAGTAGCAACCCTCTGCAGCAGGATTTCATCCACTGTGTGTGAAATGGCAGATCTCAGTCCAAGTCAAAGTGCCGTTCCATGATAAGAAATGGCCTGCTGGCTCCACACATACTACGTTTGTGCCTTCTAATAGCCAAACCATCTCTGCCTCTCCCTGTTGCCTGCCTGTCAGACAACACTCCAAAAAAAAAAGAGCCCTTTCTAGGAAGAGAGTAGGATCCTACATTCTGTTATAAAGTTATAAACAGGACTCAATCAGCTACTCAGCTGCATCCTGTTCTACTTGGCATCTAGAAGATCTTAGGATTTAAGTCTTTTCCCATTGCTTTTCAGAAAACCTCTCAGAGCATTGCTCCTACCTTTGAAGTAAACATATATAGAAATAGTCAATTTGGAAATAAACTTGGATCCACACATAAGAGGCAGGGAGGGCGGGGAGTTTGGCCTAGTGGTAGAGTGCTTGCCTAGCATGCACATAGACTCAGGTTCCATTCCTCGATACTACATACATAGAGAAAAGCCAGAAGTGGTGCTGTTGTGACACAAGTGGTAGAGCTCTAGCCTTGAGAAAGTCCAAGGACAGTGCTTAGGCCCTGAGTTCTAGCTCCAGGACTGGCAACAAAAATAAAAATAACAGTAATAATAATAGGCAGGGAATAATGTCAATGAAAACTAACATTTTAGCCACAACGTATCATAACAAACTGTTAGTCCGACGTCATTCTGCTGCATAGTGCTAAGTGCCCATGATAACATCTATTCTGGACCTTGAGCACAGTTGGTATACAAATTTTCGTTAAGTCCATTCATCAAGTCTACCAAATACAAATCAAGTGACCAGAAATGTGTTAGTAAAAATTATAAAGGAAAATTGAATGTGTCCTAAGCTAATCTCTCCTGGAGAGTTTTCATTTGAGTGAAATATTCAACAAAATATGGACATGAAAAATCCAGAACAACCAAAAAAAAAAATCTAGCTTGGGGGGGGGGTGGGAAATGGGGACCAAAACATGAGAAAGGGTATCAATGTTTGTGAAGTAATGCACCTCCTATCTGGTGAATATAATGTAACCCCTCTATTAATTACAATAAAAATATATGAAAAAAGAAAAAAAAATCCACCTGGGCACAGTGGCTCATGCCTGAAATCCTAGCTACTCAAAAGGCTAAAATCTGAGGACCAAGGTTCAAAGTGAGCACGGCACAAAAGGACCTGAGACTCTTTATCTCCAATTAACTTCTAGGAAACAGGAAGTGGGGCTTAGCTCAAGGATAGGGTGGTAGCCTTGAGTTGAAGAGCTCCAAGACAATGCCTAGGCCCAGGGCAGGGCAGTAGCCTTGATCTGAAGAGCTCAGGGACAGCACTCAGGCTGAGTTCAAGCCCTATGACCACCACCACCATTCCTCTGCCAAAAAAAATCCAGGACAACATGAAAGTACAGATTTAAGAACACTACAAAGAACTAGAAATGTATATGTTCAGCAAGTTCTAGAATGACAACCTGCTCAGAACTAAGTGAGGAACTTTCATAACAAGTTGAGCTTTTCTTTATTCCTGAAATCAACACTTGGTTTGAAAGCAGGAATCTAGTCAAAACAGGAAAGAAACAAACTTTTCCAAGATGCCTTGCCTCCTGTTTCTCACACTATAGGTAACTCCAGGAGTTAACTCAGTGGTATCTGCTACTTAATTAGACATCCAAAAAAAACTGACATTGTGTAGGTATATGTTTAATAAATATGTAAAAAATAAATTCTAAGCCAGGTGTTAGTAGCTCACATCTGTAATCTAATTCCTCAGGAGGCTGAGATATAGAGGACTGTAATTCAAAAACAGCCTTTAACAAAGAAAGAGAAGTCTGTGAAGCCACATTTCCAAAGTAATGAGCAAAAATTGATTGATTCAAGAGGTAGAATGCTGGCTGAATGCAAATCTAGTGAGTATAAGATCCTAAGTTCAAACACCAGAAATAAGTAAATAACAAATAAATAATACTGATAAGTAAACATTAGGATGTGTCTACAAGATTACCAGTCAGTTAGGCTCTCATTCAAAGACTATATCAGAATGGAAAGAGGCTAGAAACTAGCTGTGTTGTTAAGAAAATAGAGTTTGACCTGCAAGAACAAAGGCAAAGGCAAAGAGAAAAAAAAGTTGGAAGGGTGGATGGGAGAGGTCAAACTCTGACAACAGGTGACACCCACTAAGTAACTCCCAGTGTTCCTATGACCTGCTATTTTGCTTTCTGCCTGGACAGCTGAGCTGTTAGATGGAACAAGAGTGGTGTTTACACCAGAGGAGACCATCTGGAAACACAATCACAAGCCTGAGCCTCCAGGGATTATCAGACCCAGTCGAGCATGAAGGAAAGATTTGTGCCCAGAGCTTTTGGGTTCTGTTATAACCTTATCTTCATGCAGCTTTAATTTTGACCCTTGAATATAACTGAACCATCTACAGTTACTTTCTTAGGCTCCAGCTTAAGAGCAGGAAGTCCATTTTGAAGAAGATATCAGAACAGCAAATATTTCACAGAGACAAGACTCATCATCAGTTATCGACAGGAAGAGTTTTTGTCATGGACATTCTCTAGGGTGAAGTCCAGTAGCAGATTTAAAATAGAATCCTACTGAAAATTCCTAAATGACTCTCCCCAAAATTATCTGTCAACTCACAAACTTGGGACTCTTTTGGGTATACCAACCTTATGATGATTCCCTTGGCAATGCAGCTTTCACGGGCAAAATCATTCTGTGCTTAAACTGTTAGGTCTCTTCTTAAAATTCCTAAGACAGATTTCTTTGAGACATCTGCTCATTGTTTTTAACCCTGAACTGAGGCAACTTTCACTTGCACATTACTATGTGTGTAAACCAAAGTCCTTCGTATTATGAAACTGACCAGCAAGAAGTTTCACACACAGCTGACCACAAATGCCAGTAGTCTCTTTGGGAATGACTGCATAACATGTTTAATGAATCAACAAAAAGTCACTCTTCCAATTAAAAATAAGTAAAAATCAAATTTAATGAGTAAAATTTTAAAGCAAAATTAAAAAGAGGTAAGAGAAATCAAAGACAAAGTGAAAGTAAACAAAGTTTCTCTCATTATTGATTAAAATCTACATAGGAAGGCTACCTAAGTATTACAAAAAATGTAATTACGATAGCTGGTCTTCAAATACAATTTGCTTGATAGCTCACTATCTAAAAATGAAAATACTGCTAAGTGCTCATGACTCATACCTGTAATCCTGGCTACTCAAGAGGTTGAAATCTAAGGACAATGACTCAAAACTAGCCTAGACAGAAAAGTCTGTGAGACCTTTATCTCCAATTAAGCACCAAAGAGTCAGAAGTGGAGCTGCAACTCAAGTGGCAGAGTACCAGCCTTGAGTGAGAAACCAGGGCCAGGTCTTGAGTTTAAGAGCCAGGAAGAGCATAAAAACAAATAAATCATAAATTGGAAGTCTTTCATGTGAAAAATGATGCCACACTTATCCAACTGATCATGATTCATTCATTAAAATTCACTCCAAACATTAGTTCATTTTGCTGAGAAGGAAGAGACTCACCTCATTAAAGGAAAATAAAGAAGGGCCATTTTTACTCCCACTGTTGGTGGAAAGTCTCACTAGAATGGCCATACCTTGCAGCACTGTAGCAATTAGAACTAAGGCTGTTCAAATATTTTTTTGAAAAAATCCCCCATTTCCTTACTTTCAACTAAAATATCCAGAACACTGGAACATTACATTTGTGTTTCGCTTTTGCATTTTATCAATAAAACAGTTAAGTCACTAATGCACTTAGTTTGCTCAGGAGGCAGAGAGATAGAGGATTTTGAGTTTGAGGCTAGACCAAGGCAAGTTAGCAAGACTTTGTCTCAAACACAAACAAAAGGGTTAGAATGTATGTGTTTGTCGTTCAAGTAGTAGAGCCCTTGTGTAACACAAGATTTGAAAATAGTCTCTAACACTTACAAAAAAAAAAAACAGTTTATGGAGGCTTAATCTCACTTTCCGTTGTGATACATGGAACCAAAAGAATCAAAATGATTCTCGCAAAGAGCCAGCAAACTCCTAAGTGAAGAGTATCCACTGACCCTTAACTTCCTTCCATCTAGTTTTTAAGTCACTGTCTGCTTAATTTGCTGGAAATTTTTCCTTCAAGTAAGCTTCTAAAATGATTGTATTTAGAGGGTATATCCTGTAGGATTCATGTCCTATCATATAAATTAAACTAACCTAATCATAACTACATTTCTCTCTCATATAAAATAAATTGTACAAAAACAAAAGTACAGACAGCCCAGGGCTGAAATGAGATATGCAGATCTTCTGGGATATCCTCTCCAACTACCACCGCCAACAACTGGCTGCCAGCATCCAGATCACCTAAGGACCAGGTGGCACCTCAGAGGCTGAAATTCTCCTGACTATGTGGTGATTACAGCTCACAGAGAAGACAGATAAAGGAAGATTCCACCCTCCCCAGCTGAATCTGCTCTCCTGGGAGACTTCCCAGGGATTTCATTTCACACAAAAATCCTATTTCCATCTCCTTGGATGGTGTCTCAGGGTTTCACCTCGCTAGAAGACTAGGCAGTGTCACTTTTTATCCCAGCTGGCTATGTGTACAGCTCAAAAATAGGATTCTATTTCTACAAAAAACATAGTATGGATTGAGAGTGAATTGTTCTATGTCTCTATGTTCCAAGAGAGGCTCTCTTTTTCCCCCCATCCCCCCTCCCTCTCCCTCTCCCTCTCTCTGTCTCTCTTTGTCTCTCTCTCTGTCTTCCTCTGTCTCTCTCTCTCTGTCTCTCTCTCTGTCTCTCTCTCTTTCTGTGTCTCTGTCTCTCTCTCTCCCCAAACTCTGGCTCCTCCTCTCTTCTCTGTTTTTTTTTTCTTTTTTCTTTTTTTAAATTTCATTTTATTTTTAGGGTGATTTATAAAGGGGTTATAGTTATATTCTTTTTTTCATATATTTTTATTGTAATTCATAGAAGGGTTACATGACATTTGCCAGATAGAAGGTGCATTAATTCACAGACATTGATACCCTTTCACATGTCTTGGTCCCCATTTCCCTCCCCCCACCCCTACCCCTCATCTTGTTTTCCCCCCTGCCCTATCCTTATGACGCTAAATGAAAGGATCTTTAGGATATAGAAACATAAGCCATATAATGAGGGATTGTTGTCCTTAAGGTACTATGTTATCTCTCATCTCTTTTGCTGTCCCTTGGTTATCTCATATTGTTACAGTATCTTACTTTGTTACCTGATATATCGGATATATTTGTATTTGGTTATCTCTTCTCTGTTTTAACCACCTTCCATTTTGTGACAGTTTCTTTCTCTACCTGTTCCTTTTTTTTTTCAATTTGATTGTGTTGTCAGGGTGCACAGAGGGATTACAGTCACACACATAAGTTGGTGAGTACATTTCTTTATCTTTGATATGCTACTGAGTTTTTCTGTGCCTCAGCTGCTTCTTCAGAAGATGGAGATAACCTGGGCACCAGTAGCTCACTCTTGTAATCTTAGCTGATCAGGAGACTGTGATACTGATATGAGGGACTCAGCTCAATGCCACCTCAGGCAGGAGAGTCTATGAGAATCCCATCTCCAATTAATCACCAAATACCAGGACATAGAGCCATGGTTCAAATGGTAAAGCATTTTGAAACTTAAGTATGAAACACTGCAAAGGTGACTTTCTTATATACATTGTTTACTTCTGGTTATGAATTTTTACATCAGAGGATCTTTCTTTTATCTATTTGCTTATATTTAATTAAGGCATGTAATAAATACAAAAAGTACACACTATACCTAAATTTAATACACTTTTGCTTCACATGGTTAGAATTGATTTTTCTTTCTGCAGCAGCAACCCTCAGTAAGAAATATTATTCATGTAGTAGAAAAAATCATTTCTATCAGTCTCCTAAGATTCATATATGGTATGTACAGCATGCATTTATGCATACAGACACCCAGTGCTAACTAAGCAAGTGGTTAAGATAATTATGTAAGTATTCTATACTACTTTTGCCCCTAAGTTCTCTTCTATATGTCACTTTTTTCACACATAACTTCATATCACTAATTTCTTAATAAAATCATTAGCTTTACATGGAGCTATAGAAACGACACTTGCTTTAACCATTTCTCTTAAAAACAGAGAAAGGAATCCAGGAGAAAAAATGTATGTGAAGCTACACATCTTCTATTTTTAAGCTGTGATCATTTATTACTTAAGGCCAACTTAGAAGTGGATCGGGTGGTAAGAACACATCAGCCCTATGTATGAACCCAGGAACCCACTTCTACCTCTGATCCACAAAAGCTATTTGGAAATGGAAAGCCATTTCCAATATATTTGCTTTAGAGCTCCTTCAGGAATCCAAAGCAATTTTTGCCCTTTTGTAGGCCCAGAAATAGAAGAGAAAACACTAAGCATCTTCAATTACCCACAAAAGCCATGCCTTTCATTTTGGTCTGCCTCCTCCAGCCTGTGTGACCACTTTGTTTGAGCCTCTGTTCCCGATTTTGTAAAAAGAATGATAGCCACACATGAAGATTTTTGTGACCATCACATAAGGAAAAACCCCTAGCCCAGATTGAAGTAACCAAAAATAATTTTCCTTGTGTAGCTATATCGTATTTATTGTGAACCAAGGTGTTCTGTCAAAATCTGCTTTAAACTCACCAATTATCAGCCCATTTCTAATTACTGAATTAAGCTCCTCAGATGTTAAATACACCAAAAGACAATGGGTGGTACATTCCTTTCAACAGACCAATTCATACAATAAAAGTCCCATTAAATGAGATGAAATAACATACTGGTAACCAAGTTAGTTACTGCCTTTTTTCCCCTTTGGACTCTAAGGTCTTTTGCTCAAGGCTAGTGCTCTACCACTATGAGCACAGCTCCACTTCTGGTTTTCTGATAGTTAATTGGAGAAAAGAATCTCAAAGACTTTCCTGCCCAAGCTGGTTTTGAACCACAATCCTCAGTTTTCAGCCTCCTGAGTAGCTAGGATTACTGGCAGGAGTTAGTTATTGCTCTTTAGTGGAACAGAATTGAATTTAATGAGTTAAGGGAATCTCTCTTATATGTGTTGAACCCAAATTTTCTTGATATTGAGATAGTGATAGAGCAGTCACCATAACATGCTTGTAAACAAGCTGTTACTTAGGTCTAGGATCTGTATAGGGTTACTAGTTTAAAAGATACTCTGCTAATACAGATTTATCCTGATGTCATTTTTTTGTATGGGAAGCAATCAGTCACTTGCCCTTACAGTAAAGGGGGAAAAATGAGGTTGAAACATTCAAGTATAGATAAAGAAAGCTACCATGAAAATACCTTTGATCACGATTGTCTGGAAGCATTCTATCTTTACTAGCTGTCAGGGAGACTCTAAATCTATTGGTTACTCATCTTTCCTGCAGTTCTTTTTTACTTCAAAATGTCATGGCTAATATTTGTAGCACATCAATTCATAAAACAAGTCCCTCTCTATTGGCTTCTTGGATACCAATGAAAATATTGACAGTAAAGCCTTGCCTGAAAGCCCTACTAAAAATAAACTTCATAAATTTCCCATGCCATTGTTATTTGTCTCTCGAGACTGTTTCTGTTTGCAAAACAAGACACCTTTATCTAACACCTCTGCATATAAAACCAGAAAGTCTAGACTTCCAGAAGAAGAGTTACAAACAAGATTTCAAGAGTTCCACGTTTGCATCTGGCTCCTATATTAAATTATTGATTCATCTTTGTAAAAACAGGGCTTGGGTTTTGCATTAAATATCAACCTATTACATAAAATGAACAGTGCTTTATCTTTCAGCAATATCTCCTAGGACATTGCAGCCCAGAGTCTGCTGTGGGAACTGTTATTTGCAAATATTCCTTAGTTTTCCTTAGTGAATTCTATTTGTCCCATCTATAGATGCCAGGTTTGGTCATTTCACTTGTCTTAGTCATTGAAATGTGGGTAGAAGTATGTCTAATTTCTTGTTGGAAAACTTCAAGAGTCGGTGCAGAGATGGTTCTTTCTTCCTCTCCCACAGAGCAGCAATGTTTACGACAGAGAGTGCTCTGTCACACTGCCTCTCAGAGTAAAGACGATGAACAGTGAAGCTACAGAAGTTGCACAAAAGCCCCATAAGAATCTCTTTTTTTCATGAGACTGATATGGGGAATAAATGCTACCATGGCACTGCTCACCTAATAAGAACCCAAAAAGAACTTACACATAGGACAGAGGGACAGTTCAGTGGTAGAGTACTCATCCAACAAGCCCCCCACCAAAAAAATAGCATGATAAAAAGACATCGACCTTCATAGCTCAAGTCCTGACGTACAAAACTATGTGATCTTCAGAATATTTTTTAGCCTCTCTTCCTTTCCTTATCTGTAAAATGGGGACATGTAGCACACCAGTTTTCTTACAAGAAGTGAAAGAATGTGTATAAAGATCTCAGCGTAATGCCTGGCTTTATTCAAACTCCACACAGGTTCACCTGTAACAAGAAAAGTTCCCATGATATTTTTCATTTAATGGAGCTTTATTAATATCCTCTCCAAAGAGCTTTGCCAAGACAAACAAATAAACAAATAAAATTACACAAACTTACCATCAAAACCATGCAACAAATCAGAACAGAGCCCTTTTAAAAAGTGACTCTAAAGGCTCCATGAGCAAAAAGCTCAAGCTTCTATATTTTAATCTGTCCCAATCATAAATATATAGTCATTTGTTTTCTGTTACTTTCAGTTATCCATAAGTTCATTTTCTGAGTTATTTTGCATCAAGACAGGAACAGGTGGCTCACATTGCTACTCAAGAGGTTGAGATCTGAGAATCAAGGTGCAAAGCCAGCAAAAGTCAACAAATCTTCAAGATGCTTACCTCTAAAAACAAGCAAAAAGTTGGAATGGCTCAAGTGATAGAGAACCATCACCAAATAAAAGAGCTGACTGATAATGTGATGTCCTGAGTTCTAGCCAAGTTCCAGACAAAAAGATAGAGAGGGATAAAGAAGTAAAGAAAGAAAAGAAATGAGAAGAAGAGGAGACAAGAAAGAAGAAACAAAGAAGAAAGTGAGGAGAGAGGAAAGAAAAGTAGAAAATGAGAATGAAGAAGAAAAGAGGAAGAAAGGAGAGATCTTGTATCTCTTTCTAAGCCACACTGCAGTGAAACCATCTTCACACCTATGTTGGCTGAGTACTAGTTATTAGAACTGCAAGGTGGGAATCTCAAAGCCTTTTACTTTGGTACAAGAACTTTTGTGGCCCAACTTTTTCTTTTATTGCACACAGATTTCCATTCATATATAAGTCAATTATTCCGATAACCAGATTTTAGTCGATAGGTTCCTGAAACTTCTCCTTCCTAGAATCCTTTCAATTCTACTGATAACACTTGGTATAAGTAGAAATGATGACACTAGTTTTACATCTTGAACAGGTAAGAAGGCAGGTAACCTTGCCAAAGTACCATTCCAATTACAATATTTGTGTCAGCATAACTCTTTCTCCCCATGTGCCTTTCACAATGAGAATTGGTTGGTTATGGAAAACAATACCATTTGAGTATTATCTTACTCTGTTCTGTATTGTTATAATAAAATACCACAGAGTAGGGAAACTAAATGTGTTTCTCAGAATTTTAGGAGCTGAGAAATCAGATACTGTGTTGCAGGCATCTGGTTATTACCTCTTTATTATAGCACTGCATAGTAAAAGGCCAAAGGGAAAGAAAGGGCAAGTAACTGAATCCACAGCCTCAAGCATTAATCCATGTACTAGCCCTAATGACCCAATATCTCCCATTAGATTCCTGCCTCCCAATAGTAATGTATTGAAGGTTGTGTCAAACACATTGCTTGGGGAATATATCCAAACCATGGCAAAGCATTCACATAAAGAAAATCAAACGTAATTGTAGTTATCATCCCATCCCTGAACTCTTAGATTTCTTAAGAAAGAGTTCTGTTGAGTTATATCCTGTTCATAGTAACCAGAGTTAATGAAATATTCTCAACAATAGCATATAACAGGAAAGTTGTCTGGAAATAGGTTTAAGTGATTAGAGTTTAGTTCAAGGCTTATCATGTCTATTAACAGGTTTGAAAGAATTCATTATCCCCCCAAGTCTCACTGAAATCTACTAAATATGTCCTTCCATTGATCAGTGGAAATGAAGCTTGACCTTATTCAATGACAATATGCAGTGCATATTTAAGAAAGAAGTGGTGCACATTTGAAAAAAATGGAAAAAATATAAAAAGGCAGCTCAAACTGGGAGACAAGATAGCACACACGCCAGGTTTCTAATCTTGGAAGAACTTCGAAAGCAATGATTCCCACAGCCCTGTTTCTTGAACTGTTTCAGCCCTGTTTCCTAACACTGTGAAGACTTTTAAGGAAAGTGGGAATTCATGCTTCCTGGTTTCTCTTTAATGCATAAAAATGACATAAGTGTGTTTGGATTCCTGCTGTGTTTCTTTCAAGTACATCAGACTCAGTGACTCACGCTCTCCCCTGAAAGCCTGACAGGCACTGCATTTTCCTGTAAGTAGAGAATCAGACAAATATTAAAGAAGCAAAAGCACTCTGGGCTTGAGTTTAGAAAACTGTCAAAAAAAAAAAAACCTAAAGGCCTAAAACTGTTCCCACAAAACTGGTATGTACCATCCTTCAGCCCACTAAATGCTTCTTTCATGCTCCTTTTGCTGTTTTTAAAAATAAGCAAAAAAAATCTTAAATTCAGCCCCAGTAGAAAAATTATAAGAAATCTTGTAAAGCTTTTCTAGACTCACCAATTAAAAGCCTAATTAGGAAATTCTAGCTATGTAAAGCTAGATTAGATTATTTCATTTCTAGAAAAAAAATTACAAGGTAGCCACTAAATTTATTGTTTTGTATGTTTGTTTCATAGACGTTGTTTTCTAAAGGCATTACTAAAAAGATATAACCCCAAAAGAGAAAGGAAATTGCATAGATGAAGTTTCTTATTGAGAACTCACCACCAGTAATATCACTGATTTAAATTTTTCCAAGTTCAGATGGCTCCACAGTGTAAGAGACTTAAAATAAGAGCAATTTGCAAAAGTGTGAGAAAATAAATTCCTTTTGTTAGAAAAGAAGGATTTTGGATGTGTCCAAGAATAAATGCAAGAATGAATTGTTGTGAAGCATACACTTTCTTAAATAAAAAGCACAGAACAAAATTACCAAAGTACAGATGTTGGCTAAGATATGCCATCGAACTCCTAGGGTATAGAGTCAAAAAGTCTAGTTGCCTTTCTAAAAGATGTTCTATGTTTCCGAAATATCAGATACATATCGATTTAATGAATACATAATTCTAAAATGTAAATTGAGGGTGTAATATTTCTTTCATACAATATGCACACAAGACTATAAACCTATTTGATAAAAGAAAAAAACCTAGGGGCCGGGAGTTTGGCCTAGTGGTTAAAGTGCTTATCTAGCATGCATGAAGACCCAGGTTCGATTCCCTGGTACCACATACATAGAAAAAAGCCGGAAGTGGTGCTGAGGTTCAAGTGGTAGAGCTCTAGCCTTGAGAAAGTCCAAGGATATTGCTCAGGCCCTTAGCTCAAGCCCAGGACTGGCCAAAAAAAAAAAAAAGAAAAAAATCTAATTTTAAAACAAGTCATGTCAAGAAAACATTCCAAATATAGTTATCTTTTTTCTATTTTTCTTCTTTGCTTATTTTTTAAAGATAGTAACTGATAAATATCTTCCTAGCAACATCCATGAAAATTGTGTATTTGTTAGCACAAAAGCAAAGTGATTATTTCATAAGATGAGATCTTTTTTCATCCAAACAATATTTCAACTATATGTGTAAAAGAAAAAGTAGGATGCTAAAAATGATAAAAAAGTAAATTTTGCTTATGCAGTAGGATGGTCTCTGAGGGATGCGTATTTAAGATTGAGATTTGTGATTTAAATATGCTCTCTAATACTTTTATAGAAGGAATTTCAGACTGATTTCCAAGTAAATAAATTTGCATAAATCTAAATTTTGTCATATCTGCATCTAATACAACTTTCTGCTGGTGTTTTGCTTGTGCTCGGGAAACGATTCCATTTCTCATCACAGGCTCGGGTGCTGAGAACACAGCATGAAGGAATCAACTGCAAAGGGGAATATTCCTAGCTCCATTACATCACACGTTGAGGGGTTCTTTTTAGGGCAAAATACAAATACAAAGATTTTTCCAGTTTATCTGACAGCATGTTATCCCCATTCAAGTGCAAAAATTTTCCATGCGTTCTGGCTCCTGAAATCAATTCTCTATGAAGGATGGAACACTTAGTGACCTCTTCAAAAGTCTCTGTTGGGATCATTCCATACCCCGAATAAAAGAAAGGGTGCAGGAGAACACCTCTGATCCTCTGTAATTAGTCACTTGTGTGAAATTCCTCCAGTGCCTCTTGACTGACATTCCCTACATGTCTAGGTACTCTCAGTTCTCTGTGAGACTGCAGGCAAACAACAGAGAAAGACAAAAATCCAGATCAAATTTGTGATTTTCTTTCCTCCCGTCCCGGAGTGCTGAAATTACAATTGTGCGGCTCTACACTGAGCCCCAGAATGTGTTTGTAAGGGAGGAGTAACATTTCAATGTTATAGGTAATGTTTTACCTTTTTATTTTATTTTATCTAAATATCTTGTCTGTACTAGGGTTCAGACTCAAGGCATTGTATTCTCCTCGGCTTTCTTGTCTACGTCTGGTGCTATACCACTTGACTCATACTTCCCAATTCGGTTTTGTTGGTAAATTAAAGATAGACTCTTCCACACTTTTCTTGTGATGCTGGCTTTAAACTTTAATCTTCCAGGTCTCACTATCTAAAATTATACATGTAAGCTATTGATCTCAGCTCCAATGTTTATTTTTCAACAATAAAAAACAGACATTTTCAAACATATCTACAGCATATTTTCTGCCTTTTGGCACTTATTTAATTTGTGTAAAATCTAAGTTGATTAATGCACAAATAAAATAAAAGGTAAACTTTTACAGATGTGAGAAATAATGGCAAGAAAATACATAAGCGATTTTTGTATTTAGGGTAGTCAAGGCAACTATAATCCCCTAATGACATCCCAGAAGAGCATTATAAGACTGAAGATCAAATTAAGCCAGAAGACCTGAATTTGGGGAAAAAATTATACAAACTCCTTGAGAGTTAGAATTTTAATATCTATTTATTTTTTCAGAGAGTGACAATATGAAAATGGTCTGGCTTATTTGTAAAACTTCTAGAAAAATACTTAAATTTAAAATATGTCCAGATGTCTTGGTCAATCATGTGGAAACTCATTGCTGGAAGGAGTACTTCAAATTTGTTTAAATATTGGTAGCTTTTCTCCTTCTATAAAAATGTTTAAGAGAAGGAAAGCAAAGAGGAATTTGAGTCCAAGTCACAGTCATGCTGGAGTTCAAGTCACTTGGATGTGGCTTAGGGTCAATATGTTAGGCTTTCATGGGAAGAGAGAGTGGTCTGAGATAAGAGGAGCCAGAGCTAAAGGCAGACAATTCCTACAACAGCTGAGAGTACACCTGGCCCTGGATGAGGTGCTAACATTTGAGTTTGAGAGGAAATGACTGAAAACAGATGAATTGTGGGTACCATTTTACTTAAACATAAACTCTCTGGCATGTTGGCTTTGAAGGTAATGTGATGTGCTGTCAGTCACTTCAGAATCAAACCTATAAGCAGAATGTGTGGAAAGCTCCAAAAACTCAATCAAATCAACAACTTGCCTCAAAAATGAGTAAAAAATTTGAATAATCATTGTGCCAAAGAACATATCCACATGACCAAGTAAGCACCTGACAGAGAAGCTCAGAAGACCAGAGTTTGGCCTAGTGCTAGAGTGCTTGCCTAGCACAAAGGCCTGGGTTCAATTACTCAGTGCAACATACATAGAAAAGCCAGAAGTGGTGCTGTGGCTCAAGTGGCAAAGCACTAGCCTTGAGGAAAAAATCCAAGGACAGGGTTCAGGCCCTGAGTTCAAGCTCTAGGATTGGCAAAAATAAGACAAAAAAGAAAAAGAAGCTCAGAAAGCATAATCATTAAGAAAAGAGAAGCCATAACTGTGAGTTACTACTTTACACCGTTAGGATTTCTACCAGTACAAAAGAAAAAGTTTGCGATATTTATTCACTTTGGGGAAGATTACAAAATGGTACACCCACTAAGGAAAACACTATGATAGTTTCTTAAAAATTTAAAACTAGGCCGGGTGCCAGTGGCTCACACCTGTAATGATAATTACTCAAGGGGCTGAGATCTGAGAATCATGGCCCAAAGCCAGCCCAGAAGGGAAAACTCATGAATCTCTTGCCTTCAATTAATTCCCCCACCCCCAAAAAAGCTAGAAGTAGAACTGTGGCTCAAGCCTTGAGGACATGGCCTAAATTCAAGTTCAGCACTAAAAAAAAAAACATAAAATTAGGATTATCATTTGATTCAGCAATTCTACTTCTGGTATATACCAAAGGGAGGGAAGGTCTCATCAGGCACTGGTGGCAAATGCCTATAATCCTAGCTACTCAGGAAGCTGAGATCTGAGGGTTGCAGTTCAAAGCCAATCCTGGGCACGAAAGTCCATGAGACTCTTATCTCCAATTAACCACCAGAAAATCAGAAATGGCACTGTTGCTCAAGTGGTAGAGCCTTGAGATTAAGAACTCAGGAGCCATTCCAGGCCCAGAGTTCAAGCTATAATTGACCAAAAAAAAAAAAAAAAAAGAATAGAAGGTCTCACACAAATATCTCTATAGGCCATGTACATAGCAACATTATGCATTAGAAAAGACCTAGATATAACCTAGATATAAACCCAAAGAAGGATAAATGAATGCATGAATTCTGACACACAATGGAATGGTTTTTAGTCCTTGAAAAGAAGGTAGTTCTGTAAAATGCTTCTACACAGACACAATATCCTTGAGGCTGTAATGGTAAGTGATGTAAGCCAGCCTATTTCCTTTGGTATATGAGTACTTGGAGTAGTCAAAACCAGGGGCAGACAGTAGAACAGAGGTTGCTGGGCCATGGGGAGAGAGTACCACAGCTATTAATAGCTCCATTTTACAGAATAGAAGGTATGGGGGTTAGTGAACAACATTGTGTATTTACTATCAATAAACTGTATACTAAAATGATCAAGATGGTAAATTTTATTTGTATATTAATACCAACAAAAAGCCATGTATTGTGGCTCACTACTCAGGAGGCTGAGGTCTGAGGATCAAGGTTCAAAGCCAGCCCTGGCACAAAAGGACCTGAAGAAAATGGGAATTGAGGCTTGGCTCAAGGGTAGGGTGGTAGCCTTGAGCTGAAGAACTCAGGGACAGTACCCAGCCTGAGTTTAAGCCACAAAAAAAAATTGAAGGAAGGAAAAGGAGGAGGAGGAGGAGGAGGAGGAGGAGGAGGAGGAGGAACAAGAGGAGGAGGAGGAGGAGGAGGAGAAGCAGCAGCAGCAACAGCAGCAGCAAAGAAGTGGGGAACAAACTTTTGTTTTCACACATACATGAAAAGCATGACATGTATCATTAACCTAAGCTAGAAATGCAGAGTATCACCCTGTTCTTCAGCAGTTGTAAGAAGGAAGACCCAGGAGAGAAAGAGAGAAAGATGGTGCTTTTTACCTTGGGGATGTGGGGAGGAAGAAGGAACAGTATTGGAGAAGTGACTTGGACATGATGTTAGATGGTCATAAAGCCAGAGAAATAGGATCATAGAACTTGAGTGATTCACCAGGTCAGGCAGACAAAGAAGGAGCCAGGACAGTAACAGCCTGATTCATGGTGCACATGGGCCTGCATCCTTCACTCCACTTAGCTGGCGGTACAAAGATAGCCAGTAAGTAGATGAGTGTGCAGAACCAGGCGCTGAAAAGATACTGACAAAGCATATTCACAGATGCAGGAAAAGCCCAGCAGATTTCAAACACATTTCCTGGCCCCAGCTTCAGTTTTCATGCTTGTGTTTACATAAAACACAATAATAATGAGTTTCTTAAAAAGTATTCTTAGAATATGATTCAAGTGAAAACCTAAATTTTGCTTCTTACTGGAATGTAACTTTTGGGGAATCAAGACCCCCTTGATTCTTTGCCTCTTCATTTGTAGAATATAAGGAGAGAAATAATTATCCCTGGATGGGAATTAAATGGAACCATGGACTAGAGGGCTTCAGAACATTCCTCCAACCCAGTGAAAGGTGAAATTGGCAGCACACACTTCCATCACGCACAATTATGTATCCTGAGAAACTAAAAGCACATTAATACCAAGTCACATAAAGCAGAAATGAAAAGTAGAACATGATGATTCTATGCAAGCAAGAAAAGCAATGACCTCTAATGGCAAACACATATAGAAGGAACTGAAATACGAATGACAACATAAAAGAGCCACAGCGGACAGCTGAGAAAATCAAGGGGAAAGAAGATACTTGGCTGAGTGCATTATATAGTCTTGTTTCAGTCATAGCAATCCAACTAGGATTCAGTAGCTAGAAAGTTCAGGTTCATTAGAAAAAAGTTTGGATGCATGATTCAAAACAGGGCTTAAAAAAGAAAAGAAAGAGAGAGAATAGTAACAGGAAAATCCCAAACCATGTAATCACGTAATTGGACCTTGTGCGCGCGCGCGCGTGTGTGTGTGTGTGTGTGTGTGTGTGTGTGTGTGTGTGTGTGTATCAGTCCCAGAATGTGAACTCTGGGCCCATGGTCTTTACACTATTTTACTCAAGATTAGTGCTCTACCACTTGAGCCATGACTCCACCTCCACCTTTTTGGCAGTTAATGATTAGAGAGTAAAATCTCACAGCCTTACCACCTGGGGCTGGCTATGAACCACAATCCTTAGAACTTAGCATCCTACAGCTGGCAGCAATTGGACTTTTGACATTAAGCTGTTTCTAGAAATTCCTATGGTGATACTAATCCAAGTTCTTCAACGCCTCTCCCAATATCTGTAAGCAGCAGACCCTGGAAGAGTATTAGAAATATAAATCCTCAGGCCCCTCTCTGGCCCAGCCAGAAAACTAGGAACTCTGTAAGTGAGGCCTAAAGGCTGTGTTCCCAAAAGTTCTCTGGATCACATTTGAGATTTATTGTCCTAACCTAGCAAACTGTATTTATACTTGTTTTTATTAATGAATTCCAAGATTGGGCTGGTGAAAAACATTTGCAATCTATGATACTGTATAGGCAAGAAACATATCCTACAGCCTATCAAGGTTCAAAAATATCTTATGATTCATTATAAAGTTTGAAATTTCACAGCTGTTACATATTGGGTGTATGTGATACTCCATGCTCCCACATATTCTATTTCTATCTAGGAAGTCTCAGAGCAATTTTAGATCATTAGGCAGCAAGGGTGAGCAGAATCTAGAGAAAGAGGCCTAAGAATAGGGAGACATTAGAGCTCAAGTAAAATTCAACATACCATTTAATGCAGCAAGAATAACAGAGATAGCACTCTAACAAGGGTACCATCTCCATATGAACAGTGTCCACACCTCTCTTTCATTAAGTTGTAATCACTCAATTAATTTTTCACTCTCAAATGTATTCTAAATAGTGATTTTATAAGTTCTGATCAAGGGTATACTTTACATGTTTATATTTTTCTTTATTATGAAGCAATTATTTGATTGTTCAGCATTAAAATATTGACTGAGAAATCACTAGTCAAATATGGTATATCACAACAGTATTCATGAAGAAAGAATTGACATAGCTCTATCTCTCTCTTCTTCTATATCAAATTTTATAGAAATTAGAAAATATGATCTTTTGTACAAAGTTCATGGGAGAGGGAAATACTTTTTTTTTTACATTAGTATGTGAAATTTTTGAAAAAAAAAGAAGTCTTCTGAGAGTCTAAACAGAACTAACCAATGAAGAAATGGAACTAGAGACAATTAAAATCCAAACATATATAGAAGAAATCTATTATAAGTAAGATCAATTCTCCCTTTAAAAACCATCACTGCAGCTAAATCTCTAGGATCCATGCTCAGAATTAAGCAACATAAGGCAAGTAGCAATAATGAGGGGGTGAGTAAGAAAGAAGCATCATGTGAACAGCTGGGCTTGTTGGCTGCCTTCTCTCGTGCCCTTGTTCATTCTAGGACTAGCAGCTCCAGTGTTTGTCACTAGAAGAAAGTTCTGAAACCCACTATCTAAATAAAGTTAACCATCTGCCTCAAGAAGGCACCTAGCCAGACGAGGGAAAAGGCATTAAAATCTTGAGATATTCACGATCTCCAAAAAGACAAAAGAAGAGAAACAGAAGAATCATCTGTCCTCAGCATTCCCAGAAAAATCCAAACCTTTATATATGGCCCTGTGCAATGAATAACTCTTCTGCAATATGTAGAAGACCGAAATTAGCATTTTCAGTCATTCATAGGTGAAGAAGCAGTCAAGTCACTATTTTGGTCATTGTTTCCATTCTGATAGGGATGGCTGTTATTATTCTTTATCAGGGAAAAAGTTAGTATTTACTGAGTCCTGTGTTGGTATTGGTTACAGGAGATATTGTTATATACTATGAAATAAAAGCTGGTAAAAGGGATAAAGAATGACAGCAAGTGCTAATATATAAGGATCAACATTTTCCTGAGGAAGTAAGGGAGGTATATTTGGTATAAGACTCAATTAGAAGTGAGGGAGAAAGCCATGCATATCTAGAGAAACAGCCATCAGCTGAAACTACACATGCAAAGACCCAGAAGCAGAAACAACAAGATCAATGTGACTGACCAATGGTACCAATGATAGAAAATATAGAAAAAAAACAGGCTTGATACTATTAGGTCAAACTGGCCATGCTAAGACTTGAAGCTATTTTAAAAGACTTCTTTCAGAGAGGATGAAACTTGGTCTATATTTTAAATATTTCTTTTTTTTTTATCTGGAAGACTTTTTTATTTTTTTATTTTTATTTTTTTATTGTAATTAGTAAAAGGGTTACATGATATTTGCCAGATAGAAGGTGCATTAATTCACATACATTGATACCCTTTCACATGTCTTGGTACCCGTTTCCCTCCCCCCCTCCACACCCCCACCCGTCTTGGTTTTCCCCCCTTCCCTATCAAATTTCAAATATCCAAATACAAATAAGTTCAATATATCAGATAACAAAGTGAGATACTATACCAATATGAGATAACCAAGGGACAGCAAAGGAGATAAGAGACAACATAGTACATTAAGGACAACAATCATTCATTATATGGCTTTTGTTTCACTATCCTGGAGGTCCTTTCAATTAGCTTCACATTATATGTCCTTATGTATCAAGATTTAAATATTTCTCTGAGGATGCTGAGTACATTGTTTTACATAGAGTGAGAAGGATAGAAGAAAGAGATAACATCCATCTTTGCTATTGCAGTTGAGATGATGAGCAGGATCAGGGGTGTATTTGAGTCAGTCAGACCTGGCATTTGTTTGAAAGGCTGCCTAATGAACTAGGTGTAGAATGTAAGGCAGAGGGGAGACTCAGGGTGACCTGAGGTTGACATGAGCAATGGCCTATTCCTCTTCTGATTCAAGGACAATACAAAAGAAGTGGCCCCATGGCAATGCAAGTTTAGTATAGGGTCTTGCAGATCTCAGAGCTCCAGAAGACATCCTAGCTGGCAACACTGAGGAAGGACTTAGTGTCACAAGATTTCACTCAAGGTGGAGGTCATTTAATGACTGCATATGATCTTTGAAAACGCTAAAAAGCACTAGGGTCAGAAATAGGCAGCTATCAGCAGCCCCTAAGCTCAGAAGACATGCTTTTTATATACGCAACACATGGCTCAATCTCCTGCTTTTTCTATTCCACCATACAATGTAAATACATACATAGCAATCTTTGAAGAAACAGATTTCAGTTTAGACCCCCAATGACAAATGTAAATAGAAAATCAAATGGCAACAAATAGAAGAATAGCAGCAGCAAGATACAAAGGCAGACTGGCATAATGAACAGGATAGATTCATTGTTATTTTTTGTGCGGGAAGGACTACCTGGGGCTTTAACTCTGGGCCCAGGTGCTGTCCCTGAGCTCTTCAGCAAAAAGCTAGTGCTCTACCACTTGAGCCACAGCAGCACTTCTAGTTTTCTGGTGGTTAATTGGAGATAAGAGACTCTTGGACTTTAGTGACCCATGTTGGCTTTGAACTGTGATCCTCAGATCTCAGCTTCCTGAGTAGCTACATTGGACTTTAGTGACCCATGTTGGCTTTGAACTGTGATCCTCAGATCTCAGCCTCCTGAGTAGCTATGATTATAGGCATGAGCCACTGGCATCTGGCAGATAGGTTCATTATTAACGCATACAACCTAAATATTAGCTGCTTAGTAAGGCTCATTTTTTTTTAGTTCATCTCAGTCCCTGTCAGATTGAGGAAGATGAGACAGAAAGGGTAGCTGTGTTCCACAGGCATTCAGGGTCCAGCTGTCTGGGTGAGGAAGCTCTGCCACAACTGTGGCTCAGTCCTCCACTGGATTCTTTACCTTGTGGCAGTAATTAAGTAATGACAGTGCAGAAGAGATATTCTTTCTCTTCTCCTTAGGGAATAGATAAGGAGCAAATTCTGGAGGTGGTTGCTATTGTTTGTATCTAAAATGTCCCTCAAAGGCTCCTGTGGTGAAGGCTTCATCCTCCATGCAGTATGGAGCTTTGTGATTGGACCAGGAGAACTCTGACCCTATCGATGGATTAATTTAGTCATAGGTTCATAACTGGATGAGTTATTGGGAGGTGATGGAAAGTCAAGAAATGAGACTTGTGGAGGGAGTGGGTCTTGGGGGAGGCGATATCTTGTCCTCTGTCCTTTATTCACTCTCTCTGTCTCCTCTCCAGCATGTGGCAAGCAGCTTCCTCTGCAAGTTGTTCCCACCTCCTGGCATTCAACTTCATCTTAAGCAAGGGTGTCAGCCCTTCATGAACCAAAACCTCTGAAACAGTGAACTGGTCTTTCAGGGTTGATCTCGCTTAAATAGGTTTTCTGAAGAATTTTGTCACAGGGACAGAAAGCTGGCTAGCACAGTGGTATGTGCCACATTTTATTATTCTACTGCACAAAATTAAATGCATGAGCATTTGCAAGGAAATAGAAAAATGGCTCCTATAGGCACATGGCTCCTATAGACACATGGCTCCTATAGGCTAATCCCACCTGAGAAACAGAGAACCTAAGTCTCAAGCAATGAAGCAGAAGAAACTCTACGGAAAACATGGCTGGCATTAGAAAAGACCCACTGCAAAGGAAAAGAAAATTATTTCAGTTAATGAAAATGGAGAAAAGTCTAGCAGGGCAGGAGTAGAAGAGGAGAGATTAGAGTGGGTATGAACAACTATGAGTTACAGTCATCCAGGGAGAAATGCTCAGAACCAGCTGGGAGGAGAGTTATAGGAGTGGGGATGATCAAATTAGTTCATTTATTCATGGAGTCAGAGACAAAGCCAAAGAAGAATTCACTGAAGAACTCTATGTGTGGCATAAGAGAAAGATGAAAATCGAGAAGACTGATATTTTTAGTACAATGGAAAAGATTTCTTTCTCCCTGAAATTAATAAAGATGAGAAAGTATTGAGTTAGGTAATTACTTTAAATCAATGCAATAAGTGCAGGTATCTAAACAGATTACAGCCATCATACTAAAAGATAGGTAAGCTATTTTCTACAAAGTAAACATAATTTTTCTACATTTCTGAATTTATAGGATAATAGAATAAATTCCATATTGATGGGACTATGAAAGAATTGCCAGACATTAATATGATTGCAGCAGAATTCATTTGTAAATGATATTATAAGTAAGACTATTAGCTTTCAAATAGATATTACATGCCAATAAACTGACTGTCAGTTTTATCTGAATAGCAGGTTTCATTTATAATCCAATTGTCCAATATGCATGTAAATCATTTCTATTTTCAGTAGATATTATATCTCTCATTAAGCAACCAATACATTTAAGACACTTCACAATTAAAATGTTCCAGTTGATGGCACATATCCTACCTAGAGCTCACATAATGCACCTTTACAAGTTATGATAACCAACTGTTGACAATTTAGTGACTATCAATTATTTAGATAGGGTTTTGAATTTTTCTGTTCATGTAAGCATTTCATTGAAGTAAATATTTTTAAATGACTATAGTCTTCTAGAAGAGGAGCATTCACGATGATAGATAGACAATGGCATATTATGTGAGTATGTGTGTTTTACTCAATGTTTCCAGCCAGAATTCTAGAGCAGAATTCTGCAGAAAAGCTAAGAAAGCTATTGTGTCAACAATACACTGAAATCATGTGAAATTTGCTGCATCTTAAAGAAAACCTAATGAAGAAGAAACTTAATAAGTTTACCATGAACAAAATGTATGTAGTCTTTTTACTTCACAACCCCTAATAATTATCTAATAAGAAAAAAATTTACTAACATTTAAAGTCAAATTCTTGGGTATCATGAATTGTCTTTTTATTTTATACATTTTAAAGTAACTATACATTACCCAGGGGCCTATAACACTGCAGTCTAATATACAAGTAAAACATGCAATTCAATGTTGTCATTTCTTCCTACATTTTTTTCTTTTTTTTTTTCTTTCTTTTTTTTTTTTGCCGGTCCTGGGCTTGAGCTCAGGGTCTGAGCCCTGTCCTTGGACTTTCTCAAGCTAGAGCTCTACCACTTGAGCCTCAGCACCACTTCCAGCTTTTTTCTAGCATGTGGTACTGAGGAATCGAACCCGGGTCTTCGTGCATGCTGGGCAAGCACTCTGCCACTAGGCCAAACTCCCGGCCCCTCTTCCTACATTTTTAATGCAGAGATAAACACAGATGTACTTACTACTTAGGACATCAGCAAAACCCAAAATATACAAATAAACTGATAATTTTTCTTCAAAACACTTTGTCTAAGCTTAAAATTATTTTACATTGAAAAGATCAGAAATAGAAAAAAATGTTAATTTTATCCATCCTGACAATAGTGTGGACTTGATATTTAATTTTGAATTCTACTAAGAAGCAACTTTATAGATCCTCTTCAGTGTATCCAGCCAGTAACCAGGGGCCTCAGAAAAATCAGTTTCTGTCTCCAGTCCCATAAAAACTGGCATAAACAAAAGTGAGTGTGTCTAGGCCATAGGCCTCAGGTATTTCATCCAATACTAATTAAGGTATTTCGTGGAACAATTGTGGAACACTACTCTTGATAATGTGGGTAAGCTTCATCTAATCTGTTAGAATGCTTTATGTATAAAAACAGGTTTCTCTAAGAAGAAGGTGCTGTGCAGCAGCTCGTACCTTAGCTGCCAGACTGTACACATAATCTCCAGATTTCTGACTTGTTGCTCCCAGCAATCATGTGAGCCAATTTCTTAAAATACCTCTCTTCTCTACAGTGTTATATAGTAGGTTCTCAAGGTTCTCTCTTCCTTGTGGCTTTATATTTCCTGCAAGTTGGAACAGCAGGTGTTCCTCAAAACCTAAGACATGGAAATGATAGAAGGGGTGAGATAATCAAGATGCATTTTAATCATGACCCGAATAAAACCCCACTGGACAACTATTTAAAGACTTTATGCATGTGAGAAGGTAATTATGATGAGCAAGAAGAATGTGTCTCTCTTTTGACTATAGACAGATATGATGAGAGTAAAGAAAAAGGAAACCAATTAAAAACTTTTTCAGGGAAAGGAGCATAGACTAGTAGTAGAGCGATTGCCTAGCATGCACAAAGTTGTGGGTTCGATTCCTCAGTACCACATAATCAGAAGAAGCCAGAAGTGGTGTTATGGCTCAAGTGGCAGAGTGCTAGCCTTGAGAAAAAGTGTCCAAGCGTGGGACTCCTACCTAGTGGTGTAGAAGCCCTGGTTGCTTGCCACCTGTGCTTCCATGACTCCGTGCTGGACACTCAGGGATGACAGCAGTCCAGAGCCAGAGGGTGCCTGGCCCTTCCTGACTTGAGCAGGAGTGGAGGCATGCCTGAGGACACCATAGACTGACAGTCGATTCGGGAAAGACCCAAAAACTGCCACCACTCAATCCGTATTTAGCAAGCACATTTTCTAAAATAAAGTTAGATCTGCACCGAGAGTCTGGTCTCCAGAGTCTGTGTTCCCGGGATTATATGTGGGCTCCGTTGCCATTTTACCCACCTTGTATACACGCTAGCCTTGAAAAATGTGTCCAAGGACCTTGCCCAGGCCCTGAGTTCAAGCCCCAGGAGTGGGAAAAAAAAAACCACTAGGTCGCCTTGGCACATGTCAAAACATTCTTAATAAAGACCCAGAAACACAACAAATTAATGAAAGTTTGGACAGATGAGACTGCATTAAACTGCAGAGCTTTTGTATGGCAAAGGACATAGCTAGCAAGTTATATAGAAAGCCCACAGAGTGGGAGAAAATCTTCACTAACCATTCAACAGACAAGGACCTCTTATCAAAAATATGTCGACAGCTAAAAAATTTGAATCTCTCCAAAACAAATCTTCAAATAAACAACCATCCCATTAAAAGATGGGCCAATGACTTAAAGAGGGAATTCTCTCAAGAAGAAATAAGAATGGCCTATAGACACATCAAGAAATGCTCAACATCTCTGGCCATAAAAGAAATGCAAATCAAAACAACTTTGACATCCCACCTCACTCCAATTAGAATGACCATGATCAAGAAATCCAATAACAACTGATGCTGGCAGGGATGTGAGCTGGAGGGATCACTACTACACTGTTGGTGGGAGTGTAAACTCCTTCAATTCCTATGGAAAGCATAATGGGAATTCCTCAAAAACTAAACGTGGAGCTCCCCTATAACCCAGCAATTCCACTACTTGGCATTTACCCAATCGTTGAGAAACAAGGACATACTAAAGCCACTAGCACAACGATGTTCATTGCAACATTATTTATCATAGCAAAGATATGGAACCAACCCAGATGCCCCTCAGTAGATGGGGCATCAACAGTAGATCAAGAAGATGTGGTACTTACAAAGGAATTCTATCCTGCCATCAGAAAGAATGACATTGTACCATTTGTAAGGAAATGGAAAGACTAGGAAAAAATCATATCAAGTAAAGTAAGCCAGACCCAAAGGAACATGGGCTTAATGGTTTCCTTCGTTTGTTATAATTAGTACACATCTAGGACTCCTCTAGCAGAGAATTACAATAGTGTAATACCTAGATACATAAGGCCATATAGGATGAGGCTAAATGAAAGGATCTCCAAGATATGGTAACAAGATCTTTATTTTTGTGATAAAAAAAAACTATTTCATGCCAGGCACTGGTTATTCACACTATCATCCTAACTATTCAGAAAACTGAAATTAGAGGATCAAAGTTTGATGCGAATCCAGGCAGGAAAGCCCATAAGATTCATATCTTTAATTAATCACCAAAAAAAAAAAACCCAGAAGGGGAGCTGTGGCTCATGTGATAGAACAATCCCCTTGTACAACAAAGTTGAGGGCACTAAGCCCTGAGTTCAAGCCCCAGTACCAGTACAAATACATACACTCACACACACACACACACACACACACACACACACACACACGTTTCCATGGGTTGTACGGAGTGTGCAATCTAAATTCATAAAGACAATTAAAAGAGAAATGTCCTGAAGAAAATAACCTAGCGTAATGAACAGATGGGAGTGAACAGTGATAATCAGTACATCTGGGGAACTTCTCTGCAGAATAATCATGAGGAATGAAAACTGTGAGTGGCTAAGAGAACAGAGCCTCAGGCAGAAGGAACAGAAGATACCAAGGTTATAGAATGAGGATGTCCCTTAATTGGGGGAAGAGTAGTAAGGCTAAAGAACAAATACTATGTCACACTGTACCATAGACAAAGGTAGAAAGTGAGGTTCCAGGCCAGAGATTCATAAAAAGAAATTTTGAAATAATTGTAAGTATAATAGAGCCCTTATGATAATTTAAACAAAAAAGAAAACAAGCAAAACGAGGCTGGCGCTTTAAAATGGTCATTTTTGATGCTTGCGATACTATGAGCAACAGGAAGCTTGGGAAGCAGAAAGAGTCCCCTGGTCAGCGTATAAGAAGTGTAAATGAAGAGGTGTGAACAGGATTTGTGTCCACCAATAATTTACAAACCACAAGTTTTCAAGTGTTGAGTAACTTTATGTAAACTTATAGAGAAATTGAGGCAGGGAGTAATCTTGAGATTTGAACTGGGATGTATCTTACTGCTAGAATAATTCTTAATAGATGCTTAACATCTATGAAGCCACTGGTGTGATCTCCACCACAAATAAGGAAAGTGGAGGTTTGGGGGGGGAAGAGAAGGAGAGGGACAGGGTCAGGGACAGGAAGAGGAAGAGAGAGAGGGAGAGAGAGAAGGAAGGAAGGAAGGAAGGAAGGAAGGAAGGGAGGGAGGGAGGGAGGGAGGGAGGATAATGGAAGGGAAAAAAGAAAAGAAAAAAGCTTTGGATTCCTACACCCTTTGTCTAGCTCGTGTGTTTCAGTAATTTTCCTAACTTTGGTCCTGTTTCCTTCATCAGAACATAAACAAGATGATTAAGACAAACTCTGAAGTCTTGGCCAGCCCTAACATCTGAGCAAATACATTGGACAAATAATTTTAATTATTTGAACATCTATGAGCTTCATCTCCTCTGGTTTCTGCTCTATGTCTGTATTTTTTTCTCTTGCTAACATATCTGACTGAATTGAAAACAAGAAGAAAAACGTGGCCCACCATCCTTCAGTGTGACCATCCATCATTCTGACTCTCAAGACATGTGAATACTCTCAAATTAGTATGGAGGTGATGACATGAGCAAAGCCAGAATGCTAAGCTGGGGAATTTGGTGCTATGGTTGCCATAAAAAGCAAAAAAAAATTGTTATAGATGACTTCCTACAATTGAGACCAAATATAAAAACAAACAAGAAATAGTTGTTTCTTCCTATTCAAAAAAGTCTGAATAAGAAAAGCAGAACATCTTTGACATTCTATGAAGTCCAGTACTCAGGCATCAGAGATCCATGTAGAGCACTGCATTTTTTGGTGATCTCAAAAACATTTGGTTTTATTCAGTCACTCAAATGTGATTTTCTAAGAGAAATATGCTCCTCATCTTCTTGTTTCTTCTTTGGGCCCGAAAGTATGCAATACAGGCACTAAAAATATAAGTGGCTTTATACAGTTGCACCCTTAAGATGTGATTTTAGAGATAAAGTGATTTGATATATATGAAGAGTGAACTTTTTCAAAAGAAGGAAATAAGAAGCATCAGAAATACCAGCATGGGAATAAGTCCTACTAGAAACCAATATTTTTTTCTGTGCATTTTAAGATGACCCTACTAGAAATTATGTCAATACAGAGCTCTCAATTTCTTGATCTTATGTGCAAACAGCTTCCCAAGCATGTCCAAGCATGAATGAGGAACTGCAACATGGAGAAGGTATCTTATAATGAGATATTTTCTCCACTGTAAAAGTTTTTTAATTTTTTGAGTAGAAATGAATTTATATATCTATTTGTAGAGTAATGAATCATGAATTTATAAGAAGAAAAATTAAAAATGAAGTCATTTGCTTTCATTATTATCTGTAGAGACATAATAAATTTAAAAATCTCTATGAAAGTGATACCGGGTGCAGTATCTGACTAAAAATAGTTGCATTATACATATTTTGAAAATATCAGCAGAAGATGACAGTATATTCTATGAATTCAGAGGTTATCTTTTTTGGCATTTATACTTCCAACAAAGTGGTAAAAATAATTGAAGTCCACTAATGGCAAGTGACTGGATCGTGAGATGAACAAGTTATGGCTGGAAAACCTATGGACCATGTCTTCTTTATACATACACCATTTGTGGCTACCCTACAGCAAATTAAATCTAGCATAGAAGTTGAGATTGAATGTGTAAGGGGATGAATAAAACATGCAACAAGTAATGAAGAATTGAACACATAACCAAAATTAGTGTAACACCAATGAAAATGTTGACAAATGGCAATATCAATACAGAAATAATAAAATTGTCAAAGATGATATTTCCTTAGCCAATCAAAGCAATCAGGTTAAGAAATTGGTTTTTTTCCTAGATATATATAGTATGATGCTAAATGAAAGGACCTCCAGGATATTGAAACAAAAGACACTCATTATGAGTGATTGTTGTCCTTAATGTACTTACTATGCTATCTCTCATCTCTTTTGCTTTCCCTTGGTTATCTCATATTGTTACAGTATTTCACCTTATTATCTGATATATTGTATATATGCTTATTTGGTTATTCAAAATAGAATAGAGAAGGTGGGAAAACAAGATGAGGGGTGGGGGTGGGGGGAGGAAATGGGGACCATGACATGAGAAAGGGTGTCAATGTTTGTGAAGTAATGCACCTTCTATCTGGTGAATATAATGTAACCTTTTATTAATTACAGTAAAAATATATGAAAAAAAGATTTTTTTTAATTCTTACAATTTCATGTTGAGACTTCTGCTGGGTACTAGTGGCTCAATCTTAGCTATGGTAAGCTAAGGTCTGAGGATTGAAAGCCAACCTGAGCAGGAATGTCTATAGACTTTTGTCTTTAATTAACCACAAAAGGTTGAAAGTGGAGCTGTGGCTCAAGTGGTAGATCCTAGCTTTAAGCACAAAAGCTCAGCAACAGTGCTCAAGCCCTGAGGTAAAGACCCAGAACCACCATCACCAATACCAACAACAACAAAAAGATGCAGAATTCTTATGGAATCAAGAGATCCAGAGCTAGCAAATAATACTAAACAATGTTTGTATTCGAATTTAAAGTTACATATTTTTGACAATGCTCTCCATTTAAAACAATAGAATTGTGTCTCAAGTATATATTACAAACTATCTAATATTGTAAAAACAGAGTCTGTAATTTTTGTAATGCCAGTAAAACAAAAAGTAGACAATAAAAAAGAAAAATATCCATTTTTATAGTACAGGCAATTTAAAATCTTGATACTGGTTCATCTATAAAACTTGTTAAAAACGGGCACAGTGGCTCACATCTGTAATCCTAGCTACTCAGGAGGCTGAGATCTGAGGATCAAGTTCGGAGCCAACCCCGGGCACAAAAGGACCTGACACTCTGATCTCCAATTAACCTCTAGAAAATAGGAAATGGGGCTTGGCTCAAGGGTAGGGTGGTAGCCTTGAGCCGAAGAGCTCAGGGACAGCGCCCAGGCCAACTTTAAGCCCCACGACCCACAAAAAAAAAAAAAAGTTAAGAATTTTTGTAATAATAAAACCAAGGTAAACTAAAAATTGTGTTGTTTTAATTAAACATTCAAGCTTATCATATTAATGACAAATGCTTGTTAGAAACACAAATTAAAACATTTTTAATTCCAAAAGAGAGACATGCATTCCCAGAGAGTAGTTAGCATTAGCATACTTGCGACATTAGGTGAAGATCATTCTAACAGAAATTCTCTTAACTCTAGAAAGATAAAGTGTGGTATAAAGATTTGGTCACTGAAAGACTTGCTTTATAAGTGTTTAGAACATGGAAACAACCCAAGGAGTTGATTAACTGACAACTAAATGAAGAAAATATGATACCAATACATAATGGAATACAATCCAAACAGTAAGGGCCATTGAATTCTGTCATGTGTGTCAATGTGGAGGGAATAATAGTGTATGTTAAGTGGAATTAGGCAAGCACAGAGACAAGTACGGTGTGACAACACTTATGAGCAAAATCATAAATTATTTGATCTGACAGAAGCTGAGAAGAACAAGAGTAGTTACTGGGGGCTGGAAGCATGGGCAGTGTGCAGGCAGCTTGGCTGATAGATACTAAGTTACAGTTAGACAGAATTTCTGATGTACTATGGAACAGTAAGATGAATGTAAATGACAATTGGGTGGCAAACCTCTTAAAAAATAAAAGTAAAAATTTTGAAAGGTTATCCCATAAATATCTGATGAGATTTAAATATCATACAATATATATGGGCTAAACAATCCCACAGCCATCCCTCCATAAATGTTTATAACATATGTGTGTTTACAAATGTATGAAATGTTTATTGCATATTATGTATTACATACATGTTTCATATGTGTGTATGTACACACATACATGTGCATAAACATATACACATGTTTAATTTTCATGTATTATATAAAAAATATATTCACATTAATATCTACTAAAGGCAATCAAGTTTTATTGCTACGGTGAATGTGATTCTGGGTAGTTGAGATTTAGAAATATAATGACTATTGTTATCATCTGAGTAGAATAAAAATAATAGGTGGCTCTTACATCAGATTGTTCTGCTCAGCCTCCAACTTGCCTTATTCTTTAAATCTGAAGCTAGTTGAGAAAGTATTTTTTCCAGACATTTGGCAACTATATGCTAAACTGGTTGTCAGTGTAGAAGCTATCTAATTCTATTTTTATATTGGTTTCTTAACTTGTTTCATAACTACATTCTTATGAAAATGTCAGATATAAATGAAAACTATTGATTAATCTCCTTTTTTCTGTATAGCTCAGGTAGTTGAGGATGCTTATATTTAAAAGAACACACACACACACACACAAAGACACCCACATATACCTCACCAGAAACAAGTGTTACAACATACATTACATGACAAATAGAATGTATTTCAAAGGAATAAAATATGTGCTTTGAAAATGCTTTCATTTATTTTGTCATAGTGAGGAAATTATCAAAATCATTTTCATTCTTAATTACGTGTTATATGAATCTACTCAGTACCTTACTACAGCACTCTACGTGGAAGTAAAATAATATTAAAGAAGATAAAAGTCAATTCGAGCAGGGTGGCTGAAATCACAGAGCTACTTCTGGACCCTCAATCCTAATAAATCTACTGTCATTACAGTTATATAATTCCTCAACACATCATCTTTTTAATATGTAGCATAGGTGTAAACACACTTCTTCAGCAAACCGAAGGGTTCAGACCTATCATGTAGACATAACATTTAAATTGGACATATTCTAGAATCCTAAATAAGAATATAACCAAGTTGTATTCACATTGACATTGGCTCCCAAGCAAATGAAGAGAAAAACTTAAGCAATCCCCACACTTCAGAGTGTCCAAGTAGCTCTCTTTATTAAACCTAATGCTATCCAAATAATACATAAACAAATAAATTATAATCTCTACTTTGAGGATATGGAAACAAATAGCACTAGCAATTTGTTTTACAAAAACCAAGAAAAATTATTGAGTTTCATAGTTCCATAAATCAATGACAGTTCCAAGTCCATTATGACAGAACCATCTTAAGCCTGTGTGACAAAAAAAGAAGCATGCTACAGAACTCTCTTCCTCTCTCTCCCTCCCTTCTCCTCTTCTCTCTTTTTCTGCCCTCCCCCCTTCTCCTCTCTCTTTACCCCTTTGGATTCTGTAGCCCTTATGGAAATAAAGTACTATTTGATTAATTTGAGTTCTTCAGTAGAATGATACAAATTAAACATTTTCAGGCAAGTAAGGACTAAATGCTTTCAAAAAAGAATGATTGTGAATTCATTTCAACTTCTTAGTATGTGATGCTATGCTTCTATCATTTTTTCTCTCTTTTTTATTTGAGGTGTAACTGACCAAAGTAGTGTTATCTAAACTCAACACAAAATGGATGACTCTGAATTGAATCGAATGAAAGGATTATTGAGATATCATATGCTTATGAAAAAAATCAGAGCTGGAAATGTGTGGTCCTTTTCTTCCAAGATTTCTGGTAAACCTTTAATTTAGTCCTGGAATACATGAACATGTCCCAAATGTTTTATTTCACTCTCCTCAAGAGTGCTTGGGGCAAAGATTTTTCTTCTCAATTCCCCCCCAAAGAATTTTATCTATTGATTGAAAAAAATGAACATAGTATAGAAACTACTCCACAATAATAAATATGCGACATGAATTAAATTCCCTACTTGTTTCTGAATGCCAGGGAATGTTCTAGATACCAAAAAGAAAAAGGGAATACAAGCTTTGAACCAGAAACTAGATTCTCATATTGCACATAAATCCTTAGAATTTCCCAATAATCTCAGTCATGTGTTTCCAGCCTAAATCCAATAAAAGGAAAATATAATAACAACCAATATTACATAATAAATGCAAACATTGTAAGCATTTTAAGAGTGCACAACACACAGACCTTACCTGAACTATTGTTAAATAAATGAGTGGGTGAATGAGTAATATAAAATAAGCCCCTTTAGAGATTAATGAAGAAAAGCATCAGAAGTACACAAGATAATTTCTCTAGTCACAAGTAATCAAACCCAGATTTAAATCAAAGCCTGGCTTAAAAGTTTCTGAAAGTTACTTTCCTTGATTAAAAGGCAATATAGGAAGAAGTGGTTCAGCACTTTGGATAGCTCCAGCGAGTATGCACTCTGAAACCCCAAATCTGTTCAATTTTTTTTGTTTTGTTTTTTGTTTTTTTTCCCCAACTGAGTGGTCTCCTTTAAAAGTATGCCACTTTTGTGCTTGAATAATTCCATCTCAAAATAAGAACGACTCCTTTGCCTCACCCCCACTCCAACACACATATAGAAATGTAGCCTCTTTGCCTTTTGGGGCTGATTGTGCATATTTGCCACTTTAGAAAACTATCTCTGAGAGTTTCATCTCCTGCTATCTGCTCTTTATTCTCCATGATCTACAAAAAGAGGTTTACTTGTAAGATCTCATGGGGAAGCCATACAAAAAATGGAACAAAAAGTGGAACATAATAATTCAGTGTTATAAATTCAAATTAACATATTCTGAAAGACTCTACTGATGCATGCTAACAGTCCAGAAGAATTTGCACATATGATACAGCCAACACATGAGCCATGACTGCCAACTAATAATCACGATCACAATGTAAAAATAACATGGCAGTTTAAAAAAGTATTTGATATATATTGAAACTATACAAAGCTAAATTAAAAACTTACAAATAAGAAATACTCATCTAACATAAGGCCATATAATGGGAAGCTAATTGAAAGGACCTCCAGGATATTGAAACAAAAGCCATATAATGAATAATTGTTGTCCTTAATGTACTATGTTGTCTCTCATCTCCTTTGCTATCCCTTGGTTATCTCATATTGGTATAGTATCTCACTTTGTTATCTGATATATTGAATTTATTTGTATTTGGATATTTGAAATTTGATAGGGAAGGGGGGAAAACCAAGACGGGAGGGGGGTGTGGGTGGGGAGGGAAATGGGTACCAAGACATGTGAAAGGGTATCAATGTATGTGAATTAATGCACCTTCTATCTGGCAAATATCATGTAACCCTTTTACTAATTACAATAAAAAACAAAAAAGGAGAAAAAAAAGAAATACTTATCTATATTACTGTATTCTTTTCTTGCTTACTAAGTTCCTAAATTTTTGTATACCTCAAGGTTGATATTTAACATTTTCATTCATATTAGATTATGAACGTCAGAACAAGGTTTGTGTTCATCTTTGTTTCATTCACAATAGATAACATAGTAAATACCCAATAAAAGTTTATTAAATTAAAATGAGTTGAAGTAAGTACTCTGTAATTTAAGAAGCTCTGTTCTTAGAGAAATACAGTTGAGGTCTCCCCAGTATAATACCCTTTTATTGTAAAAGAAGGAAGAGCTATTATTTTGAGACAGAAAACATAGCAAAGAGATTTGGGGCATCTGGGAAATCTGGAAATGTTTGCCTTTTATGGACCCTTTTGAGAGAAAGTGATATAAACCATGCCTTTCTGATAAGAAATCACTGAGGTTTTGACTGATGTCTTCTTCTTTAGAGATATATTCTTAAATCTCCAAATACTGTAATATGAAGACCCAGCAGGGCAGATAAAAATCAATCTATTTGGAGAAATTATAAAGTTAAAAGACTCAAAGAATAAAGGGAGAAGGGAAGGGAGGGAAAGGAAGAAAGAAAAAAAGAAAGGACAGATTAAGAAATTTCCAGCTGAGAATGGTGGCCAATAGTGGCTCAGGCCTCGAAGCCAACTATTTGGGAGTATAAAATTAGGAGAATCACAGCTTGAGGTCAGTGCAAAAAAATCATGAATCAATTTCAACTTACAAAAATTTTAAACTGAGCTGGGTGCTGGTGTCTCACACCTGTAATTCTATCCAGGAGGAGGTTGAGATTTGAAGATCACAGTATGAAGCCAGCCTGGATAGAAATGTCACTATGAGACTCCTATCTCCAATTAACCAACTAAAAAACCAGAAGTGGTGCTGTAGCTCAAGTGGTAGAGCACGAGGCTTGAGCACAAAGCAGGTTAGGGACAGCACCAAGGCCTTGAATTCAAGCCCCATCACCAACAAAAATAAACAAAAAAACTTTAGGCTGAGGTTCAGTGGCATACATTTGTATTCACCTATTCAAGGAAGTATAAATAGGAAGATGGGCCCAGTATAAAGTGAGACTATATTTGAAAAACAAACAAACAACAAAAAAAATTAAAAAAAAACAGTGAGAATGGGGGAAAAAAGAAAAAACTGGGTCAAGGAAAGTTCACCAGCAAGGTATCCGCCTAGTAAGTGTGAAGTCCTGAGTTCAAACTCCACTAGAAGAAAGGAAGGAAGGGAGTAAAAGAGGGAGAAAGGAAAGGAGGGATAGACAGAGGGAGAGAAGGAAGAAAGCGTTATCTCCAAGGATGGTACAAGGTGGCATCACCAGAAAAAAATCTCACAAGAAGATGGTTTTCTCACCGTGGAATGTATTACATAGTACAGAAGAAGAATGGAAGTATCATGACTCTTATTAGTTTGCAAATGTTCAGAAAGGCCTTCAGTAAGATGTGTGAGGCAAGTTTCCCGAAAGTGCTTGCAGTCTATTCTGTTTAAGCAAATCCAGTGACCACTTAAGTTTCCCAAGAAAATATTTATATGGAGTGTCTTGTTTTACTAAACCAGACATACTTCCAATTTTTATTCTGATACAATTTTTAATATTGCATGCTATTATCCATTGCTTTAAATAGTTATTAAGAATTTGGAGCACAAACTGAATCAGATCTTTATTCAATTCAGCACGTATTCCATTTCACTGGTAATCAAATCCATCATTAAACCATCACCTGACAAGGTCTAAATTCTTTTAAACATGAAAACTGTGCAGTATAGATCCACGTTCTCATAAAAGCAACTCTGCCAGTGGATCCCCTCATTTCTGCTCCAACTGAAAGAGTACATTTCATTTTTCTTTCCTGCCTCAAGAACACTTAATCCTTGCATTAAAATGGAGAGAGAACCTGAGAGCATTTGTTGCCAACAGCCTATTGTAATATGGCTAGAATATTCCCTTGTGAGTGCTAGTTCATGCCATTTCCTATTAATACAGTCTTTTCTAATTCAAATGTGAATCGTCAGAGGCTATTTATTGAATGCTAAGTTTAAGATAGGTAAAAAGTGAGATGTATAAAAGTACTTTTCATATTATTCATAACAAGAAGCCTATAAATTAGAAGTGTGGGAATAAAGTATCCATGGGGGTACTGAAAACTCTTGTGCATGCATTACTGTTAACTTCTTAGTTAACAGTAGCTAACTAATTCTTAGTTGTAGAATCCAAAAATCCATCTGCAGATGACTTCAAACTTCCAGTTTGGGATTGATGGGAAGTTGTAACAATCTCATTACAAGTCCCAGATTTTCCAGTTGCCAGGAATAATCTGAATACTGAGCAAGAGCAGGGATAGTGAAAATTTTAAAAATCAAGATATAAGATCAGGGACCATAGGGACTCCACTCTCAATCAGAACTTGAAACAAAGGTAAACAAGGGGGTAGAATACCTGCCTAGTTTTTTCAAGTCCCTGGTTCAGAACCCATCACAAATAAACAAATATCTAGCATATCAATATCTTGCTAAATCCAAAAATAAACACAGATATTAATTTTTTAACCCATGATTCAAACCTATGATTCAATTTTGTGTGTGTGTGTGTGTGTGTGTGTGTGTGAGAGAGAGAGAGAGAGAGAGAGAGAGAGAGAGAGAGAGAGAGAGAGAGAGAGAGAGAGAGAGAAAGAGAGAGAAAGAGAGATATATAGGGCTTGTACTCAGCCTGGATACGGTCCCTGACCTCTTTCGCTCAAGGGTACTGTCCTACCCTTGAGCCAAACGCCACTTCCCATTTTTAGATGTTAATTGAAGATAAGAAACTCAGGTTCTTTTGTGCCTGGGTTGGATTTGAACCTGGATCTTCAGATCTCAGCCTTCTGAGTAGCTAGAATTACAGATGTGAGCCACGGAGACTGGCTTGATTCAATTTTTTTTTTACCAGTCCTGAGGCTTGAACTCCAGGTCTGAGCACTGTTCCTGAGCTTCTTTTTTTTTTTTTTTGCCAGTCCTGGGGCTTGAACTCAGGGCCTGAGCACTGTCCTTGGGCTTTTTACTCAAGGCTAGCACTCTGCCACTTGAGCCACAGCACCATTTCTGGATTTTTCTATGTATGTGATACTGAGGAATCAAATCAGGGTCTTCTTGCATGCTAGGCAAGCACTCTATCACAGCACCATTTCTGGATTTTTCTATGTATGTGATACTGAGGAATCAAATCAGGGTCTTCTTGCATGCTAGGCAAGCATGCTAGGCCAAACTCCTGGCCCCTTGATTCAAATTTTTAAAACAAATTCAACACCAAACTTCAATAATTCTAAAATAACTAGTGATATAACTAGTATTATGCCCTGCTAGACCCAGCAACAAAAAGTTCTGTGGATTATATTTTTCCTGTTTTAATTCTTCAGCTACATCCCTTAACCCTTCTGAATTAACACTGGAATGTTATTTTTTCCATCTGTAAAATAAAGAATATAAACTAGAAAATAACCAAATTACTTCCAAGAATAAATAGGCATTTCATTAAGTCTGAACTTAAATCTGTCCTGTATTTACATAGTTATTAAAAGTGAGAAAATAAACACTTTGTATATTTAATACACATGTTCCAGCTTTCAGAATTTACACTGTGGTTCCTCATAAGATTAATGTACTTTTGTTTTTCTTTCAAGCCAGTAACAAATAACAAAGATGAGTACAGATAAATAAAAAGCCAGTTCCAGTTTCATTGTCTTACAAATCCTTGCAAAGCTCTAAGAAGTGGAGGGTAAAAGCCAACCTGGATATTGCTGGCATGAGGCATTCCAAAAAAATTTTATCATTTCTCCAAGCACACTATGTCAGCAGAGAGAATAATTACTTCAGCATTATACAGAAACTCAGATTAAGTTGTTGGAATCAGAGGAAAAAGAGCTGTGTCCCATGATTGTACAGTGGATATTACAACTAGAGTCGGCTTATCCTCCATACCACAGCACTTCCATGGCTACCAGGACATCGGTCACAAAATTAATGTAGCAGCCTAAATGGGTTAGCAACACAAGAAGTAAAATCACCTTAAGAAAAACCTAGTCTGGATCCTAACACTGAGGATTACATTATTCCCTAGTGATTATCTCTAAGTTTGACTTACTAGGGCATTTTAATTCTCACCCAGTAGGCAATTAGGTAACATCATGAGGAATTGCAGCTTTAGGAAACACAGAATACATATTGAAAGTTTATCCTTGAGGAACATGTATAAGGAATATCTCTGAAATAAGCACCCTCCACCCTTGTTGGATCAAAGGGCAGACAGCAATAACCAATCATAGCACTCTTTACTAAATTGCCCACAGCCTTTTCATCTCTCTCAACTGGAAACCTTTAACTATTGGTCTAGGTTGACATGAGGAATAAAACCTATCTGTGTTAACTTTGCTATCAGAGAAAAGTGTCTTTCGTGTATCTGTTGGCCATTATTTCCTCTTCAGAGACCGTCTCTGGCCATAAAAGAAAAGCAAATCAAAACTGCACTGAGATTCCACCTTAATCCAGTTAGAATGGCCATTATCAAGAAATCTAATAACAACAGATGCTGGTGGGGATCTGACCAAAAGAGAATATAACTACAGTGTTGGCGGGAATGTAAACTTGTTTGTCCACCACAGCAGTATGGAGATTCCTCTAAAGATTAAATATAGAACTCACCAATGATCCAGCAATTGAACTCCGGGCATTTATCCAAATAACCACAAAAAAGGCTATACTAAAGCTACCAGCACAACTAGGTTCTCTGCAGCATTATTTTTCATAGTTAAGATATGGAACCAACCCAGATGCCCTTCAGTAGATAAATGGGTAAAAAAAAGATGTGGTATAAAGCTGAGAGTTTAGCCTAGTAGTAGAGTGCTTGCCTAGCATGCAAGAAGACCCAGGTTCGATTCCTTGGTACCATATACATAGAAAAAAGCCAGAAGTGGTGCTGAGGCTCAAGTGGTAGAGCTCTGGCCTTGAGAAAATCCAAGAACAGTGCTCAGGCCCTGAGCTCAAGCCCAAGCCCAGAACTGGCAAAGAAAAAAAAAGATGCGAGATATATATATATATATATATATATATATATAATGTAATTTTATGCTTCCATTAGAAAGAATGTCATCATTCCATTCATAAGAAAATGGAAAGGCTTGGAAAAAATCAAGTGAAGTAAGCCACACCCAAAGAAACATAGAATTCATGATTTCCATCATTTGTAATAATTAGTATATATCTGGGATAGCCTTAGCAGAGGATCACAATAACTCAATGTACATATGACCATATAAGATGATGCTAATTGAAATGAACTCCAAGATATGAAAACAAGAGAGTATTTTTAGTGTTGCTGTTGTTGATTTTTTAATTGTATTTTATTGTCAGGGTGATATACAGAGTGGTTACAGTTACATTCGTCAGGTAGTGGGTACATTACTTCTTGAACATAGATACCCCTTCCCATGTTTTTCTCCCACTTTCCCTCACTCCACCCTTCCCATTCATCTTGTTTCTCCCTTTCTCTTCTCTATTTCAAATAAACATATATACAATATACCAGGTACCAATGTCAGATACAGTAATAACATGAGATAAACCATAAGGGGAAAAATAGAAAAGAAATAACTTCACAGGGCTCATTACGACCAACAATCACAAAGATAAACTTCTTGTTTCCATATCCTGGAGTTCATCTCACTTAGCCTCAGGTACTGTATCAAGTTCTTTCTTTTCTTCCGCTTTGGTTTATCTCCTGTAGTCACTGCTTTTTATTCTGGTACATTGTGTCTTGTACATACATTTATCTGATTTGGGAAAAAGAAGGTGGATAACAAAATGGTGAAATAAGGATAAAGTGTGAACCAATGCAACAGAGATACTCACAAGACACTAGGTCGGAAATAAGCTTTACCACTTGGGGTGAGGTGGTACACAGGGCTGGGAGAGGTAGCGGTGGAATAAAAAAGGAGTGTGTAACAAGGTTGGACAGGAAATGTACTCATTACCTTAGTTATATAACTCCAATTCCTTAACAACTCCTTTACAATGAAATGAAATGAAATTTTTTAAAGAAAAAGAAAAAAGAGCTAAGAATCATGAACATAGTCGTTTAAACATCACTGCACAAATTACTTCATATCTTTGGGCCTCATAATCTTTACTGATAAAAGTTTTAGGTTAAAGTTGGTTATCTCTCAATGCCTTTACTCCAAGCCTAGATAATAATAATCTTAAGAAACAGGGAATATTTATGAATAATTGAGCAAAGCATGACTATCACAGAGCTCTAAGAAGGGAGCAGTGGCTCAGTGAAGCCATAGAGCATCATCTGTTTTTTTTCCTCTCGACAAAGCTGCAAATACTAATTATAATACTCTATGTCCAAGAGTGCTTATTTAAGCCAGGAACTCCATCATAGTACAGTCCTTCACAAATGAGGAATTAGATATTCAGAGGGGTTAATTGGTTTGCCTAAAATCATGTAACTAAACTGGCATGCCTAGACTGTGATTATCAACATCAAGCTTACCACATGGAAAGATTTTAAGTTTACAGAGTAATTGGAAAAATGTAAACGCAAATCTACTGACAAGTCAGTACTTGTCCTCCATCATTCTTAGTCTTCATAGTTTTTTTTTTCCAGTACTGGCACATAAACTCAAAAAGTCTAACTCTTGCTAGATAGGCCATGCCCTCCCCCTGTTTTCCCTCTCCCCATGCTTTATTTTTTAGCTTAAGTTCTTAGATTTGTTTCCTGGGGCTGCCCTCAGTCTGACTGTGTTCTAATCTATGATGCGTGCGTAGCTAGAATGACAGACTTACTGTCTGACATCAGGTCTCCTGAAGATTTCCTTAGCTAAATTCAAACCATAATCTTCCTGACCTCTGCCTCTTGAGGGTATAGCATCACAGAAATAACAATGTGTCTGCCTAGTTTTCATATTTTCTTGATTGTCACAATTCCTCAATAATTGAATATATTTTATATATTTTCTGAAGGTCTCTTATGCACTGAACACATTTATTTTATGTATCCTTTCCTTTCAAGTTGCACATTTTTGGATCCTTCAAATGTCTGTGATCATTGTGTTTATCACATTACAACTATGCAAAATATAACCTCAGCTAACACAAATCTTAAAGAATCCAAATGACAGCCAATTACTGCTACTTTTTGATATGATTGTTGTATGTGAATCTTTGAGTATTTGTAACTCCGTGCAAATATAAAATAATATTGATATCTAATTGCTGTCTAATTTTAAGTTCAGAGGCATTTCAGATATCACATTAATTATAGTGAAAATGGGCTCACAAGGTGACCATATTTGCAGAAAATTATAATCCAGAACTATCACAGCAAAACCTTTTTTTCATATCCTTGGCCCTTAACTATAAAGAAAAGAAGCCCAACTTGCTCTCTGAGGTCATATATTTACTATCTTATGTCATAGATTGCCACAAGATGCCTCTAATATCCCCTGTGTATGCTAGCTCTCTAAACAGTTCCATCATTTTAAATGTGGAAGTACATACCAGTCCCTGGATCACTCAGGATGGCCCACTGTGAGTTTGGCAGGCAGAGCCTCTGTGACTAACTCAGAACATCTGATGGTGATGGCAACAGCCAGCCTCAGCAAGAGGTAAGAACACAGACCTTCTTGTCTCCGCCTTCCTTCTTTATTGCATGACAGACTGAAGAACCCACTGTCTACTCTTTCTCTCAATACTAAGGGCCAAACCAGCTGACTCAGAATATTTCAGGAAGCATCTGTGAGAGTCCATCAGCCAGGTAAAGCCCAGCTCTCAGAAGCAAGAAAGGATTTTAGACATGTCCAGATGTTCTAATCCAATTCTTTCATGTTAGAATGAGCAGCTAAGATCTAGAGAAGGGGAAATGCCAGGACTCTAAGCAGATAAGACATTCTTGATTCCCAGAATGATGTGCTCCCAGGGATGACAGAAAAATAGGAGGATTAACAATGGTCACCAGTAGTGGACCTTTATATGAGGTTGTTCTCTAAAACATCATCGAATGTATTGCTTTCTTAACTTCCACACTGAAAACATTTGAAATCCACATATATTTATTGTTACATGGGGCAGTGTCATCTGACAAAAAGAATTTGTGTTGTAGAGCTAAAATTAGGTCTCATTTTTACTTATTGTTGTTCAAGTTAATCTCTTTGTAGCTTATTTTCTCATCTATAAATGGCATTAAAAAACCTTTATTAAATCTTTATTTGTTTGTTTGTTTATTTCTTTATTTACTGTTGGTTGTGAGGCTTGAACTCGGGGTCTGGACGTTGTCTCTGAGCTCTTCAGATCAAGGCTACCGCCCTACTTCTTGAGCCACAGCACCACTTCCAGGTTTTTTAGTAGTTAATTGTACATAAGAGTCTCACGATCTTTAATGTATAAGCTGGCTTGGAACCATAATCCTCAGATTGCACTTCCTGAGTAGCTAGGATTATAGGGGTGAGCCACTATGCCCAGATTATTAAAGCTTTTTTTTTATTATTATTAAAAAGGCCAGGAGTTTGGCCCAGTGGTAGAGTGCTTACTTAGCATGCACCAAGACCCGCGTTCAATCCCTTGGTACCACATACATGAAAGTGGTGCTGTGGCTCAAGTAGTAGAGGTCTAGCTTGAGAAAGCCGAAGGACAGTGATCAGTCCCTGAGTTCAAGCAACGAGATTGGCAAAAGAAAAAAAAATAATGAATGATAACTAATGCAGTGTACTAGAACTTGAGAAACTTTTATTTTTATTAGTGTGTATTATTTTCACAATGTATTGGGATTTCATTGTGATATATCTATACATGTATATAATGTACTTTAATGCAATTTATTCCCCTTTTAAACAATTTTAAATTAATTTAATGATTTAATTTTTTCATTGTATTTTATTTAACTTTTAAATTTAATTTTGTGGTACTAAGGTTTGAACTTAGAACTTCACTTCTTTGGCTGGGTGTTTACTACTGGAGCTTAACTTCTGGCCCTACAATTTTACTGGTTATTCTGGAGGTGGAGTCTCATGAACTTATCTTGAAACACAGACGTCTAAATCTGAGACTCATAAATAGTATTACAAGAATGAGCCATGAGCATCAGGCTATCATTTCATTTTTTTTTTGCCAGTCCTGGGCTTGAGTTCAGGCCTGAGCACTGTCCTTGGACTTTCTCAAGGCTAGAGCTCTACCACTTGAGCCTCAGCACCACTTCCGGCTTTTTTCTATGTATGTGGTTCCGAGGAATCGAACCCGGGTCTTCATGCATGCTAGGCAAGCACTTTAACCACTAGGCCAAACTCCCGGCCCCTATTATTTCATTTTTTATACATGCATATAAAGTATTTAGATCCTATCCACATCCTCACTCCCATCACTCTTTTTGCCTCTTTAACTCCACAGTTGTGTGTGTGTATCACATTTTCTTTATCCATTAGCTGATGGGCACAAAGGCTGACTCTAGTTCAGCTATTGTGAATAGTAGCACTAAGTCTTCATCCACTCTTTAGCAGATTGTTTATCATTTAATAGTTATACAAATCATGGCAAATTAAAATGCCTCTTTAGTGGAGCCTAGTGCCAAGATGGATCCTTAGGACAACATCTGAAGATGTAGTAGGAATGTGAAGGGTCTAGAGGAAGATATTGTCCTATAATGGCCTAAAGCATGGTATTTTTTGTTTGAAGGAATCTTAGAATCATGGAATCATAGAAATGTAGCTGGGGATTTGTTTAAAGCTCTTTTCAAATTATAAATGTAACATAATAAAAAGTTCTAGATTCTTTTCACTCAAGATGATACCCAAGTAACTTTCAAGTTTATTATTTCCTCATAAAATGTAGAAGTCTTTTTTGAAAAATATTAATCTAAACCTAGTTATCAAAATTGTCACATGAGTAGGGATGTTAATCTTTAACAATCACATGAAAAGATATCAGTAAACATAAAGTTTACAGTCCACTTCTTTAGAAAGATTTTTATGATTTTAATGCACTCCAATGTCCCAAGTTTTCAGTAAACTACTCAGCAAAGCTATATACATATCTGCAGAGATATTCCTGCTTGCTGGGTATATCACTGGATTGCTGCTGGGAGCCATAAAGACACTCAAAATAAACTCTTTTATTGATGAGAAACTGTGGCTTTAGGAGTTATATGCCTTTTGCTAAACTGCAAAACACTAAAACAAAGACTAGATTAGACCTTATACTACCAGGCTTCTAGCCCAGTGCTCTTTCCAGTACAGTAGCAAATGCTCTCTCTCTACTCTACAGAACAGGCAGCATTAGCAAGAATCAGGATTAGAAAATCCTCATCTAGTCAGGGTTTGCCAAAAGTTCTGCCTTCACGTTGTAAGCAGAGCTTCTGCTTTATGTCTGTTCTGTTCCATTAGAATATTTTTAATGGATCTCTTCCCTCGTGTTTTGTGGAGGGTTTCTTTTGTTTGTTTATTAAATACCATTTAATTTTGCCTTGTTCATAGTAGTGGTAAATTCTAATAAAGAATGGTTCCAGATATACTATAAACTTTTCTGTCACCAAAGATAGCCATGACTCTGCAGGACTTCCATTACATTTTGGCCTCTAATTTCTATATGCATTCTCTAATCAAGGTCCATAGTTCTGAGTTGTCCACAGTTTTGCATTCACATCTACATCACTAAAAGTGTTCTGGAAGTGAACCCAAGTATTCATAAAGTTTTCAAAAAAAAATTCAGCCAAAGATACGGGTCCAGGGAGGAAGAAAAACATTGTTTGTTTTGTCAGTCAGTGATCTACAGTTTTTATTTCAATTCACTAAGAAATATGGTTTTGGAACCAGATCAGAGCCGTGGCCTGAAGGTACTACTTCTTCAGCATCTCCAAACAATGAGGGGTATGTGGATTATGTTTTTCAAGTCCTTTAATCCTAAAATTATTGAAGTAACTAGTTGCAGATTCTATGCATACATTTTTACACATGTAAAGTGTTCTTGTGTACACGTTAGTCAGGTGAGCATATGGAAAACAAATGAATAAAACTGAGAGGAATTCTACTATTTGTTGATAGTGTTAATGATTCTCTGTGAGTGAGCATTTTATAGTTCTACATGTAGTAAATTTCAACCCCCATCCCATAATATCATAGGATCTTATATATTTTTAATCTATTGGTTATTATAAAGGTGATAGAGGGGTTATAGATATTTACAGAAGTCAGATAAAGAGTGTGTTTCTTTTAAAACAATATCACTTCTTTCCTTTTTCTCTCCCGATTTTCTTTTATTTTTTAATTTTCCGGATAATGTATAGAGGGGTTACAGTTACATTTGTCAGGTAGTAGGTGCATTACTTCTCACACATTGCTACCCCTTCTCATGTTTTTGTCCCCATATCCCTCCCCCATCCCTGCCCAATCATCTTGTTTTCCCCCAATAAACAACTAAATGTATATATCTCTCCCAATATTCCCTCCCATCCCCAACCACAAGTTGTATAGTTCATTTTCAGCATAGTATCTAGTGAGTTCCTCTACTACATTTGTTTACATTTTGTCCCTCTACTTCTGTATCTCCCCTTACATTCTCCAAAGAACAAATGAACAAACAAGACAAAATAAAAAAATAAAAATGGCAACAAAGAAAAAATCTTATTTCCAATTCTAGGAGTTCACTTTGATGAACAGTATTTTATATGGTCAAATATTACATAGCCATTGCACCTATATGATGCTCTCCTAAGAAAATCCTCCTTGGATCTCAATCTGTGTAAATAAGAGACCTGTATAATTTATCATGTCACACTGTATTTTTTTCTTTTACCATCCAGTGTGTTTACTTGTAGATTCATAGACTGAGGAATTTCTACATGATAAAGGACGTAGTTAATAAGATAAATAAAAAGCCCACAGAATGGGAGTTATTTCTTAACTGTGCATCAAAGACCTCATGTACCTTATAATTAAAATATACTTAGAGTTCAAAAAATTAAATCTCCCAAAAATTTGCCCTCGGAAAAACAACAACCCAACGAAAAAGTGGACCACAGACTTAGAGACTTCTCAGAAGAATGGCCAATAGACACATGAAGAAAAGTTCAACATCTCTGGCAATAAAAGAAATAAAAATACAAACAGCATTGAGATTACACCTCACCCAGGTAGAATGACTGTATTCTAAGTACTAAACTAAGAACTAAACTTGCTACAATAATTTTTCTCAACTGGTAATGATATTAGAATTGTAAAATAAATACTGTTGTCGTTCTGCTGTTTTGCTGTTCTTTTCCTTTGTACTCATGGATGGCTCTTTGAATGCTTCTCTTCCATTTGCTTCCATTCTATTGTTAAACAAAAATGAGTGCTTTGGGATAAATCAAAATAACTGAGTCAAGGACAAGAGAAAACATTCTCCTCATAATTTGTTCTATTTTTGTTTTTGTTTTCTTTTGCTTTTAAACAAATGCCTCTATGATATAATGCGTTTCTTCCTCCTCCCAGGGTCTCATCCCATTAAATGTGCTAGAGCATATACTTCATTCTTTACATCTTTTAAGTAAAAATAAAAGTCAATTTTTTCATAACTTGAGAAGCAAGCCTTACTCATTGTTTCCCTACTGCTAGCTCAACCCCAAAACTCTAGCCATACTGAACTTTCCTTGCCCTGCAGTAAGACTTTTTTAACTTAATTTTTTCCTGCATAAGTAAAGCCTTTTTATTTTATTTCTCACATTCTACAGAAATATGAGCACTTACAAATATATTCCATAATGATAAATTAAACACTGATATTCCTCATATCTGAAACATTAACCCACCTCTGGTTCTAAAAATGTTCTGAATACGAAAAGAAATGGCCTTACCAGGTCCCAACATTTGTGGCCAAGCAGGAGATAACAGAGAAACCCATGTTTGCTCTCTATAAACTTTGTAGTACTCTTCTCCAAACTAGAATCTTCAACTAGGTAATTAAATGCATATTGGAATTGATCTCATGTTTAAGTAAGCTTAAATTAAAACACACATAACCTCAATAAACTACTCACAAAAATTTTTAATTTGATTCCTTGAATACATTTAAATCAAATGATATGTCAGGATTTGGAAACAAATTTAGAAGGTATAAACCACACCTCAAGCATAAGGCATGAACTGTCATTTTTAATCTTGTTCCTATCCAGTTCGACGTTTAAGAAATTTTATCTTCATGAAGAGTCAGTAAGTATAGTCAGATCTTCTGTATTAACTACAAGACCTTTATATTGCCTCTACATGGCACTACAATAATATGGCCAAATCCATGATTCCATCTCCGGACACCTCTGTATTCTGTATCTGGACCTGGAAACAGAGGAGGGGTGGTTTGACAAGTCTGTGTCCAGTTTTCTATCCCATTTATTTTTTCAGATTTTATAAAGACAGCAAACTCATGGTGCTCTTGGTCCATGTTTCAACTGTCAGTTGAAAAAGCAGTTCCACTGCCTTTTACTATAGATTCTTTATTTTTCATGAGAATCAAGTGATCTGGAAGCACCCTGGTGGACTTACTGCCATTTGGAGGTGGGACAAACTGTGTGGATAGAGATTTAGTTATCTGTGAGGACTCAGCATTCAAAGTAATAACAAGGAGAAAACAAAATGCAATCAAGGAGAAAATACTCTATGATATTGTTCTGGTTTACCCAATACAGGAATGCTTTTCCCTAGTAATGACTCAACATTTTTGAATATCTTCCTACATTCTCTCACTATTTGATTTTGAGCTTTGAAGCTAGAAAATTCAAACGGCCTTATATCTGGGTTGGAGTTAGGAAGAACCAGACATTTGGCTGTTCCACTTAGAGAAAATAGTCCTTGTAACACAGAAGCTGTATGATTGCAGGTAAGTCCGAGTCCAGGCTGGGTAACTCCAAGACCAATCAATCAGGCACCAACCCTCCAGTGATTCTAGGTGCTTAGATATAAGTACTGTTCCATGGAAGTTTTGTTTGTTTTAATATTTTCTAGTTTGTTTTTCTGATTCAACTAGCCAAAATGTGTTCTGCATTTTGCAGCTAAAGGCCTGTCCAATTAAACCTTTAAAACTCTTATTAATTCTCAGAAGCACAAATAGAGAATTAAGAAAAAATGGTTGGTTTCAGAAACAATTGCCTTAATCTTTACCCTCGGCCACCTTTGAACAGGAAGCTGTGCTTGCTTGTCTTACCACAGAACCATACAAAATCTATGCCTCTAAGAAATGGAGATTTTGAAGCTCTTCTTATTTTAGATGTGTAAAATGTATACCATCATTTCCTAATAAAGAAAAATTGCTATTTTTCTAGGAAAAAAAAGAGTTTTAATCTGTTGACAGTAAGTGATGAAAGTCTGCATTTTCTTTACCATTGGGGATCAAATAAACCAAGAAAACTTAAAACTTCTCTCCTACAATAATCAATTTGTTTTAGTGATAAGTATAACATGATACTTGGTACAGTCTAAGATTTGGAATCAAAACATCTTTAGTATATTGAAAGCATATTGACTACCACATGCATGACACTCAATATAGTATCAGCCCACCTTATTAAAAGTGTTATTAACAGCTATGCTGTTGATGATGCCATACCAGACAAGGCTTGAACTGAAACATTTGACTAATCCTTGTATTAGATACATATCTAGTACTGCCGTTAATATTAGAGATGTCAGTTATTCCAAATGTCCTCTCTTGTTCTTTCAGGAAATTACTACTTTTTAAACTAAATTGCCTTTACTCTTTGGATGAGAAAAGTTCACCTGGGAATAAGATGCCTGATGGAAAAACTATCTATTTCTTGATGGGCTGTGTTTGCTATGTGCCTGAAAACAGCTTTTCTTCACCAGTGCCCCTTCGAGGGCCTTTTGGCCTCAGATTAGAAGGACAGTGGACTACAGCAATGGCATTTATAGAGGACCTTGGAGTTTCCAAATATGTGTTGCTAGCCAGTGTTTCCAATTGGGGGCTATTTCCAGTGGTTGGAAGAAAACAAATATTTGTCTTGGGAGAGCTGAGTTTAAGCATTTTGCAAATGTTTTTACCTAATACATCCCTGGGAAAAAACTGTATCACCAGCAAATTTTATCTTCACAACATAGTTGTTAGACAAATCTGTTGCAGTAAAAGTCCAGTCTTAACAAGAAAAATGTATATGTTTTGATCCTCACTCTGTAACATTGCAATGGATGGATTTTGTGCCTAAAGTTTCTTTTAATGTCATGCACAAATAATGATTGTTTTATAAATGTGTATGTATGTATATTTCAACAGGATTTCCAGCTGCATCATATGCACACTAAATTTTGTGAGGCATTGCCTTAGGTTCATTGACAGTTAACAACCTCTGATCTCCAAGATCCTTTCAATAGGTGAGACACAGGCAATATTGTCTTCTAGAAGTTCTCAAAGTAATGTGCATAAATTAAGAAAAGGTTAAAGGCTAATTACTTCTATTATTGCAACAAATACATATATCCATGTGTGCCCAGCAGTGTTCTAGATAGCAAAACTAATGTCTTCATTTTAGAGGAAGACTACAGGCTTAAATAAAAACAGGTAAAGTCTGTGAGATGGCAATTCATGCAATGAGATTTAAAAAAAGAAACAGAATGAAGATAGTAGGGAATGCTATTTTGACTGCTTTTAAACCACAGCGAACTGGGGTAACTTGCAGATAAAAGGGCATTTGAACAAAGACTAGTCGGAAATAAGGGGATGAAGACTTGTTCTGCTGATGAAGGAGCTTTCCAGCAGGGTATAAGGTGAGGCAAAGATCTTGAAGCAGAGAAACATTTCTGAAGCACTTCTGGATTAGGAAGGTCCATATGAAGCAGCCTGGAAGATGAGATCACATAAGTTCTAATGATCAGCAACCACACACATCAATCACAGTAATGGCACTGCTGCAACAGTCCAGGAGGTTCAGTGGGACAGAAAAACTGTCCTTTCCCTTCTACTTAACCAGGGAAAATCTCTCTCAAAGAAGGTGGGGGTTTCAGAGGCTGCTTGAAATACAACTTACTCCCATCAGAAAGCAATTTATTCTTCTCTATTTTTTTAGGGGATTTAGTCTTAAAATATAGTCACTAAGTACAGCTGGCAAAAAAAAAACAGATTCTGTTTCCGAGGGTCTGGCGCATACTTGGCAGGAAACATACTAAACTGGAATTAAATAATAATCTCATGGCTGGCTATAATACAGAGACGTATCTTGGCTACCTTGTTTAGGCTTATGTTCATAATTATTCTAGACCACATTTCGACAGTATTCTAGCCATCTTGTCTGAACATCTGTTTCAGGAAGTCTGCTGCCTGTGGCCAATGTGTGCTCTCATTTCAGACAACAGCCAGATGACCAATGCCATCTCCTTAATATTGTACGTACACATCTTGTATTTTTGAGTCTGTGCCAAGTTCTCATAGGGAGACACAAGGTTTTAGTAACAAGAGAATGTGGTCTTCCCTTTGCCACATGTAAGCCACATGAAAGAAATTATGGCTATACTGAGTAAGAAGTCATGCCAGTGACTGTAAAACTCAGCCCAGCCTACAAATAATAACAATCAGTTTGTACAACCTTTGTACACTAGATAATCTAATCCATGCTAATCTCTCTCCATTATGGCAATGAAGATGCTGCAATCACTCTTCAAGGAGAAAGGCTTCAATCAAATTAATCTTCCATGTCATCTCTATCTTAAAGTATTTCCTCTTCCTCTTCTGCCTTGAAGAATAGATAAATCTGCCTAGGCTGAATGCGCCTCCCAGGTATTCTCAGTTTAATCCAGCAAAAAAGGACTTCATAAATCAAAACAATAAAAAGCTAAATAAGAATAAGTATGCTTGGAGATCAGAATTTACTTACTTCATGAAAATTAATTTGAAAAAAGAAAAAGTAAAGGATTATGATTCACAGAAAGTCTCCATTTTCTGCTCTATTATCTAGAGACTACTGGAGCCAGATAGGCTCATTACAGGCCATTTATAGATGAGAAAATGGTGTTTGGAAGAGGATAGAAGACCTGGCTCAAAGATGCACAAATTTTTGGTAACACAGAAAGTGCCAGAGCTCAGAAGCCTCATGCCCCAGGTACCCACTTCTTATACCAGGGCTATCTATAATCACTGTACACAGAAATTCTTCAAATTCACTCCAGATCAGTATGTATTTTGGGAAAAGGGAACTAAGAGATTTACAGTTAAAATGGCAGGAACTAATTACTAATTGAAAATCAATAAGAAACAAAGATAAAACACTTCTGCAATTCTAAGGCATGTCAATGGGAAAATTAGATTCAATTTTCTTATTTAAATTTTCACAACTCTTCGGAACATGTCTGTTGTAGTGCATGAGATGCCCTTGTAATATCAGCAAATAAATCCAAGGGTTCACCCCACCTAACCTCACTTCATGCTATAGATAGTTGGCAAAAACCAAAGTGGAAAAAGTTGCCATTCAAAATTCATTATAAAACTTCACCTCTTTCAGGAACAATGATGAGCACAAGAGGTGGCTTTAATCCAGCTACTGAAGTAAAGGAAGAGAAAAGCAAGGTAATTCAGTTTGTTGTCACATTTGCAAACATGGGTTTCAAGAGCTCTGTCAATTAATAAATACTTTCTTAAGATGTGACAGAACATACAGCTCATGTACAGGACATCCATAATCTGATAACCACTTACAAATTCCACCAATGGATCCCAGTAAATCCTCTGCTTATAACAACTCATTCTCAGAAAACTCAAAACAAGCATGGCTGTGCTCTCCCAGGATGTGGAATTGACCCCAGGATATTACAAGAACCCCAGGTGTCTGCTTATGTCTGTATTGCTCTGACACTGATGAATTTTTTTTTGGAATTTTGGTTATTCATCTTCTCCAAAGAGTCTTGGACTTGCAAGAATGCTTTATTCTCTAATGACTGTAGATAGCACATTTCGTTTTCAGTGACCTGCTTTGTAGAATCTTATATAAGTTGAACAATTCATTCACAAACAAAGCCCTCTCATTTTACAAACTAGAAAACTGAAATGTTTAATGATCACTGTTAATTTGTGCAAATTTAGGCCAGGAACTCGGGTCTCCTGGCTACTTATCAGCTTTTTTCCTCACTATGTCCAGCTACTTTGTCTGTGAGTCATCTAACTGTAGGACAGAATTCTACTTTATCCTCCACATCTAATTCAAATGGCATACATTTTAACTCACCCATAATTACTAAATTGGACCAGAAGTTTAAAAGCAACTGCTTTTTCTATTACTGTGGAAATTTTGGCTCAATACCCATAAATGTCTTACTCATAGCATTGTCCAAAACACAAGCCATCCCAGATTTTTTTCATCCTTCTGAGCTATCTCTGAGCAAACATTTTTTTACCGCATTGTGACATTGAGGGCAAGTCTTAAATCTGTAGCAGGAGTAAGATTTATCAACCCAAAGCTTCTAACTTCATTGCAAACATACTGACTAATTAGGATTTTCAGGTAATTTGGGTACCCACAATGGAATGAGCCCCACTGAGCCACTCCTGCTAAACACTTCATTGAACCTTTATCACGTTCCTAAGGGTAGTTATAGCAGACCGTACTCAATAGATGCACAAATTCAAATCCAGGAGTCCTTAAGATTATGCCCAAATCAAACGTACAAACAAGTCAACCCTGGAGTCTTCCATGAGGAAATATTCCTACACTGAATTAGCAAGTCACAGCTCCCACCTGCTAGCAAGTCACGTTCTTTCCAGGTGATTAAAGCAAAGTAAATAAATGGAAGATACTGAAAATATTGAGGAATATTCCTTCAGTCAGATGTGTCTTCCAAAGTAAGTTCCAACTTCCCTAACTGCAGTTCTCCATTTCTTCAGCCACAGTTCTCTCAAGTATTGCAGTGTGATCCTTCCAGCACTTTGTCTGTGATAGGAAAGTAGCCTTCCATAGCCTGGCCACAAATGTGAAACAGCAAGTTTCCTTACATGCAAAATGAGATTGGTAAATGAGACTGGTTTGGGAGAGGATGAAATGTATTAATATACACGAAATCCTTGAAATGTGTCACATTTATTGTAGTATTATATTTACCCTGTGAACCTAACAAGCTTAGACAACAATATCTTAGAGTGATTGTTTTACTAGTGTTTATTGAGCATTGACCAGATGTATACATCTATAAGAGGAACTGAGGAGAGAATAATACAAGAAAAAAACAGACCCACTCCCAGACTGACCTATCCACTTGGATAAATGAAGGCAAATACAGGTCAGAACAAAACCAAGAAACATTCCATGCATGATGTACATAAATGAATGCTACACTGGTGGTGGCCACAGAGAGACTGGCTCACTTCACCAGCTGGCAGGGTTCCTCTGGCTGGACTACAGTAGAAGCAGGAGGTTTTGATATAAGAGCAGAGGGAGCCTCTTCAGAAACAGACTCAGTAGGGACAGTGTACAACATTCACATCAGGAAAGATCATTAGTTCCCACTATCACAATCATATTGGAAACATGTAAAAATATAATGTATACGAATGTGCTTAGTAAATGGCAAAATAGCTTTAAGTTTTGGGTATGATTTCCAAGGCCTAGTTATGATAAAGACTTAACCATTCCTGAATTCACAATTCAATTCACCATCTGACTGACAACTGCTTGGGCCTCTCTCACAGAGCTTAGCCAGTGTGGGGGTGCTACAGAGCTAGGCTGTTTGGGGAAACACTACACCACGAGCAAGCGAGCCTGGGATACAGATAGCTTGAGCTTGAGCTCTGCTCTGTTTTTACCCAACTCTATGGCCTTGGCATTTCCTATGTGGCCCTCAGCGTTTCCTCATCTCTAAATTCTGGCTAATAATACCTATCTCTCTGACAGGCTTTTTGGGAAGACTAAATGAATTAGTAGATGAAAAGTTCTTGGCAGAATTCCTTGTACCACCTAAGTATGACATTGGTGTCAGTATATTATTTACATGAATTCTATCAGAGGGATATTGTTCCCTGCTCTGCTCTAGCTCTTGGTTACTTCTCTGAGTCCATAAATGTAGTAGTCAAGCCTTGAGCACTATGTTCATTTGGGAACCCTCTGGAGATACTGGACATGATTTCATCAAAGAAATGAAATGAAACATGTGAACAGCAGAACCTGGACTTTAAAAAGCCACAGCTGGCAGCCAGACACCTGGGGCTCACGTCTGTAATCCTAGCTACTAAGAAGGTTGAGATCTGGTTTGAAGCCAGCCATGTCAGAAAAAACTGTGAGACTCTTAACTCCAATTAACTACCCTTCCCTCCTCCCCCAATACAAGCTGAAAATGAAGCTATAGCTCAAGTGGTAGAGCGCTAGCTCACGGACAGTGCCCAGGTCTGACAGGTATCCAGGACAGGCACCAAAAAGGATGGAGGCTGATCAAGGTACAGGTGTGAAAGAGGCAGGTTCTCCACATGTCTCCATGTGTTCTAATGCTCGCTCAAGCAGGAGAGTAGATATTTTTTTCCAATGTTCCCTGCACAAGGGCTTGGGCATCTACATGCAAGGATAGTATCCTCGATGCCCTCCAGAGCAGCCCCGGAGACCCACTGGAGTCTTGTCAAACTTCAGAAATCATCCTCAGCTGGGAATCAGGAAGCACAAAGACATCTGTTTTTCAATTTATCTATTTTTCATTTGGCACAAACATAGCCCAGGGCTTCTCAGATTTTCAAGGCCTACAACTCTCTAAGGGTTTCAGACAGCCCCTTGAGCTCTGTGTCATCGTGTTATTAAAAAAAAGATACAGCCTAAAATCCTCAGTTTCTACTCTGCCTTCCAGGTGAATGGATAGCATGGGAAGAGCAAGCATGCAGAGCTGCAAACAGAGTGAATATTTGTAAACCACCCGTGCAGTGCCGGGAGGATACAATTTGCACACAGCCTATGCACAGGGGCTATGGGGAGTTTCCACACCCAGGGATTCAACCAATGAAGGATTGAAAATATATTTTAAATTGCATCAATATGGAACATGCACAATTTCTATTATCAGGACTCACTATACAATATATAATCTAATCATGATACAGTATTTACCGTGTATAAGGTATTATAGTTATTCTCAAAATTATTTAAAGAATATGAAAGGGTATACTGAAGTTCTATGTGGATATTTCACTATTCTTTATAAAAAGACTTCAGCCCCCACCAATTTGGATATCTCTGCGGGAGTGGGGGGATCTAGAACAAATCTTCACAGGCACTACAAGATGATTTCTTATTTTATTGCTCCAAATCATGCTTGAAGAACAGCAAACACATTTTAATACATGAAAGTAAAAGCTTGGCAAACTGAAGAAAATTATCTTATACGTCAATAATTGCCTCTGATTAGCCTTGGATTTGACCTCTAGAATGCATTCTGTTGGTTTGGGGTAAAAGTTGGCAGCTACAGGCTTCAGGCTTTCCCTTGGTCTCAATCTGCAGTAAAAATGTATATTCAGAGATAGAGCTCAGAAGGATGAAAAGAAATTCTGAGAAGGCTCATGTTGTGTATAAGTTTAAAAGTACTCACTCTGAGCCTATTTTGTGTATGGGAAACAGTCTGGAAAGTATAGTGTCACCACACTCACAGGGTTTATATTCTAGAAAAGAAGACAGAAAATAAAATGAAGAATGTGTTATGTGTTCTCAGACATATAAGAGTTCTGAAAAAAACACTAAAGCAAGATCAGGAATAGCTGGTGAGAGGCTAAAGGAATATTTAAAAGTAATGATAAACAAAGTTAGTGAGTCAGTCAGGTAGTAATCTACGGACAGAGAAAGTATCCAGCATGACAATAACAAGTGCAAAGGCCCTAAGACATAGCCAAGGTTAAAGAAAGAATACCAAGAATCTTAGAGTGAAACAAAAAGAACTGAAACAGCACAACATAGGAGCAAACTAGCTTAATTTTGTGTGCGTGCTAGTATTGGAGGTCAAGTTCTCATTCTTCATTTATGACTGGCACTCTCATTTGAGCCATAACTCTGGTTTCAGTGTTTGATGGATTTCTTGTCTCAGCATCCCAGGTTGGCTCTGAAACTCGATTTTCAAATCTCAGCCTTCTAAGTGACTAGTATTATAGGCATAGGCACCAACCTGTGCCTACTAGATTGGCTAATTTTGGAAAGCCTAGTAAAGGCATTCATGTAATGGTTAGAAAAAAATCAATGATGGATTTTATAGCATTCTATTTTCAAAAGACCATTTTGGTTGTAGTTATGAGAACTGACTAGAGAAGAGTGAGAGCCACTGTAGGAAGCTTGTTGGGAAGTTAATTTCATATTTTGGATGAAAGATTATGACAAGCTAAATATGGTTATGCGTACCTGTAATATCAGCAGTTCAAGAGGCTGAGGCAGCAAGTAGATTGTGAGTTGGGGCCACTCTGGGCTATACAATAAGGACCTGTTTTAGAAAACAAAGTACTATAAAAAGATAATGATAATTTAGACTATGTTTGTAATTAGATTTATGCTATATTTTGAAGGTTTTCTTCCTGGTATAGAATCATAGCAAATAATCCTTAAAGAATTTTTTTTCTGTGCCCATCTTGGAAATATCTTTAAGCTATCTTGCTCAAAACCAGTTAGTGCTCTACCACTTAAGCCACAAATCCACTTTTCAGCTATTTGGTGGTTATTTGGAGATAAGAATCTCAGGGACTTCCTTCCCAAACTGGCTTCGAATTATGATCCTCAGATATCATCCTCCAGACTAGCTAGGATTACAAGTTTGAGCAACCAGCAACCATCCAGAAGATGACATTTTAAAGATATTGAAACAGGATGAAGAAATCTCATCAAATGTTTAATTCTGTGACTAAAGATAGCTTGTCTGGGATGTCTGCAAATGGATACTACATCTCAATCCAGAATATTTTACTCCATATGTCTGTCTTTCTGTTTATGCTAACCTTCCTGAGTATCAGACAAGTTCAAGGTAACTTTTTCCTTTTAAAATGTTATAGAAAGGAATCAATACTATTGATAAAAAGACTGTTGAGAAATGGAGAAATGTGGAAAGAAAAGAAGTCTAAGTTAATTCTCATACCTGCTGTGAAAGCTTCCCCCAAATTTACAGACCCTCAATGGGTCAACATTCACTACAGACCAAATCTTTACTGCACACAGACTATTGATTATGAAGACTGGAAGACATGGAGAGGCAAGGTGAACAGCCATCAGTACACAACATTAGCAAAAAATACATGCCTGCAAAAATACAAAGAAAAAAATGCATTTTAGAGAAAAATTGTGGAGAAAGTAAGTATATAACAGACTTGAATTGAGATAGAAAACAAGTACAGTTTTTCTCAGTGCTGAAGAGAAAATAATCTAGAGTGAAGGAATGCAATTGTCTAGAAACCGTGTACTACAATGATGGACAACTGCCTTCGGAAAACTCAGTTGGACAGGCTTGAGTAAACTTCATCCACAGTAAACATCCCTAGGATAGCAAAGTAACTACTAAAATACACATAAGCACCTGAATCAATACAATGTTCACACCTACTTTTCCATTTTTCTCTGGCACTAACTGACAAAAGAAGCTAGAAGCAATAGTTTCAGCACATTCTTTTAAGAATTTGGTGAGTTTCCTAGGACCTGAGGGCTTTCTGTGTTTTTATAATGATTACTACCCATCTGTTTCCCTGTCATTCTTAGCAAATTACTGACACACAGAAAAGTAAACTGATAGACATATTTTATTCTGGAGAAAAGGATCCATCATCCTGATGCATAGAGAAACACCAACCTGCTCTTTATCCATCCACAACTCATTCTACATGGAGCTATATCCTAATGGTAGAATTGTATGGTGAGTGCCCATATCATTGAGCAAAGACAGTACAAATAAAATAGTGTAACCATAATAGACCAAAATTGGGGAAAAATCCAAATGTCCTTCAATAAATAGTGGATACATAAGCTTTGCAATTGCCAAAAAGAATATAATTCTACCCAGCAACTAAGTTCTACCTGGTAATTTGGATGGATCTGAGCATGTTATTCCAAATGAAAAACAGCCAATCACAAGAATTTCCACAGCTATTATTCCATTTATAGAATGTTCTTGGAATAGTGACTTTTGAATGATGGAGATTAGCAGTTGCCAGACATTAGAGTTGAGAGAAAACTGTAACTAATGAGGCAGCACAGGGGTATACCTTAGGATGACAGGAATTTTGTGTACTCAGCATGCTGACACAGATGAAATTGATAGTAGAGAGAAACTGGTAAAGCATCCTCAGGAGTGTATGTTTTCCCTAGCATGTTTTGTTGTGGTTTGGGTTTGCTTATTTGAAATTGTTACAATATGAAGTTCAAAAATCTCATGCAAGGGGGTGGGGGGAAGGAAATGGGGACAAAACCATGAGAAGGGGTATCAATGTGTGAGAAGTAATGTACCTACTACCTGACGAATGTAACTGTAACCCCTCTATACATTATACCAAGAATAAATTTTTTGAAAAAAAGATCTCATGCAAGTGCATCTCTCCCAACCAGAGGTGAGATAGCTCAGGAGTAGACAATGAACCAGGACTTAGTGAAAATGGCTGCTGTCCAGAAATAGAACAGAGTTGAGGGATATTTATGAAATTCAGGACACAGTTGCTGGATTTTTCCATGTCTGCTTCTTCCTCTTCATTGAGATATTCCTTATCCTTACAAGGGGAGCCAATTCTTCAGACATCTCAAGTTTGCTATAATCCAGAACCAATTAGGAGGCTCAAGGCTTGATGTGAGGAGAAACTGCTCTTTGCTTCCCTAAAATAAAATATCATGAAGAATAAAACTGAGTCTGGCTAGAAAGAATATAGAAGGCTCTATGGCAAAAAAAAAATGTGTTGTGCCAGATATTTCAAAGTAGGAACTGCTCCCTGAGAACAGAGCACATGTGGAGCACATTGTTGTTTGACTCTTTGTGGTCTTTTGTGAGTGGTGTTGCCATTGTGTTACATGGTTTCATGAGACAGCATAATTCTCTATGGCCCACACTGGCCTCACAGGATCCTCTGCCTCCCAAATGCTTGGATTATAAACTAGTACTACCACATCTGTCTCTTCTTGGTCATTTAAATAGTGTTCAACAAATCGCAACTGCAGTAGGCTTTATATATGATACTACAATCATCTTTTAGAAAATTATGTAGCAAACTAACTCAGCTGATTACCATCTCAACTCAAAATAAAGGGGAATATTTTCTATTGACTTGAGAAACTTAATATAACTATTGCAAACTGTGGTATAAGCAAAAAACTGGCTGAATTATTGCCTTCTGAATGGGAGAAGTCAGCCAGCTAACATGAAAATTAAACTAAATCCTTTTGCAAGGTATGTAATATAGAGTCCAGATCCCACACCAACTTATTGAAAAGGAAATATCAGTTAAGCAAAAAAATAACTGCTCTCCCACCCCTACTACTCTGAGTCCCTCAGAATATGTGTTCTACTGCAAAAGTGTGGAAGGATGACATTCTCAGCCCTGTCATATCTGAAGTAGGGAAGGAGAGTGGAAATTGCTGACTAGCGGTACTGATGTAGTTGTGTCACATAAGAACTGAAGAACTTGGAAAAAGTTCCACAAGTATAGTAAATTTCTTTCCTTTTTCTTTGTTTTTTTTTCTTTCTCTTTCTTTCTTCCTTTGTTATCTCTCTTTTTTTGCTGGTCCTGGGGCTTGAACTCAGGGACTGGTCACTGTTCCTGAGTTTCTTTTGCTCAATGCTAGCACCCTACCACTCAAGCCACAGTGTCACTTCTGCCCTTTTCTGAGTAGTATATTGGAAATAAGAGTCTCACAGACTTTACTGCCCAGGCTGGCTTTGTACCACGAGCCTCAGATCTCAGCCTCCTGAGTAGCTTGAATTTCAGGTATGAGTCACCAATGAGAAAGTTTCTTTTTTAATTGGTATTAAAGCACATAGCATTTGCTTATGACCCCGAGCCTGTCTTGAATTTTATGTATTCTTGCATAGACTGTTACTTATCATGAGAAAATTTCATGAACAGAAGGACTTAGGATCTATTCAAAGTATGAGATAGTTCAATGTTTCCTTGTCAAGCCAATGATGTAAACAAACATAGATGCAACAAAACAAAATGAAACTGAGTCTTATTTTCTGTATTTCCAGGACCTAGTATTTAGGTGTACCAGACATGACTTCAGGACTAAATACTCAGCAGTGCTGTTTAAGTGAAGCCTTTGTATTTTCTTCTAATATATCAACTGTTTTTGATCCACAGTTACATATGGCTCTCTATAAGCTAAGCCAGGACATAATACAGGCTAAAAAATTCTTTTTCTTTTCTCCATGTTAGGATGAAGTCTAACTTATAGCAAGCTTTGAAAGAAAAAGAAATGCTTACTACTTTCCTAATGTAGGGTATAAACTCAGTAAGTGAAAGCATTTGTGAAGGTTTTTCTTCATCCATGAAAACAAGAAATAAGAATTTCTGAAAGACAGAAATGCGTGAAGGGCTACTGAATGATTATATAAAGCACAGAGAGTTTCCCTGGACCCATATATAAAATGTTGTTTACTCTGTGGTGCAATTTAGGACAAGTGGTTCTATGATGACCAGTAATCCTCCTTTCAATTAGGAATACATGTATTCAAATAAGAATTACTGATATAGGAAATATTATTAAAATTGCTAATCAATCATGGTAGATCACACATGTAATCTCAGCTACATGAGAGGAGATTGGTCATGATTAAGAATTGAGGCCATCTCAGCTTATCTCAAACAACCAGTCTGGTGGGATGGAATATCCTGTAATTTTAGCTATGTGGGAGGTATAGAAAGGAGGATTATGGCCTGAGGTAAGCCCAAGCAAAAATGTGAGATCTACTCTGAAAAATAAAGCAAAAAAAAAAAGGGATGGAAGCAAATAGTATCCAGTAAGAGAAGCACTGACTTCAAACCCAGCACCACCAAAAAAAAAAAAAAAAAGGAAGGAAAGGAAAGAAAAACTGCTTTTAACAGAGACATATCATGTTCTTGCTTGCTGAATTTAAAAAAAAGTAAGACATTCTAACAAAAGGTTAGACTATTTCAATCAGAAACTCTAAAAAAATCTGAGACCATCATCATTCTTCTGTCTGTCTCTGTCTCTCTCTCTGTCTCTCTCTCTCTGTCTCTCTCTCTGTCTCTCTCTCTGTCTCTCTCTCTCTCTCTCTCTCTCTCTCTCTCTCTCTCTCTCTCTCTCTCTCTCTCTCTCTCTCTCTCTCTCTCTCTCTCCCTCCCTCCCTCCCTCCCTTGAATTTACCAGGATTTCTTAAAGACTTACATAAGGACTACTGATCTTCCCTTACAGATGATTGTGAATTCAGGACTCAGCTTCTTATAAAACTTTTAATTCCTCAGTATCCTATAGCCCTATATTAAAGCATAAATTTTTCTTTTTTTTAAATCAGTCTTCCTTTTCTCACTCTAGTCTTTCAGAACAGCTTTGTACTAGCCCTACACCTGTACATACATACGATATGTCAAGAGACCGTTGAGAAGATCTTTGAAATTTATAAATGGACTTTTCACCTCCCTTCTAAATTGTAATTTACCTTATAAGATCTGGTAAATGTTTTACAGTTCTCATAAAAGCCTACTCCGTATTTTGTGGGGAAAAAATATTAGTAAATAGGTGAACAAGGAAAGTCCATGGTCATTATTGCATGCAAGCTCCCTCTCTCCATAACTCTCTCTCTCATCCGCCTCCCTCTCCAAACAGATTCCACAAGTTTCACTACTCTATTTTCATACATGTATTTTGACTTGATTAAAGGCTTACTATGCAAACTTTACTCAAAATAAATCCTGTAGTAGAATGAAATTAAAAACTACAAAACCACATAGAAAAAAATAGGCTAAATAATGTGTGTGAAGTAATGCACCTTCTATCTGGCAAATATAACTGTAACCTCTTTATTAATTACAATAAAAATGGAAAAAATAAAGAATTCTTAGACCTGAAACACAAAATTGTGGTTCATAATGGAAAGAACTAAAGTTGAACTTGAAGATCAAAAACTTTAACTTAACAAAAAGCCCTGTGAGAGGATGGAAAGAAGCTATAGAATAAGGAGATTTGGCTGAATCTAATAAAGGATGTGTGTTTAGAGTACCTGAAGAACTCTGAAATCTCAACCATTTAAAAAAAAGATAATTAGAGAATGAGCAAAAAAAATTCTCAACCATTTAAAACAAAAAAAAGATAATTAGAGAATGAGCAAAAGACATGGACAACATTTTATTGAAAAGAATGTACAGAAGACAAACACATAAAATGATATTTAACATCATGTAGCAGTAACAAAATACATATTAAAATCACAATTTGATACTATTACATACCTATCTGAAGGGCTAAAATAAAAACAATGACCACCTCGAATGTTCGTGAAGCTGCAGAGAATATGAAATGGAATATGAAATGGTATGGCCATTCTGGAAAAGTTTGGCAGGTGCTTAAAAAAAATACTAAATACGCGACTACCACTACCACATGACCCAGTAATTGTACTCCTGGGCATTTATCCCAGAGAAATGAAAAACTTATGTTCATACAAAAATTTATTCCTCAATGTTTATAGCAGCCTTATTTGTAATAGCCATAAACTGGAAATAACCCAGATGCAATTCAATGGGGAAAGAAAAATCTTTTTGACAAATATACTACAATGAGTAGATATCTATATGGAAAAAAATCAATCTTGATCCATACCTCATAATGACCATGAAAATTAACTCAAGATGGATTGTAAACATGCATGGATAAGTTAAACTTTAAACATCCTAGGCAAAAACAAAGGCAGTTATGTCATAAACTTAGAACAGGCAACATTTCTTAGGCAGAATGCAAAAAACAAAATACCAAGAGTGAAAGAAAATATTTGTTTATCTCTATTTTCAAAATACGCTTTTTCAAATAACAGACTATAAGGAATGGAAAATGTAAGATACTAACAGAAAGAAAACAGTAACAATATATAGTAAACATCTGTCTATAATATAGCAAAACTTGCTATTACAAAACCAGCCTGGTGGTGTTTGCTTGTTATCCAGTACTCTGAAGGCTGAAGCAAGAGGAATGTGTGCTCAGGTACAGCATTGATTACCTAGTAGAGACCATGTCTTCAATAGGGAAAGCGAAGTGAAATGAAATGCATGTGAGATCCACAAGAAGTCAGCCATTTTTAAAGGACTGAAACTCTGGCATAGATACTTTACAGAAGAAGAGAAAACAAGCACCAATAAAGATGCTCAACATCAGGATTCATCAGACATTTAAACCCTAATGAGCTACTAGTAGATACATGACATATTTTATCATGTTCAAAAGACTGCTAATATTACATCATTTGGGGAGGCTACTGAATTCAAACAACTTAGAAAATTAGCCATTCTTCACATAAAGCTAAATGTGCACTTGTTTGTGATCCAGAAATCCCAATCTTAAATCCTTATCCAAAAGAAATTAAAACATACACACAAAATTTATATTTGCATAAAATATCCATAATATTTCAAAGCTAGAAAACAATTCAAATATCTATTGTGTGGCACTATACAATGGAAAACAAAGAGAATTAAATTTACTTATTTATACAACCATTTACATGAATCTCAAGAAACATGTTGAGTTACAATAATGTCCACTGCATGAGTCTATTTATATTAACTATAGAAATACCCTAGAGTGACAGAAATCAGTAGCTGTCTCTGTGTATTAGAGAGAAGAGAAAGGAGTAAGAGATCTAAGGAAATTTCTGAAGTGAAAGAATCAATTCAGATCTTAAAAAAGAGGGTGTTCACAAGTACATTCATATGTCAAAATTGGAGCAGAATTTTTTACTTTATATTTTATTGTATATAAATTAATTCCTATGGGGCCATATTTTAGCTCAGTGATAGATGATATAATGAACATGTATGAGGTTTGGACTTCAATCCCCAGAAGATAGATTAGATAGCTAATAACAGGTGATAGCCTGTAATCCAAGCTACTCAAAAGGCTGAGAGCTGAGGATCATGGTTCAAAGCCAGTCCAGGCACAAAAAGTCCATGAAACTCTTATCTCCAATTAACCACCAGAAAATCAAAAGTGGAACTGTGGCTCAAGTGTTAGAATACTAGCCTTGAGCTGAAGAGCTGAGGGACAGAGCCCAGGCCCAGAGTTCAAGCCCCACAACTGACAAAAATGAATAAATAAAATAATGTAACAGGTGATAATGATAAATGGCTGAACCATACATACATACATACATACATACATACATACATACATACATACTTCAGACATAATGCCATAAAAACATTACAGTAACATACATTGATGGAAACTGACATGATCCCATTCCCTCCTTCTTGTCTCCCTCATATTCTCATTCAATGTCCTATTTCAGGGTACTAACTGATAACTTATGAGTTTAAATAAGATTTTCCATACAGAATTCAAAACTTAATTTGAGTTTTGCTGTGGCATTTTTCTAAGCTATCCATAGAAAACCAAGGGAACTGTAAATTACTTATTCACTTTTCTAAAATCAGCCCCAGCACAAACGACCATTTTATTTTAGAATGTGGCACAGTGGAATATGAAACAAATGGCCTGATTTAGTGATGTTTTCATTTTTGCCAATGTGACAAATTCTACATTATCTGAGACAATAAAAGAACTAGGATGAGGATTTGTGAAAAACAAGAATAACTCTAAAATGAGTGATGGAAATGAATTTCAACCTCAAGGCTGAAAGCAGAGCTGGCAACAAGGAACTAAATGACAAACTTTCTTTTTCCTTTTTTTAATCTTCTATTCTTTACCCAACTTTTGGTAAAGATCATTAAAAAGGCAGAAGGCATATGAGAAAAAGAAAGAATATTTTCTAATATTGAAACAGCCAGCAAATATTAGCTAATCTAAAAACATGTCAAAGCATGATCTAGAGACATGGCTCCATTCATTCCTGTACTTAACAAAGGATTTGTGCAAAAATCCTAACAATGTCTTGTAACTAAAAATGACAGAGGACACTAATGTTCAGAAGTTACTGCAAATTAGTATCAGCAAAGCCTCAATGTCTACTGAGAGAAAGAGACTTCTAGGAGACCACTGTGGTAAGTGAAACCCAAAGAAAGTATCCAGGCTAGTAGGCTTATCAAATCCATTAGGCATCATAGCTTTTTTTTTAATAAATCCTAAGTACAGGGGCCCATCCCAAACAGGCAACAAGTTATAATGCCATGTCTTTGCTTCTAATCGATGCAAAGAGGAAACAACATACTGCAAAATGTATCCTGCAGGAATCAGATGAAAGGATACTGGATGGATAGCAGGCATTCGTGTTAAATCATCTACATTTGCAAGAAAGCTAGTTGCAATGAAGAAGTTCAACACTTCTCCCCACTCATATGGACAGAGTTCTCCAGGATGAGCAAACAGAGCCCACCATTAAAGCTACTCACCTGTCCCCAGGGTAACTGAAGAAGACAGCAGTGTACAAGACGTTGGCTTCAATAACTTCTCTCTTTTTTAAATAAAATTTTATATTTATTTATTTATTGCCAGTCTTGGGCTGGAGCTCAGGGCATGAGCACTCTCCTTGGGCTTTCTCAAAGCTAGAACCCTATCACTTGAGCCACAGCACCACTGTGGGCTTTTTCTATGTGTGTGACACCAAGGAATCAAACCTGGGTCTGCATGCATGTGAGGCAAGCACTCTACCACTAGGCCAAACTCTGGGCCCAATAACTTCTCTCTTATCTCAACATACAAGGAATTCCTTAAGTATCAACAGACTTGCTTTCCATTAAGTGCCAGGGAATAATCTCATATCGGTTTGAAAAAAATCAATAAATTAGATAGAGTATTATGGGCATGGCATGAGAAATTCCTGATTTTTGTTTTTGAAAGACAATCGATGTGTTTGCAATAAATAATATATAGAAGTACATTGCCAATCTCATATTGTTACTGTATCTGACTGTTACCTGGTACATTGTATATATGTTTATTTGTTTATTTGAAATAGGAAAGGGAAGGGGTACAAACAAGATGATTGGGAGGGGATGGGGGAAAGGGGAAAATAACATGAGAAGTGGTATCATTGCGTGAGAAGTAATGCACCTACTACCTGATGAATGTAACTGTAACCCCTCTATACATTACCCTGACAATAAAAAATAAAATTAAACTTAAAAAAATTTAAAATCCATTGCTCTTGGAAGAAAACACGAGACATGAATTAAGGCTTCTGGAGCCTCCTGTGGATACTACCAACTTAAATGAGCAGATGAAAGTACGGTACCTACAAGGATGATGCAGATGATGCTGAATAAACAATGATTTGGAGGGATTTAGGTCTCTAGTGATTCAAATGAAGAACTGTTTACAAATAAAAGTTGGAGAAAGCTGACAATCTCCCTTGTGTTGACATTGTCCTGATGGAGCCCTCTCCCATTCTTTGGTCTTCTTAACTACCATGTACCGCCTTGGTACCCTAAAAAAATGCTTTCTCACATCAAATAAGTTATTAAGATTTTCTTTTGGAATCAAAGCTTCAAGAATAAGGGAATTCATTGGAAGAAAACCTTCAGGAATTGAGAAAATCATTGGAGAAAAAATGGCTACAGGAATTGAAGCATTCACTCTTCATACCGCAGTGGTTTGGGTGGAGTTAGTTCTCAAGGTAGGAATCTATCTATCTATCTACCTATCTCTGTCAGAACAGGAGATTTCTTGGGAGCAAGGGAATTGTGACCACTGCAGTGTGTTAAGTCCTGTGAACTAGATACGATGTTTGACCAACTTTTAAAATGAGGTGTTATACATAATTATACATTAACTCCTAGGAAGCAGAGCAAGGACTCATTAAGCCCCAAGCAAAGTTTTTAAAAGAGCACGTCTTGAAAATAGTGAGATTCCAGAAACATATTATTCATTTGCCCTAAGAATATATACCAATACTTGCTGGACACTTAGACAAAGAGCAGCTGAAATTCTGAATGAGTAATATATAACGAAGTGGTTACAACACAGTATAGTGAATAGAACAAGAGTCTGAATTCATGAGCACACCAACTAGCTCTATGATCTTGAACAAGGAGGTCCAGAGTCTCAAGTATAAAATAACTTGTTAAAGGGTTATGTGAATGTCCCGCAAGAAGTTGTATGGGAAGGATCCCAGGTATGAATGGCTTTATAATCATCAGGGTTATGGCTGGATGCAGAAAGAGGCAGATAGGCCACACAGATCAGTATTCCCTGCTGAGTCTCAAGAGGAAATGAGCTAACAACCAGTCATTAGTCGGCAGTATGCCCAGATTGGTCTCAGCCTTTCCAGGGCAGGAGCTGGGGAAGTAGTTAGGAGAGAAAGGCAAACGAGGCATATCTACAAAAGTAGCATGGCCCAGTTCAGCCTAAGAACTCTCTTTACTAAGTGACCTCTCCTAAGCACCTGGGTAGGAGGAACAGCCTAAACCAAAACAGCCCCAGCTCAAGTACCTACATAATAGCAAGTGTTCAATCGGGACCGATCGCCACTAAGAATTTTGTAGTTGAAGGATTTCTTTTATATTTTGAGCCTCTACTCTTCTATTTGAATAGAAAAGAATGGATGCATTCATCCTTTACAATTTGAGTGCTTTTGACTACTCAGAGCACCGTGATCCTGATACAGAGTGGCTTTAGCCTCTTAAAAGGAGTGCACTAAATGCACTAGAATATAGGCTTTTTACCCAGGAAATAAGAAAGCATATCTATAGATCAAGAGCATCCCATGGAGAGGCCACCAGATTTCATGGGACCTTCCAGAACTGAGTAAAACGGTACAGTGTCAAAAGCAGTAACAGGTTCACAGCACTTTAAGAAATTTTAAGCCCTCTCCATGGAGTATTTTCACACAAGAATTGTGACTCTGCTACTTACATTGAGGCAAATACTATAGGAAGAACATCTTTAAGATTCCAGACACAACACATGTGTATCGAGGAATGTCTTTCCACTCAACACTTGATGGGAACAAGTTTTCTACAGATTTCTACAACATTCATACCTGGTCACGTAGCACTTTCCAATGCACTGAGAAAAAAAAAAGGAGAATCATTAGTTGACCCTGATATTATTACAATAATCAAAAAAAGAAGCTGTAAGGCAGAAGACAAGAGTAAACAATAAAGTAAACCCTACTATACAAGGAAAGGTAAAAAGAAAGTCATTTTTGAGGTTTTTTTCTCTCCCTCCATTATATGTTGGATATATACTTGTTCGACTATTTGATCCCATCAATAATTAAAACTTCAGAGCCCATCCAAATTCCCATCCACAATTCCCACTGATATTTTACCAGACAATCCAGTTGTTAATAATAGAAGACTAGGGCAGACCATGGTGGCTCACGCCTGTTATCCTAACTACTCAGGAGGCTGAGATCTGAGGATCAAGGTTCAAAGCCAGCCCAGGCACAAAAGGACCTGAGACTCTTATGTCCATCTAGAAAATGGGAAGTGGGGCTTGGCTCAAAGGTAGGGTGTTAGTCTTGAGTTGAAGAGCTCAGGGACAATGCCCAGGCCAACTTCAAGCCCCATGACCCGCAAAAAAAAAAAAAAAAAAAAAAAAAGAAAACAGAACAGGCCTGAAGACCAACAGATAGAACTGGGAACCCAGATATTAACCCTCAGACCTCTGGCCAACCAATCTTTGATAAGGGAGCCAAAAAAAAATAGAATAGAAGAAAGACAGCCTCTTCAACAAGTGGTGCTGGCACCACTGCCTTTAAAAGTGCCTTAATTATTAAAGGGAAAATATCAATCAAGTAAAACCTGCTGAGCTATTATTAAGCAGTTATTACTTCATACAATACTTAGGTGTTTAAAGTGACCACTAAACTTTTGATCAATTCCTATTCCAGTACAGAGTTTGGAAAACTTCAGAGGACTTTCTGGAGTCTTGGTCCTAGCTTAGGTGGTACTCTCCATCTTCTGACTTACAGACATACTTCCTAATTTCTAAATCACTCCTATTTTAGACCTGCAAATGCTGCTTTTTGTACTGAAAGCACTGTTCTCTGCCCTCATGCTGAGAAACTCATGCCAATATTTTTACTAGTGACCCAAGGGCCATTCTGGCAATGAAACTCTACTCCCTCCACTCACTTTATCCTACAGTTTGGGACTAATGAATATAATCCACAAATTTATGAATTTCAGCTTTCAAGTCACAAAGAGGATTAAATGGGTTTTTTAAGCTGTCTTGTTCATAATAAAGAGTCTACAAATATTATTAGCACCTTTTTTGAAATGCTTCCTACCCTGTGGAATTAGGCAGGGCCTATGGCCTTGCTGCTATAAACTATACTTACATTTAACCATTCTGGATATGGAGGTTCCTCAAAGAGTAAACATAGAGCTCCCCTATAACCCAGTAATCCCACCTCCTGGTATTTACCCAAATGACCACAAACCCAGAGAAACATGTTTATTAATACATTGCATCTTAATCAATGTTACCCCTTTCAACATTCTCACTTACCCCTCCCAACTTTTCCATTCCCTTGCTTATCTTAATTTTAAGTTATATATTGATTTTGTTTTGCAATTTAACAAAACAGTTCGTGTGTACAGCACTTCTGTGTCACCACTTCAACGTCTTCATCCCCTTTCAACTCGTGCCTTCCCTTATATTCCTCAGTAGTATAGAGAGAGACTTCTTCTCTGTATTCTCCTCCCTTCCCCCTTTCATTCTTCTATCCTTCTCCATCAGCTCCACCTATTCCTCTTGCAAATTACTTTGTTCAGCTTTGACTTAGTCTTCTTAAAGAATTATACTGTTTTCACTCTCTCTAGAGTCTATTATGCTTAAGGTAATTCAATTGTAACCCTTTGCTTACTATCTAGAGCCAAGGTATATAATCAGCCAAGTTATCTGTCCCTAGATCAAGAAAATGTGGAATATATACACAATGGGAGTCTACTCATCCCTCAGAAAGAATATATGGAAAGTCTTGGAAAAAATGGTATTAGGTAAAATATCTAGACCAGAGAAACATGTTGCACGGCTTCTCATGTTTGTGGTAGCTAGAGCATGTTTGCTCAATTTTAACTTCATTTTCTTGTACTGCACAGAATTCTTCTAATTAAAGCTACATTGGAGGCTGGCAATTCCCTTTGTTGTTTTTTTTTTGAAAATTGACAATTTATCTAAAGATTAAGGAGAATACAAGTAATATGTACTTGCATCATCTAACTTACATGTTTAGTATCTGAGGCTCTCTCTTTTGTCCCATGAATGAATTTTTTGTTTTTTTTTCTTTTAAATCAATAATTTTTATTGATTTAAAAGAAAAGAAACAACTTAATCTAGCTGTGGATCAATGGTAATTTCTATAGGTCAGTAACAAATGTCTACAAAAGTTCCATATGAATACTGTGCTCAATGGTGGAACGTTTTTAGATTATCACCATGAATGCATTTTCCTAGAGTGACAACATTTTGCTTCATCTTTGAACATTTTCCTTAGCATTTTAGCTTATGCATTTCGTCCTTCATTCACAAATCTTGATGGACACGCTTATGCTGCCATCTCCATGGGAGGATTATGATTTGAGGCCAGCCTGGGCAAGGGCTTAAAAGCTAAAGAACAAACTCAAGAAAGGGGGTGGGCAGGGGAGAAGAAGATGAAGTTATGGATCAAGTGGTAGAGCTCTAGAAGATCTCACCCTATCACCAGGACTTCACCAACTTGTTTTAATGGTTGTCTGACACTGAATTTTGTCTTTATCCACCCATAGTCTACTTTCCATTCACCCAACTGGACAATTGAACACCGGAAGTTGAGCAATTTCCATCTTTTTACCTTTGAAAAGAGCAGATGATATCTATGTCTTTATTTTTGAATTTTGCATAGCGTATGTTTTTAGGATAGATTCTGAGAAAAGGAAGTGTGAGGTCAGAGGAAGGGTAAACTGCTCTCTTCTGTGTATGCATTTGCAGTGAAATGAGTCAGGACACAAGCCACTCTCAAGGGTTTAACAGGCCAGAGGCACTGAAAGTGGAACACAAAATAAAATAGATAAAAGTGAGAAAGATGAGTACCAGAATGAGAAATCAAGGTGAAAAGATACCAAAGATAAACTTCTCCTATTACAAAAATTTGTCCTGGGTTAGTCCTTCATAAGAAAAGAAAAGGGGGGCTTTTATTCTGTTTTCTTTACACACCATCCCCTGTCTCCAATATCTAGGTCTTGTTCTAGAAATGTTACTGCTTTGGATCAGTTACAACCATACAAGTTTATATATATATATATATATATATGTATATATAAACACACATATATAATTTTGTATTTCCTTATAGGGCTATGCACATTCCAAATTCAGAGCAAGAAACTTTTGAAAACTAACTTTAAAAGGTAGTATACAAAAGATAGTGTTCAACAAGGAGAAGTGTGGGTTCAGATACTGGCCCAGCCACTTATTACATGACTAAATAAGCAAGACATTTAATTTCCTTATGCCTCAGTTTTCTATGAGATGTGTATAATGAATTCTTAAAGTGCCCATGAGGATTGCGTTAATAGTAAAAGTTATTTAGAATGGTCTATGATACATCCTAAACAGCGTATGTGTTGTTATTTTCATAGATGAAGTCTATGTGGATATGAGAGATCTCATTTCTGTAAGGTGAGACCAAGTTTGTCCACAGGAAAAGACGAACATTGATATAACATAAAGCAAGATAATAGGCAGGCATTGAACTCCTTACAACAGCTTTTAAATGTGATAGGCCTATATTTCTCACAAGGTTTGTAAAGAACAGTGGAAACAGGCTAAAAGTTGTCCTTGCAAGGACACATAATACTAAAGCCAAGCCAATAAATTCAACAAAGAAAATGGGGAAGGGGTGATCTCTGTCTTGATCACCCCAAGAGGTAATTGAGCATTGAGACTAATCAAATACTCAAGTTAGATTAGTAAATATATGGCAGTCACTGAGAAGTCAGGAATGTATTTCACCCCCAAACTGTTAAAACTTTACTTTTAGATTACACATATATCTGAAACATTGATCGTAAAGGCCTAGTATTATTCCAGACTTTAGTTTGTGAAATAGAAGTCTAATAAAGCCAAGTAACATGGGCAAGCTCACCAAAACAGAAAAAAATGGAGACAAGAAGAAAAGAATCCCTATTTCTACCTAGGCACCTCTCTCTGGTAAAAGTAACTAAACTTCAGGAGAAAAAAAATTAATTTAAGACTAGAAGAGAGAGAGATTCTGCTTAGACTTCACATGGAACAGACACCCTCAGGAAATAATGGCTGTAGATAAGACACATTGGCTTGAACTAATTAAGTACCTGAAAAGGAATTTTCATTTCCCAAAATGTACTCTCCCCTGACTCCTCTAACAAAAGTGGTCAAAATGTGCAAAACAGCAATGAAAACATGGAGGTAACTTGTCAGAAATCCCCCGGCATCCTCCCATCACTCTGCTCCTGGCATCAGGCCCTCTTGTAAAACAAAACACTGCACTTGTATTGTTTCTTCTGAAAAACCAACAGTAGGGATTGTCTCTACTTGGCATTTCTCTCAGCATTCTGCCCTATGAGTTACATGTAGCAAACACTAAACAAGTATTCAGTGAATGAATATTCCCTCCATTTTAATTTTTTCTGCTTGATGAATTCCATCCAACTTGTTCATGTTTAATAAATTCAGCTAAGAAAATTGGATTGCTCATGTATTCTCAATAAAAAGCAAACACTTAGACCAGCAAAGCCGTTAGGCCGTAGCTTTTGCTATTCCCGTGTTTTCCCATGCAAGTTTGCACTGATTGGTTCTGGTTGGTGGTCACACATTTAAACATTATCCCAGGGCAGATTTTGTTCTCCCAAAGCCATAACATGTCTTCTTTCTTCTCTCCATTTCCTCCTACACACATACTTAGTGATTGTGCCAACTAATGAGAGTTATTCAGAGGGGAAAAAAATCACCTACTGAATTAAACCAAGTTTACACAGATTTTTCCAAGCAAAAAGGGATATAAAATTCCACCACTAGTAATCATTGTCAAGTGAGTCATCATGAAATATCCTTCCATAAGCAATATCCTCCACCTAAGCAATCGGTTTTAATTCCCTGATGGAATTTTGCCAAATTTCCATCTCCTGTGTTTTACTATATCTCTCTCACCTTTGGACTTCTGGGCCTTTATCCTGTGATGATGATGAAGATCTTGATCATGATCATGATGAAATTAATGATAATGCAAATATTGATGAAAATCATATGTTCAAGTTTTAACATAGGCACATATATATGTATATGTATAAATATATGAGATGATTTGTGCTCACAGCAAGTATGATCTAAACTCTAAAGCCTAATCCTAACTTTAGACTTAAAGAAATACAGACTCACTTAAGATTAATTCCCCCCAAAGTATCTGATCAAGTGAGCTGCAGAGCCGGCATCCCAGCCCAAACCCACCTCATGTTCAAAATCCATCAATGAAAGAAGTATTCAGTCCCTCTCTGACCTGAGGCTCAGTACAAGAAATATACAGAGATGTCCCTTCTATGTTCTTCTCTCATTAAAACCTAAGCTTATCTTGTAGTGCCATTTGTGAAGCTTTGTAATTCCATTCACAAATTGCATACCTCCACTTTGGAAATACCCTATGTCACTTCTGTCACCACCCTCCAACAGCCTGCTGAACAGTTGAATCTAACAACTCTCAAGAAATCAAGTGCACTTATGTGGACCATTTCCTGGGATGGGAAAAGTCTGGGTTTCTTCATGAATTTCTCAAGCTTTGCATATCCACCAGCTGCTCCACAGGTTTCAACCATCTCCCCCTAATCAATCATGTGAAACTGGATTTGGAATCTTACCTACCTCTTCTTTTTCACATAAACTACTTGAAAGTAAAGTTGTTTCATCATTTCTGCTCCAACTCTGGGAAAATTGACAAATAGTAACTCTTGTAATGTGATTTCATCCACTAAGCAAGGTGCCTGGAGTTTGGCCTAGTGAGTGTTTGCCTAGCATGCACGAAGACCCAGGTTTGATTCCTCGGTACCACATACATAGAAAAAAGCCAGAAATGGTACTGAGGCTCAAGTGGTAGAGCTCTGCCCTTGAGAAAGTCCACGGACAATGCTCAAGCCCTGAGCTCAAGCCCAGGACTAGAAAAAAAAAGATTAATCATGTAAGTGGTATTGTGGCTCAAGTGGTAGAGTGTTAGCCTTGAGCTAAGGGGCTCAGGAACAGTGCCCAAACCCAGAATTTAAGCACCACAACCCCTCTCCCCCCAAAAAAGATTAATCAAGTAAGTTATGCCATTATCAGTCCCTGCTTTTCCATTACTACTGTAAAACTTCACATTTCTCTTTCAGAGAGTGAATTGTTTGGAGTTTCTACTTAGTGCAATTTAGAAAATTCCCAAGACCACCTGCCAAGCCATGATGTCATAATTCCAGAAACACAGCTTTCATTAATACATGACCCAATGAGCAAAAGAAGCTTCCTTAGATATTCAGTTTCATTTTAGGTTTGTTGTTGTCGCTTTACAAAGGGATGGACAAGGAAATATTAAGAATGTTGACTTCTGGCATCACATTAACTGTGTAAAGCAAGGACACAAACTATCCTACAAAATATTCAAAACCCATGGGTGTAGAATTGGGCTGTGAAAGTGATGGGTTCTGAAGCTTCAACTGCAGTCATTTCAATATAGTAAGCTAACCAGTGCGGATAAAAGAAAATGGATATAATTTTTAAAAAAAGAAAATGGATATACCCTCAGAAATGAACCCACGAGGGAAATGAATTAAAAGTAAACATCCTTGCTTTCTTGGGTACAGGGTACAACTCCCACTGTTATCCAATGTATAGGAACCAGCTGGAATCCCAGCTACTCTTGAGGCAGGAGTAGGAGGATACTACTCAATGCCTGCTACTTGGGAAGTAGAGGTAAGAGGATTACAATCTGAAGGTACCCTGGATAAAAGTATGCTGCCCTATCTGAAAAACAAATCTAAAGTCAAGAAGAGTTGAAAGTATAGTTCAAAGGGTGGGGCTTCCATTTCTATGAACATTTGACTTCTTACTTTGTTTATGAGTTCCTAACAATATTTTATCTCATGCTCAGCAGTCTTGCAAGTGGTTATAGAGACAGCAACACATAAATTTGATGAAGAATCCCAAAAATCTGGTAAGGAAATCAAGACCATCCTACGCAAGTAAAATAGGTGATTTCCATGCATTGATTACAATTTTGCATCATTGTAATGAAACTAGAGAGGTGTCATACCACATGGCCAGAGATGGCTGTTCTCACACAGTGATATCTGAGCAGAAGTCCAAGAGGATACCCAAGGCAAGAACTGCCCAGGATGAGGAAGAGCAAGTGCAAAGACTCATGGGTAGGAGTAAGCCTAACATGTTCTAAGAGCAGTCAGGAAAGCTGGAGAAAGTAATGTTGGGGAAAAGTAAGAAAGAGAAAGAATGGTAGGAAATCCCCAAACCCAACTCTTCTCCAGATTTCTTCACATCTCTATAGAAGGGAATTCCATTTTCTAGAGGCACAAATGCAAACTTTGGATGTGATCTTTGATCCCTCTCCCTCTCCCCCTCCCCCTCCCTCCCTTTCCCTTCTCTGTTTCTTCTCTCTCTCTCTTCTCTCTCTCTCTCTCTCTCTCTCTCTCTCTCTCTCTCTCTCTCTCTCTCTCTCTCTCTCTCTCTCTCTCACACACACACACACACACACACACACACACACACATTCTATCTGTTAGAACTGACCACTTTTCTACCTTCCATAGCAGGCCCCTATATTAGATTTGTAATTCATTTTTCTATTTTCATTCTTGTCTCCCTACTGTTCCTTCTTCCAAAAATAGCCTCCAGTCTTTTAAATTATAAATTATGTCTCAAAATGCTTTTCCTGCCAGGAACCAGTGGCTTATGCCTGTAAACCTATCTAATTGGAAGGATAAGAGAGAAAGGACAGAGGCTTCAGACCAGTTGGACAGAAAAGTTAACATGACAACTTCTCAATAAAGTGCTGGATGGAAGATCCGTGCTAGCTCCTGAGAGGCTGACTTAAGTGGACCTGTGCCAAAAGCGAGAACCTAAGACTAGAGTTCAAATCCCAATACTGGCAAACAATTTTTTAAAATAGTTCTCATCTCATCAGACTAACATCTAAGTATTCATCCTTGATCTGCAAGACCTTTCTAGATCCAAAGGTCACATTTCCTCTGATCTCATCTACCACACCCCTCTATCAGTCTCTCTATCTCTTACATACACACATTTATTTGCCAATTGCAAAGCTTGACAAAATTTTTATTAGTAGTGAAAGAAGTCCCAAGATGTTTGTTTCAGTATTGTGCCTTCTTTCTTATTATTTCTCACCACTTAAAAAAAAGCCAGGCATGGTGGCTCACACCTATAATCCTAGCTACACAGGAGGCGCAATCTGAGGACTGTGGTTCAAAGCCAGCCTAGGCATTAAAGATCATGAGATGCTTATCTCCAATTAATAACTAGAAAACCAAAAGTGGGGCTGTTGCTTAAAGGGTAGGGCGATAACCTTGAGCTGAAGAGCTCAGAGTTCAAGCCCCATGTCTCCCCCCTCCACACACACACACACACACACACACACACACACACACACACACATACACACACGTCAGAGCATCCCTGACTCTTTACATTTTTTTCTATCCTGAAGATCAACCAAGATATTTCTCTAAGAATTAGTAAAATATCAGACAACTGAAGTTTTAATGAACCCGTTTCGAAAGTAAAAGCAGAATACTATCTACAACCACTGAAATTTCAAACAACACACAATACACTTAATATATGAAAGTCACAAGGAACAGCAAAGCCTACACCTGTACAGAAAATACCAAAAAGGTCATTTCAAATAGTTCTTCACTTCTCTCTTTAGTTCCATGTATGGATTTTGTTTGCTGGTTTAAACACTTCAGTGTCATGGCTAGTTAAGAAAGTTTGCATAGCCTAATGTTTAGAATAGGAGAGAATACTTAACATGAAACAATCTCATTTTTCCCCCACAAGGCAATGATCTCAGCTGCAACAACTTTAAACATTTATAGAGAATTAAATATTTTATGAGATGCTACTAAGAAGTTTCCATCCATTTCTTAAGAATGAAAGACTGGTCTCACAATCTCATAGAAAGCATGTCTGTATCTTTCTGATCTGAACTGGAATTTTCATCAAAAGACTGAAGAAAGATCAGTATCAACACCCCCACACCCTAGTTCACAATACTAGCTCAATTCGACTCTTTTATTCAGCTATTTTAAAGAACAAAATAGCTGTGTGGAGTAAAGTGCAAATTGAAAAAGGAAACACTGTCATGCAATTGACAATATGAGCATGAGGAAAAAAAGAGAGAAATTCTTCTTGGATAGCTGTGAACAATATTCACATTGAGATATGATGCTCCCCAAATGTCATTGCCCCATTTTCTTGCTACACCAGGTCTGCATGAAATTATAAAATGCCTTTCTTGTATAATACACCACAATGTTTTTGCACACAGAGCCATTATTAATATTTATGAACCTGGAGAAGTCAGTAAAGCTTGGCTTCAGAAAGGCCACCCTGCCAGACATCCGCCATCAAAACAGTAATAAAATTAGCTCAGAACAACTTAGCCAAATAATATGAAAAATATATACATTGAGATCAGAAAGGGGTAAGGTGCTTGAAGAACAACAACAAAAGAGAAGTTAGGCCCAAAGAGTGTGTTAATCAAAATAATCTTCTAAAATTAATTCTGCATTACATACTCCAGGCTGATACAATATCCAATGAAGGTACCACGCATGAAGAAAAGGACAGTGTAGCTATGTGATTGGTTTGTTGCATGAAAGGTGGCTGGGACAAGATTTAAGGTTTGATAAGACCTGTCTTTGTCCATCTTTTGTAAATGACATTTCATGGTATTAGGTGTTAGAAAAAGGGATACACTTTCTCTGTATACATGATGCTAGATCTCAAACAGAGACACAGAAATATATACATGCATATACACATATACATACCATCCATATACCCATAGTTATGGGTACAACTGTGCATAAGAAGAGATTTGTTCAAGTCTATACCTGAGAATATGACCTTAATTAAAAACAGAGCTATTGAAGATGCAACTGGTTAGGGTGAGATCATAATGGAGTAGTGTAGACACATCCAGTAGGAGGGGCACTCTTACAGAAATGGAGTCATATGGACAAAGAGACGGAGATGGACAAGGATAGTGCTATAAGAGGTCAGAGTAATGCAGTTACAAGTCTGGCAAGACCAAGGAGTGATAGCCATGACCAAGAACCTAAAGAGACAGGGAAGCATTCTACCCTGCTTAGTTTCACATTGATTTCTTCCAGAACTGCCAGAAAGGAGGTCTTTTGTCTCTGTTATTTTGTTGGTTGGTTGGTTGGTTTTTGGTTTTTTTAAGTTACTATTCACTTTGTTACAGAATCTGTAGGAAATTCTCTTGCTCTTTCTTTTCTTCTCTCCCTCTGTCTTCTTTCTTTTTCTCTGTCCAGAAGAAGAGGCCTAGTAATGAGAATTTGTACATCATAAACAGTTCAAAAAAGCCTAATAAAATATTAACATATGCCTGGGGAATAATGCATAATAGTTGCATATATATCTTAATTTTCAACATGGATTTAAATACAACATGGCATTGTACAAGCCTTAAATAGCAATAGACATTCAGTTATTCAAGAACTTATACTAGCTTAAAAGTCAAAACTTCAAAGGAAGTAGAGCATTTTAGTATAGGGCTTACCAATCTCTCCCTAACTACCTGGGTAACTCTTACAAGATGTCATTTAGTAAGGAAATTTATTTCCTACAAAAACATTTTTATTTCTCCTGCCTACCATGAGAACTTTGGTGAGGAACCTGCCCCTCTTCCATGGAGATTCTGCATTCACCTCACTGCAGTTTTACTCCTTTCAAATGCAATCTGTGGCTGCCATATGCACTCTAAAGCCATTCAATGGCTGCTATTAGCATACTGCTGTATTCCCTTGGCCATTTTCCACAGAGCAGTACTCCAATAAGTTGTTATTATGTACATGATTCATATAGAGTATATATATATTATATGAATAAACTTAAGGTTAAAAGGACTGAAAATATTGGCTTAAAAATTAGTTTCTTAATAACAACAGATGCTGGAGGGGATGTGGCCAGGAGGGATCACTACTACACTGTTGGTGGGAATGCAAACTCGTTCAACCACTATGGAAAGCAGTAGGGCAGTTCCTCAAAAGACTAAGCATAGAGCTCCCCTATGACCTAGAAATTCCACTACTTGGCATTTATTTACCCAATTTTCCAGAAACAAGGATATACTAAATCCACTAGCACAACGATGTTCACTGCAGCACTATTTACCATAGCAAAGATATGGAACGAACCCAGATATCCCTCAGTTGATGAGTAGACCAACAAGATGTGTTATTTATACACAATGGAATTCTATGCTGCTGTCAGAAAGAATGACATTATCCCATTTGTAAGGAAATGGAAAGACTTAGAAAAATCATATTAAGTGAAGTAAGCCAGACTCAAAGGAACTTAGGCCCAATAGTCTCCCTCATTTGTCATAATCAGTAGGAACCTTTGGCTCTCCTAGCAAAGATTTACAATAGAACAAAATCTAGAGACATAAGGCCATATAGTATGACACTAGATGTAAGGACCTCCAGGATAAGGAAACAAAAGCCATATAATGAGTGATTGTTGTCCTTAATGTACTATGTTATCACTCATCTCTTTTGCTGTCCCTTGGTTATCTCATATTGTTACAATATTTCACCTTGTTATCTGATATATTTTATATGTGCTTAATTGGTTATTTGAAATTGGATAGGGAAGGGGGAAATCAAGATAAGCTGGGAGAGGGTGGGAGGGAAATGGGGACCATGTCATGAGAAAGGGTATCAATGTTTGTGAAGTAATGCACCTTCTATCTGGTGAATATAATGTAACCCTTCTATTAATTACAATAATAAAAAAAGAATTAAAGCTACTAAAATACAAAAAAAATTTAAAGTTTCTCACTGAATGGTAATGTACATTTCAAAATTCCAAGGAGAAAGGCCCAGTGGGAAGTATTTTCCAAAGATACTGAATGAAGAGCCTCCTAGCCAGATCATAGTGGACCGAATCCCATAAAACAGATTTTAAGGAAACATTTTCCAAAGCATCAAAGGGTAAGATACTGATTTGAGCTAAAATATGCAAACTGAAATTGCTTACATTGTGTGTGTGTGTGTGTGTGTGTGTGTGTGTGTGTGTGTGTGTGTGTGTGTTGTACTCAGGGCCCAGAATAGACACTGCAATTCAGCTATACCCCATAGACTGATTCATATTATTCTAAGGAGTAATTTAACTGCCAAATTTTCTAACAGAAATTCTGTTGGGTGATTTAAACAAGATAAAGATACATTTTCATCATATATGTAAGATAATTTTACCCAAGACAGACATGATAGGTTGGACAGCAGTGCCAAATTCTCTGTCCTGGGAGACATTCAGACATTCATCTACTTATTAAGCAAATGTTTATTTTTTTCCAGAAAGAATCAGGTCCAATTTTCAATGTGCAGTAGTAAGTAAGACTTAAACTCTGACCCTATGGAGGGCACTAGCAGGAGGGTAACACAAATAAAACAGAGAGAAGCTACAGTAAAATACTAATACTACAATGGAAATAACAGGTTCTTGTGTAATCATCTAACACAACCTTGGGTCATGGGGAAAGTCCTAGTGGTATCTAAATCAATCTTGAAAGAATAAATGGGAAGAAACAGGAAGTTAAGTGGAGATAGAAAGAATCAAAGTCCTTACCTTACCCATTCCTAAGTTCACAGATGCACTAAACCAGGAATTTTAAACAGAGAGAAAAAAGCAAGTTGTACTTCTGTCTTCAACTTCTACAAATTTCCTGTATTTTGTACAAGACTGCAAAGCAGTCTTGGGGCAGTCCTGACATGGATGGAAATAGTTTTATGAAGAGGTAGGACCAAAACCTTGTATTTATCCATTCTTCTCTAAATAGTTTACTTATTGCTCATAATGGATCTAAGGGGTCGTGAATTAACAGAAAGTAGGGCTGGGGGTTTTACAGTATAATGATAATGTAGGAAAGAGATGAATAAATGCAACCAGTGATTACTGCTGCTCATTTGCTCAGCTCTTGAATCTGTAGGAACAGTATAAAATAAATGGAATGGGGGAGGTGAGAATATGGGTTTATTCCTTGTCAAGTTTCTTTTTATTAGCATAAGCAGATCCTTTGCAATTGCCCACTGCAATAATTTATGAAGACTATGAGACTCACAGAAACAAGAGATAAGCAAAAGGAAATACGCAGATCCAGGAGTTTAGCCTAGTGGTAGAGTGCTTGCCTAGCATGCACGAAGACCTGGGTTCAATTCTTCAGTGCTACATACATAGAAAAAGCTGGAAGTGGTTCTGTGTTTCAAGCGATAGAGCACTAGCCTTGGGGAAAGCCCACGGACAGTGCTCAGGCCCTGAGTTCATGCTCCAGAACTGGCAAAAAAAAAAAAGGAAATGTGTCCAGTGGGTAGCAGATCTAAAGAGGAATGAAATGTTTGGCTGCCTGTTGATTTGCTCTATTGCCTGATAACACATAATTAAAGAACAATTTGTTTAAAATGTGTAAGCATGAAACAACTATTATGTGGCATTCACTCACTGTTCTAAGTATTGGGATGAAAAAAAAGACACTATCTTTAGGAAGATGCAGTTTTACAGGATCTTAGAGGCACAAAAGAGAAACTGAGGTGTGGAGGAAATTCTAGTTCATGAAGGGAGTCAAGGCCTCTTCAAGAAATTGGTACCTGGACAAATGCTTCAAGGAAGAGAGGAAGCCATGCAGATGTCCAAAAGGGGTTCCTGCCTGGCACCGGAAGCTGTGAGAGAAGCATGAGGGGAAGCTCAGCGGTCTGAGGAACAGAGGGAGCTGGGCAGAATGGTGAGAAGCAAGGTCAGGTCAGAGATACTAAATGATAAAGAATTATCAGACATGGTCAAGTTCATGGTAAGAACCTTGGGGATTTACTGTGACTAAAGTCAGTAGACACTGGAAAGTTTGAGTCTGAGGAGTTACATGATTTGACTATAGATTTAGAAGGTGAATCCTGGCTGAAGGTGAAGGTCAGATATTAAGAAGCTATTATCATCTTTCAAACAAAAAATGGTGGATGGTCATGATGAAGGTAATAAGAAGTAGACAAGCTCTGCCTATCAGCAGCTAATGGTCATGGGGTAGGTAGAAACGATTCACAAGCTTTAAGCCTTCATCTATTGAAAAATCAGAGGCACCTTATTTTAAATTGGGAGACAATTGGGAGGGAACAGGTGAAGACAGTTGCTACATAATGCTAAAAGTTGGAGAAGTTAAAAACTTCATCTATTTGTTTGCAAACATACAGATTCACATCATGTAATTAGAACCACAGGATGCACTGCAAAGAGCTAAACACACAAAAACAATCAACAAAACCAAAGCACATAGCTTGATTGGAGTGTTTATCTTTTTCAAGGACTACAAAACACTAAACTGAGGTTCCATTTACAGATTAACTGCTCACACGTGTAATCATATTGTCCAGAAATAAAAACAGAAATGTGCATTACCTCAAATTCTGACCACTTAATATCAAGGGAAGTCAGTGGGTTGTTTGTTATAAAGGTAAAGCTCTAATTTACGTTTCAATTAGCATAGTAAATGTAGCTTTTACCAGCAGTAAATATGTCCTTTAAATATATCTACCCCTATTTTGACTTCAAACCTGCAAACATATGATTTATCATAAACGACTCTGGGCCTGGAAAATGTTGTTTTAAGAATAAGCAGTGAGTGTGAGGAAGATGGAGGTGGACAGAGCACACTGCATGCTGGGAGTGTCTCTGCATGCTTCTCCTTCGGTACCACCCTCGCTGCTCTTTACAAGCTAACCTCCAAATTCCTTTGCTAGCCTTTACTAATAAATTGGTTCCATGCATTTTCTCTAAAAGAAGCATCTGTTGTGTCCAGGTGTCCGGTGCTGCACATATGCAAAGGAGCTCTCCCAGACTCTACCCACATTGCAGATGCCAGTGATCCATCACGCCCACAGTCTGAGTAATAGTAAGATTGGATTGAAGCAGAAAAAAGGAACACATCCCAAAGAAAGAGAGGAGAGGATAAAAAAAGTGTGTTTTCCCCACTCCACAAATTCAGCCCTGGTATACCATGTGTAAATGGACACATTTAGCCATTTCTGTGGCCAAAATGACAGTAACCAGAATCTTGCAGAAATATTTGGAGAAAAGTGCATGTACATATGTGTTTGTGTGTGTATGTGTACACACACACATGTGTGTATAATTTGAAATTTATACATAAATAGCTTGAATATATATATATAGTTTGAATATATGGTCATTAACTTGCAGCACGTGTTGAAATTTAAAACTGAAGAATGATCTGCTGGTTCCTAAGATTTAAAATACACTTAAAAATAAAGCTACTTATTTACTTATTTAGTATAGTAATCAAGACCTGTAGGCCATATTATAATTATTGCCCATATGTGACTGATATGATTTTAAAAATGCAAAAGGATGATAATAAACGTCATTGTTCTTATTTTATTCCTGATGATTGAGAGGGAAGATGGTGACTCACTGTTGACAAACACAATCTGCACTCCATTTAAAATGTTGGTGAGGCAAACACATACTATGGTGAAGGCTGAGGAAAGACAGGAGAAAGGGACAATGTTAGAATATTATTATGTAGGAGGATCTTGATGGTCGCATAGCCCAAATCCAATGACTCAAAGCAATGAGATCTCCCTATTCAGAGGCCTCACATATAACCAATGCCAATTTTTGACTTTCAGGGAAGCACTCACCTTTGGAAAGGCTAAGAATGTGGTTGGGTGGCTCCAAACAGGTTCACTCTTGGAAATGGGGCCCAGTGAAAACTGTGACATAGGGTGGCAGTGGGGTTGGGGTTTTCCACATGGGAGGCAGGCCTTTCATCTCATTCCTCCACTGCTCTTGCTGCCTCAGAGAGATCTCTGAGATGGAAGACTTCAGCTTTTAAGGACTGAAGCTGTGTGAATACCATGAATACCTGTTGATTTGTCTCTGCTAATCTGATTAAATCAGGAAAGTTCCCAGACCATTCTTGTGGGCAAAGACAGAAATAAGTTTATGTCAAATAATTGATATGGCAAGGCCCTGACCCACCACAGCTGTCAATGAATTGGAGGAAAGAATGACTTCACCCTGAAGAAAGACGCCCGAGCAATTTTCTCTCTAGCTGCCTCATCTGGCTCTCATCACCAAGAACTGCTTTTCTCTAAGCAAAATCAATCTCTTATCAGTTCTAGGAAGAGCAAGGAAGAACTGATGGTGCATCTGGTTCAGTGTTTACAAGCACGGGAGAAAGAAAACTAGGAACTAAAACATACTAAATTCTAGATGGTGGAATAAATCTTATACTCTACAAAAGCCCCTATGAGAAGGAATCATTGCTCTAGGGTAAGATGAGGAAATATAGAGAAAGTAACTAGATTCACTTTATGTGTCTTCTAAATAACATCATCCACATGTATTCAAATATGCATACCACTGGTTTCTAGCAGATTTATTTCATCTAATGTTACAATTCCACATTGATTAAAAACTCTAAAAAAAGTTCCTTTAAAGGTTCTAAATCGTATTTATGATAAAATAGCCCTCAATATTTTTATGCTTTTTCTATCAATATGGAAAAATGTCTATTCATTATACATAAACTGGGATATATTTTTGTTCAACTACATTTCAAATTACATCACTGATACATGAGTAGGATAAAAATTTCAAAACTGTGGGAAAATATATTTTAAATACATAGGCTGTGTGACCACAATTTTTAGTTTGTATCAATTTGAATGAAAGTATCCCTGTGTATATGTTACATATACATTATATATATATGTATATGTTACATATACATTATATATATGTATATGTATGCATGTATGTATGTATATATAATAACGTAAAACATACATTTGGGCATTTCAAAAATATAAACTGTATGATTGTATATATTGCTTTGAAAGTCATTTGCTTTATCAAGGATGCTCCCATGTCACTAGTATTTGAATATACAATTTTATTTATTTTGTTTACCAGTCCTAGGGCTGGAACTCAGGGCCTGAGCACTGTGCTTGGGCTTTCCCCAATGCTACAGCTATACCACTTGATCCACAGGACCTCTTCCAGCTTTTTCTGGTATGAGGAATTGAACGCAGAGCTTCGTGCATACTAAATAAACACTCTACCACTAGGCCATGATCCAGTCCCAATTTTAATAGCTATATAAAATCTTCTTGAGTTATTAAATCATAAGTGTTTAATCATTCTTCTTCAGTGAGACATTTAGACTTTGTCCAGAAATTTGTTATAAAATTATAAAAATCCTCTGTGCACACTTTTATTACTAATATACTTTTAGGTGTGATTTCTGTGTGAATGTGTACTAGGTCAGCAGGTTTGTTATATTCAAGTTTATAACTTTTTTCCAGAAAGACACGGCATGTTTTCTAACTCCTTCCTAAATTTCTTACAATCCATTAAGCTCTATAAAATATCTGACCTGTTAAGAAGAAATATGCCTTACTGAAGTTCATTTTGTTGTTTCTTTGTGGGTTTGCACAAATGTTTCAAAGTTTTTCCCTTGTGCCATGTGAATTTCATACATGCCATGGCATGATTATAAAACTAGTCCTTGTTTTTCTAATACATAATTTAATTCAATCACTGATTTGCATATGGTTTGTATATCTTTTACAATGGAAACTTGATTTTATTTCTAGCCAAATTAACAAATTATCTCAAGCACCTCTGTGAAGTAAACTTTTTCTATTGATTTAAAGCACACAATAAATTGGAAGCAGGCAATAAATTCTTAAATACATGTACATACAGTACATACGTATCAGTGTGAGTACATGCATATTAATATAATCATCTGTACACACTTGAGCAAAAATGAATGAGTCTGGGAGGGAGAAATGTCTGTGGCCCTTATCAGAATCTCCATCTGTGTATGCCATTAGTGTCTCCGGTATGAGACAGAGACATGTAGGCCCATCACTGACAAGACACAAATGATATTCTCTTGGTATTTTCTAGAGATATACAGGTCATAAATTTGAATTTGCTCCCACCTCAAAAGCTATCAGAATCTTAAATTGCCTAAAGTCTGTGTAAATTTGCATGCATGGATAATGAGAAATCCCATTTTAGAAATACCACAAGAATGTATCCTTGTACTCACTAATAATACCACAGAGTGTTGTTCTTAGACAGACGGCCTTCATTTCTGGAAAAATCATTTTGACTATTTTATTCCTAGGCTTGAAATTATCTGATTATGTAAGGCATATCAGAAGACATCGCTTTGTAACCTCACAACCTACTCTATGCAATATAGGAATTCTTTCTCATGAAACAGAGAAAACTTTCTGACCTTAGAGAAGGACTTGCACTCCTCCAGAGTAATGGACTATTTTTATTGTAGAGAAACTGTGAACACTGAAACAATCTCTTTTTCCTTATTGTTAGCTATCAGAAGATGCAATTTTTCTGGTGCTTTCTTGGCAAATAAACAGAATTTCAAATGTTTGTTGTAATAACTTTATTGCCAGATCCTTTATCATTTTGGAACTTCATGTACTCTTTGTCTTTATGTATGTATTTATGTTATCTTCTTCTATGACACATACTCTAATTACTGCTTTAGGTGCATTTTAGAATAATGTGGGACATAAAACACTACGGAAAAATATTTCTGAGCCTTGGGTGAGTATTGGAAAAGCCATGATTTGCTAACCAGTCCACGGTTATGCTCAGCAAAACAGTGTTTACACGCACAGGAATATCAAAAGAGAAGTATCTGGTACAAGGTTAGCCTGTGAAATCACCAATCATTTTCCAATAGTAAATTTTTGTGTGCTATTTTGTCTAATGTCATCATGTTCTCCTCTTTCCAAGTTATACTTTCATCTGAAGGTATTCGCCAAAGCCAATAAGACGCACACATGAATATGTATAATGCATACTTCTTTCTAAAGGTGGGAAATATGATATGCTGACTTTTAACATGACCTTTTAGCAAAGCACCATAAAATGGTAAAATGAACTTTGTTTTAAAATTTATCTTCAGTTCCTACTTTTTATCATAATTTTCTATCAGTGTTATTACTCCAACATTCACAGCTTATAGGTCAGTGAATGGGTGAGAATGTTGAAGGGGATGACACTAATCAAGATTCATTGCATTCACAAACTGCTTTGTTGAATGGCAACTCCTTTGTACAACTACCTGAAGACAATAAAAATATTTTATAATGTAGATCTGTGAAGGCAAACTCCTTAGACCCCATTTGTTACATGTATCATTTTGCATAAATAAGTATACATATACACAAATATGCTTTACCACTTTACTAATGCCATTTTCATGAATGAAGAATTTTTTACCTCAAAATTAAAAGAGCTAAATGAGGTGGCTTTTCCCAATAATCCCAGATACTGAACAAAGATAAGCAGGACAATGGTTCAAGTCCAGCTGGGTAAAAAGTAATTGACTGTAGTTGCTTCTCTGTTGTCACTGTATCTGATTTTGGTACTTGATGTATTGTATATGTGTTTATTTGAATTAAGGAAGGGAAGGGGAACAACAAAATGGTGAGACAAAGAACAAAGGATGAACCAATGTAACAGCAATACCAACAAGATAATATGTTGGAAATGAACTCTACAACTTGGGAGGTGCAGGTGGGAGGGAAGAATGGGGAGAGAAAGTGGGAGGAAAACATGAGTGAGGGTAAGAACGTCTAATAAGCTATGTACTCACTACCTTATGTATGTAACTTTAACCCCTCCGTATATCAATCTGACAATAAAATTAAAATTTATTTTAAAAGTTATTGAGATTCCATCTCAACCTACCTATGTGGCATAGACTGTAATTCTAGCTACAATGTGGTAAGCAGCAAGCCGGAGATTGTAATCTAAGGTTGGCTAAGGACAAAAAATTGAAAATGCTACATGAACAATGACTAAAATTTGAAAAAGGGCTGAAGTTTGTGGCTCAAATAGTAGAATGCCTTCTTAGAAAATGTGAGGGTCCAGTTGATGAGTGGATCAACAAGATGTGGTATTTATACACAATAGAATTCTATGCTGCTGTCAGAAAGAACGACATCGCTCCATTTGTAAGGATATGGAAAGACTTAGAAAAATCATATTAAGTGAAGTAAGCCAGACTCAAAGGAACATAGGCCCAATAGTCTTCCTCATTTGTCATAATCAGTAGGAACCTTGGGCTCTCCTAGCAGAGATTTACAATAGAACAAAATCAGGCCAAATAGTATGACACTATATGTAAGGACCTCCAGGATAAGGAAACAAAAGCCATATAATGAGTGATTGTTGTCCTTAATGTACTATGTTATCGCTTATCTCTTTTGCCATCCCTTGGTTATCTCATATTGTTACAATATTTCACCCTGTTATCTGATATATTTTATATGTGCTTAATTGGTTATTTGAAATTGGATAGGGAAGAGGGCAATCAAGATAAGCGGGGCAGGGTGGGAGGGAAATGGGGACCATGTCACGAGAAAGGGTATCAATGTTTGTGAAGTAATGCACCTTCTATCTGGTGAATATAATGTAACCCTTCTATTAATCACAATAAAAATTATTTTAAAAAATGTGAGGGTCATTTGTAATAATTAGTACACAGCTTGGACTCTCCTAGCAGAAAATTACAATAGGTCAAAACCTAGATACAAAAGGGTGAAGCTAAATCAAAGGACCTGATAGCTCTTGTTTCCAGGATACAGAAACAAGAGCTATATAATGTGTGATTGTTGTTCTTAATGTACTATGTTATTTCTCATCTCTTTTCTGTCCTTTGGTTATTCTCATATTTTTACAGTATCTGACCTTGTTATCTGGTATACTGTATTACAATTGTTTATTTGAAATAGGAAAAGGAGGAGGGGAAACAAGATGAGATGAGGGGTGGGGGAAGAAAAATGGGAACAAAAACATGAGAAGGGGTATCAATATGTGTGAAGTAATGCTGTTTCTATCTGATGAATATAACTGTAACTCTTCTATTAATTACAATTTAAAAAAAGAAAATGTGAGGGTCTGAGATAGAGAATTAAAAATAGACTAAATCCAAGGCTAATAATCTCTAAAGTATCTTCCAAATCTATGTTTATAAGGGTTTTGAAGACTTACAAAAAAAAATCAAAGCCGGGCACCTGTGACCCTCACCTGTAATCCTAACTCCTCAGGAGCCTGAGATCTGAAGATGGTGGTTTGAAGATAGCCCAGGCAGCAAAGTCTATTAGATTCTTATTTCCAATAAACTACTCAGGAAAAAGCCAGAAGTGGCTGAGTTAATAGAGTGCTATCCTTGAGCAATAAATAAATAAATAAATAAATAAATAAATAAATAAATAAATAACCAAACAATCAAGCAAGCAAGCAAGCTAGCTTAGGGACAGAGTCTATGCTCATAGTTCACGTGCCACAAGAAGAAAAATAAATCTTCATCTTCTTACTCAAAAATGCAAATGTAGTTTTGGAGACTTTGAAATGTGCCAATGTTTTGGATCAACCCACTATTTTATGACCATAGATTTTCCTTACGATCATAAACTTTAAAAATAGGAGCTTAACTTTTTGATAGCTATAACAAACCCTATAATTCAAGACTTACAAGTGAGTTTGTTACTTTTATAAGACATACACTTTACATGCTGACCCATGTACTTAGCATGCTACCATGAAGCCCAACACTGCTGAGTTACACTTCACAGCTTTGTACGTTGATTCATTATTTTGTGTACCTATTCCTTTAATCGTGTTCCTATTATTCTACAGAATAGTGCCTTAAAAATAATTGATACTTGGGACAATACTGAAAATAAAATGTGATATAAACAAAGAAATTAATTTTAAGATCATCAATAATTACTGTAAGTCTGGACTCTTAGAGCGCAAATGAGGGACCAGGAGCATGGCCTAGTGGTAGAATGCTTGCTTTAGCATACATGAAGCCCTGGTATCACATACACAGAAAAAGCCAGAAGTGGTGCTGTCACTCAAGTGGTAACACACTAGCCTTGAGGAAAGCCCCAAGGACTGTGTTCAGGCCTTGAATCAAAGCCCCAGGACTGTAAAAAAAAATTAAAAAGTGTAAATGAATCTCAAGCATTTTGTGCCTGATATTTTTATTTATTTTTTTTTGCCAGTTGTGGGGCTTGAACTCAGGGCCTGAGCACTGTCCTTGGACTTTTCTCAAGGCTAGAGTTTTACCACTTGAGCCACATTACCAGCTTTTTTCTATGAATGTGGTAGTGAGGAATCGAACCTGGGTCTTGTTAGGCAAGCACTCTACCACTAGGCCAAACTCCCAGCCCTTTTTTAAATTTTGATGCCATTATATGGGGAAAATAAATGAGGTAATTGAGTACCGTTAAGAAAGTTAGGAATTAAAGAGATTTTCAGAATCTACTCATTGTATATGTTGAAGATTTCTCCCACTAGGTACTTTATATTTGTGGAGGTTTTCACCAGTTTGATTGTAGCAGAAAAGAATATTGATTTTTATATAACCTCTGGAACTCTCACCACAGTATTGTGATCAACTAGAAGAGTTACAGAAACATCTGTAAAGTGGAAGAAGTTTCAAGTGAGAGAATGGAACTCTGTGGAGCTAAATTTTGAATCCACAGCATAGCCCCTATTAAACCCAGGTCTTCATGCTTGCTAGACAAGCACACTACCACTAGGCCAAACTCCCAGCCAAGTATATTTGAATCCTTCCTCCCCTTCTAGATGTGAAGCTTCTTCTATTTAGGCAATTTATCATTGTGGTTATAACCTCTAGCACCTGACCCTTGATAGATGTTATAGAAATAGGTTGATATCTTTGCCTACCTTGTAGTCCAAACATGTTTTCCAAATGTACCCTTGGTCACCATTTCTCAATTGTAAAGTCACCTGTGGTCATACATACTGCAACATTCTTCCTAGAAGCACCTTCAGGACTGATAACTTGGTGCCTTGCACCTCACAATCAGCTGCGTCCTTGGAACTCTTTTACTCTTTTCTACTGGACAAGGGAAACATCTTCACCCCCCCCCACCCTGGCATGCCTGTACCCAGTGATTGATGGATGCCAAAGTATCAGTGTCTCTTCCACTCCAGCCCTGATGATCCCAGGGCTTCCTAGAACCTGGGGAAGATCTATTGTACTTGATCTCAGTGCTAAAATCTGACCCAGTTTGACATTGGCGGAGCTTTTGAAAAATATACATTCCAGACCTCATTGTAAATTTACTGAAATCAAACATCAAAAAAATGGCAAACTCCCTTGGTTTCATGAGTTATTTACCAAGTGTTTGCCTTAAAACATTTCAGTTGCCATCCAAATAGCAACAAATTTTTCTGTTCATAGTGAAGTATGTTATCTCAAGAGTTTTTACTTCTGGATTGTAGACACGATTTTTACAGCTACATTTTCTCATCTAGTGCTTTTCAGCAAATGGTTTCTCCTGGTATTTCTTATCTAATTGTTAGTATTTAAAACTTATAATATTTATTCAGATAGGCAACTGTTTAGAGGTAATTATGAAGCTGAGAAGGTGTCCTTCAACTTATAACAATCGGACTTTCTTTTTTTCTATATTTTTAGACAAATAATCAACTAGAGCCCATTAGAAAAGCTTGTTACATCATACAATAGATGTGTTGTTGCCTACCATGGCAATGGGATACAAAATGCACTAAAGAACTTAAATGGTTAGTGCAACCCAACCTTGTTTCAGATTCAATCACTATTATGTTCATGACAAAGAAAATGAAGTGATTGACAATGGAATTCTATGCTTCCATCAGAAAGAATGGCATTATCCCATTCATAAGGAAATGGAAAACTTGAAAAAAATTATATTAAGCAAATCAAACCAGACCCAAAGAAAAATAACCTGCATGGCTTTCCTCATTTATAATAACTAGAATATATAGGTTATTCTTATCAGAAGATCACAATAGCCATGTGCATATGACCATATAAAATGATGCTTCCAAGCAAGATGGGTTTTTTTTGTTGTTGTTGCAGTGTACTGTTTGCAGTTATTTTTTGTTTTTTTTTTTCACTCTTTGGTTTATTCCCTGCTGTCACTGTTATTGTTGTTGTTGTTTTAATTTCTGTGCCCTTTGTCTTGTATATAATTTTATCTAATCTGGGGACGAGAAGGGAAGGACAGAAAGGGTGAAATGGAGGGGAAACAATGCAGCAGCATAGTATCACTACACACTGTTGGAAAAGAACTCTATGGTTGTGAGGGAGGGGATGAGGGAAGTGGAAGAAAATGGGAGAGGGGGTAACACTGCTCAAAAGAAATCTACTCACTGGGGCCAGCGTTTGGCCTAGTGGTAGAGTGCTTGCCTACCATGCACGAAGACCCAGGTTTGGTTCCTCGGTACCACATACATAGTAAAAGCCGGAAATGGTGCTCTGGCTCAACTGGTAGAGGTCGAGCCTGGAGAAAGCCCAAGGACAGTGCTCAGGCACTGAGTTCAAACCCCAGGACTGGCAAAAAAAGAGAGAGAGAGAGAGAGAGAGAGAGAGAGAGAGAGAGAGAGAGAGAGAAAAGAAAGGAAGAAAGAAAAAGAAAAAAAATTTACTCATTGCCTTACTTATATAACTGTCACCCTTCTAAACATCGCCTTTACAATATTTTTTTAAAAAGTAATTGATATCACAATTTGAGAAATCCCCTCACTTGTTATTTCTTAAAGCGGCACCTAGCACACTTACTGCTTTGGCTATGTCATTTTCTAAACCTATTTCTGTGATGGGAAACTCATTGTCACACTCGTAACAACCACATGAAATCAATGCCACTATATTAACATCTAAGGCAAAGTTGGTAAAATTGTGAAAAAATTAATATAAACTAATTGTTAAAAATATCTATTAAATAAGCATATATATATACATATATACTCTAAAGAAAATAAAAGGACAGAGATAGCCTTTCTTTGACAGTTTCATTCTCAATTTCTTTGCTTAATATAAAGACAAAGGCTCTGGAAGATAGGTAGCAAAATTGAAAAGAATGGTGAACAACTTATATTGAAACTATGAGTCGTGTGCCAAGATCCAGTCTGCTGTGCCTGGAAAAGTGCTGAGACCTCAAATTGTTGAAAGATTTGTTTTAGAACAGGAATGCTGACACCACTTCTCTGGATCCATTCAACTCTGTGTGAGCACAGAGCGCTACTTTGCCACCTTGAGTATTCCAGCCAAGTCCCAGACAAACAGATAGAAGAGGCTCACTCTGATTGTGAACATTTTCCTACATTAGCTGGAACATACGCAAGGTACATGTTCAGTAGCGAGGAAATAGTTTAAGGTCAGTCACCTAGAGGGTGCAGTGGGAGCATTCACCACTATTACCATCGTGACATAATACTGATAGTTTTATAACCGATTTATAGCTAGGTAATTACCAGGAATGGCCGGCAAACCGCAGCCTTGGGGCGAAACCCAACTATTTTGTTTTTTGTGGTGTGTGTGTGTGTGTGTGTGTGTGTGTGTGTGTGTGTGTGTGTGTGTGTCTGTCTGTCTGTCTGTCTGTCTGTGTCTCTGTCTCTGTGTGTGCAGTTTTGTAGCTGGAGCTCATTTCCTTATGCTACAGGTGTACTCTCCTCAGCCTTCATAGCATTAGTTAAATTTTTTTTTTGGAAAATAGCTCCTCTGGACTATAATCCTTTTCCTTATGCCTCCACCTAATCAGAAAAAAGGTGCACACCATCAAATGTGATTTATTGATTAAGACTGGGTCACACTATTTTTTTCCCCTCAGCTGGTCTCAACTTTTGATCCTTCTGACCTCTGACTCTAGAGAAGCTGGAATTATAGACATGAGTAACAACACTAGGGAAAAATCCACATATTGTGGTACAGACTATAATCTAGGAGTTGTTTTTACAAATGTTTTGGAAAAGGTGAAAAGAAATATATTTGTGTTATGTAGCTATTCTATGAAATTCAAATTTTGGACTTTATAAATAAAATTCTCTTGAAACATTGCCATGATAATGACAGTTTATATACTATCTGTTTATGTGCTATCTATCTACTGGCCAAAATTAGTAGCTGTAATAGAGACCTAAATTCGCAAAGCATAAGGTATTTTACTTTATGGCCTTTACAGAAAGGTTTTCCCAGCTCCTGACCTAGAACATTACCGTATATAAGGCTGTTTGACATGCTCTTCATTTAATCCAGTCAAGTAGAGGATAGCATATTTACTCTAAAGCAAACAAAATAGGCATTTACCCAAATGATCACAAATAATGCCACACTAATGATACCAGCACAACTATGTTCACTGCAGCATTATTTCCATAGCTAAGATATGGAACTGACCCAAATGCCCCTCAGTAGATGAATGGATCAAGAAGATGTGATACATATACACAATGGAATTCTATGCTTCCATCAAAAAGAATGGCATTGCCCTATTTGTAAGGAAATGGAAATACTTGGAAAAAATTGTATTACGTGAAGTAAGCCAGACCCAAAGACACATAGGCTCCATGGTTTCCCTCCTTTTAACAATTAGTATATGTCTAGGGTAATCCTAGAAGAAGATCACAAGAGCTCAATAGCTTTGTACATATTACCACACAAAATGATGATAATCAAAATGAACTTGAAGATCTGGAAAGAAAAGGGGTTTTCATGGAGGGGTGTTGTTTGTTTTTAATGTACTGTGTGGAGGGTTTTGCTTTTTTATTTCCTTTCTGTTTTACCTTCTGCTATCACTGTATTTGATTTTGGTACCCTGTGTCATATGTTTATCTGAGTCAGGGAAGAGAAGGAGAGTAACAAAATGGCAAAAACAAAAGGTGAACCAATGCAACAAAGATACTCACAAGATGATATGTTCGAAATGAACTTTACAACTTGAGGAGAAGGGGAGTCGGGAGTGGGGGAAGGAAAGTGGGAGAGAACAAGGAAGAGTGTATAACAATGTTCAACAAGAAATGTACTCATTACCTTACTTACATAACTGTAAATGTACTCATTACCTTACTTACATAACTGTAAGTATATTACTTACAATAAAATAAATTATTATTTTTAAAAGGAGAACAAAATGAAATAAACTTACAAGGTCAGAGGATGCACCAGAATTCCTATTATTTCACTTTGTCCTCTACTAAGTAATGTAATCTTTGATTAGTAAAAACCACTGGCATCCATTCATTCATCAGTACGATAATCAAAAGTTTTATATACATATATATGTATATATAATCTAAGAATTTCAAGAGTATTTTAATCTGTGAAAGGCCAAACATCAAACTTAAACTTCTGCCAAACAAGGTTGCTTGACACTCAAAAGGGAAACAAGACTTTCTCCCTCCAAGTCTTCAGTTGTTCAAGGAGAGGGGAAAGGGAACCTAAAAACACTATGTTTCCACTTGATGCTTTTAATGTTTGTCATGAAGACTCCGGAGGAAAAAAAAAAGAATTTCATCTCTTTGTCTAGGTTTCCTCTCCACATTTTTCACTATTGCTATCAATTTCATGTTTTAACTTTCATATCTTTCTTATATAAATAGAGATACAGCTAGAGCTACAGAAAAAGCTAATATATTTTATCTACTTCTATAATAAATATAATCATCATCAATTCACTTTTTTATAAATCTAAGGGGAAAATAAAGTTGAACTAAAAAGTAATGAGCAAGTAAATAGTGGCTATAGTTCAGGAAAAAATAACCACACTAAGACAATAACTGTATAACTTGGGGACATCCTTGAATTTTTCTGGTCAACTGTATAACAAAAGAAGGTATATGACCCCTAAGACAATTCATGCTTAAACATATCTCTATTTCTGAATATATCTGAATGCTCATTTAATCTGAGTAAATATCCGTTTGTTAATTTCTAACTTACACAAAACCTAGGTGGTTATTTAAAGTGCCTCCCTTTTCTGGCACTGCAAGTAAATAACCAAAGCAATTAACTTCTAAATTGAATAGACTAACTTTAGTTCATAACTTTGGAGGTCAAAGGTTGAGCAGTCTACTGTATGGGGCCTCTGGCCAGGATAGCCCATCATGGCAGAAGCATGTGACAGAACAAATCCAGATATGTATGAATTATGAAGAAAAGAGAGAGACAGGAAGGGACCAAAGTCTAACAGTCCTCTGGAAAGCATGCCTCCAATCACCTATGAACCTCCAATAATATCCCATTACTAGAGATCACAGCATCTTCCAACAGTTATGCCTGGGGGCCAAGATTTCTACAACTGGGCATCTGTGGCCCATGCATCTAACCCATAGCTTGGTACATGGAGTTCTAAATCGAGCCATAGTGATGGGATACTGTGTGTTTGGGTACCTCATGCTGAATAGGATCTTTGCAGTTAACGGAGAGCGACTGCATAAGGTAAAAATGTCTTGATTTTGTGTTGCTGCAATTTCCACAAGAGCATGACCAAGTTCCTCTGGAAACACAAAGCTGCTCTTACTTATCACATGGACCAGAGCCTCTACACTTGTTACCTTGCTCAGTCAGCCAGACCAAGAAGCTGAAATGGAGGCATTTCAAACTCTAAGCAGTGAAAAATGTACTCCAAATCCACATTCACTTTTCAGAATGATAGATTTCAGTCAGCAATCTCACAAACTAGCTCAAATTGGGGGGAAAAAATCCTGTTTTTATTATCATTTATTTTATGAATTTAAGATGGGTTTCTGTTTTGCTAAAATATCAGGACCAAAATTTATGTCAAATGGTAAGAAAAGCTGCTCTTTTGTGAATATTTTCTTATTTCAATACTATTTTTAAAAGATCTTATCATTACAATTTTACAGTTTTACATATCATGGCTACTATCATAGTGTGAACTTAAACTAATTGATCACACCCAGGAGAGGGTTTAGCACCAGCACATTAACCTTTAAAATGTTAACTTTTAACCAATTATGAAAAGTAAATTGGGAACTATAATCCACGACTGTGCTACAGAATATATCCATTCTGTATTTGCAATATCCCTTTAGCTCCCTCAGTGTCCCCCTTCCCAACAACCAGTCTTCACCATTTTACATTCAGATCTACATAGGAAAAACACAGTGCGGCATCTGTGGTGTAGTGGCTTTATTCCAATTCATTATGTACTTTATGAGGAAAGTGAAGGGAGGTTGGATTCCAATGGCTCATGCCTGTACTAGCTACTCAGGAGCCTGGGATCTGAGGTTGGCGGTTTGAAGCCAACCCAGGCAGAAAAGTCCCTGTGAGACTCTTATCTCCAATAAACTGGCTCAAAAAAGCTGGGGGTTTGAAGATTGGCCTAGTGGTACAGTGTTTGCCTAGCATGCATGAAGATCCAGGTTCAACTCCTCAGTACCACATAAAAGGCAGAGGTGGTGCTGTGGCTCAAGTGGTAGAGAGCTGACCTTCAGGAATGCCCAAGGACAGTGCTATGCCCTGAGTCCAAGCCCAAGTGGTAGAGTGCTACCCTTGCGCACGAAGAGGTTAAGAAATAGTGCCCAAGCTCTGAGTTCAAGCCTCTGGACCACAAAAAAAAACAAAAAACCTTGAAATATAGTATAGAGCAAAGGCATTTGAAACTTAAGCCTAGTGCTTCATGGTTTTCAACTAAGTTCTCTCTCTATATTAGGTCATGTAATGTGGGGGGGGGAGTCTGATTACATGTCAAAACACAGAGTCAGCAAATAATTTTGGTAATTTTCTCAGTCAACATTTAATGCTGCCATTCCTCAAATCTAATGACAGCATCGGAATCTAGATATAAATTTCAGTAAAGATACTAAGCCTGGATAGGGAATTAAAATAAAGAGAGCACATAAAAGCAATAATGTATTTCCTTGTTTATTTATATACTCAGTATGTGTACTCATGATTTACCCGTTTATCTACAGCAAGCATTTGTAAACAACAGGATGATATGCCTACTATAAATGGAATGGCCTAATACTACGAGTAGAGAGGAGATGGACCAAACACTATGGATATACAGACAATAGTCATCCAAATTAGACAGTGGGAGATAAGAATGATAGCCAGTGTGAGGAGGGCCCAGCAAGGCACTATTTATATAAAGGAAAAGGCTTTGAATTCATCAGTTTTCTATTATGTGGAAGAAGAAAGGTTTGGCTGGACTCATGGTTTTAGGAATTTCAGTCCATAGTTGGCTTGGCCCAGCTGCTTTGGGCACAATGAGTCTGTGGTAGAAGTGGTCTGTTTAATCTACAGCATCTGGGAAGCAGAGAAAGAGGGAGGAAGGGGTCGAGTAACCCCTTAAAACCACACTCCCAATGACCTAACTGCCTCCCAAGAGGCCTTATCTCCGAAAGATTCTTCCACTTCTTTATCATTCCTCCAGCTAAATACTTTACCCAAACCATCCGAGTGTAAAGGGAAATCTTGGAGGAAGGTACAAATGCAGTAGCATGCCACAATAAATAAGACTGAAACTAGTTTAGTCATGGCCTAAATGTGCAGTATTTGGGTGAATTAGCACAGTGGAGACTACTCCCTCAAAAGAGCTTCACGTGTCATGTGAATTGACCTTGAACTTCCACCCAAAAGTGCTGACAATTGAGCAGAGGGCTTCACGAAGGAAAGTGACTAATTACATTTGGTAGTGAGAAAGATATAAGAGTTTAGAAAGACAGAAAGGCCAGATCTTGAAAAATATGAACCATTTTGAAGTCTGTTACAGGATGCATGTAGTAACTGGGAGTTCATGTAGGTGGAACCCTGGTAAGAGAGATCAGAAATCAACTAGGCGAGTTTAATAAAATTCATGCTTCCAGGCTAGGTAGAGTTGTGTATGCTGATGATCCCAGGGACTCAGGAGGCACAAGTAAGAGGGTCATGATCTGAGGTCATCCCATGCAAAGTTAATGTGAGACCCATCTAAAAGAAAAACAGAATTAGAGGTTTGGTTCAAGTAGTAGAGCACACGACAGGCCTAAATATCACTCATTTAAAAAGACGGAAAGAAACACCACTCTGTGCTTCTTCAAAACTAGATGATGAGCCAAATTGATGGCTCATATCTGTAATGTTACTTATATAGGAGGGCAAAATAAAGAAGATTGCCATTTGAGGCCATCCTGAGCCAAAATATTGACAGAGGGAAGCTCAACTCACATGAACAACCATGCAGTGTATCAAAAAGTAAGAAGAAGCAGAAAAGGTGCTTGAGCTTCAATGTTCAAATGAAAATGAAGAGGGTGAAGAGGAATACAGTGCAGTCTTTATCTCTCTTTCTTCCTGGGAGGAAAGCAGAAGGACAAGAAGACAGAGGATTTGATAAAAAGCAAAAGGAACTCAAAGATAAAACACGTTTAAAGAACAAGAGAGATAAAGGTGATAATTTAAAAAAAAAAACCTTGGTAAAAAAAAAACCATCAAGATTTGACTACATAAATAAATGTAGAATGAAGAGAACAGGTAACTGAGGAACCGTACTTATCTCAGATCTAAATGCTTGAAAAATAAGAAATATTAACATGACATTACTACCCCTCCCACCCCGAATAGCAGCAAGTATTCACATTCTGGCTGATAATATTGTACAAAAAGAATAGTTTGGTTCTAATGCTTGTACTATAATAAACAGATTTGCTATTACAGTTTTTTAATCTCATACAAGAAGCCAGAAACAAAGCCAGAATTTACTTTTAAATGAAAAAAAAAACTGGCACAGATTCCTAAACAGAAGCCCCACTTACACCAAATCTGGTGCTGCTGGGTGCCAGACATTCGCAGCAGGCACCAGACGCTGCAACTCCTATCGCCTGCTTCACAGTTGGCTGTCTGGTTCCAATTTCTACTCCTATATGATATAATGGAGCAGAGAAACCCCCCCTGGCTTCTTTCTATACGTTCTGTGTCTCCTCTGCATCCATCAAATAAAGAAATAAATTAAATTAAAATTTATTTCAAAACTGTTTGCCCAAAAAGTCTAGCCTCAGGTCTGCCTCTCTTTGTCCATATAGCACTCCTTTACTCCTATGCAATACTTTGTGAAGGGACTCATGTTATTTACCAATTGAGATGTAAACACAAGCTAAACAGGGTGGTAAGGAAAGAAGCAACTTCAGCTGTCAATCCTTGCAGAAGCTCTGCACTGCTCCTTCATCCCTTCCTCTCTGTATTCCTTTCATTTTTTGAATAAGGACCCACACTAACTTTCATTAAATGGCTTGCTCTTTTTACCTCTCAAAGGTTTGCGAAGGCCATCATTGAATCCTGGCTATCTCACTCACATGTTTCTGCTTCGCTCCCAGAGACTCTGCCACTCACTAGGACTAGAAAAAGCAACAGGGTATATATTAAAGCTACAGGGGCATTTATTGTAGGAAAAGTTAAACCATTCAAATAGGATTTCGAATCTCATGCATGCTGTAATGCAGAGAGGAGCTAAATGCTAAAGACAAATTTAGAGGAAAAGAAACTGGAAATGTTGGTCTTTAATTAAGCATGTATTTTTAAAGCCCTTCTTTTTCCATCACACTACAGAATTGTGAATATATAAATGCTAGTTCCAGAACTTATACACACTCCCTACAATATACAATTTTTCACAGAATGTTAGAAACAGTCACACTTGAGAAAGGGTAGCAATGTTTGTGAAGTAATGTGCCTTCCATCTGGTGAATATAATGTAACCCTTCTATTAATTATAATAAAAAAATAGGGCCGGGAGTTTGGCTTAGTGGTAGAGTGCTTGCCTAGCATGCATGAAGACCCAGGTTCGACTCCTCGGTACCACATACATAGAGAAAAGCTGGAAGTGGTGCTGAAGCTCAAGTGATAGAGCCTTGAGAAAGTCCAAGGACAGTGCTCAGGCCCTGAGCTCAAGCCCAGGACTGGCAAAAAAAAAATATATATATATATATATATATATTAAGAGAAAGAAAAAGCCACAATTAGTATAAGAAAGATCTGCTTTCTCCAATAGCCAAGATCTAACTAACAACAAATAGAACAACATATATTTATATATATATATATATATGTTTATATTTCTTCTTATCATGACACATGTTATTCAAGAATAAAGCTTGGGTTTAAGTTCATGAGCAAGAACTGGTGTGCCATCTTTCATATCCAATCTTATAGAGACGATGCCCCCTCCCTGTTTTGCTTTGAAAAGAGATGAAAGTAGCAAGCTCTGTAGCAACTGTGCATTCTCAACTCTGTCAGAAGTGCTAAGATAGAAGAACTAAACAACAAGGCACACTATCACCCTAACTTCACAATTGTTTCTGTTACCCTAATTTCAAGACTTTTACCCTCTCTGTTTCCCAACATTGGGGCAATTGTTCCTGATACTCCACTTTAATACAACTGTACTTCTTTAACTTCAGGACAGTTATTTCTGTTAGCCCAACTTCAGCACAACTGATTTTCTTGCCACATCTCAAGCTTGGGAACTTCTTCGAGGACAGAGAACTTCTGATGTATAAGAGAAAACAAATGCAATTTCACACATGAGCTAAAAGCTAGCTACCTTCTATGTGCATCCTAATTTTCTGAGCATTTTACTCCTTACTTTAAATGATCCATCTCAACTAAATGGTCATTCAACAAAAGACTGTAAAGCATTTTATTTTAAGATACGAAAGGCTTTTTATTTCCTTGGTGGATAGGAAAGGACAAAACTTACTAGCCAAACAAGAATGTTAAAGAAAGAACTTATTTCTGAAACTACTTGAAAAGTAGTAAAGACAATACATCTGACCAAATTTTAGCTTTACAAGAGAAGATTTTTAAGAAAAAAAATGAACTTTACAACTGGTAAGGGAAAGGATCAGAAGAGGAGAAAGTGGGAGAAAATTAGCAAATGAATAACACAGTTTAAAAAGAAATGTATTCATTACCTGACTTAAGTAACCATAACCCCCTCTATATATCACCTTTACAATAAAATTTAAATTAAAAAAGAAATGACCTCCTATCAGACAATGAGGGGAAATGAATCAAACCACGTGATTACTTGCAGTGAGAGATGTTTTAATCAGATCACATCCTATTTACAGATATTTCCTTAGGATAATTATGCATTAACCAAGGTCATTAGTAGCACAGATTTAAATCACTACATGATATACATATGGACACAAATATGTATCATAAAAACTTCAATTTTCTAAATGTAATTGAATGGAACAAGAACTTACAAGAAAAAGCAAAATGTTCTCTCGTTCTCTCTCTCTCTCTCTCTCTCTCTCTCTCTCTCTCTCTCTCTCTCATACACACACACACACACACACACACACACACACACACATCTCCTTGTAGGAATATTTTCCCTTATTAAACATGATTTTTTTCTTTTTATTTTTTATTAAAGAATTTATTAACATTGATTTTTATATCATATTTCAAATGACATGTTAAACAAACAAGTGTTCATGAAGGGAATCTCTATATACAATCACTGGCATTTAGTTTTTAGAACATAATGAAAATTAGGCTAAGGCTTTGTATATCATAAATACATATTAATTTGTGAAATGAAACATTATGTCTATAGAGTCAGAGGTTTTTCTGTCTATGTATGTTTACATTTTTAATACCACAATTTTTGACCATTTCTCATCAACTCTTTTTCTTTTTTCTTAGTTTAAAATGTACATTGTAGAGTATTCTGAGTGTACATCACCTCAATAGGGGAGGCTTTTTGTTATTTGTTGAGTGTCACTGCATATCCTAGGCTGGACTGGAACTCTCAATCCTGCTTCAGCCTCGCAAGTGCTGGAGTTACAGGCCTGTGTCAAAACACCTGGTGACAACAAAGATTTGTTCTTGAAATTCTAGATCTGGCTATATAAGAAGTTCCAGGAGGATATTTCTTAAGTGCATTTTTCCAGTGGCATTATCCGTAAGCATTGATAAAGAAAAATGACCAAATAGTTGTGTACAAAACTTTAGTACAGAGTACAAACATTGGGGATTTGCTTGGGGCACACAATACTTGTGGGACTGAATGTCTGCTGCAATAATACATGAAGCGGCTTAGGTCTTAAATTGTTCTAGGTGACTGTGCACATTAGAGGATTTATATAAAAAGCATGCCTGAATCAACTGAAACCACATTCCATATACCACACAGAGCAATTTGGTGTCTTTATTTGAAACAAATACTAAGGAAACATCAGAGGACATATTCATTCATTATCTACGTATTATTCTTTTATTACTAAACAGTAGAGAAAGAAAATGTATTAATTCAGAAAGTAAATTTAGTAGTAAAGAAAGTAAATTTAAATACTATTTAAGACAAGGAATGCAGAACCAACAACTATTTCCTATTGCCCGCTTAATTTTCTAGACATTTGCCTCTTACAACAGGAGGGATGATTCAGTGTAGTACATTGTTCATCAGAATAAGCAAAGTAGATAATTTTGTTTTTAATAAATAGGAGACTTTTTAATTTTTTGAATGATAGAAAAGTTCTAGTGTGGCAAGCAAGCTAGAAAATAAAAGTTCTAATCAAGCAAGTAAACTAGAATATATAAGCTCTAATGTGGCAAGTAAACTAAAATATAACACTGTCTAAATCCACACATCTCATGTATACAGATCAAAGAAGCCTTAATGACAGAATTCAGTACAGTAACCACAGCCATCCATTTGCAGAGTTGTTATTCTCAACCCCCAGTTTTCAACAATTTGAAATATCCCCAGGTAAAACCAAAATGTTCTCAACATCAATAATAACAACAATAATATTTGTAATGCAATATTGTGGATTTTGTAGGGAGAGAATGTGAAAATGACAAAAAAAATCATCACTGAACTAACTTCAATGTTTTCAAAGATTGTAAGTACCTTCTTTTAGGAGAATGAATAAAAGTTATGGGTTCCTGGGCCGGGAATTTGGCCTAGTGGTAGAGTGCTTGCCTAGCATGCACAAAGACCCAGGTTCGATTCCTTGTTACCACATACTTAGAAAAAGCCAGAAGTGATGCTGAGGCTCAAGTGGTAGAGTTCTATCCTTCAGAAAAATCCAAGGACAGTCCTCAGGCCCTGAGCTTGAGCCCAGGACTGGCAAAAAAAAAAGTTATGGGTTCCTTTCAAATAGTACTAGATGGACGGTATGGTTTGTTTATAACAGAAGTAAATGTACCCGGGCACAGAAAAATTACTGCATGAAGTCTGAAAATTAAAAATAAAAAATAAATCAAATAAATAGAGAAAGAATAAAACAGCAGTCATCAAGTTCAGTGGAGGGGATAGCAGTGGGAGATAAAGGTCAGAGGATAAACTATGGTAGACCTGCAGACAGATAGTCTCTGCACTGTTCCTAATGCACATGAGCAGTAAAATTGTACTGTTGGCAGCTGGGTGCCAGTGGTCCATGCTTGTAATCCAAGCTGCTCAGGTTGGAAGCCAGCCTGGACAGGAAAAGTCCCCGAGACTCTTATCTCTAATTGACCACCAGAAAACCAGAAGTGGTACTGTGACTCAAGGTGATAGACTTCTATCCTTGAGCAAAAAAGCTCTTAGTTCCTGAGTTCAAGCTCCATGGCCAACAGCAACAACAACAAATGAATCACTGGAGAGATTCAAGCTAAATTAACAGAGTTTTAGCTGCCTGTGCTGGAAGAAGAAGGAGAAGGAGGAGGAGGAGGGGGAGAGGGAGGGAGAAGGGCAGGAGGAGGAGGAAGAGAGGAGGAGGAGGACAAAAAGTTATGAATTGATAGATTACTTCGAAATGATAATGCTTTGTACTGTCCATATCCCTTATCATCCTGTGTATCTTAAATATTCAACCAAATCTATTAAAATAATAATTTAAAAAAGCAAATAGGACCAGCAAATAAAACAGTGACTGCTGGATGTTGGGGGTGGGAGGATGAATGAGAAGTTGCTGGCAAGAAACACTTATGCTTATATAAGAATGATCTGCATACCTACCATACAATACCAGATCTGAAGTTAACAGTGCAGCGTATTGAATAAGAAAACAGAAATGTTGACATTGACCCAATCATCCAGAAACAAGGACATACTAAAGCCACTAGCACAACAATGTTCATTGCAGCACTATTTACCATAGCGAAGACATGAAACCAACCCAGTTGCTCCTCAGTAGATGATTGGATCAACATATGGTATTTATAAGCAATGGAATTCTATGCTGCCATCAGAAAGAATGGCAATGCTCCATTTGTAAGGAAATGGAAAGTCTTGGAAAAAATCATATTAAGTGAAGTAAGCCAGACCCAAAGGAACATAGGCTCAATGGTTTCCCTCATTTGTGATACTTAGGACAAACCTTGGACTCTCCTAGCAGAAGATTAAATTAGGGCAAAACCTACATACAGAAGACCATATAGGATGAGGCTAAATGAAAGGACCTCCAGGATATGGAAATAAGAGCCATATAATGTGTGATTGTTGTTTTTAATGTACTAGGTTATTTCTCATCTTTTTTGTTGTCCCTTGACTATTCTCATATTATTACAGTATCTTACCTTGTTATCTGGTATATTGTATATACATGTATTTGTTTATTTGAAATAGGAAAGGAAAGAGGGGAAACAAGATGAGGGGAGGGGTGGGGGAGGGAAATGGGGACAAAAACATGAGAAGGGGTAGCAATGTGTGTGAAGAAATGCTCCCTCTATCTGGAAAATGTAACTGTAACCTTTCTATTAATTACAATTAAGAAAAGAAAACATAAATATTGCCTGACACTAGTAGCTCATTCTTGTAATCTTAGCTATTCAGCAAGTTGAGACTGGGAAGATGACAATTTGATACTAGCCTGAGAAGGAGAGTTCTGTGAGACACCATCTCCAATTAACCAGCAAAAATACCAGGGTGGAGACAAGGCTTAAGTGGTAGAAACACCAGCCACAGTTATACACCTAAGTGAGAGTGAAAGGCCCTGAGTACCAGCACAAAACAATACAATTGTGGAGAGGTTAGTTAGATATTTAAGTGCTCTTCTAAGAAGAAAAAGCAATTGGACATAAAGCTTTCAGAGATGATAGTGCTGTCCATCATGTTGACATCAACATGGTGATGGTATCCTAATTGTAAACATATCCTAGCTTATCAAACGACATGTTAAATATGTACACATCTAATATAAACCAATTATCCCTCAATCAAAGTATTTAGGAAAGACTGCCTTTACAATCTAATACCTTGCTTTATCATACTTCAAAATCATTATTTCCAGTGTCCCATGAAGAAAAACTTGATGTACTACAAGACTGTACTTCAGAAAGTCTCACCTTCCATTCCAAATGATTTGTCAAGCTTCCCCCAGATACCACACCTTTCCTAGAAGCAATTTTGGTGCCCACTGGTTACAATAATGTTTTTTACTAATCTTGACAAAAGTAATTAAATTCATGATACCAAAGTTAACAAATAAGAAATTTTACTGTTGAGAACAAATTTAAATAGTGGATTGTTGCATACTTTAATTATTTCCTTGATTCAATTATACTGAGATTGTTTCATAGACTTACATAAGCTCAGCCCTATCCACACCTCCATTGGGAAGTTGATTTCTGCTTTTATAGTGAATTGACAATAACCTCAGCGACCAAATAAACTCTGATTTGAATAGACTCCCTCTTAACCTAATCACAGTTCATTTATCTCAATTACATTGATTCTTTTTTGTTTAGCACTAGTTAATCTCTGGTCTAGATGTGTTCATATCCACCTTTGTGTCCACAGCATCTGATACTCTTTTGTACCTAATATTACATGTTTTGCAATAGCTTACTCTACTTCACAAATATAACTTACAATTCATGACTAAATCAGTATTTGAATCCTAGGTTTTGGATTAACTAGTTAATTCTAATATTTTTATCATTATAACATCATCCTTTCATTCTTGCAGCATAAGTGAAATATCACTAGTAAAAAATGCAAAGCAAAAACATTTTTAAGGGCCAAGAGTTTGGCCTTGTGGTTAAAGTGCTTGCCTAGCATGCACAAAGACCCGGGTTCGATTCCTTGGTACCACATACATACAGAAAAAAAGCCGGAAGTGGTGCTGAGGCTCAAGTGGTAGAGTTCTAGCCTTGAGAAAGTCCAAGGACAGCACTCAGGCCCTGAGCTCAAGCCCAGGACTGGCAAAAAAAAAAAACCATTTTTAAATACTTCTTATATCTAGAAGGTTAATGTTTGCAAGGATCTTGACAAATGAACACAGTTGGTATTTAGAATGAAAAAAAAAAACCACAAGGCTATCAGAGTTACAATTAGTCTTTTCCTGACGAAAATAGAAGATTTCTCACCAATTTATCAGATTGGTAAGGTTAATTACCTATGTGTAAATGTTAGTCTTAGTGTTGAAATTTCAGGAAATGTTTTGTTTCACTAACGAGGTAAAAACTTAAAGTGTTCAAAACTTCCTTAATTTGGGGAATAATACTAGATGAACTGAATAGACAGGCAGATTACACAGATATATGATAGACAGATAGATAGCTGATAGATAGATAGATAGATAGATAGATAGATAGATAGATAGATAGATAGATAGATGATAGAATTATTTTAGCAGCAAGCACTCTGTTCTGTGGAACTAATAAAGAATGTATGGTGGAATTTTTGAAAAGATACCTTGATCTTCCTAGATCAAAAAATGCCACTGGTCGTTTAGCTACGTCTTACTAGACATGAAGCAATAAATAAAGAATTCTTAAAGTGACCCAGCAAAATGAGCAAATTATTTGGAGGGAAGAAATTTGAATTAATGGTATAAAATTCATAACAAAGTCTGGAAGATCCTCAAGAAAAGAAAGCAGAATTAATTATCATTTAAGAACAAAGGTGAAGAGAAGTGTATGGTGGTATTCTGTGTGGTATTATGAAACACTTCCATTAATAGATATGACATGACAAATATGTATACAGTGAAATAAATGTGAGACATTTTCACACCATATATCTGCCTTGGAAATCCACATATTTGCCTATTAAATCTCTACAGTAAATATCCTAAATGTACAAAAAAGGAGAGGAAAAAATAAAGGTAGTAAATAGCTTTTTACAAACTAAAAGTCAATCTTTCTTGATGAAAACAGTAAGTTAATCTCAGCCAGATAAGTATGACTGGGGAAAACAATGGGAAATAATATTAGGGTGACTCAAATGAATGTGAACATGTGCTCTGACAAACAGAAGTTACTGAAAGTTGAAGGAAAGAAGCCAGAAAGTTAAAGTTTATAGATTGCCTTACTGTTACAACATCATTAAAAATCAAATATTGATATCAAGTAATATCATTAGAGTAAGCCATAAAAGCAATGAGTAGAAACATACTTTATATAAGGTTAGCGACAAATACTATTTTATTAGCTATTAACAGCTGGTGCAAAATAAAGATAGAGAGGAGATGATAACAATGATATTTGCCTTTAGTGTTGAGCTGATTAGAAAATTCATTTACTAAGGAAAATGACAGTAGAGGCAATAATCTACAATCAATCATAAGGATAGCCATTAAAAAGATGAGGCCTTCACAAAAGTTAAAATGTAAACAATGTAATTTAAAAACTATTAAATTCATAAAGCACACATGTAAGGCAAACACATAACTTTGTGGGCCAAATAACTGACTCTGCTAGCTCTATTTTGTGTCTGTTTTTATTTTGTTTCTCTCCCTTCCTTTTGGGCTCACTTGAGTCTTTTTTCTCTACAGTTAGTTATAGGAATTTTTTACGGTTAACATTTAAAAATGAAGAAAAGAATAATAAAACTTACTATCCTTGACAAGAACACATACCAGAAGGCTACTCCTGAGTGTGAGGTGGGCTGAAAGATACATGTCTAAGGAGGTATCCACGTGTCTATCTGCAAAGTTATTACTCTTCTACAGATAAACAGATGCTTTCTCAACATAATAAAACATAGCCAATGCAGGCTACATCATGAAGGAGAATTTCTTTATAATTCTGGAATGAGGAAATGCTTTCTAACTATGACTAAGAAATCTAGATGCCATAAAGAAAAACATATATATTAAGTGAGAGAAATTTAATCTATTCCTCAGGCAGTCACAGAAAGATAGAAAAGAAAAGGAGAGAGAGAAAAAGATATTATTCAAAGCACAAATAACACAATTCTGAAATGCCTTTTTCAGTTGAATCAGAAAGTATATAGAAAGTTTCTAGAAATAAATAGTAAAAGGATAATTATCCTAAACAACAAAGAACTTTTAGTTTTTATGACAATAAATAACATTGTGCTCATTATAACAAAAATATATTTATAAAATTCCTGAGTATATTTTTGTCATATAGGCAAAATTCCAGAGGCCAGTAATAAGCTTTACTGGTAGGACGAAAGGAAAATGTGCCATTAGATGTGCCATTAGAGGTATTCATTACACAATCTCTAGAGAGCAAAACTGACCATCTCTATCTAAACATAAATAGCAAACTACTCTAAGCAAGCAACTCTGATTATGGAAATTGTGCTAAAGTATATAATTATGGATATATAATACAATCATTTGCAGTATTGATCATTCTACCAAAGAATTGGAAATTAGCCAAACATCCATTTTAAAAAAGGCATATATTATGGTGTTTCTGTGAAAGGAAATAGGACACAGCTCTAAAACCTTAGAGACTTTTCTAGATATGTTCACAGAAATACTTCAAGATAGGTTATGGTTAGTGAAATGTATTTGTAAAATGCCCCAGATATGATGCCAGGAGAGGTGGCTCACACCTGTAATCCTAGCTACTCAGGAGGCTGAGATCTGAGGATCAAGGTGCAAAGCCAGCCAGGGCACAAAAGGACCTGAGACTCTTATCTCTAATTAACCTCTAGACAATGGGAAGTGGGGCTTGGCTAGAGTGTAGGGTGGTAGCCTTGGGCTGAATAGCTCAGGGATAGTGCCCAGGCCGAGTTCAAGCCCATGACCCCACTCCAAAAAAAAAGGTAAAAGATGGAAGACAAAGAAATTGTGCTTTTATTAACTCATGTGTTCATAAAGAAACTGACTGGGCACTTCCAGAACTAGTAAGAATTTTCATGTGAGCAAGAAGCAGAGTCAAGACAGGTGGGAATACAAAGACATCGGAAGGGATTTTTTTATTATTATTATGAGCAAATTGCTCTTTCATATTTCATTTTTAATTATTAAATTTTATTAGTTATTTAATCTGGAAACAAGTCATTGGGAGAATCCGCTTGTAAAAACTGCTAAGGTGGCAATTGCTGATGGTCTAAACTTTCTACAAATTCATTTAAATAGAATGAAAGCTGAGAGACATTCCTTTTTCTGAAAGGCCAGTTTGCAGAGTACTGCAGATGAAAAAGACGGAGAGACCTAAGGAAAACTAGATGAAATAGATGGGCCAGGAATGAAAGGGGAAAGTGGAGCTAGATACGATGCTGGAATGGAATCACCCCCCCCCCAAAAAAAAGAAAGAGAGAGAGAGAGAGAGAGAGAGAGAGAGAGAGAGAGAGAGAGAGAGAGAGAGAGAGAGAAGGAAAGAAACAAAGAAAAGGAAAATCTGCTACTCAACAAGAGTAGCTCTAAGACCTTGTTAAATAGTCTGTCCTTTATGGACACTTTAAGAAAAAAAAATCTTCCAGACAGTGCCTTCAGGCTAACCGAAGATTTATAACCCGTGACAGATTTTTGAGAAATATGTTTTATGTACAAATTAACTCTAGGTACAGGAATAAGGTAATTGAGGAAATGAACAAGGAAAAGAAGAGAGCTAAAGGAAGCTGTATGGACAAGGGTCCTGCAATTTCAGTGGCACTAAAAGACTAAAACATTGTTCCTTTTCCTCTTCTGTTTCCCTTTCCGCTTTCCCTTATCCTTCTTGTCTTTCCTCTTTCACTGCTAAAGCATGTGAACACCTGAACTATGCAAAGCACTCAGTACATTCAAAGGGAAGAGGAGAGAATTGGAATTTATTATTCTTTATATCACCTTTGAGACGATATGAAATTGCATGCATGAAATTTATACCAAGACTGCCTTTGTACTCAGCCTGCTGACCCGAAAGGAGGAACTGCCCTTCTTGTGACATTCTTTGGATCTCATAAAGCTGCTTTAACATTGTTTTTATTTCTACAGAAGATGACGTCTTTTATTAAGTAGGAATCCCAGTTAAGTGGGATTTTCTCTCTGAAAGCATAGAATGTTTGGAAGAGATTTAACAGGTACTGAATGTGTTTTATTGTTCACAAGGTAGGTCAAAATTCTACCTCCCTAATTATCATTCTTTCCTAAAAATTAATTGGGAAGAAAGCCAAGAATACAAATACAAAATAGAAGGAAAAAAAACTATCTCAGTGGAGAAACAGTGGGCCTTTATCGCCTTTCAATGATTTTATTCATCAAAACAGAATCATCTTGTCACAACATTAATTTTCTGCAATTTACTTTCATAAAGCCTGGAACACAGGCTTTCTCCATAAATTACTATTTTCCAACTTTCCTCATGTCTCCTGCCCTGCGGTGACAGAACAGGGTAAGAAGGCTGCTGGAGGGAGGAGGGAAGAGAAGAAGGATAAGGAAACAAAGGAGACTTCAGGCCTTGGTAGCCCATGCCTGTAATGCTAGCTACTTGAGAGGCTGAGCTCTAAGGATTGTGGTTCCAACCTAAAATTGGAAAGCCAGTCCAGAAAAGTCTGTGAAACTTATCTCCAAGGAACCATCAATAAGCCACAAGTGGAGCTGTGGCTCCAGTGATAAGAGTGTTAAACTTGAGCAAAAATCTAAAAGTGAAAAAGTATCCCCAGATCCTGAACAGCAAAGTAAAAGATTGGGAGAAATTTTCAGTCTCTTGAAAACTGCTCCCCTCCCTAGCTACTTCTACATGAACTGTAGAATTGTATTTTTAAACTTCTCAAAGCTTTATCTTAAAACAATGGTTTAAGAAAAAAATACGAAAGGGGTATCAAGTTTCAAGAAGTAATGTACCCTTTACCTGACAAATATAACTGTAACCCCTCTATACATTATCCTAACAATCAAGTACAATTTTTTAAAAATATGTGTATCTATCTATGGCTACAAAAAATACCTAATTTTGAGAGGTAAAATCATTAATTTTTCTAACAAATCAAATAGTATCACAAAATCAGGCACTGCTGCCTCCTGTCTATAGATTACAGTTCAACACAGACCAGAGCAAGAATGTCTGTGAGAGTCCTATCTCACAATTCACCAGCAAAATAAAAAAAAAACAGAAAAAAAATCAGAAAAGGAAGTATTGTTCAAGTGGTAGAATACTAGACTAAGGGATAGCTCTCAGGCCCTAGTTCCAGCCTCAAAAACAGCATAAGTACATAACAACAAAAAAAAACAAAAACAAATGTGTCACAGGGGCCAGGAATTTGGCCTAGTGGTAGAGTGCTTGCCTAGCATGCACCAAGACCAGATTCGATTCGTTGGTACCACATACATAGAAAAAGCTGGAAGTAATAGTGTGGATCAAGTGGTAGGGCCCCTGAATTCAAGCCCCAGGAGTGGCCAAAATATAAAATAAATAAATAAAAGTAAATGTCACAATGTTAAGAGGGAACTTTCATGATTTGCTAAAGCTATGGCTACAGAGTAATAGGAATCCTGGAAAATACCATATCACCTCAGTAGCTTCCCATATCCTGATCGCTAAGGTTGGAGAAATGTTCCTTTTTGTTCCAAATCACACTTGCAGGTTATTTAATAGCATTCTCTACTAGCTAATCATACATAAGAGTTCAGAAGTGCAAAGTAAAAGTAAATAACGTGTTTTATAAGCCTTATTCCTTTTCTTTTTGCCAGTCCTGGGGCTTGAACTCGGGCCTGGGCATTCTCCTTGGGCTTTTTTAATGCTAGCACTCTACCACTTGAGCCACAGAACCATTTCCAGCTTTTTTTTCTATGTATGTTTTAACAAGGACTCTAACCCAGGTCTTCATGCAGGATAGGCAAGTACTCTACCACTAGGCCAAACCCCCAGCCCAATACATGTTATTTCTAAGAGTTACTTAGACATCATTCAATAGTGCATTGATTCAGATGAAAAATTTTACTTAAAATATGCCAACACTTGGGCTGGAAGTGTGGCCTAGTGGTAGAGTGCTCACCTAGCATGCCCTGGGTTCAATTCCTCAGTACCACATACACATGCAAAAAGCTGGCAGTGGAGCTGTGGCTCAAATGGGAGAGTGCTAGCCTTGAGAAAGCCCAAGGACAGTGTCCAGGCCCTGAATTCAAGTCCCAGGACTAGCAAAAAAAAGATGCTAACCATTAGCATATTTAAAAATTATAATATAAAGAAAAATGTACAGCAATAAGGACAAACACTTATGAATGGCAGATGGACAGAGAGATAGATCTATATATAGGCAACACTAGAACTCAGGCTATACAATAAGACCAGAGGTGGTTATGCATGCCTGTAATCTCAGCATTTCAATGAAAAAAGCAGGAAGACCAAAAACAGTACAAGACCAGTGTGGGCTAAATAATAAAACTATCTCAATAAAAGCAAAACATAAAACACAAGAAGAACAATAAAACAGAACAAAGAAAACACAGCCTGTATTCATTCCCTACACACTATTGCAATGTATCTATATTTTACATAATGTTACTATAAATATCTAGAAAAGGTTAAACGGTGTTTAGAATTTTCTGTTTCAGAAGCACCTAGTACAATGGGTAAGAATTAAGTAAACTGGTTGAATGTTAGAGTCAAAATATTCACATCACAAAATTTCTAAAATTACCATCAGCTGTATCTGCCTTCACAGATGTTTAGAGAAACTGTGTAAGAAGCAAAAGAACCTGACCTATATTGGTTTGGTTAAGCAGAAGAGTAGCAGTTAGGAAGAGATAAGACACTGATTTAAGTAAAATAAAGACTGAGGCCCCCAAATCCTACATATCTACGAGGAGTCAAAGGAAAGTTTTAGGGGGAAGAGATTACTGGCAAAAGAAATGGACCTTATAAAAAAATCAGATGAGAATAAAAAGGTAACAAAATAAAGGAAATAATCTCTTTACTTTGGTAGTGATAAGAAAATAAATATTCAACTCAATGAAAATGTCTTGAAATTCATATCCCAACAGAAAGAACAAATAACTAGTAAAGGAAAGAATGTCCCATACATTCTTAGTCCACAGTTTTATCTGGCTTTGGTCTACAGACAGCTTTTTGTAAACCCCTGGGAATGTAGACATAAACTAAAGAATAACAGTGGCTTCAACATCGTCCTATATGTGCATTAACTATATGCTAATAGTCCATATAATTAAGCCAGAAGACATTCATAACTCATTTGCAATGGTGCAATTGTCCAATAAATTATTTGTAACTTTAAAAAAATTGTCAGTGCTCCATAAAAATAAAAGCCTCTTCAGAATAATTGAAACCAGTAATACACAGCAAATGTATTTCCTTGATACATTTAGTTAAAGTAAGGTTTAATTTATACGCTAAATTTTTAATTTAGTTCAACTTTTGGCAGAGATATGTTTGTTTTCATTGTTGGCCTTCAAAATTGTAGTTTGGGAAGAAACATTTGTTCCTTTCCAGTCTCATACATAAAATGGGTCTTTGTTTTCCGTTTTTTTTTTTTCTTTTGGCCATTACTAGGATTTGATCTCAGGCTGTCACTCCTTCTCAGCTTGCTTGCTTCACTGGCTCTACAACTCCAGCCATGGCTCTAGATGTGCCTTTTGCTGATTATTTTGGAGACAGAGCCTCATAAACAATACTGGCTAGCCTTTTCTGGCCAAGCTGGCTTCCAACTGTGATCCTCTATAACTCAGCCTCCACATTACAGGCATAAGCCACCACTTGCACCCACAAGTAAATTTCTATTAGTTGTATATGTAGGCTGTGGACCCAGTGAATGCTCCCAGGAAAATCTTAAAACTTTCAGCCAACATACTATACAAATTCTGGCCTGAGAGATCTAACAGCTTGTTATGTCTTATCCTTAAATCTCAATTAAGATCTCTGTATATATTCATGCTTAAGCTGCATAAGGATGGAAAGAACACAACCCCTTAGTACCTGAATGTTATATCGAAACATCTCTCCTTGGAACATTTTTAAGTGCCTTCCTTACAGATTTTAAAGGCTTTTTGTTGCTTTATAAAGATTAGCACAAAGAATGAATTCTTTCCAAGTAAATCAAAGCCTCTCAAGGTCTCAGTTCATCCACATTACAGTCTTGCAAAAGATTTGAAAAATAATAATAATGCACAATATCTTTCTTACTACAGAGTGCAAAGGAAATCAGCAGAATTTCCAGAAATGAAATGCCACTACTGAAACATTATCAAAGGCAACTTTCAACTTTTGCGAACACACTAATTGACTATTTTGAAAATATAATTTCTATTGCTACTATTTTCACTTTTTCTTTGAGTGATGATATTGAGCACCTATATGATTGAAATAACTATGAATTGGGACTCATTTTAACATGTAAATTCCAGATTATACCTATACCATCTCAGAATCACCAAAACCAAACAAACTTTGTTATAAGAAAGTTTAGTTTTTCTTCATCTTTCATCTTCTCCCTCTCTCAGTACTGGGGTTTGAACCCAGGTATTCACACATTCCAGGTAAGAACCTTCCTTCTTGGCTCTTAGTTTACTTTTGAGATAGGGTCTCAAGCTTTTTCCAATTCTGACTTAGCAGGTGGGAAGCCCTATGTCCCTATCTTAAAACTCCAGTATCAAATGAATGAACAAATATAAAAGGAATAAACCAACCAAAATAAAATATTATTGATTGCTATGTAATTATGTCTAAGCATTCTGGTGATGTGCATAATTGCATAAATTGGTAGATTTGCTTTAGAATGTAATGGCTTTGTAATAGAGTATGGTGAGGAATCTATGCTTACATAGAGCAAGTTAATTGGCAAGACATTAAGCCAAGCAGACGCCTTAAATAAGATTTTTGCTCAACTGCTTTGGTTGTTAAATATCAACTGAATAATGCAAGGCCCAATCAGAGAACAGAAAAATCTTAGAGCTCTAGGGAAAACTCCAGAAAATAGTTTCTAGGTTAGCAATGCTCCAGATGAACTGGTTAAAACTGGGACCCCCCGCCTCTGAAATTCCGATTAGTTGATTAAGCAAGGGCTGGTTACTGACAGTGCCCAGAAGCTCACAGGTGTATGAATGGTGCTGTTCTGAGGAACACACTTTGAGAAACCCCGTGCCATGGCTACTGAGTCAGAATCATTTCCCAGTGATCTGCACATTAGAAGTTGAGAGGCATTACTTTCAGGAATAAAGTAATCCTTTTTCCATATTGTGTTTCTCTTTTCTTCTAACATCAGGAGGGAAAACTGGGAAAATGGGAAGATATTTACAAAAGAAACAAAATTAAGTGCTCAGTTCACACTTTTTGGCTGCCTTGTTCATCTTTCTGGTGGCACACCATGCTCTCCTATCCCACCTCCTCATCCTTATTTGGTCTCACTTGGGGCTCACATCACCCAACATTCTGTTTGATCTTTTTAGGTGTATGTGTAATTCATTCCCTAAGAAAATCTAGATCCATATAATATTTCTCTATTCAGGAAAAGTTTTCCCCTTGATTGATATTAATCAAATAATTTAAGTTACATGTTTATACAACGTTTCATAAAAATAAATTCACAGAATAATCCCTTGATCAGATTGATTTGGGATTTAGAATTGTGATTACAATGAGAATAACAAATGTCAACACAGAGGGGAGGTGTGGTGGTTCACACCTGCAATCCTTGCCAGAGAGCAGTCAAGGGAGAAGAATTAGGAGCTATTATTCTGTGATATCTAAGGAGAACCGGTGACAAAAGAAAATTGACACAGAGAATGGTAGAATGACCATAATTCAGTTTTAGCCATAAGGTAAGAAAAGACAACCTCTTTGTTGATTGAACTGTATGTGATTTTATGTGTGACATGTCATTACCTGGACTAAATAAACCAAGTACACTCCCAACAGGGCCACACAGAAAACGAAAAGTATTCATGAAAAATATGTGTGTATTAAGCCTTTGGCAGTGAAAAAATGCCTGGGCTTTTTTTTTTTTTTTGTGGGACATGGGGCTTGAACTTGGCTTGGTCACTTCCCTGAGCTCTTCAGTTCAAGCCCCTTGAGCCAAGCCACACTTCCCGTTTCCTAGAGGTTAATTGGAGATAAAAGTCTCAGATACTTTTGTTCCCAGGCTGGCTTTAAACCTTGATCCTCAGATCTCAGCCTCCTCAGTAGCCAGGATTACAGGTGTGAGCCACCACACCTACCTATGCCTGGGCTTTGACAAGACTAATATTACTTCCTAGTTGCTGATTCAATCTTCTATAGTTTCAGTAGCTCTGGAAGCAAAATGGCTTTGTCTGTTAATACACAACGGGGATAAGAGCTCTAATTAGAACTTGGGGGAATGTATGTTCAATTAGCCACCTCTTCCCCTTCTACCACAACTAGCCATTTTCCCCCTGCCTGACTTGCTCAAAACTGTAAGGAAAACCCTACCACCCAGTTATTTCCATAAAAGATGTCTGTTACTAATCAAAAACTCGACACAATATGTTGATACATTTTAGGCCTAGTAAGTACCAGAGACAAGGAAGGACACAAAAAAAACACTTAGCTCTACTGGGCATAGTAGATCACACCTGTAATCCGAGCATTTCAAAGTGGATGGCTGAGGCAGAAGTATCAAGAGCTCAAGACCAATCTGGATTACATAGAAGGAAGGAAGGAGGGAGGGAGGGAGGGAGGGTAAAAGAACCAGGCCCAGGCTGAGAAAGCAGAGAAGTAAAGGAGAGAGAAAAGGAGAAATGGAAAGGGAAGGAAGAATGGAGGGAAAGGGAAATGGAGAAAGAAAATAATGAGCTTGATCTCATTTCACTTTGTCAACAAAACACACTAGAGCAGTGGGTCAGAACACTAAACAGCCCTCAATCAAGGTTTTTATAATTGTTTCCTTTCTTCTTCTTTATTTTGTTTTGCTGTTGATTTATTTACTTATTTATTATAATGTATAGAAGGGTTACAGTTATATTTGCCAGGTAGTAGGTGCATTACTTCTCACACGTTGATGCCCCTTCTCATGTTTTGATTTATTCTTTAATATGTTTACTTGCGTTTGGATTTTTCGACAGTCTTACTATGTAACCTAGATGAGCCACACATTCTTGATTCTCTTATCTCTGCCTCCTGAGTGCTGGGATAATAAACAGTCCTCACCATCCCAGCTAATGCCAGTGTTTCTCTCTTGAAGAAATGGAAGGCCTCTTTTATTTCTTTTCTTTCAGTAGACTGTGCTAACATAGGATACACCTCTCTGCCTGCATCTCTAACTCTTGGATTGAGCAGAAAGCCAGGGAACTGGGCATTTATATTAACAAGAAGCCCCAGTGTCTTGGAGAACCTACTATATCTGGATGAAGTATTTAAAGGAAAATTAAGAGATAAAAATGAGAAACAGCTTGTTGTTTGTATATTTCTAAAGAGCCAAGTCAACCTGGAAGAAAGAGATATCTGTTATTTGCTTTCTCAAGAACCATATCCCTTATCTGGGAATAGCCTCAATTTTCATCTGAGAACCTCGACTTAGCTCAGTCCACAGATCCAAGTCTTTTAGCCACAGAGTCATATCTTTTCCTCTAAGAATTACATGTTATTATGTGAATCCGTTTACAAAGGTAATTGGAATTAATGATTAAATCTAAATTTTTTTTGCCAGTCCTAGGGCTTGAACTCAGGGCCTAAGCGCTCTCCTTGGGCTTTCCTCAAGGCTAGAGCTCTGCTACTTGAGCCACAGCACCACTTCTGGCTTTTTCTACGAATGTGGTACCAAGGAACCAAACCTGGGTCTTCATGCCTGCTAGGCAGGCACTCTACCACTATGCCAAACTCCCAGCCCTGAATTTTTTTTTAGAAAGGAAAAGAAAGTACAAAACACCTTTTCTTATTTTGCTTCAAGGATACACTTACTAGTTGAAAGCAGCAAGGAACTTGTGTGATCCTCCACTTGGAAGAAAGGCAGGCACGAAGAGCAAGCATGACATGCTATAGAGGTCAAAAACAGAACCGAACTAGAGCTTCTTTCCAAGGATTGGGAAGAAAGCAGGGGAGAAAAACAAATGTACAACTGAAGTCGTTAAAGGGTATCTTCTTTTAATTATTATTGGAACTCTGAATTCTATTCCAATGTCAAGGCCAAAGAAATTTTTGTATCATTCATCCTTTCATGGAGGTGTAATCATTTAACTATGGCTTGCTTCTACTGCCTGACCATCCCCATATGCTTTGTTTGGTTTTTTTTGTTTGTTTATTTGTTTGTTTTTGGTCAGTCAGGAGGCTTGAACTCTGGGCCTGGGCACTATCCCTAAGCTCTTCAGCTCAAAGGCAGCATTCTTCCACATTGAGCCACAGCACTGCTTCCCCACAAACGCTCTGTAATAGGCCAGACCAGAGCATTTATATGGCAAAGGACATAGCTAGTAAACTAATTAGGAAGCCTACAGAGTGGGAGAAGATCTTCATCAACCATACAACAGACAAAGGCCTCATATCTAAAATATATCAACAGCTCAAAAAATTGAATCAATCCAAAACTAATCTCCAAAGTAACAACCATCCCATTAAAAGATGGGCCAAAGACTTAAAGAGAGTCTTCTCTGAAGAAGAAACAAAAATGGCCCATAGACACATGAAGAAATGCTCAACATCTCTGGTCATAAAAGAAATGCAAATCAAAACAACTCTAAGATTCCACCCCACTCCAGTTAGAATGGCCAGGATCAAGAAAACTAATAACAACAGATGCTGGAGGGGATGTGGCCAGGAGGGATCACTACTACACTGTTGGTGGGAGTGCAAACTCGTTCAACCACTATGGAAAGCAGTATGGCAGTTCCTCAAAAGACTAAATAAAGAGTTCCCCTATGACCCAGCAATTCCACTACTTGGCATTTACCCAATCAGAAACAAGGACATATTAAATCCACTAGCACAACAATGTTCATTGCAGCACTATTTACCATAGCAAAGATATGGAACCAACATAGATGTCCCTCAGTTGATGAGTGGATCAACAAGATGTGGTATTTGTACACAATGGAATTCTATACTGCTGTCAGAAAGAATGACATTGCCCCATTTGTTAGGAAATGGAAAGACTTAGAAAAAATCATATTAAGTGAAGTAAGCCAGACTCAAAGGAACTTAGGCTCAACGGTTTCTCTCATTTTTCATAATCAGCAGAAACCTTGGATTCTTCTAGCAGAGATTTGCAATAGAGCAAAACCTCGATACAAAAGGCCATACAGTAGGACACTGAATGAAAGGATCTCTAGGATATAGAAACAAAAGCCATGTAATGAATGATTGTTGTTCTTAAGGTACTACGTTATCTCACATCTCTTTTGCTGTCCCTTGGTTATCTCATATTGTTATAGTATCTCTCTTTGTTACCTGATATATCGGATATATTTGTATTGGTTATTTGAAATGGATAGGGAACGGGGGAAAACAAGATGAGGGGTGGGGTGGGGGGGAGGGAAATGGGGACCAAGACGTGTGAAAGGGATCAATGTATGGGAATTAATGCACCACCTATCTGGCAAATATCATGTAACCCTTCTATTAATTACAATAAAAAATATATAAAAAAAGACTTTGAAATGAAGGCATCAGTTGTATCTTCACGTGCGCTGAAATTTCCCCACCTCTCTCTCTCTCTCTCTCTCTCTCTCTCTCTCTCTCTCTCTCTCTCTCTCTCTCTCTCTCTCTCTCTCTCTCTCTCCCGCTCTCTCGCTCTCGCCAATCCTGGGCTTGAGCTCTGGGTCTGAGCACTGTCCTTGGGTTTTCTCAAGGTTAGAGCTCTACCACTTGAGCCTCAGCACCACTTCCAGCTTTTTTTCTATGTATGTGGTACCGAGGAATCGAACCCGGGTCTTTGTTCATGCTAGGCAAGCATGTAGGCCAAACTCCTGGCCCCAGAGATTTCCCTTGATAGGTGTTTTTAATACTGCATCCCATTTCAAAATGTGAATGCAAAGAATGTCATGAGAAATGAAGACTTTCTAATATACAAAACTAACAAATAATAGGAAATCTGGCCAGCAGTGTGAAATGATTCCTGACTTGGGCATTACAGGTGATGTCACAGTTCCACTGGGCTTTTTGTCATGAGAGAAACTGTGTGTGTGTTAACTTGAGCATGTCTGCCTAAGCAGTTGCAAGGAGGGCAAAAGCAAATATATCTTTCAGTGTTTAGGGAAAAAAAAAACACTGCTGTTAAAAAGCTAAGAAATATTCAGTGAGGGGGCTGTAACAACATTTCAACTCTGAATAGTAGCAGATTCCAGAATAGACTGTCCAGAACACTGTAATAATCATACCAAAACACATATTATTGGGGGAGGGGAGCTGTCTCTTTTCTGTAATGGAAGATTGCTAGACATTTGGATGTGTTAGAAGCTTATCAATTGCTCTAATGGATAGAAAACTGCAGATGGGAAAGAAAGAATTCAACTTGACCTTTAAGAAAATAGACACATATCCTGCATTTATCTACCACACACATTATGGCAATTTTTAAATTATGGGATATTGAAGAAGAGTCATATTATTCTAAGTTAATCCTCACCTCCTGTGTCTTCTGCAAAGCCTCAGAAGATGAAGAATTCCATATCACTCCTTTGGGATTAAAGACACTGTCAAACATCAAAAGTAAATGGTGCAAAAAGAATAGAAGAGAGCTCCAAAAAGAACTTCTTTGGCTCTCACAAAATGATTCCCTATCATAATTGCTGTACTTTTCTTCCCAAGATAGTCAGGAGTTGTGGGCAGAAGGTAGAGAGTCGAAACTGATCTGAAATTAATGGTAGGATCACTGGAGAGGATCAGAAATTATCACCTCTAAGAAGCACTAGAGTTTCTCAAAAGAATCCCAAAATAGTATTATAGCTTTCTTTATTAATTGAGATGTGTAATTCATATACAACTGGCTTAGACAGCTGTAACAGATATTTTCTTTAAGAAAGAAATTAAACCCTGGCTTGAATTTGCCTCATAACCAACAGAAATTGACAAAGTTGGCGGCTACTATTTAATGCACTAATTCCATAGCTCAGAAGTATATACTTATAGTCATACAAACTACAATGGATTATCCCAGAAGCCCTGACTCCATTATTGACATTGCATGAATGATTTTCATACTGGCAGGTGTGGAATACATGAAAAACAGTTAGGCAGACTTAAGCCCATATACCCCCCATGCAATAAAGAAAGGAGCTCTGAATAGGGACAGATTTAGTTTCAATTCTACCACTCCTTTCCTAGAGGCCGGCACAAACAAAACAACTGCCCCAGGGTTACACTTTCTCATTAGCTTATTCAGCAAACTCACTTAGAACACAGGCCTACAAGATCACAATGCTGACCCACAGGGGATAAAACGGTGAAAATCAGAACTACCTTCTAGGAATGGCTGTAGAAGTTGATGAGGACTCTCCATTCCATTTCACCCCCTCTCTAAGCAACTGGTCCCACAAACAGACAGCCACGTACCACTTCACACTTGCACAAGATATACAGTCAATAAATAAATATATTTGGTGAGTAAATTTAATAGTGTGTTTGCCAATACATCATCTCATTAACTTCTACAGCCATTTCTAGAAACTAGTTCTAATTTTCACCTTTTTTTACTGTTGGTCAAGAAATACTTTAATCACATATAGGATGAGAATAAATGAAATGATCTCTAGAATATGAAAACAAGAAGTTTATCTTGTGTGATTGTTGTTCTTAATGTACTATGTTATTTCTCCTCTCTCTCTTGTTTTTTGCCCTTATGGTTAATCTCATGTTGTTATCTTTGGTTGGTATCTCATATTGGTATCTTTGTTACCTGGTATATTGTATACATGTTTATTTGTTTATTTGAAATATGGAAGGGAAGGGGAGAAAACAAGATGATTGGGAAAGGGAAACAAAAACATGAGAAGGGGTATCAATGTGTGAGAAGTAATGCTCCTACTACCTGACAAATATAACTGTAACCCCTCTGTACATTATCCAGACAATAAAATAAAAAAGTTAGTCACTTATTCTTGCAGAGAATTGAATAATGACTTAAATGTTTCCTATGAAACTAGGTGATTGGTCCTTTCCAGCCCCTTATCGTCACAATATTAACCTCTTTATAAGTTCTAAACGTTTATCATTACATTTTTGTCATGAAATAATTGCTACCTACACTTAGTGGTTATTGATTTAAAAAGCAGAAAGAAAATAAAATATTTGAACTTTTAAAAATAGAATGTTTTGTTCATAAGAAAATTTGTAAATGAGGACCAAAAAATTCTCTCAAGTATTTTCTCCAACATAAACTTCCATAAACTTTTCCCACAATAAGAAGCTAAGTTAGCAATGATATTCGTTAATGCCAGGCATGCTGGCACATGCCTGTAATCTACTCAGGAGACAGGATAATCAAGATTTGAGGCTTGGGTTAAAATTTCTTTTTTTTCTTTGGGTCTGGTTAACTTTGCTTAGAAATTTTGGTTTAACCCAAGCCTAACAGGTTGCATGGCTTTCCTCATTTGTAAAAACTAGAATACATCTAAGGTATTAGTAGCAGAGGATCACAATGGCTCCACACCTATGAGCTATGACAGCATAAAATGGTGTTTATCAAAATGAACTCTAAGAAATGGAAATCATACATATTTTTTACTATGCTGTTTGTAATTCTTTCTCTTATTTTCCCTTTGATTTATTCCCTGTTGATATTTTTGATTTCTGTACCCTTTGTCTTGGATATGTTTTTCTGATTTGGGGAAGAGAAGAAGAATCATAGAAACAATGGGACAAAGGATGAACCAAGATAACAATGACTCTCACCTCACACTATATTGGAAATGAAATTTACAACTTGGGGGGAGGGGAGTAAGGGTAGGTGGAAGTAGGAGAAAAATGCAGAAAAAAATGTTAGCCAGACCCTATCTCCAAAACAAGCCTGATTAGAAGTACACACCTATGACCTAAGCAGCTTCAGAGGCAGAAGTAGGAAGTTCATAGTTTAAGGCATCAGTGGCAAAGTTAACCTGACCTAAAAAACGAAAATGCAAAACAGCTGGGTATATCATAGATGGATAGATGGATGGGTGGGTGGGTGGATGGATGGATGGATGGATGGACGGACAAACAGACTGACCAGACTATTTCACTTTAAGTAAGATAATCATGTCTACTATTTAAGAAGAGAACTGTAGGTCTTGAGTCAGGGCCATAAAGAAAACAACACAGGTTAGATGTAGGGAACGCCACTCAAACTTCGTTGGCTCCAGGTTTATTTTCACACATACAGCTCCTGTTATGAAACACTAGCTGGACTGGAACATCCAGGTTCTATCTCCACAATGACTGTGCTCTCATAGCCTTTGTCACTGTGAAACATATTCCCCAATTTGGCCTCTCTGACTTCTCCAGAAGCTGCTACTGAAGAGTTCTTTCCACTTAAGGAACACATCTACGTATTTAGGCACTCAGCAGATAGGACATGCCAGGACATCGATAAGAATCTACACTTGTTCTAATTTAGTAACATGTCAATTCTGTACACTCTGAAAAGTGTTGAGACTAAAGTCATCATGCTTGAAGTGACAAAACCAGGATGTGAACATAGGTCAGTAGCCACATCGAGTGTTCTCTGTGGCATACAAAACAATATATAAAGAAGGCAGGGTTATGATATACAAAATGTCTATTCTAGGACATGCACCTGTCTCACACCTCAAACTCCACAGCAATATTCTAATGCAGTCTTGAACCAGGGCAGTTTATGACAGAGAGAGCAGTCATAAGTCATGAAGACATACAGTAGTCATCAATCATATTTTTAAGACCCCAAAGATAAGCACAGTGCCTCATCCTTCCACAAGGGGAGCCAGAAGCTAGTAGATTCAAGAGAGATTTCCGTAGGAAAACAGCCCTTTCTCAGATATCATCCACAATAAACATGTTTATGAGCAAACACAGTATCAGAAAAGCATATTGTGAGTCTTAGAAATAGCATATGCCTCCTTTCATGGGGGTTGCTATGGTGCAAGACATTCTTTTTTTACTGCATTTCAGAAAAAGGGCTGTGAAGCAAGGGTCTATAACCATCACATAACATAATAAGCAGCAGCAGCAACTTCTGTGCCCCTGACATAAACAGATTCCCTCTGCCTTAATTGAAAATGGAAATGTTACTGCCTTGTGTGTTTTTTCACAATAATCTGAGTCAAATTCTATTCCAGGGAAGAATTCTATGTTTACCATCTCCATATGAGTTCCAAAGATTACAGAATTTATATATTACAAATCAAGAATTCCCCCACCCCACTTCCCAGCCATTCCCAGGAAAGAAGCGATTTCAGGAAAGGCTGTAAATGAAGCAAACCCTGGGAACTGAGGCGTGTGGGAACACCTGTTCTGATATAGAGATTAAACTAAAGCTTTTCTGGAGATGTGGGCCAAAAATAAACAAAAATAAGGAACAGTGACACACTTCCCATAACTTCCCTGAGGTTAGAGAAATCTTGGGTAATTATCCAATCTACTGTATAACTTCAGAGATTCTTAAAATTCTCATATGAAACAAATTTCTAGTTTAAGATAAGCTTGTGAAATTGCTGTTTCCTATTCATTTTAAACCTTTCACATGACCTTCACAACTTGCTGAGGAAGTTACAGGCCTTTCCATACTTCTCCCTCTACTGCAGGCCTGATATACCCCAAATTTAATTCACTCTAAAAATTGATGAGTCTGTGACTTTCATTTTCTATGGCCACATTTTGTCAAAATGCAAGCTTAGAGGTCTTGTTACTCCTTCTGTCTATTCTTCAATAACTGCCCTTCTTGACAGATAGTAAGGCAGGATGTAACCAAACTGCAGTTACATCATTGCAGGATTTCCCAAGTAACTTCCCTTGTTTACCTAGAATATAAGAAAATACCTGACATTTTTATATTCCATTTAAGGTCTAAATTGCCTTTATTATCAATTATGACCATGATATGATGACTGCCTAAAATTCTACTTGAAATTATCAAATGAACCAAAGACATCAAGAAGTTTTGCCATATCCATTTTTTAAAATCTACTATAATACTAGAAGAGGAATATAAATACATTTCTGGGATCATTTCTAAACTTTGTTTCAACTACTAGTATTGCTGATCCAAAGTATATTCACAAACATTAGAAATTAACAATCCCAAACCATAGTCATCTCTAAGGGAAGGAATAATTTTATAAGTTTTCTTAAGAAAAACTAGCCACATCAGTACATTAACATAGAGAGGTTTTCTTGTTAAGTAATTGAATTGAAAATACCACTTTAACTTATTAAAAATGAATGGCTCTTATTGCTTTTCTGATTCATAGTGTATTTATAGAATAGAAAGAAGTGATCTATTTTTACTCCATAACTTGATCCCACTCATTCACTGATGGAATAGATACAATTAATCTTGCTTTCTATCTTATACTTTCCAAAGGGAAAGTCTCATGCTAATTTTCCTCTTCTTTGTGCACTTACTCACTAAATGCACATCTATTACCTCATGCAGTCTACATTGCACAGAGGCCTGGTTTCTCCTTTTTGCTCCAGTCTCTCAGTGCTGAAGTCCTCCGGGAGTCAGTCCCTGGTTTCATCATTAATCATTGTATTCCATCTCATTTGGTGGTTTCACAGTCCTTTGGTTTAGTTGGTATCTACTATAGGCTGATGGCTCCAATATATATGTGTATTGCTGACTTCTTTCCTGAACTCTACCGTGGCAAGTTGCCATCTGCAATGGGATGTCCTACATAATCTCACATTTGTAACATACTAGCAGTAACTCCTAAGAGTTACCAATCCTGTTCCTTCCACAGCCTTCTCCACTTCAGTTGACAACAACAATCATATGACTTTAAAATAGAGAAATTAGCTAAGTGTTTGTGGCTCTCATCTGTAATCCCAGCTATTCAAAAGGCTGAATTCTGAGGATCACAGTTCAAACTCAGCCGGGGCAGAAAGGTCCTTGAGACTCTTATCTCCAATTAATTGCCCAAGAGCCAGAAGTGAAACTATAGTTCCAGTGGTAAAGTACCATCCTTGAACTAAAAAGCCAAGCAAGCGCTCAAAGCTCTGAATTTAAGCCCCAGTACTATGGGCTTAAACGTATACAAACATACAACACATACAAACAAAGAAATTGAATTGTAAGTTAATATGTTTCAAAGATAATCTGTTGATTTATTCGACTTAAATAAGGAGATTCTCTTGGATTATTTGGGTGGGCCAAAATCTTATCACAAGAATCTCCCTGTAAGAAGAAGGGAAGAACAGTAAGAATCAGAGAGAAATCTGAAGATTCTTCTGAACTGTTTTTGATGGTGGGAAGGGATACATTATTTTCTGAAAACTCAAGAAAACAAATTATTCCCTAGAACTCCCAGAAAAGTATACAACCATGTTAACATCGTGATTTCAGCCCATGATAGTTATAAGCATTTCACACCAGCCACCCCAGCCTAGGCTCATCCTGGAAGATCATGAATGCAATCCAGACTTCACAGTGTGGTGCTATCTCAAAATTTTTACAGAAGAACCATTTCACAAACTCTGATTTCCAGAACCTGAAATAAAATTTTTTGCAAAATATATTGTACTCATAAGCTATTTTGTTAAATGGCAACTTCTTCGTACAACTTCTTTAAGGGAATGATAAAAAGAAAAAAATTAGATTGCTCCAACAGAGGTGTGGGGTAACATCAATAAATGTTACATCAACAATGAAAGCCTAATATTCAAGCCAGGCACTGGTGACTCGTGCATGTAATACTAACTCAGGAGGCTGAGATCTAAGGATCACAATTTGAAGTCAGCTTAGGCAGGAAAGTTTGTGATACTCATATCAACAAATAATCACAGAAAAATCTGGAAATGGAGCTGTAGCTCAAGTGGTAGGGCACTAGCTTGAGCAAAAAAGTTCAGGGACAGTACCCAAGCTCCGAGTTCAAGGCCCACAGCCAGTGCACGCACATACATACAGACACACACAAACAGACACACACACACACACACACACACACACACACACACACGAATCCTAATATTCAATAAATATTCAACTACACCAAATTCAATATAATTTCAACCAATACCATAAAACAAAGTGAAGGCCATCATTCCTCTCATTTTGCCTTGAAAATGTTAAAACTTTGGAGAGTACATTTCTGTATGCACTTCTAAAGTTTTGTGTAAATAAAAATAGTTATCTATAGATATGTGTGTGATGTTGAAACCTGATATATTGTTCTATGATATTGCAGAAATACTTTCTTTGCAGTGTCAGAAGTTACCTCAGTATTTTAATACACACTGACAAAGTAATACTAAGTCAAATACTTAATTTACTAAACATAAAATCTCTATTAGATTTTGACATCAATATATTTGGGTGTAATCAATATATTTGGGGGTGGTGGCATTTTATAAATTTCTGCCTGCTCATGTAAAAAAAATCATTACAAATAAAAAATTTTATATAATTTATGTAAATAATCCCCTTTACATGAATTTTATTTGATAATATCCATATTTATTATTTAAAATTCCAAACAGTGGGAAAGCATATAGCAAGAAACATTTCCTTCTTTTTTTATGAGGCCCTTAAATTTTTCCTAGGGTAAGACACTATTAACAGTTTATGTAGTTTATATTCTTGCAAAAATGTGTGAAGTATATATTTTAACCCAAGTGAGTTAATTTTTATCAACATTTCCAGCTTTTTTTAAGAAAGTAGAATCAAGTTCTTGATTATTATTAGAAATTATTTATTATAATGTTTAATAAAGACAATTGTGATTCATCCTTTGTAAAGTATTAAAGCCTTCTAATTTAGAAAAACTCCATTAATATGAACAGTAAATAGAATATCAGAAAAATAAAAGTGTTAAATATAGACAGACATCAAAATGTTTGTATTTTAGAAATATGCTTTTTGTTATTGCTGAAATGAGAAATTTAAAAGAAAAAGAAAACTAGCATCAGTTTCTTAACAACATATCATTTATTTGTGAAAACATGAACTTCACCAGTGCCAGAAGCAGATTCCATGACATTTTTTTCTAAATGTTAAATGACACAGGCAGCAATAAAATGTTCTCAGAAAAAAATATGTCACAGAAAGATATGACAATTTTGACGAATGATGACAAATTGTGATGTAGAGTAGTGATTTGTAAGCAGCTGTGTTCAAAAGCATTTATTTTAATGATTTTTGCCAAACGCCATTTTAGGGAGGGATTTTATATGACATTACTAACCAACAAAATTACAGCTTCATTGAAAGCTAAAATAGAAATATAGTTAGTCTTAAATCATATTTTTACATAGAACAGGAGTGCTTTCTATACCCAGTCAGTTTCACAAATTGGTAAAGATAGATCTCACATGACCTAGCAGTAGGGATACATCAAAGACAAATACAAACATATGTTGACATGAAAATTTGTACATGAAGGTCCATAGCACCATTATTTAAATAGAAATACAATTTTAAAAGTTGGATCAATCCAAATTGCAGACAATGGTATACAATGCAATGAAATGTTATTCAAAAATCAAAAGGAATAATGATATATGCTACTGCATGATAAATCTGGAAAATACTCCTAGCCAAGGATACCAGTCATGAAAGTCTGTATTATTCCCTGCCTAGGAAATGACCACAATGGATAAATTTATGAAGCCCTAAATTAGAGAAATTATTACCCATTTCTGGAGGTACACAGTTGTGTGAAGTAACTGACAATGGACATGAAAATATTAGGAAATGAAAACGTTATTAAGAAATTTCTCATGATGATGGTCATAAGATTGTGAATATGTAAAACCACTGAATTACACTCTAAGTAGGAGAACTATATAATACAGGAATTATACCTCAATAAAGCTATTTAAATGTCACTTTAAAAGGTCAGCTATTATGCAGCTATTTATAATGTGCAAACTTTTATAGAGTATAAAACCCTAATTCCCAAAATATACTTGTTAGTGGTCCCAAATGTTATTTCATTTCCTTTCATTAAAACATCTGCTTATCATACTATAAATACAAGTAGTGAAAGGAAGAAAATGCTCCTAAAATTAAATGGTGTTTTCAAAACAGATTTCTCCTTAATGTATTCAGTTTGGATATTTTGCATGTGAATTACCTTCACTGCCCATTAGCCCTGGCTGAATTGGAATCTCTAATCTGTATTCCCCCACCACAAATGCATACTAATGGACTATTTCACCTTTCAGCCCAAATATGGTGGACTAAATTATTAATATAGGAGCTTGAATTTTGAAATAAAATTATGGAAAAAAGGTACAACTAAGAAGAAAAAATCATCATGAAAAACAAGTACATGAAGTTTCATGGTGTTATTTTTTTTAATGGGGGGGATATTCTTGAATTTGAACCCAATGCTTCACAGATGCCATGCAGAAGCTATATCATTTCAACCATATTCCCAGCTCTTTTTTGCTTTATTTCTCAAATCAGCTTTTGTGCTTTTTGTCCAAGTCTACCTAGAACCATAATTCTCCTACCTCTGCCTCTCAAATAAGTGGGATTACAACTGTGCACCAGTACACTCAGTATGATTTTAGAATGGAAAACATTTCTGGAGGTTCTTCCAAGTTGAGGATTTCCTCACTGTTCAAGAATTAACTCGCTGAATCTCATGATACTCTATGTTACTCTTATTAATTTGGCTATTTGTAGTCCTGCTAATTTAAAATGTATGGTCATTTTGTTTTTTTTTAATTTTATTTTATTGCCAGGGTGCTGTACAGAGAGGGGTTACAGTGACAAATACTTAGCCATATATACTCGTAATAAAAGTGAATTAAAGGGTTTGACTTTGTTTTACGAACAATTTTCTTTTTTTTTTGTCAGTCCTGGGCTTTTAGCTCAGGGCCTGAGCATTGACCTTGGGCTTTCTCAAGGCTAAAGCTCTACCACTTGAGCTACAGCACCAGTACCAACTTTTCTATGTATGTGGTACTGAGGAATCAAACCTGGGTCTTCATGCATGCTAGGCCAAACTCCTGGCCCCTTACAAGCAAATTTTTTCATATATTTTTACTGTAACTAATAGAAGGGTTATATTATATTCTCCAGATAGATGGTGCACTGCTTCACAAACATTGATACCCTTTCTCATGCCTTGGTCCCCATTTCCCTCCCCCACCCCTGCCCCTCATCTTGTTTTCCCCCCTTCCCTATCCTATTTCAAATAACCTAATAAACATATATGCAGTATATCAGATAACAAGGTAAAATACTGCAACAACATGAGATAACCAACGGGCAGCAAAAGAGATATAACATAGTACATTAAGGCCAACAATCACACCTTATATGGCTTTTTAGAAACAAATTTTTAAATAAATACATTTACAGGAATTAAAAGTGCTCTTTGTTACATCATCTAAAACATTTACTCATGATCACTAATTTATATATAGCATGTGGGAGAAAATTTATCTGTCTCTATTATTTTAAAGCTGGTAAGGTTGAACCTAGCAGTGGTCCTCAAATCTATGCACTTCAAAATCACCAGGAAGGCTTGTTTAAAATGACGCTGCTGGACCTCTATCTTAGTCTATTCCTGCTGCTGTATCAGAAATCTGAGGGAGGGTGATTTATAAAAACAGAAATGCATTCCTTAAAGTTTTGAAGGCTGGAAAGCCTAAAATACAGGTATGAGTGTCTAGTAATGGCATCCCTTTGCTTCTGAGATGATTCCAGGCACAGGGTAGAAGAGATGGAAGAGAAAAGAAACCAAGGTATTTTCCTTCTTTTACACAAGCTACATGCAGAAGGATGGAACTTCCATCCCAAAGACTCCAGCTTTTAATATTGTAGCACTGTTAATAACCACAACATGAATTTTGGAGGAAGCACTCACTATCAAATAATTGCACCCTTCTCTCAAAGCTTCAGTGGATCCAGGACCTAGCAAATAGCCAAGTGCTTCAGGTCCATTAACTATTCTTTAAAAATCCTGATCACTAATTCACCCAATTCTAATATTATAAATTCTTTTCTATAAAGATCAGGAGTTCTTGACCAATAAAAATTACACTTTAGATTGCTGGATACTGTGGTTTAAGACTATAATTCTAGCTATGTGAGAAGTAGAAACTGGGGAGCCACAGCTTCAGGCCAGTCAGGCATAATTAACCAGTGGCTGAGCACAGTGGTGCATACCCACCATCCCATTTAAGGGGAACCCAGTGGCAGGGTATGCTGGTCCAGGCCTGTCATCCCCAACATTATAACGAAGCACAAGTAGGAAGACAGCAGCCCAGGCTTTTCCCAGGCATAAAGCAGTGAAACTCTAGCTCAAAAATAACAACAAAAAAGGACTAGAAAGGTGGCTCAAGTGGTCGAACACCTGCATACAAAGTCTGGGGCCCTGGTCAATCCTCAGTATTGGGGAGGGGGAGAGGAGAAAGCTATACTTTAAAAGTTTTACATTATTAACACTGAGGTCTGGGGCATGGCTCAGGCTAAGAGCAAGCCTGTCTAGCAAGTATAAGCTTCAGAGGGCAAACCCCAGACCAACAAAAGAAACTCCAAAAGTATAGCATTCAGCACCCACTCCTTCCCACATATACAGCCTCCTCCAGCACTGACATAGGGGTACATCTGTTGTCAAAACAAACCTACACTGACACTCCATCACCATTCAAAATCACAGTTCACACTTGTGTCCACTCTGTGGTGTGCATCCCATGCACACTGAATGTGTAGGGATGTGCATCCATCCGTTGGGAGTCATAAAACTATGTAATTTCTATGCTCAAAGGTTATATTCATCCTTTTCCCCTCCCCCACCACTGAACCTTCACAGCCACTCGTCCCTTTAATCACTAAATAGTTTTTACCTTTGCTAATACTAGAAAGTTGGAATCAGAGTAATATGTAGTATTATGCATTTAAGGCTTCTTCAGGGCTTTGCATGGCTCATTTTTTTTAGCACCAAACAATAATACCATTGTCTGGCAATACCATAGTTTGCTTGCTCATTTCCTTTCTGAGGAATATTTTGGAGGCTTCCAAATTTTAACAATTAGCAATAAACATTTTATGAATAACCATGTTCAGGTTTCCTGTGGACATTAGTTTTCAGGTGAATACTAAAAAGATGATTACAGAGGTATATGGAAAAAATACATTTAGTCTTGGAAAGGAAAAACTTCTCACTAAAATTCCCCTCTATTACTTCACTGTGATAGAGCTAAGTTAGGCTCTGTTATAACCATAACAGGTTAAGCTCTGGTAAAATAGCTTCTCCTAAGAACAGGTCTAGTTAAGAACAGAAAGCTGGTATATCTCAAAATAGTTCCTATTTTGTTCCCTCTTCTATAAGCCAGAGATAATTCTCCACTACTCTTGATGAGGACCTGACAGTACACCCAGAGACAAAACTCAGATTAAGTGTACTGGCCCCCCTGTGCTAAATATTATCGTCAGTTTTGTTTCTCGTAATTCACTGGCCTGTCTTAAGGTTTTTTTTAACACAATTGTACCTCAAACTAATATGCTGTTTAGCCCATGTTCGCTGAGGTTTATACCCAATCTGTTTTATGCAATTGCTTTTCTCCACTCCATATGATGCCTTTGAGATGTAGCCCTGTGGTTTTTACCAATGGTTCATTGGCTTTCATGGATGGCTAGTATTGCATTTATGAGAAAACAGCATTCAATTTGTTTTCTGACTCTTCAGATTGAAATAACTATAGATCTTTAAAATTGAGGAAAGAGTAGACAGAGGTCCTTCATCAAATATCCCCAATAGTTGCATCTTATCTAGTTATATTACAAAATCAAAAGTAATCTCTGGCTGGGTGCTGGTGGCTCATGCCTATAATCCCAGCTCCTCAGGAGACTCACAATCTGAGGTTTGTGGCACCCAAACAGTAGAGAAAAAGAAAGTCCGTGAGATTCTTATCTGCAGTTAAGCACCAGAAGATTGGAAGTTGCACTTTAGCTCAAAGTGATACAGCACTAGCCTTGAGTGAAAAAGGTTAGGGCAGGCAGTACCAGGCCCTGAGTTCAAGCTCCATGCCAACCAAAATCAGCAGCAGCAGCAGCAGCAGCTCAACATCAGTGGCTCACATCTGTAATCCTATCTACTCAGAGACTGAGATTTAAGGATTATGGCTCAAAGCCAGCCCATGCAGAAATTAATTACCATCAAAAAATACTTAACCATGAAAACAAAAAACATATCCAACTGGAGCTTTTGGGTAGAGCACTAGTGAATGTAGAATTTAGTAGGGAAGATAGGAGGATGAAAAGCAGACCTTGGACTTTGGGGTAGTGACACTATTCTGTTCTGAAACTAAAATTGTGGACTTGTGTCATTATCTATCATTATCTGTTTGTTAACACACATAGATGGATGGTTTGACACAGAGGGAACACCAACAGCAACTCTTTTTCCAAGGAGATCCTGAAAAATAGTGGGCTAAAGGGTGTCTTCAATTTGCCAAAATAAATCAAAGTGCTTCCCACAATGGCTACAACAAATAGCCTTCTCTCTATAAGTCCATACATATTTGAGTTGTCACCCATCTCTGCAGTGGGGGGTCACAATAGCTGTAGCTGTTATTGGTGTCATTTTTTCAATATAGCTGCAAAATAGCCTGCCCATGGTTCAAATTTCAGTTTTTTTTAATCACTGTATGGTATCTCATGATGGAACCATTTGTAAAATATTGTTTCAAGTCCTTTGTCCACTGTCTTTGAGTTACTAGTCTTTTCTTTTCCATATATTTTTATTGTAATTAATAGAAAGGTTAAATTATATTCACCAGATAGAGGTATATTTCTTCACAAACATTGATACCGTTTCTCATGTCTTGTTCCCCATTTCCCTCCCCCAGCCCCTCATCATGTTTTTCCCCCTTCCCTATCCTATTTCAAATAACCAAATAAACATATATACAATATATCAGATAACAAGGTGAAATACTGTAACAATATGAGCAAAAGAGATGAGAGATAACATAGTACATTAAGGACAACAATCACTCATTATATGGCTTTTGTTTCTATATCCTGGAGGCCCTTTCATTTAGTGTCACACTATATGGCCTTATGTATCTAGGTTTTGCTCTATTGTAAATCTCTGCTAGGAGAGCCCAAGGTTTCTACTGATTTTGACAAATGAGGGAGACTATTTGGCCTATGTTCCTTTGAGTCTGGCTTACTTCACTTTATATGATTTTTTCTAAGTCTTTCCATTTCCTTACAAATGGGGCAATGTCATTTTTTCTGACAGCAGCATAGAATTCCATTGTATATAAATACCACACCTTATTGATCCACTCATCAACTGAGGGACATCTAGGTTGGTTCCATATCTTTGCTATGGTAAATAGTGCTGCAATGAACATCGTTGTGCTAGTGGATTTGAGTTACTGGTATTTTTTAACATGGACTTTATTTTTTATCATTTATCCTTTCTCAATAATGTATGTGATATAGTGTCTCTTCCTCATTTTGGAATTTGTCATTGAGTCTCTGATGAATATGGAAGTCATTTGCTAAAGCTAACTCTTCCTGAGTAACTCATGCTTATTTTATCATTTTTAAATTCTTCATCACCTAAGGTCAAAATATATTTTCTCCCATTCCTTTTTTGCCTTATAACCTAAGTTGATGTTTTTCTTAGGTGACATAAGGTAATGCCCCTTTTTGTACCTATATAGCCATCACCACATCACTTATTGAAAGGCCTTCCTTTTTCTACTTATCTTCAGAGTTAAGTCTTTAAAAAGAATATTTTTATAAATGTATGCTCTTGGACTCTGTCTTTTATTCTAATCACTGATTTTCTATTTCTACATAATTCCATAGTCTCTATTGCTATACGTTTATACTAGTTTAATATCTAGTAACCCTCACCACTCATTCTTCCTTCTAAAGTTAAGAATCAGCCTGGTGTGGAAAAGAAAAAGGCATAGGAATTTTCATCTTAGTTTCATAAAATTTCTAAAACCATTGGCAAGAATCACCTCTTTTATCCATTGTGATTATTAATAAATATGATTTAGTTTTCCATTCATTTAGGCTTACTTTGGTGTTTCATTTTTCATTTTAATCCTGGAAGAGGTCTCTGCTTTTTTATTAGAGTTTCTTATACTTTAAGTACTCTATATTTTTGATAATACTATTAATAGTATTTCATTGCCTCTCCCAATTATTCATTACAGAGTCCAGTAATGCAGTTGAGTTTATATACTGATATTGTCTGCAGGATAGTCACTCAGCTCCTTTAATCATTTCAATATCTTATCTGTAGATAATTTTTGCATGCTCTTCTACATACAAAATACCCTATCTGATGAGTAGTGGCACTGATTTTTAACAATGCTAAGAACTACTCCATTTCTTTCTTATTGTTCTAGCTAGGAATTTTTCTCTAATAATTTATAAAATTGTTATCTTGTTAAGGTGTGTGTGTTTGTGTGTGTTGGTACTGAAATTTCAATATATGGACTGGACACTGTCCCTTATCTTTATCACTCAACACTAGTGGGTAACCGGAGATAAGAGTCTCACAGCCTTCCCTGCTCAGGCTAGCTTTAAATTGCAATCCTCAAATCTCATCCTCCTGAGTAGGGCACTTTTAGCTTGACTCTAATTTTTTAAAAGAAATGGTTGAATGTTTCATCATTAAATAGCATGATTCTCAATGGCTCTACTCTTGAAACAGTTTGTTGATTTTGCATTATAAATGGATTTGAATTACATATAATGCATTTTTGATATTCACTGAGTATTCACTCAATCAAAATTTGATGGGGCACTTAAAATATACCATACTGTTCTAGATCATCGCCCAGTGGGAAAAACAGATAAAAGCCCTTGCCCTCAGGGAGTTTGCTTTCTATTAACAGAGAGCAAGCCAAAGAAATAAAAACAAAATGCATTGATAAACACAAAAATACAAATGAAGGGAAGGGAACAGGTAGTATTGCTGAAGAGTGTATAGATGTTTAAAAATACACCTAATAATAATTAAGTGTAGCAATACTGTTAACCCTGACTGAGGAGATGGCACTGTGGAATGACCTTGAGGAGGCAAGAATAGGAGATATCTAGGACAAGAAGCTTCAAAGCAGAAGAGCAAGAGCAAAGATAAATAGGACTAAAAGGCAATACAATGTTTTGAAACCAAATTTTAAACAGGAAAAACTAATTTATTGCAGGTTCACTAGGAAATATAAATGTTAATCTAAACTTATTTATTTCATATCATAAAGTCAAAAGAAAAATCTCCCACTGAATGAATAGCAAAAATAGTTGAAAGCACAAATCTAAGTACTATATAAGCAGTGTTCTTGACAAAAGTTTAAGACAACTGTTTCAATATATTGAGAATACAAAACAATAGGTAATACAAAATAATCTTGCTGTTTATTCAAAATAAATGTCATTGGAGATGTTTAACACAGCTGACACAGACAGAACAAAAAATAAGCATGAGAAAGTCATAAATGAAAAAATTAAAGTACAAACAAATAGCCCCAGAGCAAAATAGTACATCAAGCATTTATAAAGATAATCCAAACAAGAGCCAGAAAATGCTTAAACTCTGTGGTCACAAACATATTTTATAGTGCATTAGAGTTAGTAAGTGTGCATGGGGGGGAATAGGTCAAAACAAGGTTATCTGGTATATTTATGCAGTTTTTTCGTACAGACTTTTCAAATGTTACTGTGAATTATGAATCACAAAAGTGTTTCAAGGGGCTAAGGTGAGGAGGAACAGCAAATAAGCATGTTCAAGGATGTGGCCTGTCCTATGCCAACTTGACCATGGAACCCTTTATTTCACGCAAAAATAAAGCAGTGCTGGAAAATGTGTCCTGAACAGCTAATAGGGTCAGATGAAAACACATTAAAGATTAAAGCATTTAAAGGTTGCTAAATATATAAATAAACATATAACAAATTAAAAGACTTTTCTGGTTGTTGGGTTTGGGCAGAAGGATAATAAAGTGTTCTCTTTCTCTGTCTCTGTCTCTGTCTCTCTCTCTCTCTCTCTGTCTCTGTGTGTGTGTGTCTCTCTCTCATTTATCATACATATAAAATTAGCCAGAAATTCAGTGATCTCAAATGAGTATATTGACAAAGAAAACATAGTAAAGAGAATGAATCTAAAGGCCATCATATATATATATATACATATATATATATACACATATATACATATACATATATAGAAAGAGAGAGAGAGGATATTTGGACACAACTTATAATGTGAAGTATATAATCTAAATCCACTGAATCTGAGATAGTTTCAAAGGATATGTTAGACCGTAACTGACAAATGAAAGTAAAATATGTCACCAGATTAAAATGGCCCCTAATCTGGAACTCTATGTGATCTTGAGAGCACTCAGAAGTAAGTGAGAAAAGTTACATAGTCCAATAGCCCAAGGATGGACTGCAGATAGCACTAAAAAAAAATCCAATAGCCTAAAATTCATCATGGAGAGGCTAGAAGTACCATTGTAATGGAATTTCTAATTAATAAGAGGCTCTGATCTTGAATCAAGCCTAATCTCATAGGAAACACCACAGATAGAGCCATAGAATCTATTGCTACTTACATTGGCATACACAGGTCCTAAAATTGAATGGGCAGATTCTCCATGTAAATATATACAGAGACATAGTGGGGAAAAAAATCTACTTAAAAAAATAGTCAATGAAGTGAGGCAGTTTTTCACTCTCTTTTGTGGTTATCTGATATGCAAAGTAATTTACAAGGGAAAAAAATGATTTCCCTCCATTCTAAAGGCTAGGAAGTGCAAAGACATTAGTCATAGGATGAGGGTACAAAGAGAGCAGGCGACCACAAGATCAAACCTCTCTTCCCTCCTGCCAAAGACACTAGTCACAAAATAAAGACCCTGCCTCACGGTTCCACTGAACTCTGATAACCTCCTAGAGGCCCCCCATCAAATACTATCAAACTTGAAACTAAGGATTGAGTTTCCCCATACAGCCACTCCTGGAGGACACATACCCCCACTGTAGCAGGCAGGAAGTAGCATTTATTTAGAAATGCAATATGCATTCAGACAACATTCTTAAACAAAGGCTTTAAATATTAAATTCCTATCAAAAGAGATACTCTGGCCCAGATAGAAAACTGGCTTGGTAGCAGAAAACAAATGGAAGACTTAAGCAAAATATTCAACATAGCTCATCTAGGGATTTCACTGTGAAACCAGTCTCATTTCCATACTCTTGAAAATGGAGCACACAGCAAATGTTCAGTTTTAGACATGAGTAGTGAAATGCCAGCTTAGCAGGGATAAGCCAATGGAACATTACGTGGCACTAGCAACAGGGCATCACACACATACAAATAGATGCACACACACACACACATACACACACACACACACTCAGGGAGAGTGACCTTGTGTCACACATCTTCTAAAGTATTTTACATGCAGAATCTTCCTTAGTCTTTACAACATCCTATAGACTAAATCATCATTTCATTCTACAAGTTGCCAGAAAAGTAAAAGCTTAGAGAGAAAGGTATCTCTCCAAAGATAGTATAGGCAAATAAAATAGGTAGCTACTACACTACAGCACTTGGTGATGACCTCACAATCTTTGTTTTTAATTACTGTTCTTAAATATGAGCATTCATCAAAGTCCACGTATCAAAGAGAAGTGGTGGGAGAGCCCTTTCCCCAGCATTTCTAGGAAGGTTCTGGGTAGGGCCCAATTTTTATTCTTAACAAGTTGGTGCTGTGGCTAAACGGTTAGATTCTGAGATCTATTTATTCTACTAAAGTGATCTAAAGTCACTGGTGACAAAATGGAAAAGAAAAGTTATATAGTAAGACTGACCCTCAGGTCCCTGAGATGAAGAATCTTTGGTGAAGAAAGTTGGCATGGCGGCACTCTTTACCATAGCAAAGATATGGAACCAACCCAGATGCCCCTCAGTTGAATGGATCAGCAAGATGTAGTATTTATACACAATGGAATTCTATGCTGCTGTCGGAATGAATGACATCATCCCATGTGTAAGGAAATGAAAACACTTAGAAAAAATCATATAAAGTGAAGTAAGCCAGACTCAAAGGAACATAGGCTCAATGGTTTCCCTCATTTGTCATAATCAGTAGAAACCTAGGGCTCTCCTAGCAGAGATTTGCAATAGAGCAAAACCTAGATACATAAGGCCTGAAAGGACCTTCAGGATATAGAAACAAAAACCATATAATGAGAGAGTGTTATCCTTAATGTACTATGTTATCTCTCATCTCTTTTACTGTCTGTTGGTTATTTCATATTGTTAACAGTATTTTACCTTGGTATCTGATATATTGTATATATGTTCATTTGGTTATTTGAAATAGGATAGGGAAGGGGGAAAACAAGATGAGGGGTGGGGTGGGGGGAGGGAATGGGGACCAAGACTGAGAAAGGGTATCAATGTTTGTGAAGTGATATACCTTCTATCTGGTGAATATAATGTAACTCTTCTATTAATTACAATAAAAATATATGGAAAAAAAGAAAGTTGGCATGGCTGAAAGTCAAACTGTATGACTATACATTTGGGATCAAGCTAAGATCATGGAGGTCTTTTTCTTCAAGAGAAGCAAACAAGATCTCAGACAGCTTGAAATTATTCAATCTATCCTTGAATATACATTTAGAGGCAAAAGGATACCCCATTCTCAGTCTCTCCCAAGCCTCTTGAGTACCTACCACAAATTGTATCCACCTATAATTCCAGTGTCTGAAGTTCCTTTCACAGAAAACAAAATATTTCACATTACAATGAGAAATGAAGGAAAATAAGCCCAGAAATAGGGTATAGTTTTATTAATGGCTCCCATTCAAAATGTAAATTGCTGCTTATATGTCAGCCATGAGAATAATGTAATGTGACATACCTCATTTTCTTAAAATTGTAAACGTTCAGTTTTATCACTGTAAGAAAGGACATATGGGCTTATAGAAAAGGCACAAAATTTTTGTACAAGAAATCTTGTTTTTGGAAATAAATGACTTCTGACAAGCCATTTTCTATCTCCATAAAAGCTTACTTTTTCTAATACAAGGTGCTACTACAACTTAGGGGAATAATGCATTTTCTACATACTAGTCCTAGAAGTACATCCAGTATAATGGTATACTTATAAAGAAGAGATATCTTCTAGACCCAAGAGAACACGAGTTTCAAGTTGGAAATGGGGAATTTCATGAATGAGCTGGTACTGTGTCATAGCTTTTTGGTCAACTTGCTGAAAAATAATCTAGAATTTAAAAAGAATAAAAATAATTTAGGATTTAGGCAAAGTTTGATTGGATCGATAGAACTGGGCAGAAATAGTATATCTACCAATGCTCAGTAAAGCGAGATCTCACAACAGAGATTGCAATTAACATGTTCATGTTGTTTACTGCTACTACTATTAAAGAAGTAACAGGCATCACTGTGTAGAAACCAGAGAGACCAGAAGTAGAAACTATCAGAACACAGTTTCTGGAATCTGATCAGCACCCACAATCCACTGTTGCTGGAGATAGGCAAATACGGTTTATATATTCTAGAACCCAGAGGCATCTGTCGTACAAGTATGGAAGAGAATCTGTGTTTTTCTGCAGTCCAAAGCACCTGGAGTATTTTGCACATATGAACATTTAAAACATGTTTCATATGTTTATAGAATATTAGAGATGGAAGGCTTAATGAGCATCTAATTCAACCTTACTTAGTGAGACACCAGTACTGCAGACTAATGTGGCTATACTAGTTTCCAAACTGTCTCAGTTCTTCTTTAAATACTAAAAGAACAAGAGTAACAAAACAAAATTTCTATGTCTCAAGTCCTGTGAACTGTCAAGCATCCATACTGACAGCGGGAAATGTAAAATATTCCTTTAAAATGTTTTCTTCAATGATTGATGAAGATAAAAATGTTCAATCATTTAAAGGGATATGTTTCTTCTCTCTGGAAAATTAATCCAAAGTACCTCATTACCTGAGGATGCCAACTAAATGAGTCATCATAACAGTTAAATTACTTTTTCTTGTCAGTATGTTCAGTTTAATTATCTCATTTTTTACCCTACATACTTACCTTCCTCAAGAAATCAGCTAACTTATTTGACAAAAAGAACCAAGTGTTCATATAAATTACCAAGCATTAAGTCATCATTTTCACTGAAAATTCATAGAACTCTACTTTCTCCATCTGAATGTTTGGACAATATAACTTGCATATGCAAACAGGTACTGTGAACAACAAATGAATACATAGCAAGAGTTTTTAGCTCATTTCCCCTGGTAATCTGTCATCTTTCCTAAATGCAAAATAAGCTAGAAAGTTTCCAAACACACTTTTTATCCCCAGAAAACCATGAATTAAGTCCAAAGGAAGTTGTTGCCGTAGAAAATACTTTTTAAAACTCAAGATAAAATAAAAGAAGTTTAAGATTTTAGCTCCCCTGAGTGGGGTGTCACTTCTCCACACTGACCCCACAAACTCCTTTCCATCTATCAGTATCAGGGAGGTATTTACAAAACATAGTTTGGGTCAAGCTTCATAGTTTACCTATGAATCTCACATTTGGGTTCTCTTTCCCTGTCCATCTCTGTCACAAGAAAGGAAGGGAGAAAGAGAGAGAAAAGAAGGGAGGGAAGAAAGAGGGAGAGAGGAAGAGAAGGACAATTCTCAGCTTGTTTAGTAGTACATTTCTGCCAATAATCCATTTCCTGCTTATTATCTTTTGATATCTTCCTGATGTCAAATCAGGAGGTAATGGAATGGAAATGAATGTCTATTTTTAAATGACCTAAAAGCAAGACTCATTAATGATTTTTGATGGAAAGGACAAAGTCTTGTGGACAATGTAATAAAAATAAAAAGAAAGGCTGAGGTCCCTGAACCTAGGCTGTGGACAAGAAGTAAACTGAATGAGCTTATGAACAAAACAAGGAAATGGAACTTGCCCAAAGTGATGACATTAATTAGCAAGGACTCGGTGCTGTATGATTTACTTTAAGTTCCTAAACTACTAACATGAAAAAAATCACAAGTTGCAGCCCTATAAGAAAATAGGCTAGAAGTTGAATGCCATAGCTCACACCTGTAATCCTAGCTCCTTCTAAGGTTGAGATCAGAGAGGATCATAATTCAAGGCCAGCCCAGTTCAAGATCTCATCTCCATCGATAGCTGAGGGGCGCTGAATGTCCCTATTTTCCCAGCTCCAGTGGAAGGACAAAGGTGCAAGAACAAGGTGCAAGTGTGCTATTTATTTCCAGCTACATGGGGAAGCATAGCAGAGGGATCACAGCCCAGGCCAGTCTATATTGAAACATAGGGATAACGGGGACTAGAGGAGTGGCTCAAATGGTAGAGCCTAGCAAGCACAAGGCTAGCTTATAATATATATCTGCTACTTCCTTGAATATATAGATCTATTACTCAGGGAAGTGGCAGGTAAATACTGATGGCAAGGTAAAAAGGACTTCTGAGTTGCCTGCTAGAAAGCCAGTCCTCCAACCTGACTTCTCTCTCCTTCTACCACTAAAGTGGCTCCAGTTGACAATTTTCTAATCATCTGGTTTTGGTCGGTGATACAGTACTTTCTGATCCACTGAGTTTCACAATAACCTGAAATTAGAGTCCCTCTTCTAAATAGTACTCTTGGTACAGTGTCTACTATGACACCATGATATGAATGTGTAAGACAAAGAGGTGCCTCTCCTGCAAACCATCCATCCTGGAAAAAAATGTCTAGGGAGATATAAAGAAAGCCAGCTAGCACTCAGGATTTCTGTAACTAGGGTATTTCTCCACAAAAACAAAAACTCAGTCTATTAACCCACTTCATCTCAGCCACTGAGCAAACATAAAATTGAAATAAATTTTGGTTACTGCCAAGCTGGGATCTATCTAAACCAATGGTCCACAAATAAGAGATTCTACAACCCATTATCCTATTCTACTACATTCTTTTCAATCCTGAAAAGTATAAAACCTGCTAGCTTTGTTATTTCTTATTTGTATAGAGAGACATTTTAAACGCCCCCCTTTTCTAAATGTCATAATTCATTCATGACCTTGAAACATGACCATTCTCCTAATAGAAGAATCAGATATGAATTTGATATACATTATTGCCCAGAAACAGACACAGGAAACATATCCATCTTCCACAGTCTATCCCCAATAGGAGAATAGCTGAAAGCTCAAAATTCTGAGATTTGCAGTATCTTTTCAGGATTTACTTTTAGGTTACATTCAGTTCATTTCCCCTGCTTTTCAGATATAGTAGCCTGTGAGCTTATAGCAAGCAGAACCCTCAGAGCAGAGTTCAATGTCAAAGGGAGTCGAAGTTTCCTGAAATGACAGAGTGCAGTGTCCTTGCAGTCTACCCTTTTCTGATGGAATCTCACCACCATTCTGCTTACAGTGTCTCTCCAGCCATGCTAACATGGGCCATTACTTCTCCTGCTACCTTTACACTGTATCATGTACATTCACAGACACTGCTCCCCTGCAGAAGCCTTGGCATAAGCACAGCACTATCACACATATCTCTTGTCCATCTTTTCTAAGTAGGCATCACTAAAGATGTATCCATGGTGCCCCAGAATACACTAGCCTTGTCCTAAGTTAACATAACGATCTGACAAAAGGACCTACTCAAGTGTAGGTCAGATGCCCCGCCCTCTGGCACTTACTACATTGAGAAAATCCACAAATGTAGAAGCAGGGTCTTTTCTTGTGTCCTAATGCCTAAAAATTGTTTAATTAATACTTGTTAAATTAAATTGTTAAATTATGGATGGTCAAATAGATGGCAGACAGAAAGACAGATACATAGACTCACTAATTAGATATTGCGACTCCGGTAGAAGATAAGGACGACCCCTAACCAAATAGAAAGGAGGCCAATTCCTAAAACAGATTTCCACAATCTTCTAATGGTCCCCCAACCTACGTTCATATTGGGGTGAGTTGCTAAATAGTCAGTTCCCAAAGTAAGGAAAACCTCAATGAATGTCGGCCAAAGAAACTACTTTTCTTCATCTGTAGTCTTTCTTTTTTCCCTTAAGAATGATTACTCAGTTTTTCAAAGATTACCCCTATTACCAGAGTACTTACATTTTGTCCAGTCACCTGACTCCCAGAAAATTCTAATCCACAAAAAGTAGACCACTTCTGCACTTTAGTCAATGTCAGGGTAGAAAATAAGGAAGGAAGCCTTAGAACAGAGTTGAGCTTTCCTAGAAAACAATATACAGCAAAGAAATAGCTGCTTTGGTTTTGTTTTTGTCATCATTGTCATTTTATCTTGATTTTATTCAGAGCTCATAGCCTGAAGAAGATAAAGCAGGTAAAATTCCTGCAAGCCCACCTCCACTCCACGCCAGCTGCTTATACCCAAGAGGCTTTACCATCGCTTTGCTCATAGCTCAACCCTCTGGCTGCTACAGGGTGGCATTTTTCCTGAAGTTTACGCTAATGCAGCAGTTAAAACCATCTGGAAGGATTCTTGGTTCAATCAATGGTGTTTTATTTTCCAAAAGAGGTTCTCCTTCTACACAAGCACAGTCAGAGACACATTTATAAACAATATTTCAATTGCAAACAATGTGACTGAAGTCCCAAATGGCAAAAAGATGATAAGGAAATTATCCAGAGGCCCCAGAGGTGACGCTAGAGGTGGAACTGAAATTTCTTTCAGCAGTATTCATGCTCTGCTGCTGCTCCTGCAGCACGGGAAATTCATTTGAAAATGGAGTAAATTAGTAGAATTAAACAGATGGGAACCCTGGTTCATATCACACCACCTCATTAATGTATTCAGGATGAGTGCTGTGTAACAAAACAAAACCACAAGTTTCTTTTTTTTAAGTCACAAAGAAATCTTTTCTATAGTGGCCAAAATGAGAAAAACTGAATAAAGATTGCTTACATTAAGGATTGCTTTTCAGATGCAAATCTGAACTAAAAGTAATCAAGTGGTTTTTTTTTAAGTTACACATGAAATAACTCTTTCTGCTGTGTCTATCAAATCATTCCTTCCATAGCTCTTCCCTCTGAGAGATATCTAAAATAGATTGGCTGGAATTCATTCAAAGGCTTTCTCAGTCTCTGCTCTGCTCTGTTCGGCCCACTTTCCCTAAGTCACCATTCATCCTTGTTCTGAATGGCCCACAACTCCACCCAAATGATCTGGTTTCTGTCTAGGTCCAAAATGCTTGCTTTCTTGCTCCCAGGCTATTGCCTTGCACAAAATGCCATAAAGCAGGCTGGTGTCAGAGAAGATAGGTTAGAGGCAGAGAACCTAGATTTTGGTGGTGGTGATGGTGGGATATTTTCTGGTAATGATTTTGATCTCAGGGTCTCACACTGACTCAGCTTGCTTGCTCTTCTGGCACAAGTTCTTGAGCCATGCCTTTAGCGCATCTTTGATCATTGTTGTTGTTATTGAGTAGCTGTATAGGTTAGGTAGTGAGGACGATGCTTCTTGGTCAATGCCACCCCTTCCTTCATTCTACTCAATTTTCTTCCTCCTGTTCCTTATCCTTAGACTCACAGTGTTCATTGGTTTAGACAATGTAGACAGACTATAATGACTGCTTTTGCTCACCCTCCCTCCTTCCAGCACAGCTTTTTGCTGCTTGTTTTGGGAATGGCTCTTAGGAACACTTCTGCCTGGCTGATAGAAACTTGCAGTCTCCCAAATCTCAATCTCCTGCCTGCTAGGATTACCAGTGTGAGCCACTGATGCGGAGCATGAGCCTAGACTGAAATCCAGCTGTGTCTACTACTAGTTATTAAAGAAGTTTTTTGATCTCCTATTTATATTTTCGCAGCCTGTGTTTCTTTGTGACAAAACTGGATAACAGAGCTTTCTCTCACAATCATCATGAAGAATCAGTTTTATTATGGTACGTAAAGTACCCAACTCAGTGCTTGCCACTCAAATCTATCTTGCCCCTATCTATCAACTACTCTTTCAGAGTATTATGTCACTCTCTATAAAGCTTCTTCTCATCCTTCCAACTGAGAGCAGACCTTCTAATGGTTTATATTATTTGTCCACATCATGTTCATTTATCATTTACCAATAATCATCCTAGGGTAGCCTTTTCTTCCCAAGTAAACAATTAGACTCTAAGCCTGCTTCTTACTGACCATGTTTCCTACATCACTTTCCTTATCTCATAACCAAACACAGTCTGTGACCATTATTAGCACAAAAGTAGATTGAGTTTTACACATTAATTGTTGTTTGATCATGGTTAGTGACAACCATACCTCATTTTGCACATGAGTCACCATCTCCTTCCTACCAAGTCCTCTTTCAGGGGCTCTACCACCAGGTACAACGAATCTAACAAATCATGTGCCATTCTATTCTCATAAAACATTAAGTGGAATGAAGTAATAAGATGCTCTAACTGCCCTTTCAGGAGGTTTAAAGGAAGTTACAGGACCAGATAATAAAGAGGGTCAAAAGAAAAACCTACCAGGCATGGTGGCTCACGCCTATAATCCTAGCTACTCAGGAGGCTATGATCTGAGGATCACAGTTCAAAGCCAGCCTGGGCACTAAAAACCTTGAAACTCATCTCCAATTAACCACTAGATAATGGGAAATGTGGCTGTGGTTCAAGGGGTAGGGCAGTAGCCTTGAGCTGAAGATCTCAGGGTCAGCGCCATGGCCAGAGTCCAAGCCCCACAACCGAGAAGAAAAAAAACTTCTGAAATAAACTGGTAGAACAATTTCTCTACCTGGTCCTGGAGAACTTTCACATCATCTTTTGAATCACCCCTCCTCACGAATCATACTTTCTCTCTGTCATATTCCTTCCTTCCTCCCTCCCTCCTTCCCTCCCTCCGCTTCCCTCCCTCCCTCCCTCCCTCCCTCTCTCTCTCTCTCTCTCCCTCTCTCTCTCTCTCTCTCTCTCTCTCTCTCCCTCTCTCTCTCTCTCTCTCCCTCCCTCCCTCCCTCCCTCTCTCTCTCTCTCTCTCTTTCTTTCTCTCTCTCTCTGCCAGTTCTGGGGTTTGAACTCAGGACCTAGCATGATCCTTGGACACTTTTGCTTAAGGCTAGTGCTCTGCCACACTCTGACTTCTCTGTGTATGTGGTACCAAGGAATCAAACCCAGGGCTTCATAGGCCTGCTAGGTGAACACTACGCTTCGGTGCCCGCCCTGTCATATTTTCAACTTCTCTTCTCCTCTATGCATGGTAACCCTACTTTCCTTTATCCACTTCGACCTTTTGTTACTCACTAAAGTTACCTTGTAGTGGAAAAGTATCATTACTTAAGAGCTTACTTCCTGCCTTTGTGGGAATTCCCTACTGAATTTTTGACTGTGGAGGAATTCACAGGTGCCTGATAGAATAGGCAGAAGACAACTAGAAAGTGGGAGTGTCTGGGCATAATGAGAAATTAGAAATGAGACAAACAAAATGACCATGTCTGAATACAGCAGAAGAGCACAGTAGTTCTCTTTGTGTTTTTTTCTCTCAGTTAATCAGAGAACCTGATTTATCATTTTCAGGGAAAATCACACCCTCCAAATCAACACTTCAGGTATGGATGTAATAATGCTGAAAATTTTCCTTTTTCCCTCATTTTTCCCTCACAGGCTCAATTGGTAGCAGAATGTTTACCTTCTTTCCAGCTCCAAAAAATGAGGAAATTAATCAAAAAACAAGACAAAAGGATACCTTGAGGAGTCTTTTGCCTGCTTAAAAGAATAATGCAGCCTACATTAATGCCCACAAAACTCTGCACTCTGCCCTAATGAAAGCTCTTCTAATTCTGTACAATAGTCTTTTACTTTGGGAGGTGGAAGGGAAAGTACAATAAATGCAAAATACTGTGTAGGTGCTATGCAAAAGCCACCGAAATATGACTTCTATCTCCTACCCAAGAACAAGCTAGAAAACAAGGCACATCCATACACACTCATGTACTACTATATGCATCATGGGTATCCAGTAAACAGGAAAAGGAATAATACTTGGACAGCCCTAGAGGCTTAGAGATAGGGGGAAAGCATTTATTTTTCAGTCTCATTCTTAGCTTCCTGTAGGTTACCTGCTGGGTAGAACAGAGTCTATATCACTTTCATACCAAGTTGGCCAAGTTTTGATAATGCCCAGATCTAGAACTTCTTGAAGTACTACTTTGAGTGCTTGGAGTACTACATTCAGTGGACTTCTTACATTTCCAACCTCATTTATCCTGGGTCTCTAGATCAGATTAACAGCTCATTCACCAAAGTCTTATTACCATTGCAGGACCCAAAATCTCTGGATATTTCAGTGATGCCCCGTACTCATATAGTGGGAACATTTGGTGTACATGCATGCACCTAAGGTACACAGAAAGCAAAAGGTATGCTGAACCATCCCTTGGGACTCAAGTCTTTCTGTGCTTGACCACAAGCAAAGAAAGAAAGTCCAGTGAATGACAGCCTGGTTAGGTCATGTGACCAGCTCTCCTAGCACATGGAGAAGCATACTAGAAGATGGGCCAGAAAGAACCCAAAGAATTCCCTTATTTATTCTACCTCTAAGCCCTATAAACTCCTGAAGTCTTGTCTCTGTGACCTAGAATTATTTCAAACATCCATAAATCCATTGCAATCCAGAGGTGCTGATAACACCTAACAGAAAAGGAGTTGTTTTGCTAGCAGTTCTCCTGAGACACACAAGAGGCTCCATTAGCACCCACGACAAAGTTGATAAAGGGGCTAGGCAAAACCTTATAACATAGAGACCTTGTTAGACTGTATGTGGCATACACTTTGCAATCTAGAATGCAGGAGGCTAAAGCAAAAGAATGACAAGTCTGAGGCCAAACCAGCCTTATTGAAACACTGTGTCAACAGATTTAAAAAAAAATACAAACCTTGACTTACCATCATATCCAGTCAAAGCACGGCTCCTGAGACATGGAAAGAACTGTGGTATTAGTAGACAAAATAATAGAAAAGGACCAAAAAAAAGCACCAAGAAATACAGGTGAGCAAGTGCAGGTGGTAGAAGTGGTCGCCACTGTAAATACAAAGGCTTCAATATTTTTCCCCTCTCATTTCTTTTTTTTTTCCATTTTTTGGTCAGTCATGGGGCCTGAACTCTGGGCTTGGGCACTATTCCTGAGCTCTTCAGCTCAAGGGTACCACTCTACTCCTTGAGCCACAGCACCATTTCTGGTTTTCTGGTGTTTATTTGGAGATAAGGCTCCCGTGGACTTTCATGCCTGGACTGGCTTTGAACCACAATCCTCAGATCTCAGCCTCCTGAGTAGCTAGAATTATAGGCGTGAAGCACTGGCACTTGGCTTCTCACTTCTTTTAAACAGTGCTAGAAACCTCATGAGTTAAACTCATTATAACTACTTAGAATAAATTTTGGAGTCCTTTATTCAAGGAGAAAAATGTCATTTTTTAAAGGGCAGTTTATTTTCAGTTTCCTGCATATTATCAAACTATATGATTTCTTTTTAATTTAAACATTTGTAGAGAAAGATACTTAATTGCTCCCGAGAGCTCTTGATCACTCAGTGCTATGAAAATTTGGAAATCTCCCCTATGCTCAAAAGCTACTTGTTCCTGCCCACTAATTGTGCAAGGTAACTTTATGGATTCATTTATATTAGAAGTGTCAATTCATGTCCTACAATGGAGAGTCATTTTGCTGTAGTTATGGTAGGCTTTTATTGTTTCTTCTTTCCCCCAAGTCTCACTGTAGAGTCAAAAAGAGAGAGAGAGAGAGAGAGAGAGAGAGAGAGAGAGAGAGAGAGAGAGAGAGAGAGAGAGAGAGAGACTAAAACTCAGATTAACTCCTAACTCCTAACTCTTTTTACTTCTAGAAACTACTTCAAGAAAATGGGCTGAGAAAAGACCCTGGCTGAGCTGGCAGATTGCAGCATGTGAACACCTAAAATCAGAGTGAATTCTTTCTCAGCATTATATCTGTAGTACTAAGTACAAGGTTAGGCTTATAGCAAATGTTCAAAGTATATTTATTGAATAAATGTCTATGAATACAGAGGTGAACATCCATACTATGTCAAATACTTTGTCCTTGCCTTTTAATGTTTTATAGTTAAGAATTTCAAACAGTGAAAATCCATAAGACATTTCTGAGAAAAGGTCAGGACACACTTAAATTAATAGCTTTATATGAAGTTATAAGATATGAAACTGTCAGTGGAAAGCAATGATGCAATGAATATACAGGTGATTTGGCTTATTGATTGAAGATCCATTTGTTTCTTTGATATATATCCACAAAGTATTACAGATCTATTTAACCAGAAAAATCACCAGAGTAAAAAAGAAAGGCACTTGGGGCTTTTGACTATAATTTCAACTACTCAAGAGGGTGAAATTTTAGGATTGTGGTTCAAAGCCAGTCTAGGCAGAATAATTCAGGAGATTCTTGAAATAATCAGCAAAAACAACAAAAGCCCAAAGTGGAAATATAAGGTAGATCACCAACCTTGAGCCAAAAGCACAAGGAAGTAAAAGAGGCCCTGAGTTCAAGCCAGTACAGAAAAAATAAAATAAAAATAAAGAACCCATGTTTACATCCTTAAGTACTGGCCCCTATAGGCTTTCTACCTTTCCTGTTGTCATCACCATGACTAGCAGCTACTATAGCATAAAATTACAGGTTTAGAAATGAATGCTGCTCACCACTCACCCGGCTTTGTCCCTCAGTTCTGTTGGGGACTAATTTACTCTGGGCTAGGACAAGATTTAAGTAAGCTGAAGAATCTTAATTACTTTCATTAGGACAGATAAAAGTCAACCAGACCTCTGGGAGTGGCCAGAAAATTCCTTTGATCTGTTCAGAAATGTCTAAGAGCCAAATAGATTAGTGTGGTATTGTAAAAGGATTTCTCAAACCAACAGCTCAGAGATGTTATTCCTTGTAAATAAATACAACTACTAAAATACCTCATCTAGAAAATAAAGAAATATACAGATGAAGAAAACAGTCAAATTATATGAATTATTTTTGAGGACTACTGTATCTACTTAATAGCATTACAACAGGAACGTGAATTCTAATTCTTTTCCAGCCTATAATCCAGAAATATTAGTAAGTCAGATAAATATATAGTATGCCTGGAGATTGCAATAGCTGTACTGGTTGGTCCCTATTCAATGTGAACAATATAAAATGAAAACAACAATTATAAATGAAACTAAAGACATACTGAAAAAAACCAAAGACATAAATGAATAAAAGACATGGGGTAAAGAGCTCAGGGACAACACCCAGCTCAGGGATAGGGCGATAGTCTTGAGATGAAGAGCTCAGGGACAGTGCCCAGGCCTAGTTCAAGCATATGATCCACAAAGAAAGGGGAGGGTAAATGCAGGTTGTTTCTAATGACAGAATTTAAGCAAATTAAAGTGAGTCTTCTATTTTCTCCTACTATAACAGAAATTATATTTCTTCCAAGATAATGGTGGAGATACATTTTTTCCCATCCAAAAGGAATCCAGAAACAAATCCTTTTCCATCTGATGAGATACTTTTGTGAAGCTTTTATTATGTCCAGTAGCAAGTGTGCCTGGTGGTTTGTACAGAAGCTATCCACAGAGGGGCAAGTATCTGTTATTGATAAGACTCTGCTCTCTGCTTCCAACTCATGACAAATCAATGAACACATTTCTGTGAACAGTTCAAAACACTCTGAATCAAAAATGAGACCACCTTCACAGTTATGCCTTCAATTAACACACTCCCTAGAGATCTTCTCAGTGTGGCCCAGCAAAAGTGTCTCCTTTGCCTACACATCTGTGGGATGTGATGGCTGGATACGGGCCAGGCATGCATGTGTCCTTTCTCCCCAACTGTATTAGTAACTCTTCCCATTTCTCCATCTCCCATGGCACAACCATCAATCCTAGAGCACCAGGAGTAGAACAGGAACTAATTGGTATTTCTGAATGATGAAGAGCAAGAAGAAAATACCACATAATTTAGAAGGGTTGTCACCTATGGTACACTTCATTTTTTTTAATCTAAGAACCTGGCAGAGGAAGGCTGCATTTCACATTAGAAGTAGTTTCTATTAAGCTGAATTTGGTTCTAAAGTTCAGCATCATCACAAACATGTCTGTTTATTCTGGGTAAGTTTCACAATTGCTGTGGAAAAGCTTCACCTTTCAAATGGGTATACCAATGACAAACTCTGGATTATTATAAGGATTGGACAGAAAGAGCCTCACACACTGAAAAAACCCAAGTCATTCACAAGGAGAAGATAGAAAATATCACCACTTCTTTCCTTCCTTCCTTCCTTCCTTCTTCCTTCCTTCTTTCCTTTCTTTCTCCCTTCCTCATGTCACAGAAAGTTTGGTTTTCATCATACTCAATTCTACAAAGACATGCTAAATGTAAACTTTCTGCTGTCAGCCTAGTTCCACAGGGCACAGCACCCCACAAGATGGGAAGTCACCCTACGTTCCTGAGCTTTAGGGAGACATCTGAACAACCACCCTGCCCTCCAGTTGGGTAAATGAAGCCTAGAAGATAAGTGTTTTCCCTACCTCTATGTGTATTGGATGGTTGTATTTGTAGTCATTTGGGGACAGAGCGACTTCGACGTCCCTTCTCATGGGTACCTGCTCCAACTTGTCACTGCTAAGACTTTGGTGTTTTGCCACAGAATCTAGATTTTCTCCTCTACCTCTCCAGGGCAATCTCTCTGGTCACATTTCCTCAGCCTTCCCAGAATCTTACTCCCCTCCAGGGAGGGGCCTGCTGCTCTTCAGATAAGGATCCCTACAGTGTGCTTCAGAATTGCTCACTCTGTGCCATGTCCCAGAACCCACCTGGAAAGAGCATGTTATCATGTCACTCTTCTAAAAAATGCCTCTTTTTCTCTCCTTCCTTTCCTTGTCTCCTCCCCCACCCCTTTCCCTCTCTCTTTTCTCATATTCTCCTTTCATTTTCTGTAGCTTTTCCACTCTCCTCCTTTTCCTATCCTGTCCTCTCTTCTCTCTTCTTCTTTCTGTCTCTCTCTGTCGCTCTCCATTTCTGTCTCTATCTCTGTTTCTGTCTGTCTGTCTACTTCTTTCTTTCTTGCCTGCTCCTGGCTACAGAGCTGATCTCAACTGAGCCTGCACAAACAATCTATTCCCACTAAGGGTCTTGTTGGTTGTAAACTACACTAAAGGAACTTGTCTATGAAAGTAGCCCCTCTCAACCTTCAATGAGCATCAAACACACAGGGAGAACAGTGTGTGTTGAGGCAATCCCAGAATCGGCAGCCTTCATTCCTTAAATCACACTATAAACTCAGCACTCCTGAAGCATTCTCTCAGTGGGCAAGGACTCATCTCTAGAGGAGACATACTGTCCTCATTTAACAAACACAAAACTGAAAAAGATTATTACCATCAAGCAATGTCACAAGCAAAGAAATGAGATCCAAGAGCTAAGTCTTGGCCCACTCCAGGTTTTCCGAGTGGGCCTCACCATCTTTTCATTCCCTCAAGTGTTATATGTATTGTTTTCAGAATAAGAAAACTTGTTCACATAGACCTTGAGAGACATAAAGACCAGTTTGGCCACAACCACACGTGCTCGTTGTAGATGGTTGCAGATGTGGGTTTGTCCAAGGGCATCTGACTCTCAGAACATGACCCTGTCCTCGTGCACCCAAGCACCCACATGTATACCTTTTCAAACGTCAAAAGGAAAGTCTGTCTGTGGCATTGGATAAGCTGCCAATGAGAAGCAAGATAACATCCCAAAGGGCAAAGCGAGAATTCCAGCAGACTGACTACGTGGTTTTGAAAGCCATGATTCTACCAGAGTAGATCAAATGACCTGAATGCAAATAAAGGTTCTTCCTCCCAGCAGCTGAATGACCTTTAAAGTTCTGCAAACCTTCTGAACCTTGAATTAAAACTAGAATAAAATGATATACTTTGTAAGATGGTATTAAGGAATAAATAAGCTAAAATATGTTTTAAAAAAGTTCTACCTGTAATAGGAACTCAAAAAATTCTGTCTCTTTTCTTCTCTATTTTTGGATTCTTTTACAGAGAATCTTCAACTTTATTAGGTGGGAGGGAGAAAAAAAAGCTAGAATACAAGAGCTCTTAAATTGGGGCCTACAACAAATTCACCTGGAGACTGAATCTTCAAAATGCAGCTTCTCAGAACAACTCCTGGTCCAAGAGATAAGTGTCTCCAAAAGGCTAGACAAGGAATGCACATAGCATACTCTAATATGCAACTCATTTTGCAAGCTACACATTGGTGCAAGATCAGAACATCTGATGTGAAAAAAGGACACATTTGTGGCTTCTTCAGGGCTGCCTGCACTGAGAAGCCTGAGGCTGAGGTCAGAGGCCTCAGCATGTTTCTTCCTTTTTTTTTTTTTTGAGAGAGAGATTTCTTTTCTATCCTCTTCCTCATTTCCTTTCATGTATTGAACTTAGGAAAACCCAATGGAAAAATACCTTCCCCTGAAAGCATGATACATAGAAAGTAAAGGAGAGCAAGGAAGAACTCTAAAATTGTTCTTCCCCTAATGACGATGGTTCAGCTCCGTCTGCAAATAATGGCTATGAATGTATCAATTCAGTAGCTTACAAAGCAATGAAAAGTTTCATATAGACAGGAAACAATACAGTGAGAATAACTTTGAATTTCTCCTGGTCATTAAAATGCTCCATCATAGCTTCAGATATAAAGCAACTCTTGGGGTCAGGAGCACGGCCTAGTGGTAGAGTGCTTGCCTAGCACACCTGAAGCCCTGGGTTCAATTCCTTGGAACCATGCATTCTCTTATAGACATTGGGTTACTTCAGTTGTTTGACTGTTGTGACCAATGATGCTATAAGCATGGATATATTTATATATACATATATATAGGATTTGCTTTTGCTTTTTGCTTTTTGCTTTTTTTTTTTTGCTAGTCTCCCAGAGCTTGAACTCAGTGCTTAGACACTGTCCTGGGGCTTTCTCAAGGCTACCACTTGAGCCACAGCACCACTTCTGGCTCTTTCTGTGACATTTTCAGCATAGAAATCTTGTATCCTCTGTGCCTCTTCATTGCCTCTTCTAAATCTCATTCTTATCTCCTCACTACTTATTCCTCACCCTACTTAGAGACTGAGGCACCCTACCTTCCTCCTCTCTGTCCTACCAAAACTGCCTCTTTTCTCACCTCAATGAGATCTTCCTGCTGTCTTCAGACTTACCAAGCTAGGCTCTTGGGTTACCCCTAGATGTTTTGCTACTAAAGCACAGCACAGTTGTGATTAGATGTTCTATTATTCTTTGTTAACTGTTTTGTCTGTCTGCCTACGAGTTTAGAGTAGGCCATGGCTAATCTCTTCATCATTGTCATCCCAGAAATCAACCTATCTATAATAAATGGCCAGTAAATAATTGTTGATTAAATTAACAAGCAACTTTCCTGTTTATCCTTTTCTATTAATTACCAATATTTGTTAAGCAATCTCAGGATTCTTACAATTTCTTTAGGTAACAACCTAAAGCTGCCTACATCTCAGAGGATGGGAAAAAGATTTAGAGGACACATAAAACCATTGAAAGAAGATGAAGGGTAAGTTAGTGAAAAACTTTAACAGTATTTTAATAGATATGTCCCTTACTGACTCACAGGTAAGAAAATGCTGTAAGGTACTCTTTGGCCCACCTCTCAAGAGTCTTACAAAGATATGACCTATAAAATCCTGTGACAAGATAACACAAGAACACAACAAATGCATGATTGGTCTTGATACTGTATACATACATACCTCCTGTCTCTGAAATAATGAACTAAAGTATTTCAAAGGCATTTATAACAATAACTGATATCAATGTACACAGCTTCAAAAGTATTAACTGTCTCTAGCTAACTGCTAAGAATTGGCTACTTCTCCTCTAGGGTTGTACCCAACTAACTCTCAAATCACCCATAATTCCTGCTCACAGGAAGTAGGTGGAGGAGATTGGTTCCTGAATCATTTCCATGGTCTTTTCAATAGTATTTTAAAGATAAATACTACTGACGACACGATGGCAGTTATTTCACAAGGTACTGGAAATAAAGCTACTGGAGAGTTTAATAAAAGTGATTAAAAATAGTGAACAACTCATCAATACATTTAATACACTGGGTAGGTTTAACTTAACAATTTTGCTTTTACAGGCAGCTTTATCACCCATTTTTTAATTTATCCTACTAAGAAAAAAAGTGTACACCATGAAACTCAATTAAGTCAACAGTGATAAAGTCTGAGAGTATTTTCTCCACAGTCCCTATATCAAAATGATTTGTTAAACACGGAGCTATAAAAAGCATCCTAACATGCCAGTGAAAGATGTAGCCAATGTGACCTGACCCTCTGCATTTTCAAAGATATTAAATGAAACCAGACGTAGTTGAGCACTCAACCTTAAAGATGCATTGCAAAACTCACCCATAAAATGGTAAGTGTAAGGAAGAGTGTTGTTAATGTGCTATTTACCCACAATAAACACAGATGTGTTTTATGTTCTGCTCTACATGTAGCTATTGGGCTCTCTTGCTGTACTGAGGCAGCAGAAAACAAATGTGTCTGCTTTTCAGACGCTAGGTATGCCATCAAAAACAGAATGTCCAACATAAATTTGAACAGCACATTTTCACATTAGTAATCTGGCCAAAAGCTGAGTTCCTGCTCTGTCCCAGGTGTTACAAAGGTTTTAGAGAAAAGGAAAGATGAGATTATCTGACGAGAATGTAAGATAATCTGTCCACTCATTGAACATTAACAAACTATTGCTTTGGGGCTGTGAATATTTCAGATTACCCATTTTACTAAAGCTATCCTAGCATACCTAATACATTTACAATGAAAAAGGAAGCATTACAGAGCAAAAACAATATAGAACACACATCAGTAGTCATATTAATACTAATATCAATACTGATATAGATATTAAAAAGACATTCTTTTACTGCCTGTTAAAAAAATGGATACATGTTCCGTACAGAAGCTAGAAAATACGAATTGAAAACTGAAGGAAAATGTCAAATATCAAACATCAATGATCCCAATACTGATGTTACCATTTTGTTATAGAGAGCTCTACATTTATCGTAATCATATTTCTTCTACAACACAATTTTACTGAGGCTTAAACTCAGAACCTGAGGCTCTCAATCAGCTTTCTTGCTCATGGTTGGCACTCTACCACTTGAGCCACGCCTTCAATCCAGCCCCTTGCTGGTTAACTGGAGATGAATTCTAGTGAGCTATTCTGTCCATGCTGCCTTTATTCTTTGTTCCTCCAGACCATGATCATAGTTTTCTTTTCAGTATCTCTATGTGCAGGGGTGATGAGGTTCTGCTTAATATGCTTAAACTGAGGTGTTTGTAAACAACTGGGATACCTGATAAGCAGCTGGATCTGTGAATATCAAGCCCCAAAATAGGATCTGAGCTTGAGCTAAAGATGGAAGAGCCCCAAGTTATCAGCAAATGTAAAACCAAAACTAGTGCCATGTTCATGATGTTAAAATCCTACTCCAACAGCTTGAATCTTCACTGAATGACAAATGACTGATGTTCCTTGTTCAAAATTGTTTACATTTGTAGATTCATCTATTTGTCATGCTTTATCATTCAAAAGTAACCTTCGCTCTTTAAAAAGACAAAACTGGTGCACAGAAATAACTGCTAATAGTTTAGACAGTTTAACAAAAAAGCAATGTAGGTCCAAAGATTTGGTAGCATTTTCCTCATTTACAGCTGTCTTTCTCCGCTCTCTCAGATGGCTTGCGTTCTACAGCTGTTTTTTTTTTCTTTTCCAGAATTATGTCTCTTAGAAAAACATGGAAATGAGAAGGAAAAAGGTGGTAAGGGGAGAGAAAAGCTTTGGTCTAGGAGTACAAGTGTTTTTTATATGGGGGCATTTCTGAGATAAGTACTAGAGATGGTTTTTGTCAACCTGAAAAAAGCACCTTAATTCAGCTTTCTCATTTTGTATATTAAGATATTGGTAAATAAAAGCTGTCACCCTGTCTTCACTGAGTTACAAAGCTGGTAGTGGAAAGAGTCTCCTTATTCCGAGGCTAAGATACTTCTCACTTGTGAATACGATAAAGATACTGCCAGGCAGGAGTCTGCCCACAGGAATGGTGCGGACTGTGGGGGAAGGCAAGACACACATCACAGAGAAAACTTTAAAAATATATAAGCTGTGAAAAGCACAAGATGACATGAAGGAAATCTGCAAGAATGCCACCTTTAAAGTCTGCTGCAACAGCTAGTGAGAGCTTTGCTGGTGGGAGTCATGGCTAGGAAAAATCATGGAAATGGGAGGTTGTGAGCTGCCCCTGAAAGGAGGGAGTATTCAGAAAAAGAGATCCAGGCAGAAGCCTGGCCTAAGTAAGAATAAGAGGGCTAGGAAATCACACATGCCCTGGCCACACAGCAGCTCAGCTGGACTAGACTAGCACGTATCCATATGTAATTTTTAAGAAGACAAGGCTTGGCTTGCCCTGAGGGAGGCACCTAGGCTCAGGATCTGCACTCAGTTATGGTGACGGCACAAGGGAACTGTTTAGGAAGTAACAGCAGAGTGGCAGTATGACTCAGAATCCAGTGCAGTAGCTGATAGAAGGAAACAGGAGACCAGAGAAGAATGCAGACAGGGAAAGAAAGGGGAAAAAAACTGGGGAAAGTATTAAATAAATAGCATCCATTAAAATATTCTGATACTGTTCTGCAGGTACCTTTCTGAACTACATTGATAGGACTATAAATAGCAAACAGCCAGGCACCAGTGGCTAATTCCTGTAATCCCAGCTACTCAGGAGACTGAGATCTGAAGATCATGGTTTGAAGCCAACCAGAGAAGGAAAATCTATGAGACACTTATCTGCAGATAACCTGCCAAAAGCTAAAGGTGGAGCAATTGTTTAAGTGGTAAAACATCAGCTTTGAGGGAAAAAGCAAGCCTCAGTGCTGACACAAAAATAAAAAACAAAAACACAAATGAATAATAAATTTGGTTAAAGACTACTTTCTGTTTATTCTATAAACAATTCATTGCTTTCTTAAACATTTTACTCTTTATTATATATGTATATATAAATATATCCATGCTTATAGCATCATTGGTCACAACAGCCAAACAATTGAAGTAACCCAATGTCTATAGGAGAATGCATGAAGAAACAAAATATGGCATATACATATAACAGAATGTTAGTCAGCATATGAAAAGAAGAAAAACCTGATCCAAACTACAACATGGATAAACCCTAAAGACACTATTCCAATTAGACAAGTTACCAGCAGACATAGTCATAAAGACAGAAAACTGGACTGGTTGTTGCCAGAAGAGGGAAAAGCAGATGGGGAGTTAGTGTTTTCATGGCTACAAAATTTCATTTTGGGAAGTGAAAAAGTTCTGTAGATGGATTGTGGTAATGGCTACACAACAAAATGAATATTTGATACCACTGAATAGTACAGGTAGAATTAGTTTAAATGGTAAATTTTATATTTTCACAATTTAAAAATGACTCCCTGCCAGAATAAAAGTATATTTCAACTAGCACTGTAAGGACAGAAAAGCTTCCCCAGGAAGCTAATCCCAGCATTCAGAAGGTGGAGGTTCCAAGCCAGCCTGGGCTACATAAGGAGATTCTGCCTCAGAAAATGAAAAACAGAAGAAAGAAAAGGAAACGAGAGAGAGAAACGGAAGCAAGAAAGAACAAAGGATAAAGGAAAAATAGAAGAGAAGTAGAGGAGAAAGAGGGATGAACTAGGGAAGGGGAGAGATAGAGGAAGAAAAATAGGGGAGAGGAGAGAGGAGGGGCAAGGAGAGAAGAGAGTTGCAGAGGGGAGGAGAGAGGAGAAGAGATGAGGGGGAGTGAAAGGAAGGGGAAGAGGGAGTGAAGGGAAGAAAAAAGAGGACAGAGGAGGGGAGGAGAGGGGAGGGAAGAGGAGAGGAGACAGGGAAAGAGGAGAAGAAAGGGGAAAGGGAAGGAAAAAGAAGGAGAGAGGAGAGGAGGGGGAAAGAGGGGAGAGGAGAAGAAAAGGGAGAGGAGAAGAAATGGGAGAGGTGAGGGTAGGAAAGAAGAGAAAAGAGGAAGAGGAGGAAAGGGAAGAGGAGAGCATAAGGGAAAGGAGGAGAGGGAGACTGGGAAGGACAGAGAAGAAAAGAGTAAAGGGAAGGAGAGGGGTGGGCTAGGAGAGCCGAGAAGGGGAAAGAAGGGGAGAGGAGGAGAGGCTGACTGCATTTCAGAGGAAGACAATGAAGGAAAGAGATGGCTCTGGCGGCAAAGAGGAGAACCTGAGCATCAACAGGGCTGTGCCATGGCAGGACAATGAACACACATACTCTATGCCAAACCACTCTGTTCTGGCAGTCACCTTGGGGTTCTAACTGCCAGAATCTGCTCTCAGGGGCAAAATCTAATGACAAATTCTATGGGACATAAACACAGTCCTCTATTTCCTATTGAGTAGAGGGCCAGAGGTGGTGAAGAGGCTCCTTCCTGGGGGCGGGATGGAGGATGGGGGATGTGGCCCCTGTATGGGTCACTCTCCAGATAGGAGGCCCTCATCTTCCATCCTACCTCCAGGGCCAGCTGGGACAGAGAAGGAAAAGGTCTTCATTATTTCCCAGAGCCCAAAGGCCATGTGCCATTCGTATCTGTTGCAGAATCCAAAACTGACATATTTTTTAAGTGAAAGAAAGAAAAGTAAGCAAAAATACAGGCAGTGCCTTTCCACCTTCAGTTGAACAGAACACGAGGTCAACATGAAACTCAGTGCTGAGCTGGTGACACCCAGCAACTGAGGGGAAAATGTAGCATTTACGGACACTGACATCAAGCGTCCAAGATGAGCTGAGAAGACTTGGGAATATACCTGCTCAAAAAGGTGGGAGGGATTCCTTGACTATTCAAAATTGTTATGTGCCTTCAAGTATTTACTACACTAGACTGTAAATTATACATCAAATAAAAATGGTGCAAAAATCTTTTCAGGAGAAAGAACTTGGGAGACAGTCTATAACCCTTCTCTGAAGGACAAAAGTCAATCCAGACTGGCAATTCTGGCTGTAAAGAAGGCAAGGCCTACTTCCTTCCACCTCACCAAATTTGTCACCTAAAGAAAAAGAATCCAAAAGATATTATTTTCTTAATTAAACCTCGATCAATGATTACCATCTGTATAACTGCCCAGGGTATTCCAGTCATTTATCATTTAATTGCTAGTGGATATTATATTTACACATAAAATATAAACTGTTATCTCTCAAAGAGGTAAATAACAAAAAGGTATACAAATTCAATGAACAGTCATTCTAATCATCTGGTTTTCCTTGACTCATTCTTTATCTTCCTTTGCCTTAATGGTAGCTTCCAGATTAGGGACAGTTTCCATTTAGGGCAACATGCATATAAGGGCTTCCCAAATTCAGCAGCTCCACTCTACCCCCTAGAATCTTGATTGTGCCTACAACCCAACCTCTATTCCCATATCAGGCAGGTTCCCTCATGGCATTCCCATGTTCTGGGCTCTGCTTGGCTCACATATTCTGATGCAATGAAACAAAGGAAGGATGACCAAAAGCAATTTCCTCTTGTAGATTCTCTCAGCCCATCCTGACCTCCTAAATCTAGCCAACAGCTCCTCAATCTGCACCACTCTGAGCTGTTTGCTTACAGTTCCCAGCACTGCAGGGCAGGCATCCAAAGGCAGAGCTTTGGGCTTTGGGGGAAAGGCTCTGAACTAGAGGCGCAATATGCTTGCTTTCTGTGTCCTCACTGGATGGACAAGGAGCCAATCAGGATCTCTAAGACCATGTGTATATGTGGCCCTGTGATCTCAGACCTCTATTTTCCAACAGACTTGGGCCCAGGCATCTAAATTGCAAGATGTCAATGAAGGTTAGTCAATGTGATAAAGGACAGCCAGCCTGTATGTACAAACCAAGATCCATTCATGTTTACCTTTGGCTTCCCTTGCAGTGTTTTCAGAAGGGAAGTAAAGATGTAGAGGACACACAGAAGGCCTATGTCAGGCCCTTCTGAGTACCAGGACATTTGTTCATGGTCCATCCAAGCTGTGTATAAATGTCTTCTTTTTATTTTTAGTTTAGATATTATGAAACTTTAGGCATAATTTTACTAGATCCAAAAGGGGTGAATCAAGGTTAGGAATCTGTTTCCTAGGAAACTATTTCCCATAGGGAAAAATTTCCTAGTTCTCTTATGGAAGATCAAAAATAATGTAAATTACCCCTCTCTCTCTCTCCCTCCCTCTCCCCCCGCACTGTCTGCAAGGCTAAGCAATATTGAGGGGGAGGGGGAGATCTTAACAATTGGATCTGGGCCAAGCAGAAACTAATCAACGCATTTTTAACTCTGAACTTCACTTTTTTTCTTTTATCTGCTTCAACCTGTACAGATCATTATTTGGGAGATGGAAACTCAAAGAAGAAGCAGCAGGTTTGCTAACGTTCATGGCAACATGAACAATGTAGGCAACATGAAACACCCTCTCAACAGGGGCAATCAAGAGATGCTTAGTGACACTCATCAGGATTCTACATAATCTCAACTAATCCAATGTTACACTTAAACAAGACTCATCACTAAGCAGCTGTCCAAGTATTATGAAGTGGATGGAGGGGAGGGGAGGACTGGGAGCACTCTATCTAAGGCTTACATCCTTCCATCATGTTGCTTTAATTGTACTTAACTTCATGATCATTTAAGAGCACAGGATATCTAAACACAAGAACAAAGTTAGAGCATTTGCACTTGGACTGAAAACTCCACAATACCTATTTCTTTAACTTAGAGATAAGGGCATTAGAAATTAGCTTTTGCTTCTCTATGAAAACTTTGACTAAGTCATATCACACATTTTTATAATAAATTTCTTGACTCAGTAGGAGCATTAATTGAACACTTTCTTGTTTGTATTATCATTCATTTATATAAAACTAAACTAAATATCCATTCTGTAAGAGCTAAGGAGATGCTGTTTCCTAGATCATTTAAGTCTATGAAAAACCAACCATAAAACCTATGAATTGCTAAATACTAAAAGCAGGTACTTACTTGAAGGTCTCTGGGCATTTGGCAGTTAATAAATTGTTACTGAAATGTAAAAATAGGCTTTAAAATATGTTGTGTTTATAATTAAGTAAAAAACAACAGGAAGAAAATGAGTATTGAAGCAAGGGAGATTTCCTGAACAATGAATAGATTATATTTGACAAGGGCAATAACCTGCCCAATCACGTCTTTTGCTCTCATTTGCTATAAATATACAGGCCAGGGGAAGCAGAGCTTATTGTTTTGATCCTCGGGGTTATTTAAGCTTCCCAGTCTTAGCTAATGCATTAAGACATATGGTAAAACTTTCCCTAGATTCAAAGGATTTATAGATCTCCCACAACTGATGAGAATTATCCCCTAGTGCTTATAAAAATCATCTAGCTTAAATACTTAAATTCACTCCTGAAAATATTTTTTGTCCTAAAGAGTTCTTTTCCCCCCAAAAAAAGAGTTTTCCCAAATGACTTATCTTGGTCTTATTTTGTTAACGTCAGCTCAATAAATACACATATAGTTTCTTTTCTTGACACAAGTAAGTTAAATCCAGTTTAGATTTTTTTTTTTTTGACAATCAAGATTTATACAGTTTACAGAAAGCAGTCACTTTTTGCCTGGGAAATTAAATCTACATGTGTATTCATGAAATATAGGCAGTAAAGCTACTTCTACTTTAGTATGGCTTTTATTAAAAATAATTTTCTTCAACACTAACAAATCCCTGGTGCCATTTTTTTTCATACTGGTAACACTATAAGGTCAACACACTTTACTGAACAGTAATTGAGGCTTTGGGAATACCAAGTGCCATTTATTATAAATGCTAGATAGACATAATATATAGAATTATATCCACATAGATATATATATATATACATCTTCATTCTGATAGCAAATGATATGCAGAATATTTACACAGGTTTATGAGAACACAATTTATGCGCATATCTGGCCTTGCTCAGCATTGGCCCAATTCAACATCTGTATTTTTTGCTCCTTTTTTGAAGTCAGTTTCTATCTAGTGGTGCCCACAACGCTTTGACAAATAAAAGTGTGATGCATCAAACTGCGACTTATCTGAATAACAACTTTAATTGAAAAGCAAAGTATTTTTCCTTCTAAGTTTAACATAAACCTAGGAATATTTGTTCAATGAGCAAAAAAAAAAAGCAAAGACTGGGAAGAGTTTAAACAACTGTAATGGAAGTATAATTTATTCACACTTCAACTATTTTTTTTAAAAAAAAAGCTCTACCATCTTGTCTTTCTAAAACACATCAATAGTTTTTGTTTCAAAAGGTCCATTTTTCAAAAGCTCTTTTTTTATACAGACACTACTCCAGAAGTTTCATGAGATGTTGTCAGAGAAGTTTTGTGTGAGCTCAACCCTAATGCCAATCTGTTGAATGTGTAGCTTCTACACTAGTAAGGAACTTGTAGGGAACAGGGAACAGCATTGCAGTAGAAATCCTGAGATGTAGAAACCCTTCCTCTGGGTATGTTACTACAAAATGATTTTTCTCTGTTCCTTCTCCACCTCCAATTACTTTGAGTCTGCACACAATTGTCACACCCTGAGGCAGCTTCAAACTGTTAGGTAAGGACCCTCCATTGTCCTTTCCAAATTCTACTGGTGGCACACACATACACACTCCCACACACACATACCCCCCCCCCTGCCCCGCCGCCATACACACACAGCAGCTTGCTGGGACAAATCAGGTTGTCTTCTCTCTGTGTTTTCCTGATTGTCTGCATTCTGTTGGTCTGGTAGGTTCTGAATGACACCATTAATTGAGACCACATAACCTGGCTAACTCCCAAGTTGTCCATTTCTTCTCCAATACTAGAATAACTACTAGATGGGTAAAAGTGCAAAAGAAACTTGTAGCATGATTTTACATAGTCCTTAGTAAGCCATTTGTTGAGGTGTCGAGTGATATCCTACTTTAAACTACATAATACAAAAATATCAAATACCCAGGGTGAGTACACAAGCACACAAGCCCAGTGTAGTAACTTCATGATTTCTTAACTGACTCAATTATGTGCAGAGAGGTTTTCAATTCATTAAAAGAAAAGAAACCACTCCACTTTAAAATGTATCGATTTACATTTCCTTTGGCACACAAAAGGGCAAAAACTAGCTCCAAGAAAGCTTTTCCCCTTGAGAATGATTCCTGCAACCGACATAGATTTTTTGTGTCCAAGAATCCTCTATACGCTTACAAGAACTTTACACCTGAAGTCTGACATTTGCTTCTAGCAAAAAATAAATAAATAAATAAATAAAGGCATAACTAACTCCCTTGTTAATGCACCCCCAATGTTAACTGCAGTGCTTTTATATTAACTTTCCATCCTGTAGAGTAATGATTCAGATCTCAAATGCTAGAGTCAAAATCCTTCTTGAATTATGGATGAAGAAATATCTGAAACCTGGACTCTGGTGTGGCTTAAAGGTTTGGTTTCAGATTCTTGAACTGCAGTACAAGGGTGTGGAGCTTTCAGATTCCCTAGCCAGACAGCTCCCAGTAGAGCACTCCCCAGGTGTCACAGTGACATCTATCAGCCAGTCTCAGGGAATCCCAACATCACTCAGCTGCCTTCAGCTCTGTCCATAGCATGGTGCAACCTTAACAGGTCTCTCTCTCTCTCTCTCTCTCTCTCTCTCTCTCTCTCTCTCTCTCTCTCTCTCTCTCTCTCTCTCTCTCTCTCTCTCTCTCTCTCTCTCTCTCTCTCCAAGTACATTGGTCATTGATAACAGAAGGGAATAATGGGTGAAAATGTGCTTTCCTGTCCTCAGAACCAAATCAGTAGATATGAATTCACTGCAGGACACAAATGCCACAAGCAGCAACTAGACATTGAAATACTGGGCCATCCCCAGATTCAAATGTTAAAGAACTACCACACTTAGCATCCCAGACAGACTGACTATAGTACCATGCTGAGTTTTGTGAAAATTCAATTTATCTAACCATCCACTAGACAGATACACACAAAACCAAGGGAAAAGGGCTACTCTGCATGTTGGAATTTGCCATGTATAATCATGTTAATTGACAGTTTGAGAAGAAAGGCTGCTATGATGTGATTATGTGGTAACCAGGAACGGATACAGATCTTCGCATCCTCGAAATTATTTTATGAATGGCGTAAACACAATGCTACCTCAGAAATAAAATTGGATTTTCAGCTCATTTCCCAAAGCTGATCATACAAACGCAGACCCGGAAAGAACACGTTTCAGGAAAGGGGTCTGGGGTGCGGGGAAGACTTCTCTTCTGAAATTCAGGGGCTCCAAGGCAAAGCTCCTCAATTTTACGTTCATCTGCTCTGACTCACTGCCCAAACACGCTGCAAACCAAAATAGTGTGAAAACAGCAAAGTCTCCAGATGATTTTTCAGAGGAGAAGAAGAATAAGAAGAGGAAGAGGAAGAGGAAGAGGAAGAAGAAGAAGAAGAGGAAGAAGAAGAAGGAGAAGAAGAGGAGGAGGAGGAGGAGGAGGAGGAGGAGGAGGAGGAGGAGGAGGAGGAGGAGGAGGAGGAGGAGGAGGAGGAAAGAAAAAAAAAGAAAAGCAAGGAAGGAAAGAAGGAAGGGAGGGAGGGTGGGAGGGAGGGAAAGGTCCACTTGATAGTTCTCACAGTCTCTTATCCAGGAGATACAGGTAGCTCCTCTCCATTGGGCATCCGGGAAATCCCAGAACTGCCCTTTCCCTGGCATCCCCTCCCGGGCAGGGGACTCTCCAGACACAAACAATCACTTCCTAGCTCTGGCTGCCACACTGCCCTGGAAGGCGAAGCCCGCCCCCCTCTTTGACAGCGCAGCCCCTACGTCGGGGCTCACGACCCAACAGCGACGAAACCACGGCCGAGTTCAACAATCCACGGGACGAGAAGGTAGCGCGACTCCGCAGGACTCAAAAGTTTCAGGCGGGGCCCCAAACCAGAACCAAACTCGGGGCTCCCACCCACCTCCTGGACAGAGTGGGAGAGGAGAGGGGAGCCCCCCCTTCCCGCGCCCCGCTCCCACAACACGCTGCCCCCGGCAGGGGCCGGCGCGCCCCGCCCGCGCCCCCCGCGCGCCCCGCGCGCCCCGGGCCACGGAGGAAGAACTTACCGCACCGCTTGCACAGCACCCGGCTGACCTCCTTCTTGAGATTCCGGCCGGTCTCGAGAGGGGGGAAAGACGCTCGGAAGGCGGCGGGCGCCCGGCTGCTGCTGTTGGCCAGGGGCTCCATGAAGAAGATGTACCTGCTGTCCTCCTTGAGCCGCCCGCAGGACGGGAAGGCGGGGTGGCCCCAGGCGCCCAGGCGCACGGTGAGCAGAGAGTCCTTCTTCAAGCCCCCGGCTTTCACCGCCCACACCTGGTGCACCTTCACCAGATAGGGCGCCCCCTCTTCTGCCTCCTCTTCCTCCTCCTCCGGGTTCTCCTCCCCGGGGCCGCGGGCGCTGGGCACGGGCTCCGCGGGCCAGGAGGGCGCTGTCCCGTTGGCAGTGGGTAGCGGGTCCTCGGCGGGCGATCCCAGCGCCCCGGGGCCGGCGGCTGGCGCTGGGCGCTCGGCGCCCCACGCCCCTGCCTCGCCCGCCGCCGCCGCCGCCTTCCTGTCGAGTGCCCCCTGCTGCCGCCGCGGCGGGTGCACCTTCCCCTCGATCACCACCGCGGCGCGCTGAGCCAGCTCCTGCACCGAGCCCACGCTGGGCGGGGACGAGTAGCACACCGAGGCCCCCGCGGGAGCCGCCTCGCCGCCCGCCGCCGCCGCCGCGCCCGGCGCCAGGGCCGCGCTCCCCAACAGCAGCAGCGACAGCAGCAGCGGCGACGGGGCTGCGGGGCCCGGGCGCGGGGACCCGGGGCCGGCACTCCCCGGGCGGCGCGGGGCACGTCGCCATCTCATGGTGTGTGTGAGAGAGAGAGGTGCGTGCGGGCTCCTCGGCTGTCGGTTCGGACTCTGCCTGGCTCGGTCGCGCTGCCTCCCTTTTTCCTGCACCCCCCCCCCCAGCACGCCTCCTCCTCCCCCTTACCCTCCTCCTTTTATTTATTTATTGGGGGGAGGGGGCAGTCGGAGAGTTGTTTATGGGAGGAGGAGGAGGAGCAGGAGGTGGAGGTGGTGGGGGAAAGAAATGGGTGGAACCGCAGAAAGGAGAAAAGAAAAAAATAATAATAAAATCAAATGATCAAAGGCAAGGCATAAAGGGGTGGCGAGGGGGGGGGGTTAGGAAAGCCCAGCGCTGCCGCCGCCTCGCTCGCCCGGAGTGGCAGGTCCCCCGCGCCGCTGTCGGGGCTGCCGTCACCGGAGGAGGACGTGGAGGTGGCGGAGCCGCTCCGCGGGTACCCGTCCTTTGTGTGAAACGCCGCTGCGGCGGCTGCCGGGGCCGCGAGCGGGCGGCGGGGCGAGGGCGCGCGGGAGAGAGCCCTGGAGGCGGGGTTGCGTGCCTGGAAATCGCTGGGTGGCCACGGCGGCGGCGGCGGCGAGGGTGGCGAGGGCGGCGGCGCCCGGCGCCTGGCCAGCCTGTTTACCTGTGCTGCGAACTCGCCCCGCGCCTCCCTTCCCCATGCTGATTCCCGAGCCGGGCCCCCCGCCAGTGGGTCCTCCTGGGTCCTTCCCGTCCCCTATGCACCTCCTCCTTCCCTGCTCTGTCGCCCCGATTACTGCAATGGGAGGACGGGCGGCGAACGGGCTGCGGTCCGAGTGGGCTGCGGAGGTTTGCCGGGGAGGGCCAGGCGACGCTTTGGTGAGCGGCGACCTGTTAGCGGGCGCGGGACGCCCACACGCCCTGTGGGGAGGGAGGGCGGGACCCGGGGCCCGAGGGTCCGAGGTTCAGAAAAGTTTTGGGTGAACTGGTTGCTTGATAGCCAAAAGGAGCAACACGTTCATTTAAAAAAAAAATCCATTAAAATAACTTTATAACACGCCTTCGTCCTCCAGGCGCGGGCGTGCGCACGCGCGCGCACTCAGCTCACACCTCTCCACCTCCCTGGCTTTCTCACTCTTTCTCTTCCATCCTCTCTCTCTCTCTCCCTCCCTCCCTCCTTCCCTCCACACACTGTGCCCTTCAGTCTTCAATCTTTTCTTCCAGGCTGTCGAATTCGTTTGAAGAATAGCCTTGCCCAGCAAGGCTTACCTCTGTACCAAGCTTAGGGCAGTTTGTCAACTAATGGTTTCTTTTATGAAAGAAGTTCTTGTGGCGTGGGAATAAAAGATCTCAGGCATGTCATTGGAAGTTAAATATTGTTTCATCTAATTCCACTCCATTTGTCCCCTCTTCCAATCTGCCCTACCAAGTTTGAGAAATTACTTCTAAAATAAGAATCTATCACACCCAGAGATCTTCTTTTCAAGCAGTACCATTCAAGAGAAAGAAGACACGTTGAAGTGTTTCCAAGGTAAATGCTTTGCTCCTTTATGGTGAAAAATATATTCTATGACCTTATAAAGCTGTGCTGTGAGCAATAGATCTACATCGAATACCAAACATTTAAAAAAAAAACACTCCAACTTTTTCATAACTTTATTCTGGAATTGTACAAGTAATTGTGTTTTTTTTGAAAGTATGGCATATAAACTTTCCTAATGTATGTAAAACTAGGGAGATTATAAACCTTGAAGATTTTTGTTCTTGGCATCCTCTAGTTGGTAAGAAAGGAGTGTTTCATTCTCACTACATTTGCTTCAAAGGGCAGAATCTGCATGTTCACTGTGAGTTCCCACATGGGGGAAATCCCTGCCTCTTAGACTCTGATGGATGGCTTGCTAAGAGAAAGATAACCCCACAGGAGCAAAGTAGTATGGCGCTGGCTTTCAATAGGTATTCTCTTGAACCCTGGTGCTCCCAGCTATTTATTGAACATTCTGACATCCAGTCCAACTAGTGTCTCTATTTTCCTTTGGCTCGACCTCACATTTTTTTGAAGCAACTGTAGCCTAGATCACTTTCTCTCTGCCTTTCTACCTTCCGGGCCTTTTAACAATTATCTCTCACTGTGTAGCAAACCCCTCCAAAATCTGATAATATCTATTTATTTAGCTCTGGATTATGGTAGTTGACAGTTAGGACTGAACTTAGCCAAGAGCTTCTGCTCTCAAGACCCTGAACTGAGACAATTCATCTCATAAAGAAGGTGGTCCCATTCTTCAGCAAGCTTAGCCTGAACTTACATGGAGTCACTTGAAGTGTTCCAAGAAAGGCTTGGAACTTGCAAGGTCTTTTGAGGCCCAGGGTCAGAATTAGCATCTCATCCCAGTAGGGCCACTTTTTAAAGTCTCCAGGGTTAGAGGAATAAACTCACCTCTTTGTTGGAGGACTGAAAAATGGTCAGGGCTGAAGGACAGAGAAACAGAAAGCAGAATGCAGGCCACTTCCGCAAATAATCAAACCACCACGGACTTAGGCAGCCTTTCAGAACTCCCATCCCATGAAGCACTTTTAAAACAAGGTGTTACTATGGAACCTAGATTTACCTTGAATTTATGACCCTCCTGCCTCAGATTCCCCACTGCTTGGACTAGAGATATGCATCATGGCTACTCTTTGCCTTTAAACTCCCTAAGCCAGCCAACCCGCAAGGTAGTCCATCAGTCCATCTGCATTCCCTGTCAGTGGTATGCCTCTTCACTGTTGCTTGAACTCAGAACTTTCAGATTTCCTCAAATCCCTCCAAATAAGTTGTAAACTCCTTAGGAAGCCAAGGCCATGCTTGTGTGCTTCCCATCTCAACTTAGTTATATTAAGCACTCAATAAATGTCCGCTAATTAAATATGACTAATGTGGCAATATGCTTTCTATACACCACCCCAACACTGTCACAGAGAGATGAAATTCCAGGCAATAAAAACAACAGCAAAACATTAGAGCACTGCCTTACACAGTTACTAAATGCATAGGTAGCCCCTCTTAGTATTTTACTAAGCATTTTATCATTTTATCTATGATTAAAAATAAGCTGATTCTCTGAAAAGGCACTTTGAAAAATACCTTTCCCCTACTCCTACATTCCCCCCACTCCTCTCTGCTAAGTGGTATTAAGGGATAATTTGTATGAGTATTTTTAGTGCAAAGACACTTTGTTAGAATTGTTTGCACAAGGATGTTACTTCAGTTCTTGGATGAGAGGCCTCATTACCAGGCATTTATATGGAGAGATATTATCCACTTTGTCCTTTGAATCAGAATGGGATTCACAATTCTACTTTGATTATCATATGTTTGAGAAAGTGTATGAATAATTATTCACTGCAATTAAATGCTGCTCAGAAAACAACTTATTTGAGACATATCATTGTTTTATTTGTTCACTGTTATGATTTGGGGGATAAACCCCAGGGCCTAAAACATTCTGGACAAGTACCCTACCTCTGAGCTGCAGCCCCAGCCCATTTTCTCATTTTTTAAGAGGGCAGGGAACTCATTCTTGGAAACACTCTAAAACCAATATTTTTTTAGCATCAGAATCCATGTGAATAAAAATGCACTGTCTGCTTGCCTACGGTAGGGAGCTAAAAGTTTACATTTCTAACAAGTTCCTTGAGATCCTGCTATATTGCTCGTGAAGAGATCCCGCTTTGGAAAGCACTGTCCAACACAAAACATTTATCATCTTCAGTATCTACTCTATCATAGCCTGCAAACATGTAGATAAATGTAGGCATTTTGTTTAAACATTAAGTATTCCCTCCATCATGATTTTCCCATCTTAGTTTTAATAAGGCAGTGTGGGTTTACTTCCTTGTTTGTTAACCTATAATTTCACATATAGATTGCAGTTACAAAAGTATGGGTGACCTCCAATCCATAGTAAAAGTATGAGCTTCCTTGGAGCTTAGCTGGTTTCTAGGGTCAAAATAGTTAGAGGCTGGAAGTTTGGCCTTGTGGTAGAGTGCTTGCCTAGCATGCATGAAGACCCAGATTCAATTCCTCAGTACCACATACATACAAATACTCCAGCTCAAGTGGTAGAGCTCTAGCCTTGAGAAGTCCAAGGACAATGCGCAGGCCCTGAGCTCAAGCCCAGGACTGGCAAAAAAAATAAAAATAAAAAAGTTAGAAATAAAAGGAAAAGAGAGAATCAAGGAAACTGTCTTTTTGTTTTTTACTTACACAAATAGGGGGAAAAAACAGAACTATGCAGGAACTGGTTGCTGAGAGCTCACACCTGTAGTTCTAATTACTCAGGTGGCTGAGGTTTGAGGCCTGCAGTTGGAAGCTAAACCAAGAAAGAAAGGCTGTTGAGATCCTTATCTCCATTTACCCACCAAAATGCCAGAAGAGGCTTAAGTGGTAGTGTACTAGCCTTGAGCCAAAAAGCTAAAGACAAGTGCCTAGGGTCTGAGTTGGTTTCAAGCCATAGTATCAGCATTAAAATATTAAAATTCAGGTAAATATATAAGACTAATTTTCCTAATTTAGAATATTTGAAGAGCAAACCCACAATTGGATGCACAGTACTGTGCGACCTGAAAAGGATTTCCACCAGCACTTGATACCTGATTAAATGTTTCTAAATGGTGGCCATTGAAGGGGCAAGAGGAAATCCACAGAGGCACTGTGATCTACTTTATCATCATTGACCACAAGCTTACAGGAGGGCACACTTCCAGCCATAAATCATGAAACAACTAGACTACAGGTCTTGGAGTCCTAGATGAGTATTCTCCTAAGAAACCTTATAGGCACAACAGCTAACCTCAGAGCAGATACAGTGTCCAGGATGATTTAAACAAAGCACATTAGCAATAAACTGGTCAAACACTCACAGAGGCCACTCAGAAAACCTGAGGTGGCAGAGAATCTCTTTTTACTGATGAGTAGCTAGAACATTCAGAAGAGCAGCTGTCCTGTGGGTACTAAGAACTACTGTTAGTTCCATGAGTAACTGACTCTGAGTGCCTCAGTCAGCCTAGCCATTTCCTCCATTCATCTATTTGTTTAGGCATATTCTTAAATGAAAAAGCCAGAGAATGTTCAAAGGGGTGGTATTGATCAAGATGCACTGTATTCATAAACTACTTTGGTGAATGGCCATTCCTCCTTACAACTACTTAAAGGCAATCAAAATGTTTTCTTTTTAACAGTTAGTACTATGTGGCATGTGGAAGAAAATTTACTGCCTTGAAGGAACTCAGAGTCCATGCCACTAATTTGTACACTTATTATGGATGGCATAAAATCCAGTGGATTTCACATAGTTCCATCCAGGTAGAAGAGACAGAGGAAGAGAGCTCTTGGGACTTTGCAACAAGTATAGAAGGATATCAGTTAGTCTCAAGTAGGTTTACTTCCTTAACCCACCTAAGGCTTAGTGTTAGGGTTTAGGGTATAAAGTGTTGCAAAGTTATGGGTGTATTTTGTTCTTGGCCCCTCCCCCCATCATTTCCTTTTTCTCTCCCTCCCTCTTCTTATGCAATGTGAGAACAACCTCTGCCACACGTGTCTGTTCCCATGGTGTTCTCAGCCTCCTGGACCTAGTTTCAATGGAGCCAATAACTGTAGGCTGAGGTCTCTGAAACTATCAAGTTGTTATTTTGGAAGCAGCAATGAAAATCCAATACACCTAGCTACCAAAGAAAGGAACAGTCATTGAATATTTATGATGAGCAAGAGACATAAAAATTAGCATGCCATGGGTTGGGATCAGATTTCAGTCCTGTTGTTTTTACAAGTCCTATAACTCCTGAGAACACGTGGGACTTTTTCTTTACTTATTTGTTAAAGAAATGTTCTTCTTGCTTTTACTTCATGGGATATTTGTGAGGACAGATTTAACTTAGTATACATGCCCAATTCTTTAAAACTTGCAGTGTTGGTAAAATGGAAACTGAAGTAATGATGTTTTTGTTCTCCTCATTTTCCAACATAGGAAGACTATATTTTCAAAATGACCTTTGCTGGTCTGATAAGATCTACTTAAATGGCTTTATTGCTGGACTCTCACTACTTCTTAGAGATATTCATTCCATTTTTAGAAACATCTGACTATTTGAAAGTGCTTGTCCATAACTATCTGTAAGACACTTATTAAAGACCTGGTCATAAAACTGGAAACAGCAATTCTCGATTGTGCCCCCATTATTATCAAACTGTTGTTTAGACTGTGTCATCAAAATCACCCATAGCCAGGCAATCCTGTCTCCCCCTCCCAGACTCCCCCAATCTATTTGCATGAAATAATGATGGTTTTTCTTAGGGAATAGGAGTAATTATTATTTTTATTTTGTTGTTGATTTTGTTATTGGTGTCTGTGAGCTTATGTCTATTTTCAGACATGATGAGGAAGCAGAAGGAATGTGGAAAATTGAAAACTGAATGGCAAAGGTAGGTCAAAATAAGGACTCAAAATCGGGAGAAAGACCGTGAGTACAAGCTGAAGTCAGGCTAGGCGAAGCTTAAAGGTGATCACTATGCATGTTTCTGTAAAAACTCAGTCGAAATAGTAAAAGCCATGTATCTTACAGGAGCAACACAGCTGTAGGAAAGTCATGGTACTTGTCCTAGAACATGGGGATCTGAAGGCATCCAAAAAGAAGAGAAGAACAGGTTTGCTTTGCTTATGTGTGTAGAGGCCCCTCTGGTGGGAATTCTCAGCCACTACCACTACTTTAGAAGAGCTAGAAAGGGAGATTTCAACCAAGACCCACATAAGCTAATGAGCTCCAGCAACAACCAATGCCTTTCTTGGTACCTTCTTGAAGATATTCATATACTGAGTGCTAATATTATTAATAGTATTACTAACCATATTGCATGATACCATGGGACAAGGGAGCACTGTTATTTTCATTTTGGAAATTATCAGAGCAGTTCACAAAATCAATTTTGATTATTTTTGTTACTTTTCTATTAGTATAAGTGCCTTTCCTTTACATTAGTAGTGAAGCACTATTAGTAGATACTATTTGATCTAAATATGCTTTCTAGGATCTGAAATTCATTGCAATTAAGTTATACATTTCCCCTCAAAAACTAATTTAGAAATCTCAGTGTACATTAATGTTTAGGAGTAATCAATATTTGTTTTAAAATTTTCTGGGAACAAAGAGAGCTTATTGTTGCTATTTACAAAAGCACCAAATTTGAAAAACGAATTGATGTGATGGTCAGTCAAGCTTGTTTTAACATGCATCAGTCTTAATGGTAAAGTAAACAGCAAATTAGCTTTTTGCCCCCATTTTATTCTAAAAAGGGTTTACTGAGGGGCTGGGAGTTTGGCCTAGTGGTAGAGTGCTTGCCTAGCATGCATGAAGACCCAGGTTCAATTCCTCAGTACCACATACATAGAAAAAAGCCAGAAATGGTGCCGAGGCTCAAGTGGTAGAGCTCTAGCCTTGACAAAGTCCAAGGACAGTGCTCAGGCCCTGAGCTCAAGCCCAGGACTGGCAAAAAAAAAAAAAGGTTTACTGACTATTCCTTTTTTTTATGCTGGTCCTGGGGCTTGAGCTCTGAACTCAGAACATGGGCACTGTCCTGAATTTTTATGCTCAAGGTTGAGCCACAGCTCTACTTCTGGTTGTGTGTGTGTGTGTGTGTGTGTGTGTGTGTGTGTGTGTGTGTGTGGTTAATTGGAACTAACAGCCTCAAGGACTTTCCTGCTTGGACTGGCTTTGAACAGTGATCCTCCATTCTCAACTGACTGAGTAGCTAGGATTATACGCATGAGCCACCAATGGTCAGGTAAATGGATACTTTTAGAATTCCCTAAGGAATTTTCCTTACAGATGACTAAAACCTATGGTGAAAAACTTGTAAGGAATGGACCTTATATATGATTTTTTTCTACACTTTTACAGTAATATACACCTTTGAGTCCAAGAAAAGGACCACAATCAAGTCATGGGTCTCCAGTCTCAGAAGCTGAATCCTGATACTTCATTTTTGACAATTTGACAATGGTCTGTCAATTTTGCCATGGAACTTCTCAACATCATGCTTCTTCTGAAAGTGTTGAGGTCCAGATGGCATTTTCAGTCACACAAAGAGAAAACAAATAGGCTTTTAGAACTCAAGTACAATTCTAATCCACCTTACTTCACACATCTGTTCCCAGGAGACTAAAACACTTCCAATTGTGTAGGTTTTCTTTTCTTTGATTTTTATAGATTCTTCAGCATTAACACAGTCCACAAATGCTGATAGGATAGTTTAAATTCTTTAACATAAACATAACTCCATGACAATAATAATTAGTTTGTGCCAACTTCTAAAGTTTTCAGTCAGTCACAATATGAAAGAGAGTTTTACTGGGTCAAGAAGGATATGGAGGCATAGGACCCTGAAAAACAAGACTATGTTATAAAGAACAGAACAATGAGAAATAATCGATTTTCTGCCCTATTGGTAAGTTTCAAATGAGTTTCTACTATGTTTATTCATAAACAAGCAGAATAAATAAATACATTATTATCTATCCCCAACTCAGGCTTGCCAACGTGGACTGTCATGAACTTCCCCCACAGCTTTTTACCTGGAATCCTCATCAGATATTAGGTGATTTGAAACCCTTGAGTCTGTAGATGATAACATAAATCAGAGAAGTTGACTGCCTTTCCCAGAGTCATTGTGCCAATATGTGCAGATAGAGGGCATTACATATGAGCCACAATAGTTCAACTGAAAAACCTGTCTCTTTGGCACCCCTAAAAAGTTGCTGGCCTAGGATTTTCTTCCCAAACCCATTTCTAGAAATAATGGGATGCATCATTTTAGGACCTCAGAAAGGCTGTGTTCTCAGCAGCTAGAATGCCACATTCTCCATTGCTTAGGTTTCCCCAGAGGTAAGAGGAACCCTTCACTAAACCAGCACTCCTAGCTTCCCCCAAAGCTTTTCACTGTTCACAGAATACTGTCCCCCCAAACAAGCAACAATTTCCTTATCATTGCCCCTATTTACACATTCTGTCATTTTCCCATAATTTTGATCTATCCTAGGCTAGACTGGTACAAAAAAAGAGTTAATGGCTTTTGTATCATTTACTCCTGTGCTAAAAGAGAATAGATTTGTCCTGGGGTACAAAGACAATTCCACAATGATAAGCCAAAATTATATAGATATAGATGTATATACTAAAGATGTAGGTAATCTAAATATAGGTATCTCCTAAGACTTAAAGCCTAAATGAAATTATGATGCCTATTCCCAAAGAAGGATAAAGAAATTTATTAAGCTATCTACTTGATCATAAAGGATAGGTCTCTAGGTGATAAGTTCAAAGAAGATATTATAGTGGATATTATAGAGCATTGAATCTTTGAAATGATACTAATGGGACCTTTCATTGCAGGCCCTAGAGATATAGCTGTCATTTATGGCCTGCTCACCAGGGACCTTAGACATGTGAAGCCTTCTCAGGCTATCTTAATTGTTTTCTCTCTGATCTTATTTCTAAACTTATTTTTAATTCTTCAGAGGAAAAAAGCATTCTTCCTCAGCCTGATGCTCTGGACGCAACCTCTCAAAGAGAAATGAATATAAATCTAAACCAAAATTCATCCTCACGTCCAATTGCACTTCTACCCTAGCCCTGCAACAAAAAGAAAAGCCACACTTTTTCTTTCTCCTTTCCTTTCTCCTTTTTCCTCCCTCACCTGGTTTGTCCAGTGTCATGGTAGAGAAAGAAGAAATGTAATGAAAAGTATAATTTTTGTTGCCAGTTTTTCGCTCTGTTTATTCCGCATTTTGCTCTCCCTCGTTCACCATGCCTGGCCAACAAGTGGCCTCCAAACGCAAGTCTCCTGTGATGCTTTGCATGCTACACAGTTTCCAAGGGAAGGTAAAATTCACCTTATACAACCCCTATTAGGTCTCCTCTCATCCTAACCTGTTACTACAATGTTCTCTTAATTCAGCGGAAACTTTGGGGCAAGCCTCTTCCTCTCATAGCTTCCTCTTGGGCCATGGGAAATTCCAGCATTTTCCATGCCAAATGCTAGAAAGGCAATCCAGGATACAAAGTCACCAACAGAACCATGTTTATTGCAGCAGTATTCACCATAGTCAAGGTCTGGAATCAGCCAAGTTGCCTCTCAATGGATAAATGATCAATAAAATGATATGTGTGTGTGTGTGTGTATATATATATATATACATATATATAAGAACTGTACTCATCTACTAGAAAAATGATATTGTTTTAAAAAATGGGAAAGCCTGAGGAAAATTATATTAATTGAAGTAAGTGAATTATGCAAGGTGAAGTCAGGCCCAAAGAGACAAAGGATGCATGTTTTCCCTTATATGTGAAAGCTAGATCTAGCTTAAAACTTATGAGTTTATACCATGTTGGGTGGTAGGCAAGTGTATGCAAATATATTAACTAAAACACAGTAGATTCAAGAAGAAATCAAATAGTGTAATTCCTTAGAAAGGCAAAGTCAAAGTTTAGCAAAACGAAACACTTGAAAGCAGGTATTCAAAAGGAGTGAGTCAAGGGGAGAGAGGTAGAGAAATGACGAGAAGAAGGGGGAAATGCAGTCAAGAATCCAAGGCATATGCTACAAAATTAAGAAGAGTGGAGGGAAGGATGAGTAAGGGAGGAATGGGTGAAGATGTTGAAAGCAATGACACTGATTGAGATCTATTCATAAACTTTTATTAAATGACAATTCCTTTGAACTAGTAAAAGTAATTTGGTTCCCTGTGCTCTGCCTTTTGGTAGCTGTAGCAGTCATTCTTTGACCTTCAGAATTCTCCAGATAAGAAGTAATCCCCAGCCTCCCTATTTAGGCCAATCTCAAACATCAAGTAGCTATTAGGATGCCAGGACTCCAGCAAGTTTCTCTCTGAGGACCACAATGCCAAGTACTTCTTCAGAATAGCTCAGTATCTTCTGTAGTTTCTTAGTAGGTCTGAGCAACTTTAGTTGGTATAAAGAGGGTTTAGAGAAAATAACCCATTCCTTTACCTGGAACAACAGGAAAAGTGACACAGCCCTGCCTAGTAAGCCAACAGCTCATTACCTTAATAGCCATTGTGACTTGCTTGTGTCTTCCCTCTCTGTAGACTGAGAGCTGGCATCAAGGTAATGAGTAAATGATGATAATCTAAAATAAGGCTGGCCAGGAGCCAGTAAGGTGACAAAACACCTTATTGTTTGTTTATTTGTTCTAAACCTAGAATTGAAGCACTATCACAAAAAAAACCAGTCAGGGAATACTTTGAAATGTTCTATACAGTAAAAGAAAGGGGAGCTTAGCAATACAATATGAAAAATGAGCTAGGCTGGGCATAGTGGCTTAAGTAGTAGAATACTCATCTAGAAAACACGAGGCCCTGAGTTCATAACCCCACTACCATAAAAAGATACACCCAAAATAAGATGAGTCATTCTAGTAAATAGGATTTGAGACTTTTCAATTTTAAGTTATTGAGGAGTCTTCAAACACATTTCTACAATAGCTATGCTAAATTACATTGTCACCAATCACTACACCAGCTTCTCTTTCTCCATATCCTCACCAGCATTTGTCAATGGGGTTTTTTTTTAGATAGTTTCCAGAGGCAGCAGCATTATCACACCAGTCAAGATGGAATCAATTTTAATAACTATTAATGAATAAAGACATAAAGAAAATACAACAAAATAATACCCAAACTTTAAAAAGATAAAATCATGTTATTTGCAACAATATGGGTAGGCCTGGAGGGCATAATGTTTGGTGAAAAATGCAGATGTAGAAAGACAAATCTTGTGATCTCACTCAGCTATGAAATCTAGGAAACTTGATCTCATAGAAGTTGTGAGAGTAGACTAGTGCTTCCCTGAGGCTAGGAAAAGGCGCATTGGGGTAGAGTGAAAGCCAGTAAGCACATAGACACATGTTAGATAGCAGTTTTGTTTTTACTATCACTATCTTTAAGGGCCAAGCAAAGCTTTTTTGAGAAAAACATGTCTGTCTGTGAGCACACTGCATCTTGATCTATGTTGCTCTTCCATCATTCTCCCGTATCTCTCCTAAACACATTCATTCCCTCAACTTACCTGGTTCCTTTTCAAATACATACCCTGAATATTCTGACTATATCTGCCTTCCTGTGGGAAGGGTGTTCACCTCACTCCTCTTAACACATCCTATCCTTGACAACACATATTCCAGCTATGGAATATCCATTTATTATCCCTAAATCCGTTGTTCAATGAACTACATCACTGAAATGTTCCCTCACCTATACAATACCTTAATGCATGTATTTGCATTTATATACATATGATCCTGTACATGTTTACATATATATTTCTGTGAGTGAGAATGAATATGGTTAATATTGTTTATGTTAAAACTGTTAAGAAAAATGAGGGTTAAAGGAAAATGGGAAGAGTGAAGGATGGGATGAGCTTGTTCAGGATACATTGTATGCATGTATGGAAATGTCACAATACCGCTCTCATAGAACTAACCTAGGCCAATGAAAACAGACTTGAAATGCATAAATGAAGTTAGATTTGCTACATGGAGCACTCTTTGCTGGGTTATTTTAATCCTTCAATTGTATGCACTATTATCTTCATATTTTAGAAAATAGTCATGTATTTAGTCATTTTTCTCTTCATTAAGTTAAAGTAATATACAATTATTTCTTTCTTCCTTTGCCCCAAGGCAAAAGTTCTTAGTTATTAACCTTTTATAGCTTATGTGTTTACCCCTTAAACTTTGCTATTGTATATTAATCGTTTAATATCAAAGCCATTAACTTACAATAATTTTTGGTTGATATCAAAAAAGATATGCAAACAGTTTCTGATTTATGTAAGCTGAAAATATATTATACACACACACACACACACACACACACACACACCACACACACACACACACAGATAGTTGGGCTAGAATGCCCTATAACCAAAGAACTTTCTCTCAAGAATCTGTGCACTGTATCATTTTAAACTGTTTATCCCTAGAAATTCGCCTAAGTACATCTTTATTCTCTTCTAGTATGGGAACTACACTAAAGCAGATTCAGAATGGGCAATGGATTCTGGACACTATTTTTTTTCTTTTGTACCTAGAGGTATTAAAAAAAGATAAATTTCCTATAGCCTTCAATCTATTCTTTCCCAATAGAAATGCTCTTCTGCTCTTAAAGAACACTGCTTTATAATGTGTTTTACTGTACATTATAACAACATTATCAATATTTCTTGGTTGTTCAATATGAATACATATTTGAAATCTTTTCATGGAGAAATTGGCTTAGTTCAGTGCCATTACATCAACCAGAGAAGGTTGGAGTCATTAGAGATTTGGTATTATAGATCTAACCACATGCAAATGTTCCCACAAGAAATTATATTCAGAGTTCCACACAATGGACAAGAACCACTAAGTAAGTAGTATCTTGAATTCTTACAGACAATAGAAATCTCCAAGAAGAAAAAGTACTTTATAAAGCAGCTCTTTTAAGTGGATAACATGAACATAGTGATTCACACAGAAGCATTTGGACAATTTCCCATTTCATATAAAGTGACAAACTATCTCTTGAAACTAATTCTGTTTTTCTTTCTTTTTCTTTTTTTTTGCCAGTCCTGGGGCACAGCCTTGGACACTTTTTTTCTTTTTTCATATATTTTTTATTGTAATTGATAGAAGGGTTACATTGTATTCACCAGATAGAAGGTGAATTACTTCACATACATTGATATCCTTTCTCATGTCTTGGCCCCCATTTCCCTCCCCCCACCCCCACCCCTCATCTTCTATTTTTTTTTTGCAATTTTTTTATTGTAATTAGTAAAAGGGTTACATGATATTTGCCAGATAGAAGGTGCATTAATTCACGTACATTGATACCCTTTCACATGTCTTGGTACCCATTTCCCTCCCCCCCCCCACACCCTCCACCCGTCTTGGTTTTCCCCCCTTCCCTATCAAATTTCAAATGACCAAATACAAATGAATTCAATATATCAGATAACAAAGTGAGATACTATACCAATATGAGATAACCAAGGGACAGCAAAGGAGATGAGAGACAACATAGTACATTAAAGACAACAATCATTCGTTATATGGCTTTTGTTTCGATATCCTGGAGGTCCTTTCAATTAGCTTCATATTATATGGCCTTATGTATCAAGATTTTGCTCTATTGCAGATCTCTGCTAGTAGAGCCCAAGGTTTCTAGTGATTATGACTAATGAGGGAAACAATTGAGCCTAAGATCCTTTGAGTCTGGCTTACTTCACTTAATATGATTTTTTCTAAGTCTTTCCATTTCCTAACAAATGGGGCGATGTCATTCTTTCTGACAGCAGCATAGAATTCCATTGTGTACAAATACCACAACTTGTTGATCCACTCATCAACTGAGGGACATCTAGGTTGGTTCCATATCTTTGCTATGGTGAATAGTGCTGCAATGAACATTGTTGTGCTAGTGGATTTAGTATGCCCTTGTTTCTGGATGGTTGGGTAAATGCCAAGTAGTGGAATTGCTGGGTCATAGGGGAGTTCTATGTTTAGCCTTTTGAGGCACTGCCACACTGCTTTCCATAGTGGTTGAACGAGTTTGCACTCCTACCAACAGTGTAGTAGTGATCCCTCCTGGCCACATCCCCTCCAGCATCTGTTATTATTTGTTTTCCTGATCTTGGCCATTCTAACTGGAGTGAGGTGGAATCTTAGAGTTGTTTTGATTTGCATTTCTTTTATGCCCAGAGATGTTGAGCATTTCTTCATGTGTCTATAGGCCATTTTTCTTTCTTCTTCAGAGAAGACTCTCTTTAAGTCTTTGGCCCATTTTTTAATGGGATGGTTGTTACTTTGGAGATTAGTTTTGGAGTGATTCAATTTTTTGAGTTGTTGATGTATTTTAGATATGAGGCCTTTGTCCGTTGTTTGGTTGGTGAACATCTTCTCCCACTCTGTAGGCTTCCTGATTAGTTTACTAGCTATGTCCTTTGCCATACAAAAGCTCTGCAGTTTAATTCAGTCCCACTTATCCAGCCTTTCTCTGATTTGTTGTGATTCTTGGTCCTTATTAAGAAAGTTTCGACCTGTGCCAAGGAGGCCTAGTGTATCTCCTATTCCTTCCTGTAAAGTTTTCAGTGTGTCAGCTTTTACCTCCAGGTCTTTGATCCATTTGGAGTTAATTCTAGTGCAAGGTGACAAAGAAGGATCCAGCTTTAGTTTTCTGCAGGTGCTTAACCAGTTCTGCCAGCACAACTTGTTGAAGAGGCTGTCTTTCTTCCATTCTATTTTTTTGGCTCCCTTGTCAAAGATTAGGTGGCCATAGGTCTGTGGTTTAATATCTGGGTCCTCGGTTCTATTCCATTGGTCTTCAGGCCTATTCTTGTGCCAGTACCAAGCTGTTTTGATAATTATAGCTCTGTAATAGAGTCTAAAGATTGGAATTGAAATTCCTCCGGCGCTGTTCTTTCTGCTAAGAAGTGTTTTTGCTATACGGGGTCTTTTATTATTCTATATGAAATTTTGAATTGCCTCTTCTATTTCTTTAAAGAATGCCTTTGGGATATTGATGGGTATTGCGTTGAATTTGTAGATAGCTCTTGGCAAGATTGTCATTTTCACCATGTTGATTGTTCCAATCCAGGAGCATGGGAGGTTTTTCCCCACTTCCCTATCAGACTTTGAACAACCAAATACGCATATATACAATATATCAGATAACAAGGTGAAATACTGTAACAATATAAACTAACCAAGGGACAGCAAAAGAGATGAGAGATAACATAGTACATTAAGGACAACAATCACTCATTATATGGCTTTTGTTTCTACATCCTAGAGGTCCTTTCAATTAGCATCATCCTATATGGCCTTATGTATCTAGGTTTTGCACTATTGTAATCCTCTGCCAGGAGAGTCCTAGACATGTACTAGTTATTACAAATGAGGGAAACCATTGAGCCTATGTTCCTTTGAGTCTGGCTTACTTCACTTAATATGATTTTTTCTAAGTCTTTCCATTTCCTTACAAATGGGGCAATGTCGTTCTTTCTGACAGCAGCATAGAATTGCATTGGGACACTTTTTTTTCTGCACAAGGTTAGCTTGCTTTGCCACTTGAGCCATAGCAGCACTTACAGCTTTTTCTATTTACCAAGGAATCCAACCTGGGCTTTGTGCATGCTAAGCAAGCACTCTACCACTAGGCAATGCTCCCTGGCCTCCCTTGAAACTAATTCTTGCTTCATGTGAAGAATGAACCTTTCTTCCTTCATGATCTGAAAATGGGGTCTGTTCTGAACTTAGCTCTTCTAACATTTTTACATTTCCTACCCTCATGGCCCATTTAGACTGTTACAATGCACCAGTTTAGACTACTTAACTTGAAGCTGTTTCAGTTTAAATGTACAAACAATAGAAGTATATTTCTCACAGTTGTAGAGGCTAGGAAGCCCAACATGGAAACACCAGCAGACTGAGAGTGTGAGGAGGCCTCTGTGTGTTCTACATAGAGCCTTTTTCCTGTATTATCATAGGAGCCAGAATATGGGCACTTCTGTGGTTTGCGTGTGGCTTCAGTGTATCTCCTAACAATTCATGTGCTTGCAGCCTAGTCCTCCAGCTGGCATTGAGGACCACCGATGGAGGGGGGCTTTAAGAGGTGGAGCCTACTAGTGGTAGATTGCTTGCCTACCATGCACAAAGAGCTAGGCTTGATTCCTCAGTACCACATATATAGAAAAAGCAGGAAATCATGCTATGGCTCAAGTGGTTGAGCTCTAGCCTTGAGCAAAATGCCCAAGGACAATGGTCAGGCCCTGAGTTCAAGCCCCAGGACTGGCAAAAAGATAGAAGAAGAAGAAGAAGAAGAAGAAGAAGAAGAAGAAGAAGAAGAAGAAGAAGAAGAAGAAGAAGAAGAAGAAGAAGACAAAGAAGGCGGCGGAGGAGGAAAAGTTTCTGTGAGACTCTTGTCTCCAAATAAACAGTCAAAAACTGGAAGCGGTGTTGTGGGTCAAGTGGTATAGCCTTGACAACAAGGAGGACCAGGAAGAGTGCCCAAGCCCTGAGTTCAAGCCCCATAGCTGACCTCCTTCCCCCCAAAATTAGTTTACTCTAACCTTCTCAGGGTTAGTAGTATCTGGATGATCTTGTTTTCCTGCCACTTGGATTCTAGTTCCAGTTCTGCCTCTTACTGTAGCTATATGAACCTGGTTTTAGGGCTGAAACCATGAGCTATTCCTTTACTTTTACATAGAAATACTTCTGTTTCATGGTCAGATATAAGAATCAGAAAAAGAGGCTGGGAGCCTGGACTAGTGGTAGAGTGCTTGCTTAGTATGAATGAAGCCCCTGGTTCGATTCTTCTGTACCACATACACAGAAAAAAGCCAGAAATGATGCTATGGCTCTGGTTGTAGCACGCTAGCCTTGATAAAAACCCAAGGACTATGCTCAAACCCTGAGTTCAAGCCCCAGGACTAGCCAAAATAAAGGAATCAGATAAAATATATTAGGTAACGTATAGTGAACACAAATGGCTGCCTATTTCCTGCTTCATCTTTATGAATAACCCTTCTCATTGGCCAAATCATTGATTTCTGCATGCATTGTTAATTCAGCATCATTAAAAATCACTTAAAAGTAGTTCACACTTAGAACCCAACTACTCCTACTCAGGAGACTGAGATCTAGAGAATGATAGCCGGATGCCACCACAGCCCAAATAATCTGAGATTGCATAAAGCTGGGCTGCAGGTATATCTGACCTAGTAGAGTACTAGCCACGCCAAATGTAAGTCCAGGTCCAAACTTCGCATGTTTTGTCTCACATATAGTTTCTCTTCTCAATTTTCTTAAGTCTGGTTCAGATCTTAACATAGCCAAGACTCACATGGCTATCTAGTTAAGATAGGCATTTTAAAATATTTGAATCAGACTAACAAATATTTTAAGTATATCAATTGGGTTCCAGCTTAGGTACCTCAAACCAAGGGTCAGTTTACAGATGCACTCTATTGTTTAATACAAAATAGTATTACTGGGTACCAGTAGCTCACATCTGTAATCCTAGCTACTCAGGAGGCTGAGATTTGAGGATCTCAGCTCCAAGCCAGCTCAGGGAAGCAAGTCTCTTATCTCAAATTAACCACTAAAAATCCAGAAATAAAGCTAGTGGTAGAACACTCACCTTAAGCAATGTAGCTCAGGGACAGCACCCAGACCCTGAGTTCAAGCTCTAGGACTGGCACCAAAAAGAAAATAATAGTATTATTTAATTTAGTCACCAACTCTATTCAAAACATTTATAAGCCAATTTAGGCTACCAATGAAGCCAGAAACTTATTCTCAAATATTAATATTTGCTACTGTAAAGACAATAGCATCTAGCAGTGAGACACAATGAGTGGCACAGCTAAATGGAAAGAACAGTGAAAATTGATCAAAAGTACTTCTGTCAAAATTGACAGAATACTGCCAATTATACACCCTGGGGACAGTCCTATTACCTTGCTCACCTTGTTTCTTTTTTTTTTCTTTCTGCTAAATGATTGTATGAGTACCTCTCTTATCAACTTCAAAAGCTACAACGAGTACTCGCTTCATATATCAAAATAGGGAAGCCCTGGACTAGGTTAGAAATATAAAGTACAATAAGAAAAATATAGACATAGACCTGACACTCTCTACTGTAGACAAAATTCACAATAACACAATTTATTTTATAGTGCTTAATAATATGGGTTAGTTAACTCTTCAGTCTCCCAGATGTGACAGCCTCACTGGACTCATGACATGATTGAGAATCTAACCTTAAGACTCTTTAGGAACCCGGTGATTAATCACGGAGTAGAATACAATAGTTCCGGCTAAAAGGTTAATGAATGCTAAGCTTCCCAATTACCTGTAAGAATTTTCACATTTCTCTTCCTGTTCAATAATCCACTCCAGGCCCTACGAAACTCCTTAAAAATTCAAATAATTTCCCCTCAGTGACCATCTTGAAGCTAAGTCTAAAATGGTCTCTCTCCTGCCAGCTCTGAGTTACCTGGAGTCCTGTTAAGTCTCTGAATCACACAATGCTGGCCCAGGATCATGAGAAAGCCTCTTCCAGGTCACACTATAGCCTTGTTTATTGCTTATTACCAGATTGTCCTCTCTGTCATGCTGTATTGATACTATGGATTTTATGCAATTTCATAATAGGTAAAGAATTTTAACCATAACTTTTCCAATAACACATGGTAAAAATCCAACGTAAGTGTTCAAAAGTAGAATGCCAGTAAGATGCATGCTCTGAAGTATTGAATTGAGGTAGGGATGCATGCCAAATAAAGTGAGGTGATTGCTCATTTCAAGTGTATTTATCTAATGTTAAAGTCTCTTCAATATTATGAAAATGTAAAGTACAATTCATGAGCCATGGATACAATTCACTAGACACACAGATAAACTATATTTCCTGTATCAGATAAACTATATCTGCCTTATACCTGGTGATGTATTTTAAAGGCTAAGTAAGGGAAAGCTAAGCAGAAGTTATATGCATCATGTCCAAACCTCCTGATCCACAAGCTCTTTGTTGTTGGGGAAGGGTGTTTCCTAGGACTTGAACTCCTTATATGAAGGTCTTGTCTTTGAGCTTGCTTTGGTTGTTGTTATTTATTTGCTTGTTTTTGCTCACAGCTAGCACTCTACCAATTCAGCCACAGCTACATTCTCAGGTGTTTCTTTTTCTTTTCTTTTCTTTTGGCAGGTTATTTGAAGGTTATGAAAGTCTCATGAACTTTCCTTACCAGGCGGGCTTTCAACAGAAATCCTCAGATCTCAGCCTCCTCTGGGTAGCTGGAATTATGGGCATGATCCATAAGCACCCAGCCACAGTTATGTTTTTGGTCGTCTACAACAAAGATGATCCCTAAATGAGAGGTCTAACTTAGTCTGACTAAGTTACCCAAAGGATTACTATCCTGGTGTCTTTACCCATATACTATCTATCATCACTGAAGAAGAAAAAAATTGCTACTACATGACTGGCTTATGTATTCAGGGACTTAGAGGCCTCTAAGACATACTCTTTGACCACAATGCCTTAAAAAGTCAATAGAGAAGAGTATCAGAAAAAATATGTACACACACACACACACACACATATATATATATATATATATATATATATATATATATATCTTGAATCATGCTGGCATCACTGAAGTTTTGGGGAAGAAAAGCAATAACTATGAGTAGGAGATCTGTGATCACAAAGGCCTGAGTTAGAGTCAATGTTTACCGCTATGTATCCCTCAATGTTGCTTAAGCTTTCTAGGCCTCAATTTTTTTATTTAATTTGGGTGGGGTGGGGAGGAGAGGTGGATTTTCTTCATTTTGTCTTGTTAGTGAATGGCCTTAAAATCTTTTTATTCCCCCCACCCCCCGTTGGTCGTAGGGATTGAACTCTGGTCCTGGGCGCTATCCCTGAGCTCTTCAACTCAAGGCTACATCCCTACCCCTTGAGCCATAACCCCACTTCCACTTTTCTAGTTGTAAATTGCTGATAAGAGTCTCACAATATTTAATGCTAGGGCAGGCTTTGAACTGCGATCCTCAGATGTAAGCCTCCTGACTAGTTAGGATTACAGGCATGAGCCACCACACCCGGCTTTGAAAGCTTAATAAGACTTCATTGTACTGCACTTTTTGTTTTATCTAGCTTATAGTAAGTGCCAGAAAACATTAGCATCCATTGTTGAGGTTATATACTCTCAGGTCACATTTTAACATCAAATTGTACTAGTTTGGATGCGTTTCTGGTTTTCTTCCAGGAAAAGAGTGGGCATGCCTTCCTTTCCTGCTCTTAAGAAGAGTTTAACACTGTGATTTATTTTGATCACTGAGATAGAAGTGAAGTGACACAGATAACCTCAAAGAAGAAGTGTCAGGGATCGCCATGCATTTCTCTGTGGCTTTTATCCTCTACCACAGCAACAGCAATGATTCAACCAGTAATTTCTCCACTGGCTTGAGCTCTAGAATTGGAAAACACGAGTTCACACATGCCATGTAGGTAGCATTCACAAGAAATAACTGATTGTTGTTTCCAGTGACCAGTGCTTTGAGAATTACCACTAGCTTTTCTTGACAAATAAACACACATGTAAGTTAATATCAACATTAGTTTCATTTGTATAACTGTTATTGTAAAGGTGATGTACAGAGGCGTTAGAGTTACATAAGTCAGGTAATAGTTGCAAAAACTAAGAAGCAAAATAACATAAAACCTCATGTTTCCATTCCTTGGAGTTCTTTTCAATAAACATCACTTTCTATGATCATATGCACATAACTATTGAGCCTTTGTGAACCTCTCCTAACAGTATCCTCTTTTGGTCTCACTGTGAGAATATCTAGAGTCGCATTTAATTTATCATGTCTAAGTGTATTTTTTTGTCTTTTAACATGTTCACCTATAGATTTATAGGAGGGAAACCATGAAACCTAGGTTTCTTTGGCTCTGGCTTACTTTGCTTAATATAATTTTTCCCAACTCTTTCCATTTCTTTATGAATGAGGCAATATAATTCTTTCTGATAGAAGCATGTAACTCCATTGTGTGCATGAGTGCATGCCTGCGTGCACACATCACATTTTCTTGATCCAATTGTGCACTAAAGGACATCTGGATTGATTCCACGTCTTGACTATGGTAAACAATGCTGCAATGAGTGGACATGTGGGTAAATTGCAAATCAAAACAACTTTAAAATTCCACCTTACCCCAGTTAGAATGGCTATTATCAAGAAATCTAACAGCAACAGATGTTGTCAGGGATGCGGCCAGAAGGGAATTCTACAACACTGTTGGTGGGAGTGTAAACTTGTTCAACTACTATGAAAAGCAGTATGGAAGTTCCTCAAAAGATGAAACATAGAGCTCCCCTATGACCCAGCAATCCCGAACATCCTGGACATTTACCCAAATGTCCATAAACAAGGCTATACAAAACCCACTATTAATCTTATTTTGATGAATTAACTTAGACACATAAAAGCAAAGTTTGGCCCTAGCTTTATGGTGTGGTTTACAAGTTTGCATCCCAGAAGTGACTTCTTTTGCTGTCTTCTGACAGGCTAAGCAACAATGAAAAACCTTTGTGGTTTCAGTTACTAGACTTCTACCTCATATTGGTTACCAGAAAGACATAAATTAGGTCTTTTTATTCAGTAGTGCTTTGTCTAGTAAAACAAATTTGTCATCAAAATGCCCAAGGATCAGTGTAAAAATGTTTCATTTAAAATGAGATTTTTAAAAAAATCATTTGTCTAAATTTAATGAGGATCTGTCCTTCTTATATTTTCTAGCTTATGAATAACTATTTGGTTCAGCCCTGCTATTGCACTCCACAGATGAGTTCAAATGCACCTTAAGCAACTAAATCAAAGGGGAATGTACCAACATTGATCCACAAAATATTACCAATGAATAATTAACAGAGGCAGCATTATAGTAAGAATAATAGTCAGTAGAATAATAACCAATAGTAACAGAGTTTTGTTGATAAGAGGGCATATTAAATAGCAAAATATTGTCTACTTTCCAGAGTCACAAAATAGTTTCTTCTCGATATATAATCATTTGGAGTATTGATTTCATTCATTTTTTTTTTTGCCAGTCCCGGGCTTGAGCTCAGGGCCTGAGCACTGTCCTTGGACTTTCTCAAGGCTAGAGCTCTACCACTTGAGCCTCAGCACCACTTCTGGCTTTTTTCTATGTATGTGGTACTGAGGAATCGAACCCGGGTCTTCATGCATGCTAGGCAAGCACTTTAACCACTAGGCCAAACTCCCGGTCCCTCATTCATTTTTTAATGACCGTATCTTGTCCATTTGAAAAGGGCAAATCTCAAGCATTTCATTGCAGGAGATATTTTAGATAATGAGGCAGTAATTACACAGGTAAAGCTGGCTTCCTACAAATGAGCTTCTATGCATAGTTATTAGAGAGCTGCTATGGCATATGTATGCACAGGAGAGGCTCTGAAGCTAGCGTATCTGAGTTCACATCTTGACCTTACCACCTCCCAGCTGTGTGGCCTTGGTTCATTATTGAACTCCTTGTGCCTCAGGTTCCATTCTAATAAATGGAAATGAGCTTAATTACACCTACATCACAGCATCGCTGTAAAGATTAAGTGGAATCATATAGATAAAGCAATTAGAACAGTGTCTAGCACGTGAGAATTATTCAAAAAGCATTCGATATTCAGTTTTACCAGCTCATTTTTTTCATGTCGAAATTGACTTACAAATTCCCCAGTTTTATGTCCTAGTTTAGACCTCATGTAAGCTATTATGTATACATGTGATTTTTTTTTAACGATCCTACCATTGAAAAACTGTCTGTAGCATCTGGACATTGAAAAATGGAGTTTTAAAAAGCTTAGTATTGTAAAGACTTATGTCCTACTTACTTTGAGCTTGTGGAATAGCTCAGCATTCATAAGCTTAGAACATAAATGTCACACTGAATTGTACCCTGGGCTCTGCAGCCCAGCATTCTCTCTTTGACAAAGGTACCCAGAAGGCCCTGGAATAACCTGGCTATTCTCCATAGGAACAACTTAAGGCATGGAGGAAAATATTCAAGAACTATGTGTACCTTCTTTGGGTCTATCATCTATCATTCTTTTATTCATGTCTATCCATTTGTTTGTTTTTGATCCAAGTAATGGATTTTTTAATGACTCAGTAATAACTGAAGTAATATTTGTTTTGCCAGTCTTAGGCTTGAGCTCAGGGGCTGAGCACTATCCTCACTTTCTCAAGGCTGGAACCCTACAGCTTGAGCCACAGCACTACATCTAGCTTTTGTTATGTTGCGGTACCAATACCGAGGAATCAACCCCCCCCCCCCCGCCCTGTCTTCATTGCTTGCTAGACAAGCACTCTACCACTAGGGCAAACTCTGGGCCCCAAAGTAATTTTTTTTTAAAATCTTACTCAGCTTTTATCTTAGTCCATTCAGAATGCAACAGCAAATGTCCACAGTCTATATTTCTAGAGCCAAGGAATCTAACATGAAGGTGCTAGCAGATTAAGCATGTGATGACATTCCTGCTCCTGATTTATAAATGATGCCTTCTGTGTTTTCCCAGAGTACAAAGAATGTAGGAGGTCTTTGGGTCTCTTGATTTTTTTAAATTAGTATATATTAATTATGTAAAATATAATGGGGTTTGTTGTATAATTTTCAAACATGCCTCTGATATGCCTTGATCCTACTGACCTTCTAATATCTTCTTTTCTCCCCATTCCCCTGTCTCTTTTCTTATTTCCTATTCTTTCATGTCAATTTTCTTAATTTTTAAATGTAGGCCTCCATGCATCTATCACTTACATTATACCCAGCCCTCATATTTTTTTCTGCCTACATTTCACAAATGAGGAAAAAAAAAAACAAATACAATTTGTCTTTTGGAGTCTGGAGGCACTATTTCATAAATCAGGCTACATTTTCCATCTCCTGACCCCAAAGTAAAAAGTCAGATAAGCAGATTGCTTCTTTTTAATGTTTGTCATCTAAACTGTACTTCTATTTCTCAGTAAGTGCCTTTTTGTTCAAGAATCCCAGAAATAAAAAAGCTTCAGCTCAAAAGATACTATCAGAATTTTACATATAACCATGGCTTTTGATACAGTCTATTGGTTAGAATCAAATCACAGATTGTACCACACTCCCAAGGAAGTGGCTGTGTGTATAAATACTGGGAGGGAAAATGCGACAGTACCCACAATATGCCTGCAGGAGTTCTCCTATTGACACCAACAATACTTCCATTATGCCTAATGTTCTCATAATCTCAAAGAATCCCCGAGTCTCATTCCATTAGAGCATCTTCCCAAATGAGGTTGTAGAAACTTTTGATCCAGGTATTGATGAAGACTACCAGTCTGTACAGCTAACCAGAAAGTTATCTGCCCTTCACACAGCATACACTAGTGGCATAAGAAAACCTCTTTAGACTAGAGATATTTCTGTTTCAGAAAGGTAGAGTGAAGCTGGGCATTGGTAGCTGAGGCCTGTAATCCTAGCAACTCAGGAGGAAGATAAATGATTTGAAGCCAGGGAACTCTCAAATTAAGCACCACAAAAGCCCAAAGTGGAGCTGAGGCTCAAGAGATAGAGTGCTAATCTTGAGCAAGAAAAAAGGCAAAAAAAGCTCAAGAGCAGTGTCCAAGCTGTAGGTTTAAGCTCCAGGATGGACACACACACACGCACACACACAAATGCATGCACAGTAAAATGAGTAGGATGATGAGGTTCAAAGAAGTCATTGGTCCATAGCAGTTCTGGAATTTGTCCTGAAAATACTGAATTCTTTGGGTTGCAAAGCCTATAACAGTCTTTCATAATTTTAAACTGTAGCTCTAGGTTCCTGGCTCTTCCCTATGACATTTCCTTCATGTACGTAACTGTATGTGACTATGTCTGGGTGCATAAAGTAATACATGTTTACAACTGAGTACTTTCCTTTTACTCACTTTTTTTAAAAAACAAATTTGTTTCCAGAGTGATGAAAAGGCAACTGAGTACTTTCAATAAACCGCTCCTTGCTTGTAAGCTTTTGGGATCACTCTGGTTTTTGGGGGGAAGGGAGTATTGCTGGTCCTGGAGCTTGAATTCAAGGCCTGGGCACTGTCCTTTGAGCTTTTTTGCTCAAAGACTCTATTACTTTACTATAGCTCCCCTTCCAGCTCTTTGGTGGCTAAGGAGATGAGTCTCATCTTTTCTGAGGCTGGCTTCAAACTGCGATCCTCAGACCTCGGCATCCTGAGTAGCTAGGATTCCAGGTGTGAGCCAATAGTGCCCTTTTATTCTTGTTAGCATTATTTTTACTGAGCTGATTTTCTTAAATACTTTGTGAGTTTTCTGTGAATATCACTAAGGTTTAGTTGGTTAGACAAAGGTAAAATAGACCTAAGTTTCTGAAAGTCTGCCTTTTTAAATGCATAAATGTTTAATCATTTTATTATGTTTAAGTAGTTATACAAAGTAGTTGCCATTTACAAAAGCAGTTTAGGAAAACAGTGCATACATGCTTTTCTTGTCAGTCATAAAGCTTCACCTCAGGGCCTGGGTTCTGTCCCTGAGCTTTTTCACTGAAGGCTAGTGCTCTATCACTTTGAGCCATAGCTCCACTTCTGGTTTTTAAGTGGTTAATTGGAGGTAAGTGTTCTCACAGGCTTTCCTGCTTAGGCTAGCTTTGAACTACTGTCCTCAGACCTCAGCCTCCTAGGGTTACAGGCACGAGCCACCAGCACCTGGCAAATACATACCTTCCACACGTTTCAATGTTCTCATCCTTCCCTCCTACCCTACCTCTGCCTCCCTTATCTTAGTTTTAGGTTATGTATTTTGCCTTTTGACAGAGCAGTTTATGTGTATAATGTATCTGGATCTGTGCTGTCACTTTAACATCTTTACCCTTTCTTTAACCCACCCCTTCCTTTATGTTCTCAGTTCTGTGGTATATGCAATTAATTCTAGAAAGACTGCATTTTTAACAGAACTCTAAGAAATAACATAATTCCTAAAGGTGTAACTGTATAACTCTTACTACTCTAGTCCTTTAGAAGGTTTTAGCAAAAATCCATACAGTCACATCTTATCTTTTCTTCTATATCTTGCATTTGTGATGAGAACGGAAGCATTTCTCAAATTTAACCATGGCCCCTGAGAAACTGATTTAATTTTGTGTAGCAGTTTTATTCTCAATTTATCTTTCTCATCTTATATTTTACCATAAGCAGCAAAATAAAAAGAAAAAAATCAAGCAGTATATGGAATACTTTTACCTTAAACATCTCATTAGCTCGGTAACTAAGTGTATCACTTGCAATCAATCTCTTCTTTGCATATTTCACAGGGAAAAAAGTTAGGCTTTCAGCTTCTCCATAACAAGGACTTCCCTTTCTTGAGTTTCCAATGACTCGTCCTCCTTTCCTCTTGAACCTGTAATTAAGTAGGATCCTTAATGTCTAGATTGCTAATGACTATCTGCTGCAGAAAATGAAGCTTTCTATATCATGTCTCTCAAAATCATTTACTAGTGGCCACCTACTAGGCAATTTCAAAGTCAGTTCTTCATTTTCAGTAAAATAGTATCAACCCATTCCTGGTACCAAACTCTGTGCTATGCTAGAGAAAAATCTCATGAGGTTCACGGGTAAGAAGTTTGGTCTCCACCATGGCCATTTTAAGAGATAGTAAGATCTTTAAAAATGGGGGCTTTGCTATCAGATTAAGTTACTTTTCCATAGGACCATGAGTTAGCTCTATTGAGAGTAAGTTGTTACAGAAGAGCAAGCCTGATCTGTGATTGGTTTCCAGATTGACTGTTCATCCATTGGAAGTACCCCTTTCACACATGCTCCTGCCATGACAATATCTATCACGTGGCACATCTTAAGTCATCTCAGTACTGGTACTGTGTCCTTGAGCTTCCAGAACTGTAACCTAAAGAAATCTCTTTTGGGCCGGGAGTTTGGCCTAGTGGTAGAGTGCTTGCCTAGCATGCACGAAGACCGGGGTTCGATTCCTTGGTACCACATACTTAGAAAAGGCCAAAAGTGGTGCTGAGGCTCAAGTGGTAGCCTTGAGAAAAATCCAAGGACAGTCCTCAGGCTCTGAGCTCAAGCCCAAGACTGGCAAAAAAAAAAAAAAAAGAAATCTCTTTTTTGCATGAAGTGTCCAACCTGGATATTTCATTATACCAAGAGAAAATGGACTCATAACATTGTCACAAATGTAGTACGTTAAAAGACACAATTACTATATTTGTTTCCGTGAATGAAGAGTTGCAGCACAGCTTAGCCGAGCAATCTTCAGTCGAGTAGTCTCATCAAACTTGTGAGAGGGAAACATGTACCTCCTTCTCATAGAGCTATTAGAGCATTCAGTACCTTGTGAAGTGCAAGAGTGAGGATCTATGTTTCTTGCCATGTGGACTTCTTGACACATAACAGTTTTCTTTTTCAAAGTAAATCAGACTGGGACTGAGTCTTCTCATAAGACAAGTATGATGAAATCACACACATTACCATCATATCCATCCCATCATCTCTGCTATTTTTCTATTGCTTAGTCTGTACATATTCTTGAAGAGGAGACTTTATTGGGTGTTTACTAAGAGTTATGGACCCTGAGGCCTTCTTAAAATCTCTCCAAACCCATGCCTTCTTCCATGTGAAGATACAAACAGAAGGCACGCATCTACAAATGACAAATCGGGGCAAATTTTCTCACTAGACAAGGCATCTGATACCTCCTTAATCTTGTTAATTTTCAGAATCTAAAACGTAGAAATATTTAAGTGACCAGTCTATATTCTTCTGATATTATAACACAAATTAAACAAGTATCTATTTGTTCGTGATTCCAATAACATATTACTATATACTTTACCAGTTATGTTCTTATAGGCTGCTGAGGGGAAAGAAATGCTTAAATAAAACAATCTCCTTTAACAAATAAGGCAATGGTGTTAACATAAAAGATGATGTGGATCTAGTCCCCACTATACCAGATAGAGATGACTTTAGTTTATATTGTAACTATTAAGCTTATTTCCTAATAACCATTTTTATATTAAACACAATAAATTTGCCTCAAGTTGAGAAATGGTTTGTTTTGTTTTGCTATACTAGGTTTTGAACTCGGGGCCTTGCACTTGCTAGGCAGATGTTCTACCACTTGAACTATGTCATCAGCACCAGAATTTGTTTTTAAGACACTATTTGCCAATCTTAAATAGTAACAGTTTGACAGGTACTAGTCCCAGACCTGTACAGTACATATGTATTTGCTTTGTTAATCCTCACAGCAAATAAGTAAGGGCCTTGCCAATTTATTGCTGGTGATTATATACACAGAGAAAAAACATCATGTACAATTTCACATAGATAATGAATGGAGTGGGGATGTAAATATAGGCACTTCAGCTCACGCCCATTTTCCTTTCCCTGATAGGCCTACCTCTCTCCCACGGGTTCTGTAAGAGTTTATTAACATTTGACTTATATTAAGAAGGGGAAAGTATCTTAGATATTCAAAAAGTTTATTATTATCAATTTGGCTATCTTAATGAGTATGTGGACTAGGGAACAAACTGCAATAATTTACTTGAATAAGCTGGGTAAACAGTGTAAAGTATTTTGGACTTACATTGCAGTCATCTAGAAAAAGTCACTTAAGTTGAGAATCTTAAGTGGCTGTCCTGGAGGAGACTTTATTACGGGGAAAAAACTAATGATGATGAGAATTTTGCTCTTGAGAAAAGAAGAAAATCCTTCATATGAGAAGAAAAGATGCTGAACTCTTTTAAATACCAAAACTGAGCATCAGGGGGCTCAAAAGAACAGATATTTGGAGCATTTATTAGAAAATAATAATGATAAATTGTTTCTTAAAATAGGATTAGGTTAAATTGAAGAGGAAAATGAAGCTTTTCTTTAATTTTATTATGTTGATTTTTCTGTCAACAGATCCAACAAAAGCAAAAGATTATTACTTGGAAGCAAGGGCAATGACTGTCTAGAAAATCCAGCAAACTCCAGCTATTCTCCTGATGTTCTTCCTCATCCTTTCCATATTTTGACACAATAAGGTTCTTTTGTGTCTCTTGAGGTCAGTCACCTCCAGTCTTGAGCATGAGATATATGTTTTTAATCAAACCATACTTAGGCTTTGCTCCCATCATGCCAGAGCCCTCTTCAGTCGGTAACTTCATCCTACTTTCCAATTCCAGTGACAACCAAGGAATATAGTTTTGGAATATGCTTTCCCTTAAACTACCAAAGATAGAATTCTTAGTCAGGACTCCATCCTCAATCCCCATCAAGTTTTACAAATACAAGTACTTAGAGAATACAATGGAATGGGCTCATACAGTAAAATTTGTATTCTTTGCTGTGCAAACTAAATGCAGATTATGTAGATTCTTTCAAACACTTGCTTATATAAATGTTTGAGAATCCTTGAGCAACATTCAAGTGGCACATACATGTGTGCAGAAACATGCATAAAGTACGCATGCACACTTCCATGCATGCATAAACCATATACATGAATGTGTATATCACCATATACATGAATGCACAGACACATGCACCCACATATATGCATGCATAAGCAGATGTGCATATACATATCTGCATGTACACATGTTCTTGTTCATGCATACATACCTGCACATGTGTTCCTGGGCATATATGCATACATATGTATGCACACTCAAGCATGCAAGACCGCCCTCCACTGGGAAGAATCTTCCTTCAAAAGGAAAGAGCACTTTGTAGGAAAAAATTGAATAGTTAAATTCTGATTTTGACACTTGCTTACTGTATTACCTTCTTCAAACTCTTAATATTATTGAATCTCAGGGATACTAACAGCAATCTTGTTCAGTTGTTTGGGGGATCATAAAGGACTGTGTATGCCAAGTGACTTACCTAAGCATAATAAAAAGCTGTCTCTTTTCTCCTAGAAGAAAATAGCCGCATATGCCTGTGATTCCTATCCAAATACACTTTCCCAATAGTTGTATGACATTAAATCCAAGTCTTTGAGATTTTAAAAGAAAAAGTATTAATTGTGTAACACATTGATAGGACTTTAATAATGGTTCCTTTCCTCCTTATTTTTATTTATTTCAAAATTCTCTTCCATTCAGGCATTATAAAATCATATCCAAAATTTCTTGGTGATTCTGGATGTTGTTTTGGAAGGCATTCTGACTGATTTCACAGAATAAACATCCATTTCAAATCAGAAGTTTACAAATATGTATAAACATGAATCCAAACACTTTAGTCCTATGTGCTCACCCAACCAGTGAAAGCCACCCCCTAGACAGGATAAAGCCAGGTATTCTTAAGGACATCTGCAGAAAGGCCTCAGAGACAATGCAGGGAAGCTGGAGAGGGTTGTTGGCTCTGCTCTGGGCTGTGCTTTGCCAACAGAAGCTGTTGCAGAGGCTGCTTCTGAAGACTTTTCAAAGTGTTCACGCTTTATCCTAGCCAGAAATTATCACCCAAATGTGCCAATTGGAATGGGCCAAGAATTCCAGAAAGTTTAGTAAATAAAGTACAAACTCTAAAGGTGTTTGACATCAGATGCAAAATAAGTATAGTTGATACTGCTGGTTTGGTTTGGTCATTTTTTGTTGTTGTTTTTTTGTTGTTTTGTTGTTTTGTTTTTTTGCCAGTTGTGTGGCTTGAACTCACAGCTTGAGCACTGTCCTTGGACATTTCTCAAGGCTAGAGCTCTACCACGTGAGCCACAGCACCACTTTCAGCTTTTTTTCTATGTATGTTGTACCAAGGAATTGAACCTGGGTCTTCGTGCATGCTAGGCAAGCACTCTACCACTAGGCCAAACTCCCGGCCCTCGTCATTTTTTTTTTTTTAACTTTTCTTTTTTTTTCCCTCGTCATTTTTTTTTAAGGTGGGCAAAGAATTTGTCAGAATTGAACCCTCACTGGATATTGTTCTAAGTCAAATGGAATTTCCCATCCTGCAAAGTAACAAGAAAGGGAAGCTGGATAATTTGTAAGTTACTGACTCAGTAATACTCAAAAAGAATCTATGTAATTAATGCTTTGGCCCTTATAGAGCTGACAATGAAGTAAAGAAATCTCAGTAGTTTAGATTTCAATTATGTAATTCTCTTCAGTTGGATTGTACTATCTAAAAACAAAAGTGTATACCAATTTACATATTTAGTATTTTTTCAAGGTGAGCAGCACTGATGTTTTCAGTGCTATATAATGTAAAGAATGTTCTATTGTCATTCCAAAAGGGAGGGGGAATGAAATACTCTACTTCGTGTTTGTGAAAGCTATAGAGAAAGGATTCCTCCTCCCCTTCCAATGAAAATAGTTGTCAGGAAGTGGAAGTGTGGATGGAATTGTAGAGCATCAGCCTTGAGGAAATAGCCTAGTGAAAGTAGGAGGTCCTGAGTTCAAGCCCCAGAGAACAAGGGGAGGAAGAAGGAAGGAAGGAAAAAAGGAAGGAAGGAAGGAAGGAAGGAAGGAAGGAAGGAAGGAAGGAAGGAAGGAAGGAAGGAAGGAAGGAAGGAAGGAAGGAAGGGAGGGAGGGAGGGAGGGAGGGAGGGAGGGAGGGAGGGAGGGAGGGAGGGAGGGAGGGGGGAGGGAGGGAGGGAGGGAGGGAGGGAGGGAGGGAGGGAGGGAGGGAGGGAGGGAGGGAGGGAGGGAAGGAAAAGAGGGAGGAAGATAGACAGAGAGGGAGGAAAATGATCATTAAAAAAAGCTTCAAGTTCTGGGGCCCGAGTTTGGCCTAGTGGTAGAGTGCTTGCCTAGGGTGCACAAAGACCCAGGTTCCGTTCCTTGGTACCACATAATAGAAAAGCCAAAAGTGGTATTGTGGCTCAAATAGTAGAGTGCTAACCTTGAAGAAAGCCCATGGACAGTGTTCAGGCCCTGACAAAATCTTCAAGTTCTTTAAAAAGATGTAGTGATGATTGAAGTTACATTTAAAAATATTGAGTAAAGGAATTGTCTCTACTTCTTTTCAAGAAGTAGATTTACTGTCCAGATTTACTGTCCAACCTGAAATGACAAAAACAAATCAAAACAAAGAAAATATATGCAACCATGGCTGTCAAGCTACTGAACACCAGACAATGATAGACTGTGAAACAAGAAACAAGATTGCCTTGAGATAATTTCCAGACCACAGAACAGACAGAAACCATGAAAAACCTAGCAATCTTCCTACAAGATGGAGCTGAGAATCTGCAACAGATAGTTATAGATACAGAAATATAGATACAGATGCAAGAAAGTACAGGAAAAGAACATGTTGAAGAAAAAAAACCTTTTAGAAAGGTCTTGTGTTTGGTTTAATGCTCTTTGTCACTATCTTAAAATTCTTAATCTTTTTTTTTTTTTTTTTGCCAGTCCTGGGCTTGAGCTCAGGGTCTGAGCACTGTCCTTGCACTTTCTCAAGGCTAGAGCTCTACCACTTGAGCCTCAGCACCACTTCCGGCTTTTTTCTATGTATGTGATACCAAGGAATCGAATCCGGGTCTTCATGCATGCTAGGCAAGCACTTTAACCCTAGGCCAAACTCCCGGCCCCAAATTCTTAATCTTTTTTAAAATCAAAGGGCCTATTTTTTTGTTTTACACTGTGCCTCACATCCTATGTAGCTACAAAGAGGGAGAAAGGCAGAAGGGTGATGATGGTGTAAAGGTATAAAAACAGGGAACTAGCCTGGTAAACATACCAATCTCAATGTCCCTATATAGAATAAATAGATCACAGATCAGTGCGTGAATACAGAAATAAGGTGGCATACATAAGCACAGCTGGTTTCTTTCTGTTTTGATTTTGGGGTTTAGTTTTGGCAGTATTGAGTTTTAAACTCCGGGCTTCATGCTTCCCAGGCAAACACTCTTTACCACTTACGCCATGTTATCATCCTTTGTTTTCTTTAGTTTATTATATTTTTTTTTCATTTAGGATTTCATCTTTTTGCCCAGAGCCAGCTGGAATTACAGGAACAAACCACCACACACAGCTTGTTTTGCTGGGATAGAATTTCCTCAGGTTAGCCTCAAATGTTGATTCTTCTATCTTTGCCTCTGTATAGCTAGTACTAGAAGCATGAGCCACCATACTCAGCTGTTAGACAGCTGATTTTTTGGCAAATATGTGAAAACAACAAGAAAACAATAGTCTTTTTAAGAAGGGATGCTGGAAATGTACATTTTTGGGGGATCATTGTGGGGCTTGAAGTCTGGACCTGGGCACTGCCCCTGAGCTCTTCAGCTCAAGGCTACTGACCTACCCCTGAAGCCACAGTGCCACTTCCTGTTTTCTAGTGGTTTATGGGAGATAAGAGTCTCATACTCTAATGCCTGAGCTGGCTTTAAACAGTGATCCTCAGATCTCAGCTTCCTGAGTAGCTAGAATTATAGCTAAAATTTAAATTTTACATAGAAAATGAATGAAATTTAACGACATATATAAAATTAACACAAATAACCATAGACCTAAAGTAAAATCCTAACACTATAAAACTTCTAGAAGAAAACATTACAATCTTTGTGATCTTGCATCAAGCAAGATCTAAAGTATAATCATAAGTTGTTTCATATCAGAAGTCAATAAAGTATTTTTAAGATATTTTTTAAGAAACTAGAAACTTGTGCTCGTTGGAAAAAAATATGAAATAAAAAATATGATAAAATACAATTATAGATTGCAGATCAACATGAGAAAAGTTGTTATTACTAGTCACTAGAGAAATACACATTAAAAACTCTAGGAATATCCAAAATTAAAAAGACCATACCAAGTATCAGTAAGAAGATTGTAACTTTCATATCCTATGGGTGTTAATGTAAGATTGTATTGGCCTTTTGAAAAATAAATTACAAAGCCAGGCACCAGTGGTTCATACCTGTGATCCTAACTACTCAGGAGGCTGGGATCTGAGGATCATGATTCAAAACCAACCTTGAAAGGAAAGTCTATAAAATTCTTATCTCCAGTAAACTACTCAGAAAAAAACAATGTGGCACTGTATCTCAAGTGGTAGAGTGCTAGCTAGCCTTAGACTAGAGAGGCTCAGGGACAAAGCCCAGGCCCTGAGTACAAGCTCCATGTCCAGAAAAAAAAAAAAAAAAAAAGGTTACAAAATAGTTCCTAGCAGTTTGGAAGTTCCTCAAAAGACTAAACATAGAGCTCCCCTATGACCCGGAAATTCCACTACTAGGCATTTACCCAATTGTCCAGAAACAAGGACAGACTAAATCCACTAGCACAACAATGTTCATTGCAGCACTATTCACCATAGCAAAGATATGGAACCAACCCAGATGACCCTCAGTTGATGAGTGGATCAACAAGATGTGGTATTTGTACACAATGGAATTCTATGCTGCTGTCAGAAAGAATGACATCGCCCCATTTGTTAGGAAATGGAAAGATTTAGAAAAAACCATATTAAGTGAAGTAAGCCAGAATCAAAGGAACATAGGCTCAATGGTTTCTCTCATTTGTTATAATCAGTAGAAACCTTGGTCTCTCCTAGCAGAGATTTGCAATAGAGCAAAATCTAGATACATAAGGCCATATAGTATGATGCTAAATGAAAGGACCTCTAGGATATAGAAACAAAAGCTATATAATGAGTGATTGTTGTCCTTAATGTACTGTGTTATCTCTCATCTCTTTTACAATCCCTTGATTATCTCATATTGTTACAGTATCTTACTTTGTTATCTGATATATTGGATATATTTGTATTTGGTTTTTTGAAATTGGATAGGCAAGGGGGGGAACCAAGATGAGGGGTGGGGATGGGGGGAGGGTAATGGGGACCAAGACATGAGAAAGGGTAGCAACGTATGTGAATTAATGTACCTTCTATCTGGCAAATATAATGAACCCTTCTATTAATTACAATAAAAAATATATGAAAAAAACAAAATAGTTTCTTTAAAAGTTGAAACTATTTCTGCTGGTATTAGCCATTCCATTCCCATGTATTAACCAGGAGGAAAGCAAAATCATATGCCCATACAAAGATTTACCATGAAGCATACCAGCATACTCATACCATTCCCCCCTGGAGAGAATTCAAATGCCCATCAAATTGTGATTTGTCCAAATACTTGAATAAAATTCTTGAATCAAAAAACAGAAGCTACTGATAGAAGCATACACAGAGAAGGAACTCGAAAACATCATAATAACCAAAAGAGTCTCACTATAAATAACAAATATAAAGTTGTGGAAAAGGCAAAACTATTATCCTAGAAAAACATATCAGTGGTTACTAGGTTGTGTGCTTTCCTATAAACTGAAAGGAAGCATGAACAATCTTTTTGGCTGATATAAATGCTCTATAGCTTTCTTGTTGGTACTATGAATATATCTCATACTATATTTTAGCAAAAATTCATACTACATATGTGGTAAAATTTCATCAACTGGTGGTTACAACAGATTAGTTTCGGACCTGGCACAGTGGCTCACACCTGTAATCTTAGCTACTTAGGAGGCTATTCTCTGAGGATCATGGTTCCAAGCCAGCCCAGACAGCAAAGTCTATGAGACTTTAATCTCCAATTAACTACCAAAAAAGCTGGAAATGGAGCTGTGGCTCAAGTGGTAGAACACTATCCTTGAGCAAAAAAGCTCAGGACAGAGGCCTAGCTCTGGCACTGAACTGGCACCAAAATAAAACTTAGCTTTTCTCAATGTAAATTTTACCTCAGTGAATTTTTTACAATTACTACAATTACAATGACATGAGCTTTTAATTTCAGCTACACAAGAGCACAGTTAGGAACACTGTTTTCTGAAATAAGCACCAAGGAGATATGCAAGACCTTATCTTGCATATCTAACTAAAGCTAGAAGCCAGGGAAGAACAAGGTAGAGCACTTGCTTAGCAAGAATGAAGCTCTGAGTTCAAGATCCCAGTTCTATCTCCCCACTAAATTACCTATTAGACTATTTCTCCTAGGAGAAGACACTACTGGTTCAGCCAAAAATTATAAATATATGTCTCTTCATATACCTCAAAATTGGTATTCTGGGAACCCTAGCTAGTTTGGGAAAGCAAATTCTGACTCAGGCACAAACTGATACAGAATTATGTGTTGCCTTGTTCAACCCTTATGGAAAACAGTGTGGCGACTCCTCAAAAGACTAAACATAGAGCTCCCCTATGACCCAGCAATTCCAGTCCCTGGCATTTACCCAATCATCCAGAAAGAAGGACATACCAAATCAACAAACACAACGATGTTGATGTTCATTGCAGCACTATTTACCATAGCAAAGATATGGAACCAACCTAAATGCCCCTCAGTAGATGATTGGATCAACAAGATGCGATATTGATACACAACGGAATTCTATGCTGCCATCAGAAATAACAACATCACACCATTTGTATGGAAATGGAAAGACTTGGAAAAAATTATATTAAGTGAAGTAAGCCAGAGCCAAATGAACATAGGCTCAATGGTTTCCCTCATTTGTAATAGTTAGTACACACCTACCTAGGACTCTCCTAGCAGAGGATTACAATAGCTCAAAACCTAGGTACATAAGGTCATATAGGATGAGACTAAATGAAAGGATCTCCAGGATATGGAAACAAGAACTTAAGCTTGAATGATTGTTGTTCTTAATGTACTATGTTATTTCTCTTTTTTTGTTTCCCTTTGGTTAATCTCATATTGTTGCTGTATCTGACTTTGTTACCTGGTATGTTTTATATAGGTTTATTTGTTCAGTTGAAATAGGAAAGTGAAGGAGGGAAACAAGATGATTGGGAGGGGTGGGGGAAGGGAAATGGGGACAAAAACATGAGAAAGGGGTATCAATGTGTGAGAAGTAACGCACCTACTATCTGGCGAATATAACTGTAACCCCTCTATACATTACCCCGACAATTTTTTAAAAAATGAAGTATCTCAGATTTTACATTTAAATGTCTTAATCTTTGTAGACACTTATGAACAGATTTTCAACTAGCCAATGCCTATTGCATAGTTTCCTTCTTTTCAATTATTGATGGTTTTCTGAGTGGTATAGCTGTAGACAGACATGCTATGTATACACAGTGGAATGACATCGCCCTATCTGTAAAGAAATGGAAAGAATGGGAAAAATGATATTAAGTGAAGTCCCAAACAAACATAGGCTCCATGGTTTCCCTCATTTGCAATCATCAGAATATGTCTAGGATAGTCCTAGAAGAGGACAATAGTTCAGTAACTATGTAATATGACCATATAAAATGGTGCTAATCTAAATGATCTCCATTATATGGGGAAAAGAGGGTTTTGTTGTTTCCCTTTTTAGTGTATTGTTTTCAGTTATTTATTTTGTCCTCAAGGTTTTTTTGTTTGTTTTGTTTCTCCTCTGGTTTATTCTTGTGGTCAGTGTTTCTCATTTTGGTACCCTTTGTTTTGTATATAAGTTTATCTGACTTGAAGGAGTGAAAGGGAATCACAGAACCAAGGGGACAAAGAGTGAATCAATACTGCAGCAGCTCCTCACTTGACACTATGTTGGAAATGAACTTTACAACTTGGGTAGAGGAAGAGTCAGAGTGGAGAGAAAGTGGAAGAAAATGAGAGAGGGGGTAACACTGCTAGAAAAGAAATATATTTACTACCTTTCTTATATAACGGTAACCCTTCTGTATGTCACCTTTACAATAAAATAAAATGAAAAGAAAAAGAATTTTGTGTTGCTTTCTATTCTGGCTTTTTCATTGCATTTTAAACTGGATAGTTACAATTAATATACAAAATAAAAATGGTATCACCATGTACGCCTTCCCACAAACATTTCTTGGTTTCTCTAGGCTTCATTAAAACATCAAAACTTTATTATTGCCCCTGAAATTTTCACGGAGCTATCCCCCCTGGACCCTGGAAAGAATTTCCCCACCCCACAAGATGGGGTGCACAGTTTAGAGTTGGAACATTTAGAGCCTCTCAAAGTTTAGTTAAACGGACTTCATGCAACAAGAAGCTATGAAAACTAGAAAGTGTTCCTTCATGTAATTCCTTAATGTAATCTTATAGCACCTCCTTGTGTTTAGATACTAGAGATTTAAGTCTTGGATGCCAAGAGTATTTCTCCCTAAAGTTGGAATAATAATGATTCTGTACAGTGAGAAGAATATAGAATGAGTGTAACTCACACACTTAGTAATTGCTTACAAAGAAATCAACATAGGTTCTTGATTTGAACCTGCCATTTTGGTTTTCAAAAATATATAAACTGATATCTACACACAGGATATTCTCCAATTATTTTTATTTTATTTTGTTTTGTTTTTGTGCACATGCTGAAATTTGCACTTATGGCATTGAGCTCTGATTGGCTTTTCTCACTCAAGGAAAGGCTTCTACTGTTTGAACCATGCCTCCTTTTTCAGCTTCTTTTTAGTTAATTGGATATAAAAGTCTTGTTGCTTTTCTGCCCAAGCTGACTTTCATCTGCAATACTCAAATCTCAGCCTGAGTAGTTAGGATTACAGAGATAATCCAACTTTTAAAGAGCAGTTTCTAACAGGAATTACATCCAATTTTCTTTCTGAATTTGTATTTAGCCATCTAGCTATTTCTAACATCACATAGAATTTGTTTATTAAAATAAAATGACTATTACACAGAAAGTGACAAATATAATTCTACCACAGATACGGTCCCCAAAGAAAGATGGTTTGTAGCTAGAGGACAGATTTTCAGGTGTTTGATCCTGCCTTCATAGCCTTTAGCTGTCAAGTACACAGCTACCTGTAGCCTTAGCTCCATCATTAAGTAAGATCCAAAAAATGAAATAAAATAAAATACTAAAGACAAGAAAAGCTATCTCCATATTTAGTCATCAACCACAGATCAGTGCTTATCCACCAGACAAAATGGAAGCTGCCTGCTTTATCTCAGTAGGTTCTGAGCAATTGTTCAGCATTGACAAGGCTCTTCTCACCAAAAAAAGCAAGTTATAACTAGAGGCTGGGAACAAAATAGTTGGCAAGGAAGTGTTGGTCACTAAAGCCAGGCTTACCTAAGATTGAGGAGTTAAAAGTCCATGACTTTTCCCTCATCCCATACTTATCATTCCAGATTCCCTAGACTTCTGTTAAGATCATCAACCAAAGTAAGAACTGGAAGACAAACCAAAAACATTGTGTATATTTCACCGTATCTCAGTGTCTCTGAAATATAATTTGGAGGCTGGGGAGAGTGGAGAGATGAAAGGTAAAACATCTTGAGGTTATCTGTGAATTTCATTTATCCAGGCTAGTCTTCACCCCGATTCCGTAGGTAACCAGAGTCAACCTCAGTTCATGTGTTCCCAGTGGATATTGAACAGACAGATGAAGGGAGACAAAGGGAACATTTATCATAATGCTACATAAAAAATTAAAAATCAAGCTGTTTCCTTGCTAATGTCATCCATCTGTAACAAATGAGCTGGATGTCTTGGTACAAACAGAATGATAAGCTGAACGGTTTTCATCCATATATTGGCTAGTTAAACTGATGCTTCTACTTAAGCTTTTTCCTTTCATATTTCCTGCTATTTGTATATTATTAAAGTGTCTTCTTTTACTCTACAAGAGAGTTGCTCTTTAATTATTCAAATTTCTCTGGAAACCAAATTTCTTAATTAAATCTGAGATTAAGAACTTATTGGGGCCAGGAGTTTGGCCTAGTGGTAGAGTGATTGCCTAGCATGCACGAGGACCTGGGTTTGACTCCTTCGTACCACATACATAGGAAAAGCAGGACATGGTGCTGTAGCTCAAGTGGTAGAGCTCTGTCCTTAAGAAAATCCAAGGACAGTGCCCAGGCCATGAGTTCAAGCCCCACAACTGGCAAAATAAGAACTTACTAATAAAAGTTACTTGCAATTCTTAAAGAACTTGTCGCATTCGCTACCCTGTAAAGAGAAAGAACTAATTTTTTGTTTCATTTTGACTTATTTTGATCTGGGGCTTTGGGGAAATGACAGAGCAACATGTTGTCAAAAAAAGATGATAATTTTTACCTTAGAGATAAAAATATGCTCGTTTTAGTCATTTAAATGCTATCCATAGAAATCCATTCAGTTTTGGTTTCTTTTTTCTGTATATATAACAATTGCTTGCCACAACACTTACAATACAATAAATGGGGGGGAGTTACTCTTGCAGTAGTAAAATAGCATGGCACATGTGAAACCAAATAGATATAGGTGGCAAACATAGACAAGTTTACATTTGGTTTACACAATGTCTAACAGGGCATAAGAGAATGTGTAACTGCAACTCTACTCGAAAACAATGGCTATCAATTTATACTTTGCATGTTTAAAACCAGTTTTATTTTCCTTTAGAAAGCCAGAATCTTATGAAGCTGCTTTTCCAATTATCCCCGAGTTTTGAACAAATAGGAGGATGTTTGGGATGGAAATTTTAAGTGCAGCTGTTCTGATATGAAAGCTTCCACAATTTCATATGTAAGCCAACCAGTAAAGAAACCGTCAACCTTTTACAACTTCACAAAAAGCCTCAAGCTAGCATTTGTGCCTGCCTCGATATGTAAAGGCTGCACTTGGCTGAGATTTGACTCTGGGGAAATTATTCTGAAAGGAACAAGTTAGGAAACTATAAGCACACAAACTTGTAACACAGGGGGAAAAAAAGGCTTTTCTGATGTAATGAAAAAGCACCTGCAGTTTCTCATGGCCCTCAATCATGATCTATGTATGCCTACAAAACACACAAACACTGCTTTTTATATTAGTGTTCTTGCCACTGACAACAAAATCATGTTTCAAGAAGCTCAAACAAGACATAAAGTAGGACTCCAATGATTCAAACAGCTCAGAGAAATAAATACTAAGATAAACTCTGCTATCAAACACATGCCTTCAAAATATAGACCCTCTAGAGCTTACAATGCATTGAACCATCTGGATTTTTTTTTTTTTTTTGCCAGTCCAGCTCAGGGCCTGAGCACTGTCCTTGGACTTTCTCAAGGCTAGAGCTCTACCACTTGAGCCTCAGCACCACTTCCGGCTTTTTTGTATGTATGTGGTACCAAGGAATCGAACCCGGGTCTTCGTGCATGCTAGGCAAGCACTTTAACCACTAGGCCAAACTCCGGCCCCTGGATTATTTTTTGTAACTGGGAATTCTTACTTGTACTTAAACAATGGAATTGACTTGGTGTCCTTTTATGTCTCACCTAAGATTAAAATCTACACTTCTCTATCCTCCCTTCACAGAGCTTATGATTTTGCCTTGTAGCCACCTTGTCTTCATAAATACATGTATTCTTCTAGTTGTTGTGATACTGGCCAATGACAGAGGCTCTTTTGGCTGACTGCTTCTAAGTTGTCTTTAAACAATGATATATTTGGCTCATATCACACTTCACTGAAGCTGTTGTGACAAAGGCCTGGTTGTTTCTCTTACAAGTCTTAGTTAAAGACATCAGCGCCAGAGGTCTCAAATCAATGCCAGCCCATGACACACAATTCACATTGTTCTTTTGCAAAGTATTAAAAAAAAAAAGCTGTCACAATGGAGGATGTATGCAATTTGAGGAACTATTCTTGATTCTGAGAGCAGCCTTTTCACTTTTAAAATTCAATTTATCTTTTGTTGTTGAAAATGGAGATAATTATAAATGTTAATTGCCTTTTAAGCGCCCTACTTGGGCATTATTAAAAATTCTATATGAAGTTTCCAGTTCTGTATGAAATTGAAAATTCTGAGCTGATCTAAAATAAGCAGTCCTTAGATCTCCTGGATAATCAGTTCCTGATTATCAGTGCCTGAATGGACTGAAGAGTTGCTATGGGTATGGAGGGGAGCTTCCCCAATAGCCTTCACACAAGAATTGAAAATTGTATTTACTTCAAATAACTCACACTTTTTTGCCAATCCTTGGGCTTGAACTCAGGGCCTGGGCATTGTCCTTGGGTTTTCTCAAAGCTACAGCACCTCTTCTGGCCTTTTCTATGTATGTGATACCAAGGAATTGAACCCAGGGCTTCGTGCAAGCTAAGCAAACACTTTGCCACTAGGCCAAACTCCCAAGCCATTGTTTTTGTCTCCCAAAATCTTGTGTTTACTAGTGATTTGCTCATCAAACTTCCATTTAAACATAACAGACATGCGACTGGGAGTGTGGCCTAGTGGTAGAGTGCTTGCCTAGCATGCACAAAGACCCGGGTTTGATTCCTCAGTACCACAAACATAGAAAATCCGTAAGTGGTGCTGTGGCTTAAGTGATACAGCTCTAGCCTTGAGAAAGCTGAAGGACAGTGCTTAGGTCTTGAGTTCAAGCCCCAAGATTGGCAAAAAAAAAAACCCAGATATTGCAAAGGTAACTTTTACCCTAGGTATTATGGGTCAATATGAACGAGCAGAAATAAAATGGGGGAAGCTGTCAGACCTCAGTTCCTCAGCCTCTACTTCCTCAGAGCATCACTGTCTTCAGGGAAGTCCTTCTAGTTATGACTGCGTGATGTAGCGCACCTCATGAACTTTCCTGGGCTGTAGATTCCTCTTCCTAGAAAGGGAAGCTAGACAAATAACTCTGACCCTTCTAAGAGGATCTGAATGGAAGTTTACTTTTCAAATTAGGGGTGATTTCTTTCCTAGTGTTTAATCTCAATAGTTAGGTCAATTAGTACAATTTAAATGTTAGAAAGAAAAATAACTACTGTCAAGAATAAATTTGCACAGGTAGAAGCCAGCTTAATATTTTGTTGGCCCTTGGTAACAATATCACAAGATAACATGGAGACTATTGAGTAGGGTTCACAAGCATGCATTTCTCCATGGTCTCTACTTCGCACTGATATAATTGAGATATGTCAACCTACTTGTATCTGCAAAGCCAAAGACACAACAGGAAATCTTACGTCACTGGTGTTTTATTACATCTGTGGATATTTCTCTTTGTTTGCTTTTGCCTCATGAGAAAGCATTTTGGCTTTTGGATCCAAGTGTTACACGTTCACTAGCTGGATTTCCTATGTTCTGCTGTTCTCTAAATAACCTCCATTAATCTAGATTCTCAAGGGGCATTCAGGCTATTAGATCTTTTAAGTTGAAGGTTTGTCCTTTTCTAAGCTTCACAGAGACTATACATTGAATTTCTATCTTATCCCGAGATTGAAGAAAGATGTTGATTTAAAGCAGGTCTTTTTGTAAGTTGCTTTGATTTTTTTTCTTATTTCTTTTCTTTAAACTTTGGTTGTTATTATCAGCAGTGTCTAGATATTTTTCTTTCCAAGAACTGCCTCATAAGAATCATGGCATATTTGTATACTACCAAGAAAGAATATACGTAACAGTGATGGAAAAATATATAGCATATATAGAGTATGGTAAATAAGCATATTGAGCATTATCTCCAATGAAATGATCCTTTTAGAAAATTGTTGTTAAAACTGTCTGAACATAACATTAAAATTATTTGGATTCTGTATGCACAGCCTTACAATCATTTTAAATATTAGATAAGAATGCAACACTTAAAGAAATTGCAAACCTAACTAAAGTCTTAATTAGTGAGGAAGGAAAAGCATGTTTTATTTCCTCTTTCGCTAAAAGACTAAGTTAAAAAATATTGCATCTTGCTGTGAAAACATAATTTCAAACAAGGCCTATTCGCCAAGCCTTTTATCTCTATTAAGAGAAATTTGAGATATAACACTGTTTTTAGTAGGACTCCACTGAAAATACAAAGAAGTATTTTATCTTTCCCAAAGCAAATGATAGTAAACTGGAAAGAGGTTCTGAGTTCCAGCCCACTACCAGGAAAATAAAGAAAAGATTGACCTACTATAAAAAGCTTCTTTCTGAGTCACACACGATGGCTCACACCTGTAATCCTAGGTACTCAGGAGGCTGAGATCTGAGGATCTCTGTTCAAAGCCATCCTTGGCACTAACAAATGTGAGACTTATCATCAATTAACCACTAGAAAAGGGGAAGTGGGGCTCTGCCTCCAAGATTGGGTGATAGCCTTGAGCTGAAGAGCTCAGCGCCCAGGTGAAGTTCAAGCCCCATGACTCACAACAAAAAAAGAAAGGAGAGTGAGAGAGAGAGTGAGAGTGAGAGAGAGAGAGAGAGAGAGAGAGAGAGAGAGAGAGAGAGAGAGAGAGAGAGAGAGAGAGAGAGAGAGGGAGGGAGGGAGGGAGGGAGGGAGGGAGGGAGGGAGGAAGAGAGAGAAGGAGAGAGACAGAGAGACAGAGGGAGACAGAGAGAGACAGAGACAGAGAGACAGAGAAAGACAGAGGAAAGAGGGAGAGAGAGAGAGAGAGAAAGAAAAAAGGAAGGAAGGAAGGAAATTCTAACAGTTACATGGATGGAAATCAAACTTTTGTATTGCTTTCCAGTATTGGGTCTTGCACTCTTACTTGGCTTTTGTGCTTACTCCTGGACACTCTACCAACTGAGGCACACCTTTTTTTAAAATATTTTTTTAATTTTTTTATTGTAATTAGCAAAAGGGTTACATGATATTTGCCACATAGAAGGTGCATTAATTCACATACATTGATACCCTTTCACATGTCTTGGTACCCATTACCCTCCCCCCACCCCCCCACCCGTCTTGGTTTTCCCCCCTTCCCTATCAAATTTCAAATAACCAAATACAAATAAATTCAATATATCAGATAACAAAGTGAGATACTATAACAATATGAGATAACCAAGGGACAGCAAAGGACATGAGAGATAATATAGTACATTAAGGAAAACAATCATTCGTTATATGGCTTTTGTTTCAATATCCTGGAGGTCCTTTCAATTAGCTTCATGCTATATAGCCTTATGTATCAAGATTTTGCTCTATTGCAGATCTCTGCTAGTAGAGCCCAAGGTTTCTACTGATTATGACAAATGAGGGAAACCATTGAGCCTAAGTTCCTTTGAGTCTGGCTTACTTCACTTAATATGATTTTTTCTAAGTCTTTCCATTTCCTAACAAATGGGGCGATGTCATTCTTTCTGACAGCAGCATAGAATTCCATTGTGTACAAATACCACAACTTGTTGATCCACTCATCAACTGAGGGACATCTAGGTTGGTTCCATATCTTTGCTATGGTGAATAATGCTGCAGTGAACACTGTTGTGCTAGTGGATTTAGTATGCCCTAGATTCTGGATGGTTGGGCAAATGCCAAGTAGTGGAATTGCTGGGTCATAGAGGAGTTCTATGTTTAGTCTTTTGAGGCACTGCCATACTGCTTTCCATAGTGGTTGAATGAGGTTGCACTCCCACCAACAGTGTAGTAGTGATCCCTCCTGGCCACATCCCCTCCAGCATCTGTTATTATTCGTTTTCCTGATCCTGGCCATTCTAACTGGAGTGAGGTGGAATCTTAGAGTTGTTTTGATTTGCATTTCTTTTATGACCAGAGATGTTGAGCATTTCTTCATGTGTCTATAGGCCATTTTTGTTTCTTCTTCAGAGAAGACTCTTTTTAAGTCTTTGGCCCATTTTTTAATGGGATGGTTGTTACTTTGGAGATTAGTTTTGGAGTGATTCAATTTTTTGAGTTGTTGATATATTTTAGATATGAGGCCTTTGTCCGTTGTTTGGTTGGTGAAGATCTTCTCCCACTCTGTAGGCTTCCTGATTAGTTTACTAGCTATGTCCTTTGCCATACAAAAGCTTTGCAGTTTAATGCAGTCCCACTTATCCAGCCTTTCTCTGATTTGTTGTGATTCTTGGTCCTTATTAGGAAAGTTTCGACCTGTGCCAAGGAGGCCTAGTGTATCTCCTATTCCTTCCTGTAGAGTTTTCAGTGTGTCAGCTTTTACCTCCAGGTCTTTGATCCATTTGGAGTTAATTCTAGTGCAAGGTGACAAAGAAGGATCCAACTTTAGTTTTCTGCAGGTGCTTAACCAGTTCTGCCAGCACCACTTGTTGAAGAGGCTGTCTTTCTTCCATTCTATTTTTTTGGCTCCCTTGTCAAAGATTAGGTGGCCATAGGTCTGTGGTGTAGTATCTGGGTCCTCAGTTCTATTCCACTGGTCTTCAGGCCTGTTATTGTGCCAGTACCAAGCTGTTTTGAAAATTATAGCTCTGTAATAGAGTCTAAAGTTTGGAATTGAAATTCCTCCAGTGCTGTTCTTTCTGCTAAGAAGTGTTTTTGCTATACGGGGTCTTTTATTATTCCATATGAAATTTTGAATTGCCTCTTCTATTTCTTTAAAGAATGACATTGGGATATTGATGGGTATTGCGTTGAATTTGTAGATAGCCCTTGGCAAGATTTTCATTTTCACCATGTTGATTCTTCCAATCCAGGAGCAGGAGGTTTTTCCATTTCCTTAGTTCTGCTTTAATTTCCTTTTTTAGGGTTTTAAAGTTTTCATCAAAATGTCCTTTACATTCTTAGTTAAGCTAATTCCTAGGTACTTTATTTTCTTTGAGGCTATTGTGAAAGGAGTTTCTTTCCTGATTATTGTGAGGCACACCTTTTTGTCCAGCATTTTGCTGGCTAATTAAAAGTAGAGTGTCACACAGTTTTCTGTCTATGCTGGCTCTGAACCTCAGTCCTTCAGGTCTCAGCCTCTTGGGTCACAAAGATAACAGACATGAGCCACCAGTGCTTAGCTCAGTCTTCTAGTCAATCTACCAGACTGACTCTGGTTTACTTGTATAACTCAATAGAGTTATGCAAGAAGTGAATAAAGCAACCCCAAATGTGTATGCTCCTAATAACAGAACGTTAAAATACATAAGGCAAAATGGAATTAAAAGCACAAATATACTATTATGGCTAGAAACTTGAAATACCTTTCTTTCAGTAGGTCAAACACATTGAAAATTTGTAAGGATATAGACAACTTGAATCGCTGGTCATTTTTCATCAACTTCTTCTAATTGGTAGTTATAAGCACTGACTCCAAGAAGAGCAGAAAACACATTCTTCTAAAATTGGAAACCTTCACTAAAATGAACTATACTGTAGACCATAGGACATACACAAAAAATGAAACATAACTGAAATAATACACAATATTCTTTCTGATCCCAATAGAATCAAACTAGAAATAAAAAACAAAAAGATGGCTGGGAAATCCCCAGGTACTTTAAAATTGGAAAGTTTGATTTTGAATAACCAATGAGTCATAGAAGACATCTCAGGAGAAACTTAAATATATTTTGAAATAAATTATTCTATGAAACAAGGTCAATTTTTAAAAGTAAATTTCTTTGTGATACTATTTGAATATTTGAAATTTTGAAAGAATAGTACCACAGCATCAGGAAAAGAGGAAAGGAAAGTAAACATTTAGTACAAATCAAACAAAATATTTACAAGTGAAAAACTATTAAACTTTGAATGTAGGAAACACACTCTAAACAAATAAATATTTCATGTTTTTGGATTGGAAGGCTCAGTATTATCATGAAGTTAATTCTTCCAGTGTTATCTATAAATAAGGGTAATTCCAATCCAAATCCCAGCAATTTATTTTGTGGCTATTTCCTACCAACTAATTAGAAAGTTCTGACTGTTAGAGAATGGCAACAAAAATTTAAAAAAAAGAGTAACAGAATAGAGAAATCACACTACTACTCAATTTCAAGATTTAAAAACTATACTAATCAAGGTAATATAGTTTTGACAAAAGAACTGACACAAAGATGAATAGAACAGACTAGAACATACAGAAATAGCTCCATGCAAATATAATTAAATGACTTTTGTCAAAACACAGAATAACACAAATAAAAATGATGCTAGAAAAATGAGATGGCCCTATGTGGCAGATATTATTTCTTCTATAAAAATAACTCAAAATGGATAATAGCCTAAATATAAAATTCAAAATTATAAAACTTCTATGAATAAAATGAAGGAAAATCAATGTGATCTTGAGTTTAATGATTAATAGGTAAATACCACATTAAAAATATGATCTATAAGCCAGCGCTACAATCCTAGCTAGTCAGGAGGCTGAGATCTGAGGATTGTGGTTCAAAGCCAGTCCAGGCATGAAAGTTTATGAGACTTTTTTTTAAATTGTCGGGGTTACAGTTACATTTGCCAGGTAGTAGGTGCATTACTTCTCATAGTTAACTACAGAAAACCATAAGTGGCCTCAACTGGTAGAGCGCTAGCCTTGAGCTGAAGGGATCAGGGACAACGCCCAGGCCCACAGTTGAAGCCTCACAACCAACAACAAAAATGTATGATCTATGAAAGATAATATTGATAAGTTTATCTTTGTTAATTTTTATCTTTAGTCATACAGGGAGTTTTCCATTCAACATGTGAATTTCTGAGTATAAATTTTTCTTTTAACCATGTCACCCCTTCTATCATTCTCCCCACATCTATCTCAATCCTGCCCAGCCCCACAAGTTATTTGGCTCCATTTTCCCATCTGAACATTAGATATGATTAAATCTAATTTTTGAAATTTGAAACATATTCCATTCTACATAGATGAGAAGCGTTGGGTTGTGAGAGGTGGAGATGGGCAGATCAGGTTTGAGAATAACTTAGGTAAACGTTAGCATTATCATATCTCAAAAGCAAACTAAAATGCAAAAGAACTGGGGATGTGCCTCAAGTAGTTTTATGCAGCAATTGCAAGTTCTTGAGATCAATCCTCATTACTAACAGGCTCCAGGAAAATTTCTGTTCGCTATGTGTCTATGTAAAGGCATATATGTAAAATACATTAAACAGTCTTAGAACTTGGGAATAAAAGGCACATGACTTCATTTTTAGAAATGGGCAAAAATGTAGGCACATATTCCTTACCAAAGGACATATAGAGATGGAAAAATAAGCATGTGATAATCATGTTTCATTAGGGAATTGCAAATAAAGACAGTGATATATCATCATGATGAATTTATTAGCAAGATTAAAGTCCAAAGCATTGAAAATTTCTATCACTGACAAGTGTGTGGAATAATAAGAACATTCATCTTTGACGGTGTGAGTAAAAACTAGCAATGGCACAGATACTTTGAAAGACACACTGGAAGCAATATGGGGATTCCTCAAAAGACTAGACGTAGAGCTCCCCTATGACCAGGCAATCCCACTCCTTGGCATTTACACAGAAGCAAGGACATATTAAAGCCACTAGCACAGCAATGTTCATTGCAGCACTATTTACCATAATGAAGATATGGAACCAACTCAGATGCCCCTCAGTAGATGAATGGATCAAGAAGATGTGGTATTTCTTTGGTTAATCTCATATTGTTACTTATCTGACTTTGTTACCTGGTATATTGGATATATGTTTATTTGATTTTTTTGAAATAGGAGAAGGAAAGGAGGAAAACAAGATGATTAGGAGGGGATGGGGGAGGGAAATGGGGACAAAAGGAGAAGGGGTATCAATGTGTGAGAAGTTATGCACCTACTATCTGATGTAACCCTCTTTTCAAAAGATGTGATATTTATACACAATGGAATTCTATGCAATGACATCACCCCATTTTTAAGGAAATGGAAAGATTTGGAAAAAATCATATTAAGTGAAGTAAGCCAGACCAAAAGGAGCATAAGCTCAATGGTTTCCCTCATTTGTAATAATTAGTACATATTTAGGATTCTCCCAGCAGAGGATTACAAAAGCTCAAAAGCTATGGACATATGGTCATGCAGGATGTGTTTTTTGTTCTTAATGTACTATGTGAAGTTATTTCTTTTCTCTTTTTTCCACGTATGGTTAATCTCATGTGGTTACTGTATCTGACTTTGTTTCCTGATATTTATATATACATTTATTTGTTTAGGGAAGGGAGGGGGAAAACAAGATGACTGGGAGGGAGTGGGGGAAGGGAAACAGGGATAAAAACATGAGAAGGGGTATCAAGATTTGAGAAGAAATGTTACGGTCAAATGAAGATATAGTTCACCTAACTTGATAACAGATTACATTTGAAGACATAAGGATGGATTTAGTTTTAGTTCTTGACACATATGATTATATCTAGAAATAGTTACCACTTGCTGAGAAATCAACTCACACACTGCACTGGCAACTAAGAAAGCCTTGAGAAAAATGGAAAAGAGAAGACAATTGTCCTAAAATAAAAAACTCCACATACGATAATAGATACGGATACATAATAAGGAAAACAGGAGCCAACTGGATGACTTCTAATGGCAAGATCTGGAATCATATGAGTAATGAAATTAAGCAGGGTTGAATGATTACCTAAAGTATATCTTTAGGTCCAGACTAATATAATCAATGTTGAATACATGAAGAACGAAGAGACAAATCTGTTCCCATAAATCTCCCCTATCTAATTTATGCAGATATTCTGGTTTTAAGCAAGAGAACATAACTCTCTCACTGCTTGCCTCATGATTTCAATCCCAAGAACACAGTGTGACAAGTAGGCAGGGTAATTTATCAGTAGAAAAGCCTAACTAACACTATCTTAGCCAGGTATCTAATAGCCACAAGTCACCTTAATAGTTTGAGATCTTCCTTCCAAAACACTTATCTCCAGTCTGATGCTGAGATCAGAGATGGAGGGGGTAGGGAGACTGTCTCTTTTCCTCCTCATTGACATCTCTAGTAATCCTCTTACCTTCAGACTGAAATATTCTGTGAAATTCTGTGTTTCACTTCTATAGCTCATCATAATTTGAAAAACAATTTAACACTGTTTTTCTTGTCACAAATAACTACATCATAAGAAAGCAGCATAGTTATTGTAAATGCTATAAATAAGATTGGAATTGGACTAAAGGAGCTGGGAATAGGGAAAGAAGACAGAAAATGGCCATGGAAATTTTATCCACATAAAAGTATAAAGTAAATATGAATGAGTATGTCAGGGAGGCCATGAGGCAGATGTACTTGAAAAGCTGATGATGTCAGATAGAAGTAACAATTAGTAATTTGAAAAAAATCTGCTTTTTGAGCTTTGATGGCTAACATAGCAAGAGACAATAAAAAAATACATGGAAACCTAGTCACAAACAACCATCAAGAAAATCGTTTTATAACAACCGGGCACTGGTGACTCACACCTGTAATTCTACTAATTTGGGAGACTGAAAATTGGAGGATCATGGTTTGAAGCCATCCAAGTCAGGAAATTTCGTTGATATTCCATCTCCAATTAGCCAGCAAAAAATGGACATCAAGTATTGCTCAGAGGGTAGAGCGCCAAGTATGAACAAGTCAGGTGAAGGTATGAGGTCCTGAGGAATTCAAACCCTAGAACTGGCACGCAAGCACACACACACTCTCACACACACACACACACACACACACACACACACACACTCACACACACAAAATGCTTTTCTAATGCAAATCAAATAGAGAAATGGGGAAAGAAAATGAGCTGATTTTCTCGTCTAAAGTCAGACTTTCACATTTTTTACAAAGACTTGTCTGCACTGGCAGGCACAGACAGACCACAAGCTCCTAAGGAAAAAAGTCCTGGTTGTAAATCCCAGTTCTGCCCCAGACTGACCTTGGGTGACTCCAAATTTCTGTACTCTAATTCCTTCATTTGAATAATGTAGTACTGTGTGATTCTGAGGCCTCTAGAAAAGGCCAAATGACAGAACATTCTGGAACAAATGTTAGTTCTAATGGAAACTCAGTACCCACAACCCAATACACAGAGTCACCAGGGTCTAATCTTTAAGGTTCCTGGACAGAGCTCTCTCAATAGTTTACAAACTCTTCTCAGGATGAAGGAGCGAACAAGTTTATTCACCCTTCCTAGCCTCTTCATTTGAGACAAACACCATCTTGAAGGAGAAGCAAGAAACTGGTTGACCTCTTCCCTGACACACAAGAAGAGAATGAGCAAAGGTGAATAAAATAGCATAATTATTCCTACCTTTACATGGTGGTGGGGTCTGTAGCCTGCTTGGGTGCTTGGGTAGCCTACAGCTGCCCTGCTGCTCCTTTTTAGAGTTAGCCACACAGCCCTATTTGGCAATGTTTCTTATTTAGTGTCTCAGAGGAGAATCTGGGCTGGTTTGTGATCTTCCACAGCCAGTTTTTTAAAAGCATAAATTGGGTGTTATCCCTTTCATAAATTAGATTAAATTATTCAATGTCTTCCTATTAAAATAAAGCCCAAACTCTTTGGCCTTCAGGCAATGCATAATTTGTCTCTTTTCTTTTCTTTCCACTCCAGTTTTAATTGGTTATGTCCTTCTGCTCTCTCTCTGAGCGCCAATCACCACCATTTTCTTTCTGACCCAGAAACATTCGTGCTAGTCTTTCCTTGGGGTTGTTTCCCAGACTCCCACTTGTATCTAATGCTCTTCCTTTCCCTGTCTGCATTGCTAATATCTATTTTTTTCCTCAAGTGTTTCTTTCTGAGACTTTGTCAGAAAGCTTCCCCTAACTTTTCAGGCAAAGTTATAACATTGAGTTTCCCCTTCCTGTCTAACTATCACACATATAATTTTTAAGATATGATTATTCATTGAATATAGGTCACTTCTATAAGGTGGTAAGCTTCAGCATAGTAAAAACCTTCAATGCTTATTATTATGGCCACAGTTTCTCAGACACAGAGTAGACACTCAAAAATATTTTTATTACTTTGGTAAATAAATAAAACCTCCTCTTTATTACTGTGCCTTATTTTCTCTCTTTCTTTATTAATCCTATAGAAATGCTACTGCCCATAGATTTTCTCTGTGGATCTGTACTTACACACTCACCTTGACATCTCCAGGTCTTTGCACACCCAGGGCAAAGGATAAGAGTAGTGAGCTTTTCTTTCTTTGTTCCTTAACTATTCATTTCCTTTTCAGGGAAGCTCAAGTACTTCCCCTGTGAAGAAGTAATTGTATTGCTAAAAGTGACCTTTAGTTCTTACTAAATTGTTGAGTTTCTCTACTCCAAAGCCCCTTCCAGCTGCAAACACTACAGAAACAAAGGAATTGGAGTTATTCAAATCAAGATGATAGTCATAGAAGAAAAAAATCACTTAGGAGGGAACTTCTCCAAACCCTCACATAAGATGCAAATTCCCCCTCCCCAATTCTGTCCCATTCTTTTTGTTATTTGTATTTATTTTATCATTTCTCCACTCACTGCTTAGTTTCCAGTATCTAGTTAAAAAAAACCATTTGTTCAAGGCTATTACTAGCAACAAGATTAATAAGGTTTGATCCTCATCTTTATGTTCTGTCCAACAAAAGACACAGATATGTAATAATTGAAATACATTGCCAATTATTAATTTATTCAAAAAAACATATTGATAGTTCACTGTGAGTCAGTAACTATGCCAGATGTTGGGGAAATTATGTTGAAAATATATATCCTTGCTCTCAGATTACAGCATAAAGGCAAACACACTTGCAAGCCATCATAGTTAGAATACATGTCTGCAGTCTTAGAGAAGTGAAAAAATAATTGCCTCACGTAATTCTTTCAGCAACACAGCTAATATAGGCAATTTCTATCTTCACGAATATCTTGCTACTGCTAACTTTAATAAATGGCAGAAAGAAATAAAACGGAAATGATGAGGATGGAAGACAAAGGACCTGTAAAGTACAAAGGAAGAAATGCCAGAACAAGAAAAGGTTAGAGGAAAAGCATACTTAAACTTTTAATAAGGTCAAATGGGAACCAATTAAAAACAATAATACTCTCAACTCAGTGTAGAGCTAAAGAGCTGACCTGGGTCCTGCTCTACATGGATTCAATTCCCTGCCTAAGGGAAGTACTTAATTTCAATTCTCCCAGATAGTCACCACATTGTTCCCACAGGTAACTTTGGTTTCTGTGCAATACCTTTTTTCCCCCAATTAAACAAATTCACTTTTTTTTAAACCTTGGCAGAGGAAATAAACAGAACCAACATCTCCCTGTAGTTTGTTGCATTCTCTAGGGTATCTCAGAATTTCTAGTAGGGAACTAACAACATACAGCAATACATGGACCACCCAGGATGCATCATGGTCTCTCCAGGCTGCAGGAAGATTATCGTAAGCTTCCTCTTTCTTATGGACTGTTGAGAAGCACAGAATGTGAGGATCTGAAACAAAGGGAAGTATGTGAACCTACTTTTTGATACTCTGATGAAATGACATTTAGTGAGGCTTTGAATTTCTTTAAGGTAAGTTTCTGAGCAATAAAAAGTATGACATTTACCATCCCTCTCTGGGTTGATAACCTGTGAATCTATATATTCTGACATTTTCCGTGAGCTGATTGGGGAGGGGGATATCAAAATAGTTAATATGACGAATACTTGGTTCTCTTAATATCCCATCAAAATTGAGCACAAAGCCAGGGACAATGGCTTATGCCTACAATCCTAGCTACTCAGGAGGCTAAGATGTAAGGATCATCAGTTCTAAGCCAGGCATGGCAGAAAAAGTTGACAAGACTGTTATCTCCAACTAACTATCAAAAAAAAAATTAGCCAGCCGTGAACTGTGACTCAGTGGTAGAGCACTTGATCACTAAAGCTCAGAGACAGTACTCAGGCATGGAGTTCAAACTCCAGCACTGGCACCAAAAAAATAAATGCAAACATTGAATACTAAAGGACTTTGGAGCACAGTAACCATTCACTTTGTGTTATATTTCTTGGATGTTCAATTTACTAAATCATTACCAATAAAATATTTTTAAATTATTTTTATTTGTTATTTCTACATATAAATATAAATCTCCCTAAACAATTTGGAAATGACCTAATGATTTACAACAGACCAATTCCTTTGAACACTTCAAAATTAGTAGCTGACAACACATACAGAAATACAGTGTTCTAAAATGTATTACAATGTCTTGCCTTAAGTTTGTTTTAGAACATTGGCAATGGGTCCTTTGTTTTCTTTATTATCTTTTATGTCTTTTTATATGTTGTAAGTACATAGTATATGTACAAATATTTACATGGTGTATGGTAATATTTATCATCCCATAATTAAAACATTCTTACCAAACTGAAAGGAGAAAGACAACAATCCCAGGAGTCCAAAAATATAGAATCTAGGTTCCTAAGCAATGAGTTGAGATTTGGTTATTTCTCTCAAGATATCTTTAATAGTCTTTTTAATATTTTATTATCTCTAAATAGTTGTACAAAGTGTCGTTCAGCAAAGTAGTTTATGAATATAGTGTATTTTGATCAATGTCACCCTTTCAACATTCTCACATACCCTTACCAAATCACCCCTTCCTTTACTTATCTTAGCTTTAGGGTTTTGTTGGTGGGGGGAAGGGTGTTGCCAATCCTAGGGTTTGAATTCAGGGCCTGGGTGCTTCCCTGAGCCTTTTTGTGATTAAAGTAAACACTCTACCACTTAAGCCACAGCACTATTTCCTATTATTTCTGACTAGTTTACTGAAGATAAGAGTCTCAGGAACTTTCCTGCCCAGGCTGGCTTCTAATCACTATCCTCAGATCTCATTCTTCTGAGCAGTTAGAAATATATACATGAGCTACCAGCACCCAGCTTATTTTAGGTTATGTATTTAAACTTTTTTGCCTTTTAGCAAGGCAGTTTATGTGTACAATGCATCTTGGTCTATGTCATCACTTCAGCAACTTCACCCCTCTTTAGCTTTGGTGTCATTAATACCTCCATTCAGATTTCAGAGACGACTAAGAAGCCAGGCTGTGTGTGGCAGAATCAGGATCCCTGTATACAAGGGTCACATGTGAAGCTGTGACAGAGAAGCCAGAGATCCAATGGAGATTCCAGGATGCTGGCTATTCAGGAGTGTGGAATGAATGCTGAGGTAAATCGCGCAAAATGTGAAGCCAGGCTGGTCCCTAGTCTATTTGATTTTCTCTGCCCTCTGACCACCATATGTGAGCTGCTCACATTCTGAGAGGTCAAATTATGAGCTAAAACACATAATATATCCCTTTAAGTTCAGATGTTTGTCACAGCTATGCAAAAGTAATAAACATGGCTCGTTTTCTACTTAAATGTAGAAGTCAGAAAAGGCTTCTCACAGTTTTCATTTCTAAAATGACTGATTAAATCACCTCTTCACATTTTGCATGTAAGACACTAAGTCTAACAATATACATCAAATGCATGCCCCTAGCTTCACAAAGTCTTGCCAGTGATTAAATGTTTCAAAAGAAGAATAATCATCACTGATTATGAATGGACTAAATCCACAGGACAGCCAGACCTCTCAAGTGAGTGCTGGAATGTGCTCCAACTGCAGTGAGTTTCATAATGTAAAGTAGCACTTGTTATCCAGTGAAACAGGGAAGCCAGCCGGGGGCAACTAGTTTATGCTAGCCTGAGCTACATGTAAGCAATTTAAGGAAAGCAGTTTATTCCAGACCCATTTATCAGTCTACAAATACCATCCTCCTATGAGTTCAGTGTCTGTGCAGTATGCAAATGGTTGGTGTTCTCTTCTGTAAACAAGGAATGACAAGCCATCACTTCTTCCCTGCCCCTTCTTTTTGTGAACCGTCACTTCAAATATTTATACATGCTTCCGAGAGTATCTACATACTAACAACATATCTATAATGTATTATTCTATTTTAGAGGGTCATATCATACTACATAAAGGTTTCCATATGTCCTTTGTTAGTGAATTCTATGATGCCCTGATTCACACTCAAGAAGTACTCTGGGAAACAGTGCTCTTCTGTCAGCCCTCATTTGGAAGAGTCTTGGTTAAAGAGGACTGCCTTGCTCGCTCAAAGTTATGGTCCTTCTCCAGACACCCTGTCTCCAATGATGGTCATCCTAAGACAGTGGCGCCCTGGCTCCCCACCTCAACCCAGGACAACTCTGTAGAGCCAATGAATTCCAAGAGGTCCTATGGCTCAATGGTGGTAGCATAGTCCAGTTCAACTTCTCTTTCTTACATCCTCTCATCGCTACAACAGATATGGTTTCCAGAACATTCTCTAATGGCCCCCATTAAAGACTATAAAGTACTGATTTACATGTCTACATTTAATTTACCACTTGTCCTAAAAAAACACAAATGAATAGCACAAACCCACAAACACAAACGCTATAGCAACCCAAATGTGAGCCCTTTGCTAACACAAGTCACTGTGACCTCCAGCACATAGCATTGTGACCTTTAATCTTTCAAACACTCTGCCTTCTCATAACATCAGAAAAAGATCAGAAGGAATTCATATAGCTTGAGATAGACAAAAGGGAACAAATAACAAATATTTATATTCTTTCCCAGGGGCTATATTAACTCCATCTTTAACATAAGATAGTTGAAGAGAATTTGAGATTTGGATTGCCTAAACACACCACAGGGAATTTCACTGGCCTACCACATTAAGCAGATTAAGAGCCTACTATATAAATTAAAAATGTAGGAGTATAATCTCTTTCAGAGAAAGGACATATTATTGCAACTTGCTCTTTGAAGAAGGAGGCTCTTCAGCTAGTAGGTATTTCCAGGCAGTAGGGGCTACATATCCTATTGCCAAGAATATAGCACCAAATCCTATGCCAGGTGGCATAAAAAGCTGCCAAAGTAGAAAAGGAATTTATAGTAACTCAGACTGTGGTTCCTCTGCCACTTGAGTAATACAGTTTACCATATGGTAAAGCATCGGAGTAGCTGTGGTGGGAAAAGATGCCATGAGATATTTATTTATAAGCTAAATGAGAGAATCACAATTCAGATGTCTAGCATGATGAAGTTAGGCCATATCATCTACAGAAGATTTTTATACATCTCTTGAAAAACAGACTCCTGGTATATGACTGGTTCCTAGCTGGTATTAACTATGAACATCAAATAACCACAAGACCTGTACTTTTCATTATGATCTGAGTACTATTAGACCTTTCCATGAGATCAAAGATCAAGCATTAACAGGACCAAAAGACATAAGGATGTTCTAGAAACAAGTAGCTTAGAACCCAAATCAAAAGATATTTACTCTTTTTTGTTTCAGCCAGTACTGGGGCTTAAACTCAGGGCTCTGTCCTTGAGCTTTCTCAAGGCTAGTGCTCTATGATGTGAGCTACAGCACTACTTCCAGCTTTTTCTGTGTATGTGGCACTGAAGAATTGAACACAGAGCTTCATACATGCTAGGCAAGCACTCTACCACTAGGCCAAACTCCCAGCCCAATCATCAGATATTCATACTATAGTTCCTGATCATCAGCTCACACCTATCATTCAATATTCAATTAACAAAGGAGGGAAGAGAAATGCAAGGTTGCTTTGTAAGTGGATTGGCTTGGTAAGTGGGTGAAAGCTGGAGATGGATGAAGGTTTTACAGCTTGACTTAAAGGGGCACCTTAACAAGAATGGCAAGAAGAAATCTTCAGTGGGAAGAGCCTCAGGCAGTGGATGTTATCATGCTCTTTGTTTGGAAACAAAAACACCTTGGGATAGAAATCTTTTGTCTTGAACAAATTGGGATAAGGACTCATGATCAGTGAAGCGTGGCTTGTCTAAAAGATCCATGAAAAGTAGAATAAAAATTAGAACATGGAAAAAAGATTAATGTAGAGGATTAGATTGGGCTATGAAAATGAAAATAATGTGCATCTTTGCATCAAATGTTAACACTTGTGACTAAGGATATAGCTCATTGATAGATCATTTACCTACCATGTGTGAGGCTCTGGGCTAGATGCCCAGGGCCAAACGAACATTCATACACAAAATTTTTGCACCTACCTTTAAATACCTACCATGGAAGAAGCATTAAAGTGGCTAGATCATATGACTAGGCCAGTTGACATCTGCCAGTTTCTCTAATCAACCTCCCTAACACAAGCATTGTGGACACTCAAATGAAATAGCTCCAGTGTCAAGGACTGAAACTACGTATGTACTCAGCATTGCCTCCCTTTACCAAGGTTGTTAAGATCTTATCAAATTGGTCTTATCGAATTCTGGAGAAAGAAATTGATACCAATTTTCTAGAATGGCACCATTCTAGGAGACCAAACAATTTCTTGTTAGCTAGTCTGAATGTATTTGGACCTTTCAGCCTGATACAGACAATAATTCAGAAATAAGCACATTTTATAGGTATGGACCGACTTTCTGTCCATTGCACTTTGGCCAACACTGCTGTTTGAAGACTTACAGTGTTACCAGTGTGGGAATCCTACAGTATATAACCCTCAATCAAGAGCTCTCCTTTAAAGAAAGGAGGTAGAGTAATAGATTCCTAGTACCTGACCATCTGGTCATCACACATACCACACCAACCAAAAGCTTCTGGCCTAGTGGAACCATAGAATGGCCCAGTGAGGGGTATAGGTAAAATGTCAGCTTGCCAGTGATATGGTCCATATAATAGGTTCCATGCTCTAAGATGCACTACCTGCTCTAAATCAAGTGACATGTGTTATGGCCCAGCTAGTTGAATACACATAGATTCAGGAACTGAGACTTGTAAGTACAAGTGATTCTACTTTTCACAACTTCCAGCAGCTCATTTGAGAATTTTTTTTATTTCCATTCCTATAACTCTGCAAGCTACATGGTGCAGAGTGTTTTCCAAAGGCAAAAACGTTCCCATGAGGAAACAGGAAGATTCTAGTTGCACTATCCCTTTAGTTGGGGCCCAGGCTTATCAGTCTCTCCATGCTAAGTGAACAATGAAAGGATTCGTGTCTTGACAGTCTTAACCACAGCAAGAAAGTAAGCATTCTTCTGTATCATGGGATACAGGAAGAAATGCTTGTCGTGTGTGTGATTTACTTGCCCAAATTTGATGGCAGATGGCCAAGTGAAGTGTGACTCGAAGAGAACATGCATGGTCAAGGTCACTGAGATGAGCAGTAGGTCAGGGAAATATACAGTGGATATCAAAGGAAGGAGGCAGTGTGTATTATTTGAGACCTCAAAACTCACTGTATCGTGAGGAGCAATAAACATTTTATCCCAACACCCTTAGTTTTACAAGATAACCTCCCACAGGGAAAAGAAATTGCTGGGATTCTAAAGCTTGCTTCATGGTATTTATAGGAAAAGGCAGATCTGAGTGGTATAAGTAGCAGACAAGATAAGCTGCTGGGATGGTCCTTTATAAGATTCTGGAAGCACTGCCAGCTGCAGAATAGCTGTCATCCTTCTTCACAAAGTTTCTTGGCTGAAGTTCATTCTTGCTCAAGGCCATGGCTTCTTGGGGTTGCCATCAATAAATATCAGTCATGGAGATTGTAAAGTTGGCACCTTTTCCCTAACTCATGAAGCTCCATGAGGGCTATCCAGCCTCAGACTTCACTTCCCATCACCCTTGACCTTCATCGAACCAACCCAGTATGTTTCCTCAGTTTATGTCTAAAAGAATTTCCTAAACATCTCCCTGAACTCAGGTCATGATGTCATCCTTAGGATCCCACCCTACAAAATTCCTGGTGATGCCCTATCAGGAAAACTCATGCATAGACCCAGAAACCAAGTCTGTTCTAATTATGTTTGTTTCTAATGTGTTGATTAAACCAGTAAAAAATGTTTATTTTTCCTATCACTTGTATAGAGTGGGAGAAAAAAATGCTAAACACCATAACACCGTCATCTATTTAAGTTGTTGTGTGGCATTAATTGATTTTGTTACCTGGAGACTAATAGTCTGAGGCTCTGATCCCATCTCTAAGATGAGAGAGGCACAATAAGTGATCTTCAGTGCTTGTTCTAACTCTAATAGCTTGTATATCTCACTATAAAAATCCAACAATCATCATTTCGGCAACTTAGTATTTACGATGGCATTTTCAGCTTTATCAGTGATTTGGTTGCCAAAAGAAAAAGGAAAAAAGCAAAACTTCAGTCCTTATACTCACCTCTTCCTTCCTTCTCTCTCCTGCTTTCTTCATTTATTCTTCCTTATTGACATTTTAAAAATCCCTTTTATATTTGTGCCATTTTTCCCTGTCTCTTAGAAACTGAGTTAAAAAGTAGGGGAGCAAAATAAGAATAAGCATTAACAAACCACTATTTAAAAGCTTGGTCTCAAATCTTTCGTACTTTTTTTTCTTTCTCTTTCTTTTGCAGCCTATGTAGTATCACATGAACCTTTTGTTTGGTGGGGGAGAGAGGGTCTGTCCCTTTTTGTGACCCTAGGGATTAAAGTCTTAACTTTATTCCTACTTATTCTGATACTTGCTAGGCAAGTGAGTGGTACCTCAGCTTCTCTCTTGGTCTTCTTATTTGTGATTTCCTACTGAAACTCTTCAGAAATATTTTCTGTTTTCATCATAGTCTTCTCTTTCACTAACATTACATTAACATTACAATCGCTTCATAACTTTCTAGTCACTATCAGAGAGAGTATCTTAAGTGGTCCTTTTTCTTTCCTATCCCTGTTCTCATCTTCATGGCCCACACCTCTTCATGAGAATGACAAGAGATGTCAACACAATGAAATGGGTTTGTTGTTCAGCTTGCGCCACTCAGGACCTCTGAGAAGGATCCAAAAATAGAAATAAGCTGAGTATGTTCAGGACTTCTCTAGTTGTCAGAAGGTGTTTCCTCAGTTCGTTCTCCAAGGCTATATTTTCTGAGTCATCTTTCACAGCTTGCAGGCCAACACTCATAACTCATATGCTGTGCTCTCCATCAAGGCACAGTTAATGTCAAAAAGTGGTTCCTCTCTAAAGAAAGGTCTTTACTCATGTGCTGACTGACAGCCCCAGGGTCCTCAAAACAAGAGCATACCACTCATCTCTGGCAGTGATGCAGTAAAAAGAAAAAATCTTCAGGATCTCACAGCTCCTCAGAATGAGAGTTATCTCTCATTTTCAGTCCCATTCAGAATCTACTCTATAGGATCCAGGGTGGAAAGGAACATATATTGGCCCAGTGCCAGACTCCATGCTATGGGAAGCAGACATCATGGTGTGGTAGGAAAACTGAGAAAGCGAGTTCCTGTGTTAATGTTTCCCAGGTGCTCTTGGTTGCCTATTACCTTCTAGGAGTTTGTTTGCGGTTTATTGTTCAACAAATGTCAAAGACAGTTTTTGAGTCTGTTTGTAAACACTTCCATTACATTGCTGTGAATCCATGAGAGGTTAAAACCTAATTCCTTTAAACTAAGATAAATATTTACCATTCCTCTCTGAATTTCTGCAAATGTCATAGCTGCCAGTTTCCTGTTATTTGTCTTATTCCCTATTCTCTATGTGTTGGACTTGATTATTTTTTTTCAGTGAGAGCATTTGCCTCTCCCATCTCTTAAGGGCAATAAATGAATCCAGAATTGGTTTTTTTTTTCTCCTTCTTCCTCTCATCTTTTTTCCATCCTTTCTATTTTAAAGAAGAGCTTAGCATTACAAAGGCTATATGTTAATGTCGCTAGTGGTGAGCACTGGCGGATAGTCAGAGGCATTTGATTAAGCATGGGTGCCATTGGGGAACTTAGTGACACAGGTCAAACAACAACTTATTCTGCCAACTCTAACTATTCTATTGTTTAGCCAAGTCCAAAGAGGCAACAGTAAGTGTTTGCCGGGAAGGAAGGTGCTAGTTAGGACAGTTCCTACAGAGAAAGCAACGGTTAACTTAATCTGCATAAAGCTATTCCTCCAGCCTGTACTACCTTGCCCAAGTTAGAGAAGCTATGCCTTAGAGTGGGAACTCTATGAATAGCTCAAAATAGGAACAGCAGCACTGTCATTTTTACTGCCCTGGGAAGCAATAAGAAGAAGAACCAGTATAAAATGTCTTGGTTATGAGGAATGCTAGCTAATCACCATCACCCCAAAGTTAAAATATATTGACTGCCATGTTGATATAAGTGACAGGGGAGGTGTTGTATTACAACCATCTTCTTGAAATTTACACACAACTTCTTAAATATACTGTGGTCCTGGTATGCATTATTAGGTGCCAGAAAAGTTTGCACTTGTTACTTATTGAAATTTTTGGTCTAGAGGTCATATTGAAAATAGACTGTTTGCAAGAACAAAGATGATGGATGTACTTTAACTATACCAGCAAAACATGTCCTCAGCATTGCAAGGGGGAAATTATAGCAATCTTTCTTCAAATCCTGAGAAGAAATGCACTGCAGGAGTGCCTCCATGGCCCACGGAATGAATGATACCTCCCTTCATTCCACTGTCCATCGTAACCCTGTGCAAATGCACTGTGCCATTGCCCAGGTGAAAGCTGTGTTGAAGAGGAAAGCAGCCACTGCACACAAGAGACTGGAAGGCTGAGATCATGTTCCAATTAGAAATTGACATTCATTGCCCCTTCCTGCTACTACTTAGGTTTTCTGCCTTGCCCAATGATGGCATAGTATTTTTCAATTGACAATTTTCCTTTAAGACATAGCAAGTACCCAGCATGCTTTCCTGTCTTGTTCACAATAGTAATTTGTGATATTTGTACAGTCATTAGAATTTTTAACATTACCTACAAAGATTATATTCACTATATTAAATATTCTGTATTTCTTAAGATTGCACATGCAAACATACAGCGACAAGCCAGGCATTATTGACTTTACATAGCAATGAGAAAGCAAGACGAGGAGGTGTAAAAGGCTAAGGCCATCACAACATGACAGATTAAAGGAAAGGGTAACAATCAACAACAGACAGACCTGTCAAATAATAACACAGTAAGGTTTGAATAACAGAACACGGTTATAGTCTGAAAATGCACCGTGAGCATAATTTTGAAGGCAGGTGTGCCTATTTTCATGGATGTGGTTCGTGGCTTTGTTTCAGTCCACAGATAGGACAGAACGTGATGTGGAGAGAATTTGAGAGTAGAAGAGCTCTGAAGCAGTTTCACATGGCTCACATTGTTAATGCAGAAGAGATGAAAACCTGTCATTACAGTGAGTGTGATGGAAACCTCCTGTAATTTCAGCTCCACGTGAGGCCTATAAATGACTAGCAGTAACTCAGACAAATTCTAGGCAAAAGAAACCCTGTCTTAAAATGTACAAAGAAAGTAGTGCTGGGATCGTAGCTCAACATAGAATGCTTGTCTGACAAATTTGATGCCTTTGTACCACCTATAAAAGAACAAAATCTCTATAACAACAAAAAGCAAGCATGATGAAGATATAAAGGCAATTTTTAAGACTACTGATGCAAATGCTGTTAACTACTTCAACTTCTCTACGGTACCAAACATGTCTAATGAAACCCTAATTTAACTTCTTTCTATCATTTTTCTTCTTCTTCTTCCACTGGAAATACAAATGAATAGAGATAACACCAAATCTGATAATCACAGGTCAAGATTCTCAACTTTTTTGTGTTGAGGAGCCTTTTACCAACTAGTGAAGTCTCTGGTAGCAACATGCATAGTGATACTGAGATATGTGTGCTTATCTATTCCTGTATTAAGAAACAAACTGTGTGAGTCTAATCGTTACTATGGTTTTAAACTAGGGACAAGCATAAATGCTGTTCAAGATGTCTACAATTGTGACATCAGGTTGAAAACATCCGTGATTTCTGAATAGGAAAAGTTCACTCAGTACTGCTGTGGTTTGTACCTTTATATATCATTGAAGAAATTGCTAATGTTTAGCTAATAGTTAAAATTAGTAAAAAGATGAAATTTTTAGAGATCACTTGCATTCTACCCAAGGCCCCTTCATGAATCTATGGACCTTACAGTGAACATTCCATCTGTAGGAGCATGCAGGATGTATGCAGAGTACCCACAGCAGCCTAAATCAGAACTAGACTTCATCAGCCCAGACAAAAACAGCATCGCAAGTTTCTCTTACAGTTCCAAGAAGCCCCTAGAACAGTTACTTATTAAAATAATGAATTGCTTTGGTGGATTTGAATGATTGAAGTCTCCCTTGCAGGCTCCCCAGATACCTCTCAGTAGGAGATTGGAGCAACAAGATGTGGTATTTATACACAATGGAATTCTATGCTGCTGTCAGAAAGAACGACATCGCCCCATTTGTAAGGAAATGGAAAGACTTGGAAAAAATCATATTAAGTGAAGTAAGCCAGACTCAAAGGGACATAGGCTCAATGGTTTTGTTCATTTGTAATAACTAGTACATGCCTAGGACTCTCCTGGCAGAGGATTATAATAATGCAAAACCTAGATATATAAGGCATATAGGATGAGGCTAAATGAAAGGATCTCCAGGCCAGGAGTTTGGCCTAGTGGTTAAAGTGCTTGCCTAGCATGCATGAAGACCCGGGTTTGATTCCTCGGTACCACATACATAGAAAAAAGCTGGAAGTGGTGCTGAGGCTCAAGTGGTAGAGCTCTAGCCTTGAGAAAGTCCAAGGACAGTGCTCAGACCCTGAGCTCAAGCCCAGGACTGGCAAAAAAAAAAAAAAGGAAGAAAGGATCTCCAGGATTTGGAAACAAGAGCTTTATCTTGTGTGATTGTTGTTCTTAATGTACTGTTATTTCTCTTCTCTTTCGTTGCCCTTTGATTAATCTCATATTGTTACTCTATCTGACTTTGTTACATGGCATGTTGAATATATGCGTTCATTTGTTTATTTGAAATAGGAAAGGAAAGGGGGGAAAACAAAATGATTGGGACAGGGTGGGGATAGCAATGGGGATAAAGACATGAGAAGGGGTATCAATGTGTAAGAGGTAATGCACCTACTATTTGTTGACTGTAACTGTAACCCCTCTATACAGTACAATTAAAAACAATTAAAATAATCCTACTCAGTAATAAAAGAGAGAGAGAAAAGGTCCCTTTATTATTATTGATGTTGTTGTTGTTATTGTTAAAAGTAGCAAAATGAGAATGAAATTAAAATAACAAAATGAGAATCCAATAAATTTAAAACATATGAGATAGTGGTTTCATTTAATATAGACTATGCTTGACAAAGTATTTCTCTTTCTAGCAGAACACTTTAATGGTATATGACAGCAAATGACAAGAATACATCAGAGGATTGTTTAGTTGGGTTGGGTGAGAAATAAACTTGAATGGATTTAAAGTGTAAGTCAAAAATGGTACAGATATGTCTGATAAATGACAGTGATTTGCTCTCAATGGTTTCATTATGCAAATTATACTGTTTTCTAGCTTTACTCAAAACAAACGATAATGGCAGAATAAAAACAAATCATATGTTTATCAAGTGTCTCATCAATACAACTTACAACATTACAAAATTTTCCATGTGTTGACCATTTTTATATTACCCATTGATCATTTAATTTCAAATGTTGAAATGACACTGTAAGGCCATAGCCAAAGGGTTTTTATAATCAATAAATATTCTGTGTGTGGGAAAATTAGGACCTATACTAAAAAGAACAAAACGAAGGTGATTTTTCTCATCTTCCTGCCATTTAAATAAGTTATTTTTCATTTTGTACCAGAATGTTTATATATTGTTACTGTTCCTCCATAGTAACAATGAAAAGCCAAGCATCCCTGAGTTAATGGAGCAGTACAATAAAATATATTAAAATAAATTGTCCTCTGAGCCAGATTTTCTTCTCGGGTAACTTATTTTTTCCAGCTCAGAAGTCTCCAGTTCCCAATCCACCTATTTCTTTCTTTTGTTGTTCAACTCTGCACTTTTCTGTGAAGCTCCTCTTAATTCTGGTATCAGAATAATTTTTCTCACATGGCTTCTTGGCTTCTTCTCATGACTTACTTCTAGAAAGCATGAAATAAGTGTCCCTCAGAAGATGAATGGAAAGAAAATGTGGTGCCTTTGCACAATGGAAAGCTATTTAGCCAAAAAAAGTGAATGAAATCTTGTCATTTGCAACATGAATGAATCTGGAGGTTATTATATTAGCTGAAACAAGCCAGGCACAAGAACACAAGAAGTGCCTGATTTCACTCACATATGGAAGGTACAGAACTGTATCTCAGAAGTTGAGAATAGAACAGCAATCATCAGATTCTGGGAGAAGAGTGGTTGAACCCCAAGTACACTTTCTACTTACAACAAATAAGACCTGGTATTTTGTTACAGTGCTGGCCCACTATGGTTTTCGATAATGCATTATACATTTCAAAACAGCTGAAGGAAAGGATTTTGAGTATTATCCTAGCAAAATACATGTTAGGAGATAAATCTGCTAAGTACTCACATTTGATGACACAATGAGTACATTGTGGAAATAGCATTTGAACTCTGTAAGTATGTGTAATTTAAATAAAAACATAAATTTAAAATTTCCAAAAAGTACATAAAAATATAATTTTCAGAAAGGAATCATCCTTTACCTGAATCCTAGTATTAACCAACATAAAATACAAATGTGGAAAACACATTTGAAAAATAGTTGAGAAATATTTAAAATTAGAACAGTTTAATCATTGTTTTTATGTGAGAATTAGGAAAAGACTAGTTGATTTAGAAAGAAAATAGCTCAGACTTCAACTATTTGAATCATTTTCCTAATAAAATCTCCCTCCACTGACATTCATGTCCTGAGCCACCAACAAAGTAGTTAAGAAAGCAATGCTGTTTTTTTCTAATCTGAAAAAATACCACTTGTCATCATAGAAGACAAAAACAGATTAGGAGAATATATTATTCTATTTATTAGTTTCATTCAAATAATGAAATTTATCAAACATTTATGTGGGTAAGATTTTCAAAATATATGAAATACAGGCATTGTCATCACAAGGTACGTAGAGAAAATTAGAAGAAAAGTGAGTTTCATATTTGAGCCTTGAGAAGGCTTTGTTTTTGTCAGTCATGGGGCTTGAACTCTGGACCTGTGCACTGACCCCGAGCTCTTCAGCCAGGGTTACTGCCCAACCCCTGCGCCCGGGCATTGTCCCTAAGCTCATCAACTCAAGACTACTGCCCTACGCCTTGAGCCTCAGCGCCACTTCCAGTTTTCTAGTGGTTAACTGGAGATAAGAGACTCAAGTTCTTTAGTACCTGAGCTGACTTTGAACCTCAGATCTCAGCCTCCTAAGTAGCTAGGATTACAGGTGTGAGCCACCGTGCCTGGCCCTGAAAAGATTTTTGAGCAAGGAAAGAACATGATGCCAGCTTCATCTTAATAACAGTATAACAAAGGAAGAATTGAGGGAAAATATGAAAGAATATATCATCTAAGAGGATTTACTTTGCTCAATATTAATGTAGCTTTTATAATTTCCCAAATATTGACACTTCTGTCAGTATCTACTTCAGTCTATATTTATATGTCAAAAACCTTCCAATTAGAATCTTAGGCCAGTCACTATAAGCCCTATTTTAAAGTTCAGGAACCTAATGTTAAAAAAAAAAAAAAGAAAGAAATACTTGCTCTGTTTAAGATCATAGAGCCAATAGTATAACTTAGATTAAACTTCAGATTTATCAACTTCATATCATATGATCTACCCAATCTGTCCAACTGACCACAAACCAGGCTACACTAACACCACCAGCATGATCACGCTCATTGCAGCATTGTTTACCACAGCCAGGATATGGAATCAACCCAGATGCCCCCTCAGTGGACAAACGGATCAAGAAAAATGTGGTATGTTTATGTAATGGAATTCTGTGCTTCAGCAGAAAAAAATAATAATGCCTCATTCATAAGGAAGTGGAAAGATTTGAAAAAAATTATGTTAAGCAACATAAGTCAGACCCAAAGAAACATAGGCTGCATGATTTCCCTCCTTTGTGGTAATTAGAATGTGCCTCTAAATCATTGTATAGTAAAAGGCAAGTAATTACAACTGGGACATGATTAATTAAACAGCAGTCTAAACATTCACATAGTGAGAATAAAGGAGGATATTCTTAGGAGAGAATCACAAGGGCTCAATAGCTATGTGCATAGAATCATATAAAATGATGTTGATCAAAATGAACTGCAAGGAAACAAGAGGGTCTGTGGTTCTTTTTTTTCTTTACTTTTCTTCTTTCCTTTTTGCCATGATTTATTTCATTCTGTCCCTGTTATTGACTTATTTACCCTTTGTCTTGTATATATTTATTTGATTTGGGAAAGGAAGGGAAACACAGAAATAGTGTGAAAAAGGGTGAACCAATTCAACAGTGAAACCCACTAGACATTATATTGAAAATGAACTATACGACTTGGAAGTCAGGAGAGAATGAGGGAGAGGGTGATTCTGTTCAAAAGGAAATGTGTTCATTTCCTGAGATGTAACTGTAACCCCTCTGTTCATTGCCTTTACAATAAAATCAAAGATAAAAAATGATTTGAGCAAAACTTTATGGCCCATTGAATCAAGTATATTGCCAGGCTGAGTAGATGCTTATAAGAGTTTAATATATAAGTAATTCTGATAAGAAAGATAAGTGTGTTTTGACTGATTTTTAATGTTAGGCTTAGAAGTCACGGCCTCAAAAATCTCATTTTGTCTGAATTTTCAAAAGACTTTTTAATAAAAGAAAGCTACATTTCTTAGAACATGGAAACAAAACCTAATGAACCAATTCAAACATGATTACCCTATTAAAATATTAACTTGTTTAACATAACATTTAAACAAAAGGCTTATGAAAATTGTGGAAATATGTACATACTATATTAGTCATTTCTTTTTTCATATAATTTTATTGTAATTAATAGAAGTTACATTATATTCACCAGATAGAGGGTGCATTATGTCACAAACATTGATACCCTTTCTCATGTCTTGGTCCCCATTTCCCTCCCTCCATTCCCCCACCCCTCTTGGCCTCCAGATCAAAAGACTTTGTAATCTAACTGAGGAGATCCAATGGTCTTGAAAATGCAATGAGTTATACAAAGTAACTCACACTTAAGGGTCAAATGGCAGATAGAGATTAGAAGTGCTATTGGGAGGTAAGAGGAAGAAGAAATTAAATCAAGCTGAGAAGATGTGGAAAGATTTCAGAGGATCACCTGGAGTTAGTCCTTGAAAAATAGCTCCATTTTTTTTAACAGGAAGGTGAGAGAGAGAAGGATATGAAACCAATCAACAAATAATGAAATGAGGACCAAAGATGTTAGTGAGAAGCAAGACAGGAAATGAGCAGGTGATCACCATCTGATCTGGACAGGGGCAATGTTTCTCAGCAAGGAAACATCCACAGCCAAACCAGGGACAGTGCCCTTCTCAAGTTCTAATATGGATTCCTCACCTGATGATGGCTTCATTTTCTCCAGAGTTAATAAATAGCTTTTTTATTGTGAGATACAGCTCCATCCTAACGTTAACCAACCTTCTATGCAAGTTGCTTCAGGATGTTAATTTCTCATATTTTTTCATAGGATCAGTGGCAAATGGAAGGAAGAGATTAAAAACCATCAGTTGAAGTCACAAAGCAATGGCAAATTAAACCTTTTACATTTGTCACCTAAACTTTGTGGAAGGAAACACACACACACACACACACACACACACACACACTTATTTGTGTTATATTGTGTGTTATAAGCCAGTAGATCTCATAAAATTTTCACAGAGTTGAAACGAACTTTAAAAAAGTTATTTTTACATATATTTTTATTAAAGATTTATTAACATTGATTTCTACATCATATTTCAAATGATGTACAATCACTGGTACTTAGATTTTTAGAACATAATTAAAATTAGGCTGAGGACTTGTATGTCATAGATACATATTAATCTATATAATAAAACATTAGATCCAAAGAGTACAAGGGAGATGACTCAATATTTGCATACTCAATGCTATGGACATGGTATTGGAAATATAAACACAACCACATAGCCATAAAAATTTATGACTCAAAAATTATTTTTAATAACTGCTTTATTGTCCAAACTTTCCAGTTCAATAACTGAGCACAGGATTTCAGGAAATTATCTTAGAAATGAAAATCTCTTAAGAAAATGGCCTTACACCTACCCCTAGCTGTAATAACTTGTAAGAGCAATAACTACTCAGATTATTTTTAAATGATTAAATGAGGGGATGGCTTCTTTGTCTCGGCTTTTGTGATTCGAAGCTAGTAAAAGTGAGCAAGGAGAAATATTGGCCTGCGCCTATAAGTGCAGAATCAGGAACAAAACATAAAATGACTATTGCTGATATTTACAAGTTACTAATGCTCTGAGTCATCATCTAAATGCCTTTCTTAGCATTCGTGATGAAAGTAAATGAAAAATAGGAGAAACATCCACGTTTAGGCCTGTGTCAACCTTTAAATGTACATCATTGGGTTTAGAGAGTAGAAGTAACACCTAGCAATTTCATGAAATGATTAGATTCAGCACAACATAGTACATGTAATATAACCAGCCAAACTCCATTTGAGACAAATGACTACTGTTAATTGTTAAGCATAAGTGTTTCTGTGTTTGATTATTATGAGCATATATATTGCTCCTGAAAACTAATGTGCTAGATTTTAATTCATCTGAAAAATCTACTTTGTGGAATAGAAACTATTTAAACAGAAGGCATGGTGGAATATACCTGTATTCTTAATGACTTAAGAAGCAGGAGGAGGACAATAATAAGCCAAGGCCAACCTAGGTAAAACTAGTGAGGCCTTATGTCAAAAAGAAGCTGGATATGGTTGTATACACATGTGGTCTAAGCTACTTGGGTGGCAGAGATAGGAGGATTTCTGGAAACCAGCTATGGCAAACATAGTGCTGAGTTCCTATTCAAAAACAAGCAAAGCTGCGGGCAGCCCCAACCGCTGCAGAAACCAGCATAGGACCAGGCCAGCGAGCCGCAGAAGCAGCGGAACCCAGACGTGGAACCAGAACAGCAAGCAGGAGAACCCAGACGCAGAATACAGGCGGCAGAGGAGACCCAAGGGGAGTGAAAGACTCCCCAACACCATGGAGCACCCACAGACGAACACAGAGGCATGAGTAGCGCAGTGGGTCCCCAAACCCATCGGGAAAGCAGACCTGGTACCAAGCAATAGAACTTAACTCAGACCCCTCCACCCCGCCCGAGAAGGGCCAGCAGGAGCAGGGGGCAAGGAATTTAGAATCCTATCCCTTCCCTCAACAGTCCCCTCCCCCAGGCCATTGACTGGAGTGCTACAGGCGGGCTACTCTAAGACCCAGCACCCCACCAGGGGAGGCGGAGCTGTCCCAGCTTCCACCCATCGAACAGGTTCCTCTCCCAGGCCACTGGGTCTGGAAAGTGGAGGGCGCTGAGACCCTGACTTACTACAGAGGGTGGAGTGTGTGGGAAAATAGGAGCCAGCATCTGTCCCCCTCAAATCTTGAGCCGGGCATCCTCCAGCTGGGAATCCTGAGCAAGACAGCAACGAGGGCCCCCCCCCCCACAGTCACAGACTCTCTGACAAAGCAGCAGGGAACTGAGGGCCGACCAGCAGCCAGGATCACCTTCTGAGAATCAGAAAGGCAAGGCTCTGCCCTTGGAGCCCACGTCCTCAGCTGGGCCCCGCCCCTGGGAACAGAACAGACACCTGCTGGTCCTGTTGAAAGCCCCTGAAAATTCCCAAACCCCAGACCCTTGGCCGGGGGCCTGCCCATAGAAGCAGCACAGGCATTTGACAAAATAGAACATCCATTCATGTTGAAAGCAATAGAAAAGAGGAATAAGAGGTACATTCCTCAAAATAGTGAAAGCCACATATGACAAACCTACAGCCAGTATTATACTAAATGTTGAAAGACTGGAACCATTCACCTTAAAATCAGGAACTAGACAGGGATGTCCACTCTCTCCACTTCTCTTCAATATAGTGATGGAACCCTTAGCCAGAGCAATAAGACAAGAAAAGGACATCAAAGGGATCCACATAGGGAAAGAAGAAATTAAACTATCCCTATTCGCAGACGACATGATACTCTACTTGAGTGACCCAACAAACTCCACTCCCAAACTACTAGAATTAATAAACCACTTTAGCAAAGCGGCAGGATACAAAATCAATCCTCAGAAGTCAGTAGCCTTCTTGTACACCAACAATACACAAACAGAAGGCCAAATCAAGAAAATGATCCCATTCGCAATAGCCCCCAAAAGAACAAAATACTTAGGAATATACTTAACCAAAGAGGTAAAGGAATTATTCAATGAAAATTATAAAAGCCTAATGAAAGAAATTAAAGAGGACACTAGGAAATGGAAAGACATCCCATGCTCATGGATAGGGAGAACCAACATAGTGAAAATGGCTATACTGCCAAAATTGATATAAAAATTCAATGCAATCCCCATCAAAATCCCAAAGACATTCTTTACAGAAATAGAAGATATAATCCAAAGATTCATATGGAACAAGAAAAGACCTAGAATAGCCAAAACAATTCTAGGCAAAAAGAGCAATGCTGGTGGTATTACAATACCAGACTTCAAACTCTACTATAGAGCCATAATAACAAAAACTGCTTGGTATTGGCACAAAAACAGACCAGAAGATCAGTGGAACAGAATAGAAGACCCAGAACTAGAACCACATACCTATAGGCAACTTGTATTTGACAAAGGAGCCAAAGATACACAGTGGAACAAACACAGTCTATTCAATTATTGGTGCTGGCAAAAGTGGGCAGCCACATGCAGAAAACTAAAAACTGACCCTAGCCTTTCGCCATGCACAAGCATTAACTCAAAGTGGATCAAAGACCTCAATGTCAGACCGGAAACCGTGAAACTGCTACATGATAAAGTAGGAGAGACACTGGAACTCATAGGCATAGGCAAAAGATTGCTGAACAGAATCCAGGGTCACAACAGATTGGAGAGAGACTCGATAAATGGGACTACCTAAAAATAAAAATTTTCTGTACAGATAAAAACATAGTTGCAAAAGTAGAGAGACAGCCAACCAACTGGGAAAAGATATTCACAAACAATACATCTGACAAATGCTTAATATCCAGTATCTACAGGGAACTCAACAAACTAATCCCCCAAAAACCCAATAAACCATTCACTAAATGGGAAAGGGAACTAAAGAGAGACCTATCAGAAGAAGAGATTCAAATGGCAGAAAAACATATGAGAAAATGTTCATCATCTATGGTCATAAAGGAAATGCAAATAAAAACAACCTTAAGATACCACCTTACCCCAACAAGAATGGCCAAGATTTTGAACTCAGACAATGACAGTTGCTGGCGGGGTTGTGGAGAAAAAGGAACCCTACTACACTGCTGGTGGGAATGTAGACTAGTTCAGCCACTCTGGAAAGCAGTGTGGAGGTTCCTTAAAGAACTGAAAATAGACCTTCCCTATGATCCCGCCATACCACTTCTGGGCATCTAGCCTGAACAGCATGACCCAGGATATTATAAAGACACCTGCTCAGCTATGTTCATCTCTGCACTATTCACAATAGCCAGGCGATGAAAACAATCCAGATGCCCTACTGCAGATGAATGGATACAGAAAATGTGGTATATATACACAATGGAATTCTACATAGCCAACAGACAAGATAAAATAATGGCATTCGCAGGGAAGTGGATGAATCTAGAGCGAATCATGTTGAGTGAGACAAGTCAAGACCTAAGGAACAAAAGGCGCATGGTATCCTTAATATGCAGCTATTAAATCCAAAGAATACAAGAGCAAGGACTCAATAACTGCATACCCAAAACTATGGACATGGTAATGGAAATACAAACATAACTATATAGACATAAAAATCTATGACTCTATAGACATAATGTTTTATTTCATAAATTAATGTTTCTATGACATACAAACCCTTAGCCTAATTTGACTAAATTCTAAATACTAAGTCCCAGTGATTGTAATTAGAGATTCCCTCCTTGAACACTTGTTTGTTAAACTTGTCATTTAAAATATGATGTAAACGTAAGCCATATAATTAATGATTGTTGTTCTTAAGGTACTATGTTATGTCTCATCATTTTTGCTGCCCCTTGGTTAGCTCATATTGTTACAGTATCTCACTTTGTTACCTGATATATTGGATATATTTGTATTTGGTTATTTGAAATTGGATAGGGAAGGGGGGAAAACAAGATGAGGGGTGGGGGTAGGGGGGAGGGAAATAGGGACCAAGACATGTGAAAGGGTATCAATGTATGGGAATTAATGCACCATCTATCTGGCGAATAGCATGTAATCCTTCTATTAATTACAATAAAAATATATGAAAAAAAAAACAAAACAAACAAAGCTAAAGCATGGTTCAAGTGGAGCCAGGATTGAATTCACCTTTCAGCTATGGCATCATTAGATGATATAATCCTATCATACTGTCATATATGTAGTTTGCCATTGAACAAAGGGACATTAACAACACTTGACTCTGTGGCCTTAACTAAGAAACTAGTCCTGAAGGCACAATTTCAATGTTACTTCTCTAGAATTCCAAGTTACCTAATACAATTTTCTTACCTTAGAATTAATAAGACTGAATGCTTTTCAGTCAGAATAGGGACGATGAAAGGATACCTGTAGTAAGCATATCTATTCTCTTTTTTTCTAGGCTTGAACTCAGGGCCCGGGCACTATCTTTGAATTTCTCAAGGCTAGCACTCTACTACTTGAACATAGCACCACTTCCCACTTTTCCAGTGTCTGTGGTACCAAGGAATTGAACCCAGGGCTTCATGTATGTTAGGCAAGCATTCTACTACTAGGCCACACTCCTGGCCTGTTTATTCTATCTTGTAATGCAGGCCCCAAACATTCTTAATTCATAGTCAAGCTGATCAAGAACATAGTAAATTCTAAGGAATTTCCTAAAACCTACTGTTGTAAGTGACTTTAGCATGGTGTCAAACTATAAGACCAACACATGAAAATCAGGCACTGTTGTTCTACATAACCCAATAAACAATTTAATGAAAATTTAAATATGTCAATTAAACTTGCACAAAAACACACATCAAACACTTAAGGAGAAATCTGAGCTTCAGTGTACTGTACCTTTCTCAACCAGCACTGGCTGTGCCGGTCTAACTACTTTGCTCAGGGGGTCCAACAGTCACTGTTTCTAAACTACCCACGGCACACAGGCACACACAGAACATGTCGTGTGTGTGTGTGTGTGTGTGTGTGTGTGTCTGTGTGTCTGTGTGTGTGTCTGTGTGTGTGTCTGTGTGTGTCTGTGTGTATGCTTGGGATCAGCTAGTAAGAAAAGTTTGGGGGAAGCTACTGTATTCTCCACATTGGCATGCCTGCACATGGAAAGCACTTACAAAAACTCACTTTAGGGTCCTGGAAGAAAAAGCAGGACAGGGCTCCATCTGCAATAGTGTGACACCCATTTCACAGACCCTGGACAGAACTAAGCAAGGAAGAGTTAGTCTCACAGCTATCAGTGAATGATAAAGAACTGCTACTTCTCTGCCAGGTATAGCAAGCTCCTTTGATGACTGTCAATCATCAGTTGTGACCACTAATTCTAGTGTAGTCTCTTTCCTCCTATGTATCAAATTTATACACAACTGATTGAGACAACACAATCCTAGTGAATGGCAGCAGAAATATCTGAATGGAACTTGCCAACCAACTCTGAAATTTGTTGTTAGTGGTAGATGTTAGGATGTACTGATCCTCACATCACTTTTTAGAAATAAGGGAAATCAGCCTTTATCTGCATGAAAGTAGGTGCTCAGATATCCCTTGATTTAAGAGTAGCCTCAGAAGAAAAAAGATGCTATACTAAGGCCATGCTCCAAAAGTTGGCTTGTGGCAGTAAGTGAGGCAGGAAGATTTAAAGGTATGGCCCTCGCATACCACCAACAGTCAGCTTATAGGTCGTTCCAGCTTCTGAATTGCCTGCAGTACTGACTGTGGCACTGTTGAAACCACTCCACAATAACTTGTTTCTCTGACAAATCTTGTTTAGTTTCCTCTTCTTTACACAAAAGTGTTGATTCCCAAAATGTTCTATAATGACTGCCTGCAGTAATATCTGTTTTTAGAATTAACATTCTAGGGAATGCAACTTGCAATAATCAAGGTATAAAAGTCACAGAAGTCAGGGTCATAGTCATTATAAGCAATGACTTCCTAACAATGAAAGTAATCCCACAATAGAATGCTCCGCCTTAAAGGCAGCCAATATCTTCACATGAAAAGATCTGAAAATGATTGCTAGAATGATTGTAAAATTTCCTATTTGAGAAAAGATTAGAATGTATCCCTAATAATTCTCTTTTATTCAAAAAGTTGCCAGTTCATTACATCCCAAGTCATATTTTTGTTGGCTTTTTTGTTTGTTTGTTTGTTTGTTTTTGGCTTTGATATGATTTATTTGCTTGAGGCCATTTTCCTTTTCTAAAGGCAAGAGTGTTTAGATAAACACTCAAATCCCGTGTCCTCTAATTTTATAACATAAAAATCTTCTAGACTCAAATATATAAAGCAAGGTGACTAGTAGGCAGTAAGTTAGCAGTTTTCATTATCATCAAACAAGCATTCAACAAGTGTACTGTACTTATATCATGTCTATCATTGCCTTTATCATCACATGTTTTATTTGGGAGCTATTGTAGAATTAGGTATATAAGAGCTACTATCTCAATAGTGTACTGGGAACACAAAAGGATGCTTAGACTTATTCCAGAATTATCTCTATCTTCTCAAAATGACTGAAGCATTATGTCTCTAGCATTCAAGAAGCTAGAGACATAATAGCTTAATTAAAACAGGAAAGACCAAATGAAATTGACAAACACCATGATAAACCAAGCGCTGGATGATGTCAGCAAATAAGATACAAAATACTGAAGAAAAAAAGAAAGAAAAAAGAAAAAGAATGGTAGAGAACATAGATGAAAGAAATTTTCCCTAAATTAGAGGTAGAAGATAAGGAAAAGACAATATAGTGAAAGATAAGAGACACAAGAACAATTCTCCAATTTCACAAGCATTCTGAAAAGTATTCCATTGCTCACAATGTAATACTGGCAAAGGCCTCAAATTCTTAAAACGAAATGCCAGAAGACACAGAAATAACACTTCTGGAACTGCAATAAATACTATGGAAACCCAAAAGTTTTGTGCAAAGTTAGTGATCATTACCATGCAAGTGCAGCAAAAAGTTTTTCTGAGACATAAAAGAATTCAAAAGTAAACCCTATTCTAAGGACCATTCCAAACAAATTCCTTGAAAACGTTTTCCTCAACAACCAAGGAAGAAAAGCAAACATTTGAGATTGAGAATATTAAAACAGCATTTTGAATCAGTACAGACCCTGGCAATCCAAAATGGTATCTGGTCTCCAAGTCCACTTCTTTCAACCAACTAGTAAATACAAAGGTACACACAGGAAAAGAATGGAAGCTTTCCAACCCTTGGAAACCCAACATTGACAGATGATTGGAATCCCACATGAAGAAAAATCAGGAGTCAATTATAAGATAGTAGAAACAGCCAGGCACAGGTGGCTCATACCTGTAATCCTAAATAATCAAAAGATTGAAAGACTGCAACTTGAAGCCAGCCAATGCAGAAAAGTGTACAATTTCATCTCCAAAATGACCAGAAAAATGCCAGAATACTGGTGTGTCTCAAGTATTAAAGTGCCAGTCTAAAATACTACTTCCAGCTTTTTTCTTCTTTCCTTTTTTCTTTTGTTTATTCCCTTCTGTAACTGTTTTGGGTTTCCCCCCACTTTTTTTTTTGGTGGGTGATGGGGCTTGAACTCACCCTGGGCTCTGTCCCTTAGCTCTTCAGCTCACGACTACTGCCCTACCCTTGAGCCAAGCCCCACTTCCCATTTTCTAGAGGTTAATTGGAGATAAGAGTTTCAGGTCCTTTTGTATTCGGGCTGGCTTTGAACCTTGATCCTCAAATCTCATCCTCCTGAGTAGCTAGGATTATAGGTGTGAGCCACTGTGCCCAGCTTTGATTTTTTTAAATTTCTATACCCTTTGTCTTGTATATAAGTTTCTCTGATTTGGGGAGGGAAGGGGAAAGGAAAGCACAGAAACAGTGGGACAAAGCGGACTAATTCAGCAGCGGTACTCACTGGACACTATGTTGGAAACAAACTATAGAAGTTAAGGGAGGGGAGACAGGAGGGGAAAACTGAGAGAAAATGAGGGAGCCGTGACACTTTGAAGAGAAATGTACTCACTACCTGACTTATCTAACTGTAATCTCTCTATACATCAGCTTTATAATTTAAAAAAGGGGGCTCTCTAAGCAATAAAGCAAGCATAAGTAGAAAAAGCATTGCTTGTTCACAGGCAATTGAAGAATATACTAAACATTCCCCAGTAAGCTTATAAAGTAAGCAAAAGATCAACAAGGTTTGTATTAAAAGTGATTATACTGTCTCTGATATGTAAAATATTCAGAGAAAATTGGTAAGAATAAGTTGAATACCCAGTGGGAAAATAGGGCAGAGATATGAGTAGGTGATTCACAAAAGAGGAAATGAAAACAGAAATTAAATATATGAAAACAGAAAACATACATTCAGTCTTACAAATAATAAAGCTGTAAATTAATATACCACACACATGCCTCCGAAATATATGCCTCCTGGAAACAGATGTTGAAAGGGTAAATCCTTCGAGCCCCTCAAGGGGACTGAAGCAACATTCATCAAGCCTTCAGAGTTACCAGTGCCGACTCAGTAAGTTCATATACTGGAATTGAAATAATAGCAGAGAGAACAAAAGAGGGAGGGTGGGAGGGAAGGAGGGGGAGAGGGAGGGGAGAGAGAGAGAGAGAGAGAGAGAGAGAGAGAGAGAGAGAGAGAGAGAGAGAGGGAGGGAGGGAGGGAGGGAGGGAGGGAGGGAGGGAGGGAGGGAGGGAGGGAGAGAGAGAGAGAGAGAGAGAGAGAGAGAGAGAGAGAGAGAGAGAGAGAGAGAGAGAGAGAGAGAGAGAGAGAGAGAGAATATGCTTTTTGGTCTTACTGTTTGTAGTGTCAAGGGGTCTTATTGTTTGTAGTGTCTAGGCAAAAGCAAATAGAATCTGATTAAATAAGTTGTGTTCCATCACATGATGTACTATTTACTGCGTCAGGAAATAAAGTTTTCTGATGAATAACTGAGGAGATATTTGTGATAACACAAGAAAAAAAGGCAAATGACCAGCAGGCATCAGTGGGTTTACATGTGTAATTCTACCTATTCAGGAGACAACAGATAGTAGCTCTAAGCCAGCCTGGACAGAAAATTCTGAGAGATTGCATCTCTAACTAGCCAGCAAAATGCCATACTGGAAGTGTGACTCAAGCAGTAAAGAAACAGATGTGAGCAAGCAAGCTGAAAAAAAGCATGAGACCCTGAGTTCAAGCCCTAGGAGTGACACCAAATCAAGGAAATGAAAGAAAAGGGAAAGGAAGAGGAATTGGAAAGGAAAAGGAAAGGACAGAAAAATGGAGAGAAAGAATAGAAAAGAAGAGGTACCTGTTTCTGCTGTGTTATGATTGCGCCTAAACACAAAAACACATCTTAAAAAGGCAGCAAAAACGCAAGGTAAGACCTAGCGAATATGGAGTTACCATTGTCTTTTTTAACTTTCTCTATTACTTTGCTTTTTCTAGGTTTCCTATTGCTTTACACATTAGAAAGCACTTTGGTCTGTTTCTTCCACTCTGGAGGCAAAGATGCCCAGGAAGGGCTTTGCCTTTCTCCCTCATAACCTTCCCGTTAGAAATAATCTATCACTGATCTGGTCTGCCTCATAGTCTTCTTGACTCAGTAAGTACTTCTGATTTGGGGGGACAATAGGTGAGCTGGAAAAGACTGAAAACTCATGAGACCACCAGCTCCTGCCGACCGTCAATGACCTCCAGGAATCTCGGCAATCCCTGTGTGCTGATACTTTACCTGTGCAAATGTGTCTCTAAGGCAAGACCCTTACATAGCCTGCTTGCCCTTTTCTGTCCAAAACATTCAGACCAGGTGGGTTTGATTCTATTAAACCTAGCAGACAATTTTGAAAAATGAAAATTAAAAAGGATGGGAGGAAAGGAAGGAAGGGAGGAAGGGAGGAAGGGAGGAAGGAAGGAAGGAAGGAAGGAAGGAAGGAAGGAAGGAAGGAAGGAAGGAAGGAAGGAAAGGGCAGAGAGACAGTGACAAAAAAACTAAGGAATGGAGGGGGTAAATGGAGGGAGAAAAAAGGGGGATTGAATCCCTCTGTGGTTAATATGTGTCCAGGACTTCACTGAAAAGAGACATAGCAACCTACTCTGTGTCTCTCAACTAGATCCTCCTTAACCCAGCTCTAGAAAAGAAGACTCTTTGAAATTCAACACAGTAGCTCACCCATTCTTTGCTCTGTAAATAATCAAGTGGGAAGAGAGCCAGCCAAGCATCTGATCACCTGTCTTGTATCAATTCTAAAACAGTGTGCCATTGCATATTTAAAGACCGCTAGTGCACTAAAGCACAGGAAACTAATTGGAATCATTCCGGTTTTCGTGACTCATAAACTTAATGCTCTTTTAGCATCATTTTGGCTGAGCACATTTCCTAACCGCAGTTTAATAGGAAAAGGCATTTAAAATAACAATCCCAAGTCTTTCTCATCTCTCCAATTAAAATAAAATACATTGACTGTACTTTCACAAGTTATGGAATAGCTCATTGGTTTCTGATATCTTAACTATGAAGAAAATGACAAGTACTGATATTACATTTTTATCTAGCCCCAAGCTCTCAATACATACATACCAAGACTGCAACCTGCCTAGTTACATACATCAGGGTGTATCTTGGCATTTATTTTGCTGGGGGAGGGGGTGGGTTTTTATTATTTTTGTTATTAAATAGTTGTACAAAGAAGTTACACATAAGTCAGGGTATGAGTACTATGCATTTTGACCAATATTACCCCTTCCCTTGTTCTTGCCCATCTCTCCTCTCAATTTTTACATAATGTATATTGAAGACAATGATTGCATTTGCTCGCCTCCCCTTTCTCTGTTTATGTGCTCCCTATCACTGCCCTCAAACCTAGCTGTGCTTCCTGGTGTTCATTTTGATAGCAGATCCTTAGTTTTGGAATTTGTTGTTTTAGGTTTTATTTGATATCTAAGAAAAGCGATAGATTTTGGTTTTGATCTCTGGAGCAGCTAAAATGTTCATGTTACCACCAAAGAGTGTTTAATTCTAGACTCTACTATATCAAACAAGAGACAACCTCCACCATGTTTGTCTTTGTGTCTATATGAAGGCTAGAGCTCAGGGCTTTTGCTTGACTTTTTTCTCAAGGTTAGTGCTCTACCACTCTAGCTACACCTCAATGTCCAGCTTTATGTTGGTTAATTTGAGGTAAGAATCTCACTGCATTGTCTGTCTTCAAACCCTGATCCTCAGAACTCAGCCTCTCGAGTAACTAGGATTACAGATGTGAACCACCAATGTCCAGCAACATTCTAGTTTAAAATACAGACAGACAGGCAAGCAGGCAGGCAGACACTCAGATAAATTCACTTTATAATGTCATTGTGATACTTTTATCCTCATAGTTTACTTGATAGAAACAGTCCTTGATCCAAATCAATTCTTCAGCAAAGATATCTAAATAGTAGACCAGCAAGGCTGAGTTGTTTTGTTTTTTTGTTTTTTTGTGTGTTTGTTTTTTTTGCCAGTCCTCGGCTTGAGTGCCTGAGCACTGTCCTTGGGTTTTCTCAAAGTTAGCACTCTACCACTTGAACCACAGCACCACTTCCAGCTTTTTCTACGTATGTGGTACAAAGGAATCGAACCCAGGTCTTCGCGCATGCTAGGCTAGCACTCTACCACTAGGCCAAACTCCTGGCCCAAGGCTGAGGTTTCATCTTAGGCCCTTACATTTGATTAGGTTTGAGCAGTTCCACTTTACCTCAGTCAATCTTTACTGTTGGTTTAAAAGTTTGTGAACTGAAATGGAGGGACAAAAGGTAAACAAATGCAGCAGTGCTACTCAATAGATGTTACGTTGAGAATGAACTACCCAAATTATGGATGGGAACAAGAGGAAAAAACTGAGAGGGAAGAAGTGACATTATCAAAAAATACACTTTTTACCTGACTTATATGAGTACAGCCTCTCTGTATATTACTTTTATTATAGCAATAAAAACTGTTTAATATTTAAAAGCCTGGTAGCCAATGGCTTACACCTATAATTCTAGATACTCTGGAAGCTGAGGTCTGAGGAGGTTAGAAGCCAATCTAGACAAGAAAGTCCATGAGACTCTTATCTCCCATTAACCACTGAAAAAGCAGAAAGTAAAACTGTTGTTAGAGCAGTAGCCATGAACAAAATTCTCAGGGACAGCTCCTAGGACCTGAGTTCAAGCCTCAGGACTGGCACCAAAAATAAACAAGCATATGATTGGAGTGTTTCCTTAAGTCCTAGCACACAAAATAGTTAAAACAAGACAAAGTAACTCATGATACAACCTTTTACTTGAATATACTTATTTCATACAAATACAGATGCATTTGTCTATATAATAGGCATGTATCTGCTGATAATCTCTCTCCTATAAGATTCCTTTCAAGACACTGTTTTTAGAAACCATAGCTACTTGTAGGCTCTACACGATCCACACTTCTTCATGGAATGATCAGAAATCGAAATACAAAAACAAAATTTTATCAGGCTGATGCAATCTCAGCTCCAGGCATGCAACTTTTATTACCATTGAGTCTTCATGTGCTCCAGACTTAACCAAAACTTACTTGCTTTCAGCTTCTCCCTATAAGAGAGCACATTGGCTATCTGACTTCTAGCCCTGGTTTTTCCTCCATAGCTTCTATTCTGACTCAGTTTATACTTGCCCTTACTCTCCTTTTAACTCATGATTTAATTCAACCTCCCTGTTTGTACCATTTGGGCAGAAGCTGAGTTGCAGTCCTGCTATGTGAGTGAGCCTCTTCTCCAATGCTTCTGAGAGCATGTTCTGCTTCTTATCTTAAGGCATGGCATTCACATTTGGAGTTCCTGATCCTTTTTTTCATATTTTTTGTCAGTCATGTGCCTTGAACTCAGGGCCTGGGTGCTGTCCTTGTTCTTTCTCAAGGCTACAGCTTTACCACTTGAGGCACAACACCATTTCTGGCTTTTTTCTATGTATGCGGTACTGAGGAATTGAACCCAGGTCTACATGCATGCTAGGCAAGCACTCTACCATTAGGCTAAACTCCCGGCCCTTTTTCATATTTCAAGTTCCTCACAGATAGATTTTTCTACACTTCACAATAGTCTACACTACACATATCATCAATAGAAAATAGATGATGATGATGATGATGATGATGATGATGATGATGAAGATAGATGGATGGACAGACAGATGGATGGTCAGATAGAAGGATGGATGGATGGATGGGAAGTAAGGAAAGAAGGAGAGAAGGGAGAAGAGTGAAGGAAGAGAAGAAGGAAAGAGGGAAAGATGGAAGGTGTTTAGCTTTGCTTGATTAAAACCCATTAATTTTGTAATTCTATTTTCTTTCTGTCTTCTTTTCTTTCAATCAGTTACAGATAGGTTTTCTGAATATCAAAATTCTCATAACTATTAAGCAAGGGAGTTCTCAACTGAGAAAAGAGTGATTTTCCTTTGAACTCAGGTTTGTCTGTGATTCTGGGAAATACAGACTCTACTCCATGTCTTAGAAGAAACACTATGAAATAACATCAGTTCTGAAGGTCTCAAAGAAATGGCCCTTCCCAACAGAATATATAATTGTAACTGTAGTACTAGGCCAAGTTTTGTACAGATGGAGGGGTGGTAAAATGCTTGCCTAGCACGCATGAGGCCCCAAATTCACTCAATTACCACTGAATATATGCATATCTGCAAAGATGTGTATTTTCATATCTGTTTGAATATTGCATAACCTCCCTCTTAGAAGCAAGCAACTCACAAGCACCTTCATCTACACACATGAGCTTAGTTCATAACATCAAGGATCATCAAAAAGACCATCAGTGTTCTAAGCCAGCCCACAAGCACCTGCTGACATCACTAGCACTGTGGAAAGAGTGAGAGGCAGCCACGTTCCAGCTCACATCATCTGGATTGTACTTCCTCACACAAGGGTTACTTTTGTTTCATCTTAGTTGCTAGTTTAAGAGCATCCAGGAGGAGGCAGTATAGGCTAAACAACTAAACCATTACATTTTATCTAAAGTGAAAAGAAAAAGACCTAGTGGAGACTCTTCCTACTGGGGAAGCAAAGGATCCCTCTCGTGCCTTGTCACCATCTGCTACCCTTCTGTAGCTCTCTCTTCACTCCAGCCAACTACCTCATTCACTCTCTCTTTTTGTTTTGTTTTGTTGTCTGTGCCAGTCCTGGAGCTTGAACTCAGGGCCTAGGCTTCTTTTGGTCAAGGCTAGTGCTCTACCCACTTGAGCCATAGCTCCACTTCCAGTTTTTTTGATAGTTCATTAGAGATGAGTCTGATGGACTTTCCTGCCTGAGCTGGATTTGAACTGTAATCCTCAGATACCAGCCTCCTGAGTAACTAGGATTACAGGGGTGAGCCATTAAAACCTGGCCCCTAATTCACTCTTGTATTTAAAATTCATGTACTAAACAACTGGGGAAACATGAAAAATTTAAAGTTTCTCCATTCTACTTAAATTTTCTAACTTCTTTGCCTAACAGTACCAGTAAAGTTGTATTTTTTCATAGAATTTCTATGCATTTTTTTTACATTACAAGACAATCTTTATCACAATCCCTGAAGACTCATTGCTCAAAGGCAAAAATGTTCTAAGCATCTCAACTAGGGCAATTTCCTGCTCATTATAGAACTTTCTTCTCTCCAAGAACAGTAAAATGTGAGCATTGCTCACTAGAAGCAAAAAGGAGAATTCTAATTATAACCTCAGCCTCTGCCACCAAAGAACCAGCTGCCCACTTCTTCCAGCAGGTGAAGCAAAATCCTTCTGCATCCTGCAGGATACAAGAGAGAGAAGAGAGAGAGAGAGAGAAAGAGAGGGAGAGGGAAAGGGAGAGGGAGGGGGAGGGGGACAGGGGGACAGGAGGACAGGGAGGGGGAGAGAGGAAAAGGGAGAGGGAGGGGGAGAGGGAGAGGGAGGGGGAGAAAGCACCAGCCATAAGTCACAACCTGGGTACTTGTTTGGGTAGTTGAATTTCCTGAGAGAGTTATAACTTCACAATGCTGAGTATGACATTGCTGGTATGAGCCTCCAGGCCTTTCATCTGCAATCCATTCCTTCCATAATTCCTACTCTGTCCTCTGCCCACAGGGCTTCACCTACCTTGACTGATAAAGTCCTCCCTCAGATCTTCTCTCTCCTTACCTTCCATTTCCTTCTCCAAAAGAAACTTACTCTTTGTTTTTTTCTAAAGTCCTTATATGAATAGCCATCTAAGCAATAATAATTCTAAAATGGGCAAAAAAAGCTGAATAAACATTTCTCCAAATGAGAAATGAAGACATGAAAATGGCCAACAGGTATATGAAAATATACTTATCACTATGAGTCTTCAGGAAAATACAAATGAAACCACAATGAAATACTACATCACACTGGCAAGGATGGCTGCTCGTGGCATTTTCTTTAAATATGAGATAAAAGGTGCTGGTGAGGATTGTTTTGTCAGAGAGAATGACATCACCACATTATAAGGAAATGGAAAGACTTACAAAAAATCATATTAAGTGAAGTAAGCCAGACTCAAAGGAACATAGGCTCAATGGTTTCCCTCATATGTCATAATCAGTAGAAACCTTGGGCTCTCCTAGCAGAAATCTGCAATAGAGCAAAACCTAGATATGTAAGGCCATATAGTATGACGCTAAAATGAAAGGACCTTTAGGATATAGAAATGTAAGCCATATAATGTGTGATTGTTGTCCTTAATGTACTGTTATCTCTCATCTCTTTTATTGTCCCTTGGTTATCTCATATTGTTTTAGTATTTTACCTTGATATCTGATATATTGTATTTATGCTTATTTGGTTATTCGAAATAGGATAGGGAAGCAAAAAACAAGATGAGGGTGGGGGTGGGGAAGGAAATGGGGACCAAGACATGAGAAAGGGTATCAATGTTTGTGACATAATGCACCTTCTATCTGGTGAATATAATGTAACCTTTCTATTAATTACAATAAAAATATATGAAAAAAACACACACTTGGTAAGAATGTAACTTCCTATAGCCATTATACAAAGCATCATGAAAGTAAGCCAAAACATTAAAAGCAAAAGCCACCATAGGATGCAGAAATCTTATTACTAGAAATACATCAGAAGTCTCTCAAAGATATAAATATATATATTTACATAAACATATATATACCTTCATGTTCATTGCACATTTATTCACTAGCTGAATCAAAGTAAATGTCCATTCATGGATGAGTGAACAAAGAAAATGAGGTATATAAATATACATAGGCCTATAGATGCTCATACATACATATGTAGTACAATGTTATTTTATCATAAGAAGGAATTCTTTCCACTTGTTGCAACATGGGTAAATCTAGAAGGCACTGTAGCAAAGGAAAAAAGCCAAACAAAGAAACAAATACTCACTCATATGTAGTCTAAAAATTTCAAAGGCAGAGAAACAAATAATAGATAAGCAATTGTTAGGAGCTGGAGGCAAAGATGAGGAATCAGAAATATCAGCCAAATTGTTCAAAGTTTCAGTTAGACAGAATGAATATGGTCTGGAGATATTGACTACAGTATATTATATGCTTGTAAATTTCTGAGAGAGCAAATATTAAATGTGAGGTAATAGATATTTGTTAATTATTCAGGTTGGATTATGTGCATGTGTTTTAAAATACCACATTTTATACTGTAAATATAATGTTTCCACTTAAATAAAAATACTATTGATAGAAAATACTACTTATAGAATATACTATGTAGAATATATGCTATATAGAGAATATATAATAATAGAGGGCTGGGAGTTTGGCCTAGTGGTAGAGTGCTTGCCTAGCATGCACGAAAGCCTGAGTTTGATTCCTCTGTACCACATACATAGGAAAAGCTGAAAGTGGTGCTGAGACTCAAGTGGCAGAGCTCTAGCCTTGAGAAAACCCAAGGACAGGGATTAGGCCCTGAGCTCAAGCCCAGGAATGGCAAAAAAAGGAATATATGAATAATAGAATATATCCAATATAATTTTACATATAAGTATTTGACTGTAAATCTATGTTAAAGTCTTTGGTTTATAAACAATGTGGAGAAAAGAATTATCTCTTTTCATTCTCATAGCTGACACCTAACAGTTGTAGTTTTCAATTTGCCTTTCTCTAAATAGTAATCATACATAGCAGTGTCTCATGTCTGCTTTTGAGAAGTGTTCACAGTAGCCTTTCCCATTCTTCTATCGAGTTACTAATTTTCTTGCTTTTAAGTTGAATGAGTTCTGCTTTATTTTAGATATTAACACCTTTGAGACAGGCTTACACATATTTTCCCCATTCTATGCATCCTCGTTGGAGTTTGCTGGTGGCTTTCCTTTACTCGGCAGAGCCTTTTAGTTTGACTCAATCCCCTTTGTGTATTTTTGCTTTTGCTGCCTGTGCTTTTGGTGTTCTACAGACAAAAGAAGCCACCGAGGACCAATGACAGGTTTTTCTCTTTTGCTTTCTATTAGTTTTACATTTTTAAAATTTCATACTACTTTTATATGTCACACTTTTAAAGTATTTTAAGGTTGTTGTATAAGAGTCCAATCTGATTCTTTTGCAAATGGACTCCACATTTCCCAACACCATTCTTTCCTGACTGTGTATTATTGCTACCTTTGTTGGAGATCAGATTTATTTCTAGGCTCTCTGTTCTACTTCTCTGATTTGTACATTTGGGTTCCAGTACCATACTGTTTTGATGACTACAGCTTTAAAGCAGAGTTTAAGATTAGGCAACTATGTCTACTACTTTCTGCGTTATACTTCCTACCTGAGATTGTTCAAGCTATTTGGGTCTTCCATGCTCATTCTAATAGTGATATAGCATTCATTCAGATGAATGAAACTTATTTATTCTTTTTTATTAGCATATATCAGTTTGACAAGAAAGGATTTCTAAAGTACAATTTAATTGTTATTTGAAGGAGTAGTACAGAGAGGTTACAATGCCATGAGTCTGGTAATAAGTACATTTCCTCTTAGACCATGTCACCCCTTCTTCCCTGCACAGAAGTTGCATAGTTCATTTTTTACATAGAATATATTGAATACCATGACTAAATTTTGTCTCTCTTCCTCACAGGGAGGAATCCTTTTCCTTATTTAGTCAGTCCTGGGGCTTGTACTCAGGATCTGGGCACTGTCCCTGAGCTCTTTTACTCAATCAAGGCTAGTACTCTACTACTTTGAAGCACAGCTCCACTTCTGTTTTTTAGGTGGTTAATTGGAGATAAGAGTCCCATGGCCTTTCCTGCCTGGATTGGCTTTGAACTGTGATCCTCAGCTCTCAGTCTCCTGAGTAGCTAGGCTTATAGGCATGAGCCACCAGCCAGGCTCAAGGGAGGAGTTTTATTGTTAACATTTTCACACTGTATGAGGATACAGGTTATCTTGATCCCTCTCTCACACTTGTGCCCTTTTTAAAACAAGTTCAATAGGCTTCATTTTTCTACTGTCACAGATGAAAATAAACTACATCAACCATCTTCATTTTCCTTCGGCTTCTTTTTTAGGCTTCCCACTCCCTCTGGTATCTATCCTTTCCATCTGAGACTTTTAATTTTCTGTCTTTTTTTCTTTAGTGTATATCAAATGCACTGAAGGATATGCTATGGTATTTCATATGAGCATATATTCTATGTTGCTCAGCATAATCCCTTTCTGTTGTTTCCCTTCCCCCATCCTACCAACAGCTTTCATGGAGATTCTTTACACAATCTTTGCACACACTGCAATGTATTTTGCAATTATTAACCATCTTCCATCTTTCTTTTTCCTTCTCCCCATTCACCTCATCCTCCTACAGTTACATAGTTGGAATCATATTCTATGTATCTATAGATATATTTGCATATGCATGCATATGCATAACCATGAATAGAAACATAATTTATTCTTTATCCATTTGGTATACATTTAGTTGAGTTATGCCAAAGTCCATTTACATCCCTTTTTTATACGGATAAGTATTTCTGGCATATATGTAGAATAACTGACTCACTGAGTCAAAGAAATTGTGCATCTACCATTTTAGTAGACATGAACAAATTGCTACACAGCATGCTTATATCAATTCACAATCCTGTCAGCAGTTTGATGTTACCATTGCTGGAAAGCCATTCCAGGTATTATATTGACCTTGGCAGAAGTTATCAGAGTAAAATAGTACATCACAATGGACTGGAGCCCTACTCCCAAACAAGCAATTACAATGATTTTGACTATTTTAGAACCAGAAGACTGAGATGTTCATAAATTATGATTGTATTTACCAGACAAATCTTGCATAATACTGCATTCTGAAGGAAAAAAAAGAGTAGGAGACTAGAAATCATATTTGCTTCCTAAATCCAAAATGCATGTGCAGGAGTATATGTGTGCCACTTAGTAAGAATTGCTGGCCTACAAAGAACATAAGAATCAACATCTAACAGATTCATACAAGTTCATTGAGGCGGAAGATCTTCCTTCGGGTGTCTGAAAATGACATCTAAAATCTTCTCAAATTCATTTTTACTATCTATAATCTCTTAAGGGTGATATCTGATTAAGTCACCTTCCCTAGCAACTACTTTTCAGGTATTATATGTGAATTTTGAGTTGGGCCCTGGTTTTTCTACTAACTGAATCCCTCCATGACCAGTGTAAAATATAAGCACTTTGCTTTTCTTCCTATGTTTCAGCAACTTCCAAATATTTCACAGGGACAGGCCCCATGGGGCCTACCTTTGCAAGAATGTTGCCTGAATTGTTTTCCTTTAATCTTGTAAGGACTCCTACATGGCACTAGTCTTCATTCTACTGTGGATACAAAATTTAAGGCCCACAGGTTTACATAAAATAGTAATTCCTGTAACTAGCAGAGAACTCCAGCATTCAATTTTTTCTGGTTTTAAAATTCTAAGTAAGAGAGAAAGAAAAAGCAGCTGATGCTTAGCAAAAAGAAAGAAATGTACATCTCACCCCATTTAGAAGAAATAGTTTTATTGTTAACATTCAAAGAGCTTAACTTTTTTCTTATATAAAACTTGAAGCCAGGCTCAGTGGCTCACACCTGTAATCCTCACTACTCAGGAAGCTGAGATCTGAGGATAGAGGTTCAAAGCCATCTCGGGGCTCTTATCTCCAATTAGCCACCAGAAAACTGGAAGTGGCGTTGTGGCTCCAAGGGTAGAGTGGTAGCCTTGAGCCAAAGAGCTCAGGGACAATGCGCAGGCCCAGAGTTCAAGTCCCACAACCAACAACAACAACAAAAAAAACTGAGATTTTTTTTGTATTTTTTTTAATCATTTATGTCTTGTTGATTAGAATGATGATGCTTATTATTGTGAAAGTAAAAATGCGTCTGTGACTTTAGGTAAGTGTAACAATACCACAGCACTATGAAATATATGCAATTACTTAATCTCAATAAAGAAATCTTTGGGGAAAAAAAAGAAAAATGTTAGTAATATGCACCCTTTCTCTATATTTCTGTCCTAAGATTCTGACCTCTAGCACAAAGCATTTCTTTGCACACCAGAGGACAATTCTTCCATCTCACTGAGGCTTCTCTTTGGGAAGTTACATGCTTCCACGTTCCTCTGTCTTTGTGTCCTTTTGCTCCCTCACACCTAGTTACTTTCCTCTGTGAGAGCTTTTGAAATGCTTTCCTCTCACCAACTAGGCTACTGTACTCCAAGTACAGTATTAGATAAAATGAATTCTTTATAATTTGAGTCTGGATCTTATTCTCAACACTATTCCTGGCCTCTTCAATAGCCAAATCATACCTACTTTCCAGGTCTTTCTCATGCTGCATTTTTATATATTTTTCACATCATATTTCAAATGTCATGTTTAACAAACAAGTATTCAAGAAGGGAATCGCTATATATTTTTATTCTATCTAAATGTTGGAAAATACATTAGTACCCATTAAGTTTATTTGTCAAGGTAAAAATATTTTTAAAGTCCATCTCTAATTTACCAGCATTTCCAAGGTCTATCTTTCCTATTTTTATCTTCATCAAATTCATTGATTAAAATCCACCCACTATCGTGGAGGACATGCTTTGTGAGTACTCATAGAAACATGTCTTCCTATTCAAATGGTTCCTTTAAAAGGCCATATCATGAAGTACTTTCATTCTATAAATCTGTCTCAAAGTATGAGGATTGAGATGTCTTTATCATGACAGTAAGCGCATCAAAAACCACTTACAGATAACTTTCTGGTTTATAAAAATTATCTTTATAAACCCATCATTAGCTTTCTAAATGAAGTTTAGGAAGCATTCTTAGATCCTAAAGATAAAGTTATTCATTTATTTACAACCTATGCTACTTTGGATTTCACTTATGCTCTTGCTCTTCAACAGAAAATGAACTTCCCTTTGCAGAAAGAAAAGTTGGATTTTGAGAGTGGATGGTTTGTTTGGATCTGTTTTGAGTTTGTCTTTAAAAGGCTCATGTAGAAGGCAGTGTGGCGGTAATGTGGTACTTTAAGAGGTACAGTGTAGTGGGACTTCCTCAGGTCAACCAGAGGTTCTGCTTTGGAAGGGATTAAGGTGATCTCCTGTGGCCTGCATTTGATAATTCTCACTGGAGAGTTGTTATTGAAAGCCTGAGCTAGTGCATCCAGCTTTCTGGGTTCCTGTTTCAGAAATGTGATTGTTATTTCCTCCCATATGCTCCTGCCATTAGCCATACGCCCTCACTAGAGTCTGTACCACAGTGCTGGTTGGGACTGTCACCTCTAAAATAGTAGCTAAATAAATCTGTTTCTTTATCAAGTTAGCCTGCCTCAGATATTGTATTATAGTGAGCAAAAAAAGATCGTGGATTTCAAGGCCTCTGAGAGCTGTGGAGTCGGAAGGGCCACAAGAAGCAAAATGTCCCAGTTAAAAGTGCTGCTCCCAAGGGGAGAATGATGGTCACCTGCTGTTTTCACTCTTAAGCTCATTTAACAATTCTGCCACTGCCTCCAGCTGAGGGACTCCTACTGAGACATGCCAACTGCAGTGGTGAATTAGAAGTCTCCCAGCTGCTGGCTTTCCCAAGAATCTAGAGGACTGCAGGTGTTTGTCAGCTTTCTTCATGGGTCAGTTCATAACTTCTAAGGCAGTGTAGGAAGCTGGAGGGGCTAGAATGGAAAGGCACAGTAAAACTCTTCCCCAATATCATGGATTTGAGGCCTACCTTATTTTAAAACATTTCCCAGATTTTGAAGCTGAGTAGCGTGAGAGCTACACTCAAAAGCTGCTATGATCAGTAGTGAATCCCTTTAGTGCATCTGTACTGAGGAGACACAATCAAAATCCCAACAATGTCACCAAGCCAGTGAACTCATGCCAAGAAAGTTGATAACACAGATTAAGTAGGCAAACTCCTTGAAATAAATATTTACCAACTTTAATTCAAGAAGACATAAAACAAGCTATTAATTCTATATCTATTTAAAAAGAACTTTGAGGTAACAACCAAAAACTTTTCCATAAAGGCATCTCCATACTTAGATTACTCAGCTCTGTTATACACTTAAAGGAAAAAAATAATGAGCAGGCACAGGTGGCTCACAAATTGTTACCCTGGAGGCTGTGGACAGGTCCAGGGTTCAAGCCCTAGAACCAGCAAAATAAACTTAACAATAATAATTATTAATAATGCCTTTCAATGGAAAGTTGTAATTTTCCTACTTATTAAATTCTCAAAAATCAGAGACAAAAATCTGATGAGAAATGACAAAATATATGCTCATGAATCAATGAGGAATCATCTATAAACTATTAGGATTGAATTCAGGGAGGAAAAAAGACCAAATAGGCCCCTCTTCAACTGCACCCCAGCATCTGCTCTGCATGTTCTGGACTTTAAACCAACCTTAGGATCTGCAGTTTCTAATTTCAGCCTTTCTGGGAGTCTCCTTTTTGTCCATTAGCACTCTAAACCCCTGAAAAGGAGTTCTCTGCACTAAAATACTTCGTATGGGCCCATTCCATGGGGAGCTCTGACTTATAAACAGTGAAAGAATGTTTGCCGTTGTCTTTGACACCTTACATATAATCCTCTTTCTGCCCCAAATGCCATCTACTCCTCTCTCCTAACTTCCCCAAACATTTCACTGTCTTAGTCTATTAGGGTTGACTTAACAGAATACCTCAGGCTTAACAGAAACTTACCTTTTCACAGGAAAACCGGGTTCTGGTGAGCTGCCTTCTTCCTCTGCCTTCCATCTATACCTTTGTGCATGTGTACAGAAAGGGAGGAAGAAAACACTCTGCATCACTTTATAGAATGTCGATAATGTCAGATCAAGAGCCCACCCTTACGATTTCATTTAACCTTATAAATTTAAGTTTACTGATTTAAAATTCCTACTTCCACATTTAGCCACATTAGGGTTTAAGACTTCAATATACAAATGGGGTGGGGTCAGGCAGAAAGTATGTAAACTTTTGGCACCTCAAACTGCGGTTGTACATATATCTTCCTCTGAAATCCATCCACTGGTACTACTATTGCTATTTACTTCCTAGGATCAATAATAACATATAAACATATATATAACATGCACAATCCATATGCATGTTATATATGCACCATATGCATGTCTATTTATATGTTAAGACATATTTGTAATGTAAGGTTTCATTATTTCCATAGATACAATGTACATTGAACAACTTCATCTTCTCCACCATATACCCAAATGTGTATATGTTTTGTGTGTGTTAGTGAGTATGCATGTGTGGCATTTAACCCTGATGCTGATACTGAATAAATCAGTGCAAGCACATAGCTGGAAAAAAAGATTTGCTTACAACTCTAATCCTCAACCCATAGAAATGATATTTTCCCATCCCGCACTATTGCATATCTAAATTCATCAGTCATGAGTCTCACATGACTAATTCCAATAGAAATGTAACTTTTAGAAGTAGACAATGATTAATTCATTAACTCTCTACTAATATTTGAAATGTGTCTGCTCATGCAGTCTTATGAAAAACATAAAAAATACCTACTAGCAAAAACTGTTTAAACAAAAAATCCACTATGGTTGGCATGATTCATAAGCAACAAAGTGAATGAGGTCAAAATTACTTTCAACTCACCCAGCTTCAATTGTTAATCAATCTGGACACGTGCAAAAATACTGGCTATTTTCCAGGTTGAGGTAATCTCCTGCTACAGCTCATGCGATGACTTCAACCATGAAATGTGGCTGAAGGTTTTACATTGCTATGCACCTGCCAGGGACCATCAGATGAGTTCCCAGTCAATGACCTGACCCACTGAGCCACGACACTCTAAACACCACATTTCCCTGCCCAGGAGAAAAAAGAGAGCCCAGCTAAAAAGCCTTTGGATATGTCAGCTGCTGGTTTAAAACACATCCAGGGAGGGATCACAGTGAAGAGGATGAAAGGATATTACATATATCTAGATATTTCCACTGGGAATATGTGGCTAAGTGAACTCTCTGTGCACATATGGAAATACTAGAATGAAAGCACCTCACGTTACAAATATATTTGAACATAAAAATTCAAAAGAATCGGGGCAGGTAGTTTGGCCTAGTGTTAGAGTGCTTGCCTAGCATCACAGAGACCCAGGTTCGATTCCTCGGTACCACATACATAGAAAAAAAAAAGCTGGAAGTGGTGCTGAAGCTCAAGTGGTAGAGCTGTAGCCTTGAGAAAGTCCAAGGACAGTGCTCAGGCCCTGAGCTCAAGCCCAGGACTGGCAAAAAAACAAAATTAAAAAAAAATTCAATCATAAACTGAACACAGTGGCTCATGCCTGTAAGTCTAGCTACTTAGAACATCAATCTGAGGATCACATTTCAAAGCCAGCCCAAACAAGGTGAGAAAAGTCCATGAGACCCTTTCTTATTTTCAATTAAATACCAAAATAATAATAATAATAATAATAATAATAATAATACAAAAGCTGGAAGTCACTGGGTGTTGTGGCTCACACCTGTAATCCTAGCTACTCCGGAGGCTGAGATCTGAGGATCAAGGTTCAAAGCCAGCCTGGGCACTCAAGAAAGTGAGACTATTATCTCCAATTAACCACTAGAAAAAAAAAAAAGAAGTGGGGCTGTGGCTCAAGGGGTAGGGTGGTAACCTTGAGCTAAAGAGCTCAGGGACAAGGCCCAGGCCCAGAGTTCAAGCCCCATAACTCACCGCCCCCTGGTGGAGTCAACTGGAAGTGAAGCTGTGACAAAAGCTGAATGAGGGCCTGGAGTTTGGACTAGTGGTAAGTGCTTGCCTAACAAGACCCAGGTTCGATTCCATCATACCACATACATAGAAAAAAGCCAGAAGTGGTGCTGTGGCTCAAGTGGCAACCTTGAAAAAAAAACCCATCACAGTGCTCAGGCCCTGAGCAACAGGACTGCAAAAAAAAAAAAAAAAAAAAAAAAAAAGCTCAGTGACAGTAGCTAGATCCTGAGATCAAGCCCAAGGACCCCTCTCCAACAAAAAGTTACAAAGAAAAACAGAACTGACTACATGTGAAATACAATGATGAAATCCCTATGCACAACTAGCAAATACTAAAAACTAGAATGACAGGAAAGTCATTCTATAGGCAGGCTCTGCCTCATATAATATGTGATTGTTGTTCTTAATGTACTATGTTATTTCTCATCTCTTTTGTTGTCCCTGGGTTATTCTCATATTATTACAGTATCTTACCTTCTTATCTGGTATATTGTATATATGACTATTTGTTTATTTGAAATAGGATAGGGAAGGGGGAAACAAGATGAGAGGAGGGGGTGAGAGAGGGAAATGGGGACAAAAACATGAGAATGGGTATCAATGTGTGTGAAGTAATGCACATTCTATCTGGCGAATATATATTATTAATTACAATATTTTTTAAAAAAACAGGCTTTGCTACGAGGTTGAAGGATGTAGAGGGTAAATATAGTTGAAATACTTTATTTTTTCAGATATTTTTATTTTAATTAATAGAAGGGTTACATTATATTCACCAGATAGAAAGTGCATTACTTCACAAACATTGATACCCTTTCTCATGTCTTGGCCCCCATTTCCCTAACCCCACTTCCACCCCTCATCTTGTTTTTCCCCCTTCCCTCAAATAAACAAACAAACATATATATAATATATCACAAAGCCAGGTGAAATAATGTAACAGTATGAGATAACCAAGGGACAGCAGAAGAGATGAGAGATAACATAGTACATTCAAGGCAACAATCACTCATTATATGGCTTTTGTTTCTATATTCTGGAGGTCCTTTCATTTAGGCTCATCCTATATGGCTTTATGTGTCTAGGTTTTGCTCTATTGTAAATGTCTGCTAGGAGAGCCCAAGGTTTCTACTGATTATGACAAATGAGGGAAACCATTGAGCCTATGTTCTTTGAGTCTGGCTTACTTCACTTAATATGATTTTTTCTAAGTCTAGTTGAAGTACTTTATAAATACAAATACATGTGTATACATATGTTTATATATATAAAGTACTTCAACTATATATATATGATCAAAATAAGTCACAAAACCCCCTAGTGTAACTGATATATGCTAATACAAATGCAAAGAAAAAAAAAGACGAGCATAATTATAGAAGTTTCCTTAGGTCAGCGAAGTCCTTCCAGCTCCATAAAACCTTCCAGAGCCATGTGAATCCACTACCTCATATATTTGGCTTTCTCTATGGCCCCTTGGATTTGGGGAGTCCCTTAAGTTGTTATTATTGCCAGGTGCCTATATTTCTGCTGCTTGTGTGGCCCATGCATGCTTCCACCCTGTCAAAGAGAGATCTACTAAGTAACTGAAGACAGTCTATTGAAAGAGTTCACTATTCACTATTTTATTCATTACAATGATACTCAAGCACCATTTGTGGAAGAGGATGATTTTCTTCCAGCTGATGGGTTTTTGGGGGGGCTCCTCCTCAACAAATGGTGATGGTAGAATTGGCTATACACGTGTAGAAAACTGAAATTAGATCCTTATAAATCGCCCGGCACCAGAATAAATTCCAAATGGATCAAAGACATGAAGATAAGAGAAGATACCTTGAAAACATTATGGGAGGGGTAAGTAAAACACTAGGGCTCCTTGGCATAGGAGAAATACAATAAATCAAAGATAGGCTGGATAAATGGGATTGAATTAAACTGCAGAACTTCTGCATGTCAAAGGACATACAAAGCAAAGCAAAAACAGAAATCCCTCAGACTGCTAGACCTTCTCTAGTCTTACAATAGACAAGGGTCTCACATCAAAAAAATACCTCTAAGATTCCACCTGACTCCAGTTAGAATGGCCAGGATCAAGAAATCTAATAACAACAGATGCTGGAGAGGACGTGGCCAGGAGGGATCACTACTACACTGTTGGTGGGAGTGCAAACTCCTTCAACCACTATGGAAAGCAGTATGGTGTTTCCTCAAAAGGCTAAACATAGAGCTCCCCTATGACCCAGCAATTCCACTACTTGGCATTTACCCAATCATCCAGAAACAAGGACATACTAAATCCACTAGCACAACCATGTTCATTGCAGCACTATTTACCATAGCAAAGATATGGAACTAACCCAGATGTCCCTCAGTTGATGAGTGGATAACAAGATGTGGTATTTATACACAATGGAATTCTGTACTTCTGTCAGAAAGAATGACATCGCCCCATTTGTAAGGAAATGGAAAGACTTAGAAAAAACCATATTAAGTGAAGTAAGCCAGACTCAAAGGAACATAGGCTCAATGGTTTCCCTCATTTGTCATAAACAGTAGAAACCTTGGGCTCTCCTAGCAGAGATTTGCAATAGAGCAAAACCTAGATACATAAAGCCATATAAGATGAGCCTAAATGAAAGGACCTCCAGGATATAGAAACAAAAGCCATATAATGAGTGAATGTTGTCCTGAGTGTACTATGTTATCTCTCATCTCTTCTGCTGTCCCTTGGTTATCTCATACTGTTACAATATTTCACCTTGCTATTGATATATTATATATATATATATGTTTGTTTGTTTATTTGAGATAGGATAGGGAAGGGGGAAAAACAAGATGAGGGGTGGAAGTAGGGTTAGAGAAATGGGGGCCAAGACATGAGAAAGGGTATCAATGTTTGTGAAGTAATGTACCTTCTATCTGGTGAATATAATGTAACCCCTCTATTAATTACAATAAAAAATATATGGAAAAAAGAAGAATTGAGTTGGGAAAGATCCCACCAGGAGATATATTCTTTCTTACATTTCTCTCTCTGTTTTTTAGACTCGGTATTGGATTTGGGAACTATTCCAAAGAATTATAAAAGAATTTTTATGAACCCAAGCCAATATTAGCTAAATCTCACCTGTGACACTTTTCCATTCAAATCTCATCATACTTATTAAATTGAGTTATTGAACAATTTCCTGTTCCTTCTGAGCTGTGAGCTTACCATTTCTGACAATGGGCTGGGCAATTACATCTGTAATATCTTTCCCCCACCAAACTCTATGTTTCATGAAAGCAAACTTAGTCTTCACCATATTCATAGGGAATGACATACAAAAGGACCTAAGTCTTTTTGGAGTGGTTGGATGCATATATGAAAGGGATTCAAGACCAGAGAAATGTAATAACTTAGGGGTTCTGTGCAGCCAAGAATCTCAGTAGGGATTTTGATAGACTTCAGAGGAGGGTATTTAGGATAAAGATGGTTTTGAAAGCCCATTTGAGGGAGGCATTGCTACTAACTGAGAACCTGAAGACATACACAAAAGATCTAGTGACTCAAATATTCCACATTTGAAACATAATGAAAGGCATAGATAGTTGTATTTTTTTTCTTCCAGTTCACAGAAAAGGAAAGAGACCAGGACTCAGAAAAGCCCAAGTCAGAAACAAATAGTGTGCATTTATTTAGTCAGAATATTTCTTGTATATTTTAGGGTCCTGCAGTTTTATCATGTGTACAAGAGACTTGGTTATACAAAAGGACTGAAATTTCTTCAGGTTAGGACTTCTGTTTATGTTCTGTGGCATTCATTAAAGTGCTTTCTCTTTACAAACTAGGTCTTAGTGCTTTACCCCTAAATAGGTATATATTATACCTATATAATATGTATAATAGATACTATACCTATTAAATATATACTTATTTATATAAGTATTTACTTATATAATATATATATACTTATTTAATTTATGTAATGGATATTATACATAATATATAAATATCTGTAGATAATATATAAATGATATATTATAGTACTATATGTTATATATTTACAATATAGTATATGACATAGTAAGTATAGATAATAGGTATTATTATATCATATATGAAGATCTGTGAATATGTATAACATGTATATGTTTATATATGTATGTGTATATAATCATAAAGGTATATAATATGTGAATGCAGTTATACACACATGTAATATATAAAGTACAGGCATGTGTGTATCACTCAGTAAATGAAGTGTCTCAGCCACCTGTATTCTTGTAGGATGCACAGTCACTTGTGACGAAATGACATCCCTAAATTATTAGGTATGTGTGAAAATTTAGCAGCTGCCTGCTACTGCTGTTTCTATGGAAACAGACATTGGATGTTGGAAAGCAGGAGTGTGAGAGCTTAAACTAATCACTGTGACAAAAAAAAAAGTAACAGCCTCTTTTCTTCTCACAGGGTGGACATGGTGATTAGGTTAGCAGACCCAGATCCCATTCCTAAGGGTGGGCTTCTGTAATAATAGGAAGAACCATCCGGCCAAGCTTTTATCCCACCTGTTCCTTCCAGCTGTGTCAAGGTTGTTTGCTCACTAACACTTCAGGTTTAGAGAACATCAACCCAGGAGTTAAGAGGAATTCTAAGGGATATGTATCCCTTTCTTGCATCCTACTATTATAAGAATTGTTTAGAAAATGTTTTTGATGAGAAGGGTTGTTTTCAGCAAATCAGAACTCCTTTGGAGTATCCATTTTTATAAGGCATATGTAATTTCCCCTTACCTGTACTTAATTGAACCAAACCATAAAAACACAGATAAAATTCTTAACAGGATAAAAATTGAGAACCATTTTACAGTTAATACATGTTAATTTGAACTGTACTACTAATTACTTCCTTACTGTGTGGTTTTAAACACTATATTCTGGAGTGTATTATTTACTAGCAACTTAACTAGCTGGCATCTACACTGCAAATCACGAAAGCCTCGGCATACATTGCCATGAATGAATGCCACTTAAATGGAAGTAAAATAAGTCCTGGATGCCCACCTGCTCACTCTAATGTCATAGAATAAAAAGAAGTTGTTAGTGTATGTCTCAATCAAAGGAACAAATACCCTGGGATATAAAAACACTAACTCTAAACATACAGTTGCAGTATTCTTTAACAAACTGTGGAAAATAGACACCATCTTTTAGTGTCCCCAGAGCAGCAAAGGAAGATGGCATCAAGTTGCTCCAGCGTAAGCAGCAACAGTCATTGTGTGCTTACTCTTGGGATCATCCTGCCTCCAGATCACTTTTATACCTATCAACCCAGCATCAGCCAATTCTTTACCTCCAAATGGTAACCCTGACCATGGGCCCTTCTCAGCATCAACCACATGCTGGTAGCTACTGACAAGTAGTACTATAATTAAACCTTGTTTATTTATTTCATGTTTCTAAATATTGTTGACATGTCTCATGTATTTATTGATTTATTTTTATTTTATTTCTTTATTATCGAGGTAATGTATAGCGGGGTTACAGTTACATTCACCAGATAGTAGACGCATTACTTCTCACACATTGATATCCCTTCTCATGTTTTTGTCCCCATTTTCCTTCCCCCACTCCCTCCCAATCATTTCGTTTTCACCCTATCCCTTGCCTATTTCAAATAAATAGCCTCATATATTTATAACATACTTAATGGTTTGATTATACTACAGCACATATCCCTCATGACGTCGAAGAAAATGTTAATTTCTAACACTATGTAATGGTTTGTTTTCTTTTTTTTTTGAGTGGTAAAAAGTTTATTTTAAAAATGCATGACTTTTGTGTAAAGGAATACATATTTCCTCCTCTTACCATGTACATAATCTGAAAGGGCCACCTCAAGCTTGAGGGGACATCTGGTACTTGATCTGGCATGCAACATCATAGGATTTGGTCTCCGAGCTGGCATGGAGCTTTCCAGTGCCCCAAATGTTAATCAAATGAGAAGTTAACATACATCATGTGAGTTCAGAAATCAGACAACTGAGACCTTGCACGACACTTGAGGTTAAACATATGGAAGTAAGACCCTCCCTCAAGTGACATAATTTATTACATTAGCATTTGGTGTCCATAATGTAATATTACCAGCCTATGTAAAGAAGCATTTCAAAAGGGATCAGAGAATGGATAAATGGAGTCACAGGTATACAGCATGTTCCATTTCCTTCTACTTGCTCTGAAAATTAAAAAGTTGAAAGCCAAGGTGATAAGAAATAGAATGAGCCATTTTTCAGTTCACAGGCTTGGTTGGATATGATGTTAAAAGTCTCCTTTTCACACCTGGAAAAATCCAAGCTTCTCTGGTTTCATCAATTAACAAAGAGCAAGAAGGATTGACTCTACACTTTCACAAACTACTCTTTGATTTCTATCTACTTTTTGTCAAAGAATAGAACAGTTGTTAGACAGAAGCTAAACGGACTTAAAATGGGATGTGTGCTTAAAGAACAGATATGGGTAATCATTCTCCCCGGCCACATTTGTAATAGTTTATTTTCATGAGATGTGCAAATAGAACCATTTGTGATTTCATCAAGTACTAAGTACTTAGTGTTTTAAATATATTAATATTGGCAGAAATTCTATAGCTATCTAGGAACATTTTATCTTAGTAATATTAGAGGAAATGGTTGAGAGTACTTTTTGTGGACAGAAAACATTTTTTGCCAGTCGTGGGGCTTGAACTCTTTCTGTTTTACTTCTTTTCACTATTACACTTATTTTTTCTTTAGAATTAGAAAAACAACACTATAAATATAAAAAAGTTAATATCAAATAGTCTCTACATTAATAATATAAAACACATGATATTGTTATTTTGAGATTATTATATGTAGGGGAAATTAACTGAAGATATAAATTTAACACATTTATATAAAAACTTCAGTCCTGGATTTTAACTTGAAACACCTGTACAAACCCTCATATGCATGAAAGCCCTAAAAACAAGGACATTGAGGGAAATAGGAATGCCCTGAAGTCCCAGTTGGGGGGTCTCCAAACATGGCAACAGTTCATTAGAGAAGATCATCCACCCTGAGTTTCCAGTGGCACCTGCCTGGAATCCTAACTAACCAGGAGGCTGAGGTCTGAGGACTGAAATGTGAAGGCACCCCTAGCAGGGAAGTGTGTAGCATTCTTACCTCCACCTAACCAACAAAAGGCTGGAAGTGGAAGTTTGGAACTCTTGAGAGTACCAACTTTGAGTAAAAGAGCTAAGGGAGAGTGCCCAGACCTCTTAAATTTAAGCCCCAGTACTGGCATGGAAAAGAAAGGATAATCCACAAAAAAGAATAGTAAACAATGTGTGAATAAGAACAGAACATGAAAAGCCATGGAGCTAATCAACAGGAAAAGGAAGCCAACCTTCTTATCAGGAAAGTACAGAAGAAAAGGTGGTTACATCATCATCTGGGCTGTCTGCAACCATCATGAAGATCTGGAGCAAAATAAGCACAGCATGTGTTTAATAGCTCAAGTAAATTTAATCACTTAAATTTACTTAATCACTTCTTTAAAAGTTTTATTGACATATAATTCGTACATAAGCATAGAAAGTGTAAACTTGAGCAGTTTTTAGTATATTCACAGAAATGTTTAACCATCACCTTAGCCAATTTGAAAACATTTTCATCACCTTAAAAAAAAAAAGAACCTAAGTGGTCACAGCAGTAGCTCACACCTGTAATCCTAGCTACTCAAGGGGCTGATCTGAGGATCCCAGTTCAAAACCAGCCCAGGCACTAAAGACCATGAGACTATTATCTCCAATTAACCACTAGAAAAACAGAAGTGGTGCTGTGGTTCAAGAGCTAAAGAGCTCAGGGACAGCACCCAAGCCCAAAGTCCAAGCCCCAGAGCAAACAACAACCAAAACACCCTTCATATCCTGTAGCTACCATTCATGTCTTCACACTTCTCTCTTACTGAAATAACTACTAACTGGCTTGCTGTCTCTCAGTACCCCCTTCCCTGAACATTTCGCATCTCTGTAACCATATACTGTGTGGACTTCTGATGACTGGCTTCTTTCATTTACTTTTGCATCATTTTTATGACTTAAAATATTCTGCTTTATGAATATAACATATTTTATTCACAAGTTTATCTATCTAAGGATTGTGTTCACCACCATGCATCTGAGGAATTGGCTAATATGCATAATACTGTTATACACTAAAATATCAACAGCAATGTAGGGAAACATTTTCACTGAATCCCAGCATTAGACCTCCATCTGATATGGTCGCAAGCATTGAAGAAGAGGACAGTAGTATCCCCACACAAAGAAAGCAGAGGGGAGCATTTCTTTTCTGGGGATACCTGTCCCTCAAGAGGATGATGAATGGAAATGTGTGTGCACAATTAGCCTAATTACAATGGGTCTAATATGCTTATCAGATCATCAAAAGAGAGGGGAAAAAAGGGCAGAATTAACCTAGTCACAGTCTTTTCAGAAAAAACAAAAACTTAAAATGTGGAAAGAACCATTCTCCTCTATTGTTACCAAGACAAAGAATGAGAAATTTTTCCTGCTAAAGAAGCTCTTCTAATTAAATAAGCAGAAACAAAGGCAGCAATGGTACTCACTAGCTATGATGTTGAAAAAGAACTATATAACTTGCGGGTGTGGATGAGAGGGACAAACTGGGAGAGCACAAGGGAAGGGGTGACTCTGCATGAAAAGAAATGTGCTGTTCATCTGACTTATGTAACTGTAGCTCCTCTGTATATCACCTTTATAATAACAATTTTAAATATTAAGAATTTATGTTAATATGAGTCATTTTTCCTATTAACAAATCAATATGGATACATGAAAAGAAGCAGAGAGAGAGAGGAGAGCAAGAAAGACAGACAGACATAGAATCAGATATACATACTCACAGAAAGAACTATTTGTTTTTCCCATTTGCAAACCCTTTTCAACATATTTTATGAAATAATAGGGTTAGAAGTTTCTTCTCACTCACCTCGGAGAACCTCCATTCCAGAACTTCCTTTTTATTTTTTTCTCGTGAGTTTCAGATGTTCATTAATAAAAAGGAGGCCTTCTTGTGGCAACATATAGCAAAACTCTGAAAGCTGTGAGGTTTGACACAGCCAAATACAGCACTGACAGGGTTGTTATACATTTTTTAAAAACACAAAGGAGTGTTCTATTTGTAGTTGAAATGTGAAAAATAAATCCTTTCCTAAACCTCATAAAGCCCAAACTTAATGGAGTGAAACACATGGAAAATGAAAAGGGAAAACAAGCAATCCTATTACCTTCCCAGCCAATATTTTCCCTCCCCACTCCCAGAAAACACTGATGGAAACATTGTGACTGGATGAATGTTTTCTAGAGATTAACTGGAAGGCTTGGATATGGAGAGATAAAAATGTGACTTGCCAGGCAAAGTGCAATTTGGCAAATTCTTGCTGCTGGGTAACACAACATTGCCAAAAGTTAGTCTGGCTGAATAATCAGTGACTCGTTCACCAATAGCTAGATCAAATTTTGCCCGGATACATAATACTCTAAATTTAACTTGTTTAAAGAGACAACAAAAGATTATAACTTTTAGAGAAGACAATACTGTTGAGTATCAATCAATACCCCTTCAGAAATAGTTAAGATTGTCCATGACCAAAATTTGAGAAGATAACTAGAAACTCACAGATTTTGTTTCTCTTTCTTTCTTTTCTCTTCATTTACATCCTTCTTTTCTTTGCTTTCTTCACTTTTTCTTTCATCTTTCTTTCTATGTAGACTTTCAATAGCCTGCTGCCTTAACCTCCCAAGGGCTGAGACTATATGCTGTGACTATAGCTAGCCATCTCTACTTTTCAGCTGTGCTGATCTTTCCATATGGCTCATTCCTTGGCTGCTTACTCTTTTATTGTCAGATGTGCTTACCATAAATATAATTTATTTCAGTACTTTATATGAGTTATTCTAACAAATTATCAAAATTCAAGGTATTCTCAGGGATGACAATTTTACTAACTATGTATGTAAGTTATGCTCTAACTAGAGGAAAACTTCAGTCTTTATAAGGAACAGAAATTAATTAACATTATTTGGGAAGGTATACTTTGTTGTCATTTTGATTTAGGATTTATCTTGTGAAGGCCTATGTTAGACTTATAATGACATTCAAATTAATATTTTATGTAGTTTCTTATAATAGTTATTTTTTAGTTTTTTTAAATCTTGAATACATAAAATAGTCAATAATAGATTAATTGATTGGAATGTAAAAAGTTCCTCATGCTAGATACTACAAGATATTAGATGACAGTATCTTAATATTTAAGTCCTAGCAATTTGAGACTGAAAGTAAAAAAATATAAGCCTTCCAGCTATCTCCTTAAAAAAAAAAAGCTAATAAGGTCATCAAAGCTCATACTAATGCTCATCAAGTTCTTCAAGAAATTAAAAATCAAGGCTCTTTACCAAACTCATTCTATGAAGCCACCATAACCCTCATCCCAAAACCAGACAGAGACTAATCAAAGAAGGATAACTATAGACCCATTTCTTTGATAAATATTGATGCAAAACTGCTCAACAAAATACTGGCCAACCATCTTCAGCAACTCTTCAAAAAATTATACACAATGATCAAACAGGATTCATCACAGGGATGCAAACCTGGTTAAATATACACAAGTCAATTAATATAATTCATCATACGAACAGGAGCAAGGACAGGAACCACATGATTGCCCCAATATATGCAGAAAAGGCATTTGACAAGATCCAATACCCCTTTATGCTAAAAGCTTTGGAGAAACTAGGAATCCATGGAACATTCCTCAGTATAATAAAGGCTGTGTATGACAAACCCACAGCTATCATTATAATTAATTGCGAAAAGCTAAAGCCATTTCCTCTAAAATCAGGAACAAGAGAAGGATGCCCACTCTCTCCACTCCTCTAACACAGTATTAGAATTCCTAGCCAGAGCAATAAGGCAAGAAGGAAGAATAAACAGAATCCAAATAGGGAAAGAGGAAGTGAAACTTTCCCTCTTTGCATATGACATGATTCTGTATTTAAAGAACCCTATAGACTCCCCTCCCAAGCTGACTGAGCTGCTTCAAAACTTTGGCAAGTTAGCAGGGTATAAAATTAACCCTCAAAAAACAACCACCTTCCTATTTGTCAACAACGAGAGGATCAAGGCAGCAATCAGGAAAGCAACTCCTTTTGCAATAGCCTCAAAGAAAATAAAGTACCTAGGAATTAACTTAACTAAGAATGTAAAGTTTTCATGAAAACTTTAAAACCCTGAAAAAGGAAATTAAAGCAGAACTGAAGAAATGGAAAAACCTCCCATGCTCCTGGATTGGAAGAATTGACATCGTGAAAATGGCAATCTGGCCAAGGGCTATCTACAAATTCAACGCAAAACCCATCAATATCCCAATGTCATTCTTTAAAGAAATAGAAGAGGCAATCCAACATTTCATACAGAATAATAAATGGCCCTGTATAGCAAAAACAATTATTAGCAGAAAGAACTGCGCAGGAGGAACTTCAATATCATCAAACTTTAGACTCTATTACAGAGCTATAGTGGCCAAAACAGCTTGGTCCTGGCACAAGAACAGGCCTGAGGAACAATGGAATAGAACTAAGGACCCAGATATTGACCCACAGACCTATGGCCACCTAATCTTTGATAAGGGAGCAAAAAAAAATAGAATAGAAGAAAGACAGCCTCTTTAACAAATGGTGCTGCCAGAACTGGTTAAGCATCTGCAGAAAACTAAAGTTGGATCCTTCTATGTCACACTGCACCAGGATTAACCTGAAATGGATCAAAGAGCTGCAGGTAAAAGCAGATACACTGAAAACTTTACAAAATAAAAAAATAGGAGGTCTCCTTGGCACAGGTCAAAACTTTCTTGATAAGGACCAAGAAACACAACAAATCAGAGAGAGTCTGGATAAGGGGGACTACATTAAACTGCAGAGCCTCTGTATGGCAAAGGACATAGCTAGCAAATTAACTAGAAAGCCTACAGAATGGGAGAAGATCTTCATTAACCACACAACAGACAAAGGCCTCATATCTAAAATATATCAACAACTCAAAAAATTGAATCACTCCAAAACTAATCTCCAAAGAAACAACCATCTCCTTAAAAGATGGGCCAAAGACTTAAAGAGAGTCTTCTCTGAAGAAGAAATAAGAATGGCCTATAGACACATGAAGAAATGCTCGACATCTCTGGTCATAAAAGGAATGCAAATGAAACAACTCTGAGATTCCACCTCACTCCAGTTGAAATGGCCCTGATCAAAAAATCAGATAACAACAGATGCTGGTGGGAATGTGGCTAGGAGGGATCACTACTACACTGTTGGTGGGAGGGTAAACTCGTTCAACCACTATGGAAAGCAGTATGGCAGTTCCTCAAAAGACTAAACATAGAGGTCCCCTAATACCCAGCAGTTCCACTACTTGGCATTTACCCACTCATCCAGAAACAATAACACACTAAAGCCACTAGCACAATGATGCTCATTGCAGCACTATTTACCATAGCGAAGGTATGGAACCAACCCAGATACTGCTCAGTTGATGAATGAATCAACAGGATGTGGTGTTTATACACAATGGATTTCTATGCTACCACCAGAAAGAACAACATTGCCCCATTTGCAAGAAAATGTAAAGATTTTTAAAAATTATATTAAGTAAAGTAAGCAGACTCAAAGAAACATAGGCTCAATGATTTCCCTCATTTGTCATAATTGGAATAAATCTTGGACTCTCCTAGAAGAGATTTACAATAGGGCAAAACCTAGGTACATAAGGCCATAAAGGATGAGGCTAAATGAAAGGACCTCCAGGATATGGAAACAAGAGCCATATAATGTGTGAGTGTTATTAATGTACTACGTAATTTTTCATCTCTTTTGTTGTCCCTTGCTTATTCTCATATTGTTACAGTATTTCACCTTGTTATCTGGTATATTGTATATATGTGTATTTGTTTATTTGAAATGGGATAGAGAGGGGGAAACAAGATGAGGGTAGGAAGTAGGAGGAGGAAAAAGGGGACAAAAACATGAGAAGTGGTATTAATGTTTCTGAAGTAATGCACCTTCTATCTGGCAAATATAATGCAATCGTATTAATTACAATAAAAATCAAAAAAGCTATATTTTGACCAACTTACTTCTTACTTTAAGAAACAAACAATCTGTGACATATCTCATGTAAATGAGCAAGGTAAATAGAGCTGACCACTTTTCAGTTCTTTCCTCAGTATGTCTACATTCCTGGATATTGTACACTTCAAATAGCATGCAGAAATGTCCCCATTTGATTCTTGTCTTCAATTAACCATGCAAAACCCAGAAGTGGTGCAGGGGCTCAAAATGACAGAATACTAGCCTTGAGCAGATTAGATCAGGGACAGCGCTCAGGCTCTGAGTTCAACCCTTACAACAAAAGAACAAAAAGTACAAAAAGTACAATTGTTCAGAATATTTGCAAGGAGAATTAAATACAAGAACATTTTCTTTGTGCTTTTCTGTTTCTCAAGATGACCATAGAGTTACTGAATTACCATCTTCTAAAGTTCAGACAACAAAAAATGTTACAATCAATGCACAGCAATGCTGGGCATTTACTGAACTTAGCTCCAAGGCATGGGATAAGGGCACGCCCCTCAATATTGCCAATGTAGAGTTAGATTCCAAATTCACAGGCTGGAAGTCTTTGGTGTTCCCTTTTATGTTTCAAAACACTGAAAAGCCTAGAGCAAGAGACAGTGCCTTGCATAAACAGGGAGAAAGATGTTATGAAAAAAAAAAGTAAATCAAAATCAACTGCCTTCCTATATACCAACAATGAGAGGATCAAGGCACCAATCAGGAAAGCAACTCCTTTTGCAATAGCCTCAAAGAAAATAAAGTACCTAGGAATTAACTTAACTAAGAATGTAAAGGATCTTTTTCATGAAAACTTTAAAACCCTGAAAAAGGAAATTAAAGAAGAAATGGAAAAACTTCCCATGCTGCTGGATTGGAAGAATCAACATCGTGAAAATGTCAATCTTGCCAAGGGTTATGTACAAATTCAACGCAATACCCATCAATATACCAACGTCATTCTTTAAAGAAATAGAAGAGGCTATCCAAAATTTCATATGGAATAATAAAAGACCCCGTATAGCAAAAACACTTCTTAGCAGAAAGAACAGCCCAGGAAGAATTTCAATACCAAACTTTAGACTCTATTACAGAGCTATAGTGGCCAAAACAGCTTGGTCCTGGCACAAGAACAGGCCTGAGGAACAATGGAATAGAACTGAGGAGCCAGATATTAACCCATAGACCTATAGCCACCTAATCTTTGATAAGGGAAAAAGAAAAAATAGAATGGAAGAAAGACAGCCTCTTCAACAAGTGGTGCTGGCAGACCTGGTTAAGCATCTGCAGAACACTAAAGTTGAATCCTTCTATATCATACTGCACTAGGATTAACTCCAAATGGTCAAAGACCTCAAAGTAAAAGCATATACACTGAAAACTTTACAAGAAAAAATAGGAGATATACTAGGTCTCCTTGGCACAGGTCAAAACTATGGAAAGCAGTATGGCAGTTCCTCAAAAGATTAAACATAGAACTCCCCTATGACCAAGCAATTCCACTACTTGGCATTTACCCACTCACCCAGAAACAAGGGCATACTAAATCCACTAGCACAATGATGTTCCTTGCAGCCCTATTTACCATAGCAAAGTTATGGAACCAACCCAGATGCCCCTGAGTTGATGACTAGATTAACAACATGTGGTATTTATACACAATGGATTTCTAGGCTACCATCAGAAAGAACAACATTGTCCCATTTGTAAGGAAATGGAAAGACTTACAAAACATCATATTAAGTGAAATAAGCCAGACTCAAAGAAGCATAGGCTCAATGGTTTCCCTTATTTATCATAAACAGTAGAAACCTTGGGTTCTCCTAGCAGAGATTTACAGTAGAACAAAACCTAGATATATAAGGCCATATAGTATGATGCTAAATGAAAGGACCTCCAGGATATAGAAACAAAAGCCATATAATGAGTGATTGTTGTCCTTAATTATATTGTGTTATCTCTCATCTCTTTTGCTGTCACTTGGTTATCTCATATTGTTACAGTATTTCACCTTGTTATCTGATATATTGTATATATGTTTATTTGGTTATTTGAAATAGGATAGGGAAGGCGGAAAAACAAGATCAGGGGCTGGAGTGGGGGGAGGGAAATGGGGACCAAGACATGAGAAAGGGTATCAATGTATGTGAAGTAATGCACCTTCTATCTGGGGAATATAATGTAACCTCCTATTAATTACAATTAAAAATATATGGAAAAATAGTTTAAAAAAACAGTTTGAAAAGACAGGCATTTGAAAGGCAAAATCAATGTTAACTCTGTGTTTACTTTTATTTATGTGAGTCTATTTCACTCTAAAACTTGCTTTCTAACAGCAAAGGATAAATATCAAAATGTTATTTCTCCAATCAATAAACAGTTTAGGGGCAAAATTGTTAGTTTAAAACCAATACTATGGCCCTGGTGAGTAATTTTTTAACCATTAATCAAGCTGAGTTCATGCCAGGTATCAAAGTGAAGTAAAGACATGGTAATCAACCTAGGAAAACATAATCGATATTAATAAAATTATCTTAAACTATTCTAATGTATTTAGTAATACTATAAACTATATTGGACCTAGTAACTTACTATTCTTTATAAAAATGAGTTCAAATTTCGCTGATTATAGCTAAGCTTCAAAATATAAATGTAAGATGGATGCAAATGGCCTATTTCTAGACTTGGAAATATCATTTTAAGTGAAGTAAGCCAGACTCAAAGGAACATAGGCTCAATGGTTTCTCTCATTTGTAATAATTAGTATAAACCTTGGAATCTCGTAGCAGAGGTTTACAATAGGGCAAAAGCTAGATCCGTAAGGCCATATAGAATGAGGCTAAATGAAAGGACCTCCAGGATATAGAAACAAGAGGCATATAATGAGTGAATTTTGTCCTTAATATACTGTTATTTTTCATCTCTTTTGTTGTCCCTTGGTTATTCTCATATTGTTACAGTATCTTACCTTGTTTTCTGGTATATTGCATATATATTTATTTGTTTATTTGAAATAGGATAGGGAAGGGGGAAAACAAGATGAGGGGAGGAGGGAGGGAATTGGGGACAAAATCATGAGAAGTTGTTTCAATGTTTGTGAAGTAATGCACCTTCTATCTGGCAAATATAATGTAACCCTTCTATTAATTATAATTCAAAAAGAAAAACAATTAAAATATTTTTAAAATGGCCTATTCCTATAATATCAACTACTTAGGAGGCTGAGATCTGAGGATTGAAGTTTAAAGCCAGCCTGGGAAGTTGCCCCATGGCTCAAGTGGTACAGCACTAAACTTGAGGAAGCTCATGGGAAGTGCTCAGGCCCCGAGTTCAAGCTCCAGGACTAGCCAAAAAAAAAAAAACTTTAAAAAAAAAGGTGAAACAGGAATGCCTAACCATAATTTTATTCATAATGGGTGTGGTTTGGAAATAACCTGAATCCAATAAAGAGAATTATCACAGTCAATCTACTCCTACTAGTGTAACAATATTATAGATGAGTCATCTTAAACAATAGATAACTATTTCTTACAGTTTTAATGACTTGGAAGTCTTAAGATTGGGTCAGGGAGTGGTGTGCGGGGAGGAAGAAAATAACAGGACTTGGGGTGGGGAGTTTGGCCTAGTGGTAGAGTGCTTGCCTAGCATGCACGAAGACCCGGGTTCGATTCCTCAGTACACCACATACATAGAAAAAAGCCAGAAATGGTGTTGAGGCTCAAGTGGTAGAGCTCTAACCTTGAGAAAGTCCAAGGACAGTGCTCAGGCCCTGAGCTCAAGCCCATTACTGGCAAAAAAAAGAAAGAAAAGAAAATAACAGGACTCGTTTCTTGAGTAGGGTCTTTCTTTTTTTTCATATATTTTTATTGTAATTAATAGAAGGCTTACATTATATTCGCCAAATAGAAGGTGCATTAATTCACATATATTGATAGCCTTTCTCATGTCTTGGTCCCCATTTCTCTCCCCCCAACGCCCTCCCCTCATCTTGTTTTCCCCCCTTCCCTATCCACTTTCAAATAACCAAATATAAATATATCCAATATATCAAATAACAAAGTGAGATACTGTAACAATATGAGATAACCAAGGGACAGCAAAAGAGATGAGAGATAACATAGCACATTTAGGACAAAATTCACTCATTTTATGGCTTTTATTTCTATATCCTAGAGGACCTTTCATTTAGCGTCATACTGTATGGCCTTATGTATCTAGGTTTTGCTCTATTGCAAATCTCTGCTAGTAGAGCCCAAGGTTTCTACTGATTATGACAAATGAGGGAAACCATTGAGCCTAAGTTCCTTTGAGTCTGGCTTACTTCACTTAATATGATTTTTTCTAAGTCTTTCCATTTCCTAACAAATGGGGTGATGTCATTCTTTCTGACAGCAGCATAGAATTCCATTGTGTATAAATACCACATCTTGTTATCCACTCATCAACTGAGGGACATCTGGGTTGGTTCCATATCTTTGCTATGTAAATAGTGCTGCAGTGAACATCGTTGTGCTGGTGAATTTAGTATGTTTCTGGACAATTGGGTAAATGCCAAGTAGTGGAATTGCTGGGTCATATGTTTAGTCTTTTGAGGAACTGCCATACTGCTTTCCATAGTGGTTAAACAAGTTTGCACTCCCACCAACAGTGTAGTAGTGATCCCTCCTGGCCACATCCCCTCCAGCATCTGTTGTTATTAGTTTTCTTGATCCTGGCCATTCTAACTGGAGTGAGGTGGAATCTTAGAGTTGTTTTGATTTGCATTTCTTTTATGACCAGAGATGTCGAGCATTTCTTCATGTGTCTATAGGCCATTCTTTTTTTTTTTTTTTTTGGCCAGTCTTGGGCTTGAGCTCAGAGCCTGAGCACTGTCCTTGGACTTTCTCAAGGCTAGAGCTCTACCACTTGAGCCTCAGCACCACTTCCAGCTTTTTTCTATGTATGAGGTACCGAGGAATCGAACCTGGGTCTTCATGCATGCTAGGCAAGCACTTTAACCACTAGGCCAAACTCCCGGCCCCTATAGGCCATTCTTATTTCTTCTTCAGAGAAGACTCTCTTTAAGGCTTTGGCCCATCTTTTAATGGGATGGTTGTTTCTTTGGAGTGACTCAATTTTTTGAGCTGTTGATATATTTTAGATATGTATCCTTTGTTTGTTGTATGGTTAGTAAAGATCTTCTCTCATTCTGTAGGCTTCCTAATTAATTTACTAGCTATGTCCTTTGCCATACAGAAGCTCTGCAGTTTAATGCAGTCCCACTTATCCAGCCTTTCTCTGATTTGTTGTGATTCTTGGTCTTTATTAAGAAAGTTTCGACCTGTGCCAAGGAGTCCTAGTGTAAAGTTTTCACTGTGTCAGCTTTTACCGCGAGGTCTTTGATCCATTTGGAGTTAATTCTAGTGCAGTGTGACAAGGGAGTTAATTCTAGTACAGGGTGACAAAGAAGGGTCCAACTTTAGCTTTCTGCAGGTGCTTAACCAGTTCTGCCAGCACCACTTGTTGAAGAGGCTATCTTTCTTCCATTCTATTTTTTTGGCTCCCTTTGCCTAGGGTCTTTCTACTGGCTTGTAGACCTACACTTTCTCACTGCAGTATAATGGATAGCAGAGGCAGCTATAGCTTCTTTTCTCATAACCATATTAATCAAAGCACAGAGTTCTCACCCTCATGATTTCTTCTAAACCCATCTCCCAAAGACTCCACTTTGATTGTGAATCTGGAGGACATAAACATTCAGTCCATAGTAACACTGAAGAAACATATTGTGTTCATAGAATGGAATGATTCTCTGAGACAAAAGGGAACACTCTACTTCTATGCATAACAATGCTACTGAATATTTTTAATGTTAAACTGAGGAAAAGAAACTAGAAAGAAAAATGCATACCAGATGGTTCTATTTTTGTGAAGTTCTTGAGTACACAAAACTAATCTATGATGATAGAAATCCGATCAGTGGTTGCATGAGACAGATGTTAGGGAAATTAGCTATAAAAAGAACACTGGGAATATTTAAAGGAAGTAAAAATACCCTATTTCTTGATTAACATTGTAAATATAGAGGATATACAAGGGACTAAGGCCTTCAGTGTTCACTTAAAACTGAATGTCTTTTAATAAGTGTAAATTATACTTCACTAAAATTCATCTTAAAAAGTACTACATTGAAAGTCGAGAAAATAACATCTACAAAACATACAAGGATAACAAATCTTTAAAAATTATTTGCCATAGGAAAGAGAAGTTTCCATCAGTTTGCTACAGTTACCAAAATACATGGCTTCTATGAAACAGCTTCAAGCAAGCCAAGGTAGAGAATATGGAAAGTAAACAATCAACATGAGCAGAGAAGAGAAAGAGGCACAAGTCACTATAATTTTAAGGAAAATAAAAAATCACAGCATTAGGACTGAAATGCAAATAGATTCAATGAGCCATAAGATTAAGCTTGGGAAAATCTTGCCAAACACAAATGAAATAACTTGATAGATTTTACTCAATGAAGTACAACAATCTGGTGATAAAAAAAAAATGGATGGAACATTGACAGATAAGAATAAAGGAAATGGAGATTGAATCTGAGAGTTTCAGGTATGCTTGGAAAGATGCTACCACTAAAGAAAAAGTAAATACATAAAGCTTAATTTAAAAACCATGAGGGAGCTTAGCATAAAGAACTAATTTCAAACCTCAGAATCAATGGAAAAGAGCCCACCAAAAACAAATCTGGGGGAAATACGATTTTCAGCAAAGAGATAAAAAGTATACATTTACAAACTCTGAAAACAGTTTTTTAAATTGACCTGCAGAAAAAATAAAAATCAGACTCTCATCAAATAGTAAATGCCAAGAAGGCAGTGAACTATTATATTTACAGTTTGGAAAAAAAATATTATATTCTAGAAATACTGAAATCATCTAAATAGCAGATCATGCATGAATAAGCAGGGAAATAGACTAAACTATGTATTAGACAAAAACTCTTTAGCTTCCAAGCAGGAGGCAATACTTCTCTGAAGACCAGTGCTCCTGTCTCCTTCCAGAAAGTCAGAAGACATACAAAAATCATCTTTTGAAAGCAGTAGAGTATTTCTAAGGCAATAAGAACTAAATGAACTAATGAGACAAACTAGAGACGTAAACTGGCTTATGTGTTTGCTACTCCCCAGGATGTATGATGGATTTGAACAAGGATATGACACTGAGAATTTAAAGCAAAGCCTAGAACAACACGTGGTATGTGACTGCTACAGTAGAAGAAAAATATCAGTAAAGTTTTTGGTGGAGGCTTCAAAGGTTTCAAGTGTATGGCAGGTTATCCTCCTCTTCCCCCCAAGAAAAACTGTTAAGCCAGATACAACGTATGTAAAGATACTAAAGTAAAACTGGAAGCTTATGGTTTAGGAATTAAATGTGCCCTGAAAATCCATAGGCTATAAATGTCATTGGGAAGTAAGGAAAGATTTAGGATGAGGGATCTAATGAGAGCATTCCCTTGAAGGGGTTGTTGAGATCCAGAACCTTCTCTCTATGCTTCCTGGCTGCCATGATATAAGCAGCTTTGCTTTCCCACTATATGAGTCCAGTCATGAGGTTCTGTCTCCCCACAAACCCAAAAGCCATAGAACCAATCAACCATGAGCTGAAACCTCCAAAATCTTCCTTTCTTAGTTGATCTGTCACAGATATATGTTACGGCAGAGAAAGCTACCAAGAGACAGCCCTACACAAAGCTGAGGACATAGAGCTTATCAAATAGAATGGCCCCTTAAAAACATAAAAATTCTTGATGAAAGCATGAAACAGCAAGCGTAAGCCAGAGATATTCTGACCCATTAAGCAGCCATCCTCAGAAAGACTTATTTATTGGATTAAGGCAACTGACTGCTACTCTGCTCATAAGGGAAAGTGAGTACTCTCCCCAAAGGTATCCAGAATTTTCTTTAAAATAAATAAACAAATAAATAAGCAAGCAAGCAAACAGTGGCTGCCATTCCACCAAATATTTCTTTGTAAGATAAAAAGTAACAAAAAAACAATGATAGCAACATATCAATAGATGTTTCCAATTTTAGAGTTATCTAACAATACACTAATAAACTAATTTTCAGGCTGGACACTCAAGCTGGCTTAATCCTACTCAGGAGGGGAGATCAAAGTTGGAAGCCAACTCTCCTGATGGGACATTTTGAGCCATTGAATTCCTCAACAATTGACCCTTTTATTACTCTAATGTTTTATCTGATATTAGCAAAATCACTTCACTTTCTTGTGGTTATCATGTGCTTATGGTATCTGTTTCTATACTTTTACTTTCGATCTATTTGTACCTTTTATTCTAAACTTTGTCTTCTTTAACAAAACATCATTGGGTCTTACTTCTTTGTCTAGTCTAATTATTTCTACCCCTTAATCAGTTTCTTTTGCTCGCATTCCATGGGATTATTGATACTAGATTACATCCACCATAAGACATTGTTTTCTCTTTATCTCTTTTTGTTTTTCCAATCATCTTTTGCTATTTTCTTTTGAATTAAATATTTTTAACTGGTACAAGTTTAATTACATTTTTCACTATCTAGATCTTACCAGAGTTCATTTCAGATTTACATTAAGTTAATTTCAGCAATATGTACATGTCATATCACTATAGTTGATTTGCTTTTCTTATATTATGTATTCTTTTTATGCAACTTCAGACATTAAAAATGATACAGTTGCTGGGCACTGGTGGCTCACGCCTGTAACCCTAGCTACTCAGTAGGCTGAGATCTGAGGACCATGGTTCAAAGCAAGCCCAGGCATGAAGTCCATGAGACTCTTACCTCTGATTAACCACCAGAAAACTTGAAGTGGGGCTGTGGATCAAAGTGTTAGAGTGCTAGCTAGCCTTGAGCATAAGTGCTCAGGGAGAGCACCCAGGCCTAGAGTTCAAGCCCCATGACTGAAAAAGAAAAAAAGAAAAGATACAACTACATTGTTACAATTTTGCTTTGTATGAGTTAAGAAAAGGCAGGAGAGTAGATGCATAGTCTAAGCTTTTGTTATCCTTTTTATGCTTTTCCAGTCCTCTTCATTTATGCTTGGATGAAGTTAACTCTCTGGAGTCATTCTCTTATCCCAGTACAGGTTTGTACTCATTTACTCCCTTTGCTTGTATTGATAAATACAACAGATTTTACATAAATAAGCCAAACGACTTATCATGTACATATGGCCTTATACAATTGCTTTTCAAATAAGGTCAGAATGGAGAGAATGGATGGGGAGAAATATACATTTATGCTGTATTTTCCACTTTTTCATGTGGTACTAAGGTTGTAACCCAGGATCTCCAGCACGTTAAGCAATGCCTTTCAGTATGTTACATAGCCTGTTGTATCTGTTCCTGCCATCATCAAAACATGGATCCAGAAACCAGTGAGTAATGGTAATACTTCCAAGTATCAACATGAATAATATGGGTGCAAACTTTCTATCCAGTACCATAACTGCTATCCAATAGTTTTGAAGTTTTGCTCACATGAAAGGAGATAACCATCTAATTGAATTCCTGCTTGGTTATTTGTACTACTAATACTAGTGGGAAAACAGATTTTTAAAAATGAGGTGTCAACCACACTGTCTACTAGCTGACATGAATGGTCCTGAGGAAATAAGGTTATTTCTTTCTAGAATGGCAGCTAAACATGGTTGCAGACTTCCTCAACATGTTAAGTGATGAGTTCTAAGCAGATGACTACTGAAATCCTACAGAAGCAGGGGTTTGGGGTTCATCCAGAAGCTGAGAAACAACTGGGCCAGAAAAGCGCCTCATTCACTGACGTATGACTGAAGGCCAAGAGAACAAGACCATCCCTTTACAGCTATTCTGGTCAGTATGAACAGCCATCTAAACTTAAATTAAATGAAATGAAATTCAACTGAAATATTAGTTCTTCCGTTTTTCTGGCCTTGTTCTATTCACTTACCACAACATGACTAGTGGTTTCTGCATTGGGCAGTGATGTGTATATAGACTGTCCTCATTGTTTCAGAAACTACTACTGAGCAGTGATGACCTGCAGCCCCACACCAATAGGAGAAACAAAGATCATAATCTCTAATCACTCTTCCTTGTGTGTCATGAGCATATTTTAACTAACTTTCCTTTCCCTCCCCCTCTCTTTATTCCTTTATGGTCTGCAGCATAGAGTTTATGGGAGGTAACTGAGTTTTTAGTCTTGTTACTGTTATAAAATACTGAGAAGGGAGGAGGCCTGGAGTTTGGCTTAGTGGTAGAGTGCTTTGCCTAGCATGCAGGAAAACCAGGATTTGATTTCTCAGTCCCATATACATAGATAAGCCGGAAGTGGTGCTGTAATTCAAGTGGCAGAGTGCTAGTCTTGAGGAAAAGGACCAAGGACAGTGCTCAGGCCCTGAGTTCAAGCTCCAGGATGCAGGGGTGGGGGAGGGAGATACTGAGGAGGTATTACAATGAAACTAGAGAAGAAACAAACAGGAAATGGTGCAGTCAAGATCCTGCAGAGTAGGTCAGAGACTTGTGGCTCTGCCATGAGCTGGAGACATAAGCTTTGCCCACCGTGTGCTCCTGTTGGAATCATATGAGAAACCCATGAATTCCCCAAAGCAGAGATTAACCAGAAACCATTCTATCAGTGCCAGTGCCAGAGTCTAGGAGATAGACTGGTAGCCGGACAGGTGATGGAGTGAGTATCTCATGGCAGGGTATGTAGAGACCTAGGAGGCCACAGAGCACTGGGGACGATGCTGCTCTGGGGAGGTCTGTCCTGTCACATGTGACTCCCCCTGGATACTCACATTCCTCCCTTTCTCATCCTTGAACCCCAAAATGTCCTTTGTGGGGTTTTTTTTTTAGCCACATTCACTTTCTATGACTTGCAAACACAAACTCTAGCAGAATGACTAATATGGTAAATACCATTTTCTGTACTTGAATGCTAAAATTTTAGGGAAGATGTCAATCTTTCAAAAAATGCAAAGAAAGGTAAACAATACATGATAGGCCAAGAGAAAGACATAAACCAGAAACCAACAAGGAAGTATAAAACCTACAAATGGAAAAGATAACAGAGATTGGGCCAACCATATAAGTTTATGATAACAAATTTAAATTACTTCAACTCCTCACTTAAAGGAATACATTTTGTAATGTAGAGTAAAAGCCATTTAAACTTAAAGAAACATAGCATTTACAATAAATTTTTAAAGGCTGTACAAGGGCTGATCAGATAAATTATGTTTTTAATGAGGAAAATGGGAACCATTTTTATTTTAAACAAATTTAATACAAAGCCAAAAGGTTTCCATGGGAAAGGCCATTCTATATTCATAAAAGATAAAATACACATAAAATTTACAATAGCCATGAACCTTTATGCTTCCTATAAAAGTTTCAAATTATATAAAACAAAAATAGAATTTCTGTGAGAGATTATAAAGCATCTCTTTCCCCATTTTATAGACATATTGGACATAGATGACAAATGGAGACCAATAATGGAAGATGGGACAAAGGTGGTGGTAGAAGCCCACCAATGCCTTCATCCTGTCCTTGTAAACCCAGTGGAGTAACAAGAAAAGCACATAGTTAAAAAAATAAATTTGTGGGACCAGGAGTTTGGCCTGTTGCCTTTAATAAGCATAAATGAGACAAGTGAATAGTAGGTTATAAGATAATAGGTCATAAAGGATAAGGAAAAATAGAGTAAGAGGAGGTAATGACGAAGGTGGCAAACTCAGAAAGTGGTCAGGGAAGGGACTTGATGAAAGGCTTTGAACAGACTCTTGTAGGAAAGCAGAGAGGATTCACCCAGAGAGCACACAAGGAAGAAACATCAAAGCATGCCCATTCTTAAAAATAAACAAGGAAATGAGTAGCAGAGGACTGTGCTGAATTTGACTGAGGGATAATTGAAAAAAAGATATAGATCCGAACCACTGGACCATGTAACACATTCTTACTAGATATAGGAGAGGCACAGCCCCTCCAGAGACTTTCGGTGGCTATGGGTTGGGCAGGGGTCTCTCGCTCCAGAGGGGAGGGAGGGGAAGCCAGAAGGGGTACATGAGTTGCATGATACCGGGCAGCAGTGAGGAGAGAAGCTCTATCAGAGCTCAAAATGTTTTTAATAGCTACCTGGTTTGTTTTACCTATAGTCTAGAACCTAGTGGGTGCAGTTTTGCCAAATAAATAAAGCAGGTAGTACATAACTGCCTTAAAATGTTTTTTTAATTAAAATAAGAATGCAAGAATTGGCATTTAGTGTTGACAGGCTTTGAAATAATCACCCTAGTGATACCATAAAAAATCAAACCATATAGGACTTAAGGAATAGATTTGGCTTATTTCTATAAAAATAAATATTCCTTACATTCTGAGAATTGAAGTGTATCATATTCCCTGATCATCTAAAAACAAATGAATTGCACTTTACTCATATATTATATTGTATCACTGAATTCTAACTACAACATTTATCTATGTCTCTATACGATAAGCTTGTGAAGAATAATGAACATTTATCACTCATCTTAGTACCCTAAATATCCAGAAAAAGTTTCTAGTTTATGACTAATACCCAATCAATATATTAATGGTGTATACAGAAATATAAGAATAGAATTAATCCAGGTACCAGTGGCTATACCTGTAATCCTAGATACCCATGTGACTCAGATCTGAGGATCAGATTTGAAAACAGCCCAGAGAGAAAAGTATGTGAGACTCTTATTTCTAATTAGCCACCAAAATTCCAAAAGTAGATCTGTGATTCATGTGGTAGTTAGCTTTGAAAGAAAAAGCTAAAGGACAATGCCCAGGCCTTGTGTTTAAGTCCCAGTACTGGCACTAAAAAATAAAATAGGAATAAAAATAAAAATGCAAAAAGAATAGAACATATCTCCAAATCAACAGAGCAATCTATTACAATTCATGTTTAAGATTATATATTTAGTATTACAGTTATAAAAACTCAAAATGTCCATTTTCCCATATAGCAATCACTTAATCAATGAAGAAATCAACTCAAACGCATGTTTAAGGTATGGTTTAATGTTTATTGAAAAGGCTAGCATGGTAGCTATTCCTATACCCCCAGCACTGTGGAGGCTAAGCCAGGAGAATTTCAAGTTCAAGGCCAGTATGGACCATATACTTAGTTTAAAGCCAACCTAGACTATACAAATAAACCCTGTCTGCGGAAAAACAATTGTTGAAATATTCAAGAACTCCATCACAGCTATTTTTATGGATGAATGAATCACTAAATTAGAAAATGGAATAATACTAATTTATCATTTAGAATGACTTAGATCTTTTGGTAGGTATCTCACCTTTATTTTGCTTCTAATTTCCTGACTCCCCTGCACCAGGAAAATAAGATGGCAGGCAGCCATGGTTCCAAGTACAATGTTCTTACACAATGACATTCATGGGTAAAATAAGAGTGAATTTTTCCATGGAGCTCTCTCTTTATCAGGGAAAAAATATTTCTCCCAGAAGCCTCAGGCCTAAGTCCCTTCTGCTTTGTTGGCTAGAGCTTAATGGTGTTCCACTTCAAACCAATCTGCAGCCAAATGAAATTGGCTTCTTTAGCCAAATAGTTGGGGATGGGGAGGTTGCACTCATGAGTGGTTCCAGTTCTGCTACGATGGTACAAGCATACTCCACACTCTAGTTCTCTCAAATTACAGGAATCTTTGGAAAGGACACATAAAGCAGCATCTGGGGGCTTTGATAAGTAAATAATAGCAAGTATTTTTTGGAGGAAAATCAAATCCCAAGAACAACCCAGATGGCAGTGAATTTCCTGACTTCCTATCACTTCACATCCCTAGCTTAGACCCTAGGCAGTGTAAATCCAGGCTTTATACAGCAGTTATAGACAGAAAAGACTCCACGAGAAATCCTCTTTTGAACCAGGAGGTGGAGCACAGTACATCTCTGCATTATTTAAATCTCTCTTCAGTTTCTTTTACCAGCATAAAAGTTTCAACATGGAAATCTTAGAGGAATTTTTTAGAAGCTAAGTATTTCATTTTTTGGAGCCATAGTGAATGATACCATTTTAGTTTATGATATCGAATAAACTGTTGCTAGTATATACAAAAATAGTTTATTTCTATGTATTAACTTCATTTTCTGCAATTTTGATAAATGTACTTACTTATTCTGGGTTATTTTTGCAAACTCTTTATTTTTCTTCCTTAGTTTTCTTTCTTCCTCAAGCTCATATGGCTTTAATTTTTTTCTTGACTTATTGCTGTGCTTTGGACAAATAGTATCTTGTATTGCCATAAATTATAGGAGTGGTAAGCTGCTTTTTTTTATTTCAGTGGGTAATTCAGTCTCTCATCATTGAAAATAATAGTTATAAGGTTCTTAGCTTTTCTGTGTCAGAGTCCCTTCTATTACTAGGCTTCTGATAGGGTTTTTGTTTTGTTTTATTTTTTGGCTGTTGTTGCTGCTGCTGTTTTGCCCATACTAGGTCTTGAACTCAGGAACCTTGGGCTCACTCCACTTGCTTGCTCTGCCGGTGCACTACCACTTCAGCCATGCCTCCATATCTGCTTTTGGCTTGTTACTTTCAATATAGAACCTCATGGAATTTTCTGTCTAGGTGACCTTTAACTGTAATGCTCAGTATCTCAGCCTCCTGTGTAACAAGGATTATAGGTGTGAGCCACTGGCACTCAGCTGCTAAAATGTTTGACCATATATGGACAGTGAATTTTGTCAAATGCTTTCGCTTCTACTATTTCTATGACCATGTGGATGTTTTTCCTTAAATCGTTAACAGATGGGCCATGTAGCTTGATAGGGTTCTTTTTTAAAAATAGTTTGAAATACTATTGCATGCCTAGATGAACATCAATTCATTCTGTAGTAATTTTTGATTTAACTAGATTTAATTTGCCAATCTTATTGAGAAGAGCTAGCCTAATATTCATGAGAGACATTGGCATGAATATTTTTTATTTTCTTGGCATAGCTTTGTTCGAATTTGGCATTAAGGTAAGGTAAAAATCATAAAATGGATTTTATGTGTTATTCAAGTGATTGAATTAAAAATGAGCATCTTCCTGGCTGTTTTGTATTGGTAGCATTTGTTCTTCAGTTTCTGCTGTACTTTTCAATTTCCTCTTTTATTAATTGAATATATTTAATTTTTCCATTCTATCTCTATTTTTAGTGATATATCTTTTGTTTTAGTAGCTTTTTATTTATCACTATTATTTTCAGCAATGTTTAAACCATACATCTGTAACAAGCATCTCTCCTTCACTATATTATTTCCTATGTTATAGAAGTTATTACAATAGTGGAGTCCCAATTCCTCTCTCTCATCATTTGTCTTGCTTATGTCTTGGTCCATTTTCTGTTAAATAACTAACATAGGGAAGTTTGTGAGAAAGAAGGTTTGTGTATCTCACTTTTCTGGAGATTGGGACTCCAAGGTCAAAGCGAGACAGGGAGGGGAAAAGGGAACAGACCTATTTTATAACAATTCACACTGGAAATAATGCATTCATTCCTGTGAGGATTTACCTTGTGCCCTAAAGACACTGCCTCTACAGTAGATGGTGATCAAGGTGGCAGAGTAGTAATAGATGAACCTGAGCTCCCTCTAAACAGAGAAACAGGGCTTCTACCCAGGAACTCCACTTCAAGAGATCAGCACCAAATAAGAAATAATCAGAGTTTGGCACTGAACAAGAAGATTCAAACTGAAGCTTCTACAGGGGAGGAAACGAGCACAGAGAAACCAAGATAGATAACCTGGGCGATTGTGCTGCAAGCCGCAAGCTCCACCTGGAGAACCATCTCGATGTTTTCTCTCTCTTTTTTATTTTTCTCCTTCTCCCCCTCCTGTTTGCCACTTGCTATCTTCCAGCCATGAAACCTCACAGGTAGACAGCAATAACATACCTGAATCTTGGTTACTGGATGAAGCAGACGACAACACATCATGCTCCAGGAGTGCCACTTTTTCAGACACTAAGCAACTCCATAAGGAAATGACAAATTTCCAGACAGGACCTCTAACCCTGGGAACCGCCTCAGTGGGATCTTTAATGAAGGGCAAGTGGAGGGTGGGGTTCTACAGTTATTCCCATTCAGGACTCTGCTAGTGCTTCCCCAGTGATCTGTGTCCAGCCTAGCCTGACTGTGCATCACCCAAATGGGATGCCTCTGACAGCCCACCCTGAGTTCAAGCCCTACAAGCAACAGCAACAAAAATTGAACATAATAAAAGGCACTGGTTAAATAAATCAAGTAAAAGAAAAAATGCACATAAAGATCAACAAAACAAAAATTGGGTTCTGAGAAAAAATGAATAAAATTGACAGCACTAGCTAAACTGAATGAAGAAAAGGAGAGATTCAAATCATCAAAATTAGAGATGTGGAGCTGGGAGCATGGCCTAGTGCTCACTTAACATGCATGAAGCCCTGGGTTTGATTCCTCAGTACTATATACCTAGAGATGTGTTTGGTTTAACATTCCTAAATCAGTAATCATAATACATAGCATTAACAGAGCCAAGGACAAGAACCACGTGATCATCTCAGAAAAAGCCTTCAACAAAATCCAAAATCCGTTTGTGTTAAAATCTCTGAAGAAGCTGGGAATGGAAGAAACACATAACAAAATAATAATGCCATGTATAAGCAGACTAACAGCTAACATCATACTGACCATTGAAAAACCAAAATCATTTCCTCTAGAATCAGGAACAAGGCAAGGATATACCCACTCTCTCCTCTCCTGTTCAATATAGTTTGGAATCCCTAGCCAGAGCAATAAGGCAAAAAAAAGATACAAAAGAGATTTGTAAAGGGAAAGAAAAAGTAAAAATATCCCAATCTGCAAATGGCATAGTCTTATATCTAAAGGATTCCCCTAAGAGTTGATCCTCAGACTCCCAGATCTTATCAATAACGTTTTTTTGTCAGTCGTGGGGCTTGAACTCTGGGCCTGGACGCTATCCCTGAGCTCTTCAGCTCATGGCTACCACTCTACTGCTTAAACCACAGCGCCAGTTCCAGTTTTCTAGTGGCTAGATGGAGATAAGAATCTCACAATCTTTAGTGTACGGGCTAGCTTTGAACCAAGGTCCTCAGAACTCAGGCTCCTGATTGGATAGGATTATAGGCATGAGCCACTAGCCTGGCCTGATCAATAACTTTGACAAAGTAACAGAACACAAAATTTGTAACCTTTCTTTATACCAACCATGTACAAACAGGGAGAAAAATCAGGAAAATGATTTTACTTTCAATAGCCTAACACAAAACAAAACAAAAAAATTAGAGAATAAACCTAACTAAGGAAACAAAAGATCTTTATGGCAAAACTGATAAAAAAAACTTTCAAGAAAGAAATAAAATTGACATCAAGAAATGGAAAGACTTTCCACTTTGATGGTTAGGTACAAGTAATATTGTGAAAGTGGCCCTCTTTCCAAAAATGATCTACAAATTTAATGCAATCTCCATCAAAATCCATACAAAAATAGGAACATCAATCCAAAAATTGATATGCAACAACAAAAGACCTCAAGTAGCCAAAGCAATTCTAGGAAAAATAAAAAAGTAACATGGATGATACCACAATCCCAGACCTCAAGCTCTACTACAGAACTATAATAATAACACAGCTTGGTATTGGCACAAATATAGGCCTGAAGATCAATAAAACAGACTAGAAAGAACCAGAAATAAACTCATCTACTTACATTTCTCTAATATTTGATAAGGGATCCAAAGATATACAGTGGGGAAAAAAGATAGCCTCTGCAATCACCGGCATCCACATACAAAAAACTAAAAGTGGACCCATTTGTCATCACGCACTAATATCAACTCAGAGTGGATGTGAATCAGAGACCTCAATGTTAGACCTCAAACTTTGAAATTACTGCAAGACAGAGTTGGAGAAACACTAGAACTTATAGGCATAGGCAGAAAGTTTTTGGAAAGATCCCCACTGCACAGCAGGTGGAGAGAGACTTGATAAATGGGATTACATCAAAATACAAAGTTTCTACACAGCAAAGGACATCGTTGCTAAACTAGAAAGACAGCCAACAGAACAGGGGAAGATGTCTATCAGCAATACATCCAAAAATCATCTAATATTCAATATATGCAAGGAGTTCAAGAAAGTAACCCCTCCTGTAAATAACAAACCAACCATTAAGTGGGCAAGGGAAAGCTGGGCGCACTGGCTCATGCCTGTAATCCTAGCTACTCAGGAGGCTGAGATCTGAGGATTACACTTCAAAGTTAGCCTAGGTACTGAAGACAATAAGACTCATCTCCAATTAACCACTAGAAAACCAGAAGTGGCACTGTGGTTCAAGTGGTAGGGAGGTAGCCTTGAGCTGAAGAGCTCAGGGACAGAGCACAGGCTCAGAGTCCAAGCCCCATGACTGACTAAATAAATAAATAAACAAATGGACAAGGGAGCTAAGAAGAGGTAAGAATGCCAAAGAAACAAAAGAAAAAATACCCAACATCCCTAGCCATAAAGAAAATGCAAGTGCTTCATTTTGTGTGATTGTTGTTCTTAATGTACTATTATTTCTCTTCTCTTTTTTTGTCCTTATGGTTAATCTCATGTTGTTACTGTATCTGACTTTGTTACCTGGTATATTGTATATCTGTTTATTTGAAATAGGAAAGGAAAGGGGGAAAAACAAGATGTTGGAAGGGGGTGAGGAGGAGAGGGAAATGGGGACAAAAATATGAGAAGGGGTATCACTGTGTGAGAAGTCATGAGCCTACTACCTGACAAATGTAACTGTAAAAACTCTATACATTATCCTAACCAAAAACAAAAATTCAAATCAAAACAACTCTGAGATTCCATCTCAACCCAATTAGTTTCACCAACATGGTGAATTTGAACAACAAATTTTGATAGGGACTGGGGGAAAATGAACCCTATCGCACTGTTAGTGGGAATGTCAACTAGAGTACGATCACTCTGGACAGTGTTCTGGGTTCCTCAAAAAAATGAAGCATGGACCTTCCCTGTGACCCAGCCATACCATTCCTGGGCATCTATCCAGGATCTCACATGCCTGGATCCTATTCATGTTCATTGCTGCACTACAACAAAGTTATGAAAGAAACCCAGATGCCCTACAATAGATGGGTGGATCCCCAAAAATGTAGTACCTATACACCATGGAATTTTAAACAGACATTAACAAGAATAATAGTGTTTGCAGGAAAATAGATGGAAGTAGAACAAATTATGCTAAACATTGTAAGCCAAGCTTAGAAAGACAAATGGTGCATGTTTTCTCTCATATGTGGAAGCATATGAGAGACATGATAAATAATACAGGACTCTAGGTATTCCCACATAGTGAGACCAAAGGAAGATGTTCTTAAGACATTATGCCTTTGTGCTTCTGATCATATAAAATAATGTCTATATAAAGTAATTATCAAAATGAACACCAGGAAATGGAAGCAAGAGTGATTTTTTTTCTTTGTGTCTCGTTTGTTCATTTATCTGTCTTGTGGGGAGCTGTTAAGGGGGACACAGAAATGGAGGGATAAAGGATGAACAAATGTAGCAGTGGCACAGCAGACACAGCGTTAAAAGTAAACTATACAACTGTGGGTCCGGATGGGAGGGAAAAATTGGAAGAGGTGATATTGTCCAAAATGAAATGTCCTCAATACCTAACTTATGAAATGGTAACCCCTCTGCAAACCACCAATTATATAACAACAATTTTTAAAACATTTAACAAAAAAGATTCTACCTCCTAATACTATATGCACAACCAAATTTTTACATGAGTATTGGTGATGAAAGAAATACCCAAACAACAGTACTGTTATATCCTTTGTGTTTGCATATACTATGTATACACAATACAATTATGCCTGGTCTATTTGATAAGATGTGAGTCATCTTTACTTTTTCTTTGGGCTGGCCTAGAATCATGATTCTCCCAATCTTTGCCTCATGCATCTAGCATTCCCCCGCCCCCGCCTTTCTTTAGAAAGCTGTCCTTTACCATCTTGTTTCTGAACTTCAGCATTGATATTTCAGGATGGATAATTCTGTGTGGTGAGGCTGTCTTTGCATTGTAGGATGTTTACAGCAGCTAAACCCATTAGATCATGGATGAGTAGTATAGCTCAGCTATGGAAACAACAAATGTCTCCATTTATTGCCAGAGGGAATAATGGATAGGTTTTCCTGCAGGTTGAAAATCACTGGTTTAGCACAATTAAACATAATAATAATACATTTAAATTTCATATCATTTACAAGTTTCCTATATTTTCATATTTCCAAATTGTATTTTGATGTCACATTCTTTCTTCCTGAAGATTATTTTTGAATATTTCTTGTAAAATATGTCTGCTATAAAATGAATTCCAGCCAGGCACCAGTGGCTCATATCTGTAATCCTAGCTACTCAGGAAGCTAAGACCTGAAGGTTACAATTCATGCCAGCTTGAGCAGGTAAGTTCATGAGACTCATACCTCCAATTAACCACCAAAAAGCCAGAAATGAACCTGTGGCTTACATGATAGAGCTATAGCCTTGAGAAAAAAAAAAACCTCAAAACGGGTGCCTAGGTGCCTGAGTTCAAACTCCAGAACTGCCACAAAAATAATTTCCTCTGCTTTTGTTTGTCTAGGAAAAGTATTTTTTTCTTTAATTTTGGAAAAGCATTCTCCTAACTGTAGAATTCTTGATGAATAGATACTTTTCTTTCAACACTTAGAAGTCATTACTACATGATTGTACGGCTTCTGACAAGAAAATTACTGTGATCTTTCTGCTTCCTTGTGCTTTGATTCTCTCCAAGTAAGGTTTCTTTTTCTCTGAGTATCTTTAAGATTTTATCTTTGGTTTTCACCAAATATGGTACTACTCAGTGCATATATTTATGAAAAGGATTGTCATATTTTTACTTGTTATTATCTGATAATTAACTTCTGTACCTAATTTTAGAGAATTCTAGTCATAAGCTAGGCACTGGTGGCTAGCTGTCATCCTAGCTACTCAAGAGGCTGATATCTGCCAGTCTGGGCAAGAAAATTTGTGAGACTCTTTATCAAGTGATAGAGTGCTAGCCTTGAACAAAAAGGCTCAGGGACAGTTCCCAGGTCCTGAGTACAAACCACAATTCCAGCACTCACACATTAATAAAGGAAAGAGAGGAAAAAAAAGGAAGGAAGGAAAGAAGGTGGTGGATGGTGCCACCAAATCCTCTGCAGGTCACTATGACAAACTAGGTTCAATATCCCAGAATGTGGCCTTCCATCCACAGCTACTTGTGTATACCAACCAAGGAGCTGTAAAGAGAAAAGAGGATGGAAGGCAATCTGAGGAGGCATAGCATGATCTATCTACTTGAAGCCTTCCCAGTCTCTAGTCAAGGTGGCCACTGGTTGGCTGATTTGCTTAATTAATAATGCATTTTCTCAACAAAAAATTTTCAAGTCCACTGCTTTCTGCTCTATTCTTCCCTTTCTTTCACCTGTTCCTTCCTTCCACCTATTGTAAAGTTTCCTGTGCAAGCCTCCTGTTATAAACAACAAAATGACTTAAAGTCTTTTTTTCTAACCAGCCAAATTTTCTAGGAGGAAGACCATTTGATTGAAGTAAGTAAAAAACAGTAAGACTCATATTCTGAATATTCAGATTGTATGTTTAATTAGACAAACATTTATTAAGCATTACAAGGGAAATTCTGCTCTCATACCCATATGAACACGTACACACAGAGAAAAAAAGGGAGAGGGAGATTTCTCTTTTATCTCTGAATTTCCTTCTATCTTCTTTCTGAAATATACACTTGTTCTGTTTTACTGCTCATTAGCAGACCTCAAAGAGACCAGAAAGTAGAACAAAGATTCATTTCAACCCAGTAGACAGATTTTAAGACAGTTCCAAGGGGGGAAAAGGATTTCAATTTCTCGCTAAAAATGTTCTCTAATTCATTATGATTTTATTGACCCTCTTTCCCTTCACCAATGAACAACTGAAAATAAACTGCTACACTTTGATGAGAAATTACATATACTAATAATTTTAGAAGACTTTATTCAGTGTAGAAATAATTTCAGATCCTGGACTGAAGAAAAGAGTAAGTTCTTACAGTATCTTCAGAGAAAGCAGGATTTAAAATGCATCTGGTTGTTATTTGCTCATTCATGCTACTTGTACTGATGAAATAGTTGTGTGAGTACCTAAATGAATGAGTTCTTTGCCAATTTTCTAGCTCTAGAAAATATACTTTAGTGATGAAAAGGGTTGTTTTATTTGATTTTCTACTAGTTCACAAATACCCAGCATGTCTTGATTGTTTTAAGCACAGTTGTCTAAATGTCTTTCAATCAAAAGTCCACTTAACAACAGTGATTCACTTGGAAGAGTGCTTTGAAGTGGAAAAGCTTGAAAGTAGCAAGATTAGATGTCAAATGAAAATGGCAGGTGGGTCATACTTGCTGACTCTCCTGCTTATAAGTTGTCTAAAAAAAGAAGAAGGAAGAAAAAGGGACTCAATTGTAACTCTGAGACAGTTTCGTTCACACATTGAAGTGAGCAACATAGCCATCAAAACAAATAGTTATAACTACATAATGAGAAAGGAACTCTTTAACCAGCTCTCTTCCCAATGAAATGAATTGAGATGCATCATCTATGCTTACCAGTGTCATTCCAATATAAACCAAAAAGGTCAGTGGCAGGAACCAGCAGGAACCTGTTTTGGAGAGTAGTCTCAGAGAAGTAGTTAAGTTTGTCAGGATCAGAATTTTGGTAAGCAAGTATTTTTTGTTGGTTTTGTTTTGTTTTATTTCTTTACCTACTAGAGTCTAGCATTGGTTTGGTGGCTAATACTCTAAATATTTCTTCCCCTGCAATCTGTTTCTAAAATGGAGCTAAGAGAATGGTGATCATTTTTTTCTTGTATGATAAGAATGGCTAGCTATCAAAGAATAAACCTAAGCTAGGAATGAGGGGCATTGGAGAAGGAAGAACCAAGTTTGAGAGAGACTGGAATATAAATCACAGTTTTTTTATGTCTTTAAAGACATGTTCCTGAGACACACAAAGAAAACTGTGCAACTTTGTCAGTCTAGTGACAAACACAAGCAAGGAGAAAATTTGAAATTTGGAAATGCAAAGTCACAGTAAATATGAGCACTCTTTTACTTTTTTGCGAGATATATCTATCTCCCTAAGCCAGGTACAGGTGACTCATACCTGTAATCCTAGTTATTCAAGTGGCTGAGATCTGAAGATCCCATTTCAAAGCCAGCCCAGGCAAGAAAGTTCATGACAGTTTTTATCTCCAATTAAGAGCCAAAAAGCAAGATGTATAGCTGTGGCTTAAGTGCTAGAACACTAGCTTTGAGCAAAATTGTTCAGGAACCATACCCTGAGTTCAAACCCCAGAACCTGGACACACACACACACACACACACACACACACACACACACACACACACACACCTATCTCGCTAAATAAAGGCCTGAAACTAAAAATTAGGGATCTGAGAATCCAGGGCTTAATAGAATCTAAAAATAGTAGATTAAGATGTTTTTATGAGGTTGCCAATAAAAGAAGGAAGATCTCAGGAAAAATTCCTTATGCTTATCTTTCTCTATTGTGAACTCAACAAAAAAGAGCAAGTTTGTGTAGAATGTAAATGAGTGTTTTCCCAGAGTATGGAAATTTTAGCATCCCAATCAACCCATTGATAGAAGAGTTCTCCCTGTAGAGTGTAAAGGCAATGGAACAAAAACAACTGGCATGGATTGACTAGAATGGAAACAAAGCAAATCCATAAAGCATTTCTGGGGGTTATTTTCTTTTGGATTTGGGTTTTTTCTCTGTCCATCCTATTCTTTAGACAGTAAGAAGTCTTGGTTGGATCTCTGGTCACAGTAGAATTGTTCCAGATTAGCAGCGCTCTACTTGTTTTGTGGCACTTTTTTAAAGCTATAATTTCAGGCACTCAAAAAAAAAAAAACAACCCAAAACACTAATGGCAAACAAGCCAGGAATACTTACAAAACAAAAAGGACTAGAAAATATCTCTCTGTCTCTGAAAATGTCAAGCGATTGCACCTTTACTCTTTCAGAAGTTGCTTCCTTGTACCTAGGCTTCCCAGGACCATAGGCAAAATCTTCCCCGTTTCCATTCAATGCCTAAATCTTGCTAGACACCAGCTTTGGTGTCTAACACCAGCTTTGGTTCTGTCCTTTTGCATACTACTTCCCATTCCTCTACTTTTACATGACCGTATTCACTGCTGTTTCTAAGTCAGGATTCTTTCCAGATACATCTATCACTATTACCAAAATTGAGTGGTAGGCTCATGTTGCCTCAGTGTCATGCAGCATATGGCTTGAAGAATCGCTGTTCTAAACTCATGCCCTCTGCTCAAGCAGAAACAAATGGAGAGCCAGGGAGAAAGCACTGACTTGGGGTGGCAGTCAGAGATCTCTGAGTATTAAAAGAGAGTGTTCCTTTGGGGTAAACTTCCTCAAGCATGAATATTTGTGAGGCAGCAGCCTAGAATCAAAACTGAAGCATTCCAAATGTAGCATGGGACCAGGGAGAAAATAGATCTCAAACTCTGGTTAGTCTCAGCTAGAGCTAAGATTTCCCATGGGCATTTGAATGTAGAGATGATTTTAAATGGAAAATATTGGTTTCAGGATCCCAGACCATTCTCTGGCCTCTTACCTTGGAAGAATTGTGACTCTAATATAGAAAACTTTCCAGCTTTAGACTTTGTGACAAAACTCCTGCTTATATCCCTAGTAATTTCCTGAGTCCCTGGATCTGCAATGCTTCATATAGAAAGTTTTATCATAGAGGAGTGTTGAAAGAATGGAGAGGTGCACGAAGGTCTTCACCTAAAACACATGCACTTGAAAAGGCAGTAGTGCTTTCATGACTTGGTAAGTAGAGGTAGGTCTTTATGAGGTAATTAGGGTCTGATGAGAACATGAAGGTTGGTTTCTCAGGACAGAACTGCGGTCTTGATAAGGAAAGAAAGTGATCCCTCCATCACTGAGCACACAGCAATGCAGCCAACTGTAAGCCAACAAAAGGACCCTCACCAGAACCCAACCATGCTAACACTCTGGCACTCTGACCTTATACTTCCTCTATGAAGAATAAATAATTGTTTAACCCAGTCTTTAGTGTCCTAGTATGGGAGTCAAAGCCACAATAATACATGGTATTAGACAATCTGACACAGAATTCAAATTGTCCCTGATATGTTGTGCAACCCTGAGGCTTCACTTCCTTTATCTAAAACATAGCACAGCACATAGCCTGGTCTCAAAAAAATCAGCCCTACTCAAGTGACTTGACTCTAAATAATCCTGAAACGATGTGAATGGTGCCAGGGCCCAACTGGCACCCACCAGCTCTATGGGTTGGCTGCCAGCCTCTGCCTTCAGCTGTATCGTAATCCTGTCCTCCTTTCTACTCTGCCTAAAAATTAGTTAAACTATTGACAGGTAGCAGTCAGGGGTGTACTGATCATTTTGTCCAGCCTGTGGTTTATTGTGAAGTAGAAATCATTTCCCTCAGGTGAAGAAAAAGCCCCATCTTTAACAAAAAAACTAACTGGATATTTTAACACTAATTTTAAACAGAATTTGCTATAAACCACAAGCCACAGATGGAATAAAATGCCCTGCAATGCGATCATGAAATAATGAAGACTGTAAGGAGACCTCACCAGGCCTATCATTGTGGTTCCTCTAGAACAGTGTCTACCTGAGAGGACCTTACTTGCAACAGCATCTAGAATACAAGGTTGTTGTTGCTTGCTTTGTATTGCTTTGTTGGTCTTATAAGGAAAAGCATTGGAAGCTCACTAATATATTGTGCAAGCAATTCATGGGAGAGGAACATGGAACAGGCCAAACTAAGTCTGTAGGGTAGACGATGCTGGCCTAAAGTCTGAGGTGCATATGTTGGAATTCGGGGCAAAAACAAGACAGCGCCACTCCGGGAAGCCTGGGCAGGATTGACTGAAGTGAAGTTCTAAACAGATCAATTCTGATGTGTGATTTGAAAGGTATTTAGACTGTATGGAAGTTCTTAATGACAAAGGAGAGAGGAAGAAGAGACACCCTGGCTTATCTGGCTCTTTGTGGTGTTTGACTCTATCAGTAAACAGCCCAGAATGGACCAAGTCCAGCCTCGCTGGCTACCAAAATAAGAAACTCTTCAGACTCCCATGAGGCCAATGTGGAGCCCAGAGAAAACATGGCTTGGGCCAGGACCTTGACTAAGTTTAAAACTTTGAGTTAGGCACAGGCTGTTCATGCCTGTAATCCTAAATGATCAGAGTTCAAATCCAAATTAGGCAGGAAAGTCTCTGAGACCCTTATGTCCAATTAATGAGCAAAGAGCTGAAAGTGGTAGAGTAATAGTCTTCAGAATAAAAGCTAGGGAATAGCACCTAAGCCCTGAGTTCAAGCACCAATACTGATGGGAGGAAAAGAAGAAAGAAAACTCTGAAATATTTAACATGTGAGAATCCACTTGTACTCTTGCACTAGATCCCACAAATATGAAGATAGACCATAATTAACAACAGCTCACAGAATCAAGTCTAACTGCTGTATAATTTTATTATAAAGACTTTTGCTTGATTTTAAAAAAAACTATATGCCCCATCTTAAATTACATTCCTGGGGAACTAAACCCACATTCCTACCAATCACCCAACCCATCTATAAGAAGACTGGCTTTGATGTAAACAAGGAAAGTTACTTCCAAGATCCATACCACCTTTCAAGAGCAACCTGGGAAAATTTCTTTCTCTCACTTTTCCTGAAGCCTGTGATAGGATGTTTCCAATCTGTCCATCCATATTCATATTTATGTCATGGGTTATATCTCCCAATAGCAAAGTAACCTGCAAAAGCCCCATAAGAAATAATCTGCTAAAAGTTTGCAGTTATTTCATTGATGGAGAAGTTTTTAAAAACTCAAACTATTATAACAAAATGCTTAGGTTTTGAGTTGCTGGTTTTGGGGGGTTTTTTTGTTTTTTGTTTTGTTTTGTTTTGTTTTGTTTTGCCAGTCCTGGGCTTGAGCTCAGGGCTTAAGCACTGTCCTTGGACTTTCTCAAGGCTAGCACTCTACCACTTGAGCCTCAGCACCACTTCCGGCTTTTTGCTATGTATGTGGGGTACTGAGGAATCGAACCCAGGTCTTCGTGCATGCTAGGCAAGCACGCTACCACTAGGCCAAACTCCCGGACCCTGGGGTTTTTTTTGTAACAACAAAATTATGCATTATCTGGGCTTTGGTATGAGAGACTGTACTGAGTGGCAAATGGCATCTGTCCTAGTATGTCTTTGTAATCTCTTCTTAAACTCTTAGCCTCAGTTTCCTCAGCTATACAGTTGAAAGTACTGATATACATTATGCCTGCACTACAAGAAAAACATGAGTTAAATAATATAAAAAAGTGAAGATATATGTAGAATATATGTAAAATAAAATTCAAGTACTTGGATATTTCTTCTTCTTCTTCTTCTTTTTCTAATTCCTCTTCCTCTTCCTCCTCCTCCTCCTTTTTTTTTGTTAGTCATGAGGCTTGAATTCTGGGCCTGGGTGTTGTCCTTGAGCTCTTCAGCTGATGGCTACCACTTTACTGCTGGGCCTGGGCATAGTCCGAGAGCTCTTCAGCTCAAGGCTACTACCCTACCCCTTGAGTCATAGTGCCACTTCTGGTTTTCTAGTGGTTAATTGGAGATAAGAGTCTCAATGTCTTTAGTGCTCAGGCTGACTTTGAACCTTGATCCTCAGATCTCAGCCTCCTGAGTAGCTAGGATTACAGGTGTAAGCCACCAAGCCCAGCCAACATTTTTATCTAAGAAAAATTATTAGTACTAATAATGGCCATGCAATCCAAAAACTCTTTCTATGGCAGTAAAAACAATCCATATATGTGCTGTCCAGGAAGTCTTGCTATGGCTCAAGTGGTAGAGCACCAATCTTGAACAAAAAATAAGAGAGAGTACCCAGGGCCTGAGTTCAAGCCCTAGTACACACACACACACACACACACACACACACACACACATACCATATTAGCCACATGTAGCTATTAAGGAATTAAAATGTGGCTAGCTCAATTAAGTAATTGAATCTTCCATGCTAAAGAACATTACTTGATAGTCAAAGGCATTACTTTTTCATTGGCATGGAATGGCCACATGTAGCTGGTGTATTAGATGCAAATAGAGGCCTGTGGTGAAGTAGCACTTGGGCCCGCATGACATCGATTTCCTATTCCTCTGGAGATTGCACTTGCCTGTTGTTTGAGGGGATTATCTCATTTCATTCAGTCTTTGGAAAACTATGATTCAGGATGTTTCATGTTAGCCCACTGAACATGGCCTCACTGAGGTCATGTTCTGCTAGAGTTAGAATTCTGAGGGAAGTTCTGCAGAAGCAGGGAAAAATGCCTTGAGTTCAAGCCCCAGGACTAGCTTAGATAGACAGATAGATAGATAGATAGATAGATAGATAGATAGATACATACATACATACATACATACATACATACATACATACTTAGATAAGAGAGAGAGAAAGAGAAAGAGAGGGAAATGGATGAATCTATAGCAAATCATGTTGAGTGAGACAAGTCAAGACCTAAGGAACAAAAGGCGCATGGTATCCTTAATATGTGGCTATTAAATCTAAAGAGTACAAGAGCAAGGACTCGATAACTGCATACCCAAAGCTATGGACATGGTAATGGAAATATAAACATAACTATATAGACATAAAAACCTATGACTCTATAGACATAATGTTTTATTTCTTAAATTAATATGTTTCTATGATATACAAACCCTTAGCCTAATTTTGATTAAGTTCTAAATACTAAGTCCCAGTGATTGTAAATAGAGATTCCCTCCTGGAACACTTGTTTGTTAAACTTGTCATTTAAAATATGATGTAAAAATCAACATTAATAAATTCTTTAAAAAATTTAAATTATCTCTTAAAGTAAGCCTGTTCAGGGAGAATGATCCATGCTTAGGTTCCCTTAGGTCCTTCATCTGGGCAGAAAGGGACAGAAATCAAGCCTGTATATAAAATATTCCTCCACACAGAAGTAACTGGAAAAGCCAAGGAGGGAAGCGCTCATAAATGACACTGGAGTCACCACATCACCTGCCATTTTTCTGATTTCTGCTCTTTTTTTTCCTCCCTTTATTTTTTTGTTTGGTTCATCTGTACTGCTGTTTGAACTTAGGGGCTTTGAACTTTTTCTTCTGTACCCAATTATAACCAGTAGTATAAGGATAATGCCATGTGAAGTAATCTCACCCAAAGGAGACAGAAGTGGATGGACAAATACCCCAGTTTACATGACTTCTCATAGAACCCACAGTTCCATGAGGGCCCCAGAGATTATGAGCCCTAATTGTCCTAATTGTAGTAATAACATTATAATATTCTATCATCAGCATTTGTCTTCTCTGCAACTCATCTACCTATACCCAAGTCCTATCTCAGAGTAGAGAAGGAAGAAGGAAGAAGATACAGCCTGAGAGTTAGCCATGCATGGTGGGACTGGAAGACTTGGAGGTACTGTGAAGTTCCTGGGCCCCTGAGGGTGAGCAGAGATCTCATATGCCCTGTTCTAACTGTGGAAGATCTTTATGATGACCCTGAAACAATTTGGCCAATAGTGAATGCCAGGCTATTAAATGAACAAGGATTCTAGATCAGGAAGTATATCTGAAATATAGCTTTGAATTGTGGGTAACCATTTGTCTTAGTTCATTTTCTATCACTGTAGCAGAATACTGTAGACTAAGTAATGTTTCAACCCACGGTAGAAAAGCAGACTAGCAAGGGCTCATACAGAAGATGAACACATATGCAAATGGGAGAGAGGAGGTGCCAGGCTCAATTTATAACCAATCTCGCTCCAGATGCACTAACCCATAATTGTTGAAGCCACATTAATTCCTTCATGAGAGTGAAGCCTCCCCCAGAATGTAAATATGCATCACATGTTAATGAAAATACATTGAGGTTCTAATTTCTATTTGAGTTTGGGATTGTATCCGAACCACAGTAGTGCCCTCTGGAGTATGGAGATACCTAAGAGAATGTCAAATTCTCCTTTCGCCAATCTTACACATCTCCTCCTTACACCAACAGTGTCCCTTCTGCTCTGCTCCCTCACACCTTTACTTTCTCCTTTTATTTTTTGTTCAGCCTCCAAAAAAATACAATCAGGAAGGATGAAGGGACTGAGAATCTCTTGACCTTTCACCATTACAGAGGATGCTGACCGCTAAGTGGATGAGTGACTTGACCGTGATTCATGCCTCAGGTTCAGTACACATTGGCCTAGCAAAGCAAAGAACAACCAGATCATTCAAGGCACATCCGAGTGGAATTTGCCATAAATGACATAATCACTGGACAACGTCAAGCCTAGCACCCATATCCACAGCTGCTACTATTTGCAAAATGCAATTAAGATTGATGGATTATCATATCACAGATCATAAATCCTCATTTCAATTAACATGCAAAACAGAAGGAATTATCTTACTTGTAACCTCCATGGCTGAGGATTGATTCTTTTATTGTTATGGGGCCCCTGAAATTCTGAATAGATGATAATAAAAGTCTCAATGTTGCTTTCTTTGTTTATTTGTGGATTTTGATTTTTTTATTTTATATAGATAATTCATATTATCTAATGCTGGAATAAAAAGCCTGATTCAATGGCCTGATTCAAAGCAAGCCATTCTCTCTAGTGAGAATTTGGGTTTTTTTGGCAGTACTGGGATGTGAATTCAGCTAGGCCAGTGCTCTACCACTGAGCTACCCCACAGCCCTCTTCAATTTAGCCTGTTTCTCAGGTAAAGGTCTCACACTTTTTGCTTAGGCCAAACTCAGACCATTTATAGCTGGGATTCTAGACGTGCGTTACCATGCCCAGTTTCTGATAAGAACATGCTTTTATTTTTACTTTTCTCCTTTTCTTTCCCACTATTTATTTATTTATTTATTCATTTAATCGTTTGGTGCTGGAACGAGGGTTTGGACTCGGGGCCTTATATTCCCACTCAGCTTGTTGGCTTACACATTTTGCCATTGGAGCCATACTTCAACATCTCACTAATGTGTTTTCCAAGGCTTGCTTCAAACCTTATCCTCAAATCCCAACCTCCTAAGTAGCTAGGGTTGTAGGTATGTGCCACTGGCACCCAACTTCTGATAAGAACTTTTCAAACAATGATCTGGAAGCCTCAGAGTTTGTACAAGGCAACTCATAACCACTGACATCTTGTAAAGGACATAATTCTGGATTCTCTACCTGCTTCACCAAAGCAACACTATTTGGAGCATCAGACTTGCAGAAGTGATTTTTGTTGGGGAAAATAAAGTCCCATAGTAACATTAAAAGTTATCCCATATTGTAATGCTACAGTGCTGCTCATCAGGAGGAAATGCTCCTGCACGAGTTATGTTTGGGAATGTGTGGTTTTCACCTGCATTTTTATATCCTACAAATTCCTCTGTTACATGAATCAGATTGCCTTGGCCATTCAAAGGACTCTGTTCTAATTTGATCAGAGGAATGGGCATTTGTTGGTCACCTTTGTTAGTGGGTTAGTTAGCTTTGCTGGGATGGCACCTCTTTCTCTAAGTTCAGAGAAGCCTCTTACTGTGTGTAGACTTGGAAGGACTCCATGCCCTGCCCCTGTCTCTGAGAGACAACAGATAAAATTCTCCCTCCCACCCTCAATGCCACAGAATGAGGTGGGGCCCATCTAACTAGGTGTAGAAAGAGTTTCTGCTCTTCACAGTCAAGAACCCAGATTTTACATCCATGCAACAGACAATGGATGACAAATGTGTGTAGCTAAAGCTGAGTTAGCTGTGGGGTCTCTAATGCTTAGCTTATGAAAAATATTTACAGCAGAGACATGAATGATTATATATAACTTATGCTACTCAAATACAATAAAACACCAAATCTCAGTGTCTTGACACACAATTTCTCACTTATTTGCTTCTGATATAGGATACATAACTCCTAGGAAAAGCTTCTCTGCCTTCCTGTCTGTCCTTCAAGATATACTCTTCCCACCTGTCAAGTCTTTGTGGTCAGACCATATCATGTGACCTCAAATTCTTCTTCGTGATCTCTGATTTTTTTAATTTCCAAGTAAAGATCTGAATACCAGATGCTGCAGTGTTATTGTTTTGCATTATTTATGATTGCTATTATTACTGTCGGAATTTATAGCAATCATAATCATTAGCCACGAGCCACTTTTACACTCTCAGTCGGCAATCTGTCACTCTTCTTGGTTGAAGGAACTAGAAAGGACATAGGCTTCTACCGAGCACTCAAAGCACCAGGTAGCCTGAGGTAAAGATAATGCTATCTTCTGCCCAGAGTGTTGATGAGGTTTTGAAAATGAGATGGGGGTGGAGAAAAGAAAAAAGAGAGAAAGGGAAGGTTGACTTGGCTCAAAAAGAAATGCACTCATTACCTGACTCATGTAACTGGAACCTCTCTGTATATCATAACCTCTACAATAACAATAAAAGATAACTTAAAATAAATTAATTAAAATGTTAAGAAAAAGAAGAAAGGGGAAGGGAAGGGAATAGTGAAAAGAAGGAAAGGGGGAAGGAAAAGGGAAAAGAAAAAGAGAGTCAAGGGAAGGGGGAAGGGAGAGGTAAGGGAAGAGGAGAAGAAAGGGGAGAGAGGAGGAGGAAAGAACTAACGTAGATCCAACATACTGTCAAACTCTAGAAATCGCAGGATCAAAGAGAGCTGGTCACAGCAAACCCAAGATGCAGGCATTTTAGAAGTTGGTTGTACTCTGAGCAGCAATAAAGGGTGCTTTTGTTCACAAGAAACAATAAAAATAGATGTACCAAAAGGTGGGTATCTTTCCAATGCCAGAAGCAACTCCAATTCCTTGATCCTGCTTTAGCATTCATAAAGCACTACCTGTGCTTGCTCTGTGACTCATACACTAATAAGAGGAAGACCTCGTCTGTTCAAGAACATAACAGCACAATGCCAAAAGCATCCATGTCAAACACAGTAATTAACTTTGCAGGTTAATTTTAATGGTTGTCAATTTATGGACAACATTTTTTAGGAATACAAATTCTCAGATCTTACCTGAATCACTTGCAGTCTTCCTCTCAGTCCCAAGCAAATGAAAACATACAAGTCAATTGTCATCCTTTGGTTGTGATGGTTGTTAAGAAATGTTGTCTTCAGAGTTTGGAGAAGGTAGTGGAAAGATAACAGGGAACCAACTAAGCTCTTTCTGAAGAAGCAGAAGTTTAGGATCCCATCAAACTATCTATTTCTAGAGAGTCACACCAAGTAAAGCTATAATTATAGAGAATTATACCAAAGAAGAAAATTGTAGAAACTGCCTGCGAGACAGAATTAAGTGCCCACCAGCAGGGGCATTGGCAGTGATGGTGGTGGTGGTGGCGGCGGCGGTGGCAGCAGCAAGAGAAGCAGCAGCAGCGGCAACAAAGCCCACAGGCTTTCCACTCACCTTCAGCATGAATTCAAAGACCAAGAACAGAAGCCCACATCCCAGGTAGTTACAGACACATGCAGAGACAACTCACCACATCATGGATGATCTGAAACACCAAGGGAAAGTATGAATATCCCACAAAAGACATCCCCCTTCCTCCCAGAGAACAACATCTAAAAGGAAACCTCCCTCTACATGATCAGAATGCCATTTTTGAGGGATTCAAAGAGCCTTCCAGAGAACCTGGCCAGAAACACTTGCCAGAGCAATGGCACCATTTTTAAGAGGGCAAAGGAATCTGATATCTTCGTACCACCCCTCTCCAGCATAAAACAAAAGACCCACCCAGGGGAGGCAGCTCTACCCCTGAGCTGTGAGCAAGAACAGCTCAGCATTCCAGACATGTTGCAGTTAGCCATTAGCCACTAGCCACACACTTTGGAATAATTACAAAACCAAAAGTCTCTAAGCTCTCACTGAAGAAAAACAGTTGTACAAGATAAGGGCAATTCAGGTTGGGTGAAACCCCATGGATTCTAAGCCCCCTGGAATTAGTCCTTCCTCCCACCCCTGCAAGGCTACTTATTCCAGATATGCCATAGGCCCTCAACTCCCTCCTCTGACTGTAGCCTAAGCTAGGCTGGAAGGAAGCCTGCAAAGACTACAAGTTGTGAGCCAGAGCTTTATTCTGGACATCCAAACAAACTGATTAGAGAAATCATCTGTTCACTTTGAGCAAACAGGAACCTAAGTAACCTGGGGGAATCTAGGTAACAGCCACATGTCCATATCAAGAAGTCCTCTGAATTCAACTACATCTCAACCCTGTGCAGGTAAGCACTATGGATCCCAACCTACAAACACCACAGATGCCTCCTACATGTAAATAAGGAATTCCACCATCCCCAAAAGCCCCCAGTACCACGCAGACTTTAGCCATAAAGAACACTAACCACATCAAAAAAAAAAAATCAAAGACTTCACTAAAAGACTGGATAGAAAACATGAGGAGACACAAAGTCCCCCAAACAAATTGGAGAACCAATTTTGTTCGTCTTAGATCTTGTCTTTTATTTCATTGCTGTTCTGATTAGTCTTAGATATATGGTCTACAATGATTACTAGGCCTATTTCTTAGTTGTGTGCTTACTTAATTCTGATAATACTGTTGATTGTTCAATATTCTATTCCTTTTTAAATTAAAAAAAATTTAATTTTCTTTTTGCTTTATATACATAATTCTTTTTAACTTCTTTCATTGATTTCAGGTCTTAGTTTTCTTCCTTTTCTTTAATTTATTTTCCTTTATTTCTGGTCCTTTTTTCCTTTTTCCTTTTCTTTAGTCCATTGATCCCTAATTGTGTGTGTTGAGTTAGAATTTACACTATTTGTTTTCATTTTGACTCTGTCTAATTGGCTCATCCTGTATCCCTTCAGTTCAGATTATTTTAGCATTTACAACAGATTTGTTCACAGGCTGCAGCGATGTTATATAATCTTCTTTCCTGAACCACAATACCCCTCTACAAATAAAAGAAAAGAAGTATTTAGACAGGGGAACGCCTATCTGTGATGCTGAACCTCTAAAGTCTATACAATTACAGGACTCTGGGTTGGTTTTCGCTGATAAGTATGCTGAATACAAAGTTAGAAAGCCTGCACATGACTATATGATGACAATGACCAAAGATTATTAGAGGAATTATGGAATCCATCAGTAGAAAACTAAGTGAATTCCAAGAGAACGAACTGGAGTCCAAAGAAAAAATAGTCCTTCAGCTAAAGATAAGAGAGAAGACACATAAAATCAAATCAAGAGAGTAAATAAGCCCACATAAGACCTAAAACAAAGTATCAATAAACAGGTGGAATCCATCCAAAATGATCAATTGGAGGCAGAAAAATAAAGTAGAAAGTGTTCACACCAGATTAGACAAAGCAGAAGACAGAGTCTCTGGAATCAAAGACAGATAGATATCATAAGGAACAAATCCAAGAAACAAGAAATGTCCTTAAAAGAGCTTCAGGACTCAATCAGAAGACCTAATTTAAGACTAACGGGTATGGGAGAAAGAAGCAAAAGGGATAGGAAATACATTTAACAGAATTCTAGCAGAGAACTTCCCAAACATCCAACACAACAGGCCCGTTCAGATACAAGAACCCTTTAGAACCTCAAACAGACTAGACCAGAACAGAACATCCCACCACCACATTATAATTCACAAAAGATCAATATAGACTAAGAAAAGGATCCGTAAAACTATCAGAGAGAAAATATCAAGTGTCTATAAAAGAAAACCAATAAGAATTACTGAGGTTTCTTAGCAGAGACCAGGAAAGCAAGGAGAGCCTGGAGTGAGGCATGTGATGCCTTACAGACAAACAACTACCAACCAAGAATTGTTTACCCCACAGAACATTCCTTAATAACTGAGGGACAAATAAAAACCTCCTACAACAAGGAAAAATTAAAACAATTTATGTCCACCAGACCAAAGTATCAAAAGATACTTAAAGATGTACTACATACAGAAAACCCAGCATGAACATGGTATTGGCAGAGAAACAGTTCCTTACCAAAGAACCAGGCAAACACAGTAAGAATTGAAAAGGCGCAGCCCTGAAGAAGGTGGAAAACATGGTAGGAATTATCAAATACTTCTCAATACTCTCAGTGATAATGGACTTAACTCTCCAATTAAATGACATAGAATGACAGTTGGATCATTAAAGCAAGAACCATCTATCTGCTGTCTTCAAGGGATACATCTTGCCCACAAAACAATCATATTCTGAAAGCAAAACACTAGAAAAAAATCTATCAAGTGAACAGCCCCCATAAACTGGCCAGCGTTGCAGTACTAATATCAGATAAAATAGACTTCAAATTACAATTAGTGAGAAGAGACAAAAAAAGGACATAACATACCAATAAATGAATCTTTCCTATAGGAGGATATAACAATTTTAAATATCTATACACCAAGTGCCAGAGCCCAACTTCATCAAACAAATATTACTTAACATAAAAACACACATAGATCTGAACACATTGATTGTTGGTGACTTTAACACATCACTATCAGCTCTGGATAAATCAACCCACCAAAAACTCAACAGAGAAATCTCAGAAGTAAATATCCTCATAGACCAACTAGGCTTAACAGACATGCACAGAATCTTTGACCCAGAAGCCTTAGAATATCTATTCTTCTCAGCAGCACATGGAACATTTACAAAAATAGATCATATTTTAGGCCATAAAGCAAATATGTACACATTCAGAAGTATTGAAATTTTTCCCTGTATTGGGTCAGACCACAAAGGAATAAAATTAAAACTCAGCACCAAAAGCCACCATAGAAAATTCTCTAACTCATGAAGACTCAACAACACCTTGTTGAATTACAAGTGGATCATTGATGAGATCAGAACAGAAAATCAAACATTTATGAAATTTAAGAACAATTAGCATACAAAATAACAGCTCCTCTGGGAGATCGCAAAGGCAGTACTCATGAGTGCCTAGATCAACAAATTGGAGAAATCTCAAATCACCAATTTAATGATGCACCTTAAGTTCCTTGAAAAAGAGGATCAAGCCAAACCCCAAACCAGTAGATGGAAATAAATAATCAAAGTTATATAGGAAATAAATGAATTAGAGGGACCGGGGGTTTGGCCTAGTGCTTGTCTAGCATGCACGAAGACCCAGGCTTGATTCCTCAGTCCCACATACATAGAAAAAATCCAGAAGTGGTGCTGTGGCTCAAGTGGTATAGAGCTCTGACTTTGAGAAAGCCCAAGGACAATGCTCATGCCCTGAGCTGAAGCCCAGGACTGGCAAAAAAAAAAGAAAAAGAAATGAATTAGAGACCAAAAAACCATAGAAAGAATCAACAAACAGCTGGTTCTTTGAAAAATTAATGAAATTTGTGGACCCTTAGAAAATCTGGTCAAAAAAAGTGAACAAACCCAAATAAATAAAATTAGAGATGAGAAAGGGAACATTATTAACAAAACAAGCAAGATCCAGAAATTTTAAGGATATACTTTGCAAGCTTTTATGTTAACAAGTAGGAGAATCTGGAAGAATTCCTACCAAATAGTGGTACAAGGAAACTAAACCAACAAGATTTAACCCATAGACCCATAACAAGTAATGAAATAGAAATGGCAATAAAAGGCCTCCCATCCAAGAAAAGCCCAGAACCAGATAGATTCGCAGCCAAATTCTACGAGGCCTTCAAAGAACTCACTCCAATATTCCCCAAACTCTTCAATGAAATTGGAAGTGAAACTCATTGAATAAACTAATACAACCCTCATCCCGAAGCCAGACAGGGACTCATCAAAAAGAACTATAAATCCAACTCTTTGATGAACTTTGATAGGAAACTTCTCACTGATTTCAACAACTAACCAAAGAAATCATACACTATGATCAAATAGGATTTGGAGGATTAAATCGTGTAAACGGTAATACTGCCCAAAGCTATCCACAAATTCAATGCAAAACCAATCAAAATCCCAATAGCTTTCTTCAATGATATAGAAGAAGCAGCCAAAAATTCATATGGAATAATAGAAGATCCCAAATAGCAAAATCAATCCTCAATAGAAAGAAAAGTGCTAGAGGAATATGAACACCAAACTTCAAACTCTTTTAAAAAGTTGCAATAATTTTGTGGAGGCTGGGAAGACCAAAATCAAGGTGCTGCTAGGTTTTGTATTTGTGAAGGCACTGAGTTTCCTCTCAAAGGAACCACTTCTTAATACCATTTCATTGAGTGATAGGCACCATTATTTGTATATTGAGTAACATAAATTGTCAAATCATACCATCTAGAAAAATGAAAAATATATTTAAAAACTTGTATAAGACTATGTATAGTGCCTTTAAGTACAAATGATTTTCAACATGTGAATGGATTAAATTGTGATAAATTTGTACAACAGAATACTATTCAGTAATGAAAAGAATGCTAGGATCTATAAATAATTAAAATAAATCTCCAATATTTGTCATAAATGAGAGGGATTGGTTTATAAGTGGATATACTCACAGAACTTTATGTTAACACAATGTGGATTTTACCCTCTATAGATTTAAAAATAAATCAAATTTAAAAGAAAAAAAACAGCTTGGTACTAGCACAAGAATAGGCCTGAGGATTAATGGAATGGAAACAAAGACCCAGAAATGAACCCACAGACCTATAGCCACTTAATTTTTGATAACAGAATCAAAAACAAACAAAAAACCGGGACGGGAGAAAAACAGCCTCTTTAAAAACTGATACTGGCAGAATTGGCTATACATATGCAGAAAACTGAAATTAGATGTTTATATATTACCCTGAATTAGAATCAATTCCAAATGAATCAACGACCTCAGTGTAAGACCAGATACCCTGAAAATATTACAGGAAGGGACAGAGAAAACACTAGGGCCTTGACCCAGGTCAAAACTTCCTATGATTCACAATCACAGCAAATTTAAAAAAAAAAAGACTAGATAAATGGTACTACATCAAACAAAAGAGTTTCTGCATGGCAAACAACACAACTAGCAATATAAATGGAAAGCCCACAGAATGGGAAATGATCTTTACTAGTTATATAGACAAGGGTCTCGTATCTAAAATATACTTACAGCTCACCTTCATCCCTCTTCTCCGTTGGTACCCACCCTCCAATATAGGTGGTTTTATATCCATGTGATTCTTTTCTTTCAACATACATTCATTGTGCAAAGGAGTCTCACCACAGGTGCACATATAATGACTTTACCAGCAACCATGAATGATATAGATAACCAAAACCATGTAAAATAAAACTTATATAAAGGGGAGGAGGGTTCTTATAATACATTCTTCTTGGTGTAAAATTTCCCATTTTCCAATTACTGTGTGGTTTCTTTCTCCAGAACACAGCCTCTGGAACAGACCTTTAAAGATAGTACTTCTTCCAGTACTAGTTTGGTCATTCACTTAAACTTGAGCACAGTGATTAGCTTCTTATTAAAAGGAAACAAGATACTAACGGTTTGTGCCACAAGAAATACCACAGTTAACCACACTACCCCTTCGATTGCTTGCAATGAAGGTTCAAAGGCTTCAGCACTTGACATAATGATTGCTACAAAGGTCTGTCATTGTATCTTTAGTATAGGATAGCAGATCCCCAATGGACTGCAGCTCTCATGAAAAAGATTAGTTCAGTTCCTTTAACTTATACAATTCATGTCTGAGATCAAGAGACAACTTCTTGTGGCAGCTCTAAGTGATCCTTTTACATCTAGTAGCAACAGGGCTCATACTGTTGAAAATTAAGAACAGAATTGAGTGTGTGCATTGCTGAATGGCAGCAGTCAAAATCAATCTTGTGAGACTTTTCCATGTGCAAGTGAGGGCTTCAGTGAGAGAGTACAATCCTGACATTTAGAATAGAAACAACTGGTTGAATCTTGAAACCCACATCTAGATGCTTCAAGTCTCTCTGAGTCTCTTGACAGTGGATGTGACTTCCATTGTTCTCTAAAATCCTCTGTAAGTTGAGCCAAAGTTGGCTTCACAGGACTTGACCTGACATCACTTTCACACAAAGCTTTTCTTCCCAATCCTACTTCTCAACCCACTGCCAGCTCTCCTGGGAATGCTCCTAATACTGTTTTCATAGGAATCGCCTTCATCTGAACGTGAGTCTAAGAAATCCTTAGACAACTCCCTCTTTCATGGTGTCCACTCACTCATTCTGGTCCAAAGATTAGAACAATACCTGATTTGGGCTATATTACAAAGCAAGAAACATCCAGATAAAAATAAAACCCATAATAACAGTAACAACACTCAATAAGACAACTTCTATAAACATGGATATCTAGAAAAGAGGAAAAATTAGAAACTTCATATCGATTATTCTTCTCCAAACACTACTAAAGACTGGAGCAGGGAAAAGAGCCATGTAGTTGCATAAATTCTTTCCAGACAGATCTAAAGGCATGGCCATCATACCCAACTCCATGTGGTTCAGGCAGAGGAGAACCAAAGCTCCAGCTTGTACCAGATGAAGGTGTGCAGAGCAAGAGCTTATGGAGGAGAGAGATTATATAAGGAAGGGTGAAGAGGAGACATGACCTGGGAGGATGTGAAGGTGACCTCAGAGGATGAGGAAGTGACCTCAGAGCCTGGAGAACCTCCCACTGCCCTCAGGCGCATGCCTTATCTGGGTTATGGTAATGGGCAGCAGGAACTTCCAGAGAGGGCCACATGCAAGAAAGCAAAGGAAAGGGGCTGTTTTTCCCTGGCAGACCTAACAAGGAGCAATGTTTTATATCTTTGGCCAATCAAAGAAGCATTTATGAAATGTTAATGAACTCAAATATAAAAATATGCCTGCAGCACTAAAAAAATTTTACCCTAACTTTTTTAATAATATTTTTTATTGTAATTAATAAAAGGGTTACATGATATTTGCCAGATAGAGGGTGCATTAATTCACATACATTGATACCCTTTCACATGTCTTGGTACCCATTACCTCCTCCCCCCACCCCCCCACTTGGTTTTCCCCCCTTCCTTATCCAATTTCAAATAACCAAATACAAATAAATCCAATATATCAGATAACAAAGTGAGATACTGTAACAATATGAGATACTCAAGGGACAGCAAAAGAGATGAGAGATAACATAGTACATTAAGGACAACAATCATTCGTTATATGGCTTTTGTTTCAATATCCTGGAGGTCCTTTCAATTAGCTTCATACTATATGGCCTTATGTATCAAGGTTTTGCTCTATTGCAGATCTCTGCTAGTAGAGCCCAAGGTTTCTACTGATTATGACAAATGAGGGAAACCATTGAGTTACCCTAACTTTTAAATCTGTTCTAGTGTATGGCTTTATGGCTAAATTCACCATGTGGGACAATATTCAAGAACAGCTTTGTGTGCCAATTATTGAAGCTCCCACAATCTCCCCTCCACACCACTCTTCTGATCCTTTAGTTATCACTGTTACCCACATTCCAGTTGACTTTATAAAACATTCATATATGAAAACATATGGTATTTGTGTGTCTGATTTCTTTCATTTAATGTCCTATAGTTCCATCATTTTGTTCCTAATGATAGAATCTCACACTTTTTCATGGCTGAATAATCTTCTGTAGCAGATATTTATCATGTTTTCTTCACTGATGGGCATCTAGATTGGTTGCAAATCTCACCTACTGTGAATAATGCAGCAAAAGCAGGGGTGTATGGGTTTCTCTTAGAAATGATGCTAGCAATTCTTTGCATGTACACCCAGGACTTGAATAGCTGGGTAACACAGATGCCAACACAAGTATTGAAAAAACAAGTTCAGTAACTTATTGTGTAGGTTATAGATCGCTAGAAGAGACAACTTTGAAGGGTCCAAACACAAAATGATGATAAGGAGATGGAAACATTTCATTGTCCTAACCTAATCAGCACATATGTGAACTTGTGTTGAAATATCACACTGAAGATCATAAATGTGTGCAATTTCACAGGTAAATCCAAAACTTTAAGTGATATGGAAATTTTTATAACCTCAATTTGATCAGTACATACTGTCCTTTTACATTATATTATCATATTATACCCTATATACTTGAACAGTTGAAATAATAATTTAGAGGAACTTGTCTATTTTTCTTGAGAATATTCTGAAAGTTAAAGAGCACAGTTTATACTTAATAAAGAATACCTTTTCCTACTAAATTACTTGATGGGATTCTGAATAAAAGTCACCCCTTGATCAAGAAACACTGAGCTGAAATGACTTATCAGTGTTAATGGAAGAAAAGTGGTATGTTAGGGCAGAGGAAAAAAAATAAAAACCAACTATTTAAATAGAATTCAACTAAATTTAATTCCATGTATACTAAAAATTCAGAAAGTACATTTTCAGAGATATTTGATGCCACATAAATTATTTTTATACTTGAGCATCATAAAACTGACCCAAAAGTCCCTAATATTTGAATAGTTATATTTACTTTCAAAGACACAAAGTCACAAGCATGCTGTCCACTCTCTCAGCCGCTCCCCTCCCCCTCCTTTGCAGTACATCACCCTGGGCTCTGGTGCACCTGCTGGCTCACAAGGAACCATGTAGCAAAGGAGAGGGTAAACATGGTAGCTGGGAGAGTGCTTGGTACCCTTGTAGGGCACAGTCCAGGCAATTGACAATTCCAGACAGTTCACACATTCAAAACATTGCTTTTCACAGTGTTTTTTTTTGTTGTTTTTAACAAAGCACATTAACAAAATAAGCTATTTCTCCTGGACGTTAGATGAAAAAAAAAAAAAAAAGAATCATCATGCCCTAAATGTCACTGGGTGTAAGGGGCAAGCCTTCATGTATATCTCACAGGACTGCATAACATAGCTAAACATTGCAAAACTTATTCTATATATGATAGTATTGGTACCTTGCTTTTCAGTATTTGAAGTTCTTGAAGTTCAAGTTAAGACACACTGGATTTATAAACTAACATGTTGAATCGAAACACCTTTGTACAACGACAAAGAGAAAATAAAAATCAAAGATTTTTTAATCCCTGATTTTACCTCTTGTGCTTCTCCACTACAATACTGTCACCCTAACATTTTATAACTACACAGTGAGTAAAAGCAAACATCCATGGAAGTGACTCATTTCTATGCAGCTATTCAGTGGATCTTCTTGGTATGTCCATCACCTTCCAAATCCACCTGTCGCAGTTTTCCACCTAGCTGTGCACTGAAGCAGAACATCTTCCACAAACAGCATAAACTGATTTTCTTTGTCCACTAGCAGAGTTACTCAATGAGAGGCAACAGGAAATTGCAAGGCAGAAGAGGAAGGTAATGTTTATAGTTTGGCTCCCTTCTGCTCTGTCGCTGGCTGACAATAGCTGTTTTCCTCTCCAGGAATTGAGAAGTGTAGGCAGGAAGTAAAGGACCCAGCTTCCTGTCATAAGGCACTTGCTAACACTTTGAGAACCACAGTGCTCTGTGGTTTCTTATAAATACGTCCTTCCCTTTCCTCTTGTTAGTAGTGGAAGTGGCTCTGCTATTGCTAGCCCTGGGGTATGTAATGGTATTTCACACTGAATGATAGTTCGATCTGCCAGGGAACTCTCCAATAGAGAGGTAGCATCAGGATTGGAATTCAGATCTGTGTTCTTACGGAACCACACTATATCTACATGGATCCTTTAGCATTCTTTAGGTGCCTGCCTATCCTGACAGAGTTTAAGAGATACATTTTTAAATTAATTTTACAGAATAGTAGGTTTCATAATGACATTTTCATATTTACATGTTGTGCTCTTTCTACGAATTCCCTTCCCAATTGACTTCCCTCTTTCATGCATTTTTTAAAATTTAGCTTCTTCATCAGAGAAAACACATGTATCTGTCTTTCTGCTCTGGCTTATTTCATTCAACATGATGGTCTCCTTTTACAGCCATTCATGGGCAATCAACACAATTTCATTCTCCTTTATGGCTAAGTAATACTCCATTATGTCTGTATGCTATATTTTGCTTACCTATCCATCTGTAGATGGGATCCTAAGCAGATTCCATTTCTTCACTCTTATGGACTGTTAAAATAAGATGGATGTGCAGGTACATCTACCATATGTTGACTTTGAATCCTGTAGTGCATATACCCAGGCGTTACATTAGTTCTACCATAGTTTCCCTTTTTATTTTTTTTAAAAACCTCCAGACTCACTTCCATAGTGACTTGGCTAATTTATGCTCCCATCGTTTGTATATAAAAATTCCTTTTCCCCTGCATCCCCTTGACTCTTTAAGATAAAGTTAATTTTTCAACTCTAACAACTAACAGATGGTCTCACCATTTAACCTATATAGTAAGGCCTAACTTGCATTTAAGTGATCGTAGCTGTCCATTAATGAAGGCTTGCTATTCTGATCGTCATGGATACATACCATAGTTTTATAGGTCTCTTGTCCTCCAGCACTAGGGATTACTTACTGTATCGCTACTGAGGGACAGTGGAATATATCAACCCTACATTACACCTCTTTGATACTAAAGGCAGTTACAATGCAATACATAGAGGAAGGGCTGTTTCTATACTCTTGTTTTCCACCTCAACAGCAAATATTCATTTCACTTTGCTGGAGGCAAACCTTGTCTACTCAGAGACAAAGGAACCTTCACATGAGTCCTTAATTACCACTCATTTGCCTATGTATAAACCTCCTAGAAGCCTTCCCATCACTTCTCTAAAACCTACCATTCTTAGTTGAAGATGCCAAGAGTTTCCAATCACTGGTCTGAATTACTTTCCTTTGTGGTTTCTTACAAGTGATTGCATCATATTCATGAATAATCTGATTATTTTTCGCTTATTATTCTGTTTACCTACAAGAGCTTTTCCTATCAGTTTAAGAGCACTGAAAAATTATGTTTCAACTCCAAGACCATTCAAATAAAATGACTAAAGGTTCTAGCTAGCACAGATAGCCCTGTGTGGCTACTAGAATCCCAGAGCCATATCAAGTATTGCTAAGGATGTTGAGGATTCTCCTGTGGAGAATGCATGCTATCCATTCTTCTGAATGTCACCCCCAAGCTTCCCTTTAACTACTGCCTTCTTCCTTGCAGTCTATACTTGCAATGTCTTGTCTCTGTAGTCTTCACTGCTTACCCATACTTGGATACTGGCCACCAAGTACTTCCTAACACAGCTTGTTGTGTCTTGAGCTTCAGTTCCACTTTTACACTTAGAAGTATTTACAAGGATTTTCTCATTTGCAAACACCATCACTGCTAATCCCAGACTCATCATCTAAAAAATTACTACCCTGTTGTTATTGAACTTGATCTAGCCAAAGATTCAATGGTGATGGATTAATTTGTTCTCCCCTCATGACTGCTTTGTGATATTATATTCTCCATAGTTACATTCTTCCCTTTAATAAAAAAAGAAAGATCAGTACACTTGTAAGGCATAAACCAAAAAAACATAAAAATCCACTTAGTAAAAAATAAAAATACAGTCCATGAGTCCTTTCATTAAATGGATGTTACTGCAGCTGTGTGCAACAAATATTTATGGATGTTTGAGCTGCTCAGCACAGTGCTAGGTTTTAGGGAAACTGGCAATGAAACAGTCAGATTCCTGCACCTATAGGGCAGGTAATTCAGCAAAGACATTCATTGAAAAATAAGGCTGAAAAAGACCTTGGAAATCATCATAAAAGCTTCTCATTTTACCACTGGAACCCACAGGTAGGAAATGACTTGCCGTATTGACCAAACACACATGTAGGTGTTCATTAGGAAGAGATTAATCTCATCTTTGATGATGTATTATTGTATTCCTGACGCCTCCAAGTATTCCAAGGGACAAAGTGCTCTCTCTAGAACACTTCCATGTGCTTTCTGTTCCAAGTCACACAAATGGAAACACAGTAGCAGTGGCACAGTGACAGCAGTAAAGGTAGTGATAAGTAGAGCCATGTAGCTGAGAGTCATCATATCTTCCTTTTAAAGGTAGATGAGGAAATGAAAGTTTCCAGAAGTGGAGGAATTTGCTAAGCTCCTGCAAATGTAACAATTCTGAAACTTGGCACTCAAACCTACTTAAGTTCTTCTAATGAATTTTTTAAAAAATTAAAAAACCAATATCCTGCCAAACACCAGAGGCTCATGCCTGCAATCCTTGCTACTCAAGAGGCTGAGATCTGAAGATCACAGTTCAAAACCAGCCAAGGAAAGTAAGTCTACGAGACTCCAGTTAACCACCAGAAAACTGAAAGTAGCACTGAGGCTCAAAGTGGCAGAGTGCTAGACTTGAGTGCAAAAGCTCAGGGACAGCATCTAGGCTCTGAGTTCAAGCCCTATGACCAACAAAAACAACAACAAAAATTTGATCTCTACACTGACAGTACATAGACCATATGGTGATGGATAGTTTCTCATGGCATCTGATCAAGATACCAAAAAATGGATACCACAATTGAAAGCACAGTAAGAAACTTCATCAGAAACACTCAAACCGTTTAGAGAGTTGAAGATCATAGTATCTTCGAAAGACAAAGGCCTCATATCTAAAATATATCAACAGCTCAAAAACATAAACCTTTCCAAAACAAATCTTCAAAGAAACAACCATCCCATCAAAAGATGGGCCAAAGACTTAAAGAGAGACTTCTCTGAAGAAGAAATAAGAATGGCCTATAGACACATCTCTGGCAATAAAAGAAATGCAAATCAAAACAACTCTGAGATTCCACCTCACTCCAGTTAGAATGGCCATGATCAAGAAATCTAATAACAACTGATGCTAGTAGGGATGTGGCCAGGAGAGATCACTACTACACTGTTGGTGGGAACATAAATTTGTTCAACCACTATGGAAAGCAGTGTGGCTGTTCCTCAAAAGACTAAACATAGAGCTCCCCTATGACCCAGCAATTCCACTACTTGGCATTTACACAATCGTCCAGAAACAAGGACATACTAAATCCACTAGCACAACGATGTATGTTCATTGCAGCACTATTTACCATAGCAAAGATATGGAACCAACCCAGATGCCCCTCAGTAGATGGGGTATTTATACACAATGGAATTCTAGGCTGTCATCAGAAAGAACAACATTGCCTCATTTGTAAGGAAATGGAAAGACTTGGACAAAAATCCTATTAAGTGAAGTAAGCCAGACTCAAAGGAACATAGGCTCAATGCTTTCCCTCATTTGTAATAATTAGTACACATCTAGAACCCTCCTAGGTCAAACTCTAGATATATAAGGCCATATAGGATGAGGCCAAATTAATGGACCTCCAGAACATGGAAACAAGAGCTTAATTATGAGTGACTATTGTTCTTAATGTACTATGTTTTCTTCTCTTCTCTTGTGTTACCCTTCCATTAATCTCATATTGTTATAGTATCGGACTTTGTTACCTGGTATATATATAAATATATACATATGTTAATTTGAAATAGGAGGGGGAAACAAGATGAGGAGAGGAAAACGGGGACAAGAACATGAGAAGGGGTATCAATGTGTGAGAAGTAATGTACCTTCTATCTGGAGAATATAACTGTAACCCCTCTATGCATTAAAATAAAATTTAAAAAGAATCTTGGTATCTTTACAGTTGTCAGAGTACCTTGAGCCTTGATAGGTGATTTGGACACTCATTTTATTTTTGTATTTGATTCTCCTTGAATATTTCCTCTTTAATAATCTCATTCTTTCTGAGAGCTTTGTGAATTACAATGGATCAGATATTGACCATTGTTACAGATTGACTCCTAACTTCTTGCTTCTTAAATGCCTGTAAGAAACCCGTCTGGAATACTTTTTATTCAATGTTCATTAAAAATCAACTTAATTATTCCCTGTGTTTTTACTTACTCTGGCACTCTCTCAGCTCAGATCAAACCTTCAAGTTTTTATTATAGATGGATAGGACTTTTCATGCATTTTTAAGATATATTGGTTAAAGTTATGAAAGATTAATTTAACCAATAATTACTGAGTACAGACCATATTCCAGGTATTCTTCTAGACTACAAGTGTATGGATGCCACATGCAATAAACCAATGAGTACCTATGTACAAACAAATGAGTACATATGGTGTCTGGTGCTAAGTGCATAAAGAAAAATAAAGTAAGGAAAGGAGAAATACCAGTGATGGCAAGCTGTTTACCTGTATCCACGTTCTCCTCTCCATTCTGGGTACTTGGAAAAATAGTATCAAATAATCTTCCTAATTAGATTTAGCCACATGATTTGATTCTAAAGTGGATGGCAATTAGAAGTAGAATGTGCCATTTTTAGGCCAAACCTCCTTTACACAACTCAGTAAAATTTGTATGGTTGTTATAGGTTTCTGATCAATAAACAGCTCCCTATAGAGAACCTATAAAGCCAGGGTTAGTGGTACATAATTGTTTTTTGGTATATTTGTTTTTATTTGTTGGCAGCGGGCTTGAACTCAGGGCCTGGCCTCTGTCCCTGATTTCTTTTGCTCAAGGTTGGCACTCTACCACTTTGAGCCAAAGTGTTACTTGAAGTTTTCTGAGTAGTTTATTAGAAACAAGAATCTCATAGACTTTCCTGCCAAGGCTAGCTTCAAACCTCAATCTTCAGACCTCAGCTCCCTGAGTAGCTAGAATTACAGGTTTGAGGCACTGGTGCTCATCACAGTGGTACCTAATTTTAACCTCTGCTCACAAAGTGAAGGCATGAAGACTTTAGTCCAAGATCAAATGGGTCAACAGTGCAAGAGACTAACTGAAAAAGGCCGAAGGACTGAGGATGTGGTTCAAGTTGTAAAGCAGTTGCCCACAAGTTCAAGGCAAGGCCTAAAATCATAGTACCACCAAAAAAAGCTGTCCTAGATTTACTAATTGAACTTAACATAGATGTGTGTTACATTTTTGGACATTTTTACACATTTATATGCAATGTATGATAATTTTACATATTACATTAACATATTTAAAATATTTATCCATCCTTGCATTCTTAGAACAACTCCACTTGCTTACTGTAGCAGAAGCCCCTACTGGCACCAAAATATATTTATTCTCATCCACATATATGGTAATAAATTTGAAGCTAGGAATGTGGCAGTTGAGGTATAGATATTAGAGAGCTGGCAAGTTTTTAACACCTTGATCTTGAGTTAGAGGAGCCTTGTTTGTAGCATTTGCCCATGTCAAGACACCAATAAAATGATATCACTAAACACAGAATTAGAGATTTTCCCAGCAAGCTACTCGTCTCACATCACATTTTCCGATTAGATATGATCATGTGACTTTTTTCCATATATTTTTATTGTAATTAATAGAAGGGTTACATTATATTCACCAGATAGAAGGTGCATGATACAATGCACCTTCACATACAATGATACCCTTTCTCATGTCTTGGTCCCCATTTCCCTCCCCCACCCCCACCCCTCATCTTGTTTTTCTCCCCTTCCCTACCCAATTTCAAATAAGCAATTAAGCATATATGAAATATATCAGATAACAAGGTGAAATACTGTAACAATATGAAATAACCAAGGAACAGCAAAAGAGATGAGAGATAACATAGTACATTAAGGACAACAATCACTCGTTATATGGCTTTTGTTTCTATATCCTGGAGGTCCTTTCATTTAGCGTCATTCTATATGGCCTTATGTGTCTAGGTTTTGTTCTATTGTAAATCTCTGCTAGAAAAGCCCAAGGTTTCTACTGATTATGACAAATGAGGGAAACCATTGAGACTAACTTTTTACCAGGAAAATGTAAAAAACACTGAATTGTGCATATTCTTTTTCTTTAGGATAATAGTAAAATAAAATCGATTTTATTCTTCTTTGCCACTAGAGTCTTCAGGGACCCAAAAGTAATCTGATTTTTAAGCAGTATTAAACTTGGTGAGTTTTAGACCAGGAAAGTAGAGTAAGCTTGATTTAATCTCAGAAGATGCCTGCTAAGCCTGGAATCTTTATATACAAGTTATAAATAATTTAAAACATTTCATTCTCTAGTTTAACTGAAAAGGTAATGTTTGGCTCTGGATATTTAAGTTCACAAAATCCTTAAAAAGTACAATGCCTTCTTCCATTTCCATAACTATAGATATACCAATAAATCAAGACTTACATATTTTTTCTCTCTTGAACCTATCCATTGCCACCTAGATTGAGAAATTACCCTGATTTCACTCAATTTCTTCTACAGTGTTTCTGCCTGCAAGATTATTGTGATATTGTGATTATCTTAAAGTTAATTCTTTCTCCATTTTAATCTCTATTTTAGCCTTTATATCACACCTTGGTACCATATGCATATGATGCTGCTAGTATTTGAACATTTGCTTTCATTTTCTGAATTCTTAGTCTAGTGTCAAATCCAAGGTCATCAAATGATTGGTAAATCTTAAGTTACCTAAATATCTAATTCATGCTTATTTACTAATATTCTCTAAAGATAAGAGAATGTTTTAGCTCCACCTCCTATTCCCCTACTAATTGTCAATCTAAATTAAACAGAGAGAGGGACTTGCCAAAGGAAATGGTGTTTATTTAGAAATGGAAGAGGACTCCAGTGGGAATTCACATACCATAGTTATCTATCATATTCCAAGAAGTTGAGGCGGGGGGAATTCTTTTTTTTTATTTTATTGTCATGGTAATGTAAAGAGGGGTTACAGTTACATTCCTCAGGTAGTGAGTATATAACTTCTTAAACACTAATACCCCTTCTCATGTTGGGGGGAATTCTTTATGACAAAAAATGAAGAGAGTTAAATCAGATGCCTTGGAACAATCTTTGACCACAATGATTAATAAAAAGAGTGGCATCAGTCATAGGTTGAGCACACCATCACAGGCAGATGTCCTTAACACAAATATTTTTCTTTTGTGTAAGTTTACAATGGACTCCACACAATTTTGTGATTCTGACAGTCTTTTGTCACAGTTATTATTAGTAAACCATACCTAAGAATCCCTCGTGCAGAGCCTCCTGATTTTTCTTTACATATTTTTAGCATTAACACAGATGACTCCATTTTTATTCCAATAGTTTTCACCTTACTTTTACGATCTCCTCAAACACCTCTGTCTCTCTATATCCTTGTCCTAAATCGGCTGTTTTCCTGGGCCATGAAATCATCCATAAACATTTTGTGATATTATTTTGTCAGTTGTGGAGCTTGAACTCAGGGCCTGGATCCCTGAGCTTTTTTGCCTAAGGTTACTTCTCTACCACTTTGAGCCATAGTGCCATAAACATTTCAGCTAGCAGTTATTTCAGCTTCGTCTGGAATGCTGTGATATGTTCTGTTTCGGTTCCAACAGTTTTTAGTGCTTTACTTTGTGCTTTTTCTCTTGATGCGTAACTTCTAGTTTTGTACAACTGCATTCAATCCTCTTAGAGCTCACTCCCCATGATACTGTGCCTATAGTAAGTGCTCAGTAATTGGGTAATTAACCTGTGACTTTCTTTTTCTTTAAGTAGGGCAAAACATCTTCACTGTGACAATCCCCAAACAGCACTGTGATTTGCTCTACTTAGACAAGAGTCTGCCTAAGAAATTGATTCAGGACATGTATTCATAAATTTCAAATTTTATAACTCTGGTGCCTCTTTAGAACATTAAAGATAATCAAGGGCTAATGTTCAATTTGGTTATTTAGCATAGCACATTAGTGAGTTTTTAGATATGTGAATGACAGCTATTATTGAAAGAATTGTTTAACCTAAGGCTAAATTTTAGTGGATCTCAGTCACTCGAAACATTTCTGCATTAACTTTTACTAGCAGAGTAAAATTTTTTTCAGTCCTCTAATGTATCTTGTAGATCACTATACTTGGTCCACTCTTTCTATCTCTTTCCAAATAAACCAATTCTTCCCTGAGCTCATCTCTTCCTTGCAATATCTTGCTAGTAACAGTGAGTAACAACCAATATGCATTCCTAGTTTGCTGTTTTCCAGCTTTCCAACCTGGAGCTATCAGCTCAATAATATGACTGATTTCAAAGTTTTGGGGGTTTCATGGTTTTACTAAAAAATATCCTCCAGGATATTAAAACAAAAGCCATACAATGAATGATTGTTGTCCGTAATGTACTATGTTATCTCTCATCTCTTTTGCTGTCCCTTGGTTATCTCATATTGTTACAGTATCTCACTTTGTTATCTGATATATTGGATTTATTTGTATTTGGTTATTTGAAATTGGATAGGGAAGGGGGAAAAACCAAGATGGGGCAGGGGTTGGAGGGGAGGGTAATGGGCCAAGACATGTGAAAAGTATCAATATATGTGAATTAATGCACCTTCTATCTGGCAAATATCATGTAACCCTTTTATTAATTACAATAAAAAATATTATCACCGAAAAATATGCACCTCCAGTTTTTCTACTTGTAACATCAATTTCTTACCACTCCACTGCTAAGCTGGTTATTTGAGACTAAAACAGAATACTATTTAAATAATATACAAATTAGCACCTCATAATCAACACTGTTGCTTGCTATGGTTTCAGTGCCCCCAAAATGTTCACATGTTAAAATTTTAGTCCCTAAACTCATTATAAGATCAGGCACTGTGGTTCACTGACACCTGGAGGATCAAGGTTCAAAACTAGCCCAGGGAAAAAAAGTCTGTGAAACTCTATCTCCACTTAACCAGCAAAATGTGGGGCTTGTATTATGTTTCAAGTGGTACAGCACCAGCCTTGAGCAATACAGTCAAGCAAAAATGTGAGGACTTGTGTTCAAGCCTTGGTGCCAGTATACACATAACACACACACACACACACACACACACACACACACACACACACACACACACGATTAAGTGAGATAATAAAAGTGAGACCTTCAAGATGGTAGTATGGGTTTAATAAGAAGAAAAGTAGAGACTGGGGCTCATATGCTTACTTTATCTACCAAGCAGTAGTACCCTCCAAAATGTTACAATACAGCAAGAACTTTACCAGATACTACATTATGCCCTTGGATTTTCCAGCCTCCAGAAACCAAATAACCTTCTATACTTGGTATGATTTTGAGTCTTGAGCATTTTGTTGCAGTAACAGAAAATGGACTGACACTACCTTAACATACAAATTTCCAAACTTATTGATAAAAGTCTGTTTGCCACACCATTTGTCGCCCAGAGAGAATTCTATGACAGGAAGTCATTCTGAGCTCAGCTAAAAGAGGCTATACCATCTTCTACATGACTTGCATGGCTTCCAAGATTTCCCTCAGATTGTTATACCTTGGAATCAAGTGAATAAAATACAAAGACTTGTGTGGAGAGGTTTATGAATCAAGCCTGAAAAATTATACCTATAATTTTCCTCTGTATAGTCTATCAGTCAGAACACTTATTAGCTGCCCATAAAAGAATTGCTGCCAAGGATTAAAAATGCAGTCTGACATGTTTCAAGAGGAAGAGAAGCCAAATTCACAGAATCTATCACTTTTGACATTGATATGGTGACTCATAGACTTGTAATAAAATTTATAACTTAGTGACTTAAGAAGTAACATTTTTTATTGTAAGGAAGTGTACAGCCTTTGACGTCAGATCTAAGTTTAAATCTAAGCTCAGCCACTCATTGTGATGTGGATTGACCTTGATTTGATTTGATTAACTTCTCTGAAATTTGAACTCCTCATTCATAGAACAGAGTGGCCAGCCCTACTTTATAGGAGTGTGATGACGAAGGGATGCATGTATTTAAGGATTTGACTGTGTGGGAATGATCCCAAAATACAAGTTACTATTTATAACAGAATTGCTGAAACGACTTTATGAGTCATAAGTATGACTTAAATACAGGCTTTACCTTCATTATGGGAGTAAAATCTTTCACCAATGATATTTGTGACACTTCCATTTAACAGAAATTCCTTCCTACCATGAAGACATGATGACTAACCCCAAAATTAATGTATGAGACTTAGGAAAAAACAATAGATATAAGTAGATGTGTGGCTCAAGTGTAAAGCACCATCCTTGAGCACAAATAAGCCGAGGTCCAGAGATCAAGCTCCAATATTGGGAAAAAAAAAACCTCAAAGAAAGATGAATTTTGCATCACAAATGTTCAAAAATGGAAGACTTAATAATTTCCATGAAGATATTTGCATATGGGACCAGGAGTTTGGCCTAGTGGTAGAGTGCTTGCCTAGCATGCACAAAGACCCGGTTTCAATTCCTCAGTACCACATACATAGAAAAATGCCGGGCTCAAGTGGTAGAGCTCTAGCCTTGAGAATGTCTAATGACAGTGCTCGGACCCAGAGCTCAAGCCCCACACTGGCAAAAAAAAATATTTATTATATTTGCATAAAGGTCAGACTTTATAACTCTCTGGTGCTGTAATGGAGCTCGCTGGTATGGATTTGCTTGTCTCAAGACAAGATTATTTTTAGGGCCTAAATGTAAAATATTTTCTGTCTTCCATTTGCAAATAGAAAATTGCTGCCTATGAGCAAGAACAGGCCCCAGACACTGCATAGTATGGTCAAAGTTTCAGGAGTTTTCATAAATCTCAACCAAAGGTTCATAGCACAAGCCAATCTATAACCACACCTGCCTAGGAATGCACACTCACTCTGTGGTCAAACATTAAGCCAGCAATGTCTTTATTCTTCACTTGGCCATATTTTAGCCAAATTCTGCATTTGTTTATACATATATTTCTAAAATCAAAACTCAATAAACCAGTCAGGCACCTGTGGCTCATGCCTGTAATCCTAGCTACACAAGAGGCTGAGATCTGAGGATCGCAGTTTGACACCAGTCCAGACAAAAAAGTCCATGAGACTCCTTTCTCCAATAAACTACTCAGAAATGATGCTGTGACTCAAATGATAGAGTGCTAGCCTTGAGCTCAGGGACAGTGACCAGACCATAAGTTCAAGCCCCAGGACCAGAAAGAAAAAAAAAATTTTTAAACCCTCAATAAACCCAGAAAAAAAAAATCTTGGCCTTTCCCAACTTATCAAATGAAATGTACTGTGAATAGTGTCTGTGTGTATATGAGGTAGAGCACTAGCCTTGAAGGAAAAAAAGCTTAGAGATGAAGAAAGGGGCGGGGAGAAAAGAAGCGGAAAAATGAGGGGAAGAGTAAAAAGGGAGAGAAGGAGGGGGAAGAGTGGGGAAGGGAGGAGAGAAGAGGAGGCCACTCCAGGTTAATAAATCCTAAGTAGACTCCTTTGAAATGTGGTCTTAATTCCATTTGCTATGTGAGGATTTACTCAAAATTTGAGGAAGAGCATTCTCCATCACTTATTGTTCCCCCACATTTTGTTTCTAATCTTCAAGCTACTGGGCAGAAGCAGAAACTGTGGAGGGCACTCAGGTATGAGAGAAGAAGAAAATATGATAGCCTTTGCTTTCTCTCTGTGCGTCCAGGAGGTTGTTTGATGAACCATCGTCATGTTTTTCCCCACATCCTGCCTCCTCATTGCTCCAGAAATCACAGTGGAAGGCCAATTCATTATAATCTACTAACAAGAGTTATCTTTGGCATGGGCCGAGAGTTTGGCCTAGTGGTAGAATGCTTGCCTTGCATGCACGAAGACCCGGGTTCGATTCCTTGGTACCACATACACAGAAAAAAGTTGGAAGTGGTGCTGAGGCTCAAGTGGTAGAGCTCTAGCCTTGAGGAAGTCCAAGGACAGTGCTCAGGCCCTGAGCTCACGCCCAGGACAGGCAAAAATAAAAAATAAAAATAAATAAAAGAATTATCTTTAGCATAATCTTAAAATATCAAATGGTAGCTTATCATGTTAGAAGCTGACATCAAGGCAATGTGTCAGCTGGAGTTGGAAATTATTCTAAGCAAGAAGTTAGTGGTTACTTGGCATTTACCCAACCGTCCAGAAACAAGGGCATACTAAATCCACTAGCACAATGATGTTCATTGCAGCACTATTTACCATAGCAAAGATATGGAACCAACCCAGATGTCCCTCAGTTGATGAGTGGATCAACAAGATGTGGTATTTATACACAATGGAATTCTATGCTGCTGTCAGAAAGAATGACATCACCCCATTTGTAAGGAAATGGAAAGACTTAGAAAAAATCATATTAAGTGAAGTAAGCCAAACTCAAAGGAACATAGGCCCAATAGTCTCCCTCATTTGTCATAATCAGTAGAAACCTTGGGCTCTCCTAGCAGAGATTTACAATAGAACAAAATCTAAAGACATTAGGCCAAATAGTATGACACTAAATGTAAGGACCTCCAGGAGAAGGAAACAAAAGCCATATAATGAGTGATTGTTGTCCTTAATGTACTGTGTTATCTCTCATCTCTTTTGCCTTCCTTGGCTATTTCATATTGTTACAATATTTCACCTTGTTATCTGATATATTTATATGTGCTTAATTGCTTATTTGAAATTGGATAGGGAAGGGGGAAATCAAGATAAGCAGGGGAAGGATGGGAGGGAAATGGGGACCATGTCATGAGAAAGGGTATCAATGTTTGTGAAGTTATGCACCTTCTATCTGGTGAATATAATGTAACCCTTCTATTAATCACAATAAAAAATTATTTAATTAAAAAAAGAAGTTAGTGGGAATTTATTCTGGTTATATTAGGTAGGACAACTGGACACAGAGTGAGATGAGCCCAGCCTGGTGCCACTCATGTGAACAAGGCTTAGTTTAATTTTTCATTAGAAATACCATACCTTATTTAGTAAACTTCACAGCCATCCACAATTTGAGACCTCTGCTGTCTCAATGGTTTCTCAGTCCTTATAATCATTCTTCTGTAGATTAAACTAAGCTCTACTATGTCAAATTTTTATCACTTCTACTGCTATTAGGCATTCGGTTTTATGACAACATCTCCTACTGTCTGGCCAGTCTACAGAACTTCTGCCTTCTCCATGATTCCAGTGCGTGCCTACCATCACATTCTATATCTGTATACTGTGTCTTCTGGGCTCTACCACGAGAACTGTCAACTGTTGAGTTTTATAACCTTAAGTGACACAGCGACTGTTCCATGCCCACTTGTCTGAAACTTTTGACCCTCTCCTTCAACCATCTCAATCTTAATTTCTATCATCACTAAGCAACTCAACTCAATTTTCTTCCTATTCCTAATTTCATTTAGGAATTCAAAAGGTAAGACAGAGAAATAAAATCAAGTTGCTTTAGAAGATAACTGCCTAGAATAGTTAAGATGTATACAGTTTAAACAAATTTTGGTGTCTACTTCAACTTAATATTGCTTGTCTCTGTAACTACAATTTGAGAGGGATGCCAATAATGCAAATTAAATCTAATATGAACAACCTGGGAAAGAATTTTCAAGTCCTCCAAGAGCAATAATATAGCTATCTTGCAAATTTAACCAAATGAATTGTTTTTATTGAGAAATTGTCATTATTTATTGATGTCACAATGATAGCCTCATAGAATTCCATCTGCTGTTCAAAGGATAATTACCTCTCAATGATCAGAGACTTTATAGATATGTATGTAGCTAATGTCAAGAAGTTGACCGTCAAGACTGAGACAATTGTGTAACACCATATTTCACTGTGCAAAATTCAATAAAACAAATATCTGTGCCTATCCTGAAGCGAAACTGGAATAATTTACTTCCTTGTATCCATTTGATCTGGTATGGACAGACGTGATTTCATTATCAAGATAGGCCGGCTCCATTCTAATATTTGGTCACATACCGATAAATGAATTTCATTTTGAACCTTCAGCTAGCAAACACCAATATATACAGAGTAATTCTACCACCTATGGAGAATATTCAAAAATTATGGATGTTTGATTCTGTTTCAATCAAGGAGAGAAGCAGATTTTCATAGGAATGTACTGCTTAGGTCAATGAATTAACCTAACAATCCACATCACTTAGACATCCTAGACACCACTTTGAGGATGGCAGGTTAAGAGAAACGTAGAACTAAATGGCTTCATCTTCTAGGACCACAAACACTTTGGTTACTTTCAAGTCATCCTGTAGGATCAATTTCATGGAAAAGAAGGCCATTTGATGACTGATCTTGCTCTCTCAAGGGAAATAGTACTTGGATCTTAATTAAAATGTTTTATCTCCACCTCTAAAATATAAAACCATATTTACTAGTATCCATCCAGTTTTCAAATTTTAAAAATGCAAGTTCTATTTTGCTGTGAAAGCTGGAATCCAGCTGTCTGCATTGTGAATCAGAAGACATTTGTGTTTAGTCTTACAGATTCTGGAATCATTAGTGTTGGAGTTTGACCACTCATGTCCACATTAGTCTCTGGAAAAGGCTTTGTCAGAGACTCAAGGTGGGTTAAGAGGAAGCAGAAACGGAGGGAGGGGGACATTTTGAGGAAACAAAATAAAATAGATATTTTTTAATTGGTTCACTGAGGGACTCTGAAAATATGAACTCCAGGAAGGCGAAGGAGAAGCTTTCAAAGCACTGTCCGTTCCCAAATTACTTTTCTCTCCCTTAAAGCTTCAAGAAAATGAATTTCCTATTTCTGGCAAGATCCGAGTGAATTCTATTTGGGGTTGGTTTGCAACACTTAAATTGCTTCAGGGCTAGCTATGATTGGAATTCTGTTTTCTCAGTGGTATTACAATAAAACTTCCATCCCCGTAAAGTAGTAATTATTGAGAAGCCTGAAAGTCAGCTCCATGGTGGGACTGTAGAAGTACTTTAACCCTCTCATAGATTTCCTATTAAGGAAAGATACTTTGAGGTCCTTTGAACCCTGGAAAGTAAAGCTATCATTGGGTAGTCTCCTTTTTCCCCTACATTGAAGCCTCTGGATTGGTGTTTGGAAAGGACTTAATTATTAACTGTGGTCATCAGCTCCATATATATCGTCCTGACACTCTGATTTATCCTTTCGCTCTCTAAAGACATTAGTGGAGAAGATGAAAAATGAGTAGTCCTTGCCAAATATGCAGTCCTTAGAGTTTTCAGCAAGTGGATGCTGTGTTCCCAAAATAAGACCTATCTAAAGAAGGGGAGAATATAGTCACAATATTCAATGCACAGCCTAAAAAACTGAGAAAATTGTAGGAAGGACTGGATTGGGAGGGAAGGGGGAGAATGATGAAAGAAGAAACATCCATCCAGATGTATTGTATTCATAAACTTATTTATTGAATGGTAACTTCTTTGTACAGCTACTTAAAGGTAATGAAAATATAATCTTTTTTGCCAGTCCTGGGCTTGAACTCAGGGCCTGAGCACTGTCCTTGGGCTTTTCCTCAAGGCTACTGCTCTACCATTTGAGCCACAGTACCACTTCCAGCTTTTTCTATGTTTATGGTACTGAGGAATCCAATCTGCAACTTTGTGCATGCTAGGCAAGCACTCTACCACTAGGCAAAAGTCCCGGCTCCAACCTATAATCTTTTTTTTAATCTGTAAGTTTTTATTGTAATTAATAGAAGAGTTACATTATATTCACCAGATAGAAAGTGCATTACTACCCCTTTCAAATAAACAAGCATATATACAATATATCAGATAACAAGGTAAGATACTATAACAATATGAGATAACCAAGGGACAACAAAAGAGATGAAAAATAACATAGTACATTAAGAACAACAGTTACACATTATATGGCTCTTATTTCTCTATCTTGGAGGTCCTTTCATTTAGCATCATCCTATAATCTTTTTTTTAAAGAGGAATTTTTTTCTCTAGTTCCCCTTGTTTTCTGTTCACTCTTCTTTGTCTCTTAGGTAAATTAAATGAGAGATAGTAAAAGGAGTGATTTAAAGTCACTCAAGAGTAGTAAAATAATGTATCAAAAATAGAGGTTGATAGCAAGGCAATCCTCTGAATACTCTGAAGAAAAGAAAATAACCCATTGCATAAACTGAGCCTGGTTTTAACTCTTCAAATCTAAGAGAAATTTAGATATAATTTTAATCTCTTCTGGCATTTCTAATGGCTGGTGTAAGAGTAGCAGGCCCATACTATTAACTAACACTGGGATCTCCAAGGTTTTCCTTGATCTTTCGATTAGTTTCACAGTGACTGTTGCAACTCCAGATATTAGAGGCCAAATGTTTAACTATAACAAGAATACCAAATAATTTATCTTATAGTATATGTTTGAAGGGAGTATGAAAAAGACTTAAATCCAGGAAATGGGGTTAATTGTTTCTGGAAAGAAATTGGAATGTATGGTCACCCCAATCATAGATGAAATAGATGAAGTTAGAATCTCTCCCCTGCACGCTTTGACTCTGCTTCTCTAGTTGAGCAGCCTCCTGGGCTAGACCCAGAGTTTTCCAACGTTCTATTCTGTTATGCTTCCACCTTCCTTTAGTTTGGGAAAAGGCTAGACCACTTTCCTGTGGGAACCAATGCTAAAACCATTTTGCAAACAATATCCATGGGCCCTCTCTCCCCTTGCTTCTCTGCAGACAAAGGCTTTTAGAATACTTATGTCCCCAGCTGGATCCTACCAGCATCAGGTCTCCCACCTGTATTGATGAAAACGGTGTTGCTCCACAAAGAGAGACACTAAACATTTCCATTTATGGGGGCAGGGGTGAGGACCTCCAAGCCAATGGATAATAGTTTTCCCTTTCAATAAGTTTATCAGTAAGATAAATGAAAATCGCACCAGCCATTAGCCTTATAAGAACAACAGTCTCAGAATAGGATTTATCCTTGGAATCATGATTCCAAGGTAGCATAATATTATTTCTAATCCCCTCCCCCCCTTTTTTGTCATTCATAAGGCTTGAGCTCAGGGCACTACCCTTGAGTTTATTTTTGCTCAAGACTAGAGCTGTACTACATTAAGCCACAGTCTACCTCCAGTTCTCTGGTGATTAAGTGGCGATAAGAGTCTCATGGACTTTCCTGGCCTGACTGGTTTTGAATCCAGTACTCAGGGATAAGCCTTCCTGAGCAGCTAGGAATATAAATGTGAGCCATCAGCACCCAGCTATTTCTATTCTTATAATTTCAAATGCTTTCTAATGTGAAAATATCTCAATGAAATGCTAATAAATGTATAATGCTAGTTCCTTGAGTTCCGGTTCTTTTTATATGTTTTCACTTCTTAACTTGACGAAGATTCCTTTATAAAATTTCTTCCAAATTTCCAAATCCACTTCTTACCCCCGTTTATTTTTCAGAGCTGAGAACCGAACTCAGGGCCTTCATTTGCCAGGCAAGTGCTCTTCCACGGAGCTAAATCACCAACTCCCCACCCCCCCACCGCCCAATTGCCTACTACAAGAAAATGTACTACATACTTGTTTGAGAAAAAAAGTCACATAAATAAAAGAGTAAAAAAATACAAGCTGCCTATAATCTTACTGTATCACCACTTCCTTTGCCAGCTCTCAGAGAAAATCACCATGTCAGGTAACTTTCTGACTTATGTGACAAAATATCTGAGATAAGCAGAAAGAGGAGAATTGAGGTTTTAGACATGGCCAACCAGACATATTGCTTATAGACCAGTCACAAGGCAAAAATACCAGGGAGGAGGGTATGACAAAGGAACTCTGCTCACACTGTGGCAGCCAGGAAGTAGAAAGATAAGAGAGGAAAGAGAAAGGGACCAGAGACCAGATAACTCTTCAGATTGCATGCCTAGAGATCTGCTTTCTCAAACAAGGTCCCATCTCCATAGCCTAAACAGTTCTCATGACCTCAATGATGCTAGCTCCATTGTGGTCCATGGTTCAATCATCTCTCAATAATGCTACCAACCAGCCACGAAGCCTTCAAAATGTGACACAAACCACAATAAGTACCATCATCATTTGGAATACAATGTATATATACCACTACTTAGACATATATAGGTGGGTTTTTTTGTGGGTCATGGGGCTTGATCTTGGCCTGGGCACTGTCCCTGGGCTCTTCAGCTCAAGGCTACCTCCCTACCCCTTGAGCCAAGCCCCACTTCCTGTATTGTAGAGGTTAATTGGAGATAAGAGACTCAGGTCCTTTTGTGCCCAGGCTGGTTTTGAACCTTGATCCTCAAATCTCAGACTCCTGAGTAGCTAGGATTATGGGCGTGGGCAACCACGCCCAACTTAGATATATAATTTGTTTGTTTGTTTGTTTGTTTTTTGCCAGTTCTGGGTTTGAGCTCAGGGTCTGAGCATTGTCCTTGGACTCTCTCAAGGCTAGAACTCTACCACTTGAGCCTCAGCACCACTTTTGGCTTTTATCTATGTATGTGGTACCGAGGAATTGAACCCGGGTCTTCATGCATGCTAAGCAAGCACTCTACCACTAAGCCAAACTCCCGCCCAGATATATAATTTTTAAAGTGAAAAATACATGCATTTTTAACATAACAGTCTACAATTATTTCTACATCATTTTTGAATGATTTTAATATATATCATTATCTCAACTACCGTGACATTGAAATCGCCTTGGATTATGGCAGTCGTTTTGGATAGGAAATTTGTACAAGGCTGTACTGACAAAACATTTAAAAAATTACCCTTATAATTAAGCAAATGCAAAAATAGGCTAGAGTGTTCTCAAATAAAATATTATGAAATAAGACTTCTCCAAAAATACGTTCTATTTTTAGAGTGAGGGTAGAGATAACTTTTTATGGATATCCAACTTTGTGTTTGGGGGGAGATGATCTACAGTTAAATTTGATTGTCTTCATGGTATAAATGTCACTTCAAGGATCTTTTGTTTTTAAAAGCAACAATAAATGGCCATTCTCACTCTCTTGATTCAATCACGTACATTAAAATGAATTATTCTTTTAAAGAGAGTTAATTCCCTCCACACATTTGACAGTTTTCTCTAACAAATGTACACTGCTGTTCTGGCATTTCCCCCACTAAGTGCTACATAAAAGCTTTCTTAGGTGGGAGGCAAGCAGGGAGAGGGTATGTGCAGCTCAGTGATAGAGCATGGCCTTAGCAGATACAAAGTCAAAGGTTCGATGCCCCACACCAAATAAGTAAACAAATAAAGGTCTTTTGCTAGCAGGATAAATTTAACCGACATAAGTAAAATAAGATTAAATTAAACTTCCTTTTTCTCCAACTCTTTACTATCTAACCAGTTTTATTCTTAGGTTTTAAGATGTCTTAGAGTTCAGATAAAATTTATCCTTGAAAATCTTCGTTTGGTTATTCACTTATTCTAATCCTATACTTTTGCTACTACCAGTCCACCTAATGCTTTCTTGGAAGAGGGTGTCATGACAAATGAGGAGAGGAATGTGGAGAAAGTGCAGCAATAATATCCAATGCATATCCTACAAAATTAAGAAAATTGAGGGGAGGGGTTGGGTTGAGAGGAATGGAAAAGAATGGTGAAAGGACGACATCAATCAAGATGCACTGTGTTCATAAACTGATTTGTTGAACGGTAACTCCTTTGTATAACTACTAAAAGATAATACAAATATAATACTTTTATAATAACCTACTCCTCTTATCTTCTCATCTAAGTAGCAGTTCTCTAAGTGTGGCTCTGAGACCCCTGGATTCCCAGGAATCTGAGAGATGCAAAAAAAATTTTTTTTCTTTTCTCCAAGATCCACAGGTCAAAACTGTTTTCCTAATATTGAAACATTGTTGTTGTTAGCTTTTTCACATAAGGTTGACATTTGCCCTGAGGTTACAGAAACATAGTAAACAAAGGTGCTAGTGTTCTCCAAAATCAAGGCAGTGAGTGACACCAAACGAGTGGAGTGTCATGGCATTTTTTATCAGCATGCATCTGTAGGAAACAAAGTGTCAACTATACTTGGAAAGCTCTTTCATGAAGCAATGCTTTTAATCTCATTAAATCTCAACCCTTGAGCACACTCTTGAAGACTCAAAAGTAGGAGTAGATATAGAAATCTTGAACTACATATCTAAATGTGTGGTTGTCTGCAAGCATTGTGCAATTGAGTTGCAACTTGAACTAGCTATTGCCTGGGACAACAACTTGGGGGCGGGGAGTGAGACGTGAAGGATAAATAATGATTATGTGGGACCTTGCACAGAATCTACATCATGCCTGCCAGAATCCTTACAATCAACTCATTTTGTTACATCATATCTAAACTTTGATTTGTGAACTCCTACCACTGTCCACCCCAACAGCATCCACCATCCTTACTACATGTGTCCCTATGCTCTTTTTATGTAGCAATGAACCAACATAACTAACTAGGAGACGGAAAATGAAGGCAATCCAGAGCATCACAGCTCACCAAAGCTAGCAAATGATGTGGTTGAAGACCTAAAGTCCAGCTCTTTTCTTGCAGAGGCCTTTGGATCTACCCTTCTCTCCACAAGGAATAATGGAAGTCAGACACATGGGCCTATTGACAAATCGATATTGGCAAAGAAATCTGTGTTAGTTAACAAGATTGGAAGTTTCTCTTTTTCAGAAAAAAAAATCTTGTATCAAAATTGTTTGCAATGGAGCATTAGAAGTTCTGAGAATGGACAGTATCAAGGAAACTATGGTCACTCTGCAATTTTACGTTTCTAAGCAATTAAAGAATTCAAATTCTCCCTTTAACCTATGGGATTTCAATTAATACATTTGCATGTACTTGCATAACACGCAACATGTTTACTTTTAAGTTTATCATCTAAATCTAGCTTACACATATAAGGAAAAATATGTATCCTTTTACATCAAAGTTCAGAAAAGAAAACAAAAATAAAAACACCAAGAAGCAGGTACTCAAAGGGGGTGGGGTGGGAGTCAGGAGAAAGGAGAAGACAAACGCAGAGGAGAAGGGGAGGAGAATGCAGTCAAGAATCCCGTGTATACCCTATAAAATTTACAGGCCAGTTCTAAGGCTTAAACTCAGGGCTTGGGTGCTGTCCCTCTCTGTGCCCAAGGCTAGAGCTCTACCACTTGAGCCACAGTGGGATCCCCAGATTTCTCTGAGTAGTTTATTGGAGTTAAAGTATATTGGAGCTTGCTGACGTCAAACCTTTACCTTCAGAACTTGGCATCCTGAATAGCTAAGATTACAGATGTGAGCAACCCGTGCTGACTTTATTCACCTTTTTTGGACCTTTATTTTACTTCAAACAGAAGGGGGGAAACAGTATATCATGGCTGGTAGCCCAAGAAGAAGCTAAGCTGCCCAGCTCATACATCATGGCAGCCTGGGAATGAAAAGAGAGATAAGAGTGGAATATCTATGGTTTAATATCTGGGTCCTCAGTTCTATTCCATTGGTCTTCAGGCCTGTTCTTGTGCCAGTACCAAGCTGTTTTGATTATTGTAGCTCTGTAATAGAGTCTAAAGTTTGGTATTGAAATTCCTCCTGCGCTGTTCTTTCTGCTAAGAAGTGTTTTTGCTACACGGGGTCTTTTATTATTCCATGTGAAATTTTGGATTGCCTCTTCTATTTCTTTAAAGAATGACATTGGGGTATTGATGGGTATTGCGTTGAATTTTGTAAATAGCCCTTGGCAAGATTGTCATTTTCACGATGTTGATTCTTCCAATCCAGGAGCATGGGAGGTTTTTCCATTTTCTCAGTTCTGCTTTAATTTCCTTTTTCAGGGTTTGAAACTTTTCATCCAAAAGGTCCCTTACATTCTTAGTTAAGTTAATTCCTAGGTACTTTATTTTCTTTGAGGCTATTGCAAAAGGAGTTGCTTTCCTGATGGAAAAATAGTCCCAAACTCATTCAGAACCAAGAAAATAGACACTTAGAAATGCTTTTCTTTTACCAAATAATCAATTGGAAAAAAATAATGTCGTACTTTTGTGTGAAAGAGTTGAGGTACACTGCTTGTAAACTGTACCTGGTATAACTTTTCTGGAAAGTAATTTAGCAATTTACATTATGAACCTTAAAATTTTCATATATTTTGACCCCATAATGCAATTCCTCCTCTAGGACTCAATTTGTAAAGAAGACATGTCAACTATTGGCAAAAATTGAATCTCAGAGATGTTGATTGCAAAAAGAAAGACAGAGAGAAAAAGAGGAAGAAGGAAGGAAGGAAAGAAGGAAGGAAGGAAGGAAGGAAAGGAAGAATAGAAAGAAAAGAAACATTTGTAAAAATCAGAGCTTAAATTAATATAATGTAAATATATCCATAAATGAAATGCTGCAGAAAAAATACTGCAGATTAATATGAATGGCAGAAAAGTAAAACGGGCTTTCTTGGAGTTGATACCAATGGGAAGTGAGGAGAGGGCTAATAGAGGGTAAATAAGCATGAATATGGTCAAATTACTTTATGCACGTATGAAAAATAGAATAAATTCTGTTCAAATTGTTTTAAAAAGAGGGAAAAGGGTGCAAGAAAGACAGAGGGTAAGTTTGATCAAGATGCACTCTATGCATGGATGGAAATGTCACACTAAAACCCTTCCTTGGACAATTAATATATGGTAATAGAAATCTTTTTAAGAATGGAATAATTCTTAAATTAGAAAACTACTGCAGAGAAAAAGAAAGAAAGAAAAGAAGAGAGGGAGGGAGGGAGGAAGAGAGGGAGTGGGAGGGAAGGAGGGAGGGGCAGGGAAGGAGGGAGAGGGAGGGAAGGAGGGAGGGGAAGAGAGAAAGAAAGAAAAAGAAAGAAAGGAAGGAAGGAAGAAAGAATGAAAACATTTGTAACACCAGAGATTAAATTAATATAATGTAAGTATATCCATAAATGAAATACTGCTGTTCATACCAATTAAAAAATATGGCTGATTTTTATATATCTAGGACATACAAACTCTCAGCTTAATTTTAATTTTGTCTTTAAATTTATGTGCCAGTGATTGCATATAGAGATTCCATTCTTGAATACTTGTTTGTTAAACTTGATATTTGAAATATGTTTAAAAAAGTATGGTTTTCCAAAGATTTAAAAAGCAAGGAGAATTTTCTTTCCACACATGTAGGTTAAAAACAAACCACGTTTTTCAAAAATCAAGATAAATATAGAATATGTTTCTTTTTACATGCTAATAAAGAATTACCTCCAGCTAGGAATTTTATGTCAGTTTGACTTTAAACATTTCTGCTTTACTCATATTTTCCACAATGTGTCTACTTGCCTTCAAAGTGAGAAAAATATATAAATACTTTTAATTTGATGTAAAGCTAAAATTATGGATTCAGCCTCAAGTGGCTGCACCCTGTGAGTACATGTAAAATTCATTACCTCTATATGGCAGCTAATTTTTCATCAAGCCACTTGTGAATCTGCTTCTTGATGTCCTGCACTGAGTTCCACACCACTGAACGTCTGATTGTCTGCTCTGCGCTGTGTGTTTAGGCTTCTTTGCTACTGAGCATTTGTGTTAGCATTGGTGGGTCTAGTCAACACTTGTGGGGCTTTTCTGGCTCTTGCAGACTCTGTGTTGTGCTACTCTGTTTGTTTTGTACTTCATCATCACCACAAACTTCATCTACTTACATTTTCAGCCCATTTCTAAAGGTGTTATAAAGGTTAAGTGACTTGCCCAAACTCCGAGTGGCAGAACTGAAATTTAATTATTGAGCTCATATTTCCGTTTTACTGCATTAAAGCCCACCAAATAGCTTTTGTGCTCTGAGAGAATAAATGGTACATCTTTCACTGACTCTTCTCACCTTAGATGGCCAGGACTCTTTCCACTACGCTCTGTAAGTTATTTAATTTCTTAATGGAGGTTATCATAGGAAAGTAGTGCCATGATCTGTATCTCAGTCTGTGCCTGGGACTGGACAGTGGATGCACATTCTGGATTTGCTCTGCTTTGCTCATTCACTCATTCAGTTAAATGTATAGCAGATGTGAGAAGTGTGACATGAGCCCTGAAAGCAAAAACCAGAGAACACGGGACAGATAGAAAGCTGATTTACCAAGGAAAATTCTACAATTGGAGGCAGGGGTGCATAAACTGGGACATGAGGTTCTCTGTGCTGGCTCTTGCACATGGCCTCTACATAACATGGCATGGGCTGTACCTTAGGAAGGAATTCCTGTCACCCTGAAGTTCTGTGATTTCATCTAAGACAAACAAGGTAGCAAATAAAAACCACAATTATAATCTGAGATCTCATGCCAGCATTAGCTGAAGTTTGCTGAATGGGCTTATATAGAAGCCTTGAGAAAAGTTGAAAGTGTCCAGATAAAGAGGGAGAGACAGAATGGGGAGTAGAATCACTGGGCCCATTTTAACCTTTCCAGGCTTTACCTGACCAAAGGACTAGTCATAGGACAGTGTCCTTTGTTATAGAAGACTTAAACCTTGACGTTTCATGTGACATGAAATAAATAATTGATTTAAATGTTCTATTCTTTCACTTTGAGAAGTTTTTACTAGCTGAAAGCCCTGCGTGGCAGCTCAGACGAGATCAGGTGTACCTCCTTGTGCATGCTCTCCCATCCTGTACAACACCCTGTCACAGCAGCAGGCATTTGTATACTTGTCTGGACTTCAAAGAAGACAAGTCTTCCTTCAGATTGCTCTAGATATTTTTTTCATTGTTGTGTTTCCAACACTTAAGACAAAGATGAAAGAGTGCATTAATGTTTATTTATGAAGATATATGCCAATATTGGCTCGCTTACAGCTCTTATATTCATATATGACTCATATGTGACTAGTGAAACGAGCTGTGGTGGATATAGGTAGCATTAAGGCCAACTGAAGGAAAAAGCTTGGACTGCACACCAGTGGCTCATGCCTACAACCCTAGCTACCCAGGAGACTAAGATTAGAGGATGGTGATCTAAAGCTAGCCTGGGTAAGAAAGTCTTACCCAGAAAGACTCTTATCTCCAAGTAAGCACCAAAACTAACTGAAGTGAGAGAGAGAGAGGGAGAAAGAGGGAGGGAGGGAGGAAGAAAAGAAAAGAGCTCGGGTGGGTGTTCAAATCCTACTTATCTACCTCTTATCTCAGCGTTCAGCCTGTCCAGAGGCTCATCCAGTCCCAGAGACCAGACAAAACTGTTTCGACATGGCAGCCCGGCACTCTGATAGTAGCACAAATGAACTCATTTCACACCTGCTATTTGTTCAGTCTAACTGTCCCCCAAAGGTCTCCGTGGAGAAGGCAGTGAAGGCTTTATCCTCTATATGGTTCTTTTGGGAGGAGGTGGAAATTTTAAGAAGCAAAGTCTAGTGTTCCTTAGGCCATTAGGGATATGACTTCAAAAGGAAATGTGAAAACATTCTCTTCTGTCTTCATTATTTATTATTGTCATTATTATTACTGGCCATAAAGTGAGCGATTTTTGCTCTACCACCTGTTCCTAGCCATGATACAATAGCAATAGGGAAAAAAAACTGATCATACACTGAAACCTCCAAAGCTATGAGCCAAAATAATCCTTTTGTCCTCATGTGTTAATTACCTCAAGTACTTTGTTTTATTGACTGAAGGCTGACTAATCTAAACCAACTAAATCTTTATGTCTTCTGTTTAGACCCAGTGTCAGCAGCCTCCCTCTGTCCACACACACCTCAGAAAGCCACAAGGCTTCCAAGTAGTCTCTTTACTATCAGTTGGCTTCCCTTACATCTACTCTAGGATCAGACTTCTAGTGCTTCACTTCCTCCTGGTCATTTCCTGTTTTGAACCCTGCCATGCTTCCTAAAACCAGCCTTCTTGGTGTTGAATCACTGCCTAACTACTCAGCCGTCCTCAGTACCTGGGTCCTTTCCTTGGACCTTATTCTCACTCACCTAGTAGAACACAGATGTCATCTTTTAGAAGCTTTGAAGCTGGCTTGGATCATCCCTAACAGTGCAGATCTGAGGTGTTCATCCATCCTCTCAGTTCCCACAGGATGCTCATAAACTGGCCCCTCATGCTGCCTGCATTCCATCCTGCATCTCAGTCCTCACAGGATGTCTTTATACTGGCCCATTATGTAGCCAATCCCCGTTAATAAGAACTATCCTGTTTACAGCCATAAGAAGTAGCCTTCACTTCCTTGGACTGCTCCAAATCAAATGTGGTTTTGAGAATATAATGATAGCTTTCATTTATTTCCTCATCTTGAAAATTCTGTCTGAAACCTTATTGTGATGGAAACTTAATGGAGATTGTTTTATGTACTATCACAATGAAACAATTTTTATGTCTGTGTTTGAGACATTTCAAAACTCAGTTTAAAAGCTATTTTGCAGTCAACTATTTCCTTCAATGACTCATGCTGCTTCAAAATTTGGAATGTGATTCTGTTTCTAGATTGAAAACAAATGTGGCTGCTACTTGACTTTCACCAAATCAATCTCTGGCCACTTAAGAATTCTGCAGTGATATCAGCTCCTTATCAATAAATTTGTTGCTAAGTGTAACAGAAACAAACTTTCTGTCATTATTTCTATAGTGAAGAAAAAATATTTTGTTGTTGTGTGCTTTCCCATTTGATTTCTTCCATAGTAATCTATTTTTCTTTCCTCTACAGCATATCAGCCCCTTGCCTTAACTGTAGACATTAGAGCAAACAATCATTTAGGACTGCTTAGGTCAGACAAGTTTCCTGGGATATAAGTGTTTAGTCCTATAACTCTATAATTTGAATTTTTTCTTATAAATTTTTCTGTAACTAGAAAAATCCCAGAAAAGCCAGGGGAACTTGTCATCATAAATCTATGGGGTATGAGAGAATCGAGTACAATAACAATACAGGTGTTCTACAAAGTCAAGAATAAGGATTTAGAGCAGCTACTACTCAGCCAATAGAAGAAATCTTATCAGCAAGAAGAGGAAGAGGGATCTAAGGATGGGTCTGAGGATTAAGAATATGCCGAATTCTCTCAGAATCTTGTAGCCTTGGTTCCAGAGCCTTTGCTCTGACATCTGGATAAAGCAGACCTGTAAAATTACAAAAAGCTCCAACAAGTTGTGTAGAATTTGTGCTCTACATCCCATCTAGTTCCTTGGGAGATGACCAACTTTCCAGGCAATTCTGAGCTAATGTGGAGCAGCTGCATTCAAACAGAAATGGAAGTGTACTATGGGGGGCCAAGACCTGGAGATGGAATACCAGGGGTAATGCTGGAGGTCAAGAGCCTAAGGACTTTGGTTCAATTTGTCTTTGATCATGTAGAGAGTACAGAGCTTAAGAGGAAGTAGCCACAGTCAGCCGGTCATCAGAGGCTTTTGAGTGTGATCCCAGCTACTCAGGGGGCAAAGCTCTGAGGATTGCTGTGCAAAGCCAATCTGAGCCAGAAGTGGAGCTGTAGCTCAAGTGAAAGAGCTCTAACTTTAGGCAAAAATGCTCAGGGACAACACTCAGTTTAAGCCCCAGGACACACACACACACACACACACACACACACACACACACACACACACGCTACAATCACTTCCTCAGATGATAAAGACAGATGCAAAAATGCAGAGATAAGAGATGAACTGAAGATCATTAAGAGCCAGAAGAAAATTGCCATCCTTGGAGCAAGAAATCCTCTCCCCACAGGAAATGAAGTTTCTCCAGTGCCAGATGCCAAAGAAGAGAAGAAGAAAAAGAGGAAACACTTTTTGGAAAGTAAAACTTCTCTGACAAGGAACTTGATGCTTAAATTGCCTTGTATCTGGAGACCATGTTATCTTTAGATGGAAGGATCCCCATTCCCACCCCACCCTCACCCCACTGGGAGCTAACCTATTATCCCAGTGACTTTTTCTTGCCACCTCCAATCATAAATAAATAAAAGATGATCACTTTGGTACATATATGTATAATACAAGAATTTGAAAACTGCCATATTTTCATAGTGTTCAAGTCCATCTCCTTTCCTATTTACTGTTTTCTCTATTAGTTCCAAGTATATCCTTCACTTCATATCAAGAGCAGCCACTACTTCACAAACTGTGAATTACTGAGATTGGAAAAATCAAACTGTAAATAATAGTAGCATCTAAGACCCTGACTATCAGAGCCATGATGCAATTCAATGTCTTTCTCTTTCGAAAACTCTTGACACATACCTGGTAACTGACTGTGACTAACTCTTAAACCATATATTTATCCCTGTTCTTTTTCAGATGAAACTAGAAATTTTTCCTGTACCTTCTGCATAGCTGCAATATAGTACATTCTCATTTTAGAAATATCAAGCCATTTAGAAAATTATAGAGGAAGTTGTTTTCAATAGGTGGGTCTGCGTTGCATGAATCTTGTAATATAGGAATATAGCTCATAGGTAGGCCCAAATGTGTGATTGTCTGGCAAGAAAATAGCCTTTCCTCTTAGCCAAGGAAAGATTAAAAATACCCATCTAGGAAGTATGTTCACAATGGTACTCTGGTCAGACAAAGTCAGGCCTATGTGGATGTGACTTGGCAAAATGGTAGGAGACACAATAATAGAAGATATTGTTGTCATTGGAACCATTCTATTCTGGTTGTTCAGAATGAGCTTCTAGTCTATTCAAGCCATAAAGACTGAATCAAATGTCTTTGTCAAGAAGCACTGGTGCCTGCATAATAAATGCCCATTTCGAAGCCATAGGCTACCTCAATGCTAGTTTCCTTCACACTGCAACCTCCTGTTAGTAATGCCTCAAACCCATATTCCTTCTCAATTACTTGGTATTTTATGCTCTGACAATTCTCCAGACGTTTACTTTCATCATAGAAAAGCACAAGTAACATTCAAGGTCTCAATGCTAGAATACTTCTATTCACAAAGAGTCAGTCTTCATCCTACCATAACTTTTTGTTGTAGCATTTCCCCTGAGAAAAGTGCACTCTAAAAGAAAACTCAAAAAAATGTAATCCATTCTATAATATATACAGTATTTACAGAAAATGAGAAAGTCTGAAGAAAACATCATTTTATCTTTGCACTAGTAAAAAGTCTGTAACTCTGACCAGAATAGGACTTGATTAATAGTCTACAAGCCAAGATTGATACACTACAGCCCATGGGCTATACCCAGTCTGCTGACAATCTTTTGTAAGAAAAAAAAAAAAGCTTCATTAGAACACAGCTACTCTTGGATGTGAGTGCTTCAAGCTTTCCTGTGGTTGTGGTTTGTCACACATATTAATGGTACTCTCTGAACTAGTGACGTGGAATCATGGCAATATTTTTATTGTAGGACCTCTACTGTTTGCATTATTGGAATACCTATGAAACAAAAATCCTCACAGATATTTTAAGTGTAGTCTTGCAATGAGAGGTTTTTTTTCTGTTTGCCTTTTCTATTTCCTTTTAGGGAAGCAAAGACTAGTCTTAGGCAGAGAACTAAATTATGAAACAATGATTTCTCAGTGAGAAGTGAGAATGTTTGGGAATTATCTGTAGCTACTCTGATGGCGGTACTGACCTGTAAAGTATAAGATATATCCTCTCTGGCTTTTACAGAAAAAGTTTGTCTAGTCCTAGTATAGAACCCACACTGTGACTTCACCACACATTACCATTACTCTTTCCTCCTAACATCTTTAATCAACCAAACGTTTCACTGAAGTTGATATAGCCTCCCAATATGGATAGAAACAATCATCGCTACAAGTTACGACCCTTGGCTTTGAATAAAAACCCAGGTCCATATAGGGCAACAGAAAGAAGATCCAATTCCTTACAAGCTAGATAACCTAAATACAAAATCCAAGCAACACCACTGAATGGATAACGTATAAACAACAGGAATTTGTTGCTTACAATTATGAAGGCTGAGAAGTCCAGAATGTGCATTCTAGCAGAGCTGGTGTCTGGCAAAGGTCTGGTTACAGGCAGCACCTTTTTGCTGTGTGTGTGTGTGTGTGTGTGTGTGTGTGTGTGTGTGTGTGTGTGTGTGTGTTTTATGGCAGGAAAGACAGCAGGCCTCTCTCTGACTTCACTGATAAGAATACTGGGGATTGAGTTACAGTAGCATATCTACATTCAAGCTTCCCTAGAACCTAACAACCCTTCCACTAATAACTGAGAATTTCTAAGAATTACTTGATTATTTGTGAGTCATTAGGAACAGAAAAGGTCACTTTCTATAGTAACTTCATACTGTTTAATAAACATCTCCTCTTTTTCTTAAATTAATTTCATCTTACCTTATCCTTGTAGAAAGCTCATCATCCTCAGTATCTTCCATTTAAATAACTGGTGTTTCTCAGCTCAAGAAAAAAACATATTGTTACATTTTCTTTAACCATTTCTCCCTGTGAGCATATGCTCTCAAAATAATAAGGAAACAACTTATAGTCAGGTTTTTAAAAGAGGCCTCTTCAACAGCTACTTTTCTTTCTCTAACCAAATGAGAAAGCACTTAACAAAAGCATTCTGAAACACTGTAAAATACCCATAATATAAAAGAATTATTTATTCTCCACTTAAGTACCACATAATAAGATATTATTGATAAATGAAAATTGATCTACCTCACAAACAACAAAGCTCAAATCTCTTTCCTTCCAATGATGAGGACTTTTTCTCATTCTCAGTGCCAACGCACAATGGGAAAGCAATTTCACTTGACATAGCCCCCGTGGTGTATATCAAAGGTTTTATGGCTTAGCTGCTGGATTCTCTGGTGATGCATTTCACTGGTATCAAATTATCAGCATCTGAATCAGTAAGAGTCGAAGGTTATTAAAGTTCCCAATAGTTCCAGGCCTACCTGAAGAGCAAAATCATCACTGGGGACTATATATTGCTTCATTAAAACCATCTCACACAAAATGTTAGCAATAATTAAATTGATAAATTCCTATTCTTCCTATTCTTTATTTCTCATTTCTTTAATCATCTGTCAAATCTTAATTTTAAACAGGTAACACACTCATAATTAGCAATAAATGGCACCAGGAAAGAGCTAACGCTGAGACTTTGAGACTCTGAGACTTAGAGATGTTTAAACTTAAAACCATGTAAATTGAGATTTCTTTTTAATGCATCTTTTACATGCCACTGAGAAGTCACTGTTTCATAATTTAGTTCTCTGCCTAAAATACTCTTTGCTTCCCTAAAAAAGGAGAACATAGAAAAGGCAAGCAGAAAAAATAAAAACTTCCCATTACAAAAGACAAGGATGCATTTAAAATATGTGAGGATTTTTGTTTCACATGTAATCTAATAATGCAAATAGTAGAGGTCCTACGATTATAATATTATCATGATTCCAAGTCACTAGTTCAGAGAACACCATTAATAAGTGTGACAAACCACAACCACAGGAAGGCTTGAAACACTCACATCCAAGAGTAAAGTTAAGGACTATCCAGCATGAGAGTTAAGTGACTTGTTGAAGGTCACAGAAGAGGCTACAGAGCAGGAACTGTTTTATAGTTCTTGAAGCATTTCTGTTTCCACATTTAGAGAGTCAGTTCTATGTCTAGTGTATACAAACCAGTGACCGCAGAACACCAGAACTGCAAGTGAATTTTACACTACAACAAAGTGCTGTACCACATGAGCCCAGAGGAAGTCCAGCTCCTTCCAAATCTCCCCAAAACATCAGATGAAAAAAACAGCCTTGCTATTTCCCTTTTCCTCCTAGCATTTTAAAGAACATACATACTTTTCTCTTTTTGTTAGTATATATTAATTGTACAAAATAATGTGTTTGATTATGGGATTTTCATACATGTTACTAAGGTACTTTGTGTCCTCTATTCATTGTCTCTATTTTGTACATACATTTTAAATCTCAAAAATATTGACTCCAGGGCCAGGAGGGTGGCCTAGTGGTAGAATGCTCTCCTAGCATGCACAAAGCCCTGGGTTCGATTCCTCGGGACCACATACACAGAAAAAAAAAAACAGATACGGTGCTGTGGCTCAAGTAGCAGAGTGCTAGCCTTGAGCAAAAAGTATTCAAGGGCAATGCCAGGCACTGAGAACAAGCCCCAGGACTGGCAAAACAAAAATAAAAATAAATAAAAATATTGACTCCACATTTAAGCCAAATTTTGACCATTAAAATCTGAACTGCATCATCCATTACCACTTGTCTCTTTCCCACACGTAGTTATAGTTTGGATGGTTTTTCATAAACATAAATACTGACTAATAAGTTCCAAAGTTCAAGTCAGCCAGATATGATAAGGGGCAAATGCAGGATGAGGGAAAATGGCAGTAGAATCCGTATTCCTTGAAAATTCTCCTCTGTTACATTATTCCTCTTACCTCTTATTTCTCTTTTCTCAATAACAATCAAAGAAAATATAGACCAAAATCCTTCTTCTAACAGTGACAGCAATATTTATTTGCAAAGCTATGCTAAAGACTTGTCTGCCTAAGCCCCTCTCCCTGCACCACTTTATAACTGATATGAGCCAATTTTTTCATCCATTTGTCATGAACACCAACATCCCAGAAATTACGGGATAGACAACTTAAGAGAATCACCATTCTACCTATCATTCTTCGTATTACAGAATTACTATGACCTTGGATGTTGTTCACATTTCCTTGTATCCAGTTGCTTTCCTTCCATCTCTCTTCCATCTGCTTCCTTCAGGCTTTCTTCTCCCATCAAGCTGATATAACTGCCTTTGCTTAAAAAAGTTATCAGAAAACCCCTACTGCTAAATGCAAAGGCCACTTCTCAGTTCCTCTTAGACTTGATCTCTTAACAGCTTTTTTTTTCGTATATTTTTATTGTAATTAATAAAAGGGTTACATTATATTCGCCAGATAGAAGGTGCATTAATTCACATACATTGATACCCTTTCTCATGTCTTGGTCCCCATTTCCCTCCCCCCCAACCCCGCCCCTCATCTTGTTTTCCCCCGTTCCCTATCCAATTTCAAATAACCAAATACAAATATATCCAATATATCAGATAACAAAGTGAGATACTGTATGTAACAATATGAGATAACCAAGAGACAGCAAAAGAGATGAGAGATAACACAGTACATTAAGGACAACAATCACTCATTATATAGCTTTTGTTTCTATATCCTAGAGGTACTTTCATTTAGCGTCATACTGTATGGCCTTATGTAAAACAGCTTTTTAACACAGTTGGGGTATCCCTTCTATTGGTATGAGTTATTCACTTGGCCCTAAGACCTTCACATTCTTTGGATCTCTCCTATTTCCTTGGCCCTTCCATCTCCATCTCCTTTGCTTTTTGCCCTTTCTTAGCCAATCCTGCAATGCCCAGGAGCTCCAAAGGCCCTATCTTTAATCATTCTCTTGACAATCCCCACCAGACATACAACTTTCAATGGAACCAATAGATGTCAGTTCTTCAAATTGTAATTACACCTTTTGTTACATATCACAAGTTTAAACTATCTACAACCAGCCCAGTACCAGCAGCTCACATCTGTAATCCAAGCTATTCAAGAGGCTGAGATCTGAAGATCACATCTGAAGCCTGTCCAAATAGGAAAGTATATGAAACACTTATCTCCTATTAATCACCAAAAAAGCCAGAAATGGAGCTGTGGGCCAAGTGGTACACTGCTATCCCTGAGCAAAAAAGGCTCTGAGACAGCAGCCAGGCTGAGTTTAAGCCCAGGACCAGCACCAAAACATGTATTCAAACTCTTTGTCTTTCCCTGTCCTCTAAATTTGAAGGTAGTCACCACCATGTCTGCTCACAGTAAATTCTCCCACTGCTCAGCCCCAAATCCTTGAAGTTATGCTTGATTGTCTCTCTCTAGTCACCATCTATCTGGTCCTTCCACTCAGCACTTCTTCTGAGTCAATAACACAGCTTGTCTTCACAGCCTTAGCATTCTATGTGGTCTCACTGTTACTCCCTGGCTCTCTCCTAAGCAAATAATTTTCAACACATGCACCCACTTGACCTGAAGCAAAAGCTCTACAAAGGTCTACAAAAGCTCCTGTTATCCCTGCAAGCCTTCCTCTTCCTCTACCCCCCACCATTAGTCCTAAAATTCACCTCCCCTTTCCTTCCTGTGCTTACTTTGCTTCAGCTACTTGAGTCACTCAAGCACATTATTGATGCTCCTGTCCCAGGGGCCTTTGCACCAACTATACCCGCTTTCCAGAATTCTCTTTCCAGGTATCACCCTGCCATATTCTCTCATCTCCTTGAAGTCCTTCTAGGTGTCACAAAGTTCAATTCACAATTATAACACCAATTTCCAACATTCCATCCTGTTTTTTTCACTGTTTGTTGTGCTCTGACAGTCTTCCCCATTAGAAAATAGGAGGTTCCCTTCATTTTATTCATTCACATATCACAATACCCAGAAGAGATTTGGTGGATAATTCGTGCTCAATAGGTGAACCGATGGTCCAAAAAAAAAAAGAGCAGAACATAGAATATGCCTATGGTTGAAATCACATATTGAAAGACAAAACTAGCCTTTGGCTGCTTTTGACTGTAAGTCATGTGTGTGTGTGTGTCTGTGTGTCTGTATGTCTGTGTGTCTGTGTGTCTGTGTGTGTCTGTGTATGTATGTCTTCTATCTCAAGCTTCTTGTCACTCCACTGCCTTTCCCCTTCAAGAGGGCCATGTGAAGCTATGTTAGAAACCACATAGCTCAAGATGTTCAATTCAACTTGAGGATTTTCTAAGCAAAGGAAAGTGATCAATTTCATCTTTTTTGCTCCTTTGAACTGGTAGGTATGACTCATTCAACTGAGATAAAGGCAAATTACGAAATTGACCCAGATGGTATCTTAAGCAACCCTGTAGCCTAAGAAAGGGAGCAACTTCCCTTTAAATCTCAGAGACTTAGACCTCATTTCACCTACCAGCTTTGCACTCCAAACGTGGAGGAGAGACATGGAGACAGCCAATGAAGTAGAATGGAAGATACGGTGCCCCTGTGAAAGAGTAAATTTGTTGATATTTAAAAAAAAAAGAAGAAGAAGAAGCTAAACTGAGGCCGGAAGTTTGGCCTAGTGGAAGAGTGCTTGCCTAGCATGCACAAAGACCCAGGTTTGATCCCTTGGTACCACACACATAGAAAAAAGCCAGAAGTGGTGCTGAGGCTCAAGTGGTAGAGCTCTAGCCTTGAGAAAGTCCAAGGACAGTGCTCAGACCCTGAGCTCAAGCCCAGGAACGGCAAAAAAAAAAAAAAAAAGAAGAAGAAGCTAAACTAAACTTTTGAAATCCAAACTATAAGTATAAGTTCCCCATAAGAATAAAATGCCTTCTCCTGTATTCCTAACTACTCAGGAGGCTGAGATCTGAGAATGGTAATTCAAAGTCAGCCAGGGCAGGAAAGTTCATGAAACTATTATCTCCAATTGACCTCCAGGAAACCAGGAGTAGAGCTGTGGCTCAAGTAGTGAGCACTAGCAGTGAGCAAATGAACTCAGGATCAGTGTCCAGGCCCTGAGTTTAAGCCTCAGGACCAGTATAAAAAAGAAAAAGAAAAAGAATAAAATGGTTTCGTATGCCTGTATTTACTCTCCTGTAAATTTCTAAATGGATCAGAAAAGATATATATCCATTTTTTTCTCTCAGATCATTTACCTTTTTATAGAACTATACACAAGATCTATGCATTATAGATATTAACAAATAGACCTGGGTATAGAAAACCTCTTCTTATTATTTCTCCCTTGTATTTTCATCTCCATTTGCTATCTTCTAAAAAATAATTATTTCATGTACTCTAGACTTAAAGTTTTGTTCTCTTTATTGATTTCTTAAGTTCTTTCCTACTTTGAGTTCACAGAAATATTTCTCCTCATTTCCTCCTAAATATTTTATATATTTGATTTCACAATTACATCTCTGATGCATTCGGGACTAGTTATTTTCTATGGTAGTGTATAGAAACCCTCATCAAGCCATCCTCAGTGAGTAATTCTCATAGCACCATGTATTGAATAGCTGGTCTTTGCCAAGTGATCTGCAGTACCAACTCTATCATAAATCACATTTCCAAATATACTTGGGTTTGCTTCTGGACTTTAATTCTGTTCCATCAATCTGTTGTATGCTCTGTGCCAGTATCATACTATTTTAATTAGTGTGGTTTTATACTAATTCTTGTTTTCTGGAAGACCAATTCTCACTATCGTCTAACCATCCCCACCAGCAATATTACTTAATTCATCTTCTTTTTTATATATTTTTATTGTAACTAATAGGAGAGTTACATTATATTCATCAGATAGAACGTACATTACTTCAGAAATATTGGATACCCTTTCTCATGTCCTGTTTCCCTCTCTCCCTTCACAACTTGATTTCCCCCCTTCCCTCTCGTATTTCAAACAACCAATTAAGCATATATAAAATATATCAGATAATAAGGTGTTAATTCATCTTCTTAAAGAATTTCTTAACTATTGTTCACTCTGTGGCCTTTCATATAAATTTAAGTCTGTTTGTCAAACTCTGCAAAAAAAAAAATCCCAGTGGGAACTTTCTTATTCAATTGCTTTGAATCTGTACATCAATTTGAGGAAACTGAAATTTCTCATAAACATAATATATATTTCTATTTGCTCAAGTCTTCTATAAGTCATCCAACAAAGTTGTACATTTGTGTTGGAATTATTCCCAGTATTTCACATTCCTGTTGCTATTATAAATGGTACCATCATTTTAATTGAATTTTCTAACTCTTTTAATGCTCTACATGAAAATGACATTATCTTTATTTTACTGTTGATCTTCTACTCTGACAGGCTGGTATTTCTCAACCTTTCTTACTGTGAGGTATAGCCATATGTTTCTCTCTAGCAAGTGAATGCAGATGGAAATGAAAGAAGCCGCTGTCAATCTATCCCCAAGAAACTCATGAGGAGATACTCCATACTTCCTTTCCTTGTCTACTTGCAAGAGTTTGATACTCAATGTGATCTTGGAACTTACATGTTGAGACCGTCTGTTGTCCTGGCATGGCATAACCATCTACAGAGCCTTCCTACTTCCTACCCCACAATCCTTCTTACCAGTTAGGAACATACTCCTGTTAGATAATTTATTTAAACAAGGAAAAGATGGTTTGTAATTTTAAAGGTTGTAACAGCTCTGATGTTCAAATCTTCTATTCACACACCAATTGTCTACTACTCATAACCTTGACAGAGAAGCATTAAAAACTAACCATGGGGCCAGGAGTTTGGCCTAGTGGTTAAAGTGCTTGCCTAGCATGCATGAAGACCCGGGTTCAATTCCTCGGTACCACGTATGTAGAAAAAGCTGGAAGTGGTGCTGAGGCTCAAGTGGTAGAGCTCTAGCCTTGAGAAAGTCCAAGGACAGTGCTCAGGTCCTGAGCTCAAGCCCAGGACTGGTGAAAAAAAAAAAAACTAACCATGGACAATGTTTAAGAAGTGATATACCTTATGAATGTAACTGTAATCCCCCTATACATCACCCTGGTAGTAAAACTTAAATTTAAAAAAAAAAAAAACAACTAACCATAGATTTTTCTTTTCTTTTCTTTTCTTTTTTCTGTGTCATGGGGCTTGAAATCAGCCTGGGCGCTGTCCCTCAGTTCTTCAGCTCAAGGCCACCACCCCACCCGTGGGCCTGGGCACTATCCCTGGGCTCTGCAGCTCAAGGCTACTGCCCTACTCTTGAGCCACGCCCTACTTCCCATTTTGCAGAGGTTAATTGGAGATAAGAGTCTCAGGTCCTTTTGTGCCCAGGCTGGCTTTGAACCTTGATCCTCAGATCTCAGCCTCCTCAGTAGCTAAGATTACAGACGTTGAGCCACCGCCCCCAGCAGATTTTTCTATTTCTCTTCATCATGTATACATTTTTGCTCTCTAAAACTTCAAACATATTATTGGTAGCATGCAAATGTAAAACATTACATTTCCCTAATGATTTGAAATGTTTTATGCCTGCCTTTAATATCTACTTTGCTAGACACATGTCTAATTACCCTAGATATGGAGAGAAGGTAATATTTAAATGGTTTCATCTTTTCACATGTTCAGGTTTCTCTTTTTTACCCTCAGATTGGGTTCTAGGATGTGAATGCTACACTTCTATGCAGAAGTTCAGCCAAGTGAGAGAAAAAGCCAGAACAGTGTGGCACACAGCTTGTTAGCCCAAGGGCACAACCACATGCAAGTAGGCTAAGACATTAGCCATCCTCAAGCACAGACGAAGCCATAGCACAGAGCACCTGTTGAGGTCAAACCAGTGACTGAAGGTTTGGAACACAAGCAAAGTGAAGGGAACCTGAGGAGATCATGAGATTAGTGTGCTATGCACACAAATGTGTGTCCTTGGGCCTCAGGAATTTCTTCTGGAATTATAATTCTTTTTACTGAATTGTGTCTCTTAAAGTACTAGTTAAGAGCCAACTGCTAGTCTTTATTTCTCCATTCTTCTTGAGATACTTCTTAATAGCTTCTTTCTACTTCGAAATTATCATTCAGTGGACTCAGCTCACCTCTTCATCCTTTTAAAGTAATATACTTTTTAACCTGCTTTTTAACTATTCCATTGTCAATTTGGTATTATGATTCAGATTAACTATAATGTAACCAGCCATGAATTTTCCTCTATTTGGACTGCCTAGCCGTTGTGGGTTCTCTGAACATAAGGATTTAAATCCTTTAAATCTAGAAAATTCTACACTGATAGTTCTTTCTTATGTTGCCATTCTCCTGCCCTGTTTTGTTGTGGAACTAATTACCTTTTATGTTGAATCTCACTATTTTATGCTTCATTTTTCTTAATGTATTATTTTTTCAAACTCTTAATTGCATTTGGATAATTTCTTCAGAATTATTTGCTAGTTAATTCATTTCTTTAAAATTAACTCATTCTTAAGCTATGTCTAATGTGCTATAAGTTTTAGACATTTTCTAACTTCAATTATTATTTTTGTATTATCTGTTTGATTTTTGCTAATAATATTGTTCTCCATATTATATATTCATGCAATGTTTTATTTTTATAAAAGTACTTAACACAGGGGCGCCGGGAGTTTGGCCTAGTGGTTAAAGTGCTTGCCTAGCATGCATGAAGACCCGAGTTCGATTCCTCAGTACCACATACATAGAAAAAAGCCGGAAGTGGTACTGAGGTTCAAGTGGTAGACCTCTAGCCTTGAGAAAGTCCAAGGACAGTGCTCAGGCCTTGAGCTCAAGCCCAGGACTGGCAAAAAAAAAAAAAAAGTACTGAACACAGGGCTGGAAGCATGGCCTAGTGGTTGAGTGCCTGCCTAGCATGCATGAGGCCCTGGGTTCAATTCCTCGGTACCACATACACAGAGAAAGCCAGAAGTGACGCTGTGGCTCAAGGGGTAGAACATTAGCCTTGAGGAAAACCCAAGGACAGTATGCAGGCCCTGAGATCAAGTTCTAGGACTGGCAAAAAATAATAATAATACCTAACACAATTTTTGTATAATTTTGGTACCTGCAATCATTACATCTTTATTTCTGTAGTTTTCTCTTTTACTGGTAAGAAATGAGTGATTTTTCTAAACTTATGTTCTTGAAATTTCCTCTGTGAAAATTCTTGATGATCTAAGCAATGTAGACTGATGTTATTTTGCTCCAGAAAGGATGTATGTTGATTTCTGACAAGTACAGGAAATGCTAACAATCTGGGACTATATGAACTATGTCCAATTTAGAGCTCTGCATACTGCATGATGGTATGAGAATTTTTTCATCATATCTGGCTTTCCCAGAGCCAAAGCTAAGATAAATGGATGGTGTTATAGATGATAGCTAAATAGATTGATTGGTGATAGACAGATAGATAGATAGATAGATAGATAGATAGATAGATAGATAGATGATAGATAGATAGATTAGATAGATAATACTCATTCTTTCCAGCTGTGGGACATTTTCTACTTTATCAATGAATGCTTCCACTATAAAAACTCAGACTTGGCCCATAAATGTATTATCTTAAAGTTCTGTAGACCAGAAATCTAACACGTTTCACCTAATATCGAGGCATTGTTCACAGAGTTGCTTTGACTTTTCGAATCCCTGGCGAGACCGCTTTTCCTGACCTTACCAGTCTCTGAATGCTACTACATTCTTCCTTCACTTACAAAGTCAGCTATGGTCAGCTTTCTTACTTTCCTTCTGCCTTGCCAATGCTCTTTCAAAGGACTCACAATGAGACTGGAACTACGTGAACAATAAAGGTTGATTTTCCCATTTCAAGATCCTCAACATCTGGAGAATCACATCTAGAGAATCCCTTTTGTCATGTAAGGGGCCATATTGTGAGAGGAAGGAGGTCATCAAAGTATTAAAATTAAAGTTTCCTGAGTCTCAGTTTACTCAACTATCAAGCAGAGATAATTATCTCATTGTCTAAACCATTATTTGGCAAATGGGAGGCATCTGATAAATATTCATTAAGTGAAATAATAAAAAATGTACTATCCTTGTTGAAAGGATTGTATTAAATAATATTAATAAATTTTATGATTCCTTAATTAAATCATAAATGTATCTAAGATTGGCTGTTCCTATTTGTATAGGGCATCATTAGATACTTTAAAAAATTAACCAAAGCTTGTAATCCTAGCTACTCAGGAGGCTGAAATCTGAGGATCAAGGTTCAAAATCAGCCCAGGCACTAAAGAATGTGAAAATTTTCTCTCCAATTAATCACTAGAAAAATGGGAAGTGGGGATATGACTCTATGGGTAGGGTGGTAGCCTTGAGCTGAAGAGCTCAGGGACAGTGCCCAGGCCCAGAGTTCAAGCCCCATGACCCACAAAAATAAATAAATAAATAAATAAATAAATAAATAAATAAATAAATAAATAATCAAAACATATAAGCCAATTAAGCTTTAGAATTTTAGGTATATGAATATGAGAACTCATTGACTAGAGTATATAATACTAAAGGAAAATATATTTTAAAGCATCAAGTACATAGAAGCAAATAGACCAGTGGAACAGAATAGAAAGCCCAAAAATAAATCCACACATTTACCATTCAACTTATCTTCGATCAACATGCCAAGAACACACAATGGAGATAACTGTCTTGTGTGTCAATGGTGTTTGAAAAACTGTAGATCTACATGCAAAAGGATGAAGTTGGGCCCCTACAATATACTTACACCTACACCACACACAAAACCTAATGCAGAAAGGACTAGAACATCAATGGGAGGCCTAAAACTAAAAAAAACTGCTGGAAGAAAATAGGAAAGCAACTCTTGACATGAATTCAGGAAAAGATATTTTTAAGCATGACCTCAAAAACCATGAGAAGGAAGCAAAAGTAGATGAGTGAGTGAGTCTTTACCAAATTTAAAAGCTTCTGCACACTAAAGGAAACAGTTGACAGAATAAAGAACCTGTCTGTGCAATGGGTAAAGAATATTTCAAAGTTTCGATATGGAACCAACCCAGATGTCCCTCAGTTGATGAGTGAATCAACAAGATGTGGTATCTATACACAATGGAATTCTATGCTGCAGTCAGAAAGAACGACATTGCCCCATTTGTAAGGAAATGGAAAGACAGAAAAAATCATATTAAGTGAAGTAAGCCAGACTCAAAGGAACATAGGCTCAATGGTTTCCCACATTTGTTATAATCAGTAGAATTCTTGGGCTCTTCTAGCAGAGATTTACAATAGAACAAAGCCTAGATACATAAGGCCATATAGGATGATGCTAAATGAAAAGACCTCCAGGATATAGCAAGAAAAGCTATATAATGAGTGATTGTTGTCCTTAAAGTACTATGTCATCTCTTATCTCTTTTGCTGTCCCTTGGCTATCTCATCTTGTTACAGTATTTCACCTTGTTATCTGATATATTGTATTTGGTTATTTGAAATCTGATAGGAAAGGGAGGAAAGCAAGATGAGGGACAGGGGTGGTGAGAGGGAAATGGGACCAAGACATGAGAAAGTGGCTTTAGTATTTCCTTGTTCTTGGATAAATGCCAAGTAATGGAATTGCTGGGTCATAGGGGAGCTCTATGTTTAGTCTTTTGAGGAACTGCCATACTGCTTTCCATAGTGGTTAAACGAGTTTGCACTCCCACCAACAGTGTAGTAGTGATTCCTCCTGGCCTCATCCCCTACAGCATCTGTTGTTATTATATTTCTTGATCATGGCCATTCTAACTGAAGTGAGGTGGGATCTCAGAGTTGTTTTGATTTGCGTTTCTTTAATAATCCACTTTTTTAAATGAACAAAGTACTTAGATTGGCATTTTTCCAAAGAAGATACATAAATTAACAGCTATATAAAAAGGCCTTTGACATCACTGATCATTAAGTAGATCCAAATAAAAATATCTCTGTTTGAAGGACTGTTATCAATACAACAAAAGATAACAAGTCTTGGCAAAGATGTCGAAAACAGGGAACAATTGTGTACAATTAAGAATACAACTTAATACAGGTATTATAGAAAATAGTACAGAGAGTCCTCAAGAAAGTAAAAATAGAACTGTCATATGATCTATTAATCTCACCTTTGGGTATATTTCTGAAGAAGATGAAATCAAAATGTCAAGAAATCAGTAATCACATGCTTATTGCATCCTTACTCACAATAGCCAAGATATGGAAAAATAATTTTAAAAAACACAGGTTGATGGGTGAATATACTAACAATATTATATACATGCTCACAAACACATACACACACACAAACACACACACACACACACACACACACACACACACACACACCCCACCTTACAAAAGAGGAAAGCCTTGCCATTTTCATCAACATGGATGGAGCTGAAGGGAATTGTCATTATATTAAATGAAGTAAGCCAGACCCCCCCCCAAAAAATCAAATACTGCTGGATCTCTATAAAATCATCACTGTCATAGAAGCAGAGCATAGAGTGCTAAGCAGGCATGGAGGATATGGTGATATTTTTGTCAAAGGTATTATATTTTAACTATGTAAGATTAATGAATTTTAGGGATTTAATGAATGGCTTGGTGGCTATAACTAACAATACTCTATTTTGTCCTTGAAATGTTCTGAGAGTAGATTTTCAATGTTTTCAACACACACACACACACACACACACACACACACACACACAAATAGTAACAATAGTAAATGAGGTGATCAAATTAATTACTAGTGATAATGGTCATTTTATAATGTATGTATATATGTATGTATATAATATATACATAAAACTTCAACCTATGCACACTAAATATATATATATAATTACTATTTGTCAGTTATATTTCATTAAAGCAGAAATAAAGTAATAAAGCACTCAAATCCAACTACTAAACTAATGCTATTCAGAAGTAAATAGAATAGAATTCTCTTTGGCTTCTCTCACAGGCAATATCACTAAAGCATTTCTCTTGGGCTCACCATCTGTCTAATGTTAAGTTAATGATACCAGGTTCTTATTTCACACTGAGTACTCTTTTCCTTTTAAGTTAAACAACTGCCACAATTGAAAGACAATTATGCTGGTAGGCTCCATTCTGACATCCTTCCAGCCTTCTTGGCTACCATTACACTCCTCTGAGCTTATGAAATCACAGTATTAAATAAAACTGTGTTTCTAGGATCAAATGAAAGCTTGTTTCAAATGAGCTTCCAACAACAAGCTATCTCCTCCCCGTGTGTGAATTAGTGCTATCCATTTCTCTTCCTAGAAAGTCAAATCTTTAGTTCCCTCACACTGATTTTAATGCTGTTTTTGAATCACCTTTTATCATTTGACAATATATTTAATTTAAACATGAAAAAGTCCAAACCATTTCAAAGTATGATCCACAAACTCTTTTAAATTCTTAAACTCTTGGAGCTGGGAATTGGCTCAGTGGAAGAGTACTTGTCTAGCAAAGCCTTGAGTTCAGGCCTCAACTCTGAAAAACAAATATTCAAACTCTCAAATATCAAACTATGGGTATAACCCCATGGTACAAGGCCCAAGCACTGCAAATAAATAATAAATAAATAAATTACGTAAAGCCCATAAGAAAATGCACAGTGTAATTGAAAATTCAGGCACAGTGTCAAAATAAGTCAGGATGAATAAAGTGAATTTTTTCTTTGAGTAGTAACTGCCTCTGACATCAAGAAAAACACTTTTGTTGCTAATAAAATCGGTTTTTCTAATGGCAGTCAACTAATAAAGGGATACTTATTATTCAAAAAATTAGAGTGAATTTTGTAATTACATAGATTTTGAAGACTACTACATGTCACCCTGTAATATTTCTCCAAAAATTAAAATATATTCCAAGAATTTGAATAGATCTAAGCAAAATATCTGAGAGCTTTCAGTATTTACTAGGAGTCTAACACATAGGAACGTGATATGTATATATATATATACATATATGTATATACAATATACATATATATTGGTATTTTTTTGCCAGTCCTGGGCCATGAACTCAGGGCCTAGGCACCGTCCTTGGGTTTTCTCAAGGCTAGACCTCTACCACTTGAGCCACAGCACCATTTCTGGCTTTTTTCTATTTATGTGGTTCCGAGGAATCGAACCAGGGTCTTCGTGCATGGTAGGCAAGCACTCTACCACTAGCCCAAACTCCCGGCCCCAGATATGTATATTTTTAAATGAATAGTAAATGTATAATTAATTATGCTAGGCAACTATGAATATACTTATCTAGCAGAGCAACTTATAAAATCTAATCTTAACTACTTTTATTCAAATTAATCAGTAAAGAGTCATTTATAGAATTATAAACCTTTTTTACCTCTTCACTTCTTCTCTTATAAACTTCCTCTGTGAAAATGAGAACAATGGAAGGGTTGACAGTGATCATAACTACTTAAGGGTTATTTTAGTTTAGTTTAGTTGGTTGGGGGATTTGAACTCTGAGCCTCAGCGCTGTCCCTGAGCTCTTCAGCTCAAGCCTAGCACTCTGCCACATTGAGCCCACTGCCACTTCTGGTTTTCTGGTGATCAATGGGCTTTCCTTCTGGGGCGACCTTTGCACCATGATCCTCAGATCTCAGCCTCCTGAGTAGCGAGGATCGCAGGCGTGAGCCACCAGCACCTGGCTTAAGGATCACTTTAGAAATAAATTTAAAAAGAATTTGAGAAATAAATCTCCCCCATGGCTTCCAAAAAAAAACAAGAGATGACAACAATTCCAGAGACTCATATGCACCCTCACATTCTGATCCTTTTTCTATCTAATTGAGGTAATAACCTCCTACACTACTGTTATGCTACTGTAACAAACAATTCCCAGATCACCAAGACTGAAAACCAAGAGGGTTAACTGAATACATCTTCATTGTTTTCACTGAGAGGCACTCCCTAGTCAGTAGTAGGGACCCACTCCACTTCTAAAAGCATCTGCCTAGAAAAGAGCCCTGTCACTCTTGTTCTGTTTTTACTAACAAGTCAAATCACATACCCATGTCTAACTTCAGTACCTGCCCACCAGGTAGCCAGAGGTGGGCAGAATGCTCATGGAAATCATTAATGCCTGGAATGAAATGGTTATCTTTCCCACACTGGTATAGACACTACGTTTGATGCTGTGTCTTTCCCTCTCCAATACTGACCTCTCCCAGGAATCTCAGGTAAGATGCATCTCAGTAACACATAGAAGATTTACGTCTTAAACTGCTAACCTCTACAATGATTCTGCACCTAAGTAGCACCATAACATCTACATTATCTACAAAATCTTTTGCATAATACAGACTTTCTGTTCACCTGAAATGAAATTCACACAGTGTGGCCATTTTGTCGTAAAGTTCTTTTATTTCAGAAAAGTATTCGCAGACAGTTTGACATATTAGCATATCTTACTCTCTCTAAAGTATCACTAAAACTTCAGAGGACTTACTGAACACAGGCATTGTCTTGTTGGAAACCCGAATTCAAACTGAGCCAAAATGGACGTCCTGGTATCACAGGGTATGTAGGCAACTCTGCCCCTAACTGTTGAGATGAATTTTACATTTTTTTTCTTTCTACAGAGAAGGTCAAAGCATTATCCTTAGGATAATAAAGCTTTGTTCTTAGAAGAACAGCAAAAAGACACATGAGATGTTCAACATCCCTGGCCACAAAGGAAATACAAATCAAAACAACACAGAGATTCCATCTAACTCCAGCTCGATTTCTTGACACCATCAAGAAAGAATTCAAACAACAACAAGTTCTGGTGGGGATGTGGTAAAGGGAACCCTATTGTACTGACAGTGGGAATGTTAACTAGTACAACCACTCTTGACGGTGGTTTGGAAGTTCTTCAAACAACTAAACAGAGAACTCCCTATGACCCAGCCATACCACTTCCGGGCACGTACCTAGGCAAGTAAGGATATGATAAAGACACTTGCACATCCATGTTCATCGCTGCACTGTTCACAATACCCAAGTTATGGAAACAGCCCAGATGCCTTGAAATAGATGAATGGATCCGTAAAAGCTGGTATATAATGCAATGGCATTTTACTCATTCATTAAGAATAAGATTATGTCACTTTCAGAGAAATGGATGGACCTAGAGCAAATTATATTAAGTGAGGTAAGCCAAGCTCAGAGAAACAAATGGTGTGTATTTTCTTTCATATGTGGAAGATAGATCTAAAATATAACTGTACAAGATAACCTATACAGGACTCCCAACATTCACAGTCAGACTAAAGGAGGATACCCTTAGGGGAGGAACCCAAATGTATAATTTCTCTGCATATTTATAACACTATCAAAAGCATTGCAAGCCAGGCGCGGTGGCTCACACCTATAATTCTAGCTACTCAGGAGGCAGAAATCTGAGGGTTGCAAATACCATGACTGTATTTGTTCACACTTCTTCCATCCCTTTCTGTTCCCTCCCTCCCTGCCAAAGAAATAAACCCCAAAGCAAATGCCACTACAACCAACAACAACAAACCCATGTTTCCACTTCCTATAATTTATTTTTGTCATGGGGCTTGGACTCTGGGCCTGGGTGCTGTTCCTAAAGGTTACCACCCTGCCCCTTGTTGTTGGTTGTGGTAGCGTTTGCTCTCAGGTTTTTTTTCTTTGGAAGGGAACAGAAAGGGATGGAAAAAGTGTGAACAAATAAAGCCATGGTATTCAGCAGACACTGTGTGGAAAATGACTATGGATCTTGTGGGCAGGGACAGGACGGGGGAACTGGGAGAAAGCAAAGGAAGGAGAGATACTATCCTTAAAAATGTACTCCTTATTTGACTTAGGAAATAACCTTTCAGTTTGACACCATAATAATAACAAAATTATATCTGCAAAACAAATAGATGTCTTTCTAGATTCTGGTAGCTCACACTTATCATCTCAGTTATGCAGGAGGCTGAGATCCTGGTCCAAAGACAGCCCTGGCAGATAATCACATGAGACTTTTATCTCCAATTAACCAGTAAAAAGCCAAAAGTGGGGATGTTATTTAAGTAGTAAAAAGCCAGCTTTTCATTAAAAAAGAAAAAAGCCAAGTGAGACCATGCAGCCCTGAGTTCAAGCCCCAGTACTGGCCTACAGGCAAACACACACACACACACACACACACACACACACACACACACACACACACACACACACGGGCATCCCTTCACCACAATTTCTCCACAGTAGTATTATAGACAATGTGAAGCAGACAACTGTGGTGTGTGTGTGCCTGCGTGTTGTAGGATGCATTCTAAGTCTCTGTCCACTCGATACCAATCCTCCTCCAATTAGAGATCATAACAAATTATTTTTTTATTAAAAAAAGCAAAACTAGGGGATATTTGGCAATATTTTCTGAGAGCCACTGACCTGGATCAGTGAGTGACTAATCATAGTTACACTAGCAAGGCGAGGAAGGATGGTGGCCAGAGAGCAGTAGGGAGGGTAAACTAACTATTTGAGAGGGAAATGCATCTGTGTTTGGCAGCTAATAGAAGGTGAGAAGTGATACTGACTACAGGCTTGTGTTATGACTAACTGCATGGAACCATCCAGGAAATTAAAAAAAAAGAAGAGTGGGGTTGCAGGTGTTAGTGAGGAAATGATGTATTTAATTTCTTTCTTTGATTTACTCATGTTGTTATTGAGGTACCTAAGACATATCAAAAGTAAGAATTTTGCTAAGAATAAAAAATTAGGTCAGGTGCCAGTGGTTCACCAGAGAAGGCTGAGACCTGAGGATTGTGGTTCAAATCAGCCAGGCAGGAAGGGTCAGGAGACTCTTATCTCCAATGAACCCTCAAAGAGCCAAAAGTCAATGGGGGGCTCAAATGGTAGAGAGCTAGCCTTGAGCATGCAGGCCCTGAGTTCAAGCTCCAAGACTGCCACACCAAAAAAAAAAAAAAAATAAGAAGGAAAAACTGGGAGAAAGTGGTGCCTGTAATCATAACTCAAAGGGTTCAAAGCCAATATAGACAGAAAAGCCTAAAAACCCCATCTCCAAATTACCAGAGAAAAAGGACCAGCTGGAGGTATGACTTGACTGATAGAGTGCCAGTCAAGAAAGAAAACTAAGCAAATGCAAGGCACAGAGTTCAAATCTATGTACTGGAGAACAAAAAAAAATGAGTTACTTGGAGGAACTGTAGAATAACTAATGTTTAAAAAGAAAAGAGCATAGCTGGGAACATATACTAGTGGTGGAGTGCTTGCTTAGCATGCACAAACCCCCAGGTTCGATTCCTTGGTGCCACATACACCACATACACAGAAAACACCAGAAGTGGTGCAGTGGATCAAGTGGTAGAACACTAGCCTTGAGAAAAGCCCAAGGACTGAATTAAAAGCCCAGGCCCTGAGTTCAAGCCCCAGGGCTGGCAAAATAAAAAGCAAGATTCTGTTTCAAAATGAACAGAGCAAAAAGTCATATTAAGTGAAGTAAGCCAGACCCATCGAAACACAGGCTCCATGGCTTCCCTCTTTTTGTAATAATTAGTATACATCTAGGATTTTCCTAGCAGAGGATCACAGTAGTTCAAAAGCTATGTGCATACGACCTTATAGGATGAGGCTAAGCAAAATGAACTCCAGGATATGGAAACAATTGGTTTATTTTTGTGGTTGTTTTTAATGTGCTATTTCTTTCTTCTTGTTTTCCCCCTGCCTTATGGTTTATCTCCTGTTGTTACTGTATATGACTTTGGTACCTGGCATATTGTACATACATTTATTTGTTTGTTTGAATTAGGGTAGGGAAGGGGAAAACAAGATGATGAGACAAAGGACAGAGGGTGAATCAGTGTAACAGCAATATTCACAGGACAAAATGTTGGAAATTAACTTTACAACTAGAGAGGAGGAGGGGGAGGGAAAGTGGGAGAAAAATATGGAAAGGGGTAACAATGTTCAAGAAGTAACATACTCACTACCTTATAGATTACTATAATCCCTCTATATATCACCCTGATAATAAAATAATTTTAAAGAGCTATTCAATTGCAATGTCCTGAGCATAAAGAAATATAACAAGCAGAAGAAGTAGATACAGTGTGTGTTTTGTTACATACCTGACAAGATTGTATTGTTAATTTAAGAACCTATATGACATAATTTCTCAAATAAAAATTACTTTGCCTAAGAATTTATTAAATGGGTAAAAGGCACTTATTCACATACTTCTTCTGAGCAGAAACTGAGGCTAAATTTTAAACTTTGTATTACTTTAACTGAGATAGAGATATTCATACAGTGTATGTTGTATTAACCATATCATGTTTAAGTTATTAAATTCATAGTATTTGTAGCTTTTTTTTTTGCCAGTCCTGGGCTTGAGCTCAGGACCTGAGCACTGCCCTCAGACTTTCTTTTTATTATTATTATTTTTTATTGTAATTAATAAAAGGGTTACATGATATTTGCCAGATAGAAGGTGCATTAATTCACATACATTGATACCCTTTCACATGTCTTGGTACCCATCACCCTCCCCCCCACCCACCACCCACCCCCAGTCGTGGTTTTCCCCCCTTCCCTATCAAATTTCAAATAACCAAATACAAATAAATTCAATATATTAGATAACAAAGTGAGATACTGTAACAATATGAGATACCCAAGAGACAGCAAAAGAGATGAGAGATAACAATACATTAAGGACAACAATCACTTATATATGGCTTTTGTTTCCTTATCCTGGAGGTCCTTTCATTTAGCATCATACTATATGGCATTATGTATCTAGGGTTTGTTCTATTGTAAATCTCTTCTAGAAGAGCCCAAGGTTTCTACTGATTATGACAAATGAGGGAAACCACTGAGCCTATGTTCCTTTTTTTTTTTTTTTTTTTAAGTTGGAAGTTAAGTTAAACAGAGTTTTATTCCGCGCCTAGCATCGAGAATTATACTGACCGGTCAGGGCCGTCTCTAAGATGTGAGTGAGAGAGCGCATAATGTTACAGGCTACTTTTATAGGCCCCAGCCATGTGGTTGGGCTGGCCATACACAGATGGCCAATGGAATACAACATGGTTGATTGATGGCTGGGGCAACTACTGACACCTTTGCTGTTTGAACGGACCTATCATCTGGGAGGGCTTCTGGCGCACTGTTCTGACGACAAAGGAAGGGGAGGGAATTCCCTGGCAGGCCAAGGGGGGTGGGGTGGGGAGGAATTCTGGTAACTCCACCTGCTTTAGCTGCTCTTGTAATCTGAGCTGTTATCAGGGATTCTGCAGCCCCGCCTTAGGGAACCTATGTTCCTTTGAGTCTGGCTTACTTCACTTAACATGATTTTTTCCAAGTCTTTCCATTTCCTTACAAATGCAGCGATGATGTCCTTTCTGACAGCAGCATAGAATTCCATTGTATATAAATACCACATCTTGGTGATCCACTCATCAACTGAGGGACATCTGGGTTGGTTCCACATCTTTGCTGTGATAAGTAGTGCTGCAATGAACATCGTAGTGCTTGTGGATTTAGTATGCCCTTGTTTCTGGAGGAGTGGGTAAATGCTGAGTAGTGGAATTGGTGGGTCATTGGGGAGCCTTTTGAAGAACCACCATACTGCTTTCCGTAGTGATTGAACTAGTTTGCACTCCCACCAACAGTGTAGTTGTTTCCTATCATATTTCTTTTTTTCATATATTGTTATTCTAATTAATACAAGGGTTACATTACATTCGCCAGATGGAAGGTGCATTAATTCACATTATGTGAATTGATACCCTTTCTCATGTCTTGATCCCCATTTCCTTCCCCCCACGCCCACCCCTCATTTTGTTTCCCCCCCTTCCCCATCCAATTTCAAATAACCAAATACGCATATATCCAATATATCAGATAACAAAGTGAAATACTGTAACAATATAAGATAACCAAGGGACAGCAAAAGAGATGAGAGATAACATAGTACATTAAGGACAACAATTATTCATATGGCTTTTGTTTCTATATCCTAGAGGTCCTTTTATTTAGCATCATACTATATGGCCTTATGTATCCAGGTTTTGCTCTATTGCAAATCTCTACTAGAAGAGCCCAAGGTTTCTACTGATTATGACGAATGAGGGAAACAATTGAGCCTATGTTCCTTTGAGTCTGGCTTACTTCACTTAATATGATTTTTTTCTAAGTCTTTCCATTTCCTTACAAATGGGGCGATGTCGTTCTTTATAAAAGCAGCATAGAATTCCATTGTGTATAAATACCACATCTTGTTGATCCACTCATCAACTGAGGGACATCTGAGTTGGTTCCATATCTTTGCTATGGTAAATAGTGCTGCAATGAACATCTTGTGCTAGTGGATTTAGTATGCCCTTGTTTCTGGACGGTTGGGTAAATGCCAAGTAGTGGAATTGCTGGGTCATAGGGGAGCTCTATGTTTAGTCTTTTGAGGAAACACCATACTGCTTTCCATAGTGGTTGAACGAGTTTGCACTCCCACTAACAGTGTAGTAGTGATCCCTCCTGGCCACATCCCCTCCAGCATCTGTTGTTATTAGTTTTCTTGATCCTGGCCATTCTAACTGGAGTGAGGTGGAATCTTAGAGTTATTTTGATTTGCATTTCTTTTATGGCCAGAGATGTTGAGCATCTTGACTGCTGGCAAAGACCCGGCCAAAGCAATTGAAGCCTGAGAGGTGATGCTATCATATTTCTTAACCAGTCACTCTTCTGGACTTCTTTGCCTTGAGAACAAATATACAATTCTCCATGACTCCTGACAAAATCCAATTCCTTGCTCTGTGGGCAGCCATTCACTCCATTTCTGGCCCCGCTGGCATCTGTAAATTAGCTTCTGGTAATTATCTGTGTAGGAAGCAGTAGGCAGTGCCCAGAACAATGTAACTGTTGGTCAGATTCCAATGTGGGAATTTAGCATTCCTGAGTCATAAATCAACCCACCATAGCTCAACTTGAGGATGTGATTGCTCAAGCTTTAAAAATAAGCCCTAACATTCATAGCTGTGGGCAAATAGACCTCCTTGTACCACCCACAGTCTACTGGAAAGAACAGGTGTTCACACCTTGCCCTCAAAAGACAATTTGTTGCCCCTCTGTTTGACCAGATGGGGGCTGCAGTTTGGGGTACATTTGTCCTTCCTTGAAATGTCTTGTCTCCAGTTCCAGCCATCCTGTTCAGGGACTAGAAAAGGAGCCCTAGAAGTAACTAAATAATTCAAAAACAAACATTGAGACTCATCAGAGGTCCTGGAACTTCACAAACTCTTATTTTGTTACACACTTACATTGAGGAGCAGCTATGGTTGCTATTGCTGTTGGTGTTTATTGTGTTTTGTTTTCAGACCATAGAACACCTATTCTTTGTTTTAATTGTTGGACTTATTTAGTCTCATCCTATATGACATTATGTATCTAGGTTTTGAACTATTGTAATCCTCTGCTAGGAGAGTCCTAGTTGTGTACTAATTGTTACAAATGAGGGAAACCATGGAGCCTATGTTCCTTTGAGTCTGGCTTACTTCACTTAAAATGATTTTTTCCTAGTCTTTCCTTTTCCTTACAAATGGGGCAATATCATTCTTTCTGATGACAGCATAGAATTCCATTGTGTATAAATACTATATCTTATTGATCCAATCATCAACTGAGGGGCATCTGGGTTGGTTCCATATTGTCCCTATGGTAAATAACGCTGCAATGAACATTGCATAGAACACTTATTCTAAAAGAATAGGTCATTAGACTAAAATTGGGAGTTGACAAACCACTGCCTGCCACTTGTGTTTTAAATAAAGTTTTACCAGTTCAAGGCCACCCTAGACAAACAGTTCATGAGACCCACGCCCAATTACAAACAGTAACTGGGAGATGTGATTTCATTTTTCATACCATCTATGAAAGAGGCTGAGATGAAAAAAATTCCAGTTCCATATCAAATTAACCATTAAAAAGTTTACAAGACCCCAATGTCAATAGAAAAAATTGGGTTCAGTGACATGCATCTGTCATTCCAACTATTCAGGATACATTAAATAGGAGGATCACAATCCAGGTCAACCTGAGCAAAAAAATGAGAGCCTATGTCAAAAACAACCAGGGCAAAAAGGACTGCAGATGGACTTCCATGCCTGCCCAGCAAGCAAGAGGCTGTGCATTCAAAATTCAGTATTGCTAAAAGGCAGGGAAGGAGGGAGGGAGGGAAGGAGGGAGGGAGGGAGGGAGGGAGGGAGGGAGGGGAGGAAAAGGTAAGGAGGGATGGGAAAGAGGAGGAGAGGAAGGTTGGTTGGGTGGGTGGGTGGGTGGTTTTCTGAGGCATGCTGAAATTGGGTGCAACTTCAAAAGCTAACATAGCATGTGGAAAAGAAGAGACAGGTAGACTTGAAGGAACAATTAAGTGAAAAGAAGAGTGACAAGTTCATCAAGAGTTGTGCCACCAATACTATCCTTTTCTTGAGTATCTCAACGATAGGTAAAACAGGGCTGGGAGCATGGCCAGTGGCAGAGTGCTTACCTAGCATGCACAAAGTCTTGGGTTCGATTCCTCAGTACCACATACACAGAAAAATCTAGAAGTAGTGCTATGGCTCAATTGATAGAGCATTAGCCTTGAGAAAGCTCAAGGACAATGTCTAGGCCCTGAGTTCAAGCTCTAGAATTGGTAAAAATAAAAAATAAACAATTAAAAATTAAAAAGATAGATTAAACATATTTACATGTTCATATTGATTTAAATATGTGGACTATTCACATGCTAATATTAAGTACCATAAGCAATAAAATAATTTAGTAAGAATTGACATTTTCACATTTATCATACTATTCAAACTTCTCTATATCTCTCAGTTGAAGTTTGTGATTTTTCTCCATAGAGATTTTCATGCTTCATTTTAGTGTTAGTCATAGACATTTTCCCATTATGTTGCTATTATAAATAGAACCTTTCCGTTATAGGATTTTTTCATTGTTAAGAGTTAAATGGATGCTGCTGTAGAGTTGCCAATAATAATTTTGACCCAGAAAACTTTTAAAGCATGTATCACCAAGCACTCACATACATAAAGATGAATGAAGGTCTGTAGAGCTTTCATAATATGTCTAATTTAAAGAGTTGTGTATTTCAGAGAAACACTTTAACATAAAGTCCATATACCCTACATAATTATGCTGATTTATTCAATTGTTTAAGTTATCAATTTTCAGACGTAGGGTAATTATTTTATTTTATTTTATTTTTTGCCAGTACTGGGCCTTGAAGTCAGGGCCTGAGCTTTCCCAAGGCTAGAGCTCTACCACTTGAGCCACAGCACCACTTCTGGCTTTTTTTCTATGTATGTGGTACCAAAAAATTGAACCCGGGTCTTCGTGCATGCTAGGCAAGCACTCTACAGCTAGGCCAAACTCCCAGCCAGTAGAGTAATTATTTTAAAGCAGTCATTATTAGTTCTGACGTAACATTTTTTACCAACAATTAGAGAAGAAATTATGTCTGCCAAAGTTGTTCTGAGTCTATAATAATGAAAGTATTGAATCCGTATAAAGAACAAAGCTTTACTGTTTGCACATGGTTCACACCTGTAATCCTAGCTGCTCATCGGGCTGAGATGGGAGTATTGAAGTTCAATGCCTGCCCTGGAAAGAAAAATTTGTGAGACTCTTACACTCTATTATACACACACACACACACACACCACACCACACACACACACACACACACAAATAAATAAATAAATAAATAAAGTGGAGCTGTGTCACAAGTGGTAGAGTACTAGCTTTGAGCAAAAAAAAAAGGGGGGGGGGAGCTCAAGGACAGTACCCAGACCCTGAGCTCAAGCTCCATGGGAGGAGGAGAAGGAGGAAGTGGAGGAAGAGAAGTAGGAGGAGGAGGAGGAGGAGGAAGAGGAGGAGGAGGGGGGAGGAGGAGGATAAAATAGAGAGGGAGAATGGGGGGAGGGGAGAAGGCCAGGAGAGAGGGAAGAAAGAAGGGAAGGAGAGAGGAAGGAAGTAGAGATAAAGGAAGATCTATGCTTCATTTTGTACTCTCCAAAACAGGTTCCAAGGGAAGAAAGAAAGCAAATGGGTATCCTCCTTTGGAAAGAGGGTCTGGGGAGTGGCCAAGGGTCTGGCACATGCTTTACAAGTGAGTTACACCACAGCCCCAATATCTAACTTTTCCTTATATGTATCTGTGTGGAACACTGTGATCACTTAATATGTGTATATCATGGCTCGTGGTCAAACCAGGACAATCAGCATTTCTCTTCTCTAAAACATTCATCATTTCTCAGTGTTAGAAAACCTCAAATTCGGGGCCGGGAGTTCGGCCTAGTGGTTAAAGTGCTTGCCTAGCATGCATGAAGACCTGGGTTCGATTCCTTGGTACCACATACATAGAAAAAAGCCAGAAGTGGTGTTGAGGCTCAAGTGGTAGAGCTCTAGCCTTGAGAAAGTCCAAGGACAGTGCTCAGGCCCTGAGCTCAAGCCCAGGACTGGCAAAAAAAAAAAAAAAGAAAACCTCAAATTCCTCTTTTTTAGTTCTTTATAAAACATGTAACTTGTTAACTATAGTTTTATCTACATACTATTTACTAACCATCTTACTGTGCAATCAAACAAAACACCTTATTTCTCCTTTCTCCTTGATTCTGGGGAGTCATTATCAACCTCACTTTCTCTACCCTCGCCCTCTCTATCCTTGCTCCATGCTGCACCAAATCTATGCAGACTATTATTCTACTTAGAACTGCTTCATACACATCACTAAATTATCCAAGATGAGGCAAGCGACACTCCAAGTATCTCCCAATCCTCATCTACATATCGTGCTTCTTTGGGGTCCTCCTTTTTATTGGTTTTATTCTCCAATAAAGATAAGCAGGATTTACTTCTAATCTTGGAACTCATGTATCTTCCTATGCATTTTCCACTTTTCATTCTCCCTTAATACGATCTCATGAATACAAAGTGGCAAATTGGAAGTGTTACAGGATGTCTAGACACTCCAAGTCCCTTCGGATCATCTTATGACTCAAGAAAAGGTATCCTAAATCAGGGACTAGGCCAGAAGTACATATATCATTATCGAAGTTTACATGAAAAGAAAATGGTTGAACTTCCCTCTTGAAAAGCATGGAAATTCTACATACTTTCCATACATCCATAGTATCAATGGCTTATCTGAAGCTGTGTATATCTGTTCTAGCAAAGGCAAATCTAGCATAACAAATACAACCTATATTTCTGTATCTCCCAGAAACTAATCGAATCAAGCTGGTAGACTGAATGGAGATACTTTAGTATCATATACCTTGTTTAAGTCTTTGGATGGGTTCTTAGTCAGGTGTGGTGGTGCCTATTATCTCAGCTAGTTAAGAGGTGAAATCAGGAGGATCTTGGTTCAAGATTACCCCATGTTAGGGGCTGGGATGTAGCTCAGTGGCAAAGTGCTTGCCTAGCAAGTGCAATGTCCTAGGTTCAATCCCCAGTACCAACAAAAAGAAAAGACAAGAAAAAAATAAGATTACCCCATGCAACCATGACAACAACAAAATAGTAAGACCTCCATGTTACCAAACAACCCAGGTACATAGGCATACAGCTATAATCCTCACTGTATAGAAAGAATATATAAAAGGGTCATGGTCCCTAGCCAGCCTAGATAACAAAGCAAGACACTATCTTAAAAAGAACTAATAAAAGGAAAAAGTTTGACGCATGGTTGAAGTGATAGAGTGCTTTCCTTGCAACAAGCATGAGGCTGTGAATTTAAACCCACGTACAACAACAAATTTTTTAAAAGACCCTAGGATTCTTCTAGGTAGCCTGAAAGTCCAACATTTACCACAGATATATCTCAATTCACACACACACACACACACACACACACACACACACACACACACAGAGGATAATCTAAAAACTGAATTCTTTGTAAGCAATTAAAATGATAGATCTCACTGAAAAATCACATGACTGACTTCAGAAATGGTAGGTGGGGAACTCTGGTGAACAGGGGTGCATTTTCACACCCAAGCCTGCCTTCTCCCCATCACTATCACCACCCACCATGACCTAGCTAAACTGGCCAGTCCCTTATAGTTAAAGTTCTTCAGATTGCCTAAGCCAGAGCTGATGTGAACTAGTAGAGCTTTAAGCTGTAATTAGTTAGTAGCACTGGACAATGAAGAGCCTAGAGTGTATTTTTTAAATTTTAATTTTATTGTCAAGGTGATGTACAATGGGATTACAGTTACATACATAAGGTAGTGAGTCTTTCTTCTCAAACATTAGAACCTCCTCCCACATTTTTTCCAACTTTCCCTTCCCCACAACCCCCCCCAAGTTGTCAAGTTCATTTCCAACTTATTGTCTTGTGAGTACCACTGTTACAATGGTTCATCCTTTGTCCTTTATCTCACCATTTGGTTTTTCTCCTTTCCTTTCCTATTTCGAATAAACAGATATACAATACACCAGGTACCAAAACCATATGGCTGCATTTTTTTCTGGGGTTGCAAAGCATCAGTAATAGAATTTGCCAGCACTTGGATTCATCTCATTCTTCAAGATCAGTAATCTCTAACAGCCAACCGAGTGAAGAGGCAGAATCTGAAACAAACATACGACAGAATATAGGGGAGTTGAGCACATTTTTGGCCACCACTCAAAACTCCCTTTTAAGCAATAATAAATACAAATAAACGGTTATACCCCCTAATGCTGGGATATCATTTTAATATTCCCCCATTATCAACTACCTTTCTAATATTAAAGACATTTTGGTAGAGTCAATTTTCAATATGCACATTTTTCTTTTAATATATTTTTATTATAATTAATAGAAGGGTTACATTACATTCATCACATAGAAGGTCCATTAATTCACATACATTGATACCCTTTCTCATGTCTTGCTCCCCATTTCCCTCCCCCCCACCCCCACCCTCATCTTGTTTCCCCCCTTTCCTATCCAATTTCAAATAACCAAATACACATATATCCAATATATCAGATAACAAAATGAAATACTGTAAAAATATGAGAAAACCAAGGGACATCAAAAGAAATGAGAGATAACATAGTACATTAAGGACAACAATCACTCATTATATGGCTTTTGTTTCTATATCCTAGAGGTCCTTTCATTTAGTGTCATACTATATGGCCTTATGTATCCAGGTTTTGCTCTATTGCAAATCTCTACTAGAAGAGCCCAAGGTTTCTACAGATTATGACAAATGAGGGAAAATATTGAGCCTATGTTCTTTGAGTCTGGCTTATTTCACTTACTATGATATTTTTCTAAGTCTTTCCATTTACTAACAAATGGGACGATGTCATTCTTTCTGACAGCAGCATAGAATTCCATTGTGTATAAATACCACATCTTGTTGATCCACTCATCAACTGAGGGATATCTGGGTTGGTTCCATATCTTTGCTATGGTAAATAGTGCTGCAATGAACATCGTTGTGCTAGTGGATTTAGTATATCCTTGTTTCTGGACGGTTGGGTAAATGCCAAGTAGTGGAATTGCTGGGTCATAGGGGAGCTCTATGTTTAGTCTTTTGAGGAAACACCATACTGCTTGCTGTAGTGACTGAATGAGTTTGCACTCCCACCAACAGTGTAGTAGTGATCCCTCCTGGCCACATCCCCTCCAGCATCTGTTGTTATTCGTTTTCCTGATCCTGGCCATTCTAACTGGAGTGAGGTGGAATCTTAGAGTTGTTTTGATTTGCATTTCTTTTATGACCAGAGATGTTGAGCATTTCTTCATGTGTATATAGGCCATTTTTATTTCTTCTTCAGAGAAGACTCTCTTTAAGCCTTTGGCCCATCTTTTAAGGGGATGATTGTTACTTTGGAGGTTAGTTTTGGAGTGATTCAATATTTTGAGCTGTTGATATATTTTATATATGAGGCCTTTGTCCATTGTTTGGTTGGTGAAGATCTTCTCCCACTCTGTAGGCTTCCTAATTAATTTGCTAGCTATGTCCTTTGCCATTCAAAAGCTCTGCAGTTTAATGCAGTCCCACTTAACCAGCCTTTCTCTGATTTGTTGTGTTTCTTGGTCCTTAGTGAGAAAGTTTTGACCTGTGCAAAGGAGACCTAGTGTGTCTCCTATTCCTTCTTGTAAAGTTTTCAGTGTGTCAGCTTTTACCTCCAGGTCTTTGATACATTTGGAGTTAATTCTAGTGCAGGGTGACAAAGAAGGATCCAACTTTAGTTTTCTGCAGGTGCTTAACCAGTTCTGCCAGCACCACTTATTGAAGAGGCTATCTTTCTTCCATTCTATTTTTTTGGCTCCCTTGTCAAAGATTAGGTGGCCATAGGTCTGTGGTTTAATATCTGGGTCCTCAGTTCTATTCCATTGGTCTTCAGGCCTATTCTTGTGCCAGTACCAAGCTGTTTTGATAATTATAGCTCTGTAATAGAGTCTAAAGTTTGGTATTGAAATTCCTCCTGTGCTGTTCTTTCTGTTAATAATTATTTTTGCTATATGGGGTCTTTTATTATTACATATGAAATTTTGGATCTCCTCTTCTATTTCTTTAAAGAATGCCATTGGGATATTGATGGGTATTGCGTTGAATTTGTAGATAACCCTTAGCAAGATTGTCATTTTCACGATGTTGATTCTTCCAATCCAGGAGCATGGGAGGTTTTTCCATTTCCTCAGTTCTGCTTTAATTTCCTTTCTCAGGGTTTTAAACTTTTCATCAAAAAGGTCCTTTACATTCTTAGTTAAGTTAATTCCTAGATACTTTATTTTCTTTGAGGCTATTGCAAAAGGAGTTGCTTTCCTGATTGTTGCCTCATTCCTCTCACTGTTGGCATAGAGGAAGGCAGCTGATTTTTGAGGGTTAATTTTATACCCTGCTACCCTTCCAAAGTTTTGAATCAGCTCAAGGAGCTTGAGAGTGGAGTCTATAGGATTCTTTAAATACAGAATCATGTCATCTGCAAAGAGGGAAAGTTTCACTTCCTCTTTCCCTATTTGGATCCCCTTTATGCTTGCTTCTTGCCTTACTCCTCTGGCTAGAAATTCTAATACTATGTTAAAGAGGAGTGGAGAGATTGGGCATCCTTGTCTTGTTCCTGATTTTAGAGGGAATGGCTTTAGCTTTCCGCCATTAAGTATAATACTAGCTGTGGGTTTGTCATACACTGCCTTTATTATACTGAGGAATGTTCCATGGATTCCTAGTTTCTCCAGAGCTTTTAACATAAAGGGGTGCTGGATCTTGTCAAATGCCTTTTCCGCATCTATTGAGACAATCATGTGATTTTTGTCCCTGCTCCTGTTGATGTGTTGAATTATATTAATTGATTTGCGTATGTTGAACCAGCTTTGCCTCCCCGTGATGAATCCAGTTTGATCATAGTGTATAATTTTTTTGGTGAGTTGTTGTAGACGGTTGGCCAGTATTTTGTTGAAAAGTTTTGCATCAATATTCATCAATGAAATGGGTCTATAGTTCTCTTTCTTTGATGAATCTCTGTCTGGTTTGGGGATGAGGGTTATACAGGCTTCGTAGAAGGAGTTTGGCAAAGAGCCTTCGTTTTCAGTTTCGTTGAAGAGCTTGAGGAGTATTGGTGTGAGCTCTGCTTTGAAGACCTTATAGAATTCAGCTGTGAATCCATCTGGACCTGGGCATTTCTTAGGTGGAAGTTCTCTTATTGCTATTTCTATTTCAGCACTTGAAATGGGCCTGTTTAGTTGGTTTAGGTCTTCTTGGTTCAATGTGGGTATGCTAATATTGGCTAGAAATTCATCCATTTCTTCTAGATTCTCAAATTTGATGCCAAAAAAGTTTGAAAAGTATTCCCTCATGAAGATGGTGGCAGCTCAGTGCGAGTCATTTTGAGTTCCCGTCAAGATGCCAGTTCTGGCAGCATAGGGGACAGTTCATACCTCAAATCAATCCTAAGTAAGCTTTAGCGACACTTAGATCTCAGTCACCAAGGAAAAAGGCAAAAACTCAGTACAAAGAAGACAGTGTGAACCGGTGCCAGCCACTCGGAGCGGCCGTGGAGACAAAGCTGCTCTTCTGAATCCGAGCAGACAGTGATTCACAGTGGTGCAGACGCGCCGGCGCCGGCTGCAGATAGAGCCCCACAGAGCTTCCGCGAGCCCAGAGCCGACACCCGGCCGTGCATGGACCTGCCAGCTTCATGGAACCGAGAATCCAGCAATTTGTGAGTAGTTCAGAGGAGAAGTTTCCACTTCTGCTCACAGAACAGCATTGGGAGGGAGCCCCTCCCCCTGCTGGCAGAGACCGGGCCAAAGCAATTGGAGCCTGAGAGGTGTTGCTGACAGTGCCACCTAACTGGCAAAGGATTTCCCAGAGATCCCTTAGCTGGAAATCTGGCCCCAGCACTGCTGAAGTCCATCTCCTGTGCCAGGCCACAAACCTGGTAAACAAAGCCGCCCGCAGATCTTTCAGCTTTGTTTTCCCAAACAAACAATCGGATCCAAAAAACCTAATAGCCAAATCACAAGAGAAAAAGACTTTCTGAAGTGTTCGGATCCCGAATTTAGTGGAGACACACGTTTCCTCTCCTGCCCTGCCCTCCCCCCAAAAAAACCTTGAAGAATACCCTTTTTTCTTTTTTTTCTTTTTTCTTCTTTGTTGTTGTTCTTTTTCTTTGTATTTTTTTCTTTTTTTCTTCTACCCCTTTTCATTTGCATTTTTAGGTGTTCTTATTTTCTCTTCACATTTTACATACCCCTTTTTTTTATAATGTTGTGATTCTTTTCTTTTTCTTTTGTTTTGTTTTGTTTTTTTCTGTTTCCTTTCGCACATTCCTCTGTCACTGTGGTTGTTCCTGGAAACATAGTGACAGCTCTGGGTACAGTCTGAATACAAATGATATCTATATTGACAGTCACATGCTTTTTAACCTCTTGGTTCTCAACCATAGTATTTCTTAGGTAAGAGCTCACAATAGTGAGGAATCTCCCCCACCTTTTTCTTTATCTTTTCCTTTTTTTTGTTTTGTTTTTGTTTTTCCTTTTTTTGTTTTTGCTTTTTGTTTTTCTGTTTTTCGTTCTGTATTTTTTTTTGTTTTTTGTTGTTGTTGTTTTTGTCTTGCGTTGCTTCTTTTTTTTCTTTCTTTCTTTTTAAAATTTTTTAGCATTGAAATCTCCTATATCTACCTCCCTCTTTTCTCTATATATTCTCCTTATTACCCTTCTTACTTTCATACGTTCTATCTAATCTTTTCCAAATTTTGTACTCAAATACACTACCTGCTTATCACCTTAGGTCAATTATCCTTACGCTATACCTTTTCTTAGTTACTATAATAATCTTACACTCCTACGTTATTCATTTCATACCTCCCCTGTTGTCTCTCATACTATTTTTCTATCTCTGGTCCGCTGTTCATCCTTCAACTCTTATAATGCATGGATCTACATTTGGTGATTGTTGAGCAATACTGTATATCTAGGTGTTCAACTATACTCTAGGTCCAGAGGGACTTAAATACAATAGAGATTGGATTAAGAGGCTTATTGTTTTGGTCATAAATCGGTTATTAGTGGTTGTATTAGACTGGTCTAATACACAAAGTGCACAAAAAGAAAGAGAGAGTGATAATACTAATTAAAAATTGTGAACTGCTATTGTCAGCCAGCTAAAGAGGTCTAGGTTGGATATATCTGAAAAATTATAATCTTGTTTAGTATTAATCTTGCTCCCATTTTCAAATGGGCAGAACAAGAAACTCAAGAAAAATGTAAAATCAAGGAATGACACCCTCCACCCAATATAAACAGACAATGGAGCAGTCACTGGCAAACCTAGAGGAGAGTCTTCCAAGTGCTATACAAATGCAATTGATAAATATCATTAATGAAAAGTGTGAAAATTTAAAGAAAGAGATAAGGAAGGGAGCCATAGCTAAACAAGAGGAAATCATAAACAAGGTGATACGTGAAAAAGGAGAAGCCATAAAGGAGGCCATAATAAAGATTTTTCAAAGAAAAATGGATGAATTCATAGAATCCACAAACAAAAAGGTGACCAAACTCCAGCAAATGTCCAAAGAGAATAAAGCTACTGAGCTAACCACTCAAATGGAAATTAAGGAGTTAAAGAAATCCATACATGATCTAAAACAAGAGATGCAAGGCATCAAAAATGAGCAATTAGAAGCAAGGGAGATGAAGAATAAAGTAGATAGCTTTGATAGCAGGTTAGACAATGCAGAAGAGAGAATTTCTGGGGCTGAAGATAATTTAGTTTTGATAGAGAAAGAACAGAAAATGAGTCAATCAAACTCTAGGAAATATGAGACAGTGCTTCAGGGGGTCCAAGATACAATTAGGAAGCCTAATTTAAGGCTAATTGGTATTGAGGAGGGTCTGGAGAAAGAGGTCAATGGTATTGGAAATATACTTCAGGGAATCATCTCAGAGAACTTCCCAAATATCCAGAAGGGCAGGACCATCCAGATACAAGAAGCTTTTAGAACCCCAAACAGACATGACCAGAAAAGAACATCCCATCGCCATATTATAATCCGAACAGGATCAATAGAGACCAAAGAAAGGATCCTAAAGGCAGCCTGGGAGAAGAGATCAATCACCTACAAAGGCAAACCAATCAGAATAACCCCAGATTTCTCAGCAGAGACCATGCAAGCAAGAAGAGATTGGAATGATATATGTCATGCCCTTAAATCAAATAACTACCAACCAAGAATACTGTACCCAGCTAAGCTCTCATTCATAACTGAGAGAACAATAAAAACATTCCATTCCAGGGAAAAGCTGCAGCATTATGTAGCAACCAAACCAACATTACAGAAAATTCAGAGAAAGAAATGGCACCTAAACATCATACCATCTAAGTACCACATGAACTGTCAAGACACAGCCCTAATGAAAGCTTTTAAAAATGGCAGGAACTAATAAATATTTCTCAATCTTAACTCTCAATATCAATGGACTTAACTCTCCAATTAAATGACATAGATTATCTAGTTGGATCAAAAAGCAAGATCCATTGTTCTACTGTGTTCAAGAGACACATCTTACCCAAAAAAAACAAACATTTTTTGAAAGTGAGAGGTTGGAAGAAAGTTTATCAAGCTAACAGCCCCCATAAACAGGCTGGAGTTCCCATCCTCATATCAGATAAAATAGACTTCAAACTAAAATTAGTGAGAAAAGACAAAGAAGGTTACTACATACTACTAAAGGGACCTTTCCTCCAGCAGGACATAACTATCCTAAATATCTACACACCTAATCCCGGAGCTCCGAAGTTCATCAAGCAAACTTTACTTTCACGGAAACCATACATAGATCGAAACACAGTGATTGTTGGTGACTTTAACACACCACTCTCACCTATGGACAGATCAACCAGACAAAAACTCAACAGAGAAACCTTAGTATTGAACAACTGTATAGACCAACTAGATCTAACAGACATCTGCAGATTATTCCACCCAGTAACAACACAATATACATTTTTTTAAGCAGCACATGGAACATTTTCCAAAATAGACCACATTTAAGGGCATAAAAGAAACCTATGCAGATTCCGAAACACTGAAATTATTCCCTGCACTCTCTCAGACCACAAGGGCATCAAATTGGAACTGAACACCAGTTCCACCAACGAAAACCCTGTAACTCATGGAGATTGAACAACACACTGTTGAATCAACAATGGGTCATCGAGGAGATCAGAACAGAAATCCAACAGTTTATGAAATTCAACAAAAAGGAGCACACAAAATACCAACTCCTTTGGGACATGGCAAAGGTAGTACTCAGAGGAAAATTTATAGCTCTGAGTGCCTACAATAACAAACTGGAAAAATCGCAAACCAACAATTTTATATGTCACCTTAAGCGCCTAGAAGAAGAGCAACAAACCAAACCTAATCCCAGTAGAAGGAAGCAAATTATTAAAAATCAAAGCAGAATTAAATGAATTGGAGTCCCAAAAAACTATAGAAAGAATCAACAAAACAAAGAGTTGGTTCTTTGAAAAAATCAACAAAATTGACAGACCCCTAGCAAATCTTACCCAAAAAAGAAGGGAGCATACTGAAATAAACAAAATCACAGATGAAAATGGTAATATCATGACAGAAATTACCAAATATGCACATCTTTACCAAAAAAATACTGTATAGTAATCTTTCCTCTCAAGTAAAGACCCGTCCTGGTCCAAAGTATCCGGTGACATTCAGATCTATGAGATCTAGGCTGACTGACAGGCACAATAGGCTAATGAACTTTGAGGACTGTGTGCCCAAAAAGTCACCACCACATTTTCATAAAAGGACATGGAAATTTGAAGAGCAATCACAGCAGAGGCAACTGGAGGACCAAAACAGAGACTTTACAACTTTAAGCCAGCCTCCTTAATAAAGTTCATAGGTACAAATGAAGGTAGCTTTTATTTCTAACAAAATATGTAGAGTCCATGTACCCCAATATCTAAGAAAGAGACAGGAGACATGGAGTCTATGTCCTTGTCTCTGATATGAAATATAAATTTCTTGGTATTAACAGCACTCATAAAAGAAGCTATCGGGATCTTTTTTTGGGGGGGGGGGAGAGGAAGTAGTCCTAGGGCATGAGCTCAGGACCTGAGCACTGTCCTTGGGCTTTCTCAAGACTAGAGCTCTACCACTTAAGCCACAGCACCACTTCCAGCTTTTTCTATGTATGTGATACCAAGGACTCCAATCATGGTCCCGGTGCATGCTAGGCAAGCACTCTAACACAAGGCCAAATTCCCAGCCTGTATCAGGGTCTTTATGCATTAATACTAATTAATCATTGAAATCACAAATGTGTTACCATTCTTCTTGGTAATAAAAGGATTGGCTGCAGCAAACAAAGCAAATGGAACAAAGAAATAGAAACAGCCTGGGGAAAACAGGCAAAGTGCTGAGATCAGAATCTAAGGCTCCTAACACTGTACACTCTCCAATGATGAGAAGATAAACCATCCCACTGGAGTCTTGGGGGAGTGAGGTAATCAAAATGATGCCATGGTCTATTATGCAGAAGATGATGAACAGATGCTTTCACTCTCCTCGGAGGAGCCAGCGAGTAGGAAAGAGCTCAGGCTGAGTCATGAGGCAGGCAGAGTATCTGCAACATGAACTAGGTACACATATCTTTGTCTCCCCTACTCAGTCAGGCTGGTAGTGGCCTGGAGAACGAGTGTGGGGCAGCATACGTGACTCAAGACCACACTTACATAAACCCTATTTGCAACCTTGTGAATCAAAAGGAAGAACTTTCTTGAAGTCCAAGTGTGAGAATGACTGAGTCTCCAAGACCTTTCAAATCAGAACAGGAATCCTGCTTTGCTAGATTCCTGAGCAGAAGGCCTGGGATTTTTGACACCTCAATGGCCCTTTAATTAGAATCAAACCTACCTAGCTACATCAGCAGGAGGCTATGAGGTAAAAATGAGAGTGGAAAGAGGCCTGGCTGAGAACGTGCTGCTGGAACACTTGACTCCCCAAGCTCTAAATGGCACACCACCCTTTAGCACGACACCTGGCTCTTCATGCATCTTCAAGAATCATTTCCTTCATGAGCAAAATGAGACCAGCTGAGAATTTCTGAGTGCCCCCGTTTTGGTTTTCTGTCACTATTCAATGAATTACTAAAGTCACGAGATGATGCGACTCTTCCAAAGTCAAGAAGCTCAAGCTTGGCAAAGCTGGGTTTTCTGATCTGTCAGTCCACATTGAAATTCTAGTCTAGATTTCAGGGTGTTATGGAGGGGATTATATCCTCCCAGCACCCCTCCACACACACACTCTTCAGCAAGAGTTGTTGTAATTATGGCATTTAAAAGGATAATTATGAAGAGGAGGGAAGATGGTGCTGAAAAAATAGGGACCCAGCCTAGCTCTCTCCCACAAAAAGAGAGTATCAGGGAATCCCATGAGCCAACTACCTTAAGAAATCCACAACTACAAGTTCAAGAAGCAATGGAGAAGTACACAAACCGGAAAAGAAATCCAGATAAAGCTTATATCCAACATTCTCAAAGAATCTGAAAGGTGAGGACCCCTCCCCACCCTCACCACCAGCTCCAAGCTGGCCCGGGAAGCCCCGACCTGCAGCAAGCAGCAGAATCCAGACACAGAAACCCACACAGACAAGTGTGTGCAGCACAGACAGTAGCAGAGACTAGAGGGGAAGGCAAGCTAATCTTAAATGCCGCAAAAACAGAAAGAGCTATACTACAATGAGAAAAAAAATAGAATAACTGCAGACCTCTCCATGCAAACCCTAAATGCAAGAAAATCTTCGAAAAATGTCAGTCATGCCCTGGAGAGCAACAACTGCTAACCTAGACTGATATATCCAGCAAAACTAGCATTTACATTTGAGGGAGAAACAAGAATATTTCATTCCAAAGAGAAGCTATATGAATACATGCACACTAAACCAGCATTACAAAAAATATTAATTAATCAAGACAAATTGCAGAACAGCAAGAACCCCACCAACAAGCAATCACCTATAAATCACTAAACACAAAAGGGGAAAAAAGAGAAAGAAACTCAGAAATAAAAATAAATAATGACAAGGGATATTAACCACTTCTCCATAATTTCCCTAAATGTGAACAGGCTGAACAATCCAATCAAAAGACACAGAACAACAGGCCTCTAAGAGACCTACCTCACTGCCAAAACAGAAACAAGCTCCAAGTGAAAGAATGGAAACGAATTTTCCACTCCAACGCACCGGGCAAAAAAGCAGGAATAGCAATCTTAATCTCTGACAAAATTAACTTCTCAGTAAAATCAGTACATAAAGATAGAGACGGCCATTACATATTAGCAAGGGGTACAATCCATACCCACAATATTACAATAATAAACATTTACTCCCCCAACATGGGAGCACCCAAATTCGTCAAGCAAACTCTGTTAGAATTACAGAACAAGATAGACTCAAATGCAATCATAGCGGGAGACGTCAATATGCCACTCTCAACAAATGACAGGTCAACTCAACAAAAGTTAAGCAAGGACACCATTTACTTAAATGACACCATAGCCTAGCTGGGTTTAACAGATATACACAGAGTCCATCCAATGGTGAAACTTTATACATTTTTCTCAGCAGCACAAGGAACACACTCCAAAATAGATCATATAATAGTTCAAACAGAAAACTTAAGCAGATACAAGAGGACTGACATAATTCCATGCATTCTATCTGATAACAGTGGAGTCAGACTAATTCTGAACAAGGCAGTAAAAGTAAAAAAAACAAAACAACAAAAAAAAAAACATTCAAACACTTGAAAGCTGAACAACACATTTCTGAATAACTCCTGGGTTACAGATCAGATCAAAGAAGAAATTCAAAACCTTCTTGAATGTAATGACAATCAGGAGACAACACAAAGGAACTTATGGGGCACAGCAAAGGCAGTTCTAAGAGGCAAATTTATCGCATTAGGAGCCCATATTAAAAAGACAGAAGAAGAGCATGTAAATAACCTAAAGAAGAAATTTAAGCACCTAGAGGAGCAAGAAAAAGTTAATTCTAAAACAACTACAAGAACAGAAATAACAAAAATAAAATCAGAAATATCAAAGATTGAAATAAGATCCACTATACACAAAATAAATAAATCAAAAAGTTGGTTCTTTGAAAAAGTCAACAAAATTGGCAGACCCCTGGCAAGATTAGTCAAATAAAGAAGAGGTGAAACTCGAATAAATAAGATTAGATACCCCAGGGGAACAATAATAATATCCAAGAAATTCAGTCCATTTTGAATAAGTACGACCAGGGCCTATATTCAAAGAAACAAGAAAATCTAGTAGAAATAGATGACTTTTTAAATAAATATAGGCTAACCACACTGAACAATGAAGAGGTAAACTGAACAAACCAATTTCACATAAGGAAATAGCAAAAGCAATCAGGGAAATGCCAACCAAAAAGAGCCCAGGTCCAGACAATTTCACTGCGGAATTCTACAAGATGAAGTAACACCTATACTCTTGAAACTCTTCTGAGAAACAGAAGTAGAAGGAGCAATACCAAATTCATTTTATGAATTTAATATTACACCCATCCCCAAACCAGCAAAAGACCTAACAAAAAAGAGAAAACTACAGACCTATCTCTCTAATGAACACAGATGCAAAACTCCTCAATAAAATACTAGCCAACAGAATCCAGAAACAAATTTTAAAAATTTCACACTACGATCAAGTAGGCTTCATCCTACAAATGCAAGGCTGGTTTAACATTCACAAATCAATCAATGTAATACATCATATCGATAGAGTGAAGGATAAGAATTATATGATAAATTCTCTGGATGCAGAAAAGGCATTTGACAAAATAAAACATCCATTCATGTTGAAAGCAATAGAAAAAATAGAAATGAGAAGTATATTCCTTAAAATAATTAAAGCCATATATCACAAACCTACAGCCAGTATTATACTAAATGGTGAAAGATTGGAACCATTTACTTTAAAATCAGGAAGTAGACAGGGATGTCCACTCTCTCCACTTCTCTTCAATACAGTGCTGGAACCCTTAGCCAGAGCAATAAGACAAGAGAAGGACATCAAAGGGATCCACATAAGGAAAGAAGAAATTAAACTATCCCTATTCACAGATGACATGATCCTCTACTTGAGTGACCCAACAAATTCCACTCCCAAACTCCTAGAATTAATAAACTACTTTAGCAAAGTGGCAGGATACAAAATTAACCTGCAAAATTAGCCTTCTTGTATGCCAACAATAGACAAACAGAAGACCAAATCAAGAAAATGATCCCATTCGCAATAGCCCTCAAAAGAATAAAATACTTAGGAATTAACTTAACCAAAGATGTAAAGGAATTATTTAATGAAACTATAAAAGCCTAGCGAAAGAAATTAAAGAGGACACCAGGAAATGGAAAGACATCCCATGCTTATGGATAGGGAGAACCAATATGGCAAAAATGGCCATACTGCCAAATTGATATACAAATTTAATGCAATCCCCATCAAAATTCCAAAGACATTCTTTACTTAAATAGAAAATACAATCCAAAGGTTCATATGGAACAAGAAAAGACCTAGAATAGCCAAAACAATTCTAGGCAAAAAGAGCAATGCAGGTGGTATTACAATGCCAGACTTCAAACTCTACAATAGAGCCATAATAACAAAAACAGCATAGTATTGGCACAAAAATAGACCAGAAGATCAATGGAACAGAATAGAAGATCCAAAAATAGAACCACATACCTATAGGCAACTTGTATTTGACAAAGGAGCCAAAGATATACAGTGGAACAAACACAGCCTATTCAATTATTGGTGCTGGCAAAAGTGGGCAGCCACATGCAGAAAACTAAAAATTGACCCTAGCCTTTCACCATGCACAAGCATTAACTCAAAATGGATCAAAAACCTCAATGTCAGACTGGAAACCTTGAAACTGCTACACCATAGAGTTGGAGAGACACTGGAACTCATAGGCACAGGCAAAAGATTCCTGAACAGAATCCCAGGGTCACAACAGATTGGAGAGAGACTTGATAAATGGAACTACCTAAAAATAAAAATTTCTACACAGATAAAAGCATAGCCACAAAAGTAGAGAGACAGCCAACCAACTGGGAAAAGATATTTACCAATAACAAATCAGACAAATGCTTAATATCCAGTATCTACAGGGAACTCAAGAAACTAATGCCCCCAAACCCAACAAACCATTCACTAAATGGGAAAGGGAACTAAAGAGAGACTTATGAAAAGAAGAGGTTAAAATGGCAGAAAAGCATATGAGAAAATGTTTATCATCCTTAGTCATAAAGGAAATGCAAATAAAAACAACCCTAAGATACCACCTTACCCCAACAAGAATGGCCAAGATTTTGAACTCAGACAATGTCAGGTGCTGGCGGGGTTATGGAGAAAAAGGAACCCTACTACACTGCTGGTGGGATTGTAAGCAAGTTCAGCCAGTCTGGAAAGAAGTGTGGAGGTTTCTTGAACTGAAAATTGACCTTCCCTACGATCCCACCATGCCACTCCTGGGCATCTATCCTGAACATCATAACCCAAGATATGATAAGGACACCTGCTCAGCTATGTTCATCTCTGCACTATTCACAGTAGCCAGGCGATGGAAACAATGCAGATGCCCTACTGAAGATGAATGGATACAGAAAATGTGGTATATATATATATATATATATATATATATATATATATATATATACAATATAATGCTACATAACCAACAGACAAAAAATGGCATTTGCAGGGAAGTGGATGAATCTAGAGCGAATCATGTTAAGTGAGACAAGTCAAGAACAAAGGAGCAAAAGGCACATGGTATCCTTAATTTGTGGCTATTAGATCCAAACAGTACAAGAGCGAGGACTCAATAGTTGCAAACCCAATGCTATGGACATGGTGCTGGAAATATAAACACAACTACGTAGACATAAAAACATATGACTAACACACAAAAAAAACATATGACTGTACAGACATAATGTTTTATTACATAGACTAATATGTATCTATGACATATAAACCCTCAGCCTAATTTTAATTATGTTCTAAAATCTAAGCGCCAGTGATTGCAGATAGAAATTCCCTTCTTAAATACTTGTTTGTTAAATACATCATTTGAAATATGATGTTAAAATCAATGTTAATAGATTCTTTAATAAAAAAAGATAATTAAGAATAAATAATGTAATAAGACTAAGACCTAGTTAGATGGGACTGGTGGCTTCATGGAAAGAGAAGACAGCTATGCTATGTTGGCTCATGCCTTTATCATAGCAACTTAAGAAGCTGACATCTGAGGATCATGGTTTGAAGCCAGTTAGGGGGAAAAAAATGTCTGACACTAATTTCCAAATACACATACACACACACACACACACACACACACACACACACACACACACACACGCCAGAGTTGAGCTGTGGCTTACGTTGTAGAGTTCTAGACTTGGGGGAGAATAAATAAATAAATAAAAAGACAGACTAGTTACTCATGCCAGTAATCCTCGCTACTCAGATGGCTGAGATCTGAAGATCTGCAGTTCATAGCAAGCCCAGGCAGTGAAGTCTATGAAACTTTTATCTCCAGTTAACAAGCAAAAAAAAAAAAATACCGTCCAGAAATAGAAATATGCCTCAAGTGACAGAGCACCAGCTTTGGATGAGAAACTAATAGACAGAGGGCCCTGAGTTCAAGCCATAAGGTTGGCAACACACACACACACACACACACACACACACACACACACACACACAATGTGTGCAGAAAAGAAGGCAGCTGACTACAAGCTAGAAGACAGGCCTTACCAGAAACTAGCACCTTGATCTTAGACTTCTAGAAAAGAAATGTCTTGAAGTAAAAAGTAAGGTGTCTCTACTTTGCTTATCTTGTTATAGCAGCTCATGCAGACATCTTCCAAGCTCTCAGATGACTGTGGCAGAATACAATTCCTTGTAGTTGTAAGGCCAAGCCCTATCTCTACATGGCTGTGAGCCAGGTATGTGATCAGCTCCTCAAAGCCACCCCCATTTCTTTTTTTTTTTTTTTTTTGCCGGTCCTGGGCTTGACTCAGGGCCTGAGCACTGTCCTTGGACTTTCTCAAGACTAGAGCTCTACCACTTGAGCCTCAGCACCACTTCCGACTTTTTTCTATGTATGTGGTACCGAGGAATCGAACCTGGGTCTTCATGCATGCTAGGCAAGCACTTTAACCACTAGGCCAAACTCCCGGCCCCAGCCACCCCCATTTCTTACAGTGTGTTTTCTTCTATCTTCCACAGCCACTGCAACGGAGACATCCCTAACCATCCAAGCCTCTTCAAGCTTCAGATATGTATTCCTTCATCTTTGGTCCAGATTCCAAAGGCTTAGGTTACTAGGTGCGGCCCACCCAGAGCATCTCAACACTTCCAAGTCCTTAATTGTATATGGAAACTATCCTAAGTAGTACCCGCTTAATGTTTTATTAACTGAGAGAATGTGCCTAGAATGCTAAGGTCCAGGAAACCTGAGGCCATATTATAAGTCTGCTTACCACAGCCCTTTCCAAAACCAACTCAATACTAAAGCTTTATAAACATCATGATGTATGAAAGTTCTTTACTCACTTGCTCATTTTTTTTCTTTTTATTTATACTGTCAGATTCTTGACAAATCTGGGAATAGCACCTTGTGCCATTAGACATGAAATTTGAGGTTGTTTGGTTTTCTTAGTAAAGAAGGTATAGAGGGCAATGATTAATGTCTTTTCTCAAAAAGATCTCAAGAATAAGAAAAATACATTTGAACTATTAACTCTCATCTATAAAAGAATAAAACAGAGTACTTAAAATCATTGAGCCTTCTAATTTTCAAATACTTCTTTACTTAAGGAATATCCTAAATGAATGAAATTTTATTCAGAACCCCAAATAATAACAAGGTTCTTCTGCTGAAGGGAAGCAGGGACACATGTGGCTCACAGCCAATGCCTGTATGAGGCATGGTCTGGAAGTCATGTATTTAATCCTCTCCTACCCTGCACTGTGATTTGTAAGTCAGAGACAAGGGCATGCTTTGTCTGATCCCACAAGTCAATAGTAAAGTCAAGTCTCAAACTCAGATTTCCCCAGCCTTGATATTCTCTCTAGTCAACATGTTTGAGCTGTAGCTCTCTCTCTGATTTTCCTCCACCTCTTTAGCAATAGAAATTCACAAGATTGTTGGGCAAAAATAAGAATTAGCCAAACACCAGTGGCTCACATGAATAATCTTAACTATTCAAGAGGCTGAGATCTGTGGATCACAGTTCAAAGCCAGCACAGACAAGAAAAGTCCATAAGACTCTTCTCCAATTAACTACCAAAAGGCAGAAGTGGAAATACGGTACAAACGGTAGAACAATAGCAAAAATGCTCAGGAAAACAGCACTCATACCTGAGTTCAAGTCCCAAAAGCAGTACCAAAAACAAAAGAAAAAAGAAACAATGTGATTAAAATGTGTAACACATATACACATATAAATGGGCTCTAAGTAGAAATGGGAATTAAATAACATTTTAAGTGTAATTCTAAGAATTTATAAAAAATAATTGATATTATTCATTGATAATGTCAAATTCAAAGAAATACAAACACCAATACTAAAAATGAAAAGAAAATCATACCTGAGTAAAACAACTGAAAATCAAAAATGAAGAGAATATTTCTAAAGTAGCCAAATTCAATAAAAAGAAAAATAATGAGATGTGGATGAATTGTTCCAAAGAAATTATGGTTATCAAAGTTGACAGAATAATGTCTTCATGACACCTTAATCTAAAATCCTACACACATGTTAATTTTCTTTTTTACCTTTTAAGTGTGAGAATTCAGCCATGCACCAGTGGTCTAGCACCCGTAATCCTAGCTACTCAGGAGGCTGAGATCTGCGATCACAGTTTGAGACCAATCCAGCCAGGAAAGTTAGTGAGACTCTTATCTCCTACTGAGCACCAAAAGGCCAGAACTAGAGCTCAGGAATAGTTTCCAGGCCCTGAGTTCAAGTCCCATGACAAAAAAAAGGAAAAGAAGAGAAAAGAAAAGAAAAGAAAAGGCTTAGGAACAGCACCCAACACTGACCTGAGTTCAAGTTCCAAGACCAGCACACACACACAAAAAGTGAAAACTCAATAAATTCATGTTCAAACCAAAACTGAAATATTTTATCCCCATCAGTTACACAAAAGACTAGAGTGAAAAAGAAAAATTTAGAATGCATTAGAAAAATATGCAATAAGTAGAGTATAAGATTTTAACTTCAAATAGTTACATAGTTACATTTGTCATGACTATTCAAACTAAGATACACATACTGGTACATTTGTAAAAGCAAAAGTAAGTAACTTAGTTCTGTATTCCTTATAAGTGACTCATATTAAACACAAAGAGATGAATGTAAGATTTCACCAATGTAATGGCTAATCTTATGTGTCAACTTGACTAGACCACAGTGTCCAGCTATTTAGTCAGGCATTATTCTGAAAACTTCCATAAGGGTATTTCTCACATGAAATTAACATTTAACTTAGTGGACAGTTAGTAAATTAGCCTCTCTAATCATCTTCATCTAATCAGCTGAAGATCTCAACAGAACTAAAGACTGACATTCAGCACGACCAAGAAGCCATAGGGAAACCTGCAGCAAACTTCCTTCTTTGCTTAGACTACAACAGGGTCTCTTTCTTAATTCCCAGCCTTCCTAGCTTATGCTATGGATATTTTTTTACTAGCCAGCCTCCATCATCACATGAGTCACTGCCTCAAAATAGATGGATGAAAGGGGGGAGGAAACAAGATGAGGGGTGGGGTTGGGGGGAGGGAAATGGGGACCAAAACATGAGAAAGGCTAGCTATGTTTATTAATTACAATAAAAATTATATGAAAAAAATAGATGGACAGGCTGGGAGTTTGGCCTAGTGGTAGAGTACTTGTCTAGCAAGCACAAGGACCCAGGTTCAATTCCTCAGTACCATATACATAGAAAAAAGCCGGAAGTGGTGCTAAGGCTCAAGTGGTAGAGCTCTAACCTTGAGAAAGCCCAAGGACAGTGCTCAGGCCCTGAGCTCAAGCCCAGGACTGGCAAAAAAAAAAAAATGGATGAATGATAGAATAAAGTGTCTCCTTAACAAGCACAAGGCCCTGAGTTCAAATCCCTGCCACACCAAAAAAAGAATGCAATCCCTTCGTTTTCAGCCTTCCAGGTAGCTAGACATAAGGACAATGGGTACCCAACCGAACGCATGTAGCTGGAGTCCTCCCAGAGCAGGCCTAACTACTACTAACTTCAGTTCAGTAAGAACACAAGACATTGGGATTGTATATCAGTTGTTCAAAATTAATACTACTCTTCATCCCATTAAAAGGTGGGCTAAAGACTTAAAGAGAGACTTCTCTGAAGAGGAACTAAGAATGGCTTATAGACACATGAAGAAATACTCAACATCTCTGGCCATAAAGGAAATGCAAATCAAAACAGCTTTGAGATTCCAACTCACTCCAGCTTTAGCTATGTGGGACCGTGGAAAAAAAAGTTACTTGTTAAGTCAAAAATCAAAATGTGGTTATTATGGTTATTTATCACCTGAATTAATTAATAATTGTCCTCTTAAATGAAGTTTCCTGGAGGAATAGCTAATAAAAAAGTAATAAGTTTGACATTCAGATATAAAATAGCAAATGACCAAATAAATATTCAATAAAAGTATATTTTAAGTTACTTTCCTCATGTTTCTATATTAATAACTGATCTTGACTTCTATATTTTTAATTGTCCTTTTGTTAACAATGTTAGAAACATCTGACCAGTTCACTTGTGCATTTCTGTGACCTGCATCTGCCATCTAGTGGCTAATATAGAAACTTCAAGGAGGTGCACAGTACACAGGACTATAGGTTAACTATACATTCTGCTGTGAAAAATTTTCACCTCCAAGCCAAAAAGCTATTCTTGGAAAAATGGCTACTTTAATCCTAATATGATTTTACCTCTAACTTTCTTACTTTGGAGAAAAATAGAAAAAGATGCATGTGTAGTTGGCAAAGCTCCTTGCTCAGCCTTAGCTCCTATGCTACTACAACCCTTTCCACTAGAAGTCATCCCTCATTTCTTGCTTCTTCCTTTTCCACTTCCTCCTCCTTCTTTTCCTCCCCTTTCTCTTCTTCTTTCTATTCTGTTCTATATCTTCTCCCTCCTTCTCTGTATTGGGATTTGAACTCAAGGCAAGACACTTGCTAGGCAGTAGCTCTACCACTCTGAGTTACAACTTCCACCTGACACCCCTGAAGTCCCAAGCACCAGGGTATATAGACAGACACCTGCCTGATAAAGGCTTCCTCCCGCTGCAGCCTGCACTCCCCACCATGTGCCTGCTAAACAACCTCTTTCATCATTCAATCTACCCATTTCTTTAAACATACAGAACTCAAATCCCCAGAACCCCTACAAAAAGAATGTTGTTTTCCTGCTGCTTTGTTTCCTGAGGAAATGTTTTCACCACTATCCAGTCACCTGAGCCCACAGCTCTTACATCTAACAATAGAATTGTGGCTCAAGTAGTAAAGCACCAGTGATGAGAGCTCAGGCTTTGAGATCAAGCCCAGGTATCAGCAGAGACAGACAGACAGACAGACAGACAGACAGACAGACAGACAGACAGACAGACAGAATATAATAGTATTTTGGAAATTTCTTAGTGAAAGATCAGAAACTATGTCCTTTCTATTGACATGTTTTAAATAAATATAAGTGCATGACAGGGAGGAAAGGCAAATACCTCAGAATTCAAAGCCAGACAGTGATCAAAATCTTCTACTCAACTCATTAATGTCTACTCAAATTACCACTGAGCAATTACCATTACCACTACTCAAAGAGTGGCAGTGCTCAGATCTCCACAGGAGATCACCTCATTAAGACTTCTGGACTATGAGTATGTACCATAGAACCTCCATCCACCCCACTTACAAGGACCAATGGAAAGTTCTGCATACTATTCAGTTCCCAAGAATAAGAACTGATTCCAGTAACCCCCCTATACATTATCCCAACAATAGAAAAAAAACAAAGAACTGATTTCATTCACTCAAAAGTAAATCACCAGTTTCCTTTCTCTATCTAAGTCCAGAAGAATATTGAATGAGATCATTATTTGATCACTTAAAAATGACCTTCCTCAGGCTGGGGTTGTGGCTCAGGATACAGAGCACTGGCCAGCACATAGAAGAGTTCAAACCCTGGTATAACAGTAGCAACGACAAAACCCTGAGCTTGCTCAGGGTTATATTAAGGAACAATAATTTAGCTAAAGAGCAAGAAAAGGCTTAGGAAATTCTGAATCCTGTTCCTTTTTCTTCTTGCAACTTGTAGAAATCAACTTTTTTACAGTAAAACATCCCAAGTCTTGCTCAAAGAACAACAACAGAAAAAATGCCCTCTCTCCCTTCAGTTTAAGGCAGAAAGCTTCTCTTTCTCATTAGATTAAAGAAAAAAATGATGAGTCATAAAAGATAAAGCAAAGAGAAAGTACACCTAGCCATGCAGGGTTTCTCCAGAAAATGCCCCCTGCACAAATTATCAGCTCCAATCTTCACTTCTCCACCCCCCTTTCAGATCTCACAGGAGTCTAACCTGACTCTCATTGCCCACAACCTATACATAGAAAAGGTTAGAAAACCAGGAACCAGGAGGGGATGAAGCTGAGCAGCACATAGTTTAACAGGATGGTCTGTATAAATTAGGTACAAGAAACCATACCATATCTGGGCAGAGACCCTTGGCATACCTAATCCCCTCCTGACAGAAAAAAACAATGATTCCACTAACACAGACACTCCTCCCTGAAAGGAGATACAGAGGAGAAACTCCTTTGATAATAGCAAAAATAACCATGAAGCAGGCTTCCCTCAACCCTCCCACCAAACTACCCCCATATGTACGTACACACACACACACACACACACACACACACACACACACACACACACTTCAGTGCCCTAACAACCAAGTTTGCCATGAGCTGGAGGCACATTGTCTCTCTCAGGAGGAAAAAAAAACCCTGCAGTAGGTCACACATATCTGGCTGCCTTTTTCATGACAGATCTCCACTGTTACCTACTATTATTCCTTCTGTATACTTCCTGAACCTGGGTGGGTACCACATGCCATTGTAGTGTGTGTGTGTGTGTGTGTGTGTGTGTGTGTGTGTGTGTGTGTGTGTGTGTGTGTTTCTGAGTGTAAACACTCTGAAATGGCCAAACCTGAACATCTACTAAAATAACTTGGAGGCCAGACTATTCCCTTAACCAACATTCACCCCCTGCCTATTTCCTATCTCAAATTAGGCCCAGCAGTATTGTCTAATATACTTTACAGAAAATGTGCAAGAAACACACAGAACACTTTTGAATCCCCAAATCCTTCAGCAGCACTATAAAAATACACCAAAAATAAGTGTGTAGAGAGAAATGAGACCCCAGAAATCAAATCTTCTTATGTATTATAGCTGAAAAAGTATTCCCAAATTTCTGCACCACTCCAAAATTCTCCTCCTGCTTAGTTTTAGACAGAGTTTTACCCTATTTGGCAGCTATAGCCTGAAATTTTACAGAATAAACTCCTTCAACAACTCCTGAGTTAAACTAACCAAACCCAAATGTCTCCCTCAAGCCTCTATCCAAAGAGTCAAAGTATATGGGACAAGGAAGACTCTAAAAACTAACAGCCTGGCACAAAATTCAGAAAACATAAAGACCAGACCCCACCATAGTTACTCCAAGAAAACTGTCTTTTCAAAACTTTATATTTAAAACATTTCAGAAGGTTGAGCATGATATGGATGCTCATAATCCTAGCTACTTCGGAGACAAAAACAGAAGGAGCATTGTTCAAGGCTGGCCTGGGCAAACAGGTGAGACCCTAGCTGAAAACCACCTACAAAGAAAAACAGATCTGGAGCCATGGTTCAAGTGGTAGAAGGCGTCTTTGAATTCAATCACCAGAACTGAAAAAAAAAAAAAACTTCAGTCAAACAATTTAGAATCACTGTAGGAGAAATATGCCATCATGTGTCTAATATTGTGTATTATCCATGCTCTTTACTGGGAAAATACTTCATTCGTGCATAGTGCACCCTTTCCAATGGCATTTGAGCAACGTATGTCAATCTATAAAGGCATTCTCCCACTCCAGTTTCCTCTGGCCTTATGTTCCTGGGAGATTCATACCTTACTGGTTCAAAATTCAATCAAGGTAAAGGGATATCTATAAACTGCTGCTTCTTACAATGATCTATTTCCAGTCATGAGATTTCACTTCCCCGCCCCATTCCTACAGGGACACACATACCACTCACCTCATATATGTATCACTTGCACATCTCAGCTTCTCTCCTTAAGTCATTTGCTTTCTCCAGCATGCTAAATAGCTTTTTTTTTATTTTGGGGATAATATATAGAGGGGTTACAGTTACATTAGACAAATAGTAGGTGCACTGCTTCTCAATCATCCTTTTTTCTCCCCTTCCCTTTACTATTTCAAATAAACAAAGTATATACAATATACCAGGTAACAAAGTCAGATACAGTAACAACATGAGATAAACCATAAGGGCAAAGAAAGAAAAGAGAAATAACATAGTACATTAAGAACAACAATCACACAAGATAAAGCTTCCCTCATTTGAAGGGAGGGGGTAGGGGGAAGGAAATGGGGACAAAAACATGAGAAGGGGTATCAATGTATGAGAAGTAATGCACCTTCTATCTGGATATAACTGTAACCCCTTTATATATTGCAATAAATAAATAAATAACGCTTCCCTCATTTGTAATAATTAGTACACATCTAGGACTCTCCTAGCAGAGGATTACAATAGCTTAAAACCTATGTACATAATGTCATATGGGATGAGACTAAATGAGATGAACTCAAGGATATGGAGACAAGCTTTTGCTTCATTTTCTTTTCACTTACCAAGTCTTTGTATGTTTTTTAAAACTGTATTGTTGGGGTAATGTATAGAGGGGTCACAGTTACATTTGACAGGTGTATTACTTCTCACACACTGATACCCCTTCTCATGTTTTTGTCCCTGTTTCCCTCCCCCCACCCAAGTCTTCCTATTTTAAGGTTAAATCCAAATCATCATTCTGAAAACTATCTTATTTCTCCTGAGTTTCAGAATAAATTTGATCCTGGGATCTACCTGAACTTCAAGCCCAGGCTCTTTCATTTCTTCCTAAGAGTTTATTCAGGCTTACAGAAATTCCCATGAATTTACTTTCAATTCAACATTAAAGATGAAGTAATCAGAAAATTCCATAACCTTTGAACTCATAACATTTCACATAAAACTAGCTGTAAAATGCTGAAGTAAGTAGTGAAAATTAAGAGAACTACATGGGCTATATACCCAGCGTTTCAAGATGTAGTTCTTTGGTCCACAACATGGCGTGTCTGAGTGTGTGTGTGAGCATGCGTGTGCCCTGGAACTTCAATTTATCTCATAAGCACATCTTCACTGTCTTTCCTTAAGAGCAGGATACATCTCTTCCCTCTGGTCGATCACTCCTACATGAGGAAAGACCTCAGTGACTCGGGGAACAACCTGTCTCTGACAACCACAAACACAGCACCTCTTGTGTTAGCCTTTTCTCTACTGCAATGAAATACCTGGGATCATCAACTTTAAAAGAAAAACAGATCATCCCAGTGTGATGGCACACACTTATAATCCCAAAACTTGGGAGCCAGAGGCAGGAATACTACAAGTTTGAAGCCAGTCTGGACTACATGTGAGAACCTGCCCCATGTTTTAAAATAATAATAATTAAGAAAGGTTTATCTTCATGCAGTCTTATTTGACAGCATGTCCTCATTAATGTCAGACTTCCCATGGGTCTCTACCATATGCTAACAGCACCAGGCCTCAGCCCAAGCCTCTAACATATGGGCTTTGGGGGACATTTCAGGTCCACACTGCAGTGGCAGGTAATAACTTTTTCCTCTTCGTTCTTTTCTGCTATGTTCTAACACTCTTATTGGACCCAGTTGATCCTTTGGGCCCAATCCCCATACCTTCCCCAGTAATCCAGTCACAGCAGGAGTCTTCACACTGCTGGATTCTCCAGAGGACATGCCATGAACACACTAATGTCCATGGGCTGTTCAGTCACAGGCGGATGCATTGAACTCTAACACACCCCTAATTTGGTGAGAGTATCTATCCTCTCCTCAATTAAGAACTTGGTGTCCCTGCACTTCAAAATGCTTGTCTGACTGCAGAGCACACTGCCATGTGTTCTGTATTCTGACACATGCTGTTGGCCTGGTTCTATAAAACAGCAGGGTTAATGGTACATTTATCCAATAGCTAAGATCAGGTATTAAACCTTAATACCTTAATAAAACAAGGAATTGGGCAGGGAATGTGGCTTGGTGATAGAGTGCTCACCTAGTATGTATGAAGTCCTGGGTTCAATTCCTAAGTACCATATAAACAGAAAAGGCCAAAGTGGAGCTGTGGCTCAAGTGGTAGAGTGTTAGCCTTGAACACAGAGGGGCTCAGAGACAGAGCCCAGGCCCAGTGTTTAAGCCCAGGACTGGCAAAAAAAAAAGTAACAAATGCAGCAGCACTGGTACAACAACATCCACAATTCCACAATCACATCCCAGAGACCCAATCCAGAAGCTTTTACTAACTGAGAAGTTCAAAATCTATACACAAACTCATGTGAACAGAAATATCAGACATTCGGAGCCAAAGAAAAATCATGAGAGGCACAAAGAATAAACTACCACCTGTTGATACTTTTTTTTAAAGCCAAAAAGAAGAAAGCTTACAGATTTCTCATCTCTTCATTCCCTTCTGTGAGCTCTTAAAAAGAAGCTCTTTGCAAAGTTTGTCCAGCATAGGCCTTTTAGATAGGAGGTATTATTTTTAGCTAGTCTAAAGTTGTCCAAGGACCAAAGGTATTGTTTTTGCTGCTGCTCCACTGAGCAACAAACACAGTGGCTGAAGGTGACCTCAGACCATGTGCTGTTACGGATCACAGATTCTGATTCTGCAAGGCAGGGAACACATTAAGTCTTAGAACAGATGGCGCAAGTTGCATCACATCTGGTAAAGACTTCTCTAGTACATCAATTCAGAAACTAAAATACAGGTCTAAGGAAAGAAAAGGCTCAAAGCCCTTGGGAAGCAGAAACTTCTGGTGATCCCATGTGGGCATTCCAATGGATGTTTGTTCTGCAGACTGAATCTCTTCTCGTTCCCTTTCTGCGGACATTTGTCCAGGAGCCTTTGGTTAGATTGAGACAAGAAGACTATGGAATAATGATTGGGGTTGAAAGATGTGGAGATTGGCAACTTACCAAGCCCAGAGAGAACATTAGCTATTTACCAGTTCTTGCAAATAGGAGAAATCCATACCAGACTCCTAAGAAGCAAGCATTGAGCAAGCAGAGGGCTGCTTTTCCCAGAAAGTAGGAACTTATTTGAAAAGAGTGAGCAAATTCAGAAACAAAGATGAATTTCTTTTGGAGCCTAAAGGGAATGTTTCCCCCTGGGGTCCCTTAAGAAAGCTGAGTTCCTTCCTGGGAAGGGAGAGTGAGTCACTCATTTCTCCCACAGACTGAACACATGCAAAGCTCTTGCAGGTTCCATTCAGCATGACAAACAGCAGAAAAGCCTGAACTAATTACAGCCCTGGAGGGAGGCAGTGGCCTGTACCCCTCAGTCTCCCTGCTAGGCCTTCACTCAAGGGTGAGTCACCCTCTGGACCCAGAGTTGTGGCCACCCTGGAAGTGAGCTCCATGTCCCCCTTGAAACTGAATTACTTGAGAAGCCACCATCTAGGCTAGCCTCAGGTCTAACTATGACTCAACGTGTCCCCTAGGTATTCCCCCAAAGTCCACTTTCCCATCCGCCTTTCAGTTCCTGAACAGAATGTGGGACAGTAGCACCCCTCGTTTGAGATATGCGATCCCTCTAGTTTGTCTTATTTCTGGAATCATTGCCACAATTACCGCTTCCACCCACATCACAAGAACAGCTCTAGATGGGGAGCCCACACCTTCCTCCGGGGGTGGGCTTCGCTCCTGGATTTCAAAACCCCGTTTTGCATCTCAAAGTCAGTGTCTCCTCCATCAGAGACCTCACACCCAGCCTGGACAACCGAGCATACCTTCACCCATCTCCCGGTGTCGGTATACCCGCCATTCAATCATCACCCCCATCCCGCACAGAATCCCCAAAGCCTTTATAACATTTGTAACACTTAAACATCTCCAAAACTTTTCCCTCCACTCCCATCATCTCATTAATAAGAAGCTTCCTCGAGTTATAAAACCTGAAGATTTTTTGGGGGGGGTCGGTCGTGGGGCTTGAACTCTGGGCCTGAGCACTGTCCCGAGCTTTTCAGCTGAAGGCTAGCGCTCTACCCCTTCAGCCACAGCACCACCTCCGGTTTTCTAGTGATTAAATGGAGATAAGAGTCTCACGGACTTTAGTGCCCAGGCTGGCTTTGAACCTTGATCCTCAGATCTCAGCCTCCTGAGTAGCTAGGATTAGAGACGTGAGCCACCACACTGTCTCTGAAGTATTATTTTATATGATCAAAGGGAATGCTTTGATTTATCTCTAGAAAGAAAAGTTAAGAAATACTGAAATTGTGTGAGTGGTCTAAGAGTGCTTTTAGCTTGTCAGTATTCAGTGTCTATTTTTTAAAATATAATTTATTGCTGTTGGAGAAGAGATATACAGAATGGGTCACAGTGACATAAGTCAGGTAATGAGTACATTTCTTTTTGAACCATGTCACCCCTTCTCTTGCTTATAAAATAATATTTATCTAAATGAACTCTAGGAAATGGAAACAAGAGTGTTTTGTTTTGTTTTGTTTTCATCTTGTTTGTTTATCTTTGAAGGGCAAGGGGAGGGCACAGAAATTGGGGGACAAAGGGTGAACAAATGCAGCTGTGGTACTCCGTGGGTGCTGTGATGAAAATGAACTACATAACTTGAGAGCGGGCACAGAACAGAAAAACTGGGAGAGAGCAAGGATGTGACATTGTCCAAAAATAAATGTACTTGGTAAGGTCATATAGGATGAGGCTAAATGAAAGGCTAGCTAGGATATGGAAACAAGAGTTTTATCTTGAGTGATTGCTATTTTTAGTGTACTGTTATTTCTCTTCTCCTTTGTTGCCCTTTGGTTAATCTCATATTGTATCTGTACCTGACTTTGTTACCTGGTATATTGTATATACATTTATTTGTTTATTTGAAATAGGAAAGGGAAGGGGGAAACAAGATGATTGGGAGGGGATGGGGGAGGAAATGGGGACAAAAACATAAGAAGGGGTATCAATGGGTGAGAAGTAATGCACCTACTATCTGGAAAATGTAACTGTAATCCTTCTATACATTATCTCAATAATTAAAAATAAATAAATGTACTCATTACCTGACTTATGAAGCAGTAATCCCTCTGTACATGACATTTATAATAACGATTAAAATATTCATATAAGAAAGAAATCCAGAACTTTACAATTTGTAGACTCAATAAAATTAAATTGCAACAAAAAATTGAGGTAATTCCTTTTACAGCTGTATGAACAATCAAGTTACATCCCAATGAATCCACCTTAAGTCAAAATGCTTTTCAAACATATAACCTACTAAACATCCTAACCTTAACATCATCATAAATGTGAGAAACTATTAAGTTCATAAATTGAAAACCATTAATAGTTGTAATTTTGGAGAATAAGGGATTCAAATTTTTTGCATTGGAAGTAAATGATTTCTTTTGTCTTCTTCTTCTTCTCCTCCTCCTCCTCCTCCTCCTCTTTCTTCTTCTTCTTCTTCCTCTTCTTCCCAGTCCTGGGGCTTGAAATCAGGGCCTGGCTCTGTCGTTGGACACTTTTTGCTCAAGGCTAGTTCTATGTCACTTGAGCCACAGCTCCACTTCCCACTTTTTCTGGTACCAAGGCATCAAATCCAGGGCTTCACGCATACTAGGTAAGCATTCCACCTATGCTGCCAGCATTGCAAGTAAAGTATTTCTATCACAGAGGTAGAGTAATGAAGTTTTTTGTTTGTTTGCCAGTCTCAGTCTTGAGCTCAGGGCCTGAGCACTGTCCTTGGACTTTCTCAAGGCTAGAACTCTACCACTTGAGCCACAGCACCACTTATGGCTTTTTCTATGTGTGTGGTACCAAGAAATCGAACCTGGGTCTTCGTGCATGCTAGGCAAGCACTCTTCCACTAGGCCAAACTCCCAGTCCAATTAATGAAGTTTTATATAGAACTATTTAGATGGGAGACAACTACTCAAGATCTTTTTTCAACAAACATTTATTAACCTAAATAAAATGCCTGCTAAGCCAGAAAGTATAAACAAACATGGGAAGGGATAAAAATGTTCAAGGAGTAATGCACCCACTACCTGAATAATATAACTGTAACCCCTCTGTACATCACCCCAACAATAAAATAAAATAAAGGAAGTACAAAACAATATATAAATATCACAACAGACATTTCGCACTGATTTCTGTCAGGAATGTTAGTGTGTTAGACTGGCACCTAGCTGTAAGGCTCTAAATCTTCCATTTATCTTACTGTAGTTACTCTGAACCTTTCTCTCATCCAACTTCAATCCCTAGGAGATTGACCCAAAGAGGCTTTGTGGAATCCTGTGCTTTCTGGCTTCTGGTAGGATTTGGGCAATGGAAAACACTAGGAAGAAACCAGAATGAAGTACGGTCAGGGGACTTGTTTCCTCTGCTCCAACCTATATGAGTTGCTTTGAGGTACCTGCCCTCTTCTCTTGCTGCTCCTATGAGATAGGTATCTACATAGAAGTTCCAGTAACTATCCCCCTTGCTCCTTCAGGCTTGTATCAGCTGCCCACAATTATGAGCCCACAGTACTACATTATTCTCTCAGTTTCCTGAAATCTCACCCACATCTATATAAATAGTATCCTACGAAGCCCTCTTAAAATAACTAGCCTGAGTATGCCATCTGGTTCTTGGCAGAACCCTGACTGATACAGTAAGAGCTGCCTGAAGTGGTTCTGGCGGGGGGGAACAAAACCTTCAAATAGATTTCCAGGATTCCTGGTTTAAGTTATGATGTCTCTGAGGAGTTCACAGACATCTACCTGGTAAAGACAAAGTGAGGCTCTAGCAACCCATGGTATGTGTGAGCATCACAATTCCCAGATAAGGTATGGAATTAACTTCAGACAAAACACAAGGGGCTGAGAAAGAATCTGAGACATATCGTTGCTAGGGCAACAATAGTGCCAATCAAATTTACCAAGTTGTTTATACAGGTTGTAGAGCCATTTGGCCGTCTTCTGATTTCCCTAGACAGTCTATCCAGGGAAAGACAGAATTCGAGTGTATAACCATCCAACTCAAAAGCAAACTAGGAAAATTCAAAGGCAGATGTTAAAGAAGTCTTTATACTATTCAGTGACAGAAAGACATGGCTGACAAATAAAAGCAAGCTTGATTTAGAAAATGTAGAACAGACCTGAGTAAGGTCTCAGCTCCCTCTGGTCTCTTCACTGAAGGAGAAGGGAGAAGCTAAGACTGGAAACAGCTCAGAAATGAGGCCTAGAGCAATACATAGTTAGATCTTTGTTAACCTTTCTCTTTTTTTTTCTTTTTTAAATTGTAATTAATAGAAGGTTACTGTTATATTTGCCAGATAGAAGGTGCATTACTTCACATACATTGATACCCCTTCTCATGTTTTTGTCTCCATTTCCCTCCCTCATCTTGTTTTCCCCCTTCCCGTTCCTATTTCAAATAAACAAATAAACATATATATACAATAATTTGTGAACCTTTCTTGAGCGTGGAACCAGAGTAATTGTTTCAAAATTGGATTCTTATTCTCCTCAGGTCCCAGAAATGCAAAATCTGCTTCAGGATTCTTAAGAGCCTGGATTAGGGTAGGTTGGAGAATGTGACACCAGAGAAATTGAAATGCAAAGCTTCTGTGGACTGCACTGAATGAATTGGCCTACTTCATTGGTTAATTGAAGCCTGGACTCAATAATGATAAATAATTGTGGAGACTGTAATACTTAAATTGGAGGTGTTGGAGCAGTGGGGAGAGCTACTATAGAAAGGAGTTTGTGTAAAAGCTCAGTGAGATGGAGATATTGAAACTAATTCTAAGTGACCTTTGCAGCCACACCTATCTACCCTGTAACAGAACCTGAGCACATTGCTTTCACTGAGACATTAGGTAATTAAATCACTCATTGCTAAGAGGGAGAAATTTTTGGTGGGAGAGAGGATACCCAGCATTTCCAATAGTTCCAGGGGAGAAACTACAATGAAAGCATGTTCCCCCCAGCTTCACACGAGTGGATACAGTGACCACTGATATCATAACCAGGAAACATAAGAAAGGAGAAGGGAATGGGGATCCCACTAACTCTCTCACGAGCAACCCTTTCCCCGACTCAAGACTTACTACAAGGCCTCACCTCCTAAGGACTCCAGGACCTCTCAGAAGCACTGTGCTGGGAACAAGTCTTCACCATAGGGACCTTTACAGGGCACTTGGAATCTAAACTGCAGGGAAAGGGTTCAACACTCAGGATTCTTGGGAGATTGTCTGGAATCGCTGAGAATAAAATGGATGGCAGATCCCAAAAGGTGCTGTTTGGCATTTATAGATGGACTTGAGGCGGGGGTGGGAATAAAAGCCCAGACCTTCTGGACTTAACGAATGTTACTCTGAAGTGATCATGTTCTCCATAGATCCAAAATACCACCGTGGTCAGAGAAGAAAGAGTTAAAGAGCTCAAAGGGTAAATGGTCTCCCCAATAGGTCCAGCGACACCAGCGGTCCATCCTACCTATTCTTGTCCCCATAATCCCCAAAAAGGTGGGAAGTAAGTATATCTGGTAACTGGTAGAATTCCCACTTTGGCTGTGGGTCTGTGGAGAAAGGCTCTTGGAGTAGGAAAGATAGAGTAGATCTGCCTTCACCCTTGTAATCTAAACACATTTCATATCTCTGGAATGGTGCAGCAATTACTACCAGCACCAAATATTTGAGAAATGGACTGATGGTAAGTCTGTTTTTTAAAAAAAATTATGAAAACATTATAACACATAATTTTCCAACTTTATCCCATTTTAATTGCATAATTTAATCCTGTTCCATATATTAACATTATGCAGCATCTCCAGAATAGTTTCATTTTGCAAAAATGAAATTCTACATCCATTAGATAACTCCTGATTTCCTCCTCTTCCCAGTCCCTGGATATTACTTATTAGATTTATCTCTCCCTAAGACTTGGATGCCAGAGGTCATAATTTTGAACACAGCATCATTAAATGATTTTTTTTCTGAGTGCAAAAACCAGATGGGACACAAAGATGACTACAGATATCACAGAAAGTGGCAGATGGCAATGCCAATTATGGCTATCTTCACTGGAGTAATTGTACAGAACCCCTGGCAATTAGTATGCACTTATCAGGGTTTTCCTCTTTATTTTTCTTCATTCCTATTAGAAAATATAATCAAAGGTAATTGGCTTCATGTAGTAAGAAGAACAGCACACCTGCCTTGACTCAGGCATATGTAGACACATAAAAATTCAGTAGAGAAGCTAAGAGTAAAAAGATAATGAAAAGAAATGAAATCTGGGCAACAAAATTAAAAAACCAAAGCCAATCAGAATCTAAATGCTAATCTCAATAAGAAGGGGACTACTTGACCAAAACAAAAAAGAAGACATTGTCTTTAAAATATTTTCTAAGGTTTCAGAGGAAAACAATATGAAATGCACCTGAAATGCAACAAAATTCTGAAGATAGAGCAATCTTGAAAGCTTACAGGAAGGCAAAACAATTCAGTAACAAAAGATTAGTACTGATGATGATCTCAGACCCTTCAAAAATATTGAATGGTAAATGATCACACATATGACCTACAAAATTCTGAGGAAAAACATTTCTCACCTAAAAAAAGATAGATAAATGATGGATAGACAGATAGACAAACACATGGATATACAAATACATAACCAATATAGAGAGATACACACACTTCTACAAATTACTCAGTGTGTGTGTGTGTTTGTGTGTGTATGTGTGTGTGTGTGGTATCGAGGTGATGTTATAGACTGTTATAGACTAACTCATATGTTGAACCCCTAAACCCAAGCTTGACATATAGTTAAAGATAGAACCTTTAAAATAAGTAATTAAGGGGCTGGGAGTCTGGCCTAGTGGTAGAGTGCTTGCCTATCATGCACAAAGACCCGGGTTCAATTCCTTGGTACCACATATTTAGAAAAAGCCAGAAGTGGTGCTGAGGCTCAAGTGGTAGAGTTCTAGCCTTGAGAAAAATCCAAGGACAGTGCTCAGGAGCTTATGCCCAGGACTGGCAAAAAAAATAAGTAATTAAGGTTACCTGAGGGTTAATTTATCTCATAAGAAGTCCAAGTACAATAAGTGTCACCCCAATGAGAATGTATGGCTTCCGAGGTGTATGCATCAGGGAAGAAAGTGCTGGGAGGTACAAAAGGTGTTCTTAATGGTAAAACTAAAGTAGATTACATCACTTCCACCACAGTCCATTAGTCAATGCCCCTAGTCTGTCTAGAAGGGAAGCTGAGAAGCATAGTCTTTTTGTGATCACAGAGAAATATATGGGATCCGTGAGCCTCCCATCAAGCTGTATCACAAGGGTGTTGCTAAGAGCATTATGCACCATAACAGCAAACTACAGGCTGTGTCAGTGCCAGAACTGGGCAACCTGTCTCTACTGAGGTGACATGCAGTTGAAGATATAATTTTTTGTTGTTATTGGGGTTTTTGGGGGGTTTTTTGTTTGTTTGTTTTGCCAGTCCTGGGCTTGAGCTCAGGGCCTGAGCACTGTTCTTGGACTTTCTCAAGGCTAGAGCTCTACCTCAGCACCACTTCCGGTTTTTTTTCTATGTATGTGGTACCAAGGAATCGAACCTGGGTCTTCATGCATGCTAGGCAAGCACTTTAACCACTAAGCCAAACTCCCAGCCCCATAATTTTAATTAAAGATTACTTTTTACACACTTGCTTTCTTGCCCCATGTATACTTCCAATTTCTTTACAACGTCTGTTTTCTTACTCTATATTTTAGACACTATTTTAAGTTCTTTGGTGATGAAGCAGAATATATTTTTTTCAAGTAAATCAAACAGCAAATACTACCTACAGTCTTGTCATCTTCAACCCACTCTTCACACAGCTATCTGGGTGATATTCTCTAAGAAGCACATTTTCTATAAGCTGCTCAGTGGGTGGACGGCTCCTCATTACTGTAAAAGGCATTTCACTCCCCCATGATTAGCCATCCTTTTGAACCCTTATCAATTGCCATTTCCAATTTTGAAGCCAATGCTTTATCCACAATCATGCAAAAAGATCATCTTCATTTTCTAACCAGTGTGAGGTCCTATGTCCATGTTTGTTAACATAATATCTCTCCAAGGAACAACTCTCATTTTCCCCAACTTTACGATTTACATCTCTTTCAGTAAGTTTTATTTTTTTTACCACTTTTTGTGGTTTTGTTATATCTCCAATCTAGCAACTATCACATGTCTCCAAACTTTTCTCCTCTACTAGTTAGTGAAGTAAGTATACCATATTTTACTCATCACTAAGTTTGGCACCAAGAAGTTATTTAATAATTTACATTGATGAATGGATGAATGAATGGGATCGATTCATAAAACTTGAAGTGGTTTTACTCTGGGTTAGTGTAACTTCCAATCCATTTCGATATTGTATAAATTCAGAAACATGAGGAAATGATTAGGAAATTGCTCCAGGTCAATTAATCTCAATTCATTCAGCATAAACTCATTTTAGCTTATTAACCTTAATGATCAGATCAGAGAGGAAGCAACATTTTTCCACAAAGATTGTAAGCAACAGTAGCAAGTCTTGGTGATCAACAACCATGAGTATTGTTGCAGTGGTGGCCTTCTGTTTTTCACTCTGCTGTGGGATGATGCTGAATATTGAAGAGAAAACACTTAGGACCACTCAGTCAGCCTACCATGGATTCCAGTATCATCCATTCTCCAGCTCTCAACTGTCTGATTTCTTTTCTCTGGCTTTCTAGCCAAGTAGAACTAACACAATCAACATATTTCTCTGTTTTCTGCCTTCCTCTTTGGAAGCCTCTCTGCCCTGTATTTATTTCAAAATCACTTTTCCACTGAATACAATGGTCTCACTTACAAGAACACTGGCAACCTATTTCTTAAAGGCTTGGTTCAGTTCATTTTAAAATTTGAGTCAATACTCAACCAAATCTCTTTCTCTCCTCTGCTGCTCCAGTAGTTGAAGGTGAAAGGTGGAGGGCACACTAAGCAGCAATCTGGTTTTGCAGACCTTCTCTCCTCTCTTCCTCTTTCTTATGCTTGCACCTTAGGTGTTGGAGAAAGAAAAGGAGAAATCATGAATCTGATGTCCTTACCCAAACCATTATTATCTTTCTAGACCTTTTTCTTTGGGTTCAGCTACACAGTAGACATGCCCAGAAGCCCCACAAGGGAAAACTCATTTCTAACTAGATGACTGCAGTTGGGGGGTTAGGGGATTTGATTCTGTCTCTCAACACCACACTTCTCTCCCTATCAATTCAGCAGTAGCCAACAATTCTGCTAGCTAAAAAGATGTTTGATCAGAGAATAAAATGTCTTCTGCCCTATTCTCGGTTATTTAACTTGTTATTAATTGAATTGTTTGTAAGAATGTAATATGGTTTTTATTTAGATTTTTTATTGTAATTAATAGAAGGGTTACATTATATTCACCAGGTAGAAGGTGAATTGCTTCACAAAACATGGTTCTTTTACTAATGATATCTCTTGAGGACTTCCATGTCTTGGCTTTAGGAAAAAATAAATGTCCAGATCTCCTCCTTAAGGAAGACAGAGACAAGAATAATTTTGTATCATAAATACTATACTCCTCCCAAATAAGGCATCCTCTTTCTTCTTCCCAGGTCTCTTCATATGTCCAAAGCAGAGATGGGTGTTGTGAAAAGTAGTCAGTGAATGAATGTCAGCGAATTTCCTTCAGGACGTTCTAAGCAGTGTTGCTGATCCAAAAAGGTGGGAGTCTTCCCAAAAGAAAATGCAGAATGCTTGATGTTCTGCTTCCTCGGGGTGAGTCTTGGTAACTGACTAGGAAGACAGCCCCTGGTTCAGAATCCTTTAACATCTGTGGTAATATTTCACTAATACAGAGCTTCCATACTATACATCAATTTCATGGCACCAACACACACGCATCTATGTTTTGCTAACAACTAAATTCCAGCTACCTAGCATTTTTTTCTTAGTGCACAACGGTTATTTATGAAACAAATTTGTAAAACTTCTAGAGTAATTTGGCACCTATGACCAAAGCTGATTGGGCCAGAACATGTGATCTAAGAAGAGTCAATTCATTGGTTTATCATTGGCCAATCAGATTATGGTCAGAGAGAAATGGAACCCAAAGGCCTTAGGACTGTAGGCAAGGCTTTTCTTGAGTTCTTTATCTGGAAAACCATATAAAGTTGGTATGGTAAAGCTAGGTGCATGCTAACCTAAAAAAGTGCTGATGTGAAAACAGGAAGATTAATGAAGCATACACAAAGAAAAAAGAAATGAAGTATATAGAAATGACTAATCTCTCCTGATTTTTCTAGTTCTTCTAACCAGAATCCCTGAGTAACCTCAGTGACCATATATATATTCCTTAAGAAAGCCCAGAATCCTTCCAACCATTTGCTGTTTCACCTCATTTAGTGGAATAATGCTCCTGGCCCCCCAATAATTCATCAAACTGAAGTGTGGTGTTTCATGTCAGCGAATTCTCTAGCTTATTAACATCATTATTGCTTGAATTGTTTGTAATAATCTAACTCTGCATCCCACCAATTAATTTTTCTGTACATTTGTACATTATAATTCTTTTTTTTAAATTGAAAACTCAGAGTAACTAGTTAGGTTAAATAGTTCTCAGTCTGTAACTTTGCTTCAAGGTGCCTAGCAGGTAATTCTTTCTCTTAAAAGGACCATTCTAATTGTTGCAGAAGTTACTTTGAGGAATCTATTCTACAAGCCGATTCTCTGTAAGTGGAGAGTAACAGGCCTCTGTGTGGAAGAGCTTACCTCCACACGGGTAGTAGTTCTTTGAGAGTTTGGGTTACATCTTAGAGCCAAAACCCCCTCACTGTGAAACCCTTGAGTCTGCAACTTGAAGCCAAACTATCATTTCCTCTATTTGACTTCCAATTACCTCCTGCTGGCTCTCTTCCACTAAGAACTTGCACCTTTCACCTTCTTTCAATTATCAATTATTCACTTGCTTCTAAAATTCTTTCCCTCAATTTCAATCTTTCTTCAATGACATGTTTTTCCCTTGCCCAAAGGGCCACCTGATTGCCACAGAGAGCAAAGGACAGGTCCTAACGCTCCACTGCAGATGCTAAACGTGATGTCAGCTGGCCTGTTATTAACTACTCATGCAAGAAATTAAGTCCCTCTCCAGCTAGCACACACCCTAAACCCAGTATGCTTGCTTGCTTTGATCACCCTGACTGGAAGAGGAAATTCCATACATAGCATGCTCCTTCTAGAGGCAACAGGAATGTAAGTTCATTGGCAATAGGCTGGGTTCAATACAACAAGGCTACTGTGTTCTGATGGGTAGCTTCAAGAAAAAAACCTCAAATGTGGCTGGATATGGTGGCACATAGCTATAATCCCAGGACTTGGAAGGACAAAGCAAGAGTGCTACTAGTTAAAGGAAAGCATGGGTTGTATAGTTAAACTGTCTTAAATATATAAATAAGTTTGTATATAATTCAGAATTATTAGGCATAATGTAAAGGTCAAGGTCAGGCCCTTGACCTCTAGGGTGGCACTACTCTGATCTAGGCTCTCATTTATTAGAACCAAGGGCTCTTGGACCTAGAGAAATTAGGACACTAATGGCCTACCTTGGAATAGTCCAGGAACATTTTTACTCTATTGTCCACTTTTCATAAGAGCCATGATCATGTAAAACCAGGACCAGTATGCTACACTCCCAGGTCATCCACCACTGGCAACCCCTCAGCCTTCCACTAATAACTGAGTACAAGCTGGTGTGTCTAATTCAGTTGGGCTTTCTGCCACCCAGACCATAAGGGAATAAAATTACAAAACCATTTCTACTAATATCAGAACAGTCTGGCCCCATCAAGTGGGGAAAAAACTTAAGAGATACTATTTTAAACACAACTGGAATATATTCTTATTTCAAATTAAAAAAAAAACTCTCTGGAACTAGTCTTAAATCCCATCCCCTTGGGCCTCAAAATTGGAACTGGCTGGTAAAATAATCACAATTAGAGGACCAGGACCAATGTGAAACCCAGACTGTTTTGTGAAGTTCATTTCTTGAAGTAGAGTTTTGAGGCCTCTGAAGCTAAGGATAAGGTCTCCTTTCCTGCATCCCCTAAACAAATTATCTCTCCCATCATGAATAGTTTGATCCCACACTTTCTTCCTGTTTTAATAAGAATGTGGAAGCAGGAGTTGATGACTTTTTCTGCATCTCAAAATATTACAGTTGATCATTACTCATAGATAAGAATTTGGTGAAATTTTCTCTTCAGACATGATCAGCAAAGACAGTATGACTAGAAAGTGTCATCACAATGGATAAGAAAGGGAAGGCTTCAGGAACCCACAAAATAATGCGACAAAGGAAGAATACTTCCCAGGAGGACAACTGGAATGTGTCAGATCAACAAAAACTCCCCTAGAACCTACATAGGATGTTACAAATCCTGCCTAAAAGCTGCACTCAGCAAAGGGCTACTTGTGTGACCACTAAGATCATATAGGTAGACTTCTCTACTTGAGAACTTCCAAAATTTGAGAACTAGTGGATATAAAAATGGGTTGTTATAATAAGCAAAAGAGATTATACCAAATAAAAATGTACAGGAGATTTGAGAAGATGGGACTGACATGGCAAATTGAAACCCCTTTTATACATCTACTGAAAGATCATTCCAAAATTAAAAATAATAGGAAATGATTAAGGCTCTCAGCCAGCAACTGCTGTTTCACATAAAACAAGTATTTATATAGAAATTATTATGTGCCACTGTTTCTAAGTGCTAACATATCTACTCCTTTGAGGACACAATGGAAATAAAGACTCTCCAAATGAGGAAAACAAAGGCTATTTGTTCAGAAGTTGTTAGAACAAGGGTGTCAGTCAACATCACTCCCATTTAGCAAAGACTTGGAGGAGGGGAAAATTTTAGAGTTCAGAAAAGGAAAGCCTTCTAAAGAAGGCTGGTGGATGAGAAGATGTAGACAGGCTAAGTAGGAACACAGCATCGTGTGAGATCAGCAAGGGGATGCAGTCCACTTCCTAGGGTTGGTAGTAGTTAAGTCGGAAAGAGGGACAAAAATTGGGAAACGATGAGTTGTTAGTCAAGTCCTGGATGCTTAGGGCCAACAACCAGTTTTGTTTTATTTTTGTTTGGGGGGTTATTTATTTATTTATTGCCAGTCCTCCTGCAGTTTGAGCTCAAAGCCTGGACTCTGTCCCTGAGCATTTCTGCTCAAAGATAGTGATCTACCACTATAGCCACAGCTCCTCTTACAGCTGTTTGGGAGATTACCTGGAGGTAAGAGTCTCACAAACTTTTCTGCCTGGGCTGGCTTCTAAGTCCAATTCTTAGATTGCAAGCTTCCTAAGTAGCTAGAATTACAGCTATGAGGAACCAGTGCCCAGCTAACAACAGGAGTTATTGTCGGCTGACTGAATTCTCTTTTGAGACAATAGTGTAATTCCTACAAGTCTGCCTTGGAGACAGTAGGCTACTTGCTGTGGAGGATGGTTGGTTTTACGCTGATTGATGCCAAAAATGGGTCAGTCTTCTGTTTTCACACAGGGACTAGCCAGTGTCCATTCATGCATGCAGTCTCTCACAACCCTAGAGAGCAAGCACTATTATTTTCATTTTACAAATGAGAAAAGAATGGCATAAAGGCATTGGTAGCTTATGACAAAACCAGAATTTAAGCTAAATTACTCTGTTTATAGAGTCTGTGTGCCCTCTTCCCTGCATGAAGCTGTTGCTGAGGGCTTGATATTGAGTCCATTCTAGATTTTTTTTCCCTGTGGGAAATTTAAACCACTTCTCTGTCATTTAGGGTCCTATTCACCCAACCTTTGTGACACAAGCAAAGAGGATTACAGCCTGTCCTTGGAATGTTAAAGTAAGATAGTGTGTAATGTGTTTTTATACCAATAAATTATGAGGTTTCATTTGTGGCCACCCTCCCTGGGAATACTACAAATGGAGAACTGTGCCAGCTAGGTTCCCTGGACAGAGAATGTAGAACAAGATTCACCTGCCTAGGATTATTTTTTTATTAAATATTTTATTAACACTGATTTTTGCATCATATTTCAAATGTCATGTTTAACAAACAAGTATTCAAGAAGGGAATCTATATATACAATCATTGGCACATAGATTTTAGAACATAATTAAAATTAAGCTGAGGTTGTATGTCATAGATACATATTAATCTATATAATAAAACATTATATCTATAGAGTATATATATATATTATGTCTATGTAGTTATGTTTATATCTCTAAAACCATGTCCATAACCTTGGGTACCCAAATATTGAATCATCATTCTTGTATTATTTAGATCTGATATCCACATATCAAGGAGATCATGCGTCTTTTGTTTCTTTGGTCTTGACTTACATTGCTCAATATGATTTCTATTTTCATCCACTTCCCAGTGAATGCCATTGTTTTATCTTGTCTGGTGGCTATGTAGAATTCCATTGTATGTATGTATGTATATAAATATATATACATCTATATATACACAAATATATACATATATATATATATAGTATTCATTCATCTGTAGTAGGGCATCTGGGTTGTTTCCATCACTTGGCTATTGTGAATAGGGCAGAGATGAACATAGCTGAGCAGCTTTCCTTATCATATCCTGGGTTATGGTGCTCAGGGTCAATGCCCAGGAGTGGGCAAACTGCCTTCCAGAGTGGCTGTACAAGTTTACATTCCCACCAACAGTGCAGTAGGGTTCCTCTTTCTCCACAACCCTGCCAGCATTTGTTGTTGTCTGAGTTGATAATATTAGCCATTTTCAAAGGACATAGCTAGCAAGTTAAATAGAAAGCCCACAGAGTGGGAGAAGATCTTCACTCACCATACAACAGACAAAAGCCTCATATCTAAAATATATCTACAGCTAAAAAAACCCTGAATCTCCCCAAAACAAATCTTCAAAGAAACAACCATCCCATTAAAATATGGGCCAAAGACTTAAAGAGAGTCTTCTCTGAAGAAAAAATAAGAATGGCCTATAGACACATGAAGAAATGCTCAACATTCCTGGCCATAAAAGAAGTACAAATCAGAACAACTCTGAGATTCCACCTCACTTCACTTAGAATGGCCATGATCAAGAAATCTAACAACAGATGCTGGCAGGGATGTGGCCAGGAGGGATCACTACTACATTGTTGGTGGGAGTGTAAACACAGTCAACCATTATGGAAAGCAACATAGGAATTCCTCAAAGACTAAACATAGGACTCTCTTATGACCCAGCAATAACACTCCTTGGCATTTACCCAAAAGTCCAGAAACAAGGACATACTAAAGCCACTAGCACAATGATGTTCTTTGCAGCACTATTTACCATAGCAAAGATATGGAACCAACCCAGATGGGGCATCAGTATTAGATCAAGAAGATGTGGTACTTATACACAATGGAATTCTCTGCTGCTATCAGAAAGAATAACATTGCCTCACTTGTAAGGAAATGGAAAGATGGGGAAAAAAATCATATTAAGTGAAGTAAGCCTGACCCAAAGGAACATAGGCTCAATAGTTTCCCTCACTTGTAATAATTAGTACCCATCTAGGACTCTCCTAGCAGAGGATTACAATAGCCCAAAACCTAGATATATGAAGTCATATAGGATGAGACTAAACAAAAGGGTCTCTAGGATATGGAAACAAGAGCTTTATCTTGAGTGATCGTTGTTCTTAATGTACTGTGTTATTTCCTTTCTCTTACATTGCAGTTTGGTTAATCTCATATTGTTACTGTATTTGACTTTGTTACCTGGTATATTGTACATACATTTATTTGTTCATTTGAAATAGGAACGGGAATGGAGGAAAACAAGATGATTGGAAGGGGGTCGGGAGAGGGAAATGGGCACAAAAATATAAGAAGGGGTAACAGCGTGTGAGAAGTAATGCACCTACTATCTGGCAAATGTAACTATAACCCCTCTATACATTACCTTGATAATAAAAAACAAAGTGAAAAAAAAAATAAAACAATGGAAAAAGTAGTAAAAATCAAAAGTAAAATCAAAAGGTTTAAGAACATATACTAGGCAGGTTTGATTTTGTGGTTGTCTATCTTTTATTACCAACCTACTTTTTGTTTATATAATTGGATCAGAAGTGCTTATACTTCCCAACAGATGAACCATAAATTTTGGAACTTCTTTATCAGGTCAGGAGATTCAGCTGTATTATGTTCATGCAGTGTAACCACTGCTGATTTTGTTTGGTTTCTTAAGAAGGGCGAAGGACAGGCATAGTGGTGGTAGCCCTCCAGATGTTTCTTAGAAGCTACTGAAATGCAAATTATGTTTGGATTTTTAAATCAGAATGGGAATGAATGAGCTAAAAATCCCACTCAATATTTGGGAAGGAAAGTTACAGAAAAGCATGTTGTATATTGGTACAAAGATTTTCTTCCAAATAATTCAGTAATTTGATGCTATCCTCCTATATTATGCTAAAAAAGTAGTTCCTCATACAACTTCATGGCTGTTATATAAAATCACATTTTTACATGTAAAAATTAAGAAACATCTAATGATGAAATATAAAAGTAACATCAGATCCATCTTATAAAAGTTTTTGAATGATACACCATTATAAAATACACAAATAAACATTAAATGATGGTCTTGCATTACGATAGTGAAATCAGAGTAGTAAATGTTCAAATACATTCAGACCATCAGAGAATTACCTATAGTGCTGTAAGAAAATACATGGAAATAGCTTGCTATTTTTATATACGTTTCCAGAATATTAAGATAACTTTTTTCTCTAAGACTAGACTGATTCTGTTTGATTAAATCACTGTCCTTTCCAACACATTGCTACTTTTTAAAATACTGTATCATAAACTCAGCATCAATCATTATGAATACCACACCATTTGTCTAAGTGTGGTTGAAGAGCAAAATACCAATTTACATTTCAATAAATACTGTTTCTGGATTCATAAACTTGAATATTTCTACAGCTTGAAACTCTGATGCTATATAGTCATGGTATAATGTATTCAGACTTTACTACATATTTAAAATGGAATGTTTTATGGTTGTGAATATGGATGTGAAGTGAAAATATTAGCCTTAACTTTAAAATTTGGGCATTTGATAGTGTTTAATATTGGTGAATTAGTCACCAATAAGTTTTATAAAAAGCACTTGGTTCAAAATGGTACTTGAATACATACATGCATGTTGCTAAACTACATCTTTAATTTTTTTCCTCAATAACTTTTATTTTTATTTATTTTTTTTCCCGCCAGTCCTGAGCACTGGCCTTGGACTTTCTCAAGGCTAGAGCTCTACCACTTGAGCCTCAGCACCACATCTGGCTTTTTTCTATGTATGTGGTACCGAGGAATCAAACCTGGGTCTTCATGCATGCTAGGCAAGCACTTTAACCACTAGGCCAAACTCCCGGCCCCTCAATAACTTTTATAAGTCCCATTTATAAGCTCACTTGTAAAAATAACAGGTCCAAGTTAGAGTGATGTGTGTATAATATTCAAAAAAATGTACTGTTGTGATACTTCATCTGAGTGATCATTCACATACAGTACTTTACTGTGCATGCTAAATCAACATTTATAATCAAGCAGAAATTACAAAAATAGGAGAAATTGACATTGTAAGATATGTTAATAAAAACTTACTGTCATTTGGTTTGTGAAAGATCCTTTAAAAAAAAAAAGAATATCGGCCATTCTAATTGGGGTAAGGTGGTATCTTAGGATTGTTTCTATTTGCATTTCTTTTATGACCATGAGTGATGAGCTTTTTTTTTTTTGCCATTTTAACCTGTTGTTTTGATAAGTCTCTCTTTAGTTCCTTTGCCCATTTAGTGATTGGCTTGTTGGGTTTGGGGGGGATTAGTTTCTTGAGTTTCCTGTAGATACTGGATATTAAGCATTTGTCTGATGTATTATTGGTAAATATCTTTTCCCAGTTGGTTGGCTGACTTTCTTCTTTAGTAGCTATGCTTTTATCTGTTCAAAAACTTTTTTTTTGCCAGTCCTGTACTTGAGCTCAGGGTCTGAGCACTGTTCTTGGACTTTCTCAAGGCTAGAGCTCTACCACTTAAGCCTCAGCACCACTTCCAGCTTTTTTTTTTCTATGTAGATGATGCCAAGGAATCGAACCCCGGTCTTTGTGCATGCTAGCCAAACACTCTATCTACTAGGCCAAACTCCCAGCCCTGTGCAGAATCTATTTTTAGGTAATCCCATTTGTCCAGTCTCTCTCCAATCTGCTGTGACCCTGGGACTCTGTTCAGGAAGTTTTTGCCTGTGCCTGTGAGTTCCAGTGTCTCTCTTACTCTATCATGTAGCCATTTCAGGGTTTCAGGTCTTTGATCCATTTTGAGTTAATGCTTGTGCCTGGTGATAAGCTGGGATCAATTTTTAGTTTTCTGCATGTGGCTGCCCAGCTTTGCCAGCACCAATAATTGAATAGGCTGTGTTTGTTCCACTGTATATCTTTGGCTCCTTTGTCAAATACAAGTTGACTATAGGTATGTGGTTCTATTTCTGGATCTTCTATTCTGTTCAACTGATCTTCTGGTCTATTTTTGTTCCAATACCATGCTGCTTTTATTATTATGGCTCTATAGTAGAGTTTGAAGTCTGCCTAGGATTATTGAAGGATGCTTTGGGGAGCCAGCCCAATGGATGTGAGGAGCAGGAAACACAAGATACCATATTGGGAATGAACTTTACAACTTGGGGGAGGGGGAGTTGGGAGGGAAGAGGGAAAATGGGAGAAAAATGAGGGAGGAGGTAACAATGTTTAACAAGAAACATACTCACTACTTACTAATGTAACTGTAACCCCTGTGTACATTAGCCTTACGAAAAATAAAAATGAGTGGGGCAGGGAGTGGAGAGTGGGCCGTGATGTGGCTCCACTAAAGACTTCAGCTAAGTCCACAGCACACAATGAAGCTCAGAAGACCTTCAAAGTTGTCCACATTGCACCAGGGCCCTGTCCTTTTTTGCCCCTACAAACAGCTACGGGCGCTTTCCAGAGGGAGACAATTGCTGACACTGTCTTCTGGTGACAACTGAAAAAGAACCCTTTCATCCCAGAGAATCTCTATCATATATCCCCTATAAAAAAATGAGCACAGAGAGAATAGTTTTATGTACTGCATATATCATTATCAGAAAACAAAAGCTGTAGGAAATTATTCCTCAGAAACTACCAACAATCATTAAAATGGTCATTTATGATGGTGGTATACTTGGCTGCACTAAGATAGAAACAGTGAGATCCATGAGAAACAATCTCTGAGCAGACACTGCATCATTTGATCTGAGTGAGCAAATAGACAGCCAAACCCCAGCATCAAGGGGGACAGGAGGCAGGGAGGATGCTATTTGGCTTCTGGTGCAGCCATTCCAAAGATGTGTTGTGCCTCTCTTTGATCTTCACTTACATCACAAACTTTGCAATGAGTGTTTGACACCCATTCCTGAACCAGAATTAGACTAGAGCATAAGGCAATAGTTAGGTTCCTTTGCGTTTTGTGTAGGCTGTCTGTACTTTAATTACAGAGCAGCCTCTCTACAATGCTCTGGGTTACCATCTTGTGATTCCCTGAACCAGCAATCCTTCTCTTAAACTTGAACTAACTCTAAGGTTTTCTAGATTAGTTAGCTTTTTGTTACTATAACAAAATAGAGTAACTGACCCAATGGTGGTGAAAGGCTCTTTTGGTCCACTATTTCAGAGGATTCAGACCATGGCCACTTGGCTTTTTTGCCTTCCAGTATGTGGAACACAGTAGGACATTGCTCATCTCATGACAGGCAGAAAGTGAGAGACAGGAAGGGGCCATGTGTGGCTTAGATATTCCCTTCAATGATCTTTCCCCAATAACCTAACTTCCTCCCACTAGACCTACCTTCTCACCTCCACAGGCTGGTGACAAACCTTCAACACATGGGCTTTTAGGGAGACATTTCACATCCAAACTATAAAACAGGAAAGGGGGTTGGAAAAAGTTCCATGGGGGGAAGGAGGTGAGGGGGAGAAAAATGGAAGAGAAAAAAATAGAAAGTTAGTTATGCAGTATCATGCTTGAACATAAGATAGGGGCTAGATGATATTCTATATTTCTTACTTCTCCACGAGTCTGAGTTACTTAGCTTTGCAAGTCATTTTCTGCAGAGATCATATGGTGCAGATTCGCCGCACACTCAACTTCAGCTTTTATCACTCATGGCTAGAGCTCTACTCCCAGAGCCAAACTTTCACTTCTGGCTTTTTGTTGGCTAATTAAAGAGATTCTCAGATTTTCTGCCCAGGTTGTATTTGAATCTCAGATCTTAGCCTCTTATGTAGCGGACTGAAGCTATAAGCCATCAATACCCAACTCAGAGCCACTTTCTTTATCCCAGTTGTTATTTTTGTTTCTCAACAGATTTGTTGAGTCACTCGGTACATTAGAACTTCAATGTGAACCATGCCTGCAATCCTGCTAGTCTGAGGACAATCTGAGCAGAAGTTTGTTAGACGCAATCTCCAAAATAACTAATCATATGCTTGGCTGAAGACATGGTTCAAGTGGTAGAGCACCAGCTGAGCAAGTGAGATGCACTCAATTTAAATCCCAGTACTGGCCAAAACACACACACACACACACACACACACACACACACACACACACACACGCACACACACACACACACCAAACTTGGATCGTTAGGGTGGACAGGGATGGGGGAAGAATGATGAAAGAGTGTTATTAATCAATGCATGTACTCATAAACTGACATGTTGAATTGTTAACCCATTGGTACAACTATACATTTTTTTTTTATAAACTGTAAACTATCAAATTATAAAATTAATTTAAGAAAGCTTGAGTTCCTATGTGGGAAAGTACTCTGTGAACCATCTTACACTCTAGATATTCATATTACTTTGTATCTGTGATTGATAAATTGACTGACAAAGCCAAAACCCAAAGAAGATGCTCTAATAGATTTGGTAAGTAGATTGACAAAAAGAAAAAAAACATGATTTTACCTGAAATTACCAAATTTGACCAGTAGATGACAGTGTTGAACCACCAAGATAACCATCTTTCAGGTATGACTGGTGTGAAAGTCATGTGCCAAAGCACAAGGAAAGATATTGGAGATGCTTAAAGACAGTATAAAATTTGAGAGAATCAATAAAAACAATACACCTCCCCTACTATAAAAAAGGAGGGGGGCTTGGAGTTTGGCCTAGTGGTAAAGTGCTTGAGCAGCATGACCGAAGAGCTAGGTTTGATTCCTTGGTACCACATGTGTAGAAAAAGCCGAAAGTGGTGTTATGGCTCAAATGCTAGAGCTCTAGCCTTCAGAAATGCCAAGGAAAGGGCTCAGGCCCTCGGTTAAAGCCCTAGGATTTAAAAAAAAAAGGGGGGGGGTGGTATGGGCCCTGTCAAATCCTATTCTTCTCTAAGTGCTACAGAAAATGCCTATCTCCCTTCTGTTCAACACTCCTGCTTACATATTCCTACACTTACTTGGCCTCAAAGCCTTTTAGAAATTAAAGGTAATCTGTACCCAGATTGATTTAACAGATAACTGACTCATGAGCCAGAATATTTCATGAAAATGTGTACATATTCCATAGATTTATTAAATGTTCTACAAACTCACCCCTTCATATTCTTGACTAAAACTAGGCATTTACTTTTATGTGCTAGTCTTTGGGGGTCTGTGCAGTGTCCCTGAACTTCTTTTCCTCGAGGCTAGAGCTCTACAACTTAAGCCACTATGCTACTTCCAGCTTTTGGGATAGGTTAGTGGAGCTAAGTCTGACAGACTTGAAGCCTGGGCTGGCTTCAAACCACGACACTCCAATCTCAGCCTCTTGTGTATCTAGGATTATAGGTGTGAGCCACCAGCACTCAGCCTAGCATTACTTTTAATGTAAAACTCCAACAACTGGATCAGGTCCTTTGTCTCTAAGGTCTCCCAGAATAAGTCCACAAATACAGAGGGAGGAGATAACTGATAAGATTCACTGAAGAAATAGATAAGCAAAACTTGTGCTGGGTGGGACAGTCCCAAAGAAGGGCACCACTTGTGTGCATTGTACAGGGGTGAATGGGCACCTCTAAGAGAGGGCTACGGTACGTCCAGTGGTGAGTGGGCAGCCTGTGGGCTGCAGCCACCCCCAGACACAAGCAGGTTGTATGGACCCTCCATGCATTTTTAGCCCATTTAGGCACACATCTCCCAATCCACTGTACAGATCTCCCAGGGCCAATGGGTCATGACATAATGGCCAAGGGTTCACATGCCAGCTCCACAAGGTTGGTGGTGTGATGTCTCCAGGACATGAAGGAGGCAGCTCTGAGGGGCCTTTGGCCAGATTGTCTAGGCAGGACTTTTTTTTTTTTTGGTCTGTCCTGAGGCTTGAACTCAGGGACAGAGCACTGTTCCTGAACTTTTGCTCAAGGCTGTTGCTCGACCATTTGAGCTACAGTGCCACTTCCAGCCTTTTCTGTTCATGTGGTACTGAGGAATCAAATCCAGGGCTCCATGCATACTAAGCAAGCATTCTACCACTAAGCCACATTCCCAGCCCAAGGCAGGGCTTTTTTTGCTCACTTTGCTATCTCAAGAAATTTAGCCTATTGTCTCAAAATATTAAGTTTACCTAATTTCTTAAGCCACTAGGCAACTTTCTGATCATAATATAGTTTTCCCTATAGCTTTCCTCCACAAAGAATGAAGCTAGCAAATGTTTATTATTGCTTCATTGCAGTAAAAGTTATAATAAATACTTTGAATTTCGTTCTGCAAATGCTCTAAACCTGGTTGTTGATTTAATTTAAAAAATAAACGTATACGATTGTGATTTCAAGCTTGATTTCTGATTTATGTAACTAAGCCCTCTGCATATCACCTTTATAATAATTATGGCTTGAAAAATGATTTAGAGTGCCATAACAAGTATTTAATAAGTAATATGTTATCAGAAGCTGCCCTTGATAAAAGGATCATTTCTGTTGCTGGGCCTGATATTTCTGAGCAAGCACAATAAGCATGTGAAAGATCACTGTGATTTCATCAAGTAGCTCCACCAAATAATCACCAAGGCTGCTTCGCTTTGACACCAGCTGCTGATGCTATGTTTTTTCTAACAGCATTTCTAGAGCTACAATTGCTGAATCATCTACACACCTGGTTTCTAATCCTGGAAAAAGTTCTAAGTGCAATAAAGCTGTTGAGTGTCTGAGATTTGCTCCCCAAAGTCACTCAGCTAGTAGTTAGCATAGCCATGCATTTTACTGAAATGTGTGGATGACTGGTGGGGTAGATTGTTAGAAAGGGAGGCTTTGTGGTCCACACAACTGGAGACAAAAATTAGTAACCCAGACATCTTTTTTCATTGTAATTAATAAAAGGGTTACATGCTACTTGCCAGATAGGTGTATTAATTCACATACATTGATACACTTTCACATGTGTTGGTAGCCATTACCCGCCCGCCACCCCCCGCCCCCGTCTTGGTTTTCCCCACTTCCCTATCAAATTTCAAATAACCAAATACAAATAAATTCAATATATCAGATAGCCAAGGGACAGCAAAGGAGATGAGAGATAACATAGTACATTAAGGACAACAATCATTCATTATATGGCTTTTGTTTCAATATCCTGGAGGTCCTTTCAATTAGCTTCATACTATATGACCTTATGTATCAAGGTTTTGCTCTATTGCAGATCTCTGCTAGTAGAGCCCAAGGTTTCTACTGATTATGACAAATGAGGGAAACCATTGAGCCTATGTTCCTTTGAGTCTGGCTTACTTCACTTAATAGGATTTTTTCTAAGTCTTTCCATTTCCTAACAAATGGGGCGATGTCATTTTTTCTGACAGCAGCATAGAATTCCATTGTGTACAAATACCACAACTTGTTGATCCACTCATCAACTGAGGGACATCTAGGTTGGTTCCATATCTTTGCTATGGTGAATAATGCTGCAGTGAACACTGTTGTGCTAGTGGATTTAGTATGCCCTAGATTCTGGATGGTTGGGCAAATGCCAAGTAGTGGAATTGCTGGGTCATAGAGGAGTTCTATGTTTAGTCTTTTGAGGCACTGCCATACTGCTTTCCATAGTGGTTGAATGAGTTTGCACTCCCACCAACAGTGTAGTAGTGATCCCTCCTGGCCACATCCCCTCCAGCATCTGTTATTATTCGTTTTCCTGATCCTGGCCATTCTAACTGGAGTGAGGTGGAATCTTAGAGTTGTTTTGATTTGCATTTCTTTTATGACCAGAGATGTTGAGCATTTCTTCATGTGTCTATAGGCCATTTTTGTTTCTTCTTCAGAGAAGACTCTCTTTAAGTCTTTGGCCCATTTTTTAATGGGATGGTTGTTACTTTGGAGATTAGTTTTGGAGTGATTCAATTTTTGGAGTTGTTGATATATTTTAGATATGAGGTCTTTGTCCGTTGTTTGGTTGGTGAAGATCTTCTCCCACTCTGTAGGCTTCCTAATTAATTTCCTAGCTATGTCCTTTGCCATACAAAAGCTCCGCAGTTTAATGCAGTCCCACTTATCCAGCCTTTCTCTGATTTGTTGTGATTCTTGGTCCTTATTAAGAAAGTTTCGACCTGTGCCAAGGAGGCCTAGTGTATCTCCTATTCCTTCCTGTAAATTTTTCAGTGTGTCAGCATTTACCTCCATGTCTCTGATCCACTTGGAGTTAATTCTAGTGCATGGTGACAAAGAAGGATCCAACTTTAGTTTTCTGCAGGTGCTTAACCAGTTCTGCCAGCACAACTTGTTGAAGAGGCTGTCTTTCTTCCATTCTATTTTTTTGGCTCCCTTGTCAAAGATTAGGTGGCCATAGGTCTGTGGTTTAATATCTGGGTCCTCAGTTCTATTCCGTTGGTCTTCAGGCCTGTTCTTGTGCCAGTACCAAGCTGTTTTGAGAATTATAGCCCTGTAATAGAGTCTGAAGTTTGGAATTGAAGTTCCTCCAGCGCTGTTCTTTCTGTTAAGAAGTGTTTTTGCTATACGGGGTCTTTTATTATTCCATATGAAATTTTGAATTGCCTCTTCTATTTCTTTAAAGAATGACATTGGGATATTGATGGGTATTGCATTGAATTTGTAGATAGCCCTTGGCAAGATTGTCATTTTCACAATGTTGATTCTTCCAATCCAGGAGCATGGAAGGTTTTTCCATTTCCTTAGTTCTGCTTTAATTTCCTTTTTTAGGGTTTTAAAGTTTTCGTCAAAAAGGTCATTTACATTCTTAGTTAAGCTAATTCCTAAGTACTTTATTTTCTTTGAGGCTATTGCAAAAGGAGTTGCTTTCCTGATTATTGCCTCATTCTTCTCACTGTTGGCGTAGAGGAAGGCAGTTGATTTTGGAGGGTTAATTTTATAGCCTGCTACCCTTCCAAAGTTTTGAATCAGCTCAAGGAACTTGGGAGTAGAGTCTATAGGATTCTTTAAATACAGAATCATGTCATCTGCAAAGAGGGATAGTTTTACTTCCTCTTTCCCTACTTGGATCCCCTTTATGCTTGCTTCTTGCCTTATTGCACTGGGTAGGAATTCTAATACTATGTTAAAGAGGAGTGGAGAGAGTGGGCATCCTTGTCTCGTTCCTGATTTTAGAGGGAATGGCTTTAGCTTTTCGCCATTAAGTGTAATACTAGCTGTGGGTTTGTCATACACAGCCTTTATTATATTGAGGAATGTTCCATGGATTCCTAGTTTCTCCAGAGCTTTTAACATAAAGGGGTGTTGGATCTTGTCAAATGCTTTTTCCGCATCTATTGAGACAATCATGTGATTTTTGTCCTTGCTCCTGTTGATGTGTTGAATTATATTAATTGATTTGCGTATGTTGAACCAGCTTTGCCTCCCTGTGATGAATCCTGTTTGATCATAGTGTATAATTTTTTTGATGAGTTGTAGACGGTTGGCCAGTATTTTGTTGAGAAGTTTTGCATCGATGTTCATCAAAGAAATAGGTCTATAGTTCTCTTTCTTTGATGAATCTCTGTCTGGTTTGGGGATGAGGGTTATACTGGCTTCATAGAATGAGTTTGGTAAAGAACCTTCATTTTCAATTTCGTTGAAGAGCTTGAGGAGTATTGGTGTGAGCTCTGCTTTGAAGACCTTATAGAATTCAGCTGTGAATCCATCTGGCCCTGGGCTTTTCTTAGGTGGAAGTTCTCTAATTGCCATTTCTATTTCAGAGCTTGAAATAGGCCTGTTGAGTTGGGTTAGTTCTTCTTGGTTCAGTGTGGGTATGTTAATATTGGCTAGGAATTCATCCACTTCTTCTAGATTCTCAAATTTTTTGGCATAAAGGTTTGAGAAGTATTCCCTCATGATATTTTGGTCTTGGTAATTTCTATCATGATATTACCATTTTCATCTGCGATTTTATTTCGATATGCTCTCTTCTTTTTTGGTAAGACTTGCTAAGGGTTTGTCAGACATCTTTTTTCCCCCTAGTGAGATCATGTCTCCAACTCTGGTCTCTAACTTGAGATCCCCTCTCCTCATTCTCCAAAGTGCTACGTATGTACCACACCTATACATCTTGACAGAGTGGGGAGGATGGGACCAGGTGGGATTGTAGATCTCTGCGATCTTGGAGATGATTAAGGATACACATGCCTCTTCAGCTGGAGCTCTCACCTGACTTCTGCAGTGCTCACTCACTCATAAAACAGCTTATTTTATTTTCTGTGCCAGGCTGTTTGCTAAGTGCTAGGGACATAGCTGTGAACAAAAGAGACTGAGTCCCCTACCTGTAAGGAGCTTTTATTTTAATGGTCAATGCCATACATGAACACATTAAATAAGCAAATCTTCTATGTTGGAAGATACGTGTACCGTGGATTGAATGGGGGTGGGAGACAGAGAGACAGAGACAGAGAGACAGAGCAGGTCAAGGTACTAAGGACGGCTCCCACAAGTCCAGAAGTGCTTTCATGCCTAAGCAACAGCCATTCAGCATGAAGCAGTACACACATGTTGGCTCTTTTTGGAGGGGCAGTTAGTTGGTTTTAAATAGGACCTTCTATATTGAAGGTTCTGAGAGTTTTAATGTAAGTCACCTATTAGTATTTATTATTTCAGACATTCAAATTTCAAAATATTTATTAATTTGTTCAAGAATACCAGTAGGAATCCCATCACATGGTACCATTTTTACAAAATGAACATATTTAAAAAACAACAGAAATGGCATTGTTTCATTTTTGCAACTTAACTGAAGTAGCTGGATTTGGTTGTACATTTAGGCCATCTTGACATGTTTTGGCTAACATCCAGGAAGAAATGTGACTTTGCCCACGTGAACCGATGGAAAAGGGAAGAATATTTCAACAGCCTTTTCAAATAATGGTGGTCAGTCTTCTTTGAACATATTCTAAAACTGAACAAGTATTGTCTATTAGTGATTAGCTATAGTGTGTAATCTGAAATATTCCAACTTCTTCAAACTCTGCTATATTAGAATTAATTGGCCCATTTTCCATTTTCTCTTTCTTTTTTTTTTTTTTTTCCTTTTGTGGGTCATGGGGCTTGAGCTCAGCCTGGGCACTGTCCCTGAATTCTTCAGTTCAAAGCTACCACCTTTTATCTATGACTATATGTAACATCATGCATTATTCATTCAGAAAATACTGATTCACTGAATTACACAGACGTTCTCAACAGAAACAAAATCTTTATAAATAACCACAAATATATAGGTTTCCCATTAGGAAAGTCTTTCAGAGAAGCAAGCCTGGCTATTTCCCAGTGAATGACCCAAGTTGCTCCAAATTACAAATTTTGCTGCAAATTATAAATTTTAGCAGTGGCGACAAATACCATAAGTTACTTTTATTCAAGTGACAAGCTGAATTTATTCAATCTTGTGAAAATGTTGACCAGAAGCCAAGTCTGAATACCCTACCACAGTGTCAGTCACTACGGTTGGAATGAATCAGATGATGAGAGATTTTCATGTTTTAAGTCTAGTTTGAATGTTATATAATACATTCCTGCATTATTTCCATAACAAACAAAAAAGACAAGGTGATGTCTATTAGTGGCCTATTTTTTATTGTCTTAAGAAGTACTCTGAATTTTTTTTTAGTTCTTCTACTATAAACACCATAAGCACATATTTCTTCTTCATCAACAACAATCATTTTTACTTACTAAAAGTTAATCAGAGACTTTGGAATGAAATTATAAACTGTATGGTGTATATAATTGTTTAAAAGTTATATAAAACCAGTAGTTCACCCCACTCTGTGTCAGAGTATGGGCTGAAGATATTTAAGTTATTTGTAAAACATAATACAAGAATTGAATCATAATATCTCAAATATTAAAGGCTCAAATATTAATGACCTGGAGTCATTCGTTAAGTAAATGAGTTAAAAATACTTAACTTTGCCTACACAGTGGCTCATGCCTGTAATCCTAGCTACTCAGGAGCTACTCAGGAGGATGAGATCTGAGGATCAAGGTTCAAAGCCAGCTGGGGCACAAAAGGACCTGAGACTCTTATCTCAAATTAACCTCTAGAAAATGGGAAGCGGAGCTTGGCTTAAGGGCAGGGCAGTAGCCTAGAGCTGAATGGCTCAGGGACAGTGCCCAGTGTGAGTTCAAGGCCTATGACCCCTGCGCGCGCACACACAGACACACACACACACAGACACACACACACACACACACACACACACACAAACAAAAAATAACAAAAAAAGAACCTTTGTAATAGTTTGGAGTACATTATTTTTATTATCTAAAAAATAACAGAAACAACATAAAAATACAAAATGCATAGTTGTGTAATGCACCTGGAATTTTTTGTATGTTCTTTTTCCCCACTTACATGGAACTGAAATGTTCTATTTCACAAGTCTGGTCAACTAATACTATATAATAATGAATATCAAAGCTTCTTCAAAAGATAAAAAAAGTAGCTTGAAAATAGCTGTCTTTGTATTTACAAGACCATTTTGTTAAAACTCTTATGTAAATCAAAATAATGATAATCTGCTGTCTATATTAAATCACCACATATTACATTTTCCAAGTATACAAGTGCTACAAGTAGAAATAGAGAACACAGGACTGTGTGGCTTCTGAAAGCACCTTAAAGGAAATCAAATTTAATATTTATTCTATTAAGTATTTAGATTGTCGGGAGACCTAAACACTGAATTGTAGAGGTTAATTTAAAATACCAGCCCTACAACAAACTGGTGAGTTTTACTTTGAAATCAGAACAATTTTTAAGCTAAAATATTACTTTTCACTCTTTCCAGAAATGACATACAATTATCTTTTTACAATACAGTGAGACATGTAAAGTTGTTCTTATAACTGCCATCTTAACTAAAAAGACCTTTCTTTTTCGTTTTTGCCTTTAGTTTCTGGCTGGTAGCAGCTAACGACTCATTTCCTTTGGCAAACCAGTTAGGTAGTCTTCTCTTTGAGGTCTCAGATGAAGTCTATAGAAAATATAAAGAAAAAGAAACATCTATACTACTGAAAATATTTATCAGTTGCAACCAAAATGTAAGAGAGGCTCTTGAGTGACCCACACACATCACCAAATCAAATCAATCAAAATAGTGAAATTTATAGAATTTATTTCTGTAGATCAAAATTTATTTCTAGGGCCAGGAGTGTGGCCTAGTGGAAAAGAACTTGTCTAGCATGCACAAAGCCCAAGGTTCAATTCCTTGATACCACATACACAGAAAAAGCCAGAAGTGGTACTGTGGCTCAAGTGGTAGAGTGTTAGCCTTGAGAAAGTTCAAAGACAATGCCCACGCCCTGAGTTCAAGCCCCAAGTCTGGAAAAAACAAACAAACAAAATTTATTTCTATAGATAAAAAATAGAGAAATGAAAAGAAAAAGTAAATCACACTACCATTTCCTTAGACAATTACTTATCCTCATCAACTCCTGAATATTGAAGTTGAAACACTTACCTGGTCAAAAACAAAACAAAAACCTTAGTATTTCAAATCTGTATCTTAGTGAATATTTGCTTTGGGTTGACAAGAACTTTGAATGTAATGTTCTGAGGCACACATATACACAACACCTCATATGCACACACATTCACTGTATTATAAAACAGAAAAAATAAACTGACATCAACAATGGTAGAATTACTATAAGAGGAATCCAGTCATTATTAGAATTTACAGTGGACAAAACACAGCAGATGCTCAAAATCATGTACACTACTTTCAGAATCTTCTGACAACCCTAGATCAGAAAAAATAAAAAGAAACATACACACACACAAGCTATTTGTACACAATGTTAGAGGCTCATGTAACCAGAGAACTTCTGAACCACAGGTACAAAGTCCCTAAAAACCAAAAATTAAGAACACAAGGTGGTATACTGTACCATCTGCACACAGTTTAAAACACTGGCATAAATGTGAGTACTTGCTATGAGTACTAGATGCGGGGGAAAAGAAGAAACATATAGAAATAGCAAATTTCCTGGAATATAGTAGCTAATTCAGCTGCTGAAAGTATTTGAAGCTTCATCTTTGTTAATATGTCTTTTAGCTTAAGATACAATAAGTACAATCTATTCCACTTCAAGAATGGTGACTTTATACACTGCTTAACAACTGTTTGCTATGCTTTATTCTGTTTCCAATATTTAAAACAGCTTTAAAATATTTAATGGGTAAGGAAAAAAGCAAAAGAAAAAAAATCGTTGGCACAGGAATGAAAATTTCATACATTTAAAAGGTAAAAACTGTTGCCGGACACAGTGGCTCATGCCTGTAATCCTAACTACTCAGGAGGCTGAGATGTGAGGACAGCAGTCCAAAGCCAGCCTGGGCAATATAAAGCCAAGAGACTCTTATCACCAATTAAACACTAGAAAACAGGAAGTGGGGCTGTGGCTCAAGGGTAGAGTAGTAGTCTTTAGCTGAAGAGCTCAGGGACAGCACCAAGGCCAGAGTTCAAGCCTTATGACCCACCTCCCCACATCAAAAAAAGGTAAAAGCTGTTACCTATTTCAGCTTAAGTAAAGAAATCTCTTATAGCACAAAACAATCATCAACACACAGAAGCTAAGGAAAAGAACTGGTTAGGAAGGCAACCTTTGTTCCCTTCCAATGAGAGAACAGAAAAACAAGAGAACAGAGGAAATGTTGTAGAGTGACAGATAAAAGGAAGAGTATCAGGCCAAGTAGAATACAGAAAAGGCATTTTGGAAGTAGACATACTGAGCCCAGAGTTCAGAAACAGAACACATGTTCAATCTCTAACATTAGGACCAGGAACTCAGTAATACTTAATCTTCATAAAGCATCTTAATTCAAAATTCCTTTTGACAATAAACAACTACTGTAATTATAGAGGCTGGACACCTGAGTACACTAGAGGTAGGATCTGGTGGTGTGAGAAGGTGAAAATCACAATAAGGCCAAAAAGTAAAACCAAAGAAGCCACTGAAACCAAAATAGAATAGAGGAAAAAGTCCTAAGGGTTTCAGTAGCCTAACTCCACGGGATAAGCACAACTCAAAAAAACAAGGGAAAAAAAACATGTGTTTAGTTTTAATTGAGCCACTTGCTATTCTACAACCTTATGTATGTTACTTAAGTTCTTTATACAAAAAAAAAATGAGACTAATAGAATATAAATCACTGGATTATGTGAGTTCAACGAGATTATTTGTAAAATATTACTACAAAAATATTCTTGTAGTGAATATCAACTGAAGTCTGACTATAGTATTTCTTTTCTTTCTTCCTTTTCTTTTCTTTTTTTTTTTTTTCTGCCAGTCCTAGGGCTAGAACTCCGGGCCTGAGGACTGTTCTTGGGTGTCCTCACAGCTAGCACTCTACCACTTGAGCCACAGTACCACTTTTGGTGTTCTCTGTATATGTGGTACTGAGGAATCAAACCCAGGGCTTTGTGCATGCTAGACAAGCATGCTACCACTAGGCCACACTCCCAGCCCAACTACTACTATAGTATATTTATAATAGTAATTGTTAGTGTTTTTCATACCATAATAATCATCTAATACTATTGAGAAAAGGGGAAATACATTCGATGTGTTTTTTTACGTTATTAGTATCTAAAGAAAACTTAATTATGAGGCCTATTTCCTATACCAGCAGAACCCTAAAATTCTTAGCAATTATAATAAAATTTAAGGGACAATTTGTCTCTTTTGACATTCTAAATTCTATTACCAAGCTATGGCCACTCGTGAACAGAAAACAGTAACTCACTTGCTAATTGTATGTTCACATACATATGTAAATACATAAGAGAAGTTATATGCACATTTACTTCCATCTATAAGAAAAAAATCTAAGCACATTAGTTATCAAACCTGATTTTTTTATAATGAAAACTAGTTTTAATTTTACCTGTGAATGAGAATGTGAAAATGAATCTTCTATTTCTGGATCACTGTATGGATGATTCCCAGAAGTTTCCCGTATTGAATTTCCGTGGCCTTTGTCTTCCAGTTCAATACTATCAAGATGTGTTTCATCAACCTTTTAATTTTTCATGGAATACAACATAGTTATACCATGTAGTACTTTACTTCTACTCACCTTCTCCCCCACCTCACCTCCCACACAAAAATCGATGTGTAAAAAAGTGGGGCATACAAAAAATTTTTATGATTCTAAAGGAACAGTAATGTTCTAACAATCATGATCACAATAGTATTAGCTATAGGCATCTTTGTAAATAACATTAGACATTTCAATTTATAACTTTTCTTCCAAAGGGAAGAAAAGAAATACCCACACTCTTCAGCTGCCAAAAAAAATAAGGGAAAAAATGATATAGGACATTTTACTTGGAAGAAGGTGGTGCCAGCGGTGTTTTAATATTTCTGAACCTTAGCAATAAAACAGGGAAAAATAAGCCAATGAAACCTAAAAATCTTTCTTTACATTTACAATGAAGTGCATGTGAAGGTGTGCTCTGGAATCCCAAGAATAAGCATGTAAGAGCATACAGACAGCTGTGAAGACCCACATGGACGACATGTGTATATGGGAAAGAAGCAGTGGCAAGTATTAGCTGTCTGCCAATAGTACCCTAAGTAGCCCACAGACAGGTGGGAAATGGACAGAACAATGTGAGATGGCATATGAAAATGGGGAAGTTTCCGACCATCCTAGGAGTAGGTGAGTGTAAAATATCCCCAATGGCGTCACAAGTGGAAATGATCCCTTGGACCAGCCAAGTCTACCATTTTAGGATAAGGCCTTACACTCAGGAGAAACTACAGTGGTTACGTTAAAATGAAACAGGATAGGTATAACAGACAGCCAGTGAAGTATAGCTGATAAGCCAAGTTACCATAGTTTGAACCTTTTTATAAGGATAACCAGAGTGATATGAAACCCTCTATTCTGACTCATGTCTTATTTTCACAGGAATAATTATTTCACATGAAAACAGGCAGCAGAAGAGGACCATGGTCAACATTTCAGGCATCAGACTTGTTGGCATATTTATAGACAAATACAATAGAACTGCAACATTTCAAATAAAGCTGAAAAATGGTAAAAAAAATTAAAACAGAAACGAACATCACTAATCACAATTAAATAACAAGGAGAAATCCTTAGGAAAGAATCAGAAAATAAAGCCGTAATTAAGAAGTAAATATTAAAATATGTGAAAAATAGTAACAGATTATACCCAGCAGAAGAGATTTAAAAGAAATAAAAAGTAGTAAAATATTTTTTGAATAGCAACATTTAAGCGTTGGGAATTACCTAGGAATGAAGATTACTGTAGAACTAAAATGAAGTCCCTAATCTTCTACTATACACATTAACAAACACATGCTATCACACACTAACATTTTTTTAATTTAAAAGCCCACAAAAATCTTTTAGTAAATTACTAGTAGTTCAACACAGTTTATCAACAAAGCTCAGTAATTTTAGATTCTAGAAAACTGAAGATCGAATTTTCAAATTTATGCACTCATTTCAGAGTGTCAACCTTGTTAGAAGTCATTTTCCAGTCACTATTTTAATTATGTACTACACTAAACAGTGATTTTCAATGCATTGGATTTTAATACAATATACTTTCTAAAATAATACAAAATGTGTAATTTTCTCCAATTATTCAAAAAACACTATGGCACACTCAGAACCATAGCAATAATTATCCTTGTGCCCTATATATTCAACATACTAGTAACAGTATGGCATGATGGAATAACAGATCAAAACCCAACTTGGGGAGAGGATGTTTATAACAGAATCTAGGTTTGTTTTTATTAACCATTTAGCTGTCATATTGCTTAGCTCTATTAATTCTCTGAAAGAAAGTGCACTTTTTCAGGCCATTAAACACAATACAGGTAAAACTGAAGCTGACATTCTATACAATTAACAGAATCAATGGACTAACCCTTTCACTACTTTAAAAAAATTAAGTTTTTCTCAGATCCTGAAAAGCAAATCAAATGCATCACACAGATAAAGACATAACCCTTATATCAGTAAATTTATACCAGTTTCAAAAATACAGCATTCTAGTATTAAACATGCGAACTGAGCAGACTGAGACAGTGTGAAAAATTCTCTATAAAATTCACACCCTTGGTATTGTGAGTACTTCCTTGCTCCTCTTAGAACTTGAATAGGGCTCTTCAGAGTTGGGGAAACATCGCTTCCTTTTGGAATCACATGAAGACTGGCTTGAAGATGGTCTGCAATCATGGTCATTTTCAAGGATCTCAATCACCATGTGGATAAGGTATATGTCAATGTTTTCAGGAACCAACATTCTAATTAGTTTTATATTGTACATATCTGCAAGAGATTAAAAAAGGGTTTAACAGAAGATTATCAAATCTGTGTGGTGAAATACTGTATATAAAAGAAGAAAACCAAATCATCTTTTTAAAAAGCCTCATGAAAGGAAATAAAAACATGTCCCTTCAGTATCGCCTCAACCCTGGGTGTATGGCTCCTGCCTTTAATTTCAACTACTTAGGATTAAATTATGATCTAAAATATAAGATGCTAGTTCAAGCCACTCTGGAAAGCAGTTTGGAGGTTTCTAAAGAACTGAAAATAGATCTTCCCTACTATCCCACCATACCATTCCGTGGGACATCTATCCTGAACACCATAAACCCAAGATGATGAAGGACACCTGCCTCAACTATGTTCATCTCTCTGCACTATTCACAATAGCCAGGTGATGGAAACAATCCAGATACCCTACTGCAGATGAATGGATACAGAAAATGTGGAATATATATACAATGGAATTCTACATAGCCAACAGACAAGATAAAAATAATGGCATTTGCAGAGAAGTGGATGAATCTAGAGTGAAATCATGTTGAGTGAGACAAGTCAAGACCAAGGAAGGGAACAAAAGGCAA